>NC_138974.1:5757500-8727500 GCF_055761805.1 Camellia sinensis | reverse complement strand
ATAAAAGAGGATAGGAGACACTGTATGGTCGTGTCAGACCATTGGGGAAGACACTGGATGGTGGTGTCATAACGTTGTAGAGGACACTGTATGGTGGTGTCATAACGTTGTAGAGGACACTGTATGGTGGTGTCATAACGTTGTAGAGGACACTGTATGGGGGTGTCATAACGTTGTAGATGACACTGTATGGTGGTGTCATAACGTTGTAGAGGACATTGTATGGCGGTGTCAGACCGATGTAGAAGACAGTTTATGGGGTCATGTCGGACCGTTGTAGCAGACAATGTTGTGACAGTTGTTGTGACAGTTTACGGAGTCTTGCTGGACCCTTGTAGAAACTAACCGGAATCAATGTCGGGACAGTTTACAGAGTCTTGTCGGACCCATAAAGGAGCTAACCGGAATCAATGTCGGGACAGTTTACAGAGTCTTGTCGGACCCTTAAAAAGTCGCACCCTCAAAAGGTGTGCCCAATCTTTCAAAAGGCGTGCCATCAAAAGGCGTGCCCAATCCATAAAAAGGCGTGCCAGATATGATGGCGAGGCACGTGAGGGCCTTGGCTGGCGCGCCCGTTTGTCGTCAAGTGGCGCGCGATACGCGTGGCTGCCTTGGCTATTTAACCAAGGTTGATGCTGAGGCTGAGGCAGACAAAAAACTTCTGAAAATCCTCTGAAAAAACTCTCTTCCTTTGCTGAGAGAGAACTCTGTAATACTCTGTAACCAACCCGTCTCTGAAACACTCAGCAACATGGCCTCTTCTTCCCGTCCAGCTACCCAGAACATGGCCTCCTCTTCCCGTGGTCTGCTCACGCTCTTTCCAGAACTGAACGAGTCCACAAGAGAAATAACTGGTGCGGTGGCCAGTGAACCTCAACCAAACACCTCTGGTTTTGCTCCGTTGAACTTTTCGATGCGGTCGGTGGAGCAAAAAATGGCGGTGCAAACTGATATTGAGGCCAATCAGTATACTCTGAAGTCATGTGTGGAAACCATGACTGCGGTTACAAATTTGTCGAACCGGCTGCAGAGTAGGACAAATGAGGTGCAGCAGTTAAACCCCCAACTGGCTCTGCTCCAACGCATGTATAAGGATGCGCGAGCAGAGATAAGTGTGCTGAAGGCGGAAAATAAGGAGCTGAAGCGGAAGGCCACCGTGATGTTCCGTTTTGGAGGTCCGCCATATGCTGCAGTGGAGGAGTATGGGGGAGTGAACGTGCTCGGCGGCGTGGAAAACACGGAGGCAGCACTGTCAAGGACTCCCCAGGACGGAGGCAAAAAGAAGAGACCGGCGGCAGAGTAGAGAAGGGATGTCAGTGTGTGGCCGTCTGCAGAAAAGAAAACAAAGCCGGTGTTGTGTTTTTTTTTTTTTTTTTTTTTTTTTTTGTGTTTGTGTAAAATTGTGATCGGGGTTGATCCCTGAGATGAATAAAATATGGTTTGGTGTGCAAAGCTATAGGGTATGAATGGAATTGGAAAAAATTAAAAATAATGTGAAAGAAAAATAAAGAAAGAAATAAGAAAAATATATTTGAAATCAAAAATGAAAGATGAGGAAAATAAGGAAAGTGGTTTGGAGAAAATAAATAAAAATAATGGAGTGTGAAATCAAACGGTTTATTTATTTATTTATGTTTTTTTTTTTTTTTTTTTTTTTTGTAAAAAAAGTTTTGGGCGGTGGATGCAAAGTGAGGAGAGAGAGTGGGTGTAAAGTGATGTAAAGAAAAAATAAAGAAATAAAAAAAGAAAAGTAAAAACAAAGGTATCATAAAGTGCATGTGGGACGGTGGTGTGCTGTCTGTCATCTCCTTCTGTGTATGATGGTTGTGGGTGGAGAAGGTTTATATAATATGAGCAAACAGCTTTTGCAGGTGCCTCCATTAGTGGTTTCTCCCAAGCCATCATGATAGCCTTGCGATTGGAGTCCATTAGCTTATCCACACTAAAAGTAATTCTATCTTCCAAGTAGTCACCATCAGTATCATCACTTAGGTTTGATCTGCTAGCAATTGTTCCAAGGATCAACTCAGCCTGTATCCCGGCATTGAGAAGGACGTCGAAGGCTTCTTGGTGGCCTATATCCATGGCGAAGTCGCCAGCGGAGAGGTTGGAAGAAGAGGAGGCACTTCACCGCAACGGCGTGGCCATCGAAGTAAGAGACGTCAGCGCCGGAGAGAGAGAGAGAGAGCGAGAGAGAGCAGAGAGCTGGGTTGTGGAAACTCTCAGTTGTGTGAACAACTGTACAGCGATGGAATTACTGAAATGACATGCATTGATTTGTCTGCGGTCGCAGTGGAGAAGATGCAGAAACGGTTACTATCCAAGGGATACAATGAAATTAAAGTGCTGGAAGCTGATATGCTAGACCTTCCATTTACCAATGAATGTTTTGACGTGGTTATAGAGAAAGGAACCATGGATGTATTGTTCGTGGACAGTGGCGACCCTTGGAATCCACGATCTGCAACAGTAAACAAGGTAATGGCAATGCTTCAAAGGGTTCATAGGGTTCTTAAACCAAATGGTATTTTCATCTCAATCACCTTTGGCCAGCCGCACTTCAGGCGCCCTTTATTTAATGCTCCAGAATTCACCTGGTCTGTCGAGTGGAATACATTTGGCGATGGATTTCACTATTTCTTCTACATCTTGAAGAAAGGACAGAGAGATGTGAGTTTTTTTTTTTTTTTTTTTTTTTTTTGAAAACAAACTGTGTTGGTCCTCTCTCAAAACCGTGAGAGAGAGAGAGAGAAGAGAATGGCCCTCTCTCTATCACCCGTGGCAGTGCAGGTGGATCGGTGCAGAGGTGGTGGCTGAGAAGATGAAGCAAAGCCGTGGTCAGTGAGAAGGGAAATAGAGCTGTCTGCAGAGAGAGAAATTAGAAAATTTGGGTTTGTCCGGCGGACGGCCAAGGCGAGACTGCCGCCCGCCGGTGAAGCGGAATTTCTAAGTTCTTAACCTCGCTCTGATACCATGTAAGAATATATTGATAGAGATAAATTGTATGTATTATTGATTGATATAATGTTATTGTATTCTGTCTATTACAAATGGTTCCTTATATAGATGTAGGTGTAGTGGATGGTGGTAGTGGTGTAGTGGGTTAGGTTTAGTGGAGTAGGTGAGGTGGTAGTGGTGTAGTGGGTTAGGTTTAGTGGAGTAGGTGAGGTGGTAGTGGTGGTAGGTGATGGTTTTAGTGGAGTAGGTGAGGTGGTAGTGGTGGTAGGTGATGGTAAATTCTAACAAAAAGAATAATCATAATGGGCCAGCCCACACTTTTAAAAGAATGAAAACTGGCCTGCCCAAACTTTATCGCTGTTTGGGCCACAATACTTTATAGTTAGTTGGGCTATCTTTTATATCTTTATATAATTAAACTCCTAATCTAACTAATTTCGGCCTGTCCAAACCAAAATTCTGCAGCAAAATAAAAAAAATAATAATTCAGATTTAGCACCTAAAAAATAGTATAAAAAAAGAAAATAGCATAGTAGGATTAGACCTCTGCTATTTCTTTTAATATTTTTTGCTTTATCCACGTTCTCGTATCTAATTTTTGGGTACATGTTAGCCGAGTCCACGTATCCTTTATTTAGAGATGTTATCTGTCCGATCCCTAGATATACACACCCGCACCCGAGTCCATGTAACATAGTGTGACATAGACTTTAGTGACTTTCTAAACCAACTAGAACAAAAAAAAGAAGATTAGTATAGTATCTTTGACTTCCAAAATCAATTTAAGACCAAATAACAAATATAAATAAAACGCAATTAAATAATTTGACCAACAAGACGATCCATGGGCGACCCTTACAACCTATGGCAGAAAATATAAAATAATCATGAAAGAGGACTTTAATAATACTAGAAATATAATTATATATGATTCCTACTAGTTTCTCTTTGAAATCATGTCAATGTCCAAATATCATCGCTTCTTTGAATTTAACCTTCCTTGAGCTTCTTATATTATGCATTAGACCCCCTTTGACCAACACAGATAAAGATGTTGTCAAAATACATTGTTGAACCCAACCAATCAAAATACGTTGTTGAATCCAATGAAAAAATTCTCTGGGGCATTCAACACTTCTATGATAAAAGGCCATTCGATTCTGTCATCGGCTTTAGACATGTTCACTTTGATGGCCATGAGAGTACCTTTACCCTTTTTCCTCTTCAGTGGGTGCATCAACTCTTGAGTGAGGACCGTATTCTCATTAATGTTCCTGTTAGGCACATAGGCAGCTTGGTTTGGAGCGTTGAGATGTAACTTGGTAATAACTTCATATGCCACATAACACAGCCTAATCATTATGAAGATTTGGGGATCAAAGCAATGAAAATGTGTTGAGGCTCTTAGGAGGTTTTGTTGATGAAAAAATACCTGACCATTGCAACCACCCCACTCCAACAGAATGCCAATGTCTTAAAGAATAGGGTAGACATACCATCAGGCCCTAGAGCTTTGAGGGAAGGGAAAAAAATACAAATTTCTATGATGTGTTTGTGTCGGCTTTGATGTGTATGGTACGGGAATGCTCTTCCATACCTGGACTTTCAATAGTGGGTGAGAAGGGAAATAGTTACTAGATATCCTGAACGATTTTAACAAATCTAACTCTTTTTACTTTGAATTTTGATAGCCTCTTGGTTTGTGGTAAACAGCTCCATGGAAGATTATGGTGATGAGATTTGAAATAGACTTTACCAGTTCCATCTATTTTCTGATGTGTGTTATAGTACCATTATTCCATCTCTTTTCTGATGTGTGTTACAATGGCCTTGTTTGGTGTAGCTGTCAAAACAGATTATAGATTATAGATTATAGCTTAACAAATTATAGATTACAACTTTAATCAGAAACTGTTAATCTGTTTGGTGTAGCTGTTGGATTATAGATTTAAGTTGCTGAGTAGTGTTTGGTAGAGCTTAATTTTAGCTCAACTCAGCTTTTAGATTATTTTGAGCTATTTTGGTTTGTTTGGTAGAGTTTAAAATCACTTTTTGTAGCTTAAATTAAGCTAAAAAAGTGATTTTTGGTTGAGTGGCAGAAGAGGTGCTTTTCGGATTCAGCTTAAGCGGAGAGCTAAAAGTTGAGGGGTAAAATTACTTAAATGCCCCTCGTCAATCTCAACTATTACCAAAAAACCCAACTATATAAACCCCATATTCTCAAACATTGTTCACTTGAGAGAGAGAGAGGAGAGGCGATTTCCGGTAGGAGATTTTCGGCAAACAAACCAGAGCTCTCTCTCTCACGAACTAGAGGCTAGGGCACGATTTGCTCTGTCGCCGCCTCCCGTCACCACAACCATCGATGACATGATCGCGATCTAAAAACCTAACCACGATCGCCATTGCCTGCCTCCTCCTTAGGAATGGCAGCGGGGCGGGGCGGGGCGGGGCGGGGCCGGGGATCACCCTCCCTGTCCCCGATCCCAGACGGTGAAAATTCTCCCGTCCCCGGCCCCGGCCCCGATCCCCGACGGGGAACCTGTCACTACCCCCGCCCCCGTCCCCTAACGGGGATCGGGTTTCCCCGAGCCCGAAGAGTCCCTGGCCAAAAAAAAAAAACTTAAGATCATATATTCAATGACAGATTTAACAACAACAGATTTAATACTTCCAGATCATATATACTTCAGATCATATTTAATACTTCCAGATCTGATATATAATACTTCAGATCATATATTCAATAAAAAAAAAAAAAAAGAGCTTCAGATCATATATAATACTTCAGATCATATATACTTCAGATCATATTTAATACTTCCAGATCTGATATATACTTCAGATCAATAACAAATTTAACAACAGATTTAATACTTTAGATCATATATTCAATAACAAATTCAACACCCCCAGATTCGTCTCTTCAGTGAACTAAACCCAAACAAAATCTGTTTGCTTCACTCCAAGGAATCCTTGCCATGATTAGTAAACAAAATCTGTTTGCTTCACTTCAAGGAATCCTTGGCATGATTCGTCTCTTCAGATCATATATACTTTTTGTTTTGTATTTTCTTTGGTTTGTTTGCTTCACTCCTCAACTCGGATCTTGGCACCGGTGACCAGAACTTCCAGATCTGAAGAACAAAATCAAAAAACAAAGCGAGAGAGAGAGAGAGATAGAGAGAGAGAGAGAGAAACTAGAGAGGAGATACCGTGAAAGAGAGAGAGAGGACATACCGTGAGAGAGAGAGAGGAGCTGCCGCCATTGAGAGAGAGGAGGAGGAGCCGCCGTTGTGATGCCGTGAGGGAGGAGTGACGCCATGAGGGAGAGAGGAGGAGCGGCCGACGCCATCGCCGTGAGCATCGCAGCAGAGAGAGGGAGAGAGAGGCCGAGAGAAAAGAGTGAAAGTGGGAGAGGCTCAAATGAAATGAGTCTTAAAAAGTAACCTAAACATATATATATATATATATATGCGGGATATATATTCGGGGATATATACGGGGATTACTCGGGCTGGGGCCGGAAAATCTATCCCCGTCCCCGGCCCGAAAATGATCGGGGGTTTATTTTTTAATAACATCCCCGGCCCGTGGGGAATTTTTTTCGGGGAAAAACCGTCTCATTCGGGGTCGGGGGCTCGGGTCCCCGTCGGGCCAGTTTCAAATTGCCATCCCTACTCCTCTTTTTCTCTCCAGTGTTGGTTCGTCGCCATCGCGATCTAAACCAAGCTGTCGTTGCGATTTACGTTGTTGTTGGTCTCTCTCTCTCTCTCTGTGCCTCCGTTGTCGTCCCCCATCCCCCATCGCAATCGGCCGTGCGAGGCGATCTCAAACCCTAGCGCCGCCACATCGCTGTTGTGCCTGCCGGAGCTAGGGTTTTCAGTGTTTTTTTTTTCTTTTTCCCTAGAGGTTTTCATTGTTTTTTTAATAAAAAAAAAATAATAATTAAGCATTTTAGCCATTAAGGAAATAAATTTTATATTAATTGATACTAATTAATAATTTTAGTATTAATTGATTCTAATTAAGCCATTAATTGACACTAATTAATTTATAATGAAAAAATGAAATAATTTTATACTAATTGATACTATTAATGAAAATAATGATTTTTGTAATACTAATTATATTAACTTTTATTGATGAAATAATTTTTTTAAAATTAAAACTGAAAAAAATGGCGAAATAATCATTTTTATATCATATAAGGGCAAAAAACACAATTACACAACAAAAAGTTATTTTACAGTTTATCAACCAAACACTATTTTGCTGCTTAAATCCATAATCTCATAGCCATACCAAACATGTTAACAGCTTATGTTCACAGCTATAAGTTATAATCTGTTAAGTTATAATCCATAATCACTTTTTCATAGCTCTACCAAACGGGGCCTTTGTTAAATAAGTTGTGAAATAACTTTTTCAATTAACTTTTATTTTTTGTTACTTACTACTAGTCTACATTTCTCATAAAAAATAATAATAATAATCTATAGCCCATTTGGGTCTTTTTCTATTTTTAAAAAAATAATAATAAAAAAATCTAAGAGTATAACTGTAAATTAATATGTCCATAACAGAAGCTGATAATCAGAAGTAAGGGGTGAGTAGTTTCTCAGAATCAGTTTTTTTGAGTTAAAATAAGTTGTTAGAATCAGAAACTGTTTGAAATAAGTTTAACCAAACAGTCTAAAATAGTTTTCCGAAAGTTAGAAGCTATAAGTTGGCTCAAAAAAGCCCAAATAAACACCCCTAATGCCGTGACAACAATGGATTAAACATTGCTTGGGTTTGCCCAAAGGGTGGTTATTTAAACTACAATTTTAGCTCTAAAATGTTGCAGCTCCTTTCTGTAAGGGATTGTGTTATTGCTTGGGCCATTCCCAAGGATTCTCATTTAAGATTGATTTTGAGGTTATGTGGACTTCTCAGTTTTGAAATTGTTTAATTCTTTCTCTCTCTCTCTCACACTCAGACACTTGGTTGAAAAGGAGTTATTAATTGCATAGATGAAAAATGAACTTTTTTACGAACACGAGAACAATTAAAGGAAACTAGAGCTGCCAGATTTTTCACTCTCTTGTAGTTATGGGACTTGCTTTCAAAACATTGTCCTTGTGCCTTAATTGTATTATTATCTATTGACATTAGATATCACCAGAAGACATCCAGTGGGAAGGTGAAGATCCTGGGATATCTCGTAGAGGTGGCCGCAGTGGACCTGGCCGTGGATTTAAGAAGTCTATGGCCCGTGGTGGAGCTGTTGCTGTTGCTGGAAGAGGTAGAGGGACAGCAAAAGGTCTGCCCAAGAAAGATTTTCCTTTATCACAAAATGGCATTGGAAAGAAGCCTTTGGGTGATATTGAAATACTTCATACCGATACTCTAATTAAGGAGGTATGGATGCAACTTGAAGATTTTGCGTCCCACTGCAAATATAATAACATTGTTTTTTCTTCTCATTCTACTCTGATGTGATTTTCTTCTATAGGTGGAGAAAGTTTTCAGTGCAACCCATCCAGATCCTTTGAAGGTTGAGAAAGCAAAGAATGTGCTTAAAGTAAGAACAATCTAGTATCTGGCAATAAAATTTTCACCTCTTGTAGCAAATTCTGACATTTCCTTTCAAATGCAGGAGCATGAACAAGCCCTTGTTGATGCAATTGCGAGGCTTGAAGATGCTTCTGACGGTGAGAGTGGTAATAAATGACTAAATATACCCATACTATATGACTACATAAAAACTAAACAATGATGCGCTCTCTTCTACTGCATCTTGCATCTCATGTTTCTTTGGATATTTAGATGTAATCTGTTATGGCTCTGTAAATTTTTGTCTAATAAATTATTCATAGTTCTTTCAAAATTTGAGAGAATGAGCTCCCAATGGTTGCCTTGATTATTTGCCCCACCAATTTTTTTTTAATTTTTTGCCACTAACAATGGGTTCAAGAGTGTATGGAATTGTTCACATTTTATGCTTAGAACTTTATGTTCGACATTTTTGGTACGGAATGACAACATCATACAACAATGATAATGTATTCCATTGGTGTTCTCATATCATTTTCCATTTCTAGAACACAAGAAGAGGTTTGCTTTAAGCTCATGAGTATGATAACGAAGCTTTTCTCGTTTATGTTTCTATCCACTTTGAAGCAGATGGAGAGCATCGGTTCTTGCAAGGGCAATCAATGGATGATGAGCAACAGAGAAAACAGCACTATGATCATATTGGAGAAGGTAGAGTAGTTGAAGGTTCAGATGGCAACAAGATGGTCAGAGATGGAAGGCCTGGTTCTGATGATCATCAAGATGATGGTGATGACATTTGATTCTAGTTAGTTTTTAGGGTCAGGCACACCCCCTGTTGTCCTGAGCCGGACTTCTTGTATAAATGACTAGCCAGATGGAATAGAGGTTGGTTTCTGGTTGTAACAGAAATTAGGTTTTGGGTAGAGGTTTTTTTTTTTTTTTTTGTTTTTTTTGTCTTAAACATTGTGTTATTAACATATAGTCAGGCAAAGCTGGAAATATGCTTGTGTAAAATTGTTCAATGAGGAATAATTTCTTTACATATAAAGATTATTTCTATATATTAGTTGCATGTGGGGGTTGCATTATCGTTGATAAAAATAATACAAGAAGACAAATAGATAATTTTTTTTTTGAGAAAATCTCCAACACAAAAATACACTATTCTCCCCCCCCCCCCCCCCCTCCCCTCCCCCCATTCTATCAATCATAAACACATTTGATATGAAATTATGAACCAACAAACAACTTAAATCTTTATTGTCTTAAAATATAACTTCGTGGGTTAGCCGGTTCAAAGGATTTTCCTTCTCTCTAGCACCAATGATGAAGCTAAACTGAAAACAAATCAACTTTCGAGTTTTCCTTGCAAAGTTAATTGAAAAATAACATTAATAATTTGCGTGGGTACAAATATGATTTTATAAAAATGTGAATATCTTGACCAGTAATTTAGGGGTGAGTATCTCAAAGAAAAAATAATAGGTACACTGTTGTCCATAAAATTAACAATGTATTCTCAATGACAAAAAAATAAAATAATAATAATAAAATTAAGTGTTTAAATCTGTTTATTACTTAAGAGTAATATCGTAATAGTGACTTAATGACTCCTGAATAACGTAAATCTAGAATATAAAGAACAATCATTTGTTAAACAAAGAAAACACAAGATATACCACACATGCTTGCAACATGGCGTCGTGCATAAATTAATTTATCAAAATGTGTTGAGGCAGCTCTAGATATGAGACTAATTTTCTTCTAGGAAGTAGATTATCATGAAATAACATTGTTAAAATGTGCAAGTTCACCATTTACACTTCTGAAATTTCTCATACTGGATTTTATTATCATAAAAAAATTGAGGTACGTCAAAATGTGAATACCAAAGAGAATTTTTTCACTCACCCTTGGACATAAACCACCAAGGCACTGCCATTGGATGCACCAGCAAGTGAAGTGATGTCATAATTCTTGTCCCACTGCTGCAAAATCCACTCCTGATGAAGAATTTAGAAATAATAGACTTAAAGAGGCAACGGATAATTTGATTAATGAATTTTTAGAACTCATGGTGAGGACTATAACGCATAACTTGTGCAAGAAAACTTTGGATGTAAAACCTGTCCTTGCATCCATAATAACTACCCACAGATTTCCTGAACAAGCTATGCAGCTAATGTACAAACCATCTTCCTTTCCTTTCTCTGCATGCTGGTCGAGTCTCGAATACATTGCAACACATGTTTATTGACTCCCTACTTGAGTATTCTTTCAGAAATAAATGACAATTCTAATCAAAGGTAGTTTAGCTTGGAAAATTAACCACACTTGCTAAGATAAAATTTCCAAGCCTATGAGAATCCATACATGACAGAGAAAGTGCTTCTTCAAATGGAGAGGAACATGGTTACCCATAATGACTCATGGTTTGACTATTAAAAGCTACGTTAAATTCGTAAGAGATGAAGAAAATTTTCTATAGCAAAAAATTAAAGAAAAGAAAGATGTTTTGCCCAGCTTTACCCCCGTTTCATCGGTGACCTGGAAC
This sequence comes from Camellia sinensis, assembly GCF_055761805.1. NCBI lineage: Eukaryota > Viridiplantae > Streptophyta > Magnoliopsida > Ericales > Theaceae > Camellia > Camellia sinensis. Next base: position 8,716,447 of record NC_138974.1, on the reverse strand, counting down.
TATAGATTGAGATCCACCGAGTAGCTGGAGTACCTAATTGAACTTTTTTGCGAGGCTGCGCACCATCTTCCAAATCCACAAGCAAGCTCCTCCTTTTTTGACCCACCTATAATACATGGCATGTTTAACAACAAATATTTAGAAACAAAAACACAAACTTTAGACGATTGCTTAATTGACATAAATCTACAACCAACAACCTTCAAGTCTCCATCTATTCTGATGGGTCGCAGTGACGCACTGGAATTTATGCTGTCTTGAATGAAATAAGCTTTGTGTAATTGGGTTCTTTATCAAAATTCATATTGGTCACCATCTCAAGAAATTGTTGAAAAGGGGGAGGACATAAGGAACAAAGCATTTTTTACAAACAAAGATTCCTTTATTCTCACCCTACAACCCAAGAATATACCATAGTTTGTAGTCAAAACAAAAAATATGAAGTCTGAGAGATAAAAGCATATGGCAGTGCAGGTCCAGCCCCCAGAGGTTACCCCTGTGGTTAGGCTTTTTTTTTTTAAGCTTAACAAGAAACTTATGAGGCAAATTCTATAAAACTAACTCCCCAAAAAAGCCACCCAGAAATTAAGATAAATAGAACTGAGGAATATTTCTTCTATTTTGGAGAATTACTTAAATGGAAGAAAATACTGAGCCTTGTGAAAGTAATTATTGACACTAAAAGATCCACTTATGTTAAAATAAAAGGAAGTACTTTAAGTCTTCTGAAGGTAATTTTTGGCAGCTAAAACTCCTTCAGACATGCTTCATGTTTGATATATGGGTTATTTTTTACGGATTCAATATGTATGACGAAATTATTAATCATCAGGGGCAGTGAGTTTTAGGTAATTAGGTACCTTAAATTTCGAGCTGTTTGATTCTTCAAATATTCAATGATTCATTATGAACTCAAGGAAGGTGATTTGCTGTTAATTTTGTTGGCTGGTAGTTACACCTTATTCATGGTTGAGACACCAACAGAACAAACTTCCAGCGATTCAACGTGCAGGTGTTTTGTTGTGCAGCTGTTTTGTTATTTTGTTTTGATGCGTTACAATCTTGGGACTCATGAAGGCACTGTTGTGTGTACTCTGTTAGGCATGAAAACAACCACAGGTTAGGATATTTGCTTTCACCGTTTGAACATCAAAAGCAGGCCCTTCCTATGGACGCGGCACTTTGTTTTGGGTATTAGGCACGTTTTTATCCAAGTATTGTGCCAATTTGCTTTAATCAATATAGAATGTTACTTAATTTTTAATGGGAAGGTAAAAAATCTTTAATAGTAATAAAAACTAAGCTAAGGACCTAATCCGTCATAATCAGAAATTACAGGTTCAGGAATTAAGGTATAAAAGGAAAAAGTCATTGAATGAAAGCATCCATTTTTGTCCAATTCGAAAATTGGCTTCTACTAATTCTCAATTTTATAATTTTAGTGATTAATTATTCATACAAATCATTTTAAGCCTAAAAACTTTTACTAACCTAACACTAGATAATTTGAATAAAATGAATATCATTTATTCTAGATTAAAAGAATAAAGTCATATTTTTATAAAAAAAAGGTAATTTTTTACTAAAAAGTGGATTTTATCAATTCATGGCTATAAACCCAACTTAAAATAAGTAATATTCATAAAACATAAAAAATGAATAATTTTGCATAGAAAAGTATAGAAACTTGCTTTATTAAAAAAACAATGTAAATAGCAAGTACATACTATAGAGATGGAGAAAAGTTACCCGGATGCCCACTTATGCATCTTTCTTACAGTACATAAATTAAATATGACCTAATATGCAACTAATACATATAAAATGCATCCTACGCTTGATTTAAGGGTTGTAACATGACTTAATGCGCAAAAAGAAAAAAAAAACACGTAAAACAATGCAAACTAATGTACATGATACTTAAATCAGGTCATATGTGTGCTTGTTACATGTTTAAATGGAGCCTAAACATGTTTTTAACAATATAAAGAAAACATGCAAGGAAAGGCAAAAAAAAGTGAATAAAGCTAAGAGACTACATGATGCTTGTAGACTCGACTTTCTACAACCCTTTCGGAGAGGCCCAAATTGGTCCTACAGTTCGGACTCCTGTCACGGTTTTGAATCTAATCTTACAAAGTGTAATGTGAGACTGATAAACACCAAAGAGTCCAATCCGGCAAATCATTTTGAAAAATCAGATTTTGAATCAAATAATGCCAAAACTAGACTGCTTTGCCAGATTACAGAGTCGCCACCTAAATATTTTATTTTTGAAAAATTTAGGAAACCCTGACTCGTGCCAAAGGCCACGTGTCCGTTATCATTAAAGTTGCCTCGGCTCGGGAATTTGGGTACGAGAGGGGAAGATCCTGAAATGAGCACCCCCGCTTGTCCGATCAAAGATCGACCTCTACTATCATGATATGTTGTTTTATAAATCTCATGTGTTCTTATCCGGTTATTAATCTAACTTTACTATGTGACACACACAAGCAAGTATAGACTAAATCGCAAGACTTGGAACAAATCGACTCATGTTTGTTTTCGAAAATGGTTTGAAAATTCTACTCGCAAGCGGGCTAAAGTACGGATTTGCCACCCTCAAGTGGGCTTAAAAACATGATGATTTGCCACTTCGCAAAGTGGGCTTAAAACTCGCACTAGTCGAATCGTTCAGTTCAAGCAACAAAGCCTTCACCCACAGACATTTATGCAGTTAATCACATAAGCAAATAGCCTCATAGAAAGCATGCGAAACATGACATCACTCACACTCATGCAAGTATGCTAAAGCGTAAAACTTACAGTGTACCCCGAGCCAAAACAAAAACTAGTTAGAAATATGCATGATCCTAACTATGTTTAGATGCCTAATGCAACACATGCAGTAATGCAACTAAACAGGCTCGGCTATTTAAGATGGCATATGAATGCAACGATTTGATACACGTGTTCAAATAAGTATTGAAATACGATGCAATTTGAATGATGCGCCGAGCCTGGTGCATGTAATACAAATGAATGATGCATGCATGCAAAGCATAAGGTATGCTAATCAAAACGTGCCTTAGACTAACCATCGAAAGCGGTTAAGTAAAAAGAAGAAAGACATGGGGTTGGAAGACATGCACACACACACGCACCCTTATTATAACATTGCGCCCTCTCGAAGGAGGGTCCGAATAAATAAGTTAAGCTACACTAAGCTAAACTAATTATTACAAACCAACTAATTAACTATTCTAGCTAATTAATTATCACAACACAAATTAACTAGCTATGCTAAGCTAATTAAAATATTACAAAACATGTTAAACTAATTAATTACAACTAGCTAATGAAGCAATAAAGTGGCCTCGCGGGCGAGGGAGACATGCATGCTTGGTTACTTTCTCCCGAAAATCCATCGCCTTGCCACAAGCTGCCTCTGTTTGCACTCGCCTTAATTACTGAACATCGAACCAACATTCCAGACTACTTTTGCTCTAAGATAGGAACGCTTAGCACAAAAATGGACTGGTGGCCGGTCGGCCACAAAAGGTGGTTGTCAGCCACAAACACTGGCCGGCCGGCTACCTCAAGTGGCTGGTCGGCCACCCATTTTTCCAAAATTCTGTTTTTGCTGCAACAGAGGCAAAAGCAATTTATTTGCAAGGAAATGTGTGTACTGCCACCCTCCTCATCGTTTCTCAAGCTCAAAGGAGTGTGGCACTTGGCTCTCAAGCCATCAATCAAGCATTTTCATGCATGATGGCCGAGGAATCAAGTTTGTATTAGCTTAATGAATGCATATATAAGACTCAAATGACCACCACCCTATCATGCATGATCAAGGGTGACGGCGACCAAGAAACGTGACACGTTTCATCACTTTGAGTATGAAACGTCCCACATTTCTTGTGTTTAGATTAACGTCCGATCCAAATACATGCAATGCAAGACAAATGCTTATCTTGTTCATGTTTTGCTTTGCTCATTTTGTTTAAACATTTTAGCATTACCAAGCCATTCTTTAGTCAATTTGTCCAAGGTGATTGTTCTCTAATGAGAGAGGACTCAACCAAAGGATGATTTAAGACATGAGAGAGATCATGCATTTGACTAGTAAAAACCCTCAAAAGAGAGTTAAACCCATTGAGCATAAGCTCTATCTCACGCTTAAACACAATCATAAGGTTAACCAATCCTAAAAAAAAATGAAAAAATGAAGAAATTGGGGAGGTTGCAGACTTTTCAGTGCTAATATGGCATGAAAAATAGTGCTACAACATGCAAGCAACACATGCACAACATGTTAAGGGCAAAAAACATTAAAGCTAGTAAAGAGCATTATACTAGAGGCATGCAATATCAAACTCAAATGACCAAACCAGCTCAAAATAGAGCTTAAACATGCCAAAACAGTGGCCAAAACATGCTGAGATGGTAGCATAGAAGGCAAGAAAAACATGCTTACATGTTAGGCCACAAACAAGGCTCAATGCACAACTCTCAAAAGCAATGAAAGAGTGAAATATGTGAGAGTGTGACAGAGATATATGCACTAAAATCACATGTTAAATGATGCTATAACATGCAATCATCTCAAGCAAAGCATGTTATAGGCCTTAAATCACTAAGCTAGTGAAGTCATTTGCACTATAGCCATACATAACAAGTTTTATAAGGGACAAACAGTCCAAAACAGTCCTAAAACAACTTAAAAGAAGTCCTAAAACATGCTTGAAGTAAGCTAAAAAGAGCTAGAATGAAAGGCCAACACATGGCACATATTAGTCTATTAAGCACAAATGCACTACAAGCATACAAAACAAGCCTCAAGTGACCAAACCAGCTCAAAACAGAGCTTAAACAAGTCAAAATAATAGCAAAAACATGCTGAGATCAAGTCACAAAATGATAGAAAAACATGCTCACATGTTAAGCTATCTACACATGCAAACAAGACACGAGGAGGGGATGCCACCCCCTCCTATTTTGGACCACAAAACATGGTTTTTACCACTGAAAATTCTCTGATTTTTAGTGGTTAGAAAGGCCAAAAAGTTTGATTTAAAACAACTTTGAAAGATGGCACAACAACTTAACAAGCAAGCTACAAGAAGGGTGGACCACCCCTAACTCTAAAAAGGGCTTAAACCACCATTTTTAAACCTTAAAAATAGAGGTTTTTGTAGTTGAAATCCAGGCCAAAAACAGTTTGCAAAGGTGGCAAAACAAGTGTGAAAAATAAGCTTAAATGGGGTAAGTTCTATACCTTTGAAGCAAAGCACACAATGGGCACAAATCTGAGCTTAAACCACCATTTTAAACCTCAACGGAGGCTCCAAGAGAGCTTCAAGCAACCTCAGCCCAAGGATGAACCACTTTGGTTAAGGGTTGATAGGTTAAAGTTTGAAGTATGCAAGCTTCTAAGCACAAAAGCTCTAGAAAGAGAGAAATCTAGAGAGAGCGGATTGTAGAGAGATAGAGATTTTAGAGAGAGAGGCTTCCAAACTTGATAACCTTCCAAAATGAGAGATATGACCTCCATATATAGCAATATACAAGCCTCAGGTCGAAAATATCTGATTTAGAGACAGCAGGAGCATTTGGAAGACAGTTGGAGCAAAATATCTGCAAATTCTAAGCTTTCTAGACACTTTTGGCTGACCGGCCACCATTGGTGGCCGACAAGGATCACTTCTGGCCGACCTATGGCCGGCACACTCCATTTGTGGCCGACAACAAAAACTGGTCCCTGTCCTCGACTTCAAACAAGCATAACTCCTTCATCTGGACTCCTTTTAAGGTCATTCTCTTGCCTAAATTGAAGCCTCGGAAGTCTTCTTTCCAATGGTGGTAGCCTCACATCAAAAATCCAAGTATGCTAAGAGATATCCCTCTTTTAGTGAAGACTGCTCAGTTTTGGTCCTAACTGGATCGATGCCCAACTTCAACCAACCATATCTCCCCCATTTGGACTCGGCTTTAAGAGATTCTTGAGTGAAAAATGAAGCCCCGGAAGTCTTATTTCTAACGGTGGTGGCCTCATAACTTAAGTCCAAGTGTACGAATGGATAGGCCCTATTGAGCGAGGGCTGCTCAACTCTCTCTTAACGATTTATGCCCAACTTCTTCCCCAACTTGGTTTCTTCTCTCTCCTCCCATTTTCTTCAACTCCAAACCCCTAAACAAGATGTTTTAAAGATTTTTTTTAAAGATTTCACCTCTCTTCATTCATTTTCACTTTGTCCTTGCTCGGTTTACCGAAAAGCGTAACATTTAATGAAATGTGAGCCTCGGAACATCGTAGAAACTTTTTCAAAAATATTTTGAAAGAGAGGGTTTTAAGGTCTCAAAATCATTTTGGTCAAAATGGTTTTGGTCCAAAATGGGGTGTAAGGTTGAGATTTGAAGCTCCTCTTGCCGAAGAAATCGAATATTTGCACTGCACAACTTTCACTATCAAGTAAACAATCAGAGGCCCCCAAGTCTTAAGGGCGGTAAAAAATGGGGTGTTTACAATGCTATGATGGATTAATATCCTAGTATGCTTGAACACAGAAATAATGACTAGAAGAGGCACTGAAATTAATTAAAGAAGATGTTTTACTTGCTGGTTTCAATAAACAAAAGGCATGCGAAGAACAACGCAAGAAAACTCAAGGTTTCTTGCTTGCAAGCCTTCCTCAAGCCAAGGTTTTGAGTTAGGGTCCAAGTTCTTCAGTCCTTAGAATGTTTTTAAGTGTCATTAGTCTTTAGATTTGTCGACTGTTACAAAAATCAATTTTTCTCTCAAACCATTCATTCATTTTCAATAAAACCAATTTTTCTTGAAATTTAACACTTTAAGAAAGGTTTGGATATAAAATTGATCTCAAAATTATTTTCCTGCATTTTTTTGGAATTTTTGAAAGTGGACTGAAAATACCGGTCATTTGTACTCAAAATTTGAAATAGAAGTTGTAAGAGAATTGGGAAATCATGGGTAATTTTACAAATCTATTATGATGAAATATGCTAAATAATATACTAACAACTCATATTTTTAATTTGAAGGTGTTCCTTTAAAAATGTTACATGAAATGGATGGAAATTGGTGACTTTGCTTCAATAAGGAAGAATACAAGCAAGGTAACCAACAAAACTCAACTTCTCTTATTCAAACACAAGAACACTATACCTAAACATGTGAAAACAATATTTTAAGCATATAATGTCATGTATTAGTAGAAAAAAGAAAAGAATAAGTTATGTTGTGGCTTACTTCTTGCCTAGGGTTGGTGTTGTACAAACTTTATCACTGTTTTTCTTCCTCTTCCTCCCAAAGCTCACTCTTGCTCTTCTCTCTCCTCTCTTGGCCGAATGGGTGTATGTGTATGCTTGAGTGTGTAAAAATGTTAAGGGAGGTCGCCTATTTATAGAAAAATTGTAGTGAATTGTCTAAAATGTCCTTTGTTCCAATGGAATAAAATAGTTTTGGATGTAGTTGAAAGGTAACAGAATGGAGGTTGATTAGAATGCCTAATTATGTTTTAAAATATGATTTAGTTACGTTTTAGCTAAGATTGAACTAGAGGTACAAACACAATTCCCATTTTTGGGGGGTACTAGGCTACTTTCTGCCCTAAATTCATGAAAAATATTTCAAAAAGTACTCTAAGGTCTTCTTCCGAGGGTGGCCGGCCACATGCTCCTTGACCAACGGGGGTTTTCTCATTTTTTTTGTGCACTTATACACACACATATATGTGTGTGTGTAGATATTTTGTGCAAGAAAAATTATTATAATGGGGTGTTCTTTATATACATAAAGAAATGAATTTGAGGTCATTGTACAATTTTTAATAAAGTGTGAGGGAATGAGCTAATTTTATGAATTAAAATACCTATTTCAAGAATAGAATTAATTATTATAGTGATAGGAAAAATAATTTGGTTTGTGTTATTTCGTTCCGAGTTAAAAAGTGAATAATTGAACAAAAACAGTAAAAATCAGAAACTAGAGTTTAGAGTGATCAATCTATAACTAGAGAGTTAAGTAATTAATTTTAGGGTGTTAGAAATGATTACTAAACTACCGGGTCAATTAGGGTTTGTAAATGTTCATCCGCGATGCGTTTTCGATTCTAGGGTTAAATTTGCAAATAAATGAGGAACTGAGTGGCTTTTGTTATAATAATTCAAAAGTGAGGGCTTTAATAAGGTTTACAAAAGTTAGGGGCCTCACAACCTATCTCCCTTAAACAAATTTCGTCCTCGAAATTTCTAATTACATAGTGGGTTCAAAAAGTTATGGGTAGTTGGCTCGCATCGCGTTTTCGCGCTACTAAGTAGATTTTACCCGCGATGACACGGAATCATCTTACCTCTTAAGCTCTTCTCTAGCCTATCTTGAATTACTATAGGCCCCTCCTCAAATGTAGTATCCTCATTAAGACTAATCTCTTCCTAATTTATGATATGTGACGGATCTGCAAAGTATTTCTTTAGCATGGATACGTGAAAGACATTGTGTATTCCAGCCAACTGTGGAGGTAGAGCTAGTTGGTAAGCAATTTCTCCAACTTGTTGTAATAGCTCGAAGGGCCCAATGTATCGGGACAACAACTTTCCTTTCTTTTTAAAACGTATAATTCCTTGACATAGTTGTACTTTTAGGAACACGTGGTCACTCACTTCGAATGTCAATGGCCTTCTTTTTTTTGTCGGCGTAGCTTTTTTGACGGTCTTGTGTTGCCTTCAGTCATTGTTGAATAAGTTTTACTTTCTCGGTTATCTCTTGGACAAGCTTTGGACCTACTAGACCTGCTTTGCCAACCTTAGTCCAATAGACCGGAAATCGGCACGGTTGCCTATACAATACTTTAAAAGGGGCCATTTCAATGCTGGCCTGGAAACTGTTGTTGTAGGCAAATTCTACCAACGGCATATGTCGCTCCCAGCTTCCTTTGAAGTCCATCACACATGCCCTTAACATATCTTCTAGTGTTTGAATGGCGTGTTCGAATTGTCCATTTGTCTGGGAATAAAAAGCAGTACTAAAACATAACTCTATTCCCAGTGCTTCCTGCAGACTTCCCCAAAATCAAGAGGTAAAATGCGGATTGCGGTTCGAGACGATGGAGACAGAAATTCTGTGTAGTCGTACTATCTCTTGAATACAGTGGCTCAAAGATTCTAATGTGTCAATGATTCTGTAAGGCATAAATGAGTAGTCTTTGTAAGTTGATCAACGATAACCCAGATGGTGTCACGTCACTTCTAAGATCTAGGTAACCTAGTCACGAAGTCCATTATAATGTGCTTCTACTTCTATTCGGCGATAGATAGAGATTGCAAAACTCCCTTCAGTTTCTAATGTTCTGCCTTCACCTCTTGATACGTAAGACACCTAGCCACAAATTGTGCCATATCTTTCTTTATTCTACTCCACCAGTGTTGTCGTTTTAGATCTTGGTACATCTTGGTTCCTCCTGGGTGTACCACGAAAGCTGAATGATGGAATTCCTTAAGAACCATTCCTCTGAGTGACTTATCCTTTGGCATAAACACCTTGTTTTGAAATCTCAAACTACCATCAGGTTGGATTATCAAGTCACGCATTGATTCCCCAAATTTTAGTCGAGTCCTGATAAAGATTACTTCCTGATCATGCTTCTGCGCTTCCACCACTTCACTTAGTAGTTTAGGTGTAACATTCTAAGCTCTGAGGTATGCCTTCCCTTCTTGAACTTTTATTTGTACTCTAAACTCACCAAGCATCCTAACCATGTTCCATTCCTTTACTGCCAAGCTAGCAACCATCGCTTTGCCCTTGGCGGCTTAATGCGTCTGCCACCACATTAGCTTTACCGAGGTGGTAGGAGAGGATAAATTGATAATTGTAGCTTGCTTTTTGTGCTCCTCGGAGGGTTTTAGTCTCCTCGAATACGATAGCCCTACAGTTTGGACTCTCGTGGTTTTGAATTTGGTTTCACAAGTGCAATGTAAAACGAAGAAACACAAAAGAGTCGAAATGCGGTAAACCTTTTTAGAAAATCAATTTTAAATCAAAGATGTCAAAAATGGACTGCATTGCCAGATTTCAGAGTCGCCACCTAAATATTTTTTGGGAAACTTAGGAAACCCTTGACTTGTGCCAAAGGCCATTAGTCTGTCATCACCAAAGTGTCTCGGCTCGGGAACTTAGGTATGAGAGGGGAAGGTCATGAATTGAGCACCCCACTCACCCGATCAAAGATCGGCCTCTACTAATCACGATGTGATTTTTATTTACATTATATGCTCTTGTTCCATTATTATGCTATTTTTACTATGTGATGCACACAAGTATAGATCAATTTACAAAATTTGGAATGTATTGATTTTATGTTTGTTTTGAAAAAGTGTTTTGCATACATGTCACTTGAAAAAGCGAGCTCCTATTTACATTAATCAAATTATTCCAACTTAAGTAAATATGCCTTCATCCATCGACATTCAAACAAGTATATCACTTAAGCACTTAGCCTCATGGAAAACATGCTCAATATGGCAACATAAACATACTTGCAATATGTTAAAGCAAGAAATGCTCACCTAGTACTCCAAGGCAAGCCAAATAGAGCAAAAATAATTAGAGGAAATGCATGCTCCTAAATAATGCAACATGACTAATGCAACGTATGCAATCATGCAATTAATAGGCTCAGTTACTAGCATGGTATGTGAGTCAATTCAAGGCATGCGATAAAGCACGTATTCGAGTAAAGAATTTGAAATTGACGTTGGTTAATATGATGAGCCGAACCCTAATGCATGCAAGCAAAACAAATGGATGCAAATCATGGAAAACATGATGCTCTATGCTACCCATCATAAGCGAGTAAATAAAAGGGAGAAAGAAATGGGAGTTAGAAGACATACCCACATTATTATATGTTTTTCCCTCATGCAAGAAGGTCCGAATGTCTAAGTGTCCGAATTAAACTAATTATTACAAATTTGAATGAATAATGAATAACTAACTAACTATTATTACAACAATGAAATTAACAATTAATATTACTACAATAATATGAACAACAATATTACTATAATAATATTTAAAACAATAATATGAACAACAATATTACAATAAAATATTGAAATGATGCACAAGGATCGTATATGCGTCAATGAAGATGGTTTGCAGAAACTGCTGTGTCTGTTCTCTGTGCAACTGCTCTGTTTCACCCTGAGCCACTGCCCTCTATTTTTGCCAAAAGTACTCTGTTTACCAAACATTGGAGCCCAATTGGCCCCCAATGTGGCTCCCCTATTCCTCAGTTTCAAGCTCAATATAGGTTGGCACAGTGCTCAAAAATGGATTTATGAGGTAAAAACAATATGGGTATGGAAGGTTAGGATTGTTTAGAGCTCAAAACCGGATTCCTTTGTTGAGAATTCAAACCATTTACATAATGTAACTTTCATCATCGAGTGTTTAGAATAAAGCGCCCAAGTCTTGCGGGTTGTCAAAAATGGGGTGTCTACAGTTGTCCCCTTTTGACAGAGTTCAGAGTTATGAAATGATGTGAGTGAATGTCAAAGCCTAAAGATGACGCATTTGACGAGGCCGTAAGACTTGGGCAAGGAAACAAATGAAAATACAATTGGTTGAACTTGAGGGTTGCCTACATATCCCTTTGCAAGGAATCAAACCTGCGTAGTTCAGGGGCAGAATACACAATGACATATAAAATGCAATGCATTTTGAAAGTTGGACTTACATTCTGTGTGAAGCCAGTTACTTTTGAAAACTCATGAGCATGCAAAACAATGCAATAAGACAATAAGTATGACGAGATGACGACATAAGAATGAAACAAGCCTCAAGCTTAAATTACAATAAATCCAACCATGTTTCACATGGACGAAAAAAGTAAGCAAATAACAAGTCCAAACACGTCTCATGTGAAAGAAAGACGAGATATACAAACCAAACTACGTCTTACGTAGAAAAGATGTAAGAAAATGTAAGCCAAACTACGTCTCACATAGAGAGGAAAAAAGCTCCATTACAAACTACGTCTCACGCAGAGAGGGTGGAGGGTGATGTGAACAACAGGCGCATCTGATATTTTTAATCGGGTAAAACAACTCCGATCGCGTCTCACGCGAAAGGAGGAGAGATGGTGTGAACACCAGGTGCACTTGATGTTTTTAACCAAGATCAACTCCGAGCGCGTCTCACGCAAAAGGAGGAAAGGTGGTGTGAACACCAGGCGCACCTAATATTTTTAACTGAGTAAATTAACTCCGAGCGTATCTCACATGAAAGGAGAAAAGGTGGTCTAAACACCAGGCGCACTTGATGTTTTTAACCGAGTAAATCAACTCCGAGCGCGTCTCACGCGAAAAGAGGAAAGATGGTGTGAAGACCAGGCCCACCTGATGTTTTTAACCAAGGAAATCAACTCTGAGCGTATCTCATGTGAAATGAGGAAAGGTGGTGTGAACACTAGGCGCACCTGATGTTTTTAACCGAGGAAATCAACTCCGAGCATGTCTCATGTGAAAGAAGGAAATAGAATCAACGAAAGAGCAAACAAATTTCCTGAACTTGATAAAGCGAGATTATCTCATCCCTGGAAGGCCTCAGAGAATGAAGCTCACAGAGATAACCCAAATAAAGGTGCAAAGTTGCAACATGAATTTGACGAAAATTCGAACGTGAGTTACAAACTAAAATAATGCACAAATCAAAAGCAAAAATCAAAACAATGCTCGCATTGATATTATGAAATCAAACCTGCCGATTTTCCCTTGAAAATCGGCCTAATTAACATGCCTTAGAAAAATAATATAAAGAAATGAATGCAATTTGGAACAAATTATGCAATAAAGTAAAACAATAAAACCATCAAAGGAACAAGACTCTTTTCCCTTTTTAATCTTTTTTTGTCGTCTTCTTTTTCCTTTTTCTCTTTGTTTTTTTCCTTACTTTTTGTTTCCTTTTGTTTTTTGTTTTGTTTTCTTAATTCTCCATTTTCTTCATTTATTCCTCTCTCTCTCTCTCTCTCTCTCTCTTTTTCCTTTTTCTAGTTTTTTTTTTCTTTTTTTTCTCTTTTACTGCCTTTCTTTCTTTTTGTGTGGTGTACCCAGATTCAAAGCACGGCTGCCCCATATTGAAAACAACAAAAACTGGGTTGCATTTGGGGCCAACCGGGCCTCAATAAAGCATGGCCGGGCTCCAATGGAGCCAGTCGGATTGTGACAGGGACTAGGGGCAGCGTGCTAAAATCACGCATTGTGCTTACTTAAAACAAACTTGGACCTTCATTCTGCATACATTTCCATCTGAAAACCCTTCCTCTCTCTCTAGGCTTCTCTTCTCTCTAGATTCTCCCTCCTCTTGCGTTACCCAACAATCCTTGCGAATATTTTTCTTAAAACCCTTTCACCATTCTATATTTTGAACCGATCAAAATTTGTTTTGGTTGACTTTTGGGATTTCTCTTGGATTTTCTTGGTTTCTCATGTGTTCGCCCAAACTTTTCCTTTTCCCTCTTTGATTTTTTGCTCTCTTTTTATTTTTTTTCTCCTAGGGTTTGGGTTTTTAGGGTTTTTCACTCAATCTCACTCACTTACTCACTTTTTCTTATACATTTCTCATTTTTCCCACACGGCTAGTGACGAGGTTCCCATTCCGGACCCTGCTGTGGGTATTGGTGCCGTCCTTGATGAGGACATGGAGGCTGAGGATGTTCTCCCTTTTGTTCTTGAGCCTGAGTTGCTTCTTTTTGCTGATAGACCTTCTGACGCAGCCACCTACCAACCACACACACACGCCTTGACCCCTGGCAGTATTATAAGATTTGAGGGCTTCATCCCAGGGATTGACGAAAAGGTCCTGTTGTGAGAGCCCGTAGAGCACTTGTCTGTCGACGCTTCTACGATAAGCAATCTTTCCTTTGTTTTGAACACCTTTTGAAACATTATAATTGTCTTTTGATGCGAATACTGACAACACTCCCCACGCTACAAGTGATAGTCAGGAGGATAGGTGGTTACGGGATGGTTTTCGGCCCTCGGCATTAGTATAAGAGGCTCCCCCTAGAGGTCCACACAGTTGACGCTGCCAGCTTTGGGCCGTTCATTCTGCTCAGGACTTATACAGATGAGGGCCGAGCCACTATTATATGGGGCCTTAGTGGAGATGTGGTGGGACACCACCGACTCTTTCTACTTCTCATCAATCGGGGAGCTAACTCTGACCTCGTACGACTTTTCGATGCTTACAGGCTTGTGGGTAGGCGTTGGCAGACATGGCACAGTGGAGAGTTACATAGCTTCACCTTCTTAGGGCGATCTCAGACACTGCCGACCATGGGATGGTACGCTACAGTTAGTTCTTGGACTATTTCTTCGGCCTCCAACCGGCTACTACAGAGGAGATTACTCAGTATGCTTGTGGTTTTCTTATGTATCTCTTTGGTACTACCTTGTTTGCGAATAGGGAGAATACCGTAGGACTTTGCTTACTAAGAGCACTGGTGCACCTCCCGCAGGTAGGGGAGTATGATTCGGGTGGTTCTAGGCTGGCCACCCTCTACTGCTACATGAGCTCGGTATCTTGCTGAAAGGCGAACTCACTAGGTGGATACTGGAGAGTTTGGGAGGTATACCTTTACACTTCCTTTTCTGTTTTACTACAAACCATGCTTTTTGCTTTGTACTTTTTGTTTATATCTGCGTCATTTGTTCACTTGTTTTCCTCAACTTGTTCTCCTTTTGCAGTTGTGGGTTTACACATATTTCACTTCCCTTGCCCCAGTCCTAGTGTGGCTGATTGAGTTGTTTGTATCCCGCTCTCGGTACTACAACTCCAGTTTGAGCGACGCCGGTGCGTAGATCGTGACTTCCCTTACTTCCGCCGCTTCTTTGACACCGTCATCGCAGAGAGGGTAACAAAATCTAATACTAGTCTCTTTTACTGTTTTTATTGTTTCCATATTGTTGTTTTCATACTGTTCAACCCTTGATATCTGACGCTTGACTTGCATCTTCCACTCGCAGATTGACTGGCACCCCTGGGCAGGCATTCCTTAGGCATCAAGGACAACCTATGTTGTTGTATGGGAGGCCTCTACCATGCAGATTCTATTCAAGGGTCCCTTCGGCAGGGCATATCATTTAGGAGAGCGATTCATTCACAAAACCCAGGGCCAAGCCTATCCTAATGTTCCACATCCTCCCTTCAGGCATGAGGATAATTGATGATCTCTACAACGGGCCCTTGATTGATCACCTTATGCAGGGAGAGGATGGTGATCGGTACCACGGGGCCGGTGACTTCATTGCCTTCTTACAGACTCGGGTGATGGCCCTTCTTACTAGGGGTGTGGTTCGTGTACTTCCTGAGGCTGTTGCCGCCGCTGTTGGAGGTGTCCTTGCTGCAGCTCCCATTCTTGGGCTTCCTGCGATACCTACAGAGGTGGTATATATGCGACCTGACGGGGTGATCGGATAGATTCCTCTTGAGCATATTGAGGAGATGGATCGCAGGTTGGTGGTTGCTCCCGGTGTCGAGCAGGTATATACTTTCTCTATATTTCTGCCCACTATGCTTTACCATTTTGTTCCATATTCTCAAATCTTTTCTCTTTTGTAGGTGCCTACGGGGTATGTCGATGACCTCCTTCGGACGGTTGACTGACTGCTTCTCATGGTGCGAAGGAAACAGACTACTCTGGTCACTCACGAGATGGAGGTACTGTAGACACTCCATTTTTGACAGCCCTTACGACTTGGACGTCATCACATGCACACCCAATGATGAGTCTATATGCTTGTCAAGTGCTCGAAGTCCTTAGCGGAATGCCACAGCTTTGAGCCTTTCAAACCTTACACACCTGTTGCCTCATTTTTGGACCAAACCCAGTGTTATGCAAGCCTGCAACCCTCACCTTTTTGGGGTGCCGGCCATCACTCTTGGTTGTCGGCCACTGATGTGGCCTACTGGCCACCAGTGTCTTTTGCAAATATTTTGTGATGGCTGTGCCAACTATTTGCACAGATGTTTGCATCTGCTCCCATGTGTAAGGTTGGATGTTCTTGAGGGAAATTCATGTTTTCTATATATAGAGAGCCTCTTCTTTTTCTATGGGGTTAGAAAATTTTGGAGCAAAATTTTTTCTCTCTTTCTCTACTGTCCTTTGTCTCTAGCAAATTTCTTAGTCTTTGCCTATACACTTTTCACTTTTGCCTATACACTCTTAACCAAACCTCTCTATCTACAAGTTGAGATGTCTTTGAGCCTTGTTTGAGCTCTAGAGGGTGTGTTTGCCTTGGTTTATTGCTCGAATTGCTTATTCTCTTCAAGAGGTATAAGGCTTTAACTCTTTACTTGTTGTAATCACTCTTTTTCTTGCTATTTTCCCACTGTTTTTGGGCTGTAAAAAATCTGTATTTTGGGGCTGAAACTTAGGTTTTAAGACCATTAAAGGTTGAGGGGTGGTTCACCCTTCTTTGCACCTTGTTTTGAAGGCCTTTTCCCTTGTGTTTTTCCATCCTTTTACTATCTATTTTTGAGCTATTAAACATTGCTTTTCAGAGTTATTTCAATGGCCAAAATCATGTTTTGAAGTCCAAATTTGGAAGGGTTAGCCTCCTCTCCTTGTGTCGTGTTTGCTAGCCTGGCTTGTGCCATATTTTAGCTTATTAATTTAGCTATTTTTGTCTTAATTCTAGCATGTTTTAGGACTATTTTTAGACTATTTTAACACTATTTTTGGTTGATGGTTGCATTTGAGCTTTGTTTTGCATGCTTGTAGTGTAATTGTCTTCATGAGTTTGGTGTTTTAGGCCTTAGACACCATCTTCTTTGAGTTGATTACATTTATTTATGGCTTTCCATACTTGTGATCACTCTTAATCACCTCTGCAACCTCCCTCCCTCATTTCTTGGCTTTTGTTTTTCTTTAAAAGTGGTTCAAACTACTTGTTTGTTCCAAGCATGAGATTGAGATGTCATGCTTAATGGTTTAATCCCTTTGGGGTTCATTACCAATGTTATGATGTCTCTTTCATGCCCAAACAACTCTTGGTTTGAGCTCTCTTTCCCTTAGAGGACTTAAATTCACCCTTTGGACTCGATGAATTAAAGGATGGTTGGTACTTAAAATGAAGTAATTAAAATGGGACTAAAATCATGCAAGATAAGAATTTGGTTTTGTGTTCAATCGGCTGTTAATTGAACACATGGAAGCTTGAGGCATTTCATACCCATTAGTGATGAAATGGTTCAAGTTTCCAAGGTCACCACTTCCCTTGATCAATTCATGAAAGGGAGGAGGTTTGGAGTCTTATTTTGTTGCATTTATTGAAATTGCACACTTTGGTTCATAAGCCATCATGCAATGAAATTGCTTGAGTTGATGGTTTGTGGACCAAGTTTACTACTCTTTTGATTTGTTCATGATAAGGAGGGGTGAATTGTGTAAACAATCCCTTGAGAATACCCTGTGTATGCTCTGTTTGTTCTCTATTGCAGCAAGATGAACTATGCAGCAGTGGCTGGCAGGCTATCACTCCTAGCCGGCTGGCCACCAGTGCAAAATTCAGCAGTGTGTTTTTTGAGCAGAGCAGAGTTATTTTGGAGGTGGACAAAAGTATAAGTGTTCTATTGTGCAACAGAGGCCTTTTGAAAGCAAAACATTGGCCTTTTCAGGTGGAAATCGAGCACGTGCATGAGCATTTCTCGCATATCGAGCTTGTTTAGTTTAAATATTTAGCTTAGATATTTGTTATAATTAATTAGTTGTAGCTAGTTAATTTTGTAAAGTGTTGTAATTTGATTAGCTAGAATAGGTGGTTCATTTGTTGTTGTAATAATTAGTTAATTAGTT
The DNA here is from genome assembly GCF_055761805.1 of Camellia sinensis. Taxonomy (NCBI): domain Eukaryota; kingdom Viridiplantae; phylum Streptophyta; class Magnoliopsida; order Ericales; family Theaceae; genus Camellia; species Camellia sinensis. The sequence goes on along the minus strand of NC_138974.1, from coordinate 8,698,589 downwards.
TAGCTAATTATTCATTTGGATTTGTAATAGTTAGCTTAATTAGCTTAGCTTAGCTTAGCTAGTTAGCTAGTTAGTTTATTCGGACTCTCCTTCGTGAGAGCGCAATATTGTAATAACGTGTATGTCTTCCAACCCTACGTCTTTCTCCCTTTTATTTACTAGCTTATGATGGTTAGTTAAGGGACATCATGTTTTGTTTAACATACTTCATGTTTGTATCCATTTGTATTGCATGCACCGAGGCTCGGTCCATCATGCTAACTCGCTTTGTTAGTTTAAATACTTTTTTGAATGCGTGCTTAGACTGCATGCTATCAAGTTGATTCATATGCCATATTAGTAGCCGAGCCTATTAATTGCATATCGCATGTGTTGCATTAATCATGTCATATAGTTAGGAATCATGCATCTTTCTAACTTTATCATTGTTTTTGGCTTGGAGTACTAGGTGAGCCTTTACTCGCTTTAGCATATCGCATGCGTGTGATTGTTGCCATGTCAAAACATGCTTACCATGAGGCTAAGTGCTTAATTGATAAACTGCTTAAATGCCTGTGGATGAAGGCTAGTTTCTTGAATTGGAATAATTTGAGTAATATTCATATGCGATCATTTTTCCAAGTGGTACATATTTCGAAACAATTTTCAAAACAAACATGACTCGAAATGTTCCAATTTTTGCAAAGTTAGTCTATACTTGTGTGTGTGCATCTCATAGTAATGCTAGCCTAATAAATTGGAACAAGAACATATAATGTACATAAGATTCATATCATGATTAGTAGAGGTCGATCTTTGATCAGACAATCGGGGGTGTTGCGAGTCATGGGTTTCCTAAATTTTTCCAAAAAAAATATATTTATGTAGCGACTCTGTATCTGGCAAAGTAGCCCATTTTTGGCAATTTGATTCAAAATCAATTTTTCAAAAGATTTTTCAAATTGGGACTCTTTATTAGATTCAGAACCGCGGAAGTTCGATACTGTAGGACTTATTTTGACTTCCGAAAGGGGGGGCGTAAAAAAATCGAGCCATAGGTACACTCTGTCCACAATCATTACAAACTTGCCCATAATCCTGCTGAATCTGTTCTAATATCTGTACTCTTTTCAGCTTGAGCCGGTGCTAGCTGTACCTGCAGGACCTTTTCTAGTTGGGAGAAGGAGAGGGAGACGGGGCTCGGTGAGGGGCAGATGATGGGTTGATCGCGAGAAAGACAGAGTGAGATAGCGCTCGCCTTTTTTCGAGGCTACTTTTGATGAGTACACAACCCCTAAGGAGGAGGGGGATGATGCCGATATCCAGTCCAACAGCGCTAGTGATGACAGTGACGCGCCTCCTCCACGACCGAGGATGAAGAGGGCTAGGATGGGTTGATTTATTTTCTTTTCTCCCTTTTGCTTTGTAGTTAGGAACTATGTAGCTTCAGATAGACCTTTTTTTTGTTTTAATTTTTTTTTTTGGTAAAACAATGATCGGGGTTATACCCACCAGTTTATGAAAAGAAAGATTTTGGATGATTTCTCCTTGCCTAGCATGTGATGGATGACATAACTTTTGCATGATAATCTTGTACAAGACTTTAAAACTGTGAATGCTTGCTCTTGAATTTATTCTCGAATCGGATAATAACCTACAATCCGACAAAATGCAAAATACAAATCAATAACAGAAAAACAAAATGAAAACAACCTAAAAATGCTAAAAAACACTTGATGCAAACAAGGCAAAACTCAACACACAGCCACAGTGAACCAAAGCAAGAACCTGTCTTTTTCTACAATTGCTCTGGTTTAGGCAGATATTTAGACTCGACTGGGGTCCAAATAGACATAGCTAGGCTCCAATGAGGCACGGTGGGGCCCAAAAAGCATATCGGTGGGTGTGATCTAGCTGTCATGCCCTGCCACTTCCCAAACTCTATAAAAGGTGATCTCATGCTGTTTTTCTGGCATAATAGCAAATCTTTGATATTTTGCTCTCAAGATGAAGATTTTACTCAATAATAGGCTCCGAGACTGGATAACCACTTTAGATGGCTCGGAAAAGGTGAATTTTAGTGATTTTGGCATAAATTCTCTTTTTCCTTTGAGCCGTACTTCGTTTTGTTTTTCATTCGTCCATACCGCGGTTTGATGTTGGAACCCGGTTATACATGTATTTCACTTTAGATCACAAAAAATGTGTCATACCTTTGGAGGAATTTCAAGCTTTGATGGAGTCTGGGCATGCTGAGGAAATTATGCCCCAGCTTCGCTTTGGGCATACAAAGGCTTTGGAATGGATGTGTGGGCATACTTTGCATGCGGCTTGATCTCTGGCCTATGACGGGGAGATGGATATTCCCGGTTTGATTTATCGCTTTTCGGGTATTGGGGATAGGGGTGACCTTTTCTGGCGAGGTTATTGTCAACATGCCCTCTGCTTATGCTTACTTGCGCACTTCCTTCTTGCCAATAGTTATGGTGGAGCCAGCATTGGGTTGATTGAAGTGACCCAATGCCTGAAAGAGGGTAAGAGTTGCATTGGTTTGGCACTGGCTGAGACTTTGATGGGTTTAGATGCTTTTTGTAGGTGGGAGACCACTCGGTTTGCAGGGACCCACTGCTTCTTCAGGTATTGTTTCCCACCCTTCTTATTTGTGATTTCTCACATCACTCGACACTCACTCTCTATTTTCACTTGATGCCTTTTTCTTACTTTTCTCTCAACGTACATCTCTCTATTCTTTAATCTCTTTTATTTTTTTTATCCCTTCCCAGGTATGGTTGATGGATAAGCTGAAAGTGGTGGACCCTTGTCCTGCGTATTCAGCCAGAGCTTATTTCTTCTGCCAGCGGCTAGTGGACTTCCCTTTAGAGGGATTGTGGTGCGACTGGATGTGCAGCAGATCTGCGGCTGACGTAGCTTGGTGTTGCCCCTGGTTTAACTTGACAGAGATGAGCTATAGCATGTCCCAATAGCCGGGTATACAGTTGATTGGTCTCACGCACTGCGTGTTTTATTTTCCATTCAGGTTCAAATGCTAATTTGGACATGATCAGACTGGTTTGGAGGAAAGGATGGAATACCCGGCTCCATTTCCCATTTACGGTTTGCACTTGCCTCGGTACCTTACTGCTTGGAGGATAAGAGAACTTCTGGCCCCTGCCCCTAGCTTCTGTTACGCCTTTTCTAGTGGGTGCTTGGCTTGGCTTAAATATGAGGCACATGTTGGGCCATCTTTGGCTACAGAGACCTCCACGAGTGTGAGCAGAAGACATATGACTACTTGACTTGTTTGTGCCCCTAGTTTATTGCTTTGTCTTTTCTTTTTAAGTTTTTAAGGTGTAAAAGCAACTTCGATAGAGAATTGGAGAATGTACTTGTGTTGAAATCAATGGAATTAAAGTTGTGAGCACTGAAAATCTTCCTTTTGGTCCTAAAAATGGTCTAAGTTGTAAAAGGCAAAATTTTGAGAAGATCAATTCATTAAAACTTTTCAAAACAAACGGTCACTGCTTGACACACATGGAATCAGTCCTCAAGATGTATAACCCCAAATCAGAAGGTTATAACTATTCAGCACTACATTCACCATCATTGCTTTATCTTGCAACTAAACCTTTCTGCCAAATGGAGATAACACAACCAAGCTAACAGACGATGGGAAAAAGATGAACCAATCGAATAAATGGACAGGATAGTTGAGTTAGAGATGGTTATGGCTGAACTTCGGGATGAAGTTTCCTACATATCCTAAAGATGGAAATTAGGCCTTACGTAGTTCAGTTAAGGTTCACTTGAGTATTAACTCTCTCCTTTTGCGCTCTAACTTTTACTAAAGCCGCCATTTCGGGTTTTCAACCTTGCAAGCTCAGTTTTTCTTTGTTTCTAATTTTTCATGCTTTAAATTTTGCCTAGGTCGCCCTTTTAGGTTTCGGCCTAGCAAGCCTCTCAGGGATAGTATTTCTTTAAGTTGTCCATGTTGATCAGCTACGAAAACTCCAAACCATCTAGATCCATGAGAATAATCGCTCCCCATGACTAGATAGATTTGATAATGTACGGACCAGTCCAATTGATAACCAAATCTAAGGTTAATCTTGGAGTAACACCTTGAACCTCTGAGTTGATCAAAAAGATCGTCGATTCATGGAAGTGGATAGCAGTTCTTGATTGTGACTTAGTTGAGTTGACGATAATCGATGCATATATCAATGTTCCGTGCTTCTTTTTAGCGAATAGAACAAGGGCTTCCAAAGGTGAAGTACTTGGTTTGATAAATCCTTTCTTAAGTAATTCTTGCAACTGCGCTTTTAATTCCCAGAGCTTGGAGGGTACCATATGATAAGGGGCCATTGATATTGGAGCAGTTCCAGCCTGTAGCTCAATGCTAAAGTCTACATCTCGAGTCAGTGGAAATCCTGGTAATTCCTCAGGAAAAATGTTTGCATATTCACAGACTACTTGTGGAAGTTCCAACTCAGCCCGATCTTCCTCGTTTAGAATCAAACTTGCTATCCACCATGTAAGTTGATCATGCCATCAAGTCTTACGATTCGTTGTAGTTAGGGAATCTTGTCTATCCCCTTTAAACTGAAAACACGTCACATCATGAGCATAAGCCACTACTTTCTTTTGGCGTTAGTCAATTATTGCTCGGTGGATGGATAACTAATCCATACCCAGAATGATGTCAAAAGTAGACATTTATATGATCTAAATGTCGCAAGTCAGGCGTAAACCAGAGACGTCTAATTCATAGTTTCGGCATACCATTCCTACTTGTATGTTTCCCCCTATTGGTGACATTACACTTAATGCAATTTCTAAAGGTTCACATTCAAGTTCTAATGATTTAACACATGCTAATGATATGAATGAATGTAAATGCTCCAAAATCAATTAATACATGCACTCAAAAGTTGTAGAGTACGAGTTACTTTCTGATTAGCACTGGGACCTGCCTTTTTGTTGCCTCCATCTTTCTTGTATTGTTGTCCAGTTGGTCCTGGTTTATTTCCTCATGGGTTTTGTCTTCCCAAAGCTTGAGCATTTTCTCCAAAACCACTTCCTTGATAACCTTGTTGTGGGAGTTGTGGACATTCACTCTTCTTGTGTCCCAGCTACTGACGGTGAAAGCATTGAATTACTCCGGCTAGCTTGACCTGATAATTTCATCTAGTTGCTGTTGTTGAGGCTGAAACTATTACTATGGCTTGGAATAGGGCTTCTATGATGGCTTTCCTTTGGTGTTGCATTAGGGTCCCACAAAAGATTGGTTCCATTTCCTCTTACTCTATATTGTTTGAGCATCAATTCCTTTTCGTTCATTTTCTAGAGCTGTATCTACAACCTCTGCATAGGTTTGTAGTCGCATTGGCATAACTTTCCCTGTTATTAGTGACATCTGACGTTACATTCCCCCATGTTTCATCAATGTGAGCTAGGTGAAGGTCTCTGTCTTCCCCCCAAATACCTTCTTCCACTTGAGCAACCTCTTGGATGAGACAATTGCCAACCACTACCACGTTAGGTTGACCCTCATTGTCCAGAGACATCTTTCGAAGTAGTATGATCAGATCTGATTCCTTTTACTAAAACATGGCTAATGAGACTAGCAGAGATACACATTTTGGCTTGGGATACTCCCTTTCTAGAAGTGATGATTACAAACAAACTTAAGAATAGGCAGATGGACCCTAGTCAAATTCTGTTCAAAACTTACCTCAGGATTTCAAAATGATCATCATCACTAATTAAGTGATAGTTTCCCAACCAAGGAATTTTGAGGAATTTTTAGAGTTCTTACCAAAGTGATCAATCAAACAATTGTCGTCCTATTCATTATCATTTACTTAAGGAATCCCGATTCTTTTTTTTTTTTTTTGGAAGCTGTATCTTGATAATATATTTTCTCATAGAGTAAGGATTCTACTTAAATTCAGTGTTAGCAAGGCAATCTTTCCCTAATTGATCACTAAGGTAAGAGTTCAAATTCAAAACTCAAATTTTTTAAATTGGGAAACCATCTCCCAATTTATCACTGATTGTCAAAATCATAATTAGAATTATATCATTGCCTAATTGGACCCCCATATTTTTGCAATCAGATCACTGCCTAGAATAGTCTCCAATTTCTTATAATCAAATCACCGCCTAATTGGATCCCAGATTTCTAGAATCAAATCACTGCCTTTCTAATCACTGATTTTGGAACCCAATCACATCATTTCCATTCAAGACAAGATATCACATAAGCACATAATTTGCATTCATGCCTATTTAGGGTGAGGTTTCCCTGACCTAACTAGGAAAGTTCTATGGATTCACTAAATCATACTAAAAAGGCAACAATGTAATCTTGAAAAGGAAAGTTTTTTTGTCCTAATTTGAAAGGTGTTAAAGCTTTCCATATTCAAAGGTAGGTTTAGTGAAGAGGGTACATCAGCTATGACTATCAATATACCTCTCATGCAACCTTGGAGTGTAAGGGAATGATCAAATGGTAGTAATAATCAAATTATGATGCTTGCTTGTTGACATTAACAGAGCTTGCGAGTGGCAAGCCATCCGGGATATTAAGCAACGAAGTGGCTTTTTCGAGCCCATAATGATACAACAGAATTTTAATAATTAACACATTAATCTCTTAAAATAGAAATTTTCAAGTCAAGCTCACTTTAGCAAAATATCCCGTCCTTTGTGTAGTTTACTTGCTAAGGACGCACCTTTTATTGGTAAAAAACCTGCATGCCCTAGGAAAGACCTAACTTGAAGCACAGAAGTGGGTGAAGGAAGGCCTGCAATGAGGTCAACCTTAGCTTTGTCAACCTCTATACCTCGAGGGGACACAATGTGTCCCAACACTATACCCTCGTCATCCGGATACACAGGACCTTGATTGTAACCAAAATAGCCATCAAGGAAACAATAATAGCTCTGCCCTACTAATTGCTCTAGGATTTGATCAATAAAAGGTAAGGGAAAATGATCCTTTCTAGTCATGGTGTTCAGTCTCCTATAATCAATGCATACTCACCACCCAACAGTGGTTTGTGCGGGGACTAACTCTTCTCACTCATTCTCAACAACAATGATGCCCGATTTCTTGGGCACCACTTGCGTGGGACTCACCCACTTGCTATCCGAGATGGGGTATATAATACCTGCATCTAACAATTTCAACACCTCCTTCTTCACTACCTCCTTCATGTTGGGATTAAGTCTCCATTGCATTTCCCGAGAATGTTTGGCTTCCTCCTCTAAATGTATATAATGCATGCACACGGAGGGATCTACCCCTCTCAAATCAACCACTAACTACCCTCTAGCACTCTGATATGCCACAAGAATACTCATTAATTGACTTTCCTACTTTGCAGTTAAGTCAGATGCAATGATGATAGGTAAAGTATCCGTTGGCCCTAAAAATGCATACTTGAGTGTGGTCGAGAGTGGCTTCAACTCAAGTGTAGGTGGTGTGACTAGGGATGGTATGGTAGACTCTCTAGACAGAGGAGGAAGGGACTCAAATTGGGCTTTCCACAGAGGAAAATCCGATGTAGAAGAAGAATTAAGTAAGGCATTCACCTCTTCAACTGACCCGTCAATATCAAAATCCTCGAACCCAAAATGAGCTAGACAAGCCTCTAGAGGGTCCTTAACAAGAATGAAGGGTAATGTCATGACCCGAACCCGCCCTTATGGGTTAAGGGCACAACTGGCCAGTAATCCTGAGATTACCTACGGCCTCAACTAAAACAAACGTAACTCAACAGAGTAAAGGGGCCAAACGGAAGCACAAATTTAAAACTTCGTCCACAGAGCTGTGCTTATATGCACAACAAAACAAACCACTTACATATATGTTAATAACCCACATCAAAAGTACAATACCATAAAATTCTTTACAGACAGGATCATCCAAACTGGGTCAACCCATATCAAAACTATATACAGATGTACACAAAGTCCTTGCCAACAAGACAAACTATAATTACATAACAAAATGGCAAGGATGGGTCTCGTACGTGAGACATAAGGTTGACTCTCCAAAACTCATGTTGTTCCTGGCAGACTTCACTGGGGCTGGGTTTGGACTTCCCTCGGCTCACCTACAAACACATGAATGAGCGTGAGCGATAGCCCAGTGAATAATATCGAATACATAAGTTACATAAGCAATATAAAGAACAACATGCTCCGAACGGCCTTGGGCCCAATATATATTTCTGCTTAACATGTATACACTTATACAAAATTTAGATTAAATGACTGTAGTTCCAAACATACTGGCCTTTGGCCCAATCAGATTTCCATTCATGTCAAAACAGCCTTCGGCCCATTCATTTATGTCAGAATGGCCTTCGGCCCATTCATTTTTGTCAAAACGGCCTTCGGCCCATTCATTTACGTCGAAACGGCCTTCGGCCCATACATTCGTGTCAAAACGACCATAAGTCCATTCATTTCTATCAAAATGGCCTTCGGCCCACTCATTTCTATCAAAACGACCTTCGGTCCATTCATTTCTATCAAAACGACCTTTGGTCCATTCATTTCTATCAAAACGACCTTTGGTCCATTCATTTCTATCATGTCAAACTTTTGTCTACAATCCCAATTAGTAACTCATAAAGCTTATAAGGGAAATAACAATTGGACATTGACAAGCTTTCAAATGTCAATATTACTCACAGTGATCGGCTTGCGGATTTGCCCTGGAGCTTGACCCTACACATTTCATGAACACAAAAGGGTTACTAACAGTTAAATCCGTTCTTTAATTCACAGATTCCTTTTTAGGCTTCATTCTTATCTCATTAACTCATTTACAACGTTTAACACATGCCTAAGAGCGATTACAAGTGAAAGAGAATGGAAAACGAAACACAGAATGCATGAACAAAATTTCAGAAAACAGGGTCCCCGCTCGAGCGAACCCAAAAGGCCTGTAAAAGTACTGGTTACTTCAAAATTAAGCTCGAGTGTGAGTTAGGGCGCTCGAGCGGAAGGTCTGTCTACAAAAACTCCCCGCTCGAGCGTGAGATATCCCGCTCGAGCGTATTTCGACTCTGCGAAAAGTGCAGGGAGCACGATTTATCCGCTCGAGCGGCCCTTCCCCCTGCTCGAGCAGAAGTCAAAATTCTGGAAATTTCAGGTTGTGTTCTTGAGCTCCAAATCGATTTTCCAGCTGCATTACTTGCATGCAATGGCCCAAATCTCAAATATAATCATACTAACATGGCACCAATGCAAGATTATAACATTATGAGGCTCAATTTCTTGATTTATCTACGTGCATGTCCCAAAATATGCCAAACTCAACACCAACATAACAAACTCATGCATTCAAGCTCATATCTTCTCAAGTGGTACATGCATGTGATGAATTAGCCACATTCTCAACTTAGATAACACAAATGGTGATCAAAACACGAGTTTCCTTTAACATTTCACATGGATTATACACAATTGTGTTCAAATATGCAATTTCAAAGTAAGTCTTTACATGCATGCACATATTAAGCTTCAATTCAACAAATCTAACACAATTTCATTTCAATCTCACTCTTGATCACCAAATTAGCTTGAACACACAAAATTACAAATTATAATCCAAGAATTACTCACCTAGAAGCTTTGATCTTCTAAGCTCTAGTCAATTCTTGAGCTAAATCTCCAAATTTCCAAGCTTTAAGCCAAACCCTCAATCTCCTACTCTCTCTCTTCTTCCAACCGACCCTCTCTTCTCTTCTTTGAGTTTATCATCAGTCAAAATGAGGCTAGGGAGGGAGAGATTGAGTGTTTTAAAGCCTTGACAACAAAACCCACTAAGGCCAATATTAAAATAATAAAGCAGTTGGGCTCTAATTCAACAATTTAATCGATTTAATCTGACCAGAATCAATTTCTAATTAAATTTCACCATAGGCTCTAAAAATTATGCCAATCACAATGGCGTAATCAATTTTGGGTTCTGTGGTCGATAAGGCCCTCAATTTAATTCCCGAAGCGATAAAATCAAACAGATATTCCTACGGTGAACAGATAGAAGTTCAAAACCACATATTCTCACATAATTGGCACACAAAATCATATCAAACACATAATCATATTTAAATTAAGGACCAATTAGCATATTACGGAACAGGGGTATCACAGTCTTCCCCCCTTTAGGAAGTTTGGTCCTCCAAACTCAATTTACCTTCGTCGGGAAACAAATGTGGATAGCGTAGACGCATTTCCTCCTCTTTTTCCCATGTAGCATCCGTTCCATAGTGTTCCTTCCATTCCACTTTCACCATTGGGATGGATTTGTTTCTCAATTCTTTCACTTGTCGGTCAACAATTCTTTCCGGCCATTCAGCATATTCCATATTTTCATCAATAGCAACCCGGTGATGATCAATCACATGTAACGGGTCTCGAAGGTAACCCCTCAACATTGACACATGAAATACATTATGGATTTGCTCGAATCCCGGTGGCAAAGCAACTCTATAAGCAACTGGACCGAGTCTCTCCAAAATCTGGAACGGCCCAATGTAACGGGGCGACAACTTGCCCTTTTTCCCAAATCTGATTTGGCCTTTCATTGGAGAAACACGAATGAACACATGGTCACCAACCTCATACTCAAGAGGTCTTCTCCGAACGTCTGCATAATTCTTTTGTCGGTCCTGAGTTGTTTTGAGCCTTTGACGAATAGTCTTGATTTTCTCAGAAGTGTCTTGTACAATTTCTGGCCCAAGCAAAGCTCTATTCCCGACCTCTGTCCAACAGATAGGTGATCTACACCTCCTACCATACAAAGCCTCGTATGGTGCCATACCGATGCTGGAGTGGAAGTTGTTATTATAAGAAAATTCCGCAAGTGGTAAATAATCTTCCCAACTCCCCTGAAAATCCAAGGCACACATGCGAAACATATCTTCCAAAGTCTGTATCGTTCGTTTTGACTGCCCATCCGTCTATGGGTGAAACACAGTACTGAACCTTAGTTCTGTTCCCATAGCTTCCTGCAAACTTTTCCATAATCTAGATACAAATTTCGGATCTCTATCCGACACAATAGATACTGGAACTCCGTGTAAACGGACAATTTTATCAACATAAATAGTAGCCAATCTATAAGCGGTAAATGTAGCTTTGACAGGCAGAAAGTGTGCATATTTAGTCAGTCTATCAACTATAACCCAAACAGAATCCATACCTCAAGAAGTCCGAGGTAGGCCAACAACGAAATCCATAGTCACATGTTCCCACTTCCATTCAGGAATATAGAGAGGTTGAAGTAGGCCGCCTGGTTTCTGATGTTCAGCCTTAACTTGCTGACACTGTAGGCACTTGGACACATATTCTGCAATCTCTTTCTTCATTTTGGGCCACCAATAGGTTTGTTTCAAATCCTGATACATTTTATTGTTACCCGGATGCATAGCAGATATGGACCTGTGGGCTTCATCTAAAACCCTCTTCTTTAGTTCTGGGATATCTGGGACACATATCCGGTTTCGGAATTTCAATATTTCATTCTCAATACTGAATTCTGCTTTCGAGCTTGCCTCGAATTCGTCAATCACTTTCTTGAGGTACTCATCCTCTTTCTGTTTCCGTTTGATTTCATCAATGATCGCCGGCTCGGCTGTAATAGCGGCTATCAATCCGCCCTGTTCACACATTACCACTTCAATTTCAGACTCCTTAAAATCTTGCAAGATCTCTCTCTGTTCAGTAAGCAAACAGGCCATACTCCCCATTGATTTTCTGCTCAAGGCATCAGCAACTGTATTAGCTTTCCCGGGGTGGTACTGAATTTCTAGGTCGTAATCTTTTATTAGTTCCAGCCACCTTCTCTGACGCATATTCAACTTTTTCTGCGTGAAGAAGTATTTCAAGCTCTTATGATCCGTGTAGACTTCACACTTTGCCCCATACAAATAATGCCGCCAGATTTTCAAAGCAAAAATGACTGCGGCCAATTCAAGGTCATGTGTTGGGTAGTTCTTCTCGTGTGGCCTCAACTGTCGGGAGACGTAAGCAATAACCTTTCCATTCTGCATTAACACACAACCCAAACTCTTATAAGACGCATCACTAAAGATTACGAAATTTTCTGTACCTGAAGGTAGTGTCAAAATTGGTGCAGTAGTCAATCTTGTCTTCAATTCATGAAAGGCTGATTCCCTTTCTTCGTTCCACTCAAAAGGTTGCCCCTTGCGTGTCAATTGGGTAAGAGGCACTGCTAATTTCGAAAAGTCCTTCACAAACCTCCTGTAGTACCCAGCCAAGCCCATGAAGTTGCGAACTTCTGTCATATTGGTCGGTGTAGGCCAATTCACAATTGCCTCTATCTTCTGCGGGTCCACTGAAATTCCTTCCTTGTTGATCACGTGCCCTAAGAAAACAACCTCATCCAACCAAAACTCACATTTCTTTAATTTAGCAAATAGTTTTCTTTCCCGAAGTATTTGTAAAACAGTTCTCAAATGATGTTCATGTTCAAGTCTATCTTTAGAGTATATCAAAATATCATCAATGAAGAATACAACAAACTCATCAAGGTAGGTTTTAAAAATTCTATTCATTAAGTCCATAAATGCTGCCGGAGCATTAGTTACTCCAAACGGCATAACAAGAAACTCAAAATGACCATACCTCGTTCTGAATGCGATTTACTTAACATCCTCTGGCTTAACTTTCAGCTGATGATACCCGGATCTCAAATCAATCTTAGAAAACACCTGTGATCCCTGCAACTGGTCAAATAAGTCATCAATATGGGGTAAGGGATATTTGTTCTTTATCGTTACCTTGTTCAATTCCCGGTAATCAATGCACAGGCGCAAAGTACCATCTTTCTTCTTTACAAATAACACTGGTGCACCCCAAGGCAAAGTGCTAGGCCGGATAAACCCTTTATCAAGAAGGTCTTGCAACTGTTCCTTTAATTCTTTCATTTCGGCAGTAGCCATTCTGTAGGGAGTTTTAGAAATAGGTTGGGTGCCTGGCACAGTTTCAATGGTAAACTCGATCTCCCTGTCTACCAATTCCCCTGGTAATTCATTCGGAAACACATCCGGAAATTCTCTAACAATAGGAATATTATTCAATTCAACATTCTCAGATTGTTTAGACAACACATAGCACAAATAACCCTGGCACCCTTTCCTAATCAGTTTACATGCTTTCATTGCGGATATCAAATAAGGTGGAGGCATTACCCCATTACCCACAAACACAATCTCTTTTTGTTCTGGTAGGTTAAATACAACCCTTTTTGTCACACAGTCTATGGTGGCATAATACTTGGTCAACCAATCCATTCCCAAAATTACATCGAAATGTCTAAAGTTCAAGGGCAATAAATCTACATATAGGGTAGCATCCTCGATATGCATGTCACAAAACCGATATATATAATCACATAACACAGATTCCCCCGATGGAGCAGACACACATAACAAAGATGGCAATAACTCTAGGGGTCTATTCAGTCTACATGCAAATGTATATGTCATAAATGAGTGCGTTGATCCAGAATCAATTAATACAAAGGCATCCTGATTACATATTGAAATAGTACCTGAGACAACGGCATTGGCATTCCGTGTATCGCCCGGAACAAGTGCAAAGACTCTCCCCTGTCTCACTGTATCCCTAGTAGTAGCAGATTTCAAAGTGTTCCCCGGCTTCGGGATCGATACAGTGGAACTAGCTGCTAGTTTCCCACTGTTCTAATTACATTCTTGGGCTATGTACCCTTGCTTCCCATATTTGAAACAGGCTCTTGATGCACGGTAACAGACTCCACGGTGCCTTTTGCTACAAATATTGCACATGGGAGCTGTGTCTCGGGAAGAACTCGAAGTATTTGAGGAGCCCGTGTTTTGCTTTTTCAGAAATTTCTTCTTCGAAAAGAAGCCTTGTCTTTTGTTGCCTTTCCATTCTGTTACTGGCTTAGCTTGTCTGGCTATGTTAGCCTCTGATATGATGGCTCTGTCAAGCACCCCAATGTAGGTCTCCAACTTCAAGACATTCACCCTCTCTAGGATGTCATTACGGAGCCCACTTCAAAATGTCTTGCCTTCTTATAGTCCGTGTCAATTACATGTGGTGCAAACCTGGCCAATTCAGTGAATTTGGCCTCATACTCAGCTACAGTCATGTTGTCTTGCTTGAGTTCCATGAATTCTGCCACTTTCCTATCCCGGACACACTGCGGGAAGTACTTGTCATAGAATATTTCTAGAAACTTTACCCAGTCAACATCCTTATGATTTTCTCGCATCAACATCCACCATCTTCTTGCTTCGTCTTCTAGCATAAAAGTGGCTAGAAGCACTTTCTGAGTCTCTGAACAGGGGAACACTTCAAATAATTTCTCAATGCCGAGGACTCACGCTTCGGCTTTCAACGGATTTAGTCCCCCGTGAAATTGTGGTGGTTTCATTTTCTTGAATTCCTTAGTGAGAGCTATAATGCGGTCATCATTCTGATGATCTGGCACGGGTGGTGCCGGAGGTGGAGGTGGCGGGTGTGGTTGCCGCCACTGTTGTTGCCACTACTGTTGCTGTCTCAAAGCTTCTGCCATTTTCTGTATCAGTCTTTCCATTCTGTCCATTCTAGCAGTAGAAGATTCCTCTATCTCCTCACCTCTGGTTCTCACCATCTGATTAAACTTGCATTATATTTCACACAAAAGGTACGCCAGTATGCATACACTAAGAAACACATATTTCCAGATGATTTGCAATGCAAGTAGTTCACAACTTATGACATACAATTGTTCATATCAAAACATTTAGGCATATAATCAATGCTTCCAAATGCATATTTATCACATGAATGCATCCTAGATCTTATCTAGACGCTTATTGCTCTTTTTGGACAAGTGTGTAAGTTATTAACTCGTGCTCTGATACCACTCTGTCATGACCCGAACCCGCCCCTATGGGTTAAGGGCACAACCGGCCAGTAATCCTGAGATTACCTACGGCCTCAACTAAAACAAACACAACTCAACAGAGTAAAGGGGCCAAACGGAAGCACAAATTTAAAACTTCGTCCACAGAGCCATGCTTATATGCACAACAAAACAAACCACTTACATATACGTTAATAACCCACATCAAAAGTACAATACCATAAAATTCTTTACAGACAGGATCATCCAAACTAGGTCAACCCATATCAAAACTATATACAGATGTACAAAAATTCCTTGCCAACAAGACAAACTATAATTACATAACAAAATGGCAAGGACGGGTCTCGTACGTGAGACACAAGGCTGACTCTCCAAAACTCATGTTGTTCCTGGCAGACTTCACTGGGGCTGGGTTTGGACTTCCCTCGGCTCACCTACAAACACATGAATGGCGTGAGCGATAGCCCAGTGAATATATCGAACACATAAGTTACATAAGCAATATGAAGAACAACATGCTCCGAACGGCCTTGGGCCCAATGCATATTTCTGCTTAACATATATACACTTATACAAAATTTAGATCAAATGACTGTAGTTCCAAACATACTAGCCTTTGGCCCAATCAGATTTCCATTCATGTCAAAACGGCCTTCGGCCCATTCATTTATGTCAGAATGGCCTTCGACCCATTCATTTTTGTCAAAACGGCCTTCGGCTCATTCATTTACGTCGAAACTGCCTTCGGCCCATACATTCGTGTCAAAACGACCATAGGTCCATTCATTTCTATCAAAATGGCCTTCGGCCCACTCATTTCTATCAAAACGACCTTCGGTCCATTCATTTCTATCAAAACGACCTTTGGTCCATTCATTTCTATCAAAATGACCTTTGGTCCATTCATTTCTATCTTGTTAAACTTTTTTCCACAATCCCAATTAGTAACTCATAAAGCTTATAAGGGAAATAACAATTGGACATTGACAAGCTTTCAAATGTCGATATTACTCACAGTGATCGGCTTATGGATTTGCCCTGGAGCTTGACCCTACACATTTCATGAACACAAAAGGGTTACTAACAGTTAAATCCGTTCTTTAATTCACAGATTCCTCTTTAGGCTTCATTCTTATCTCATTAACTCATTTACAACGTTTAACACATGCCTAAGAGCGATTACAAGTGAAAGAGAACGGAAAACGAAACACAGAACGCATGAACAAAATTTCAGAAAATAGGGTCCCCGCTCGAGCGTGGACTCCCCTGCTCGAGCGAACACAAGAGGCCTGTAAAAGTACTGGTTACTTCAAAATTAAGCTCGAGCGTGAGTTAGGGCGCTCGAGCGGAAGGTCTGTCTACAAAAACTCCCCACTCGAGCGTGAGATATCCCGCTCGAGCGTATTTCGACTCTGCGAAAAGTGCAGGGAGCACGATTTATCCGCTCGAGCGGCCCTTCCCCCTGCTCGAGCGGAAGTCAAAATTCTGGAAATTCCAGGTTGTGTTCTTGAGCTCCAAATCGATTTTCTAGCTACATTACTTGCATGTAATGGCCCAAATCTCAAATATAATCATACTAACATGGCACCAATGCAAGATTATAACATTATGAGGCTCAATTTCTTGATTTATCTACATGCATGTCCCAAAATATGCCAAACTCAACACCAACATAACAAACTCATGCATTCAAGCTCATATCTTCTCAAGTGGTACATGCATGTGATGAATTAGCCACATTCTCAACTTAGATAACACAAATGGTGATCAAAACATGAGTTTCTTTTAACATTTCACATGGATTATACACAATTGTGTTCAAACATGCAATTTCAAAGTAAGTCTTTACATGCATGCACATATTAAGCTTCAATTCAGCAAATCCACCACAATTTCATTTCAATCTCACTCTTGATCACCAAATTAGCTTGAACACACAAAATTACAAACTATAATCTAAGAATTACTCACCTAGAAGCTTTGATCTTCTAAGCTCTAGTCAATTCTTGAGCTAAATCTCCAAATTTCCAAGCTTTAAGCCAAACCCTCAATCTCCTACTCTCTCTCTTCTTCCAACCGACCCTCTCTTCTCTTCTTTGAGTTTATCATCAGTCAAAATGAGGCTAGGGAGGGAGAGATTGAGTGTTTTAAAGCCTTGACAACAAAACCCACTGAGGCCAATATTAAAATAATAAAGCAGTTGGGCTCTAATTCAACAATTTAATCGATTTAATATGACCAGAATCAATTTCTAATTAAATTTCACCATAGGCTCTAAAAATTATGCCAATCACAATGGCGTAATCAATTTTGGGTTTTGTGGCCAATAAGGCCCTCAATTTAATTCCCGAAGCGGTAAAATCAAACAGATATTCCTATGGTGAACAGATAGAAGTTCAAAACCACGTATTCTCACATAATTGGCACACAAAATCATATCAAACACATAATCATATTTAAATTAAGGACCAATTAGCATATTACGGAACATGGGTATCACAGGTAAAGCCTCCTCTACTATCCCATTCACAACATCCACAAATAAACACTCATTTCTTTCATGGGGTCGTTGGGATGCTAGGAAAACATTGAGTTTCACTTGCATATTTCCAAATGAAACATCCATAACCTTGGTG
Source organism: Camellia sinensis (assembly GCF_055761805.1). Lineage (NCBI taxonomy): Eukaryota > Viridiplantae > Streptophyta > Magnoliopsida > Ericales > Theaceae > Camellia > Camellia sinensis. Next base: position 8,681,036 of record NC_138974.1, on the reverse strand, counting down.
CGACAATTTATACATGCATTGGCCGTAACCAAGAAAGGTCGACCTAAGATCACTGGGATTTGTTTCCTAAAGCTGGCTACCGGTTCCATATCTAAAACCAAAAAGTCAATAGGAAAATAAAACCTTTCGACCTTTACTAGCACATCCAAAGCATGCCGCGTGGCACTTTGAGGGACCGGTCAGCCAACTGGAGTGTGACAGTAGTGGGCTTCAGCTTGCCAAGCCCGAATTCATCATACACAAAGTACGACAACAAATTGACACTAGCCTCTAAATCTAACAAGGCCTTATCAATGAAATGGTCCCCTATAATGCATGTAATGGTTGGGGCACCTGGGTCTTTAAGTTTTGGGGGTGTGTTACTCAATAAAATGGATCTTATTTGCTTCGCGAGTACGACCTTTTGGGACACGTGTGTCCTAGATTTACGCTTTTGCGTACAAAGGTCCTTCAAAAATTTAGCATAGAAGGGCACTTGCTTAATCGCCTCTAACAGGGGGAGGTTGATTTTCACCTTTTTGAAGACCTCAATCATCGCTTCTATGGATGCCGCTTTCTTATTAAAATGGGACGGTGCATCAAGGCATTGGGGAAAGGGTGCCTTAGGCACATATGGTGCCTTAGGCTCATGTGAAGTGCTATGGACTAAGTCATCCCCCTTAGGTGTTTCTCCCTCACCCTTAGTCTCTTTGGGTTTACCATCGTGGTCACCCTTCTTAGCCTTAGTTGCATTAGACGCAACTGGCAGAGGCTCTAACTCCCTCCCACTTCTCAAGGTAATCACCGCTTGCACCTGTTCATGGTGCTTTCCATTCCCACCCGACCCCTCTGCCCCATATTAACCCTTAGGGTTGGCCACAGTCTGACTTGATAATTTTTCCTCATCTCTCCTATTCATGTTGTTAGCCATTTGACCCAGTTGGGCCTCTAGCTTAGCAATGGAGTGAACTACTGGTGCTAACCCCTTAAGTTCTAAAAGAATTTCCAACACCTGAGTCTTAAAGGAAGAATTGCCTTGAGGAACAGGCGGGGGTTGTGCTTGCCAGTAAGGTTGTGGGGGTTGCTAAGGTTATGGTGGTCAATAAGAAGATTGGTTGGCAAAATTTTTAAAATTTTGCCTTAGTGGTGGAGGATTGTAAGAAATGCCTTGTGAAGGAGGTCTTCATGAAAAATTAGGGTGATTTGTTTATCCCGGATTATATGTGTTGCAATATGGATCATTACCCGGGTTGGAGAATCCTTGAGCCGTATTCACATGCTCTTAGACTAATTCCAGAAAATGTGATACCGAAGGGAACTCACTCAAGTCATGAGCAGGGCTCTCACAAATAGCACATGTCTTGTGAAATTGAGGCTGATCTTATTGTGTAGGGGCATGTCCCGCAACTAATAATTGGTCTATCTTGTGGGACAATGCCTCTACTTGTTGGGTAGGTTTTACCCTACCTCATAAATTTTACCCTGGTTTTCCATGCCTCAGCGTCATTTTTGGACATGAATGTCCCACCACAAGAAGAATCCTCCATTTGGTAGTGAGGCTCAATTAAGCCGTAGTAAAAGGTTTGAACAAGTTGCCAATCAGGCACTTGGTGGTGGGGACATTATTGGAGAAGGTCACAGAGTCTTTCCCATATTTCATGAAATTGCTCGCCATCAATTTGAGCAAAATTGGTGATGGCTCACCTAAGTTGGTTGTTCTTACCAATGGGAAAGTACTTTTCCAAAAATATTTGTTGTAATTGGTCCCATGTTGTGATAGAGTTAGCAAGTAAGGAGTTCAACAAATGTTTGACTTTGTCCTTCAGTGAAAATGGAAACAGTTGCAACATTAGGGCCTTATTAGTGAAATTTTGGATCCTCACTGTAGAGCAAATTTTCAGAAATTCATGTAGATGTTTATAAGGGTCATTATGAGCTAGTCCATGGAATGATGGGAGCATTTGGATGGTGCTGGACTTAATCTCATAATGAGCAGCAATGGTGTTGGGTAATTGGATGCATGATGATGATGTATATGCAGTGGGTGTGAAGTAATCCTTAACGGTCTGGTTGGGCCCATTTAGGCCATTCGGGTTCGCCATCTCTAATGGCTCGAAGTATGGATATGGATATTCAAGCCTAGGAACAGGGGCAGAGGCTCTAAGTTCCCTAAGAATCTTTTTTAGTTCAAGGTCCAAACCCACAATTTAGGACGACAAGAACGGCGCTCATGCACACACATACACACACACACACACACACACACTAAGTTTCGACTCTGTACACTAAGTTATGAAAGCAAAATACCAAAGAAGAAAATACTCACAGCGAATAAACGAAAACGCTTTACTCGTCTTGCGGGTGCTTGATGTGTAGACCGTTGTCTCTAACCTCCACTTGAGCTCTTTCTTTCTTTTTAGAACTTTGGTGCTTTGCTTGCTAGTATTTGCTTTTTATTTTTAGCACTTTAGTGTTACGGTTTGTTTTTAAAGCTCGGTTGCACTCCGCTTGCACTACGGTGATAACTCCACTTGTGAAACTCTGCACACTTAGCAACACGAAAGCATAAAATCCTATACTAAAAATTACAATAATAATGTTACCTTAAATTAATTAGTTTCGCCAGAAGTCCTCGACAACAACGCCAACATTTGGTGGGTCATTTTACACACCAAAAATAAACACTAAACTATACCAAATTCCTTAGAATAATGGTAAGTCTAGGTATCGATCCACAGGGACAAACGGGAAATTAAACTAATTTAATAATAATTCCTAAATTAATTTTGATAAAAAGATTGAGGGATATCATGACTAAACAAGAATTAAGTGAAATTGAGAAAATTGAATTGACAATTAAAATTAAGGTTTGGGATACTGTTTTTTGGAAAAATTCCAGGGCAAAGAATTCACTACTAACCACATAAATAAGACTTAACATCGACCATCAATTGCACTCTGGTTTGAACTACCCAATATTTCACAACTACAAATTTGAAACATTGATCAAGAGGATTGTTGTGTTCAACGTATGGGCATGAGTCATCTCAAGTAGTACGAGTCGTTTGCGCTAAACTATGGTAGTAACATGACCCGTCTCTCGTAGCACGACTCGTCTCATACTTTGAACACGAACACAAAGAAAACTAACGTATGAAAAACATTAAACAATCACAGAGAATAAAACACTTGAAGATATGAAAAGAAAAATTATTATAAACTTCTAAAACATCCATACACTTATTCAAACCATTTTACAATCAAAGCTTAAGAAAAATCCCTTTACATTGCTAGGGTTTCATCAAAACCCTAAAACTAGAAGACTAGCCACTCATGGAGAAGTGGGAAGAGGTGGAAGAGGTGGAAGCCCCCATGAAAGTTGCCTTCGAAGCTTGAGAATCCCTCTTTTGAAACCGTAGCCTCCATTTTCCTTAGAATATTTTTGAACCCTTTGAGCAGCTGTAGACACCCCATTTTTGACCGACCTTGAGACTCAGACGTCACCAGTTGAGCGCTTGGTGATATTGCATATTGTGCTCGTTCAGAAGTTTCAGAGTCTCGGCTGCGAGCCTTGCCTCCGGACTTCCGGACTCTTTTGTGCTTTGCCTCGGTTTGCGAACCAGGCTCTGTTTTCTCTGTTTTCTCTTCCTGAAGGGAGGGAGAGGTCTCGTAGATCATCTCTCAGTGGCCGTAGGCTACGTTTCGTGGTCGTAGGCCGTTTTGCCTGTTTGGAGTCCGGTTTCCGGTTTTTCGGAGCCGTTGGCCGTGTGCCTCGGTTCGGGACCGTTTAACCACCTCCGTTTGCTCCAATTTTTGGCATGCATCTTATTTACTCCCTTTTGAGGGACACTGCGGTCCGAGAGACCAACTTTGTGGTCGGACACAACTTCCGGTGCCTAACAGCCCACTTTCGGGGCCCCGAATTGCGTGTTTTGGCTCCCAAACCTTCATTCTATATTTTTGGGCTCCGAACCGAACATAAAATAGTCATATTTTGAGGTCCTTTTCATGTTTGATTAAGGACCTTTTACTGTTTGAGATCTCCTCCTATCATTTTCTTCTTTAATGCTCTTTTAGGCCTATTTTTGCACGGTATTTTAGGCTTACTTGTGAGCTGTTTCGGACTTGGTCATAAACTACAAAGTGTCTTGTTTTGAGCCCCTCTTCAACTTTGTTGAAGGGTTCTCGGCCATTTGGATCCAGCAGCTACCACTTGCCTTTATATCCCACTTTTTGGCCTTTTTTGAGGGGAAACTTGAATTGTTTTCCCCCCCTTTTTTCCCCCTCTTTTCCAACTCTTTTGCTTATAAAACCAGAAGCTCCCAGCTGTGTTGGAGGGTTAGAAAATTTTGGTTTTGAGCTCTCTCATTAAATTTCTCTCTCTTTACTCTAAACCTCAAAACCCCTTAAGTTCTTAACCATTTTTACACACCATCACTTAGCACCACACCACCACTTCCATTTCCAGCAGCTTGGAGGCCTTCTCAGAGGCTGGGAGGCAGCAAATTTGGTCCAAGAAGTTGCTAAAGATTGGTCTACAAGGGTGAGTTACCATTTCCCTCTTTCTAGCTCATTTTTTGCAACATTTCTTAGCCTCTCTTTCTTGTATATCTGAGCTCCGGCCATAACTGAAAGTAGTGTATTTTTGAGCTCTATTTCATGTTTCATTAAGGGACTTTTGTCATTTGAGGTCCCCATCTTGCACTTGCTTCATTATCCCTCTTGTATGCCTATTTCTTGCGTAGTATTTTAGGCTTATGTATAATCTGTTTTGAGGCATGTCATAAACTGAAGAGTTTCTTATTTTGAGCCCTTATTCAACATTGTTGAAGGTCTCATTGCTTTTTGTGGCCTCCATTTACTACTTGTCATTATATCTCTCTTTTGGCCATTTTTTTTGCATGATTTGTTAGCCTCGGATGCTTCTATTTTTGGTCTCTTTTCATAACTGAAAATAGTCTTATTTTGACCCTCTCTTCATGTTTCATTAAGGGTCTTTCATGGTTTGAGGCATCTTTTATATACTTTGTGTTATATCCCTATTTTTGGCCTTATTTTGCATAGCATTTTGAGCATTCTTGCATACTGTTTTGGGTTCGGCCATCAATTGTAAAGTGCATTATTTTTGGCCCCTCTTCAATATTGTTGAAGGGCCCCTTTGTGTTTAAGGCCCGAAACCACTACTTGCTTCTTTGTCCATCTTTTGGCCCTTTTCTTGCATGAGAGCTTAGACATACCTGTGTTGGTTTTTGTGGTTTTCCATAAACTGTAAAACATCATATTTTGGGCCCCTCTTCAACATTGTTGAAGGGCCCTAATCTATTTGGGGTCAGAAGCTGTGAGTTGCTTCTTTATCTCACATTTAGGGCTATTTTTGCATGCTAGTTTTGCCCTATTTGTGTTTTCTGTTTGGCCTCACTTAGAACTGTAAACGTGCTTGTTTTGGGGCTGCCTTGAATCTGTCTTCACATGTCATGATCAAATAATGCATGCTTGATGTAGCTACAAGTCATTTCATGTGCTTAATCTCGCATTTCGGGGCCATTTCATACATCGGGTGCCATGTGTTTATGATTCGGGGCTGTTTTGGGTCATATTTCGCTGCTGAAACTTGCATGTTTGCATATCACATTTCATGCCTTGCCATGTCTCGTTAGAGTGGCATTTCGTGCCTTAGGTTCGGTCCTCGGTTTGTGTGCATGTGTGCACGCATTCCGAGTTGTCTCATTTTCATCTCATGGCCTCCTATGTGAGTGTGGCTGAGGTCCACTCATATTGGTGTAAGCCCATTGTGCATTGTGTATGCCATTTCATTTCATAGCATTGCGTATGCTAGGTTGTATGTTAGAGCATTGTGCATGCCATGTCACCTCGTGCATCGTGCATGCCATTTCATAGTATTGTGTATGCTAGGTTGTATCTTAGTTGCATTTCTTGCATATCATGCATATTGCATCGTGTTTGGGGTAGGAGTTAGCCCGGGCACGGGAAACGAGGTACGTTTCGTATTCCAAGTGACGGAACGTGTCTCAATTCCAAGTCACCGACACTCCGGATTATCCATGATGGAGTTAGGTCTTAGTTTTATTTTTCATGTGCATTCATTCTATATTGAGTTGCACAATTCGACCCCTCGGCCATCATGCATCGAGATGTGTGATTGGTGGCACGAGGATCGAGGCATGCATACATTTGTGAAAATACATTGTTATGTCCCTTTTCTGCTCTCTGTTGCAGCAAATCAAGAATCAGTGGTCTTCCGGAGCTTGGCACGCTTTCCAAGAATAATTATAAAACAGAGGCTAATTGGGGCATCCCAGTGGATTTCCGCGCAAGGCAGCCCAGACTTGCATCATTCATCAGAGTCAAGGCAGTCCCTGGCTTGCATGCCAGTTTCTAGCTTTCTTAGTTAATTTGTAAATTAATTAGGAGTTTGTTTATATTCGGACTGTATTATTTGGACTGTACTATTCATTCGGACCCTCTGCGCGAGGGCAATATCGTAATAAGTGTGCGTGCGTGTGTTGCATGTCTTCCAACCCCACGTCTTTCTCCCTTTTATTTACCCGCTTATGATGGTTAGATTAGGGCATATTTCAATTAGCATACAGCATGATAGCATGTTTGCATTCATTCATCTGTTTTGCATGCACTGGGCTCGGCGCATCATACTAACTGCATTTGTATTTCAATTTCAAAGTTGAATACTTGTTAGCTGTTGCATCTCATATGCCATGTTTAGAATAGCCGAGCCTGCTATAGTTGCATTTTGCATGTGTTGCATTAGGCATTTCTGTATAATTAGGGTCATGCATGGATTTCTAATTAGCTTTTGTTTTGGCTTGGAGTACTCGGTGAGTTTTATGCTTTAGCATCCTTGCATGCGTGTGAGTGACTGCCATGAATAGCATGCTTACCATGAGGCTAATTGCTTATGTGATATATCTGCCTGAATGCCTGTGGGTGAATGTTGGGTTATTTGGATTGGAACAAATCATTGACTGTGAGTTTTAAGCCCACTAGATAGTGGCAAAACCATCTCTTCTTAAGCCCACATGAGGGTGGCAAAATCTGCATTTCAAGCCTACTTGTGAGTAGCAAACCATCTTTCCAAAATAAACATGAAATGTTTTGTTCCAATTCGGGCGATCCAGTCTATACTTATATGCTGTGCGCATCATATAGTAATCTAGGCTAATAACCGGAATAAGAACACACAATGTTTTCAAAAATAGATATCATGGTTAGTAGAGGCTGATCTTTGATCGGGCGAGCGGGGGTGCTCACGAAGTGACCTTCCCTAATCGTACCCAAGTTCCCGAGCCGAGGCAACTTTGGTGATGATGGACACGTGGCCTTAGGCAAACGAGTCAGGGTTTCCTAAATTTTCCAAAATAAAATATTTAGGTGGCGACTCTGTATCTGGCAAAGCAGTCCATGTTTGGCACTTCTTTTCTAAAAATCTGTTTTCTCAAAACGATTTGCCGGATTTGGACTCTTTGGTTCAGATTTAGAACCGTGACAAATTTGAGAGTCCTGAGCTGTAGTGACCCCAAATGAACAGAACGGGAGCTCACCCTCCCAGGGCGTTCGGGGGACGTCTACAGCAGCTTATTTTCTTCCTTTTATTCCTAGTAGAATAGACTAAATTTTCCTCGCAAGGATCCCTAGGTAGGCCACTTGAGCGCCTATGTGGGCCGTTCGAGCGGTGGTGGGCCACACGTGCGGTGAAGTGGCAGGCCGGGTTTTTTCGTTCCTCGCACGGAGAATTTGCTTTCACTTCATTTTTGATTGAATTTGTGAGTTGCCTGCCAAATTTGTATAAGTGCACAAAACACATCATCTCCATTAAATAAACAATATTGAAAGACTAAAAATGTAACTTAATTGGCCTCAATATGGTACCTTTTGGCCTACATCAATCGCAAACTATGGATGCTGTGCCTTTTTGGTTATTAGACCTATTTCCACCCTATGTGTTGTGCCAACTTGCTTTGACCAATATAGAGTCGACATTTAATTTTTATGGGGAATTAAGAAGCCTTTAACAATGAAAACTAAGTTAAAGACTTGATTTGTCTAGAGATTACTGGTTCGGGAACTAAGGTACAAAGGGGAAAGGTCATTGAATGAGAGAGTCATTCCTAATCTGAAGATTGGCGTCTACTAATTCTCTATTTTATGATTTTAGTGGTTAATTATTTGTACAAGTCCATTTAAGCCTTAAAACCCTTAACTATCCTAAAATTAAGTGGTCAGAAAAAAATAAACATCATTAACTTTAGGTTTAAAGAATACAACCATATCCTTCCAAAAGAAGATGATTTTAATAAAATGAAGAGTTTTCATAATCCATGGACATAAACTCATTTTAAAACTAACAATATTTATAAAAACATTCAAAACATTCAATTCTGCACAAAAGGCATAGAACTTGCACAATTGAAAAGTCAATGCAACAATGCACCAATCATGTAAATGCTATAGAGATGAGGAGGACTTACCCAAATGCCCACTTTTAGCATCTTTCATGCAATGCTTAAATTAAATATGAACCCTAAATATGCGACTAAACAAGCTAATAATGGTCCTAAACCCGGTTTGAGACTACTAGAATGATGATTATGCACAAAATAACATTTAACAAATAAAAAGAGAAAAATAAATAGAATATTTACATGATTCAAACCAGACTTAATGGATGAATATAACATGATTATCTTGTCCTACACATGCTGTTTTGAATGAAATAAGCAAAACATGCGAGAAAAATGCGAGAAAGTGAATAAAATGAAGAAACTACATTGTGACTACCCTAGATGATTACATATTGCAAATAGATGAGAAATAGCTACTAAAATAAAGAACAGATGAGGGTTTACCTGCTGGTTTTCAAGAACCAAAGAACATGTAAAGAATAGGATAAGAAACTACGTTTCTTGCTTATGGGTCTCCCTTAAGCTTAGGTTTCTAAGATAGTTCAGGTTCTCTAAGTCCTTAGGTTGTTTTTATTGCTTTAGGTTACTATTAGGGTGGGAAATTTTAGAATAGAGGGTGAGGGAGAGGGTTTCTCTTTCACAAGTTCTCAAATGGTCTCAAAGGTTCACAATTTTCTAACCTTTTGAAGAGGGGTAGGGAGTGTTTTTATAAGCACTCCTAGCTTGGGGAGGAAGCCAGAAGAGGCTGCTAGGATTGAGAATCGCTCCCTCCCTAGTGCTTCCCTTTAATGTCGCATTGCCATCTTTGCAAAATTTCCATTAATGTCTGTCGGGGGGAAGTGCTTCCGAGAATATGAAGTGTAACAGCACAAACAAGTTGCGGCCGCACAAGGCACGTGCGGCTATACACAAAGTTGATGGTCCAGGTATCAACTTTGCATGGCTAGGTGCAGTTTTGCATGGCTTATGCCTACTTGTGGCCCAAGTAAGCCCCGATTGCCTTTTGATTAAGGTTTTTGGTAAAACCAGTTAACAATTTTTGAAAATATCATCAATCTAAGTGCAATCAGGCTTCACAGGTTGGGAAATTGGTTTTTGGCTTAAAAAAAGGGTTCAGGGGTGTTTTGGTCATTTTTTGTAAAAATGTTAGTTTTTTGGCTAGAACAGGTGTAACAGCAACTTTAAGAAATTTCCAACATTTTATAAGGGTGGAGATATTACCATTTTATCATCAGAAGGCTTACAAGTGATTGAAATGTTAGGGTTAGTCAAAATGGGGTGTCTATACCACTCTAGATTTCAAACGATTCAAACGATTTGCTAATTCTTGAATGATTCTGTAGTTTCTTTTTTTTTTTTCAATGCTCCACTATGCGAAGCTCTATCCACCAATGTAAACAAATCCTTCCCAGAGAGTTTTTCTAAGTATAAAATACTCCTCCTCTACCCAAACAAGGTTGTATTGTCTTTATATTCACTCCCATTTACTTCAATCACTACATTAATCTGATGAGACCTTATTGTGACACTAGAGCCAATCACTCTTGTAGAAATTGTACTTTCAATCGGATTACGCTATGCCATTGTTTGTAGGATTCAAGACTTCAATGAACTATTGAATGCAAAAACCCTAGAAACAAGATAGTTTATAGAGAGAATGAGTAGCTTCTTTCGCTAACCCATTAGGCTTTTAACAACCTTACAAATTTGAGCATTAGAATACATGCGTTGATAGAACACCAAAGATTGATAACTAGACTATCGAGTTGAAGTACAAACGTGAAAAGATATGACCTTTTTTTAAAGGAAAAATGTATATCTTTTACAATCTAAGTTTTTAAGAAAATCTTAATCACTTTCGTTGTACTAATAAAGTTGATGGGTAGCTAGCTACTGGGAATGCTTATCTTCTATTATAGAAATACAATTATATGTATTATTGCTTTCTTATAATTAATTATTCACTATGAAAAAATGTTGGTTTCAAAAAATTAGTAGTCATTAGACTTTACAAAATAACATGAGATAAAAATCTATGATAAAACCCTTAATATCAATAGGAGCATATGCCAAATTGTCGCACTACACATAATAATAATATTTTTAAACGTTGAAACAATAATCAAAAACATAATTATAGAAAAAAAAATGAAATCAATAGCAGTTGTTATGATCTTAGGTTTGAAGATTTGTTTCACAAGCATAACTATATATATAGCTCCAAGTTCCAAATTTGCTTGCTCCTCAAATCCATGCATGCTCTTTAATTCTTCTTTAGGGCTCTTGCATATCGTAGTCCACATCCATTGCATAAAGTCTGAAATGAAAACATATATAAGTAAAAGAGGGTTATTATATATCATCTAAATATTTTACCAAAATTTATCACTTATGTAAACTTTCAGTGGTACGGTGCATTCTATTTTTGATAAATATAATGGTTCTTACCTATATACATAATGTTTGTTTGATAGATCTATGTAAGACGTGAAATAAAATGGTGAAATATATCTAATATTATTTCATTTATTTTTTCAATCAACAATTTTTTTTATTTTTTATTTTTTATTTTAATAATTGGCGTAATGGAGAAGTACAAAAAGTACATCAAAATACTAATAAAAGGGCAATGAAAAAAATGCCATTGCTTAAGAACATATACTAAGTAAGTTAACACATGATAAGAATCTCGAGCTAGTGTAACTCAGTGTGATTTGTACTTAAGTTTTTCTTAGGTTGTTTGATTAGGGATTTGTTGAAGTGTCAAAACAACTGGCTTCTTTTCAACAACTTTTTCTTTTTCATTGAATGGATTTTGAATCCAGTTATTCTTCATTTGGAGTTTAAGATGTTGCCTAAACAACCAACCATATTAAAGAAATAAAAACCACCCTCACGGCCCCATAAAAATCCACTCAACTTAGATCATTATAATTAATTATATTACAACGATTGAAAACAATCTACAAACATAAGAAAATATATAAATAAATAAAAACACAAATTACAGTTCCAGTTAGGGCCGCAAATGAAAAGCCGTTCATGAATAAACTCTAGTTCAACTTATTGAAGGCTCGTTTGATCTCGGTTTACTTACTAAAAAAACGAACTCAAGTTTGAATTTTAAGATCGTATAATAAATGAGCCGAGCTTGAGCTTAATATTCCTTGGCTCGATTAGGCTCACGAGCTCAATAATATATATATACATTAAAACATTTCAACTACTCCATAATTCATGATCGTTATTATTTACTATTACAAATAATCATACAATTTTGGAAGCTTCACATGTGCTTTCCTTAATGCATAATGGCTATGAACAACTCTACCTTTTATAGGCATTGGGCCTTTGTATGCTTCTTTACTTCATCGATGTGGGACGGAAGTGTGCAATCACACACAGTGGCCACATGATGTCGTTTGGTAAGTCCCTTCAAATGTTTCAAATAGTTTGGTGTTCCACATCGATTGTACAATGCATTTCAAGATAGAGAAATCTTTATTTAAGTGCAATAGGTTATGACTTTCTTTGGTTTTCTCTTGGTCAACGAGCCACCACAAGTCAAGCTTGAGTTCCATAAATTTTATGCGAGCCAAGCTCGAGCTCAGATGCTTTGGTTCATTTCATGCTTGAGCCAAACTTGAACACATTGCAAATGTATTGATCCAAGCTCAAAAATAGTTACACTCGACTTGGCTAGGCTGGATTGCAACCCTAGTTTTAGCGCACTCTAATGTTGAAGAAAAACTTCCAATCAATGAACACAAGACATGTAACTCAAGAACTCACATCATTATTTATGGCAACCCATTTTTCATAGCCAATAGTCCTATGGCAAAAGTAGTACACTGTGTAGAGACATCTTTTACATTAAAAGTCATGCTCATCACCCAAAATTTAAGGTCCTTACCCTTTCAATATCGAACAATTCACTAATGCTAATTAAAAATTTAGCATTACTTTTACCCAATGAGCAATGCACATTTGATTATTTCAATAACCTTTATCTCTTTTATTTCTGGCTGATCAGATATAATTCCATTCCTCGTTAATCACAGAGTCCACATTATGGAAAAAAGAGAAGGATGCACAAATTCGCTTCATTGAATCCTTAAAACTAAAACAAAACCACATAATAGCTAAATCATCCCCCCCCCCCAAAAAAAAAAAAAAAAACTAGACACACGGCACACCAAATAATCTAAGACTTTTATAAAACATGCTTTGTTGGCTCATAAACAACATAGCTTGTTGTTTACTTTTCTTCTTATTATAGCAAATGAAGTTTGCCAATAGAAACTTTGAACATTGGTGGAATAAAATTCTTCCTAACACATCTGATAAACATATTTTTCTTGCCTATACATCTTTTAAGTTGCTTTTCCAACTTCCAATGAAGAGCGTTCTCTCCATTATCAATAAGATTAGCAGTTACAGTTGGATTTAGTGAGTGCTTTTTCTATCCAAACAATCATCTTCTAAATTGTGAGGTCCATTGTGAGTTGATCTCATGTAGTGATTATAATTTTGCAACAAGTGCCTTATTTTGACTAGAAACATAAATATTCTAGGGTAAAAGACCTTTAAACGTGTATCTCCAATCCAACCACTGACCAGAACTTCATATTTTTCCTATTTACAATCATATTACTCTGCTGCACCATATTAATAAAAATAGATTGATTTGGATCTAGATTTATAATATTTCTCTACATATTCGAAAAGTCTTATTCTCAAACAAATTTCCAAGGTTATTATTCAGAACGTAATATTTTATAATTCACAATAATAACTCTTGTCCATAGAGAATCTTCTTCATTCCCAAATCTCCATTACCATTTTGATAGTAGGGCCAAATTAAAAGATTTGAGACACTCACCCTAATCCTCTGAATTCCTTACTTCTTGTTACCATTTCTTAATTTACGAAGTGACACTTTTTCTTTGTATTTTCTCCAGTTCTAACAAAACAATCTATACAATTTTGAAAAGGATAAATTATAAACAGGAAGGTTAGCTAGTGTAGGCTTTATTAAAGCTAGTCTCCTTTCAACAGATAAATATATATATATTTTTTCAAGTAACCAATTTAGACTTGAAAAGTATAATTTCTAAAGCAAAAGGACTAACATATATACATGTAGACATCCCATTTTGACCAATCCCAAAACTTTGGCACATTTCTCTAAGCAGCAGATGATGAATTTGATTTCTTCAGCATAAAGTCCAAGTTTGAAGTGAACCCTTACCTTTCACCCATTTTGGCCAAACATTCTGTTTTAGACCTTTAAAACCATTTTTCAAAATTTTTTTAGCCGTGCATAAATCGAATAGTTTCCATGATGTTCAAGCTCGACTTTTCAATCAAAATGTTGAGACTTTCAGTAACTGGGCAAAGACAAAGTGAGAATGAATGGAAATGAGGAGAATCCTCTTGAAAAACTTGGCTTTCTCTTCATTTTTGATCTAGCCATACAAAAAACCAGTTAGTTGTACAGCTTTTATGCTTGACCGACCATATTCTAGTTGGCCGGACATATTTGTCGAGAAACAGAGCAGTTTTTAGGAGATAGTCCCCCCATGCATGTGAGGTTGCCATCTCCTTAATTTTTTGTGTGAATTGTGAACCAAGTGACCCTCAGCCTATAAATTTACTTATTTCTCAATAGTTGGGGAGGAGAGAAGGTTTACCAAGTCATAAAGACATGTCTCTTTGATATCAAAGCCTTTTGGGACCTTCAAATTCTCTCTCTCTATACTTACACCTATACATACACCATTGAAGCTATCATCCATGGAGGTTTTGGTTGGAGATTCAAGCCTAATTCTAGAAGCTTGAGGGTGCTTAGAGTGAGAATTGCTAACCAAAGAGCTCTTCCTACACTTTCTCTTGTAATCTTGCAATCACTTTCTTTTCCATTTTCCTTTCATTTCCAAACACTCTAAAATTTTGAATTTAATTATCGAATATGTAATTGGGCCTTGTGGACAATGGAAAGGATTACCCACCCCTCCATAAGATTGATTTGAATTATAGTTTTTCTTACATTTTTCTCTCTCATTTTCTCCCCTCCCTAAACACTCCATTTTTTGATTTTCTTTGATAATTTAGATTAGCTTTGGACTTGTATAGGGGTTCTAGTCCTACCTTATAGCTTGTTTTGATAATTGTTGTGTTTGTTTTCATTTTATTTCATTTTTCTTCACTTTCTCACCAATTTTCTCATCATCCAAACAAGTTTAATTCGCATAACTCAATCCATGTTTACATTCTAATGAACATTTGGGTTGTTTTGTGAGATTAATTGGGTGATTCATGGGTTTAAATTGGTGGTTAGAGATTTGTAGATTCTATGTTCTTCCATTTTCTCTCACTTTCCTTCTTTTCTCTCTACTTTCTTGGAAGCCAAACATGGCTTCCACCTAGAAGGAATTTGTAGTCTACTCTCTCCATCAATTTTTAACATGGATTTGGGTATTGATTTACCCTTTTCCATGAGAGATGATGTAGATTCATATTCACTTCTTTGATTTGCTTCTTATTTTGCTTCCATTTCATGTATATTTCTTCTATGATCATCATTGATTTCCTATATCTTTGATGATCAAAGAAGTCTATCATCTCATCTCTTCTTCTATGATGAGCATGGTAGTTCTCATTTTGGTTCCTTTCATTTGTTTCACTTCCATCATCATCATCATGTGATTTTCTATGTCCATTGGTGATTAAGAAAGACCATTACCTCATCTCTTCCATGGTGAGAATAATGGATTTAGTTTATCTTCACTCTTTATTTGATCGCTTCTATGATCATCATGTAATATCTTGCATTACTTGATAGCTTCTCTTGTGTTTTCATTTGATAGCTTTGTTAGAATAGTTGAATCATCCATGATTAGCTTCTATTTTGGTTAGTAGTTGCTTCTATTATTTGGTCGAGTAGTTTATTTTGTTTATAGCTTTGATGTATATCTCTGTCATCTTTTCTCCTCTATCCCTTTTATTTAGAGTTTTCCCTATTTTGGTATCTTGTTTTTTTTATTTCATCATTCTCTATGCTTTGCATCCATTTTTTATACGCAAAACGTAGCTCATTTTATCTCTCATTTCTTTACTTCCTATGTGGTTATGTGTGTTGCCCCATGTCTTAAGATGGTTCATATATCATATGATTAGTAGCCAAGTCTTTAGTTGCATTTTTGTATGTGTGTGTGTGTGTGTGTGCACGTGTGTGTACGTGTTACATTAGTTTCTTTGCATCTAGGATCATGTATATTTTTCTAATCCTTTTTGCTTGGCTTGGTACGGAGGAGTACTAAGTGAGCTTCTTTCATCTTTGCATCCCGATTGTGTGTTTTTCTTACTGTGTCTAGCATTCTTACCATGTGGTTATTTGCTTATTTGATATATCTCTTTGGATGTTGGCGGATGGTGGTTAGTTCACCTAAGTTGGGATGATATTGATTTCCATGCATATGGACTCATCTTTTCTTTGAGTTGCACTCTTTCAAACTCTTTTTCAAAACGTATGAAATCAAAGCATTCCAAAGTAAGTGATTTAGTTTATACTTGTTTGCTTCACATAGTAATCTTAACTGTAATAATCAGAACATGGACATATATTGGTAATGAATCTCATGTCTAGAATTAATAGAGGCCGATCTTTGATCGGATAAGCGGAGGTGCTCAATTCATGACTTTCACCCTTCATACCAAAGTTCCCGAGCCGAGACACTTTGGTTACGACGGACAGTGGCCTTTGGCATGAGTCATGATTTTCCTAGTTTTTCCAAAAGATTAGGTGGTGATTCTGAACCAAACCAAGGGTTCTAACTATCAGGCCCGCTTGGACCCCTCGTCCGAGAGATCCCACAATACACTCCATTTGTTTCGACATAAAATGGTTTCCCGCGTTTGGTTGCGATCTTGTAACTAATGTGCTACTAATCGTGATAGTGGTAATGTTCGTTACAGGATGGTGGTAACATGGTGGTGCATGAGCCCAAACTATACCTTTCCACTATATGAATTGGAAAGAATCTCATCAATTATCCAAAATATATGAAGTAAAAGAGGATATATCCAAACAATATTAATATGCAATTTTAGAAACAACAAACAAAGCAACTGACTAGAAATGTAATGAAAGGAACTTACTTTAGGACCATTTGGTCCTTTCCTCCATAGTGGAGTTTCTGTCTTTCCACACATTGCACATCTCAGCTTCACTCTTTGGGATACGTTTTGACACTACAAAAAATTAAGGTTTTAGAGACCAAAATTTAGTTATAAAATTATTTTTTAAGTACCAAATATTTTTGTTGCGAAAAGTGTCGTTATTATATTTTTAGCAACGAAAATTAGACATTAGTGATGAATTATTATCTTTTTGGGATCAAATTTTTTGTCTAAAAAAACAAACCATTTTAAGACCAAATTATTTTGTCCCTAAAAGTCTATTTATTATGACATTTTCAAAATTTTGTCATTAAAAGCCTTATTTTTGACTTTTCAGGACGATCTTTTAGCGACTATCCTCATGACAATAGAAATTGGTCCCTAAATAACTTTTGCAACAAAATTTTCACTTTCAGAGACCAAAGCATTTAGTCTCTAAAACTCGTATATATTGTAGTGCGATTATTGTAGTTGTTTTGCATCAATACTAGCAATGATGAGGGCCATGCCCTATTTTGGTTGTGCTCGTGCTCGTGGTTCACTATTTCAACAAACCTGACACTCTGATCATGAACTCGTCCTCCTCCTTGTACATTTTGCATTCTACCACCATTAATATTCTCCTTATTCTGTTTAATTAAGTAGAGTTAAAGGTTAAACCAATAGAAATATGCCTTTATAACCTTCAAAGAGAAACTTACCATTCTAACTGTATAGTAGATGAACTAATTTAGGAACTCATTTAAAGTATAATTAACTATAATTCTACTTAGGTTTGTGGCTACAATATTACTATTTATTTATGAGATTTGGGTTACTTTTAATTTGCACTTGGAGACAAAAAGAATGAAGTGATAAATTAGAGATTTGTATGTATTCTAACAAAATTAATTCTAAGAGAGACGATATAGGAAGCCTTATATAGGCATAAGAGGGCTTGGGGTAGACTCCAAGTCAATACAAGTATGGACATGATTTAGACAATAAAGCTATGTAAGGAAAAGACTATACATGGAAATAATACAACTCACGCCAACACTCCCCCTCAAGTTGGTGTGTAGATATCTCCTATGGCCAACTTGTCGAGTGAGTCATAAAAAACTTTCCCGGACATTGCATGTGTCAGTACATCTGCTAGCTGTTCCTCTGATTTAACAAATGGCATAGTCACCAAGTTTGCATCTAGCTTCTCTTTGATAAAAAGTCGGTTTACCTCCACATGTTTTGTTCAGTCATGCTGAACAGGATTGTTTGCTATTTCTCGAGCAGCCTAATTATCACAATAAAGCTGCATAGAACTTTGTGGTTCAAAACCTATCTCCGTAAGAAACAACCGTAGCCAGAGATGTTCACAAATTCCCTGAGCCATACCTCTATACTCAGCCTCAGCTACGGAGCGAGAGACCACATTTTGTTTCTTACTACGCCATGTGACTAGATTATCTCCCACAAAAGTGAAGTATCCTGATGTGTAATGTCGGTCCGTAATATTGCCTGCCCAATCCGCAAGGATGTATCCCTCAACCTTCAAATGTCCATGCTTTTGGAATAGCAAACTTTTCCCAGGGGTAGACTTCAAATAACTCAGGATGCGCATTACAGCCTCCACATGATCCTCACTTGGAGAGTGCATGAACTAACTAACAACGCTAACTACATATGCAGTATCAGGTCTAGTGAGCGATAAATAAATTAATTTTCCAACTACCCTTTGATATCTCTCTCTATTCGTCGGAACTTGATTCAGATATATTCCCAGATAGTGATTTTGCACAATAGAAGTACTCACGGGTTTACATCCTAACATACCTGTTTCAGTAAGTAAATCTAACACGTATTTTCGTTGTGACAGATAAATGCCACTACTAGAGCGGGCCACTTCAATTCCCAAAAAATACTTCAAACCTCCCAAGTTCTTCATTTCGAACTCAGAAGCCAAATACCCTTGCAACTTTTGAATTTCATCAATATTATCACCTGTAACCACCATGTCGTCAACATAGATAACTAACAAAGTAATCTTACCATTCTTTGTTTTTTATTTATTTATTTATAAACAAGGTATGATCAAAATTTCCTTCATGATACCCATACTTCTTCATGGCATTTTTAAACCTCCCAAACCATGCTTGAGGAGATTGCTTCAAGCCATATAGGGCCTTACGCAACTTGCATACTTTCCCTGATCCATTAATTATCCCATAACCAAGTGGAAAAGCCATGTATACTTCTTCTTCCAAATCTCCGTGTAAAAAGGCATTTTTTACGTCAAACTGCTTCAAAGGCCAATTCAAATTAGCTGCTAAGGATAGTAATACTCTAATGGTATTCATTTTCGCTACTGGTGCAAAAGTCATGATAATCCATGCCATATGTTTGTGTGTACCCCTTTGCTATTAACCTCGCCTTGTACCAACCAATTGTTCTATCAGCTTTGTGTTTGATAGTAAATACCCATATGCACCCCACTGGTTTCTTTCTATTTGGCAGCGAGGCTGCATCCCAAGTCTTATTTTTTTGTAGGGCCGCCATCTCTATATTCATAGCATCTATCCATTGAGAATCCTTCAAAGCTTCCTCAACACTATTCGGGAACTTAACTGATGTCATTTGATTCATAAGGGCTTGATATTGTGGTCAAAAACTGTGAGTGGATATATATTGAGCAATGGAGTACCTTGTTTTTCCTTCTGGTGAGAATCTGTCAGGTGGATGGCCTCGATTCTGTCTTGGAGGCAGCTGATAAGGTCGGTCAAGTACTAGAGAAAGGGAATCAACAACCTCAATATTCAGACACAGCCGCAGTCTCAACATGCTTTGATTTTGGTGTGGAATATCTTTGTGTAAATTGGGTCAGCTTGTATCGACTGTAACCAAAACAAGGGCAGTGATTGGTATAGGTGAACTTGGCTCTGGTTCAACTGCCATTGGCTTGTTGGACACTACTCCTTCTCCATCTTCCAATGTAACCTCAAACTAATCAGGTTATTCAACTGTACTCAACTCCCCCTAAAGCACCTGTTTGGATAAGGTGGGGTCAAAAAACATCTCATGTTCTAGGAATGTCACGTTCATGGTGACATAAAATCGCCGAGTAGGAGGATGATAGCATCGGTAACCTTTCTGATGTGGAGCAAAGCCGAGAAAAACATAGCGAATAACGTAAGGATCCAATTTGCTCTGCTGATTCTTGTGAAGGTGAACATATGCCACACACCCAAAAATCCACGGACTAAGATTTAATGTAGACGACAAAGGCACATGATGTGCCAAGGCTTCCAGAGGAGTGCGAAAATTAAGAGTTCGAGAAGGCATTCAGCTTATCAAATAGACAGCATGTGTAACAGCATCAGCCCAATATTGTTTGGGGACCGAAGCACCGATAAGCAATGCCCAAGCAACCCCAAGAATATGTCGATTCTTACACTCCACAACGCCATTTCGTTCTGGAGTTTGAGAACAACTAGTTTCATGTATCATGCAAAGTTCTTGAAAAAACTGAGAGAGCTCAAAATTAATATATTCCCCTTCACTGTTGGAGTGGAAAACCTTGTTGGGGATAGAAAATTGGGTTTTGAGCATCTAATGAAAAACTCTAAAAATTGGACCAACATCACTTTTATGTTTCATCATATACAACCAAGTCATATGAGTATAATCGTCTACAAAGGTAACAAACCATCGAATACTAGCGTAAGTAGTAATAGGGGAAGGACCCTAGATATCAGAGTGTATTAAAACAAATGGAACCGTGCTTTTATTCAAACTCATAGGATAAGGGACATGATGAATCTTAGCTAAAATACAAATATTGCACTTAAACTTAGAGTCCTTGACATTTTGAAATAATGAAGTAGTAACTTGCATAAATAACCAAAAGACACATGGCCAAGACGACGATGCCACAACCAATTTTTTTTTGTCTTCTCAGTCTTTGTCTCACGCACCTGATGAACCCGACATCATCAATATAATATAATCCCCCTCTCTTAACACCACACCCAATGATCTCCCGAGTCTGGATATCCTGGAGCAAGCAAAAAAGAGGAAACATTAATACTATACAATCCAATTGTTCTGCAACTTGATTAACGTAAAGTAAATTATTGGATAATGTAGGAACAAGCAAGGTATGATGTAGGGACAACAACGGAGTAGGAGTAATGGAACCAGCTCTTGTGACAAGGTCAGTTTCACCATTGGCTGTAACTACTCGATCTCGATGAGGAGAAGTTTCATATTGAAATAGAGATTTATCGAAAGACATGTGATTGGTAGCACCCGAGTTGATTATCCAACTTGTGTCATGATCCTCGGATGAGATTCGAGCTTTTCCAGCGGCATCTTTTGGGGAGTTTGAGAGAGAGAGAGTTCAGAAATAAGGGACAAACCCGGTGCTAGATTACCAGAATGTCACACAGTAGTGGTGGTTGGTCTTGTGGTCGCAACTGCCGCAACCCTGGCCACAGTGTCGGTAACTTTGGCATGGCTTGGACGTCTAGTCGTGTGCTCAGCTTTGAGTTGTTTTCGACACTCCAAATACCAGTCAGGAAACCCATGCTTCTTAAAGCAAGCATTGGCAGTATGTCGAGTACCATTGCAAAATACGCAATGCAAATCATTTTTGTTTTCAACATTAGAAAAACGAGGAGTACGAGGTGTCGGGATGCCAAGGGCTTTGGATACCATGGCAACAAACGAAGTACTAATGGCACCTCCAGAGGAGTGCATAATAGCCTGTTGTTGAGCCTCGCGATGAATATATGCAAAGGATTCCTCTAAGCCAAGAAGCGGCTTGATTCGCAAAAAATCACTACGGACTTTATCAAATCTATCTTCCAATACTGCAAGAATATCATAGATACGATCTTTCACAATTTCATCCTGATGAACTTTTATATTCGTAGCACAAGTCATTTTAATAGGGTGCCGCTTATCAAGCTCTTGGCATATGGTCTTGAGCTCGGCCAAATACAAGGTAGTCAGACGACCACTCTGTTTTATACGGGTGGCTTTGCAGCATAGTTTGCAAATCTGTGATTCATCCGATCCATCATAGTACATTTGAGAAACACCTTCCCAAACTTCGGCCGCAGTCGGTAGGCCAAGAAAGAGGCCAAGTAAATCAGGCTCCATAGTTTTCACTAACCATCGTTTGACAATGGCATCCTCCTTACGCCACTTTGCATAACCAAGATCAGATTTGTCCACCCGAGGAGTCTCACCTATCAAGTAACTGAACTTGCCTTGCCCGACAGCGTGCAATTCCATCATCTGAGACCAAATAGTGTAATTGGAACCATTTAATTTGATTCCAAATGGAATGGCAGAGGAATCGCTCTGGATAGTCACCACGGGATTGGGGTTTCCACCAGTTGTCACAACGACTTGCTGAGAACTATCGTCTGTCATGATGATAGGGTTTGTTCGGAGATTAGGGCTAGAACAAGTGAACCAAGACCTAAATTGGGTTAGGAATTGCTCTGATACAAAGATAAAAAGAATAAAGTGATAAATTGGAGATTTGTATGTATTCTAACAAAATTAATTCTAAGAGAGAAGATACAGGAAGCCTTATATAGGCATAAGAGGACTTGGGGTAGACCCCAAGTCAATACAAATATGGACATGATTTAGACAATAAAACTATGTAAGGAAAAACTTATACACAGAAATAATACAACTCGGCCAACACTTGGAACACCAATGGATTGAGTTATATTTATTCTTATCAAATACTTTGATAGCATCCAATGAAGAAGAAAAGCCAATAGCCGTGATAAAGGAGTTTGGAATAAAATATATTTATTGTTTCTAAAGTACGAATTTTGTATCACTTTGTGTTGAGTATACCTTCTTAGTGGAGTATGAGACTCAATTAGTTTATTAAAATATTTAATTTGATTTGGTATTAATTATAATATATTTTTAATATATTATATCTGACTTTTGAAAGCCCATTTGTTTGGTAACAGGTAGGGCTTTGATAAAAAGCCCAAAAAGGTTTTGTTTATCGTTCCATATATATTGCAGCGGCTGCAAGATGGAAGATTCATTCGGTTGGTTAATTTGTTAAGGTAGTTGTTGTGTCTGTATTTTGCTTTTGGGGGAGCTTCACTTTGTTATCTCTTCTGCAAAAGGATTTGAGCACTGTTTCGGTGCATTTCGGCTGGTTTGGTGAAGTTGATTTGGGTTATTATTTTGAATCTTTTACAATCTATTTTGAAAACTTTTGTTCATTTATTTGGTAAGGTATTTCCTCTTATTTATTTGTGATTATTTGGAATTCACGTAAAGGTGATTTTATGAGACCATTCGTGTCTCCTTTGTAATCATTTGAAAACTTTTGGTTGATAGTGAAATTGAATTTCGGTCTTGTGGACGTAGCTTATATTGAGAGAACCACTTAAAAATTATTGTGTCGTTGTTAATTTAATTTTTCCGCATTGGTTTTTTTATTTTCATTGGTTGATTTATTTGTAAGAAATTATTTATTTTCCCTAACACTTTGGTCCTTGACATTTTTAATTTTATTAATTCGGTACTTATTTTGCAGTTCTGATGTTGATCGTTGTTTGAAATTTCCAGTTGAAAATTTTAAGAATGAAATTGTCAAAACTTGGAGGACCAAAACGACACAAAAATGCATATTGTAGGAATTGCAAATGTATTTAATCCTTCACCATAACTACCAAAATAAATCCTCCATAAATGACCTTATATGTTTGAGCTATGTTTGCTTCATGCCAACTGAAGTGAAAGAAACAACATATTTATTGAGGAAGATTGCACAAAAATATTTTCCAAATAATCATTCTATATATATACTTGCCTCCAAAATTGAAAAAATAATATCAAAATGTATGAAATTTCACAAGCTATCCTTGGTGACTATAGGCAGTACTCATAAAAGAGCTGAGTATTTCTTATACGTATATATTTATAAAAAAATTTATTGGCTCTTTTGAATTTTTAAGAAGTGTTTGAGGCATGTTTCATTCCTATTTATTAAATAACCTATAATAAAGACAGATTTGAAATTTTGACTTTGGGGGATTTGAAAGTATATGTAATTTTTAATTGAAAAGAAATGTTATTAATTTCTACCATCACAAAAATTAAATCATATCATCATTACATAAGAAATATTCTTTATCAACATATAAGAAAATGATTATATAGTTGTGCACATTTTATTGTTCGTATTAACTTAGAAAAAAAATTATAACTAATGCTATATTTCTCTACCTACTAAAGTGTACGAGCGCATAAATAATCTTCTCGTATAATCTTGTTAATCAAGTTTGCACTCCTCCAAACGTCGTCGCTTTGCTACCTAAAAACACAAACGTGAGCTAACCGACGGGTGTGTGCTGAAAACCCCTCCGATGCCTAAGTCAGCAACTAGACAATAGACAATAAGCTCTGTGTATTCTAGAGTAAGAATTGGGATACCTGTCCATAGGTCTGGTCATGAGCTTTTATAGACTTTACTTTGGCACAATCCTAGTAGGATTCCAACTCTCCTTATGAGAGTCCTCCTAAGAATCATACACCCTACTCACTACCAACCAAGTGAGATGATTTTGCACAATCATAGTATGACTCTACTCTCCTAAGTAGAGTCCTCTTACGAGTCATACTCCTACTCACTACCAACCAAGTGAGATGGTTTGCACAATCCCAGTAGGACTCTAACTCTCTTTAGCAGAGTCTTATTAGGAGTCTCATCACTGCAAGCCAAGTGAGATGGCTGAACCCTTTACCTCGGTTATACATTTCTGACCGAACTGCCTTATCTCGGGCCCCTGCCATTCGGACCGTGTAATCGAAAGCCAATCTATCGAATGCCACCTTACCGAGCTATACACAGCTCGGCCCTCGCCATTGATGTTACCTCCTTTATCTCGACTGACATCTTTACCTCAGCTGATTTTGCGGTCAACCAGGTTATTTCGGCTCGGTGATACTTTAAGCACCGCTGTCGGTCTTGACTTTGAGATGACGCCCTGCAGAGTTATCCTTTAGCTCGGTTCTACCCCCACTGATACCTTGGTTTTGTCTATTTAGACCGAGTTACTGCAGCAGTCTCTGACCGAACTAACAAGGACGAGGTCCAACTTGTGAAGACCAAACACCTCGGCCTATAGTTCGGCCTAAATCCGTAATAGGAGATGTCTTCTTGGCTTAAGACCGAGCTACACCAGCCCTTATCTCGGCCCATTGCGCGGCCCAACTTCGAAAGAAGTCTTTCCTAGCTCGGCCCAATTTGCTCACAAATTACCCTCTCAATTGCCCCTTAATTCCATCTGCGTAGCATGATTGGGATTACTCTCCTCTAGCCGAGCTAAAAACGCTCAACTCTGCCGAACTAGAGAAGTTTGTTCGGTCTCACAACTCGTTCAGTCCCAACAAGTTTGGTCAGTTGCTCAGCACGTCATTCTACTAATCTGGCATGTCTGATACGACGTTATCCCAAGGACAGGTGGCGTGCCCCCATTAGCCCCGTTCTCCTATTACAGCTGTCATGCCAAAAATTTGAATAGCCTTGTTTTTTTGCCTTCAACGTACATATTCTTCGAGTTTGTAATCGTACGGCGAGTCGTTCTTTCTATGTCTCGCCGAGTAGACTAACTCGATTTACAATAACCCTGCCAACCTGTTTTGGCCGAGGTAACCATCATCCCGGCCAAAGAGTTCAAAAATTTGTTGGTCAAACCTGCCAACCTTCTTCAGCCTAGATCCTGATCTCGGCTGAAGAGAACGAAGTGTTGGTTATTCCAGCCAACCCTCTCTAGCCTAGATCCTGATCTCGGCTGAAGAGAACAAAGTGTTGGTTTTTTCAGCCAACCTTCTCCAGCCTAGATCCTGATCTCGGCTGAAGAGAACAAAGTGTTGGTTTTTCCAGCCAACCCTCTCCAGCCTAGATCCTAATCTTGGCTGAAGATAGCTTAAAGTTGGTTATTCCTGCCAACTTAGAGTAAAGTGCTTGGTTATTTCGACCAAATGTCCTGCAGCCTAGATCCTTATCCTCGGCTTAGGAAAAGTAAGTGTTGGTTTTTCCAGCCAATCCTGATCTTAGCTGAAGAGAGCTCAAAGTTAGTTATTCCTGCCAACTTAGAGCGAAGTGTTTGGTTATTCCTGCCAAACGTCCTGTAGCCTAGATCCTTATCCTCGACTTAGGAAAGAAAAAAGTATTGGTCAAACCTGCCAACCTTTTTTGTTACCCCCCAGTCGGGCAAAGACTTATTTAGAAAGAGTTGGCCAATCCTGCCAACCTTCCCAATTGCCCCCCAGTCGGGCAAAGACTTTTGCGCGGTCAATCCTACTTGTCAACCATGTTAACTCTGGCCAAAAAGCTTTTTGTCTGGTATCACTGTTGCGTCAGACTTTGCCTTGGTGCGCGCCCCATCTTCCTCTGCCCGGATGTGTTGGTGCACTCTCTCCATTAGGGCTTCCATAGTAAGGGACGACGTCATTGTCATTGAATCCCTCAACTTATTGCCAGCCGGCAAACCTCGTTTGTACTGTGCGATAGCTAGGTTTGTAGGGCAATCTCTAATCTGATTAAAAGTCTCACAATACCGGTTATTGTAAGACCTCAATGTTTCTTTCTCGCCCATGTCTATGGAGAGAAGCTGGTCATTCTCCACTGGTGTCTTGGTGTTCATTTTGAATTTGGTCACAAATGCCTCCGCTAGTTGTGCCCACGAAGCTATGCTGCCTTCTGACAACCTTTCAAACCATGTTAAACCCACGTCGCCAAGGCTATAAGGAAACAAGATACACATCAGAGCCTCGTTTTGCCGATACACGGCTATAACCTGGCGAAAGTGGCTCAAGTGTATGTAGGGGTCCGACTTCCCCTCATAAGTAGTGAATTTGGGCTGGTGGAAGCCTGAGGGTAATGGTGCGTCCTCAATTTCCAGAACGAACGGCGAGCTCTGCAACCTTGCTAACACTTTGTCTGCTGGTTCATAGGTAAGGCGTGGCTTTGGTATTCCTACCTCGGCACTCCCATGTGTTCTAGGAACCAATCGTTGTAGTGCGGAAACTCTGCGGGGGTCGCGAGCCTGAGTGTCTTCTCTCCTTCCAGCCCTTTCAGTCCTCATTCTCTCAGGCTTGGAGTAGCGTGTCCTGGAAGTCTTTGATTGTGTATCGCCCGACTTGAGGCTTTTTCTTTCAGCTTGTGATGGTGTGACTTGTCTGTCACGATCTCCTGAGTGGCAAGAGTGTGTGTTGCCTTTGCGCCATTCTTTTGCTGCTGCCCCTTTGCCTTTTATCTGGCTCTTCATAAACTCTATGTCAGCCGCCATTCTTCTTATTACTTCGTCTTGCTCCCTTACGCAATCTTCGAGAACCTGAGGATCCATCTTCCGTGTCTGTCTATCAGGGCTTTGAGAGCAGTATGGACTTGAGCCCCGTCTTTCTCTCACTTTTCTCTGTGGATTCTTTCGCTGGGGATCTAATTTCGCCATGGGTGGGATAAAAGGTAAACCTTCGCGCCTCCCACCCCTTTCTGGTGTTTGCCCATCAATAGCAGATTGCGACAAGTCTTCATTGTGCGCCATTGCTTTCAACTATAGAGGAAAACTTGATCAAGAGGTTTTGCTCTTTATGAAATTCCCACAGATGGCGCCAATTGTACGAACGCAGAAATAATCTTCTCGTATAATCCTGTTGATCAAGTTTGCACTCCTCCAAATGTCCTCGCTTTGCCACCTGAAAACACAAACGTGAGCTAATCGGCGGGTGTGTGCCGGAAACCCCTCCGATGCCTAAGTCAGCAACTAGACAATAGACAATAAGCTCTGTGTATTCTAGAGTAAGAATTGGGATACCTGTCCATAGGTCTGGTCATGAGCTTTTATAGACTTTACTTTGACACAATCCTAGTAGGATTCCAACTCTCCCTATGAGAGTCCTCCTAGGAATCATACACCCTACTCACTACCAACCAAGTGAGATGGTTTTGCACAATTATAGTCGAACTCTACTCTCCTTAGTAGAGTCCTCCTACGAGTCATACTCCTACTCACTACCAACCAAGTGAGATGGTTTGAACAATCCCAGTAGGACTCTAACTCTCCTTAGCAGAGTCTTACTAGGAGTCTCATCACTACAAGCCAAGTGAGATGGCTGAACCCTTTATCTCGGTTATACATTTCTGACCGAACTGCCTTATCTCGGTCCCCTGCCATTCGGACCGTGTGATCGAAAACCAATCTATCGAATGCCACCCTGCCGAGCTATACACAGCTCGGCCCTCGCCATTGATGTTACCTCTTTTATCTCGGCTGGCATCTTTACCTCGGCTGATATTGCGGTCAACCAGGTTATTTCAGCTCGGTGATACTTTAAGCACCACTGTCGGTCTTGACTCTGAGATGACGCCCTGTAGAGCTATCCTTTAGCTCGGTTCTCCTCCCACTGATACCTTGGTTTTGTCTGTTTAGACCGAGCTAACTGCAGCAGTCTCCGATCGAACTAACAAGGACGAGGTCCAACTTGCGAAGCCCAAACACCTCGGCCCAAATCCGTAATATGAGATGTCTTCTTGGCCTAAGACCGAGTTACACCAGCCCTTATCTCGGCCCATTGCACGACCCAACTTCCAAAGAAGACTTTCCTAGCTCAGCTCAATTTACTTACAAATTACCCTCTCATAAAATTACATATGAAGTTATGATTGACACTCATTTATGATACAAAAAATATTTATGATAAATTCGAAATTTAAGACTAAAATAATGTATTTTTTAATATATATGATCAAGTAAACCAGAAAACTTTTTTTTCATCCTATTGCACATTTTAATCTTATTGACAAGTTTCATACCTTAAAATGCATGTTCCAATCCACAATTGAAATACGTAAAATTAACATAAGACAAATCAATTTATCAATAAGATAATAATTGATTTCACTAAGTAGTATCAAATTTGATGAGAACGAGTATTTACTATTTAGATCTCTCAATTTAATTTTAAATACAAGAATAGAAACAACTCTCTCTCTCTCTCTAAATATATATATATATATATATAACCAATAACACATATTAAACAAAAAGGGTATACCCCAAGAAAAAAATGAATAAGAACAGGAATATTAAAATTTATTTTAAAATTTAGTCGTATAGTTAATTTGAGGGGCGTATACGTGTATAATTTTGGGGCTATCGTACCAATTATTAGTATGATAAAATTACGATTGATTAAATGATAAAAAAAACTGAAAAAGCTATTTACACATGATAGATACAGGGTGTGGCTCCACAATTTTGCCGCCTATTCCCCCCTCTCTATTTTAAGAATTTTTTTTTATGCCAGTAGCACAGTTGTAAAAACTTACCATAGTGACAACGAGGCTACCCGCCATTAGGGCCACCGATGTTTTATGTATTTTCATTTATTCGCATTAATGCAAATGCTTTATGTAGGTAACCAACAAAGTAAATATTGAAAATTGTTATTTTAGCCATGTCTTACCTAGGTTGCATTGGGATCATTTATATAAATAATAAATTAAAAAAAAAATGAGCAATGCTAGGCAATCAAAAAAATAAAAATAGAAAAATACTAATCACAGTACCAAAAATATGTTTTAGACATTTTTCTTAGTGATACTTTTTGTTGGATGCATAACTTTTTCCATTAAAAAAGGTCACAACATAGCTCTTATACCTGCTGGTAAAATGCAATGATCTGATCATGATGATGATGCTGAGGAAGAGGGAAAGGAGGAGGAGTTTGGTGGTTGTGATGATGAGGTAGCCCTAATCTCAGAGAAAGATCAATCTCCTTGCTACGATTAAGATCATCCCATGAAGCTGATAACCTGTTGTGCTGCATGAAACCACCAAACTCCATTTTCTTTGTTGCCTTCAAATCTGACAGAAAGAATGTGTAGTCATGGACAAGCAAAAATAAGTAAATGAATTAATAAACAAAACAAAGCAAACAACAAATAAATGTTAATTTTTTTTTTCTTCTTTTAATTCATGCCAGCCACATAATGGGCCTCTTTGGTGTCATTTTCTGATAGTTGATAATTGAAAATAAAAATTAAGTTTTGATAATTATTTTTTTTTTTCAATTTATTTATACTTGGTAAGTTATAATCAAATTCTACACAAAACACACATATAGTAATGGGGAAAAAAGAAAAAAGAAAAAAAAGAATAAGCAATCTCAATAAGTAATCAAGATCATGTTGGGGGCACACCTTTTGCATGGAATACACACATATTTTTCAAGAATACATGATAACATATATTTCAATTAGAATGAGAAGAATTTTTTTTTTTTGGAAAAATAAAAGAAAAAGAAAGCATCAAAGAGGGACATACGACACATCTTGCACTTAGGTTTTGTTTGTTTCAAAGTAAAATATTTTACACAAAAAAATATTTTTCTTGTAAATTGATTTTACACAAAAAATATTTTTGTTTTTATTTTTTAGCGTTTGGTTGACACTTGAAATTATATTTTATTTCCTAAGAGATAAATTTTGATTCAATAAAGCATTTTTTATGACATTTTAGTGAGTTAAAATACTTATTTAAAGAAAGGCTAAATATGTTGAAAAGATAGTGAGTGAGAGTTAACTTTACAAAAATTGATTTAAGAAAATTTTAAAAGTCAATTTTGGAAAAATAATGCAAAAATATTTTCCTTATTTTTTGTTCAACTAGACAACGAAAAATGAGTAAAATATCAAAAATGTTTTACGCCAAAACAAACGGAATCTTAGTGAGAAAATGAGTTATATCATAGTTACATGTAAGTACTAATTAGGTATAGCTTTAAGAATCTAAAAAAATCTACCAATACGTAAACTGATTATAGAATCAGATATAAAATACATATAGATGGATAAGGATTTTTAAAATAGATCCCAAAACTTATAAAATATTATCTATTCAAATGCCTTTTGTGTCTAACTATGATTAGTTTTTATGCTCGTAAGAAAACGGTATGCATTTTGGGATTGAGATCGGGAGAGAGAGAGAGATCGATCCTCAACTATACATTGTGACATAATAGATAAAACTAAAAACATAATAGATCACACTTTTCTTCTCATTTTTTTTTAAAGCTGAATGTGTGGATCATGTTAAAAAAAAGAATCGTAAAAAAAAAAAAAACAAAGAAAAAAGAAAATAAAATGGGGGGTCAATCCATTCATAGAGGATCACAAGCCATGAAGATTAACACCATCTAAACTCTCATAGCTAGCTACTACACTCTACCAAGAAGCAAATGCAAACACAGAGAAGAGAAAGAGAAGAGAAGAGAAGAGAACATAGATAGAGAGAGCTCACTAGTAAGATGTGAAGAATCTAGTAAGTAACAAAATCGAGTTTAAGGGAGAAAGAGTTTCATATATATATAAATATATATTGAGAGTTTACAAATGAAATGAAAGGGTAAAATTTGCTCCGTAAATGTAGTCTTCTTTAATCTCTTAAGTATGACATTTGTGTTATTTTGATTTTCAATATTTAAATTGTGTCAATTTAATTAAATATAAAAAGTGTTTCAATTTGATTTCTCAACCTAAAAACATTTGTAGATGCCATTAAATTAGGGATAAATATGGAAATTCAATTAAAACATTATTATTTTAGCTCCCAAAGTGAGAATTGTCATTTTGTTTAAATTATGTCAATTTATTTCTCAAAGTATAAAAGATGTTTCAATTTGATCCTCCTTCCTAATTCTATGTGATGTCTTGGGTCATTGACCTAACTTGGTTAGGCTTTTCGTACTATTTATTTTGCTTTTGGAGCCTTGTGTGTCGTGTGGGGTTCCAATGTCCATGAATTCGAACTTGTTTAACCTTTTTTAATGTTCGCAGAGTTAAAATTTCCAACTTTCGAGTGTAAGAATGGGAACCAGGAGAGTGGGGGAATGCCCTAGAAAACTTTTGACTTCACCAGGTTCTCCGGTCACGTGCGGCTAGGACAGCCCGCACGTGCGGTTTAGTGCAGTGGAGAAAGTGGAAATTCTGGGCTTGGGTTTTACACGTGCAAGGAAATGGACCACACGTGCGGCAATAGGAGAGCAGCAACCATTTCAATACGTGCGAATAAATTTTTAATAAAATAGATAATTTGTTATAGGAATAGAAACTTGAAAGAGTGTGATATAATTTTTAAAATTATATGAGATAATTTGTATTTTAAGTAAATATTAAAAGATGTATTTATATTTTACTCAATATATTAATATAAAGATATGAAGGGTATGGTCCACATCCTTGATAACTATAGTATGCATACATGGACCTACCAAAACATTTTGGCAGTAATGACCCCCGCAAAATCCTTCTTTCCTTAATAAGAAAAAAAGCTGTTTATGATCTGGCACACCTCCAGCCAGCAAAAAAAATAAAATGAAAAAATCAGAATTAAATTAGTTTGTTATGGATGAAATAAATTATGATCAGTTGGGTCCATTACCAAAATTATGGATTAACTAATAGGTGCTCATGATGATCAGTTGGGTCCATTACCAAAACAAAGCAAAAAAATAAAATACATCACTGTATTTGGTTTCAATTTTTAGGAAATTAATTTTTTATTTTTCATATTTTTTTATTTTTAGTGAATATTTTTAAAATTTTAAATATATATATATTTTACTTTTTAGATGCACCTCACTTAGATATATTTAAAAGGGAAAATCGGTCTAAGGTCCCTATCCACCTTTTAGTAATGGATTAGGTCCACAATATATTCTTTTGTAGTCTAAGATCCCTCACCCCCCATACAAAAAAAATTAGACACAGGTGATAGAATTAAGCTTCCGGATAACAAGATTTTGCAAAAATTGTTGTTTGCTATCATCAAATCCAATAGATCAGCCGCATCATAAGCTGCTTCCTCAACTTCCTCCAGCCATTCACTGTTGGTGATTTCCTTGAAGAAAAGTTTATGTTCTGCAACAACCACTACCTCGACGATTTGATTGATAGTGAACCGGAGTTTTGTGAGGTCGCACTGCATCGGGACCAGATCGTTGCGATAGATACCGTGGAGGAGAAACGTGTAGAGAGTGAGCAGGGTGGTGGTGGTGGTGGAAGGGGAGGAGAAGAGACGGAGAAGGTGGTGATGGTGGATATGAAAGAGACTCCAGCTGGAGAAGCAGCATCAAAACTCAAAGCCACTGATCAGACGAGCGGTCAGACTCTCGACGACAAGGAGGGCAAGGGCATTGCTGTCGTGCGTCTGGAACGCAAGAAGTGATCTCTTGCAACAACCTTGTGCAATTCAATGCAATGCTCTTATGTTTCTCTTGGTTTTTGGCAGTTAAAAGCTAGCTAGCTTGCTTTTTGTTTATGCATATGACTTGGACTTCTGTATGTTTTGTGTTTTTTGGGGGTTAAGGCTTGAGCGTTATATATATATATATATATAAAAGATTGTGTATGTTTTGTTTGAACACAAGAAGCATCCTCAATGGACCCCTTTGTGGAGCTTGTCTTCAAAAGTTGCCCAAAAAAATAAAAGCTGTGTCTAGGAATGCAGTGAAAACCAAACCAACTTTATTAATTAGGATGTATGTACAAAATGGATTGGTACTACTGGGCATAATCTGTATTATTGTGTTTTGGTAGTATCTAGATCAGATCACATTCTACAGCAAACAGTTTAAAATCTATTCCCCTCTCACTAGAAGCGTCTGCAATCTCTCTTTCTTGGGCTTTCATGATCATATTCAGAGATAATTGTTACACATTGTGTTTTGCCTGGAATTCTGAAGATTGAAATGCAGAAAACAAACTCCTCACAGCACAGAAACCCTCATCTATTCAGATTTCAGATGCAAAGACTTCGTGAATTTTGACCTAACTTCTCAACCATTCTATTCTAATTTTCCCTTCCTTTCTTAAATCAGAAAATTTTTTAAAATTTCTCTGGAAAGTCCAGAGAAATTCTCTGAACCAAATTTCTCTGTGATATGAATTTTTTCTGGACTAATTTTTTCTGAACCAATTTTCTCTGGACATAAACTTAAGACAAGGGGGAAAAACTGCAAGAGAGAAAGAGTACTAATCAATACCAAACAAAATCATGGGCATTTTGCATGCTAAAAGTAGCAGCAGATCTGAAAATTTTCTGAGAAGAATTAGATTTTCCAGAGAAATTTGGACTGAAATTTCTCTGGACCAATTTTCTCTGGACTGAAATTTCTCTGCACCAATTTTCTCTGGATTGAAATTTCTCTGGACCAATTTTCTCTGGACTGAAATTTTTCTGGATTGAAATTTCTCTGGACCAATTTTCTCTGGACTGAAATTTCTCTGGATCAAGGTTGAGGGACCTTAGACATTATGAAAATATTGTTGATGGACCTTAGACATCATAAAAATATTTGATGTCCTTTATGCTATAAAATCATAATATCAAGGACCTTAAAAAAAAAACCCCTATTTAAAAAGTAAAATATTTATGAAATAATATTTTAAAAAATCAATAAATACACAAGAATATGAAATTGTATTGAATTTTCAATTTTCTTTGGTATTTAGAGAATTTTTTAAGTATTTTTTTTTCAAAAATATTATACTTTTTAAGTGTATTTATGTCAAGTGAATCTAAAAATTAAAAAAAATTGCTTAAAATATTTAAAAAAATTTAATTTTCTGAAAAGTGAATCCTAAAAACCCCAACCAAACAAGCTGATTCAGGTGTTTATTACCTGGAAATAACACAACAAACAGATAAACAGCGAAAAACTCTCCCTACTCTCTAAACACCACCACAAATACTCATAAAAATTCCATCATACATCAAAACCCATAGAATATTAGATACTAGTTCTTAACGTGTGTATCGAGGGTGTTGTTTTGACCAAAGCGATCAAATTTTCGAGGCTCTCTCCTCTCCCTTCTAATCTTTGAGGTAGGGATTTTCTTAACAGTCTATATGTAATTAAATTCATTATATGTTATTTTGATAGCTAGATGTGTTTTGGAAGACTAGGGTTTGTATATATTGGTATAAATGCATTAAATTGGGGAAAATTCTCAAATGAGCCTTAAATTTTCAAATTGATTATCTTGAAATGTTCCATGGTTTGTGAAATTGGGGAAATTGTATTTCAAAGGGGAAACCCCTAATTTTTTTTTGTTTTTTTTCCCTAAAACCCGAGGATGTTGAAGTTCGAGGAATTTATTGTATATTGAGAAAATTTTTGAATTCTTGATAAATGAAGAGTATTGATTTATATTAAAAAAAGGTTGAAATTATGAAGGATTGGAAAATCTTGTTTCATTTGAGAAACGTGGAATTATGCTCTACTATTGCATCTTGTGGAATATTGAATTAGAGATTATTGTTTTGACAACCGATGAAGGGTTGTATTGATGTGTTGTAAAAATTGTATGAGAACTAGAGAAATTGAAACAATTGCAAAGCACACATTTGTAGACACCCCATTTTTTTACTAGCCTTTAGACTTGGGTGCTTCATGAAGAGCTCTCGATAATGAAAACAAAGATCAGTTCAAGCACAAGTCGTGGATGAAGAGAGATAAACATTCTTACACCTGTTTTAGCCAAAGAATTTTCTAGACCTTCAAACCTATTTTTTGGAATGATTTTTTTCTTAAGGCAAGTGATACCTTCTTATTCGTTTCGACTATTTCTGGCATTGTGTTTTCCAAAAAGTTTATCTATTTTCAGAAAAGTGAGCCTAGAAAGCTAGAATGAGTGAGAAGATAGGAAAACTTTTTAGAAAAGTATGGCCGAAAAGGTAAGTGGCCGGCCTGACATCTTTTAAGAAACACGACGGACAACTTTGGTTCAAATAAGCACATCCGGAGCACCTCTATCCGAATGAGCATGCTTGGACCCTTTTTGCTTTGACAGACCTTTTTTGAAAAATTATAACAGAGCACTTGGGGTTAGCCATATAAATTCTTGTTCAACCAAGTCCTGCCGATGTTAGCTAAACAAATTTCTCATGAGGTTTGTCCTAGTATGTTGGAATATGCCATCCGAATCCTTGGGATCTAGATGGCATATTCCAGCCACTCAGGCCTATATAATCATTTCCTTTTGAACAAGCAAGGGGTTCGAAAAATTTGAAAGAAGTTGTTGAATATTCAAAATCTAGAGATTACTCTCTTTAGTTACACTTTGAGCTTTATACATACCTACTACACATATACATTCAGAGTCTCTTATTCGTCTTTTGGCTTGAAGATTTGGAGCTAGAGATTTTCATCAGCTTAAGAGAGGATTGGAGTTTATAACTAGCTTGGGCCTTGTCTCCGCTAGTGTTGGAGGTAATCCCTATTTCCATATTGATTTCTTGCACATTCTATTTCTTTCTCTATCTTTCGAATATTCTGGAGATCTTGAGATTGTTGTTGGGTTATTGTTAATAGATTAGTTGGTTTCTCTTTCTCTTCTCCCTCTTTGTAGTAACGTAGGGCCTGTATGGAGACTTTAGCCAAATCCAACTTGTTTTTCTTGCTTTATTATAGGATAGAAGCCTAGGCACGATTTCATCCATGAGAATAGACTTATTCTCCCATCTCTCTACTCTTTTTCATGGATTTGGTTACCTTATACCCTTTTCCATGTGTTTGGGGGGTGAGAAACTCTCTATTTTCATCAGTCTTCTCATTTTATTGTTTTGTTGATTGATATTGCTATAGAAATCCAGGCATGATTTCCTCTATGAGAATAGACCGAATCTCCATTCTCGTCACTTTTTTTCATGGATTTGGGTAGCTTTTTTCATGTGTTTGAGGGTGAGAATCTCTCTATCCTCGTCAGAGCCTTTGTTATTTCATTATTTTGTTGATTTTTGACGCTATAAAAGCCCAAGCATAAAAGCCCAAGCATGACTTCCCTTAGCAAGAATGAGTTGACTCTCCCATCTCTTTACTGTTTTTCATGGATTTGGGTAACTTATACCCCTTTTCATGCTTTTGAGGGGTAGAATCTCCTGTCTCGATGAGGTGCTTGTTATTGCTTTGATTTTAGTAGCTTTAGTCATCTTTATTATCAAAAGAAACTAGGCATGGTTTCCTCCATGAGGATAAGTTGGATCTATCTTCTCGAACCACTATTTCATGGATTTGGGTAGTTCATACTCATTTCCATGCATATGAAGGCTAG
This sequence comes from Camellia sinensis, assembly GCF_055761805.1. Lineage (NCBI taxonomy): Eukaryota > Viridiplantae > Streptophyta > Magnoliopsida > Ericales > Theaceae > Camellia > Camellia sinensis. The sequence goes on along the minus strand of NC_138974.1, from coordinate 8,644,298 downwards.
GACCTCTTTATCTATGTCGGAGTTTTAGTTTTGATTACTTTAGTTGATATACTTGTCGTGTGTGTTGGAATAGGTTTCTTTTCCTTCTTACCTTACTTTTTTTTTTTGTTTTCAACATATTTACTTTGTTTTGATTATTGAGTTATCATCATGACATTCACATGATTAGATTAGAGTCATGCATTCGAGCCCAAATTATTATGTTTTGATATATATTGCTATGTGGTGTGCTTTCCTTAATGATTCGTATGTCATCTCAATAGTGATCGAGCTCATAAGATTCATTCCATTTGTGTGTTGCATTTTATAGAAGTTTGCATCTAGGAGACTAGGATCATGTATACTTTCTAATTAGTTGTCTCTTGTTGCACTTGGCTAGAGTACCTAGTAAGTGTTCTTCTTATTTATTTATGCATATTATCCCTTAGATTTGTATCTGGGATCATGTATAAATTTCTAACCCTTTACGCTCATGGCATGATGCGGAGGAGTACTATGTAAGTCTTTTCCCTTTCTCTTGCATCCTATGTGTGTTTGGTTCTTATTATGTCTAGCTTGCTACCATGGGATTACGTACTCTTTTTTTTTGATCGGCAAAGAAAGAATCTTTATTGATGTAAGAGCAAAGTACAAAGTACATAAACAACAAACATCAAAAAAGAAAGAGGAGTACAAAAGTATCACAATGAGCTAAATCGTCCCAACTATGTTGGCACCAAGAAACCCATCCTATCATTTGCTAGAACCTCCAAAGTTGGTGAGCAACCAACCAAGAGACAAGAGAATAAACAAGGAAATAACAGAGCAACCAAACAATAACAAAGCAAAATTGACACAGAAGACCACCAGTAATACAACCACAACCAACAAACCAGATTTGGAGGTGGAAAGCAGGACAATAGAACAGAACAAACAAACAGCAGCAACCAGAGAGGCAACATCATACAGTATACACCAGCAGCAATCTAGCATCATATAACTCAAATAACATTATTCACCAGCAGCAATATACACCCTACAACAGCATACACCAGCAGCATCATACACTAGCAGCAATCTAACAGCAATTCCACCTCTCATAACAGCACAACTCTGCACCAGCAGCTTCCAAACAATGTACCTCCAATCTGCAACAGTAGCTGTGGGGGCCGAATATTGGGAGTCATAAAGAGGCCGAATAGTTGAACTTCGAGAGTCAAAATATATATAGCACTCGGCCCTGTCTCGCACGTTCAAATCCTACCCTATTCTGCCAAATAGCCGGTTGAGCAAGGGGCCGAGTGAAAAGCAGTTTGCTACAAAAGAAGCCGAATGGCGAATTGAAAGTGGGCCCACTCCCGAGGCCCAAAAGAGAAAAGATATAAATAGAAGAACATCAGCCAGAAAGAGATATGTGAGAATCAATACACCTTACTTAAAATACAAGTAATTTAGAGAGAGTAGAGGCTGACTTGTCCGTCGGAGTGCTAATTCCGGCACCCCCGATCGAAGTGTTCATTCGTTTTCAGGTGACTAGCTCAGGATCACAAGCATCCCCCAGGATCTAAAGAGTATTTCCAAACCATTTTCCCACAATTGGCGTCGTCTGTGGGAATACTCAAATACATCTATGGTGGGCGTAACGGAAGACCCTCCGATAGTCACTGACGAAACCACACAGAGAGACGACCTCACTCCAACAAACATGCTTGGACCGGCGACTATCGCCGCAAGACGCGCCTTGAACTTCGCCTCACCCTTGACTTCAGCGCATGAGACAATGCAAGCGATCATGGAACAAGCAAAGCAAAATGAACAGAGGTTGGAGAACATGATCGTTGAGAACGAACGTCTCCGTCAGGATTTGGCCCTGGAAGTGGCGAAGTCCAAACAAGCTGTACGCCAAGATCCGGAGCGACCTTTGAGGGCAGGTGGTCGACGACCTCGAGCCCGACAACAAGACACTGATAGCGCCTCCGACTCATTATCCCCGGAGCCCAAGAAGAAGGGACGACCCGAAACTACAAGTTCCTCTGAAGAGAGTCCACATATAAGGCATAAACGAAGAAGAAACAATTCAGGCGAAGAAGACCAGCACGATCCCTTTGTATGACAGATTGCAAGGGCAGTGCTACCCAAGAAATTCAAAACACCGTTAGTCACCTTGTACGATGGTAAATCAGACCCCACCGATCACATCCGCCATTACAAGCAAGCCATGACGCTGCATGCGGACGACGAGGCTCTTATGTGCAGAATATTTTTGAGCAGTCTGGGACCGTTGGCTGTCAGGTGGTATTATAAACTGAAGTCGGTTTTGATCAAGAGCTTCCACCAACTCCAAAAATCCTTCAGGGCAAGGTTTATCGGTTTATCACTAATGAGGTCCAGCCAAAGCAAGCTGATTCCCTTTGGGCAATGCAGATTCAACCAAGGGAAACCTTTCGTGCGTATTCGGCACGGTATTGGGAGTGTTTTAATCTGGTAGATGATGCTTGCAATGACTCCATGGCCATTACCGCCTTCAAGATGGGTTTACATCCCGATAGTGCCCTCCGAAGCTCTTTGACTAGACGGCCCCCCAAAACAGTCTGGTCGTTGATGAAGAAAGTTGAGGAATACTGTAAGATGGAAGATGACGCCTTGCGGGTTAAAGCCGGAAACGTGGCCAACAAGACTGTTCCTTCTCAAATTACTCAGTCGTTAAATTCTGTACCACCTCAGAGCCTTGAACCACGACATCGGGCTAAACGAGACAAGAGATAGGATTCTCGCCGATCGAGCGACCAATGCTTCCACTGAACAAATGAACAGCTGCAAGTCGATAGTAGGCATACAAGGCACGCCAACAAGAAATATACAGAGTTAACAGATTCGATCGGCGCGGTTATGTCCAAAATCCAACACCTTTCGTTCTTCAAATGGCCATCGAAAATGGTGGGACCTCCCGACACGCGAAGACGGGATAGGCGGTATGAGTATCACCAGGATCATGGTCATGATACTGAGAGTTGTTATGCATTGAAGGATCACCTGGAGGAATTGGTACAAGATGGTCGGCTACAACAGTACGTCCAAAAAGGCAACTCAACCAAAGCAATAGCCTTGAGACAGGATTCACCTCCACTCGGCGTGATCCACAAGATATACAGCCTGCCAATATCATCCGCAGTGCATACGATTCAGTCGAATCCCGACCCTCAAAATTAACTCACGTCAGCTAAACGGCCCCATGAAGCTGCGAGCATTGCTTTTGATGATTCAGATTTGGCCGGAGTGACACTTCCCCACATTGATCCCTTGGTAATTAAGTTACGCGTAAACCGATTCACCGTCGAGCGCGTACTCATTGATCCAGGGAGCACATCAAAAGTTATGTATTACAAGACATTTACCAAACTTGGCTTCTTCGAATCAGATCTTTCTCCGGCTCCTTATCCACTATTCGGCTTCAACGCAAACCCAGAATACCTGTTGGGGAAGATTACACTACCCGTTCGAGTAGGTTCCCAAACAGTGGATGTTGATTTCTTGGTCGTCAAGCTGCCATTGTCGTATAATCTCATCATGGGGCGATCTTGGTTGCATACCATGCGGGCCGTGCCAAACACCTATCATTAGCTGTTACGCTTCCCGACAGAACGCGGCATTGAGCAAATCCGTGGCTCCCAGAAATCGACACAAGCATGTTATCTCCTAGCTGAAAAGACGCCAAAGAAGCTGCAAGTGAACTCTATGAGGTGATGGATCGGGAGAGCCTCGACGATGTTGGGCGGCTTCCAAATGAAAAGGCCACGGAAGCCCTAGATCGAGTTGAAATCAACGGAAACCCAGACAGGTTCTTCATGGTCGGTGCCTCCCTGAATCAAGTCAACAGATAGCAGCTAATTTCCTTCTTGCTCGGCAACCTCGATATATTTGCGTGGACTCCATATGAGATGCCGGGTGTAGATCCGTCTATTTCGCAGCACCGTTTAAATGTTGACCCTAAATGCAAGCCGATCATTCAGAAAAGTCGGCGATCAGCTGCAGAGCACACTGCCGCTATTGTTGAAGAGGTTGACCGATTGCTTGACGTCGGGGCAATTAGGGAAGTGACCTACCCTACATGGCTCTCAAATACTGTGGTTGTGAAGAAGAAAAATGGGATTTGGCGAGTCTGCGTTGATTTCACGGACCTAAACAAAGCCTATCCCAAAGATTGTTTTCCTCTCCCCAGGATAGACCACCTTGTAGATGCTACGGCACGTCATCAGCGTATGAGCTTCCTCGATGCCTACAGAGGCTACCATCAAATTGCCATGCATCCGGAGGACCAAGACAAAACTGCATTCCTCACCCCAAGAGGAACCTATTGCTATAAGGTTATGCCTTTTAGGCTGAAGAATGCAGGGGCAACTTACCAAAGACTAGTCACCACCATGTTCAAGGAGCAACTCAGCCACACTATGGAAGTGTACATTGACGATATGGTGGTCAAGTCCACGGAAGAGCAGAATCATATAGCCGATCTGGAGGAGACATTCGGCATTTTACACAAATATAGAATGAAGCTGAACGCTTCCAAATGTGCCTTTGGGATCAGTTCTGGCAAATTCTTGGGTTACATTGTCAACCACCGAGGAATTGAAGCCAACCCAAGGCAAATCACAGCAATCCTGGAACTCGGCTCCCCCCGGTCGGTCAAGGAGGTTCAGAAGTTAATGGGGATGGTCGCCGCACTCAACAGGTTCATCAGTTGTTCCACGGGCCGCTGCCGACAATTCTTTCATACACTATGGCAGGGTCAACGGCCTCAAGACCTACCTTCGATCAGTTCTGCTCTTGACAACGCCTTCGGCTGGTGACCCACTCATTTTGTATTTGGCAGTTTTCGACCGTGCCGTCAGCGACGTATTGATAAAGGAAGAGCTAGGGGAGCAGCGGCCAGTGTATTTTGTGAGCAAGGCAATAGTTGACGCCGAAACACACTACCTTCCTTTGGAAAAACTCATTATGGCCCTCGTCATGGCAGCGAGAAAGTTGATGCATTACTTTCAGGGGCATACCATCGGGGTGCTAACGGACCACCCCCTCCGGTCAGTACTCCATAGCGCAGAAGCATCAGGGCGCATCTCGAAGTGGGCTCTTGAACTCGACCAGTACGATATTCAGTTTCTGCCTAGAAACTTCATCAAGGGACAGGTGCTTGCCGACTTTGTGGCCGAATTCACTGAGGGTCTTGCCGACTTCAAATCTGATGAAATTCGGCCTAAGCCGAACTGGAGAATTTATGTTGGGGACATTTGGCAGTTGTATTGTGATGGATCATCCAACCAACGGGGTTGCGGAGCCGAATTAGTAATCATGGCTCCCGACGGCACAATAATTGAGCAGGTCATCAAACTTGGCTTCGAAGCATCAAATAACGAGGCGGAATACGAAGCCCTTCTGGCCGGTTTGCGGAATGCACATCTTATGGGTGCTCAGCGTTTGCTTATATTTTGTGATTCAAAACTGGTGATCAATCAGCTAAAAGGGGAATACGCGGCCAAAAATGACCGTATGGCGGCTTACATGAAATCGGCTAGCGCCTTGCTGGAAAATTTGACCATCATGAATTGAATCAGATAACACGTGATCAGAACACACATGCAGATGCCCTGGCTTGCCTAGCCTCCGCTATTAACTTAGAGATTAAACGGACCATCGAAATAGGTTTCATCCCGGAGTCGAGCATTGGCCCTTCGGAGGAAATCTAGGTCAATGTCATAGAGTTAGGACTGAGTTGGATGGACCCTATTGTTGCATTCCTGTCTTTCGAACAGCTCCCAGCGGACAAGAAAGAAGCACACAAGCTGCGAAACAAAGCCCTGCGATACTACTTGGACCCGCAGGGAAAGCTTTATAAAAAATCCCTTTCTGATCCATACCTAGAATGCGTACATCCGGACAAAGTCGAAGAGCTTCTGACCGAAATACATGAAGGCAGTTGTGGTGCCCATTTTGGCGGGCACTCTTTGGCTTATCGAACTATAACACAGGGATATTATTGGCTGACAATGAGAACTGATGCCGAATGCTATGTGAAAAAATGTGAACAGTGCCAGAAGTTCTCTCTGTTAACCTATCTGTCTGCTGAAGAGTTAAGCTCTATAACCAGTCCTTGGCCGTTCGCCCAGTGGGGACTTGATATCGTAGGACCATTGCCGAGGGCCCCGGGGAACAAGCGATACTTGATCATCGAGACAAATTATTTCACAAAATGGGTCGAAGCGGAGGCATTAACGCACATTCGAGATGCTGATGTTAAGCACTTTGTATGGAGAAATATCATAACACGATTCGGCATTCCAAGAGCTCTTATCTCAGACAACGACACCCAGTTTGATTGTGGCGTCTACCGAGAGCTGTACAGCAAGTATGGTATCCGGCCTTACTTTTCCACGCCGGCTTACCCCCAAAGCAATGGTCAAGCCGAAGCCTCTAACAAATCCATCTTGGACGGCATCAAGAAGAGGCTGGAGAAAGCTAAAGGCAAATGGGTCGAAGAATTGCCGAGTGTATTGTGGGCCCATCGAACTACGCCGAGGCAATCCACTGGAGAAATACCGTTTGCTTTATGCTTTGGAACCCAGGCGATCATACCCCTGGAGATCAGCCACCCAACCCTGAAATCGCAAGTTTTTTATATGGGCCGAAACGACATGATGCTGGCTTTGGATTTGATTCTGATCGAAGAACGAAGAGACCGCGCCCTTGTGTCCATGTCACGATACCAGCAATAGCTTGCTAAGTCGTAAATCAACGTATTCAACTGCGCCGCTACACACTAGGGGAGCTGGTCATGAAGAAAGTATTTCCAGCTGCCAAAAAATCGGCTGATGGAAAACAAGCCCTAACTGTGACGGCCCCTATCAGGTCGATTCAATCGCAGGAGTAGGGGCATATCGGCTCAAAGACATGTCTGGAAGGAGTCTGCCACGGCCTTGAAATTCAACTCACTTGCATAAATTCTATCATTGAACCCGACCTGTGGGGAATGATACTAGTTCACCATATACACATTCCACTTTTGTAATGCACATTCCACTTTTGTAATGCAAAGATTCTTGTTTACTCACTACGAAATCCAATTCAAAAGTGTTCCGATAAAAGTCTCCGGATTCGGAGAGCCCTTCATGGATATCACGATTGGCCAAACAAAGTCTCCGGATTCGGAGCCCCATCCGTGCAGGTCACGTATGGGCCGATTAAGCCTCCGGATTCGGAGCGCCCTTCATGAATATCACGATTGGCCAAATAGTCTCCGGATTCGGAGCCCCATCGGCGCATGACGCCTTTGGGCCGATAAAAGCCTCCGGATTCGGAGCGCCCTTCGTGGATATCACGATTGGCCAAATAAAGCCTCCGAATTCGGAGCCCCATCGGCGCATGACGCCTTTGGGCCGATAAGAGCCTCCGGATTCGGAGCGCCCTTCATGGATATCACTATTGGCCAGTTTCCAGATTCGGAGCCCCATCGGCGCATGATACCTTTGGGCCGATAAAAGCCTCCGAATTTGGAGCGCCCTTCGTAGATATCACGATTGGCCAAACAAAGTCTCCGGATTCGGAGCCCCATCCATGCAGGTCACGTATGGGCCGATTAAGCCTCCGAATTCGGAGCGCCCTTCGTGGATATCACGATTGGCCAAACAGTCTCCGTATTCAGAGCCCCATCGGCACATGACGCCTTTGGGCCGATGAAAGCCTCTGGATTCGGAGCGCCCTTCGTGGATATCACGATTGGCCAAAGTCTTCGAATTTAGAGCCCCATCGGCGCATGACGCCTTTGGGCCGATAAAAGCCTCCGGATTAGGAGCGCCCTTCGTGGATGTCACAATTGGCCAAACAAAGTCTCCGGATTTGGAGCCTCATCCATGCAGGTCACGTATGGGCCGATTAAGCCTCAGGATTCGGAGCGCCCTTCGTGTATATCACGATTGGCCAAATAAAGCCTCCGAATTCGGAGCCCTATCGGTGCATGACGCCTTTGGGCCGATAAGAGCCTCCGGATTCGGAGCGCCCTCTATGGATATCACGATTGGCCAAATAAAGCCACCAAATTCGGAGCCCTATCGGCGCATGACGCCTTTGGGCCGATAACAGCCTCCGGATTCGGAGCGCCCTTCGTGGATATCCCGACTGGCCAAATAAAGCCTTCGAATTTAGAGCCCCATCTGCGCATGACGCCTTTGGGCCGATTAGGATTCCGGATTCGGAGCACTGTTCGTGCATAACTGTAACAAGCCCGCGGGGGGGGGGGGGGAGGGGACCTCGCTGCTACAGTTCGGACTCTCGATTTTGTGTTACGGTTCTTAATCTGAACCAAAGAGTCCAAATCTGGCAAATTGTTTTGAGAAACAGATTTTTGAAAAAGTAGTGCCAAACATGGACTGTTTTGCCAGATACAGAGTCGCCACCTAAATATTTTTTTTATGGGAGAATTTAGGAAACCCTGACTCGGTGCCGAAGGCCACATGTCCGTCATCACCGGAGTTGTCTCGGCTCGGGAGCTTGGGTACGATCGGGGAAGGTCAGCTATGAGCACCCCCTTTCGCCCGGTCCGAAGACCGGCCTCTACTAACCGTGATATCCGTTTTTGAAAACTTTATGTATTCTTATTCCGGTTATTAGCCTAGAATTACTATGTTATGCGCACAGCAAACAAGTATAGACTAGATTGCCTAATTTGGAAATAAACATTGCATATCCGTTCGGTTTGAAAATGCTTTGGAATTTGCTACTCGCAAGTAGGCTAAAATACGGATTTCAACGAGTTTTTCCAACTCAAACAATCCAACCTTCACCCACAGGCATTCAAAACAGTTTAACACATAAGCATCTAGCCACATGTTAAGCATGCTGTCATGGCAATATTCACACTCATGTGATATGCTAAAGCGGAAATACTTACATAGTACTCCGTGCCAAAACAAAGAACTTGTTAGCAAACATGCATGATCCAAGTCCATGTGAAGTGCCTAATGCATTGCATACAAAATGTTACTAGAACAGGCTCGGCTATCCTAAACATGTCATGTGAAAATGCACAATTATCACGTATTCAGTTTGGGAATTGAAGTATTGATGTAGTTAGCGTGATGTACCGAGCCTAATGCATGCAATACAAATGCATGGATGCACACATGCATAGCATAGGGTATGCTAAATTAAACGTGCCCTAATACTAACCATTAAAGCGGATAAGTAAAAGGGAAGAAAGAAGTGAGGTTGGAAGACATACACACCACCCACGCACACTTATTATAGATTTACCCTCACTCGGAGGGACCGAATAAATATTACAAATTAATTAACTACGCAAGCTAATTAATATTACAAATTGCCTAATTTAATTAACAAATTAAATAGACTAATTAAAACAGGAAAACGCCTCGGGAAGCGCGCCGCCATGCGCAAGCTGCCTCTGTTTTCCTTCTTTCACTCCTCTGGAGGCTGTCAAAACCTCAGGGTTGCATCCCTAGGCACTGGGGAGTACCACCGGCTGAGTGGAATCACCACCGGCACTGGTATATGTCCATCGGCACAAAATTGAATCTGTCGGCAGAGAAAAGGTTGCCGGCCGGCACCTTACACTGCCGGTCGGCAAAGAAAGTCTGCTGGACCTGCAACTCACAGCAACAGAGGGCAAAACAAGGCATGACAGCACAATTCAAGGCATGTATGCATCAACCATATCCCTTATCATTGTAATGACTCAAAGGGGCATGTGCCTCGATTCTCGGACCACCAATCACGCATTTCCATGCGTGATGGCCCAAAGAACCAAGTATGCAACTTTGATTTCAAATGCATGCAAACCAAATCAAACCAAACAAGGCCCAATTCCTATCATCAAGTCAAGGAACAAGGCATGCATGTAAGATGCAATGCAACCTAAGCATGCAAGCTAAGGATGCAACATGGCATGGTGACAAGCTTATGCAATCATACAAGCATACATATGGCAATGTAAACTAATGCTAAGGTGGTCTTATACATGAATTAGGCAGCTCTAATAAGGCCTAAAACAGTGGCCATTAATGCCTAAAATGGATGCTAAACACACATGCACACACACACATGTTAAGACCCAACACTTAGGCACAAAGCAAGCAACATTCAAGCACACTTGAAAGAGACATTCATGGACTAAAAGCATGCAACATAAACTCTGAAAATCATGCTAATACATGGTGCCAAACCAAGCAACAAATCAAGCTAAGCATGCAACAAATAGTCTAAGTGTTCAAAGCGAATCCAAGGAGCATTGAAATACACTTACAAGACTAAACATGGTATGAGCTTATCAACCAAAAACAGAATTTTGGGACATCAATACAAGGCCTAAGGACCACTTAGATGGCATCTGAATGACCCAAAAACAAAGGCATGCATAGACACCAAAACATGGAGCATTGCTACACACGCTTCCAAAGCATTAAAGAGGCATGCAAGGCAATCAAACGAGCATGGAAATGGGACTGAAATAACATGTGGAGGGACCCCAAATCACCAATTCGATGCAAAGATGTCATGTTACACATGCACATACTCAAGGCTAACAAGCCCAAATACAAAGGAGCTATATCAAGCATGCCAAAATCGACCCAAATACTTATGGACAGACCTAAAACATGGCAAAATAAGCACATAATCTTCACAAGACTAAGCCTAAAACATGCTCCAACTAAGGCTAACAACTTAAGACATGTTAAGGCATAAACAAGGCATTACATGGTAACTATGCTAAGCATGCATGGAATACCAAAACCAACTTAAAATCATGTTATATTATGGATATATAAGCATGAAAAACAGACCAAACATGCTCAACACACACTCAAGCATAATGCTCTCTCAAGAGGCCAAAACATGCCCTTTTCAAGGACAACAAGGAGAGGGGGTGACCCTCTCCTTCTTGGGACTTCAAAGCATCATCTTCACCACTGAAATCCCTCAAGATTTCAGTGGTGAAGAGATCTCAACACCAAAATCCCGGAGCTAACACAAAATGGCTCAAAATGAGGCCTTTTGAGGCCTAAGGGTGGTCAACAACCCTCAAACAACAAAACACTCTTAATAAACAATAAAGAGGGCTTAAAAACAGAACTTTTTTATGTTATACAATAATCACAAAAACAGCTCTAAGACAGGTGGAAAATCAATGCAAAAATGGGGGAAAAAGGGACTAGTTTCTTACCCTTGTAGTCCTCTTCAACAATGGTGCTCCAATGGCCTCCTTTGGCTCCAAACCAGTCAAGAAACTCAAGAACAAGCCCTTAGAACCCTAGTTTCAAGAGGAAGGTGAAACACTAGGTGTTTGTGTGCAATAGTGAGACACAAAACACCTAGTGTGCAAATAAGAGGGAAAGAGAGATAGAGAGTGTATATCTAACCCTAACCCTAGAAAAACCAGAGCTTGGTCTGTATTTTTCTCTCCCAAAAAATGTCTAAAAGCTCCCCCCTTTTGCCTTAGAGAGAGCCTCTCTCTATATGCCTCTTGTAAAGCTTACAAGACAAGCTTTGCAAGAGGGAGATCCCTCCATACACGTGTATGGAGGGGAGCAAAAGCAATACAGTTGTCTAAAAATATCTGCAAAAGCAGATGAACAGCAATCGGCCGGCCAAAAATGCCATCTTGGCCAAAAAGAGTGCCGACCGGCACAAAAAAGTGCTGACCGGCAACAAAGAGTGCCGGCCGGCAAACTATATTGCCGGTGGCAGCAAAAACCAGCCGGTGGCATCTAGCCACTGCCGGTGATGGGTGGGGATGGTCTACAAGCCCTACCCTGCCTCTCAAAGGCAAGATGCAAGTGTTTGGTGCAAAACCAGACACTAAACGGTCGAGTTCGGGGATCCTGAGGCAAGGCGCGTGAGCCGAGACCTCCGGGAACTCCAAACGAACACAAACAAGGATAATCACCGAGTGTTCAAACGGTGACGTCCAAGTCTTGAGGACGGTCAAAAATGGGGTGTCTACAGTTGCCCCTCTTTGACAGAACTCGAAAGTCATAACAATGACGGGAGTGAATGTCAAAGCCCAGAGACGACCCATTTTTGACAAGGCCGAAGACTTAGACAAACATACAAGACAAATAGGATATGCGCCCGGAGGCAGGGGCAAGATGCAAGACAATGCACGAAGCCGAGCATAACTTATGATCATGCAAAGAAAGCTGTAATGAAGCAAACATGCGACAGTTTTAAGCTAGCATACCAAACTACACTACAATGCAGAAAGGATGTAAGAGAATTATGGAATTCTCAATACGTCTCACTCGGGAGATACAATACCTGTGCGGCTCGTCTGGTTGCACCAGCTTCAAATGAACCGTACATACAATATCGTGCCTGCAAAGAAAACAAACTTAACAGGTACAATATTGTTAACAACATGCACAATAGCATACTCGAAATGCGTGACAGCACAAAGCAAGTGGGGGGCATAACAATGCTGTGAAAATACAAACATGTAAGTGGAGCATGCGGTCTATGCAGGCAACAAAATTGATCATAAGCATGCGATCTACGCAGATAATGAAGTTTAACAAACATGCGGTCTACGCAATCAAAGCATGCGGTCTACGCAGGTAATGAAATTGATAATGCGGTCTACGCAATCAAGACATGCGGTCTACGCAGGTAATGAGGTTTGAATAAGCATGCGGTCTACGCAGTCAAAACATGCGGTCTACGCAGGTAATGAAATCGATAAATCATGCGGTCTACGCAAGCAAAACATGCGGTCTACGCAGGTAATGAAATTAATAAATCATGCGGTCTACGCAATCAAAACATGCGGTCTACGCAGGTAATGGAATTAAGCATGCGGTCTACGCAATCAAAACATGCGGTCTACGCAGGTAATGGAATTAAGCGTGCGGTCTACGCAATCAAAACATGCGGTCTACGCAGGTAATGAAATTGAACATGCGGTCTACGCAATCAAAACATGCGGTCTACGCAGGTAATGGAATTAAGCATGCGGTCTACGCAATCAAAACATGCGGTCTACGCGAGTAATGATATAATGCGGTCTAAGCAAGTAATGATATAATGCGGTCTACGCAGTCAAAACATGCGGTCTACGCAGGTAATGAAAATAGTAATGCGGTCTACGCAATCAAGACATGCGGTTTACGCAGGTATTGAAATTGAACATGCGGTCTACGCAATCAAAACATGCGGTCTACGCAGGTAATGAAATCGATAAATCATGCGGTCTACGCAATCAAAACATGCGGTCTACGCAGGTAATGAAATTGAACATGCGGTCTACGCAATCAAAACATGCGGTCTACGTAGGTAATGAAATTAAACATACGGTCTACGCAATCAAAACATGCGGTCTACGCAGGTAATGAAATTGAACATGCGGTCTACGCAATCAAAACATGCGGTCTACGCAGGTAATGAAATTAAACATGCGGTCTACACAATCAAAACATGCGGTCTACGCGAGTAATGATATAATGCGGTCTACGCCGTCAAAACATGCGGTCTACACAGGTAATGAAAATAGTAATGCGGTCTACGCAAGCAATACATGCGGTCTACGCAGGTAAAGAAATTGAACGACAAATATGCGGTCTACGCAAGGAAAGAAATTGAACAATTATGCGGTCTACGCAAGCAATACATGCGGTCTACGCAGGTAATGAAATTAATATGGGGTCTACCCAAACGAAACATGTGGTCTACGCAGGTAATGAAATGATTACAAACATGCGGTCTACGCAGGTAATGTAAATAACATGCGGTCTACGCAAGGAATAAAATGATCACGCGGTCTACGCAAGCAATGAATTAATATGCGGTCAACACAAGTAAAGAATTGACATGCGGTCTACGCAAATAGAGAATTAACATGCGGTCTACGCAAGTAAAGAATGAACATGCGGTCTACGCAAGTAAAGAATTAAGATACGGTCTACGCAAATAGAGAATTAACATGCGGTCTACGCAAGTAAAGAATGAACATGCGGTCTACGCAAGTAAAGAATTAAGATGCGGTCTACGCAAATAGAGAATTAACATGCGGTCTACGCAAGTAAAGAATGAACATGCGGTCTACGCAAGTAAAGAATTGACATGCGGTCTACGCAAGTAAAGAATTGAGATGCGGTCTACGCAAATAGAGAATTAACATGCGGTCTACGCAAGTAAAGAATGAACATGCGGTCTACGCAAGCAAAGAATTGACATGCGGTCTACGCAAGTAAAGAATTGACATGCGGTCTACACAAGTAAAGAATTGACATGCGGTCTACGCAAGGAATAAAATGATCACGCGGTCTACGCAAGCAATGAATTAATATGCGGTCAACGCAAGTAAAGAATTGACATGCGGTCTACGCAAGTAAAGAGATGATTACAAACATGCGGTCTACGCAGATAATGTAATTAACATGCATGACAATGCAAAATGCAATGAGATGCGCAAAACAGCGCAACGATTTGAAATGCACAAAACAGTGCGCCGGTTTGAAATGCACAAAACAGTGCGCCGATTTGAAATGCACAAAACAGTGCGATGCGCAGGACAACGCGAGGTTTGAAATGCACAAAACAGTGCGATGCGCAGAACAGCGCGAACAACTTTGAAATGCACAAAACAGTGCGATGCGCAGGACAGCGCGAGGTTTGAAATGCACAAAACAGTGCGATGCGCAGAACAGCGTGAGGTTTGAAATGCACAAAACAGTGCGATGCGCAGGACAGCGCGAGGTTTGAAATGCACAAAACAGTGCGATGCGTAGAACAGCGTGAGGTTTGAAATGCACAAAACAGTGCGATGCGCAGAACAGCGCGAGCAACTTTGAAATGCACAAAACAGTGCGATGCGCAGGACAGCGCGAGGTTTGAAATGCACAAAACAGTGCGATGCGCAGAACAGCGCGAGGTTTGAAATGCACAAAACAGTGCAATGCTAAGTGCGACATGCATGCCACACGGAATGTAAATGGGCTTAAATGTGCAACAACGCACGTATTCCAGAATGCATGACAATGCATGGAATGGAAATGCAATGATGATGCATGAGAAATGTGCACGATAATGCAAAGGGGTGCGTGTTGCAACGCATGTAACACGTGCATAACAATGCAAATGTGTGGCGCATGACAGCGCAATGTAATGCACCGAAGTAGTGTGATGAACTCGTGCAACACACATGGGGCAACTTTTGAATTTAAAAAAGGATACAAAAAGGATACACCTTGCGTGAATTCGAGTGCCACGCACTGGAGACACGGCCCGCGGTCAAAACGGAGGCCGGTTGAATGTCGGAGATGCACTTTCTTGCACTTTCTTGAGCTATGAAGACCACGAACTTCTCATATGGCCTAAACAAGGCTGTGGGAACCCCACCGGCCGAAATATGAGGCCACCGGCTGGCCATCGGCACAAAAACAATTCCATCGGCACAAAAAAGTGCCGGCCGGCACAAAACATTGCCGACCGGCAAACAATTGCTGGTGCGGGGCAGTTTTGACTTTTCACCTTGGGTGTTATAAAATAGGGCTTCAAGCCCTATTTCCTCATTTCCTCCACGCCGAAATCCCTTGCTCTCTCTCTCTAGAGCTTTTTCTCTTCCCCGTTTCTCCGTTTCTTCGCATTCTACGCCCGTTTCGTCGTCGGATTCGCGTTTCTCTTCGCGTTTCAGACGTTTTCCACCGATCACATTTTCATTTCGGTGCCTCGTTTGGCGTTCTAGCCTTTTCGGGGTTCGTTCCCCTCACTTTCCTCTTCATTTCCGTGCCCTTTCACATTTCGGCCTTCCCGGCCATTTCCGACCTTCTCGGGAGTTGACTTTCCGGTTGACTCTTCGTATTCCGACCTGGTTTTCCTTTTCCGGCCATTTTCACACCACTCTCTTCATGGCGGACGACATTCCACGTGGCGGGACTCCCCCGGACCACGAGATGGATCCCGGGGTCGAGCTCTTACCACTGAGCGAGCGCTCGTTCGACCCGGCGACCTACCGGCCGGCGATCCACGTTCTGCCCCCAGACGGCCTGCGTCAGTTCCGGAGCTTTGAGAGGCATGTGGCGCCTGAGCTACTGCTGCGTGAGCCTACCTTCCACCTTTCATTCGGC
Source organism: Camellia sinensis (assembly GCF_055761805.1). Classification (NCBI taxonomy): domain Eukaryota; kingdom Viridiplantae; phylum Streptophyta; class Magnoliopsida; order Ericales; family Theaceae; genus Camellia; species Camellia sinensis. The sequence goes on along the minus strand of NC_138974.1, from coordinate 8,628,195 downwards.
ACTTCCGAGGTAACTCCCTTCTTTCTGCTTTACTTTCTGCAATGTAGGATACAAAACTGCCATAGTTAGTTGTATTCTCTAACTGCTGAAATCTGATATGCCGTAGACCGTAGTTGACTGTAAACATACATACAACTGATATCTGCTTGAGACTGACACATGCACACACACTGCACTAGCCCCGAATCATTCAAACACACTGCGCTCACTGTATTTCACTGCATACACACTGGCACCCAGTATTCGTCTGAATCTGTTAAATTTGCACACAATGCTATATCTGTTATGAAACACCCAAACACGTTGACACAGCACACGTATTCCACTGTAAGCACACCGGCACCCGGTATTTGCCTGAAACTGACAAACTTGCATACATGCTATATCTGTCCTTTCAAAACTGCATTTTGAATGTTGTCCTGCAATTGTTGTTTTCTGTTTGCAGGAGGTTTCCCATACCATCCGCGGGTATGGGAACACTGGTGCACGGGAGTGGTATGATGAGCTCCCTGATGCGGTCCAGCGCATCGTGGATCGGGCGGGCTTCGGCACCTTCTGCCGAGGGCTCTCCAGGTTGTCCACATGCAGGCCTCTCCTTGCCGCTCTGGCGGAGAGATGGTGGGACACCACCGATTCTTTCCACTTCTCTGCTGCAGGGGACATGACGATGACCCCTTATGACTTCTCGATGCTCACAGGCATCGGGGTAGGGGGTGATCCGATCCCCTTCGACACCGACATGGATGAGTGGACCGCCGCTCAGGTCCATTTACTGGGGGAGGCCCCACCACTAGCTCGTCCAGGCTTCGTGCGGTACTCCTGGTTCGAGACACAGTTCAGGGTTCAGCCCGTTTTGGAGGAGGTGCAGATGACCCCAGAGGACGAGGAGAGGTATGCCCGTGGCTTCCTCATGTTCCTGTTCGGGACTACCATCTTCGCCGACCGGGCGAACACCGTGCCTCTCTGCTTTCTCAGCGCATTGATGGACGTCCGGGACATCTTGCACTACGATTGGGGCGGCGCTGCTCTGGCCACCCTGTACGGATATATGAGCTCGGCTTCTCGTGGTAGCGGCCAGCTGCTTGGAGGTTACTGGCGGGCTTGGGAGGTACATTTCTTCTCCGCTTTTTCACTTCTGTCTCGTACTTTCTGTACTCTGTACACTGCACACACTGTAGTCTGCTTTACACTTACTGTATACTGTACACACGGCACACACATGCATTCTGCTTTACACTGACTGTACACTGCTCACACTGTACACTGCACACAATACACTGCACAAAACACGGCTCTGCCATTTCTGCTTCATTCTGTGTATCCTGCTTTATCTGATGGTCATACTGACATCTGTTTTGCAGCTGTGGGTTTACGCCTACTTTCCTAGGCTTGCCCCCGTGCCAGTCGCGGAGCCTCCTCCGGCTGTCCCGTTCTCGAGTCGCTTCGACGGGAGATGCACCCGGCGACCACGGGAGACATTCGGCTTCTTCCGCCGATATTTTGACACCATCACCCCGGCCGAGGTATGCTTTACTTTCAGTTTATTTAGCTTCGCTTTCCCACTGCATGTTTCAATAACAGTAGATAACAAACTGTCTGTCACTTTCAGATCACATGGCGGCCATGGGCCTCCTTGCCGTCGGCGATGCGGGGTCGGTTCCCTGGTGCTGAGGAGACCTCGCGTTTCCGGATCTTGCTAGAGGGCCCGGTCTGTCGGGCTTGGTACCTGGGGGAGCGTTTTCTACGCCAGACCCTAGGGTTACGTGAGCAGATAGTCCCGGTTCCCCCTCCTGCAGACATGAGGGAGACCGAGGGGCTGACCACTGAGCAGCTGGATGATTACTCCATCGGCTGGGAGGAGGCCGGCTTCCGAGGCACTGGAGACTATCAGGAGTACGTGCGGACGTACCTGATGCGCCCCCTGAGTGGTCGTCGAGCAGAGGGAGCCAGGCCTGTAGCATCGGCGGCTGGGGCCGGAGCGGGAGCAGGGGCTGGATCTTCGAGGAGGGCTCGGGTCTGTGGTAGGGGTGGAGTGCAGGGAGGACGGGGAGTTGGCTGGCCTGCCCTGCCCGCTGTACTGACTTTCCAGGGGCAGGGTGGGTCGACCTATCAGATCCCCTTCGCCCCTCCACCGGCTGGTCACGAGTTCACCGACGTCCCCGACCTACCTCCGGTACGTTCTACTGCATTTTTGTACAGTCATTCAATTCAGTTTACTTGATATTCCACAGAATATTGATGCATCTAATACTTTTGCAGGCCTCTTCTGAGTACACCCGTCAGTCGTTGGCGATGAATGCCTCGATGATGGGGATGCTCCAGCGGACTTTTGACCTCCTAGCCGTCTACAGCATACCGGTATGTCCTTCTGACACTGGCCTGAAACCATTCATACACTGCTTTACATAATCTGATGCACGGCACAACACCTGATACACTGATCCCACAGTATCTGATACACTGCATTCTGCACTGCACTCTGTACTGATAAACTGCTCACGGCATTCTCATACTGTACTCATATACTGCATTCTGCACTGATAAACTGCTCACGGCATACTGATGCATTTCACTTTTGTGTACTTTTCAGCCTCCTTTCCAGATTCCTATGGCAGGAGGTGCTTCGGCCGGACCTTCCGTCCCTGCTCGGGGGAGAGATGAGGAGGGCAGGATATTTCCCCGTACCAGGGGAGGGCGTACTCACGTCGGGAGTAGCTCGCGAGCTCCAGTCCCGGATGATGACGACGACGAGGAGTCAGAGGCGGAGGGAGGGTCATCGGAGGAGGAGTCCGGAGGCGATTCTAGCTCGAGCTCTGACGACGACGCTGATGATGCTCCTGGACCCTCGTCCAGGAAGAGGACCAGGACAGACTGACGGCCCTTCGGAGTGCTTGACACAGATGCAGATTTTTGCTATCTTTTCTTTCTTTCTTGTACTTTCTTTTTGGTTGGTAGATAGATTACCTTGTACTGCCGCAGGCAGATTTTGTTTCCAAAACTTGTACATTTGAAAAGATAATGAAATGAAACGGACTTTTTATCTAAAAAAAAGTGTTTACATTGACACATTTCATGCATTGCATCGCATCTCATCATGTTACACCTCAATGTAAATGGAATTGATTGGTTGTCTGAAAATTAAACGCTTGCACTGTAATAATCGGATAACTAAACAGCCAACAGCAAAATAACCCAAGCAACCCACTGCCTGATTCTGGACACACGGCCCTTGCTTTACTGGGGATTAATCTACACACAGCCCATAACACAGCATTCGATTCATTCTGCACACGGCAATTTCTGAACAAACAGCCCAATCTGACAAGACGGCCTCAAAGGTGGAACCGGTTGAAGTTAAAACACGCTCGAATGTAGAGAATGGCACAGCATTCTTGAGCATAAATGATTTTTGAAATTGAATGAGGGTTTTTCAAACCGGGATATCGAGCCTACAACTGAACACAGCAGGGAGGACTCAAATATAAAGGTACACGACCTAAACACAACGAGACACGCTCGAAAAAGACCTAAAACAAAGGTGGAGATATACAAAACCAAAGACACGACATACAGACGCGTTAGCAAAGATGGGGGACCTCGGACCACGAGGAGCCAGTTCAATATGGGTATTATTTCCCACCCTTTCTCGTTTGTGATTCTCACATCACTCGGCTCTCGAGCTCGGATTTTTTTTTTCTCAAAACCCTTTTCCTCACTTTTCTCTCAACTTACACCTCTCTATTCTTCATTCTCTCATTTTTCATCCCTCCCCGGGGTGATTGATGGATAAATAGAAAGGTGTGGGTTCATGCTCAACACCGTTAGCTCACAGCTATTTCTTCTGACGGGTAGAGCGCTCTTCTGGCAAGTACGTCGATGACGGGGGAAAGACAGAACGCCTGGCTCAACTGTGCCCCTAGTTCATCATTTTAACCATTCTTTGGTTTTTGCTTTCTACTAAAACGGTTTGATCAAAATGAGAGTCGGATTAACGTACTTGTTCGATTTTTGATTTGAAAAGCGTGCAAGTCAGGCTGCAAGCACTGAAAATTTTCCTTTTTTGGGTCCAAGACAATGGTCCGATTTTGGAAAATGAAATAGTTTTCGAGAAAATAGTCAACCTCAGTAAAAATTTTCAAAAACTATTTTTCAAACAGCTGATGCTGAACAAGCATGGAACTTACTCTTCGAGATGCGCAACCTCGGATCGGAGGCAATGGAAAATTGCCCCTGGTTTGAAGGGGGGTGTGAGGCAACGGAAAGTTGCCCCTAGTTTGAATGGCGGCTCACGGCGGCTGGTGGCAACGGAAAGTTGCCCCTTGTTTGGGATGGTGCCGCAGCAATCCGCAGACAGTCTTCATTGGCGGTGGTCGAACTCTCGGACACAGAGATGACGAAGACGGTCACAACAAATATATGGACACAATCACCTTGAATGGTGTTGGCCACTGGACTTTGGGGATGAGATCTAAACCATTGCATGGACTGAGACGCTATGAAAGCGTTGGGGGCTGGACTTCATGATGAAGTTGCCTACGTATCCCAAACATGGGAATCAAGCCTTACGTAGTTCCGGTTAAGGTCCACTCGGGTATTTTAACCTTCACTTTTTTTTTTAGGCTCTCACTTTTGCCAAGGCGCCCAATGCGGGTTTTCGACCTTGCGAGCTTCTTTTCATTTTCTATTTTTTCTTTTCTATTTCTTTTTCTTCTTTCTTTTTTTTTTTCATTTTTTGTCTTTTTCTTTTCTTCTTTTTTTGTATTTTTGCTTCTTCTTTTTTGTTTTTCTTGTATTTTTCTCTTGCTCTAACTTTTGCCTGGGCCGCCCTTCCGGGTTTTCGGCCCAGCGAGCCTCTCAAAGGGTAAAAGTGTAACGAGTCCATGCCAAATGGTTTTTCTGAATTGAAGCCTCTCTGTGTCTAGGAGAACGGCTATTGCACTGATTTGCAGAAGAATTCATCACGGTTACTCCACGAGCTTCTTCCGGCGAGATCCACTCCTTCTGATTTGGCTTTGGTGCCTCTTTCTCGAGGGCTACTTCGAAACTGGCCATACAGACCTTTCATGGCGTTTGTCCGTTGAACTTTCTGAACGTTCTGAACGGGTTCAAAGTCGGAAAACAAACGGGTTGAATCTTGAGGCTGAGAGCGATCCTAGGCTGCGCAATCTCAAGAGCGATTCCACACAGGTCTTCGCAGGGCCGCGTAAAACATTTGCTTTTGAAAGTTTTTAAGAAAGCGACAAATCGCTCGCGCCGAAGATAGTGTGGAACCAATCTGGATCCAGCCAGGATCCTCCTCAGTACTCACGCCGACAAGCATGGCTTTATTCATAAAAAGGCTTAGCACGCCTTTCTTTCTCTCAAAATGATCAAAATTTTACAAAACCCGAGGAATTCCTTCCTCTTCGTATTTATCACCGCAGTGTTCAAAAGTTTGTTTTTTCTTGAAAAACTTAAGTTAATGCAATGAGTTTGGCACACAGGAGAGCAGGCGAGATGTACTGTCAGCCCATTCAAATTCTCCGGCACTTATGCTGAAAGTAAGCATGAAGTTGAGATAGCAACAGCTGTTTCAATCGGCTCTGTTGGTGCAACTGGCCCCTCGGTAGAAACAGACTCAAAACAAAAACAGATAATAATTACAAAACAAAAACTGTGTTCGGGACAACAACCCCAGAATCGCCTGGTATTATATACAACGGGGACTGACTCAATACAACCAGACAGACCCTTAAGCAAAAAAGACTGACTCAAGACAAAGAGACAGACTCAAAACAAAAGACTGACTCGATATCCAAGCCAGGATTTACAAAACTCGGTTTCACCGATGCTCAAAAATGCGTGCCAGACGCTTCATCCAAAATGTACCAAATGTTGCCCGCAGGCGGTTCACTTTACATACTCGCAGTATCTGAGCCCTCGAAATCCAACAACTGAGTGGTGACGGGCTTGCCTGAGGTGGGTGGTAGGATAACCTTGTTATCAATCAAATCCTGCACTTCATGACGAAGGCGGGAACATCCGTCGGTGCTGTGACCGGACTGTTGATGGTACGCGCAGTACAAGGTAGCATCATGAGTGGCGGGGAGATTCTTCGGGAGTGGCCGGGGCTCCAAAGGCTTAAGATGCCCATTCTTCGCCATTATTAGTAATGCCCTAGACAAAGGCATGTGGAGGTCGTGAAAGACCCTGCGCCCTCGGGGCAGGTACTTTGCAGTTTGAGGATTCTTGCCAGATGCGCTGGCGAAAGGATCAGCTGGCGCTGCCTTGGCCTTTTGAACCTTTCCCGGTGCAGGGTTGGGAACTACAGGAACTGTCTGGGCATGACGGGGCCCATCCCGGTTTTCTGCCCGGCTTGAACTGCCTTTGATCGGAGTGGGGAAAGCATCATCCATAGCTTTGGTCACTATTGCAGACGTTTGTTGCTTGTTCATCCCTCTGACTTTCAGAGCCTTGACTGCCCACAGCAGTTGCTCAATGGGGTCGGCATCTGCCTTCATTTTGTCTTTTCCTCCGGCCTCAGCCTGGTCAAGGGTTTGGGTTGCTACTTCAGAGCGAAACCCAGTTGTTGCTGACATGTCGCAGCTGTAGCCGGAAGCCGCCTCTGGCTGGCTGAGCTCTATCACAATCCGCCCCAGTAGCGGGGGCTCCTGTGGTACAAAATTCCCGGCATACGGCGCCGCTGGCGGTGAAGCCGGCATTCCATAGGCAAGGTCTGCCACAGACCTTTGGAGATCGCCTATCATCCCCATCAATTCAAAGGTGGTGGGCTCACGAGCCTGATATAACTGGGGAGCCCAAACCGGGTGCACAACGGGCGACCTGGGCGGGTATGATATACTAATGGCGGCCTCATTCTGCGGAGCGGCTCCCTGCTCCAATGCAGCCGTCATAACCACAATTTCTTCTGAACTTTGTGTCACCATAAATCTTGCCTCAGCAAAGGGGAGACACTGGCTGTTCTGTATCAACTCTGCAACTCTCTGAACTGAAAGAAAAACAGACAGCATTTCAGCCCAAACTGATCAAACACGGGTGTAGCCAAACAACTGTACCCTACTACTGATCACTGTTCCCAGATTTCTGTTCCCAAAATACTGAATCTGATACCCGCGGATAACTGATTCCTGATAACTGATTCTCAACAATACTGATTCTGGTGCCTTCGGGCCCGATACTCAAACTCGCAAACTGGTATATGCGTTCCTGCAGAGATACACTCTAAAAGCACATAGCAAGTAAAAGAGAGCTCAAAACACCCCTATGTTGGGGTAGGGTTTCCCTGTCCTATTTTGTCAGGAGCTAGGGTTTCACTACGCACACAGCGATTTCAAACAACTTAGCATCGGGTAAGCAACCTGTCCTAATTTGGAATGGTCACTATGGATCCGAATATGCACTAGGTCGAATGGTCAAAAAGGGTGCCCCGGTAAACCGGGGTTTGTGTTCCCATGCTGTCAGAGCCCATAGCCGGTCAGCCTTATGGACATGCCTTGACAAGACAAGCCTCCGGCAAACCATTCAGGAATGGCAGATGGCAAACACTGTGTTCCTAGGCGCACCAATGCACATGCAATGTAAAGAAACACATAAATGAGATCAAAACAGGATATCACGAGTTCGAGTCAAACTCTCTAAAATTCCCCAGCAGAGTCGCCAGAAACTGTAACAAGCCCGCGGGGGGGGGGGGGGGACCTCGCTGCTACAGTTCGGACTCTCGATTTTGTGTTACGGTTCTTAATCTGAACCAAAGAGTCCAAATCTGGCAAATCGTTTTGAGAAACAGATTTTTGAAAAAGTAGTGCCAAACATGGACTGCTTTGCCAGATACAGAGTCGCCACCTAAATATTTTTTTTATGGGAGAATTTAGGAAACCCTGACTCGGTGCCGAAGGCCACATGTCCGTCATCACCGGAGTTGTCTCGGCTCGAGAGCTTGGGTACGATCGGGGAAGGTCAGCTATGAGCACCCCCTTTCGCCCGGTCCGAAGACCGGCCTCTACTAACCGTGATATCCGTTTTTGAAAACTTTATGTATTCTTATTCCGGTTATTAGCCTAGAATTACTATGTTATGCGCACAACAAACAAGTATAGACTAGATTGCCTAATTTGGAAATAAACATTGCATATCCGTTCGGTTTGAAAATGCTTTGGAATTTGCTACTCGCAAGTAGGCTAAAATACGGATTTCAACGAGTTTTTCCAACTCAAACAATCCAACCTTCACCCACAGGCATTCAAAACAGTTTAACACATAAGCATCTAGCCACATGTTAAGCATGTTGTCATGGCAATATTCACACTCATGTGATATGCTAAAGCGGAAATACTTACATAGTACTCCGTGCCAAAACAAAGAACTTGTTAGCAAACATGCATGATCCAAGTCCATGTGAAGTACCTAATGCATTGCATACAAAATGTTACTAGAACAGGCTCGGCTATCCTAAACATGTCATGTGAAAATGCACAATTATCACGTATTCAGTTTGGGAATTGAAGTATTGATGTAGTTAGCGTGATGTACCGAGCCTAATGCATGCAATACAAATGCATGGATGCACACATGCATAGCATAGGGTATGCTAAATTAAACGTGCCCTAATACTAACCATTAAAGCGGATAAGTAAAAGGGAAGAAAGAAGTGAGGTTGGAAGACATACACACCACCCACGCACACTTATTATAGATTTACCCTCACTCGGAGGGACCGAATAAATATTACAAATTAATTAACTACGCAAGCTAATTAATATTACAAATTGCCTAATTTAATTAACAAATTAAATAGACTAATTAAAACAGGAAAACGCCTCGGGAAGCGCGCCGCCATGCGCAAGCTGCCTCTGTTTTCCTTCTTTCACTCCTCTGGAGGCTGTCAAAACCTCAGGGTTGCATCCCTAGGCACTGGGGAGTACCACCGGCTGAGTGGAATCACCACCGGCACTGGTATATGTCCATCGGCACAAAATTGAATCTGTCGGCAGAGAAAAGGTTGCCGGCCGGCACCTTACACTGCCGGTCGGCAAAGAAAGTCTGCTGGACCTGCAACTCACAGCAACAGAGGGCAAAACAAGGCATGACAGCACAATTCAAGGCATGTATGCATCAACCATATCCCTTATCATTGTAATGACTCAAAGGGGCATGTGCCTCGATTCTCGGACCACCAATCACGCATTTCCATGCGTGATGGCCCAAAGAACCAAGTATGCAACTTTGATTTCAAATGCATGCAAACCAAATCAAACCAAACAAGGCCCAATTCCTATCATCAAGTCAAGGAACAAGGCATGCATGTAAGATGCAATGCAACCTAAGCATGCAAGCTAAGGATGCAACATGGCATGGTGACAAGCTTATGCAATCATACAAGCATACATATGGCAATGTAAACTAATGCTAAGGTGGTCTTATACATGAATTAGGCAGCTCTAATAAGGCCTAAAACAGTGGCCATTAATGCCTAAAATGGATGCTAAACACACATGCACACACACACATGTTAAGACCCAACACTTAGGCACAAAGCAAGCAACATTCAAGCACACTTGAAAGAGACATTCATGGACTAAAAGCATGCAACATAAACTCTGAAAATCATGCTAATACATGGTGCCAAACCAAGCAACAAATCAAGCTAAGCATGCAACAAATAGTCTAAGTGTTCAAAGCGAATCCAAGGAGCATTGAAATACACTTACAAGACTAAACATGGTATGAGCTTATCAACCAAAAACAGAATTTTGGGACATCAATACAAGGCCTAAGGACCACTTAGATGGCATCTGAATGACCCAAAAACAAAGGCATGCATAGACACCAAAACATGGAGCATTGCTACACAAGCTTCCAAAGCATTAAAGAGGCATGCAAGGCAATCAAACGAGCATGGAAATGGGACTGAAATAACATGTGGAGGGACCCCAAATCACCAATTCGATGCAAAGATGTCATGTTACACATGCACATACTCAAGGCTAACAAGCCCAAATACAAAGGAGCTATATCAAGCATGCCAAAATCGACCCAAATACTTATGGACAGACCTAAAACATGGCAAAATAAGCACATAATCTTCACAAGACTAAGCCTAAAACATGCTCCAACTAAGGCTAACCTAAGACATGTTAAGGCATAAACAAGGCATTACATGGTAACTATGCTAAGCATGCATGGAATACCAAAACCAACTTAAAATCATGTTATATTATGGATATATAAGCATGAAAAACAGACCAAACATGCTCAACACACACTCAAGCATAATGCTCTCTCAAGAGGCCAAAACATGCCCTTTTCAAGGACAACAAGGAGAGGGGGTGACCCTCTCCTTCTTGGGACTTCAAAGCATCATCTTCACCACTGAAATCCCTCAAGATTTCAGTGGTGAAGAGATCTCAACACCAAAATCCCGGAGCTAACACAAAATGGCTCAAAATGAGGACTTTTGAGGCCTAAGGGTGGTCAACAACCCTCAAACAACAAAACACTCTTAATAAACAATAAAGAGGGCTTAAAAACAGAACTTTTTTATGTTATACAATAATCACAAAAACAGCTCTAAGACAGGTGGAAAATCAATGCAAAAATGGGGGAAAAAGGGACTAGTTTCTTACCCTTGTAGTCCTCTTCAACAATGGTGCTCCAATGGCCTCCTTTGGCTCCAAACCAGTCAAGAAACTCAAGAACAAGCCCTTAGAACCCTAGTTTCAAGAGGAAGGTGAAACACTAGGTGTTTGTGTGCAATAGTGAGACACAAAACACCTAGTGTGCAAATAAGAGGGAAAGAGAGATAGAGAGTGTATATCTAACCCTAACCCTAGAAAAACTAGAGCTTGGTCTGTATTTTTCTCTCCCAAAAAATGTCTAAAAGCTCCCCCCTTTTGCCTTAGAGAGAGCCTCTTTCTATATGCCTCTTGTAAAGCTTACAAGACAAGCTTTGCAAGAGGGAGATCCCTCCATACACGTGTATGGAGGGGAGGAAAAGCAATACAGCTGTCTAAAAATATCTGCAAAAGCAGATGAACAGCAATCGGCCGGCCAAAAATGCCATCTTGGCCAAAAAGAGTGCCGACCGGCACAAAAAAGTGCTGACCGGCAACAAAGAGTGCCGGCCGGCAAACTATATTGCCGGTGGCAGCAAAAACCAGCCGGTGGCATCTAGCCACTGCCGGTGATGGGTGGGGATGGTCTACAAGCCCTACCCTGCCTCTCAAAGGCAAGATGCAAGTGTTTGGTGCAAAACCAGACACTAAACGGTCGAGTTCGGGGATCCTGAGGCAAGGCGCGTGAGCCGAGACCTCCGGGAACTCCAAACGAACACAAACAAGGATAATCACCGAGTGTTCAAACGGTGACGTCCAAGTCTTGAGGACGGTCAAAAATGGGGTGTCTACAATAACACTTGTGGATGGAATAATACTTCAAATTCGGAGCGCCCTTTGCGACGAAGGTTAAAGTGGAATGCTTCGTTAAGTTGAGCCGGCAAAAGCCATTTACACATCAAAGCATATAGACATTCAAAATGAAGTGCTTAGTTAACTTAGGCTGGCGCAACAGCAGAAACAAATTAAAACATTCGAAATAAGATGCCTAATTAAGCATGTAAAAATTCAAAATGAACCACAAACATTTAAAATAAAAAACTTTTTATTCAATTAGACAGTAATTACATAATCTTGCACGCAATCTGCGTTTGAACATTACAATGTCTATTTTTATACGATATCTCCTTCGTCGTCACTCTTCTCGACTTCGAAGGCGGAAAAGGGGAAGTGATCGCGTTGGTATAGCGGCAACGTCGAATCAACGCCCGCTGCTCGGAAAGCCTCCGCGGCTTGAAATGCCTTGATCCAACCGTGCTTAAATCCACGATTTTCACATCAGCAAACTTCCTCAGCAAGCTTTTCCCTGGTCTTCTCTATCCCAACCTTCCGGCCCTCGTGAAAGCCTTTTTCATAACCCATGGTCCTCACATTTTCTACAGCGAACATGCTTGACGTATATTGGTCGGCATTCGCGTGACTTAACAGCTGTTGGGTCACTCTCTCCTCCACGACCGGGTTGGACTGACCTGCCGCACGCAGCTCGGTGGTTTGAGCCTTTCTAAGCTCACGCTAGGCCTTCTCGGCGCGAGCCTCTAAACTTCGTATTCATTTGCCTTTCTTCTCTATCTCTCGTCGCGCGGCGTGCAGGCGCATACCGACTTTATAAGCGGTATACAGCCCTTTCACCGCCCCATGGATGCCTTCTCGAAGTACTTCGAAATCCTGTCAACCAACCATCTACTGCTGGACTTTTGGTGGAAAGATCTGTCGAGCAAACTCGACTGCTACACCTGGGTCGTTGACGATAGAATCCGCCTTGGTCATCGGTTTATTCCCCACGAAAACCACAAAACTCAACGGTCGCAGCGTCGTGTCGGATTTGTTTCTCGGTCTCTGTCGCGGGGAGCTTCCCCGTTGCTATTTTTCTTTTTGGGGTGATTTGCTTCGATGACTTGGGGGCTAACATTTTTCCCATTCCCTAGACGTTTTTCCTCCCATGCGCGTAGGCTTGCTGTTGCAATTCATTGCAATGTCTAGCTCAGCCAATGTTCGTCCTTCTCCTCTGCTGTTGAAAAACAGTCTATTTGACATTCGCACTTGTCTAAAGCTAGTTTAGATTGAGTTTGAATGCGATAAGTGGAACCACTGGTGCGAAGAGCTTACCCCATTTATTCCTAATGTATGCAGCACACTCGATGCGACTTCATATCGGATTACTCCATGAACTAACAGCATTCGGCTTTGGAGCTCATGTACTGGCTGGGGCAAGGGCAGATTTATAAATCTAATCGGCCAAATATCAAAGCCTCATGCCGATCGATTCATGCCACAGCCACTCTATGAGCTAACAGCATTCGGCTTTAGAGCTCATGCACTGGCTAGGGCAATGGCAGATTTATTAATCTGATCGGCCAAATATCTAAGCCTGATGCCGATCGATTCATGCCACAGCCACTCCATGAACTAACAGCATTCGACTTTATAGCTCATGCACTGGCTGGGGCAAGGGCAGATTTATTAATTTGATCGGCCAAATATCAAAGCCTGATACCGATCAATTTGTGCCACAACCACTCCATGAACTAACCACATTTGGCTTTGGAGCTCATGCACTGGCTGGGGCAAGGGCATATTTATTAACCTGATCGGCCAAATATCTAAGCCTGATGCGGATCGATTCATGCCACAGCCACTCCATGAACAGTATTCGGCTTAGGCAGGGGTAAATTACTAAACTGCCTAGCTATCTAATCGGCAAGTATACACGAATGTTTATCCAAAGTACAAAGGAAATTAAAAAAAAACTATACAAAGGAAATTTAACAGCAAAGTACATTCATCAATAGCAAAATTAAGCACAAATAATAGCAAAGAACAAAGGAAATTTTCATTAGTAAATTGGGCACAAATTGTAGCCATTTTACATATGAAAACTACTAAACAAAAAGCTACAAGTTCGCATGAAAATGCCTAGTAAAAAACTATGACTGTAGCAATACATGAAAACTACTAAACGAAAAGCTGTAAGAATACATTCAAAATCCTAAAACAAAAACAAGTGTCGCCCAAATTAATCCTCGGAGTCAGACTCCAGCGGCTCAACATCCACTTGCTCGTATGGAATCGGCATAGCCAATGTCACATCAGCAGCAGCAAGGGCTTTGAGCTAGCCGTGTTTGAATCCCCAATTTTTAAATTTGGGTACTTCTTCCACATAGTTGGCAAGAACAGCACTTTGCCCGGCCTCGAACGCCTTGGAAGCTTCCGAGTCGGCTGCTTCCTTCGCCTTCTTTAATTCTTCCAGCTCAGCCTCCAGTTTGGCGATCGCCTCCTGGGCTAACTTGAGCGCGTCTTCGCTCGCGCCTATCCTTTTCTCGACGGCCAATCTCAGCTGATCCGCATTTCTCGCCCTCTCTATCTCGGCTTTGGCCCTGGCGCTTTCCATTTTCGCCCTCGTAGCTTCAAAATCAGCCCTGCTCTTTTGGCCCTCTACTTCTGTTTGTAAACGGCCAAGTCGTTCGACGGCGTCATGCTGGCGACGACCTATCTCAGTTATTCTCCTGATTGTCTGCGAAACAGGAAATTAAAGTTAAAACAATATTTGCATAAAAGGGAAAGACATGGTCAAGGTATATACCAGGAGAGCCGATTGAGCGGCTAGTGCTATTGCCAACAGATCTGGCTCCGCCCGAAAAGCCGCCTTGTCAGCCGGCAATGAGACGGACGTAGCCATGCTGAGTGTGATGGATGGGTCTTTAATTGCCGAAGCATCAGAGGAGATCGGCGTGTTTTTTATCTTCAGTTGAATGACAAAAGGCACGATCACATCCGATTCCTCTAAACGAGGCCGTTTGTCGACACGATTTTCTTCTGAGCCGGCCTCGACCTTGGAATGATGCTTCTCTGCCTTTGCTCAGCCTCTTGCCGTTTCCTCCTCAATAACAAGTAAGGAGGGTTGAGATTCGGCAATAGGCAGGGAGGGCTAAGATTCGGCGGCATGAGGCACTCCAGATTGAATGGCCTCTGCTCTTCACTGCACGGCCATCCTTTCCACGTTTTTCTTTTTGGCAAGTTGTGTGAGGCTTAACCCAACCATGTCTTCGAGGTATGCGCCGGGAAGGTCCTCTAAACTGTTAAAAACATCGTCAAATGGAAGGACCCCTCGGCCAGAAGTGGACAGAGGGTCGGCTGAATTGAGGCCGGCTTCCTCAAAGGCCAACTTCAAAGCCTCGTCTATTTCTGCTTCAGACTGATCCGACTCGGCGACCTCAACTACTTCCGCCTGCTCCGAATCGGACCCCTCGAAACCAACTTGCCACAAGTTTTTGAAGTCGGTCAAAATAAGAGTGGTAAGAAACTCTTCACCCTTCGGAATTGGAATATTTTCTGCCGCCGAGAAGGTTGTATACGTCAGCTTGTAGCGAAGCAGAACGTGGGCCGCCCTCCCCTGTTTCTGAAGACTCGGATGGCCGAAATATTTGAGCGCGACTTTGATTTCTGAAAGAACGGCGTCGTCGGTTGAAGTTAGGACTTTCTTCAAATCGTTTCCTGCACAAGCAAAACCATGAGGTCTCAAAAATGAAGATTTATAAATATAACAAAAAATGAACACAAGAAGCTATACGGCCACCTGGTTCTCCCCTCCGCCTAGGAATATGATCGAGGCGATCCTCGCCTTCGCCGAATTCCCAGTTACCTTGGACAACGACCATAACATCATCGACTCGCTTCCCAGAACTGGAAAGCATAGTCACTAATTGATGGTTAGTGTCCTTGGCCCTGAGGAAATAACGTCCGTGCCAACCCGAAGACTTGGCCAAGGCATAACAATACCGAATAGCAGGAATGTCGAGGTTAATCCTAAGGCGACGGTTAAGCTCTATAATCTCCATACCGAGCTAGCTGTGCGCCTCAGACCGAAAATGCAGCAGGATACTCTATCCCCTCTGCCGGGCAAGTCTGATCATGTCCGAATTGACGCCAGAATCGAAAAGAAAAGTAGAACACGCAGTGTGTCAGGCCAATCAACTGAATCCCGGTCTGCCAGGGCATGCTGTAACTCATTGCCGATAGATTGAACCAAGGACAGCGCCAAGCAATGCTGTCTGCAGACAAACTGCACATCCAGTCATACCGCCAACCCTCATCAAGGGCATTGACTAGACGTCGCCGGAAGAAATAGCCGCGAGCTGAGTACGCTGGGCATGAGTCCACAACCTTCAATTTGTCCATCAACCATATCTAGGAAGGATGAAAAATGAGAGATTAAAGAATAGAGAGGTGTACGTTGAGAGAAAAGAAAGAAAAGGGTTTTGAGAGAAAAATTGAGCCTGAGGGCCGACTAATGTGAGGAATATACGTAAGACGGGGTGGGAAACATTACCTGCAATAGTAGTGGACTCCCTGCAAATCTGGTCGTCTCTCGGTGATGAAAAGCATCTAAACCCATCAATGTCTCAGCCAGTGTCATGGCGATGCAGCTCTTGCCCTCTCTCAAGCCCTCAGCAATCTCGATCAAACGGATGCTAGACCCTCCGGAGCTTGAGGCAAACAAGAAATGAGATAGCATGCACAAGCAAAGCGCATGTCACCAAAAACCCTGCAGATGCTAATCTTTGTGGTCACCGGCATCAGAAAACTGATAAACTAAGCTAGGGATGTCCAATGCTCCATCGCGGATCAAAGACCGAGCGTCATACATAGTAAGCCCGCACATCCGTCTTAAGGCTTGGGTGTGGCCAAAGCGAAATTACGGCAAAATTTCTTCATCGCGCTCAGATTCCATTAAAGCTTGGAAGTCTTCCAATGTGGGACATACCTCTTGTCCATCGAAGCTAAAGACGTGTGTTACCGGATTCCAAAACCTTGTTGCGGCATGAAGAAACAGAAAACACAGCGGGGTGCGACTCAGCGTGAATAGTGCATTTATGCCAAAGCTCCGGAAGTTCATCTTTTCCGAGCCATCCAAGGAAGCTATCCAATTTGTGAGATTTTGGATGAAGAATGCCTCCATTTTGGTGCAAAACTGGGTTAGAATGAGGGAACCACGAAACCAGAACCTTTACAAAGGATAAGACACTGTTTGGAGGACAAGTGTCACAAAACTGGAGGTCTCTGGGCCAACTGGTCGGCCGACCACTTTTCCTGGTCGGCCAGCCACTTTTTGGCCTACAGCAGAAGAAAGTGGTCGGCCAGCTCCTATGGTGGTCGGCCATGTGCAAAAAGTTGGTCTCCAGCTGTTTCTTGTCTCCAGAAGAGAGTCTCTAGCTTTCCTGTGTGCTGAGAGTGCTGAAGGTTCGAGTTTACCTCTGTTTCGGGTACGTTCTGTCGCCCTGTTTGTCTAAAATTGCGTTTGCTTATCAAGTTGTTAAGTTTTTCTTATCGAGTTGTTGCTTTTTTATTATCGAGTTGTTGCTCATTATTTATTGAGTTGTAAACTTGCTAAGGTTTTTTTGTTTCTTAGTAAGATAAGTTGTTTAGTTTGTTGTGTCGGTTCATTACCTGACTTGGTAATACACGATGTTCAAATTTTATTCAATTCTTTTTTTTTTGGTGCAAAATGGTGCAACGCAATGCTTAGAATGTAAAGTACAACACTTTTGAACAAAATGTCGTTTTCATTCCATCATAGCTTCTTTTTACAACATTTTACAAAAGAGTACAAGTTTTGAAGAAAGAAAATAAAACTGTCTAAGCTGTATAATGTGCTACAACTACATGTAAAAAAGAACAATAAAGCAGGAAACATCTGCATCGGTGCTATCAAGCTCAAGACCGAGATGCCCTCTTCGTCCTCTTCGGCTGAGCAGCCTCTGCGCGGCCACCATCTGAATCGGAGTCACCGTCCTTAGAATCCTCCTCGGCGTCACCTCCGTCCTTGGAACCAGAACCAAAATCATCATCCCTGCCCGCAGATGTCTCTGACTGTGAATGTACTGACTCCTCATCCTCGCTGGACTCCCCGTCATACCTGACAGGTGCTTTATGCCTCCCTCAGTAGTGAGTCAAGCCTCATCTCCCAGCTGCTCGGGTAGGCCTGGACGGCCCGGGCCGTGACAGTGGAACCTGAAAAGAGTAGTTTGAATACATTAGCCAGAGTATGTATATGTATA
Source organism: Camellia sinensis (assembly GCF_055761805.1). Taxonomy (NCBI): domain Eukaryota; kingdom Viridiplantae; phylum Streptophyta; class Magnoliopsida; order Ericales; family Theaceae; genus Camellia; species Camellia sinensis. Next base: position 8,610,530 of record NC_138974.1, on the reverse strand, counting down.
TCAAATGCAATTATGATGCGTGAAGTATGTGCATGCATATGTAGTATGTGGATGTAATATGTCAGATGTGCTCTACACGTACACTGAATCAATATGGTGAAATGTGTAGTTTCAATATGTCATTAGAAGTATGATGAATACAAGGAAATTGAATATACCGAAATACCGGCAGCGTACAACATCATCTCCCTCCGCAAGACCATGCTCTCGAGTGAGGCCACCACTCCGAGTAACCCCTCAATATAATCTCTGGGAGGCTGCAGAAACAAATTCAAGTCATCAGTGAATGAATGAATGTCTAAATATCTGAGTGATAAATGAAAACTGTAAAATATACCGGTGGCGAGTCAGGGTCACTGACGTATCGATGGTTAGGCATCGGAGGCTCCAGTGGAATCGGGTAAGAAGTCCCGTACTATCAACCCGTCAGCTCGGTCGGAAAATCTGGCCACCCAGCATAATGACAAGTCGAGGGCATCCCGCTAGCCATAACCCTCGATGTACCAGCCCTGCTAGTGGAAGGGACATCTGTAGCTCGAGCGCGACTCGATGATGGCATATCAGCAGCCCTCGTCATATGGGTACGGACGCCTGTCAATGGAGGCGTCAGGTATGTATGGCGGTATGTCACATAATCCCCCTCCTCCAGGAACAAAACTACGTCGACACCCAACATAAGGTCCTCAACCTCCCGGGGAGTGAGCTTCTCCGTGGACCGCATATCCAATGGAGGCGCTGAGGGGACCTCCTGATCGGCATTGCCCATCGTCTGACGCATGAAGCGATCCCCAAGAAACTAGGCTTTGTCGGCCGGTTCCTCAAACAGAACCCTATATCGGGAGGAGACCCATACCCCAAGGAACTAAAATCGTGGAGACTCGGGCATCGCCATCCAAGGCTTCCAAGTAATCTGCGGATAGCAAGTGCATAAACTGATTAGATGTTATAAATATGCAAGATGAATCAAAGCTGAAAACATGAAGAACTGAGAGTTCTGGTTTACCTCAGACGCCCGCACAGTGTCAAAGTACTGTCGGAGATATGACAGAGTCTCTCGGGGCCTGGGCCGACACCAACCCTCAAATCTGTGTGAGTAAGGGATCTCAAGAGGTGCCTCGACCTCGAGCTCGGGAGTGAGTACGGGGAAGTATGCGTAAACCCATAGCTGTGGAAGGCAAGGCGGTGGCTGTCAGAATACAGGATTTATAGAAAATACAGAATGCTGAGTACAGAATGCTGTGTGTAGTGTACAGATAATGAAAATCAAAAAATACAAAATGTTGAGTACATAATGATGTGTGCAGTGTACAGATAATGAAAATAAAAAAATACAGAATGCTGAGTACAGAATGCTGTGTGCAGTGTACAGATAATGAAAATCAGAAAATGCAGAATGCTGAGTACAGAATGCTGTGTGCAGTGTACAGATAATGAAAATCAGAAAATACAGAATGCTGAGTGCAGAATGCTGAGTGCAGGATGCTGTGTGCAGTATACAGGTGATGAGAAGCAGCAATGTGAATCAAAAGGGCAGAATGTACCTCCCAAGCTCGCCAATAGCCTCTAACTATGGTCCCCCGCTCGCGGGAAGTCGCGCTTATATAGCAGTAAAGGGTAGCAAGGGCAGCGCCACCCCAATCATACTGACTGACCTGTGATAGGTCTACCAAAGCACTGAACAGATAAAGCCCAACTGTGTTCCCCCTGTCGGAGAATAGAGTGGTCCCAAGCAGAAACATCAAAAATTGCCGGGCATACTACTGTATGGCCTCGAAGGTCTCTGGCATAGACCCTCTGTAATGTTTAGCAAACCAGGTGTACCTGACCCTACCTGATGATCTGTCGATTGGCGGATGAGCTCCGAGCAGATAAACCCAAGCTGTCTCCCACTCACCCATATCTGCATCGTATGGGATCGGCCGGCCCGCCACGTCGAGGCTCGTTAGCATGAAGAAATCGTACGGGGTCATCGTCATGTCCCCGGTAGTTGAGAAATGAAAGGAGTTGATGGTGTCCCACCATCTCTCTACCAGTGCGCCCATAAGTGTCTTGTTCGCTGGATGGCGAGACAACTCCATACAGAATTGGCCAAATCCCGCCTCATCCACAATGTGGCGAACAACATCTGGGAGCTCCATGTACCACTCCCTCGCAATAATAAATCTGTAACCCCGTGTGAAACAGGAGGATACCTGCATCCAGAATGAAATGTATGAGCTGTGTGTTTAGAATGAAAAGTGTGAGCTGCATGTTCAGAATGAAAGTATGAGCTATGTGTTCAGAATGAAAAGTGTGAGCTGTGTGTTCAGAATGAAAAGTATGAGTTGTCTGTTCAAATTGAAAAGTGTGAGCTGTGTGTTCAGAATGAAAAGTGTGAGTTGTGTGTTCAGAATGAAAAGAATGAGCTGTGTGTTCAAATTGAAAAGGGCGAGCTGTGTATTGAGAATAAAAGTATGAGCTGTGTGTTCAGAATTAAAAAGTGTGAGCTGTGTGTTCAGAATGAAAAGTGTGAGCTGCGTGTTTAGAATGAAAAGTATGAGCTGTGTGTTCAGAATGAAAAAGTGTGCTGCGATATGGACTACGTGTTCAGATTGAGCAGTGTGCTATAAAAGTGTACCGTGTTATGAACTGTGTGTTCAGATTGAGCGATGTGCTATGTTGTAAAAAAGTGTGCTGCGTTATGGACTGCATGTTCAAATTGAGCAGTGTGCTATAAAAGTGTACCATGTTATGAACTGCGTGTTCAGATTGAGCGGTGTGCTATGTTGTGAAAAAGTGTGCTGCGTTATGGACTGTGTGTTCAGATTGAGCAGTGTGCTATAAAAGTGTATCGTGTTATGAACTACGTGTTCAGATTGAGTGGTGTGCATGTTGTGAAAAAGTGTGTTGTATTATGGACTGCGTGTTTAGATTGAGCAGTGTGCTATAAAAGTTTATCGTGTTATGAACTGTGTGTTCAAATTGAGCGGTGTGCTATGTTATGAAAAAGTGTACTATGTTATGGACTGCATGTTCAGATTGAGCAGTGTGCTATAAAAGTGTACCGTGTTATGAACTGCGTGTTCAGATTGAGCGGTGTGCTATGTTGTGAAAAAGTGTGTTGTGTTATGGACTGCGTGTTCAGATTGAGCAGTGTGCTATAAAAGTGTACAGTGTTATGAACTGCGTGTTCAGATTGAGCGGTGTGCTATGTTTTGAAAAAGTGTACTGCGTTATGGACTGTGTGTTCAGATTGAGCAGTGTGCTATAAAAATGTAGCGCGTTATGAACTGAGTGTTCAGATTGAACGGTGTGCTATGTTGTGAAAAAGTGTACTACGTTATGGACTGCATGTTCAGATTGAGCAGTGTGCTATAAAAGTGTACCGTGTTATGAACTGCGTGTTCAGATTGAGCGGTGTGCTATGTTGTGAAAAAGTTTACTGCGTTATGGACTGCGTGTTCAGATTGAGCAGTGTGCTATAAAAGTGTACCGTGTTATGAACTGCATGTTTAGATTGAGCGGTGTGCTATGTTATGAAAAGTGTACCGCGTTATGGACTGCATGTTCAGATTGAGCAGTGTGCTATAAAAGTGTAGCGTGTTATGAACTGCGTGTTTAGATTGAGCGGTGTGCTATGTTATGAAAAAATGAAATGGAATGATGCGTTATGAACTGTGTGTTCAGATTGAGCAGTGTTATGAGCTGTGTGCAAATTAAATGGAATGCTGTGTTATGAAGTTCAGATTGAGCAGTGTTATGAGCTGTGTGCAAATTAAATGGAATGCTGCGTTATGAACTGCGTGTTTAGATTGAGCAGTGTTATGAGCTGTGTACAAATTAAATGGAATGCTGTGCTATGAACTGTGTATTCAGATTGAGCAGTGTTATGAGCTGTGTGCAAATTAAATGGAATGTTGCGTTATGAACTGCGTGTTCAGATTGAGCTGTGTGCAAACTAAACTGAATGCTGTGTCATGAACTGTGTGTTCAGATTGAGCAGTGTTATGAGCTAGGTGCCCAAAATGAGCTGCGTGCTAGATGAGCAAAGTGTTATGTTGAAAGCTGTGTGCCAAGTGGACAAAATGTTGTGTGCAAGTTATGTTCAAGTATGAGCAAAAGCATTGTGTATGCGAATGTGTTCAGAATAAGTCGATCAAATACTTCACAGAAAATGTAAAAGTGAAGTACGTACCTCTCATGCATGATGGGATAGATGAGACTCGGGTTCTCGTAGCAGCAAGTCTGCAGGCGCCCGTCGCACGAAGTCGGTGCAATGGTGAAAAGTACTCAGAGGGAGGATATGCTCCTACGGGTGGTACTCCTCTGGATCGAATGGCCGTATCCTCGGAGGCAATGGTATAACGTCGGGCCCGACCTCTACTCCCGAGAAGCCTCCACCATATGGAATATGATCAGCCATCTGAAGAAAGATGCAAAAATGAGCAAAAATTGCAAAAAGTCAACAAAAGTCAACTCTCGGAAAGAGAAAAAAAGTCAAAAAAAGTCAATGCCTGGGAAAAGGTGCCAAACTTCGAGAAAAACATACCTCAAGTGGTGAAAATGGAGAAAAAAGCTCTGAAAACAAATTCTAATCGGTTCAAAACGAAAAGAATCGAAAGTTTTCGCGAAACAACTTCGCGTGGGGCGTTGGAAAACTCGTATAAAGTGCAGATCTGAGAGGGAAAAGGGTCTAGGGATGGAGAGAAACTGATTTCGGCCTTAGAGATGTGAGCAAAATTGATTTGGAGTGATGTACTGTAACATGCCCGCGAAAGGGGACCTCGCTGCTACAGTTCGGACTCGACTTGTGTCACGGTTCTTAATCTGAACCAAAGAGTCCAAATCTGGCAAATCGTTTTGAGAAACAGATTTTTGAAAAAGTAGTGCCAAACATGGACTGCTTTGCCAGATATAGAGTCGCCACCTAAATATTTTTAAAATGGGAAAATTTAGGAAACCCTGACTCGGTGCCGAAGGCCACGTGTCCGTCATCACCGGAGTTATCTCGGCTCGGGAGCTTGGGTACGATCGGGGAAGGTCAGCTATGAGCACCCCCTTTCGCCCGGTCCGAAGACCGGCCTCTACTAACCGTGATATCCAATTTTGAAAACGTTATGTGTTCTTATTCCAATTATTAGCCTAGAATTACTATGTTATGCGCACAGCAAACAAGTATAGACTAGATTGCCTAATTTGGAAATAAACATTGCATATCCGTTTGGTTTGAAAATGCTTTGGAATTTGCTACTCGCAAGTAGGCTAAAATACGGATTTCAACGAGTTTTTCCAACTCAAACAATCCGGCCTTCACCCACAGGCATTCAAAACAGTTTAACACATAAGCATCTAGCCACATGTTAAGCATGCTGTCATGGTAACATTCACACTCATGCGATATGCTAAAGCGGAAATACTTACATAGTACTCCGTGCCAAAACAAAGAACTTGTTAGCAAACATGCATGATCCAAGTCCATGTGAAGTGCCTAATGCGTCGCATACAAAATATTGCTAGAATAGGCTCGGCTATCCTAAACATGTCATGTGAAAATGCACAATTATCACGTATTCAGTTTTTGATTTGAAAAACATATGCGGTTAGCATGATGTACCGAGCCTAATGCATGTAATACAAATGCATGGATGCACACATGCATAGCATAAGGTATGCTAAATTGAACGTGCCCTAATCTACCATCGTAAGAAGGTAAATAAAAGGGAAGAAAGACGTGAGGTTGGGAGACATACACACACTCACGCACACTTATTACAGATTTGCCCTCGCTCGGAGGGACCAAAATAATAATACAAATTAATTAACTACACCAGCTAATTAATATTACAAATTGCCTAATTTAATTAACAAATTAAATAGACTAATTAAAACAGGAAAACGCCTCGAGAAGCGCTCCGCCATGCGCAAGCTGCCTCTGTTTTCTCTCCTATGCTCCTCTGGAGGCTGTCAAAACCTCAGGGTTGCATCCCTAGGCACTGGGGAGTACCACCGGCTGAGTGGAATCATCACCGGCACTGGTATGTGTCCATCGGCACAAAATTGAGTCTGTCGGCAGAGAAAAGGTTGCCGGCCGGCACCTTACACTGCCGGTCGGCAAAGAAAGTCTGCTGGACCTGCAACTCACAGCAACAGAGGGCAAAACAAGGCATGGCAGCACAATTCAAGGCATGTATGCACCAACCATGTCTCTTATCATTGTGATGACTCAAAGGGACATGTGCCTTGGTTCTCGGACCACCAATCACGCATTTCCATGCATGATGGCCCAAGGAACCAAGTATGCAACTTTGATTTCAAATGCATGCAAACCAATCAAACAAATTAGGCCTAATTCCTATCACCATTTCAAGGAACAAGGCATGCATGCAAGATGCAATGCAACCTAGGCATACAAGCTAAGGATGCAACATGGCATGGCAATTAACTTATGCAAGCATACAAGCATGCATATGGCAATGCAAACTAATGCTAAGATGGTCTTATACATGAATTAGGCAGCTCTAATAAGGCCTAAAACAGTAGCCATAATGACCAAAACAAGAAGCCAAAACACATGCACACATACACATGATGGAAGGCCTACACTTGGGCACAATTTAAACAGCCCTCAAGCACACTTGAAAGGGATAAACAAGAGCAATTAGCATGCAACATAAGCATTGAAATCATGTTAGGATGGTGCCAAACCAAGCAACAAAATCAAGCCAAAACATGCACCAAATGGCCTAAGTGTTCAAAGCAAATCAATGAGGCATTGAACTACACTTAACAAGACCAAACATGGCATGCAAAGAGGGACTAAAATCAGAGTTTTAGCATGTTAAAACAAAGCTAAAGGACTACTTAGATGGCATCTAAATGGCCCGAATACAAAGGCATACACCATGGTCAAAACATGGAGCATTGCAACACATGCTTTCAAAGCATTAAAGAGACATGCAAGGCAATCAAACAAGCATGTAAATGGGACTGAAATGGCATGTAGGATGATTCCAAATCATCAAAACAATGCAAAGATGGCATGCTACACATGCACGTACTCAAGGCCAACAAGCCCAAATACAAAGGAGCTATATAATGCATGCAAAGATCAACCCAAACGATTATGGACAGAGCTAAAACATGGCAAAATAAGCACATAAACTTCACAAATACAAGCCTAAAACATGCTCCAACAAAGGCTAACAACCTAGGACATGTTAAGGCACAAATAAGGCATTACATGGCAACTATGCTAAACATGCATGAAGTTCCAAAACCAACTTGAAATCATGTTATATCATGGATATATAAGCATGAAAAACAAACCAAACATACTCAACACACACTCAAGCATAGGCTTCCTTAAGAGGCCAAAATATGCCCTTTTCAAGGACAACAAGGAGAGGGGGTGGCCCTCTCCTTCTTGGGACTTCAAAGCATCATCTTCACCACTGAAATCCCTCAAGATTTCAGTGGTGAAGAGACCTCAACACCAAAATCCCGGAGCTAGCACAAAATGGCTCAAAATGAGGCCTTTTGAGGCCTAAGGGTGGTCAACACCCCTCAAACAACAAAACACTCTTAATAAACAATAAAGAGGGCTTAAAAATAGAACTTTTTTATGTTATACAATAATCACAAAAATAGCTCTAAGACTAGTAGAAAATTGATGCAAGAATGGGGAAAAAAGGGACTAGAATCTCACCCTTGATGCCTTCTTCAACAAAGATGCTCCAATGGCCTCCTTGAGCTTGAATCCAACACCAAAACTTCAAAACACACTCTTTAGAACCTCAGCTCCAAGAGGAAGGTGAAACACTAGGTGTTTGTGTGCAATAGTGAGACACAAAACACCTAGTGTGCAAAATGAGAGGGAAAGAGAGATAGGTTGTGTATGTCTAACCCTAACCCTAGAAAACCAGAGCTCTCCTCTGTATTTTCCTCTCTCAAAAATGTCTAAAGCCTTTTTTTTGCCTTAGAGAGAGCTTCTCTCTATATGCCTCTTGTAAAGCTTACAAGACAAGCTTTGCAAGAGGGAGATCCCTTCATACACGTGTATGGAGGGGAGCAAAATCAATACAGCTGTCTAAAAATATCTGCAAAAGTAGATGAACAGCAATCGGCCGGCAAAAAATGCCATCTTGGCCAAAAAAAGTGCTGACCGGCACAAAATAATGCTGACCGGCAACAAAGAGTGCCGGCCGGCAAACTATATTGCCGGTGGCAGCAAAAACCAGCCGGTGGCATCTAGCCACTGCCGGTGAAGGGTGGGGATGGTCTACAAGCCCTACTCTGCCTCTCAAAGGCAAGATGCAAGTGTTTGGTGCAAAACCAGACACTAAACGGTCGAGTTCGGGGATCCTGAGGCAAGGCGCGTGAGCCGAGACCTCCGGGAACTCCAAACGAACACAAACATGGATAATCACCGAGTGTTCAAACGGTGACGTCCAAGTCTTGAGGACGGTCAAAAATGGGGTGTCTACATGTACTTAAAGAACCGAGCATGAAAAGACAAAACTGCCCCATATTTTGTAAACTGGTCGGCCAGCTAGTTTTTCTAGTCAGTCGACCACTTTTCTAAGCAACAACTGGTCAGCCACTGATATAACTGGTCGGCCACCCTCCTGGTTGATGCTCAGAGCTCCATTGTTCTCCCTATGTGTTTTGGTGGTGATTGGAGCTCTTTTCTTTCAGGAAAATACAAGAAAAGTGCACTTTTCAGCGCGAAATGTCCCTGCGAGAACTTCAAATTCAAGTCTTCGGTGCGTAGCTCATCGTTACTTGTCAAGAGCAAGATGTATCCTTTTTAAGTATGCTGTGACCCCTCCGAGAGGTAACTCGGAGGTTCTGGTTAAATTACTCGCATTGAGGCTTGCATTTCCTTATTTGGCGTTTTGTTTCGAACATATTTTTGAAGTGGTACTTCTCTCGCATTGTCATGCACATTTTCTTCTCTTGCATTCATTATGCACACCACTTGTTGCTTTGTTATGCACTCACTGCTTGCGTTGACACGCTCGTTTTTGCTCGCATTGTTTTGGATCCCTTCCGCATTGTTATGCGTCACACATAGGTTGCATTGTTTTGCATCCATTTCCGCATTATTATGCGTCACACTTAGGTTGCATTGTCGTGCATCCCTTCCGCATTGCTATGCGTCACACTTAGGTTGCATTGTCGTGCATCCATTCCGCATTGTTATGCGTCACACTTAGGTTGCATTGTTTTGCATCCCTTTCCGCATTGTTATGCGTCACACTTAGGTTGCATTGTTATGCACCCCTTCACCAGCGTTGTTACGTACTTTTCACTTGCATTGCTATGCATGTTTCTAACGATATTGTAATTGTTGAGTTTCTTTCTTTTGCAGGCACGATATTGTATGTACGATTCATTTGAGGCTGGCACGACCAGACGATATTGTATGTACGGTTCATTTGAAGCTGGCGCGACCAGACGAACCAGACGGTATTGTAGTCTCCGTGTGAGACGTAACGAGAATTGTATAATTCTCTTACATCCTTTCTGCATGTAATGTAGTTTGGTTCGTATTCGGCTGCTTAAATTGTTGCATTTATTGTGTATATTTGCTTCATTATAGCTTTTCTTTGTATGATCATATGTTATGTTCGGGTTTGTGCATTGTCCTTTGCATTTTGCCCCTGCCTGCGGGCACATCTCTTTGTTATCTTGCTTGTTTGTCTAAGTCTTCGGCCTTGTCAAAAATGGGCTGTCTCTGGGCTTTGGCATTCACTCCCGTCACTTATAACTTCCGAGTTCTATCAAAGAGGGGCAACTGTAGACACCCCATTTTTGACCAACCTTAAGACTCAGGTGTCATCGATTGAGCGCTCGGTGATAGTGCATGTTGTGCTCGTTTTGAGTTTTCAGAGTTTTGGCCGAGTGCCTTGCCCCCGGGCCTCTTAACTCTTTGTGCTTCGGCTCGGTTTGCGAACCAGGCCTTGTTTCTCTTCCCTGAGGGAGGGAGAGGTCTTGTAGACCATCTCTTTGTGGTCGTAGATCACTTTTCATGGTCGTAGACCACTTTTTTCGTTTGGAGACTAGTTTTCGGTTTTCGAAGCCTTCGGCCTTGTGCCTTGTCTCGGGACCACTTAACGTTCTCCGTTTGGTGTGGTTTTTGAACCACACCTTGTTTCCTTGGCCTAGTGGGCCACTGTGGTTTGGGAGACCACTTTTGTGGTCGTAAGCCACTTTTGGTGCTTGTCAGCTAGTTTTCGAGGCTCCCGGCTGCGCGCTTTGCCTCCCGGACTTTCGTCTTGCATCTGTTTTGGTTTGTTTTTGGTACAAACCTTGTTTTACTTGTTTGGAAGGTGGTACAGGGGTGGGAGACCCGTTTTTTTCCTTGGAGACCACTTTTCTTCCCGCTAGCCAATTTTCTGATCTGACAACTGGTCTCCTAGGTCTTTGAGCCATCTTCTCTGGTCGACCACCCCACCCATGGCTTGTTTTCAGTGTGCTGGTCATCTCCCACCATGGCCAACCACTTGTTGTCTTGGGAGACCACTTGTGGTGGTCAGCCGACCATTTGAAGGAGCTGGCCTACCACTTTAAGTGGTTGGCTGCTTTTTGCCACCTTTTTGGATATATTTTCCTCCAGCTGTGCCAGCTGGAGGGCACTGAAGCTATCCTTCATACACGTGTAGGGATTGCCTTGAACCTTAGCTTCTCCAAAAAGCTTTGCTTTTGGTTCTCTATAAGAGAGAACCATATCCTCCCTCCTCTAGGTTCAGAAAAAAAGGGCTGGAGTGATACATATAGTTTTGTATCTATACTTCTTCTTTTGGCTTTTGTTTTGCTACTGAGGTGCTTAGGAGCTAGTTTTGGTGTTCTTGGGTTGGTTTGAGCTTGAAAACTTGCTGGAGTTGCAGCCTTAAAGAAGTTCATCAAGGGTGAGTCTTTAACCCTTAAACCCCCCATTTTTGCTTAAGCTTTTGAGCCATTTTGCATGTTTTTTTGACCTTAGCTTCCTACTGCAAAAAGTTATGTATTTTGGTGCTTAAGAAGTTTGTTTAAGGTCACTTTTGTGTTTGGGGTTATTTACCCCCTCTTAGGCCTTGCTTGGCCTTGCTTTTGCGCCTTCTTTGTGAGCTTTGGGACCACCTTGTTTTGGCCTTCTCACCACTAAAATTTAGAAGAATTTCAGTGGTGGGAAGGGTGTTTTGAGGTCCCAAAAAAGAGAGGGTCATCCCCTATCCTTGTGTCTCCAATACTTGTCTTCATTGGTCTTATGTGTGAGCATGTTCGTTAAGCTTATGTTGGCCATATCTTAGCTTGTATTTGTGCTCATTTTAGCATGGCATGCCACTATTTTTACTTGGTTTTGTCACTCCATGCATGCCTAATACACTTGTAGTGTAAATCACACACACTAGCTTTGTATGCTTCATGAAGTAGCATGTCATTCTAGCTTGTTTTCTTTTTTGGTGATGTTTTGCCATGTCATACCTTTGTTAGGGTTTGGTTTCGTCATCCCTTGCATGCTCCATACACTTGCGGTGTAATTCCATAGAATAGCCTAACATGCATCATGTTGTAACATGTCATTCTAGCATGCTTTTGGCTTAACTTCATGAAGCTTTTGTCCATGTTTTAACATGCCTTAGTTCTGATTTGGGTTGTTTTGACCATGCATGCCTTGCTTTGTATAGCTTTGGTTCATTCTAGCTTATTAGCTTTGTGCATCAAGTCCACTAGCATGCATTACTTGGACTATTTGAATGATTTGGCATAATTTATTATGTGATTTCAGTCCATGTTTCATGGTCTTGCACTTGCATTTATCACACATTCAATGCGTTGGAGGGTTTGCCCCTTTATGCCTTAACATGAGTCATTGTGTATGCCTTCATTCCTTAGCTTGTGAGCCATCATTTCAATGATTTTTTGGGGTTATTATGCCATGATATAACTCTGAATTTTGTTGGTTAAGTCATCCCATGCTTGGTCTTAATAGGTGTAGTGTAATCCACCTTATTTGCCTTGTATGCATCATGTCTTATGCCTTTCATGCTAGCTTATTTTGGCTTCCTTCCATGCATGTTTTAGACTTATTTTAACATGTTCTAGGACCGTTTTGGGTTGCCTTGATCACATGCTTCATGTTTTGCATACTTGTAGTACAAGTGCTCTTGCTTGCTTCAAGCTTTGAGCACCATTGCATGCTTTACTTGTGTTGTGTACATGATTTGGCATTATCTAACATGACATTTTAGAGCTTTTAGCATTGCCATGTTCCCACTTCATTCACTCTTTAAGTGTCTTTGAGTGTTGTGCATTGTTGCCTAGTTTATGGCTTAGCTTGTATGCTTGCATGCCTAGGTCTTGGAGTCCTCATCTAAGCATGTTTAGGTCTTTGTTTTGACCTACTTGAGCTCTGACCATGCTTAGTTCATGCTTATTTGCCATGTATTACATGCCTCATTTGTAGTCCTTTTTATTAGCTTTCATGTTTTAGGACCCTAGCATGCTTTACTTGCATTGTTTAAGTGATTTGGCATCATTTCTTGTCTAATTTTAGTGCACTTAGTGTTGTCACACTTGCACATTTGTCACTCTTTGAGAACTCTTGAGAGTTGTGCTCTTAGGCCTCTTTGATGGGCCATTGCATGTGCATGCTTGTATATGCTTCATGTGCCTTAATTTTATCACCAATGGCCACTGATTTGGGCATGACTGAGGTCTACCCCCTTTTGGTTTAAGTCCATTTAGCATGCTTGTTTATATGTTGTTCACATGCTTATTGTTCATTGCATTATGTATGCCATCTTACATTGCATTGTGCATGCCATGTGGTTATTTGCATTGTGTATGCCAAGTTGTTTCTTTGCATTGAGTATGCATGTTCCTAACATTGCTAAGTTGCCCTTATAGCATTGCATTGTGCATGCATGCATTAGCATTGTTTGCATGCCATTAACCTTGTTAGGTTGTTCATGTTGCATTGCATATTTGCATGCTTAAGTCATATTGCATGTTTGCATGCTCGAGTCGCATTGTGTATGCCATGTTAGGTGTTGCATTGTTGTTTGGAATAGTTGTTAGTACAAACACGGGAAACGAGGGACATTTCATACTTAAAGTGATGAAACGTGCCTTGATTCTCGGTCGCCGACGCTCTTGATCATACATGATAGAGTTCTAGGCTTTATGTGATTACTTGTGCATTCATTTCATATTGAATTGTGCAACTTCGCCTCTCGGCCATCATGCATTGAAATGCGCAATTGGTGACCCGAGGGTCGAGAACCACACTTCCTTGAGTTCATGACGTGATAGGAAGGGTGGTTATGCACACATATCTTACAAATACATTGCCATGCCCTTTCTTTCTCTCTGTTGCAGCAAATTGCAGTTCAGCAGCAACAACTGGTCGGCCAGCCAGAAAAACTAGCTGGCCGACCACTTTTTCTAGCTTTCAACAAAGATAGGTGGTCGGCGATGGCTGCAAACACCAACAACTGGTCAGCCACCCTTCCACAGGTCCCCAAGGTGGAGTTTCAGCTTTCTGGAGCTTTGTGCAAGGTTTTGGAAACAATTGAGAACAGAGGCAAATCAGGGCATCGCATTGGATTTCCGAACGAGGCGACCGGGCATGCATGCATTCCTCTCCTTCTGAGGTTCTTGATTTACTGCTTTCCTTAGCTGCCATGCTTAGATAGCTAGCTTTCGCTTTGGTTTGTACCTTTAATAGTTAATGCGTTTAGCTATTTCAATTTGTTTTGTAATAATTAGTTAACTAGGATTAGTTAATTAATTTGTGATGTAATAATTAGTTCAATTAGCCTAGGCTAGCTAGTTAGCTTCTTATTCGGTCCCTTCGTCGAGAGGGCCAATTGTTGTAATAAGCGTGCGTGTGTGTGATGCATGTCTTCCAACCCCCATTTCTTTCTCCCTTTTACTTAACTGCTTACGATGGTTAGTTTTAGGACTTGTTTCAATTAGCATCCTTATGCTTGCATGTGTGCATCCATTCATCTGTATTGCATACATCGGGCTTGGCGCGTCATACAAACCATCATTGTATTTTCAATATCTATTTGAATACATGTATCGAATTGTTGCATTTCACATGACACTCTTAGGATAGCCAAGCCTATCTTAGTTGCATTTTTGCATGTGTTGCATTAGCCATCTTAAACATAAACTAGGATCATGCATGATTTCTAACTAGTTCCTTATTTTGGCTCGGAGTACACTGTGAGTGTTTACACTTTAGCATACTGCATGTGTGTTATTGATTACCATGAAAGCATGATTGCCATGAGGCTAACTGCTTAGTTGATTAACTTCCTGAATGCCTGTGGGTGAAGGTTGGATTACTTGAATTGGAACAATTCATTGAATCCCGAATTTAGCCTACTTACGAGTAGCAAACTTCAAACCGTTTTCAACAAAATGAATGTGCAATGTTTTGTTCCAAATTAGGCGATCTAGTCTATACTTGTATGCTGTGCGCATCACATAGTAATTCTAGCTAATTAACCGGAATAAGAACATGTGTTTTCAAAAACAAAATATCATGTTTAGTACAGGCCGATCTTTGATCGAGCGAGCGGGGTGCTCATTACATGACCTTCCCCTCTTGTACCCAAGTTTCTGAGCCGAGGCAACTTTGGTGATGACGGACACGTGGCCTTAGGCACGGGTTAGGGTTTCCTAAATTCCTCCAAAATAAAATATTTAGGTGGCGACTCTGTATCTAGCAAAGCAGTCCATGTTTGGCATTTCTTTATAAAAATCAGTTTTTCAAAACGATTTACTGGATTTGGACTCTTTGGTGATTTATCGGTCTTACATCGCACATTGTAAGATTAGATTCAGAACCGTGACATTTGAGTCCAAACTGTAGTAGCTCACAGAACAAAGCGAGATTCGCGCCGCCTCGTCGCACACGCGGATGTCGGGGAGTTCCCGGGAGCACGTCTACACCCTCCATCCTTTAAGGCCTTAAACCACAAGTTTTAGCCCAAAATTTTAGAGTTTACACAACCCAAAAACAGTAGAAAAAATATTAGGAAAATAATAGGAAAATAGCAAACAAAACCATGGAAAACAAACTAAGCCTTATATCTCTTGAAGAGAAGAGCACTTCCAAGCAACAATACAACACAAAAACACCCTCAAGAGCTCAAGTAAGGCTCAAAAGTACCTCAACTCAAAGATGGTAAGGTTTGGTTAAGAGTGTGTAGGCAAAAGCTCAAGAAATTTCAAGTGAGAGAGAGAATTGTAGAGAGAGAGAGAGAATTAATTTTGCTCCAATTTTTCAAACCCTCAAAAATGGGGGAGGAGGTCCTATATTTATAGAAAAACATGCCACTCCCTTAGGAATATCCACCTATACATGTGGGAGCGGATGCAAGCATCTATGCAAACAGTTGGCAGAAAATATCTGCAAAACACACTTGTGGCCGGCAAGCAACAGGGGTGGCCGACAGCCAAAAAGGGTGGTCGGTAGCCCACAAAAATAGGCCTGCAGTCCCAAGTTTTTCAGGTTTGAAAGACTGAGGCTTTGGTGCAAAGACAAGGCACAAGGTTTGCAGGGTTCTGAGGCTCAGAGCTGTGGCGTTCCGCTAAGGACTTTCGAGAACTTGACAAGCATATACATTCATCATTGGGTATGCAAGTGATGGTGCCCAAGTCGTAATGGTGGTAAAAAATGAGGTGTCTACAGTTGCCCCTCTTTGGCCGAACTCGAAGTCATGAAATGACTCGAGTGAATGTTAAAGCCCAAAGACGACCCATTTTGACGAGGTCGTAAGACTTGGGAAAAACAAACAAGACATAAAGTAAATAGTTGTGTTCGCAAGCTACCTACGTATCCCTTTGTAAGGAATCAAACCAACATAGTTTAGGGGCAAGAAGCAAAACACATGCTGGAAAAATAACTTATGATCATGCAATGAAGCAAAGCAATGCAACATAAATTAAAGCAAAACAAATCAAGTCGTGTCTCGTATAGAAAGACGTGAATAAATCAACACGTCTTATGCAATTGAGACAATCAAAAGCACAAATCAAACTACGTCACACGTAGAAAGGATGTAAGAAAATATATGTCAAGCCACGTCTTACAGAGGGAGAACGAAAAAGGTTCCAAACCCAAATTGCGCCTCGCTTAGAGAGGGTGAAAAGATGGTATTCCAGGCATACCGGAAGGAAACAATCCTAACATGTTTCACGTGAAAGGAGGAAAGGTGGTGTGAACACCGGGCACACCTGATGTTTTTAACCGATTTGCAATCCTAACGTGTCACACGCGAGAGGAGGAAAGGTGTTGTGAACACCGGGAACACCCAATGTTTTTAACCGATTTGCAATCCTAACGCATCGCACGCAAGAGGAGGAATGTGGTATGAACACCGGGAGCACCCAATGTTTTTAACCGATTTGCAATCCTAACGCGCCGCACGCGAGAGGAGGAAAGGTGGTGTGAACACCGGGCACCCCCGATGTTTTTAACTAATTTGTAATCTTAACGCATCGCACGCAAGAGGAGGAAAAATGGTGTGAACATCGAGCGCACCCGATGTTTTAAGCAATTTGCAATCCTAACGCATTGCACACATGAGGAGGAAATGTGGTGTGAACACCGGGTGCACCCGATGTTTTTAACCGATTTGCAATTCTAACATGTCACACGCGAGAGGAGGAAAGCTGGTGTGAACACCAGGCGCACCCGATGTTTTTAACCGATTTGCAATCCTAACGCGTTGCACGCGAGAGGAGGAAAGCTAGTGTGAACACCGGGCGCACCCGATGTTTTTAACTGATTTGCAATCCTAACGCATCGCACGCGAGGAGAGGAAAGGTTGGATCAATAAGAGGGGCAAACAATTCAAAACTAGACATAACGAGATTGGAAGTCCTCAGAAAACGAAACCCACGGAGATAATAAAACAAGGTATGAAGCGAACAGGTGTAATAGATGCACAAAGTAAACAAGATGACAACTCAACATAATGATAAAGCATGTTCCATATAGGACAGACAACCGATGCACAATGTTAATTGAAAGCATACTCAATGCGCACTCAATGCATGCATCATGAACAATGTCAGGCATACGTGCAGCACAAGTGTATGTGAAAACGCATATTCGATGCAACAGAAAAGAACGAATAATAGTAACAAAAGTAACGACCTCCCGTTTAACTCTCGGAGATGTTGCGACATGCTTAAAAAGGATACATCGCATTCATGTAGGCAAGCGGGGCACATTCATCTTGGTAAATGGAGAACGTTTGCATGCTGGAACACAGTTTCGAGTTCCCTCAGAATCAATCTGAACTCAAAACAAGAACCCTCCATACACCACTCGGGAAACAGAGGCACAAAACATCATCAAGACATAAGTGAGGACCACCGGCCATCTGTCGGCCACAAGGGGAAGTCGTCGGCCACCTGTCAGCCACAATTTGTTCTTATCGTCCACAAATGTGGCCTGGCGGCCACCCGTGGCAGTTTTGGGGCAATTTTGTCCATTCACACATGGGTCTTTAAATATACAACTCTAAACTTCATTTCGTCACAAACCCTTGAGCGAAAATCCTCCCTCTCTCTCTAGGTGCTTCCTCTCTCTAGATTTGCGCTTCATACACGCTTTCCAACACCCTATGCAAACTTTTTTCATAAAACCCTCTTGATTTTCTACGTTTTGAACCAAATAGAATTTGATTTCGACACTTTTTCTTCCATTTTCACCACTTTAGGCTTGGTTCCCTCGAGTTTCTCTTGGATTTCATGAACTTTCCCGAGTTTTGACTTTTTCTTCCATTTTCTCTCTCATAGGGTTGACTTTTCCAAGTTTTCCCTCTTTTCTCCATTTTTCTACATTTTCACCTACTTTCCTAGATGGCATACGATATACCTCACGATTGAGCTCCTCCTGAGGTTCCACTTGTGTTTCCACCTATAGCCGAGGTAGAGGAGCAATAGTTATCGTGGTCGGCAGGGCGGCAGAGGACATTGAGGCTGACCTTGAGGCGGAGTTCGTGCCAGAGTTCGAGCCAGAGTTGTTACCACTGAGAGTGAGGCCCTTCGATCCGACGACATATCATCCCTGCACGCATATACTACTGCCTGGAGGCATTAGGCGTTTCAGTGACTTTGCTCGTGGCATACCAAAAGATCTCCTCCTGAGGGAGCCAGACTCCTACATTTCTTCCAACGCTACTGAGGTATGAACTCTGTTTTTATGTTTTCCTGTTTTTTCTTTAACTGCATTTCTTGCACTGCCTTTCATCTGATTGCTCTGTCATCATTGCCTGATTCACTTTTTTTCTCTGCCACAAGGAGACTCTCGTGTCTACAGGGGGTACAGGGCGACGACTACGAGGGATTGGTACAATGAGCTCCCTGCCGGGGTCCATGATATCGTCGATGAGGTTGGCTTCGGCCTTTTCTGCCCCAGAATGTCACGCCTCATAGCGAGCCGACCACTTCTCGGAGTACTGGTGGAGAGGTGGTGGGATACCATCAACTCCTTCCACTTCTCTACTGTCGGGGAGATGACGATGACTCCTTACGACTTTGCCATGATCACAGGCTTAGGAGTAGGGCTGATCCGATCCCTTTCGACACATATATGGGATAGTGAGAGGCCGCTTGGATCCACCTGTTGGGGGCACACCCACCCCTATACCGGCCGGCCATGGTAAGATACAGTTGGTTCACCGAGCAGTTCCGTAGGAGCGAGGTCGAGACACCAGAGGAGATGGAGTAGTACACCCCGGGGTTTTCTAATGTTTCTCTTCAGTACTACCTTGTTTTCGAACAGGTGGAACACCGTAGGTTTATACTTGCTGAGCGCCCTGATGACCCTATCCCGGGTGAGATTTTATGATTGGAGCGAAGCTGGCCTCGCTACTCTCTACGACTATATGAGCTCTACTTCCCGAATGAGGGGAGAGCGAGTTGGAGGCTGCTAGAGAGCTTGGGAAATATGTACCACACTTTTCTGATTTTGTACTTATGCTTTCTGCCTCACATTTCTTTCTTTGTCTCTACTCAATATCTATTCAAAACTTGTGCTTTTTACTTTGCACTTTCTATATCTGTTCATGCCCTGTGCTTTTTGCTTTGCACTTTCGGTATCTGTTGATGTCCTATGCTTTCTACTTTGCACTTTCTATATCTGTTCATGCCCTATGCTTTCTATTTTGCACTTTCTATATCTGTTGACACTGTTGATAACATCGTTGCCCTTTCTTTGCAGTTATGGGTTTACGCATACTCTGACCTTCGCTCCAGAGCCTATGGAAGAGATCCCCCTATTGTCCCTCACTTACGATGGTACGACGGTCAGTGCTAGCACTGGAGTTGTGAGACCTTCGCCTTCTTCCGCCGTTACTTCGAAACAGTGGTCGCCGACGAGATAGCCCAAGATTCACAATCATTTTTGCTTTAATACTGCTCCGATTCATACTTTGGCAACTGACGACAACCAACAATTTGTATATTCTCTATTTGCAGGTCACATGGCAACCTTGGGCGACGATGCTGGCCGGGGTGAGGGACCAGTATACGGAAGCTTGGGGCACATCTCGTTTTCGAATTCTGCTAGAGGGCCCAATCTACCAAGCCTCATTTCTGAGCGAGAGATTTGTATGCTAGACCGCGGGCTCGCCTAATCCAGTCGTTCCGATGCCACCCCCAACGTCTATGAGGATAGCAGATAACCTATCAGTTTATGCGATCATACAGTTCATGGTAGGCCTAGACGTTGACTTCTTTAGATAAGAGGGCGATTACACGACATTCATTCAGACTCACCTCATGCCTCCTCTGACAGGCGTTCACATAGGCGAGGGAGCAGGGGCTCCTGTGGCAGGTGAGGCGACTCGGGCGACCAGGGCCCATACTAGAAAAGCTCTCCCCGTTGGGCAGACCACCCATTGGCTAGAGCTTCTCACCGCGCTCACATGTTGATGGCCGACTGGGACCGCCTACCAGATTCCGATAGAGTCGGCAGAGGCAGGGCATGAGTATATCGGGGTTCGGGGCACGTCTCAGGTATGGACCACGCTTTACAATGTGCACCCCCACATTTCTATTACAAATATGTTTATTTCAGATGTTGATCAGGCAAATACACTTGCAGACACCCATTGAGTATACAGAGAGCCTCCTCGACCTGGTCACTTCGATGATAGGCATGGTCCAGAGGAGGGAGATACTGCTTGGTCTCCATGGTATTCAGGTAATTTCCTCCATTTCAGCATGCATTTCACTACTAACTCTGTTATGAACTACATTACCATATTCTCACTGATACACTGGCATCTCCACTATAACCTTCCCCAAACTGTACTAATACATTGCATCGGCACACTGTACTCACACACTATAACATTGTACTCACGCACTGTACTCATATTGCATCTATTTTCTGCATGGCACTCATTTTGTTATACTGTATCCTATAACTATACACACTGTATCTGATATGACGACACTTGTGTTTTTCAAGGCCAGCTATACCGAGGGCACCAGTGGTGACGGCTGCATCAGCAGCAGCACTAGTAGTACCTTCTCCAGTAACAAGGGGCGAGAGAGCCAGGCCCCAGCACGCAGCCAAGATGAATGTCGCGGTCGAGGTAGGGACAGGAGTTCCCGAGGCCGAAATAGACCTTCGAAGCTCGTCCTGAGTGGCGATGATGATGACGAGACCAGCACCTCCGAGGAGACAGTGAGTGGACGTTCTGAGTCTGAGAGCAAAGACGATGATGCTGGCTCAAGATTGGAGAGCGGAGATGATGCCAAGGCTAGCTCCGAGGCAAAAAGCAGAGGCTCAGAGTCTGGTTCTGATAGCAGTGCCGACGGAGATAGTACCTCTGAGTCCCCTCCGAGGAAGAGGACGAAGAGGGCCTCTCGAGCTTGAGATGATTGGTGCTGTTTTAGACCTTTTTGCTTAGTTTCTTTTAGTTTTGGTAGTTCAACACATGTATAGCTTCAGATAGGTTTTAGTTATGCTTTTGAAACTTGTACTTCTTTTTGCAAAATCTATGATCGGAATAAAACCTTTGCAATTTTTATGAAAAGAGTTTTGGTTATACGATATGAGCATTACACCACGAGTAATATATTTACATGAAATAGAACATGCAAATTGAAACCGAACATGCTTGCATTGGAATAATGTTCTTAATTAGTTAATGAGCTGACCAACAACAAAAATATAACATAACTCAATAAATAAAGCAACTATATACACTTGCGAAAACCAAAAGACTCAAAACAAAACCAAACAACACCAAGATCAAGACAAAAACCTGGCTGCCAACACTGCTCAGCACACAAGTGGACGATAGGCCAGAAAAGGGAGTTGCCAGCCACAAAATGGAGGTTGCCAGCCAGGAGAAGTGGCATGCCAGCCACTAATGTGAAAAACCATCAAAAAGCTAACAGTTGGCTTCCATTATAGCCTTATCTTCTACAAAAGGTCCTCCTTCATGATTTCTTCCCCAGAACTTCATTTCAGCTGCTGTTTCTTCCATAAATGGTGCCATTTCTTGCTGAGAAACTCACAGATTGGATAGCCACTTTAGACAGCACGGAAAAATTCAATTTTCAGGGTTTCGGCATAAACGCATTTTTTTCGCTAAGCCGTACTCCACTTTGTTTTCCGTTCCTCCATGCCACGGTCTGATGTTGGGACCCGATTATGCATGTCTTTCACTTTGGAGCACAAAAAAATATGCCTGACTCTTGAAGAATTTTAGGCACTAATGGAATCCCGGTGTGATGAGAAAATCATACTTCAGCCCTGTTTTGGCCATGCCTTAGCCTTGGGACGGATATGTGGGTTTACTTTACACGAAGCTTGATCCTTGGCCCACGACGGAGGGCTAGATATACCTAGCCTGAATGATCAATTTTCTGACATTGGTGACCGAGGCGACCTCCTCTGGTGAGGTTTTCAGCAACACGCCCTCTGCTTATGTATGCTTGCACATTATCTTCTCGCCCCTAGTTTTGGCAGAGCCAATATCAAGTTGATTGAGGTAACCCAACATCTGAAAAAAAAAGGTAAACGTTGCATTGGTTTGGTCTTGGTCGAGACCTTGATGGGTTTGGACGCTTCTCACCAACGAGAGACCACTAGGTTTGCGGGGAGTCCACTACTACTCTAAGTATTGTTTCCCACCCTATCTCATATATATTTCTCACATCACTCGACATTCACGCTCTATTTTCTCTCAAAGCCCTTTCCTTACTTTTCTCTAAACATATATCTTTGTATTCTTCAATCTCTCTTCTTTTTCATCCCTTACCAGGTTTGGCTAGTAGAAAAACTGAAGGTGATGGACTCTCACCCAATTTACTCAGCTCGAGCTTACTCTTCTCGCTAACGCCTAGTGGACTTCCCCAATGAAGGATGGTGGTGCAACTGGATGTGCCACAGGTCTGCAGCCGACATAGCTTGGCGTTACCCCTAGCTTGACTTAGCTGAGATGAGCTACAACATGACCCGACAACTGGGTATCCAGTTGATTGGCCTCACACACTGTGTATTCTATTTCCCCTTCCGGTTCAGATGCCAATTCGAACATGATCAGACTTGCCCAGAGGAGGAGGTGGAATACCCGGCTCCATTTCCAATTCGTGCTTCACACTTGGCTAGGTACCTCACTGCTTGGAGTACGAGAGAGCTTCTGGCCCCTGTCCCTAGTTTTAGTTATGCCCTTTCTGGAGAATGCTTGGCTTGGCTCGAGGATGAGGCACAAGCTGGACCAACTTTAGCTGCAGGGACTTCCGCTAGTATGAGCGGGGAGCACATGAACACTTGACTCATGTGCCCCTAGTTTTGTTGCTTTGATCTTTCTTTTCAAGTTTTTATGATGTAAAAGCAACTTCCATTTGTAGCAAAGAGTCGGAGAATGTACTAGAGGTTGAAATCAATAAAATTAAAGTTACGAGTACTAAAAATTTTCCTTTTGGTCCGAAAATGATCCAAGTTGTAAAAGAGTAAAATTTTGAGAAAAATCAACTTTTATTAAAACTTTTCAAAACTGTTTTTGAAAACGATCACCACCTGACATGCATAGAATTGATTATCAAGATGTACAACCCCCAATTGAAAGATCATAACTGCCCCTGATTGAATACCACTTCTGCTATACATTGTACAACGAGTCTTCTTCTCAAAACAAAGATCATAACCAAACTACAAAGATCATAACCAAGCTTATAAATAACAAACAAAGATTACCTAATCAAACAAATGGACAAGACAGTTGAGTTGGAGATGATTATGGTTGAACTTCAGGATGAAGTTGCCTACGTATCCCAAAGATGGGAATCAGGCCTTACGTAGTTCGGTTCAGGTTCACTCAGGTTTTAACTCTCTTCTTTTGCACTCTAACTTTTGCCAAAGTTGCCCTTTAGGGTTTTCAACCTTGTGAGCTCAGTTTTTCTTTATTTCTAATTTTTCATGCTCTAACTTTTGCCTAGGTCGTCCTTTCAAGTTTTCAGCCTAGCGAGCCTCTCAGGGATAGTATTTCTTCGACTTGTCCATGTTGATCGGCTGTGAAAACTCCAGGCCATCTAAGTCCATGAGAATAATCGCTCTACCCGACCAGATAGCTTTGATGATGTGAGGACTAGTCCAATTGGGTCTAAACTTGTCCGTAGGGTCATGGATGGGAGCTCGATTGTCTTTCAACACCATGTCTCCTTCTTTGATATTCCGGGACTTAACTTTCTTGTTAAAAGCCCTAGCAATTCAGCATTGGTAGCTCTGGACATGATACAATGCTTTCAGCCTTTTTTCATCAAATAGCATCAACTCCTCAAATCTACTCCGTTGCCAATCTGCCTCCGCTATCTGACACTTGGCCATAACCTGTAGTGCCGGCACTTCAATTTCAATAGGCAAAACAGCCTCCATCCCATAAACAAGAGAGTAAGGGGTTGCCCCAGTAGATGTTCAGACTAAGGTTCTGTAGCCCCAGAGTGCAAACGGCAATTTATCTGGCTAGTCCTTGTAAGTCTCTACCATTTTCTGTAGAATTCTCTTGATATTTTCGTTCGCAGCCTCGACAACTCCATTGGTTTATGGCCTGTAGGTTGATGACTTATGGAAAGCCACGTTATATTTCTCATGCAAATCTATCACCTTTTTCTTGAAGTGCGTCCCATTATCGGAGATAATCTCATTGGGCACCCCATACCTACAGATGATGTTGTTCTTGATAAACTTAGCCATGTGCGATGCTTTTAGCACAGAGTAGGACTGGGCTTCCACCCATTTTGTGAAGTAGTCGATCGCTACCAGAATGAACTCATGCCCATTTGACCCCTTTGGCGTAACTGCGCCGATAACATCTATTCCCTAAACAGAAAATAGCCATGGTGAAGTCATGTTATAGAGTTTAGACGGCGGAATGTTCATACGATTGGCATGAATCTAGCACTTGTGACATCGCTACACAAAACCAATACAATCCTCTTTCATGGTTAACCAATAATAGCCTTGCCTAAGGATTTTTTGAGCAAGTATCACACCGTTCATGTGGGCTCCACACTCTCCTTTGTGGATAGCCTCCATAAGGCGCTTTGATTCCACTTCCTCAACACATAGCTTGTACATTCCGAAATGGCCTCTTTTGCACAACTTGCCTCTGCAGATGATAAATTAAACGGCCAAACGTTGTATTCCCCTTTTGTCCTTGGCATTTGCTCCTGTCAGATACATCTCCTTTTTCAAGAAATTTTAGATATCATAGTACCAGGGGTTCTTGCCTGATGCCTCATCTATCGCAGCAATGGTTTCATAGGCCGTCGTGTACTTTTGTTCAATAATAAGCAGACGCATCCTGACTCCCAATGGAATGTCTACCATAGAAGATAGAGTTGCTTGTGCATCGGCGAATCGGTTGTTCTCTCTTAGCAGATGGGTAAACGTTAACTTCTCAAACCTCAGAATCAGCATATCCAAGACCTGATGGTAAACCTTCATTTTCTCCTCTTTAACCCGCCAATCTCCATTGGCTTGAGATACAACCAAGTTCGAATCCCCAATGATGTCCAACCTTTTTGTCCCTAGTTCTGGGGTGGCTTCTAAACTAACAATACACGCCTTATATTCTGCTTCATTGCTGGATACTTTAAACCGGAGTTTGAAGGCTAAGGGTATATGAGATTCATTGGGTGCTATCAGTAACAAACCAATCCCATAACTGTATTGATTGGTTGCTCCGTCAAAGTACATCGTCCACGTTTTCTTCTCTATTTGAATAATATCTTCATCTAGGAACAAGTACTCCACCATTTCATCCCCTTCTACTAGATGATCTACTAGGAATTCTGCTACAGCTCTCCTTTTAACCGGCTTGCGTATGACATATGTAGGATCAAATTCGGAGAGAAGAAGCAACCAACGGGCTAGCCTACCTGTAAACGCTGATCTCGAAACTAGGTTTATAGAGTGTGCTAACAGGTAGTGCCTCAACTTCCGGGTAGTCCATACCAATGCTAGACAAGATTTCTTGAGGGGAGTGTAACGGGTCTCGTAATCCAACATTTTCTTGCTCAAGTAATAAACGGCTTTCTCCACCTTGGCCTCCGACTCCTGAGCTAACATTCACCCCATGGTTGAGTCTGTCACTAATAGGCACAAGATCAGCGATTTTCCCGGTTCCAGTGGTGATAACACAGGCGGATTCTGCAGGTACTGCTTAACCTGTTCAAAAGTGAACTGACAGTGATCATCCCATTGGAATTTATTTCCTTTTTTTAGGAGACCAAATAGTGGTTCACAAGCAAGATTAGTTTTGAAATAATCCGTCTTATGAATTGCACTTTACCTAGAAAGTCGAATACCTCCTTTTCAGTCCTTGGTGGTGGCATTTCTAAGGTGGCCTTGATTTTGGAAGGATCTACCTCAATTCCTCTCTGTGTGATCAAGAATCCCAGTATTTTTCCTATTGTTACACCGAAAGTGCATTTTTGCGGGTTCAACCTCAATCTATACTCTCTGATCCGCTAAAAGAATTTCTCTAAGGTAGTGCAGTGGCCTTCTCGATCGTTGGACTTGACAATCATATCGTCCACGTACACCTCAAACTCTTTGTGGATCATGTCATGCAGAATGGTAGTTGTAGCCCTTTGATAAGTGGCCCCAGCATTCTTCAACCCAAATGGCATGACTCGGTAGCAATAGGTGCCCCACAGAGTAGTGAAAGCGGTTTTCTCCCTATCCTCGGGTGCCATCAAAATCTGGTTATACCCGAAAAACTCATCCATGAACGAGAGCAATGCATGGCCCACGATGAAGTCTACTAACTCATCAATATGCAGCAGTGGAAAATCATCCTTCGGATTAGCCTTATTTAGATCCTTGAAGTTGACATAGACTCTGATTCTACCATCCTTCTTTGGGACTGGAACAATATTGGCCAGCCACGTTGGATACTTAGATACAAGCAAAAACCCTACCTCAATCTGTTTGGTAACTTCTTCCTTGATCTTCAAAGCCCAATCCAGGAATTATGCTTAACTGGCCGGGCCTCAGGGTCAAGAGGGATCCGGTGTTGTACAATCTCAAGATCAATTCTAGGCATGTCTTCGTAGGACCACGCGAAAACATCTTTGAAATTTTTTAATAAAACAATTAAAAACTTGCGTTCCTCTGAAGATAGCGTGGACCCAATTTGGACCAAGCGAGGATCTTTCTTGATACCCATGTTAATTGATACAATTTCATATGTACATGGCTTAACATGCATTTCCTTCTCAAAATCAACCAAGTTTTTCAAAGCCCGAGGAATTTCTTCATCTTCGTTTATGTCAAAATTTTGAAAATTAAGATCAATACAACAAACCAAAACAGAGAAGTAGGCAACATTCACAACATTCCCATTCAAAAAGTAAAGATCTTCGGTTACAGTGGACTCAAAAGAAAAAGAAAAAGAGGACCAGGACAGGACTTTACCAGTCCCGGAGATGCCAGACTTTGAAGAACTCAAATTTGATTCCGACTCCACAATCAGACTCAGACTCACTATCCGATTCAGAATTGCCGACGGTGCCTTTCTCAAATTTCTAGATCAGGCGCGAAGCCTCAAATGCATCCATGATAAGACTAGTAAAATCCTGTACTGGTTTATCCCCGATCATCGAGATAGTAAAACTATATCCCAAGTTGGTGGACTTAGCTCCAGTAGTAGAACTTGCCAGTAAGTCGGCCAATGCCTTTCCCAGCAACTCTTGCTCTTCAATAACCAGGCTCGTAGCCTCTTCTTGATCCATACTAGTGCTTAGGTTTTCCCGCTCATCCTCCTCTTCTGGTAGTTGGTGCTCGAAGAAGATTTCGAACCCAAGATACCTAGTCTTCGTTTCCTAGTCATACCAATGCTCCAGGAATCCACAGAAGGGGAAATCTTTCCCTTGGCGGAAAAAGTGTCCATTCAGGTTTCCCCGTATAGATTTGTGGACTAACTCATATTGCTTCCCAGTTTTCTTTGCTTTGATTCTTCCCCTCAACTCCTCCCCCTTTCTTTGCTAGTCTGCAGCAGTAGGTTTGTATCCCAGCCCGAAAGCATGGGGGTTATGACTCATCTCCTTTGCAATAGTGCCTCTCTATCTGCCTCTTTGGCCTAGTCATGATCCGGGCACATGCCCCTGTTTGTTCATCATATAGATTGAATGGGCACTTACATAATTTCCCTCGTTTTCTGCCATAATGTTTTAAACCAACCGAGCTTCTTCCAGAGAGAATCAAAGAGAAATACATCCTCTTCCCCGTGTATGATTCCCAGTACTAGTGTGATAGTTCCTTAGGGAGGGTGAATTGTAGAATTGCCATACACAGTAGCAATCCCACCTTGAAAGGGGTACTTTACTAGTTGGTGAACGGTTGACAACACAACCTTCATCTAGTGGAGCCAGGGCCTTCCCAGTAGCAAGTTAAAGGTTGCTGAAACATCCATGACATGGAATTCCACCTCATGTTCGAACGGGCCGATTAGGATATGGCTTTTGAATGTTCCCATAACATCTCGACTCGTATTGTCATAAGCCAGGACAGCTTGGGTCGTGGCTATAAAGTCAATCGGCCTCAAACCGATGGCATAGGCAGTTCTCACTGGACATACATTAATCGCCGACCCGGTATCTACTAACACCACCGGAGCCCATTTTTTTCGACTTTCCAAGGTTACATATAAAGGACGATTTTGGTTGGTGCCCTCGGGAGGCAACTCTTTATCCGTAAAGGATATCACTGGCATAACGTCTCTAGAGGTAACCAACGACACCAATTAGTCAACGATGGTGTTCGTAGGCAGTTTAGTTTGGTTCATTACTTCGAGCAGGGCTTGTCTATGCTCCCGAGACGCCATTACCAATTCCCAGATGGATATGTCGGCCTAGATCTTCTTTAGCTATTTCAAGACCAAGTTTTGCTCAGCATCCTTCTCCTTTGCTTTCTCAGCCTCTTTGTTAGAAGATTCTGGCTGATCTAAAATCAGGGGTTTAAAGTACCAATCGCTACGGGTCAGATGATCAATCTCATCAGTATACCACGTATCATCAGGGGTATCATCCTTCAACCCTTCATCCGTGTATGCGTGGCTTAGATTGCTATCTTCCCACCACTCCCCCGCGGTCATGATTGGGTTGCTATCAGGTTCTATTCTAAGCATGTTAACATCACGTGCCCCGTCATCATACCATTCTTCCTTTATTATAACTTGGGTTTCAATATCCCAATATTTTCTGATTTCTGTAACATTCTCTTCCGATCATTGGATTCCCACTCGATTTTCTTGGCATTTTGAACATTGACGGTTATGGACTCAGCCTCTTCTTTCTCTTTTCGCCTTTCTTGTTCCAAAGCTATCTTCACCTAGATCTCCTCTATCCTTTCCCTTTGAAATTGCTCCAGTGCCTGTTTTTTCTCAGTCAAAGGGGCAGCCTTAGCCTTGCCCCTAACAATGATTTCCTCTTCTGTCTCAGTCTCTTCTGTTTATTCCTCTACATCAGACTCTTCCTCACTCAACAATCCATTGTTTGTTTCTGGCTGGCTCGAGTCCCACCATACCATCTGTACACAACTCATATCTTCTTCCTTGTAGAAATAAAGATCCTTCAGATCCTCTTCTAATTTTACCAGATCCTCTTCTAAGTTTGCTAAGTCATTCAGGCCTTGCTCGGGCCACTCATTCTGATTATGCGCCATTTGGTCTTCCCCTATAGCATTGATGCTGAGAAAGTTCGACAATATGACCACTGGCTTCGACTGATCGATGGCCACAATGTATAAACTGGGATCGTACTCTTTTGCGAGTGAGACCCCCTTCTCTATGACACGGGTATCAAACAACCCTGTCTTTAGCGCATTCTTCCCTTTCTCCGTTTCTACTGCCACGGGCCTAGGTTGGGTTTGTGGTGTCAGATCCATTATGCACATGTCTGTGCCTTCTGGAATGACCACATCCGACTTTGGTAGGTGCAATGAGGTAATGTATGTATTAGGATTGAAGATGGGCAGTAGTGTATGGATGTGGTTAATTTTTCTGGGCGGGGGGACTTGGTTGTGTGCAGGAAGTGGATTGGTTGTTACATTGGGTTTGGAAGGTGAAGGGATGACTTTGTTGTCAATGAGATCCTGGATCTCATGACGTAGACAGTAGCACATGTCTGTGGAATGGCCATGTTGTTGGTGGAAGATACAATACTGGGTAGGGTCATGCTTGGGTGGCAATGGGTCTAGAAGTGGACGAGGATCAAGAGGCATGAGATGCCCTTTTTGCATTAATAACTTGAGGGCGTGGGTTGGGCTCATATGGAGGGGAGTAAAAACTCTTCGATTCCGAGGACCGGTGTTTTGTGAAGGTTGTGACGTTGTGGCAGTAGCAAACGGATCAGCCATCTTGGCCATTGTGACGACATTGCTGACATCTGCAGGCCGCGGAATAGTGCTACTGCTAGCATTGGTACTTCAGGAGAATGCCCTTCTTGCAAGTTCGCTTGTTCTATGAATAATGCCCTTTTTTAATGCAATCTCAATCTATATCCCCAGCTCATATAAGGAAGCAAATGTGGACAAAGGTGCCACTATCATTCTCTGCAACATGTCTAGCTCAAGATTCTGGACCACTAGTCAGACTTGTTCTCTTTCGACAAGCCTATTTGTCATTCGGGCTACCTTGGCTCTCCACCGGGCAACAAAATCAATGAATGATTAATGGTTACTTTTATCTGGGTGTTATATGAATACTGATTGACAAACACCTCAGATAGCTCTTCTTAATTCCGCTTTGTTGAGTCCTCTAACTTAGCGTACCAAATAACCGCCACATCAGACAAGGTTCTCCCAAACAACGAAAGCTTCTGTGCCCGAGACAAACCCATGGGCCTTAATACATCCGAAAATAACTGGACATGCACAATCAAATCCCCACTCCCATCGAATCTGTCAGTGTGGGGCATCTTAAATTTCTCTGGTAATCTGACTGAAGCCTCAATGTACCTATCTTCGATATCTAGAACAGAGTTGAACCCTGGGATTTCTTCAATGTTTTCTCCAATCTAGCAATCTTGACTAAGGCCGGATCAATTACATTGATATCAAAAGGAAAAATCCCTGCAGAAGGTTGAACCGGAGGCTGATAAGCTAGAGCAAGGGAAAACATGTCCTGAGGATCCAGGACTGACAGATTTTCAACCAGTGAGGGTAGATTTGGGTTTGGTTGAGCAATCAGGATTAGATGCACAGTTGATATGGATGCCCCAGATGTACATCGCAGATTGACAATAATCTCATCTTGTGTAGCCATCCTCTGGTTTACAGTGTCCATGGTTCTTTGGAAAGCAGTCATCATGGCATCAAATTCCTCTATGTTCTATGTTGTGTTCTGTGCCATTGCTGGTCTAGGTGAACTAGATACTGGCGAACTGATTGAGTAAAAATGGATTGGTGTTTGCGGAGTGC
The DNA here is from genome assembly GCF_055761805.1 of Camellia sinensis. NCBI lineage: Eukaryota > Viridiplantae > Streptophyta > Magnoliopsida > Ericales > Theaceae > Camellia > Camellia sinensis. The sequence continues at coordinate 8,579,596 of NC_138974.1, read as the reverse complement.
TCTGCACTAACGCTACTGACTGTCTGTCCCTTCTTTGTCGAGTGATCGGTAGAACTGAGACTAACTCGGCTGACCACCAATAAGGTCTTGAGCTTTGCAAAGCTGCCAAAATGGGTCCACACAACTTGGGGAATATCAGGTCTTTCTGAAGCTATGATGGTAAACTACCTAGCAAAAAGAAAGAAAGAAAAACATAATCAAAACTCAGACAGCACTTTGGCCCCAATTTACAACAGTCAAAACGCATAGCTGAACTGTAATCCCCACTAAACTCTATTCTCAAACTCATACTGATATGAACCACCCTATACAGTTTCATTGAAAAGGCACATATCAAGTAAAAGAACCAAAACACCCTCATGAGGGGGTAGGGTTACCTTGTCCTAGATTTTTGGGATGATCTAGGCTACACTATTTCAAACAAATGGGTTTCACAGCATCCTTCAAATGGGTGGCATCATGTCCTAAGTTGGAATAGTCACTATACCTTCACTATATGCAACTAGATCGAATGGTCAAAAAGGTACCATGGCAAGATTACCTAATATACCTCTCACACCTAGCACCGAGGAGTGAAAGAAGGATCAAATGGCATTGCGGTAGTCTAGATCCAAGGGTTGTGTTCCCATCATGGCAGATCCCACAACCAGTCAGCCTTTTGGCAAGCTTTTGGGCAAACTTTTGGCAAACCGTCTAGGAATAGCAGATGGCAAACATAGTGACTTAGGCGCACTAATACAAATGCAATGCAAAGAAACATATAAATGTAGATAAAATTTCAATCATGAATTTCAAGTCAAGTTCTCTAAATCTCCCCAGTAGAGTCGCCAGAAACTGTAGCTCGACTTTTCGTGCCCTTATTCGGAAGACGAATAAGCCCTACAGTTCAGACTCTACTTGTGGTTCTGAATCTGATCTCACAAGTGAAATGTGAAATAGATAAACACAAAATGAGTCCAAATCTGACAATTCTTTTTGGAAAATCAATTTTGAATCAAATTGTCAAAAATGTGTTTTGCCAGATACAGAGTCGCCACCTAAATATTTTTGAAAAATTTAGGAAACCCATGACTCGTGCCAAAGGCCACGTATCCGTCATCACCAAGATTGTCTAGGCTTGGGAACTTAGGTATAAGAGGGGAAGGTCATGAATTGAGCATCCCACTCGCCCGATCAAAGATCGGCATCTACTAATTATGATGTGATTCTTATTTACATTATATGCTCTTGTTTCGATTTATTAGGCTAACTTACTATATGACGCGCACACAAGCATAGATTAATTTGCAAGAATTGGAACGCTTGATTTCATGTTTGTTTTTGAAAAGAGTTTGTGAATGTGCCACTTGCAAAAGTGGGGTCAAATGTACATTAATCAAACTATCCCAATTCAAGCAACTAGCCTTCATCCATAGGCATTCAAACAGTTTATCATTTAAGCACTTAGCCTCATGGCAAGCATGCTAAACATGGCAACAATCACACTTATGCAATATGCCAAAGTATAGAAATGCTCACCGAGTACTCCAAGGCAAGCCAAAACAAGCAAAAGAGTTAGAAAATATGCATGATCCTAACTGATGCAACATGACTAATGCAACACATGCAATATGCAATTACTAGGCTCGGCTACTAATATGGCATATGAATCAATTTGATAGCATGCGGTCTAAGCATGTATTCAAAAAAGTATTAATGAACAATGCAAGTTAGAATGATGAACCGAGTCTCGGTGCATGCAAAACAAGTGGATGTAAATCATGAAAGATGCTAAACGAAACATGATGCTTCTAACTAACCATCATAAGCAGGTAAATAAAAGGGAGAAAGATGTGGGGTTAGAAGACATACACATTATTACAACATTGCGCCCTCACACAGGAGGGTCCGAATGAATAAACTAGCTAACTAATTAAAGCTAAGCTAATTAATTAACTATTACAAACCCAAATGAATAATTTAGCTAAACTACTTAACTAATGAATACAAACTAAATAAAATAATTAGCTAACTACTCTAGCTAATTAAATAATTACAGTACGAAATGAATTAGCTATTACAAAGCCACTACTTCAAGCACAACATTAATATTAACATCACTTCACGGATCCCGAGGATTGAGGGAGGGTTCATGCATGAATACGTTTCTACCCGAAGAAGGCCATTGTCCTATTGCCAGATGCCTCTATTGCACAGTAGAACATATACACCATTTTTCAACTCAAATCAGCTCTATTTTGCCTGAAAAAGCACACTGCCTGGTTTTGCAGAGGTAGCTCGCTGGTTACAAAAGGTGGCCACCAATAGTGGCCGCCGGCCATTGATGAATGGATTTTCCTTCTGTAACAGAGAGCAAATAGAGCAGGAACAAGGTATTCTCAAGGGTTTGTTTGCACAACTTACCTCTTCTTATCATTTGAACAGCTCAAAAGAGTAGTAAACTTGGTTCACAAACCATCAATGAATGCAATTCCATTGCGTAATGGCTTATGAACCAAAGGGTGAAAGTTCAATTAGTGCAACAAAACAAAACTCTCAAAACCACCTCCCTATCATAAATGATCAATGAATCTTGAGCCGTTTGCATCAGTCATGAGTATGAAACGACTCAAGATTCAAGGGTTCAATTACCGCCCGATTGAACCCAAGCGAAATTATTATCTTGCCCATTTTTAATCACCAATTTTATTACTCCATTTTAATTACACTTCAATTCTTTAATCAATTAAGTCCAAAAGTGAGTTTAAGTCCTCTAATGGAAAGAAGCATCAAACCAAGAGTTATTTTAGACATGAGAGAAGTGTCATGCCGTTGGTAATGAACCCCCAAAGGGATTAAACCATTAAGCATAAGACCTTAATCTCATGCTTTAAATGAGCAACTAGTTTGAACCAACTTTCAAAGCAAAGCAAAAACCAAGAAAGGAGGGAGGTTGGAGAGATGATTAAGGGTGAAAACAAGAATGGAAAGCATAAAACAAATACTATCAACTCAAATAAGATAGTGGCTAAGGCCTAAACCACTAAACCTATGAGGACAATTGCACTACAAGCATGCAATACAAAGCTCAAATGCAACAATGAACTAAAAATAGTCCTAAAACAGTGCTAAATAAGTCCTAAAACATGCTGGAATTAAGACAAAATTAGCTACAGCAATAAGCTAAAACATGGAGCTATGTAAGCTAGTAAATGAAACACAAGGAAGGGAGGCTAACCCCTCCAATTTTGGACTTCAAAACATGTTTTTAGCCACTGAAATAACTCTGAAAATCAGTGTTTAAAAGCTTAAAAAAAGATAGTGTAAATGTGGGAAACACAAGGGTAAAGGCTAGGGAAGCAAGGTGGAAAGAGAGGTGAATCACCCTTCCACCCTTTAAGGCCTTAAACCACAAGTTTCAGCCCAAAATTTCAGAGTTTACATAGCCCAAAAATAGTAGAAAAAACAGTAGGAAAATAATAGGAAAATAGCAAACAAAACCAAGGAAAACAAACTAAGCCTTATACCTCTTGAAGAGGAGGTCACTTCCAAGCAACAATACAACACAAAAACACCCTCATGAGCTCAAGTAAGGCTCCAACGTACCTCAGCTCAAAGGTGGTAAGGTTTGGTTAAGAGTGTGTAGGCAAAAGCTCAAGAAATTTCAAGAGAGAGAATTAATTTTGCTCCAATTTTTCTAACCCACAAAAATAGGAGAGGGGGTCCTATATTTATAGAAAAATAGGCCACTCCCTCAGAAACATCCATCCATACACGTGGGAGCAGATGCAAGCATCTGTGCAAACAGTTGACACAGTTGGCATAAAATATCTGCAAAACACACTTTTAGCCGGCTGGCCATAAATGGTGGCCGACTGGCCACACTCTTGGCCGGCAAGGCACAAGGGTGGCTGGCAGCCCACAAAAATAGGCCTGTAGGTCCCAAGTTTTTCAAGTTTGAAAGATTGAGGCTTTGGTGCAAAGACAATGCACAAGGTTTGTAGGGTTCTGAGGCTCAGAGCTGTGGCATTTCGCTGAGGACTTTCAAGCACTTGACAAGCATATACATTCATCATTAGGTGTGCAAGTGATGGTGCCCAAGTTGTAAGGGCGGTCAAAAATGGGGTGTCTACTGTATATCATTTAAACACTTAGCCTTATGGAAATATGCTTGATATTATAACACTAACACGCAATGTATCATGCTAAAACTCGAAATTGCTCACCTAGTACTCCAATCCAAAACAAAGCAAAATAATTAGAAAACATGCATGCTCTTAACTAATGCAATATGACTAAATGCAATGCACACATTATGTAATTTTAATAGGATCGACTATGAACATGGCATATGATTCCATTCAAAACATGCGATAAAGCACGTATTCAAGTAATAAATTCGAATTGACATTGGGTTAGTATGATGACTCAAACCTTGGATGCATGTAAGACAATGGATGCGAATTATAAGAATGCTAATTTGAAAATAAGCAGGTAAATAAAATAGAGAAAGACGTAGGGTTGGAAGACATAGATGTTATTACATATTAGCCCTCATGGAAGAGGGTGCGAATCAATGTCAGAGAGTCCGAATTAAACTAATTATTACAAAACCGAGTGAATAAATAAATAACTAACTAGCTAAGCTATAATTAACTAACTAGCTAATTTATTACAACAAAATAGGCTAACCATCTAACGAATCATTGCTACAACAATATTAATTACGACAATCAATAATTACAACAATATTAAAATCATTAATTTACAATTTACAACGGAAGCACAAGGATGGCATGCTCGTAGCGGTTTCAGAAGTAATTATGTTTTCCTTCCTCGAAATCTATCCAGTTTCACCTTCAATCACTGCCCTTTGCTTCTGCAAAACACACTGCCTTACCAAACATTGATGGCCGGCCGACCCCCAATGAAGCCCAGCTGGACCCAAATAAGGCCGGTCATGCCCTAATTTTATGCAAAACTCTGTTTTTGTGTTCTGAGGTGAAAACAGTGCAGACAGAATTTTTTGAGCTCTATTTGTCCCTCTTGCTCTTCTCTTTCATGGAAAGCCTCAAGAGAAGAACGAAGTCATTTCCAAAACTATCAATGAGCAAAATTGATTGCTTGATGAGTTAGGACATGATTTTGGACAAAAATCAATGAGTGCAATGAATTAATAACCACCCCTTCCTCCTATCATGGAGTAAGCTCAAAGAGGGAAAAAGACACGCTCCAAGATCCGTCAAAATATCATGAATTGACATGTGACGACTCTTGACATAATGGACTCGGCATAATGTCCGGCCGAATCTAACCAATTTTATTCATCTTCCTTATGTCGGTTGACTTGCTTTTAAGCCAATTTTATTAATCCTTTTTTATTTACCTTTCCATTACTTAATCAATTTGTCCAATAATGAGAGTTACGTCCACTAAAAGGAGAGAAGTGTCAAACAAGAAGTTGTTTTCAACATTAGAGGGATATAATGCCCTGATAATGAACCTCCGAAGAGATTAAACCATTTAGCATTGTATGTATCTTTCTCATGTTTAAACAACATTCGGTTGAAACAACTCTCAAAAGATAAGAAAAAGCAAGAAAGAATGAAGGTTGCAGAAATGATTATGCAAGGTTGATTTACTACACAAGTGAGACTCTTTACATGGAATTAAGTAAGAAAGAGCTATCAACTCAAATGACTCGGTGTCTAAGGCCTAAATAACCAAAGCCATGAGGACTTGCAACACAACAATCATAATATTCAAAGAATAAACTACTTAAATAAATTAAAATAGCCCTAAAACAGCCCCTAAAGTGCTAAAAAATAATAGCTAAAACCATGTTAAAAGAGCACAAAAAGATAGGCAGAAACAAAAAGACACAAAGCTAGTAAGCAAAACTAAAGAGGGGTGGCTATCCCCTCCACTTTTGGGACTTCTTAATCATATTTTAGCCTCTGAAAATAGTCCAAAAATAGCCTCAAAACAGTGGCTAAAATCAAAGAAATAAGTGGGAAACACAAGGATATAAGCTTGGAATAAGGTTCAAGGTTTAAGGAAGGGTGGTTCACCCCTCCACCTTTGGTAGCTCTTAAATCACAAATTTTAGCCCACAAAACAGTCCTAAAACAGTGTACAAAGCATGTAAAAGAGAGGAAAAGAGGAAAAGAGAAATAAGGAAGAAGATGCAAAAGTTATATCTCTTGAAAAAGAGGATGCTTGTAGTTGGACAAACTTGATTCCAACACCCTCAAGTTTTATGAAATATGGTTTGAAACTTGAACAAAAGCTTCAAGAACAAGCTCTAATGGTGTATGTATTGTGTATGTATAGCTAAAGAAGGTTTGAGGATCAAAGGAGGAAGGAAGATGGAAGGAGGTCTATTTAGCTCTTCAAAGCTTTTGGAAATTTTGCTAACCTTGAATTCTGAAGGAAGAGGTCGAATTTATAGAGTTTGAGCCAATTTGATCAAAAATATCTTCCAACAAAGATATGTGTTCAATTCCCGCCAGCAGTCTGTTTAGCGCCATTAAGACCCAGCCGAGCCCTAAAACACACAGCTGGGCCTAAAAAGCAAGTCTAGAAAAGTTTTCATTGAGACCCGGCCGGGTCTAAATGAGGCCCAGTCGGTTCTAAATGGACCCAGCCAGGTCCAAAAATCCACATTTCAAACCTGACTTCAAACGAGCATATCTCCCTTATTCGGACTCGGTTTTAGGTGATTCTTGGGTCTAAATTGAAGCCCCGGAAGCATAATTTCCAATGGTAGTGGCCTTACATCTGAATTCTAAGTGTGCAAAGAAATATGCCTAATTTAGTGAAGGCTGCTCATTTTTTCTCAACGATTTGATGCTCAACTTCTTCCTAAACTAGTTTTCTTCCCTCCCCTCCTATTTCCTTCAACTCCAAACCTATAAATAAGATGTTTTAAATATTTTTAAAGAGTTCACCTCCCTTCTATTTATTTCCACTTTGTTATTACTTGGTTTACCGAAAAATGTAATATTTTACACGAAATGCGAACCTTGGAACATCGTAGAAACATTTGGCAAAAAATATTTTGAAAGGAAGGTTTTAAGGTCTAAAATAGTTTGGCCAAAATGGGGTGTAAGGTTTGGCATTAAGCTTGAATCCAAATTTCTTCGCTGAGAATTCAAAAGATTGCACAGTGTGACTTTCATCATTGGGTGTTTGGAATAAAGCGCCCAAGTCTTAAGGGCGGTCAAAAATGTGGTGTCTACAGTTGTCCCTCTTTGACAAAGCTCGAATGCATGAAATGACGTGAGTGAATGTTAAAGCCCAAAGACGACCCATTTTGACAAGGCCGTAAGACTTGAGCAAACAAACAAAATACAGATGCAGTTGGTTGAACCCGAGGGTTGCCTACATATCCCTTTTGCAAGGAATCAAACCAACGTAGTTCAGGAGCAAAACGCAAATGATACACAATGCAATGCAACAATATAATCAAACCACAAGCAATGCTTACCAAACAAATATCATAAAGGAATGGGGATGCAAATCAAACTATGTTTAATATAGAAAAGAAGTGAGGGCATGAGCCAAACGACGCCTAACACAGGCTAAGTGCCTACATCCTTAATACTGGCCGTAGTGCAGCATGGATGCTTACACATAACAGAACCAGTTTTAACGTGAAAGGGGTGCGAGCACCTACAAAACTATATTTTTCGTAGAAAGAGAAAGAGTACAAGTAATTGGGAGGTATACTATGAGTGAGAAATGATTTACAGAGGAAAGATAATGTTCCTAAATGTTGAATGCAACAAGACAAAGTACAATGCAATGAATGCAATGAATAAAGTGAATAAGGGGCGCAGGCCGAACCACGTCTTACCTAGAAAAGGCATGGACACAAAACAGACCACGTCTACTGGCCTCAGCGTAGCATGGGTACTTACACAGACAGAACCATGTTTTAACGAGGAAAATGTATAGGCACATGCCAAACTAAGCTTAACATGGAAAGGATGTAGGTAATAAAATGGTACGATGCAATGGATGTAATGGATAGTGCAGTAGATGCATGGATGTTATATGCAATGCAATAGACGTAATAGATAATAATGGATATGATGTAGTAGCTGGGAAGTGAAAGTACCTTACAAGGGCAATTGGCGATGACTCACCTCATGCTGTTGGGGACCTTCCCTTTCTTCTTGGTTTGAAGACTTCTTCCTTCATCTTGCGCTTCTAAACCACGGGTACTACTTTTCTCCCTGGCTATGTTTGCAACTTTCCCTATTCACCAACAGGATGACAAACTAGGTTGGTTCAGTATCCAGAATTGAGGCGCATACAAGCCACCTCAACCTATGGGGTTACCATACAGATTTCAAGCCGAGGATACACCCCTGTTCTCAAAAATTCTAAACATTTGCGTTCTAGGCCTTGCCATTTAAACTCTAGTTACCACCATTGCAGTTGGTCTCGTAGGAACTCACTACAAACACAATCAGATGGCTATACCAAACTGCCTGAAGCCGTTCGGGCACGACAAACACCAAAGGAATTGTGCCTTTAGAGGATTTAAGGTGTCCTAGACCCTAGGAGTGCACAAGACAGTGTGGGGTGAATGAATGCACAAAACAATGCTATTTGAATGCATAAGACAATGTGATGGAGGTGAAAGCACAAAACAGTGTGAACAATTGCATAAAACAGTACGATACAAAGTGAATGCACAAAACAGTGCGAACTCTAGGTGCACAAAATAGTGCGATACAAGGGACAGATGCATGAATGCACAAAACAGTGCAATACAAAGTGAATGCACAAAATAGTGCAAACTCAAGGTGCACAAAACAGTGAGATACAAGGTGCACAAAACAGTGTGATGAAATGTGCACGAAACAGTGCGATCAAAGTGCACAAGACAGTGCAATACGAGATGAATGCACAAAACAGTGCGATGAAAGGTGAATGCACAAAACAGTGCGATACAAAGTGCACAAAACAATGCGAACTCAAGTGAATGCACAAAATAGTGCGAACTCAAGGTGCACAAAACAGTGCGATACAAGTCAATGCACAAAATAGTGCGATACAAAGTGCACAAAACAGTGCAAACTCAAGTTGCACAAGACAGTGCGATACAAGTTGCACAAGACAGTGCGATGCAAAGTGTACAAAACAGTGTGATACGAGGGACAAATATACGAATGCCCACATGATAGTACGATACAGGGTGCACAAAATAGTGCAATACAAAGCACACAAAACAATGAATTATGGATAGAATGCACAAAATAGTGCGATGCAAGTTGCAATATAAGATGAATTCACAAAACAGTGTTATATGAGTGCACAAAACAATGCGATACAGGGTAGAATGCACAAAACAGTGCGATACATGGTGAATACGCATGATATGCAAAGGGAAATGAGCAGTACATAGGGTAGTGCATCATGTACCTTATGAAATGAGTGTAGGGCAACTTGCCACAACTCATTGAAATGTAACACAAAGGGAGGCAACTCGACACAAAACAAAGTCAAGAGCAAAAGCAACCAATCATGCAGTTCAAATTAATCACAGTGTATGAACATGCATGCATAATCCAAAACACATATATTAATCAGAGGGAAGATGGCAATCCCAAAAGAGTCTTGAAATGGTCGGAGACAATTTTCGAAAGCTGAATCATATCAGAATCATCACGGGGGTGAGCTACCTTAATCCAGGGAAAAGTGCCCAACAAAAGGCTTTGAGTCGACTAAGGGAAAGGTCAGGTTCATGCCCCTTGTTCAGATGATGACCCAATTAGACGCACTGAAAAATGCCCCTAGTGTCTAGTCACTGGCCACTGGTTGGGTTCATGCCCCTTGTTCGATGGATGACCTGGTCAGATATACTGAAATTGCCCCTAGTGTCCAGCCACTAGCCACCTTTCCTAACATTATGCAGCCACGTGTGATGGGGATCATCATATCCTAGAAAGGTTGCCAACCAATCAGACTCATGCTTCTTTTCTTTCCCGACATGTTGAGAACTTACTCTGGTCCCCTCCAAAACGGTGACAGATAAATGCAATGCCTCTTGCATGGGCACTCTTAGTTTGTCTATAAATTCCACATATGGACTTGTTTTTGAGTTTGGAGCGAACAGTCGTGTATGGAATTTTGGCGATGCCACTCTATTGAACTTTGAGCGACAAATATACTAGGGTGACTCAATGAAGAGCGTTTTTTAGCGTCAGACACACTATGGTGACTCAATGAAGAGTGCTGACTGAAACAAACAACAGGCAAGACACAACAGAACTCACAACTAACCCAAAAGTAGAAAAAGACTCAAGGTGACTGATCATTCATAGTGCCCCTAGTATTACTTATGTTTCCTTTAAAACTCAATTTCGCAAAACCTGAGTTTTGATTCATTTTTTGCTCAAGTTAGAGATTCAACTAATAAGTTCAAGTATTGAAAATTTCTTCACTTGTTGATTCAAGCTAGTTATTTCTCACCCAAAGCAAGTATGATATGTACAGCAGCCGGTGTAGCTCATAGATTGATGCGAAGTTGACGACGTGAATAGAGCAAGATACTTGGGTCGAGGTGGATGAGATGGATATGGTTTAGATCGAATTTCAAGATAAAGTTGCCTACGTATCCCAAGAATGGGAATCAAGTCAACGTAGTTCATGGCTGAGGTTCACTCGGGTATTGACATTCTCCTTTTGCGCTCTAACTTTTGCCAAAGTCACCCCTTCGGGGTTTTCAACCTTGCGAGCTCTATTTATTTGATTTCTCATTTTTTATGCTCTAACTTTTGCCTAGGTCACCCTTTCGGGTTTTCGGCCAGGCGAGCCTCTCAAGGATAGCGTTATAACATTTGTGGTGAATTTGATCAATAATCATCCTTGCCCTAACACTAGAATTGGCTTCACCTTTATTTGGGTTAGGTTATTTATTCTCTTATGCATGTCTTCTTTCTTTCTTTTGCTTCATTTTCAGAGTTGGTTCTTCTTGCAATGTGGTACTTCCTCGCATTAGATTCCCCAGATTCAGACAATAGTTCCCTTCTTCACAGTTGATTGGATTTCAATCTAATGAATACCCCTAGATTGGCTGTTGACTTTTTTCTTTTTCTCTTTTTTTTTTTCTTCTTTTTTTTTTCTTTTCTCTTCTCTTTTTTTCCTCTTTTGGTTTTTTTTATTTTTTCTTTCTCTTTTTTTTTTCTTCTTTCTTTTCTTATTTTTGGTTTCTTTTATCCATTTCCTTTTGAAGTAATGAAAATACCAGGGGAAGAAATTCTATGATTGTGAGGTCTAAAAGCCATCTTGTGCTTGCCAAAATGATCGTCCAACGGTGAAGAGGATCCCCAGGACAATGTAGAATACCACGCACGATTCTGAACCTATCTTCGCAGGTTTTACAAAAGAAATAGCTTAAAATTTTGAAATCATGAACAACTTTGTGCTGATAAGTCAGAATTCACTCAAACCATTTGGGAGATCCTTCTCAACACTCGAGCATATTAACAGAATCTCATTCAAAAAAAAAAATCCAAAGCTTTTCTATTTTTAAAAAGTCACACATGCATTACTGTAGGCACGACAAAATGATCAAAAACTTGACTCTCGCTTTCTTATAAAGATGAAGACCTGGGGGTACACGAGAGCGACTCGAAGGAAAAGACTCAACTGACGCAACAATGCGAGAAAAGACAGAGAAAATAAAACTCACAACTCAACTATTTATAGGACACAACTCAAAATAAAATCAACACCTTGGAGACAAAAGGGGTTTTCATTCTCCAAATCCATCTGCAGAATTCAAAAACAACTTCAAGTAGCCCACGGGAGGGTTCAAACCAGCCTTCAATTCAACAATACTAACACCTACACCCAATAGGATTTATTCCTAGTTGTCCCCACACATCTCCTTGGCCGTGCTAGCTAAAGTCAATGTTGGTTGTTGGCAAACCATAGATGGGATTTATGTTATGGAGTGGCAATCTATTGCAGTCAGGGAGAAGTTTATTGATAGATTTGGGATTTTTAGGTGGAGTAATGACCTTGTTGTTAATCAAGTCTTGAATTTCATGGCGAAGGAGAAAGCAGCGGTCAGTATAGTGACCATACTGCTGATGGAATGTGCAATATTGGGTAGGGTCATGTCTAGGTGGGAGAGGATTAGGGAGAGGTTGTGGATTGAGCGGTTTGAGAAATCCTTTCTCCATCAATATCTTCAATGCGAGAGTTGGGCTCATATGGCGATAGCCAAAGGTTCATTTTTGGGAAGAAGAAGCATCAGGTTTAGAAACATTGGTAAATGGGTTGGCAAGTGTTGGCCAGGTATTCATGGGTTTGGGACTGGACTCAGGATGGGTGTTTCTGGTAACGCATCCCTTTTCATTATTTGCCCTCTAATTCAAAATGCTCCTAACCTGAGCGATAAAAGTGTTATCCACAGTTTTTGCAACAACTACGAGCATGTGTTGTTTGTTCAACCCATTGATCTTTAAAGTTTCAATAGCCCATCGAAGATGTGCATAGGGATCAATACTTGTCCTGGCTTTATTCTTGCCACTTGCTTTAGCTTGGCCAAGGGATTGGGTGGCTATATCGAAACGAGGCCCATTTGTTGTTGGTATGTCATCACCCAGACTTGAGATAGCTTCGGGTTGGCCTTTTCCAACTGCAGCTCGACCCAAGATTAGGGAGCTTTTTGACAAGATTGAAGTGCTACTACAATTTGTGAAGATCATTGTGTCCTGGGAGATAAACGCCTTTTATCCGTAAGCTCCGTAGCGGGGTGAATCTGTCTTAAGGACAGAGTGCCACACACTCGACTTGGTCTCTTTGTACTAATTCACATCGGCAAACAAATTCTATAAGTAATTTATTTTATTTGTTTGACTTGGTTTCAAATTATTTATTTTACACAGAAGATTGTTCCAACAATCTTAAGACAGATCCGAATTATTCTGTTTATACAGAATTTTCGTTTGTTTTCTTTTCTCTTTCTTTTTCTTACAGAAATTATTTTCTATGGTTTTACAAAATAATATTCTAGTTGAAAAAACAAATAGTAGTAATTTACTGTTTGACAAATAATAGTAATATACTGTTTATTTTCTTTGACAACTAGTAGTAATATACTAGTAGTCATTAATAATTTAGAATATTTATTTATGAAATTGGTCAGAAATTAATTTTGATTTTCAGAAATAATTTCTGAGGTTTCATTAATTAAAATTTTGTTTCGTATTTTAATTTTTGAAGTGTTACAGAAATTTAATTTTCTGCGTGGAATTAATTTGTTTAAATAAAATTTTATTTTGTTTTCAAATTAATTGGAAACAAAAGTTACAATTCTTGTTTCTTTTATTTTTTACAGAATTTAATTCTGTGGTTTTGGTTTAAATTTTCTGTGTAGTATAAAATTTTAATTCCAATTTTGTTTTTTAATTTAAAATTCATGGCTACTAAAACTGGTCAAACTAATACTCAAACTAGTACTGGTATGGTGGCTGCAACTGCGCTAACCCTCTCTCCTCTTGTGACGGTGCCAGTCAATCACAGTGAAAAGCCAGAGAAGTTCTTAGGAACTGATTTTAAAAGATGGTAGCAGAAAATGCTATTCTATCTTACTACTATCAACCTGGCACGTTTTCTCCTTAAGGATGCTCCTACTCTGAAAGAGGATGAAATCGACCGGCAAGTGGTTGCTGCTATCGATTCCTGGAAACATGCTGATTTCCTTTGCCAGAACTACATCTTAAACGGATATGACAACACATTATACAACGTCTACAGTCCTATCAAGACGGCAAAGGAACTTTGGGAGTCTTTGGAGAAAAAATACAAGACAGAAGATGCTGGCTCGAAGAAATTCATAGTAGGCAAATTTCTGGATTTTGTGATGGTTGATTCTAAGACTATGATCAGCGAAGTTCAAGATCTCCAACTCATTCTGCATGACATTCATGCAGAAGACATGTCTCTCAGTGAATCCTTCCAAGTTACTGCCTTAATTGAAAATTTTCCACAAGGCTGGAAAGAATTCAAGAACTCCCTCAAACACAAGCGCAAAGAAATGACTTTAGAGGAATTGATTGTGCGTTTGAGGACTGAGGAGGACAACCGCAATTCTGAAAAGTGGGCTGGTAAGCATCCAATAGAGTCTACGACAAATGTGGTGGAGCATGCGCTAAAAACAAAGAAACTGAAGTTTTTTGGAGAAAGTTCCTTACAAGGCTTTAAATGAGAGGAAACAAAGAAGTACAAGTTTAATGGCAAATGTTACATCAGTGTCAAAGAGAGACATCAAGCCAAAGATTGCTGAAGCAAACGCAAAGGCAAAGGAGGATCAAGCAAGAAGCCTGCTCAAGCCAATATGACCGAAGCGGGCAAAATTTCCAATGGTGTAGATGACATAAATCTTTCTGAAGTTGTTTTCGAGGCAAATCATGTCAGAAATCCTAAAGAGTAGTGGGTGGACACTGGTGCTACTCGCCATATTTGTGCCGACAAAAAAATGTTCACGTCTTATTCTATAGTGGACAACGGTGAACAACTTTTTATGGGCAACTCCTCGACTTTTAAAGTTGAAGGACAAGGAAAGATTATTCTGAAGATGACATCTGGAAAGGAACTCACTCTCAACAATGTGCTGCATGTATCGGACATTCGCAAGAATCTAGCCTCCGGATCTCTGTTGAGTAAAAATGGGTTTGGGCTAGTGTTTGAGAGTAATAAATTTGTACTAAGAATGGGATGTATATAGAAAAAGGTTAGATGTCTGATGGCCTTTTCAAAATGAATGTAATGACTGTTATACCCTTTGTTATTAATAAAAATACACCTTCTTCTTACTTGTTTGAGTCTTCAAATTTGTGGCATGGTAGACTAGGACATATTAATTATGGATCTTTGCGTAGATTAATTAATATGGAACGTTTACCTAAATTTGACATTGATTTAAATCATAAATGTGAAATTTGCGTTGAGGCAAAATTAACTAAAACTCATTTCCATTCAATTGAACGAAGTACGGAGCCACTTGAATTAATTCATAGTGACATTTTTTATTTTAAATTAATTCAAACTAGAGGTGGAAAAAAATATTTTATCACTTTCACATATGACTATACTAGATATAGTTATGTTTATTTAATTCGAATCAAGGATGTAGCTTTGGAAACTTTCATTTAATACAAGAATGAAGTTGAAAATCAATTTATTAAGAAAATTAAAAAAAAAAAAACTTAGAAGTGATAGAGGTGGTGAATATGAATCACCTTTTGGTAAGTTTTGTAAAGAGCATGGAATAATTCATCAAACCACCGCTCCTTACTCACCTCAGCAAAATGGATTTGCTGAAAGAAAAAATAAGACTTTAAAAGAAATGATGAATGTCATGTTAATAAGTTCTGGTTTACCTCAGAACTTGTGGGGGAAAGCAATACTTTCTGCTAATTATATTCTTAATAAAGTATCCCAAAAAAAAATGAATCAAATACCTTATGAAATGTGGCATGGGAGAGTACCATCTTACAAATACTTAAAAGTGTGGGGGTGTTTGGCTAAAGTGGCTATTCCTAGTCCTTAAAAGACTAAGAGAGGTCCTAAAACAGTTGACTGCATATTCATTGGTTATGTTAAGAATAGTAGTGCATATCAATATTTGATTCATAAGTCAGAACATTCCGAAATGCATGTAAATACTATTATTAGATCTCGGAATGCATCTTTCTTTGAACATGTATTTTCGAATAAAGCTGGACAACAGACTAGTACCAATAAAGATCTTATGATGCTATTACTAGTCATGATCAAGAACAAGAGCAAGAGACGGATCAAAATGAGGAAGAGGAACGTAGGCGTAGTAAATGTGCCAGAATCCAAAATTTTTTGGTCCAGATTTTTTAACATTTTTGTTAGAAAATGAGCCTTTAACTTTCAAAGAAGCTATGTCTAGTCCTGAAGCTCCTTTATGGAAAGAAGTTGTAAACAACGAAGTTGAATCCATTCTGCAAAATCACACTTGGGAGTTGGTGGATTTGCCACCAGGTTGTAAACCTCTTGGGTACAATTGGATTTTCAAAAGAAAAATGGAAGCGGATGGATCAATTGACAAATACAAGGCAAGACTTGTGGTTAAAGGATATAAATAAAAAGAAAGCCTTGATTACTTTGACACGTACTCACCAGTTACTAGAATAACATCCATTAGAATGCTAATTGCTATTGCATCGTTGTACAATCTAGAAATTCATCAAATGGATGTGAAAACCGCTTTCTTAAATGATGAGTTAGATGAAGAAATTTACATGAAACAACCAGAAAGATTTTTTGTTCCAAGAAAAGAAAAGAAAGTGTGTAAATTGGTTAAATCATTATATGGTTTAAAACAAACGCCAAAGCAATGACATAAGAAATTTGACAAAGCGATGATGTCCAATGGATTCAAAATTAATGAATGTGACAAATGTTTTTATATGAAAAACACAGGTTATGTGATTGTGTGTCTTTATGTAGATGATATGCTCATTATAGGTAGTAATAATGAAATGATTAAAACTACCAAGAAAATGTTAAATAAACATTTTGACATGAAGGACGTGGGGATTGCTGATGTAATACTTGGTATGAAAATTACCAAAACATCAGAAGGTTATGCTTTGTCACAATCACATTACATTGAGAAAATACTTGACAAATTTAGCAAAGATGATGATCATCTTGTTAGAACACATGTGGATGTTAATTTGTTTCTTTCTAAGAATGTATAGGAAAGTATTTCTCAATTAGAGTATGCCCAAATTATTGAAAGTTTAATGTACTTGATGAACTGCACTCGCCCGGATATAGCTTATGTAGTAAGTAAATTAAGTAGATATATGAGTAACGTAGGAGTAGAACACTGGAAAGCAATTATAAGGGTTCTAAGATACCTTAGATTTACTGGTAACATTGGGTTGAATTATACTAGATATCTAGCAGTACTTGAAGGATACTGTGATGCAAACTGGATATCGAATACTAGAGACTCAAAATCCACCAGTAGGTATGTTTTTACTTTTGGTGGTGTGGCTGTATCTTGGAAATCTTCCAAACAGACTTGCATTGCTAGGTCTATTATGGAATCAGAATTCATAGCTTTAGATAAAGCTGGGGAAGAAGCAAAATGGCTTCGTCACTTCCTTGAAGATATTCCAATGTGGCCAAAACCGGTGCCTGCTATATGTATACATTGTGATAGTCAATCAGCAATTGGTAGAGTACAGAGTCATATGTATATCGGTAAGTCACGACACATTCGTCGTCGACATAACACCGTGAGACAACTACTCTCTAATGGAATTATTTCTATTGAAAATGCGAAGTCTAAAGACAACATAGCGGATCCACTAACCAAAGGGTTAGCAAGAGAGTTAGTTAAAAATTCATCGAGGGGGATAGGACTTAAGCCTATTAAATAAGAGTTACCACAATGGCAACCCAACCTAGTTGACTAGAGATCCCAAGATCTAGGTTCAAAGGGACAACCGAGTTTTGTATGACTTAGAAGGATTACTGTGGAGTCAAACTCCTATCCATTTCTATGATGAAATAGTAATGTTTGCAGTGTTTTAGGTTAAGTAATACTTTTAATGATTCTTATATCTAGGTATACCTAGTGGCATATGGCAGGATACTCTTCATAAGAATCACCTATATGAGTGTAAACTGGGCCAATTCTATGAGATTTGTGAAAGGCTACAAGTCTTTAGAGCACTCATGAAAGACCAGGTTATTCAGGGCCAAAATGAACACAATAGTGAGAACTAAACTGTATCTGGTGATATACTATGTGAGTTCTATTGTCTTGGTTTACACAAATGACTGAACAATTTAAGACATCATGTTCACTGATTAGCTAGTAAATTCAATAATGTTTCATAAAGGAATGTTCAAAACCAAAAGCTACCTATCCTTTGCAAAATATTCCCAATTTCTATACTCTCTGTAATTAGATCATGTTGTTGCATTTTCTTACCGTCAAATTCCATTCATGTGGGGGATTGTTGGAAAAAATATGGTTTTATAAGTTTAATTTGGGCTAACTTTGAGCCCAAATTTGGATAGGGCCCACACGTCTTTTGAGGTGGGCCCGAAGAGGTGACGAGTTTCTTGTCGCATGGAAAGTCACACGATGAAGACGGTTCGTCAAAACCATTTATGAATGAATGGGAAGTTGACGTCGTTTTTGGGTTTATGGAATGGACAATTAAAGAATAAAATGTGGGTTTCCTTATAAAGCTTGTCCCACATTGGAAACTTAAGAAAACTTATGTGTGTATGTAAGTTCTAGATGGAAACACTTGAGTTGGGCCCCAAGGGGCACCCCAAGTTTGTAGAAGGGAAGAGTTATGGACAAAGTGAACCTTGCCTCAAACCACCACACGCGCGCGCACGCCGCTGCCGTCCGTCCGTCTGACCAGTCGGCCAAGCCGTGTCGGGCGCAAGTGTGGGTTGTGGGTCAGGTCGGTTCTAACATTAATTTTTTAGACAAAATTTATTTGAATTTTTTCAAGTTCTTGCAGAAAAATTAATTTTAATTTTGCGCCAATTTTTTCTGTCCAACCAGTGCTCTTTTTCAGTCCATTTTCTAGCAGGTTCAACAGGTTCAAACTGTTTAACAGATTGAAAAATTGCCTAGCAGTTTCGGGCAGTTTTAAAACTACCAGTAGTTAGCAGATCTGTCCAATTTCAAATTGTATCTGTTCAGGGTTTTTGCACCTATTCAGTTCAAGATCATACCTATTCAAACAGCCACTTTTATACCTATAAATACCAGCATATTCCAGCAGTTTGGGGCATCCAAAAATATCCAGAAAAAATCTTTTTCTTCCCAGTTTTTCTCTTTAGTTGCATTATTCTTCATACTATTTTTTAGGAAAAAATTCAGAGAGTATAGAACATAAGTTTGGTTCACCGTACAAATTGTTTAGAGTGCTACTACGATTTGTGAAGATCATTGTATCCTGGGAGATAGACACCTTTTATCCCTAAGCACCGTAGCAGAGTAAATCTGTCTTAAGGACAGAGTGTCACACACTCAACTTGGTCTTTTTGTACTAATTCACATCGGTAAATAAATTTTGTAAGTAATTTATTTTATTTGTTTGATTTGGTTTCAAATTATTAATTTTACACAGAAGATTGTTCCAACATATATATATATACACAATCTATGCTCCACTTAATCAAGGGAACTCCTAACAACTAATAAGATATATCAAACAAGAAATGTGACAATTTTGTGAAGGTTTTTTTTTTTTTTTGATCGCCATTTTGAAAAAGTTTATCAACCAAACTAAATTAACAATGAATCACATTAATCATTTCCAGATGCAAAAGGGTGCTTAAATCTCATCATAAACCTACTACAACTATAAATCTAGTTAGCAAGAGACCAAATGACACTAAACTTATTTAGAATGAAAGGATGCCATTTGGTCCAATTCCTTGCATTGTGATTCCCTTTACATCCGCTCCACCCCATGTACCCTGCCATTCCTTTAGTTATTGTGACAAGGTTATATGTTAAAATGTAACAAAGTTGTGAAGAATAGTAAAATGTAACAAAGGTTATATGTACATTTTGTACTCAAATTCATTGAAAACATTAGATTTATTAAACCTAAAGAAATTAATAGCATTGATAATAAAGTGAATTGACGCCAACAAAATCAATTGAGTCATGTAATATTCGTGAATGAAATCAGAAAGAATAATAATTGAATAATAAAAAATAAAAACTGAAAATCATGAAACAAAATCAAGCTCCGTTTCAGTTACAGCCAAATCACAAGTACAGGAAATAAAATAGATTTAATTCCATGCCATATTTAAAAGCTTAATATATAAAACTATGTGGCTGATTTGTCTTAATAGAATTAGAAAAGTGAGAAATTAAAAACTAGTGATGTTAGTACTTCTACCTTGTTAGTTCTTCTTCTTCTTCTTCTTCTTCTCTTTCTTTGAAAGGTGAACCTATATTTAATAAGAACAAGTATTGTAATTAATAAGATATTGTATTGTCAAAAAAGATTTAATTAAATGATTGCTCACCTCTTGGGATGAAAATGCATGAGATTGTTGTTGATGTGACATTGGCCGAACAGTGGGATGACTACTAAGTGAATCAATAACCTATCATTGAATAAGAGGCTTAAGTTGTATAGTAGCTCTGGACAATTTAAAGTAATAACTAGTAAAAATAATGAAAATACCTGCTGCCTATGTAATGGGTTCGAGGGTGCAACAGCTGGTGCAACGGGCACGCCCGCAACTTGCAATTGAGATTCCAAAATCTCAATTCATGACTGAAAATCTGTGCGTATAGCCTGAATTTGTTTCTCCATTACGTCATTCATCTTCGACTCTAATTGCATTTGATACCGTTGAAGTTGTTCTTCAACTTGTTCTTGAACTCGAGTTTGGAAGATACGATTCTGCTCTTGTGACTACCTATATCTACCTCTAAAAACATCAGTGGGGGACGGTCCCAATCCAAACGTCCGAACACGACCAGGTCGCTCCGGCCCCATAACTTGTGTGAAAATTTACTCATTTAATGCAGCAGGGTCCGAAGAAAATCCCTCCATGTGCTCCGTTAGCCCATTCATTTAAGTCTGCAATTTTGAATTCAATAATTAGCATCCAATATAAATCATATTAAAAGTTCAATAAAGTAGTATCACATACCATAACTTCATTAACTGAATCACTATTTGACATCTGTGGGAGCCGGATTACCTTGGATCAATAGAGACTAATGAACAAGTCTGGTCCATAACATAGCCTCTATTCGGCACGATCCTAGTTAATTGAAGAGCCGAATAAAGTAGTCGACATTCGGAGCAGAAGAAGAAAGGCCGAGTAGAAGTATATGTAAAGTATCAGGGGTGGGCCAGGCCCTGAGGTCCAAGAGAATACTATAAATACAGGATCTTCAGTCAGAGAAAGAGGTGAGAATCGTTACGCTTAACTTAAAATACAAGTAATCTAGAGAGTATAGACTGACTTGCTCGTCGAAGTGCTAATTCCGGCACCCCCGACCGGAGTGTTAATTCTTTTTCAAGTGGCTAGCTGAGGATCACAAGCATCCCCCAGGATCAGAAGAGTATTTCCAAAACCACTTCTCCACAATTGGCGCTGTCTGTGGAAATACTCAAACACATCCATGGCGGGTGTAACGGAAGACCCTCCGATAGTCATTGATGAAACCACACAAAGAGACGACCTCACTCCAACAAACATGCTTGGACCGGAGACTATCCCCGCAAAACGCGCTTTGAACTTCGCATCACCCTTGACTTCAGAGCATGAGGCAATGCAAGCGATCATGGAACAAGCAAAGAAAAACAAACAGAGGTTGGAGAACATGATCACTGAGAACGAACGTCTCCGTCAGGATTTGGCCTTGGAAGTGGCGAAGTCCAAATAAGCTGTACTCCAAGATCCAGAACGACCTCTGAGGGCAGGTGGTCAACGACCTCGAGTCCGACAACAACACACTGATAGCGACTCCGACTCATTATCCCCAGAGCCCAAGAAGAAGGGACGATCTGAAACTTCTAGTTCCTCTGAAAAGAGTCCACGTATAAGGCATAAGCGCAGAAGAAACAGTTCAGATGAAGAAGACCAGCATGATCCTTTTGTGCGACGGATAGCAAGGGCGGTTCTGCCCAAAAAGTTCAAAGCTCCGTCATTCACTCCCTATGATGGAAAATCAGACCCCACCGATCACATCCGTCACTACAAGCAAGCCATGACATTGCATGTAGATGACGAGGCCCTCATGTGCCGAATATTTCCTAGCAGTTTGGGACCATTGGCTGTCAGGTGGTATTATAACTGGAGTCGGTTTCGATCAAGAGCTTCCATCAATTACAGAAATCCTTTAGGGCTAGATTCATCACCAACGAGGTCCAGCCGAAACAAGCCGACTCTCTCTGGGCGATACAGATCCAGCCAGGAGAAACACTAAGAGCATATTCGGCGTGCTATTGGGAGTGCTTTAATCTTGTCGATGACGCCTGCAACGACTCCATGGCCATCACCGCCTTCAAAATGGATTTGCATCCTGACAATGCTCTTTGCAGTTCCTTGACTAGAAGACCCCCCAAAACAATCTGGTCGTTGATGAAGAAAGTTCAGGAATATTGCAAAGTGGAGGATGACGCCTTGAGGGTTAAAGCCGGAAGCGTGGCCTACAAAATGGCCTCTTCTGAAATTGCTCAACCAATAAATTATGTACCACCTAAGAGCCCTGAACCACGGCATCGGGCTAAACGAGACAAGAGACGGGATTCCCGCCGATCAAGCGACCAATGCTCCCACCAAGCAAATGAACAACTGCAAGTTAATAGCAAGCGCATGAGGAGCACCGACAAGAAATATACGAAGTTGATAGAGCCGATCAGCGCGGTTATGTCCAAAGTCCAACACCTCCCATTCTTCAAATGGCCGTCCAAAATGGTGGGACCTCTCGACACGAGAAGACGGGATAGATGGTGTGAGTATCACAAGGACCATGGCCATGATACTGAGAGTTGTTATGCATTGAAGGATCACTTGGAGGAATTGTTACAAGATGGTCAGCTACAATAGTACGTCTGAAAAGGCAATCCAACCAAAGCGATAGCCTTAAGACAGGATTTCCCTCCGATCGGCGTGATCCACATGATATACAGCCTGCCAATGTTATCCGCGGTGCACATGATTCAGTCGAATCCCGACCCTCAAAATCAACTCACTCCGGCTAAACGGCCCCATGAAGCTGCGAGCATTGCTTTTGATGATTCAGATTTGGTCGGAGTGACACTTCCCCACATCGATCCCTTGGTAATTGAGTTACGCGTAAATCGATTCACAGTTAAGCGCGTACTTATTGATCTGAGGAGCACATCGGAGGTTATGTACTATAAGACATTCACCAAACTCGACTTTTCCGAATCGGATCTCTATCCGGCCCCTTTTCTACTATTCGGCTTCAACGCCAATCCAGAGTACCCATTGGGAAAAATCACACTACCCGTTCGAGCGGGCTCCCGATCAGTGGATGTGGAATTCTTGGTCGTCAAGCTGCCATCGCCGTACAATCTCATCATGGGGCGATCTTGGATGCATGTTATGCAGGCCATGCCAAGCACCTATCATCAGCTGCTACGCTTCCCGATAGAACGCAGCATTGAGCAAATCCGTGGCTCTCAGAAATCGACACAAGCATGTTATCTCCTTGCTCAAAAGACACCAAAGGAGTTGCAAGTGAACTCTATTGAGGTAACAGATCGGGAGAGCCTCGATGATGTTGGGCGGTTTCCAAATGAAAAGGCCACGGAAGACCTAGATCGAGTTGAAATCGACGGCAACCCAGACAGGTTCTTCATGGTCGACGCCTCCCTCAATCAAGCCGACAGATAGCAGCTAATTTCCTTCCTGCTCGGCAACCTTGATGTATTTGCATGGACTCCATATGAGATGCCGGGTGTAGATCCGTCTGTTTCGCAACACCGTTTAAATGTTGACCCTAAATGCAAGCCGATCATTCAGAAAAGCCGGTGATCAGCCGCAGAGCACACTGCCGCAGTTGTTGAAGAGGTTGACTGGTTGCTTGATGCCGAGGCAATCAGGGAAGTGACTTACCCTATATGGCTCTTTAATACTGTGGTTGTAAAGAAGAAAAATGGGACCTGGCGAGTCTGCGTTGATTTCACAGACCCAAACAAAGCCCGCCCCAAAGATTGTTTTCCTCTCCCCAGGATAGACCAACTGGTAGATGCTACAGCACGTCATTAGCGTATGAACTTCCTCGATGCCTACAAAGGCTACCATCAAATTGTCATGCATCCGGAGGACCAAGACAAAATTGCATTCCTCACCCCAAGAGGAACCTATTGCTATAAGGTTATGCCTTTTGGGCTGATGAATGCAGGGGCAACTTACCAGAGACTAGTCACTACCATGTTCAAGGAGCAACTCGGCCACACCATGGAAGTGTACATTAACGACATGGTGGTCAAATCCAAGGAAGAGCATAATCATATAGACAATCTAGAGGAGACATTCGGTATTCTACGCAAATATAGAATGAAGCTGAACGCTTCCAAATGTGCATTTGGGATCAGCTCTGGCAAATTCTTGGGTTACATTGTCAAGCACTGAGGAATCGAAGTCAATCCAAGGTAAATCACAGCAATCCTGGAACTCGGATCCCCTCAATCGGTCAAGGAGGTGCAGAAGTTAATGGGGATGGCTGCCGCACTTAACAGGTTCATCAGTCGTTCCAAGAACTGTTGCCGACAATTCTTTCATACACTACGGCAGGGCAAGGCTTTTGAATGGTTCGCTGAGTGCGAAACCGCTTTCAACAGCCTCAAAACCTACCTCCGATCAGTTCCACTCATGATAATACCTTCTGCAGGTGACTCGCTCATTTTGTATCTGGCAGTTTCCGACTGGGCCGTCAGCGCCGTACTGATAAAGGAAGAGCTGGGAGAGCAGCGGCCAGTATATTATGTGAGCAAAGCAATGGTCGACGTCGAAACACGCTACCTTCTGCTCGAGAAACTCATCCTCGCCCTAGTCATGGCAGCAAGAAAACTGATGCATTATTTCTAGGGGCATAGCATCGGGGTGCTAACAGATTACCCCCTCCGCTCAGTACGACACAGTGCGAAAGCATCAGGACGCGTTTCAAAGTGGGCTCTTGAACTTGGCCAGTACGATATTCAGTTTCTACCTAGAACCTCAATCAAGGGACAGGTGTTTGCTGACTTTGTGGCCGAATTCACTAGCGGTCTTGCCGACTTCAAGTCTGATGAAGTTAGACCTAAGCCGAACTGGAGAATTTATGTTGGGGACATTTGGCAGTTGTACTGTGATGGATCATCCAATCAACAGGGCAGCAGAGCCGGAGTAGTAATCATGGCTCCCGACGGCGCAATAATTAAGCAGGCTGTCAAACTCGGCTTTGAAGCATCAGATAACGAGGCCGAATACGAAGCCCTTCTGGCCGGTTTGAGGAATGCACACCTTCTGGGTGCTCGGCGTTTGCTGGTATTTTGTGATTCAAAATTGGTGATCAATCAACTAAAGGGGGAGTACGCAGTCAAAAATGACCGTATGGCGGCTTACATGAAATCGGCTAGCGCCTTGCTAGCCAAATTTGACCATCATGAATTAAATCAGATAACACGTGATCAGAACACACAGGAAGACATCCTAGCTTGCCTAGCCTCCTCCATTAACTCAGAGATTAAACGGACCATCGAAGTAGGTTTCATCCCAAAGCCGAGCATTGGCCCTTCGGAGGAAATCCAGGTCAATGTCATAAAGTCAGGACCGAATTGGATGGACCCCATTGCTGCATTCCTGTCTTCCGAATAGCTCCCAGCGGACAAAAAAGAAGCGCACAAGCTGCGAAACAAAGCCCTGCGATACTACTTGGATCCGCAAGGAAAGCTTTATAAAAAAATCCCTTTCTGGCCCATACCTAGAACGTGTACACCCGGACAAAGTCGAAGAGCTTCTGACTAAAATACATGAAGGCAGTTGTGGTGCCATTCTGGAGGGCGCTCCCTGGCCCATCGAGCTATAACACAGGGATATTACTGGCTGACAATGAAAGCTGATGCCGAATGCTATGTGAAGAAATGTGAACAGTGCTGGAAGTTCTCCCCATTAACCCATCTGCCTACTGAAGAGTTAAGCTCCATTACCAGTCCCTGGTCGTTCGCCCAGTAGGGACTTGATATCGTAGGACCATTGCCGAGGGCCCCAGGGAACAAGCGATACTTAATCATCACGACAGATTACTTCACAAAATGGGTCGAAGCGGAGGCGTTAACGCACATTCGAGATGCTGATGTTAAGCGCTTTGTATGGAGAAATATTATAACACGATTCGGCATTCCAAAAGCTCTTATCTCAGACAACGGCACCCAGTTTGATTGTGGCGTCTACCGAGAGTTGTGCAGCAAGTATGGTATCCGGCCTTACTTTTCTACGCCGGCTTACCCACAAAGCAATGGTCAAGCCAAAGCCTCTAACAAATCCATCTTGGACGGCATCAAGAAGAGGTTGGCGAAAGCTAAAGGCAAATGGGTCGAAGAATTGCCGAGTGTATTGTGGGCTCATCGAACTACGCCGAGGCGATCCACTGGAGAAACGCCATTTGCTCTATGCTTTGGAACCCAGGCGATCATACCCTTGGAGATCGGCCACCCAACCCTGAAATCGCAAGTTTTTGATATGGGCCAAAACGACATGTTACTGGCTTTGGATTTGATTCTGATCGAAGAATGAAGAGACCGTACCCTTGCGTCCATGGCGCGGTACCAGCAGCAGCTTGTCAAGTCATATAATCAACGTGTTCAGCTGCGCCGCTACACACCAGGAGAGTTGGTCCTGAATAAGGTACTTCCAGCTGCCAAGAAACCAGCTGATGGAAAATTGGGCCCTAACTGGGACGGCCCCTATCAGATTGATTCGATCACAGGAGTAGGGGCATATCGGCTCAAAGGCATGTCAGGAAGGAGTCTACCATGGCCTTGGAATTCCACGCATTTACGCAAATTCTATCATTGACCCGACTTGTGGGGCTTGGTACTTGTACATGTTTCACTTTTGCAATGCAAAGTTTCTCATTTCTTCATCGCGCAATTCAGTTCACAAAGTCTCCGGATTATGAGCGCCCTTCGTGGATATCACAATTGGCCGATTAAGCCTCCGGATTCGGAGCGCCCTTCGTGGATATCACGATTGGCCGATTAAGCCTCCGGATTCAGAGCGCCCTTCGTGGATATCACGATTGGCCCATACAAGTCTCCGGATTAGGAGCGCCCTTCGTGGATATCACGATTGGCCGATTAAGCCTCCAGATTCGGAGCGCCCTTCGTGGATATAACGATTGGCCCATACAAGTCTCCAGATTCGGAGCGCCCTTCGTGGATATCACGATTGGCCGATTAAGCCTCCGGATTCAGAGCGCCCTTCGTGGATATCACGATTGGCCTATACAAGTCTCCGGATTCGGAGCGCCCTTTGTGGATATCACGATTGGCCAATTAAGCCTTCGGATTCGGAGCGCCCTTCGTGGATATCACGATTGGCCGATTAAGCCTCCAGATTCGGAGCGCCCTTCGTGGATGTCACGATTGGCCGATTAAGCCTACGGATTCGGAGCGCCCTTAGTGGATACCGCGATTGGCCAAATACTCCAGATTTGGAGCCCCATCGGCGCATGACGCCTTTGGGCCAATAAAGCCTCCGGATTCGGCGCCCCATCGGCGCATGACGCCTTTGGGCCGATAAAGCCTCCGGATTCAAAGCGCCCTTCATGGATATCACGATTGGTGAAATAGTCTCTGGATTCAGAGCCCCATCGACGCACGACGCTCTTGGGCAGAAAAAGCCTCCGAATTCAGAGCCCCATCGGCGTATGATGCCTTTGGGCGGATAAAGTCTCCGGATTCAGAGCGCCTTTCGTGGATATCACAATTGGCCAAATAGTCTCCAGATTCGGAGCCCCATCGGCGCATGACTCCTTTGGGCCAAAAAAGCCTCTGGATTTGAAGCCCCATCGGCGCATGACGCCTTTGGACTGAAAAAGCCTCCGGATTCGGAGCCTCATCGGCGCATGACGCCTTTGGGCCGAAAAAATGTCCAAATTTAGAATAAATATTTAATGTATACCGAATAAATGTTTAATGTAGAATGCTCTGTTAACACATGAAAGCATATAAAACATTCGAAATGAAATGCTTAGTTAACTCGGGCTGGTCAATGTTTATTCAATCATTTAAAATACATTTATTCAAACATTTATACAATGAAACACAAAACATACAAACACGTGTGTGCCGAATAAAAATTACAACGAAACACAAACATTAAAAATAAAACATTTTATTCGATCAGCCAATGATTACATAGTTTTGAACGCAATCGGCGTTTGAACATTACAATGAGTATTTTTATCTGGCGTCTCCCTCATCCTCACTCTGCTCGACTTCAAAGGCAGAAAAAGGAAAATGATTACGTTGGTATAGTGGCAATGCCGAATCAACGCCCGACGCTCGGAGAGCTTCTGCGGCTTGAAATGCCTTGATCCAACTGTGCTTAAATCACTGATTTTCACATCGACAGACTTCCTCGACGAGCTTTTCCCGGGTCTTCTCTATCCTTACTTTCCGGCCATCACGGAAGCCTTTTTCATAAGCCCTTCCCTTCGTGGACTCTATCGCAAACATGCTCGTCGTATCACGATCGGCAAGTGCAGTACTGATAAGCCGCTGGGTCACCCTTTTTTCCACGATTGGGTTAGCCTGTCCGGTTGGTTGTGTCTGAGCGGCCTTGGCCTTCCTTAGCTCGCGCTCAACCTCTTCCACGCGAGCTTCTAAGCTTCGAATGCATTCATCCTTCTTCTCTATTTCTCGTCGGGCAGCACGTAGACGCATGCCAATTTCGTAGGCGGTGTACAGCCCTTTCACCACCCCATGAACTCCCTCTCGAAACACCTCAAAGTCCGGTCGACCAACCATCGACTGCTGGACGTCTGCCGGAAAGATCTGTTGTGCAAACTCGACCGCTACGTTCAGGTCCCAAATGATGGAATCTGCCTCTGTCATCGGTCTGTTCCCCACGAAAACAGAAAAGCTCAATGAGTGTGGTGGCCCACTGGCCTCACTTCGCAGACGAGAAGAGCTCCCCCGCTAGCATTTTCCATCCTTGGTGACCTACTTCATCGATACGGAGAATGACGGCTTTCGTGTTCTGCAAATGCCCTACCTCCCATGCGGGGAGGTTCGCCACTTCGATTCATTGTTGAGTCGAGCTCCGCCAGCGTCCTGCCCTCTCCTTTACTATTAAAGAAAAGTCTAGTTGACATTCACACTTTTCCGGCCACGAAAGACGAGCAGAATCGAGTCGCTTTATGAAACCTAGATGGAATTTCTCAACCCCTTTTTAATCATTTAGGAGTGCACCCTACTCTCGAGGAGACATCATCAATGCGCGCACTCCAGCAGCCACCAATATTCAGCATTATTGATTCATTCCGATCTAGTAGTTCTATTCGGCTATTGGAGTTCATACATTGGCTGGGGCAAGGGCAGATTTATTAATCTGATCGGCAAAACACCTAAGCCTAATGCTGATTGATGTGTGCCACAGCCACTCGATGAACTAGTTTTATTCGGCTATTGGAGTTCATACACTGGCTGGGGCAATGGTAGATTTATTAATCTGATCGGCAAAACACCTAAGCCTAATGCCGACCGATGTGTGCCGCAGCCACTCCATGAACTAGTTCTATTCGGCTATCGGAGTTCATACATTAGCTAGGGCAAGAGCAAATTTATTAATCTGATCGGCAAAACACCTAAGCCTAATGTCGACTGATGTGTGTGTAGACGTCCCCGAACGCCCCGGGAGGGTGAGTTCCCGTTCTGTTCATTTGGGGTCACTACAGCTCGGACTCTCAATTTGTCACGGTTCTTAATCTGAACCAAAGAGTCCAAATCCGGCAAATCGTTTTGAGAAACAGATTTTGGAAAAGAAGTGCCAAACATGGACTGCTTTGCCAGATACAGAGTCGCCACCTAAATATTTTTTATGGGGGAATTTAGGAAACCCTGACTCGGTGCCGAAGGCCACATGTCCGTCATCACCGGAGTTGTCTCGACTCGGGAGCTTGGGTACGATCGGGGAAGGTCAGCTATGAGCACCCCCTTTCGCCCGGTCCGAAGACCGGCCTCTACTAACCATGATATCCGATTTTGAAAACGTTATGTGTTCTTATTCCATTTATTAGCCTAGAATTACTATGTTATACACGCAGCAAACAAGTATAAACTAGATTGCCTAATTTGGAAATAAGCATTGCATATCCGTTTGGTTTTGAAAAGCACTTTGGAATTTGCTACTCGCAAGTAAGCTAAAATACGGATTTCAACGAATTTTTCCAACTCAAACAATCCAACCTTCACCCACAGGCATTAAAACAGTTTAACACATAAGCACTTAGCCGCATGGCAGGCATACTGTCATGGCAACACTCACACGCATGCGGGATGCTAAAGCATAAATACTTACATCGTACTCCGTGCCAAAACAGTAAACTAGTTAGCAAACATGCATGTCCTAGTTCATGTTAAGAATGGATAATGCATCGCATGCAAAAATGCAATCTAGACAGGCTCGGCTAACCTAAACATGGCATGTGAAAATGCGATCAATTTGATGCACGTATTCAATTTGGAATTGAAGTACAAATGCAGTTAGCGTGATATACCGAGCCTAATGCATGCAATACAAATGCATGATGCACACATGCATAGCATAAGGTATGCTAATTTTAAAGATGCTCTAATACTAACCATCAAAGTAGGTAAGTAAAAGGGAAGAAAGAAGTGGGGATTGGAAGACATACACACCACCCACACACACTTATTACAGATTTGCCCTTACTCGGAGGGACCAAATAAATAATACAAATTAATTAACTACGCAAGCTAATTAAATATTACAAATTGCCTAATTAATTAATAAACTAATTAAGCTAGGAAAACAGATAAACCGCCTCGGGAGGAGGGCCAAATGCAGCGCATGCCCGGATCTTGCTCGGAAATGCACCGCCATGCATAGGCTGCCTCTGTTTTCCTTCCTTCACTCCTCTGGAGGTTGTCAAAACCTCAGGACTGCTTCCTTGGACATCGGGGAGTGCCATCGGCTGAATGGAACTGTCACCGGCAGTGTGTTATGGCCATCGGCACAAAATGAAGCTGTCAGCAGAGAATGGATTGCCGGTCGGCACTTGACACTGCCGGTCGGCAAAGTGTTCCTGCAGAATCTGCAATTGACAGCAACAGAGGGCAAGGCAAAGCATGGCAGCACAATTCAAGGCATATATGCATCAATCATGTCTCTTATCATGGTAATGACTCAAAGGGACATATTTCTCGGTTCTTGGACCACCAATCACGCATTTCCATGCATGATGGCCTAAGTGACCAAGTGTGCAACTTTCATGTCAAATGAAATGCAAACCAAACAAACAAATAAAGGCCCAATTCCTATCATCAAGTCAAGGAACAAGGCATGCATGCATGATGCAATGCAACCTAGGCATGCAAGCTAAGGATGCAACATGGCATGGCAAGGCACTTATGTAAGCATACAAGCAAACATGAGGCAATGCAAATGGATGAAAAGATGGACTTAAACATAATTTGGGCAGCTCTAAATAGGCCCAAAACAGTGGCCAAAGTGCTATAAAATGAGGGCTAAATGGCATGCAAACATGCATGCACACAAGGACCAACACTTAAGCATAAAAAGGCAACTCTCAAACACATTTGAAAGAAGGTAATCATGGACATATAGCATGCAACATAAGCATTAAAATCATGTTAAAACATGGTGCCAAACCAAGCAATAAATCAAGCCAAACATGCAACTAATGGCCTAAGTGCTCAAAGCAAACCAATGGAGTATTGAACTACACTTAGCAAGACCAAACAAGGCATGAACTTATTGACCAAAAACAGAGTTTTAGCACATTAAGACAAGGCCTAAGGATCACTTAGATGGCATCTAAGTGGCTCAAAAACAAAGGCATGCATAATCACCAAAACATGGAGCATACTACACAAGCTTCCAAAGCATTAAACATGCTTCCAAGGTAAACATATAGGCATGCAAATGGGACTGAAATAACATGGTGGATGATCCCAAATCACCAAATCAAGACAAAAATGTCATGCTATACATGCATATACTTAAGGCCAACAAGCCGGAATGCAAAGGGGCTATACTAAGCATGCCAAATCCGACCCAAACAACCATGGACAGACCTAAAACATGGCAAAATATGCACAAAAGATTCACAAGACTAAGCCTAAAACATGCTCTAACAAGGGCTAACAACCTAAGGCACATTGAGGCAATAACATGGCATTACATGGTAGGTATGCTAAGCATGCATGGTGTACCAAAACCAAGTAAAAAAAGAGGCATAATACGACATATTAAGCACAAAAAACAACTAAGGCATGGTCAACATGATGCCTAGCTAGGTGCTCTCTCAAGAGGCCAAAAATGGTCCATTTTAAGGACAACAAGGAGAGGGGTGGCCCTCTCCTTTTGGAGACTTCAAGGCACCATCTTCACCACTGAAATCCCTCAAGATTTCAGTGGTGAAGAGGCCCAAACACCAAAGTCCCGAAACTAGCACAAAATAGCACAAAATGAGGCCTTTCAAGGCCTAAGAGGGGTCAAACACCTCCAAACCACAAAACACTCTTAATAAACAATCAAGAGGGCCTAAAAACAGAACTTTTTTGTATTATACACTAAGCTCAAAAACGATTTTAAGATAGGTAAAAACAAGATGCAAAAATGGGGAATAATGGGACTAGATTCTCACCCTTGAAGACCCCTTTACAAATGATGCTCCAATGGCCCTCCTTGGCTTGAATTCAACACCAAAACACCAAAATTAGTCCCTTAGAACCTCAGTAGCTAAGTGAAGGTGAAACACTAGGTGTTTGTGTGCAATAGTATGGACTAAACACACTAAAACACACATAAGAGGGAGATATAGAGATAGAAGGTGAATGGATTCTAACCCTAGAACTCAAACCCTAAAAAAGGCTGTCTAAGCTCTCTAAAATATCTCAAATCACTAACCCTTGCCACAAGAGAGAGCCCCTCTCTTTATGGAACTTCTTGTCTTGTAAAGCTTACAAGACAAGCTTCATAAGAGGGAGATCCCTCCATACACGTGTATGGAGGGGAGCAAAAAGCAAGACAGCTCTCTTAAAATATCTACAAAAGCAGATGCACAGTAGTCGGCCGGCCAAAAATGCCATTTTGGCAAAAAAGAGTGCCGACCGGCACTAAATAGTGCTGACCGGCAGAAAATAGTGTCGGCCGGCAGCAAAAACCAGCCGGTGGCCTCTAGCCACTGCCGGTGGTGTATGGGGATACCTCACAAGGCATTCCCTGCCCTTCCAAGGCAAAATGCAAGTGTTTGGTGTGAAACCAGACACTAAACGGTCGAGTTCGAAGATCCTGAGGCAAGGCGCGCGAGCCGAAGCCTCCGGGAACTCCAAACGAACACAAACATGGATAATCACCGAGTGTTCAAACGGTGATGTCCAAGTCTTGAGGACGGTCAAAAATGGGGTGTCTACAGTGTGCCGCAGCCACTCCATGAACTAGTTCTATTCGGCTATCGGAGTTCATACATTGGCTGGGGCAAAGGCAGATTTATTAATCTGGTCGGCAAAACACCTAAGCCTAATGCCGACCGATGTGTGCCGCAGCCACTCCATGAACTAGTTCTATTCGGCTTTCGGAGTTCATTGGCTGGGGCAAGTGCATATTTATTAATCTGATCGGCCAAATACCTAAGCCCCACGAACTAATGATATTCGGCAAGTCTACACGAACGTTTGTCTACCGCGTGAGAGACAGTCATAGTTTTACCCAAAATACCAAGAACAAAACAGTAATCTTCATTGATAACTACAATTAAATACAGGAAATAATGCAAGGTAAGGGAAATATTCATTCATAAATTGATTACAGCATAGTCATCATTTTATACATGAAAATTACCCCAAGCAAAATAGTTGTCTACTAAGAAAACAAAAAGATACATTAAAAATACCTAAAGTAATCCCCAAATCAATCCTCGGGATTAGACTCAAGCGGCTCAACATCCACTTGCTCGTATGGAATCGACACGTTCAATGTCACTCCAGCGGCAGCAAGGGCTTTGAGCCAGCCATGTTTGAATCCCCGATTCTCGAATTTGGGGACCTCTTCTACATAATTTTCAAGAGCGGTGCCCTTCCCAGCCTCGAATGCTTCGGATGCCTCGGAGTCGGCTTTTTCCTACACTGCCTTCGACTCTGCCAACTCGACCTCCAACTTGGCAAGCGACTCCTTGGCTAACTTGAGTGATTCCTCGTTCGCGTTGGCCTTCTCCTCGGCTTCCGCTCTGAGCTGGTCAGCAGTCCTTGCCCTTTCCTTCTCAATTTCGGCCCGTGCACTTTCCATTGTCGCTCATCGCCTCATACTCGGCCCTACTTCGCTGACCCTCCACTTCCAACTGCAAATGGCCAATCCTTTCAACGGCATCATGATGGCAGCGGCCTAATTCGGCGATCCTTCCGATCATCTGCAAAACAAGTTGGGATCGTCACATACCAAGAAATACCGCATACAAACAAAACCATAACAAGTTACATACCAGGAGGGTCAACTGAGCGGCTAATGCTATTGCTGCCAAATCTGGCTCTACCCGAAAGGTTTCCTTGTTAGCCGGCAATGAGACAAAGGCAGCCAAGCTCAACGCCACAACAGGATCCTTCAAGGCCGACGCTTCGGAGGAGATCGGCGTGTTTTTTATCTTTAGTTGAACAACGAAGGGAAAAACCACATCCGATTCCTCTAAGCGTGGCTGTTTATCGACAGGGATCTCCTCAGAGTTGGCCTCACCCTCGGCGGCACGTTTCTCTCCCCGATCTGAAATCGACCGTTCTTCTGGATTCGGCCGATCGGCCGCCTTTTCCGTCTAGGCCATGTCAACGTGAGTCGCTTCTTCTATAACAATAGGTTCGACAGATTCAGTCGGGAAAAGTCCAGCACGGATGGCCTTGGCTTTCTGTCGGGCGGCCATGCGTTTGGTATTTCTCTTTCATGCCATCTGTGTGAGATTTTCCCTAGCCATACCCTCAGAATAATCGCCGAAAAGGTCTCCCAAATTTGTAAAATATATTCGAAGGTGTCCCCTCGGCCTGATATAGACGGAGGGTCAGACGAGTTCAATCCGGCTTCCTCAAAGGCCGAGTTAATAGCTTTGTCAACTTCCGCTGCCAACCGGTCTGGGTCCTCGGCGATTAGTTCGACTGCTTGTTCTTCTACGTGTTCAAAATCGGATGTTTCTAAACCAATTTGTCTCAAATTTTGAAGCTGGGGAAGATGAGGGCTGTAAGATGGTTGTCACCTTGCGGGATCGGAATGTTGTCTGTCGCTGAGAATGTCGTGTAAGTCGGCTCGTACCACAGAAGAATGTGAGCCGCCCTCCCTTATTTTTGAAGGTTTGGATGGCCAACGAACTGCAGCGCGGTTTTAATTGCTGCAAGCACAACGTCGTCGTCTGAAACTAACACTCTCTTCAAATCGTGGCCTGCATAAACAAAACGATTAGATGAGCATAGTACCAAATACAGACATGGAAATAACAGAAACAAAAGTGATCTAATCGGCCACCTGGTTCACCTTTTCGCCTTGGCACAGGGTCTAGGCGATCTTCACCTTCGCCGAACTCCTAATTGCCGCGGACAACGGCCATCACGTCATCGACATGCTTGCCAGAGTTGGCAAGCATGGTCACTAAGTGATGATCAGTATCCTTGGCTCTAAGAAAGTAGCGTCCTAGTTGGCCAGTGGATTTGGCTAGGACATAACAGTGCCGAATGGCAGGTATACCTAAATTAATCCTAAGATGGCGATTTAGCTCTACAATTTCCATTATGATGCGAAAGAAATTCACGTTGGGCTGGGAAGGGATCAGACCCCAGTATCGAAGAACGGCCTTCAAAAATTGGTGAAGGGCAAATCGGACTCCGCCCTCAGCAATTGATAGGAGAGGAAAGACAATTGTGCTCTCATCATCCCTCTCCATATCAGTGGTGCTGTCTGCCAAAAGTGACAGATAGACGTCATCGGGGATGGAAAAACGGCGTTGAAAACCGGAGATTCAGTCCAATGAAAGGAGCTTCTTTAGATGTTTTGCCATTTTTTGGCTAGCCCAAGGATTATGGAAAACTAAAAGCAGACGAGGAATCGGGATCAAAAATGAAGAAGAAGAAAACTTACAGGAGACGAAGGGAAAGACGAGAACAAGGAGTTGCAGAAGCCGCGAAGTGAAAGAGTTACACTAGAAGGCGAGCCAGATATCTTTAAGTAGTCAGAACATACATTCGAAGAGACAATTTCAAATCACATTAAATGGAGGCAGAGTACGAAGGGGCGGGAAATCGTTACAATGACCAAAAAGCGTGTACGCGTTCTGACATGCATTGGGAAGAGGATTAACCGCCGAATTTTTGACTTCCCAGGCTAGAAGCCAAACACGCAGACTAACTGATGCTAGTGGAGTGTTTGGGAGGCAATTGTGGGAGTCGAATTACCTTGGATCAATAGAGACGAATGGACAAGTCCGGTCCATAACATAGCCTCTATTCGGCATCGATCCTAGTTAATTGAAGAGCCGAATAAAGTAGTCGGCATTCGGAGCAGTAGAAGAAAGGCCGAGTAGAAGTACATGTAAAGTATCAGGGGTGGGCCAGGCCCTGAGGCCCAAGAGAATACTATAAATGCAGGATCTTTCGTCAGAGAAAGATGTGAGAATCATTACGCTTAACTTAAAATACAAGTAATCTAGAGAGTATAGACTGACTTGCCCATCGGAGTGCTAATTCCAGCACCCCCGACCGGAGTGTTAATTCTTTTTCAGGTGGCTAGCTGAGGATCACGAGCGTCCCCCAGGATCAGAAGAGTATTTCCAAAAGCTCTTCTCTACAACATCCCATCTGTCATGTATGCGGCCATCCACACCTATGGCCGACTAGCAGGAACCCCATTGTTCTTTTTTGTCTCCTGTAAATAAAAGATAGATAAAACAAAACATTAGAGTATCACAACACTTACTCTTCCTTTGGCTTTGTCAAAATTGTATGTTACAAATCAACATCAACTTTATATGAATCCTAGAATATGATTAGCAGTAGCAGAAAAACTTACTTTATATTATAGGGATGAAACCATGAAAAAACTTATACAAAATGTATGCATGAATTAAACAAATGTTTTCAAAAAAAGAGAAAGAGAAAGAAAAATTGAAATGGAAAAAATCTAATTATACCTCCACTCAAACTACTGAGAAAGGCTTTCGGCCTGTTATATGATGTAATGTCTTCTTCTTCTAGATTTTTCTATTCTTCTTGCTTGATTTCTATTAAATATGAAATTCATTTGAGATATTATCAAAAATTATCACATATAAACATTTTTTCACATAAATTAAATTGTACCAGTGCACTCTGAGTGCCCCAATAGTAGACCAAGGCCCACGACTGATCCTCATGTACTCTATCCGGTCGATGAACCAACATTTCTGCATCATTCTTGAAGGGTGTGTATCCTATATTTTTCACTCGACTTTTCTAATCTCTCCATTTCTTCCCAAATGAAGCCATTATTGTTTTCTTCATGGATTCATCTGCATCCGTATGAGCCTGCATTACAATTATACACACTTATAATATGCAATGTCAACTACACTTGTAATATGCATTTCATATGGAATCCAATTGTAATATGCATTTCAACTTATTTCATATTAAATATCCGTATTACATTTATCTCCCTCCATATGTTATCTTTATTTTGTTGTGGGACATAATGCCAAGTTGTAAAAGTGAGTGGTGCAAGACTCCTATCTCGTGCCAAAACGCCCAAATGTGAAGCAAGAGGTGTGTATCCTTCAACTACTTGATTCAACTCATTTGAAACAAGTTTTAAAACACCATCATCACTAATACCCCATTGACCATGCACATATGTGGGACCTCTTGTCTGCTTTTGTGTGACTTGACTTGAGCTAAGACCTTTAAAAAAACAAAAACAGAGCCAAATAATTGATTATGGGTTCTAAACACATTTGGGAAAGCAAGGCTTTTGAAGGTACTTTATATAAAATTGCACCTGAACAAATATAAATAAATAAATAAAAAGTCAAAAGCTTATACGTACCAGCTGAAATTGAGCCATGTAATGTACTACCACTATGTGATGTGGTAGGAAGACTGCCTGGTGGATGCCATGATGCCAGTGGATTGGGTATGACTCTCATCTTCTTAAGTATGGCATGAGTCTTATCTGAACCAGAACTATTAGAGCTTGATTGCTTACTCTCACTAGAAGAACTCTTAGAGCTAGAACTCATAGATAATCTATAAAGAAACTACAAACATAAAAGTAAGGACATGATAATCTATAAAGAAGCCGCATTCAAAATAGAATAAGAGTACATGAAAGGTAAAAATGGCCATTTAAAGAAAGCTACAAAGGTATAAAAGCAAAGATTTTGTCAACATAAATATCCGTATAGAAAACACAAATGTAAAAGTGAATATGCAACCAATTACAATATCATATCATTTCTTCGTCATCTTCAAATTGTCATCATCATATGAGGCTGCTTCATGCACAACCATGGTGGCAAATTGTATGGCATCATAATAACTGGCCAACTACTACGAGAGACATTCATTGCCTTGAATGGATTGAATCCATCCGCTGCTAAACCTAGTCTGACATTGCGAGGCTCACTTGCAAACTTGGGATACAAATTATCAAAAATTTTCCAGACAGGAGAGTCAATGGGATGTCTCATTTTGCCATCATCAATTCGGCTTTCTGCATGCCATCTCATTAAAGAAGATGTTTTGGATGACATAAACAATCTTTGAAGCCTTGGAATCAAAGGAAAATATCTAACAATCTTCTGTGGAATTCTTTGTTGCTTCTTCTTAACATCATTTTTCTGCCCTGCAAACTATTTGTATCTAGGCATATGACACACTATGCGATCATCCATACTAGCTGTTTCCTTCCAATATAGTGAACAATCCCTTGGGCATGCATATACCTTATGATAATCGAGGCCCAAGTCCCTACGGAGTTTCCAAGTTGCATAAAATGACTTTGGCAAAGTTTCACCCTTTGGGAACGAATCCTTCAAAAGCTTGATCAACATCGTGAAAGACTTGTCACTCCATCCACTAAGGCACTTAATGTTTAATAACCAAACAATAAATGAGAGCGTTGAAAACTTCTGACACTCAGGATACAACTCTCTTTCGGCCTCTTTTAATAAATTGAAGAATTTTTTGGTTTTTTCATCTGGACCTTGTTTAATACCAGAACTTGCTGCCTCGTGAATAAAGCATGGTGGAGGAAGTCCAAATCCTTTGTATAGCATTTCATAAGTTCATCACCATCATTCGAATCGGTTTTCCCGACATTCACATTGTGTGGCATAGGCAACAACAAATTCACCCCATAAAAAATCCAATTGGTGTAACTTGGAAGAAACTCGTTGATCATTAAATGTTCCCCTAACAGGCCTTTCTCCACCAATTTGACATTATGACATCGTTTACATGGGCATGTGACTTCATTCAACAATGGCTTATTTTTGCATGCAAATTTAATAAATTCCTTAACCCCTTGTATATATTTCAGGTGCAACCTATGCTGATTTATCCAACTTTTATCCATCTGACTCTGTCGTACACTACAAATGTCACTGCCAAATCAACAAAGTTCAAAATTACCGCTCCATTTTAATTAATCTTAACCTCAATTAAGTACCTTATAATGCATGTGATATGACATCATTCACCTCTAACTGGTCTCTAATATGTTGGTTCATCCTACTTTTCTATTCAGGAATGCACAATCTATATTGTAAAAAGCAGCTCATATTGCTCTGTTCATCTCTAACGAAATTTCAGCAGCATCTCCCCATGGTTCTCCAGATACATGGCATAGACTAGGTGTACTGCTACACCTTATCTAGTATGCACTTGGAGAACACGAGGAGCTGCTACACGAAATCTCTACGAGATGGACTATAAGCAATAAAACTACTAATTACAACACAGACTTGTGCTCCTAAACTGTCCAAACTGGACAACCAAGAAGAGCTTCATCAAAGATGACTAGGCATCTCTAACGAAGATTCTTGGACGGGTCTAAGGCTATTTATGCATGCATGCATGCACCATTAATGATTGCCTCCCGGTGGTGCAATCTAAGTCAGTACTATCAAGCATACTAGAAGCATATCTAGTATGAAGCATATTAATGAAGAAACAAAAAGTTTCTATAATGCTCTTAATAGATTATGATAGATTCAAGAAATACATTACTCTCTCAAATCAATCAATAAAGACCAATAAGTGTACCAAAGCTCGAATACTTCTGATGATGATGAATCACTCAAATCAATCAATCAAGAAATACATTGCTAATATTAGTTGAGGACACAATTACTAATATAAATGTTTC
The DNA here is from genome assembly GCF_055761805.1 of Camellia sinensis. Taxonomy (NCBI): domain Eukaryota; kingdom Viridiplantae; phylum Streptophyta; class Magnoliopsida; order Ericales; family Theaceae; genus Camellia; species Camellia sinensis. Next base: position 8,539,447 of record NC_138974.1, on the reverse strand, counting down.
AGAAGGTTTAGATAAACTTTTTGATGAACCATCCCCTCATTCATGATTCTCATGAGAAACTTTCTTTAAAAAATTAGACAATCAAGCAAGAAGCATATTGACCATCATGGCTGTCTTTTAGTGGTAGACTACTTGTTAGTGTCACTTTGCTTTAATCATACAACAATTAGACTGATTGCAAAATATCCACACAAAGAAAAAAAGTCAATGGATGGTTGCAAAATATCCACACACAAAAAAACAAAGTCAGTCAAAGGATTATTGACATAGATTTTCAGAGAGGGAGAGAGAGAAAGAGAGAAGAAAAATCATCGTGGTTAGAGAGTCAAATCATGATCACAAAGTTTAGAATGAAATGATGGGATTTGAATCAAATTATACGGCAGCAAAAACCTTTACATCTAGGTTGAATACATTTAGCATGTTTTTATTCAGTCAATATTATTTTCAACTGAATGATATTTGATTCAAAAATCTTTATTCTTTTATTTAAATTTTATATTTGATTCTATAATCAGTTTCCATAAATAGAAGAGATACAGATACAAACTCTCCCTTCATCTGTTGCATGGATTATGAAGACTATATGACTTCTTATAGTGTCCAAAGATTGCTAGAAGAAAATGGCAAGAGACAAGGACTACATCAACATAAATGATGGTAATGGACACAGATCACATTGGAGGTCCCATCATCTTTACACTCACTTTCTCTTACTTAATTGATACAAATTGGTAAAGACCTATATATTGAGATAGTTCAAGTGTCCATCTTATGTCCTTGTTGCAAGAGAAATCTATATTTTGAAAGACTTCATACATTAAAATTTTATTATTGAATTGTCATTTTACCACTAAAAAACTATATTAAGAGGCTTTTGGCCAACTTTCTATCGACATTATCAAGCACACTTAATTTATTTTCTAAATACATTCAATTTTACATATTGAACTAGGTAATCAAAAAAATCCTAATCTCACTATTTTCTTAATTATTATTATTTCTTCTTCTTTACCCAACGGGACTTTAGTCAGGCCCGCCATTATCAATCAAATTGATCACTCGATATTTAGATCTATTTTAGTTAAATATCAACAAGAATTTCTAACATTAATCTATTATTTTCAATTACTTTCATTTCAAATTCTATGGACACTAAATAAACTATAGAATCAACCACAAAGAATAAGAAAAATAATCTAAGTGTATTTGTTTATTGTAAGAAAGGTCTCACCATTTGATTGTGAGAGTATTATTATCTAATGTAGGAAGGATACCACCATTTGATATGAATGATCAAATATTATTTTATATGATTTGTTCAATTTTTAGTTTTGTTCGATGACCTAATCTGTCTAAGCCTTAATAAGGCAAATGTGTGAACAACTTATTAGACCAATACACAAAAAAGAACTTGAGATATGATATAACACGTGAGATTAATTTTTATATTTTGTCATATACTTTTGACCCACTAGAATTGTAACATAGCACCATACTCTCCAAATGAAGTTGATTGTGTTCTACACTCTCTCAAATTATATTTTATACATAATTATATATACACCAATGTATAACTCTCCAAAAATCTGTTGGTGAGGAACTAACAAATACACAGCAACACAACAACTGATCAAGCAAAAAGTAGCAGCTAACAGCAATGCTAGCAGATACACAATAGCAGTGATAGCGGATACAACAACACAGATACACAAAAGCAAAAAACCATCAGCTATCAAAATGTACTAGACACAAGCAGCTCCAGCACAGATATACCAGATTAGCAGGAGCACCAGAACAAGCACTAATGTAACAGTAAATACACCAATGTAACAACATACTAGAATACATATACAACAGAACAGAGCACAGGTACACCAAAACAGCACACAGATACAGAGGCACCAGATTAGCAAAATGCACCAGATTAGCATAAATTATAACTCTAAATTTTCCATCATGTTTGTATTAGCTTCATGTAGATGATTTCTATGAAATCTTGAAAATGAAACTTTTTATTTATGTAGCTTTATGTAAAGCGAGACAAAGATATAGAGAGAGAGAGTACCGATTAAAGTTTAGAAACAAAGTAGACTATTCACCACCATTGGAGCTTGAAATGCAAGGAATCGAGGGGTCAGAGTTCAGATCTGAGCTTCTGGAAATCACTGAATCTCTATCTAAATCTTCGATGGAGCTTCGATCTGAATCTTCGATGGAGTTTAGATCTGAATCTTCGATGGATCTTCAAAATTGCTTTGATGGAGCTTCGAATATCTGAATCTTCGATGAAGCTTAGAGAGGGTTGAGAGAGAAAGAGAGAGAGATATGCGTATAAGGGTTGAAAGAGAGGGCTCAGATTCAAAATAAGGTTTCAAAAAGAAGGCGCGTGTAGCTACCGCATTTGGAGGCGTTTTTAAATGCCTCCTATTATAAAACGGTGTCGTTTTGTTTAAAAGAATATGCGGCGTTTATAAAACGCCGTTAAATATTAATAATAGTGACGTTTAAAAAAACGTCGTTAAAAAAATGCCACCATATCCCCTTTTTTCCAACAATGTATTTAAGTAATAAATATTTGTGAATTTGTATTTTTTTATTAATTTATTTAAATCATTATGTGATATTTAAGATATAGATATTTGTGAGTTTGTATTGAAAGTGAGAGACGTGATATGTGATATTTGTGGATTTGTTAAGTGCTTTTGTTATTTTATTATTATTTTATATTTTATATAGAAAGAAGTGAGAAGACTTGAAAAAATGAAAAGAGAGATGAACTAGAACATTCACATTTGACCTAATAATAGCACCATAAACTATGTAAGTAATAAAATCACATAGAAAACCACAATGCAAAAAAACTTCAAAATTGCTAAGTAAATTGTGATTTTGTGAGTTGAAATAGACTTTGGTTCAAGGACTCTTGTTGCCATTCAATTTTACAAAATCAATTATAGAGGGATTTGGATAAATCATCATTGTAAAATATAGTTGTTACCGAAAAATATTGAAAATATATATACACATAAAGTAACAAATACTTGAAAAAAAATGCATACAAAGTAAGAAAAAGAATATTGAAATTTATGTATAAGAAAAAAACGAAAAAAGAAATGAATGAAATAGAGGGGTTTGGATTAAATCATCATTCTAGAATATACTCGTCATTGAAAAACATTGGGAATATATATATACACACATAAAGTAACAAATACTAAAAAAATACATAAATAGTAAGAAATTATTTTGGTTTTTAAAGATCATCAAAAATATTAAAATGATTCCTAAATTTGCAAAATGTACCAATGAATGAGATGAGTTATTATGAGAAAAAATGTTTCGATAAGAGAGAGAGAGAGAGATATTGAATTTGAATTTGACTGGAATAAATTGAATAGAGAGACGTGTGTGTGGGAGTTGTAAGGGAGTTGTGGGTATCTTAACTTTCTTTTTTAGTAACATGATATTTAATTGAGAGTGGGATAAATATTTGTGAGTTTGTTGAGTAAATTATGGGTGATTGATATGAATTAATTTTTTAATTTATATAGGGAGAGTATTTAATTGAGAAAAAATGATATACAAGTCCACTTTCTAAACCTATTTTTATAGACTCAATGATGTAGAAATGATATGATTGGTTGATAATTAGAAAAGATACGAGAGACAGTATTGCCTTTAATATCTTAATTGATTGTCACATTATTATGTTTGAAAAGTGAGTCTAATTTTTTGTCTTGAATATCAATGTCTCTTAATTGAGGGTGAAAGACGTGATAGTTAATATTTGTAGGTTTATTGAGTGAAATGTGAGTGATAGATATAAATTAATTTTGGATAAATTACACTTACACATCCTGAGATTTGGGTTTAATACATATCACCCCCTGACATTTAGGAAATTACACTAACCCCCTGTTATTGTTATTGTTTATATGGAAATAACGTTAGTATCAAAAGGATATTGAATTTATACACTCTCTCTTTTCTTGCTTTGCTTTATTTCTTCTTCTTTTTTCTTCCTTTTCTTTGCTTTACTTTTTTTTTTAATGTAATTTTCTCTATTTTTCTACTAGGAGTTATTGCCTTTTATGTAAGTAGGGGGTGAAATGAAACTATTAATCATAGGGGTAAGAATATAATTCTATAACGTCAGGGGATGAGAATGCAATTTCCATAATGTCAAGAAATGGGATGTAATCGAACCAAACCTTAAGGGGTGTTAGTGTAATTTACCTATTAATTTTTTATTATTTTATTTTCATTTTTAACTTTATATAGGAATAGAGAGTAAGAAAGCCTGAATACCGAGAATGAGGTGAAAGGAGGTGCCATATAATTATTTTTTTCTCCAAAATTATAAGAATTTATAAATGAATATTTAAAAGCTTTTAACAAAACAACTACATTTGGTTATAGATAGATAGATAGATAGTGAGAGGGAGATTTATGATCTGAGATTGGGCCGTGACGTTAGCCAGACAGATTTGGGCTGAGGTATTGGGCTCCAAGATCAGGCTGTGATATTGCTCGGTAATGGCAAAGCCCACGTGGAACCGAGCTATCTGATCTCGGTTCCACGAAGGCCGGAAAGGTAGAGGAACAGTCTAGATGAGGCTCTCCGGCTCACGCGTTGCGAGGTTGTAATGCACGCACCTTAACCCGGTAGGAAGGCCGGTGCTTGGAGCTTGGCCGAGAAGGTCTTTGGCTGACCGGCGCTACCAATCTCCAGCTCAGCTTCGCCGGAATACAGTTGAGCACGGCTGGAATTAAGCCCGGTAGTAGGAAACTACATCAACTGCACTTCGGCGTGTTCAGTATGGCCGCTGATAGCCGAGATAATGTTGCCCGGCTGCTGTGCTCCCAGCAGAGTGGGCTGGCAGTTGGGTTAGGTGATGTATAGCAAGATTTGTGCTGACAGATGGGATAACAGAGCCACATGTCGAGAGACCAATGGGAGTAGATTTGGAGCGCAGAAGGGTATATAAGCATGTCTGCGCCCCCCATACGCGGGACAGGAACACTTTGTAAGGAAATTCTTACACTCAAACACTCCTCTCTCTCTCTCTCTCTATCCTAAAGTGTGCACTAACTTGATCGTCGGAGGGTTTTTCCGGCCACACACCGCCGGGTAGCTCACCGTTATTTGCTCGCAGGTGATCGGACAGAAATGGAGCTCGGAAGAAAGGAGTACGGGCTTGCCGGAATATCTGCTCCCCGTACAATTGGCGCCGTCTGTGGGAAAATTGATAGACAAAACCTTGTCTTCCAGGCTCGTCTGATCGCCGTCCATGGCGAACAGCGACAAGTTTCCGTTGTCTGCCATCGACGGAGCCACCCCGGAGTTCACCCGAAGGAGAGAGGGACATCCCGCCATCCTTCCAATGGCGGACTTGGAGACACCCACCGGAGGACATTCAGGAGACGCGCGGGATAAGCGCGGAAGAAGTTATGGTCATTCACGAAGTCCAGACGGTCATCGGCGGTGGAGAGAATCACATGCCCGACGTCTGGAACACAAATTGAGGGACCAAGACGCTGTCATCCGGCGGATGGCGGCAGAGAAGGAGGAGCTCAAGCGGCATGTCAAAGGGAAGGGTGTAGCTGGAGTGGGTGACCACAGTGAGCGCACCATATCCCGCCATTCAGGCGGTCAAAGTCAGTGACGCACTCCGTCTATTTCTATTACCAGAAGTTATCAGGTCGGTGATTCCGACGTGCATACAGAGAAGTCTAGCGCACAAGATAGCACTTACCGGCCCTCACGTCTGATGACGACGTTGAGGTACTCTTACTCCGCTCATTCAGAGGATTTGCGGGCGGTCCTAAAGGAGCGGGCTCACCGGCGCGAAGCTCAGAGGATACTGGCGTTCCAGCGGTTGTCCTACGGGGTTCACGCCAACGAGGAGGTCGGAATGCCTCCACCCCGCCAAGCAGTGCCACTCCTAGTGGATTCTGATTTGGCAAGGTTAAGTGCCATCCCTTTCTCCCTGGAAATAAAAATAACACCGCTTCCGGCAGGCTTCCACCAGCCAAAGTTCACGCTTTACGACGGGAAAAACGATCCCTACATACATGTAAGTCATTTCCGACAGGTCATGGCCGGACATAGGCAGAATGATGCTCTTATGTGCCTCATCTTTCCGTCAAGTTTGGGTAAACTGGGCTTGAAGTGGTTTGAAAGGGTGCCGGAGGGGAGTATTGAAATGTGGCATCAGTTGGCCGAAGCCTTTGTGACGCGCTTCAAAACCAACACAAAAACACCAAAGGAAGTTGATCACTTACTAAGTGTCAAGATGGAACCGAGCGACACACTGAAGGCATACAACTCCAGGTATTGGGAGACCTTCAATGAGATCTTGGATTGCCCGGTCAACCTGGCAATCACTCAATACAAGCGAGGTCTCCCGGTCGGACATAGACTGCGAGACTCGCTTACCATGCACCAACCGACGTCCATGGGCCAGCTCATGCAGCGCATCAATGAGCACATCCGAGTCGAGGATGATGCGTCAGCATCTACCGTGAAGGCAACTCCGGTAGCAACAGACAAGAAGACAGCAGGCAAAGTGCACGCAGTTGGGCAAGAGTCCAGCCGCTCAAGTGACCGAGCAGAGGAATCGGACCGTGGCTCGAATCGCAAAAATCGGGGTAGAGGACGTCGGAATGACCGGGATGGCTACCCCCGAGATGACGTAGCGGAGGCAAACAGAAGGTTGAAGGCAAGGACTGGCATAACCACGGTCTTCAAGATTTTGATCTATCGCATACTTAGTGAAATCCGAGACGAGGAGTATGTCCGATTTCCTGCTAAGTTGGGCGATGGACAAAAGGGCTACAATCCGCAGTATCGTTGCACGTTTCATCAGGAGCGAGGCCACCGGACTGAGGATTGTTTGCCATTGAGGCAACACCTGGAAGAGCTAGTCGCGGCCGGGCACCTGGATCTTTACATTGATGGGGCCGTTAAGGCAAATCAGGTTCCGGTTAATCCAAGGGGACCGGATGACCAAGATGCACCTTCTCAAAAGGTTGTGAATGTCATCCACGGCATAGTGGAACCGGCGCGTGTTTGCGAGCTCCGTGGTATGATCAAGAAGGTAGAGCACATGAGGGAAGTTTTGTCAGTTCAGCCTGCGCTCAAGAGGGGGAAGACGGAAGCGAAAGATGTGATCAGTTTCTCCTCAAGGGACTTGGAGCGCATTCAGACACCGCACAATGACGCCTTAGTAGTTACACTCCGCGTCAAAGATTTTGAAGTCAAACGGATCTTGATCGATCAGGGAAGCTCGGTCGAGATCATGTACTACGACGCTTTCAAATAGCTCAAGCTCCGAGATACGGATTTGGCCCCGGCGACATCACCATTGGTTGGTTTCAACTCACAACCAGAGTGGCCTTTGGGAAAGATTATCCTGCCAGTCAAAGCAGGATCTGTAGTCAAATAGGTGGAGTTCTGGGTGTTACATGTGCCATCTACTTACAATTTGATCCTTGGAAGGGGGTGGCTTCACGCTATGCAAGCCGTGGCATCGAATTTTCACCAAGTAATGAGATTCCCCTCGGCTATGGGGGCAATCGAGAAGATTTGGGGCGATCAGGTCATGTCAAAGCAGTGCTTCGTGGCAGTCAACGGGAGTCGGGCTGCCAAAGGATTTGTTCAAATGATTGAGGGACCGGAGGACCAGGGTGTCTTGGATGATGTGGGCACCAAGGCCGAGGACAAAGCTGTCGAGGAATTGGTGGAGGTGCGAATTGATACAGAGCAGCCGGACAAGTGCTTCATGCTCGGCTCAAGCCTTACAGCCACAGAATGGACCGATATGGTTGAGTTTTTGATGGCCAACATCGAAGTTTTTGCATGGTCGCCTTACGACATGCCCGGCCTCGATCCAAGTTTTATTTGCCATCATCTCAATGTCTTCCCCGGAGCCAAGCCAATCATTCAGCGAACAAGGAAATCGGCGCTGCATCACGCCGAGGTAGTTGCAAAGGAAGTCAAGAATTTGCTGGAGGCACGAGCAATTCAAGAAGTGCACTATCCTCGGTGGATCTCAAATACAATGGTGGTACCGAAGAAGAATGGGAAGTGGCGGGTTTGTGTTGATTACAAAACCGTCAACCGAGCTTGTCCGAAAGATAGCTTTCCTTTACCTAGAATTGACCAGCTTGTGGATTTGACAGCTGGACATAACAGGCTAAGTTTCTTGGATGCGTACCGCGGCTATCATCAGATTGCCATGCATGGCCCCGACCGAGAAATCACCTCATTTACTACACCAAGGGGACTCTTCTGCTACCGAGTCATGCCTTTTGGTTTGAAGAACGCCGGGGCAACTTTTCAGAGGATGGTGACCAAGATGTTTGCTCCTTTGCTGGGCCGGACAATGGAAGCTTACATTGATGATATGGTGGTTAAAAGCCGGCATCAGGCAGATCATTTGTCCGACTTGGCTGAGATGTTCGCCATTCTCAAAAAGCACAAGCTACGCCTGAATGTGTCTAAGTGTGCCTTCGGCGTGGGATTCGGAAAATTTTTAGGATTCCTAATCACGAACCGAGGTATCGAAGCAGACCCTACACAAATCCAAGCCGTGCAAAAGTTAAAATGGCCTAGCTCGGCGAAAGACGTGCAGCATCTGGCCGGAATGGCCGCCGCGCTTAATCGATTTATAAGCCGGTCATCAGATCGCTGCCGCCCTTTCTTTCAGTCCTTAAAATCAAAGTTCTCCTGGGATGAAGAGTGTGACCGAGCTTTGGCCGAGCTCAAGGAGTATCTGTCGTCAGCCCCACTGTTGGTCACACCGGAGCCTGGAGAAGAACTCTATCTTTATTTGGCCATATCGCAGCATGCAGTCAGTGCGGTGCTTGTCCGGGCTGAAGAAATTAAGCACCTCCCCATCTTTTATGTCAGCAAAACTTTGCTACCGGCAGAGTCAAGATACTTGCCGTTAGAGAAGCTTGCTTTGGCATTAATGATGGCTTCAAGAAAGTTGGCGCACTATTTCCATGCACATACCGTCATCGTCTTGACCGAGTTCCCCCTCGAAGCTTTGTTCGAGCGGGCAGACTTCTCCGGTCGGATTCTTAAGTGGGCGGTCGAGTTGGGACAGTTTGATGTGAAGTTCCAGCCGCGCACTACCATCAAAGCCCAGACTTTGGCCGACTTCGTCGCCGAATTCTCACCTGGAACTCATCCAGTATGCCCGATCGATATTACCGCGGCAGATGATGAGGTGCACGCAAGACCATCCGAGATACAACCAGTTGGTGGAGGTAGCGACACGGAGTTTGCGCGCACCACTGAAGCACCCTCAGTTTGTACGGTTTTACCACTCGGTAATGCGATGACGGAGTTGAATATCACCGATCAACCTGCTCAGTCCGGTCTTGCATCACCAAGGGGGGAAGAAATGGAACCACACAGCTCAGAACCTGCGGCCGGCATAATATCGCAACCTAGTGATTCACCTACGGACTTGAGCATTGCAGATCAACTTGCTGAGTCCGGTGCCGAATCATCAAGGCTGACTGAATTGGAACCAATCAACATAGAATTTGAAACCGAACAGCCGAGTAATCGTGACCCCATCAACCTTCAAGCCTCTCAGGACCCCTCAGAATGCTGGAAACTCTTCGTGGGGGAGATGTGGAAACTTTTTGTTGATGGAGCCTCGAACCGTCACGGCGCCGGGCTAGGTATTGTTTTGATATCACCAGACGGGTTGACAATTGAACACTCTATCACCCTTGGCTTCCCAGCATCCAACAATGAGGCCGAGTACGAGGCGCTTTTGGCCGGTCTCAAGAGCGCACTTCAGATGCAGGCATCAGAGTAAATGGTTTACAGTGATTCCCAGCTTGTGGTTAACCAAGTCGCTGGGATTTATGAAGCAAAGGACGACAGAATGGCAAAGTACCAAGCTTTGGTCAGGGACCACATCAAGCGCTTCCAGGCGATCAGGGTCCAACAGATCGGCCGAGAAGAAAATGACCGGGCAGATGAGCTGGCCGGCCTGGCCTCTATGGTCGACCGCTCATTTCCCAACCCCCTTTTGATTGAATTCCTACCGAGACCCAGTATTGAAGAAACCGGGCAGACGGAAGTATTCTGCGCCGCGCTAGGTCCTTCCTGGATGGACCCTATAACCCTGTTTCTCAGAGATCGAACTCTGGCAGCAGACAAGAAAGAAGCGCACAAAGTCCGGGTGAAATCAGAGTGGTTTTGGCTCTCTCCATCCGGAGCGTTGTATAAAAAGTCCTTCACCGGTCCTTATCTGAAGTGCGTGCACCCAAGTAGCGTGGAAGCCTTCTTGTACGAAATTCACGAAGGCATTTGTGGCAGTCACATAGGGGGCAGGCCCTTGGCCTACCGCGCTATTTCACAAGGCTATTGGTGGCCGTACATGCAAGCCGACGCACAGAAATATGTTTGCAAGTGCGAGAAGTGCCAGAAGTTTGCACAACAGATCCATCAGCCGGCCAGAGAACTTCTTCCCCTAACCAGCCCTTGGCCTTTTGCAATGTGGGGATTAGACATAGTGGGGCCGCTCCCAACAGCACCAGGCAACCGGAAGTTCTTCATCGCGGCAACCGACTACTTCACCAAGTGGATTGAGGCTGAGCCTTTGGCAACAATCAAGGAGAAAGACGTGAAGCGGTTTGTCTGGCAGAATGTGGTAACACAATTCGGCGTCCCTAAAATTTTGATCTCTGACAACGGCACCTAGTTTGACGGTCGCCTATTCAGAGGGTTTTGTGAAGATTTGAAGATTGAATTCTACAACTCCACTCCGGCTTACCCACAGTCCAACGGTCAAGCCAAGGTGTCAAACAAGACTATTCTTGACGGACTGAAGAAGAGACTTGAGAAGGCCAAGGGAAAGAGGGCCGAGGAACTCCCCAGCATCCTTTGGGCATACCGAACTACCCCGCTGCGTTCTACCGGGAAAACTCCATTCACTTTGGCTTATGGCATGGAGGCGGTCATACCTTTGGAAGTAGGCATTAGGGATGGCAATCTGAACCCGGCCCGACGGTGACCCGACCCCCCGACCCCGAATTTAGCGGTTATTTCCCAAAAAATATCCCCTACAAGCCGGGGATGGTATTAAAAAAAAAATTCCCGATGATGTTCGGGCCGGGGACTGGGATACATATCCCAGCCCCGAACCCGCCCCGGCCCCGCCCCCGACCCCCGCCCCAAATAGCCCCAATGTAAAATTACCATTATGCCCAGTATATATATATGTGTGTATGCTTAGGTTTAATTCACTTCACTTCATTCACACACTCACAGATTGGGTGCTGCTTTCTCTCTCTGTAACGCCCTCAAAATAATAACATTAAACCCATCAAATAAAACATTCATTGACATATGAAATATCCACAATTTCCTATTCATCAGAGTTTCATTACAAATGTATTACATGTTAACAACAAAAGCAAAATGCCCTACGGGCTTACAGCTTTTCAAGTTAACACTTGGTTACAACAAATGAGTACTAACTCATCTACACCTTAAGCCCTCGGCTTGAATATACATGTAATACATCAAAAGGAGCTTAAACAACAAAAGAAATCTGTCCGCCTCTAGCCTCCCAAGCTATGACCTTGGAGGTGGCATGCTACCTGTACCTGAAAATGATATTCCCATATAGGGTGAGCCACAGCCCAGTAGAAATACACTAAACCAAATATGAACAATGACTAAGAGATTAGCGGTTGATAGATGGCCAATACCGATATTTTCCCTTATCACATTCTACAATTTCATGACATACAAGTCCATATTACAGTTCATTTTCCAATTTCTTTCAATTCTCAATTTACAACCATGGCTCAGAACCTGGCCAAACACTCATATGAGACAGTAACTCATATCAAACACTTCCCATTTCATAATAGATAAGCATACTAGCTATATCACACAACAACAGATAAGCATACAAGCTATATCATTTCTTCCACAGATATGCATATGAGCACTATCACACTTCCAATGACAAGCATATGAGCTCTGTCAACACAGTAATAGATAAGCATATGAGCTCTATCTACGGAGTCCATCCCCTATCTCCTCCCAACAACATCCGGTTTAGAGGTCCATCCCCTATCTTCCCCTAAACCGTGGAGTACATCCCCTATCTCCTCCAACACAACACAATGCATATAAACAACAATTATACACATCATCACACAATACATAAATTTAATGTATTCTTTCAATCGTCAATCTAAATGACACATTCCAGTGATTAGTTACAGTTTGCCTAATCATCATGCATTGTCTACAACAATCACGGCTATCCTCCACCGATAGCCCAAAGCAGTTATTTCTATACAGAAAATAAATGCAACAAATGGATATAAAATCGACATTTTCAACTAGGTGAGTGGCATGAGATCCAACTACACCCGTTAATCCCATGTATTCCCAATCTCAACATTTCTATTTCATAACCTCATTTCTTACTATTAATTAACCCAATTAATCAAACAATGTAATTAGGGCATTCTCCATAATTAACATTACAACCCTTAAGGTCCCATTTTCATCAATGATTCAACTTTTATTCCATTTCTCTATGCCAAACATGCATCTAGGTTTATTATAAATAAAACCCCAACTTTTGTAAAATTACACAAAAGCCCCAAACTTTCACAAAACTACCAAGCCAACCCCAACATCTCAAAATACTAAAATCTAAAGACAAAATCCATAGAGAGGAGTAGGATATCCCTACCTCAAACCCGGAGCCCCAAGGGAGAAGATGACAAAACCCAACGTGCTCCAAATCCCGAAATTTTCAGATTAAAAGTTAGCCCTCGACGATCAACAACTTTTTTGTAAAGGCCAAAGATGAGCAAATCACTCCTACTAGATCAAAACCTAGAGAGAAGGTAGAGTTCTAGAGTGAGAGGCTCAACAATGGTGTTTTTGGAAAAGTAGGAGAGAGAAGAGAAAGTGAAAAAGTGATTTGAAAAGTCAAAACACGGAGCTTTAACCCAGTCGCCCCGCTCGAGCGTCCAACGCCCCGCTCGAGCGTCACTCACATACTCCCGCTCGAGCGGCCAATCCCCCGCTCGAGCTCCGGATACACACTCCCAGAACTTTTACAGAACCAGGTCTCTGCTCGAGCGTCAATCCTCCCGCTCGAGCGTCACACACAACAACCCGCTCGAGCATCAAAACTCCCGCTCGAGCGTACAACCCTGCAGAGGAAAATACTGGATGGGTGCAATCCCCGCTCGAGCACCAAAACCCCCGCTCGAGCGGACAGGTCAAAAATCTGGGCAACTAGTTTTGGTTTCTAAACTCAACCAACCTGTAACAAACCTGCCCAACACATCCTATAACCCAAATACAAAGTAAGAAAGGATGCACACCAGGTAATAACCAACTACTATCATCCACGGACACATGTCCGGATTACTGTACAACAAGGGTAAACCCGGGATCGCTATACTCTTTCTCTCTCACCGCTTAGGGTTTCACCTCCCCCTCTCTCATAACGACGGCACGGCAGTGCCACTTATCCCTCACTGCCGCTGCTTTCCCCTCCCTCTCTCTCACACATACGATGGCTGTCACTTTCGCTGCTCCCTCACTACCGCTGCTTTCGCCTCCCTCTCTCACTCTCTCACGCACGACACCGATGGTTGTCGCTCCTCCCTCACCGCCGCTCGTGAACAGATCGTGACCGTTGCCACCGATCACCGATCTGAACAGATCATGAACCGTTGCCACCGATCGTGAAACGTGAAGCTCTCTGAACAGATCTGAACAAATTGTTAATGATGCTGGTAGATATATATATATATATATATGTCTGTGTGTGTGTGTGTGTGAGATGAACAATCTCAGATCTCTCTTTTTTTTTCTTTTTCTTTTTTTCTTTTTTATGTTGTTGATGATGATGATATATACAATTTTAGATTTTTTTTTTTTAAGTTATTGAAGATGATTGTTGATGAAATATACTGAAAAACAGATTAATTTTTTTTTTTTTTGTGTTGAACAAATATACTAAAAAACAGATTTATTTATTTTTTTTGTGTTGAACAAAATTATTAAAAAAAAAAACAAACAAACAAACAAGTCGGGGATTTTCGAGGTCGGGGAAACCCGATCCCCGTTGGGGGGCAAGGGCGGGAGGGTTGATGGCGTCCCCGTCGGGGATCAGGGACGGGGACAGGGATTTTTTTGCCATCGGGGATCGGGGACGGGAAGGGTGATCCCCGCCCCCGCCCCGCCCCGTTACCATTCCTAGTAGGCATGCCCACTCTCAGAAGTGAAAGTTTTGAACCCGAGCAAAACGCCGAGGCCGTTGCTCTGGAAATGGATCTGGTGGAAGAACGTCGAGAAAAGGCTCTCATCCACATCGCTGCCTACCAACAAGAGCTCTCAAGGAAGTACAATAAAACGGTGCACCCCAGACCGTTCAAAATAGGTGATTGGGTTTTGAGGAAAGTTATGGGCAACACCCTGGTGCCAGGTGAAGGAAAACTAGGGGCAAATTGGGAAGGACCCTACAAGATAACCGATCTGGCGGGCAAGGGGGCATACCACTTGGAGGATCTCGATGGTAGAGGAATACCCCGGCCATGGAATGCGGCCAACCTCAAACAGTACTATTTCTAGCTTTTGTTTTCTTTTTGTGCAAAGGAATTTTTTGCCTTACACTTCAGAATGTAATTCTTTTTGTCAATATATAGAAGTGTCTTCTTTGCCCTAGCATTTTGATTGATTGCTTTGAATACTTGAGATTCTCAACCGACATGAGTTACTTCGGTTGAAGGAGTTGATGGTTTGTTTGACTCAGAGATTCCAACCGAGATGAGTTACTCCGGTTGAAGGAGTTGATGGTTTGTTCAACTCAGAGATTCCAACCGAGATGAGTTACTCCGGTTGAAGGAGTTGATGGTTTGTTTAACTCAGAGATTCCAACCGAGATGATTTACTCCGGTTGGAGGAGTTGATGACTTGTTCAACTTAGGATTCCCAACCGAGATGATTTACTCCGGCTAGAAGAGTTGATGACTAGTTCAACTTAGGATTTCCAACCGAGATGATCTACTCCGGCTGGAAGAGTTGATGACTTGTTCAACTTAGGATTCCCAACCGAGATGATTTACTCCGGTTGGAAGAGTTGATGACTTGTTCAACTTAGGATTTCCAACCGAGATGGATATTCCGATTGAAGAAGTTGATGTTTTGTTCAGCTTAGCTATTCTCAACCGAGATGGTTTATTCCGGTTAAGAGACTTGGTGATTTGTTCAACTTTGTTGTTCCCACCGAGATGTTTATTCCGATTGAAGAAGCTCCTCAATTTTTCTAAATTTACCGAGATGTTAACTCCGGTCAAGCTAGTTGGTGATTTGTGCAACTTAGTGATTTAAACCGAGATGTTTTGCTGAAAATAGAGTTCGAGAAAACCGTGCAAACACTTGATACAATTAAAACTTTTCATTGATAGAAAGTTAATACAAAAGGAGGGGCAAAGAGCCCGGTTACATGTGCAAAGCAAAAAAAAAAAAACAATAGAAAAAAAGAAAAAACTAAGCTAAGGGGGAGAGATTGGTGAATTCATCATCCGAAGTTGTCTCCAAGTTCACTGCTGGAGATCGGTCTTCAACACCGGGCTCAGTTCGGCCGGGCTGCTGCTGTTCTGGTTGGTCCTCTCTGTCAGTATCTTCCCCGGCCTCTTCCTCTTCAAGCCCTTCCTCGGCCTCAGCCTGCAATGCACTGAAGACGTCATTGGCATATGGCACGAGATAGGCCGGCAGGGAAGCAAGCGGTGGGGTGGCAAAGACGTCAGTATCAGGACCCTGACCGAGATGCTCGCAGGCAAACTTCCAACCCGCTTTGAAGTAGATGTCTTGGGTAGCGAAGACCTGCTTCTTGTAGCTTCCCTCGGCTTCTAAGAAGCCGGCGTTGTTTGCATCCCGGCAGTCCTTCTTTCTTGACTTTTTCAGAGCGTCCAGCTCGGCCTGGAGCTCATCGCGCTTCTTCTCGGCCTCGTCAAGCTGACCGTGCAACCTGTTGTTGTCAGCATTGGAGATTTGGAGAGATGCTTTTGCCCGGCCAACCTCGGCTTGGAGGCTTTGGACTTGGCTGTCAGTGTCGGCTGCCTTTTGCCGAAGTCGGTGGATGCGCTCCATGACTAAGTGTTGTTTTTGGATGGCCTGCAAAAAGGAAACCTGATCAGAGAAGAAGAAACCGTGCAAACACTAGTGAAAATTGGAGTAGAAGGTTGAGACTTTTACCCTGGTCATAGACTTCACGGCTGATTTCACCAGCCGGGTGTCAGGAACGTGGTCGCTGCCAACCACATCGCTCGGCAAGAGAAGGGCTTTGGAGAGATCAAAGGCAAGAAGATGTTCTTTGTCTCCCTTGACAGAAGCCGTGGCCGGGATCTCCTTTCCCCAGTGCTTGAGCTGCGGTCTCCATGCCGGCGTTGGGTCAGCTGTGACGGTAGGTTGCTCAGTGGATAGTTCGGTAATCATCTCGGCAGACGGGTCCGCGCGAGCTCTTTTGCCAGCCCGACGTGTTGCTTGGCTTGACTCCCCGACAGCTTGAGAAGCTAAGGTGACCACGGCGCCCCTTGACTGACCGGCGGCTGGAGAGCGGGTGACGACGCTCGGTACCTCGGCAGACGTTGCGGTGAGCAGGTTTTTGATTCGGCTTCATTTGGCCATCTCTTGCTCTTCTGTCAACCGGATTAGTGGAACGTCTGGCAAAGTTGGATCTGGAGGAGGTGATGGAGCACGGAGAAAGTCTGTAACTTTACTCCGGCGGGGAGCAGAGTATCTGTAGGTTGGAGTGTAACCGAGCAGCTCATTGCAATCTCGGTGGCGATGGCGGAGCACGGTCTGAATTGCCTCTACGTTGGGAAATTGGTAGTTGGCTTGCAAGGCTTGGATTGCTGCAAAAGAAACAAGAAAACTGGTTAATTACAGAATAAAGAAGGCAGGCTGGCCGAGCAAGTTTGAGCGGCTTACATGAGGAACCGAAGTTCTTGCTTATAAACCAGCCCGGTACCTTGGCTGTTTCGTAATTGCCCGACACCCAGAAAAAATCGTCGTCATGCAAGCCTTTATCCAGGGTGCCGGTTACAATTTTCTCCTTGCCCGGTCTGATTTTCAAATAATAGGCTAGGTCGTCACTGGTGTGACCCATCGTGTATTGCCTTAATATCTCGGCTAGACCTAAGTTGGTGCCTAGCCTGTTGTTCAGTTCATGGACGCCGTTGATAATTCGGTAAGTGTTGGTGGGCACTTGTGTGGGTGCCAGCCCGGTGCGGCGGAGGAACTCGGTGATAAGTGGGTTGAGTGGGAAGCGGAGGCCTCCTTCGACGATGGACAGCACGGTGAAGGGGCATTGTTCTGTTCTGCCCCAAGGCGTGGTCTCTTCTTCTGCGAGCTCAAGGTGGACGTCGGCCGGGATGTCGTACTCCTCCCTGAACGCAGCTAGCGCTGCTGGAGTATCCACGAGGAAGCAGAATTTCCCCATTTACGACCGACTAACTTAGCTCGGCTGTGGTTTGGCACTGTCAGGTGATTTGTGGCTGCTCGGTCTTTGGGAGCCTCAGGAATGGTCAGTGGTCCCCTTGGACTCTGCAGGAAAAGAAGGGCAAGTGTAAAAGGGAGCGCGGTCGCACAAAGCGAGCTTGACTTTAGCTCGGTCGTCTAGAGTACCAAACCACCTCGGTCGTAGAGTCTAACCAAGGAGCTCGGCCGCCCAAGCAGACCAGATTTTAGCTCGGTTGAGCAACCAAGACCTTTGTTATCCTGGTTCTTGCTATGGTTAAGTCTAACAGGTTATTTGCTCGGTCGGGATGGTTTTTTGGATCAAACGAAGACCTGGAGCCCGGTCCGCCCCAGTCCTTCGAAGTTCATCAGCGAAAATGAAGAACACCATGAACAGTGGGAGGTTTAGGACGATTTCTATGGCCTATGTCCTAAGAACTACATTTTATTGCCCTATTGTGTGAAATATCAAGGAAAATAACAATAACAAGGGTTGGAGGGCTTAACAATATGGAGCCGTGGCTGCTTCTTCTTCGAGCCCGAGTTCAGGAATGGCAGAGGAGAGGCAAGAGCTCTGGGTTGCTTGGAATGGCAGTGAGTCAGTAAGAGCTCAAGGAAGATGAGGAGGGGAATGTTTATAGAGGCGATGAGACTGCCCAAATTCAAATTCTGGCAAGACGGGGGGTTGGCTGCTCGAGAACCAATGGCAATCCGCCACGTGTCCCCATTTATGATGACGTCAAAACTGAAGAGATAGGTTAAAGAGTTGAGTCAACCGGGCTACTTTTGAAGAAGAGGACGTCAATCGAGGAGTATAACCGGGCAAGTTTGCAGACAGGAATGTCAACTAGCCCGGTCGCCATTTCGCATTCTGAGGGCCGAGGAAGTGGTATCCCGGTCGAAATAAGTAATCCCAATCACGCTTTTGCGGACGGAATTAAGGGGCAATTGAGAGGGAGATTTATGATCTGAGATTGGGCCGTGACGTTAGCCGGACAAATTTGGGCCAAGGTATTGGGCTCCAAGATCAAGCTATGATATTGCTCGGTAATGGCAAAGCCCACGTAGAACCGAGCTATCTGATCTCGGTTCTGCGAAGGCCGGAAAGGTGGAGGAACAGCCTAGATGAGGCTCCCCGGCTCACGCATTGCGAGGTTGTAATGCACGCACCTTAACCCGGTAAGAACGCCGGTGCTTGGAGCTTGGCCAAGAAGGTCTTTGGCTGACCGACGCTACCAATCTCCAGCTCAGCTTCGTCGGAATACAGTTGAGCACGGCTGGAATTAAGCCCGGTAGTAAGAAACTACATCAACTGCACTTCGACGTGTTCAGTATGGCCGTTGATAGCCGAGATAATGTTGCCCGGCTGTCGTGCTCCCAGCAGAGTGGGCTGGCAGTTGGGTTAGGTGATGTATAGCAAGATTTGTGCTGACAGATGGGATAACAGAGCCACGTGTCGAGAGACCAATGAGAGTAGATTTGGGGCACAGAAGGGTATATAAGCATGTCTGCGCCCCCCATACGCGGGACAGGAACACTTTGTAAGGAAATTCTTACACTCAAACACTCCTCTCTCTCTCTCTATCCTAAGGTGTGCGCTAACTTGATCGTCGGAGGGTTTTTCGGGCCACACACCGCCGAGTAGCTCACCGTTATTTGCTCGCAGGTGATCGGACAGAAACGGAGCTCGGAAGAAAGGAGTACAGGCTTGCCGGAATATCTGCTCCCCGTACAGATAGATAGATAGATATAATTTTGGGGAGAAGTGGTTTCGGAAGTACTCATCTGATCTTGGGAAACACTAGTGACCCTCTTCTAGTCACCTAAAAAGGAATAAACACTCCGGTCAGGGGTGCCGTAATTAACACTTCAACGGGCAAGTCAGTCTTTACACTCAAGTTTACTTGTATTCTAAATTAAGCACAATAGTTCTCACATATCTCTTACTGGCTGATATTCTTCTATTTATATCATTTCTCTCTTGGGCCTCGGGATTAGGCCCACTTTCTGTTCGTCATTCGGCTTCCTTTGTAGCAAATTGCTTTTTACTCGGCCCTTGCCCTATTCGGCTATTTGACTGAATAGGGTATGATTTGGATGTGGGATGAAGCCGAATACTATACATACATCCCAGTTCCCTAAGTTCATATACTCGGCCTATTTACGACCCCCATTATTCGGCCTCCACAATTGCCCCCCAAACATTCCACTAATGACAGTTGGTTGGAGTGTTTGGTTTTGAACTCGAAAAGTCAGAGCCAAAATTCGGCGGCTGACCCCATTTCCAAGGCAGATGTCTGAACACACGCTTCTCGGTCATCATTTCAACTTCCCGCCCCTTTGTACTCTCCTACTTATTATGATTTAAAATTTTGATGTCTTTTCAAATACACACGCTTTTAGATACTTGCCGCTGGACTGTCTTTCGCGTTGTCTCTGCAACTTCCTTTCCTTTACTAGCCTCTTCGTCTCTCGTAAGTTCTCTTTGCTGGTTTGTTTTTTATTTCAAGCATTCGTGTAAACTATAGGAAATGGAAAAACACCTGAAAGATCTCCTCTCTTCGAATCGAATTTCTGGCTTCCGACACCTTTTTTCCATTCCTGATGACGTCCATCTTTCATTCGTGGCAGACGGCGCCCTCGATATGGAGAGGGTTGATGAATTCACGATCGTCTTCCCTCTCCTATCAATCGCAGAGGGTGGAGTCCGATTCCCACTGCATCCACTCCTTAGGGCTGTGCTCTGCCATTGGAGTTTAATCCCTTCCCAGCCCAATGTTAATTTTTTTAGAATCGTAATGGGGATTATCGCACTAAACCGTCGCCTTAGAATTAACCTCGGCATTCCTACTATTTGGCATTGTTATGCCTTGGCCAAGTCTTCTGGTCGGCATGGGCGTTACTTCCTTAGGGCCAAGGACACCGACTATCAACTAGTGACTATGCTTTCCAGCTCTGGGAAGCGAGTCGATGATGTTTTGGTCGTTGTCCAAGATAATTGGGAATTCGGCGAAGGCGAGGATCGCCTCAATCCTATTCCTAGACGGAGGGGTGAACCAGGTGGCCGTGTAGCTTCTTTATTTAATTTTTTGTTATATTCATAAAGCTTCGTTTTCGAGACCTCATAGCTTTGCTTGTGCAGGGAACGATTTGAAGAAAGTCTTGACTTCAACCAACAACGTCGTTCTTTCATAAATCAAGGTTATGATCAGATATTTTGGCCGGCCGAGTCTTCAAAAATAGGGGAGGGCGGCCCATGTTCTTCTCCGCTATGAGCCAATCTATACGACCTTCTCGACGGCAGAGAACATCCCAGTTCCGAAGGGTGAGGAGTTTCTTACCGCCTTTATCCTGACCGATTTCAAGAATTTGAGGCAAGTCGGTCCTGAGGGGTCCGATTCAGAACGACCAGAAGTAGTTGAGGTTGCCGAGTCCGATCAGTCCGAAACCGAAGACGAGGTTTTGCAGTTAACCTTTGAGGAAGCTGGCCTCAACTCAGCCGACCCTCCATCCACTTCGGGCCGAGAGGACCTTCCACCCGACATTTTTCACGGTCTGGAGGACCTTCCCGGCGTTTACCCCGAAGATATGGCTGGGTTAAGCCTCACACAGCTTGCCAAAAAGGCGAATGAGGAAAGGATGGCAGTACGACGAAGGGCAGAAGCTATTCGAACCGGAATGCCTCCTGCTACCGAAACTCAGCCCTCCCTGTCTGTTAGCGAATCTCAGCCCTCCTTGTCTGTTATTGAGAAGGGAACGGTAGAAAACCGAAGTGCCAAGGCTGAGTTGGTTGTGCAGGCCGATCGAGAGGCTGAACTAAGGGCCGGGAAGCGCTCTGCCGAGGTTGAGGCCGGCTCAAAAGATAACCGTGCCGACAAATGACCTCGTTTAGAGGAATCAGATGTGATCATGCCTTTCATTATTCAACTGAACGTAAAAAACACATCGATCCCTTCTGATGCTTCGGTAATTAAAGATCCAGTGGTCGCGCTTAGCATGGCTACATCCATTTCACTGCCGGTTGACAAGGCGGCTTCCCGGGCGGAGCCGGATCTGGTTTCAATAGCATTGGCCGCGCAATCGGCACTTTTGGTAAAAATCTTGACTTTGTTTTTTCACTTTATGCAAATACTATTTTGGTCTTAACTTCCTGTTTTGCAGACCGTCGGAAGGATAACGGAGATGGGCCGTCGCCATCATGACGCCATCAAACAACTCGGTCGTCTTCAAAGGGAAGTTGAGGGCCAAAGGAGCAGGGCCGAGTTTGAGGCTTTAAGGGCGAAGATGGAAGGCGCGCGGGCCGAAGTCGAGATGGAGAAGGCGGACGCGAGTGAGGGGGCGTTGAAATTGGCCCAGGAGGCGGTCTCCAAACTGGAGACTGAGTTGGAGGAAGTAAAGAAGGCGAAGGAAGTGGCCGACTCGGAGACTTCTAAGGCATTAGAGGCTAGAAAAAGTGCTGCCCTTGCCGAATATGTAGACGAAGTCTCCAAATTTGAAAATCGGGGATTCAAACACGGCTGGCTCAAAGCCCTTGCTGCTGCTGATGTGACATTGGCTATGCCAATTCCATACGAGCAAATGGATATTGAGCTGCTGGAGTCTGACTCCAAGGATTAATTTGGGCGACACCTTTTTTGCTTGCTGTTTTAGGAGTTTTCGAATGTATTTTTACAGCTTTTTGTTTGGTAATTTTCATGTGAAAATGGCTACAATTTGTGCCCAATTTCCTAATGAAAATGTCCTTTTTTGCCTTACTGTTATCTGTGCTAGCTTTTGTTATTGATGAATGATATTGTTGTTGACTACAAGATGGCTACACTTTGTTTTTAATACCAAGTATCGATTAGCATTAGGCATAGACACTTGGCCGATCAGATTAATAAATCTGCCCTTACCCCAGCCAGTGCACGAGCTTCGTTAGCTGAATAGGCCTAGTTCGTGGAATGGTTGCGACATAAATCTATCGGCATCGGGCTTAAATATTTGGCCGATCAGATTAATCAACCTGCCCTTGCCCCAGCCAGTGCACGAGCTTCGTTAGCCGAATAGGCCTAGTTCATAGAATGGCTGCGGCATACATCTATCGACATCGGGCTTAAATATTTGGCCGATCAGATTAATCAATCTGCTCTTACCCCAGCCAGTGCACGAGCTTCGTTAGCCGAATAGGCCTAGTTCATGGAATGGATGCGGCATAAATCTATCGACATTGGGCTTAAATATTTAGCCGATCAGATTAATAAATCTACCCTTGCCCCAACCAGTGCACGAGCTTCATTAGCCGAATAAGCCTAGTTCGTTGAATGGCTGCGGCATACATCTATCGGCATCGGGCTTCTGGTGTTTGGCATTAATGACGTCGCCTCGGGGGCGCTGCATGCATATGAATAAATGGGCGTGTAATTCGTGAACGAGGGTCCTATTTATGTGCTCAGTCAGCAACTCAGTCCAGCTCTTTGAGCAAGATTAAACAAGTGCGAATGTCAAATAAGCTTTTCTTCAACAACAGAGGTGAAGCGAAGACGCTAGCTGAGCTGGGAGGTGCCATGAGTCGAAGCGGTGAACCTTCACGCATAGGCAGTAGGACTTCGAGGGATCGGGAGAGACACCAATCTCCTCGTCGTCAAAGTAGGTCGCCCATAAGAGACAAACAGCCATAGCGTAAGTCTCCTCAACCTCATCCTGGAAGGGAATCCGACGTGTAACGCCCTCAAAATAATAACATTAAACCCATCAATATAAACATGCATTTATATATATAAGATCCACATTCTTCAATTCATCAGAGTATTTCTTTACAAAAGTATCACATGTTAACAACAAAAGCAAATGCCCTACGGGCTTACAGCTTTCCAAGTTAACACTTGGTTACAAAAAAAGAGTACTAACTCAATTACACATTAAGCCCTAGGCTTGGATTTACATGTAATACATAAAAAGGAAATAAGACAACAAAAGTCTGTCCGCCTCTAGCCTCCCAAGCTATGTCCTTGGAGGTGGCATACTACCTGTACCTGAAAATAATGTCCCATAAAGGGTGAGCCAACGGTAGAGATATGCTAAACACAGTATGAACAATAACTAAGACATTAGCAATTGATAAATGTCTAATTTTCATAAACCAATTCATAACCCATTTCCATCTCATGACCATTATGTTCTTGTTTCATTTCAGTTTCCATTTCTTATCAATTTCACAATTTACATCAATGGCTCAGAACCTGGCTGTAGACGTCCCCGAACGCCCCGGGAGGGTGAGCTCCCGTTCTGTTCATTTTGGGGTCACTACAGCTCAGGACTCTCAAATTGTCACGGTTCTAAGTCTAAACCAAAGAGTCCAAATCCGGCAAATCGTTTTGAGAAAACAGATTTTGAAAGAAGTGCCAAACATGGACTGCTTTGCCAGATACAGAGTCGCCACCTAAATGTTTTTTAATGGGAAATTTAGGAAACCCTGACTCGGTGCCAAAGGCCATGTGTCCGTCATCACCAAAGTTGCCTCGGCTCGGGAACTTGGGTACGATTGGGGAAGGTCACTTCGTGAGCACCCCCGCTCGCCCGATCAAAGATCGGCCTCTACTAACCATGATATCTATTTTTGAAAACTTTGTGTGTTCTTATTCCGATTATTAGCCTAGGTTACTATGTGAGGCACACAGCATATAAGTATAGACTGGGTCGCCCGAATTGGAACAAAACATTTCATGCTTGTTTATTTGAAAGATGGTTTGCTACTCGCAAGTAGGCTTAAAATGCAGATTTTGCCACCCGCAGGTGGGCTTGGAAAAGATGGTTTTGCCACTATCTAGTGGGCTTAAAACAAACATTTGATGAATTGTCCCAATCCAAATAACCCAACCTTCACCCACAGGCATTCAGGCAGTTATATCACATAAGCATATTGCCTCATGGTAAGCATGCTATCATGGCATTCACTCACACGCATGCAAGGATGCTAAAGCATAAAACTCACCGGGTACTCCAAGCCAAAAAATAGAGACTACATTAGAAATCATGTATGAATCCTAAGTATACAGCAATGCCTAATGCAACACATGCAAAATGCAACTATAGCAGGCTCGGCTATTCTAAACATGGCATATGAGATGCTACAACTATCATGTATTCAATTTGGAATTGAAAATACAATGCAGTTAGTATGATGCGCCGAGCCCGGTGCATGCAAAACAAAACCGAGAAAATGCATAAATGCGATCTAAGATACAACCTAGTATGCACTACGCTGTGAAAATGAGATGCCTCGAAATGCGTGCACACGGGCACGTAAACCGAGAGAATGACATATGCAATGCAAATGATATGAAAATATGATATGGGCTTACACTAACATGAGAGAGCCTTAGCCACGCTCACATAAGAGGCCGATGGATAAAAAAGAAGTGTCTCGAAATGCGTACACACGGGCACGCAAACCGAGGCAATGGCATACGCGATGCAATATGGCTAGAATGGCATATAGAATGCAACATGGACTTATACTAACATGAGAGAGCCTCAGCCACACTCACATAAGAGGCCGATGTATGAAAATGAAGTGCCTCGAAGTGCGTGCATACGGACACGCAAACTGAGGCAATGGCATACGCAATGCAATATGGCTAAAATGGCATGTAGAATGCAACATGGACTTACACTAACATGAGAGAGCCTCAGCCACACTCACATAAGAGGCCGATGGATAAAAAAGAAGTGCCTCAAAATGCGTGCACACGGGCACGCAAACCGAGGCAATGGCATACGCAATGCAATATGGCTAAAATGGCATGTAGAATGCAACATGGACTTACACTAACATGAGAGAGCCTCAGCCACACTCACATAAAAGTCCGATGGATAAAAATGAAGTGCCTCGAAGTGCGTGCACACGGGCACGCAAACCGAGGCAATGGCATACGCAATGCAATATGGCTAAAATGATATGCAAACATGATAATGGAATTTCAGCAATGAAATGTGGGGGAAAACAGCCCCGAAATGAGGCGAAAACACACCCGATGCATGGAATAGTCCCGAAACATGAATTTTGGGACCCGAAATGGCCTATAGCTATACCAAACATGCACAATATGAACATGCAATGAAAAGACAGAAGCGAGGCAGCCCCAAAATAAGCATTTTACCAGTACAAACCATGGCCAAACAGTAAGCAAAGATAGGGCAACAATGGCATGCAAAAATGGCCCTAAACATGAGATTATGAAGCAACTCACAGCTGCTGACTCCAAATAGGTTAGGACCCTTCAACAACATTGAAGAGGAGCCAAAAATAAGCCACTTTTCAGAACTGTAAAAATCCTAAAAACAAACAAAGATAGGTCTAAGCTCTTATGCAAGAAAAAGGGCTAAAAGGTGGCCAAAGAGGCAAGTGGTATATGAAAAGCCCAAACTGAAAAATTCCCTTCTACAACATTGAAGAGGGACCAAAAATAAGTATATTTACAGAACTGTAAAAACTCCAAAACAGTATACAAACATGCTAGAAATGCAATGCAAAATAAGGCTCAAAAGAGGCTATAACACAAAGTCTACAAAATATTCACCAAACAGCCAAAGACCCTTAATGAAACATGTTAAGAAGGTCAAAATAAGACTATTTCTAGGCCTGTAAAAAGACCAAAAACAGAAGCATGATAGGCTGCCAAAGCATGCAAGAAAATGGCATTCAAGGAGGATATTGAAGCAAGTGCAATATGGAGGGCTCAAACAGGGTTGAGCCCTTAATGAAACAAGAAAATGAGCTCAAAAAAATGACCTTTTCAGTTTTGGTCGGAGCTCAAATCAATAAGCATGTATGGCTTATAAATGGTGCAAGAAATGGACCAAAAAGGGGGAAATGCTACTCACCTTTGAAGACCAATGTTTTTGTTGCTTCTTGGACCAACTTTGATGATTCTAAGCTGCTGAAATTCCTTCCCTTGCTGCTGGAATGGAGTGGTGGTGGTGGAGCTTGAAGATGATGAAGAAATGGAGCCCAAAACTTGAAGGAAATGGGGTGATATGTATGTATATGCTCCAACCAATCCTTGTAACCCCTTTTCTTGAGTTGGGAGGCCAGCCAAAAATGCAAGAGAGGGAGAGAAGACTCTAGGCCAAAGTGGAGCCAAAATGAGCCTCTTGTTCCCCCACAAAATATCTCCCGGATATAGATATTTTCTGGGGGAAACAGCTGTACAGCTGTAAAGTGTGCACTGCAAGGAATATGGCCGGCCAAGTATTTTTGTTGCAGGTGGCCGGCCGGCCACCTCCCCTAGCCGGCCGGCTAGGGGTCAAAAGGGTCAAGTTGAAATAGTGGCCGGCCACCACTTTTTAGGGCCCTCCCATGTGTGTACAACACAACCCTATGGTTCAAAATTCAAGAAAAAGGGCCTAGGCTGTTCAACATTAGCCCGGAAGGAGGGGTTCAAAAGGGTCAAGAAACATTACTGGCCGGCCACTAACTTTTAGGATCCTCCCAAGTGTGTACATCACAAATATGTGGTCCAAAGTTCAAGAAAGTGGCCCCAAGGTGTTCAACATTAGCCCGGAAGTGTGAAAAACGGGCATCGGAGGGCGTCGGAGGATATATAACTGGTTTCTACAACAATTACTGGCCTCCCACCCTTCTACGGCCTTCCCAGTGATAAAACAGAGGTACCTGCCAAAAATGAACGAAAACCGTTGCAAAACGAATGTTTGGGGGCCAAAACGCACAGTTCGGGGTCCCGAAAATGGGCTGTTAAGCACCGAAAGTGGCATTCGGCCACGAAGTGGGTTTCTCAGACCCCAGTGTCCCTCAAAAGGGAGTAAATAGGAGGTATGCCAAATTTTAGAGCAAACGGAGATGGTTAGGCGGTCCCGAACCGAGGCACACGGCCAACGGTCCCGAAAAACCGGAAACCGGACTCCGAAATGGGGAAAATGGCCTGTGGCCACAAAATGTAGCCCACGGCCACTGAGAGATGGTCTACGGGACCTCTCCCTCCCCTCAGGAAAAGAAACAGAGAAAACCGAGTCTGGTTTGCAAACCGAGACAAGGCACAGAAAAGGGTTCGGAAATCCAGAGGCAGGGCTCACGGCCGCGATTCTGAGACTTCTGAATGAGCACGTTATGCAATATCACCAGGCACTCAACTGGTGACGTCTAAGTCTTAAGGTCGGTCAAAAATGGGGTGTCTACACTGGCCAACTACTTATATGAGACAGTGACTCATATTAAACACTTCCCATTATCACAATAGATAAACATACAAGTTGTATCAACATCTCAACAGGTAAGCATACAAGCTATACCCACATTTCAACAGATATGCATATTAGTTGTATCAACACTTCCAATGACAAGCATATGAGCTGTATCAACACTTCCAATAACAAGCATATGAGCTGTATCAGTGGAGTCCATCCCCTATCTCCTCCCAAACAACATCCGGTTTAGAGGTCCATCCCCTATCTTTCCCTAAACCGTGGAGTACATCCCCTATCTCCTCCCACACGGTCATATACACAATCAATCAATCAATACATAACGTTAATGTATTCTGTCAACCGTCATACTCTATGACATATCCAATTGATTAGTTTTAGTTTGCCTAATCATCATACATTTTCTACAACAATCAAACTACCCTCCACCGGTAGCCCAAGCAATTATTTCTAAACAGATAATAAAAGCTCCAACAGATAAAATATCAATGTTTTCAAAAGTGAGCGATTTATAAATCCAACTCCATCATTTCACAACATAATGAGCCAATTTCATTATTTCCAACTCAATTCCATAAATTCACAATTTCCCTAAATTAATTATACCAATTAATTTATTTAACCAAATTAGGGTTTTCTACCCCATTTCTCAATATTGACCCAATGGTCTAAACATTAACAACCAACATCAATAACACCATTTGAAACCCAAAATACATATTATGAGCCCAAAATCACAAAACCCTCTTTAACACATTTTGAAACCTTAAGTCCCAAAATTTCCCAAATTCAACACTTTATCAAAACAACTAAAAATCTAGGTTAAAGACCATAAGAGTAAGTAGAAATCCCTACCTCAAAGATGACTCCCAACCAAGAAGGTGAAGAAGACGAAAATGCTCCAACCCACGAATTTCTCGGATCAAAAGATAGCCCTCGACGATCAACAACTTTTTTGCAAAGGCCAAAGGTGAGGAAATCACTCCTACTAGATCAATACCTAGAGAGAAGTCAAGATTTTAGAGAGAGGAGCTCTCAAAATGGGTTTTAGAAAAAGTAGGAGAGAGAAAGGAAAGTAAAAAGTGATTTAAAATCACCCAGCGGATAACTCATATACGCATGACCCGCTCGAGCGGAGAACACAACACTCGAGCTCCAAGAACAAAAATCTGGACATGCTCGAGCGCAATAATTCCTGCTCGAGCGCCAAGACACAAGAATAAAGCACTTCCGCTCGAACGCGAAAACCAGTCCGCTCGAGCGTAGATTTCCCCTTCCCAGAACTTATATCCAGAAGGTACTACCCGCTCGAGCGCCAACAAACCCGCTCGAGCGCTACCGCTCGAGCGTAAACAAACCCGCTCGAGCGTAAAAATCACATCTGCAGAAGTTTTGCAGGAACACGAAATACTGAAGGCCTGCAATCCCCGTTCGAGCGCAAGAAGACCCGCTCGAGCGGACCGCCTAAAAACTGAGCAACAAGGAATTGAAACCAAGGCCTAACCAACCTGTAACAACCCTACTCAAAACATCCTAAAACTCAATCAAGTGGAATTAAAGGACGGCAACAAGATAGATACTACTACCAACTTCACGGAACCGAATCCGGAATACAACAGAATAGTAAAGGGACAATCGGGATCGCTATACGACGCGACTCCTCACCCATTGAGTTTCGCAGTCTTCGTGGGTAATAAACCAATGACAGAGGCGGATTCGATCATTCGAGATCCAAATGTGGTAGTCGAGTTTGCTCGACAGATTTTTCCACCTAAAGTTCAGCAGTCGATGGTAGGTAGGTCGGCCGGACTTCAAAGTGTTTCGTGAAGGCTTTCACGGGGCGGTGAGGGAACTGTACACAGCTTATGAGATCGGCATGCGTCTCCGCGCCGCTCGCTTCGACATAGAACAAAGAGATGAACGCATTCGGAAGTTAGAAGCTCGCGCCGAGAAGGCCGAGTGTGAGCTAAGGAAAATCAAGTCTGCTAGGCCCTAATCAACCAGCTACCCCAACTCGGTTGTCGAAGAGGGAGTTACTCAAAGGCTGATTAGTGATGCGATCGCCGATTGTAATACGGCTAGCATGTTCGCGATTGAGACTGCGAGAGCCGCGGCCTATGAAAAAGGCTTCCATGACGGCTGACTGGTCGGAATTTAGAAGACCAAAGAGAAACTCTCCGAAGAAGTTTGTCGATGTGAAAATCATGGCTTTAAGCACGGTTGGATCAAGGCATCTCAAGCTGCGGAAGCTCTCCGAGTGTCGGGCATTGATTCAGCATTGCCACTCTACCAACGTAATCATTTTCTGTTTTCCGCCTTTGAAGTCGAGAAGAGTGAGGATGAGGGCGACGCTGTATAAAAATACTATGTAATTATGTAATTATTGCCTAATTGAATAAAACGTCCTATTTTAAATGTTTCATTGTAATTTGCATTCGGCACACACGTGTTTGCATGTGTTTCATTGTATAAACATTGACCGGCCCGAGTCAACTAGGCATTTAATTTCGAACGGTTATATGCCGACTTATCATGAGCATTCTTTATTAAATATATATTTGGCATATGTGTCATGCGCCGATGAGGCTCCAAATTCGAAGGCTTTTATCGGCCCAAAGGCGTCATGCGCCGACAAGGCTTCGAATTCAGAGGCTTAAACGGCCCAAAGGTGTCACGCACCAGGGGCTGCGAATCCAGAGACTGTCAGCCCATCTATAATTGTCGTTTAGATAATTAGGCCTTTTTAACTCCAAAAAACCGAAAATTAGCACATGGAGTGGCTGTGGCCAATATCGATCGGCATCCGTCTTTTGGAGTTCAGTGTTAATGAAATCGCCTCAGGGTCACTGCAAGGATTAGAAATAAATCACCTCAGAATCTTCGCGCCAGTAACTTCACTTACTGTGTTCAGACTCGATTTAAAACGATTTTGTTGTGTGGGGTTAGATAAGTGTGAATGTCAAATGGAGTTTTATAGTAGAAGAGAAGCTCGAACTTTGGCTGAGCTTGATACTGCAATGAATCGCAGCAAAGAACCCACCCGTGCGAGAGGTAGGACGTTCAAAGAACGGGAAAAACGTCAACCTCCAGGTCGTCGAAGCAGATCACCCCGAAGAGAGAAACAGCAACGGGGAAGTTCTCTGCAACTGCGACTGAGAAATGAGGCCGACGTAGCGCCGCGACCGTTGAGTTTTACTGTTTTTGTGGGAAATTCCTTTCCTGTCCTGGATCTTGGCCTTAACGTTGTCTATGGTGTCAAAGCTTTCCACCTCGAGGGTGATTGTCTCACCGGTGTGAACATCGTGGATTTAAGCGGGGTCAGATCAAAGCATTTCAAGCTGCGGATGCCCTCCGAGTAGCGGGCGTTGATTCGGCGTTGTCGCTATACCAACGCGGCCACTTCCCCTTTTTCGCCTTCGAAGTTGAGAAGGGTGAAGATGAAGTCGTCGCCGTATGAAAATAGATATTGTAATGCTCAAACGCGGATTGCGTTTTTGTAATTACTATTTAATCGAATAAAATGTTTTATTTTAAAAGTTTGTATCTCATTCTGAATTTTTATATGCTTAATTAAGCATCTTATTCGAATGTTGGCACGTTTTTCTTTGTTCATGCAGTTGTGCCGGCTCAACTTACATATCCCTGCTTTGATGTGTAAATGTTTTTTTCATTCTGGAGGGTGCTTCGAATTCGGAATATTACTCGGCGCTTGAGCGTCACCCGGTGGGACACTATTTGGTCAGTCGAATTTGGAGGCTTTATCGGCCAAAGACGTCATGTGCCAATGGGGCTCCCAATCCGGAGGCTTTTTGGCCAATCGTGATATCCACGAAGGGCGCTCCGAATCTAGAGGCTTTTTCGGTCCAAAGACGTCGTGCGCCGATGGGGCTCCGAATCCGGAGGCTTTTTGCGTCGGAGCACTTTTTAACTGGATTTCGCAGTGGGTGGGATTATAACTTTCTAACAAGAATCCTTGCATTACAAAAGTGGAATGTGTACATGGCGAATCATTTAGAACTAGGATCATTCCCTAGAAGTAGGGTTTAATGACAGAATTTTCGCAAGTGCGTCGAGTTCCAGGGCCGTGGCAGACTCCTTCCTGACATATTTCTAAGCCGATATGGAATCTATCCTATAATGGCCGTCTCAGTTAGGACCCAATTTTCCATCAACCGGTTTCTTGTCATCCAGAAGTACCTCAGGATCAACTCTCCCGGTGCGTAGCGGTGCAGCTGAACGCGTTGATTATGCGACTTGCCAAGCTGCTGCTGGTATCACCTAGGGCTTCCATGGCTTTTCACTAGGGAGCCGCCCGATACTGTCGAGGCTATTTCGATTCGTTGGTGTCTTTCCAGAAAAGGGATAACATGCTTGTACGGATTGCTGGGAACCATGGATTTGCTTGATGCCGTGTTCGGTCGGGAAGCGTAGCAGCTGATGATAGGTGCTTGGCACGGCCTGAATAGTATGCAACCAAGTTCGCCACATGATGAGATTATACGGCGAAAGGAGCTTGACGACCAAGAATTCCACATCCACTGTGTGGGAGCCCGCTCGAACGAGTAGTGTGATTTTCCCCAACGGGTATTCTAGATTTGCGATGAAGCTGAATAATGGATAAGGAACCGGAGACAGGTCTGATTCGTTGAAGCCGAGTTTGATGAAGGTCTCGTAATACATAACCTCCGAAGTGCTCCCCTGGTCTATGAGGACACGTTCAACGGTAAATCGGTTTACGTGTAGTTCAATGACCAATGGATCAATGTGGGGGAGTGTTATGCCGATAAGATCGGAATCGTTGAAGATAATACTCGGAGCTTCGTGGGGCCGTTTCGTTGGTGTGCATTACATCTAGGGGGCTGACTGAATTGCGTGTACGGTAAAAGGCATTGGAAAGCTATATATCATATGAATGACGCCGAGCGGAGGTGAATCCTGCCGAAGGGCAACTGTTTTGATTGCACTCTTTCAGACATGTTGCTGGAGCTGACCATCTTGCACCAATTCCTCAAGGTGGTCTTTCAAAGCATAGCAATTGTCCGTATCATGGCCGTGATCTTTGTGATATTCACACCGCCTGTCCTGCCTTCTCGTGTCAGGAGGTCCCACCATTTTGGACGGTCATTTGAAGAACGAAAGATGTTGGATTTTGGACATAACCGAGCTGTTTGGCTCTGACAGCTCCGTATGTTTCTTGTCAGCGCACTTTGTGCGCCTACTATCAACTTGCAGTTGCTCATTTGCTCGGTGTGAGCATTGATCGCTTGATCGGTGAGAATCCCGTCTCTTGTCTCGTTTAGCCTGCTGTCGTGGTTCAGGGCTCTGAGGTGGTACGGAACTTATTGGCTGAGCAATTTCAAGAGGGGCCGTTTTGTTGGTCATGTGTCCGGCTTTAACCCGCAAGGCATCATCTTCCACTTTGCAGTATTCCTCTACTTTCTTCATCAACCCCCAGACTGTTTTGGGGGGTCTTCTAGTCAAGGAACTGTGGAGGGCACTATTTGGATGTAATCCCATTTTTAAGGCGGTGATGGCCATGGAGTTGTTGCAAGCGTCATCAACAAGATTAAAGCATTCCCACTATCGCGCCGAATATGCTCTTAGTGTTTCTCCTAGCAGGATTTGCATTGCCCAGAGAGAGTCGGCTTGTTTCGGCTAGACCTCGTTGGTGATGAATCTGGCCCTGAAGGATTGCTGTAACTAGTGGAAGGTTTTGATTGAAGCCAGCTCCAGTTTATAATACCACCTGACAGCCAATGGTCCCAAACTGTTGGGAAATATTCGGCACATGAGGGCCTCGTCGTCTGCATGCAATGTCATGGCTTGCTTGTAGTGGCGGATGTGGTCAGTGGGGTCTGATTTGCCGTCGTACAAGGTGAATGACGGTACTTTGAATTTCTTGGGTAGCACTGCCTTTACAATCCGTCGTACGAAGGGATTGTGTTGATCTTCGTTCGAACTGTTCCTTCTTCACATGTGCCTTATACGGGGACTTTCTTCAGAAGAACTGGTAGTTTCAGGTCGCCCTTCTTCCTGGGCTCCGGGGATACTGAGTCAGAGTCGTTATCAGTGTCGTCTTGTCGGGCTCGAGGTCGTCGACCACCTGTCTTCGGAGATCGTTCTGGATTTAGGCGTACAGCTTGTTTAGAGTTCGCCACTTCCAAGGCCAAATCTTCACGAAGACGTTCGTTCTCAGCGATCATGTTCTCCAACCTCTGTTCATTTTGCTTTGCTTGGTCCATGATCGCCTACATTGTCTCATGTTCCGAAGTCGAGGGTGAGGCGAAGTTCAAGGCACATCTTGCGGCGATAGTCTCTAGTCCAAGCATGTTTGTTGAAGTGAGGTCGTCTCTTTGCGTGGTTTCATCAGTGACTATTGGAGGATCTTCTGTTACGTCTGCCATGGATATATTTGAGTATTCCCACAGACGGCGCCAATTGTGGAGAAATGGTTTCGAAAATACTCTTCTGATCTTGGGAGACGCTAGTGATCCTCGGAGACGCTAGTGACCCTCTTCTAGTCACCTGAAAATGAATAAACACTCCGGTCGGGGGTGCTGGAATTAACACTCTGACGGGCAAGTCAGTCTTTACACTCAAGTTTACTTGTATTCTAAATTAAGCACAATAGTTCTCACATACCTCTTACTGGCTAATATTCTTCTATTTATATCCTTTCTCTCTTGGGCCTCGGGATTAGGCCCACTTTTTGTTCGTCATTCGACTTCCTTTGTAGCAAATTGCTTTTTACTTGGCTCTTGCCCTATTTGGCTATTTGACTGAATAGGGTATGATTTGGATGTGGGATGAAGCCGAATAGTATACATACATCCCAGTTCCCCAAGTTCATATACTCGGCCTATTTACGACCCCCATTATTCGGCCCCCACAAATTTTACTTACATTAAAAATATTTTATGAAATTGTTGATATTAAATGTGAAGTAAAATTAAAATAAGATATATCATTATAAAAGAATGAACCTTTTAAAAACATTTTATAATAAATAAAATTTAATTGTTCATACTAAACTTGATAGAATTAAATAGTAATAGTAAGAGTAGAGGGTCTGGACTGTCTCCAGTCCTAGGATTATCCGATCCAATTCGGCCTATTGGGCTTACTTTTGGACCCCTTTTCGATAATCAAAACCGTTCACATTTTAGGATTTATTGAGTATGTTATTCCTGTAAAAAAATCACGTCGATTGGATAACGGATACTATATATTCGGATCACTTTTGTCTAGGAAAAAATAGACGGTCAAAAAATTAATGGTTCATAAAAAAATGATCTGAATACATAGGCCTTATTTGGTTTGACTTTAGGAGATAAGTTTTCAAAAAATATTTTGGAAAGAGAGTTTAGAAATTTTTGTAATTTGTTTGGTTGTATATTTTGAAAATAGTTTTGGAGTTTGGAAGTTTGAAATGATTTGATATTTTGTTGTAATTGAGTAAATGTATGTGAGAAAAAAAGTGATTGAAAATGAGAGAGGACAGAGAAAAAATGATTGATTGATGTGTAGGAGAGAGTGATTTTGAAAACTTTTTGAGAAAAATTACAAACCAAACAAAATTTTTAAAAATTTTCTCCAAAATCTTTTTCCTAAAGCCAAACCAAATAAGGTCATATTATCCATTATTCGATCGATGTAATTGTTTATAGAGATAATGTACTCAATAAATTTTAAAATGTGAACAGTTCAAATTATCAAAAAATGATCCAAAAATGAGCCCAATGAGCCCGACTACACCCTTCAGTCCAAATGGAGGCAAGCCCTAGCCAAGAGTAAAATAGAATTGGGCTTGGTTTGTGTCCAGTCCTTAATCGGACTGGACCGTGCTGTTGGGCCCGTGGAGGCCCACCACGGGTCCCATTTTGATAATCTGAACCGTTCAATGTGTAGAACTCGTCGAGTACTATAAGCTTATAAAAAATAACATTAATCGGATATCGGTAGCTATGTGATCAAATCAGTTTTGTATAAAAAAAATAGACAGTGAATAAATTAACGGTTAACAAAAATCTAATTTGATCACATAGCTACCGATATCCGATTAACGTGATTTTATACAGGCTTATAATACTCGACGAGTTCTACACATTAAACTGTTCAGATTATCAAAACAGAAGCCAACGCCAATAGAATTTATTATTAAAATCCTCTCTTCTGTGTATTTATTTGCTTTTGGCTCTCTCTCTCTCTCCCTCTATCCCTCATATTTAGGTCTCGTTTGACAACTTAATATTTTAATTTAAAAATTAAAAAATTATTTTTAAAAAATAAAAAATTAATAATTGATATCAAAAAGTCAAAAAAAAAATTGCTATTTTTTGTACATCTTTTCATAAAAATTAAAAAATTATTTCAAACATATTAATTTTTTTAAACTCATATTTTAATTAAAAAAAATTTAAAATTTATTAAAATAATCCATGCCTTATTCCTCATGTCGTCATCAACACTACTGGATCTTTTGAAAATAATGATAAGAAGTCAGTTTTTTAGCTTTTAAACTTTCTTTGCTAAAAAAGTCAATTTTTTTTTATCCAAAACAACCCAATTTTTTGCCAAAAAAAAACTATTAAAAAGTTAAAAAATTAATTTTTTTACCAACTTTCTAAAACATCACTACATTCGCATCTCATGCAAAGCAAAAAGCAAAAAGCCTATTATCGTCATTTCAATTCAATCATGATCCCGTGTAAAACACTGACACCAAATTCATGTGCTCTAGAAATTGATTGGAACTGTCAAACGACTTGACTGCTTAATTTCATTTAATCCTAAGGCTCCGCGTGTCAGACGATGGCGATGGTTACGTTTAAGCGTGCATGGTGCGGAGACCTGTGGTGACCCCACCTAAGACCGAGAGGTGTTTAGAGAGCCCAGAGAGAGACAGAGACAGAGACAGAGACCGACCGCTCTTAAATACATGACAGGGCTTCTTGTCAAGAATGCCAACGAGAAGCTCAGAAACACATACACATAACAGAGAAGAGAGAAGAAAAAGCTCTTCTCTCAAGTGCTTTCAGGCTAGGGGAGAGAGAGAGAGAGGTTCGCTTCAATCTTCATTCCTGGTACTTTTCTTCCCATATACTGCCCTTGTTTGATTATCAGGATTTTCATATATATATATATATAATGTTATTTTTATTGATTTGTTTCAGCCATTGAAATTAATCTTCATTGTGATTCTATGGATGGATCTGTGAACTAATGCCATGTTTTTCTCAAAAATACTCGTGATATTTTAGACTGTGTTTATTAGGGAATTTGATTAAGAGATTTAGAAAAAAAAGAAAATAAAATATACTTATATTATATTTTACGTGATTTTACGCATCGTTTTACCTTTTTAAATTCCTTTTCAAATCGCTAATGCTGTGTTTGATGGAGGGATTTGAGAAGGGATTTGGAAAGAGAAATAGAAAAGGTAGGTGAAATGTGAAAAAAATATACCTACATTTCACATAGTTTCACACACCTTTTCCCTTTCCCTTTTTAAATTCCTCTCCAAATCCCCCAACCAAACACAGCGTAACGGAACACACAGCTTTAATATTTCTGTTACAATGCCATTGATTTCAATTTTCAATGCATATTTGTGTATATGTCTCTTGTCTTAGATATCGGTATAGATAAGGATCTCTCTCTATAAATCGTTTGTGAAATTTCCATGCATCGCTTGTGGGTCCTTCAAATGATTGTTTGGTGGACCGGTTGTTTTTGGTTTACTGGAACAGTTTTTGCTTTTGTTTTTGCTTTTGCTTCCTCGCGCGGTTTTCTTTTTCTTTTTCTTTTTCTTTTTTTCCATTGAATTTTTTGTCTGGGTTATGTGGAATTTTGTTTTCCACAAATTAGTGTGAATTACCTTTTTCGGGTATTTTTCCTTCATTTTTTTTTTTTTAATGCCTGAAATGTTCTTCCCACTAAAATGTTGCTTTATGCAAACTATGTTGATGAAGAAAAGAAACATCACTTTCCAAAAAAAGAAACATCACTTTTCAAAAAAAAGAAAAACAGAAGAAGAAAGAAACACCATCAAATTTATTTTTTAAAAAATAAAATAAAAAATGCTTCCCAGCATTATAGTCATCACCGTGCGATTATCGTCATAATCGGAATTAGAATTAAGATTTTTTTTAATTTTTAATTTTTTTTTATTATAAGTAAACATAAGAATATTTGAATGGGCAATAAAGGTGGATGCTGTGCAAGATCAAATAAGGGAATTACATTCTACCCCCTGATTTGGCCTAAAAACATAACCACCATATGGTTTTGACAAAACTGCAGGGGTAATTCTATTTGCACATCTTATAAACACTCAGTACACGCCCCAAATACTGTTCGGATATAAATAACTGAATGAAATGTATATTTAAATAATTTATTTTTGTTCATAACTTTAAATCCGAACATTTAACATTTGCTCGAAAGTTTATATCAGAACACGTGTGTAGTGAGAGTTTTGTATGGTATACAAATAAAATTTTCCTAACTGCAAAGTCCAGAATTATTTTAATAGCTTTGGGGAAAAGTCTTAATTGCCCCCTTTTTCTTCTCTCAAAATTTCTTTTGTATGAATCACAATTTCTCTCTCATTCTCTCACTTTCTCTATCAAAACTAGACCCACCTGTGCTCTTTCCCTATCTTCTCACTTTCTCACTCAAACACTAGATGTGTGTAAAGGAAAATGTTTAGGACTCCTTTTGGGATGACCCCACACCCCAGAGTAATCATGGCCCTTAATGTATGTGTGGGTCCCACTCATATATGTGTGGGGTCCACGTCACAAGTGGTCTAGATTTATGGGGGTCTTTTGAGGGTCTTGTGGGGGTGGGAGTCTCAATCATTGCTCGTGTGTAAATTAAAAAATACAAAAAGTGATTTTACACATGAATTTTGGGCCTACTTTTGGGGTGCTTCTGTTTACACCATGAATTTAACTCATCACACCTCTCATTTTAAAAAAAATTTATTACAATATTACATCTTTGTAAAATTACCTTTACGGATTAAAAACATTTAAAAAATGTTATTAGAATTTATCTTTGCACCTCATCCTCTTTCTTACCTCTTTAAACCACCACTACTATTCTTCTCCACCAACCCACCACTCAGCCACCATCCCTTCTCCTCTCCAACATCCACTGCCACCCTCTCCCCTTTCTATCACTCTCTCCACCTTTCCGCAACTCTCAACACCTCCACCATAAGAACATTATAAAAAAATTGACAACAAACAACTAGAAAGAAAATATATATATATATATAGAAAAATTATAGTTAAAACATAGATTTGATAATTGTAAGCAAATTTAATACAAGATTTTGGTGTTTAAGATATGTTTTGGTGTGATTTTCTATCATTTTGATATATTTTGTGCTATTTGGAAAAAATAGAGATGAAACTCCATTCAACCCTGGTTCACCAAACAAAACTCGAACACGGAAAAAAAATAAAATCCCAAAAAAAATCATGTTCCACTCCACCACCACCCCAAACATCTCCTAGATCCTTCCTCAACTCGTTGTCATCCTCATTTGTAGTGGTGGAAGAACTGGACAAGAGAGAGGGAAGGAAAGAGAAGGAGGGTGAATGTAAAGAGGCGTGAAATTAAGGATGAAGATTATGTATATATTTTTTCAGCTAATGAAATAAGAAAGTCGGCACAAAGAGTTGTATTTGTAGTGTAAATAGAAGCTCCCCAACTTTTGGGAGACAAACTCTTGCCTATTCAACCCAGCACATAAACCCCAGAGTGTCATTGTAACTTATGGTTTGCCATCCATTTTGCACTTCAATCCAAACCACATGGGAGTTATGTATTCACTTTTGAACCTTTTGGGACAAACCACATGGGTATAGTGTAATTACCTCATATGAAAAAACTACACCAAGGCAACTTATAAATCATCCTTTACTCACAAGAAAATGAAATCGAAAAATAGGTCCAATGAGGGCTAAACACCTGACACCAACTCTACAAATTGTACAATAATTTTACTCTTTTAAGTTTAAGAAGGGGCT
This sequence comes from Camellia sinensis, assembly GCF_055761805.1. NCBI lineage: Eukaryota > Viridiplantae > Streptophyta > Magnoliopsida > Ericales > Theaceae > Camellia > Camellia sinensis. Next base: position 8,499,667 of record NC_138974.1, on the reverse strand, counting down.
CCTTAACCTTTTCAAAAAATCTATGATATGTCTCACCCAAAATCAACTACATGACGCACATGGAAGCAAAATCCTAGCCATTCCCCAATGAAATTAACCAAGACATCATTTTGTTAATACATGCAACACCAATTGACCAAAAAAGGTGCCTATGAATCAAATTACCAAGAGTAAGAATGCCTATGAAACAGTCACAGGAGGTGGTGGCTATAGGTGGTTGTCGGAGGAGGTCACAGATGATGGTTACCCTGAGGTGGAGATGGTTGGATGTGGTGCAACAAGGAATGGAAACTTTTTTTTTTTTTTTCCTAAACAAATAAACAAACTTTTTTGTTACAAAAAATTTGATAGATTTTATATACTGATCACAAGTTTTTGAAAACGAAAATAGATACCAAATGAGTTTTTATTTAAAGTTTTCAAAATTTTCCTAAATATAAACCAAAAAAATAAAAAATAAAAAATTAGGTATTGAGTATTTACTTGTAAGTTTAGAATTTTTTGCAATAGATAGTTGCAACTCCGGAAAAGGGAATCTAAATTTTTTTATTTTTTTATTATTTTAAATGTAAACAAAAATTATTTTAAATATAAATGTTACCAAACATGCTTATATTTTGGCTTACATGCCATTTGTTGTTTTGCTTTTTTACTTTTGTCCTCTAGAGAGCGACAATTTTCAATTGAAGTATTTATTGTCAAATAACTTAGTTTGCTTAATTGGTTATTTTATATACTTAATTTGTGTAAATATTTAATTACTCAATTAATTCCTTAATTTCTTTATTGTATAATTGCTTTAATTCTTTTACTTATTTAATTTGAATTGACTTCATTTGAAATTGTTGATGTGGTACAAATAATCTTATGTAAAAATACAATGTTTAATTGGTTAACACTTGGTTGATAAAACTTTCCTTAATTTCTTTATTGTATAATTTCTTAAATTCTTTTAATTATTTAATTTGAATTTACTTCATTTGAAATTGTTGATGTGGTACAAATAATCTTATGTAAAAATACAATGTTTAATTGGTTAATACTTGGTAGATAACACACACACACAAAATTTGCCATATCTATAAAAAAAACTATGCAATATCTATACATATGCCTTGCCACTCGCCTATGCCCCGAGAGACTTTGGCAACTTGATGTGCCTCTCGCCTTAAATAGCACACTGCCCTGAGAGACCTTGTCATATCTATTCAAAACCAAAATGTCTATTTTTTTTTTTTTTTAATCTTTCGTGTACTACAATCACAACGTTAACTTCTTTTCTAGACAATTCTTATTTGCTCAATTACTCCTATAGTAGTGTTAGTATATTATTATATGTTAGTGTTTAGCTTTAATAATTAGTGTCCCCTTGCTTTATGCTTTCGGTGCCTCAATTGACATCCTATGTTGTCTTCTCCTCTCTATAAAGAGAGTGTACATCTCTTTGTAAAAATACACAGAAATACACAAAAATATAGAGTTATTCATTTGCTCTCTCTTCTCTCTTCTCTCTTCTCTCATATTCAATATACACAATTCTCTCTTTTTCTTTATACATAAAACTAACAAGTAGAATCCTGCATTTTCTTTTCAGTTTTTCATGGAAAAGGTACCCTATTTTGAACCTTAATTTAATGGAAATGATGTTTTCTTTTTCTGTATTGATGGGATTAATAAATGAATTTTGAATTTAGGTAGTTTGTTGCAATCTACCTTGTCCATCTCACATCCCGTTGGGGGTCTAATGATTCTTTTTCTTTCTTTAAAATTGTATAAGGAATCCCAGCTTTCTTTTTCCCTACAGATTTACCAAAAAATGAAAATAAAAATATAAATAAAAATATATATAAAATTGAACTGGTGAATCTTTCCTTTTCCTTTTTCTTCCTAAATTTGGGAGAAGGTTGAACCCAAAATTGTAATAAATTTGGAAGAAATTGAGCCCTCTGTAGAATGTGCTTTGTCCAAATAAGAATGGTAGAACAAAAAAGTAGAGAGAATGACTTTTGATTCACAACCTATTAAGTCTTGGCATTTGCTCAGCTGCCATGAACTTGTGTAATTTGAAGCAAGAAAAACTTTTGATTGATGGCTGTTAACTGTAAGTAAGATATGCCCTACATGACAAATATGTATTGGGTCAAGACTTATCATATGTAAGATTCCCTTCATGAATCTGCGAGTGGATTATATTGAGTTATTTGCAATTGATGGTGTTTTGGCCTCACCATATCTCCTGGCAATATTGACAGCCCCCTGATATTTTTAAACCTCATAACCTATATTCATCTGTTTTTGTGTGAAGCATCACACCTCCATATTGAGTGAGCCCATGGCTCTTCTTGCATAAAAAACCGGCAGATGTAGTTATGTCAGCAGCATCTAGATGTGTTAATGAAATGTGTTCTGAATCTCTTATATGGCCAAGCACTTGTTAGTTTACATGAGTTCAAAGTTGTGGTATTTCTAACACTGCAGAAAACTTATGTAGATGCAGATATCATTAATTCGATGTCTAATTGGATGTAGATGCTTTAAGTTGTTGTGGATTTTGTGTCTAATTGGGTCTTATTTTGCATTTTTGGACGAACAGAGGTTTAGTACAAAAAGCAAAACACATAATTGTTATTTGGAGATTACTGCTTGTACATCCTTAGGCTTATCATTTGGAATATCTTATTTAATTATTTTTCTTTTAAATTTGTTTCTTCTTTCAGTTAATTCGTAACTTCTTATTTTGATTGCCCTTTCTTTCAATTACAAGTAGATTTCTTCTAGAATCCATCAGCCCTGTTGGCTTGCCAATGTGCTATGTGAAAATGGATAAATTATGATTGCCCTTTCTAGTATGAAAAGGCAAATTGACTAATTAATTTTTCTTCGGCAATGAGTTTCTTGACTAACATCTTTTTACTACAGCAAAATCATAATCCACAATAGCTGTCGCATTTCCTGTTCCTTTTCATTTATATTTCAATCAAGTCATAACGAGCAAAGTATATTCAATCATCGCTTAAGTTATTCTTCTTCTGTGTTACTGGAAATTTTATCAACTAATTATGCATTTTCTCTATAAAATGCAATGTCATCTTTTGGCAGAGCATTGTGAGATTCTGCATTTATTATCATGTTGTAGGTCTATATATAAACATACTGTTTCACTTTGAAAATGATCTCTCACCTTTTTCAGATCACAACTGGCTGAACAACAATGGGTGCTGGTGGACGAATGCCTGTCCCAGCAACCAAACATGAACAGCAGATTACCCCCCACAGGGCCCCTCACTCAAAGCCACCATTCACTCTCGGTGAAATCAAGAAAGCCATCCCACCCCACTGCTTTGAACGTTCTCTCCTCCGCTCATTCTCCTACATTGTTTATGACTTCTCTCTCGTCTTTCTTTTCTACTACGTCACCACCTCTTACATCCACCTCCTTCCACAGCACTTCCGTTATCTTGTGTGGCCCATCTACTGGGCACTTCAAGGTTGTGTCCTCACTGGTGTGTGGGTCATTGCTCATGAATGTGGTCACCATGCATTCAGTGATTACCAATGGGTCGATGACACGGTTGGTCTCATCCTTCACTCCACCCTTTTAGTTCCCTACTTCTCATGGAAATACAGTCACCGCCGTCACCACTCCAACACCAGTTCCCTTGAGCATGATGAAGTTTTTGTCCCGAAACCCAAATCCAAACTCGCATGGTATTCCAAATACTTGAACAACCCAGTGGGTCGTGTTGTCACGCTTGTGATCACACTCACTCTTGGCTGGCCCTTGTACTTGGCCTTCAATGTATCAGGGAGACCTTATGATCGTTTTGCATGTCACTACGACCCATATGGCCCGATCTACAACAACCGGGAAAGGCTCCAGATTTACATCTCTGATGTTGGTATCATCACTATAGTTTATGTTCTCTGTCGCCTTGCTTTCGCAAAGGGGCTGGCTTGGCTTGTTTGTGTTTATGGGGTTCCGTTACTGATTGTGAACGGGTTCCTTGTCTTGATCACATTCCTGCAGCACACTCATCCTGCTCTGCCTCATTATGACTCATCGGAGTGGGACTGGCTGAGGGGAGCTCTGTCAACCATGGATAGGGATTATGGAGTGCTGAACAAGGTGTTCCATAATATCACAGATACTCATGTTGCTCACCACCTCTTCTCTACAATGCCACATTACCATGCAATGGAGGCCACAAAGGCGATTAAGCCTATTCTCGGTGAGTATTACCAGTTTGATGGTACTGCATTTTACAAGGCGATGTGGAGGGAGGCAAGAGAGTGTCTCTACGTGGAATCAGATGACGATACCACCACCAAAGGTGTATTTTGGTATAAAAACAAGTATTGATTCTGATGCAATGAGGATGATGAGGTGTGTGTAGTTAGTAGTTATGCTGCTATGTTAGGTAGGGAGTCTTAGTATGTATGTGTCTTTATCATCCAGTTAAACTGCAACCTCTTTTGGCTTTGGTATGTAATGAACACAGTCTTAATAGTGTATGATTGTGACTACGTATGCGTTTGGACGTTTGAGGAAATCTCTGTTTCCTTTCTCTCACGTTAGCTAGGGAGTTAGTATGTATGTGTCTTTATCTTCCAGTTAAACTGCAACCTCTTTTGGCTTTGGTATGTAATAAACTGCAACCTCAATCCAACGCAACATAAAAATTAATATTTTTGTCAAAATAATTTGAGTAGCGTTAGATATATCCTCTTTTTTCTTCAAATCAGTTTTTGTTTATTATTTGATATGACACATCGTCTAGTTGACATTAGTGAGGCTCCTGTGGGGTTTTTGATTCTTTGAATTAGCAATTTTTCCTTTGAGCAATGGTAGAGAGCCTAAATTCTGTGGCTCAAATGTGGCTCAAATGGCCAAAACGACGTCGTTTTGAGTACAAAACAACATCAAAATGGCCAAAACGACGTCGTTTTGGCCATTTGAGCCACATTTGAGCCACAGAATTAGGGCCCCCAAACATTTTTCTTTTCCTTTTTAAAAGGTTTTGTTTTGGTTATAACTTTAGAAAATGTCAATTTTTAGGCTAAGTTTGAGATGTTCAAAAAAAGTCAAAAAGTCTCTCTACCACATCATTTCAAATCCAATCCATATTTCATCAAAAGTTAAAAAGTACACTTATTTAGAACATCTTAAACAACTCCTTAGTTCTAGTCTGTTTAGAAATGGTTTTTCAAACATTTTAGTATTCAAATTTTGCATTAATTTTCCGAGTGATGATTGAGACCCCCTCCAATCACCACCCCCACCACCTTCACACACACGTGGCGGGTGGTGATTGGAGGAGAAGGAAAAAAAAAGAAAAGAAAAAGAAAAATGGACCAATCATAGAAAGAGAGGGTCAAGGGGGTGAGTAAAAAAGGGGGTCCAAGTCATTATTCATTTCGTAATTCAAATTCTGAGTTCTTTTATGGGTCTTTATATTTACACTATTGTTTTATTTCATTAATTATTAAAAGAAAACTGAAATTTGAAAAGATTCCTTTTACATCCTCAGTAATACCAAACATATCTTCATCCCTAATTTTACATTTTTATTTTTACGCCCCCTATTCTCTTTTTTTTTTTTTTTTTTTTGATTTATCATGATGGCGAGCTAGGGAATGGAAGGAGTTGAGATGGTATTGATGTGGAAGATAATTTTATTTTTATTTTTTTTACTTATTATTATTTTTTTATTCATTTGAACTTTGTTTAATCAATCAAGGTTTGATAGAATAGACCTGCCAAGCGAATCAAAATTGGCAAAAATGGTCACATTCGGCCTTAGTCTAAACAACCTTAAGGTGTTTGGAAATTAAAGGCTGAAATACCCTTGGTTTGTTCAACGAGTCAAAGTTGAATTAAATTTCAACTTTATTTTTTTTTAATTATACAAAATTACATCAAAATGATATAAAATCACACCGAAATATCTCTAAACATTAAAATCTTTTATACCTTCTATTTATAGTTTTTATATATACGTTTCAATTATAAATATTTTACTTCTTGTTATAAGAAATTGAGAGAGATTGAGAGAGCAAATATTAGCTCTATGTTTTTGATGTATATTGCAACCAAATGGAACCTCCATTATATAGGAGATGTTTTACAAGACAAAATGATGAACAAAGGAAATATACAAATGAAAAGCCACCGAAAGATAGCTGAAAGCAAAAGGAAAAGAAGGCGTCTATCTGTGCTAGGCTAGCAACAACTATCTATACAGATATTTAATATAATCTATTAAATATACTATCTACTATTAGCAGCTGTAGATCTATACAGATTAATATAGTATTAACTTATAACATATTATAGGCATAGTATTAACATCCCCCCTCAAACTCAAGGAGGACAAACATCAACCAACTTGAGTTTGGAGACAAGGTCAACGAAGCGGCTAGGAGAATGAGCTTTGGTGAAGATATCAGCAGGTTGATCAACAGAAGAGATCGGATGGAGATGGACAGTACCATGAGTAACGTGTTGCCGAATAAAATGGCAGTCAATCTCAATGTGCTTGGTGCGATCATGAAAAATATCATTGTGAGCAATTTGAAGAGCACTGTGATTGTCACAAAAGAGGGCAGTAGCGCCAGAGGGAGTAACACCCATGTCAGCAAGAAGCCAACGAAGCCAGAGAAGCTCCTGAGTAGTATCAGCAAGGGCACGGTATTCGGCTTCGGTACTAGAACGAGCAGTAAGAGATTGTTTCTTACTGCGCCAAGAAATAAGAGAATCACCCAGAAAAAAGCAAAACCCAGTAGTAGAGCGGCGGTCAGCAGGATCGCCAGCCCAATCAGCATCAGAGAAAGCACGAAGCTGGAGAGAGGAGCGGGCGGAATAATGAAGACCATGAAACATGGTGCCTTTGAGATAGAGAATGATACGAATTAATGCAGCATAATGTGTGGTACGAGGAGCCGACATAAACTGGCTGACAATATGGACGGCATAGGCAATATCAGGACGAGTAACAGTGAGATAGACAAGACTGCCAACCAGCTAACGATATAGAGTAGCATCAGAGAGAAGAGTGCCATCAAGAGGTGTAAGACGACTCTGAGGCTCCAGGGGAGTTGAGGCAGTCTTGCAATCGGTAAGACCAGCACGGGTGAGAAGATCAGATGTGTACTTAGCCTGAGAGAGAAAAGAACCCATGGAATCATGAAAGATTTCAAGACCCAAGAAATAGCTGAGAGGACCAAGGTCTTTCATCTCGAAATGATGGCTAAGAAATTGTTTAAGATGAAGAATACCATTGACATCATCACCGGTGATAATCATATCATCCACATAAAGAAGAAGCAAGGTGGTCCCTTGAGCAGTTTTGCGGATAAAAAGTGCAGTATCATAAGAGCTGGAGGTGAAACCACAGTCATGAATAGTAGAGCTGAACTTGGCAAACCAAGCGCGGGGAGCTTGTTTAAGACCATATAAAGCACGTTGAAGTTTGCAGACTTTATGAGGTGGATAAGTAGACCCAGGGGGAGGTTGCATGTAGACCTCCTCAAGAAGAACACCATTAAGAAAGGCATTTTTCACATCCATTTGATAAAGATCCCAGTGTCGGGTAGTAGCAACTGCAATGAGGCTGCGAACAGAGGTGAGACGAGCAACAGGAGCAAAGGTCTCCTCATAGTCAATACCATATTCTTGATTGAAGCCTTTAGCAACAAGGCGAGCTTTATAGCGCTCAATAGAGCCATCAGAACAGGTTTTGATTTTGTATACCCATTTACAGCCAATGACAGTCTTGCCAGGAGGAAGATCAACAATGTCCCAAGTGTGAGTTTTGTCTAAAGCCTGTAATTCATCAGTCATAGCTTGCTGCCAAAGAGGATTAGAGCGAGCCTCCCGATAGGAGGTGGGTTCATAAGTAGAAAAAGCAGTAGAACCAACAATAAAGTCACGAAGACGAGTAGAAGGTTGGATTACCCGGTGTGGTCGAGCAGGAGGAGGAGGAGCCAGAGGAAGAGACTCAACAGGGGGTGAGCAGTCCGAGGGAGCAAGATCAGGACCATCAGAGCTGGCAGGTGCTTGAGAAAGACCAGTAGGCAAGGCAGTCTCAAGAGAGTCAGGCATGGGCAGTGGAGGAAGCTCATCAGAAAACAGATCTGCAGAAAGGTTAGTAAAACACAGAGAGGGTGAGGGAACGGATAAACGGAATTGAGAGAGGGAGGAAAACATTGTGTGTTCCCAAAAGACCACATGACGAGAGATACGGAGACGCTGGGAGAGAGGATCCCAACAGCGATACCCTTTATGTTCAATACCATACCCCAAGAAGCAACAAAGGCGAGAACGAGGTTCAAGTTTGGTACGTTCATGAGGTTGAAGAAGAACAAAACAGGCAGAGCCAAAAACCCTAAGGGTGTCGTAAGGGGGACGGGTGCCATGTAAACGCTCATATGGAGGGTGATTATGAATGACCGGTGTAGGGATACAATTGATAGTGTAAGCAGCAGTGAGAGCGGCTTCACCCCAAAAATTTTCTGGACAAGAGGAAGAGAGAAGGAGGGCTCGAGTAGTGTCAAGTAGATGCCGATGTTTTCGTTCAGCACGGCCATTTTGTTGGGACGTACCTGGACAGGAACGATGAGGTTGAGTACCATGACTCCTAAGGAAGGAAAGAAAGTCAAAATCTTTATATTCCATGGCATTGTCGGAGCGAAAAATCTTGATAGTTTTAGAAAATTGGGTTTTAACCATTGCAGCAAAATTGTAATAAAGTTGTTTGAGTTCAGAGCGATTTTTCATAAGAAACAACCATGTAAAATGAGAAAAATCATCTATAAAAACAACAAAATAACGTGCGCCTCCCATAGTAGGAGTAGGAGAGGGTCCCCAAATATCAGAATGAATGAGATCAAAGGGCGCAAGAGAAACAGAATCACTTTTATTAAATGACAAAGCAGGTTGTTTTGCAAGTTGACAGGACACACAATTGAAAGCATCAGAACTTACAGTACCCAAATGACCACTAGAAATTAAAGACTTCAAACGACCAACAGAAAGATGGCCCAAACGATAGTGCCAAAGCTGAAAATGAGATAAAGGAGGAGCAGTGGTAGCAGTGGTAGGAGCAGTGATTTGAGAGGAATCCGGAACATGAAGATGGATAAGTTCGTAGAGACGTCCTTGCTTACGGCCTATCCCAAGAGTTTGCCTGGTCCGAGGGTCCTGCACCAAACAACCAGTATGGGAAAAGGTAACAGTTAGACCATGCTCACATAATTGGCTAATGGAGATAAGATTTAAAGTGAGAGCAGGCATAAGATATACATGGGATAAAGATAAGTGAGAGGTGGAAACAAACCCAACATGACTTACAGACAGAAGAGACCCATCAGCAGTATGGATAGAAGGAACATGAGGAGTCGAAGAGAGAGGAGTAAAAATAGTAGGATCAAAGGTCATGTAATTACAACAAGCGGAGTCAAAGTACCAGGAAGTGTTACCTGCAGTGGTAGACAAAGCAGTAGATGGAGGAGTACCGGAATGCTGCCAAAAATGTTGAAACATGGCTTCAACATCTGTATGAGAGAAGACCGGAGTGGAAGGATCTACAGGGACAGAAGAAGGTGAATCTTCGGAGGCGGCAGCAGCAGTGCGTGGAGCAGGCATGTTTTTAAATGGAGTCCCAGAACGGTGAGAGTTGCTGCGGGAAAAATTCCCGGTGGAAGGACCATGGCGAGAGGCACGGGTAGGATTGCGGAAGCAATCTTGTTGGAGATGACCGGGGCCAGTCTTGTTGCAAAATTGACAAAGACGAACGGGACAATGAACCAGAAGATGAGTCGATGGAAGATTGCGGTTGTGACAATAGTTGCAGGTAGTGGACCGCTGTGGTGAAGGAGAACTCCGAATCTAGGGAGTAGCAAGAACAGAGTCCACAGGGTGTGGATGGAGAGTACCAAACCTGGTTTCCTCGGACAGGAGTTCAGAAACGGCTTGCTCAAGAATGGGTAAAGGAGTGCGATATAGGAGAGATGCGCGGACGGGCTCAAAACGAGGAGTGAGAGCCATGAGAAACTGAACCAAGCGCTGTTGGTCACGGTAGGTAGTAAACAAGGCAGCATCCTCAGTATGAGGCCATGGAGGCTTAGAAAGAGCGAGTTGATCCCAAACATAATACATTTGGGAGAGGAAATCATTAATGGTCTGAGTGTTTTCTTGGCGCATACGGTGAAGATGACTTAGAAGCTGATATTGGTGAGCAAGATCGGTAGTCTGATAGCGTTCTTGCAAAAAATCCCAGATGGCCTTGGCTGGAGAGGAAGCAGACTCAAGTTGGAACCTACCAAACTGAAGGCTGATGGATGTAATAGAAGTATTGCGAAGCCAGGTGATGATCTGATAGTTTTTACTATCCCAATCTTCTAGTCGGTCGATATATTTGGCAGCGGAGTCCGTGGCAGCGGAGTCCGTGGCAGCGGATTCCGTGGTTGCTGGGACTGGTTTGCACACATCCCCAGTAATAATACGCCAAAGTTTCTTGCCTTTGAGGAAGCCAGACATGGCTTGTGCCCAAAGGACATAATTAGTCCCGTCAAGAATAACGGAAATAGGGTGATTAGAGGAATTCGGGCGATCCATGAGGGAAAAATAGCACAATGGAGGTAGAATCTGAAAAAACCGAGGTTACCAGTGAATTCAGAAGGCCGAAATTAGTGGGAAAAGGAGTGAAACGACCCAAAATATGACCACAGAGGCACAGAAATGAGAGGCAAAGGGCGCGGCGCACGTTAGCAAGAAAGGGCACGGCGCACGTTAGCAAAACAGGCCAGACAGTGCACGGTAGCAGAGATGGCTGACGTGTGCTGACGTCAGAAACACGCGGCGCACGTTAGCAAGGTAGTGCGCGGTGCACGTTAGCACGGGACAGTGTGGAGGACGCGTGGAGCGCGTGTGAGGCGGAAGGCGGAGGCAGGCGACGCGCCGTTCACAGAAATGGCGCGTGAGAGCGCGTGTAACGTCGTATTGGGCTGAAATTGGTGGCGTTGGAATCGTCCGGAGGAGACGAAGGCTCTGGTGTGGTGAAAACTGTATTTCAGAGATGGACGAAAAAGGGATACAGATGAAATGCAATCTGCAGAAAAAATATGTTGGAAGAAGAGGCTAGGCAGAAAACCTGTGCTCTGATACCATATAAGAAATTGAGAGAGATTGAGAGAGCAAATATTAGCTCTATGTTTTTGATGTATATTGCAACCAAATGGAACCTCCATTATATAGGAGATGTTTTACAAGACAAAATGATGAACAAAGGAAATATACAAATGAAAGGCCACCCGAAGATAGCTGAAAGCAAAAGGAAAAGAAAGCGTCTATCTGTGCTAGGCTAGCAACAACTATCTATACAGATATTTAATATAATCTATTAAATATACTATCTACTATTAGCAGCTGTAGATCTATACAGATTAATATAGTATTAACTTATAACATATTATAGGTATAGTATTAACACTTGTTATTTCTTTTTCTTTTTTTTATGTTTTTTATGTTGGGTGTTGGAGAGGGGTTAAAAGAAGGGAGAGAGAGCTGCAACGATTGGTGAAGAACAAAGTGTGGTGGCTAGGCGACGACGGCTAATAAAGAGACATTCTCTCCTAATTCTAGCATAAGTGATAACTTTAGGATGTGAATCTTCATTGTCCTTGTTTGTTCGTTTTCTTATGTGTGTTGTGTCATTTATGTTTTTTTTAAACATCACAATTTCCTAATAGAAGGATAATTAACAAATTCTTGTTGTGTACATGCATCAATATCGACATAAATATTAAGAATATTATGATCCATAGTAATGTAAGTAAAATAATATATATGAACTAATAATTAATTAAAATAATGAGTAAACAATAACAACTAATATATGTTAAGAAATAATTAATGTAAAAAATATGTAACTAATAAATATTAATTCAAATAATTAATATTATCGACTGGTAAATGTGATATAAAAATTAGTTGCTTCTGATAAATGCTTCTTATTGCACAATTGCAATTGACAATTAAGAATGAGAGTTCAAAATTAATTGAGAGAATTGATAGTTGAGAGAGAATGAGAATTTGAGAGAGAGATTTATTTGTGAGAAATATAATGAGAGAGGTGATATTTATAGGAGTTGGGAGAGGGAGGGCTTAATCTATAAAAAAATAAAAAATAAAAAAATTTAGCCATTATGGAATTACTGGCCAAATGATCGTTTGATTTTTTTTTTTTTTCCAATTTGTTACTGTTGCACAGTGCAGAGAGTCGTTGGGTGGGAAGGCCGGGCCTACAGGGTGCAAAACTTTTTAGGCCGGGTTAGTGGGAGTAAAATGTTTTGGGCCAAGTCAGGTCGAGCCACGGGATAGGCTCAAAAACACAGCCCAAGGTCCCGAGCTGGGTTCAAGCCCAGGCCTGGACAAGCCAAACAGGGGCCTAACCCACCTGGGTTGTGGGCAATTTCGGGTAGGCCACGAGCTCGTGGCCAAATTTACACCCCTAGTAAGTAGGGTCGTGCAAGGCATGGGTGAGTTGCCCATTTTTTTTGTGGCAAGGTTACAAGTTTTGTGGTTGATTTTGGTTTTTGGTTTTTTTTTTTCACCTTCACTACATTATCTCTCTACCATCACCACCTTCATCACTATTATCATTGTTGTCACTGTAATTACAATATAAAAATTAAAAATTACTGTTTCAAAATAATAAATTCTAAAGTTGATCTTATATTCAACACTTGATTTTTTAACAACCAACTTTTCAATTTAATAAATTTATCATTTAGTTTTTAGTATTTAATTTTTAACATTCAGCTTTTATATTTCAATTTTATATGTTGTTTGGTCTTATTTGTGAATTTTTATTTTGTCAAAAATTCAACCATACTAGAGTTAAAAACGAAATTATTTGACACATAGAAAAACAAATTTAAAAAAGGAAATGTTACATTGAACACTAAGGAGTTTTTAAGTGTGTTGTATTTGAGTGTTACATTATTACGTTTGAGAAAAGTACACTAAGGAATGTTACGTTATTACGTTTGAGAAAAATACACTAAGGAATTTTTTAGTGTATTATACTGAATTGTTAAGTTTAGAAAAAATATACTAAGGAGTTTTTTTAAAATGTTGCGTTGTTATGTTTGTGAAAAGTACACTAAAGAGTTTTTTAATGTATTACATTGAAGTGTTAGGTTTGGAAAAAAAAAACACACTAATGATGTGTTTGGTTGGAAGATTTGAGGAGAGATTTGGAAATGGAAATGGAAATAGAAAGAGTAGATAAAATGTAAATAAAATATACCTATATTTCACCTAGTTTCACACATCTTTTCCCTTTCTCTTTTCAAATTCGTTCTCAAATCCCCAATCAAACAAAGCGTAAGGAGTTTTTTTTGGAATGTTACATTTAGTAATTTCAACATCATAAGAAAATCTACAATTGACCCTCAACACATAACATACGCATTTATACGTCGCCCTTTATGTAATTCACACTAGAATGAGACCTTTAGGTCTATAAGAAAAAATGAAAGACTGAATAGTTCATAAGATCACTATTTAGGATTTATTGGTGCTTCACCCAACAATAAAATTGCTCATTTGACTTTGTTCAGTAAACATAAAAAAGTTAAATGAACTAAATTTGAACAAATTTTAAAACTTGTAAAAATTGTCAAACCAAACTTGAATAGTTAAAATGTTGGTAAAAGTTACGATTAAAACATTTTTTTGTGGATATGTATTTTTAAGAGTTTTAGTTATGAGTCCGGATTCTCTAAAGTAATTTTGGATTTTTTTTAAATGACTGGTATTTATTCATACAAAAAATAAAAAATACAATAGTCAAAAGTTGCAAGTATAACGACGATATAAATAATCACTCTAACATCCCTTTTAAAAAATAAAAATAAAAACTCACAAGAATCTCTCATTTTGGACTATTAGCCTAATTACAATGAATCTAAATTTCTTACATAATTTTCAAAAGTTCACCACCCAAATTAATTCACCACCCATACTAAAGGGCAAAATAGAAAATTTTAAAAGAAGCTAAGGACAAAATAGGCAACAAAAGACGAGCCTTCTCAACCAAAGCTATTCTCAGATGAGTGATTCTACTTACACCACTCTTTATCTCTTTACACACTTCATATGAGCTTTTTTTTTTTTTTCCAATTTTACCCATGTGTGAAATTACCTTTAAAGACAAGCATTAAAATTAAATATATTTTATTATCTCCTTACACCCCTTAATCTTCAATCCCTACTCATCTTCTTCCTTTCTCAATTTTTCTTCTCTCTTATACATTTCTTTTCAAAAAGTGAGAATCATAATGTTTTGATCATAAAAGAAAGTAATGGATGAAGAAACAGTGATCAAGAACCATCAAAAAAGTGAAATGGTGAGTTTTTTTATTTGTTTGGTAGGTTTTTGTTTCGTTTTTTTGGATTGTTCTTCGACTTTTGTACAGTGTTTTGAAATTGAACAAAATAAAATAGTCAAACATCATATTGCCAAACAAAAAATATATGTTTGGTAACCAACTGCCGAATAAAAGATACATTTCTGGTAACCCAAGGCCAAAATTTGTTAATTTGTTTAACTACTCATTACCGTGTATTTCTAGTTTCATTTTTTTATATTGTTTATTTTTTTTGCTTGAAAGGATTATGCGTCTACTCATTGCAACAATGCAAATATTAGTGAACTCCAATCATAATTTCATTATAAACGAGATTTGTTAAGTTTTTTTATGAATACAATTTTTTCTTATTTTTAATTTGTATTGAGTTTTATTAATAATTTGATGTATAAATGTATTTATTATCTTTAGATTTTTAGTAGTCGACAAGCGTTAATTAAATAGGCTTCTGACATTGGGAAGAAGACTGAATTTGTCATTGTTATAAAGACATCAGATGCGGGAGATAATGGCAGAAAACAAAGACTTGCACTTGAGCTGCATTCGAATGTAGTGCACTACATGCAACTATTTGGTTCACAAGAAAGGGTTAATGACCTTACCTCTATCTTATCCTACTTCGAATTTGGCCCAGAATCTAATCATTGGATGACTATTCCCAACATAGGCCATTTGATAGCATCATACTACTGAGTCGTTCTTTATCATTTATCCATGTAACAGTGTTTGACGTTTCTACCACTTGGATCAACACCAATTGCAACACCTGATCGAAGAGATATCTGCATAGGATTTGTAAATGGAAACCATTTCGTGCAAGTATAAACTACTGAGCCTACTTAGATCATTACCATGTCTTATTTTGTAATTCTACTTATTGATGTCTTTGTTATAGGTTTATCTACAACCTGGTCATCCAGTACGTCCGATAGCAAATAATTGGATTCATTTTCATCACCCGCATGCTAATGGATGGGAGAAATCATACATCAATTCTGTGCGCTTGTCAAGCCTAATGTAGTAATTACCAAAACTATCGATATAGACAAATTGTGATACCATGTTTGATTGATGGATGCAAACAATGACAGTTTTTATAGATGCTTTTATGGATGTTCGTACACTTGATGTTTTTATAAATATTTTTATGGATATTTTTTATGTATGATTTTATGGATGCGTGTTTGATTTATGGATGTTTTTTATAGATGCTTGAAGGAAAAAGTAAATCTTTCAACGTACAACAACACCTAACTAGACAAATCTATTATAGTTTGGCAATATGACACTAGAGTAATTTAATTTGTATAGCAACGTATCACCAAACATGCAGTTCACAAGTGGCCCCGAATTAATTTCTTGTTATCATCAAATCGAACGGCAACATATTCTTGGGAAAAAAAAAAGTTTGTCTAGTAACATGGCACTGGATTAATTCAAATTTATTAGCATTGTATTACCAAATAGGCCCAACACAAATTTAAAAATCATTGTTTGAAAGAAAAATGACTCTGTAAATGTATAGCAACAAAATGCTGGAGAAATCTATTTTTGACCGGAGGAATGTAAATTGTTTAGCACTATGTGACCGAACAAGCACTTCGCTATGGGCTCCACTCACTGTCTTCCTTGCGTTTTTCTCTTTCCCCTTGTTGCGTCTTTCTCTATTCCCTTATTTTCCCTCCAAAAACTATTGGTGTAAAGAGATGAAAGGGTTTTGAAGAGTTTTACTTTAGGATTAGTTTTGGTAATATAATAGGTGTAATGAGAATCACATTTTTTTTTTTTAGTGGTGTAATAAGATAGAGGGTGTAAAGAGGTAATGTAGTGGTGTATGTAGAATCACTCTTCTTAGATATATAGATATGAAGAGCATATTAACTAACACCTCAGATTACTGTAATAGAATCTCTGACAATATTATAATAAGTTACCAACATGTCAAATGACTAATAAATAGGAGAAGATTACATGGATAAGAAAGAAGTAAAGAAAACGAAAATTTTCATAATCTACTCTTGCTTTGGTGTGAAAGTCATTGCTCCTCTTTCACAGAATACACCCATCCTGCCAAACCACATCTTCCGTAAGTAGCCACATCTTTTTCAATGGCACAAAATTATTATTGGGTTAGTATGGGGTTGAAGTTCAATTCTTTGTCCCACAATTTCTCTGTCCTTTTGTCCCAATGCATACCAATTGCGCAACCGTGTCTCGAGATTTTCGTAAAAGTGAATCGGAAGATGGAGATAAAAATTTTGAAACAAAGAATCCGGTGATGATAAACTTGAGCAGAATAGTGCTCTCGAGACATTTAATTCATTGCTCATAGAGATGAAGTCATTAATTCGTGTAATATAATACAAAACTAAGAGCATTTAATATGGATGACCATATCACATCTGTTTCTTACTTTTTGTGCATTGCTGGAGAGATTCACTCTTATCAAGCATTAATTGCCCCTTTTGAAGAGACTCAATAGTTTGCTTTAGCACAGCAATTACAAGGCTTAATGGACCACTCAAAACCTCTATATAAATCTGTTTGCAACACCACAACTCAACACAATTCATCATCCTCTTGCATTACCCAGGTTTCTTTCTTTCTCCTTCAACCCATTTGAATTTCTTTTAGCCATGGCAATGCAGAAGTTGCTACATTCTGATGAATACCTCAGCGATGCCGATATCAGACACATTTTGATGGAAGATACTGATTTTGGTGGTTCCAACAATGGGTTGATTAGAAATCAAATGGTTGCTAATAATAAGCCCACCATTCAACCTTTGAGCTACCAACAGAACCATCATCCAATGCCCATTTCAGGCCAACTTGGTCTGAACCAGACAGTGACTCATCAAAAAACCATATGTCCATCAAACAGGGTTAGCACCAGCAGCAGGGTGACTGGCATTCATCTGATGCAAGCCCCACCGATGCTTTTTCATGGTGATTTCCAAGTCACCGAGGTTGTTAGAGATCATGTCATTACGACAATCTCAACCAGAGAGCATGTTTCTATTTCAAACCATCCCTTTGCTTTCCCAAACCAAAACCAATCCATATCCATTTTTAAAAACGTCAACCCTGCTTTTGTCATCAATCAAGTGCATCATCAAACTCCAATGGGAGTTCTAACACATGGTGGTGTTGCTGCTTCACCATTTCATGTGCCCTTTCCTGAATCAAATGTCCAAGTGATCCTCCCTAATGAAACCAGTCAGTTGAAACCTCCAACCTTTTACAGATGTGTCAAATGTGGTGAAGTGTTTATCACAACCCAATGTTATGCAGCTCATGTGATGGCTCATTACCAATCTGAAAAAGCAGCTGAAAGGTTGAAAAAACGGACATCTAAATACAAGGACAGCCTTCAAGGAGTGGCTTCTGTTCCCGGTCAGTCCCTTAAGATGACAGGCATAGGCCACAACCATGGAGTTTCTTTTAAAGGACAAAGAGGCAGGAAGCCAAAGATGGTTGTCAAAACTGAGGCTGCCGTGAAGAAAGTACCAACTGATGTTCCAATGGCTATGATGAAAGAACCAACTAATGTTCCAATGGCTGTGAAGAAAGAATCAACTGATGTTCCAATGGCTGTGAAGAAAGAATCAACTGATGTCCCAATGGCTGTGAAACACAGTGTGGTGATTGAGGAAGAACCTAACTAGGTCTGTTTGTTTTAGGATGTGGGAAGTACCTTAAAAAGCTGTGTCTTTTTCTTTTTCCTTTTTTTTTTTATTTTTATGTTTTTATTGGGAGAAGGTTAAAATCTGTGCCTGTTTTATCATGTGTTATTAAAATGTACTTCCTTTTCTTTTCTTTTCTTTTCTTTTTTTTTTTATCTCTCTGCTTGTGTTCTTAGCTTGTGAGATTGAATAAATCATCTAAATATCATGGTGTTGTATGCAGGTAAGGCTAGTGTTTAACTCAATGACCGTTAAAACCGTTACATATCATAAATAACGAACTAACAAAAAAATAGCAGGAAAAGGAGATAATCATTAATCTTGCGCATTAATATCTTGAAACTACAAAATGTTTTTGTACTTTTTGTATGATGCATGCCCCTCAATTTACAGCTTCAAATATCGTTATACTCAGTTGGGACTGTTATTATCATAACAGAAATAACAGACACGACATGCCGACAAATGTATAGCTTTTTGATGTATGTAGTAAAGGTCAGATCTAAAATACCATTATGAATAGCTAGATTCAACGATTCAGGCTAAAGCAAAATGCGCCAATGTAAACAACAGAGGGATAACGGTGATTGGATTATAGTTCTCTGACTTCTATTTAACATCATTATGCTTTACGCTTTACTCTCTTATGCATTAAATGAGATATCTCTAAGTACATTTGTGCTTGATACGTTTAAGACTGTCACCATATTTTGTTAATAACAGCAACAGATCTATTGGTGCTTCCTCAATAATTTCCTAGGTAAATGTCAACATTATTCCAAAATCAACTAGATTTAAATCAAAACATAGATATTAGCAAGATATGAGACGACAAATAAGCAAAGTTCAAAGGTGCTAGTATTTTATACATGCGATGCAGGCTTACCAACATTACCAAAAAAAAGACCATTAAAGTAAAACCCAGCATATGGTTAACCTAGAAAAGATTTTTCTGAACACTAAACACATGTAGCGCATTCTTACATTAAAACTTTTAGAGCTGTCCATGAGACAGATTTGGTGTTATCCTTTTTCTGATTTGATCTTTAATTCTAGCTTGAAACAATATTGAAAATGCCTCTATTCAAGTTCTTCAAAGGCACAAAATTCTGACAATTTTTGGATATCATAGTTTTAGTTGGGCTTGTACTGAATCTAAATTTCATGGGGTTGATTGTGATCTTGGCCTATCCAAAGCTGAAAAGCATTTCTAAAGTAGTCTGTCTGTTACAGCTTTTTAAAGATATGTAGAATTATTTGAGAAGCAGAAGCAAATTTCACAAGAAACAGTGACCCTACCTTTGTCTTTTGTTGACTAAATATAGATTTACATGCTTCATTGTCTTAATATTTGTAAATTGTAATATTCTTCTATCGATTGGAAAAAAAAAAAAAAAAAAAAAAAAAAAATTACAATATGAACCATCAAAATTTGCCTTATTTGCACCTTAGAAATATAATTTGCTAATAGCAGCTCCACTGAAAGTCTGAAGGAACAAATATGATTTTTTTAGTATATCACAGAACAAGAATTTTCAATACCAAAGAGGCTTCTTCATGGCATCCAAAACTACTATATCCTAGGAAGCATTTCTTACAGCTATTGAAATCTCAAGGTCGGTTCATGTAAATAAACTAACTCAAATCAATTCTTCAAAATATGTATGGGTAAAAAAGCAATGCAGTTAAATTTCCATTGATACCATCAAAAAGTAAATGGATCGTGCTTCCAAAAAAAATCGCTAACCATAGCCCAAGTGACAAACTGTGTCGTACACATCACTACACCACAACTCAAGAACACAAAATAAAGTGACACTACATGAAAAAAATTTCAATAGTAAAAATTGGAAAGGTATACACAACTATCTCTTGAGTCACTAACAACCATAAGCCTTTTTATGTAAGCCATCAATGTCCCAAAAACTCCAAGCCAGATGATTGCACAGAAAATGGAAAGAGATGAACTCCCTAGGATACTTTTCAGATCTCCTTACATTCGAACGATATTCCCGATCCAAGCTTTGTAATGCCGACATTATTGATCACCTTTACACCACAAATTTAGCAATTCTTCTGGATATTTGACAATACAGTTCCAGAAGGAAAAAATAAACGACACCAAATTTCACTGAAATGGACGGCAGAGATATTGTTAAGAATCCTCAAGGAGGTCAACAGTTTCCAATATGCTTTCAATTTCAAATTATGAATCTCCTCCGGAAATGGTAGCATAAAGCTCTTTTGCTGTCCAGGTTACTTCTGCAAGGCTTCTCAGAGGAACCGCAAGTTCCTCTGCAATTGTCACCAACAGGACCCTGCATTCTGAAATCGACAGAAAATAAAATAGCTTAAGCAATTAAATTCAAACTTTTAATATTAAGTATTTTTCATGCAAGTTTTGCACAACTAAATTATATATTTCAAGAAGATTGTCATCCCTGACAAGTATTCTGACCCACTTATAAGATCTACATTGTTGTAAACTAGATGTCAAATTTTGTAGAGCTAGCTGAATTTTTGAAGCATATTAAAACTTAACTTGTAATGTGAAATGCTATAGTGTTTGAGAACCCACAACATGGTTTATGCGCAGTTTGTTCCAGTCCGCATTTTCTGGTATTTGGTGCTATGAAAAACGTTTTTTGTGGTCAATTTTAAAGCAAGTTTATTTAGACAGAAAATGTTTTCCGTTTTTGAAGGGTGAAAAATGCTTCCCAAACCAATGTCTTACCAGTACCACCGCCACCATTACCTCCAACACCCCACCACCACTCTACTGCCACTGCCACTGCCACCGCCACTGCCACCCCCACCTTCACTCCTCTACCACCACCACTCCTCTACCGCCACTACCATCACCGCCACCTCCACCCCCACTACCACCACGTCTACCTCCCACCTCAACACTAATACAAACACTAGCACATTACAGGGAAATTTTTTATTTTTTTATTTTTATTTTTTTTGTAGAAAATGTTTTTCGTTGGAAAATGTTTTCTGCCAAAACAAACAGAGCATCAGACACTGGTATTAATATCCAAATGTTCCAAGAGCCCCACTTAAAGTATAGGGAGAACCAGCTGAAGCTAAAACGAACTTTATATATGTAGAAGGATGCCAGCAAAGATTGATCCTTCAAAACCCCGCAAAATGGCTGATAGACTATTACTATATAAATAAAGGAATTAAAATATGAATAGCCATTTATCTCAGCAGATATCCTAAGAATATACTTTATTATGCAACATGAATAATAGCCCAAATATTACACAATTACATAGACGGAATTTTATTTCCATTTTGATGCAATTAACAAAAATGTTTGTCAAAAAAAGTTGCGAACCTGGAATTTTGCTGAAATTAAGCAGACACATAGAAGCAAGAATCTTGTGCTCAACCAGGTCACCATTTTCCAGTCTTTCTTTCAGCTGAGAGATGAGAGCTGAGAAGGCAGGAAGCTGGAACTCTGCATCAGATAATGAAGCAAGTGCAGAGCTTAACCATGCCACTGTGGTTAGACACACCCTCACCAAATCCAAGCTTCCAGAACCTAAACACTTGGAAATACTCTCCAAAAATGATTTCTTCCCGTCACCAATAAGTGATGCTGACAAAATCCTCAACCAGTCTTCCCTTTCCTCCTCTTCATCATCCTATATCCAGTTGTCAAATCTTCAGAAAAATACTTCCATGGTTTCACCATACAGAAACAGAAAACATACACACACACACACAAAAAAAAAAAAAAAAAAACCTATTGATATTGCACGTGTGAAAATTGCATTGCAATGAGGACTTTGTTTCACATGAAATCTAATTTTGCAACCTATTCACTAAGATGAGACTGAAAGTAAAGAGGAGTCAAATGGAGTCCAAATTCTCAAGCCTTGCATTGAGTTACAAAGTTAGAAAGCACTTTGTAAAACTCAAACTTCAATACTGAAATCTTCTGCAAATTATATTTTCTTTGATAATTCAAGGGCATCAGCAAGCTAACAGAAGAGTGCATCACATCAGAATAGATGAACTACTTATTTGAACTGTTTGTAATGTGCAATCTCATCTGTTGCAGCCCTTTTTGTATCACATTTCTCTCTTGGTAACTTTTCATGTTCCATTCAAAATATATCAATAACTTGAAAAAGGTGACAGATTTGGCTAGGTGGTAAAGAAGCACTTACTGGATTTTTGCAGGAAAAAAAGGGGTCAAATCAGGAGGTCAACTACTGCTATTATGTCGTAACTACACACAACACAACAATTCTGGTTTTTTGGTTCCATATATTTGCAACAAGCATCCTTCCAACTGCCCACACTAAGCACTCAAGATGAATGCAGGAAAGTAGTTGCCAAAAGAAATCAAATTCAAATGCAAACTCCATATTTTGTAATCAGAATACTTTCCATTGTATATAATGGCAAAAAAGTGTGATTAAAAATGCTAATGGAGTAGTTGCAGACATACTATGAATGTACAACAGAAACCAGGACACCTGTCAGTAACATTTAGAAGCTCAAGTCTCTGTAAGTGTGTTTGGAGAGAAAGAGAGAGAGAGAGAGATGAAAGAATAAAACATACCGATGGAATAATTTCATCAACTAATACACCATCTTCTTCATTTTCAAGAGAATTCGGATAAGGACCATCAAGAAATCCGGTTTGCTTTAAGATCCAATCCTCTATCATTATCTTCCCAGAGGAAGAGAAACGACCTCCCAAGATTAGGAGCGCTCTACAACACTTTGCTCTGATCTTCTCATTGTATAAGCTGCCATCCAAAGCCACAGTAATGGCATCAACCGCCTCCTCCCTATATATGCTGTATTTCCGAGGTTCAACCTGCAATACAAGGTTGTCTCAGCAAACTTGTATTTGATTATAAGGATTTGCAACAAACAAAAACTTATAATTTTCCATAAAAATGAGTACCAAAAATCTAATATGTTAGTTTTTAAATGTTGTCCCATAGCTTCAACATATTGAACAAGACAAGTACAATCACTTGTTCCATTTGACAACTGCATGAAGTCCACAAGATATACAAGTAAAGAGACATAAATGACAGATTTCTTAGTGATGCCCATCACTAAATTCATGACTCAAATATAGTTTTAAGCATGCCAACAATGTCACCCAACCCTGCTACATTATATCTTGAAAAAATAAAAGTAGAAATAGAAAATAATTTTAAAATGAAATAATACATATTTCTTCAAATATTTAAGTCTTGTGCAATTACCTTTTTGGTGGGGTTAGGTTACATCATATTATGATCATGGATAAACATTCCAAAGTACAATATTGTAATGTCAACTTATCATTGTCCAAAAATGATAAAATAAATAAACTCACACCATCGAAACCCTTTTCTACTATCACATATTATCGGGAATTTTAATTAACTCATATCTGCATTTTCATTTCTTGACACACGGCCAAAGGTGGAAATTTTCACCAAACTCATGCTGCATTAAATCTTTCTAGCCTTTTCTTTTTCTTTTGGTTGAGGTTCTCAACAGCTAATTAGTGTAGGTTGGTTTTAAGTTGAGAGATCACAAACCATTCCAATTGTTATTGGTTAGTCTACAGCCACCAAGCTTTCTTTCCTCGCTCATCTTAAACCTGTTCCAAAAATGGGGAAAAAAATTCTAACCAATTTAGGAAACATGAAAAAAAACACCAAAACCAGAACTTGCTTACTCATCGACGCTCCACCCCCCTTGCGCATACAGCCCTGATGTGTGATGATTTCCTTCTGTTAATGACATTGTAGATGGTAAGAATTTCCGCATAAGCTGCCATCAATCCAATAAAAGCAACCTCGGAAGGAGCTTTAATCTTCCAAAATACCCCTTGCATCTTCCAGCTTTGCATATAATATATACAGCATAGATGTGTGATGATTTTTCTCTTCTTAATAAGATTATAGATGGTAAGAATCATCCCATCAACTGCCACCAATCCAAGAACAGAAACCTTGGAAGGATTTATAGTCTTCAAAATACCCTTCCATGGGAACAACACTTCCTAGGTGGTAATAATGTTCCTATAATATGATATGGCGTGACAGTTCTTTCCAAACTATGGCTACTCCCCTTGGTTGGCAACTTATATAGGATTAGTAGTGAGGTTTATGGAAACTATATTTAGGATATTTGTAAATACTGGATACTTACAAAAATAAAAAAATAAATTCAATTGTGAAGTTAAAAGCCTACAATCCAAAACTCCGATCTATCAACATTCAAAAGAGATAGAAATACAACTCAAGTTGAACATACAACAAAGCATGAATTCAATTGGTATTCAGCAAGTCAATGCTTTCAAATGGCAAGATATTCCAGCAATCAGTCCAAGGCAAATCATATAGAGGAGGCTGTAAGTTTCTGAAGAGTATTGTATATTCAAATTGTGTATTGATTACATCAAGACCTTAGTTTATATACCCCTAACGCCTAAACCAAACAAGGAAATACAACCATGAAAGGAAATACAACCATACTACCTAATATATACACAATCATGCCTAATATTATATACACAATCATGCCTAATATAGACGAGTATATTCTCACACCCCCACTCAAACTTAAGGTGTTTTAGCCGAAAACACAGAGAGTTTGTCAAGAAGAAACCAAAAACGAGAAGTGGTGTGAGTTTTGGTGAAGAAGTCAGCAAGTTGTCGAGCCGAAGGGACAAAAGGAAGTGAGATAGAGCTAGACTGTAGGTGCTGACGGACGAAGTGACAATCAATCTCAATGTGCTTTGTTCGTTCATGGAAAACAGTGTTATGGGCAATCTGAATAGCACTTCGGTTGTCACAGTAGAGAGAGGTCAGAAAGGACTAAGGAATGCCCAAGTCAGCGAGGAGACAACCTCAGCAGTAGCATGAGCTATAGCACCGTACTCAGCTTCGGCAGTAGAACGGGTAACAACAATTTGTTTCTTGTTTTTCCAAGAAATCAAGAAATCACCAAGAAACAAACAGAAACCAGAAGTGGACTTACAATCAGTAACATCACTAACCCAATCAGTATTAGCATAAGTCACCAAATCCAAGGAAGAAGTAGAAGACAACAACAAGCGTTGGAAGATAGTATCGTGAAGATAGCGAAGAATCCGAACCAAAGCAGCCCAATACGGAGAGCAAAGAGCAAAAACGAGCTGGCTAACCACATAAACAACATAGGCAAGATTAGGGTGAGTAACTGTCAGATAGACTAAGCAGCCCACAAGCTCACGATACAAAGTTGGATTATCCAGTGGGATACCATTGGTAGTGTTAAGCTTCACATTAAGTTCAATGAGGGTATTAGAAGTCTTAGTGTCAGCAAGACTAGCACGATGAATAACCTCATTGGCATACTTGGCCTGAAACAGAAAGTAGCTTTTGGGAGAAGAAGCGACCTCAACACCAAGAAAATACCGCAATGGTCCCAGATCTTTCATTTCAAAAGTGCGTAAGAGATGTTACTTGACCTCAGACATAGCAGAAGCTTCAAAGCCAGTAATGATCATATCACCCACATACGGTAATAAGGAAACAAAACCAGCAAAGGTGTGGAGGAGAAACAAAGCAGAGTCTTGGTCACGCGAATAAAACCCAAGCTCAGTAACAGCGGTCTGAAAACTATCATACCAAGCACGAGGAGATTGCTTCAAACTATACAAAGCACGTCGAAAACGACAAACAAGACCAGAGAAATGAATGAGGAAGACCAAGGGGAGGATGCATGTAAACCTCCTCAGTGAAATGGACATCAAGAAAAGCATTCTTAACATCCATCTGATAAAGAGGCCAATGACGAACAACAGCAATAAAGATCAAAGTACGAACAATAGTCATCTTGGCAACAGGGGCAAAGGTTTCCTCATAATCGATGCCATACTCCTGTGAGAAACCTTTGGCAACCAAGTGAGCTTTGTAGCACTCAAGAGAACCATCAGAGTAAGTTTTGACTTTGTAAACCCATTTGCAACCAACCAGATTCTTACCAGCAAGTAAAGGAACTAACTCTCAAGTACTAGTTTTCTGCAAAGCAGACAACTCATTCTCCATAGCTTAAATCCAAAAAGGATCCTGACGGGCCTCCTTGTAAGACTGAGGTTCTGAAAAAGAATGAATAGCAAACAAAAAAGTACGATAAGAAGCAGAAAAATATGTATTAGACCAACCCAACCTGTTTGGAGGATGACGCTCTCGAGTAGGATATCGGTGTGTAGCAAGATCAGAGTCTTCAGAAATAGAAGAGGCAGCAACCTGGGTAGACAACTGGTGGAGGGGGAGCCTTGCGACGAGAATAGACTAATAACAGAGGAGGAGAAGTAGCCAAAGGGGAAGACGGAACAAGTGTAGAATGAATAGTGGAGATATACTCATCAGACGGGACCTCAGAAAGAAATGGGTCAATGAGAACCAAATCCGCTTTTGAAACTGGAGCAATGAGAGAGGGAAGCTGAAAGTAAGACAGATGTTCCAAGAAGGCAACATGATAGGAGACATAAAGTTGGCGGGAAATAGGGTCGTAACAACGATAGCCCTTTTGAGTAAGACTGTAACCCAAAAAGACATACAGGACAGAACGGGCACTAAGTTTTGTCCTATCTTCCCAAGGAAGAAGGACGAAGCATGCAGACCCAAAAACACGAAGGAGAGAGTAATTGGAAAGTTGGGAAAACAGAGCCTCATAAGGAGAACGACCAGAGAGTAGGGGGGTAGGCGTACGGTTAAGAATAAAAGCAGCTATAAGAACTATTTCCCCCCAAAAGAGAGCTGGAACAGAGGCAGAAAGAATGAGAGGTCTAACTATCTAGAGGAGATAACGATGTTTACGCTCATCACGACCATTTTAGGTGGGTGTATCAGTACAGGAAGTTTGATGAATGGTACACAAAGTGGCCAGATACTCACAGAACTCAATTTTAAAATACTCTTCAACTAAGTCAGACCGTAACAATTGAATGGTAGCCCTAAACTGTGTAGTGATCATAGACTGAAATGTACAGTATATTTGGTAGAAGTCAAATTTATGAGTCATAAGATCAACCCAAGTATAGCGAGTACAATCATCAACAAAGATACATAGTAGGCGGAACCCCTTTTAGTGAGAATAGAAGAGGGTCCCCAGACATTAGCATGCACAAGAAATGGAGAAACAGAAATAGAAGTACTTTTATTAAATGGTAAAGTTGACATTTTGGCAAGTTTACACCCCCGACATTCATCAATTTGACTAGGAGAAACTTTACCCAACACTCCGGACTGAGCTAAAGACTGTAAGCGGTCTACAGACAAATGACCTAGGCGAGAATGCCATAAATAAAACTGACTCAATTGAGAATCTAATTGAAATGAGGAAAGTGTAACTGAAGAGGTGGGTAAAGGGAGATGCAAACTTTCTACCACATAGGTCTCCAACTCTACGACCGGTCCCAATCTGCTTCTTGGACATCCGATTTTGCACACAACAGACAGAAAAAGAAAAGATCACATCAAAGCCAAAAGCATCAAATTGACTGATAGATAATAAACTTACAAATAGCTAAGGGGCATAAAGAACAGAGGGAATAGTAACAGCAAACATAGTAGAGGGTAACACAGACCCAATAGATAGAACCGACATACCAGACCCATGAGTAGCATTAATAGTAATAGGAGCGGGTGGGGGAATACAGTTTTGAAGTAAGGACAGGTGAGGAGTCATATAATGAGAGGCACCAGAATCAAAAAGCCAGACAGAAACAAGGATACCTGAAGAAGACCCAAGAAACCTGAATGAAAAGAGTAAGAGCGAAGGTAGATGGGAATGACTAAGAGGTGGACAAGATATGCTGAAGTTGAGCAAGCTGAGCACTCAAGGAAGCCAAGTCAGGATCTGAAGTCAGAGCAGATGCAGTATAAGCAGTAGGAGGCCGAAAGGTACTTGGAGCAGGATTGCGGAGCTATGTCTGAGGTGGCTGGGATTGAGCAGGCTGAAGTCCCTTCTTGGGACAGTTGTACTTCCAATGACTCCTTTGGTGGCAGAAAGTACACTTATCTGGACCTGATGGCCCCTTTTTGAGCTTTGCAGTGGCATGAAGCTGATGAGGAGAAAGGGTTGATAACAAAGAAGGCTTAGCAGGAGCCAAGAAGACAAAGGGGGGTAGAATCTGACTGGCCGTCTTAAGATGGGTTTCCTCGGAGAGGAGGTTACGAACAATAGCATCCATAGAAGGAAAAGGAGACCAATGAAGGATGTCACTACAGATAGCCTCATACTGACGGGAAAGAGCCGTTAAGAACTACACTAGACGACTCTGCTCCTGAAACTCAACATAAGTGTCTAGTACCTTGAGACTAGGTGGTTCCATGAGAGCTAATTGATCCTATAGACCTGTCATCTCAATATAGAAATCCTGAATAGTATGACCCCGCTGACGAGCACTTTGAATAGTTGTTTCCAACTCATACCGCTTGGCAAAGTTAGACTACTGATAAACACCCAGTAAATAATCTCACACCTCCTTGGCAGTACTGTATTTAGAAAACATCGTTCCAATACAGTCATCCACAAAATTATGAAACCAGGTTAGAACTTGGGCATTATCACAATCCCAAGTATCACAGGAAGTCAGATATCCTTCCACCTTTGGATCCAATGGACGAGAAACAAAACCAAAAACAGAATCCCATTTTTTCTGGCCAAGAAGAAAGTTTTTTATAACATTGGCCTAATAAGCATAATTGTCACCAGTGAGTTTGCACTTGATGGCTTGGTTTTCAATGTTCGACATTATAATAAAACAAGGTTTATAGAATTAATGGGTCAAAATTAGTCAAAATTATAATACTCAGAAGGTGCTGTGCTGGGGTCAAATAGTAACAAACCTAAACTAAAGTTTTAAGTGTACTAACCCAAACCAACCAGAGATCCTACGAGCAGAGAGAGCCCAATCGGAGAAGACCAGAGGTGTTGCGACTGCAGAACCAGAGAGAGAGCACAGTCGGGAAAGAGAAGGCGACCCCAGAACCAGAGAAGGCGACCCCAGAACCAGAGAAGGCGACTCCAGAGAGAGAGCACAGTCGGGTCGCGACCACGGCTGCGATTTCAGATTGAGGTCGTCTGATGGCCACGAACCAAAGACTGAACCAAAATGAAATGGTTGATTCGAACTCAGATGAGGACTAGGGTTTCGAATCCGGCTCCGATACCATATAAGTTTCTGAAGAGTATTGTATATTCAAATTGTGTACTAATTACATCAAGACCTTAGTTTATGTAACCCTAACGCCTAAACCAAACAAGGAAATACAACCATACTACCTAATATATACACAATCATGCCTAATATTATATACACAATCATGCCTAATATAGACGAGTATATTCTCACAGAGGCAAACAGAGACACCAGAATCATAGTTTAATTAACACTTCTGTTCACTATCAGCAAAAGAATTTTCACTTGAGGAGCATACCAGAAGATCTAAGTGTAAAAGGAGAACAGCAACCAAGGGTCTTTGCTCAGGCAGAGAGCTCTGGAGATAAACGAGTAAAACATGCATTGTATCCAGTATTCCCTCATTCTGAAAGCCACTTAAAAAAAAATTAACGTCTTTCCTCCTGAAATGAGAAACAGTAGCACCAATTTATGGTTAGAACAATCAATAGCAATAACACTGCAAGACATGCATAATATGGAAATTACTGAAATAAGCGTATCTCACTCGTGCGGAATGATGTAGTACATAGGGAAAGGATGGCTCTACGGCATGCTCCTGATAATTGATGCACAACAAAGAAAAAGCAAAATAATACCTGTCCAGGCATATTAGTTCTGTCAGCAGCAACACTGCATTTTCTCTTGATTTAACCTGCTTGCTGTGGATTAGCTCAAGAAGACATGGTTTCTTAATGTTCCTAGCTATGTAATTTCTGCAGCCATTGTCTGCTTCTATACAAGAGGAAAATAATGCAGCCACGGTTGTCTTCTCCGTCAAGTTTCCAGAATCAAACCTTCGAACTAGAAACTGCAGGCCTCCTAGAGACATAAGCAGCTTGGCATTTGTTATTCTTTCCTCTTTACTAAAAGAAGTTAGAAGGTGCTGTAATATGAAGGCAGCTCTTTCAGCCTCAAGTTTAGGTCTGTGTTCTCCTTCTTGTTGAGAGGCAAAGGCCAACAGATGCCTGCAACGTACTGATTTCCAACTATCAATAACTCGCTTCAAAATGAAGTTGGTATGTGGCACAGATTGACTTTCCAGTGTTTTCTCTGTCACTGGACATGTTCTATATCCCTGGTTAAACCATTCTGTGATAGCTGCTCGCTCGAAGGTCTGGCCAGTCTCCAAGGTCACAGGGTCTTCAAATAAAAGTCCAGTGAGAGGGCATATAAAATCCCGGGGTATGCTTGAGCAAGAGGATTCTTCATCAATGTTTTCAAAATTACCATTTAACTCTACAGGGAGGAAAGCATGCAGACACTAAGGTGCACTGTTATAAATAAAAATAAAAACTGGAAAGAAAAAGTAAAGGGTAGTGCCCCTCTCATATACCTTCATCGGAGGACATTGTTTTGATTGACTGCATTTCAAAAAGTAAAACAAGATTAGAAGAAACCAATAATAGTAAATCACATAAAAATTGAATAGTCAACAACTCTGTACATTTGCAAAAGAATCGATATTCTCCGTCTGTGACAAAAAAGTGGAATCCGTGAGGTCAAGAGGTCCCTCAGTGTGTTGCAGATCAAAAACAGCCTTGGCTAGTCTTTTGAGTGTGAGCTCATTTTCTTTTGTATGTGGATGTCCATGTAATATTTGGCTGATTTCTGGATTTTCTGGATATGGTGAAGAGTTACCAAAGTTGTCATTTGCATCACCTTCACCTAGAGCACTGTCACTATGCAATCTCCACGCCTCAGCTATTACTCCATCTTCCTACAGTGATCATAGAAATTCCTTAAGAGCATGAAGTTGTGGAACATTATAAAGGGTCAGAAAACTTTGACACTACTAGTATATGTGTCATTTTGGTCCATGCAATTTTAATTGAATTGATTTTGATCTAAAATTTTTAACCTTGTATCATTTTGATCCAATTGAAAACGGAAGTTAAAAAATTGAATGGAAATTTTGCACGTGAAAGACACACCCATTGTTTTAAAGGGTAAAATTGTCAACTCATTCATATTCTATCAAACCCTTTGAGTTAACTCGATAACTCGAGATGAACTCACTTAACTATCAAAACACACGTGCACAGAGAGAGAGAGAGAGAGAGAGAGAGGGACCAATGACTGCTCAACCACTCTCTTTGTGTCTCTCATTTGAGGTTCTTGTAACGATCATGGGATATTGATGATTTCATCTGCTAAAGACAAGACTTGATGAAGAATTTTTTTTTATCAAAAAGATTATTTGTGATTAGAGGGAATAGTTCATTTATGGGTTCTCTCTCATCTTCTCCCTCTCTGTTCATGTTCCTTTTCCTTTGTTTTATCATGGAGATTTGTACATCCAAGGTTTCAAAATTTGGGAATGTGTATAGATCTAAACTTTGTATGTTAATTTTGTGTAGTGATTTTTATGTAGGGGTTGGAAATTGGATTTTGTGTTTAATATTTTTATTTTTCATTATGATGATCTGTGGATCTACAATGGTGGATGTTGGGATTGGTTTGGTATTGGTTGGGTGGTGGAAGGAGGTGGAGTGGTGGCTCAGTGGCCCTGTTTGTAAGTGAGGAAGGAGAGAGACTAAAATATCTATTTTGCCCTGGGAAATCAATCACATGTTATTTAATGCAAATTTTCCGTTCAATTTCTTAATTTCCGATTTAAATTGGACTAAAATGACATAAATCAATTCATTTCTCTATTTTCTTTCACGCTTTTTCAAAAATAAAAAATAAAAAATAAATAAAAAACTAGCTTTTAACCTACTCCCAAAACAACCAAACTTCAAAATCTATGATCAAAATCGAGTCAATTAGAACTATAAGGACGAAAATGACAGAGAGGGTAAACTATAGGGACTACTATCATAAAATGACACAGATAATTGCTAGAATGGCAATTAACAGTGATAACAATGCAGCAAAAGGCACAAAGAATTAAAATTTAGAGAAAACAACTCACAGGACGGAATGCATTATCTCGTTCAATATCTTGATCCATATGCTTAACCTTTCCAGAAGAGCATGTCAATGCTTGTTTGTCTTCAATAGCAGAACCATCAGAGCTTATACTAGTAGTGTCAAAGTTTTCTGACCCTTTATAATGTTCCACAACTTCATTAGCTCCTGGTTTGTTTGAATGGCCAAAAACAGCTTCATATAATCTTTTACTGACCATAGGCTGAGGTGAAAAGGGACCAGTAGGACTTCCTACATCCAGAGAGTGGCCAAACCAACGTTCCTGGTGAACTTCCTGAACAGAGTGGCTCTGTAGATATTCCTTCTGAATTCCTCGAACAGATATGGAAGGGATGTGGATGGAGGGAATGGAAGGAGCTTCAACACCCTCTGTGAGCCAATCCTTGTAATAAAATGCAAACTGGTACGTTCCAGAATCCATAATTTCATTATACACTTTTTCAAGAAGCTTCAGTTTCCTTGACTTGATTGGTGTATCTGCTAGAGAATCAGCTTCCTGAATGTACCACGCCTTCAAATGGGAAAGATGCGGAAGAAACAGATAGTCCCACAACTCAGGCAACAACATCATTCTAGCCTGAAACGGCGAATCACAAAAAACTTGCAGAAGATGCTTTGCTGCTATCCTGTCTTTCTTCTGTAATTTATATATCACACTGAGGTAGAGATGAGCACAAGCTGACAACTTAGAATTGGGAATCCCAGATGTGAAACCGTCTTTCAAATCATCTGAGTTGAAACCTGTTATCACACCAAGCTGCAGTGAAGCTTTTTTCAACTCTTTTGCACTTGCACACTCCTCAGCAGCTCTTTCTACTGTTTCTATGGCTTGTTCAAGATTGGATAGGACTTTGCTCTCAGTCATAAGGCCTTCTTCTAATTCAACAAAATTAAGCGAAGCAAAACAATTGTGATGGAGTGCTGTACGGAAATCCTTATCTTTGAGAAAGTGTTTGATATACCCACTCAAGATAGATATCAAGGCTCGGACCGCAGCTTCATCAAGAGCAGGTTCAACAACATTCTGCCCAATCTCAGCTTGCCTTCGACGCCTGCTGTCATCAATGCTTTTGCTGTTTTGTGAACTATTAGATCGACTGTATGAGTTCTCAGGTTTTTTCAAGCTTTTCCTATAATTGTCACTATAACTCATACGCCCAAGCACATGGTTTTTAGATTTGTTCCCGCACCCCTTATCTACCTCTATATCCTTCCCTGACCTGCTTTTGGGCCTCTCCCTTTCCCCAACGCCACCAGAATATTTACTTTTACTTCTCCCAGGGCTATACATTTCGTTTGAATATGTATCTTTATAACCCTTACCATCTTCCACGCCAACCTCAACAATCTCACTACCTTGAAAGTCTTTTGATGAATCAAAACTAATTCTGTTAAAATCATTTGAAACTCTTTCAAATTTCTCTCTAGTTTCTTTTTTCAATCCTTTATCTGATTTCTCTCTTGTTATAAGATTATCCCTTGGTCTTCGTCCCTTTAGTCTATCACTTGTTGGTAATTCATCTCTCAACCCATACCGAGGTAAATCAGACTTTGCCCTCTCGGTCTTTTTGACACATGATGAAGAGCTTGATTTATCTTGGTATCGATTTGAGTAATGTGGCATACTTGCCGCTTCTGATCTGAAGGAAGTTCTCGCCGACATTTTCGACCTCCTCCCTGTGAACCCTTCCTCAGCAAGAAGCTCCTCTAATGACATTGCCATTTACAGTATGACTAATATCTTTCTCAGCACCGCAACTTGTTCTGGCAAAATAAAACCAGATTTATTACCTTTCTATGCTAATATTTCCAGTGGAGTTCATTTCCACAACACATCATGGAAATCACAAAATTTGCAAAGAATCCTATGCTCAAAAGTAATCAAAGAGCCTTGATGGGAAAATTGAATCAGTAATTTTGGTTCAAACTTTTCAGCTACTGTGTCTATCTTAGTAGTTATTTACAACTTTTCAGCTAGTTATTTAGATCATCTTGAAAAGGAAAATAAAAAATAAAAAATCAGGAACAAAACATTCTAACTGAATAGTTAATTACAAAAGTTCTGTTCTTTGAATTTTGGTCAAAACTATAACTGAAATGAAACAAATACGAAGCAAACTCAAAATCAATACCACTTTTTCTACTTTTTTGTACAAAACTTTCAATAAATAAAAAATAAAAAAATTCCACCACCAAACAATCCAAAAAATATCAAATTTAGAAGCTTAATGTACATATGCACAGATATACTTACATATGTGTGTGTAACATCTTACCATGCTTATATATATGCCAATAAAACCTTCTCTGTCTTTTCTTTTCTTTTTCTTTTCTTTTTTTGGCTATGTTACTGAACCCCTTTACAATCTTACATAAAATTCACAGAAAATTTAATTCACCACCTCAGAAATAAAATACGTTTAATCAAATAGCCAGTCTCAAATCAACTATCCATATCCAAATAAACAAATACATACCTACAAGCATGTATACAAAGAAATAAAGAATTTTATAATTCACTTGTGAGATAGCTAATAATCAAATTAGCTAATATACTTAATCAAAGACAAGCTCTGTATATATATATAATTGATAAAGGTATATAGAGTTTATACCTGTGAGATTGTTTGTCAAGAAAACAAGCATAATCTAGAATGGTATCTTTCCTTGAGTAAACAGGGAAGAGAAGAATTTCAAGGCAAAGAAAGAACAGAGTGATCTTAGACGAAAGATATGGAATCTTGGGAGGAGGACACGATAAAAAATGAATGATGGTGGTTGAAGAAAACCCATTGATTGGGCTGTGGGTTGCTATTAAGGAATGAAAGAATGAATGAATACAGAAGAAAAAACAAAAAATAAAAAGAGAGAAACAGACAGACAGACAACAAGAGAGACGGAAAGAGAAGCGATGAAGATGGAGGAATGTAACAAATGGGGAACAAGCGAAAGAGAAACAAATGGAAGATGACAAACGAGAAAGGCTAAAATAAACACACAAATTGTTTATGTTGTTGTTTTGTTTGGCAAAACTTATTGGTGTGTTTTTTTTGTTTGCAGGCCTCTCTCTGTATATAGATAATGATATAGATAGGTTAGGCATGCATTTCTTAGTCAATGTTCAAACTGTTTTCAAAACTGCCGCCTTCCTCTCCCCTCCACTTCCAGAATAAACAACAACAACAACAGCAGCAGCAGCAGTCTCTCTAACAACTATTACCAAAAATTATTCCACCATTTTACCATTTCAACTCTCTCCCCCGTCACTCATGTCTCTACAATTTTCACTCCAAAATAATTTATCATTTTTAATTTGGGTGAAATACTAATAAATTTTAAATAGTGTTCTTATGAATTATTTGGTTCTCATTTTTTTTATGGACCCAAAAGTTCAATCGTAGTGTGAATTATATAAAGGGTCAAGTATAAATGCGTGTGTGCTATGTATTGAGAGATAAATATGAGTTTTCTTATAATGTTGAAATTACTAAACGTAATACTTCAAAAAAACTCCTTCGTATATTTTTCCTAAGAGTAACACTCTAATGTAATACTCAAAAAACATAGCACTCTAATGTAATACATTAAAAAATTTCTTAGTGTATTTTTCTCAAGTGTAATAACGTAACATTTTAAAAAAACTCTTTACTGTACTTTTCTCAAACGTAACACTCTAATCAATATAATACACAAAAACTTTTTGTATATTTTTCTCAAACGTAACATTTTAATGTAACATATTAAAAAAAAATTAGTATATTTTTTTAAACGTAATAATATAACACTTTAATGTAACGAATCAAAAAATTGAAACGTATTTTTTTAAACGTAATAATATAACACTTTAAAGAAAAGTAGATTTCAATACTCAACAATCAACATTTCAACTACTAATCCCTTCAAAAAAATATCTTTCACACCTCACATTCTCATTCACATCCCAAAAATAAATCAAAAAATTGAAAAAATAAATTACAAAATAACATTTACTTAAACTCAAATGACACAAAATCAAATAAATATAATTTTTCAAAACAAAAAAGACTAATTAGTTCATAAAAAAACTCTTAAAACTAAATAGGTCAACATTCTTCCATATGGAATTTATGGATAAATTTTCATTTTAATTTTAGGTGGAGCCATTGTATTTTTGTAATATAAAGTTCATATTTTCAGACTAATCATATCTTGTATTTTATTCCATTTTCACAACTGGGCATGAGTCGGGCCGCTCTAACACTAGAAATCATTTCCAAACCCAATCCAAGATACCCGCTTATGCTTTATTCTCAAGCACATACGAAAACAAAATAAAAAATATCAATTCAATATGCATATAAATTAATGGGTAAATTACACTGATACTCCTGAAGTTTATATTTATTATAGTTTCTCCGTTCATCTTTTGGAAATTACATCTCCCACCCTGAGATTTAAAGTTTTATTACAGATTCTCCCTTCAGCAATTTAATTTTTTTAAATACCAATTTTGCCCTCATTAGGAAAATTACATTGACACCCCTCACATTTTAGAAATTACAATCTCCTCCCTAAGGTTTAAAGTAGCATTACCAATTGCCCCCTCGGTTAGTATTAGTTGGAAAAAAAATTCATTGAAAAAAAATTAATTGAAAAAAAATTTTGTTAGTAAAATTTTTAAATTTCTGTTTAAAAACCAACACAAGCTCATTTTTTGAATTTACGTTTTTTTCTCAAATTTGCAAATTGAGACAACCATTTATAAACCAAAAAAAATTATCAAACAAGTTTTTATGACAGTTTTTAAAATTTTTGTAAATATAAATTGAAAACTAAAAACGAAATGGTTACCAAACAGGTTTCAGATGGTAAAAATGTCTTAAAATTAACAAATAATTAAATAAGTTACAAACGTAAGAAATGACTTATCAAAAGATTCTTAGGCTATGTATGGTTTGATTTTTAGAAATTTTTTTTTAAAATTCAAAATTAATTTGATAAAGAAATAAAAAATAAAAAAATAATTATCATTTTTATATAATTTTTATCTTTTGAGTAGTTAGAAATAATTTTTTACAAATTAAATTGAAACAGCCATACGTATGTATATAACCTGCCCAAAAGTTAAAATGATAATTATTTTTTACCCTTAAACGATAATTATTTTTTATTTTTTATTTCTTAACCAAATTAATTTTTAATTTTTAAAAAAAAAATTCTAAAAATCAAACCATACATAGCCTAAGAAACTTTTGATAAGTCATTTCCTACGTTGGTTACTTATTTAGTTATTTGTTAATTTTACGATATTTTTACCATCTGAGATCTGTTTAGTAATCATTTTGTTTTCAGTTTGCAATTTATATTTACAAAAAATTAAAAAACTGTCATAAAAACTTATTTGATAATTTGTTTTGGTTTATAAATGGTTTGTTTCAGTTTGTAAATTTGATGAAAAAACGTAAATTTAAAAACTGAGTTTACGTTGATTTTTAAACAAAAATTTAAAAATTTTACTAATAAAAAAAAATTTCAATTAACTTTTTTCCAATTAATTTTTTTTTTCAATGAATTTTTTTTTCCAACTAATACTAACCGAGGGTGCAATTGATAATGCTACTTTAAACCTTGGGGAGGGGATTGTAATCTCTAAAATGTGAGCGGTGTCAATATAATTTACCCAATGAGGGCAAAATTGGTATTTAAAAAAATTAAATTGCTGAGGGGAGGAATCTGTAATGAAATGTCAAACCTTAGGGGGGAGATGTAATTTCCAAAAGGTGAGGGAGGGAACTGTAATAAACATAAACCTTAGGGGTGTCAGTGTAATTTACCCGGGTTGTAATTTCTAAAATGTGAGGGGTGTCAATGTAATTTACCCAATAAGGGTAAAATTGGTATTTAAAAAAATTAAATTGCTGAAAGGAGGAATCTGTAATGAAACTTCAAACCTCAAAGGGGAGATGTAATTTCCAAAAAATGAGGGGAAAACTGTAATAAACATAAATCTCATGAGGTGTTAGTGTAATTTACCCTAAATTAATTTAGTTATTTGTGTGTCTCTTTAAGATTAGTAGTTCAAATTTTATAACTAATTTTTTATATAACTAGTAGTACATATTTGTACTTTAAGAAAATGAACTTAATAAGTATATAGGAAAATTCTAACATACACATCTTTTAAAAGAGTGTATCCTATGCACCCTTAGTTATATCACTCTTTTTTAGTTATGACCATTTTTTTTTTCTTTAGTCATGACATTATTTTAGTTATGACTTATGAATTTTTTAATTATGTCTCATATTGTGTTTAGTTATAACAATTTTTTTTTTAGTTGACTCAAAAAATATGAAATTATGTCATTTTCTTCTTTAATTATAAGGTGTATATAGTAGAATCGAGATCCTCTCCTTCATTTCTGTCCTTAACTCCCTACTTGCTAAGTCATTGGGCCCACTTTTGGGTCCAATTTTGATGATCCGAACCGTTCACATTTTAAGATTTATTGAGTATATCATACTTGTAAAAATTTAAGTTGATCGGATATCAGAAACAACGTGTTTAGATCATCGAACTACAAACCATTTTTTTAAAAAAATTAATAAACAGTTTTCCGAACACGTAATTTTTGATATCCGATCAACTTAATTTTTTACAAGTATGATATACTCAACAAATCTTAAAATGTGAATGGTTCGGATCATTGAAATTGGACCCAAAAGTAGGCCCAATAGCCTAGTAAGTAGGGAATTAAGAAGAGAGATGAAGGAGCGGATCTCGATTCTATATGGTACACATCCTTTGGGGGGTGTATACTATAGTGTTTACTAGTATAAAACATACATAGAAATATGTATATTTATAATAAAAATATATTATATAATGTAGTTTATGGGCCAGATGAGACGTGTTTAAAGCACTATTTCCAAATCCAGCCTATAGATGATCGTAGATTCTATATACAAAGTTCAAAATCCATCTGGTCTCAAAACAAGACACTTACACGAATTAGTCCTACACATTTTTAATTGTTACCAAAAAATCTAATTTTTATTTTTTTTTTACATTTAAAGACACTGTCACATCACTGGACCATCGTTGGACTTCCGTTTGACAATCATTGAAACTCATCGGAATGTTCAACATCAACAGAAATAGCCGAAGTATTGTTGAAAATTTGCTGGATTGTTCTGAACGTTATTGGAAGTCGCCGGAATATCTAGAATGATGTCGGAGGTCAAGAATATAGCAAGAGACTCGCTAGAATGTCCAAAACATCGTTGAGAAAAAAAAATGGAGAAATTAGAGCGAAAGCATAGCAAAATTTAACCATATCATTTCCAACACCACAAAACACGAAAGAAAAAATAAAATAAAATAAAATAAACTCTTCATCATACAGAGTACATAATTTTCAGTTCACAAAATTGTAAAAATTTAGAGTTTGAATTTGTTGCCAATCAAACTACATAAATTTGCAATTTTAAAACTACAAAAAATATCAGTTTGCTCATTTGCATTTTATCAAAACACAATTTTCCATTGCGACGATAGTAGAGATATCAGATCAGTAATTTCTAGGGGTTTGTAGCTTTTTCAGTTTGTCAATATCTGTTTTTTTTTTTTTTTTCATAGAGAAAAAAAAGGCTAAAGTTATAGAGAAAAGCATGAATGTATTTTCAAAATTGCAAAATTTTGCAGTTTTTATCGAATGAAGTGTGTAACAGAGAAAAAAAAGAAAAACAGAGATATTGAATGAGATAAACACACATAGCGAGAGGATCATACTCCAGCAACCATTTTTAGTTTAGATCTAGCTAAATCTGATGTAGATTTACTCAAATCTGCTCTAAATCTGAACATTTTGGTAAGTCTTGTCTTGTAATCTTGGCCAAATCTGAGTAGATCTATGTCAAAAATATCGCTAGAAACTCATTTCCTTCATCGTTGGTGAGAGTGAAGTAAAGAGTCAGTGGTTGCCAGTGAACTCCAATCGATGGTGGCCGCCAATGAGTGTGTATTAGAAAGAGAAAGAGAAGAATGAAGGAGCTTTAGGTTGTGGTTGCCGATGAGTGTATATCAGAGAGAGAAAGAGAAGAAGGAACGAGGCTTAGAATGTTTTGGTCTACCCAAAAGGTTGTGGGACTAAATGGAAAACAAGCCTTTCTATCAAGACTTCTGAGTAATTGGCCCATATATGATTTCTTTCTCACTTTCTATCTCTCTTCCCTATATTTATCATCAATGATAGTTATCTCCCTGTCTCTGTTATGTTTCTACAATCTCGATTTGATGGCCCATAATGAATATAGCCCCATATCTTAGTTTCAATTTCCTTACATTTTAGCACGTCAAACCCCTAGATTTGCTTCATCCGTCTCAGTCTCATTGTGACTTCAGATCTGGATTGTTTATTTGGATTATTGAAAATATTGTTAAAAATATCTAAGGAAGAGTGGAAAGAAAGTGGAAAGAGAGAGAGAGAGAGAGAGAGAGAGAGAGAGAGAGACTTAGATCTGTATAGTTGATAGATAGGACTTCTCGTGGCATAGATCTATTCAAAATGGCTCAGATTTGAACATATATGTTCGACAGATAAGATTTGAACATCTAATGGTTTATGGAAAGAGAGAGAGAGAGAGATTTGAACAAATATGTTCAACAGATAAGAAAAAATATGTTAAAGAATTCAACAGATAAAAAAATATTTGAACAAATAGGTTCAAAAAAAATAAACAATTAAAAAAGATTCGAACAAATATGCTAAGGGGTAAAATTGAAAACAAAATATCCTTTAAAATAAAATATATATATATATATATATATATATTTCTTAACTCAATATTTTATAAAGAGTATACTTCTCACAAATAATAATAATAATAATAATCATGAGACCTAACGTCTTATATCCTCTTTAGATTGGATTTATCACTAATTTTCTCAAATAATAATAATAATAACTGATAATTATAAACGAGTCATAATTCAATCAATTAAGTCCAAAAGAATAAAATTTAATAATCTAAAATAATTCACCAAGTGAGATTTGATCATGAAATAATTTTAAATGAACGTTACTACCATTTACATAATTAAATATGAGTCAAAATAATTAAATATAGGCTAATTAAATAAGACCCAAAAGTTAAATTTATACACCGATTAAATTATGAAAACAATAAATAATACAAACTCAAAAATTGCTGAGGACCTCACAAAGGCACATAATAAAAAAAAAGTAATGAAATCTGATCTCACATATTTAACTAGAATGATCCACCACACTAAAACTGTAATAATAACAATACAATTAAATGATTTTAAAATTCATACCAATCCAACTCCAACAAATATCCGAACCCGCAAAAATATTATGAAAATTACTAAACCAATACAAAAGTAATAATAAATAAAATTTAAGTTGACTCGTTACAATATGGGATGTAAAGTTCTTATATGAATGGTTCATACTACTAGCAAGTTCAAGCTGTCATCAACCTTAAGAATGGGCGGGAGTTAGATACCCGACCTAAGAAGACAAAAGGGAGTGAGGAAAAGAGTGGAAGTTAGACCATTGGTTCAAGGAGTGGAACAATAGTAGTACTGGAGGGATGATCCACCATTTCATTCTTCATGTGATCCACTGGCACTGTATGTGCCTAAGGCTCCTATTCCATACTGCTTAGAGATACCATCTCCATTTGACAACAAGGGAGCAACAAAAGAAGTTTTAGGATCATGGACACCCAGAAAAATAAACAACAAGCAATCACACACATTTGAGACACCAATATTTACGTGGTTTGGCCCAATGCCTATGTCCACGGACATAAATGAGAATTTCACTAAAATAGAGCAAATACAAAAACAGAGGAGGAGAAATACTCTTACTCAAGTCACAACTCTTTATCTCTCAAATTTCCAATACAATTTATCATCTCCCTCCTGTCTCAATTTATATACAAAGATAAGAGAGAGAGAGAAGACAAACCCACCAAATTTTCTACCTTCTTAACGGTGAGAGTCAACAATGGCAAGAACGTGAAGAGAATGAAGAAATGCCCAGCTCAGACTTCCTTCACCTTTGGTGGAAGTCCTTGTACGCCATCCTTCCTTGACTCTCTCCTTTGCATGCATGTGAGTTGGAACTAACAATTCTCCCCCTCCATACCCACATGCATGACTGACTTCTCCCTTGAAGTCCATCCTGGAAATGTCTCTGCAAATTTCGAGTTTGTCTCTCGAGACCACCTTTGTAAGCATGTCAGCTGGATTTTTATCTGTATGGATCTTAATCAGTTCCAATAACTGTTTTTCCATCACTTCGCGTATCCAATGATATCGAACTTTAATGTGCGTCGTATGAGAATGGTACATAGAATTCTTGCTCAGGTCTACAGCACTATGGCTATCACAATGTACTGTGAACTTTTCTTGCTTTAGTCCCAGTTCTTGGAGAAATCGCTTTAACCACAACATTTCTTTCCCAACTTCTGCTGCGGCAATATATTCTGCCTTAGTTGTGGATAAAGCAACACATTTCTGCAGCTTGGACTGCCAAGACACAGTTTTCCCTGCAAAGTGAACACAAATTCTGATGTAAATTTCTTACCATCAAGATCTCCCATCATATCTAAATCCATATAGCCTTCCAAGACTGGTTTAGCATCTCTAAAGCACAAACACATATTAGTCGTACCCTTGAGGTACCTCCGAATCCACTTGACTGCTTCTCAATGCTTTTTCCCTGGACTGGAAAGGAATCTGCTTACTACTCCAACAGCATGAGCAATATTTGGTCAGGTGGACATCATTGCATACATTAAACTCCCTACAGTGGATGAGTAGGGAATAGCCTCCATCTTTTCTCTTTCTTTAGTAGAGGAGGGACAAGAACTCTTGCTTAGCTGAAAAAGATGAGCCAGCTGAGTATTGACTAGTTTGGTATATTTCATGTTAAACTTCTCAATCACCCGTTCAACGTACTTTTCTTGTAATAACCACAACTTCTTGGTTTCCTTGTCACACCAAAATTCGCTGTGTAGGGCCTAGGTCCTTCATGTCAAAGGACTATGATAACTCTTTCTTTAGTGATTTGATTGCGATGGCATCCTGTCCAACAATCAACATGTCATCAACATAGAACATGAGTATAATGAAGTTTCCACCAGGAAATTTTTTGACATAAATACACTAGTCTGCAGCAGTTCTCTTGTACTCATGAGCCACCATGAATGAGTCAAACTTCTTGTACTACTGTCTCGGTGCTTGTTTGAGGCCGTAGAGAGTCTTATTCAATCTGCAGACTAAATTTTCTTTCCTGTTTACTTCAAAACCTTTTGGCTGCTCCATATAAATTTCTTCCTTTAGATCACCATGGAGAAATGTCGTCTTCACATCCATTTATACTAGTTCCAAATTTAAACTGGCCGCTAGTCCCAAAACTACTCGAATGGATGTCATTTTCACAACTGGCGAGAAGATTTCATCAAAATCAATACATTTCTTCTGCCCAAAACCTTTGACAACCAATTGAGCCTTATACTTGATTAGCTTTCCGCTGTCATCTTTCTTTAACTTGAACACCCATTTGTTCTTCAGTGCTTTTCGACCCTTGGAAAGTTTTACCAAATCATAAGTTTGATTTTTCTGTAAGGACCGCATCTCTTCTTGCATTGTTTGCTGCCAGCTACTCTTCTCCTTATGATTCTGAGCTTCTTGAAAACTTTCTGGCTCCCCCTCATCAATAAGCAAAATATACTCAAAAGCAGGGTATTTTGACGAATGCTTAGACTG
Source organism: Camellia sinensis (assembly GCF_055761805.1). Taxonomy (NCBI): domain Eukaryota; kingdom Viridiplantae; phylum Streptophyta; class Magnoliopsida; order Ericales; family Theaceae; genus Camellia; species Camellia sinensis. Next base: position 8,455,632 of record NC_138974.1, on the reverse strand, counting down.
TCTTGTTGATCTTCGTAACTGTAGACCAACAGTCTCTAATGGAGGGGGTTGTGGTTCCCCTTGCTCAACACCCTCTTCTTCTAGATCTTCTTCTTCTGCAAATCCATCCTGTAACTCTTCATCAGTGGCATGTTGTGATGGTGCAAGATTGGGAATAATTTCTAAAACATCATCAACTTTGGGTTTGGCTGGTTGCCCAAAGTCTTCTAAGGTTTGGCCTTCTTGAAATACCACATCTTGGCTTTGAATGACCTTATTGTTTTTCGAATCCCATAATCTATATCCAAATTCTTCATAGCCAATAAAGACTCATGGAGTGGCTTTATCATCTAGCTTCTGTCTGTGCTCTTTGGAGACATGTACAAATGCTTTGCACCCAAACACTCTCAAGCAAGAGTAAGAAATCTCCCTTTCAGACCATACATTTTCTGGAATCTCAAAATTCAGTGGAACTGATGGCGATCTATTGACCAAATAGCAAGCACCACGAACAGCTTATTCCCAAAATGGCTTTGGCAACTTTGCCATTTTGAGCATACATCTGACCTTCTCTACAATGGTCCGGTTCATTCTTTCAGCTACACCATTGTGTTGTAGGGTTCCAGGAACAGTCTTCTCATGTCGAATGCCGCAAGTAGCACAGTAGGCTTTAAACTCCATTGATGTGTACTCGCCTCCATTGTCTGTTCGGAGACACTTCAGCTTCTTTCTGGTCTCTCTTTTCACCATAGTATGGAATGTCTGAAAATGCTGGAACACCTCAGCTTTGGTCTTTAGGACATAAACCCATACCTTTCGTGATGCATTATCAATGAATGTCAGGAAGTATTTTCTGCCACCCAAGGATTCCACTTCTATGGGACTGCACACATCAGAGTATACTCTGCTCAACAACTCTGATTGTCTTCTGAATGATGAGTGGAAACTTTATGATGCTTCCCAAACAAGCAGTTGTCACAAGGATTCAATTTCGCATCTTTAGGAAAGGGAATAAAAGACTTCTTTGCCAGAATCTGCAACCCTTTTTCACTCATGTGACCCAGCCTTTTGTGTTACAAATTTGGTGATACCTCCTCTTTTGTTGCATTGAGGCAATCTAAATTCACCTCCACATGAGTCTTGTACAGTGTGCCACTTGCCTGTCCTCTGGCTACTACCAGAGATCCTTTTTTCAGCTTCCATATGCCTTTGCCAAAGTAGTTCTCAGAGCCTTGTCGATCTAAGGCTATCCTTGAGATAAGATTCAGGCGTAAATCGGGAACATGCTTGATATCTTTCAACACCACTGTGCACCCAACTTTGGTTTGGATGCGAACATCACTGATTCCCATAAACTTTGAAAAACTAGAGTTACCCATCTTCACTATACCAAAATCTCCAACTTGGTACGTACTGAAGAACTCCTTCTGGGTTGTGGTGTGGTAAGAAGCTGCTGTATCTACCACCCACTCGGTGTCGTTGTCTGACATATGGAGACATTCTTGTTCTTCAACATAGAATAATGCAGTATCTTCTGAGACAGTATAATTGCAGTGTTTCCATTTTCGGTCTTTGGCTATCTATTGCCTTGTTTTCGTTCTCCTTTCAAGGCATGACAATATTTATTGATGTGACCCTCCTGGCCACAGTGGTAACACTTGAACTTCGGCCAGCTTCTACAATCTCTGGACTTCCTTCTGTCTTGAGATCTTCCTCTGCTGCGTCCTCTACTTTTGCTTCTTTCTCTACTTCTGCATTTGCCTTTGCCTCTACCTCTGTTTCTGTTTTCTGTGACAAGGGCATGTGACTGATCTCCACTCATGTCTTTCTTTCTTGCCTCTTCACTAAATAGAGCATTTGTAACCATGCTCATGGTCAGTTTTCCTTCAGGTGCAGAGTTGCTGAGAGACACTACCAACGTCTCCCAACTGTCTGGCAAAGAACTGAGCAGCAATAGAGCTTGCATCTCATCATCTAACTCCATTTTGATAGTTGCCAGTCGATTCACCAAATTTTGAAACTCACTGGTGTGTTCATTAACAGAGACACCTTTCACCTTCAAATTTACAAGTCTTTTCATTAAGAGGGCTTTGTTCCGAGCAGTCTTTGACTGGGACATGTCTTCTAATTTTGTCTAGAGAGAATAGGCATCAGTCTTCTAGGTGACATGGTAAAAGATACTGTGATTGATCCATTGTCTGATCTGGCCAATGGTTTTCCGATTCTTTCGCTTCCAGTCTTCGTCATTTTCCATTGCTGGTTTAACTCCATTAAGCTCAATAAGGTCAAACAAATCTCGGCAGTACAGGACATCCTCTATTCTTGGCTTTCAAATTCTATAGTTGGAAGCATTTAGCTTTATCATGGATCCCGAAGTCGACGTTGACTCCTCCATCAACTTTTATCTCTACAGAAAATGATCTCTTTCTGAAAATCAGGCTTCGCTGTGGAGTCCAAACTGGCCAAATTAGTCGAAAAAACACTTTGGATTGCCAAAATAAAAACTGTAAATTTTTTGAAATTTGATTTGAAAAATCTAACCATACGAATGTGTTCGAAATATTCCAAATAGTTGGAAAACACTATTAGATCGTTGAAACCGGACTCGGAATGGCTCAGATCAAACCAAAATAAGTTGAACGGTTCATATTGGTGAAATCTGGTGCGGCTGAGAAACACAAGATAATTTCTCTAGTTCGCCTGGCGTCAGGATGACGTCAGCGACTTGGTTAATAGAGGCTCGGCTTGGTCAACGATGGCTTAGTCAACCGCTCCAGTCAGCGGCTCGGAGTATGAGTCAGAGCGGGTTGGATTGATGACGTCAACAAGATGACGGTGATGACGTCAGATCGTCTTCTTCACTGGGTTCGCATGTAAAGTGCGTGCGGCTAGTCGCCGACGCGTGAGTATGGTGTCAGAAGCGCGTGGGGCGCATTGGCTTACTCCGGCGTCTTTTTTCGACGCGATTTTCACATCTGTGCTCGTCTCGTTGAGACCTTTATGCTGGTGTGATCAAAACCAGATTTTGACCAATTTGAATTCTGGGCAATTTTTGAAGAACACACTCTATTTTGTCTAAAAACACTCAACCAGCTTTGATACCACTTTGTTAGGATCATGGACACCTAGAAAAATAAAATAACAAGCAATCACACACAATTGAGACACCAATATTTACGTGGTTCGCCCCAATGCCTACGTCCACGGACAGAAACAAGAATTTCACTAAAACAGAGCAAATACAAAAACAGAGGAGGGGAAATACTCTCACTCAACTCACAACTCTTTATCTCTCAAATTTCTGATACAATTCATCCCCTCCCTCTCGTCTCTATTTGTACAAAAAGATAAGAGAGAAAGAGAGAGAGAGGAAACAACCCACCAAAATTTTCTACCTTCTGAATGGTGAGAGTCAACAATGGCAAGAATATGAAGAGAAGGGAGAGATGCTTAGCTCAGGCTTCCTTCACCTGTGGTGGAAGTTCTTGTACGCCATCCTTCCTTTGACTCTCTCCTTTGCATGCATGTGAGTTGGAACTAACAAGAAGACATGTTGAAGGTCCTTAAACAAGTGAAAATCAACCTTCCACTCTTTAATGCCATCAAGCAAATCCCTTCTTATGTGTCATGGGCCGACTCCTTTAAAGGCGCAACAGATTAATTTTTCAAGGCAACTCGTGACACTATGCCAAGTATCTCATGGACCTTTGCACCCAAAAGCACAATCTAGAACACACGTGTCTAAAAAAGTCCTTTCATAGAGCAAGTGAGCTTGATTATCCAGCATAACACTTCACCCAAGTTCAAAAATTCGGGTTCTCACACTATCTATTCGTCTTGGATGCAATGAATTGTGTAATGTTTAGAACAAAGATATAGGATTGCGGATTGTTGAAAAGCCTTCGGTACCTAAACTTGTGTTTCTCCAATACTCTATTTTTTATTTATTTATAACAAGATCTTAACAATCTAAAAAATATATGTATATATCTATACAATTACAAGGTTTTATCTTTATTTAATGAAATCATCTTTAGTACAAAGAGGGAAATTTTTACCATACAAGAAAGTGGTTTTCATGTATGGTACATAAAAAAATATGGACAATTAAATTTAGATAGGATAAATAATAGCCATTAGATGAGTAAATGGTAAAACTAGGTAGAAAAAGTAAAGTGATTTTTCAAAAAGGAGAGTAGTTTTAGTTAATTTTGAAATTAAAAAAATGATACTAAATTACCATTTGCTACAAAGATACTTACTATTTGCTATTCACTCACTTACTATTTGTTATGAATAACCGTGCTATTTAAAATATTACCTGCTAAACATGTCACCTTCATTTATTGAAAATTGTGCCCTCTTTTGCATTTTAAATACATAAAACTAATGACACATGATACTTAACTATTTTCTCTCCATATTTTGTCTTGTTATGATTTGTAAAAAGTAAAATATGATATGTGAATATTAATTTATTAAAAATTGTTAAAATTCACTAATTTTTTAAAATAGTCATTATTGTGAAAAATTAATTTTTGATATAATATTAAAAATAAATAAATGGTAAGTTATTATTTATAAATTCTATATATTTTTTTTAAAATAAATTTTGAATCCATATTTTTTAATTAATTGTTTTATAAATTTCACAATTGTGAGTCAAATCTAATAGAGCAATAAGTGGAGTACTATTGAGTAGTAAGTTATGCCCGACTAAATAGGGAGTCAAATTTGATGGAGTAGTAAGTGGATATTTTAATTTACTTATAATAAATAAATTGTGACAATAATTACCAATTATTATGACTATACTTATATGTCTTAATTACCATTCGTAAACACAATATTTACCAGTCATTGGACTCTACTTACGACTCAATAATAAGTGGGGGTTTCATTGACTAAGGAGTTGTTTGGGGTGTCTTAAATAAGTGCACTTTTTGTCTTTTTGGACTAAAAAATTGAGGTTGAAAATATGGATGTTTAAGTTAACTTTTTGACTTTTTATGGAAAAATGTGTAATAAAAAATTGTAAAAATTGATTTGTAGGGAAAAATTCGAATTGGGAGTTGTGTAGCCGTAATTGTTGACTTTTGGTGAATAGTGTTAACTTTTTAACTTTTTGAGTAACTTTTTGACTTTTTGACTTTTTTACAAGTTCCCAAACTTGGCCTAAGTAAGGTTTAATTGACTAGTAAATTAAGTTTGATATAATAGTAAGTTGAGTCAAATTGAATAGTAAGTAGAGTAGTTGATAAAATTTCATTGATTAATAAGTCATATTTTATTAAATATTAAGTCAAGTCAAATCAAATATTAAGTAACCATTTTAATTTACTTATAATCAATTGTGATAGTACTTATATTATCACAATACTTATCACTGTTAAATATAATACTTATTATTTGTTCTAATTCTAATTATCAATCTATGGTTGTCAATAGTTAGACATTTGATTAAGTAATAAGCCAAGGCTAATAGAATTGTAGGTGAAGTCTCATTGAGTAATAAGTGAAATTTAATTAAGTAGTATGTTAAGTCAAATGAAGTCGTAAGTGAAATCTCCTTAAGTAATAAATGCGATTTAATAAAGTAGTTAGTTAAATTTAATGAAATAGTAAGTAAAATCTCATTCAGTAATGAATGAGATCATACTATCACACTCTCTAAAGTTGGTTAGATTTCTAAATTTGTTTATCACTCATTATGAATTATCTTATCATTTGTTTTGCGCTGACTCATCATTTAATATGACACTCTCTACATGGGATTTTTTTTAATAGTAAGACAAATTTGATGAAGTAGAAACTCTCTACATGGGATTTTTTTTTAATAGTAAGACAAATTTGATGAAGTAGAAAGTCGAGTATCATTGAGTAATAAGTTGAATTTGATTGAGTAGTAGATAAAGTCTAATGAAGTAGTGCCTAGAAGCTCATAAAGTAGCAAGTGAAGTGTAATGAAGTAGTAAGCAGAGATTTTGAGTAATGAGTGGAATTTATTTTTTGAGTAATGAGTGGAATTTAATTAAGTAGTAATTAGTAAAGTTTAATGAAGTAGTAAATGAAAACTTATTAAATAGTAAGTACGATTAATTGAGTAGTAAGTGAAATCTAATTGATTAATTGTAATATCACTTATCATTTGATTTAATCTAATTAATTTTATTATACTTACCACACATATAGAAGGCAACATTGGGCATAACAACACCGTATATGAATTACATAATGATAATGATGATGATGATGGTTTTGACACTGGTGAGTACAACATTGACAATCAAAAGAGTATCCTTAATTTTGATGATCTCCCAACCGAACGAGATGTTGAGTGTGTTGATCAACTAATTGAAAAATATATGTTTAAAATAACATTTGATTCGGTAGAAAATTAAGAAAGTTTTTATAATATGATTTACTGAGTGAAGTGTAATAAAATAGAAGTGGAAACTCATTGAAAAGTAGGTAAAATTTAGTGAAATAACAAGTGAAAATTTATTAAATAGTAAGAGGAATATAGTGAAATAACAAGTGAAAACTATAATAGGTGAAATTTTGTTTGTTTGTTTGTTTGTTTGTTTGGCATGCATGTTCTCTTTTCCCCCAAGTTCCAACGCCAACCAAACGTTTTTGCTTCCTTCGTTGCTAAGCACCTCAAAAGTAGCAGTCGTAGCAGTCTCTCCTCGTCCTCCTCCGCCTCCTCCATAAACCCCTCCCCTTCGAGTACCCTTTCTCTTTCTCTCTCTAAAATCTACCTGCTTTTTTCCCGCCTTTTTCTCTTTCCTAGTGTTTATCCAGTCACTGAAAACAGCACTCATCTTTTCTTCTCTCTCTCGCTCTCTGTCTCTATCTCATACACACACATACATAGCTTTTAAGTTGGCATCCTCAAATATGATTCATCAATCTTTCATTTTCATACTTGACATTATTGCATCACTGGTTGTCTCTGAACTTCATCGCTTCTTCAATGATTCTCTCTCTTTTCTAACTCTCTCCAGTTTCACATTTTTTTTCTCTGCTCATCTTTGTGTTATCATTCATCTTTTTGATTGGGATAGTTTTGGTAAATGTGGTGGTGGTTAGGGTTTTCAATTTTCAATTGGGTTTTGATTTTGAGGTATTGAGCAGAGTGTAGTGTAGTGAAAATGTCGTCCTCTTCGAGAGGCCGGGGGTTTGATCATCCGCCACAGCGGCGTCTCACGCGGACTCAGACGGCTGGGATTCTGGGAGGAGAGTCGATAATCGACAGTGAAGTTGTGCCTTCGTCGCTTGAAGAGATTGCTCCGATTCTTCGTGTTGCCAATGAAGTTGAAAATACCAACTCAAGGGTTGCTTATCTCTGTAAGTTTTTTTTCTTTCTTTCTTACTTGTTGTGTCTTTTATCCAAATTTTGTTAGAAAAATTAGGCTCCTAAATGTTTAAGTTTTTATACTATTAGTAGTTGAAAAATAAAGCTTTACCCAAAAAAATTAAAAAGTCAATTAAAATTGCGAATTATTTGGAAGTAATGAATGTTTGTTTTCAAATGCATCGATTATTTTCAAAATATTGTTAAGTATATACTATTACATCTGTAGCTAAAGAAATAAAAATTTTCAAAGTTTAAATTGATTAAATCTTACATTCGATCAACCATGTTGCGAGACAAATTGAATAGACTAGCTATGTTATCTGAAATGGATGTGGTAGATTATCTAGATTATGCAAACTCCATTAGTAGTATTGAAGCTAAATGCGAGAAGAGTAACATTTAAGCAATACTTTGTTGCAGTTGGTTAAATTTTTATTTAGTATTATAGTTTAGATGTTGTTTGGTGTTTTTTCTTGTTATATATTGAATTTTGCTAAATTATAAAGCAATAAGACCAAAATTTTAATTTTTTAGAGTTCTTGTAATGATTTCTTCATATCTTATGATTCTTTTGGCAACTTAACACTTTAGCCAAATAGCCAAAAAACTATACAAAAAAGTCAAAAGGTTCCTTCTCATTCTATGTACTTTATGCATGTTTTTCCATAAAAAGTCAAAGCCATTCCCAAGAACTTCTATTTTTTCACCTGATATTTTAGTCAAAAAACCACTTCCGAAATGAACCCTTAATCTATGTAAGTAAACTTTAGTATATTGTTTTAGCGATAATATATGTAAGCAAACTTTGTGTGAGTACTAACAAACAAAAAAAATTGTAGGTACTTGCCATTTTACCGGCAAATGTTTTCTTCGTGAATACGTATAAAGGGCACCATCCTAGGAGTTTGCTTAAGGCTCAAAAAAATTCAGGGCCATGCAGACTCACACACGCATATATATAAATGTATGATGTATGTAAATTAAACTCCAGTGTGCTTGATTAATAGTTTCCCTAAAGAGAGTATTAATGAGGTAACCTGTCAAATTTAGCAACTAAAAGCCCTATTCACTAACTTCTTATTGAGCCAGTCGAACATTTTTTGGGCTTAAGGCGAAAAACTTAAATGAAACCTTTTTTCTACATTTTACGTAGTCGTTTTTTTTATTTAAAAATTTATGTTTCTTGCTTTTTGAAATACCAAATCACTAGTCAATCATTTGTGTTCAAGTTTCCTAAAATATCATTCTTCAACTGCATTGACTAGGACAATTAGCCATGTACACTTCCAACTAGGTGGTCAAGGGTCAATCCTTCTCAAGTACAAGATTTTTCATATCTTCCTTCGTTATGGGGGCTCTTTCTTGAGTTTGATAATTTCTTTCCCTTATGAGCTCTTTAAAAAGAATCGTTTTTTAAATTGAATATTATGGTTAATTCATTTTATCTTTTTACAGTAACTTAGGTAGGATTTTATCAATTTTAATATTGAAAATTTTCTTTCTTCAAATGTTATATTGTCAATGTAAACAAAGTGTACATTTAGAAAATGTTTTAGTCTTTTTATATAATTCAGTCCATCAATAGAAGTTTTTTTAACATATTGATAATTATACCGGCTAAGGCAATTACCAATATTCATAATCTTTGTGGGCCTTTACTACCATCTAGTGTGAGGCCACCCAAAACTTGTGAGTGTGTTGACATATACTCCCTCCGTCCCAAAATAATCCCTTTTGGGAATCTGACTTTTTTTGGTAGTACAATTATTGCACTTTAAAAATATTAATTTTCCAAAATTACCCTTTGATAGTACATTTTTTGGGGAATATCAATTGTCATAATTGTACTTTGTATTATTTATGAATTTAAAAAAAAAGACAAAATAGGAAATTCATATTGTTTTAGTCCTTGATTTTTGAAAATGGACTAATATTTTGGGATGGAGGGAGTATATATTATTTTTTTGTGTATAACTGTTGGTGTCCTAATAATTTTTTCAACTAATATAACAATTGATCAACCAATTTAAACACAAGTCATTAAAATGGGGGCCTCTCTTGTTGCGGAACCTTAGATGGTGTGCTTACTTGCCTAATGGTTAAGCTGCTACTTCTTATCAAATTCAAACTCTTCAAAGTCATAACTAGTTAAATACTAGGTAAAATGGCCCCTTTTTGCAATCTTTCTTATTGTTCTCGGAGTTTATTTTGAATAATGAAGTATAAGGGTCTTGGAATATGCAGAATTGCAACAAATCTTTTGAGTCAAGGGTCTTGAAATATATCCAAATTGTGAAAATGGTTGCATAGGAATTGATAAATTGTTCGATCAAGTGGTTTTGTCCTTTTATGTAACTTAAACATGGTGTCAGAGCTTTGGTTGAGAGACGTTTTGAATTCTAGTCTCTCCGTTGACATTTGATATCTGGTCCTCTATTTGGTTTCTTCTTTTCTGTTTGGTTGACTGCTTCTTTTTTTTGTCTCTCTCCATATGTAAGATGGCGTTGCATATGAGAGAGGGTGTTAGATAGCTTGATATTCATTGTTGGGCCATTTCCCAATTACTTGAGCATTTGTGAAAATTGGCGACTTAACAGTTCTTGCCAAATGGTGGACAAGATGTACACAACCTTACCCATCTTTTGGAGAGGTTGTTTTTATGATTTGAACCTATGCCACCAACGATGCCAACGACAAGTCTTATCATTGGGATAATACGTATGCCAAACCACCATTTTAAGTTATGAGGATAATACTTATAAAAGGGAGAATTACAGGATATATTACAAGGACTTTTCTTAATGTATGAAATATCAGTCTTGGACACTTGACACTTTGGTAAAGGTATAGGATATGTGCAATTATAACTTTATCACTTGTTTGCTACTATTAGTTTCCTAGTTCTTGTTTTTGTTTTATTATTTCGTGCTCTTTATCTTGTGCAATCTGGTCTCAGTGTATGCTCTCCATTATTATGGTTTGAAATATTCATAAATAGTGGTTCTGGGTGTAGGTCGTTTCTGTGCTTTTGAGAAAGCTCACAAGCTGGATCCCTCTTCTACTGGACGTGGTGTTCGTCAATTTAAAACAGCACTTCTTCAACGCCTAGAAAGGGTAAGCACTGATAGTTCTCCTCCTTTTTCACTTGAGTGACTTGCTAAATCTATACAAATGTGCTTGTTAATTGTGATGTAGGTGAGAATATGCATTTGCTTAGTATATGTGTCCAGTAGTTATTTGACATTTTTTAGCCTGGAAAATAGCATAAATTAGGTTTATGTATTGTTTGGACTTGCTTTTAAATTTCTTGTTGACAATATAAACATAGAATGGGAGAACTTGAAGTCAGGAGGTCCAAACAATCCTGATTGTTGAGTCTCCTTAATTTGACTAATGAAATGGCCTTAGATAGAGTCGAGTGGATAAGAAGGATTCATGTAGCCGACCCCATTTGATGGGACTTAAGGCTTGGCTTGGTTTGGTTTGGTTTGAACAGACGCTTGTCTGTCTTGGGTTGATAACCATCCTCCACGTAGATGTTGTAGAACCTAAAGTGTTGTATGTGTGCTTCAGCTAAGTGTATGCTTCAACATGTTTGCTTCACCAAATCTTTAATTCTCCCTCCTTAGCTTAATTAATCAAGGTTTGTACTAATTAATCAAGGGCAGGATTTTTTTATACCCAATTAGCTTAATTAATCTTGATTAGGTTTAATTAATCCTACTCAGTTCACTAATCCTAATTAACATTTTATACTTAGCATCAAATTGTCAAGTACATTAGTCTAAGATCTTTAAGCTCCTTGATTGGTGAATAGTGTTGGAATTAGAATCAATTAAATCTTATTTTATGGCCATTGTTTAGGCCTTGATTTTGTTTTCTTTTACGTTATTTCCTATCTTGTAAATCTCTATCAGTATATATACACAGGCTAGTCTCAATTTAGGCTGAGCCATTCTATTCTTTTCATTCTTTATGGTATTAGAGCCTAAGAAAAAATCCTAGCCGCCTCCTTTTTCTTCTCTCTCTACCCAACAACCCTACCCATCACCTCCGGCTGCCTTTTTCTTCCTTCCTAGCCATCGACAACCTTTCCCAGCTCCTCTCCTCCACCCAAAAGGCCTGCCCAATCCCCTTAAACTTCACCCAGGCCACCTACTTCCTGGGTTGAGGCCGACAACCATTCCTAGGTTGTTTGGCAACCCTAGTTTAGGCCAACAGCCCCTCTAGGGCAATTCGGCAGGTTTTGTCCCTTGTTTCGGGACTTGGTGTTGATGTGGTAAGTCGTTTTCTTGTGTTATTTTTGTTGGTGGGCTACCGGCTTGTTTGGTAGCACTTGTTGGATTAGTTACGCCGTTTGTCCGGTGTGTTTTGTGATTTGTGTATTGTTCTATTTTGTTAACTATACACATCACCTATATCTCTAGCCACCATGACTGAGTCTCCATCTGATGTTTCCCTTGTGGTACTAGTTAAACCCGTTTCAGTTAATCCAGATTTTTCTATTCAAACCATACTCCTGTTTATCGTATCACGAGTGTGGTGTTGAATGGGAAAAATTTTGCTACCTGAAGTCGTTTCCTTAAACTTTATTTAGGGGGAAAAGGAAAAGTTCATTGGTTTTCATCTATCACTACTTAGCCAAACGCTACAGATTTTACATGCGGTTAGTGGGATATTGACAATTGCACTATCTTGGGATGGATGTTCAATTCCATGGCGGATTTGATTTATCATATGTTCCTGTTTTGTGATATCGTTTCTAGTTTATGGCGCGCCTTATCTCAGATGTATGCTCATACTTATAATGATGTTCGCATCTTTGAGCTCTATCAGGATATTGCTTGTGTTTCTTAGTCTTCTTTGGGTATCTCTGTGGCTGAGTTCTTTGGATATTTTTAGGCACGTTGGGAAGAGTTAGCTCAATATGAGCCTATGATTGATCTTCCAATCGAGGGGGCTTCTCTTATGACCAAGCGACTTGCTCGGCAACATATCTACCAGTTCTTGATGGGTTTAAACTCTGAGTTCTAGTCTCTTTGCATTCAGATTTTAAACATATCTCCTCCGTCTTCTCTCTACGAGGCCTTTGCTATTATTGATAGTGATGAGTGCTGCTGCCGGTTGGTTTAGCCTGTCTCTACTCCAGTTTCTGAGCCTCTTGGTTCCTTTGATCAGATGGCTCTTGTTGCACAGTCTGGGTCTCGTCCTTCTGTTGGGAAGGTAATTTGTCATCAATGTGGAGAACTGGGCCATTTCAAACTTCATCCTAAGTTGCGACAACGTTTCTCCCGTGCTCGCCCATCTGGCTCCTCTTGCACCGCTGTTGTTGTGGAGACTGTCCCGAGTTCTACTACTCTAGATTTATATCTCCTTCAGACTCAAATTGGTCATCTTTAGGCTCAGTTTGGTTCTATGATTTCTCTGGGGCCATCATCCTCGGCTACCACCTTGTCTATAGGTACTCCTACTGCTTTCCATGTTCACTCTGCATTTCTTACTTGGGTTCTGGATTTTGGGGCTAATGACCACATGAAGGGTGAGCTTTCCTACCTTTCTTCTCTATTTCTTGCTGCAGCCCAAACTGTGTGTCTCTCTGATGGTTCTACTGCCTCTGTTCACCATCGGGGCGTTGTTACTTTATCTCCTCATATTACTCTTTCCTTTGACTTACATGTCCCTAATTTTGCATATAATCTTTTGTCTGTGGGTCGACTTGCCAAAGCTTTTCATTGTGCTGTCATTTTCTTATCCAATTCTTGTTTATTACAAGGTCTGAGTTCGAAGAGGATTTTTGGTAGGGGATATGAGCAAGATGGTTTATACTACTTTGGAAATCCACCAGATCAGTTGCCTTCGCCTCTTTCTAGTTTTTCTACTACTGTGTTACCTGAGGATTTCTGCTCCTATGTTTTTTTCTTTTAAGACTTATCATTGTGGCATGCTCGTCTGGGTTATGCAAATTTTCATTATTTATGTTTATTGTTTCCAACTTTTAATAAAGCTTGTAAGACTTATAAGTTTCAATGTGATGTATGTGAGTTAGCTAAATATACCTGTATCACTTATATTCCTCGTATGTATCGTGCTCCTTCTGTGTTTGATATTATTTATTATGATGTTTGGGTGCATTGTCTGGCCAATGATATTATGTGACCTTTATAGATGACTACACTCATTGTACTTGGGAATATCTCATTAAACGTAAATCTGATATCTTTTCCATATTTGTTCAGTTTCCCTAGATGGTTAAAATCTAGTTTCACACTGTTGTTTGAAATATCCAATCTGATAATGGTGGGTAATACATCACTGATGCTTTTCGTTCCCATCTTAATCAGGTTGATATACTTCAACAACTTGTTCTAATACTCCTAAACAAAATGGGATTGCAGAAAGAAAAAACCATCACATAATGTATGTGGTTCGTTATCTTCTTCGAGATATGAATGTTCCTAAGTCTAATTGGCATAATGCTGTTCTTCTGCAGTTTATTTTATTAATCGCACTCTAAGTTATGTCTTGCAAGGTCTTACATCCTACCAAGACTCTGTTTCCTCTCCTACCTCGAGTTTTTGGGTGTACATGTTTTGTCCAGAACATAAGTGATATAGGACGAGTAGGGATTACTTTCCTACAAGTAGTGAGCCCAGATTAAGTACATTGGCAGCAGCAACAATAGACTTATAGGGCTGGATTTGATGGGATTTTGTGACTGCAGAAATATTTAAAAGAATAAGAGTTTAAGGGTTTGTAAAAGGGTAGGGTTTTGGGAATGAAAACACAAGTGTTTAGGGGCAGTTGGGTGGTTGTTCTAAGCACTGTGAACAGTGAGGTGAACAGTAACCTTGCTGGATAGAAGAAGAAGAAGAGAGAAAGAAAGAGAAGTGCTTCACCCTTACAAGGGATAGGCCAATCACACAAATACAATCTCAAATTTTCATAATATTAACTCTGCTCTTCAATCATTGAGATTACACATATATTTATAGGCTAAAGACTTTCCTAATTCTATAAGGACTATTTCTCAAATTTAGAAACTAAAAATATTTAGCAACTACTAATATTCTAGACCAATTATAACTTCCAATTCTACTTCAATCATAATAGGAAACTTTAATGACTTCTAATTCTACTTCATATCAAAATAGGAAATTTGGACTTTGACCACTAAGATTATTTTAGACATAATAAAACTCATATATAATAACTCATTTAATAACTTGACCCAAAATAGAACCCATGGGCAACCCTACAACCCATGTCTAGCAAAACTGAAGTTACCATAATACCCTTAACTACTAAACACTACCATGGACACTTCTTTTTGGACCAAAAAGGCTTCTTGACGAACATAGGACCCTTAGATTTTGTGTTGGGTTTCCATAACCCATCGTACTTGTTTAACCACGTAATAGATGTTGCATCAAGAAGTCCTACTCAAACTAAGTTAGATGATAAGGCCATTAGGTGTATCTTGTTAGGGTATTCCACTATGTCGAAAGGGTATTGGTGTTATGATCCTAGCACTCGTAAGTACTATCATTCTTGTGATGTGACATTTCATGAAGAGGTTCCTTTTTTTAGTACTCACCCTTCTGTGTAGGATTCCTTTCTCACTTCTGTCCCATTGGTAGATTCTGATGTTAGGCCTTTTCATATTTTTGATGAGGTTGAGGCTTCCTCTCCTGAGGCTCCTCCTCTTTCTCCTCCTCCATTACAGGTATAGTCTTGTCATCCTCGTCCCCTACCAACAGCCTCTCTGATATGTGGGTCAGGTAATTCTTCCGTTTGATTACTGCTCCTCCTCACAACCCTCCTCGTGATAGGCATCCTCCTAATTGTTTTGGTTATCTTAGCAATACTAATCATCCTGTTTCCTAATATCTTTATTATGACAGTGTCTCCCTTGCCTATCGTTTCTTGTTTGGCAAGCTCGAGTTGGAAACTATTCCTTGTTCTATGTTAGAAACTCTTTAGAATCCTAAGTGGGTGACTGCTATGCAAACAAAGAAGGCAGCTGTGGAATAGAAGCAGACCTGCCAACTTGTCTCTCTGTCATCTTTGAAAAGACTGTTGGTTGCAAATGGTTGTTCACGATTAAGTATCTTGCAGATGGCATTGTGGACCGCTACAAAGCACGATTGGTTGCCAAGGGCTTTACTTAGGTTCATGACAAGGATTTTGGGGCTACCTTTGCACCAATCGCCAAGCTTACCTCTCTCAGGCTTTTTATTTCTCTTGATGCCTCCCATTCTTGGCCTCTGCATATGTTAAGAATGACTTTTTGCATGGGGACTTGAGATTATTTATATGGATCCTCCACCCGATTTTCGGGCTGAGGGGGAGTATGCCAAGAAAGTATGTCGACTGTACAAGTCCTTATGTGGTCTTAAACAATCTCCTCGGGCTTGGTTTAGCCGCTTTAGCTTAGTTATTTTATCCATGGGATTTGTTTAGTGCCACTTCGATCATATTTGCTTTGTTCGTAGAAATTTCATTGGTTAGTGTATTATTCTGCTTGTGTATATTGATGATATCATTCTTACAGGAGATGATTTAATTGGCATAGCTCAAGTAAAGAGGGATTTGAGTCAAGCATTTGATATTAAGGATCTGGGTCCTCTCAAATACTTTCTGGGTATTGAGGTTGCTCGCTCTCGTCAGGGGATTTCGTTGTCCCAAAGGAAGTATGTTCTTGATCTTCTTCAAGACACTAGTATGCTAGGGTGTAAGCCAACTTCTACTTCTATATGGATCCTAACATCAAGCTTACATTAGAGTTTGGCAAGTTACTGAAGGATCCGGGCATGTATCAGTCCTTGTTGGCCGTCTCGTATACTTGACTAACACTAGACTCGACTTGACTTTTGTAGTTAGTGTTGTGAGTCAATTTATGCATGCATCTCGTACAGAACACCTTGATGTTGTTCATCATATTTTGCTGTATTTGAAGACTTCTCTTGGTTTGGGGTTATTTTTCACAGTTGGTCATCAATCAGGGATCTATTGTTTCATTGATGCAGATTATGTAGGATCTCAAACTAATAAACGGTCCACGTCTGGTTTTTATACTTTTTATGGTGATCATCTTATATCGTGGAAAAGTAAAAAACAAGCAGTTGTTTCTAGATTTTCTGCTGAAGCTGAGTATCGGGCAATGGCATAGGGTGCATGCGAAGTTTTGTGGCTTTGCTTGATTCTTGCAGAGTTAAGATTTGCTAAGGATGCTTCCTTTCCTTTATTTTGTGATAATCAGTGTTATTAAAGGTGATAGGTGCACCGAGGCGCCGAGGTCTCTTGGGTCCTAGGTGCAAGGTGAGGTGCAGGTTTTATCGAAGTGAGGCACACCTTGTATGTAAAAAAAAAAAAAAAATATATATATATAATTTAATATAAGCAAATAATTTAGGGTTCAATATAAGCAAAATGAAATGTTAAACATTTAAAAATATAAATACCAACAAACACTATTATTTAAATATAGACAAATGAACATCATTTTAAAGTTTAACATAAAAAATGAATAAGAAGAGGAGAGAAGAAGAACAATAAGGGGGGGGGGGGAGAGAGATCAGTCCGAGAAGGAGACCAGAGAATAAGAATGAGAATAAGATGGAAGAAGAAGAAGAAGAAGAAGAAGAAGAAGAAGAAGAAAGCAACATAGAGAAGAGAAGTAGATAAGACAACAATGTAGAGAAGAAGAAGAGAAGAAGAGAGAATGAGAGAGAAACGTAGGAAGAGAAGAAGACAACAACGTGAAGAAAATATTTAGAGCTGCTGGACTGGATAACGAAGGCAGGTAGCAACAAAGAGTTCTTCGGAGATTAGGAATTAGGGCTAAATTTTCTTCTATCGTTGATTTGGGGCTGAATGCCCAATGTATTGGCATGTGTATTTAATAGTAGGGATCTTCTGTAGTTGTACCATATTAAATTAATGGTTAGATTTCAAACAAAACGAATCAAAGCAACAATTAAAAAAAGCCCTCAAGGTGCAGGCCTTGGGCTTTACTCTGCCTTGGCTTAGTCGCATGCCTTAAGCGCGACTTATCGAAGTTGCCTGGCTTGGAACACTGCAAGGCGTAAACCTTGGGCCTGGATGTGACTTGGGCCTAGGTGCACCTTTAATAACATTGGTGATAATAAATAAGCTATTATTTTATCCTCTGATTCAATACTTCATGAGCAGATGAAACACATGGAGGTTGACATACATTTTATTCGAGAAAAGGTTCGGACTGATATTGTAAGTCCATCCTTTGTCTCTTCTTCTAAGCAATTAGCCGATATGTTCACAAAGTCTCTTGGCCCAACATTATTCCAGTCGTCTATTATCAAGCCGGATTTGCAGAATCTCTTCACACCAGCTTGAGGGGGAGTGTTGGAATTAGAATCAATTAAGTCTTATTTTATGGCCATGGTTTAGGCCTTGATTTTGTTTCCTTTTATGTTATTTCCTATCTTGTAAATCTCTATCTGTATATATACACAGACTAGTCTCCATTCTAGGTTAAGCCATTCTATTCTCTTCATTCTTTAAATAGGACAACTCAAAACTCACTAAATTCAACCTAGAAGTCATTCCCTAACTCTTAATACAAGACATAAGGGTTCCTATGTTCAAAGCCCTATATTAACATTGACTTCCAAACTCAACTTTCAGTAATTCATGTCATAAGTGATTATGCAATGTAAGACAAGGAAACTAGGACAAGGAAGGTTCATTGTTTTGAGTATCACCTTTCCTAACTCTAAATACCTAACAAGGAAACTTATACGTGCAAGGCAACACAACCATTACATTTCTAAGTTTTTTTTTTTTTTTGGGGTGATAAATCTAACATTTCTAAGTTTTACTTAGGCATTTCGTAAATGAGAGGGCTAACTCAACTCAAGACATTAGGAAATTAAAGTGGTATACTTGTATCGCGTAGTGTCATTTTGGGGTGTTACAAGAACTCAACCCCAAAAGCTAGTTGTTGAGGTGAGGGTGCCCTCACGCTTATATACTTTACATTACTTTAGTATTTAGGAGATGTGGGACTTTGTTTCACAATATCTTCCATATTGGTCATTCTGGTAATACCTATCATCTTGATCATCTCTGGTAATACCTCCTACCCTTAGTTGGCCAAGAGTTCCAAGAGAGCAACCATAAAAATGAATTACTTCCTCTCCCTTGGCGGAGGAGTCCACGTGTGAATGAACATTGGGAAGTAGATTTGAGAGCTAAAAGGATTAAGTTATATGATATTCATTTGAAGTTCTTTAATAAGAGAAATCATAATGAAACTCTACTTTTGCTCATTTTTGTCATCTCTTTCTCATCACTCTTTAATTTTCTCTCTTCTTTGGAGCATTAAAAGTCATGGGGTATATTTAGAGGTTTCCTTGTTCTGTTTATTGTCTTTAGGGAAAAATTCATTTTACCCCCTTAAGGTTTGAGGCCAGAGCACTTTTATATTGATAATACTGAGTATAATATAAGGAAACACAATCACACAATCACGTATTTCCTATTCTAACTTAATTCCTATTCTAACATAATTCCTATTCTAACACTCCCCCTCAAGCTGGTGCGAAGATATCTCTTATGCCCAGCTTGTTGAGAATGCCATGAAATGGTTTGCTCCCTAGTCCCTTAGTGAGAACATCGGCTAGTTGGTCTTCAGTCTTCACAATGGAATACATATGATACTGTGAGAATGTATTGTGTATTTTCCAAATTAGGCATGATTGTGGTTGTACATATTAGAGTCCTATCAGAGGTGTGATTGTATTAGAGTCTTATTAGAGGCATGATTGCATTTTCTTTTTTGGTTTAGGAGTTAGGGCTACATAATCTGAGGTCTGATTGTAATCATACATACAATTGAATATACAGAAATACAGAAAGCTTACATAGTATCAGAGCCACGTCCAAAACCTAGGTCTGGCCTTGATCATTCGAAGTTCTTCATTCCTGCTTACTGGATCTTTCTGGGTCGATCGAAGCCAGCCCTCTCTGGGTCGTGACAATCGCGACAGCCCTCTCCAAAGCCATAAAGGCCTTTCTAGGTTGTGACAGTCTTCTCTGACGTCGCGATAGCCCTCTCTGTCTTCGCCAAAATTGCGATTGCCTTCTGGTGCTGGGTCTGAAGTTGTAGTCTGGTTTGGGCTTGAGGGATCTCTCACTCTCTCGCGACCTCTGCTTTGGATCTCTCTCTGGTCTCTACTCTCAATTTTGCTCTTTCTATCTTCGGTTTTGCTCTCTGTGTTCTGATTACAGTCCACCCCTCTGTCTCAACTTTGGATTATTACAGGTTGACCCCTCAACTTTATTGGGTTTTATCACTGTGCCCCAGCAATTCCCTTTTTTTTTTTTTAATTTCTGGCTCATTACAATGTCGGAAGATAAAATCCAAGCTATTAAATGCAAGCTTGCAATTGACAACTATGCTTATTGGTCTAGTGTTATGAGAAATTTTCTTCTTAGTCGAAAAAAATGGGGATATGTTTTTGGTTCTGTTCCTCGTTCATTAGATCCCAAACAAGAAGAATATCTGAGTTCCTGTGACACTGGGATTGTGATAATGCTCAAGTTTTGACGTGGTTTCATAACTCTATGGATGATCGTATCGGGATGACGTTCTCTAAATATAGCAATGTCGAAGAGGTATGGGATTACTTACAAAGTGTTTATCAGCAGTCTAATTTGCCAAACGGTATGAGTTGGAAACAGCCATTCAAGGAGCTTGTTAGCGGGATCTGTCTATTCAAGACTTCTACATTGAGATGACAGGCCTCTAGGATCAGCTGGCTCTTATGGAACCATGTAGCCTCAAGACATTAGATGCTTATGTTGAGTTTCGGGAGCAAGGTTGTCTAGTGTACTTCTTAACGACTCTCTTCCCTCAGTATGAGGCTATCCGTGGTGGCATCCTTCATCGGCCTCCTCTCCCCTCTGTGGATGCTATTGTTCGTGAGTTTCTCTTCGAGGAAACCCGTCTTAAGATAGCTAGTCGGACTCTGTCTCCATCTGTCTTCTTGGCTTCTACTTCGTCTCTTCTGTTGTCAAACCCCCAACATCATCAGATCAATGCAAAGCCCAAGAAAGGGCCACTAGCCTCTGATGAGTGTGCTTTTTGCTATCAGAAGGGCCATTGGAAGTACAACTGTCCCAAAAAGGGCTGTCAGTCTGCTCAGTCTTCTTAGCCACCTCAGCTACAGTCCCGAGGTCCTGCTTCGAGTACTTTTTGCCCTCCTGTTGCTTATATTGCCTCTGCCCCGGCTTCTGATTTTGGTCTACCTCTCAGTCATTTTCATCTGCCTTTGTTTTCACCTCTCTTTGTTCAAGTTTGCTTGGGTCCTCTTCAGGTATTCCTTCTTCTGTCTGGCTTTTTGATTCTGGTGCCTCTCATCATATGACTCCTCACCTTTCCTTACTCCAATACTGTATCCCCCCTCCTTTCCTATTACTATCAATATTGTTAATGGGTGTGGTATGTCTGTCTTATCTATTGAGTCTGTTTTACCCTCTGCTATGTCTGCTGTTACTATTCCCTCTGTTCTTTATGTTCCTCAACTGTCTGTTAGCTTGCTTTCTATCAGTTAGCTTGATGCTTCTGGTTTTAATGTTATCTTTTCTTCTTTTGTCTGTTATGTGCAGGATTGGGTGTCCAAGAAGCAGATTAGGATCGACTGTAGAGTTAGAGATCTTTATATGATGGAAAACCTGCATCTTCCTTAGTCTACCTCCCTTGTTGCACTTTTATCTTTTCAGTTATATTTTCAGTCGAGTCAGTTTTATTTATAGCATTCTCGCTTAGGTCATTTGTCTGTTGACCGCTTGCGGTCATTAGTTCAGTCAGGATTGTTAGGCAAAGTTTCTCCTAGTCAAATTAATGAGTGTTGAGGATGTAAACTTGCTAAAATGACAGCTTTACCTTTTAATAACAGTACTTCTATTTCTGCTTCCCGTTTTTCTCTTGTACATACTGATGTTTGGGGACCTTCTCCTATTCTCACTAAAGAGGGTTCTGTGTATTATGTGTACTTTGTTGATGATTGTATCCGCTATACCTGGGTTTATCTTATGGCTCATAAATTTGACTTCTACCATATATATCGTACCTTTCAGTCTATGATCACTATACAGTTTGGGGCCACAATTAAAATACTCCGATCTGACTTGGGTGGGGAATACTTTAAAACTGAATTCTGTGAGTATTTGGCCAAATTGGGCACCATTCACCAAGCCTCCTGTACTGATACCCCTGCCCAAAATTGTCGTGCTGAGCGTAAACACCATCATCTCCTTGAGACAGCTCGATCTCTTCTTCTCTCTGCCTCTGTTCCGGCACCATTATAGGGTGAGGCAATTCTTACTGCTGCTTTCCTTCTTAATCGCATGCCGACTCCCTTACTCTCCAGTTGATCCCCTTATGAGGATTATTCCCTCCTGTGTGTCTTTGGGTCTGCTTGTTTTGCCCTTCTTCTCCGGAAAGACCAAACTCAGTGCCCAGTCTGTCTTGTTTGTCTTTTTGGGTTACAGTCTTACTTAGAAAGGCCACCGATGTGACGATCTTGTCTCTCGTCACCATTATGTCTGCCGTCATGTTGCCTTTCTCGAACGTCTGTCTTACTTTCAGCTTTTCCCTCTTACTGCTCTAGTTTCCAAAAAAGATTTGGTTCACATTGACCCATGAGGTCTCGTCTGATGAGTACATCTCCACTGTTCCTCCTGAGCTTGTTCTATCTTCTCCTCCTGCTTCACCTCTGGCTACTTCTCTCCCTTCGGCTTCTTCTCCTCCTCCACTGGTTGTCTCTGCTCGTGCTGCTGTTCCTCCTGCTTATGACGACTCCAATCCTGCTGAACACCGATATCCTACTCGAGCGAGTAATCCTCCAAACAGGTTAGGTTGGTCTAATACATGTTTTTCTGCTTTCTATCGTACTTTTTTGTCTACTATTCACTCTTTTTCAGAACCTCAGTCTTACAAGGAGGCCTGTTAGGATCCTCATTGGGTTCAAGTTATGGAGGATGAGTTGTCTGCTCTACAGAAAACTAATACTTGGGAGTTGGTTCCTTTGCTTGCTGGTAAGAACCTGGTTGGTTGCAAATGGGTCTACAAAGTCAAGACTCATTCTGATGGTTCTCTTGAGCGCTACAAAGCTTGTCTGGTTGCTAAAGGTTTCTCTCAGGAGTATTGTATTGATTATGAGGAGACATTTGCTCCTGTTGCCAAGATGACTATTGTCCGTATTTTGATCTCTGTCGCTGCTATTTGTTCTTGGCCTCTTTATCAGGTGGATGTTAAGAATTCTTTTCTTAATGGCCATCTCACTGAGGAGGTTTACATGCGTCCTCCCCCTAGCCTTCACTATTCCTCTGGCCAGGTTTGTCGTCTTCGGCGTGCTCTGTATGGTCTGAAGCAATCTCCTCATGCTTGGTATGATCGCTTTTAGACTGCTGTTACCAAGCTTGGGTTTCATCCTTCTGCTTTTAACTCTGCTTTATTTTTTCAACGTACCTCGGCTGGTTTTGTTGCTCTCTTACTCTATGTGGATGATATGATCATCATTGGTTCTGACTCTTCTGCTATCTCTGAGGTCAAGTAGCATCTCTTCCGCACCTTTGAAATGAAGGATCTGGGTCTATTACGGTATTTTCTTGGTATTAAGGTTGCTTCTCTAAAGGGCTATTTTCTGTCTCAGGCTAAGTATGCTAATGAGGTCATTCACCATGCTGGTATTATTGATACTATGGTTTTTGATACACCTATTGAGCTTAATGTGAAGCTTAACTCTACTGATGGTGTCCTTCTAGATGATCCCACTTTATATCGCGAGCTTATGAGTTGTTTAGTTTATTTGAATGTTACTCGCCCTGATCTTGCTTATGTTGTTCATGTGGTTAGTCAGTTCGTGTCTGCTCCTCGCTCTACCCTTTAGGCTGCTTTGGTTTGCATTCTTCGCTATCTCAGGGGTACCACCTTGCAGGGCTTATTGTTGTTCTCTACTTCTTCTTTGAACTTGGTGACCTATGCTGATTCTAATTGGACTGGTGATGTTACTGTTCGCAAGTCTACGTCTAGTTTTTGTATGTTTCTTGGTGATTCCTTGATCTCTTAGAAAAGTAAGAAACAAACAGTCGTTGCTCGCTCTACTGTCGAAGCTGAGTATCGTGCTGTGGCTCATGCCACTGCTGAGATTGTTTGGCTTCGTTGTCTCTTATCTGATTTGGGTGTCTCTCAGTCTTTTCCAAGCTCTCTTTATCATGACAACCATAGTGCTGTTCAGATTGCCTACAATACTGTCTTCCATGAGCGGATGAAACACATTGAGATTGATTGTCACTTTGTTCGCCAGCATTTGTAGTCTACCTTTATCCCGCTTCCTTTCATCCCTTTGGCTTTGCAACTTGCGGACTTCTTCACCAAGACTCACACTACTGCTTGATTTTAATTTCTTCTTAACAAACTCTTAGTGTTTTCTGCTAAAACACCTTGAGTTTGAGCGGGGTGTGAGAATATATTATGTATTTTCCAAATTAGGCATGATTGTGGTTGTACATATTAGAGTACTATTAGAGGCGTGATTGTATTAGAGTCCTATTAGAGGCATGATTATATTTTCGTTTTTGGTTTAGGAGTTGGGGCTATATAATTTAAGGTCTAATTGTAATCATATATACATACAATTGAATATACAGAAATACAGAAAGCTTACAGATACCACTAGTGAGTTTTTCCTTGATAAAGTGCCTATCTATCTCCACATGCTTAGTTCTATCATGTTGAATTGGATTATGAGTTATGTTGATCGCAGCCTTGTTGTCACAGTATAGTCGCATGGAGTCATTCGAATGGATTCCCAAGTCTCCCAATAATAATTTAATCCATGGTAACTCACATACACCCTGAGCCATAGCTCTGAATTCTGCCTCAACACTAGATCTAGCAACCACATTCTGTTTCTTACTTCGCCATGTCACTAGGTTACCACCAACAAATGTGCAATATCTGAAAGTTGATCGTCTGTCAGTGACGGATCCAGCCCAATCTGCATCAGTAAATGCCTCCACATTGAGATGGCCATGTTTTGAGAAATAGAGACCCTTTCTAGGAGAAGATTTCAAGTATCTTAGGATTCTCATTACGGCCTCTAAGTGGGAAGTTCTCGGAGCATGCATAAACTAACTCACCACACTTACGGCAATGGTGATGTCTGATCATGAGTGGGATAAGTATATGAGCTTTCCCGCTAGTCTCTGATATCTCCCCCTGTCCACAGGATCTTCTTCTTGATCCTCACTCAGTTTCTGGCCCGGTTCTAGAGGTGTATCACATGGTCTACCTCCAAGCATTTCAGTTTCCTTTAGCAAGTCAAGTACATACTTCTTTTGGCATATGAAGATGCCATCCTTGGACCGAGCTATTTCAATGCCCCAAAAATACTTCAAATAGCCTAAGTCTTTGATTTTAAACTCCTTGGCTAAGTATTCTTTCAAACGAGGAATCTTCTCAACATCATCTCTTGTCAGAACAATATTATCAACATGGACAATAAGAGCTGTGGTCTTACCATGTGAGGAGTGTTTCACAAACAAGGTGTGATCAGCTTGACTTTGCTTGAACCCATATCTTAGCATAGCTTGACCAAACCTTTCGAACCAAGCCCTAGGAGACTGCTTTAGCCCATAAAGTGACTTTTGGAGCCTGCATATTTTATTATTAGACTTAGCATCCGCAAAACCAGGAAGAATATCCATATAGACCTCTTCTGCTAAATCTCCATGAAGGAAGGCATTCTTCACATCAAGCTGATGAAATGGCTAATCCAAATTTGCAGCAAAAGAGAGTAAGATTCTCTCAAAATTCATCTTAGCAACCGGTGCGAATGTCTGATGGTAATCCACCCCATAAGTCTGAGTAAAGCCCTTAGCAACCAGTCTTGTTTTATACCATTCTATGGGCCCATCTGCTTTGTGTTTTACCGTATACACCCATTTACACCCAATTGGATTTTTGCCTCTAGGCAACTCCACTAACTCCAAAATGCCACTCTTGCTGAGAGCTCTCATTTCTTCTATCATGGCATGCTTCCATTCAAGCATAGAGAGCATCCTGAAAATTGGTAGGTAGACTCACAGAAGACGCTTTAGACAGAAAAACTTTGTATGACGAAGACAGATTAGAATGAGAGACATGATTAGTAACAGGATGCTGAGTACATGACCTAACTCCCTTCCTATTAGCAATGGGAACACCAAGATCTGAAAAATCAGGAATAGAAGCACTAGAATTAGAATTACTTGGACTCTCAGGAGAAGGGGTTGACTCTGGACACTCATCGAGAGAAGAAGTTGGCAGTAAAGGAAGGAAAGTAGTCTCTTGCATCCAGGTGACTCGTTGTCTGTCCTTGTCCCGGATATAAACTTTGTCTGCTTCCTTTTCCTCAACAACTGCTGGCTTATCATCCTCTATCTGTTCAACCATAGACGGAAGTGGAATAGGAATCTCTTCACACCAAGGCTCCCCCTGAAGGGATGGCTGGGATATCAGGGAGGTCGGAAAGTAAGACCGAGACTCAAAGAAAGTGACATCTATGGAAACAAATCATTTGCGAGTGGGAGGATGATAACACTTATAATCCTTTTTGGTGGTAGAATAACACAGAAAAACACACTTAAGGGACCTAGGATCTAATTTACCATGAGTGGGTGAATGATTATGGACAAAGCAAACACAACAAAAAATCTTAGGAGAAATGTTGAACCCAGAAGAGGTAGACCTGAACAAAATTTGAAGAGGTGTTTGTTTTTGCAGGACTTCGGTAGGAAGACAATTAATCAAATAAGCGGCAGTGAGAACCACTTCCCCCCAATAGGAACGAGGAACACGCATCTCAAATGATAGACAACGGGCGACATTAAGGAGACGACAATTTTTACGTTCGGCAATACCATTTTGCTGAGGGGTATTAGTGCAGGAAATCTGGTGAATAATGCCATGAGTGGCGAAGTAAGTGGTAAGGCCTGAGTCAATATATTCCCCCCCATTATCAGAACGTAGAATTTGTACAACTGCCCCAAACCGAGTACAAATCATTTTATGGAAGTTTTGAAACAGAGAAAACACCTCACTTTTATCTTTCATCAAATAGACTCAAGTAGCCTTGGAACAATCATCTATGAAGGTAACAAACCATTTGTGATCGGTTAAAGACACAAAACGAGAGGGACCCCATACATCAGAATGAATCAAAGAAAAGGGAATTAAACTTTTATTAAGTGAAGGAGCAAAAGAGGCCTTGTGTTGTTTTTCAAGTTGACAAGGTTCACACTGAAAACCTGACACATTATTTTTCTCAAAAACAAAAGGAAATAAATGCTTAAGTAATAAAAAGGAGGGGTGTCCTAAGCGACGGTGCCACAGTCAAATGTCTTCCTTGGTGGATGGTAACTGAGTAGATGAATTAGCTAGCTTATCTGTCTAATCCAGAATGTAGAGCCCATGTTCCTCTCTACCACTGCCAATCTTCTTTCCCGTGATAAGGTCCTGAAAAAGACAATGATCAGGAAAAAATGTCACGCTACAATTTAAGTCATAGGTAATACGACTGAAAGATAATAGATTAACACTAAAATTGGGAACATGTAGGACAGAAGACAAAGGAAGGGAAAAGGTGACATGAATTAAACATTTCCCTGACACATACGAAATGGTAACCATCAGCAATACGTACTTTTTCCTGACCTGAGGTGGGGTTATACTTTGAAAATAAATTAGAGGAGCCAGATATATGGTCGGAAGCACCAAAATCAATAATCCATGGTACAGACGTATGAGATAGCAATGCACATGGAGATGAAGCCAAGTTACTTGAATCGGCAAATGAAGAAGAGGGTGCTCCTGTAGTAGAAGGAGAGGCTCGACGGTCTAGCAAGTGGCGAAGAGCAATCTCAAAATCCGAGGCAGATAACCCCGAAACATCAGCAGCCGGTGAGACAACTAGAGATGAAGGTGGTGGCTCAACCGTGTCGGAAAGATGCATCCGTGCATTGGCCCCTCGGCCTCTCGACTGACCAGACCGGACCCCCATGAGTACCAGGACAGTCTCCTCGGCCACTAGAAGGGGTGCCATGCAGCTTCCAACAAGTTTCTCTGGTGTGGCGAGGTCTACAGCAGTAATCACAATAAAGCTGATCCTTCTCATAGGAGGGACGAGAACCACGAGGCACAGCATCTCAAGGAGGGGCAGAAACCAAGGCAGAGCGATCACTAGTGACAGGAGGAAGCATAGCAGAGTGGAACTTTCCTCATTTTGCACAAAAGCAAAGGCTTCCTGGAGAGAAGGAAGCACATCCATGCAAGGACTCGGCTCCGAACAAGATCATACTCTACATTCAGGCCTTCCAAGAACTTGAAGACCCGTTCTTGTACTACAAATGTCCGGTAACCAGCAGAATCGGCGGGACATATAGGTTTGTAATCCTGAAAGTGATCAAGACGCTTCCATCCATTGCTAAGGAAGGTAAAATGCTGAAGGATAGTCATCTCACCTTGCACCGACCTCTCAATGGAGCGACGTAACTCGAAAGCCTGTGAGAAGTTCCCTTTCCTGGAATAAGTAGTAGCTATGGCCTCTCAAATATCCTGGGTAGTGTCCATAGACAAGTAGCCCTCTCCAATCTTCGAAACTATAGAATGGATCAACCAACCTATAATTAGAGAATTGGTGATCTCCCACTGGTCATAATGAGGATCAGTAAAACTGGGTGCCTGAACCCTCCCATCCACATATCCTATCTTCCCTCTACTCTTTAGAAAATAGTTAGACTTAGTGTAAAGAAACTGATGTGTTATTATTGATTGTATTTGATTGTTATATTGTAGTGTTTACATTGATTCCTATATATATTCCTATATATAGGAGATGTGAAGTGGAGATGGTGGTGGTAGGTGAGTGTAGTAGTGGAGGTGAGTGGAGGTGGTAGGTGATGATATATTTTAACAGCCCCCCGCAAACTCAAGAAGGATAGGAACTAACCAACTTGAGTTTGGAGAGAGTAACAAAACAAGAAAATACATAAAAATAAAAAAAAAAGGAGAGGAGACACTGTATGGTCGTGTCAGACCGTCGGTGAAGGCACTGTAGGGTGGTGTCATAACGTTGTAGAGGACACTGGATGGTGGTGTCATAACGGTGTAGAGGACACTGTATGGCGGTGTCATAACGGTGTAGAGGACACTGTATGGTGGTGTCATAACGTGGTAGAGGACACTGTATGGTGGTGTCATAACGTTGTAGAGGACACTGTATGGTTGTGGCAGACCGCTGTAGCAGATAAAGTCTGGACAGTTGACGAGGTCACACCGGACCGATGGAGAAGCTAACCGGAATCAATGTCGGGACAGTTTATGGGGTCATGTCGGACCGTTGGAGATGCTAACCGGAATCAATGTCGGGACAGTTTATAGAGTCTTGTCGGACCCTTAAAAAACGCACCCTCAAAAGGTGTGCCCAATCTTTCAAAAAGGCGTGCCATCAAAAGGCGTGCCCGATGCATCAAAAGGCGTGCCAAATATGATGGCGAGGCACGTGAGTGCCTTGGCTGGCGTGCCATGAAAAGGCGTGCCAGTGTGTCGGGCGTCAAGAGGCGCGCGATGCGCGTGGCTGCCTTGGCTATATAACCAAGACGAAGGCAGAGGCTGAGGCAGAGAAAAACTGAGAGAAACCTCTGAAAAATCCTTCGTGTTGCTGAGAAAGAGAGTTCCTTGTGCTGAGAGAGATAGTCTGTAACACTTTGTTGCCCAGAAAATGGCTTCGTCTTCCCGCGGTCTGCTCACCCTCTTTCCTGACCTCAACGAGTCAACAAGAGAGAGAAC
Organism: Camellia sinensis; assembly: GCF_055761805.1. Taxonomy (NCBI): domain Eukaryota; kingdom Viridiplantae; phylum Streptophyta; class Magnoliopsida; order Ericales; family Theaceae; genus Camellia; species Camellia sinensis. The sequence goes on along the minus strand of NC_138974.1, from coordinate 8,426,419 downwards.
TGGTGCGGTGGCACTGGAACCTCAACCAAGTGCCCCGGAGTTTGCTCCGTTGAACTTTCCGATGCGGCCTGTGGAGCAAAAAATGGCAGGGCAAACAGATATTGAAGCCAATCAATATACACTGAAGTCATGTGTGGAGACCATGACTGCGGTCACAAACTTGTCGCACCGGCTGCAGAGCAGGACAAATGAGGTGCAGCATTTAAACGCCCAGCTGGCTCTGCTCCAACGCATGTATAAGGATGCGCGAGCAGAGATAAGCGTGCTAAGGGCAGAAAACAAGGAGCTGAAGCGGAAGGCCACCGTGATGTTCCGATTTGGAGGTCCGCCGTATGCTGCAATGGAGGAGCAGGGAGTAGTGATCGTGCCCAGTGGAGTGGGAAACACGGAGGCAACACCGGCAAGGACCGCCCAAGACGGAGGCAAGAAGAAAAGACCGGCGGCAGAGTAGAGAAAAAGCCCGCATGTGGATGTGGTTGTTGGGTTTGTTTCTTTTTTTTGTGGGGTCGTTTTTTTTTTTTTTTTTTTTGGTGGTGTAAAATGGTGATCGGAGTGAACCCCGACATGAATAAAATAAGTTTGGTGTCCAGTTCTTCCGCTTCTGCATTCGTTCCTTTTTTTTTTTTTTTTTTTTTTTTTTTTTGGAATCAGAAAAAAAAAATATATATATATACAGACTCTAGTGGAAGGAATGATGGGTTTGGGCAACAGCACATTGTGGGGGATGTGGAGTCTGACAAAAGAAAGAGGTTTGGTTGTAAAGTAAGGGAAACGTGGGTGGAAATGGGGAAGGGAAAAGGCTGAAATATTAAAAAAAAGAATGTCGGTTTGAAAGTGGAAAAAGTAAAGTGAGAGAAAAGAAAAAAAAGGGAAGATTGGTTTAGTGGCTTCAGAAGAAAAATAAAAAGTGGTATGGGTTTGTGTGTTTTACAGATCAAGGCGCTCTCCCCTTTGTTTCGTGTGTCTCCCTATCTCTGTATATGGGTTTTCTTTTTTTTTCTTTTTTTTTTTTTTCTAGAATCAAGCAACAGATTGAGTGTCACCCCTTGTCAACCCTCCATTTTACATATATACAAATATATTCTTTATCTCCAGTCCCCTCCGATAATTATCCAGCTGAAACACCAGCGGAAACAAACCTCAACACTCCGCCAGCGATATGAACTACAGTCTGCCGTCGGTGGTGGACTGGGCGGCGCAGCTGAGCGCGGAGGCGCAGGAGGCCACGGCTGCGGCGCTGTAAGAGCGGCTTCAGCAAGCCATAATGAGCGGCGGCGGCGGAGAGGAGAGGGGATGCTCCGGCGGAGGAGAGGCGGAGGACGCCGAGTCGGCGTACATTGACCCGGACCGAGTGGTGGAGACGAGTGGACCGAGTGGCAAGTTTGTCGGCGGCGAGTGGTTGTGTTGCCGGGTCGTCACCTTTGTGGTTGTGTTGCAAGTTTGTCAGAGGATGCATGTCTACAACTTGAACTTCTGGGTTTTACCCCCGATCGATTCTCTCTCTACTCTGTATCTCTCTATATATGTAATCCAGAGCTTTTCCGCTATATTTGGATTGCAGGGTCGATATGGGTTTTGAAGACTGATGTGGAAAATGATGATGGAGAAGAGGAATTTGCTTGCTGCTATGGCTTCTATGGGTGTGATAGAGATGCCAGCGGAATAGGTTGAGGTCCGGCGGGCGGTCAAGGCGAGGTTGCCGCCCGCCGGTGAAGCGAGAAATACTAAGGTCTTAACCTTGCTCTGATACCATGTAAAGAAACTGATGTGTTATTATTGATTGTATTTGATTGTTATATTGTAGTGTTTACATTGATTCCTATATATATTCCTATATATAGGAGATGTGAAGTGGAGATGGTGGTGGTAGGTGAGTGTAGTAGTGGAGGTGAGTGGAGGTGGTAGGTGATGATATATTTTAACACTTAGCGACCACACGAGGAAATTCTGACCATTAAATAGAGAGGAGGTGATTTTAAGGCCAAGGTTGAGGTTATCAGTCATAGGAGAAGGGATAACCGAACTCACGCCCTGAGATGGCTGAGAGGTAGTAGACTCACTAGTCAAATTTGCCATGGAGACTCTAGTCACTAGTCCTCAATCACAAAGCCAATCACAAACCCGAAAGATGAGAGTGGAGGAACCAGGACAAGAAGAACTAGAAAAGCATAAAGAATTTAAGAAGCTAGTTTTTTTTTTTTTTTTTTAACATCATCAGATTTTTTTATTTTTTCTCTGGTTGTGTTTTAAAAGAGAAATAAGAGAAGTAAAGGGTGTGGACTTTCCAACCAAGACAGACGAAGATGAAGGCAAACGAAGGCAGGAGGCAAACCGAGACTCAGAGATGCCGACCAGAGTCACGCACACCAGAGACGGTGGCGACAAGGGCCACCCGACAGGCCCCTAGACAGTCAGAGGGACTGCCGACAGGCCCTTAGGGACTCAGAGAAGCTGCCGACTAAGCCTCATAGGCTATCGGGGAGCCCAATTGAACTATCGTAGGCCTGGACAAGGCTGATGGAGGTGTGCTTTGGGCTGTCGGAGGATCGACGGTGGCTACCTGAGGGTCTACAATGGCTGTCGGGTCTCCTAGACTCAAGACAGGACTGTCAATAGGGGTAAGAAGCGATGGGCTAGGGTTGTAGCTCTGATACCATGAAAGTTTAGAGAAGACAAAATGTTAGGGAATGAGTTAGACTCCATTTCCTTTTATATTGATAATACTGAGTATAACATAAGGAAACACAATCACACAATCACGTATTTCCTATTCTAACTTAATTCCTATTCTAACATAATTCCTATTCTAACACCCTTTACCCTCCTATGGTTCAAATATATCCAGAAAGCCCCCATGTGGTTTTAGATTAAAATGCCACTATTAGTTTTTCCATCTAAACTAATGGAAGGTATATCACATGCACAATTTTTCCGAGTGGGTTTACTTTTTTGAAAAATAAAGTGAAATTGACACAACAAAAAGACAATTACCCCCATCTTCTCCAAACCTAAAATTAGATTAAGATGTTAATTAAAATAAAATAAAATATATAATTAAGGATTGATCTAAAATATAATTATATTAAAATTAGATTAAGATATTAGGAATTACAATAAATAATTAAGGATTTAGGATTAATTGTGATCTAAATATAATTAAATTAAAATTAGATTAAGATGTTAGGATTAAGAATTTATGATTAATTGTCATTTAATTGAATTAACGTTAGGAATTATAAATTATGTGTATGAGATCTTTGACAACATGAAAAAACATTGTTCAACTCTTTGACATGAAGAGAGAGAAAGAAAATAACAAAAAAATGCATAGAGGTTGAGGGTATTATAGTGATTTCACATCAATAGTTAATTGTTATACCTTGGTCAAAAATTACATAGGGGCTTTCTGGCTATATTTGAACATAGGGGGTAAAGTGCTCTGGCCACAAACCACGAGGGGGTAAAATGAATTTTGCCCTTGTCTTTATGTAGTTGGCAGTGTTGTTATAATATTTTTTATTTATAATATTAGTAAAATTTTCACTGATTTATTTTTTACAAATTTATATGGACATAACAGCACATACCAAATTTGAATGTTTGTCTTAACATACGATGTATGTTAGGCCCGCTGTGTGTAATCGATGTTACTCACAAGCCAAAAAAGAGTAATGGACGTTACTAGGTTCGGATAATACACTTGGATACCCAACTTATTTTCTAAATGTTTTCCTTTTGTCTTTTTTATTTTTTTTATGGTGTTTTATGTGAGCATCGTTACCAGCCAACTTACTAACACCCTTACTTGGGATCTGGTGCTTCTTGATGTGTTGTATGTTCATTGGTGTGTAGGGCCATTCTATTATTTGTTATTATTACCTCTTAATAATTCTCTTTCTATTTGTTAATTTATCTTTCTTTAATTTTCCTAAGGAGAATGATTCAACGTTGATGGGAAGAGTAAACAAAAGTGATCCACGTGAGATGCAGACTTTTTATCATCACTACTACAAAAAATATATTCAAGCTTTGCATAATGCTACTGATAAAGTTGATCGGTGAGTTTTCTAGGAGAGATGATAGAGTTTCAGGCAACATGCTTGGCACTTGCTATTCTAGTACTGTGTTTTGTTTTGACTGTCAATTTTTTTTTTTTTTCTGCTTATTAGTGCACAGCTTACCAAAGCGTACCAAACTGCTAATGTTCTCTTCGAGGTTCTGAAGGCTGTCAATCAGACCCAGGCTGTGGAAGTTGATCGTGAGGTGAAACTAAATGCCATCCTGTCTTGTATTTTTTATTTTTTTCTTTTAAACAAATTGAAATGATTGAAGTTTTTCTATTTGGAATCGTGTTAGGTCTAATTCCTATTACTTTGGCTGGATAATTCGTAACTTCATACTTACAATACAGATGTGATGATCAGTTGGACCTTTAATTGTTTAACATCTCTTTTTTTCTGATTAGCCTCCTCCTTTCTTTAATCCTCAGAACGTCAAATTCTCTTAAGTTTTCTTTTAAGAGGGAACTATTTCTTCTGTGGGTTTCTTGCAAATGCAAAGCTTAAATGACCATCAAACTTAGAAGATTGATTGCATATGGGGTGTTTCCCACATATCACTTAGCATAATGATTTGCCTTGCACAGATATTGGAAGCTCATGATAAAGTTGCAGAAAAGACTGAGATCTATCTCCCTTATAATATTCTTCCTCTTGATCCCGATAGTGCAAATCAGGCAATTATGAGATATCAAGAGGTTTGTTTCCAACTCTCAATAGCTTTCAACTCCGGAGCATTTCTCACCTTTGCTTTAAGCTTTTACTACTTCTGGTTAAAAATACTGCCACCAACTAGACCTAGCCTAGTTGGCCACCATACTCTCCTAAGGGCTTAGTCCCAAGGGCGAGGTCTGTGAGAATAATATTCACATAATATATATTATACTAATATTATTCTCACTAAGGTCATGGGTTCAACTCTTCCTAAGGGGGAGTTGAAGTAAGAGGCAAGCACTTGGTGCTTTGCAAGAGTGGGGAGGCTGACTCCCATAGGTGTTGATCTATCTAACTACTAACAACTGACTTTTGCCGATTAAAAAAATATGGTTAAAAATACTGCTGTTTGTTATTTTAATTTGCAGATTCAAGCTGCTCTTTTAGCATTTCGTAACACCAGGGGCCTTCCATGGCCAAGGGACTACAAGAAGAAAAAAGATGATGATATCCTAGACTGGCTTCAAGTAGTATTTGGCTTTCAGGTGACATATTATATATATATTTTTTTGTCTATGCTTGTATTTCTTGTATGTTGGTGATTGAAAATGCTACTTCAATATAATGGAGAGCAAACTGTCTAATTTTTCTTCAGGTCCATAAATATTGATTTTTTGAAAAATTAATTTGCAGAAGGATAATGTGGCAAATCAAAGGGAGCATATCATTCTATTACTTGCAAATGTGCACATTCGGCAATTTCTGAAACCTGATCAACAACCTAAGGTTGTCCTCTTTCTTTTCTTTTACTTTCTTTCCTTTTTTTGGTGATGAGTAACTACCTAAGGTTGTCTTCTGAAACAATTCTTTCCTTGGGCGATACAAATGCAATGCCCCCATAATTGCTTTCACTACTATCAGCTCCTCTGCATCTAGCAGCAACATCTATATTCCTACAAAACACCCATGGCATGGATACCTCTATAATTGCTTTTGCTAAGGCTCCTGACACCAATGCCATGATCATGTTAAAATGAGATCACAATTTTCATGGACCACTGCCACAATCACATTGTCAACTCTGCTTCATACATCGAAAATTATTATGACCTTCATGGACCTTACAGTTGTTGTTATCATTATCTTATCCATAAAACTGTACCACCACTACTTTTATCACTCATTTTGAAGTGAAATCATTGCATGTAATTTTTACAGAACATTATATTTCTCATTGTTTTCCTTGGATAGCTAGACATGCAATGTTGGATCCATTTCCTAACTTGAACTTTTGGTACTGGTGGTGATCTAACATGATATTAGAGCTTTGGTTCTAGAGGGCTTGGGTTTAAGTCTCTTCATTTCCGGTTTGGTATGCTTGTTTATTTGAGCTCCGTTTAGTTGCTCCACATGCAAGACAAGGTGGCAAATGAGGGAGAGTATTGGATAGCTTGATATACAATATTGGGTCCATTTCCTAAAAGCTTAAGCTTTTAGGATTAGTGGTGATCCAAGTAACAGTCTGCATTAGTTGATATCATCTCTCCAATAAGTTGGTTTGCAGTTTTCAGAGCATGCAAGGTTTATGTTTATGTTGTGGAGAAATGTTGGGGTGGCACTTATTAAAGTTGGTTTTTCATAATGAGATAATAATTGTTGTCATTTTGAGTTAATATTATATGAACAAGTTTGAGAGTGAAAAGAGAGGAGAAAACAAGAGAGAAAGAATGATTTTTAGGAAAGAGGCATCAAACCCAATATTAGGTTTTTCCTCTATAACCATACGTATTTATACTAATCAAATGAGTGAATAAGTACAAAATTACCCTTCATCTAACTTAACATTTTGGTTGTCTGATCTTCTTCATTGCCTGAATGGAAGACTTTTGGCAACATCTGGTTTTGAAAAGTTTTTTCCGTACACTTTTGTGATGTCCTATTACACTTCTTGGGGATTACTACTTTTACAAATGAAAAAAACTTGTTTTCCCCCCGTTCCATTTGGTTAATTTTTTGGCTCAAAAAATTTCAAAATGATAAGAAGGTTTCTTACTGTTTAGCTTTGAATTGTACCATGGTGAGCATTCAAGAAATATTAATGAAATAGGAGCCTTACATAATCATCTACATATCATGCATATGTATTTGTATGCATGTTTGTTTGCATACATGTATAGAGCATGCAAATTGCACCTTATTAATGGAAGCAGAATGTACAGAGAAACCCGATAATAGAAATTATAGATTTTAGGAAGCAACAATTAGGCTTAGGAGTGGGGATCATTTTAGAGAAGACCAGTTTGAAATGCACAAACATTACATTGTGAACTTGTAATAGTATGCCAAGATCATTAACAATTTTAAGAACTCTTAAATAGCCCGCTATAGTCTAATTCTAATTTCCTGATTATGGATCTTTTGGGAGCCTGATGGACCTCTTAGGAACCTACAATTTTGTTAAGAAACTTCATATTTATAGAAAATAAGCTTTATTAACTATGGTCTGTTGTCCATTTTGCTGCTATAATTCCTTTACATTTCTGATGAGTATTCTTCTCTTCATCCTTTTTTGCTTCCCTCCATTGCAGTCTTGCCTTGTTTTAAGCACCAGATCTGGCTAAGGGCTTTTTTTCCTTTTCTCCATCTGAAACAGTTTGATTGTTAATTAATGAAGTTCTATATCAGAAATGGTTAAAATTTAATCGATTATTAAAATTTTAATAGCTGAAGTATGTTAGATGATGCCTTTATTTTATTTAGTCAGTATGCTTAATACAAGTTTTCTCTCTCTTTGGTTGCTTAGTTGGATGAACGTGCATTGGATGAAGTGATGAAGAAACTATTCAAGAACTACAAAAAATGGTGCAAGTACTTAGATCGCAAAAGTAGTCTTTGGTGAGGCTTCTCATGATAAGAGTCTTGTTCAATCAATAATTTCAGTATTGCTATCAGAAAAGTCAAAATTGGTTGTCAAACACATTCTTGAGTTATAGTTAGTTTTGGTGTGTAATATAGAAGTCAGATGTTCTATATGTAAAGCCTACAAAGTCAGGAAAAGTTACCATATTTTACATAAAAAGTTTCTTTGGCATCTCACATGGATGTGTCTAACATGCTAAAAAGGATATGACTAGCATCAATCTAGTTAAGTGACTTTATATAATAGTCACATGTCTGGGAGTGTTTAAAAAATAGGTTTCAAGCATAGTATCTTTTATGTAAATTGTATCATTAAATTCTTGTGTTGTCAAATTGCAGGTTACCCACCATAAAGCAGGAAGAGCAACAGCGTAAATTATTATACATGAGCCTATATCTTCTTATATGGGGTGAAGCTGCAAACCTAAGATTCATGCCAGAATGCCTTTGCTATATTTATCATCATGTATGCTTTGAAATGTTTCTTTCTTCATATAATGGCATATGGTTAGATATGAATAGCTTGATTGTGATACGTAGTTTCCACATATAGAACATATTTCAATATATAAATTTGTTTCATTTCCCTTTGTCAACTTATGATTGATATCATCTAAGTCAGCTTTTGATGTTAGTGTATTTGAAAGCTGATACAAATTGTGATTTTGTGTTTTTTAAGTTCTATTTGACAATTGTGTCTTGCCATCACTAGGTGATTATTTAACCTTGCTCTTAAAAATATCATGGATGAAATGTTTATTCTACTTTTTTGGGCCCTCTTGCTTCTAGTCGAACATCATAAATTTCCACAAAATCTCTTTTGATCAAACATATTGTGTGTGATTTAGCGAGACAATTTCATCTCTAATTGAATAATACCCATAATGATTTTGATGATGTTTTTGGTTCTCATGTGTTGTTACTTACTGTAGATGGCGTTTGAATTGTATGGTATGCTAGCTGGGAATGTCAGTCCTGTGACAGGAGAGAATGTGAAGCCAGCCTATGGAGGTGAGGAAGAGGCTTTCTTGAGGAAAGTTGTTACTCCTATTTACGAAGTGATTGCAAAGGTATTCCATGCATTAGTTTTTGAATTTCTTACAAGGTTGGGTTGTATATTCTTTTCAACTTCTGTAACATCATTTTCAACTCCTTTTATTATTATTATTATTTATTTATTTATTTTAAAGGAAGCTGCAAGGAGCAGAAAAGGGATATCAAAGCATTCCCAGTGGAGGAACTATGATGATTTAAATGAATACTTTTGGTATTACGCCTTTTTTTTTGGTGTGAGGGTGGGTGGGTGGGTGTCATTTTGTCCTTAATTTTATATACCTTTAAGTTATAACTTTGTACTTACTAAATTTTTAGGTCAGTTGACTGTTTCCACTTAGGCTGGCCAATGAGAGTTGATGCAGACTTTTTTTGTCTGCCCATTGAAAAGCTTCGTGTTGAAAAAAATGGGGTAAGCTTTAATTTTAGAACTTCTAATTATTACTTTGTTCTTTCTTTCCCTTGTTTGGATATTAGCCATTGAGTTGCTTATTTCTTTTACACCAATGCATCATTCACTTAAAGAAGCATAGTTCTATTTTCTTGGCAAGATTGAAATTGATTGCATCTTGTGCACTATCTGCCTTCCCATATTATGTTATGTGCGGTAGTTATCTATGCTTGATTCATTGTTGTTGACAAAAAGACGTGTAACGCCCCAAATTTCTAGCCCAAATGACAATGCAACAATCATGGCTCTCTTAAAAGAAAACCAAATATAACTTCCCATACTTGGATTACATAATAATAATAGTTCCTCATGCGATATTACATTGATTCAACAACAAGTAAATAACCAAATAAGCACCCCCAAGGGTTTACAATCTTCTAAGGCTTAAGCCCGGTACACAAAATGGTTATTCAAACCCACACGTACATAGCCCTTGGCTTACAAATATGATCATAACGAATGAGAATTTTAGTGCTCTCAACACACACATTTCCACGCTCTCAATTAGGCGGATTCACCATGTCTTTTCCTGCACAAAAATTCGATAGGGTGAGCATAAAGCCCAGTAGGAAATCCTTAACAAAGTATATACATTTGATACAAGTCTCAAGAGATGAATGCTCATGTCATGCCATGCCTTTTTGAAAATAAAACACATCTTCATCTTTTGAAAACCATCATGCTCAATGATGTTATGCAACTTCAACTGTTCAAAATTTATCAATTTAATTAAAGGGGGGCGGTAAATACAACTCTGGTAATCCCTAGGTCGGTGTCTGCAAGTAGACTATACGAGTACTACCAATTGTCATTTTTACCGGTATTAACCGGAAGGCTCGACACCTATCCGCGCGACTTTCTGGTCTTTCACCAAGGACACTCAGGCCAACTTAAACCATTTCATCTACACCACCTATCAAGACTTATCACTGTATTTACCCCAAAACCATTTCATGAAAACCCATTTCCCAACATTCTTTTCTCAATGCAAATTTCCAAAACTTAACGTAGTCCAATGAATTGAAATGCCAATGTATGCTTAATAATGCAATGCAACATTACTTCCATATTCAATTGTTCCACACAATATACCATTGTGATCAAAATTCTCAATCCTCTTTTTAACACAATTCCACAAGATGAATATATATATACTTTTATATCCAATTCATTCAAGAGAATAACGTAATTCCCACATTTCGAGCAATCTCAACAATTTAGTCAATTCAAGACTAAATCAACATTTTGACAACAATTTTCAAAATAAACAACATTTTTCATTTTTTTTCACAAAATTCCTCATTTATATATAAATAAACAATTTTCAAAACATCTATTTATTTTGGTACACAAAATAAATATGATAATATCTTCTAAGGATTTTCAACATCTTTTAAAGAAAAGACCCAATTTCTAGGTTTTCTCACCAAAATCATTCATCTCCAAGATATTTAGAATAATATCTCCAAAATCATCTTTCTTTAATCAATATGGTTCAAAATCTTCAATTTCTATTTTAAAAGGAAAAAAAATTAAACCCTCTTTCAAAATCACTCATCTTCTTGAAATCAACAATCAATTTCTCAAAGCTAATCAAATGATGATTTCGAAAATCATCTAGATCTTGCAAAAACATATATATAACTCTAAGAAAATCCCTACCTCAAGTTTTGAAGAAGAAATGAGATGAAACCCCCAAAATCAACGGTGTCAAAACTCGATCTTCACCGTACACAATGAAGCCCTCGAGATGATAACCAACTTTGGTGAAGAACTTAGGTCTAAATCCCAATGGATTTGGAGAAATCAAAGAGAGAAGATGACTTCTAGAGAGAGAAGCTCCCGATCTGGAATTCTGGAGAGTTTTAGTGAGAGAGGAGATTGAAAAAAGTGATATGAAATATCAGATTCATGAACTGATATATCATGGTCCGCTCGAGCGTGGAATGCCCCGCTCGAGCATCAAATACACTAACCAAATACTTTTGCAGACAGGTCAAACTTCTGAAACCAAACATTCTCCGCTCGAGTGCATAAACGGCCGCTCGAGCGGACAAGCAATTTCGAATGCATTTTGCATTTTTTGTTTTGGGGGCGTTGCCCCTCAACCCCGCCAGGGCACTGCCCTAGGACCCGCCAAGGGGCGTTGCCCCTTGGACCCCCGCGAGCTGACCGGGCAGCTCGACCTCTGACCGGCCCAGTCGAAGTGGCAAATCATGAAAGAAGGATCGAAACCGGCATCGCTACCTGATGAAAGGCAGGATGGTTTATTTTTCTTATGGATTGGGAAAAGTTATATTGCCAGAGAAGTATTATAGGCTTAATCAAGGTTTTAAAAACCAGATCTATGAACGAATCAAAAAAGGAGTTGGATGGATGGGTCACCAATTCAACGATTGGGTCAAACTAGATCGAATCATGATGTCATAATTATATAATAAATGTATTAAAAATTATACTTAAATAAAAAATAGGTTTTAAATATACATTATATATTTATGTAAATATGTTTACGAATTATATATGTTTAAATAAAAATGTTAATTATATTAGTATATGAGAGAAAATGATTAGAATACAATAAATAAAATATAACTACTAATTTATCAATAAGGAGTATTGCTTGCTTAGTGGTAAACAATAATAGTCTCATGCTTGAGGTACTGAGTTCAATCCTTGTGAACTACATTTTTCAAAGCCTAACCATGCATGTCAAGCCCGGCCAGTTTGCTCCAACCAGTGCCAGTTCTTCCAGTTGACCCGTTCAACCACAGGATTTACTGGTTCAGTGAAACAAGGTTAGTTTTCAAACTAGAATGGGTTTTCGTTCAAAAAACATAGAACGGGTTTGAGGTTGTATCCGGACCAAAACCTAGATTGGTCAGCCGGTCTAACTGTCCAGTTTTCAAAACAGTGGGCCGTCCGGTTTTCAAAACAATGGGCTTAATTACATCAAAACCCGTCAACTATTGGTGAATATCATTGTACCACACTCATCTATGACCTTGTATGTTTTGACCCAAATACCCCATCTTCTGAAAGGGTGAAGGTGATGATTTTTATATTTAAGGGGGTCAAATGTATGGGTTAACAGATGAGGATAGATGAGGGTAAGGTGATATTCTCTAATAATTCGAATTTCTTCTGTGTTATTGTGCTTGGTGTTTGTTTTCCTAAGAGAAGCATTGAATTTATTTGGTGTTGCCTCTCATGCATTTTGCTATATTTTTTTATGACTACTAAATAACTCTATTGGTAATTTGTTTTATTGGTGAGAGACTTCATAATGACAGCTCGTGCATGCTAGTAGGGATCTAAGGAATGGTCTAACTTCTGTTCATGTTCAGTTTTAAATATTGCTAGTATCTTTCTATTTCGGCAATCACACTGACTGTAAGTAAATCAAATATATTTGTGACCGCAGATCTCTTATTAAAAATAAAAATAAAAATTTGTGATAAAATTATCACCTATAGTCTAAAGTTGTTTCTTTGTGCATTCTTGGAGTCGCAATCTTACTGAGTTTCATCTTTCTTCTGTTATTTTTTCTATAGCCTTGACTAATTCAAAAAAAAAAAAAAAAAAAAAAAAAAACTATTCTTCATGTCACTTGTAGATTTCTGAAGTTAAGTTCACCTTGAAGGGATTGTTTGACGAAACTCTAATGAATGTGGGATTATTGTCAAATTCAGGATAACAAGCCAGCTGGTAGAGATCAGTGGATAGGGAAAGTCAATTTTGTGGAGATACGATCATATTGGCATATGTTTAGAAGCTTTGATAGAATGTGGAGTTTTTTTATATTGTGCTTGCAGGTAATTGTTTCTTCAATATTTATCCTTGTCCATATCTATGCATATATATATGAATGTCATACACAGTGTACAAAGCTCCCTCTTACAATAGGGTCTCTATGTATGAATATATACATATGCTTTTGATTTGACATATTGTTGTAATTGATTTGTATTAAGGCTATGATAATTGTTGCTTGGAATGATACGGGGAAACCAAGATCAATATTCAGTTCTGATGTTTTCAAAGTACTGAGTGTGTTTATCACCGCTGCAATACTAAAGCTTGGGCAAGGTAGGTTGTAATATTTTCATTTGACTGCCTTGTCATGAGATGTATGTAAATCTGATTTTACAAGCTCTTGGAACAATTTGTTACCATTCTTACAGCCATGCATTTTATATTTTCCAAATTGTATGCTTGAAGAGTGATGTAGTCTCCACTGTACTTGCAATTACAAAGTATGTTTCAACGGGATTCACTGGGCTTATAGTCACATCACATGTAATATTGGGTATATATGTTGGATAGCTTGATATACATTGTTGGGCGCATTTCCTAATAACTTAAGCTTTTGGGACAATTGGTGGTCTAACATGGAATTAGAGATTAGGTTGGGGGAGGTCTTGGGTTCAAGTCTCTATGTTTGCATTTATTTCCCATTTGCATTCTGATTCTCTTTATGAATGTCTCTTTGCATCTCCACATGGAAGACGAGATTATATTTGAGGAAGGGTGTTAGATAGCTTCATATACAAAATTGGGCCCATTTCTTGCTAGCTTAAACTTTTAGGACAATTAGTAACATTATCAAGATACTTCGAATTGGACACATATGGAGTTAATGTAAGGTATATTCATGGAGTGACCAATATTTGTTATGTGTATTGGTACAAACATGGAGAGAAACAACTAGACCATTAGACCCTAGATGGGTCCAGCTTCCAATATTATATCCATATTCGGGGGATGAAAAAAGAAAAATCCCATATGTGCCCCTTACTGCGTAGTATTATCGCACAACTTCTAATGAAGACATAGTTTATGATGTAGAACAAGTGGCTGCAGATTTCTTGAGGCAATTAGACAAACACAAGTCAAGGAAATCAAATTATTGACTAAGGGGGAAATGATAATTTTGGACAATTTTTACTTGGCTACCAAGAATATTTATTAAAGAATATAATTTCCTTGGTGACCAAGGATTATCCTAATTAGTTACTTTCTTGTAATACTTGGTCTCCAAGTAATCTTGGTGACCAAGACTACTATTATATAATTTTATTATTTTATATTTTCCTTGGCCTCCAAGTATGCTTGGTTTCCAAACTTTATCTAGTATAAATAGTCATGTAAGCCTAAGGGCAAAGGCATTATCTATTAATATAATTTTCAAGTTACTCTATTTTTCTTGTGGATTCAAGAGTTTTCGTCTACTAGAACGATATCTAGTTTCGAGCGTATTCCGCTGTGTCAAGTGGTATTAGAGCAAGGATTTGTCTAGCTTAATGGCATAAGACAGAGATGTACACACAAACCTACTAATGGTGAACATGGGATCGGTGCTTTGTGAGAAGCATTTGAGAGCCAACAATGGCAGTTGGACAAGATTCGTGACATGATTGTTGGGTTGACTCTTAACGCCAACAACAGACCACCAGTAGTTGATCGGGCACATGTTGAGGGAGTTGCCCAAGGCCAACCAATTAACCGGGACAGAGTTGGCGCCAGAGGAATTGCCCGAGGCCATTTTGTCCAAAACAACTTGAGACGTCCAATCAGACAATGAAGGGTCCAAGCCAGAGGTTGAGGAGTACGGAGGTCGTCAACCAAGGAGATAGCAGCAGTGGATCTATGACTACTGGTTGAATATTGATATTCCCTAATTCAGTGGAAATCTACATATTGAAGATTTCTTGGATTGGATCTCTGAAGCTGAACGGTTCTTTGAGATGATGGAGGTTTCAGAATCAAAGATGGTGAAATTAGTTGCATCCAAATTGAAGGGAGGCGCTGCAATTTGGTGGGACCAATTATAAAGAACTAGACAACGACAAGGAAAGGACCCAATTCAGACTTGGCGGCGGATGAATTAGCTTCTCATGGACAGATTTCTACCACCAAACTAAACTAAGAGCAATACTTGTTCCAGCTTTATTAAAATTGCTCACAGGGGTCCAAATATGTGTTTGGCTACACTGCGTAGTTTTCTCGACTTTCAAATGCAACAACCTAAATGAGACGAAAAGACGAGTAGCCAGACTCAATAGGTTGAAGCAAACCATTCAAGAGAAGATTGGTTTGGCAATTTTGTGGACTGTAGAGGAAGCACACAACATGGTTCTCAAAGCTGAGTTGTTGGAGCGCAAGCCAACATATTCGGGGTATCGACAGACTACTATGGATTCTTCTTTTCCTACCCCTGAAAGGGGAAAGGGGGTCCAAGCGTTGACTGCTAAAAACCAACCCATGGGTGCTAATGGCAGAGGCAACAACCAGGCGACAAGTTCAATGGCTAAAGAAGCTCCTAAAAATCCTAACCCTTATGCTAGGCCAACAAAGGACAAGTGCTATAGGTGTGGTAAGCCTAGCCAATGTTCCAATGTTTGTCCAGAGCGAAGGCCAGTCAACCTAGTGGAAGAAGATGATGACTTTGGAGTTGATGAGGGCGTAGATGATGATGATCATGATCCGTATGACGGGCTGAGCTTGCCATAGATGATGGAGAACGAGTCAACTGTGTGGTCCAACGAGTTTTGTTCGCACCAAAGACTGAGGATTTTAATTAGCGCCGTAATATTTTTCGATCATGTTGTTCAGTCAACTAGAAAGCATGTGATTTGATCGTTGATAGTGAAAGCTGCGAGAACTTTGTTCCGAAGAGATTGGTGGAGCACTTGAAACTATAGACTGAGCCACATCCCAATCCTTACAACATTGGTTGGATCAAGAAAGGCCCGACAGCAAAGGTAACTGAAATTTATTGAGTTCTAATTTCCATTGGCAAGCATTATAATGATGTTTGTGATGTCATTGATATGGATGCTACCCATATACTTTTGGGTAGACTTTGGCAATTTGATGTGGATGTTAGATTTAAGGGTTGGGACAATACCTATTTGTTTAGGTAGGGGACTCATAAGATTGCTATGGCTCATTCACCACAACAATAGTGTCCAAACCACCTAAAGTAAAGGGGTAGTCTTTTCTCACCATAGCTAGTTCAGAGGCTGAGTTTGTGATAGATTTTAAAGCTTTAGAAGAGATTTATGTGATGGTTATCAAAGATCTAGTGAAGGAGGGAAAGAAGAAAGCAGTGGTACCGATTCCAGAGAAGATACAACCATTGCTTGAGGAATTTAAAGAGATTGCTGCTGATGAACTATCCAATGAGCTACCACCAATAAGGGATATCTAGCATCACATTGATTTTGTGCTGGGAGCTAGTTTACCAAACTTACCGCACTACAGGATGAATCCAAAGGAGAACGAGATTTTGAAGGAGAAAGTTGAAGAGTTGCTGCAAAAGGGGCATATTCGTGAAAGTTTGAGTCCATGTGCCATTCCAGCTCTTTTAACGCCAAAGGAAGTTGGAAGTTGGCGTATGTGTGTTGACAGGCGAGCTATCAACAAAATCACCATCAAATACAAATTTCCTATTCCATGTTTGGATGATATGCTTGATATACTTGAAAGTTCAAAGTGGTTCTCAAAGATTGACTTACGAAGTAGGTATCACCAAATTCGAATTTGGTCGGGAGATGAATGGAAGACAACATTCAAAACCAAGGATGGCCTGTACGAGTGGTTGGTTATGCCATTTGGACTTTCCAATGCTCATAGTACTTTCATGCACGTTATGAATCAGGTATTGAAGCCATTTACTGGAAAATTTGTAGTTGTTTATTTTGATGATATCTTGATTTATAGCAAATCTAAAAGGGACCATATAGAGCATTTGTAGCAAGTGCTAACAATTTTGTAGGAGAATAAGTAGTTTGTTAACCTCAAGAACTGTAGTTTCATGACAAGTAGTCTATTGTTCTCGGGGTATGTGATTAATTCAGAAGGTATTCATGTGGATGGAGAAAAAGTTCAAGCTATCTGAGAGTGGCCAATGCCAACAACTGTCAGTGATGTTCAAAGCTTTCATGGGTTAGCTACATTCTACCGTCGATTCGTCTGCAATTTTAGTTCAATCATGGCGCCAATCACAGAGTGCATGAAGAAGGGTAAGTTCTTTTGGGGAGACGATGCTGAGAACAGCTTTGCTTTGATTAAAGGGAAGCTTTTCACCATGTTAGTATTAGCTCTACCTAGCTTCGAAAAGATTTTTGAGGTGGAGTGCGATGCTAGCGGTATGGGAATTGGAGCAGTTGTTTCACAAGAGAAGAGACCAGTGGCTTTCTTTAGTGAAAAGCTAAGTGAAGCCCGACAAAAGTGGAGTACCTATGACCAAGAGTTTTGTGCGGTGGTACAAGCTCTCAAGCATTGGGAACATTACCTAGCACAACGAGAGTTGCTCCTATACATGGATCATCTAGCATTGCAGTTCATCAACAGTCAGAAGCACCTAAGCAACATGCATGTCAGATGGTCTACATTTCTTCAAAAGTTTCCTTACACCATTCGACATAAGTTAGGGACTTTGAATCGGGTTGCAAATGCGTTGAGCCGTTGTGCAAATTTGCTAGTTACATTGACCCATGAGATTGTGGCATTTGAGTTCTTGAAGGGGCTTTACCAAGAAGATGAAGATTTTATAGAGAGATGGGGTAAATGTAAAGATAATAGACCTGTCACTGATTTTCATGTCACTGAGGGATATTTATTAAAGGGAAATTGTCTTTGCATTCCTAAGACGTCTCTTTGGAAAGCTAATCTGAGACCTACATGGAGGATGGAGCGGACACTTGGGTAGAGACAAGACCATAGCAAGCTTGGAGGAACGTTAGTTGTGGCCTCAATTGAAGCGAGATGTTGGGAATTTTGTAAGGAAGTGCTATACGTGTTAGGTATCCAAAGGTCAGTCTCAAAATACTGGTCTTTATATGCCTTTACCTGTGCCTAACAATAACTGGGAAGACTTGTCTATGGATTTTGTGTTGGGACTCTGTCGTACCCAACGAGGAGTAGATTCTATATTTATGGTTGTCGACAGGTTTTCTAAGATGGCTAATTTCATTCCTTGCCGAAAGACTTTTGACACATCTCGCGTGGCTTGATTGTTCTTTCTGGAGGTTGTTCGCTTGCATGGAGTACCTCAATCTATTACTTCTGATCGTGATGTGAAGTTCCTTAGCCATTTTTGGGTGACTCTGTGGAAGATGTTTGATACTTCATTAAATCGAAGCTTTACCACACATCCACAGACATGTTCAGCCCGAGGTAACAAACAGAATTTTGGAAAATTTGGGTCGAAGCATATGTGGAGACAAGCTGAAGCAATGGGATCATGCCTTGCCTAAAGTCGAATTTGCTTACAGCAATACAGTTCACAATGCCGCTAGAAAGTTACCATTCTTTGTGGTATATGTGACACCTTCGAGGCATGCAGTTGATTTGGTTCGTCTACCAAGAAGTCCGGAAGTAAGTGTTGCAGCGGAGGCCATGGCTAAACAAGCTCAAGCAGTACAAGATGAGGTGAAACATAAACTAGAAGAAACCAATGCAAGGTGCAAAGAAGCAGCTGACAAGATTCAGTGATGGTGTTCTTGTGAGAAATATGTGTTCTCCTCGGATTAGGAATAAGTGTCCTATGTCTATTAGACTTCTATATATCTCAGTAATGTACAAATATGTGTTCTCCTCGGATTAGGAATAAGTGTCCTATGTCTATTAGACTTCTATATATCTCAGTAATGTATTCATGTAGGGTTAGGAATTAGTGGTACTCTATATAAATGATGTATGTATTCTTTGTTCGAATTAATTCAATCTAATATACAGGTTGTTTAGAAAACTTACATGGTATCAAAGCTTTGTGATTCCTGATTTTGTGTTGGCTAGGGTTACGCACGAACTGGTTCAACTTATTCGTGATTCATCTGTTTGATCGAGTTCTCTCTTTCTCGATTATCTGGTACATGATCAAACTCCTTTGGTTCGATCTCTGTTCGTGACTTGGGTGACCCATCTGTTTCGTCTGCAAGGGCTTCTTTTGGATGCCTCGTCTCGAGAGTGAGTCGTCTCAGTTGACCCATCGAACTGCTCATCTCAGTCTCAGTCGTCCTCGCGGCTCATCGTGTCTCCGTCTTGGTCGACTCTTGTGGTCGTCTCTCTGTGGTCGCCTTTCTGTGCTTCGTGATCTCTGTCTGAGATCTTCGCGAGCTCCGTCTGAAGATCAATCTCAGCTTCAGTCTCTCTCTCTCTCTGCTTCGCGATCTCTGTGCTTCAACTTGGGTATTTCCATTTAAAACCCTTATTCCTGTTTGGCCCATTTATTAAGTTATTAGTATACTTTGACCCATTAATCTTTTGTTTATTACAATAATGGACCCCAAAATTCAAGCCATTAAATGTAAACTCAATGGTGGCAATTATGCCTATTGGGCCAGTGTTATGAAGAATTTTCTTCTTGGTCAAAAAAAATGGGGCTATGTTTCTGGTTCTACTCCTCGTCCATCGGACCCAAAGGTAGAAGGGTATCTGTCTTCCTGTGACACTTGGGATTGTGATAATGCCCAAGTTCTTACCTGGTTTCACAACTCTGTGGATGACCGTATTGGAATGATGTTTTCCAAGTACAGTACTGCCAAGGAAGTGTGGGATTATTTACTCGGTGTTTATCAGCAATCCAATTTTGCCAAGCGATATGAGTTGGAAACAACTATTCAGGGTGCTCGTCAGCGGGATCAAACTATTCAGGACTTTTATATTGAGATGACAGGTCTCTGGGATCAGTTGGCTCTTATGGAACCACCTAGTCTCAAGATATTAGACGCTTATATTGAGTTTCGGGAACAGGGTCGTTTAGTCCAGTTCTTAACAGCTCTCTCCCCTCAGTATGAGGCTATTCGAGGTGGCATCCTTCACCGATCTCCTCTTCCCTCTGTGGATGCTATTGTTCATGAACTCCTCTCTGAGGAAACCCGTCTTAAGACGGCCAGTCAGACTTTGCCTCCTTCTGTGTTCTTGGCTCCTGCCAAGCCGCCCTTGTTATCGACCCCTCCTTCTCATCAACTTCAGGCCACTGCAAAACCCAAAAGAGGACCATTAGGGCTAGATGAATGTGCTTTCTGCCATCAGAGGGGTCATTGGAAGAACAATTGTCCTAAAAAGGGACGTCAACCTGTCCTATGTCTATTAGACTTCTATATATCTCAGTAATGTACAAATATGTGTTCTCCTCGGATTAGGAATAAGTGTCCTATGTCTATTAGACTTCTATATATCACAGTAATGTATTCATGTAGGGTTAGGAATTAGTGGTACTCAATATAAATGATGTATGTATTCTTTGTTCGAATTAATTCAATCTAATATACAGGTTGTTTAGAAAACTTACAGTTCTTGCGCAAAGATAGGTTTCCAATAGGTACATACAACAAGCTAAAGCTAAGGAAGTATGGTCTATACAAGATTTTGAAGAAGATCAATGACAATGCTTATGTGGTTGATTTTCCTGAAGATTAGAAGATCTCCAAGACTTTCAATGCTGCTGATCTTTTTGAGTATCATGCAGAGGAGTCTTTCTATTCGGATTTGAACTCAAGGGTGAGTTCTCTCCAAGTAGAGGGGAATGATGTAGAACAAGTGGCTGCGGATTTCTTGAGGCAATTGGACAAACACAAGTCAAGGAAATCAAATTATTGACTAAGGGGGAAATGATAATTTTGACAATTTTTACTTGGCCACCAAGAATTTTTATTAAAGAATATAATTTCCTTGGTGACCAAGGATTATCGTAACTAGTTACTTTCTTGTAATACTTGGTCTCCAAATATTCTTGGTGACCAAGACAAGTATTATATTAGTTTATTATTTTATATTTTCCTTGGTCTCCAAGTATGCTTGGTTTCCAAGACTTTATCTAGTATAAATAGTCATGTAAGCCTAAGGGCAAAGGCATTCTCTATTAATATAATTTTCAAATTACTCTATTTTCCTTGTGGATTCAAGAGTCTTCATCTACTAGAACGATATCTAGTTTTGTGTGTATTCCGCTGTTGTCAGTTTATGTATCAATGCGTCCTCTTATCTTATCTAATAATGGTTGGAGATATATGTAAGCGGAGTTAGCTTTAGGCATGTGGTGGTTTTATGAGAACAAATCCGTATTCTTTTTGCAATGTGGTTGAATTGAAGTGTTATTTCTTCTAAAGTTGTACCGATGATTTTATGAGATGTCTACTTCATGACTGTTTCCATATGATTATTATACTTCTTAATTCTGCAGCTGTCCTTGATGTTAGCCTTAGTTGGAAAGCAAGGAGGTGCATGTCATTCCATGTCAAGCTACGATACATATTAAAGGTTGTGTCTGCTTCTGCATGGGTGATAATTCTGCCAATCACATATGCTTATACTTGGAAGGATCCTCCTGCATTTGCTCAAACCGTTAAAAGTTGGTTTGGCAATAATTCCAAGTCGCCTTCATTGTTTATTGTGGCTATTGTTATCTACTTGTCACCAAATATGCTCGCTGCAATATTGTTTCTTTTCCCCTTCATCCGTCGATTGCTTGAGAGATCAAACTATAGAGTTGTGATGTTGATGATGTGGTGGTCACAGGTATGCGCATCTCCTTACCTTTCACTTTTTGGTGGTTTATGTGATTGACAGAGAGTTTACTGTTAATTGTAATGTTACCTAAATGAAATACAATTTCATATGATTGACCAAGAGTTTGTATGATATCTTACAGCCTTGGCTTTATGTTGGAAGGGGGATGCACGAGAGTACATTTTCTCTTTTCAAGTAAGAATCCAATGGGTGAATGTCATGTTTGATGTACTAGAATCATATTGTTGATTTCTCTTAATACTCGATTTAAACTTCCAGGTACACAATGTTTTGGGTTCTTCTTATAATGACAAAGTTAGCATTCAGTTACTACATAGAGGTGTTTCTCTTGTCCATTCTCCATATTCATTTCAACTTGATATACTAACATATTATATACGAATCAGTACTACTTTAAGTTTGCTGTTGTGACACTAGTTAATTGAAAAAGGGCAGTGAAGAGCGGTGTCCCCATGGAAATTAGAAATAATCATTTTGTAGTGCATGATGCAAAATGGTTGGCTTGGATGCGTCACTTGCGGACATTGCAAGATGGAAGAAGAGTTAAAACTAGAGCATAAGAGTTGAGAGAGAGAGAGAGAGAGAGAGAGAGAGAGAGGAGATTTGCTGGAAGAAGAGGCACAAAACCTAATTAGGCTTCTTATCTCACTAAACACGTGTATTTATAATAATAAGAGAATAAGTACAATGACACTAATACCCTCAAGCACATAACTTAACACTCTCCCTCAAGTTGGTGAATAGATATCTCTTATGCCCAACTTGCATACAATATGATGAAACACTTCACTCCCTAACCTTTTGGTAAACATATCAGCTAACTGATCTGTGCTTCCTAACCCTTTGATAAACACATCACCTAACTGATCTTTAGATGTGACAAAAGACAAACAAATGATGCCACTATTCACTTTCTCCTTGATAAAATGTTGATAAATCTCGATGTGGTTAGTCCTATCATGCTAAACCGGCTTATGAGCAATGTTAATAGCGGCCTTATTATCACAATACAGTCACATGGAACCACCAACAATCCTAGGTCAGCCAGTAAAACTTTAAGCCACATCAACTCACAAATACCATGCGCCATGGCTTGATACTCCGCTTTTGCACTCGATTTGGCAACAACTGATTGCTTCTTATTTCGCTAAGTCACCAAATTCCCTTCTACAAATGTACAATAGCACCAGCCCAATCTGCATCTGTGAAGGCCCCTAACCTTAAATGACCATGATTGGAGAACAAGATGCCTTTTCCAGGAGCTAATTTAAGATACCTTAAGATTCGATGAACTGCATCCAAATGCCCCATCCGAGGATCATGCATGTATTGGCTAACAAAACTTCATATGCAATATCTGGCCTGGTATGAGAGAAATATATCAGTCTTCCCACAAGCCTTTGATACCTTCCTTTGTCCACATGATCTCTGTCACCACTGAGCATATGATTAGTCCTTATAAAAGAATCAGTTTGTCTACATCCCAACATGCCTACTTCCTCGAGTAAATTCAAGATATACTTCCTTTGAGAAATGAAGATGCCCTTCTCTGATCTAGCAATCTCAATTCCAAGAAAGTACCATAAGGGACCGAGATCTTTGATTTCAAATTCCCTAGAAAGTTGAGCTTTGACTTTGGACATTTCCTCTTCATCATTGCCTATTACCACAATGTTATCCACATAGACGATAAGAATAATGATCTTATCTCCACATCGTTTGATGAACGAAGTATGATCTGCATGGCTTTGCTTATATCCAAATCTGAGCATTGCCTTAAGGAACTTATCGAACCAAGCCCCAGGAGATTGTTTCAACCCATACAAGGCCTTCTTTAACCTGCAAACCTTCCCCTCAGTGGCTAGAGAAGAAAAACTTGAAGGAACATCCATATATACTTCTTCCTCTAGATCCCTATGAAGAAAAGCATTCTTCACATCCAATCGTTGTAATGTCTACCCCAGATTTGTTGCATAAGAAAGAAGGACACGAATGGAATTCATATTGGCCACTGGAGCAAAGTTATCCTAATAGTCAGTACCACAGATCTGAGTGAACCCTTTAGCAACAAGCCTCGCCTTATATCTCCCAATGGTCCCATCAGCTTTCTGCTTAACTGTGAACACCCATTTGCACCTGACAGGCCTTTTCCCGATTGGTAGAGAAACTAACTCCCAAGGGCCATTCTTACTCAGTGCTCTCATCTCCTCTGCCATAGTTTCTTTCCACTTAGGATCACTAAGAGCTTCCTTTCAACCTTGCGGAATAGATATAGAAGACAAAGACAAAACAAAGGCACGATACGATGAAGATAATGAATCATATGGCACAAAATGAGATATAGGATGTTGAGTGCAAGTTCTAACTCCTTTCATAAGAGCTATAGGAAGATCTGAGTTATCAACTTTATGAACATCACTAGTAAGGATAGGATAATTAGTAATTAATGACTCATTACCTAAAATCGGAGATGGAGATGATTGGCATGGCATCACATCAGTCATCGATTCCCTCTGTCGTTGAGAGTAGGTCTTGAGATCTGATCTATCCAACCGACTGGACTCCCCTTGAATACAAGGAATTAGCTACCCCCTCTCTACATGGCTCACTTTCCCCCTTATAACTAGTGGAAGTGGAAGGAAACAACATCGAGTCCGGGAAACCAATCTCTTCTGGAGTAGAAACCTCCACCTGAAGAGAGAATCTCGGAAAGAATGACTTTGACTCAAAGAAAGTAACATCGATAGAAGCATGAACCTTGCGAGAATAAGGATCATAACACCGATAGCCTTTTTGAGTAGATGAATAACCGAGAAAAATGCACCTCAAGGCCTTGGGATCAAGTTTGTTGCGAGTGGGACGAGAGGAATGGACAAAGTAAACACAACTAAACACTTTAGGTGGAAGAGAAACAAGGTGAATAGAAGTACGGAGAAGAAGGTCAAGAGGCCGTTGAAACTGGAGGACACTCGAAGGCATGCAGTTAATAAGATATGTAGCAGTAAGGACCACATCACCCCAGTATGGTTTAGGAACATGCATTGTGAACATGAGAGCACGAGCAACCTCAAGAAGATGACGGTTCTTGCGTTCGGAAACACCATTCTGTTCAGAAGTACCAACACAACTAGTTTGATAAAGTGTACCATGGGCTTCAAGATATGCCCGAAACGCACCATCAATATATTCAGTGCCATTATCACTCTGAAGGACTTTAATAGGGGTAGCAAATTAAGTAAGCACCATCTTATGAAATGTCTGAAACACAAGAAAAAAACTTTATTTTTGGTTCGGAGTAAGTAAACTCAAGTCATAAGAGAATAACAATTAATGAAAGTGACAAACCACTGATAACCAGAGACGGACATAACACGAAAGGGACCCCAAACATCATAATGAATAACTATAAAAGGAAAAAGACCTCTTTTACTAATTAGAGGATAACAAGAACGTTTATGCTTAGGAAACTCACAAGCATCACAATGAAAATTATTCCTATGACGATCCTCTACTAAAGTAGGAAAAAGTTTGTCTAAAATAGAAATAGAGGGATGTCCTAAATGCCTATGCCACTAATGTAACAGAGGAAGGGCGGAAGAGCCAATCGCTTAAAGAGCGCCGTGAGAAGATCCAAGGGATGAAAGTCCAGCATCCAGAAAGTATAGGCCCCCATGTGCTTTACCACTGCCAATCATTCTCCCCGTACCCTGTTCCTGAAAAACACAATGAGAAGGATAAAAGGTTATGAACAATTTAACAAATTGGTAAGACGGCTAACAGAGAGTAAATTAGTAGAGAACTAGGGAACATGAAGAATAGAAGAAACAGAAATAGACGAAGAGCAATGAACATAGCCTGTCCCAGACACAGAAGATAAAGACCCATCAACAACTCTTACTTTATCCTTGCCAAAACAAGGAGAGTAAGAGTGGAAAATATGAGACAAACCTGTCATGTGGTCAGTATTGTTGGAGTCAATGATTCAAGGATATGAAGAAGAAGAAAAGGACTCAAGGCACTCATAGGAATACCTGTGGAAGCAAAGTTGGAAGTAGAGGGAGGATCAAATGTAGGGACAAAGGGAGAATCAAGCCGAGCCATTAGACACCGGAGAGTGTGCAACCCATCATGGGAAAGTGTGGCAGAATCACCCGGGGTGTTGGCAGAAGACTCAGGGAGATTGGCATGAGAACTAATAGCGCCACCACGTCCACTAGTACCAATATGGGCACCACCCCGACCTTGAGAAGGACGACCATGTAACTTCCAACAATGTTCCCTATCATGTCGATCTTTTCCATAATAATCACAAGTAATCTAACCATGTTCAAGACTAGCACCTTTGCCCCCAGATTTGGAGATATGGCCATCTTTCGGAGCAGAAGAAATAGCTAGATCGGAGCACTCTTGGAGAGGCTGATGAGCCATAGCACTACACCGACTATTTTCTAGCTAAACATAAGCATATGCCTCACGCACAGTGGGAAAAGGATCTCGGCCACGAATTAGAACATGAATCTGATCATACTCAATGTTAAGACAGTAAAAAAAATCATAAACCCTCCGTTGATACCATCTACTGAAAGGTAGTTGCATCTTGAGAACAAACAGACTCGAAGTTCTGTTAATTGTTGATCTCTTGCCACAAGCTACTTAACTTGGCATAGTACTCGGCAAGGGACCTATCCTTATGATAAAACCCCCGTATTTTCTTCTGCAACTCATAGGCCTGGGCATCATTACCACGCTGGGAATACATCTGAGCAGTAACAATCCATATCTCATGAGCGCTATACATCAAAACAAAGGAGCGGTTAATCCTGGGATGAATAGAGTTAATGAGCCAAGACATGACAAGAGCATTCTCCTTAAGCCATTTCACTCGGGCTGGTACATCCTCCTTGGGAGCCTTGGTAACTCCCTCGATGTATCCAGACATGCCACGAGCAGTAATGGCCAATTGAAAAGAACGCGACCAAACCAAGTAATTAGTGCCATTCAACTTGACTAAAGTAAGCTGAAGAGAGGAATTGTCACTGAGAGAGACGTTGGAACTGGACTCTTTCACCTCGCTGCTTACAGGAGTCTTATCATCATCAGCCATAACCAAAAACCAGTGCTTTCACACCCAAAAAAGAATACAACCACAACAATCGAAGAGAATCGTGAAGAGCAGATTATTTCCCAACAACCTAGCCTAACAACAGCAAAAAAGGGGCCAAAAAACACTCACGTTGTAGCAGAAAGCCAAAAACACAGAGATGAAGACCGAAAAAACCATCAACTAAAGCACTGGAAAGCCAAAAAAAAAACAATTAAAAATCATCTTGAACCATCAACCAATGCCAAAGAAGGCCAGAAAACATCCAGTCAGCTCCTAGAGAAGTGAACCCAAGGGTTGAATCAAACCATAAACTACCAGAATGAAGAAATAAAAAAATAGGCCTATTTTTCCAGAAAATAAAGAAAAATTCGGAAAAATAGGCAACCAGAAGAAAAAAAAAAAATTGAACTTTTTTATGGCAATCCCCTTCCCTAGTCGATCATAGTGGCACAGTTTTTTTTTTTTTTTACATTATTGACAAGAACAAATAAATGAAAAAAAAAAACGATATTTAGAAATAAATAAATAGAAGAACAGAAAAAAGATCTTAGCTCTAATACCAAGTTAAAACTGAAGCATAAGAGTTGAGAGAGAGAGAGAGAGAGAGAGAGAGAGAGAGAGAAAAGATTTGCTGGAAGAAGAGGCACAAAACCTAATTAGGTTTCTTACCTCACTAAACACATCTATTTATGCTGGAAATTATGTTAATGTATATAATATGATAGTGGTGTTGGTGGTAAATAGTGGCATGTATAGAATATGATAGTGGTGTTGGTGGTAGATAGTGGCATGGATATAATATGATAGTGGTAGATAGTGGTAATATATAATATGTAAGTGGCATATAATGGGTTATGATGATGTTTGTAATATCTCCTATATAAGGAGTGTCATTTGGTCTTGTAAGATAAGAAGTTTTGAATATAACAGAAATATATTTCTTCTTCCTCATATTTTCTAAGTTGGTATCAGAGCAACAAAAAAAACACAGCAGCCCTAAAACCGTCATAGTCATGTCGGAAGTTACGTCCGAAACCACTTCAACCCCTGCCGAGCCACGGGTCTGGTGTGATTTTTGCAACAAGCCTCGCCATACACGCGAAACGTGTTGGAAGATCCATGGCAAACCTGTCAACTGGAAAAGCAGCAAACAAGGAGAGAAGAATCGTGGCTTTCCTACCGCTAATGAAGCCGATTCAGGTCCCTTCAACAAAGAGCAGATTGATCAACTCTTAAAGCTGATAAAATCCAACTCCTCATCCGGTACTCCTAGTGTTTTGTTGGCACAAACAGGTAGAAATCCTAAAGCCTTCTCTTGCCTAAACTTCTCTCCGTGGATCATAGATTCCGGTGCCTCCGATCACATGACTAGTTTTTCTCATTTATTTAGTACCTATTTCCCTTGTTCTGGTCATGACAAAATCAGAATAGCCGATGGTAGTTTTTCACCTATTGCAGGAAAAGGATTTATTAAACTAACTGAGAAAATTAATCTCAATGCTGTTCTTCACGTCCCCAACTTAGCCTGTAACCTTTTGTCTGTCAGTAAACTATCTAAGGATTCTAATTGTCGTGTTACATTTTTTGAATCCCATTGTGAATTTCAGGACTAGAACTCGGGGATGATGATTGGGCGTGCTAGGATGCTTGAAGGTCTTTACTACTTTGATGAAATACCTGTTAGTAATAAAAAAGCTCAGAGCTTTAATAGTACTAGTTCAATCTCTGTTCGAGAAAAAATAATGCTATGGCACTATAGGCTAGGACATCCTAGTTTTCTTTATCTGAAACATTTATTTCCAGAATTATTTAAAGGGATTGATTGTTCTTCTTTTCATTGTGAAAGTTGCATTTTTGCAAAATTTCATCGCTCTACTTATTTGCCAAAACCTTACCAGGCTTCCAAACCTTTTTATTTGATTCATAGTGATGTTTGGGGCCCTTCTAAAATCACTACTCTTTCTGGTAAAAGATGGTTTGTTACATTTATTGATGACCATACCCGCTTATGTTGGATTTATTTGATGAATAAAAAATCTGACGTGAAAAATTTATTCACAAATTTTTACAATATGATTGAAAACCAATTTCAAA
The DNA here is from genome assembly GCF_055761805.1 of Camellia sinensis. Taxonomy (NCBI): domain Eukaryota; kingdom Viridiplantae; phylum Streptophyta; class Magnoliopsida; order Ericales; family Theaceae; genus Camellia; species Camellia sinensis. The sequence continues at coordinate 8,397,546 of NC_138974.1, read as the reverse complement.
CCAAAATTGGTATTTTACATTCTGATAATGGAACAGAATATTTCAATGAGCAGTTAGGTGAGTTTTTGGAAAAAAAGGGGATTTTTCATCAATCTACATGTCGGGATACCCCTCAACAAAATGGCATTGCAGAACGAAAAAATAAACATCTACTTGAAGTAGCACGTGCTATAATGTTTTACATGCATGTTCCTAAATATTTATGGGGTGAAGCAATTTTAACAGCCTCTTATTTGATAAACAGGATGCCTACAAAGGTGTTAACATACAAAACACCTTTTGATTGTCTCAAAACTTTTTTTCCTGACACGAGGTTGTTTTCTGATTTACCCGCCAAAGTTTTTGGATGTACTGCCTATGTTCATGTTCCCAGTCAATTTCGTTCAAAACTTGACCCCCGTGCTATAAAATGTGTTTTTTTGGGTTATTCCTCAAACAAAAAGGGGTATAAGTGTTTCGATCCTCAAACCAAGAAATTTCATGTGAGTATGGATGTGTCATTTGTGGAAACAAAATCCTATTTCCCCAACACTTCTCTTCAGGGGGAGACAAGTGGAGTAGAAGACCGTTTTTGGGATATTTCTATCCCGCTCCCCAATGTCATTTATCCTATACAAAAACCACATCTGTCTGATAATGATCACTTAGGAGAACCAAGTTCTATGGTGCCTAGTCAAGAAGATTCTTGTTTAGGGGGAGAAGTACTACAAAATGATCTAAATCCTGAGCTTCAGGTTTATACTAGGAAGCGATTTCATCTGAGGAATAATGACCCGAATGTCCATCCTAATGACCCGAATGTCCACCCGAGTTCTGGCATCGAAATTTTAGGTAATCCTATTCCTTCTATTTCCGACCTTGATGTTCCTATAGCAATTAGGAAAGGTGTCCGAAATTGCATTAAACATCCTATTGCAAATTACCTCTCCTATCAAAGACTGTCTAAAAAACATAGAGCTTTCACATCTAGGATTTCACACTTGTTTGTTCCAAGGAATATACAGGAAGCATTGGATGATCCGAATTGGAAATTAGCAGTCATGGAGGAGATGAATGCTTTAAGGAGAAGTGGTACTTGGGAGATAGTTGATCTACCCAAAGACAAGAAAACAGTTGGGTGTAAATGGGTGTTTACGATAAAATGTAACGCAGATGGAAGCGTTGAGAGATACAAGGCGAGATTGGTGGCTAAAGGCTTCACTCAAACTTATGGGATCGACTATCAGGAGACGTTTGCTCCTGTTGCTAAAATAAATTCCATCAGAGTACTGTTATCTCTTGCAGTAAATTCAGATTGGCCTCTACATCAACTTGACATTAAAAATGCATTTCTCAATGGTGATCTTGAAGAGGAGGTGTTCATGAGCCTACCGCCGGGATTTGAGCAGAGGCTTGGAAGCGACAAAGTATGCAGATTGAACAAGTCATTATACGGACTCAAACAATCACCAAGAGCGTGGTTTGAACGCTTTGGGAAGGCAGTTATCAGTTGTGGCTTCTCGCAGAGTCAAGCAGATCACACAATATTTTATAAACATTCAAAAAACAGTAAAATTGCAATTTTGATTGTTTATGTTGATGACATCATTTTAACTGGTAATGATGAAGCAGAGTTAGCAGCCCTCAAAGAGAAACTCGCAAAAGAATTTCACATTAAGGATCTGGGAGCCCTCAAGTATTTCCTCGGAATGGAATTTGCAAGATCCAAGGAAGGTATATTCGTTAATCAGAGAAAATATGTTCTTGATCTCCTTGGAGAAATAGGTATGCTTGGTTGTAAGATGGTGGAGACTCCGATCGAGCCTAACTTGAAGTTACAAGCTGCTAAGGCTGAAGAAGTCAAAGAGAGGGAACAATATCAGCGACTTGTAGGGAAATTGATTTACTTGTCTCATACGCGGCCTGATATTGCCTTTGCAGTCAGCATGGTAAGTCAGTTCATGCACTCACCAGGGGCAGAGCACTTTGAGGCCGTTTATAAGATCTTAAGATATTTGAAAGGAACTCCAGGGAGAGGCTTACTGTTCAAGAAACATGGACATCTTCAAGTTGAAGTATACACAGATGCAGACTGGGCAGGAAGTGTTACAGACAGGAGATCAACATCCGGATACTGCTCCTTTGTAGGTGGGAACCTAGTTACATGGCGGAGTAAAAAACAGAATGTGGTAGCTAGAAGTAGTGCAGAAGCAGAGTTCAGAGCTGTTGCCCATGGAATCTGTGAAGTAATGTGGATTAAAAGAATTCTTGAAGAATTAAAGCTTTCTCACCCGACACCTATGAAGGTCTATTGTGACAACAAAGCAGCTATATCTATAGCTCATAATCCAGTTCTACATGATCGCACAAAACATATAGAAGTGGATAAACATTTCATCAAGGAGAAAATCAATGCTGGCATAATCTGTATGACCTACCTTCCAACAGGTGAACAATTAGCTGATGTGCTAACGAAGGGACTACACAAGAAACAATTTGATAAGCTGACTAGCAAGCTGGCCATGGAAGATATCTTCAAACCAGCTTGAGGGGGAGTGCTGGAAATTATGTTAATGTATATAATATGATAGTGGTGTTGGTGGTAAATAGTGGCATGTATAGAATATGATAGTGGTGTTGGTGGTAGATAGTGGCATGGATATAATATGATAGTGGTAGATAGTGGTAATATATAATATGTAAGTGGCATATAATGGGTTATGATGATGTTTGTAATATCTCCTATATAAGGAGTGTCATTTGGTCTTGTAAGATAAGAAGTTTTGAATATAACAGAAATATATTTCTTCTTCCTCATATTTTCTAAGTATTTATAATAATAAGAGAATAAGTACAATGACACTAATGTTGGAATGTGTCCCACATCACTTGGAGTTTCCCCATTTGTGCTAGTTATAAGGCTCCAATTTCTCTCTCCTTAATACCTGAGTTTTAAGGAGATGTGTGGGCTGGGCTTTTCAACTACTAATACCCTCAAACACATAACTTAACAAGAAGAAATAATGGGACTCGTTGGGAAACTAACATCAAAAGCAACTTTGATCCCCAAATAAAAAAAATGCAATAAATAAAGTCAGTTGGGCTTATGCAATGCCGGTGTCATAGAAGGGAATGTTATTTATCAATAAATAAATAAATAAATAAAATTTAGGAGAGTGAGAATTTTTTTACAACGTTCATAATTGTTGAGGTTGGTCGAAGTGATGCTCTTCTGTTTTAGTGGTGAGATGATTTTGAAGATAATACTATAGAACTTAAGAAAAGTTATTCTTTCATTAGTCAGATGATTTAATACTTCATGGATAATTATTGTGACTTTCGTAGTGAGAGAACCACAACTTCCTTTCAACTCTCCCAAAACAACACAATATCATGGGATGAATAAGGAGTGTGGGTTTTGGAGATTGGCAAATGGATTTTCAGAAGTTCAATATAGATGTTGTGCAAGATGTTTTTGGGCTCTGTCATGCCTAATTTGCATATTATCTTTGACAACCAATGAGTCCTTTATAGGAATAAATAAACAACCACATTTGGTGTATGGCTCCATCCAGCATTCTCTAATATTTGATGGTCCATTTCATGTGTTTCTAATTGGCATCAATTCAGAACTGCAAAGCTACTTTTGCAACAGGACTATGTTTTAAGATGATTTTGGAAAACACTTATTTATTTGTTTAGTTTCCTTAAATGCGTTTCTGTTTCATCTATTTCATTTTTGAACGTAGATTAGCAATACTTTGGTAACCATAAACCAATTTCACCTTTTTTGTAAGGTTTTGTCTATTGTTAATGTTTCTCTTTTGTTTGTCTGCTCTATATGTAAATAATTATCCACATGTATGCTTACTGTTCAGTTGAAGTTAGCAAAAAGGGATATGTTGTGTTAATTTGATTCTTGAATTTCAGTAAAATCTATGTTGTGATTTTCAAAAAGGAGGTTTGCCAATCTTTATTAGGATGTAGTCCAATTCTTTGTAACTTGTTTTAAATATTTCTCCATTGCAGATAAGGCCTCTTGTGAATCCAACAAAAGCTATCATGAGCATTCACATAACAAATTATCAGTGGCATGAATTCTTTCCTCGTGGTAACAAACATGAATAGATGGTGTAAACCTCTAATATTTTCTTATTGCATGAATTGGTCTCTTACACTGTCTTCTGCTTTGCAGCAAGGAATAACATTGGTGCTGTGATTGCACTCTGGGCTCCAATTATTCTTGTATGGATTGAACCCCTTTCAATACTTTCTTCTTTTTTTTGAGCTCCTATTTGGCCTGCTTTACATCTATGTTATTAATGCCTCTATTTGTTTAGGTCTATTTTATGGACGTCCAGATCTGGTATTCTATATTCTCCACATTGTTTGGAGGTATCTATGGTGCATTCCGTCGTCTTGGAGAGGTTAATGGACTTCTTTTTTCTTTTTTCGTTCTATGACTTGCATGCATATTTTGTGCCACTGCTTCTAACACTTTATTTTGCCAATAATTAGAACAAAAAACCTCGTCTTTGGGCTTCATTGTCATGAAGCAGTTGCCAACCACAGTAATAATATAATTAGTACTTACAACTTTGTGCTCAATTATAAGGAAGTTTCTGCCTTCTAACCCAATTAATAGTAACCCAGGCTCATTGATCGGTTATTTCCGTTGATCGGAGGAAATCCGCCTTCTTGCACAGACTTCCTCAGTACATACAAGCTGAATGTTTCAATAGATTAGTGTGTTTATTTGCTGCTCTCCATTATCCTTTCTTTCTTGTTATTCTCCTTCTATTCTTTTCAAGTGTTACAGATTAATCTTCTTTGAGACAACTCTTTATTTTTGTTTTTATTTTAAAATTGCTTTTCTTTTGGCTCAAGAACTTGAATGAGGAAAAAATAGGATAGTAATAGATGAGAATAGCGTTGCTTTCTTGCTCAAAATCTGACCTCAACTCACTCTCTGTTGTGTCTCTATTCTGTTGTCCTACATTTTTTCCCTTCATGAAAAAAAGAAGCTAATAGGAAAAAACAATTACCCTCTCATTGCTTCATGTATCTAATGTTGGAAGCTTTTGTCACCCCATTTTGGTAGGTAATATTCTTCAACTGTATAGGTGCATGTGGCCAAATTTTTACCCTTTACACTTGTGATGCTAATAACCTGATAAGCTTTAAAGGTTGTAGACTCACTGTAATTTGTCTGCCTTCCCCCTCTTTGAACTCTTAGAGGTGTAAGATTTCTGAATGTCTTTATGTATCTTCAATTGTTGCTAATACAAAGATTACAACCAATATATATAGCAATCCTAACCCTAATCTAAACTAGGAAATACAATCAATCTAATAATTCCATAAGTAACGTAATATTCTCACACCTCCGCTCAAACTTAAGGTGTTTTAACAGAAAACACGGAGAGTTTGCCAAGAAGAAACTGAAAGCGAGTAATGGTGTGAGTCTTCATAAAGAAATCGGCAAGTTGCAAGGCCGAAGAGACGAAAAGAAGCGAGATGGAGCTAGACTGCAGATGTTGACGGACAAAATGACAATCAATTTCAATATGCTTCATCTGCTCATGAAAGACTGTGTTATGTACAATCTGAATAGCATTGCTGTTGTCATAGTAAAGGGAGGTCGGAGAAGACTTGAGAGACCCAAATCAGTCAAGAGACAACGAAGCCAAACAATCTCAGCAGTGGCATGAGTCATAGCACGGTACTCAACCTCGGCAGTGGAATGCACAACAACAGTCTGTTTCTTGCTCTTTCAAGAAATCAAGGAATCACCAAGAAACATGCAAAAGCCAGAAGTGGACTTGCGATCAGTGACATCACCAGCCCCAATCAGAATCACCATAAGCCACCAAGTCCAAAGAGGAAGTAGAAGACAACAGTAAACTCTAAAAGATAGTACCCCAGAAATAACAAAGAATCCGAACCAAAGCAGCCCAATGGGTAGAACAAGGAGTAGAAACTAACTGACTAATCACATGAACAACATACGCAAAATCAGGGCGAGTAACTGTTATATAGACTAAGCAACCCACGAGCTCTCGATATAAAGTAGGATTATCTAGAAGAAACCATCAGCAGTGGTGAGCTTCACATTAAGCTCAATGGGGGTATTAGAAATCTTAATGTCAGTAAAACCGGCACGATGAATAACCTCATTGGCATACTTGGCCTGATATAAAAAGTAGCTATTGGGAGAAGAAGCTACGTCAATTCCAAGAAAATACCGCAAGGGACCCAGATCTTTCATTTCAAAGGTGCAGAAAAGATGTTGCTTGACCTTGGAGATAGCAGAAGAGTTAGAGCCAGTGATGATCATATCATCCACATACAGTAATAAGGCAACAAATCTAGCAGAGGTGTGAAGAAGAAATAAACCAGAGTCATGAGCACAAGGATGAAACCCAGGCGCAGTAACAGCAATCTGAAAGCGATCATACCAAGCACGAAGAGACTGCTTCAGACCATACAGAGCATGCCGAAGGCGACAAAGCTGTCCAGAGGAATGGTGAATGCCAAGGGGAAGACGCATGTAAACCTCTTCTGTGAGATGGCCATTAAGAAAAGCGTTCTTAACATTCATCTGATAAAAAGGCCAAGAACGAACAATAGCAACAGTGATCAAAGTACGGACAATAGTCATCTTAGCAACAGGAGCAAAAGTCTCCTTATAATCAATACCATACTCCTGTGAGAAACCTTTGGCAACCAGACAAGCTTTGTAGCGCTCAAGAGAACCATCGGAATGAGTCTGGACTTTGTAAACCTATTTGCAACCAATCAGATTCTTAACACCAGGCAAATGAACTAACTCCCAAGTACTAGTTTTCTGTAAAGCAAACTACTCATCCTCCATAGCTTAAACCCAATAAAGATCCTGACAGGCCTCCTTGTGAGACTAAGGTTTTGAAAAAGAGTGAATAGTAGACAAAAAAGTACGATAAGAAGTAGAAAAACGACGGGACCTCAGAAGGAAACGGATCAATATGAACCAAATCCTCTTTGGAAACTGGGACGGTGAGAGAAGAAAGCTAAAAGTAAGGTATACGTTCGAGAAAGGCAACATGGCGGGAGACATAAAGGCAACGAGAAACAGGGTCATAATAGCGATAACCTTTCTGAGTGAGACTATAACCCAAAAGACACATAGGACAGACTGGACACTAAGTTTGGTTCTATCCTTACGGGGTAAAAGGACAAAACAAGCAGACCCAAACACATGAAGGAGGGAGTAATTAGAAAGTTGAGAAAACAGAGCCTCATAAGGAGACTGACCAGAAAGAAAGGGAGTAGGCATACGGTTGAGAAGAAAAGCAGCAGTAAGAACTGTCTCACCCCAAAATGGAGTCGGAACGAAGGATGTAACGCCCCAAATTTCTAACCCAAATGATAATACAACAATCATGGCTCTTTCAAGAAAAACTGTGAGGATAGAACATCCATAACCTGATGGACATGGTCAAGTTTGCCATACTTCTGCCAACACCAAGGTTTAGTATGACCTTGGGAACCACAATGAGTACACTTGCAATCACCATGTGTATGAAAACCAGGTCCACTACTACCTCCACCACGGAAACCACCACGTAAGCCACCACCACGAGAACCACCTCCACGAGAACCCCGTGAACAGGAATAAGAGCCCCATGAACTAGATAAACCATGAAAACCCTCACGAGTGGACCCATGATCACCACTACTAGAGACCAATGCAGAAGATGACAAAGTAGAGGACCCAGAGGTGGATTGTGCTTGTCCCAATGAAGAGCGTAACAACCTAGAATAGGCATTAGCAGCAGAAGGTAGAGTCTCACTAGCAAGAATTTGATCCTTGAACCCTTGCAACTTAGGATCTAAGCTAGAGAGTAAATAAGTCATCATAAACTCCTCCCAATGTTATTTCTATTTGTTCACATCAGTAGTGAAGGGTCGATGCTGCAATAACTAATTCCACAAGGTCTTGAGACTACTATAATAATTAGGGAGAGACCGGCCATGTTAGCGCATAACAAAAATCTGCTCATATAACTAATAGACCCTGAGAGACATTACTTTAATTCGAAAAAGAGTCAGCAAGGGAGTCCTAAATTTCCTTAGAGGTATCACAAAATTCCACGGTAGTAGCAACATGTGATTCCAGACTATACCAAATCCAACCCATAACACAGGAATCCTCACTACAATCATCATAAGCTTTATCATTAGTAGAAGGAGGGAGTTCGCTAAGGAAGAGAGACTTCTTCTTACCACGTAAGAAAATTTTGACGGCGTGGGCCCAAACCAAATAATTAGCACCATTCAATTTCTTGGCAGTGATAGATTTAGGCATGTCGTCATCTTTACCCATACTTATAGCCTCAGCCTCAATCTCAACCATAATGATCAATCACACAAAATTCTCAACACGAGCATGAAAAGGGAAAAATACTTGCAAATAGTCAATACCCACAACAACCAGCACCAACAATCGCCAATATAGACACGAAACTAGCTCAAAAAAGCAAAAATCCATGACAAAAATAGGCAAGAGTGAGGAGAACACAGGTCTGCCAACCAAATTTGGACCAAAGTTAGACCAACACACACCAACCCAACAGTAGAAATCAACAAATAGAGAACAAATATCCCCTGCTAGAAGGATTTCAGCCCTTATATAGGAACTTTCAATAGGTAGAAATGAAGAAAACAGTGCTGTTAGACCAGAATGAGGCAATAATCGAACAAAACATCAACCCAACAGTAGGAGAACCACAAATTAAGATCAAGGACCAATAGGGTTGGTATTTTTGGCTCCTAGGGTAGTGATTCCAACAAGAAGAAACAGCAAAAAACAGCCCCAAAAGCATATTCGAAAAACAGTCCCTAAAAACATGAAACACTTTCAAAAATTGAAAACTTACATTAGGGATGATCAAAAAAATTCACAAAAATCACCATAAATCTCAGGAGGCAATTTCAAGTCAAGTGCTGTAGGTTTCATCCGTACAGTGCTTACGTCATGCTAATGTCATCGTAAGGCTGATGACATCAGCACATCTCAGTCACCTCAGATCGATCTCCAGAATCTGTGGAACACTTTCTGATGAAGAATAGATCGCTTTAATACCAAGTTAGAATGTAAAATGAGAAAATTTAGGGTTAGGAAGAAGAAGAGAAAGGAATTTTTATATATCTTGTAATGTTGTGCTTAACCCTATACCAGTACATTAGCAAAATATATATACAAACCCTAATATTGCAATATAACCATCGTACCCTCAACTTAAGTAAATATTAACAATAAATCAGAAATAACTATTCTAACACCCATAAAATTAAGTGGCGATTCTATTGATGTGGGAAAGCGAGTTGGTACAACACTGTGTGGAAACGCACCTTATACTCAAAAAGGCACGGGGTCCACACATGCTCTCATCTTGAGAGACCTTCTACTTGCTTCATTTGAACATAACAAATTCATCAAAAGTAACTTCTCCACTTAGTACAAAATTGTTCAATTCAGGGTATCAAAGCCTATACCAGAAACTATTTATAGCTTTCTTGGCTTTAGGATCCAATTTACTTTCTTTGACATGAAGATAAGTAGGGCAACCAAATATATGCAAATAATTATAGTCTGTAGCAAGTTCCCCAAACCAGCAAAAAAGTTTAAAGTTTTGTAGAAGTTGGATAATATTCGTGTCTCTTTGTTGTTCTTTGCTCCTTTGAAGCTTTTGGATTTTTTGGTTTTGTCATGTTTATTTACCATAACTTCAATGGTTCATTGTCTGTCATTTTCTCTTATTCCAGATTCGAACTTTAGGAATGCTACGGTCCAGATTTCATTCACTGCCAGGTGCCTTTAATGCCTGTTTAATTCCAGAGGAAAAGAGTGAGCCAACAAAAAAGAAAGGACTGAAGGCCACTTTTTTTCGGAGCTTTGTTGAGGTTATTTCTTTTACTACTCTAGATCTTTTTTCTACTGCTTTTGTTGGATCTTTGTTCTGATAATTCCAAGAAAGTATGGAAACTTCTTCACTTGAATTTTATTTATCTAATTGTTTTTTTAGATCCCATCTAACAAAGAAAAAGAAGCAGCTAGATTTGCTCAACTGTGGAACACAATAATCAGCAGTTTCAGAGAGGAGGATTTTATAAGTAATAGGTAACCCTGAGTGTGCTGCATAGGAAGATAGATTCTTTTTTTTGTCTTAAAATGTTCTGAGAATTGTTTTTTATCTGAATCTTTTTATATTCTGCTGTAGAATGTAAAACTTGGTATGATTTTCAGGGAAATGGATCTGTTGCTTGTTCCATATTGGGCTGACAGTGAATTGAACCTCATACAATGGCCCCCATTTTTGCTTGCAAGCAAGGTTCGTTTCATGGCTCAAAATTTTGTTTAAAACAGAACTGTTGCAGAACACTCAATTGCAAAAAAAAAAAAAAAAATGTAATTTTTGAATCAATTAAATAATATATGAAGTTAGAAGTGGCACTCAAATGAATTTATTTATAGGAAGCTTGAGTTTTCACCAATTGGAGATCAAAGAGAAATAGTCTATTGATATAGTACGGTTATGGCAACATAGAGCAAGTATTGTGCCAAAAGGGCAAGAGGATGGCAAAAAGAGTTATGTTGACATGGTGAGAAAGGAAGAATTTTGTTTGTGTATGTAATTTGGACTTAGGCTTGTTGAGTTGCAATTATTGTGATGAAATCCAAATGCAAAATAAAGATCAAATCAAGAGAGAGAAGACAAATGCCTCAATTAGGGGTAAAACCCCTAAGGTCTAGGGAGAGAAACTAAGCTCTACTCCAATCTCAATGTATATTCTTTTATTCCAAAACTAAGTACAGTGAGTATTACATCACCTATTTATAGACTACAACTAATAAGCTATTTAACAAACACTTAGTCTATTTATTCTACTACATCATACTCTCCGTCTTTAAGAAACTTGTCCTCAAGTTTAAGTAGCAACTAAGTGAACTCAACGTAACACTACTCATGTAACCGTAGGTGAGAGATACGTGTTGCGTTTCCTCGTCCAAGAACAAATGATTCTCACAACTTAGCCACTTGCAAATACATCGAACTTCATCCTTGCATCCTTGGTTCAACAACCAAAGGTGTGTCCATACTTCCTCGCTAAAACTTGGACATAACCCCACTTCCAAACCCGTTCACCTCTAACCTGCATACTAGTGCCGAAGAGTACTCATTCTGTCACAACGAGACCAATGGGCTGGTAAATGACTTCTTCCAAAGCAAGCTTGAGAAACAGTGACACAATAAGAGGATGGACAATGCATCCAATAGGCAAAACACATGAGAACAACTGATCACGAATTGGAATTCGACATTGCACACCTTCTTTCCTTCCTTCCTTCGGACACAAATGTGGATGGAGCACACAAGAAGCTACCTACTCAACTTGAAACAACTTTCTAAAGAGGTATGAGAGGAGTCTCAACAATATAGCTTCAAACAAATTCTTTGAAGCTGCCAGAAATATTAATGTCGGTTTGCAATGCCAGACAATTGATCGACTCATTTGTTTTGACTCATCTCTTTAATCATGAGTTTGCTTGGATTAGCATCATTGCCCTTCCAATTGAGAGATTCATCTCTGTTCTTCACCAAACTTTGAAGCATAAACCATTACAGAGGATATCCAGCACTTAATATATATCACAGCCAAAATGATCCCAAAACAAAGCCCCATGAAAACTTACTCTGGAACACACCAATGAAAAATTTGATCTAGGATTTTCAAGTCAGTTACAGCAGCAACCAAATTGAACCATATTTGAATTATTGAACCAGAACTAACCAGATCCAAAAATCTGTCAAAATTGAATCCAAAAAAGTGACGAAATTGAACTGCCAACCAAGCTTCGAAGTCAAGCTTTGTTTGCAATCCAAGTGACGAAATTGAAAAACTGTGTGAAATCCGGAGTGAGACTCGAACAATCGAAGTCTGTGAATTCGACTAAAGAAGAGGATTCAAGAACTCCAACGAATGCGAACTCGAATCAAGGAGCTAGGTCGCAATCACGATGAACAACAGCAACTCCAAATCAAAATCAAATTTGCAACTCCAAATCGAAATCAAATTCCCAGGTCAGTTTGTGACTTCAAACTAGGAGTTGCATGAGATTGCAACTTCGAATCTTGCGAAGAACTCCAAATCACAAGTCAAACTTTGATGAAATCTGAAGAACAGTAGTTGCAAGTGTGCGCCGAGACTTACGAATCTATTCGAATGGACTGCAATCAGGTTACGAGTGTGAAATGGAGTCGACTAAACCTACAAAGCTCAATCGCAAGTCCAATCATGAGTTGATTCTATCACAATTGGTTGCATTACAAGTTCGAACTGTGATGACAAAACTAGATTCGAAGTTGAGGAAGTTGAAACGCAATCAAGAATCAACTCCCGAACAATAACCAGTTCGCGAAATCAACAGTCGATTGTGTTTTTTTCAAAGTCGACTTGACTTGCTAACTAGGGTTCTCAACCACATTGAGCGAAGAAACTGAATAGCCAAATTAGACTCACATGTCGAACCTCCAGAACCAAAACAGGAGTAGATTGAATTTTTTTATTTTTATTTTTATTTTTAAAAGCTTCAAGTCGATTCAAAGTATCAAGTCTTTGAAACAATCAATCAGTTCGCAGATTAACGGCAATCTTCGAATCACTTTCTAGATGTCAGGTTTGAGTTCAGACTTCAGATTGGCTTTTGGATTCTGGTTCGTCTCAATCTAGGGCTTCAAAACTTTGTTTGAGAGATCGTCCTCCCAGAATTGACGTTGCCATTAGATCTACACTGTCATACAATAGGATCTGAGATACACATTGTTCATGACTATTGTTGTGCGGATTGATAATCGAGAAATTCAATTGGAAGCTTAAGCTCGAAGATAGGGCTTTGATACCAAATGATGAACTCCAAATGCAAAATCAAGATCAAATCGAGTGAGAAGACAAATGCCCCAATTAGGGGTAAAACCCCTAAGGGCTAGAGAGAGAAACCAAGCTTTACTCCAATCTCAATGTATATTCTTTTATTCCAAAACTAAGTACAATAAGTATTACATCACCTATTTGTAGACTACAACTAATAAGCTATTTAACAAACATGCAGTCTATTTATTCTACTACATCATATTGTTTAGACATTAGTTGGGAAAGTGAATCCAACCTTTATGAGATAATTTTAGATTGGCTTGCAAAGAAAGGAAATTCCCTTGAAGACGATATTGAGTGCTAGCTGTTTTTACAACTCTTTTAGTGAACTTGTTATTTGAAGATCAACTTGTGCAAATCTCTATTCATCTTCTTCAACTCGAAAGTGAGCCACCTTTTCATATAGAAAGGGAAAGATTTATAAGTACTAAAAGTATACTATGAACAAGGTGATCTTAAGGATCATCCATGCGTTTGAAGTTTATATTAATTTGAAATGACATCTACTTTTCATGTTGCAAATATTTTGGAGCTTTAGCTCTGAAGATGCTTTCCTGACTACATTCATTTATAGAAATTTTTGTAAGTAACTTGAACTTTGTGATACAAGCTTATTTGTTGCTTTTGTGAACTGCACTGTACATTCATTGTAACCCCGGCACCATTTATGAAATTTTGGCATGTCTATTAGTAGTTGTGATTGAATGTTTCAGAACATTAATCTAATTTTTTTAACGGTGCATAATTTTGTATAATTCCATTGGAATTTACTGACTTCCTGAAGACTATATTTATCTACTCTATGTCAACTGGCTAGATCCCAATAGCATTGGACATGGCTAAGGATAGCAATGGCAAGGATCGAGATCTGAAAAAGAGAATTGAGGGTGACAACTATATGTCTTGTGCTGTTCGTGAATGCTACGCTTCATTTCAAAAAATTATCAAGTTCTTAGTTCATGGTGATCATGAAAAAGAGTAAGTTTTGCTACAATATAAGAATTTTGTAGGAGAAATTAATATACATATCCATGTTTTATTATAAGGCTTCATTTTAGGTCTGCCTAGCTATGAAGCACGAACACTTGCCTAGAGGTCACGTACTAGTGTCCGATACTTGTTGGACACAAGCCAGAGATGTGTCATACATGTTGTACAAAAGTTCCTTATTTTTTAGTCTGACACGCTAGGGACAAGTGTCCTAGTTTTTTATTTTTTATTTTTTCACTGGAGTAGAATAATATATGATACTTAAATATGATAAATGTATAAAATTATATGTTTTGCACATGTCCCCCATGTGTTGTGTCCTTCATTTTTTGAAAATTGGTGTATCTGTGTCTTTTGTCATGTCCCGTGTCCGTGTCCATGTCCATGCTTCTTAGCTGCCTAGCATTTCTTATGTAATTTCATATATTTGTCCAATGGCCTTTCCAGGGTTATAGAATATATATTTTCTGAGGTTGGCAAGCATATAGAAGCAGGTGATCTATTGAGTGTGTACAAAATGAGTGCTCTGCCTAGCCTCTATAATCACTTCGTCAAGCTCATCAAGTACTTGGTAAAAATATTTGCAATGTATCTTAATATCTCATGGCAGTTGCTTTTAAGTTACTGTTGAATGAGATTTATGAAGTATTCACACTGAATTATTTTCATTTCTGCAGTTAGAGAATAAGCAGGAAGACAGAGATCAAGTTGTGATTATTTTCCAGGACATGCTAGAGGTTGTGACAAGAGACATAATGAAGGAAGATCAGATATCCAGGTGTTGCAATTTGGTTGTGATTACACCCTGATTTATATTAGGGAAAAATGCATTTAAATGAGAACAACTCAAAATAATTGCATTTTCACAGAGGTGCAATTGAGACTGTTCAGTGCAAGTGAATGCTGTTGCATGGGACAACTTTCACTTGCTTTGATTTGACCTGCATAAAAGTACAATTACTTTGAATTGTTCACACTTAAATGCAATTTCCACTTTGTATTACTTACTACTAGAGACCACTCTGATCTTGTTTTTGCTCCCTTTTTTATTTTTATGTCAATAGCCTGGTTGATTCTATACATGGTGGATCAGGACATGAGGGGATGACCCCACTTGATCAACAATATCAGTTATTTGCATCTGATGGGGCAATAAGGTTTCCATTGGAAGAAACAGAAGCTTGGAAAGAGAAGGTGATTGGTGGAGATATATCACAATGAATATTTGTCTTCAACTGGTAATACCTGTTAATTTTGGAGCATTTCTGCAGATCAAACGGCTTGATCTATTGCTTACAGTGAAGGAGTCTGCAATGGGCATACCATCTAACCTAGAAGCTAGAAGGCGCATTTCCTTCTTCTCGAATTCATTGTTTATGGATATGCCTTCGGCACCCAAAGTCAGCAATATGCTTTCCTTCTCGTAATTTTCCCAGATTCTTTTGCTTGTGAACTTGAGTTTTGCTTGTGGCAATTTATTGTGTGAGAGGAGTGAGCCTTTGATTTCTTGGTCTTGTTTAATATCACATTACTGTCTTTTCATTATATGGCATTGATAATCAATTTCCACTGTGTGTTATGGCAATGTTTGTCGTAGTGTTTTGACTCCATATTATACGGAAGATGTGCTCTTCTCACTGCATGAATTGGAAGTGCCAAATGAAGATGGAGTTTCCATCCTTTTCTACCTGCAGAAAATTTTTCCAGGTTTCTTTTTCATTATGGGAAACAGTGCAGAAAATGTCAATTTTTCCCGTATCCATTTCAAGTATTTCTTTTAATTTTTTGTGGTGTCAAATTGGTCTACAGATGAATGGAGCAACTTTCTTGAGCGAGTAAAGTGTAGCAATGAAGAAGAACTGAAAGAATCGGATGAACTTGAAGAAAAACTACGTCTTTGGGCATCATATAGAGGCCAAACATTGACTAGAACTGGTAAGCTTTTTGTTTCTTGTGTTTGAGCAAGTCCTTTTTCAGGCAGGGAGCAAGATGAAGTGTATGTTCAGTAGCACCAAGAACTTGTAGCACATCACCCATTCACTTTTAATTGTGCTGATACATTGTTACAAATTCCAGTAAGAGGCATGATGTATTACCGGAAAGCTTTGGAGCTTCAGGCCTTCCTTGATATGGCCGAGGATGAAGGTGCTTAATCTTCCACCAGGACAATTTGTATTGTTTTTGTGCATCTCTTCGCTTGGTATTCATAATAATGCTAGTAGTTAACCCTAAAATGATTGTAAATTAAGAAACGATAAATGCTTTTGTTACTTGATGACTGCCCATGATCAGATTTAATGGAGGGCTATAAGGCTGTTGAATTAAATATGGAGGATCAGATTCAGGGACAAAAATCATTGTGGGCACAATGTCAAGCAGTGGCTGATATGAAGTTCACATACGTGGTCTCTTGCCAGCAATATGGGATCGACAAGCGATCTGGAAATCCTCGTGCACAAGACATTCTAAGGCTCATGACAATGTATGTGTTCGGTGTATTCTTTTGTGGATGTGATGATTCGCATAACTTACCTTTGTGAATATATTCGTTTTCACAGGTATCCATCTCTTCGTGTAGCTTACATTGATGAGGTAGAAGAACCCAGCAAAGATAGATCTGAAAATTTTAACCAGAAGGTTTACTATTCTGCTCTAGTGAAGGCTGCTTTGCCAAAGTCCATTAATTCTTCAGAGGCAGTACAAAATTTGGACGAGGTAAAAATTAAGCCTCTCTTTTAAAAGATAGAAGCGAATATCAGTACATGATATTTGAAGAATGAAATCAAAATGTCATAGTTGTAGCCATTATTTTTAGATGGTAAAAATAAAAAAATTTGGACGAGGTAAAAATCAAGTCTCTATTTTAAAAGATTTAAAGAATGAAACCAAAATTTCATAGTTGTAGCCATTATTTTTAGATGGTAAAAATAAAAACAAACTTAAAAGAATGGATATGGCAATCAGTTGTCCAACACAACCATGATATTTGTTTTGATAAGAACAGTGTTGTTCATTAGCAGTGGAAGGAAATAGAAGGGTACAAGGTCACATCTTGTCAAAGCCAGTTTTTTTTTTTTTTTTAGAATGGAAATTGTTCTAGTATAACAAACAAGAATAGGAATGTGGTATGCCACGTGCTCTAACATGTGGTATGATAGGGTACGTTTATACCGATCACAATATTAGAATTTATTTGGCTACTTAAAAATGTTAACAGTAATCATTTGGTAACAATTAGACATCAAATGAAACATGGTCTATTATTTTTCAATCTTCAAATTAATTGCGTAAAAACACATTCCTAGCATTATGATTCAATTTTTTATCTTCTGTCCTGCCAAAACTCTACCTAGATTTTAATTTGTTATTTTGAATTATTTTCTGAAGCAATGCATTGAATAAATAAGTAGGAAATGAAATTTGGATTACTAAATTTAAGAATGAAAGTGAACCATGTTAACAAACTCTAACCCATAACACTGTATTTTGATTCTATTTCATTGAAAATTTTGCCACAATAGGGCCTTGAATCAGAAAAAGAAAATTTTCATTTTAGAGATCCTAATTTGGCACTTGAGGTGTATAATCCGGGCTTATTCAAGGAGTCACTGTTTCTATGAGCTGAAGATTGATTAAAAAATATTATTATGAGTAATATGTTAAAATCATGATGAAAAGGCCAAGTGTTATTTATACAAAGAAACCATGGTTGGAATTTAAAGAGAGATAACATTAATTCTCAAATTCTTTACTTCTCTACTTAATATCATCTATATCTCATGAGATATGCTAGAATTGGTTTGAGGCCTCTCTCTCCTCTAATTAATAGTTGTGAATTGTTCTTCAACCCTTACACTCTCCAAGTAAACCAAACTAAGCCTTGTGTCCTAATCAGGTGGGGTAAGCTACATGAATATCTTTTCTCCATTCCGCTCTATCAAGAGTTCTATGCTCCGTTAAATTAAAGAAAAATCATATATTTTTGTACTACCACATGTCATATTAGTTTAGGTCTTCCTCTTTCCCAAACATATCCATTTACAATGATCACATCATTCTTCCTTACTGTTGCATCAATCAATTTTTGTTCTACATGACCAAATCATTTCTCTGTTTTCACTCAACTTATCTTCAATTGGTGGTACTCTTACCATTTCATGCATATATTCATTTTTAATTTTTCTTCCCTAGTTTTACCACATGCTTTTTAGTTGCCCAATATTTTTTCATATGAAGCGTTGTTAGCCTTATAGTTATGTAAAAATTTCTTTCAATTTTGTTATCCATCAATCACATAATATGGCAAAAAGTGATCCTTCTTTTTTTTTTTTTAGCTGAATAAGTCATAAAATAAAACAAAATAACCTATTTATATTGTACAAAATGACATTACAAAATAACCATAGTACCCTCAACTTAACTAAATAATGACATAAGAACATATAACTATTCTAACAACCTGTTTATATTGTACTGCTGCAGCTTTTGCATTTTGTCAATTTAATATGTACGTATTTTGCTCTCAATATTGTTTCATGGTATCAAAGCCATACAAACGGCTGACCTAGCTTCTGTTGCACGTCGTCTCCAGCAGTCACAGGCCCTCACAGCCCCTTCGCAGGCCTTCACCAGTGCCCTCTTTTTCGTCTCGCAATGGTCTCTCTCTCTTTGTCGCAGACCATTGTTCGTGGTTCGCTCTCTGAACCATTCTACTGTTCGTAGTTCATTTTCTGAACCATTCAACCGAAACAGATGCTTCATCTCTCATCGTCTCTCCCTCCGATTGCCTTCAGTCAATTAAAACCATGATGTTTAAATGCAATAATGCAACACATGCAATTATTCAATTCTAATAAAATGTTCTCAACACACCTCCATCCGACAATGGGTTTTCATTCCATGAGTTCAACAATTCGTTATGCATTACAATAGGTTTTTGTCATCCTATTGTATCAATCTCTACAACAATGCCATTCTCCACCAATGACCAACAACAATCTCTAACAATGATATAATTTCATAAATTATACATCTTTATCTCCAATTTCAAGATAATATTATAAATTCCTCATTCCATGCAATTTTACAATTCAGGGTTTCTACAAAATTGGGACTTTCTCAAATTAAATCACCCTCATGCTATTTTATACAATGAAAACAGGTTTAATAAGAAACTTATAGAGAAATGCCCAATTATTACCAAACCCTATCATGCAATTTCTCAAATCTCTACCAATAGCTCAAACTTTAACTATCAAAATACCCACACATACACCCATAGATCCATATTAAACAAATGAAAGAGAACCCTACCTCAATAGGAGAAAAGAATAAGGAAGAAAACCAAAATCTTAATGAAAACATAATCATCTTGGATCAAAGTGAAGCCCTCATCGTGCTCCACGATGTTAGTACTTGAACTTTTGAAAGAATCATGCTCTAAAACACCTAATCTAAGGAGTTTGTGTATTAAATGTGTTGGGTGAGAAATATAGAGAGAGAGGGAGAGAAGAGGGAAAAGAGAGGAAAGGACTGAACAAGAAGTGAGAGAGAGAGAGAGAGAGAGAGAGAGAGAGAGAGAGCTGAATAAATGAGCTCCAGTCGGATTGGCGATCGATCGCTCTCAAAGGGATTGAACACCTTTCAGTCACTGCATTATTGGAATGATTGATCGTTCCCAAATGCAATCGATTGCTTTGCCCAGAAAAGTGAGTTTTCACTCTCAAACTCTATGAAACCACAACCAAACTCAAATTCTCAATCACAAGTGTGAAATAAAATAAACTAACATCAATCATACATGGTGGCAATGTAAACATGTGTAACTACCCATTGAGATAAATGGTTTGCATCTGAATGTGTAATGGATATTGGTAATTGTGTCAGTTGGAGACCCAAGGTGTTACAATCTGCCACCCTAATCTTATTCTTACCAGAACATGGAATATAAGTGAAGAAAGTGTTGGCATATTATAATCACCGAAAGTCTTAGTATTTTATTAGCCGAAAGGCTTGGGTCTGTAATCATTATGATACCCTCAGGGATCATCTTGTAATTGACTTTGTTTGTAAACCCTAATCTTCATATATAAATAAGGGGTGATATCTCATCATACCCTAAGCTGATTATTCAAAGCTTCATGGTATCAGAGCTAAACCTATAGGGTTTCGGCTCACCCTCGTTGGCAGACCTATTCACCAACAATACTCTAGGGTTCGAAGCTTACCTGGGTGATCTGCCTTAGCCGTCTTCCTCAGTCGCTCTTCCTCCGTCGATCTCCTCAACCGTCTTCCTCAGTCAATCTCCTCATCTCCTCAGCTCTCTCTCTCTCTGTCGCCATCGTCGCCCATCATCGACCATCGCTAGCTCATCGTCCCCGTCGCCAGCTCATCGTCACCATCGTCGGCCGTCAACTCTCTCTCTCTGTTCGTCCTCAGCTCGTCTTCCTCAGCCGTCTTCCTCGTCGACCTCCTCTGTCGATCGTCACTCGACCGACAGCACAGCAGCTTGGCGACCTCCTCCAGCCATTTCGTCGCTCGTCTTCTCTGTTCGTCTTCTCTGCTCGTCTTCTCTGTTCTCTGTTCGTCCTCTGATCACTGTGGTCTATAAATATATATATATATATATCTATAACTATATATATATATCCGGCTCTGTTTATATATATCAGGATATATAGTTATATATATATATATAAAGACATGTATAAATAAATCAATTTACAAAAAAAAAAAAAAAAAAAAAAAAAAAGGGAAAATAAATAAATAAATAAATAAAATAAATTAAAATGAAATAAAAAATATATATATATAGATAAAAAAAAATAAATAAATAAATAAATAAAAAAAAAAAAAAAATCATCATTTCTTAATTTTTTTGTTATGACTTTATAGTGGTCATTGTGCCTGTTATCTCACTACCACCTTCCGGGTTTGTGTTTTCTACTAGTTTGTTGTGGGTTTGGTAGTATTGTATTGTATCCATGACAGATTCCACTAGTGTGTCCTCTTCGTCTCAAACACCAAAGAGTGAGAGTCTCATTCTACCTACTACCATGACTGAGAATCCCAACCCTAGTCTGAAAATCACCACCTCTCTATTTAATGGTCAGAACTACCTAGCATGGTCTCAAAGTTTGACTTTGTTTTTGAAAAGCAGAGGAAAGATGGGGTATGTTGATGGCAGGATACAGGCACCTAGTACCACTGACTCAGGTTATGACCAATGGGAGATTACTAACTCTTTGATTATGAGTTGGCTTATCCATTCGATGGTTCCAGAACTTGGTGAGGGCTACTTATCTATGGAGACTGCCCAGGACATTTGGGAGGCTGTGGCTGTTACCTATTCCCGCAAAGGAAATTTTTCACAGGCCTTTGAGTTGCGTCGCTCTATTGAAAGCACACTTCAGGGGGAGCAGACTGTTCTTCAGTACTTCACTTTCCTCACCAACGGCTGGAAACGCCTTGACCACCTGGAAGACTATAAGCCCGTTTGCCCTACTGATTCTGTCGGGTACAAGAAGTTCATTGCTCGGGAACGGGTCTTTAAATTTTTGGCCGGCCTAAATATGGAGTATGATCCAGTTAGGGGTCGAGTTCTGAGTATGGACACCCTTCCTTCACTACAGGAGGCATTTGCCTATGTACAAAATGAGGAAAGTCGTCGGTCAGCTATGATGTCCCCTGTCTCTACTGACCGTTCCGCATTACTGTCTACTCCTCGAGATGGCCTCAGCCTGCCTCCTCCGTCTGCTGCTAAGGAGTCTGTATTCTGTGATTATTGCAAGAAGCCGCGGCATACTCGTGAGACATGTTGGAAGCTTCATGGGACTCCATCTGGGGGTCGAGGTGATCGGTCAGGTTCTCGAGGAGGTCGGTCAGGCCACTCTCGAGGACGTGGTTCCTATTCCCGGGCTCATCAGTCTAGTGCCGTGGATACCCTTGATTCTAATTCCACTTCTGTTACCCAAGCTTCTGATACTGAGTTGGAGGATGCTTTGCGCCAATTGTTGGACCGCCGATCTTCTACTGCTCTCAGTACCGCTTCCTCGTCCTTTGCCCGCTCAGGTAACTTAGCATCTGTTCCTTGTGCTTTCCTGTGTCATACATCTTTGCCTTGGATTATTGATTCTGGTGCCTCAGATCATATGTCTGGCTCCCCTGATCTTTTTTCTGCCTATAAGCCCTCTTCAGGTCAGGACAAAGTTAGGATTGCCGATGGAACTGTTTCTTCCATTTCTGGAAAAGGTTTAGTCCAAGTCACTCCCACCATGCATCTATCTTCTGTTCTCCATGTTCCCAAGTTTTCTGTTAATCTGTTATCCTTAAGTCGTCTTACCCAGGATTTGAATTGTTGTGTGACGTTTTTTCCTGATCATTGTCTTTTTCAGGACCTTGTCACGGGGAGGACGATTGGCAGTGGTAGTGCAGAAAATGGTCTCTACTTCCTAGATCAACCGGACAAACTTGCTTATTCTTCCACCGCGTCTTCTACTACCCCCACTGATGTATGGTTGTGGCATCGGCGTCTTGGGCATCCCTCATTTCATTTACTTAAGCATTTATTTCCTTCTAGTTTCGCAAATCATCATGTGTCTGACTTTCTTTGTGAGTCTTGTCAACTTGGAAAACAACATAGAGCTTCTTTTGCTCCCAGTTTGAATAAAAGCTTAGTTCCTTTTTCATTAATACATTCTGATGTTTGGGGTCCCTCTCGTGTTCTGTCTGTGAAAGGTCATCGCTGGTTTGTTACATTTATTGATGATTTTTCTCGTGCTACTTGGGTGTATCTCATGAAAGATAAGAGTGAAGTTTTCTCTGTGTTTCGCACTTTTCATAAGATGATTTGTACTCAGTTTGGGGCCACTATCAAAATCTTTCGTTCTGATAATGGCGGGGAATACATAGATTCTGGGTTAGGAAACTATTTCTCTACTCATGGCATTATCCATCAGACCTCTTGCACCAATACCCCTCAACAAAATGGGGTGGCCGAACGCAAGAATCGGCATCTTCTTGACATGGCTCGGTGCATGTGTTTTTTTATGAACGTGCCTCAATCCTATTGGGGCGACGCTGTTCTCACCGCTGCCCATCTTATTAATCGTCTCCCTACCCAGGTCTTGGACAAACAGGCTCCGCTTCACGTCCTCCTCGGTTCTCAGTCCTTGTTTTCTATTCCTCCGAAAATATTTGGTTGTGTCTGTTTTGTCCATAATCACTCTCCCTCTCGTGGTAAGTTGGACCCTCGCTCCCTCAAGTGTGTTTTCCTTGGTTATTCTCCTACTCAAAAGGGGTATAAATGTTACCACCCTTCCTCCCGTAAGTGGTTTGTGTCCATGGATGTCACTTTCTTTGAATCCCAGTCCTATTTCTTGTCCTCTCCGGTGTCCCCGTCCTCATTTCCGGGGGAGCCTTGGTGTGAAGTGAGTCCTGTGTCTCCTCTGGTAGAAGTGAGTCCTGTGCCTCCTATAGTAGAACCAGTTATTCTTGCACCCCCCTCTTCTACTGGAACTATAGAACCCACTGTCACCAAGAATAAGGATGGGCATGTTTATGTCCGGGACATCGACAGAAAACAAGTTAACTGGATACAAGGGACTGTTTCTGCTACTCCACTGCCATCTCCTGCTTCTGATGAGAGTCTAGGTAACTTTGAATCTCGTGAGTCCATTGATCTTGATGTTCCTATTGCCAAAAGGAAGGGTGTGAGATCTTGTACTCAACATCCTATCTCACAGTTTGTATCATACTCTCATTTGTCATCCTCATATAGAGCGTTTGTGTCCAATATTTCCTCTGTTAGCATTCCTAACCATTTTCAGGATGCTCTTGCTATCTCTGAGTGGAAACTCGCCATGATTGAGGAAATGAAAGCACTTAGAAAGAATGGCACTTGGGAATTGACTGAGTTACCTACGGGCAAACGACCTGTGGGCTGTAAATGGGTATATACTGTAAAACACAAAGCAGATGGGTCTATTGAGCGTTACAAGGCAAGACTTGTGGCAAAAGGGTTTACTCAGACATATGGCATTGATTATCAGGAGACCTTCGCACCCGTGGCTAAAATGAATTCAGTCAGAGTACTTCTCTCTCTCGCAGCTAATCTAGATTGGCCGCTTTATCAGTTTGATGTCAAGAATGCTTTTCTCCATGGTGACCTCGAAGAAGAAGTATATATGGACATTCCTCCGGGTTTTGAGGATCATCAAACAGAAGGGAAAGTATGCAAACTTCGGAAGTCATTATATGGTCTCAAACAATCTCCAAGGGCTTGGTTTGAAAGATTCACTCAGGCTATGTTTAAATATGGTTTCAAACAAAGTCAGGCAGATCACACATTGTTTGTGAAACATTCCTCATGCGGTCAGACTACAGCGCTTATTGTTTATGTAGATGACATAGTTCTTACAGGCAATGATAGTGAGGAAATACCTCTGTTGAAGAAATACTTAGCCAAAGAATTTGAAATCAAAGACTTGGGAAGCTTGAAGTATTTTCTGGGAATTGAAGTTGCTCGCTCTAAGGATGGGATATTTATCTCACAGAGAAAATATGTGCTTGACCTGTTGAAGGAAACTGGGATGCTTGGCTGCAAGGTATGTGCCACCCCACTGGAACCCAATCAAAAATTGGGAGATGATGCAGGAGGAGAAGTTGTGGATAGGGGGAGCTATCAACGATTAGTGGGTAAGCTCATTTACCTATCTCACTCCCGTCCTGATATTGCTGTTGCTGTCAGTGTAGTTAGTCAGTTTATGCATGCTCCTCATCAGATTCACTTTGAGGCTGTCATGAGAATCTTGAGGTATCTGAAGTCTGCTCCTGGTAAGGGTCTGTATTTTTCAAAGTATGACCATCTTCGTGTAGAAGCCTATACAGATGCT
This sequence comes from Camellia sinensis, assembly GCF_055761805.1. NCBI lineage: Eukaryota > Viridiplantae > Streptophyta > Magnoliopsida > Ericales > Theaceae > Camellia > Camellia sinensis. Next base: position 8,372,710 of record NC_138974.1, on the reverse strand, counting down.
GACTGGGCCGGGTCAGTAACTGATCGGAGATCAACGTCAGGGTATTGCACATTTGTCGGCGGCAACCTAGTTACTTGGAGGAGTAAGAAACAAAATGTGGTTGCCCGGTCAAGTGCAGAAGCTGAGTTTAGAGCTATGGCACAAGGTGTGTGTGAACTTTTATGGATCAAATTATTGTTGAGTGATCTAGGTATTGCTCAGACGGACTCCATGCGGTTATATTGTGATAATAAGGCCGCCATCAACATTGCTCACAATCCCGTTCAACATGACAGGACAAAACATGTTGAGATTGATCGCCACTTCATTAAGGAAAAACTCACTAGTGGTACCATTTGTACTCCTTTTGTTCAGTCTGGTGAACAACTTGCTGACATTCTCACCAAGGGAATTGGGAATAAACCGTTTCATGACATATTAGGCAAGCTGGGCATGAGAGATATCTTCGCACCAGCTTGAGGGGGAGTGTTGGCATATTATAATCACCGAAAGTCTTAGTATTTTATTAGCCGAAAGGCTTGGGTCTGTAATCATTATGATACCCTCAGGGATCATCTTGTAATTGACTTTGTTTGTAAACCCTAATCTTCATATATAAATAAGGGGTGATATCTCATCATACCCTAAGCTGATTATTCAAAGCTTCAGAAAGAACTTCAAGAACTTGTCATGTGGCCAATAGCACCATAATTGATAATCTAGGCAGCAAAAACAATGGAGGAATTCTACGCACACTCATGGATACCTGTTTGTGTAAAATGGGATGAAGCAGAATTGCAAGCATGGGCATAGTTGTCAAATCGTGAATCAAAATGACCTTGTACCGAATCGCGAATCCAATCAAATCGTGAATCGTAAAGATTTGGTCACTTTTTCTAAATTACTTAGAAAATATATTTACACACTTAGATGCTAAATATATCTTATAATTACAAAATATTTAGACGTATATCAACGAAAATGTTATTTTGAATGATGGTGAGAAGTTTACACAATTTCCATGCAAGATCCAACTTACCTTTTTCCTTTTTAGATGTTGCTTATCAGCCATTCTTGATAAAAAAGTAAATAAAGATAAACTTTTAATTTTCAAGTAACAATAATTTAAAAACGATGTTGATATTTCATAAACATACATACCTTTACAAGTAACAATGATCAAATAATAAAAAAAAAGTAATTATAATCTTTTATTTTAAAACCTAAACCACTTTAAAAGGTATATATTTATGCTTACTGTTCAAAAAAGTCTTTTTCTAAGAAAAAAAAGAATTTGCAGAATCATTACGTTTAACTGACTTAACCCATGTAATATTAAAGTATATTTATTTCAGTAAAATAGCAATAGATAATTTATCTATGAAGCATGGACACGCCAAAATAAGTGCCGTAGCAGTGTAGGACACGTGGACACGTACGGGACACACCATGAAGCATGGACAGGCCAAAATAGGTGGCGTAGCAGTGTTGGACAAGGGGACACATACGGGACATGCTATTTGGCGTGTCCCTTTAATTTTATTTTATTTGTTTTTGAAAGGGACACAAAGGGAACACAACGAGACAAGCCATCACGCAGAAAGATTTTAGAAATCAAAGCCCTAAATCTAAAAATCAGAATAGAAGAAGAAGCTGGTTACTTGAAGCAGCTTTGAGACATCAGTTAGGTAAGTCTTTCTCTCTCCTCTCGATCGATCGTTTGTCTCTTGTCTCTCTCTCTCTCTCTCACCTCTTGATCGTCTCTCTATGTCTCTTGCCTTTCCCGATCATCTCTCTCTGTCTCGATCGATCATCTCTCTCACTTTTGCATCTTGCCTCACTCTCTCCCTCTCTCGATTGTCTCCTTTTTTATTTTTTATTCTTTCCGAGACCTTATCTCTTCTCTCTCTGACCTTTTGTCTTGTCTCTTTTTTCAATATTTATATATTTTATATTTCATATTTATACATCTTGTAACACCCTAATTTTCATACCCAAATGATAATACAATAATCATGGCTCTTCAAGGTAAATCTAAAAATAAATCTCCACGCTTGCATTACATGATACAAATAGTCTTCATGTGATAACACATTCACTTCAAATCAAATAACATAAATAGATAAATACCCTCATGGTTCACAAGTTCCCAAGGCTTAGGCCCGGTTACATAAATCAGTTATTCAAACCACACAAATATAGCCCTTGGCTTACAAAACAGAGTCATGCAAAATGAGAGCATTGTGCTCCCAACACACACACTTCCACGTCCTTAGTTGGGTGGAATCACCACGTCCTTTCCTGCACAAAAATCCCATAGGGTGAGCTTAAAGCCCAGTATGAGATCCTTAACAAAGTATATATATTTTATACAAGTCTCAAGATGATAAATGCACATGCCATGCTATGTTCTTTTGAAAGTAAGACGCATCTGCATATTTTGAAAATCATCATGTTCAATGATGTCATGCTACCCCAATTGTTCAAAGTTAACCAATTTGACTCAAGGGGCTGTAAATACAACTCTGGTAATCCCTAGGTCGGTGTCTGCAAGTAGACTATGCAAGTACTACCAATTGTCATTTTATCGGTATTAACCGGAAGGCTCGACACCTATCTGCGCGATTTTCTAGTCTTTCACCAAGGACACTCAGGCCAACTTAATTAATTTCATCTACACCATCTATCAAGACTTACTACCGTATTTACCCCAAAAACCATTTCATGAAAACCCGTTTCCCAACATTATTTTCTCAATGCAAGGTTTTCAAATCAACGTTCAAAGCTCAACATAATCAAATGAATCGGTATGCTCATGAAATGAGTAAATGCAATACAACATTTCTTCCATTCTCAATATTTCCGCACAATAATTCCATTGTGACCAAATCTCCCATTTCTCTTTTCAAAACAATAATATCACAAGATGAATATAAACTTTGATTTCCAATTCCCCCAAGGAACAACACATTTCCCATATTTCGAGCATTCTCTACAAATTAGCTATTTCAAGACTAAAACAACATTTTGAATAATAATTTCCAAAACGAACAACAATTCTCATATTTTACAAACTTCATCATTTATATATATAAATAAACAATTTTTAAAACATCCATTTATTTTGACCCCCAAAATAAATATGTTAACATTATCCAAGGATTTTTAACATCTTTCAAAAACCCCTATTTCTAGGTTTTCTCACCAAAACTACTCATCTCCAAAATATTTGGAAGGATCTCACCAAAATCATCTTTCTACAATCAATATAATTCAATGCCCTCAATTTCCATTTTAAAAGGAAAAGGAAATAAACCCACTTTCAAAATTACTCTTCTTCTTGAATCAACAATCAATTTTCAAAACTAATCAAAGGATGATTTTGAAAATCATCTAAATCTTGCAAAAACATATATATAACTCAAAGGAAATCCCTACCTCAAGTTTGAAGAAGAATAGAGTTGAAACCCTAAAATCAACGATTCCTAAACTCGGTCTCCACTGCACACAACGTAGCTCTCGCCTAGATAACCAACTTTGATGAAGAACTTGGATCTAAATCCCAATGGATTTGGAGGAATCAAAGATCTTGTGAGGTTTTTGGTAAGAAATGTAGAGAGAAGGAAGAGGAAATGTTTTTAGAGAGAGATATACAAAAGTGATACAACTTCAGCCCAAAGAGAGAGGAAAAAGAAAGAAAATTCGGATCTCACCTACTCCCGCACGTGCGGCGCGTGCTCCAGCACGTGCGGCCTTCATCCCCGCACGTGCGGCCCTCCTCTTCCGCACCTCACTCCCGCACCTGCCTTTTTGTTAAAATCCACCTACTCTCCACCTACTTCACCCACTTAAACCTACTCCACTAAACCTAACCCACTACACCACTACCACCTCACCTACTCCACTAAACCTAACCCACTACACCACTACCACCTCCACTTCACCTACTCCTTACCTACTACACACTCACTCTCTTCTATATATAGGAATCATGAATCATTGTAATAGATATGAATATACATCAATCAATAATACAATCAATTTATTCTCTCTCTCTTTTCCTATACATTAATTCTAATATTTGTTTCTCTCTCTCTTTTCCTATACATTAATTCTAACATGGTATCAGAGCAAGGTTAAAGATCTTGGTGTTCTTCGCCTTCCGGCGGGCGGCAACCTTGCCTTGACCGCCCGCCGGAGCTCAACCAATTCAAACCTCCCTCTCGGCACATCACTTTCTCTCTCTACAAATTTCTCCGTCCGTTTATCTCTCTACCCCTTTGTCTCTCTAAGTTTTAGGGTTTTGAGTGTGAGAGAGATGGGGCAACAGTCTTTGATCTACAGCTTCGTGGCTAGAGGAATAGTGGTTCTCGCCGAATTCACTGGAAATTTCACGAGCATCGCTTCTCAGTGCCTCCAGAAACTCCCTTCCTCCAACAACAAGTTCACCTACAACTGCGATGGCCACACCTTCAACTATCTCGTCGAAGACGGCTTCACTTATTGTGTCGTCGCTGTGGAATCTGCTGGCAGACAGATTCCAATGGCATTTCTTGAACGAGTTAAGGAGGATTTCACCAAGAGATATGGTGGTGGAAAAGCTGCAACTGCTGCTGCTAATAGCCTGAATAGGGAGTTTGGACCCAAACTTAAGGAGCAGATACAGTACTGTGTGGATCATCCAGAGGAGATCAGCAAGCTTTCCAAAGTAAAGGCTCAGGTTTCAGAAGTCAAAGGAGTGATGATGGAAAATATTGAGAAGGTTTTGGATCGTGGAGAGAAGATTGAGCTTCTAGTGGATAAAACAGAGAACCTTCGCTCTCAGGCACAAGACTTCAGGACCCAGGGTACCCAAATGAGGAGGAAAATGTGGTTACAGAATATGAAGATAAAGCTTATAGTTCTTGGTATCCTCATTGCCTTAATTTTGATCATAGTTTAATTGTGCGTGGGCCAACCTTCTCCACTCATTTATTTTATTATTATTTTTTACAAATCCATACCCACTCTAATTCATACCTCCTCACTTTTTAAAACGCATGCTGATTCACGCTACCCCTACTTTACCCCACTTTACCTTTATTTATTTTATTTTATCAAAAAATAAAAAAAAATAAAAAAAAATACCAAACCTATTGCAGGTTTTCACCAAAAATGTGGGCCAAGAAACTCACGTGAACCAATTTTTTTTTTCCCTCACTCTCTCGTTTTGATTTCACATATCTTCTTATTATTTCTTTCTTTTTTTCTTTTTCTTTCACTTTATTTTTTCATCTTTTTTTCCCTTATTATTTTTTTTGTACAAAAAAAAAAAAAAAAAAAAAGGGAAGAAGACGAACTGCACACCAAACTCATTTTATTCATGTCGGGGCTCACCCCGATCACCATTTTACACCCAAAAAAAAAAAAAAAAAAAAAAAAAAAAAAAAACACAAAACAAAACAAAACCAACACAAATCGGAACAGTGGCATTTTTCTTCTCTACTCTGCCGCCGGTCTCTTCTTCTTGCCTCCGTCCTGGGCGGCCCTTGACGGTGTTGCCTCCGTGTTTCCCACTCCACTGGGCACGATCACTACTCCCTACTCCTCCATTGCAGCATATGGCGGCTCTCCAAATCGGAACATAACGGTGGCTTTCCGCTTCAGCTCCTTATTTTCCGCCTTTAGGACACTCATCTCTGCTCGCGCATCCTTATACATGCGCTGGAGCAGAGCCAGTTGTGCGTTTAACTGCTGCACCTCATTTGTCCTACTCTACAGCCGGTTCGACAAATTTGTAACCGCAGTCATGGTTTCCACACATGACTTCAATGTATACTGATTGGCCTCCACATCCGACTGCACTGCCATTCTTTGCTCCACAGACCGCATAGGAAAGTTCAACGGAGCAAACTCCGGGGCGCTTGGTTGAGGTTTCAGTGCCACCGCACCAGTTATCTCTCTTGTTGACTCGTTAAGGTCTGGAAAGAGAGTGAGCAGACCACGGGAAGACGAAGCCATTTTCAAGAAAACAGAGTGTTACCGAGTATCTCTCTCAGAAATCTCTCTCAGAAAACGAAGAGTTTTTTCAGAGTTTTTCTAGCAGGTTTTTGTCTCTGCTTCCAAGCCTCAGCCTTCGCTTCGGTTTATAAAGACCATGACAAAGAGGCCGACACGCGTTCTGTCGATCACGTGCATCGCCGCGTGTCTGGCGCACCTTTTGATGGCACGCCTTTTGAAAACATGGGCACGCCTTTTGATGGCACGCCTTTTTATGGATTGGGCACGCCTTTTGATGGCACGCCTTTTGAAAGATTGGGCACACCTTTTGAGGATGCGACTTTTTAAGGGTCCAACAAGACTCTGTAAACTGTCCCGACATTGATTCCGGTTAGCTCCTTTATGGGTCCGACAAGACTCTGTAAACTGTCCCGACATTGATTCCGGTTAGCTCCTTCATGGGTCCGACAAGACTCTGTAAACTGTCCCGACATTGATTCCGGTTAGCTCCTTCAAGGGTCCGACAAGACTCTGTAAACTGTCCCGACATTGATTCCGGTTAGCTCCTTCATGGGTCCGACAAGACTCTGTAAACTGTCCCGACATTGATTTCCGTTAGTTTCTACAAGGGTCCAGCAAGACTCCGTAAACTGTCTCAACAACTGTCAAAACATTGTCTGCTACAACGGTCCGACACGACCCCATAAACTGTCTTCTACATCGGTCTGACACCGCCATCCAGTGTCCTCTACACCGTTATGACACCACCATACAGTGTCCTCTACAACGTTATGACACCCCCATACAGTGTCCTCTACAACGTTATGACACCACCATCCAGTGTCTTCACCAATGGTCTGACACGACCATATAGTGTCTCCTATCCTCTTTTATTTTTATGTATTTTCTTGTTTTGTTACTCTCTCCAAACTCAAGTTGGTTAGTTCCTATCCCCCTTGAGTTTGCGGGGGGCTGTTAAAATCCACCTACTCTCCACCTACTTCACCCACTTAAACCTACTCCACTAAACCTAACCCACTACACCACTACCACCTCACCTACTCCACTAAACCTAACCCACTACACCACTACCACCTCCACTTCACCTACTCCTTACCTACTACACACTCACTCTCTTCTATATATAGGAATCATGAATCATTGTAATAGATATGAATATACATCAATCAATAATACAATCAATTTATTCTCTCTCTCTTTTCCTATACATTAATTCTAATATTTGTTTCTCTCTCTCTTTTCCTATACATTAATTCTAACACTTTTTAGCAGTGTGCTTCACCCCCTCTCTTGTTTCCCGCACGTGCGACCTCACCTCCTGCACCTGCGGCTACTCTCCCGCACGTGCGGCCACTCTCCCGCACGTGCGGCCCTGGTCCTCAGCTCAGAATTCTCTCGGTTCAACTCCCGACACTCCAGCTCGACCCCCGCCAGGGCGCTGCCCTTGGACCCGCCAAGGGGCGCTGCCCCTTGGACCCCCGCGAGCTGACTGAGCAGCTCGACCCCCGACATACTTAGCGAAGTGGCAAAACTGGGATCGCTACAACCTTTCCCCCTTAAAGAATTTCGTCCCCGAAATTTCAAATCAACTACCCAAACAAAGGGTTTCTAGCGATCAAAACCACGCTATTTCATTTTCAAATCACAATACTAACTCTCAACCAACCTTCACAATTTCCACCATGGTTATCTCATTAACAACAACCTCCCAAATAAGCATAAACATGAAATTTCCCAAAAAGTAATGGTAACTCTAAACAACCTTATGCTTAAAACAATAACGCACATATCAACATGTGGTTAACAACTTTAAATACGTTTCCTTCAACACTAGGGAATATTACAAAGAAAACAGCTTAAGCATTTTCAAATAAATTCGGATATTTGGAGCGGATTTCCGCCTCCCGTTCCCACGTCGCTTCTTCAACCCCATGGTGTCTCCAAGACACCTTTACCAACGGTATAGTTTTGCCCCGTAGCACTTGCTCCCGGTTATCTAATATTTGAACCGGTCGTTCTTCGTAAAAGGCATCCTCATCTACCTCCAAGTCAACCCAATCAAGAACATGAGAAGGATCGGGTTCATAGTTCTTAAGCATAGATACATGAAATACGTTGTGAACTCCCGAAAGAAAAGCCAACCGGTTTGCCACTTCGCCAATTCGCTCTAAGATCTCAAAAGGCCCAATGAACCTTGGAGATAATTTACCACTCTTACTAAATCTCATCGAACCCCGCCTTGGTGAGATTTTTAGAAACACATGGTCACCAACTTCAAAAGATAAAGGTCGTCTCCTCTTATCGGCATAACTCTTTTGTTGGCTTTGGGTTGTAGCTAACCTCTTCCGAATGAGAACAACTTTCTAGGTTGTCTCTCTAACAATTTCCGGACCCAGTAACGGTGCATCACCCACTTCGGCTCAACAAACTGGTGATCTACAAGGTCGGCCATATAAGGCCTCAAATGGTAACATCCCAATACTAGCTTGGTAACTATTGTTGTAAAAAAACTTAATCAATGGAAAGTGCTTTTCTCAAGGCTCCTTAAAATCAAGGACACAAGCTCTAAGCATGTCCTCCAAAATCTGAATGGTACGTTTCGACTGTCCATCGGTTTGAGGGTGATAAGCGGTGCTAAGAGTTAACTTAGTTCTTAACGCCTCTTGAAGGCTTTGCCATAACTAGACAGTAAAACGAGGATCCCTAGCTGACACAATAGTTACAAGGACTCCATGAGGTCGAACTATCTCTCTAATGTACAACTCTGCCAAGCGTTCAACTGAGTCGCTGGTGCACATCGGAATAAAATGGGTAAACTTAGTCAACCTATCAACAATCAGCCAAATGGCGTCATTGCCTCGTTGTGTTCTAAGAAGCCCAACAACAAAATCCATGGTAACACGCTCTCATTTCCACTCGGCTATTGGTAAGGGTTATAACAAACCCGCTGGTCTTTGGTGTTCGGCCTTCACTTGTTGACAAGTAAGGCACTTCGATACAAATAAAGCGACATCCCGTTTCATACCCCTCCACCAAAACTGACGACTAAGATCATGATACATTTTAGTGCCTTCCGGGTGTACCGCAAGGCGTGAGTGATGGAACTCCCGAAGTACTTCCTCTCTACAAGATTCTAGTACAAACAAACGGTCTAGGTAACGTACACTCAGATCCGAGTGAACGTTTAAATCTTTCTCTGCCTTTCCATTGGAAATCTTAGCACGGATTGATTCCACATCACGGTCTCCTCATTGTGCCTCTATGACCTTACTAACCATGGTAGGTTGAGCATTCAAAGTAAATAAGGTAGCACTCTCTCTGGACTCACCCAAGTGTAAATTAAACTTGCCAATAACATCTATCATATCCCATTCCCGAATGGCTACACTTGCCAAACTACTCACAGATTTTCGACTCAAAGCATCGGCCACCACACTGGCTTTCCCCGGATGATAATGTAACTCAAAGTCATAATCCTTCATAAATTACATCCACCTCCGTTGTCGTAAATTCAAATCTTTTTGAGAAAACAAATACTTCAGACTCTTATGATCGGAGAAAATCTCAAATTTCTCACCATACAAGTAATGCCTCCAAATTTTCAAGGCAAAAATGACCGCCGCTAATTCTAAATCATGGGTGGGGTAATCCTTCTCGTGAGTTTTCAAGTGTCATGAGCCACAACTTTTCCCTCTTGCATCAAGACACAACCAAGTTCATCCCCGAATGTATCACAATAAACAGTGTAATTCAAACCCCTTTTCGGAATTATCAAAACCGGTGGAGTAGTCAATCTAGTCTTAAGCTCTTGGAATGAATTTTCACAAGCCTCACTTCACACAAATTTGATATCCTTTCTAGTCAACCTAGTCAAAGGTGCAGCTAGTCTAGAGAAGTCCCTAACAAAACGTCGATAATACCATGGCAATCCCAAGAAACTCCGGATTTCAAAAACATTATTTGGTTGTTCCCAATTCTGTACGGCATCTATCTTTGAGGAGTCCACAGTCACTCCCTCTCTAGACACTACATGCCCCAAAAACTTCACCTCTGTTAACCAAAACTCGCATTTTTCAAATTTGGCATATAATTGGTTCTCACTAAGTAAACCTAGCACTACCCGCAAGTGAGTTTTGTGTTCCTCTTCAGAGGTTGAATAAATCAAGATGTCGTCCACAAAAACAACCACAAAACGGTCCAAGTATTCTTGAAAAATTATGTTCATCAAATCCATAAAGGAAGCCGGTGCATTGGTGAACCCAAAAGGCATTATAAGGAATTCATAGTGGTCATAACGAGTACGAAAGGTCGCCTTCTGAATGTCCTCTTGGACTCTTAACTGATGGTACCCCGACCTCAAATCTGTTTTTGAGAAGCAACGAGACCCTCTAAGTTGGTCAAACAAATCATCTATTCTGGGTAGAGGATACTTGTTTTTAACTGTAACTCTATTCAACTTGCGGTAATCAATACACAACCGCAATGACCCATCCTTCTTCTTCGCAAAGAGAGCCGGCGCTCCCTAAGGCGATGTACTAGGGCGAATGAAGCCCTTGTCTAAAAGCTCTTGGAGTTGAATCTTCAACTCACGCAATTCGGCAGGTGCAAATCTATACGGTGGCATGGAAATCGGTGCCGTGCCAGGCACTAATTCAATGGAGAACTCGATCCCGTCACTCTCACTATCCAAGAGAGTTGCAAGAAGACCACTAAGCTTGCTCCTACTACGAGGGTCAACAACTGGCAACAAGGCTCTATCAACTCGGTTCCCCAGAAAATAGAAACGATCATTACCCGAAGTGCACATTGCAACTCTCTAACGGTAACAATCAATCACAGCTTGATAAGAACACAACCAGTCCATGCCTAAAATGACATCAAAACTCAACATATCTAGCAACACAAAAGCAAACGGAAGTCGACGCCCGGCAACTTCTATTTCACAACCACGACAACCCCGGTCTAAATCAATTGTACCCCCGACAGGTGACTCTACTCTGAGTAGAGGCACTAACCGTGCTACCTCTAACCCCAATGCAGAAGCAAATGCAGTAGATATAAATGAATGAGACACACCCGTGTCTATCAATACATTAGCCAAAGAATTACACACAACAAAAATATCCCTCACAAATGAGGATTCTGGCAACTGCTCTGGCGCAGTAACAGCATACACACGCCCCTGTGGCCCTTGATTAACTTGCTCTCCTCTCAGAGCATAGGCTTGTTGTACTGACTGAGCCGAAGTGGCTCCCTGATTAACTCGCAAAGCTTGGACTGATTGAACCTGCTGGTGGCTTTGAGTCTGCCTCGACCCTGATGAGCCAGATGTGCCTTCCAACTGTGGGCAAGTTCTCTTCGTATGCCCCAGCTGACCACACTGATAACAATTAAACCCTTGACCTTTATTTTGAGACTGAGACTGACTTTGAGATCGGTTAGGTGGTGGTAACATTAACTGCCCTCCTCCTTTTTGTGGGCATAAGAAGGCTTTGTGACCCTGTTGGCCACACTTGAAACACGAGAAGTTACTCGATGCACTTTTTCTTGAACCCACACTAGGCAAAGGAAAAGTGGATCTAGACTGCTGTGGTTAGGACTAGGATGGATAGGTGTTCCTGCTCTTCTTGTTCTGCCTATAGTCCCCTTGAGACTCTTGGCCCCTAGACCTCGAACTCCAAAGCCTCTCCTCCTTGGCTTGTATGGAAATTTCTACGTGTGTCGCCGTCTCCACATGACGGTGTTAGAATTTACCATCACCTACCACCACTACCACCTCACCTACTACACCACTACCACCTCACCTACTACACCACTACCACCTCACCTACTCCACTAAACCTAACCCACTACACCACTATCACTATCCACTACACACCATCCACTACACCTACATCTATATAAGGAACCATTTGTAATAGACATTAATCAACAACATATCAATCAATAATATATCAATTTTAACATGGTATCAGAGCAGGTTTAGAACCTAGTATTTTCGCTTCCCCGGCGGGCGGTAACCTCACCTTAGCCGCCCGCCGGACCTCAACCTAATTCGCTAGAATTTTTTTACACATACCTTGAAATTTCTTCGAGTCCACCACCACTGCCCTTCCTCTCACTTGTCCTCCTATACACCACCGTCTCGGTCGTTTTCATCTACCACACACACTGCCGGCTGGAGTCCCTTCACTCTGAACAACGACTAGACACACACACACTGCCGGCACCATCGCAGATTCTTCGGCATGAGAGGCCGCCTATGGACCCTCTGGATCCTCCAAACACTATGAATCGTACCCAGTGTACCCAGATTTAGTGGCTCTTCCATTCTTCATCCTTTTCTTCTTGTTCACCAGATTTTTTAAGTTCACCGGACTTCTCAAGTTCCACCTCCAGATCCTTTGATGGGTCAAGTTCAGTATCCGTTTGCATTTTGCAGTCGGATCCCTTGAGGTCATTATCCGATGTTTCCATGGTTCTGTTGTGTGCACTGCAGCATCATTCTTGTTGCCACAACTTTCTTGATTGCTTGGTGGAGTTCGAGGATGTCTCAGATTTGCATCATACCGCAAAGGTGCTGGAGGTGGTCTATAAGTGTAGGGAATTGAAGTTTCCAGATTTGTGTCGACTAAGAACCCAGTAGAAAGTGCAGAGACTGTGCCATGGTGAGCTGCCAAAGGCTCGTGCTTCTGCTCAACACTCTTGATGACACCAACAGCCACCACCTTTTGCACATACCCATACCCTTTTTTTATTTTTTAAACCAATCTCCACCCAACATCCCACTCAGACCATCATCCTCTTCTCTTATTTTAATATATCTATATATATATATATCTATGTTTATTTTATTCTATTGCACACACCATCATCCTCTTCTCTCTCTCTCTCACTTTCACGCCCACGGTTTTGATTATACCCAGCATATAGTTTGCAAGCCACCCATGTGGGCTTGTCCCCTCTTATTATTATTATTATTATTATTATTATTCTTATTATTATTCTTAATAAAAAAACAAAAAACAAAAAAAAAAACAGGCAGACGACGAACTTGCACACCACACTCCTTTTATTCATGTCGGGGTTCCCCCCGTTCACATTTTTACATCCAAAAAAAAAAAAAAAAAAAAAAACGCAAACAAAACAAACACAAATCGGAACAGTGGAATTTTTCTTCTCTACTCTGCCGCCGGTCTCTTCTTCTTGCCTCCGTCCTGGGCGGCCCTTGACGGTGTTGTCTCCATGTTTCCCACTCCACTGGGCACGATCACTCCACCCTGCTCCTCCACTGCAGCATATGGCGGACCTCCAAATCGGAACATCACGGTGGCCTTCCGCTTCAGCTCCTTATTTTTCGCCTTCAGCACACTTATCTCTGCTCGCGCATCCTTATACATGCGTTGGAGCAGAGCCAGCTGGGAGTTTAACTGCTGCACCTCATTTGCCCTACTCTGCAGCCGGTTCGACAAGTTTGTAACCGCAGTCATGGTTTCCACACATGACTTCAATGTATACTGATTGGCCTCCACATCCGACTGCACTGCCATTCTTTGCTCCACATACCGCATCGGAAAGTTCAACGGAGCAAACTCCGGGGCGCTTGGTTGAGGTTCACTGGCCACCGCACCAGTTATCTCTCTTGTTGACTCGTTGAGGTCGGGAAAGAGAGTAAGCAGACCACGGGACGAAGAGGCCATATTCTGGGTAGCTGAACGGGAAGACGAGGCCATGTTATGGGTTGCTGAGTGTTTCAGAGAAGGGTTGGTTACAGAATGGCAACAGAGTGTTCCAGAATCTCTTTCTCAGAAACGGAAGAGTTTTTTCAAAGGATTTTCGGCGGTTTCAGACTGGTTTGCACAGCCTCCGCCTCAACCTTGGTTAAATAGCCGAGGCAGACACGCGCATCATGCGCCTCTCAGCGCTCGCCGACAACATGGGCGCTCCTTTTGATAGGCACGCTTTTTGATGGCACGCCTTTTGAAAGATTGGGCACACCTTTTGAGGGTGCGACTTTTTAGGGGTCCGACAAGACTCTGTAAACTGTCCCGACATTGATTCCGGTTAGCTCCTTTATGGGTCCGACAAGACTCTGTAAACTGTCCCGACATTGATTCCGGTTAGTTTCTACAAGGGTCCAGCAAGACTCCGTAAACTGTCACAACAACTGTCACAACATTGTCTGCTACAACGGTCCGACATGACCCCATAAACTGTCTTCTACAACGGTCCGACATGACCCCATAAACTGTCTTCTACATCGGTCTGACACCACCATACAGTGTCCTCTACAACGTTATGACACCCCCATACAGTGTCCTCTACAACGTTATGACACCACCATACAGTGTCCTCTACAACGTTATGACACCACCATCCAGTGTCTTCACCAATGGTCTGACACGACCATACAGTGTCTCCTATCCTCTTTTATTTTTATGTATTTTCTTGTTTTGTTACTCTCTCCAAACTCAAGTTGGCTAGTTCCTATCCCCCTTGAGTTTGCGGGGGGCTGTTAGAATTTACCATCACCTACCACCACTACCACCTCACCTACTACACCACTACCACCTCACCTACTCCACTAAACCTAACCCACTACACCACTATCACTATCCACTACACACCATCCACTACACCTACATCTATATAAGGAACCATTTGTAATAGACATTAATCAACAACATATCAATCAATAATATATCAATTTTAACAGACGGTCATATTCCCGAATCATATTTTCGACAAGTTTGAACATAATTTTTGTTTTCAATTTCTTTTCAAATTCAATGCAACGACGCTCTTCCATTGCTGCTAACTCTGGTGCAAATCCAGACAAACTAGAGAAGATCGCCTCAAACTCGGCCACGGGCATGTCGAGTTGTTTGAGGTCTTTAAACTCTTGCCTCAATCTCTCCCTAGCAGTGGGAGATATGTACTTATCTTGGAAAGCAACCGCAAAGGCTTCCCATATCGGCTCCACTCTACCCTTGGCATATTTCCACCATTGACCCGCGTCTCCCTTAAGGTAGTAACTCGCTAAAGTCACTCTCAGTTCACTATCTTCGATGCGAAGCATCTCAAATGTCTTCACAATTTGTTCGAGCCACTCATCCGCTTTCTTAGGCTCGGGACCACCATGGAACTCATCCGGTTTGGCCCGCAGGAACTCTTTAGTAAGGAAACTCGCCCTTGACTCCGCGGTGTTCTCTCGGGCTTGATTCTCCACCCTCAACAAGTTCATAGACTCTCTTAAAGCCCCTGCCATTTCTCGAGCTAGGGCCCCCATTGCGATTTGACCCGCTTGTCCCACCTGCTCGGCTACATTAGCTTGGCCGAACCCTTCTTCTTGCACTGGAACCCTATGGGCCGGTTCCTCATGCACACCTTGGCAAGCCCTACCACGCCTCCCGCCTCTACCACCACGGACTTGACTCCTTCCTGACATCCTAATAAAGGACACAAGAGAAATAATTTAGCACATTAATTCATATGTGCTCGTAACTTGACACACACGTTCGACTAGAACAATTCTATATATTTCTCTACTATATACACAATTCAATTTCACTCCACATAAGCACTTAGTCATGTAAACACATACGGACTGTTCTTTTACGATGAAATCCGTCCCACGAAAAATCAAGAATTCTTAGTAGAACGAGTATTGATCAAGTACCTTTCTAATGAGACCTCAAGGAATTTAACAGGCGCAAACAACATTCCAAAAGTCCAATTCCATACCCATTTAGTCACATAAGCATGTTATCACATAGTGACAAAATGCATAACACTTTCTAAGCATGCTAAATAAACCCGTTGTGGTTAAACAACCACTTCCCACGAGCTTCAAGTATTCAAACCCGGTAACTCTGATACCAAGTTGTAACACCCCAATTTTCATACCCAAATGATAATACAATAATTATGGCTCTTCAAGGTAAATCTGAAAATAAATCTCCACATTTGCATTACATGATACAAATAGTCTTCATGCGATAACACATTCGCTTCAAATCAAATAACATAAACAAATAAATACCCTCATGGGTTCACAAGTTCCCAAGGCTTAGGCCCGGTTATACAAATCGGTTATTCAAACCACACAAATATATGGAGCCTTCACCCATAAGTCATGGGCTCTTGATTTTATTCTAATCCCAAAACTCCCCCTCAAGCTAATGCAAAAATGTCAAGCAAACCCAACTGGACAATTGATGATTGGAGCAGTGACAGTCCCACTAACTTGGTAATTATGTCTGTGGTCTGTTATGATGAAGAAACAAATGACGGAAATAGAATGCTTGACTGAACTTTTTTCCTGAATATAGTTGATAGCCACCTCTGTATGCTTGGACCTCTCATGAGGAACTGAAATGAGGCAAGCATGATTGCAGATTATTGTCACAAAATAATTGAGATGACTCTTTTCCTAAGGGCCTATTTTAGAGTATAGCAGGAAGCGGCATTGTGTACCAACAATTATCTAGTTGGTCCTATTCGGCCTTGGCATCCTCGGGTAGGACGTCTATTCATCTTCCAACAATGCTCCGAAGTGTGCTTTGTCTTGCCACAATAGTCACACTTGAGCTGATCTTCAACAGGATAACTGCTGAAGTGGATATGTCCTATGGAACATAATGGAGCATTGAGGTCCTCTTACTTTCTTCCTATTGAATAGATGGATAGGCTTGTGACTCAGTGGAATACACGCAGAAACTAGATATGGTTCTAGTAGTCGAAGGGGACTCCTGAATTCACGAGAAATATAGAATATTGAATCCACAAGGAAGAGAAATTTCAGAATGTTATTGACAAGAGAGTTGTAATTACCCTAAGGCTTACAAGTTACATAGGTATTTGTAATAAGCTAACACCGACGAATACTCTTAGGAAGCAAAGATCTGCAAGAATAATAGTATAAAGTACATCAAACTGTGCAATTGGCCAACGTTTTCTATCCAACACTGAAGGATTTAATAGATGACAAAAACCTACATGAGGTCCTTTTTTGCTGCAGTCTTGTTCTTCTATAACACAATTAGTTGGGCCGCAAGTACACCACCAATAAAAATAGTTTCAGTTTATCAGTCTACTATGAGAAACTTCTAAAATGATTTCCTTGATAACACAGGTTATTTATCGAATAAAACTTCCAGGACCTGCTATCTTGGGTGAGGGCAAGCCAGAAAATCAGAATCATGCCATAATCTTCACACGTGGAGAAGGCTTGCAAGCAATAGATATGAATCAGGTATTGTGTTCTCATACTTACTTGACATCAGCATAATATTGCAGAGTTGTATTAGCTTTGTTAAAATATTCATTTCCAGGACAACTACATGGAAGAAGCCTTAAAGATGAGGAACCTGCTTCAAGAATTTCTTGAAAAACATGATGGTGTGAGGCACCCGACAATACTTGGACTTAGGGAGCACATATTTACTGGAAGGTATGTACCCTTCTGTTGCTAATTGGTCTCGGATTCAATTCATATTGCCTCATTTTCCTTTTCTTCATTAAATTGCTTATTGTTCTCTTGGTATTTGATGCAGTGTTTCTTCTCTTGCATGGTTCATGTCAAATCAAGAGACAAGCTTTGTAACTATTGGTCAGAGATTGTTGGCAGACCCTTTAAAGTAATCTTTTTTATTTTTTTAATCTTGGAGTAGACAATTTGTTTTCTTCTCTTTTTTTTTTTAATTTTATTTTTTGTAGGTTCTCTCCTTTAGTTTTAGCATGTGGGTGGTCAATGATTAAAATTTAATTTTCTACTCTCGCACCCTTATAAATGCGTCCTTTCTTAATCAATAAAATTCTCTTTTGCAATGTAAATAAAGAAAAATAAAAGAAATTCAAGGTTGAGTTTTGTGAAACGAAAAGGATCATTTTGGTCTCAAGAAGAGAAGATCAAACAAGTTCAGAAAAAAAAATAATAATACAATAGATAGCCCTAGTCTTTTAGTTGTCTCTCAGCTTGGTTCAAAACCTGAGCTAGTGAATACTCGAAAATAAGTACTGGAAGCAATTCCATTACAAATAATTGTTCATAATGACTGGTGGTTATGATATCTAAAACACAAATGAGACAGCATTAAGATGTTTCTTGTGTATGTAAGAATTCATGAAGAAAAGATGTATTATTACATGTCTACTGAATCTCTTAAATAAAGATACACCAAATCGAAGTAGGAAAAGTACTGAATAGGAAACTTCTAACCTAAATTACAATAAGAAAGATACCAAAAATATATAATTCCAAAAAATAATATACATTTCACACAATCTAGTTATCATAGTAGAGAGGAGTTGGAGAAGGCGAATAAATTCCCAAGCCAATGAGAAGCCAACGAAGCCAAATGAGTTCAGATGTAGCATGGGCAATACTCAGCCTCAACAATAGGCTGAGCAATAATAAATTGCTTCTTTCTCTTCTAGGAGATGAGGGAATTGTCAAGAAAAATACAAAGGCCAGTGCTAGACTTGCAATCAAAAACATCACCAACCCAATCAACATTGGCATAGGTCTAAAGAGTCAGAGAAGAGGTAGAAGACAAGAGTAAACCCTAAAAGATAGTGCCAGTAACATACCACAAAACTCGAAGTAGAGCAGCCTAATGAGTAGTGCGTGAAGCGGAAACAAATTGGCTAACCATATGCACAACATATGCAATATCAGGACGAGTCACAATGTGGTAGATCAAACAACCAACCAACTCCTGATACAAAGTGAGATCCTAAAGTGGAACACCATTAGTAGCAGAAAACTTGGCATGAAGTTCAATCAGGGTATCAATTGTCTTAGTATCAGTGAGACAAACACGATGGACAACCTTAGTGGCATACTTAGTTGGGGACAAAAAAAATAGCCTTTTGGAGAAGACACCACTTCAATACCAAGAAAGTATCGCAGGGGACCCAAATCTTTCATCTCAAAAGTATGAAACAGATGTTGTTTAACAATGGTAATAGATGAAGAATCAGACCCAGTGATGATCATATCATCAACATATAGGAGCAAAGCAACAAAGCCAACATAGGTATGGAGAAGGAACATAACAGGATCATGGGCACTAGGTCGAAAACCAAGTTGGGTAACAACAGACATAAAGCAATCATACCAAGCTTGGGGAGACTACTTAAGGCCATAGAGAGTACGACGAAGACGACAAACATGACAAAAGGGATGAGATAAGCTAGGAGGAGGATGCTTGTAGACCTCTTCATTAAGATGCCCATTGAGAAAGGTATTCTTAACATCCTTCTGAAACAATGGCCAATGGCAAACATCATCAACAGAGTTTAGAGTTTGAAAAAAGGTCATCTTAGCCACAGGAGCAAAAGTCTCATCATAGTCGATACACTTAGAAAATATGAGGAAGAAGAACTCCGAAAAATATGAGGAAGAAGGAATATATTTCTGTTATATTCAAAACTTCTTATCTTACAAGACCAAATGACACTCCTTATATAGGAGATATTACAAACATCATTATAACTCATTATATGCCACTTACATATTATATATTACCACTATCTACCACTAACATATTATATACATGCCACTATCTACCACCAACACCACTATCACATATTCTATACATGCCACTATCTACCACCAACACCACTATCATATTATATACATGCCACTATCTTATTATTAACACAAATTTCCAGCACTCCCCCTCAAGCTGGTTTGAAGATATCTTCCATAGCCAGCTTGCTAGTCAGCTTATCAAATTGCTTCTTGTGTAGTCCCTTCGTTAGCACATCAGCTAATTGTTCACCTGTTGGAAGGTAGGTCATACAGATTATGCCAGCATTGATTTTCTCCTTGTTGAAATGTTTATCCACTTCTATATGTTTTGTGCGATCATGTAGAACTGGATTATGAGCTATAGATATAGCTGCTTTGTTGTCACAATAGACCTTCATAAGTGTCGGGTGAGAAAGCTTTAATTCTTCAAGAATTCTTTTAATCCACATTACTTCACAGATTCCATGGGCAACAGCTCTGAACTCTGCTTCTGCACTACTTCTAGCTACCACATTCTGTTTTTTATTCCGCCATGTAACTAGGTTTCCACCTACAAAGGAGCAGTATCCGGATGTTGATCTCCTGTCTGTAACACTTCCTGCCCAGTCTGCATCTGTGTATACTTCAACTTGAAGATGTCCATGCTTCTTGAACCATAAGCCTCTCCCTGGAGTTCCTTTCAAATATCTTAAGATCTTATAAACGGCCTCAAAGTGCTCTGCCCCTGGTGAGTGCATGAACTGACTTACCATGCTGACTGCAAAGGCAATATCAGGCCGCATATGAGACAAGTAAATCAATTTCCCTACAAGTCGTTGATATTGTTCCCTCTCTTTGACTTCTTCAGCCTTAGCAGCTTGTAACTTCAAGTTAGGCTCGATCGGAGTCTCCACCATCTTATAACCAAGCATACCTGTTTCTCCAAGGAGATCAAGAACATATTTTCTCTGATTAACGAATATACCTTCCTTGGATCTTGCAAATTCCATTCCGAGGAAATACTTGAGGGCTCCCAGATCCTTAATGTGAAATTCTTTTGCGAGTTTCTCTTTGAGGACTGCTAACTCTGCTTCATCATTACCAGTTAAAATGATGTCATCAACATAAACAATCAAAATTGCAATTTTACTGTCTTTTGAATGTTTATAAAATATTGTGTGATCTGCTTGACTCTGCGAGAAGCCACAACTGATAACTGCCTTCCCAAAGCGTTCAAACCACGCTCTTGGTGATTGTTTGAGTCCGTATAATGACTTGTTCAATCTGCATACTCTGTCGCTTCCAAGTCTCTGTTCAAATCCCGGCGTTAGGCTCATGAACACCTCCTCTTCAAGATCACCATTGAGAAATGCATTTTTAATGTCAAGTTGATGTAGAGGCCAATTTGAATTTACTGCAAGAGATAACAGTACTCTGATGGAATTTATTTTAGCAACAGGAGCAAACGTCTCCTGATAGTCGATCCCATAAGTTTGAGTGAAGCCTTTAGCCACCAGTCTCGCCTTGTATCTCTCAACGCTTCCATCTGCGTTACATTTTATCGTAAACACCCATTTACACCCAACTGTTTTCTTGTCTTTGGGTAGATCAACTATCTCCCAAATACCACTTCTCCTTAAAGCATTCATCTCCTCCATGACTGCTAATTTCCAATTCGGATCATCCAATGCTTCCTGTATATTCCTTGGAACAAACAAGTGTGAAATCCTAGATGTGAAAGCTCTATGGTTTTTAGACAGTCTTTGATAGGAGAGGTAATTTGCAATAGGATGTTTAATGCAATTTCGGACACCTTTCCTAATTGCTATAGGAACATCAAGGTCGGAAATAGAAGGAATAGGATTACCTAAAATTTCGATGCCAGAACTCGGGTGGACATTCGGGTCATTAGGATGGACATTCGGGTCATTATTCCTCAGATGAAATCGCTTCCTAGTATAAACCTGAAGCTCAGGATTTAGATCATTTTGTAGTACTTCTCCCCCTAAACAAGAATCTTCTTGACTAGGCACCATAGAACTTGGTTCTCCTAAGTGATCATTATCAGACAGATGTGGTTTTTGTGTAGGATAAATGACATTGGGGAGCGGGATAGAAATATCCCAAAAACGGTCTTCTACTCCACTTGTCTCCCCTTGAAGAGAAGTGTTGGGGAAATAGGATTTTGTTTCCACAAATGACACATCCATACTCACATGAAATTTCTTGGTTTGAGGATCGAAACACTTATACCCCTTTTTGTTTGAGGAATAACCCAAAAAAACACATTTTATAGCATGGGGGTCAAGTTTTGAACGAAATTGACTGGGAACATGAACATAGGCAGTACATCCAAAAACTTTGGCGGGTAAATCAGAAAACAACCTCGTGTCAGGAAAAAAAGTTTTGAGACAATCAAAAGGTGTTTTGTATGTTAACACCTTTGTAGGCATCCTGTTTATCAAATAAGAGGCTGTTAAAATTGCTTCACCCCATAAATATTTAGGAACATGCATGTAAAACATTATAGCACGTGCTACTTCAAGTAGATGTTTATTTTTTCGTTCTGCAATGCCATTTTGTTGAGGGGTATCCCGACATGTAGATTGATGAAAAATCCCATTTTTTTCCAAAAACTCACCCAACTGCTCATTGAAATATTCTGTTCCATTATCAGAATGTAAAATACCAATTTTGGTTTGAAATTGGTTTTCAATCATATTGTAAAAATTTGTGAATAAATTTTTCACGTCAGATTTTTTATTCATCAAATAAATCCAACATAAGCGGGTATGGTCATCAATAAATGTAACAAACCATCTTTTACCAGAAAGAGTAGTGATTTTAGAAGGGCCCCAAACATCACTATGAATCAAGTAAAAAGGTTTGGAAGCCTGGTAAGGTTTTGGCAAATAAGTAGAGTGATGAAATTTTGCAAAAATGCAACTTTCACAATGAAAAGAAGAACAATCAATCCCTTTAAATAATTCTGGAAATAAATGTTTCAGATAAAGAAAACTAGGATGTCCTAGCCTATAGTGCCATAGCATTATTTTTTCTCGAACAGAGATTGAACTAGTACTATTAAAGCTCTGAGCTTTTTTATTACTAACAGGTACTTCATCAAAGTAGTAAAGACCTTCAAGCATCCTAGCACGCCTAATCATCATCCCCGAGTTCTGGTCCTGAAATTCACAATGGGATTCAAAAAATGTAACACGACAATTAGAATCCTTAGATAGTTTACTGACAGACAAAAGGTTACAGGCTAAGTTGGGGACGTGAAGAACAACATTGAGATTAATTTTCTCAGTTAGTTTAATAAATCTTTTTCCTGCAATAGGTGAAAAACTACCATCGGTTATTCTGGTTTTGTCATGACCAGAACAAGGGAAATAGGTACTAAATAAATGGGAAAAACTAGTCATGTGATCGGAGGCACCGGAATCTATGATCCACGGAGAGAAGTTTAGGCAAGAGAAGGCTTTAGGATTTCTACCTGTTTGTGCCAACAAAACACTAGGAGTACCGGATGAGGAGTTGGATTTTATTAGCTTTAAGAGTTGATCAATCTGCTCTTTGTTGAAGGGACCTGAATCGGCTTCATTAGCGGTAGGAAAGCCACGATTCTTCTCTCCTTGTTTGCTGCTTTTCCAGTTGACAGGTTTGCCATGGATCTTCCAACACGTTTCACGTGTATGGCGAGGCTTGTTGCAAAAATCACACCAGACCCGTGGCTTATCATCAAACCTGCGCTGGTAATTTGCAGCCTTGTTGGCCGCAGCATCGCTAATTGTAAAATTTGATGTATGGAAAAATAGAGAGAATGAAATATGTATTGTTGATTGATATTGATTGATATATGATTCTGTTACAATTGATTGATTATATAGATGTAGGTTAGGTGGTGGTAGGTGAGGAGTAAATGCTAACAGCCCCCCGCAAACTCAAGGAGGATAGAAACTAACCAACTTGAGTTTGAAGAGAGGAACAAAACAAGAAAATACATAAAAATAAACAAGAAAATACATAAAAATAAAAGAGGATAGGAGACACTGTATGGTCGTGTCAGACCGTTGGTGAAGACACTGGATGGTGGTGTCAGACCGTTGTAGAGGACACTGTATGGGGGTGTCATAACGTTGTAGAGGACACTGTATGGTGGTGTCATAACGGTGTAGAGGACACTGGATGGCGGTGTCAGACCGATGTAGAAGACAGTTTATGGGGTCATGTCGGACCGTTGTAGCAGACAATGCTGTGACAGTTGTTGTGACAGTTTACGGAGTCTTGTTGAACCCTTGTAGAAACTAACCGGAATCAATGTCGGGACAGTTTACAGAGTCTTGTCGGACCCTTGTAGAAACTAACCGGAATCTATGTCGGGACAGTTTACAGAGTCTTGTCGGACCCATAAAGGAGCTAACCGGAATCAATGTCGGGACAGTTTACAGAGTCTTGTCGGACCCTTGTAGAAACTAACCGGAATCAATGTCGGGACAGTTTACAGAGTCTTGTCGGACCCTTGTAGAAACTAACCGGAATCTATGTCGGGACAGTTTACAGAGTCTTGTCGGACCCTTGTAGAAACTAACCGGAATCAATGTCGGGACAGTTTACAGAGTCTTGTCGGACCCTTGAAAAAGCTAACCGGTATCAAATGTCGGGACAGTTTATAGAGTCTTGTCGGACCCCTGGAAAAGTGGCACCCTCAAAAGGTGTGCCCAATTTTGTCAAAAGGCGTGCCAGCAAAAGGCGTGCCCAATTCATCAAAAGGTGTGCCGGACATGATGGCGAGGCACGTGGGCGCCTTGGCTTGCGTGCCCGTTTGTCGGCTGGCGTCGCGCGATGCGCGTGTCTGCCTTGGCTATATAACCAAGACGAAGGCAGAGGCTGAGGCAGAGAAAAAACTGAGAGAAACCTCTGAAAAATCCTTCGTGTTGCTGAGAAAGATAGTTCCGTTTGCTGAGAGAGAGTCTGTAATACTCTGTTGCCCAGAAATAGTCTGTAACACTTTGTTGCCCAGAAAATGGCCTCGTCCTCGTCTTCCCGTGGACTGCTCACCCTCTTTCCCGACCTCAACGAGTCAACAAGAGAGAATGGCCTCGTCCTCGTCTTCCACTTTGTTGCCCAGAAAATAGCCTCGTCCTCGTCTTCCCGTGGACTGCTCACCCTCTTTCCCGACCTCAACGAGTCAACAAGAGAGAGAACTGGTGCGGTGGCACTGGAATCTCAACCAAGCGCCCCGGAGTTTGCTCCGTTGAACTTTCCGATGCGGTCTGTGGAGCAAAGAATGGCAGTGCAGTCGGATGTGGAGGCCAATCAGTATACTTTGAAGGCATGTGTGGAAAGCATGACGGCGGTCACAAATTTGTCGAACCGGCTGCAGAGTAGGACAAATGAGGTGCAGCATTTAAACTCCCAGCTGGCTCTGCTCCAACGCATGTATAAGGATGCGCGAGCAGAGATAAGCGTGCTAAGGGCAGAAAACAAGGAGCTGAAGCGGAAGGCCACCGTGATGTTCCGATTTGGAGGTCCTCCATATGCTGCAGTGGAGGAGCAGGGTGGAGTGATCGTGCCCAGTGGAGTGGGAAACACGGAGGCAACACCGGCAAGGGCCGTCCAGGACGGAGGCAAGAAGAAGAGACCGGCGGCAGAGTAGAGAAGAAAAAATCCCGCCTGTGGATGTGATTGTTGTGGTTTTTTTTTTTTTTTTTTTTTTGGTGTAAAATTGTAATCGGGGTTGATCCCTGAGATGAATAAAATATGGTTTGGTGTGCAAAGCTATATGGTATGAATGGAATTGGAAAAAGATTAAAAATAATGTGAAAGAAAAATAAAGAAAGAAATAATAAAAATATATTTGAAATCAAAAATGAAAGATGGGGGAAATAAGGAAAGTGGTTTGGAGAAAATAAAGAAAAAAAATAATAGATTTTGAAATCAAACGGAGGAGATTTTGAAAAAATAATAAAAAAAAAAGTAATAATAAAAAAAAGTGAACATATTGATGATGAAAAGTGGGAATGGGAACCAACCCATGTGGATGTGTCTGTCTTTCTCCCTGTTCAAAGCTATTCACAGGCTGGGACCTATTATGATCCCATGTATCTACCTGAGCTCCAGCTGTGGCAAAGATATTACCCTCCCATTGAGAGTTTTTTTTTTTTTTTTTTTTTTTGAAAAGAAGAGATATAAAAAAATAATAATAAATAAATTAAAAAGAAAGAAACAAAGTAGTAAAGTGGAACTATGATGAGATGTATTGGAGAAACGGAATCATGATGAGATGCTTGCCCAATCGAAAGCCATGAGGAGAGCAGCGGGAGTCGGTCCACAAGCAGCTCCCTTCCACTGTCAAACCTCCGGGCACGGTCAAGTCCTTCTTCCTCGGCGGCGCAGGAGAGAGGGGTTTGGAAATCCAAGGGAAGTTTATAAAGTTCACGGCCATCGGAGTGTACCTCGAAGATAGCGCCATTCCCTCGCTCGCCGTTAAATGGAAGGGCAAGAGTACAGAGGAGCTGACGGACTCCGTCGAGTTTTTCAGGGATATCGTTTCCGGTCCCTTTGAGAAGTTCACACAGGTGACTATGATCTTGCCATTAACAGGGCAACAATACTCAGAGAAGGTTACAGAAAATTGTGTTGCCTAGTGGAAAGCAGTTGGAACCTATACTGATGGTGGTTCTATTCTTTTTACCCAATCACCCCTTGGATCATTGACGATTGCTTTCTCGAAAGACAGCTCCTTACCTGAGACCGGGACTGCGGTGATAGAGAACAAACAATTATCAGAAGCAGCGTTGGAGGACGTGAACAAGTTGAAGATGAGTTTGATGAAGGGCTCTGATGAAACCACAGAGAGAGAGAATTGTATGTGTGCTGTCTGTGGTTTGTGCACTCAGCAGGTGGAAGAAAGGAAATTTCAAGGTATGTGTAGAAAAATTTTAGCAGACTAGGTTGAGGTCCGGCGGGCAGCTAAGGTGAGGTTGCCGCCCGCCGGAGAAGCGAAAATATGAGATTCTAAACCTGCTCTGATACCATGTAAAATTTGATGTATGGAAAAATAGAGAGAATGAAATATGTATTGTTGATTGATATTGATTGATATATGATTCTGTTACAATTGATTGATTATATAGATGTAGGTTAGGTGGTGGTAGGTGAGGAGTAAATGCTAACACTAATTAAAGCAGAAATTTCAATTGATTCACCAGTACCTTTTTTCTTAAGCATGACGCTCGTTCGGCTCTCTTCCCTTCTGACTTCGGCAAATACTTCGCCAATGGATGGGAGAGGAGGTCTGCCAATAATTCTTCCTCGCACTTCATCGAACTCAATGTTGAGGCCGGCAAGAAACTTGTAAATACGGCTGTCTTCCACAGTTTTCTTGTGGTGGTTGCAGTCGTCAACCGATTTCCATTCGTATGTGTTGAAGATGTCAAGATCCTGCCACAACCTTTTCAACGAATTGAAATATTTGGTGACGGAATCATCTCATTGACGAATCTCTCCCAACTTCAAAGTTAATTCGAAAACTTGAGATTGATTTCCTAGGTCAGAATACATCTGACTAACATTATCCCACAATTCTTGTGCAGTAGTATAGCACATGTAATTAGAGCTTATATCCTCCTCCATGGAATTGACCAACCATGTCATAACCATGGAGTTTTCAGCGTCCCAACTGTCGAACAGCGGATCATTAACAGCAGGAGCCTTCTTGTCACCAGTGATGTAACCGATTTTTCCTTGCCCACGGATATACATCCGGACAGATTGTGACCAGCGGAAAAAATTATCACCATTTAGGCGGATGGTGGTGATTTGGACAGAGTGAGAGTTGGACGTTTTCACCGGAATGGCAGCGGCAGGGGTTGAAGTGGTTTCGGACGTGACTTCTGACATGGCTATGACGGTTTTAGGGCTACTGTGTTTTTTGTTGCTTTGATACCAACTTAGAAAATATGAGGAAGAAGAACTCCGAAAAATATGAGGAAGAAGGAATATATTTCTGTTATATTCAAAACTTCTTATCTTACAAGACCAAATGACACTCCTTATATAGGAGATATTACAAACATCATTATAACCCATTATATGCCACTTACATATTATATATTACCACTATCTACCACTAACATATTATATACATGCCACTATCTACCACCAACACCACTATCACATATTCTATACATGCCACTATCTACCACCAACACCACTATCATATTATATACATGCCACTATCTTATTATTAACACAAATTTCCAGCAGATACTATATTTCTAAAGAAAACCTTTGGCAACTAAGCAAGCCTAATAGTCTCTAGAGAACCATCAAAATGTGTTTTAAACTTGTAAACTCACTTACAACCAATGAGAACAACTCCCAAGTAGAATTCTTAACAAGATCAAACAACTCATCTTTCATAGTAGACACCCAGTTCAGATTTAGACAAGTCTCCTTATGTGACTGAGCCTCAACTTAAGATTGAAAGGTAGACCAAAAAACACAATATGATGAAGAAAAACAAGTATTAGCAAAATTAGGTCTTACTGACGAAGTCCTATGGCAAAGGGGGTAGTGATGAGGAAGATCAAGAGCAGGAGTAGGATCCATAGAAGCAGGAGTAGCAACAAGCCTGGAGGTGACCAGTGGTGGCAGAGCCTTCTTGTGAGTATAAACCAACAAGGGAGGAGACCTACCACTTGTAGATTGAATAAAGGGTGATGAAGTAGGCATAATAGGATCAAAAGTAGAGATATATTCATCACAAGGGACATGTTGAATATAAGAATTATAATATTTTTATTTTTAGTAGATTGTATTGTTTGTAATGTTTATATTGTTTCCTAAATTGTATCTTGAATATATTATATATACATGGCCTCCCTCATTCATAGGTAAGCCAAAACACATTCCTTTCATTCTATTTGGTATTAAAGCCAACCCTAGCCATCTTTCTCTTAATCACCCATCACCACTGACTGCATCCTTTCTTCTCCTTAGCCACTGACAACTCTTCCTAGCCTCAGCCCATTACCCGACAGCCCTTCACAGACCTTTTTCTCCACTCAACAGGCTTACCTAACCCTCACCCAGCCTTCGACAACCTTTCCCAGACCTTTTCGTCCACCCGACAGCCTTACCCAGCCCTCACCCAACCCCTGACAGCCCCTCTTCTTCCTTGTTTTCACCTCGGCAGGCCTTCTTTACCCCTGCTAAGGCTCTGGTTGCTGCCGACCAGCCTTTTCTAGCCCTATGTGCTTCCGCTGTCCCTTTAAGGCAATCCGCGGCTGCTTTTTCCCCTCTTAGGGTGTTGTGCTGATATATTAAGCACCTTTTCTACTCTTTTGCTCCTTTGGGTTACCGGGTTTATTCGCTTGCATTTATTTGGATAAGCCGTTGAGTTTTTTTCCCGCTGCTTGGATTTTTTTTTCCCTAGACTGTGTTGTTGTGTCTCTAGCCCCTATTATCTCACCATGACTAAGCCATCCTTTGATGTTGCATCTAATGTACCCACAAAACCTGTCCGAGTGAGTTCTGATTTTTCTCTCTCATCACACCTGTTCATTGCATTATGAGTGTGGTGTTGAATAGGAAAATTTTTGTCGCCTGGAGCTACTCCCTTAAACTTTATATAGAGGGAAATGGAAAGCTCATTGGCTCTTATCTTCTACTTCCTAACTTGCTGCAATAGACCCTACCCGTGCATAGTGGGATATTGATAATTGTACTATTCTGGGATAGATGTTAAACTCCATGGAGGATCATATTTACCACATGTTTCTCTATTGCAACATAGTTTTGAGTCTTTAGAGTGTCTTGACTTAGATGTATGCCCATACTCATAATGATGCTCGCATCTTTGAGCTCTATCAGGACATTACTCGTGCCTCCCAGTCTACTTTGGGCCTTTCTGTGTCAAAGTTCTTTGGATATCTTCAAGCTCGTTGGGAAGAATTGGCTCAATATGAGCCCTTGACTTAGTTACCAACAAATACTGCATGTCTTGAGTCCAAACGCCTTGCTCGCCAACACACTTACCAATTTCTCATGGGTCTAAACTCTGATTTTGAATCTCTTCGCACTCGGATTTTGAACACATCACCTATGCCCTCTCTCTATAAGGATTTTGCCACCATTGATAGTGATCAGTGTCATAGGCGTCTGGTTCAGCTGAGCCCTCTTTCCCTATCTTTGGTTTCATCTGATCAGATGGCTCTTGCTGCAAAGTTTGGTTCTCAGGGTTCTCCTGGTCCAATTACGTGTCATTATTGTGGTGCTTCTGGATATGATAAGACCCGTTGCTTCCTACTTCATCCTGAGTTGAATCAACGTTATTCTCACCCTCGTGGTACTGATAACCCTTTCACTGTTGCTTTAGTGGAGGCTACTCCTGCTCCTAGGTCTCGTAATCTCCCTAATTTATAGGAGTTACAGACTGAGATTGGTCGTTCACTAGTAGTTCTCATAGCCCATTGTCTTCCACTACTGCCATCCTTGCTACAAGTATTTCTACTGCTTTCCATGTTCATTCTGCTAGTCTATCATGGGTTTTGGATTCTGGGGCTAATGATCATGTGAGGGGTGAATTTTTTTTTCTTTCTTTCTTCTTCAATCCCTACTACTATTGCCCAATCTATGTGTCTTGCTGATGGTTCTTCATCCTCTATTCATCATAAGGATGTAGTGTCTTTATCCCTTACCATTACTTTATTGTCTATTTTGCATGTTCCAAATTTTGCCTATAAGCGTGATGGGCTTTACTACTTTAGGGATCTACCGGACGAGCCTTCCTCTTCATCATTAGCTAGTTTTCAGGCCTTTGTTTTGCCTATTTCAATGTTTTGTGTTTTTATATTCAAACTTTAGAATTATGGCATGTTTGTATGAGTCATGTTAATTTTCAATATTTATGTCAACTTTTTCCTTCATTTAATAAAGCTTGCAAAGATTTTAAATTTCATTGTGTGTTTTGTGAGTGTCTCAGCATACCCGTACTAGCTATATCCCTCATATGACTCGTGCTCCTAGTACTTTTGATCTTATACATGCAGATGTCTGGGGTCCTTCCCCTGTCACTGCTTTTTCTAATCATAGGTATTACTTGACTTTTATTGATGATCACACTAGGTGCACTTGGGTTTATCTATTTCGTTGTAAGTCTAACGTGTTTCCCATTTTTGTTCAGTTTTTTCAAATGGTTAAAACTCAGTTTCATACAGTTAGGAATATATGTTCTAATAATGATGGGGAATATATTTCTAATGAATTTCGTTCCCATCTCAATCAAACTGGTATTCTTCAACAACTTACTTATCCTCAGACCCCTGAACGCAAAAGCCGTCATATTATGTCTGATATCTAATGTCCTTTTCGGGGTATAGGTGTTCCCAAGTCTTATTGGCATATAGCTGTCCTTACTTCCGTTTTCCTCATTAATAGGACCCCTAGTTATGTGTTGCATGGTCTCACTCCGTTTCATATCCTTATGCCCACTACCACTTTATTTCCTCTCTTACCTCATGTCTTTAGGTGTACTTGTTTTGTTCAAAATCGGAGTCCCACTCGCACTAAGTTAGATGACACATCTATTCGTTGCGTCTTCTTTGGGTACTCTTCTATATCCAAAGGGTATAGGTGTTATGATCATGTGTCTCGTCACTTTCACCACAATTTGGATGTTACTTTTTATGAGGATCTTTCTTTCTTTGGTAATAGCCCTCCTTTGCAGACTTCTACTCGCGCTACTTCCAGTGTTCGCCTAATGCCCATTTTGGACGAGGTTCAGGATGAGGTTGCTCTCCTCCCTCCTTCTCAACCTTCGCCTTCTCTCCTTCCCTCCCCTTCCCCCCAAATTATAGGTATACTACACACTCAGATGCACCCTACCACCTCTCCGATTTGTGGGTCAGGTAACTCTTCGCCTTTAGCTCTGTCTCCTCCACCTCCTCATAACCCACCTTTGGATCAACATTCTCTAAATTGTTGGGGTTATTTGAGTAGTATTAATCATCTAATTTCACAGTATCTCTCCTATGACAAGGTTTTCAATTCTTGTCATTCTTTCTTTGGCAAGCTTGAATCGGAGTCCATTCCTCGTTCTGTGTCCAAGACACTCTATAATCCCAAATGGGTTGAGGCTATGCAAACTGAGATGGCGGCCTTAGAACAGAATCACTTGGGATCTTGTACCTTTACCTACTGGGGAAAGTACTGTTGATTGCAAATGGGCGTTCACTATAAAATACCTTGTTGATGGCTCAATTGACTGTTACAAAGCCCGCCTAGTGGCCAAAGGTTTCACACAGATTCCTGGTAAGGATTTTGGCATCACTTTTGCTCTTGTCGCCAAGCTTACTTTTGTGCGTCTCTTTATATCTCTTGCAGCATCACATTCTTGGCCTCTTTATCAACTTGATGTCAAGAATGTGTTTCTTCATGGGGATCTCCTTGAGATGATTTTCATGGCTCCTCCACCCGGTTTTCAGGCTAAGGGAGAGTATTCGGGGAAAGTGTCGGTTATGCAAGTCTTTATATGGTCTGAAACAGTCTCCACGAGCATGGTTTGGTTGCTTCAGTTCTGTTATCATATCTATAGGCTTTGTTCAATGCCACTCAAATCATACTTGTTTCATTCGCCGTAATTTTGCGTGTTAGTGTATTGCCTTGTTAGTTTATGTGGATCATATTATTCTCACGGGCGATGACTCTGTCGGCATTCGTCAAGTAAAGAAAGACTTGGGCTAAACTTTTGATATTAAGGATCTAGGATGTCTCAAGTATTTTTTGGGAATTGAGGTGGCTCGCTCAAGGTAGGGGATCTCCTTATCTCAAAGGAAGTACATTCTTGACTTGCTTAAGGTTACAGGTATGTTAGGGTGTAAACCTACTTCTCCTCCTATGGATCCTAATGTCAAGCTCATGTCAGAGTCTGGTGCATTGCTAGATGACCTAGGCATGTATCAGTGCCTTGTTGGATGCCTCATTTATTTGACCAACACTTGACCTAACTTGACATTTGCAGTTAGTGTTGTGAGTCAGTTCATGCATGCACCTCGTAAATAGCACCTTGACACGGTTCATCACATTTTGAGTTATTTGAAGACTTCTCTTGGCTTAGGATTGTGCTTCACAACTAGTCTTCAATCTGGGCTCTCCTGTTTCACCAATGCTAACTATGTAGGGTCTAGAACTGATCAGCATTCCACTTCTGGCTTTTGTACTTTCTATGGTGGTCATCTTATATCATGGAAAAGTAAGAAGCAGACAGTTGTTTCTAGATCTTCTGTAGAGGCCGAGTATAGGGCTATGGCACATGGGACGTGAGATTCTTTGGCTTCGCTCTATTATGGCAGAATTAGGTTTTAAGGAGACGGTTCCTTCCTCTTTATTTTGTAATAACAAATTTGCCATTATGTTATCCTCTAATTTTGTGCTTCATGAGCGCATTAAGCATATCGAGGTTGACATACATTTCATTAGAGAGAAGGTTTGGACAAGCATTGTAAGTCAATCCTTTGTCTCTTCTTCTCAACAGTTAGCAAATATGCTCACAAAGTCTATGGAACCAATGTTGCTCCAGTCATCTATTGACAAGCTGCGTTTGTTGAATGTCTTTACACCAGCTTAAGGGTGAGTATTGGATATAGGAATCAAAATATTTTTATTTTTAGTAGATTGTATTGTTTATATTGTTTCCTAAATTGTATCATGAATATATTATATATATACTGTGAGAATATTAGGTTAGGCAGTGTTTCCTTTTTTGAGAGATTGTATGCATATATATGGCAGTGTTTCCTTCAATTTTGGGGTTAGGTTTACTATATAATCAGATTTATTGTTTGTATTATTACACAATTGAATATACCGAAAACTTTTAGAAATCTTACATAGTATCAGAGCTAGGTTCGAAACCCTAGCAACCATTGTCCAAGCTTCTCTGCTTCGTTGAGTTCTTTGGTTCAACTTTCTGAATACGTGCGACCTATTTGGTTCGAGATTGGGTTTGGTTCGTCTGGTCCTCTATTTGTGTCATTGTCTGATTCACATAGGTTATCCAGCCTGGTTCGTAACTCCTTTACGGTCGGCATCTCTGGTTCATCCGACATCTCTGGATCTCGCGATTTTTGGCTCTAGTTCATCGCCATCGTGGTTCGTCTTCGCTAGTTGAAAGGACATCCGTCTTGACCCCTCTTTGGTTCATGACCTTCAGTTGGAACTCCTTTCACTACTGGTCTTCTCTCTCCTTTGATTTCGTCGACTTCGGGTTCGTCAAGTGGTTCTCACGAGTGATCCTTGTTCGCTGATCCTCTGAGCACTAAAGTTCTTTCTTTCTTCTACTCTGGTATCGCGACCCATCGCGAGCTCTCTAGTTTAATCTGGTTTCAGAATTGCAACACTAGGCTGCTCTCTCTCTCTCTCTTGTTCGACTAGTTCGTCAGGTCATCTAGGTTGTCGGGTCATCTGATCTTGATTTGGTTACTTTGGTCTATTTTGGGTTTATTACACTTGAACCCCTGGTTTGGCTATTTTGTTTGATTACATTTGAACCCCTCAGTTTTCTGGTTACTATGAAGCTTCTGGCTTCTGATGAGTGTGCCTTCTGCCATTAGAGGGGCCATTGAAAGTATCATTGTCCCAAAAAGGGATGTATGTCTACTTTATGTGTGTCTGCCTAAATTTTTCAGCAATTTCCAATCCAGTTCTGCTCCTTTCCTCTGAGTACCATTCAGCCTCACACTAGTTCTACTGCATCTGCTCCAACTCTTGATCCTGACTTGGCTTCCTTGAGTGCTCAAATTAGTCAGTTTCAGCATATTCTGTCTACTTCTCAGCCCTCCCCGTCTGTTTCGGTTGTTTCCTCTCTTCATTCAGGTTTGCTTGGGTCTTCTTTAGATAGCTCTTCGTCTGTCTAGATTTTTGACTTTGTTGCCTCTCATCATATGACTCCCCATCTCTTCTTACTTCAAAATCGTAGGTATCTCTTTGTCTATCTGGGTTTTTGACTCTGATGCCTCTCATCATATGACTCCTCATCTCTTCTTACTTCAAAATTTACTCCTCCTCCCTTTCCGATTACTGTTAATGCCGCTAATGGGTCTGGTATGTCTGTTATATCTGTTGGGTCTGTCTTACCGTCTGCTATGTTTGTTGTCTCTATTCCATCTGTGCTTTATATTCCTCAGTTATTTGTCAGTTTATTATCTATCAGTCAACTTGATGCCTATGTTGATTCTGATTGGGCTGGTGATGTTACTGATCGCAAGTCCACGTCTGGTTTCTGTATGTTTCTTAGCGATTCCTTGATCTCTTGAAAAAGCAAGAAACAAACTGTTATTGCTCACTCTATTGCTGAAGCTGAGTACTGTGCTGTAGCTTATGCTACTGCTAAGATTGTTTGGCTTCGTTGTCTCCTATCTGATTTGGGTGTCCCTCAGTCTTTTCCGACCTCCCTCTATTGTGACAACCGTAGTGCCATTCAAATTACCCTGTCTTCCATGAGCAGACCAAGCACATTGAGATTGATTGTCACTTTGTTCGTCAGCATCTGCAGTCCGGCTCTATCTCGCTTCTTTTCGTCTCTTTGACTCTACAACTTGCTGACTTTTTTACCAAGACTCACACCACTGCTTAGTTTCAGTTCCTTCTTGGCAAACTCCAAGTGTTTTCTACTACAACACCTTGAGTTTGAGTAGGGATGTGAGAATATTAGGTTAGCCAGTGTTTCCTTTTCTGAGTGATTGTATAGGTATATATATATATGGCAGTGTTTTAGGTGTATATATATTGCAGTGTTTCCTTTAGGTTACGTTTATATATGTGGCAGTGTTTTAGGTGTATATATAGCAGTGTTTCCTTTAGTCTTGGGGTTAGGTTTACTATATAATCAGATATATTCTTTGTATTATTACACAATTGAATATACAGAAAACTTTCAGAAATCTTACATTTACGTGGCCTCTACCTCATTCATAGGTAAGCCAAAACACATTCTTTTCATTATATTGGACGTCGCTAAGAAATTGGTCAGGACACACTAATTCATCTTTGGAGGCGGAAGTAGGAAAGGAAGGAAGAGTATAGTAGGGAAGATGTTCAAGAAAGAAAACATGGCAAGAAACATATAGCCTGTGAGTCACAAGATCATAACACCGATACCCTTTCTGATGAACCCCATAACCTAAGAATGCACATAATACCGATCGCGCACTATGTTTTGTACACTCCGGCTGAGGAAGTAGGACAAAACCCAAACACATGAATGACAGAATAGCTGGGAATTTGGGCAAAAAATGCCTCAGCTTTTTCCTGTACTGTATATAGTTGTCTAACAGCTGTAATTCAGGACGTTCCATAAGAACCAGTTGATCCCAATACCCTGTCATCTCATTGTGGAATTCCTTAACAGATTTATCTCTTTGCAAAGTACTCTGAATGGACATCTCCAACTCGTATTGCTTAGCGTAATTAGATTCAAGATATAGAGTCTGCAGATAATTCCAAACTTTTTGTGCAATAAGAAATTTGGAAAAGTTCATAGCGATACTAGGCTCCACAGAATCGTGAAACCAGGTGAGGACTTAGGTGTTAAGAAAGATACCAAAAATATATAATACCAAAAAATAATGTATGTTTCACAGTGTAAATTGTAAAGTTTGCTAGGATCCTACCTATTTTGATCCTTCATTGACTTTCTATGTTTGTATAAAAACTCTATGATGTTCCCTCCTATGCCTAAAACTTCAGTATTTTCCTTTAGGGAAACCCCCTCATCATTGTTTCTTTTGTATGCATAAAGGTTTGTTGGTATTCAATGTGCTGAACTAAGGCTATTTTTCTTTAGGAAACCTGTATTTCTCTCATTTGATGCTCCACATTACTTATCTTGGTTTCTGCTCATTCAGGGTTCGGTTTCATTATGGTCATCCAGATGTTTTTGATAGGTTATTTCACCTTACAAGGGGAGGTGTTAGCAAAGCATCCAACACTATTAACTTAAGTGAGGATATATTCGCTGGTATGCCCATCCTCTCAAGTTCTCTAATTTTGTATTTCCAGTTTTTTCTTCTTCTCTTTTGGAGGTGGAGGGAAGGAGGTACTAATCTTGTCTTACCAAATAGCTCTTGTGATGGCACCTGAATGCAGGCTTCAATTCTACACTTCGTGAAGGAAATGTTACTCATCATGAATACATACAAGTTGGGAAAGGAAGAGATGTGGGCCTTAACCAGATTTCTCAATTTGAGGCAAAAATTGCTAATGGCAATGGAGAGCAGGCATTGAGTCGTGATCTATACAGGCTTGGACACCGTTTTGACTTTTTTCGAATGTTGTCATGTTACTTCACCACAGTTGGTTCCTATTTCAATACCTTGGTATGTTGCAATTATACTCTTTTCTTCACAGGTTTAAATTATCTTTGTTTTCTGAGCTTCTTCATATTTCTTCTTGCAGATTACTGTTCTCACTGTATATGTATTCCTTTACGGCCGCCTTTATCTTCTTCTTAGTGGGCTTGAGGAGGCGCTGAACAAACAACCAGCAATTCGAGACAATAAGCCTCTCCAAGTGGCTCTTGCTTCTCAATCATTTGTGCAAATTGGATTTTTGATGGCCTTGCCTATGTTGATGGAGATTGGATTAGAAAGGGGCTTCCGAACTGCACTAAGTGAATTCATACTAATGCAGCTACAACTGGCACCAGTATTTTTCACATTTACTCTTGGAACAAAGACCCACTATTTTGGAAGGACTTTACTCCATGGAGGAGCAAAATACAGGCGTACAGGTCGAGGGTTTGTGGTGTTTCATGCCAAATTTGCTGAGAACTATCGTCTCTACTCCCGTAGTCACTTTGTCAAGGGACTTGAGCTAATGATACTGCTAATTGTCTACCAAATTTTTGGTCAAACCTATAGAAGTGCAGTTGCTTATGTTTTGATCACAATATCAATGTGGATCATGGTGGGCACCTGGCTTTTTGCGCCCTTCCTCTTCAATCCTTCTGGTTTTGAGTGGCAAAAGATTGTGGATGATTGGACTGATTGGAATAAGTGGATAAGCAACCAAGGTGGTATTGGTGTACCCCCAGAAAAAAGTTGGGAATCTTGGTGGGGGCTGGAACAAGAACATCTTCGTCATTCTGGAAAGTCGGGTATAGCTGCCGAGATATTGTTAGCTTTACGATTTTTTATCTACCAATATGGGCTTGTTTATCACTTGACCATCACAAAGAGTACGAAAAGTTTTCTGGTATGTAAATTGCTGCTGATTTGTGATGCCTATGTTCTCTTTCAAAGTGATAACATCAGATAGATTTTTTATTGTAGCTGTGTGTCTATGGGTCACAGGTATATGGCATATCATGGCTGGCTATCCTTCTAATCTTGTTTGTGATGAAGGTAAGAGGCAAATTCCTCACAATTCTGCTATAAATGTTTTGGGAAAACAGGACTTAAGAAATTACATTCTCTATGGAATGAAGGTACCACATTTATTGTTATATTGGTAGAAGCAAGCTGTCAATATCAAACTCTTGTGAATTCCTTTTTAGGTGGTTGTGATTCACTTGTAAGTTTCATACAAAGTTGAAAGCAAAACATATGTTTGTATTGAAAAAAAAATAGCCAAAAATGAAGTACAACATAAATAGGAAAACAACCAAAACCTTAAAAGCCTAATTACAGATAATAGGACTAAACTACCCTTAATAAAACCCTAAAGCCTAATTACAAATAATAAAACTAAACTATCCTTAATGACTAAACTAAATAACAAGAACATAAACATAACATATTTCACACACACACCCCAAACTGAGGATGGGAGTGCAGAGAGCATCGAAAGTTTGTTAAGAAGAAAACAAAAGTGGGTAGTAGTGAGTCTTCGTAAAGCAATCGGCCAACTGGAGAGAGAAGGGAACAAAAGGAAGAGTTAAAGTGCCAACCTGAAGATACTACCGAACAAAATGACAAAGGAAGACAATAATAAGCATCGCAACAATTACCAAATGTAGCAAAGAGCACGTAACAAGGCAACCCAATGGGTGGAACGAAGAGCAGAGACAAATTGGCTGAGAATGTGGACAGTATAAGAGAGACATCCAGGCGAGTTGTTACAGTGAGGTAAACAAGACAACCGACCAACTCACAATACATAGTAGGATCCTAAAGAAGAACTCCATCGAAAGCAAAAAACTTAGCATGCAATTCAATAGGAGTATCCACAGTCTTGGCATTAGGAGATTGGTACGAGAAAGGTTATCACTAGCATATTTAGTCTAAAACAAAAGATATCGGCAACCTCAATACCAAGTAAATACCAAAAGGACCCCAAATCCTTTATCTCAAATTTCTAAAAACCTCATTGCTTAACCTCCTAAATAGTACTAGAGTTGGACCCAATGATGATCATATCATCCATATATAGGAGAAGAAGAACAAGACTAGCAGAAATATGATGAACAAAAAGTGCCGAATCATGTAGGCTTGGACAAAAACCAGTCTTGAGAACAACAGACTGAAACCACTCATGCCATGCCCATGTAGACTGCTTGAGACTATAGAGGGCATGGTGATTATGGCAAACAAGACTTAGAGGATGAGAAAGACCAGTTGGAGGTCACATATACACTTCCTCTACAAGATATCCATTAAGAAAAACATTCTTGACATCTAAATGAAACAAAGGCCATTGATAGGTAGTAGCAACAGAGATAAAAGTATGAAATCTTGGCAACGGGAGCAAAAGTCTCTTCGTAATCTATCTTATACTCTTGAGAAACCCCTCCTTTGCAACCAAACGGGCTTGGTAACATTCCAAAGAGCCATTAGAAAGAATCTTGACCTTGTAGACCCATTTGCAACCCACAAGATTCTTACCAGCAGGCAACGGAAGGTGCAGTAGAGTTAGAGGAATGGGAGCTTGACGATGCTTTGTGACGTTTGTAAACAAGGAGAGGAGTAGAAGAAGGATCTGGAGCACTAGTAGAAGGCAAAGTGGACACCTCAAGGTCAGAGACAAACTCATCTGGGGGTACATCGAGAGGCCATGGATCAATATGTGAACTAATTCATCCTTGGCAATGAGAGCAGGAGTGGAATGAATGGTGAAGGTAATTTCTCTAGAAAGATGACATGCCGAAACACACAAAGCTTTTTGGTCACAAGATCATAACAATAGTGACCCTTCTGATGAATACTATATTCCAAGAAAACACATAAGACATGATGAGAGCTAAGTTTAGAACAGTCCCATTGGGGAAGAAAAACAAAGCAAGTAGAATCAAATACACGAAGAAGAGAATAATTAGAAATCTCACCAAAGAGGCGCTCGTATAGAGAAGCACCAGAGAGAAGAAGGTCAGGCATGCGATTAAGAAGATAGGCAACGGTAAGTACAGATTCTCCCCAAAAGATGGAAGGGACGGACGAGGAGAGAATAATGGATCGAGCGGTGTGAAGGAGATGTCGAGGTTTTCTTTCAGCTCAACCATTCTATGCAAGAGTATCAGAACAAGAGGGTTGATTAATTGTACAATGTGTAGCTAAGAACTTAGCAAACTCAAAAAGGAAGAACTCACACCCAAATTAGAACGGAGAATTTTAATGGTGGTAGAGAAGTGGGTGTTGAGCATGGAGTGAAAATTATAGTGAGTCTTATAGAAATAAGATTTTTAGATCAGCTAGTAAACCCTATGTAAACCGGCTAAAGTCATCCACAAACTATACATAATACTGGGAACCACCCCTTGTAGCAATTGGCAAAGGTCCCCACAAATTGGTATGTACCAATTGAAAAAGGGCTGAAGAAATAAAACTACTTTTTGGAAAGGGGAGAGCAGACATCTTTGCAAACTTACACCCACTGCATTATGAAATGTCACTAATAGAGACTTACTTATATGACCAGATTTTACTAAAAGTTTCAAACGATCACTAGATAAATGCCCTAGTCGAGAATGCAAAAGGTAAAAAGGAAAGGACTGGTGATTTAAATAAAAAGATGACATAGCAGTTGAAGGAGATGTTAGAGGCAGATGAAAGTGCTCCAAAGACATAAAATTCACCAACTCTACGTCCAAACACAATTTGCCTCATTAGATGCCTGATCTTGCACTACACAATCAGAAGAAGAAAAGAGAACATCATAACCTGAATCAGATACTTGACTAATAGAGAAGAGACTTAGAGATAGTTGAGGAACATAAAGCATGAGGAAGGGACAAGAGAGAAGAGGAGATGGAACCAATCGAACTAACAGAGATAGGGGATCCATTAGCAGTAGCAATAGTAATGGGGAAGGAGGGAGAAACACAATTGCTAAGAAGAAACAAAACAGGAGTCATATGATGAGAACAACCAGAGTAAAAAATCCATGTGGTAGAGAGGATACCTGAGGTAAAAGAACTATGCAAACCTGACAAAGTGGTGGTCATAGCAGAAGCCTGAGAAGAAATGTTCAGATGGGAAGCCATGAATAGCAAAAAAGTCGGGGCAAACCAGTACCAAAAACTCAAACATTAACTCCCATTCGTAGCTCCAGTCTCAATCGAAGAACCGAGATAAATGACAAAATTGCAATCAAGAACAATTCATCAAGACTCCGAACAAGGGCTGCGAACTGCGATTGCCGAACTGAAGTAGGACTGAAGTTGCAAAGAACTAAAGCTGCGAACAACTGCTGCAATGATGCTACTGTGATGATGCTGCAAATTGTGAACTGTGCTTGACCACTGGTTTCCAGCATCAGAATGCTTAGTTGCTAGGGGGGCTTCCATTGGCCTTGCAAAGCAGTCGAAGTAGAACAACACAAAGAACCGAAGCAAATGAAAGTCACAAACTAACCACAGCTTGAGTCAAAACAAGGCAGCTCAAAACCAAGACAAATGGAGGGCACGAGCATGGCACAGGATGAGTCAAACAGGCCACAAACTGAATCAAGCCTGATTGCCAATAATAGGACTAAACTGCCCTTAATGAAACCCTATGGCCTTGTTTGATTAACAAGATTAATAATGAAATGATTAATAATCCCATGAATTAGTGTAGGATCAATTATCCAATTAAATTAGTGAGATAAACATTTATTATGTATTCATTTTATTTTTTTTCTTTCATACTTGAAATTATGATCCCCAACCCCTCTCAATATTAAAAATTTGCCAATTTTGTCAGATTAAATGTTTGTCATACATGTAATCCGGTTAATAAAATTTGCAATCAAACATAGGATTGTGAGTTCATGGACTAACAATTCCAATCTTATGCTATAATTCTACTAATCAAAAATGCCCTAAAAGCCTAATTATAGATAATAGGACTAAACTATCCGTAATGAAACCCTAAAAGCCTAAGTACTAATAATAACCATTAATGACTAAACTAAATAACAAGAACATAAACATATTTCATAGTAATATGAAGTCAAACAAGGCAATAATTTTGTGTGTGTGTGTGCGCGCGCGAGAGCGTGCTTCCCTTAATAATCTTCTTTTCTTTTTTCTTTTTTCTTTTTTTGGGTATGTTTATTTGACATTTCTATATAAAAGTCCTTGAAGGAAAGGAAAGAAAAGAAAATGAATTGAGTTTGTTTTCTATGCGATAGCTCATCTGTTAAACATGTACCTCCAGACAAAGTAACTGCTACTTTCCTGTTAGAATTTGAATGTTATTTGTGATATTATATATGACTTATTGGCTTAGAATTTGAGTATTGCAATATAAATCCAATTATAGAATATAAAGCAATTCTTTTTGAAGCCTGGGATTATTGCAATTTTCAGTGGACTAATCATGTCAATATAGCATTTCTGGCCACTTTTCCTCATTTGATTAGCTTCTTCTGTTTAATATTCCCTCAGACTGTTTCTGTTGCACGGCGAAAGTTCAGTGCAGATTTCCAGCTCATGTTTCGGCTAATCAAGGGATTGATCTTTCTTACGTTTGTCTCCATTCTCATTACTCTGATTGCACTCCCCCATATGACGATGCAAGATATTGTAGTGTGCATTCTTGCCTTCATGCCAACTGGTTGGGGTTTGCTTCTGGTCAGTGAAATATGTTGGTTTCATTTTGCAATTATTTATTTGTAGTTTTATATACTTTGTAACTATCATTAAATTTTATTTGTTTCAAACTTTGGCTTAGTTTAGCAAGTTCCAGAACTATCATGCTTCATCTTTAGGGTGCTGGACACATCCTTAGGCCAACCACAATTAGAAGATTTTGATTGCGTAAAACCATACTTCATATGATGACAGATCATAAGAAACCAATATTTAAGGCAAGGCACCTTGCCAAGTGGCTCTAGGGCAGGAGTTCCTTTTTTTTTTTTTTCTCTTCTTTTCACAATGCAAAGAAGCAGCATACTATTTGCTCCCGGTCCTGCATGGTGCAGGAGTCGATCTTCTATGGGACAAAATAAAAAAAAATAAAATACACCTATGGACCTATGGTTCCTAAAGTTTGTGTGTTGTGTCTATTTTAGTTCTCCAATTTTATCAATCTTGTTCATTTCATCCCTAAAGTTTTCAATTTAAGTCAAATTGGTCCAATTACAAACAATTATCAAAATCATTAACAAAATAATTACAAAATCCACCTATTCTGCCTAAAGAATGCTTATTGTGTCACTTTAGTTGCCAA
This sequence comes from Camellia sinensis, assembly GCF_055761805.1. NCBI lineage: Eukaryota > Viridiplantae > Streptophyta > Magnoliopsida > Ericales > Theaceae > Camellia > Camellia sinensis. Next base: position 8,329,561 of record NC_138974.1, on the reverse strand, counting down.
AGTTTTCGTTTTGTCTATTTTGTCCCTCAATATTGTAAATCAATGATTCGTCTTCTTCATAGTGTTTAGGGACCAAAGTATCAAAATTAAAACTTTGGGAGCCATATTTACACGAAACTCATACTTTAAGGGACTACAGTGTATTTCATTATCATTTTGTTAACAATTTAATGGACAATTTGAAATTTGACTTAAACTTATAATTTTATGGATGAAATTAACAAAATTAAAACTTTAGGATCAAAGTGACAGAACGGAGCACCTATAAACCTGTTGATTTAGATCTTTTTTATGAAGTAATAATTTTTAAGTGGTGGAACCTAATTCTGTAAACTGATTTTAGCATTGTAATCTTACTTGCCGCTCATAATTTTGTCGATATACATAATATGCTTTGTTGGTTGTGTGAACTTTGTTTTTGTATATAAGCTTAGTTGATGTGCCTTTGTTCGTTCCCTTTGGTCCAGATTGCTCAAGCTTGCAAGCCTCTTGTACAACGAGCTGGGTTGTGGGGATCAATTCAAACGCTTGCCCGTGGCTATGAAATTGTGATGGGTTTGTTTCTTTTCACTCCAGTTGCATTTCTCGCCTGGTTTCCTTTTGTTTCAGAATTCCAAACCCGTATGCTGTTCAACCAAGCATTCAGCAGAGGTCTACAAATTTCTCGTATTCTTGGTGTTGGTGGCCATAGGCGTAATAAGCATAGGAAAGATCGCATGTCGTCTGCTACTAGTAACAAGGATTAATTTTAGTGCTGGCTGCGCAGCAATCTTAATGTTAAACGACCATCAGATTTCTTCATGGATATCCAATCCATCCTCCTATTTAGTCCTGTTTTGTAAGCTGCTTTTGTAATTAGTGTGTTATGTACAGCCTTTTTTGCTTGTTAGAATAGAGCTAATCTTGTCATGTATGCAACAATGCATATTATACAGTTCATTTGAAGTAAAATATCACTAGGAACTCAAGTATGAGAGTTTCTTTCAGTCCACCTATTTATATATTTAGTTATTTACTCTCTCTCTCTCTCTCTCTCTCTCTCTCTCTCTCACTTAGGAAAGAACATAACTTCATTAAGCAGGACCTATCAGTATCAGTCATAATAAAAGAAAGGTAAGGTAGGACAGCCCATACCCAAGTCCGGTAAGCAAGCAACAACATAGTTAACTTTGCCTCTACCTTTTTTTTTTTGCACCCCCACTTTTTACTAATTCTTATCCCTTACCCTATCCTTATCCTTCTAAATCTTAACCCTACACCACCGCCAAGCCACCACCTCCGACTATTGCTATCACCATGCCACTCTTTCTAGGAATCATTGGGAGACAGTAGTCCTTCAAGTTGTCATGGTGGAGTTTCTAAAGAGGCTTGCCAATGTTGAAAGGCTGAATGGGACCAATGGGACACATGCATTATGAATGAAGGTAAGGAATGAAGGTAGAATTGGGATTAAGATTGGTGCTTAAAGAAATGATTTTGTTAACATGTATCCTTAAGGCACATGTTGAGAAGTTTAAAAGAATTGTACATCTTGCATGAAAGTGAGTGTAATAAAGAGTACAATCTTTTTAAGTTTGTTTAGCATGTGTAAAAGACCCTTAAAGAAAAATAAATAAAAAGTAAAATATTTAGATTGGGCTCAAAGAGAAAAGATATGGACCATTAGTAGCACTCTTCAAAATAATTAAGGGTAGAATAAGATTATATAAATTTTTATAAATTATTTTTACTTATTGTTAATGTGTGTACATTTAGGGGTTAGTTGTCCTTTTTTAGTTATTTATAGTAGCTGTTAATTAGATTAGTTGTATTAGTTAATTGTAAATCTTTTCCTTTTTTGTATTGCCTTGTATAGCTATATATACCTCCATATTGGAGAAGAATAAAATAATCTGCTCTATTCCAGCATGGTATCAAAGCATTGATCCTAAAACTTTTCCTCTGTTTTTCCTCCAATGATTTTTACCCTAACATATTACCCGACCAATTCTGATCTGGTTTGAAAAGTTTGCCGTTGCCATTGTCGCTGGAAACTACTTTACTATCGCTGCTATGCAATCTTTCTGCCGATTATTGCTATTCTTCCCATTCACTCTCAACATGGGCGACAAAAAATTTATTGCTACCCCTTCTCCGACAACTATGATTGTGCAGTAGGACAACATGTCTCTAGAAATCACCCTAGACAAATTGGATGGCTCAAATTACTCCATGTGGTCTCAGAGTGTGGAGATGTATATCACAGGAAGAGGAAAAGTGCAGAATTTAACTAGGAAAAAAAAAAACTTAAAACCGATGAAACAAATGCTGCTTACTCTACTTGGTTGGAAGATAATGCCATGGTTAAATCTTGGCTTCTTAATTCAATGACCTCTAACGTTAGGGTTGTTTTTCTTTGTCTCTCTACTGCTCATGATGTTTGGGATACAGTTTTCCAAACCTATTTTGTTGGCAAGGATGTTTCACATATGTATGAACTTCGATGCCGGGCTCATGAGACATGCCAGAATGGCAAGTTTGTGGCTGATTACTATGGTGCTCTTCAACTTATTTGGCAGGAATTGGACTACCTTCGTCCGAGTGTAATGAAGTGTGCCACAGATGTTGCCACCCAGAAAAAGGAGATTGAGAATGATCGTTTATATGATTTTTTGGCTGGTCTTGATCCTAGTTTGGACCAGGTTCGGAGTCAAGTCTTGGCTCAAGATCCTCTTCCCAATCTTCGTAATGCTTTCGCCTTTGTACGACGTGAAGAGCTTCGTCAAACTACTATGATGGCTTGAAAATTTCATAATGGATCTGCTATGTTGGTTGGTGCTTCTCCTCAATCTTTGCCGATGGGTTCAGATATGACTTCTGGTAATTTTCAATCACCATCAGTATTTTGTAGGTCAAAAAATTCTGGCAATAGGAACTGCACCTACTGTAACGGTACCAATCATGTGCGAGAAACAAGTTTTAAATTGAATGGGTATCCAGAGTGGTTTGTTCGGAAAAAAAAGGGAACTACAAAAAAAAAATGGGGGAGCAATCTAGGACCTCAAGCTCATCATACCTCTACAGACTCTCAAGCTTCTGTCCTTTCTCTAGTAGATCAATCTACTCAACAAGTTTCTTTGGCTAATAATGCTTTCTACTTCCTTAGCCAGCACAGGTAATTCTGGATTCACTTTGAGTACCACTCTTGTTCCTTTTGTTAACCCTTGGATCATAGATTCAGGAGCTTCAGATCATATGACCAATGACTCTAAACTGTTTGCTTCCTATACCACTTCTCCTAGAAATACTGTTAAGGTTGCTAGCGGTCTTTCTACCCCAGTTCTTGGGGCTAGTTCTATTCCTTTATCATCTTCTCTATCTCTTTCATCAGGCCTACATGTTCTTGGCCTCTCTAATAATTTATTGTCTATCAACCAGATTACCAAGCATCTAAATTGTTGTGTAACCTTTTTTTCCACTTACTGTCTTTTTTAGGATATTCTTACGAAGAAGACGATTGGTCTTGGTAGAGAAAGTGGGGGTCTATATTACTTGGACTTGTAAAAATCACCTGTTTTAGAGGTTAGCCATGTGTATCAATTAGGCAGGGTATTTTCCTATCTCAGAGAAAGTATGTTTTGGACCTATTGAGCAAAACCAGAATGCTAGCTTGCCAACCTATTGATACTCCAATTGAGCAAAATCACAGATTGGGGAATGACAATGTTGATCAGGTTTCATCTAATAAAGAGAGGTACCAAAGGTTAGTTAGGAGATTGATTTACTCATCTCACACACGACAAGATTTGGCTTATGCTGTAAGTGTGGTAAGTCAGTTTATGCATTCACCTAATGAAGCCCATATGGATGCTATTCATCGGGATCTTCAGGTATTTGAAATTCGCATCTGGTAAGGGTTTAATGTTTTCTAAACATGATCATCTAGATGTTAAGGGGTATACAAATGCTAATTGGGCAGTGTGTGAGTGATTTTCTAACCACACTGCTCAATTAGTAACCAGCTGGAGAGCACAAGCAGAATAGATGGCACTTGGCTGACCTGCAACAGAAAGAAAAGATTCCGGCGGTGGTTCGTCCACCCGGGGCACTCCGACGATCAAGTCAGTATATCTCTCAAAGATAAATCAAGTGTTAAACTCACAAGCTTGAGTATCAAAAGCATACCTTAGACCCATGCGGTGCCTCTCTTTTATAACCAACATAAACCTAGTCCCAATAGAAGCCTAACTTCTATGGACTCAAGATTACTGCTAATCTTGGACTCCCAGTAAGATTAGGATAAACTCTCTAAGAGTCTTATCTTAATACAAACTGAAGTCTTCTCTCATTCTAGGACTCTTGCCCCTCATCCTTTTATCTCAGATTCCGATATCTTCGGAGGTAACCTTGGCCTATCTGAGATAACCTCAGCATAACAACTAGGACACGTGGCACCTCGGCTGACACGTCGTCGTCACCTTGGCCACGTGTTGGTACTCAGAAAATATATCCCCACAACTGCCCCCTAGGTTCTATTACCTCGACATTCTGAGGTGATGGAACCTACACTGTTCGTTCATCTGTGCCCCTCTGTCCAAGATCAAACTCGCCGACCTCAAAGTTCCCTGGACTTTACTGTCCACTTCTGTCAAGTACCAAGCTTCATACTTTCCAAGCTGCTCGAGATCACACCTCCTAGCCGAGGTTCTTGTTCCATTAATTCGTAAACTCCAAGAGCTTTGCAACTGCTCCACTCACATTCTTCGGTGGGTTCCCGACTTTCAGTCATCTATTTGACTCCGGCGATCTTTATATCGGCGTTCATTTCTCTTGGTAGGTTCATAAACTCTTTTATTAAACTCAATCTTTCATAACTCTTCTGAATCCGTTTACTTGCCCTCTGTTGTCTTCTATTTTCGTCTGTTTTCAAGTTTTGAATTGTTTGAACGCCTGGCACTGTTCTTGCCATATCCGCTTTCTGTTGCTAGCATCGTGTCTGGGTCATTACTTTCTTGTTCTTCACATACTTACTTAGTGCCTGTGCACTTGGCTTTATTCTTGAACTTTGTCGTCTTCTTGACTCTGGTTTTTTTCTTTTTTCATTCAATCCTCTGGCTTTTTCTCTTTCTAGCTCTTTTGCTTAAATCCGTCATTGTTCCAAGCTTTCAAGCTCTGCAACTGTTTTCGTTCCTCTCCTCCGGTGAAGCTTACGTCATTCTATCATTTTCGCATCCGTCGTCAGACTTCGGCAATTCTCATTTCGGCTTCCCTCTTTCTGGTAAGCCGCTATTCCTCCTGGTTTTATTTCTTGTTGCTTTCCAAGAAGCTCTGCTTCATTGTTAATCACCATTGTTGTTTTGCCCGTTGTTTCCAAATCATCTTCTTGAATACACACTGTTCACACATCTGTTGATTTCTGCCACTATTTCTTGGCTTGACACACCTGTGCAATCTTTTTGTCTTGATTTCCTGATAGCTTCATCACCATTCTTGATTACGAATTACATTCTTGTTTCTATTTTCTGTGTCTTTTTTCAGATTCTTGCTTTCAATCCTTGCCTTCAAACTCCGAGGTACCAATCGCCGAGAAGAGCTTTGATCAAACTTTTCGGGAGATCGATGCTGAGCTCGAGGCCGAGAAGGCTGCTGAGAAGTCTTCCCAACTGTCTTCTATATCCTACCATTGATGCCAAGTAGTTTTGTTTCCTTCTTTTACTCCTTGTAGCTTGTACCTTGTACTTTGTCCTTCTTTGTATGCTTTTAATCCGGCCGACGTGCCATTTTTGTAGTCTGAATAATTTATTTTTCAATATTAAGGCCGAAGTGCCTTCTTTCTTCTTTAAATGCATTTCTCTAATTTCTTCTTTTGAATGAATGTCTTCTTTTTTCTGCTCTTGTATGATTTTACACTTAGAATAATTTGCATGTCTTCAAAGTACACCTGACTGTGCAATCTCTTCGGGTAAAATATCTCTGTCACAACTTTTAATCTTGTTCATCTCGGCCTTATCCTAACACTTGAAAATATTGTAACAAATATTTTCACAAGTGTTGCTTAGGACTTGTCACTTTCTCAATGTCTTCTATCAAGACTTCATTTTTCCATATTTCAAGTTTTGACAACCTGGTAGTCTCGGCAAGTACGCAGATATTTCTTGAGCTTGACTTTAACTTGTAAATTTTTGTCAAAAATTTCAACAAGTGTTTTAACCATCATCATTTATCATAACCTCGGCTTAACTTCAGCTTGTAAATTTTTCTCAAAATTTCAACAAGTGTTAAACCATCTTCCTTTCGATACGACCTCGGTTTAACTATAACTTGTAAATTCACACAGAATTTCAACAAGTGTTTACCAATCTTCTTCCGATACGACCTCGGTTTAACTTCAACTTGTAAATTCACACAGAATTTCAACAAGTGTTAAACATTATCTCGGTTTAACTTCAACTTGTAAATTCACACAGAATTTCAACAAGTGTTAAACATTATATCGGTTTAACCAACTTGTAAATTGCTACAAATTTCAACAAGTGATAAACATCATATCGGTTTAACCAACTTGTAAATTGCTACAAATTTCAATAAGTGGTAAACATCATATCGGTTTAACCAACTTGTAAATTGCTGCAAATTTCAACAAGTGGTAGATATATTCTTCTTCTCTCTGCCCCCTGCATGGCTTCCACATACTCCTTTGCGAACCTTATAAAAGGTCTTCAACCTGGCTAACTGCAATCCAACCTTGCGTGTTTTCTTTTTTTATCTTCTAGGATCTGAGATCTGCTCACTGAGCTCTTCTCTTCTCGGACTTAAGTGCCGAGATCTTGTCTGCTAGAATCTTGGATCTGCTCACTCAGGTTGAGCTCTTCTCTTCTCGGACCTACTCATCTAGGCCGAGATCATGTCTTCTAGGATCCAGGATCCAGGATCTGGAATCCAAGATCTGCTCACTTAGGATGAGTTCTTCTATACTTGAATGTTATCTCCTTGGGAGCGCTCATGCCCCCTGTCTTTGCATCCCTTCTGGAAGGGTCTTCGTTTCTCCGCATGTATCTATCTTTCCATACCTGGAGGTCATTTTCGTTGTAGTATCCACTTCGATCTGTTGTCTTTGGTGCGTCACCTTTCTAGCCGACGTCTTTCACTCCGTGACTCTGGTCACGAGTTTCTGTGTTGCGGTCGTCCCCTTCAACGTCGAGGTTGATAAGTCTCCCACTCCCAGCAGGAGCGTTGTCTCCAATCTGATCCTTCTGTCCGTCATTGGCCATCTATTCTTCTTTCTTTCATTGGCCATCTATTCTTCTTTCTTTCCCACAGACGGCACCAAATTGTGTGAGTGATTTTATGACCACACTGCCCGCTTAGTAACCAGCTGGAGAGCACCGGCAGAATAAATGGCACCTGGCTGACCTGGAACAGAAAGAGAAGATTCCAGAAGTGGTTCGTCCACCCGGAGGCACTCCGACGATCAAGTCAGTATATCTCTCAAAGATAAATCAAGTGCTAATCTCACAAGCTTGAGTATCAAAAGCATACCTTAGACCCATGGGGGTGCCTCTCTTTTATAGTCAACATAAACCTAGTCCCAATAGAAGCCTAACTTCTATGGACTCAGGATTACTGTTAATCTTGAACTTCCAGTAAGATTAGGATAAACTCTCTGAGAGTCTTATCTTAATACAAACTGAAGTCTTCTCTCATTCTAGGACTCTTGCCCCTCATCCGTTTATCTCGGATTCCGATATCTTCGGAGGTAACCTCGACCTATCCGAGATGACCTCGGCATAACAACCAGGACACGTGGCACCTCGGCTGACACGTCGGCATCACCTTGGCCACATGTTGGTACTCAGAAAATATATCCCCCTAGGCAGGGTCAATTACTGATCGGAAGTCTACTTCTAGATACTTCACATGTGTTGGAGGAAACTTACTCATATGGCATAGTAAAAAACAGAAACTTGTAGCTAGTTCAAGTGCTGAGGAAAAATACAGGGCCATGTCACATGGTGTTTGTGAGTTGTTGTGGGTAAAGATCTTGATGGGAGAATTGGGTTTTAATCCTGATAAACCAATCAATCTTTACTGTGACAACAAGGCTGCTATTAGTGTTGCACATAATCCAGTTAAACATGATCGTATTAAACATGTTGAAGTGGATAGACACTCCATCAAGGAGACACTGGCTAATGGGATTATCAGCATGCCTTTTGTGAAATCTGAAGATCAATTAGCAGATATCTTGACAAAGGCAGTATCAAGTCAGGTTATATATTCCACACTTGTCAAGTTGGGAATTCGCAATGTCTACGCCCCAACTTGAGGGGGAGTGTTGATGTGTGTACAACTAGGGATTAGTTGTCCTTTTTTAGTTATTTATAGAAGGTGTTAATTAGATTAGCTGTATTAGTTAATTGTAAATCTTTTACTTTTATGTATTGCCTTATATACCTATATATATCTCCATATTGGAGAAGAATAAAATAACCTGCTCTATTCCAGCACTTATACAGAGAGTTGTTTCTATCATATTACTTTAGCAAGTCTCATTTCAAATATCAAATGGTAAATGACACTACCTCCTCTGAGATTTTAACAAAATATAGCAAGTTTTACATGAATATATTGGATTCTCTCAAGGTTTTAATTCGCATAACACTTGGCTCCTTTTTTTATTAGAATTGTATTTGTTATATGGATGAAAAATTGATGTTGTCATCTTTTTTACACAGTGTACACGTCAAAAAATGCATATGGTGTTTGTACAAGAATTGCATCACTGGTGAGGTGATTGATGTGAATAGTAAGCCGAAGGTGGAGGAGATAGTTACTAGGTAAGGTAGGGCAAGAAAACCAAGGAAAGATAATAGCAATGGCAAGTTCTCCTTTCCCAGTTGCACTCTCTTATAGGCTATGAGGATCCCAAAGTCTCTCTTAAGCCATGCGAATCCCAAGATTACTCTATATCAAACTATGGGAACCTTAAGAATCGCTCTCTTAAGCTATGGGAATCCCCAAATCATCACCGTCGAATTCTATGAAATGAGCCCTATTTATAGGCATTTCTTTGGCTCACAAGTGGCCCAGTACTGGTAGCCAATAAGTTAATGCCATGTGTCTTAGGGCATCACGTGGGAATATTCTCTTCCCTAGATCCCAAGCCTTGGTGGATGTGTGCTTCCTTCGATACTTCCCTTTCGGTACTCCCTAAGTCCTTAGTAGGACCTCGCTTGGTAAGACCTTACTCGAGAAGTAGAGCCTTGTATCAATCAAACTCGCAACCACTTCTGTGAACCCATACTTTTAGCTACCAAGTCACAACCTCCCCAACGTTTCGATAAAGGGTCATAGCGCAATCTTGTATCAGCTAAACTATGTCATGCACCAAGCCTCGGGGACTTCTTGAGTCTTGCCATCTTGACTAGGGCAGGCTTCTTTAACTGGGTAATTATATTTATGGGAAAGAGACTTCTTATTTTGCGGTGTTTTGATACCTTGAGCTTGTTATCACCTCTAAGAGGACCCCACCCTCAGGGGTAGCCTTACGCTTTTGAAGGTTTAAGACAAAACCTTAAAGTGATGTCTTTTGCTATTTAAATATTAATAATAATTTTTAATATTTTATTTTTATTTGAAGTGATTTTTTTTCTTCTTTTGTGATGCCAATTATTAATGAACTTCTGTAATCGAGTTTTTGTAATGTGTCTCTTTCAATTGATAAAATGATTAATCTATTCATTGTTTCTTGTGATATAATTGACTTTAAGCCTCCTTTTGTTTTGTTGTAAAATATTTTTGTCAAAAATATTTTATTCATTTTTTATTGTTTGGTCGAACGAAAAATAAGTAAAATATTTTTGCATCATTTTTTAAAAAATGACTTACATTAAAATTTTCATAAGTCAATTTTTGCAATGTTGACTCTCACTCATTACATTTTCAACACATTTAGCCTTTTCAAATAAATATTTTAACTCACTAAAAAATCATAAATGTCACTTTATTAATCAAAATTTCCCTTTTGGGTAATAAATTATTTTTGTTTCAAGTGTTAACCAAATGTTGAAAATTAAAAACAAAAATATATTTTTCTGTGTAAAATCAATTTACAAGGAAATTATTTTTTTATGTAAAATATTTTACGTCGAAACAAACGGAGCCTAAGTATGTATCACTTTTAATTTTTAAAAAACTTATTTTTGCAGAACTATTACAAATATTTTTTAATAGGGCAAATTACAAAAAAATAAATAAATAAATTCTTAGGGTTTCACGTGTTTTTCAATTTAAATCCCAAGGTTTTAATTAGATGTTACTTCCATGTCACAATTTAGGCCCTCCGTCCATCTCCATCTTATTTTTGGCCAACTTTTAGAGCTCTGACGGCATGTAAAACGAGGTGGAATGAGGCATATGAGGGATGGAATGAAAACTAGGCCATGAGGTAAATCCAACAATGCAAAAATTAGGCGAAATGAAGTTACGACGAGGGAGATTTAAAGTCTTGAACATGTGGATTTGAATCTTTAAAAAAAAAAAAAAGAGATAGAAAAATCTTATTTTTTGCCAACTTTTAGAGTTTCAACAGCATGCAAAAAGAGGTGAAACAAGGCGTATAGGGGGTGGAATGAAAACTAGGCCCTGAGATGAATCCAACGACATGAAAATGAAGTGAAACGGAGTTACAACGAGGAAGATACAAGGATTTGAACAAGTGGTTTTGAATTTGAAAAAAAAAAACAAAACAAAACAAAAAATAGGAAAAAATCTTATTTTTGGCCAACTTTCGAAGCTCTGATGACATGTAACAAGAGGTGAAACAAGGCACATGCTAGGCCATGAGTTGAATCCAACAACGTGAAAATAAGGCAAAACAGAGTTACGGTGAGGGAGATACAAAGACTCGAACATGTGGGTTTGAATTTAAAAATTTTGCCCAAATTTTCGTTAGCTGAATGAGACAGAGATGGACCGCAAGGCTAAATTGTGACACGAAAGAAATATCAAGGTTTTAATTGTTACAATTGAAATTCTGGGGTTTAAATTGAAAAAAATTCAAAACCCTGGAATTTGTTTTTATAATTTGCCCTTTTTAATATTATGATATAAGCAACGCATGTATTAAGAAAATAATTCAATTTTTAATATAATTTCGTATGTTAATTAATAATGCATGTGATTTTAACTTTTCAAAATTAAATAGGAAATAAAAAAAAATGATCTCATATTTTTGAAATTGTTGATACTTACTCTCAATTGAAGAATTAGCTAGATATAGAAATAATTAATAAAAAATTCTTGATTAGATTGTATCCTCTCGTCTTTAGTATTTTCATCAAGTAATTTCTTTTCATGAATCCTACATTTTTTAAATATTAGAAGATAATTGACTAAAGGGGAAAATTCCATAAAATACCCCTCAAAAAATATGTATACCATATGTGTCACAATCCTAATCTACCTTAAACAAAATGGTGCAGTGACCAACCAGTAGTCCCTAACTATCAAAGGCCTAATTAAACAAAAATCAAGTTGGACTCTTATGATAATTGGGACAAATGTCATATTAAGTTGCCGAAGTCATTAGTTATTTTAGTTGAGTCCATTACGCTCATTAAAACATCCATTCAGAGCAATATTCAACTATATGAAATGAAACATATATCATTCTTGATTATATAATCTTTTAGTAAAAATATATGTACAAAGGCAATTACAACTCCCTTGACTCTAGCAGTAAACATGAACTTCACGAAGCTAACTTCTTCATAATGCTTCTTTTGCACCTACATACATATAAGCGTAAGGGGTGAGCCATTACCCAGTGGACAGTATTATAGTAATGTGGTAAATAAATGAATTTCAATCTCATTTGCAAAACATAATATCATAACACATTTTCAAAAGCAAGCGAAGATTTCTCATATGAATATTTTATATTCAAAATATGATAGCATGGTACATTCATTAGAACCTCTTGATAGAATAACTGGCGGGGGGATCGATTAGACCACTCTACACTCTTAGGTGGCAGATGAGATCTCAAAAGGTTATGGTTCGTGATGTTGTCCCCCAATGGCGTAGGACTATCTAAGGATGCCATTGATAGATTCAGAAAAATATAGGACATTCATTCATTCATTCGAGAAAAAAAAAAAAAAAAAGGAATTCCACAAACTATGATATATCATTCAGTTTTCAAAACTAGTTTTCAGATATAACTTTACAATAATATTACTCGCAAATGGCCCGCGAACAATGAGATTTTCCCCTTCTCCAAAACTTAGCCTACACAAAGTATAAGAACGGCATTGAAAACATCTTAACCTGCAAGTTCTTAAATCAATTCAAGTGTTTTAGTTTAACTTAATATTTTTTAAAGGATCTCTAGTTCCAACTCAAGTCTTTTCTAAATGTTAATCAAGTGCAAAGTGTGTGCCAAAAACATACTTTGAAGAGTTATGCTAGGAACCCCAAACAAATTATCAAATTTTCTACTAAACCTCTCACATGGGTGTGGGACCTACACAAATCACATGTGTGTGGATCCCACACCCAAGTGAAAGGCTTGATAAAAAATTTGATAATTTATTTGGGATCCATAGCATTTTCCCACTTTGATGGCCTTAAATGTTCATGACTTAATGCTTCCTAATCTTTCCTTCAAGCAGCTAGTGCCTTTCTAAACTCAAATTCAAGTTTTAATCAACTGTTAATCATGTACTAAATGTGCATATTGAAAAGCCCTAAGTACCCTACAACAATTGCATATATTTTGTATGGAAAATATCATGTTTAGATGTTTAAAGTTTAAGGAAATAAGACGGAATGAAAGAAAATTTAAATTTGAATTTATTGCCCTAACACCCATATATAAATACTATATTTATATATTATTTAATAAAAAATTAAATAAATTTTTTATTTATAACATATAAACAACATATATATGCTATTATTTATCTATATTTTTTATATTATTTAATATTTTTATTTTATAATTTAAATAAAGATAAATAGGTTGAACTTATTTGAGATCGAGTTTGGCTCGTTTACTAAAACAAGTTTAAAAATCAAGTTCGAACTTGTTTATTTACTCAATGAATCGAGTTGAGCCAAGCTCCTAAACAACTCGCTTCATTTGCAATCCTAGTTACAAGGTTCAAATCTTAAATTTTTTTTGGGGTAAACTTCACTTTACCCCATTGTGGTTTGGGTTATATGTAGTTTACGGGTGCCTCTATTTACACACCTTAATTTATCTCAAGGCAAACCACTTCTAAAAGCACACCTTTAATAATTTATATAAATATATATTTTACTCATCACACACCACAAATTTACATATTTATCCTCACACACACACTCATCCACAACAATATACACACAAACTCCCATATTTACCCTCACTCACTCACACACCCCCGCACGCCCACCTTCTTCCATCTTCCCCCCTCCATTCTCAGTTTCAACCGATGAACACTGTGTTGGTGCTCAACACAAAGTTAAGCAGTGGTGAAGACGTCATTGGTGCTCAAGTAAAGCAGTAGGTGAGTTCTCATTTCGCGTAGATTTTAGGGTTTTATGTATTTTTTACCATTGCTATGAATGAATTAGTTCCAAACCGCTCGACACTGTAATTTCGAACCCCAAAAGCTGTACGGGCTCGTTCAACACTTGAATTTCAAACCAAATCAGTTTGTCCTGCTTGTTATTGTCGAACTTGTTCGACACTTGAATTTCGAACCAAATCAGTTTACTCGATTCTTGACTGTCGAACAGTATATGTTTTTTTTTTTTTTTTTTTTGCCTTAATTTCCCCCACATTGGGAAAGTTTCTAATAAATTGATATAACCAATATATGTTTATAGAAGTTGATGAACACAAAAACTAAATGTAGAATCGAACAAAGCAAATAAATAAATGAATAAGATTTTTGAAAAACAGACTTCATCGATAAATTTTTTAAAATCTTATCCATTTAGGTGTTTTCTGTATTCAAGTCTATGTTATGTTTTTTGTCTTGCTCGCATTGTTGTTGACTTTCTATTAAATAGATGGCAGTTGTCCATGTGCATGGTTTTCTCTAGGGTGAAAAATTAGTCTCACTTTGTAGGCCTATAAAGAAAAGTGTTGTCTACATGAAGTCTGGTAGAACAAATCTAAAACTACAAAAATCTCTTGTTCATTACAATAATAAATAGTAACCATTGCTATAATCATGTGAATTGTAATTGTTACAATCTCACAACAATACTAATAAGAGGCATCATCAGATTCTTCCCACCTTTAACCTAAAAAATAACAAATAAATATAAAAAGGAAAATAATTAAAATAAGTAACAATCCAAACTGTGGTCATCTTTTCTCCAGATGAAATTAATTTAGAACATTGACAATATTTGTCTTTGACCAGTGAGTAATACTTGAATTCAGTATGGACCTTGAACCTGAAGAATGGACTTAGACTATAAGTATTATTTGATCAAAGGTAAAATAGAAGTTCATTATGTTGCATCCTTCAACTTCAGCTTTCACCCGAATTTCAATTTACTTTTGAAAACTATTAGTATGTTGCATTCTAACAAGCCTCATCACCAATGCCATGTAGACAATGATATCTAAGCAGATGCTCAATGAATCAAAACCATTTTACATAGTGAAGCAGTTGAAGCAAAACCAATGACAATTGTGAAGGAGTCAAGCCCTCATGTGTAGACCAATCTCGTGAATGTGTATTTTTATGAGGGAAGTGATGGTTTGGGTGTTAAGATCTGGCTGCTCTGGTACCATGTTAAATAACCATCTCATCTAAAAGATCAGAGATGTCATTTCTTGTCAAAACTAAGCCAGTAATAACTTAATTCCAAGTTGGCATATTGCGCTGGAAGGCTTAGCTCTGAACATTGAATCTATGGGATGGATTTATATACAATTAAAGTAAAATCCTTTGTAATAACATCCATGCAACATAAATAAAAATGGACAAACTAAGGAAGCTTTCTATTTATGCATGAAATCGCACAGCTACTATTATCATAGGAAATACTAAATTACATATATAGAAATTTTTAGCTAAAAATGTTCTTCAGTCCTTCCACAACCATGTGCTACCAATTAGGTAGGACCCTTCTTTATACATCTTAAATATGTCCCGAAATAAAGCAATAGTTCATCAGTCTTATGGTTGTCAAATTTGAAAGAAATTAAGATAAAAAGTATATACACTCACAAGAATACAAACAATAGGTGATTGGCTTAAACAATAGGAATTTTTGTTGGTTTGTATAAGGTGTTGCAATATCCAAAATCCTTTCTTATATTTTTATTTATGTGTATATCTCCCATTTCTTCATCTATGTTAAACTTGGTTTCTTTTTGTTCATTTGTAGCTCTTTAAGTTCATTACCTCTGCTACCTTTATTGTTCCTTCTGTTAACTTTATTTTTTTGTGTTTCATTTTTTAGAAATGGATGACCCTTCGCGTATTTCACCCACTGCCTCAAAGAGACGACGCCGTGCATTAACAAATCCTGCTCGTGCCCGAGGTCAAGGTCGAGGTTGGGGTCGAGATAGGGGTCGGAGTGATGATATTGTGTTGGAGAAAGCACCTCAAATCTTGGAAGAGGATGTGATTGATAATGGTTAAGGGGATGATGATGATAATGCTGATGTTGATCAGGTTGAGGAGGTACTCACTGGTCCGTTTCCTGCAGGGCCGTCAGATCCATCAGTACTAAAGAGCTTCAAGGCACATATTGCAGCAGCCATATGGGATCAGAAGGTAGTACATAATTTTTACCATGTTTCATTCATTTAATTATTTATTGAACCACATTATTTATGTTAATTATTAATTACCTTGCAGGAGAGGAATCCCTTAAGGTGTTATAATCATGCGTCCAAGATTCTTGAGTGGCGGTGGTGGTCAAGAACCGACAATAGAAGGTTTAGAGACATTGTGCAGCAGTCATGCCTATCTTCTTTGGTCCATTGCACATATCGGTTCGTGAATAGGATTGTCATTTCTACATTTGTTGAGCGATAGCAACCACAGACAAATACTTTCCATTTGACAGTTGGTGAGATGACAATGACATTGGATGATATGGGTACCATCTTGGGGATCCCTATCACAGGTAGATCAGTTAGTGCTGCAACTTTGACAGATCAACAGGCACATGCACTTGTGGTAGCTGCATTAGGAGTTGATAATGCTAAAGTAATTGAGGAGCTATCATCTGCTAGGGGACAATCAATGAAGCTGGAGTGGTTGCGGAGCAAATTCAGTGGTTACAAAGATTCAGACACCGAGGAGTCCATAGTTTGTGCCGCCAAAGCGTATTTGCTATTTCTATTGGGATGTACACTGTTCAGCAACAAGAGTAGGACGAGAGTTCCTGTTGTGCACTTGCAGTTGTTGATGGATGTGACTGATATTCATACATATGCTTGGGGTGCAGCTGCATTGGCATATTTATATAGACAGTTGGGATTTGTCACGAGATCAGCTGTTCGACAAATGGCTAGCCATATGACATTGTTGAAGGCATGGATTTATGAGCATTTCCAGCCATTTAGACCTCGCCAAAACATGGAATATACTATACAACTGCCTCACGTGCATCGATGGACTCCTCGTCGAGAAGCTGGTTCAACGGTATCACACCTACATGCGTTACGGGAGGAGCTTAACAGATTGGCATTTGATAAGGTATAACAAATAATATTAGATCAATTAAGTGTTCTTATTCCATGTCACTCATCAAGATTTCATTTGTGTTTCTCTCTTAGGTTACTTGGGATCCATATCGAGATTGCCGTCAACATCACCCATGTCATGAGATCACATTCTACAACTGCTGTTTGAAGTGTTTGAATGTAGTTGAACCCTATCATCCTGAAAGGGTTCTTAGATAGTTTGGTAGGGTCCAGACCATCCCATCTGCGTCACTCGACCCTATTCATGCTGTTAGAGGTGTCACAACAGGGCGATATAGAGTGATGTACCAGTATCTTGATCAGATATGGAAGAGTTGGGATAATCATGTTTTATCTGCTCAAAGGAGGAGTATCCCAGTCAGACGTCCGATTGATTGTGTTGATGGTTGCATGCAATGGTATGCAAACATCATACACTTATATATCCAGAACCCCACACATCGGTCTGGTTTTGACCCACGTGCACAGGATAGTAGATCTAATGTGCAGGACGCTGAGGTATGACAATATTACGCACACATCGTTTACATTTTTTTTAAAGGATGGCATGTGCTAATTACAATTTTATTTGTTCTTAATACAACGTATTGATCATGCACTACGGATTGTACATCCTATCATCGAGGCGGGCCATGATGCTAGTGTTCGTGAGCCAGATAGGTTATATGAGGCCATTGAAAGGATGTCATGTGTTCTTCAGGGTCAAGAAATCGATAAGGCTGGACCTAGTTCTATTCCATTTCGAACATACAATCGTAGGAGACGAGTACATGATAGGTAATTGGTTTTATGGTAATCTTGTTTTGTTATTTTGTAATGGAACAGAAGTACTTTTTGATGTTTTTGTTGTTTTGTGATGAACAATAATTACTCTACCAATATTTTAGAATGAACAAGTATTTGTGGTTTGTATTTTTGGTAATCAACTGGAAGTATTATGCCAATGCATTTGCTACACCGCAATGAACAAGTACTACCATGTGCATTAAATTAACTTAAAGCTTAATCCAACTCAACATTTAAATGCTAATCCACAAAAATGTATCAGTAACTATTTAAATTGCGTAACTACAATTCAACTCAACTCACATACATCATTACTCGTCAAGGTTAATACAATCAAATGTCTCTCCAGTAGCTATCCCTAAATTAACAACTTGTTTAAAATGCTCAATTCAGCAACTATATGCAGTATCCCATCCAGCCCATACAAGAATGATGAAACTTGCACCAATTGGTAGCTATCATTGGAACTGGATGACCCGGTAACATGAACACCTACATTGACAAAGCTTTAAGTATGAGAGCGATGCAATACAAAATGATAAATGTATTACACAAACTATAATGCTATGCCTGGACAAAATGATTCCTATTAACAAACCCAATAGCAATCTCACGCCGTTGAACTTGTGATATTGGCACTGATCGTAAGGGGAGGAATGTAAGGCATTGTTGTGCAGATAAGTGGTACAATACCACATTATAACAAAATGCAATAAGATGACCCATGTCAGGCATAGTCATCCAACGGTGATACCCTGGATTGGGCTTAAAGTATGATAGAATATGGGTCAGTTCTTCAATCTTGTCATGTGAACCATATAGATGAGTGTAATGGTCTATGTGTGTGTGCAATTCCTGTAGAAGATTACGCCTGACTTGACCCCATTTGGCCTCTGTAAACCCCATTAACCCAGCAATGGCTCTAAACCCGCAATTGACATCGGCATCTACATCCTTAATAAGACGTATATACGGCTTCAATCCAACTGGGAGGGCATCAACATATGAATAGGTTGTATTTGTACGAGTCCGATATACCTATTCAACAGGGAAGGCATCAACACATGATAAACAAAACACGTAATTGATCATAAACAAAAATGTAAGTAAAAAATGATTACATGTACCTTCTCTTTGGCAGGCCGTTTTTTATATACTTTAACAGAATCTTGTGTGGGGATCTGGGTGGCCATAGGTGAGTGGCTATCATGTTTGGACTGAACTAGCTCAAATGCACATGGGTCTCAACGCGTAGATACATCTATCTTCTTATGTCCCTTACCTTGAGGGTTGGGCTTCACATCTGGCTCAATGAGAAAACTACTTTGCGGATCTGCAATCTCTCGTAACTTATGCAGAATTTCCAACTGCGTAGTGTAATCATATGCATTGAATCGCTTAAGTATGAGATCAAACTTTGGTTCACAACTCAATTCCACTTTATCATTCTTCAACTTTTGTACTACCTCAAGAGTCCTCCAGTGTGGGTTAATGCTATCAAGTAGTATTAGACGACCCTGCTGGATGTAATCCGCAATCTCATGGGCATACAGTAACCCGTGTATTCGTCGAACAACACATCCACATACTGAAGCATTAATGCTAACATCATTCACTCGCTTACTCTCCACTAAGACATGATCTAATGCAATAATAGAGATATTGCCTCGGAGCTCTCTAAAATAGGATGGTTTGAACTGGTGTTGTACAACGGTTAAGCTCTTCTCAAACGATGCCTTAATATCACCATGCTGCAACTCAAGCAAACTATGGATCTTGGTCCAAAAACACTCAAAATTTACTTGGTTGGAACCAAGTTGCCGTTTCAGTTTTGCATGTGCACTTTCAGCCCTGTGTACAATGGAAACAATTAACATAATTAAGTTTAAATAACCAAAATCATAATGCCTAATAGTGTAAGGTAGACAAATATATATTACATGTTGGTTGTAACATTCCCGAAGTGCATACAGCTATCTGTCCATACGGCAACAAACTTATCCTTATATGGAATTAACCAACTTTGTGACACATATTGCACTGCCTCAGGATATGTATCAAAATCCGCAAGTAGCGTAGCAAGGTGTACATTGTATTCAAGCTCAGTTGAGGAGAGTACTAAGAAATTCCATAAAGAGATAAACTTGTCCTATTCCTCCTTACTCTTAAACATTTTCTTGCATTTCGCCAGTACATTTCTACTAATATGCCATCGGCATAATAAATGTCGAGATGTAGAAAATACCCTGTCAATAGCATTCATCAAAGCAAGCTTTCTGTCTGTGACAATCACCTCAGGAATAACAATGTCATCCAAGAGACTACGCAATGTAGTTAACACCCAAATGTAGTTATTAATCCGCTCAAATTGGAAATATACAAAGGCTACGGAGAATGACATATCAGTGGATGTCACACCAACTATCTCAAGAAGAGGAAGACGATATCAAGTTGTCTTATATGTGCAGTCCATGATCAACACCTTTGGAAATGAACGGAGCAAATCTAAACTGACAGGATGTGCCCAAAACAAGTCTGTGACAGTCATCGTATTGTTGTCACACCTATGCCACTCAATGTAATTATGCTTTCCTAACTCACCCAACAAATGT
Source organism: Camellia sinensis (assembly GCF_055761805.1). Taxonomy (NCBI): domain Eukaryota; kingdom Viridiplantae; phylum Streptophyta; class Magnoliopsida; order Ericales; family Theaceae; genus Camellia; species Camellia sinensis. The sequence goes on along the minus strand of NC_138974.1, from coordinate 8,309,458 downwards.
TGCATTTGTGATCTCCCAGCTTTCTCAATAACATTATTCCCATGACGTACATTGTAAATGGTTTTCATAGTGATTACATTCAAAGCATCCTTTCGTTTCAATGTAACCAAAATCTCTTTTGGTTTGACCATGCTTTTGGACATATCCACTAATAATGATGTTTCCTCCTCAAATAAACTCCTTGCAAATGAATGTCCTTCAAAATGTTTAGCAGGAGCATGGTTATGCATTCCACATGTTACATCTATCATCCAATCATCATCAGCCATCAACTTACGAGCCCTCAACTCAAAAGGACACCAGTATTTTTTTGTACCCGTTATCTTCACAATTTTTTTATTTGAATCATCTCCTTTTAATTTCTTATGAGCTCTGTATTGACCACTTCTCTCACAGGCAAGATATATCCTTGGTGTCCTATGACCACCACCATAGTCCAATGTCTTGATGACAATCACAAACCCATTTTCCCTTCCAACGTCCCGTACCCAACCGAGCAATTCTTCTTTGCTCTTGAAAACCTACAAATCAAATTCAACAAAGTCACTAAACATCCGAAAAGAAAAAGAAAAAAATACTAATTTACGACATGAGACTGCCTCATTAGTAATAAAGTGACTCATATAGTCAACAAGACCCCAGATCCAACATTACTACATTCCACGGATGCACAGTTCTGTTAAAAAAAAAAATTTATAGCTATTCGGCAATACAAACTCGAATTAAATGAAAAAGTTCGACCTTAGTAATCCGAACAAGTGCAATTTGTTCGGTTTTAGATAGTCGAACAAAAGTAAGGTTTTCGATTGTAGTTTGTCGAACATATGTAATGTGTTCGATTGTAGTCTGTCGAACATATATAATTTGTTCGATTTTAGTATGTCGAACAATGATATATTATTCCCCTCTAGTTAACCGAACAACGATTTACCACTCATAAACGAAAACGAAGACAAAAAAAAAAAAACCTTTTCATTGCTCCATTGTTCCGAATGAGAATTGTCAGATGCATCCTTCATTGAATCCAATCAAAATCTTCAATAATACTATATTTTTGATTATTTGTTGAAGGGTTTTTGATTTTGATTTTAGGGTTTTTGGATTCTTGACAGAGAAGATACGTAAGGAACAAGTTTGAAATTGATGATTTATATTCTATTGATTCTTGTCCTTTATGGTAAATACACAAATGGTGCGTATCATAACTTGTCCTCTATAATCATTTCACTTAAGGTTAAAATTGTAATAAAAAATAAATTAATTAATGGTTTGCCTTGAGAGAGAAGGTGTGTGTAAATAGAATGACCCGGAGTTTACTCCTTAATGTTTGAAAATGACCACATAACCCCATTTGTAGTTTGTGGACTGAAGTGCACTGTTAGGCCTATTAATGATTTGATAAAAAAGACTAAAATACCTTTGTATTTTCGTCATTTGTTTAGAAGGCAAAATATACTTTAATCCCTATGCTTTATTCTATATGCGATTGACTTCTTTGAAATTTAAAAATAAACATATAATCCTTTATGTGGGCCATGTATTTTATACTTACTGTTAAGTTAAATAAAATATTTAACGATATTTAATGATATATTTCCATTCACAAATTACATAGAGTGTGTGTGATCATTTCTAAACAATAAAAGAATAAACTACATATTGTTTAAACCACAGAGATAAAGTGTAATTTGTCTTTTTTTTTGTTTTTTTCTTAGACACTCTGGGAAGCTCGGGGCTTTTCCCAATATAAGCCCTTTTTCCATTGTATTTCCAAAACTAGGCCAACTCCTGGCGAAATTCCAAAACTAAGTTAAAGCGCCATTACTATTCGCGCTTTTACTGTTAGGAGCGCAAAAGTAGATGAACAGGAAAATCGCTATTACAAATAGCGACTTTGATTAAGAAGTCGCTGTTACAAATAGCGCTTCTAGCTTTAGTTTTTGTCCGGATAAAAACGCTTTTCTTAACAGCGCCTTTTACAAAATTTCCTAAAAAACGCTATTTCTAATAGCGATTTTAACAAAAAAAATTTCCCGGAAAAATCGCTATCTCTAATAGCGATTTCAGTTCAGATTTAAAAAACGCTATTGCTAATAGCGATTTTAGCAGATTTTTTTTTTTTCGCCCAGCGTTTTTAACATAAATTTTGTTAGAATAAAACGCTATTTTCAAGATAAAACAAAAGAAAAAAACATAAAACATATTTTAAAAAATATATTTACACTGTATATTTTAGTACTTGGCTTTACTAAAGCAATTATCATGTTAAAATATGTTTTTTTTTTCTTTTGTTTTTGTTTAGAATGTGTAATTCATAAATTTTACATAATATTACATACTATTTTTCATATATATAATTTCAAAATCATATTCATGTAGATATTATTAAGCCAATCATGTTCATTTATTTGGCTTTACTGAAGTCGTTGTCATGTTACATTTTTCATTTTTTCTTTTGTCTTTGTTTTGATTTAGAAAATGTAATTAAAAATTTTTTTTCGTCTTCACTAAAGTTGTTTTCATGTAAATATTTTTTTTGCTTATTGTTTTGTGTAATTAATTATTTTTTTTTCGCTTTACTAAAGTCGTTTTCATGTAATTTTTTTTTTTTCTTTTGTCTTTGTTTTGGGTTGGAAGGTGTTATGTAGAAAATTATTTTGGCTTTACGAAAGCCGTTTTCATTTAAACATAAATATATATTTATTCTTTTGTTTTGGGTTAGAAGGTGAGAATGTAATTCAGAAAATCAGTTTAGTAAACCAGTTTAGTAAAACCGTTTTGTACCCGTTGTCATTTATAAAATTTATTTTTTTGTATCGTCTTTGTTATGGGTTAGAATGTGATATGCATGCTGTACAGTTCGAAGCACACCCACACACTGTGCAACTCGACGAGCAACAACGAAGGGTGAGACGCGAAGACCACCGCGGAGTAGGCCAAGAAGACAAAGGCCACAGCGAGAGCTCCTAAAATAAATTTTCTCAACATTTTTGTAATAATACTTAATACATAATATACGAAGTCAGTACTTTGCAAAATACTCATACTGGTATGAAAACAACATAACTGAAGTTGCAAATGTAATAGTTTTCAGTTACGTAGCTAGTACAGACATAATTCTCCCACAAAAATACATTATGGACACCATGAACTGAACACACATTACATACATCCTGGACACTCTTAACTGAACACACAATACATAAACATAACAGTTAGATAGACAAACACCTAATTCATGACCTAATATTGCATATTAATAGCCGTAACATTTGACAGACACAATACATAAACATAAACATAAACTTAAACATAAACATAAACATAACATAACAGTTATACTTACTCTAACACAGACATTACATATTAATGCAAGTTGTTATATTGCCGAAGTGTAGACATTAACACCTAATTCGCGCTTAAATCGGCAGGTGGCTCAGAGTCTGAACAATCCGAAAGCTCAGCGTCAGAGACAAGTTCAGGATCCTCCATGATAGCCTTGATAGCCGCAACATTTGGTTCTGTTTTGTTCCTCTGGGCATCCTTCTTAAGTATGAGTAGCTGCATATCGCGGGCCAATCTACGACCCATTTGAGAAATCTCACGTTCTAGTGTTTGACATAGTCGATCAACATTATCAGGATCTTCCTTTTGGATCTCAACAGAACGTGCTTTTGGCACCTTCAGTCCTCTTTCCCGACATAATCTTTCGTTTTGCACTCGCTCTATAAATAGTGCGGGCCACTTAAGAAGTCTAGCCTTTGCATAACCATATCCTGTTTGATTTTCTGATGGATTCTCCACCAAACCACATGGATCTCGATAGTACTTGGGCATAACAAAATGTCGCTTCCCAAACCTATCATGATAAGCACAAGAGGCATCCAAGAAAGGAAATGGTGTTTCATCTTCAGCATCGCCACTTCCCCTTCCCCCTCCTCGTCGTGAACTTTCACCCCTTTGCAAATTCCTACCACCTCTGCGACCCCCACTCCCTCCTATGAACCATGTAGCCATGCTAATTTTTTAAAACAAATGAATAATAATTTCGTAGGGCGAAATGAGTTGTAAGGTTGTGTCTTCACCTTTACTCGTTTATATAGTTGATTATGAACGGATAAATGAGAATCCCACATATATGCATGCTGACTGTAAGGTAAATGCATGCTGACTGTAAGGTAAATCAGTAGATTCACTGTTGCCATGTGACTTTCTGAATTGAGAATCCCACATATATCAATACGAGATGAGTTGTCACTGTAACAAAAAAGTCGAGCAAAAAATGGAGAAAACCAAAGCATGTGCACCAAGTCACATGACTTCACAATCCATCTGCATATACGAACAAAATAAGGGCATGCTGACTGTAAGGTAATTCAGTGAATTCACTGTTGCCATGTGACTTTCTAAGTTGAGAATCCCACATATATCAATAACAGATGAGTTGTCACTGTAATAAAAAAAATCGAGCAACAAATCGAGGAAACCAAAGCCTATGCACCAATTCACATGACTTGACCATCCATCTGCATATAAGGACAAAATAAAGGCATGCTGTTTGTAAGGTAAATCAGTGAATTCACTGTTGCCATGTGACTTTTTGAGTTGAGAATCCCACATATATCAATAACAGATGAGTCGTTATTGTAATACAAAAAATCGAGCAAACAATCGAGAAAACCAAAGCATGTGCACCAAGTCACATGACTTGACAATCCATCTACATATAAGGACAAAATAAAGGCATGCTGACTGTAAGGTAAATCAGTGAATTCACTGTTGCCATGTGACTTTCTAAGTTGAGAATCCCACATATATCAATAACAGATGAGTTGTCACTGTAATAAAAAAAAATCGACCAAAAAATCCAGAAAACCAAAGCCTCTGCACCAAGTCACATGACTTCACAATCCATCTGCATATACAGACAAAATAAAGGCATGCTGACAGTAAGGTAAATCAGTGAATTCACTGTTGCCATGTGACTTTCTGAGTTGAGAATCCCACATATGTAAATAAGAGATGAGTTGTCACTGTAATAAACAAATCAATAAAACCGAAGACTGTGCACTATGTCACATGACTTCACAATCTATCTGCATATACTGACAAGTCTCTCCACATTTGACTACTCAATGTGTGAAAAAATGAAGCTTATGAAGCTTACGACCCGCTATTTATATTTCATTGAAAAGTATGACTATTTGAATTGTTCTTGTCATTTGGGAAGCTATTCACCGACCTACCTGTTATGTTTTATGTGTTGTTGAAGGCGGTAGTTCGATTCACCGAGTTTAGTTTTTTGTCAACCCCTCATTCATTACCGGAGTCATAATTTTTACTGAACTTTCAAGAATTGGAAGGTGACTCTTTCTTCTTTCCTGATGGAGATTGAAATTCGTTGTAATTTCATCCCTATTTCAGCAGCCCCAGTTAAGGGAACCTTTTCTCCGAGTTGCCTGATCTATTTTATGTGTTTTAAGTATTCACATAATTGAACATACATTAATCCATTCATTAATCCAGAACATTCATTAACAAATTGCAATTCAATAAAGAAAGTCATGAACTCATAAATGTGTACTTATAAATGTAGTTATTTCATAAACTTCAGGTTCATAACAAAAATACTTGAAATACATCCGTACGTTACACCAACAACAACATTGTCTTACACTCCACGAACGAACATATGAAAGATCGTGTTTGATTTCTTATTCGTCATCTGACATGTAGTAGTCAGAGAGATATTTTTCATTGTTGAAGACATTATTTCGCTCAACCATTGCCAAATCTTTGTTGCTTGCTTCTGCCATTTCAGTGGCTAGCTGAAACATGAAATGTCGACATCTCCGCATCAACATCCTGTTGTTCTCCTTCTTAATTCTGCTAACTGCTTTTTCATAGTCACTCACATTTCGTCTAGCCATGGTCAATGAACGACGATGAGGTACCGGTGCCCCAAAGTTACGTAGATCATTATACAATCCTTCTTGCTCCGTTACCCTGAACGCCCATTCTGCTCGAATACCAGCATAATAATCCTTCGGACTTGAGTACTTTTCGCTCTTGTAGTCATACATAAATGGAGGTAGCAGCCACACTTTCGGATTTCTTTGCCGGCGTGAACTTCCTGCACCTCTTGAAGACATTGTTAATAAAATTAAAAAAAATAATAATAATAGTAATTGTATATCTATTACTATTGTTATGACTTCAACAAACATCATACTGGGGTATTTATACACATCATAGTGGTGGTAGGGCACTGTGGAATAAGTGATACAGGTGATATTATTTGATGTTATTCATTTCATGTAATTTTGATTACCCGTGACTTTGTGTACCTGTGATGTAGTCACGGACGTGGTTGTAAGATAAAATAATAATTGTAGGCCATAGAATCACAATGCAATCCCTTCATATTCGACAGTGCGTTGTCAAATAAAACAAAATGCAGTGAGTTGTCACATCGGCACATGAAACTATTTTGTCATGCTTACTTTTGTAATACAATAAGTACTCACTTGGAATTGACGATTTCAGTACGTATAAGTGTTTTCGAGAAATTATAAATGAAATCGAAAAATGAAATTTTCTTTGTATTAAAGTAATATTGTTCATAAACTATCATTGTTTTTCTCACCAACATAATAAAATGGTCACCTGCTAGGTAAACACGATTGCAACTTTGGTGCCTATATTTTATCTTATTTTCAGTTAATGAACTTCACAGTCATCCGATTTTTATTGTCATTACACAATCGTCCATCATATTTTTTTACCAACATAATAGCATTTTTTGCTTCTTTTCACAGTCGTAATAATGTGACTTAGATGAATTCTGAAATGTGCGGAAAAAACAAAGCATGTAAGTTACACTGCAGAAGTCACATGCATCACGTAATGTCAAGAAAAAAGTCACAACGTATACAAGCATGGCAAAGTAAGAAAGTCACATGCATTACTGCATCACTGCATAAAGTGACATGCAGCATTGCATCACTGCACAAAGTCACATGCAGTGATGCAGTGATGCACAAAGTCACACGCATCACTGTATCACTGCACAAAGTCAGATGCATCCCTGCATCGCTGCACAAAGTCACATACCTCCTACGTACTGTGCCCATTGCAATTATGCACAAAGTCACAGGCATCGCTGCATTTGCAGCACAATAGCCGATGCTACAGGCCGTTGATTCGTTCATGACTGCACAAAGTCGAGTCCTGACAGCCGTATGCACTGGATAAGGTTAGTGGCATGCATGTGATCGAACAGGAAATTGCATACATACAGCTACCATGTGTATATATGGTATAAATATCGTAGCATACCACAACAAAAGTTTTACATCTATTTCTACCGATATGATCATGACATATACGGTGGTTGATCTATATTCAGCAATGGGTCGCTATTGGGTTGCAGATGGAGATGAATTTCAATACCCATTAAATCCAAATTTGCGTTACTCACGTGCCACCGTCAATACCATGAGAGCTGAGTGGGAATTTCGCAAAACTCGAGCAAACGTTCTCGTTGAGCTATGCCGTGAAGTTAATCTTAAATTTCCTCGCCGGTTAGCCATGCGTATGCCAACTGACACTCCACAGTTGTTGCAAAGGGCATTGCATCGTATCCGCGACGAGGTTAATCGCATGACCCAATGTTTGCAGAGGTCCGAGCTAATGAAGACCGCAAATGAGCGTGCCGAAGATGGGTTAATGGATGATGCACACCAGTACTACGCCTGGAGCATGGATGTTTTGTATGAATCTGATATTGAGATGTCAGATGATGATGATAATGAATGAAATTGTTTGGATGAACGCCCAGGGCATTTCTGTAATGCATGCAATTTGTAATGCTTATCCATGACTTATCAATGAAGCGAGATATTTCAATTATTTTTAGCCTTGAACAAACATATTTTTTATAGCTTCTTTACACGTTTTGTTCAAACCAAACGCGCTTGTAATTTATGTTCTCCTAAATTACGGATAATGAGAGAGGGGTAGAGATGTGAAACAGATTTGTGTGATTCATCAATATAAATAAGAATAAAAAATTGTGAAATGATAATTGCGAATAAATAAGTATGACACTTACATCAGCTGTACAAGTTTGACACATACAAACAAAAAAAAGAAAAAAAAAACCTATATAGTCCATATCGCAACTGCTAATGCCCTAACCTGCCCCCAGTCCCACAACCCCGACCGTGGATCTCCCTCCTCGGTCTCCTACGGTACACTCTCTGAATATCTGGCACTCTCTCCCCTGCATGCTGCCCTCCACTGACTGCCTGTGGAGCCTGTGAGTGTGAGTGTGACCCCCCCTCTCCTGCATCTGATGCCCCTGATCCTGCCTGTGCCAGTAGATCAGATACTGCTGTGAGCTGTGAAACTCCCACTCCCTCGTCTGGTGCAACTGTATCACGATCTGCAGCTGGACCACGACCTCTGCCTCTGCCCGCACCCCGACCTCGGCCGCGACGTCCCCCACGACCATAACCTCTCCCTCGCGCTCTGGGAGGGGCTCAATATGGCCCTCATCATCAATGTGTGAGATGTCAGTGAGAACTGTATCATGTGTACTCCTGGGCGCGGTCGAAGTAGTCCCCATAAAAGCAGGTGGTAACTGGGTGGGTGGGGTAGCAACATCATGCATGAACCGGGGCGCGGTCGAAGTACTCCCCAGAAAAGTAGGATGTAACTGGGTGGGTGGGGTAATAACATCATGTATGAAGCGGGGCGGTGACCAATCAGGGTCAGGGTCAGCGTGCTGGGTAAGATGTACGTGTGGGGAATATGGAGAAATGTATGGGGTATCATGTGGTGGGGTGACTGAAGTCGAAGGACCTGCTGTGGCTGGCGCTGAACTGGAAGGCACTGACGTGGACGGGACTGATGTGTCTGGAGCAGCTGCTGCAGTGTGTACACCGTAGTCCCCAAAATGCAGACGATCTACCCGATGGGCATGCTGGATCCCCTCGTACAATAACTCTCTGATCTCTACAAGGGCCTGCAGACCAAGCTGTCCATCACGTCTGAAAATAGCGTCCTCAGCCAAGTGATATGACCTCCCAGCTCGAACCACCTGTAAAAAAAATAGATATATTAGGCTATAGTTGACTGAAAATAATCAATTATGATATTAACAATAATCGGAGATATAGTACGCTACTCACCAATGACTCGAGAGAAGGCCCAACTCCCTGATATCCGGCCTCGGAGAGGTGGCTCGGATTACCGACAAGTAGGTGTGTATGTCGCCGATACCACAACATGTAAGGGTCGGGAGAGGGGAGGACCCCATCGCTCCAGTCAGCCTGTACAATAGTGTCGCGACGGGCATCCCACAACTGTATGTATCGCATATGATGCTGACTCCAGTCAGTGCTGGCTCGGCCACGTCTATCCGTCGCATGCAACCGCCACTCAGTGTCACACCGATCCGGCACGGCCTGGACCCGACCAAACTGTCGGAGGACACGATCAGGGAGATGCCACTCAACCACGTCAAAACAAATGAGTGGTACTCTCGCCATCCATATATCCTCACCTAGGCGGCAGTAGTCTGGGAGCGTGTGGAGGACATCAGCATAAGGCTGCCAGATAAACTACAATAACGACAAATCTATTAAAAATCGCTCATAAACATATACAGTCCATATGACAATTAAAATTTAGGTATTTAAATTTGATACCTCGCCGTCTATCATCCGGTCAAGCTGGTCTCTATACACGACCACTACGTGGGTCGATACGACCTCGTGGCTCATGTCAACCCTCCATCGGCTACCTCGAGGTCCGGCCGGCATCTGCATGTCTCCCTGCCCGATGGGAACCTCACCAGGAGCAACTAGTTGCCGCCTAGACGGGGCAATGCGAATCAATCTCTCCCACGTCCAAATCTGCAATAGTTTGAACGCAATTACAATACTGATATATGCCATACAATATGAATTGACATGTAATAAAATTCTTACTAACCTGTAGCAAGACAAGGGGTCCTCCGATCTGAGTCACACCCACCTGAGTGGCTCGACATAACATCCTATACAAGCATGCCAAAGCCGCGGCGCCCCAGCTGTACTGGCCGATGACGTCAATGTCTCTCAACAGTGGCAAATACATCAGCTTGAGCAGGTTCTGTGACTTATCAGGGAGAAGAACCCCCCCAATAAGCCACAGAATATATGCTCGCGCATGCTGCTGTACTAACTCATCTGCAGCATCATCTGGAAAATCGCCCTGAAAATGCTCCGACAGCCACCTCACCCTCACTCTACCTGCCTGTAAGTCTGCAGGTGTAGGTGCTACTCCCAATAGCTCAGCACATAGCGCTATCCACTGCTCCGTCGTCAATGATGGGTCAAGTCCAGTAACTGCTCGCCCATCAATCCGTAGACCGTATAGGACAGATACGTCCTGCAATGTGACGGTGGCCTCACCGGTCGGGAAATGAAATGTATGAGTCTCTGTGCGCCATCTCTCGACGAGAGCAGTAATGAGTGGGTGGTCCAGTCTGATATGGCCGATACGATATACACCATAGAATCCCGCGCGTAGTAGACACTGCAAGACTCTATGGTCCAATGGACGATCCCACAGGCCGGAATCTCCCCGTCGGCATGCCACCACGGTGCGTGACTGGTCCTGCATAACAGAATGAGTATTTTAAATTATAGCATTATCAAGGAAATGAAAAACAAAATGCAGTGTATTTTCATTGTACGCGTAAAATCCAACAAACGTTATTGCATACCGGGTCCTCCCATATACTGTCAGCCCGATGTGGATGACTCAAAAGGGGGACCTCATCAGGTAAATGTGCCATGAAGCCTGTACAGTTGAAAAACAAATACATTTTGAAAAACAGTATTGGTGAGCATGTAATTTAACTATATCAATGAAGCTGAAATTATTATGTACATGACGACTTGGAAAATAAATGTGGTCGATTATTTTAAAAGTATAAATTTGTGTGCCATTAACATAGAAGCAATTAACTAAAATCAAAATTTTGCATATTATGTGCCATTAAATATGATAAGCAATTCAACATAACCTATCGTTATCTATGCTTCGGACTAATATAAAAATCTTTTACAAAGTCATTTTACGATCTCAGTTACATAAGCTTAATAATGACCAATAACATGTGGATAGTTTTTGTATGTCAATATTTACAAACAAAATGGAATGATCATTTTTTTTTCAAAACTTCATTATTGATTTTGGCATATTTGACATAACGTCATTATTGATTTTGACATATTTAACAAAATTCGTTACATTTATGGCATATTCGACAACTTCATTATTGATTTTGTAATTTTTGTTTTGCAATAAAGTAAAAAATTTGTAAATTACGTACATGTAATTCATAAATTCTAAATGTACAAAATGCTTGAATCAGTCGAAATATTAAAATCTTAAAATGAAAGAAGAACTATGTGATTTTAAATAAAATTCTGTAATAAACATTTTGAATGAAATAGAGAATAAAAACTATGATAGTTGTAAATTTTGTCAAGCAAATAAAACAATTACAATATATAAAGAATTAAACCACAGAAATGATCTATTACAAATAAAAAATGTTCTATTACATGTATGACCCCGTTTACAAATAATGAATTACAAAAGAAAAGAAAATGATCTATTACAAATAAAGAATTACAAAAAGATCTATTACAATATGTAAGTATTACATAGTCTTCATCGACCAAGTCGCGTCGGACATGTTCGCCTGTCATGACCTGTCTGCTGGCACTCACTGCAACGAGCGGTCAAACGCCTATCTGATATGTCCATCTCATTCGGAATACGAGACATAGATGCACGACCCCGTTTCACTTGTCGCAGACGCAGTACATTAGGCATTAAAGTCCACTGCGGATCAGCCCAATAATCTTGATGCGGTATTGGATTGAATTTAGTTTCCCAAACCCTCATGTATACAGGAAGCCTATATACTGGATCAATGTACTCGAATGGATTGTCACCGCATTCAGACATTACAGCGAGCATAGGAGAACATGGATAGTGTCGTATCTCATATTTCCCACAACTGCACGTGGGTTGATTCATCCGCACAATTTGTGTATTGCGACCTCGTCCATAGCGAAAAGATGTTTGCACCTCAAACACGCGGCGTGGCCTATAAAAAAATTATAATAGAAACTAATGAAGTTCATGTTTTTAGGTGTAGTTAAATTGACAACATAATAACAATAATTTAATTTATATTACAAACTAACCTGTCATATGATATCAACTTGAAAGTATTTGCCCTTGCGATGCCATCCTCAATAGTTTTTTGCATCTGTCTAGGGTATTGGAACTCATTTCGTACATCTAGTTCAGCTTGGGCTCCCATCTCGTCAAAATATTTTACAAGCCGCCGAAATGTAAATTCAACCATAGCTGAGATAGGTAAGTTCCTTGCACCTTTTAAGACGCTATTGAAGCACTCTGCATCATTGCTAGTCAATACCCCCCAGCGATGTCCACCGTCATACGAAAGGGCCCACTCCTCAGGATTCATCTTGTAAACCCAAGTGATGGCTTCTTGGTCAATAGCCTGTATTTGTTGTAAGTAACCATTACACTTTCGTCGTTGATGAGCACTTCCTGCTTTCCATAGAAGTTGTTTCAGCTCCTTATTTCTGAACGTAGTGTTAAAGTTACTACAAACATGTCGAAGGCAGTGCCGATGATATCCAACAAATTGAAGCGAGGGATTCAACCAATGCCGCCTCACAGCAGCTAAAATACTCTCAGCTCGATCGGATATCAAAGTCACTCCCTGTCGGTCCATGACAATATGTTCCTTGATATTTGAAATGAAGAACGACCAAGACTCCAAACTCTCCTTGTCGACAACAGCAAATGCAAGCAGTAGTACTTTGCCATTGGCGGTGACAATCGTTGCTACAAGCAACACACCAGTGTATTTCCCGTATAAGAATGTACCATCTATGGTTATAACAGGCCTACAATGTCTGAATCCATCGATGACGGGTTTGAAAGACCAAAAAACAAAGTGGAAGACGGGCATAATGGTTGTATTTCCGGTATATCTATGCTTCCATTGCACGATGGTGCCAGGATTAGATGTTTGTAATGCATACATGAATTTAGGCAACATCATATATGATTCATCCCAATCTCCGAATACCATTCGAATTGCCTTTGCCCTTGCATGCCACACCTTCTTGTAATGTATAGTATAGTTCATGGATTTTTTTATGTCTTCGATGACATTCTTAATGGGCATATCAGGTTCGTTCTGCATACAACAATACCTATGAGTCAGATTATTTTGGTGTGAACACTTTAAAGACACAATTTTGGTGTGAACACTTTAAATAAACAATGTGTATATAAATGTAAAAATTTATTTTGTATACTCACCGCAACTTGTCCCAAAAGATGAGAAGCAATGTAACTGGAGCTAATATTTGTGTGGTCCCTGTTCGTTCGTGGGTATAAACAATGGTGAGGACCCCTATACTGCTTTATTTCAAAAAGCCCATGTCTCTTACTAAGAGATGCACGCAACCACCATCTACAGTCGTGCTTGCAAGCACACACCCAAACGTCTCGCTTGGAGGTTACGACTTTGTACTCTCGATTATTTGTTGCATGGTACAATTTCACAGCATGTATGAGTTACTTCTTATCAACGAAAACCATCCCTTTGTCCAACTCTGGATTTTCAGCATTCCAGATTCGGTTACGGGGAACGACATCGCGGTTACTAATGTCAAAATCACCACCCATGTGAATGTTTTCAAAGAAAGGGATTTCAGGTCTAGGTGGAATGGGGGCATTCTGAATATCAACGGGAGCGTCGACATCATCTTCTTCATCATCATCATCATCTGATCCGCCCAATAAATTTTCTTCATCACACATTTCATTCTCATCATTGTCTAGGGCGACATTAGAACCGTACATGTCACTGTCAGCAAACTGCACAAAATTAACCGTTTCAGCCATATTACCAGCAACTTCAACTGGAGTCGTATGATGGCTATAGGTGGGCACATCTTGGGTGTTATTGTGAAATTCAGTCTCGTATCCACCATGTGAACTTGATTCTCCACCATGGCCATGAAATGTCTGTTGTGTGTAGCCAGCTGCATAACATTCATTTCATTCATACATAGGAGACTGAAATGCTGTCGTGTCAACCCCATGTGTCAGCAATGTAGTGAACGGATGCGAATCCATCTGTGTTACATTCGGAAGATTCTGTACAACCTCTTTCTGAATGTACACTTCCAAACAATTTGGTGGTTCGAAATTTCCACCGATACTTAAAACGGTGTTCAACGCCTCATCGTCATTTATCGGTAATATTTTGTATTTGCTGGTTGCTTGCCACTGGCGATAAGGATATCTACATTTGAAGATCAATCGGACTGTTTCCCCGTAACTTGCGACCTTGGACATAAACATCTCCTCCAAATTGCCAAGTGTGGTGCCAAGTTGCACCATATATATCCCTTTCGGCTCAGCATCATATGACACACCTTCATCGGGATCCCGAATTATGTTTCCCCCCCAGTAAAAGATAATTGGAACAGTTGCCATATACTTGCTTCAATGAAACAATAAATATTAAAATATCAACAATATACATATATCGAATTGTACTTGTAAAATAAACATTAAAATTTGCAGAAGCCACAAATAAAAGCAACCCTCTAATTTTTTATCAATTTATATTTTCCAGGGTTGAAGGAACTGTAGAGGTGAAACATTAATTCAATTTGTATTTTGTCAACTATATATTTGTGTCTCAACTTGATTATTACTGTTTATTTTCTCATTTTTTTCACTTATTTTTATTCGTAAAACAGAACAGCTGAGATGGCATCTATACGTGGAGTTATATTTTGTGTCTCATTTACTTCCTATGTGAAGACTCTTATCTTTTTAACGTGAATGTTCTTTGTTGTCATTGCTCTATTGTCTTAATCTAAAAAACACATAACAAGAAGTATACTTGTTGTCTTAATTCTTTCGAATTAGTGGCGAAAAATAAAATAGGTTGAGAGATATTTAGTAGAGGGTGACGCGATTGATTTGGACAATATAAAATACAGGGTGCAAACATTGAGAGAGATTTTTTTAACCTGGTGATGTAATTGTTCAGATTTATGGAAAATATAAGTTAATTTGATTTGCTCCAACTTGTGCCATTACGGACCTTAATGACAAAGTTATTTCCTATGTGAACTAGTAACCCTCGTCCATTTTGTAGAAGGCATAGAGGCTTTCTTATAAAATTAAAACAACAAACTGATTTTGGATCATTTTGGATTGTTCTGAAAAGTAAGAAAAAAATAAAATTTATTTACTCATTTTTTTTCTTACACATACAAAAACAAAAAAATAATTACAGAGATAATTTATAATGGCCAAAAATTAGAGATAATTAAATTGAAGTTGGTGGTTAAATGTATGGACTACATTTTGGATAGTTATCCATGTGAATCTATCGGGCCATCCGTACCAATTATTTGGTATTACAAAACACATGCTTACCCATCAAAGTGCCAATTTTTTTTTCCCCTTCTTACGTACGAAATTGCTATGGACTATTAATTAAAATAATTTATTACTCTTTTCATGCATATATTGTAACTACTCTAAATTTATTACAAAGTAGATTTTCCTTTTCAATGGTAGTGGACAATCACAAAGTGAAAAAGACGATAAGTCAGTTCGTTCAATACCCATTTCAAAAACTTTTTCAAATTTTCTTCAGTTTTCTCATAAAATTTTAATTTGTACTAGACTACTATTATATGTATTACAAATTCAGCTCATTAAATGTTTTAATCATATTTTGGCTGCCTGACCCCAAATATAGTGAAATAAACCAAACGAAATTAAACCAAAATTTTTTTTTTAAAATCAAATACAGTCAAATTTAAATATTTTCAGAAACCAATAAAAATATTTCTTTTCAATAAAATAGAGTCAAAATTAAATATTTTGATCAACCAATAAAAATATTTCTTTTTAATAAAATAGAGTCAAAATTAAATATTTTGAGAAACCAATAAAAATATTTCTTTTTAATCAAATAGAGTCAAAATTAAATATTTCAGAGAACATGATCTTTTATTTGAGAGAACATGATCTTTTCATGGAGAGAAAATTAAATATCTTTTTAATCAAAGACATTCAAAATTAAATATTTTTTTGTTTAATAATTATATTTTGTAGAAATTAGACATTAACAATTTCTGAACCATAATTTGATTCAAAAAATGTAGACATTTTGATTCACAAGCATAATTTCAAAATTCCAATTTCTGATTTCAAATTTCAACATATAGACATTTCATAATTCCAATTCAACAATTCTCAATTACATGAATTTCGTAATATGACATTAACAATTACGAATTAAATGAATTACAATTTTTACTACTTTTATTCTTAATTAAACAAAATTACTTTTAAAACCATAATTTGAAACCCTAATTTCCTTTTAATTCCTGTTAACAAGCAAAAAAAAAAAAAAACTCACAAGCATCATTTCAAAATTCCATTTTCTGATTTCAAATTTCAAATTTCAAAATATAGACATTTCATAATTTCAAATCAACAATTCTCAAATACATGAATTTCATAATATGACATTACAAATTATCAATTATATGAATTTCGGATTTTTTAATCGCAATTCTTAATTAAAAAAAATTACTTTTAAAACCCTAATTTCCTTTTAATTCCTCTTCACAAGCAAAAAAAAAACAATTTCTAATTCAACAAATGTACGTTGGTTTATTCAATATTCAAAATATAGACATTTTGATTCACAAGCATAATTTCAAAATTCTAATTCCTGATTTCAAATTTAAAAATATAAACATTTCGTCATTTCAATTCTCAATTCTCAATTATATGAATTTCATAATATCACATTAACAATTATCAATTATATGAATTGATGATTTATGAATTTCATCATTCCAAATTTCAATTCTCAATTCTCAATTCTCATATTTGTGATTTATTTAACAAATTCAAAAAATTACAAACCCGATTTATGATTCAAAAGCATAAAAATTCAAATGCATTACAACACTTAATAATGTGAACCCTAAAATGGCATCCTAATTTGAACAATCCTAATAATGTGAACAATCTGATATCGAACCCTAATTTCATCACCACAACCACACGGACAAAGCATAAACATTCAATTCTCAATTCTCAATTCTCAATTCTCAATTCTCAATTATATGAATTTCATAATATCACATTAACAATTATCAATTATATGAATTGATGATTTATGAATTTCATCATTCCAAATTTCAATTCTCAATTCTCAATTATCATATTTATGATTTATTTAACAAATTCAAAAAATTCCAAACCCGATTTATGATTCAAAAGCATAAAAATTCAAATGCATTATAACACTTAATAATGTGAACCCTAAAATGACATCCTAATTTGAACAATCCTAATAATGTGAACAATCTGATATCGAACCCTAATTTCATCACCACAACCACACGGACAAAGCATAAACATTCATAACCATATTCAATTTCATAACCACAATGATAAAAACCCTAACATTGACAGAAAAATACATTTAATAATTCCAAAAAATTCAAATACATTTAAAAACCCTAACATTGACAGAAAAACCCTAACCCGTATGCCAAAAAATTCCAAACCCTAATTTCATAACCACAATGATAAAAACCCTAACACATTTAAGAATTCACATGTAAAACCCTAACATTGACAGAAAAATACAACACATTTACAAACACAAAAACTAAATACATAAAATTAGGGTTAATGTCATACCACGGAGAGAGAGAGAGAGCACAGACAGAGAGCGAGAGCGAGCTGAGATGGAGGAGCGAGAGCAGAGAGAGAGAGAGAGCGAGCGAGAGCAGAGAGCGAGAGCGAGAGCGAAAAACCTAAGTCTGAAAATCTGAAAAACGTACGCAAATGAGAGGGGGGGTTCGTTCGTATATATGAGGACTTTAAAAACGCTGATCGAAAAAGCGTTTTCATTTAACTGAAATCGCTATTAGCAATAGCGTTTTTAAATTTGAACTGAAATCGCTATTAGAGATAGCGTTTTTTCTGGGAATTTTTTTTTGTTAAAATCGCTATTTCTAGAAATAGCGTTTTTTAGGAAATTTGTAAAAAGCGCTGTTAAGAAAAGCGTTTTTATCCGGACAAAAACTAAAGCTAGAAGCGCTATTTGTAACAGTGACTTCTTAATCAAAGTCGCTATTTGTAATAGCGATTTTCCTGTTCATCTACTTTTACGCTCCTAACAGTAAAAGCGCGAATAGTAATGGTGCTTTAACTTAGTTTTAAAATTCCGTCAGGAGTTGACCTAGTTTTGAAAATACAATGAAAAAAGGGCTTATATTGGGAAAAGCCTCTGGGAAGCTCTGGTTAGCTTTTTAATCTTTTTTTAATTTTTTTTATTTTGTCATATCGCTTCTCACAATTTTTTTACTTACCAAAAAAAATAAAAAATCTAATTTTTATCTTTTTAATGTGAGGGGGGTTAGAGTTGAAGGTAACGAAACGACAAAACGCTGTTTCTGCAGCTCAGAGGGAAAAAAACCGAAGAGAGAGAAAATCGTAGGGGAGAGAGGGCTGTCGAAGCCAGGTTCGTTTTACAACTTGCGATTGAAAATTTAACGGATTTGGGGCTTCTGATTTGGATTTTTTGACTGGGACGCTAGGTTTGATGTATCTGTTTTGTTTTTTTGGTTGCTGCAAATACGAATGGTTTGCTCAGCTGGATTTTAGTTGAAATGGTTTGTAGGCTTTGAATGCAGTAGCTTTGGTGCTGAAAATTGGGAAGATATTCATTATTTGATTGGCATTTCAAATTTGCAAATAATTTCAAAATCCGAAAAATGATTTCCTCTCTCTCTCTCCCTCTCTCTCACTTGGCAGTTCGCGTTTCTCTCCATTCTCCAGCATCCAGTTTTGTTTTTTTGTTTATTTAATTTTTTTAATTCATTCATTCACTGTCGTTTTGGTACTACTTCAGGAATACTCCAGGAAAGAGTCCTCTAGAGGATCCGAATAATGCCTATTTAAACTAGCTGCCACTCCCTCCTCGACCGTCCAAAACCCTAGAACCTTGAATTCGCTGTACCAGACCCATCTGGCCTAGGGTTACAATCTTCAATCGAGTCTGACCACTACACCTGCAACATTCAGGTATGAGATCTATCTATCTATCTATCTATCTATCTATCTATACACATGAAATTGGATTCTAATGTGCTCATCTTTTATGAACATACATTTCTATGGACTGATGTTTCTCAATTTTATAATTGGCTTTCGCTGAACTTGTGTTTGTATCCATCCATTATTGGTTCTGTATCTGTGAGATTCTCCTTCGTTTATCGCCATGCATGCCTGATTTTTTGATTGCTGTACTGTTCATTTACTTGCTTGATTTTGTCTCTGAACGGTTTTCAATCAATCTAATATGAAAATAAAAAACAAGTTTATGTGGATTACTCTACTTTTTGTTATTAGGAATCTTTATTCCATTCTGCTTGTATGTTCCATTATTTGCACTCCATTTGTATGGGGTGATTTGGTGAGAAATGATAAGAAATGATGAGAAAGAGAACCTTTTCTAATGTTTGATTTATAAGTTGAGTGAGAAATGGTGAAAAAGATAACTCTCTTACTAAGCCTATTTCATTTTTCATCAAAAGTGGTGAGATTTACTGAGAAACAAGTTTATTGATTGTAAAATATTTGTAATACCAAGATTGCCCCTTAAAATATAAAGAAAGAGAAAGAAATCTTACTCATATCGCTCTTTCACATGTTTTGCTTTCTCACTCATCCAAACATGATAGTGAGAAAACACGATCATTTATTTTCTTTTCTCATCTAGATGACAGACCAGAATCATTTCTGGTCCTTTTCACACTATAATCAAAACGGAGTGTTGGTGTCCTAGTTTTTTTATATTGCATTTGCGAATATTGGCATCCCCAAAATTTTCTACCTAATGTAAAAGGACTTGGTAGTTGATTTGGCTCATTATTGTGTATTGGTGGGTGGACAAGAATTTTGTCAAGTGGGGGGTGGGGCAATATTTAAGCACGGATACTCCAAAA
This sequence comes from Camellia sinensis, assembly GCF_055761805.1. Lineage (NCBI taxonomy): Eukaryota > Viridiplantae > Streptophyta > Magnoliopsida > Ericales > Theaceae > Camellia > Camellia sinensis. The sequence continues at coordinate 8,289,281 of NC_138974.1, read as the reverse complement.
ACAGCCTGTTTGAGTATCGAATATGGATACGTGTTTGATATAGCGGGATACATATCGGATACAACAAATAAGTATCCGATTTATTATTTTATTTTTTCTATTTTCGGATACAGAAGGATACATGAGGGATATGCTAAATAAATATGGATTATTTGGCCAAAACCCCTTTGTTGAGCCCCTTTTTAGTGAAAAGGACAGTCCCAACTATTTTACTTTGTAAACCCCCTCAAGAAGTAGCGTTTCCTTCTTGAAGGACAAAAAAATTTGTTTACGTTTTTTCATGGATGATCTTGCCCTTCGACATGTATGGTATAGATTTGAATCAAATCTTTCAACTGTATTAACATCGCTGTTGTCGTTCTTTCCCTAACATAGAGCTATTTTCTTCATCGATCATATTTCATAGAGTGCGTAGTCCCAACCTATGTTATATGGACTCTTCAAAACAAATCAAATACCCATGTTGGACAACCGACACTTAGACAAAGGTGTGGAATGTGTCCAATTCGATTGGGTTAAGTGTTTTTATTGAATCTGATTGAATGGTAGTATTTTTGTTGCCATTAGATTAATTTTACTTTGATTTGCTCTGGTAATATATGTTAAGTGTTTTATTCGCTAATGCTCTGTTCAAAAGTAACAGTAAAATTTTACTCTGCTCTGCTATAATAATATGTAATCTATCATTTAGTTGTTGATGCTCTGTTTTAAATTAACAACAAAATTTTACTCTATTAAAGTTGTTATTTCATTTTTATTTATCAAAAAAGAAGTTATTATTTCATTTTACTATGTTAAAGTTATGTTTTTGTAATTGTTTATTAACAATTATAGTGACTATGGTGCTTAGTGATGACGATGGTATTTCACTATTTAAATAATAAAATTTACTATGAATCAGAGTAAAATTTCACTGTGAGATAAGAGTAAAATTTTACGGGTGACGTTAATTTCGACATTAAAAATTTTACTTTTTTTTAGGGTAAATTACAAATACACCCCCTGAGGTTTGCTTAAAAACGAATTGGCTACTGCGATTTTGAAAATTACATTTCGGCACGTGGGGTTTCTAATTTCATAACAAATAGTTCCTTTTATTAATAAATCATCAAGTTTAACAATTTTTAATGATGTTAAAAATTTATTTTAATTAATAATTCAGGTAATTTTATTATTGTATAGGAGAGCAATTAGGAATATCATTTTTTCAGTTAATTCTGTTAGATAAAAAATTCTGACAATGGGGTATTGGTAATTTTTTAAACCACAAGGGGCAATTTGTATTTTAAACAAATCTTAGGGGGTGCATTTGTAATTTATCCATTTTTTTAAAGAATTTCATAGCCAACATGATCTTGTTTGATAGATCTTGACGAGAGGATTTAAAAAATATTAATTTTATTAAAAAGCGATATCTAGATAAAACGTTATATCATTTTAAAGTTTAAAATATTAAATTAGTCATGAAGGATATTTTGGTAATAGTGGTGTGTGATGGGCTTTTCAAGAAAATTTTTTGGTGCTTGTCCTTGATGCATGAAAGTTTTATTATGAGGGTTAATGACCAAATTCCCCCAAAAATATCCAATTTTTTTTTTTCTAATTTTTTATATTTTATGTTTTCTAAGGTCAGTGCTCTCTCCCTTTTTGCCCCTCTCTCTCCCTCTATTTCTATGTCTCTTCATATTCTATAGGGCTTGCATTGTTATTGATTTAATCCCCTTGTGATAGACCTATTTCTACTTTGTTAGCCTTGCTATAGGGGCTACTGACTCACCTTAAAATTTTCTTTTGCATGTTCCGACTGTCCTTTGTTGGAAAGATAGGTAGTTAGGACTTTGGACTGATAATCCTCTAAGATTAACTCCTCTTCTTAATTGTTGTATCCATGTTACAGTGTTTTGTGGAACGTGTTTTGGGAGCAAGATGAGCACAAAGGTCGAGCCGGCATCTACAGTTGAACAGCACCGTGTTCAGACCATTATAACAGCTAACACATCTGCAGCATCAGCAAGTAGCCCAAAGATATCTATGTTTGCTGCAAAATCAGGATTTGTAATACCTAAAAACAAATTGTCAGGTTCATTAGTTCCCATTTTCCGTGGTGGTAAAAAGCCTGGAGGCAGTGATGCGGTGAATGAAGAAAGTACTAAACAGGTGCAGAGGAAAACAAAATGGGGCCCTGATCTTACACAGGATGCCGCTGTTAGAAAAGGAAGAGCGGTAGCTTATCAGGTATGTTGGGGATTCTTTACAAGTAATATTTAAGTTATCTTCTTATTCTTCTGGTAATGCGTTTGCTTAAAGATGTTTATATATATATATACTTGGTATAAAATGCCCGTGCAAGGCACGAGTTATTATTATGGTAAATTTAAATTTTAAAAGTATGAATCTTCTAACAAATTATTTTGTTTGGTTTTATTTTTTAAATATTTTTTAGACCTGTGTATTATTGTGGTAAATTTAAATTTCAAAAATCCAAATCTTCTAACAAATTATTCTATTTCGTTTGATTTTTTTTAAAAATGATTTTAGACGGATTTTCATTTATTTTTAATGAATTTGTTTTCACATTTTATTCTCTTTTTTCATTTTAGATCCATATGCATCTAACAAATCTTTTAACAAATGACTCATCTTATTAATAAATAAATCATACTCGCATAACAAATAACCAATTTTATTAATAAGTAAATCATTAAGTCAATTAATAATTTTAATGATATGGAAAATATCTTTCAGTTAACCATTTTGATAATTTTATTATTGCATATGAGAGTAGTTAAAGATTTGTTGAAAATATCTTCCTATTTTTTAGATGCATCTAAAACTCTTTTCTTTTCTTTTCTTTTCTTTTTTTTTTCCCTTCAAAAAAAGAGACTAAAATATGAATTTGTTTTTATCTATTTTATGAATAAATAAATCATGAGCACATAACAAATGATCCATCTTCTTAATAAATAAATCATTAAGTTAATTAATAGTTTTTAATGATATGAGAAATATCTTTCAATGAACAAGTTTGATAATTTATTGTTGCATAAGAGAGTAGTTAGAATTTATTTATTTATTATTTCCTTCTGATTATTGTGTTAAATTAAAATTTATAAGTTGTAATTTCTAGTATTATAGCGGCAATTCATATTTTAAACAAATCTTATGGGCGTATTTGTAATTTGCTAAAAAACAAAAGATTTATGTTTCATAATTGATCAAAAATGTTTGCGTAATTATAAAAAACCCTTCACTCAAATTAGTACCACCAATATTGGTAAATATTACCAAAGAAAACAGTAAAATGGAAAAGTCAAAATATAGGTCACCATTAGTAAATTATACAAAATAAAAGGGCAACATAGGAATAAAAAAAACAAGCTGCAAGCCGGAAAGAGCTTCTTATATATATAGAAATATAAATATAAATTTTCAATTCTGTTTCAAATCAGGGACTGTTTGTGATGATTTAGGTATCTTTTGTTTTTGTGCTTAGCCTGTAAGGAGGAAGTATTAGCTACTTATAATTCCTTTTTTAATATTTATATTTTTTTTTTAAATTTTTTTTTTTTTTAATATAGAAATGGGTTGGAGGCATTTTTAAATCCAATTTTTTGGTAGAATATCTTATTTCTCTGCCTGTAGCAATTGAAGATTTCCTTTTTCCCATTGAGTGCTAAAATTTGTCAGTGTATCTGTATGTGAAAGCTTTGGATTGGCTTCTCATTCCATGTACTATGGTGATACAAATTTTGACCAGACTCGAGTAGATCAAATTAAAAAAAGGCTAAATTCAGGAATTTTGGAGACAAGAGACAATCAAGACTCACCATTATCAGCCCCGATTCCAAATCATGAATCTTCAGTTCAGATCAAGAGTGAGGTAAAATAAATTTTGGGCTACCAGCATTTCCCTGTTATACAGTTTGTAGCTTTCAAAGCACTAATGTTATAATATGTGGATGTAGAAGTCAGAATCGTTGGAACTAGAAAGGCGGGAGGCTATTGGTATGTTGAGCCCAATTTTCCTAGATTGCTGCTTTCCTCTTTTAATATTATGGCCCCATTTGGTTTGAGGCTTTTTGGCTATAAAAAAAGCCAAAAAGCAAAAAATGTTAAAATATCACATCATACGCATCAATCAGTCATTTTTTTTCTCACAACTATCAATTCAACTAAAAAAACCATTCTAAACACTAATTTTTTTCACTTCATAAAAAAGCCACTAAAAATGTCAAATTGCCAACTGGGCACTATATACGGCCTGCTTATCCTTGATGACTCCCAGGTGAAATACTGAAGTTGAATCCAAGCTACAAGGCCCCGAAAGATTATAAACCCTTGTTGAAAGAGGCTAAAGTTTCTGTCCCTGTAAGTAGTCCTATAAATTTGGCATTTGTTCACTGCCTTTTGTGCTTAATCTTATGATGTTGTGACTGCAGCTTTGCAAGTAAAAAGTTGTTTGTTTCTTCTATCAATGCAATTACACAACAAAACTTTTTGTTGAATCTTTTGCTGGGATGTTTGAATATAATGATTAAAGATCACATATAAAACATTCTGTTTAAGAGGATTTTACAGTTGTGGTATGATTAAGGGTAATAGCTATTTTTGGTGAATTATGGTTTCCACTATAAGCACTTCTTTAAGCTGATTGTTTGCTTGTTCTAAACTTTTGTGACACAACACCATTAGTGTTGTCAGTTTGACCGTGGGGGTTAATAGTTAATTAGAACAGCTGAATTCAAATTATAAGAACAAAAATCAATTTGAAGGGGCAGTATAAAAAAGAGAGAGACTGGACAGGTTAGTATTTGATAGAAGTCTTGGGTAGTCTTTGATTTTAAAGAAGTCTTGATGGTCTTTGATTTCATCTGAGATTTTGCCCAGATAGAGTCAACTGGGTGAAAAGAAGAAATGTGAAGCTGATCTTAAAAAGTTGGGATAGGCTTTTTGGTGTAGAACCAAAGAGCAAAGTAGTATAGATAGAGGGAAGAAAAGAGAAGAATAGAAGAGAATGAAAAGGAAGGAAGGAAGGGATAGAGGGAGGAAAATCCCAAATCAGTGTAGTCAAAATCATAATCTTATAAACCATTAAATAATTACAAATAAGCTATTACCAGGAAAAGACGTAGGTTAACAAACTCATGAGATGACTTATGAAAATTAAGCTCTGACTACATTACTGGGAATAGTTTATGGAAAGCTAGAGACTTAAATTGCGGCGATTGCTGACATAGTAGAGGTCACAGTGACAGATGTGGCTTTCACAAACGTGGATGTAGGAAGCTGTGATCTTATCTGTATTTTTTTCTTTTTTCTTTTTCTTTTTTCCACATGAAATCTCCATACATGTTTGATCCTAATAACAAATTAAACCCTGAAGTTTTAATTTTGTCAATTTATATCTTACACTTCTAGTTTGGTTTCACTTTCAATCATCCGTTAAACTCTGTTAAATTAAATTGAAAGAAAAAGGGTTAAAATACATGTGGCATTCCCACATATCACTTTATCATGCACCTCATCCCATATGCATGGTTGTTAAAACCGCGATCCGGATCGTACGATCCTGCGATCCGGATCGTACGATCCTACTTTGCCAAAACGATCCAGATTGTTGTAGGATCGATGTTATAACAGGATCGCAAGTAGGATTGTGTAGGATCGCATGGGATCGTGTAGGACCGTATGGGATCGTATAGGATCGTAGGTAGGATCGCAAGTAGGATCGTAGATTTTATGATTTTTCACCTTATTTTTAATATGTATCATTTTAATTTTAATTTTTATCTTTTTTTTTTAATAGAAAGTAGGATCTTACGATCCTCGATCCGATCCTATGATCCGATCCACCAGACCCTCTCACCGATCCTACTTAGGATACCAATTTTAACAACCTTGCCCATATGATCAATACTTCCATAGCCCTTCAGCTTTCTCCATCTTCCAATTTGTCTTCATTCATCTCCAACGCATCCTCGGCGCCGCCACTACCTCCTCACCTTCTCCTTCTCCATCTCCACCTCACCCTCTGGCACCATCGTTGCCTCCTCACCATCAACTCCATCTCTAACGCACCCCTATTCGCTGCCTCCTCACCATCACATTCATCTCTAGCGCACCACACCATTGTCGCTAGCTTTTCACCTTCTCTGTCTCCATCTCCAGCAAACCCCATCACAACGGTATTTGTCACCACCTTCCATAACCCTTCAGCTCTCTCCATCGTCCAATTTCTCTTTATTCATCTTTGACGACTATTTCGTCACCTTCTCCTCCACCTCCACCGCACCCCCTGGCACCATCATCGCCTCCTCACCATCAACTCCATCTCCAACACACCCCTATCGCTGCCTCCTCACCATCACATTCATCTCTAGTGCACCCCACCGCTGTCACTACCTTTTCACCTTCTTTGTCTCCATCTCCAATGCACCCCACTGGTGAATTCTAAACTGATAGACTTAGTGTGTATCATACCTTCTCCTCTCACATGCGTGGGTTGTCCCACAATCAAAGTGTGAGATAGAGGGCTATGAATATGGCTGTAATGACTGGAATTAAGAATTTCTTGCATGTTTTTATCATGCATCTCTCTACGTCTTATGGTTTAAAAAAAATATCTACCAATTGTTTTCTTCAATTGTCATCTTTCAGCAATCTCTCTTTTGTCTAGAAAAAGTTCTCTCGTTTTGCTTATATTTTAGGAAAAATAAAATCAAAATAAATAACAATACTAGTAAAATTTTAGAAAAGCACAATTCAATCGTGTAATTTAGTTTAACATTTGAATTTATCAACAAAATAAATTCATTTTTAAAAGTTTATGTTCACCAAAAAAAATAATAATAATAATGCCCAAATAGTACACATTAATGTGTGTTTGGGAGTGGAAAACCTAACCTTTGGTATAGTGGGGCAAAGTGATTGTCCCAAGATTTGAACACATAACCTCAAGATTATTAGGCAAAGGTTTTTGTTCACTATTATAATAAATACTATGAGCAATTTGAATGGACTTGAATATGTTTATTTTTAAACATTAAGCTTATAGTATTCAAAATTATCAGAAAGGGTGTAATAGGTTAAGTTGTCTTTGTATTTATTATTCTATAATCTCAAGTCTAATTAGGACAATGAGTAACATTTTTGTACATATTTACTACTTTGGGAGAACCTTTGGTGTGCTTGATTTTATGAAAATCAATGGAATAGGGTCAGCCTTGATTAGCATTTTCAAGTCTGATAAGTATTATGGGATTATAATCTGTGCAACATGACTAGCTAGACTCCCAAAGACTTTTATTAGTCAGTTTTTTTTATTATTATTGTTATTTTACATGTAATGATTTGATAGGAGGTAATAGCCAAACATAACTTCAGTATTTCTTATATGACCACCCTATGGCTAGAATAACTTTAGGAGAACATAAAAAATTGGAGGGTAGAAAAAATTTCAAAGTGATACTTGCACAATCTAATCCATGAATCACTTGTATTTCCATCACTTTGAAATTATTTTTCTTTCTCTCCACTTTTTTGATATTCTCCCAATAATTTTAGCAATTCTTTTGAGTGTTTACTAAAACTTTAGCAATTCATAATAGTTGCATTTTAAGGAAATGCATATTTTGAATTCCATATAATATATTTTTGCGATACACAGGTAAACAATGTATTATTATATTGGAGGATTGGGTATTAAAATTAGATTGGGAGATCCAAGGATGTGAAGAAAGTGGAAAGGGGAGATGTGCAACTAGACTTTTTGCTGGCATGGATTTCAAATTACTCCTCACTCATATAAGCATTTCTATTCTAAGCATGGATCTTTCTTAAATTTGTATGTATGCTATATTGATTCTAAAATCAAAACAGTACTCCTTGGGTGATTAAACCTAAATATATTGGAGACAGTCCATTAAGTTGAGACCATTGAGATGTATTATGATATCTGGATCAGTGTTTGGTGGAACAAATGAACTTTTTTGTTCCTTTTGAAAAAAATTGGTGTATTGCCTCTGCAGATCAAAGAATATTCAGGGTACAATTTTATTGGTCTAATATTTGGCCCTGCAAGTGATACTCAAAAACGGTTGGAGAAGGTAACTTTTCATATAATGACATTATGCCTCAATGCTGTGTTGTTTTAGATTTTTGATTTAATCGTTGGCTGATGTATGCTAAATGGAGATTTTATGTTGAATGCTGTCAATTTTTTCATTAACTTTCATTTAAATGTTCAAATCAGGAAACAGGAGCTAAAGTCCGAGTTTATGGTACCAAAGTAGATACAGGAGAGAAGGTAATTGTTTAAAAAAAAAAATTACACTGTTTTGATAGTCAGACACAAACCTCTACTTCGTTTAACAACCCCCCCTCCACCTCCTCATATTCGTTTAAAATTTCTTTCTCTTTTCATAATTTGATCTTACATTTGAAATATCTACCCTGAATTGTTTACTCTGTTGTTCATATGATTTGCGTAACGGTACAACCTAATGTTCACCAAGCTCGATTAACCTCTTTCCATCCTTTTCCTTATTAACACCCAGGGTGAAATTACACCATCAGATGGAAATGAAGCTCTTGTTGCTTATGCTGAGCTATACGTTCATATATCTGCTGACACATATGAGAAGGTTGATGCTGCAGTTTCCCTAATTGAACTGCTTGTCACCCCAGTTCCAGTAAGTGTCAACATTCTCTACCCAGTTCATGCTTGCTCTGCTTTACTAGAAAGTTTACTCATTATGATTTTCACATCCTATACAGCCTCACAAATGTGCAGCCGGAGAGTTGTACATATGGCACCTCCCTTGTTCTTGTTATCTCGTTACAGTTTTTATTCCCTTATTTATTTTTTGGTATTTCCATAATTAGTTATTATTCTTGTTCTTTGTGACCTCTAATATTGTAACTTTCTCTCAGGTAAACCCATCTGCTGTTTCCACAACATCAACTTCTGTTTCTGGTGATAATGTGAATGCTGTTGATCAAAGTCAAGGTACATCCACCCCTTATATAATATCTCCTGTGGAGGTGAATCAGAAAGCAGCACAATCATTCATGGGATCTGTCCAAACTCCACAAGTTCAGTTTCAGCCACATCCAGGTCCATGGTTCCCAGCAGGGCCACCTCAGAGTCCTATGCGTCTGCCTTCTGGATTCATTTTCCCTCCAAATCCTTCAGCACCAATGCTCAACAATCTTTTCCAAGCATCATCATCTTCTTTTAATCCCTCACATATGCCTTCACTATTTGGTCCTCGACCAGTTCTCCCTGCTGGTCTTGGCTCTGTTCCACAAAATCCTTCTCTTGTTCCCTCCCGAGCACAGCCACCAGTTTTGCAGCGCCCTTTCATGCCTCAGGCACCTTTTGGTCATGCTGGCTCACCAGGAAATCCTCCGATGGCAGCTTCACAACCATCACCTGCTCAACCCAGTATTTCAGCTCCACCACCACCTCCACATACTGGCAATCAACCTCCCTCAATTGTAAGGTCATTAGGGCCTTCTTCGTCTCAACCTGTGTCCACCAGACCTTCGTCAGGATCACTCCCTGACAGGATGTTGCCCCCTGCTGGGAGTTCTACTCAGTGGTCTCAAGCACTGTCTGCCACTCCTCCATCTCTTCGTCCAGGCAGCATGTCACAGATGGCACCCCCAGTGGTTCCTCAGGGTCCTCATTCTGTAACCCCACAACCCATCATTGCATCTGGACCGCCACTATATAATATTACAACAGTGAATATGGTTTCACCTGTAGCCTTTCCCCTCAGGCGGCCATCTGGTCCTGAGCCTTACAGTACGTCTGGAAACCGTCCTCCTGTCTTCACTTCTGGCCCACAGCCGCCTCAAGGATGGCTTCCCCCAGCATCATCATCTTTTGTTCCAAACCAATTGTCAGCACCTATGTCTGCCCCTAGACCGATCCAATCTCCATCACCAGTTGCGTCTATGCAACTGATAATAGCACAGGGGGGTCCTGTGACGCCTAATCCAATTCCAAATCCTTTATTGGGGGGATCGATGCCAATTGCTCTGCAAGTGGCATCCGCATCCACATCAACACCACCACCACCTCCACAAGCAGGAATTCCAAGTTCTGCTTTGGGAAGTGCACCAACTTTTACTCCTATAAAACCCCCTTCTCTAACAGCTCCAAAACCACAACATCCAAACTCGAGTGATTTCACTTTTCAGCCTCACCGGCCCCAGAATCTAATCACTCAAGCAGTTCCAAGGCCCGGCATTCAACCTACAATTCAGAATATGCGACCCCCAAATCCAACAGCACAACTACCTATGGCACCTCAAACACCATCTTTCCGGCCTGCCATTCAAACTTCTTCTCCACCTGTCATGCAAGGCATCCCAAGACCACCGCTTAACAACCAGATGAATCAAACTCACAGCCAAGTATCTTCCTTTGCTGGAAATCCAACTATCACTACAGCTCCACCTAGACACCCATCATTCCCAAATCCAAATCCTGTTGCGCCTAGTTCTCTTGTCCCACAAATGGGACACAGGAAATTAAATCCATCTCCCCATGTGGGAAATATGGGTGGTGGTCCAGGTCCTTTCCCTCGTAGGCCAGGAAATCCTGTGCAGCAGCAGCTTCAGCAAAATTATCTATCTGCAGTGGGTCGGCCACAGAGTCACTTGGCTCCAAATCAACAGCAGCTAGGTAGCAATTTGCCCTCTGCATCATCATCTGGTAGGCCAGCAGCTGCTTCTTCTAGTCCTGGAGCACAGCAAAATTATGATCCATTCTCCCCCACTTCTATTTCTACTGCACCTCTTCAGGGACAGGGACAAGGAGGTAATCCATTAAAGACAAGGAAGCAGGAGAGTGATCCAGAGTATGATGACTTGATGGCTTCAGTTGGAGTAAAATAATTTCAATTTAAAGAATTTCCTTGTTTGGCTGATACCAGAGTGGGATATTAAATTCCATGGGTTTTAGGATTTACATTGTTTTCACCCTTTCAGTTATAATATGTGAACTTGCCTCATTTGGGAACAAGTTTTTTTATTAACTTTTTGACTTTTTAGTTAAAATGTGATGTAAAAAAAAATTAGTATATTTGGGATGACTTTTTGACTTTTTACGAAAAGATGTGCAAAAAGTAGAGAGAAAATGGAATTTTTGACTTTTTTTGTATGGGTTGTTGGTTTTTTGATTTTTTAAATAATTTTTGGACTTTTTGGTTAAAAAAGTCACTTGCCAAACAAGTCCAATTTTTCTCTTCAAGTTTTCTTTCTTTCTTTCTTTATTTTCCTGGCATTGTTTATTGTGTATTATTATAGTGAAAATAATTTGGCTCGATCATACGATAGTCGATGGAGCTTGGAAATCTCTGGATTTGATAGCAGCAGCAACAGTAGCAGTGGTGGCTTGGGTTGCTTTGGATAATCCCGGCTTGCAGGTGGTTGTGTCTGAGGAGGTGGTTGTAGCAGCGGTGGCTTCTTGTTGCTACTTGACTTGAACTTCAGCAACAATGGGTGGAAGGGAGGGAAGCCAAGGCATGTATGGATGGATGCTCTTCTGTGAACCGCTGCTGGCTATCAATGAAGGAATTTCAATCATATATATATATGTCAGTTTTTTACGGTTATGGAGGATATATACTCCAGGACACTTAGCCTCCGTTTGGCAAGAAAAAGTCCAGGCTTTTTTGGCTAAAATAGTCATAAAAAACAAAATAGGCTATTTTAGTCACAAAAAATAAAACATCAAATTCAACCCATAATCATTACAATCCTCTCTCACAAAAAAAGTCAAAAAAGTCAAAAAATTAAAAAATCCTTTTCAAACTAGGCTAAAATAGTCAAAAAGTCAAAAAGTCAACCCGCTTCCTAAACGGAGGCTTAAAATTCATCTTTGCAATTGGCTTACTAAACAACCTTTGAGATTATTATAGGTTCAAGTCTGTCCGAGTATATAGAGCCACTTTATGCATTTATTTTATGCCAAAGGAGGGTTAGGTATGTAACCAATTGGGTGGTTAATATATATATAGTAGTAGCCCATCATTAAAGTAATTACTTGTTGAATTAATTGTCTTTTACCTCCTAAATAAAAATAAAATAAATTAACGATATCAGTCCAAATTTGAACCCTACATATATGTACATACTAGCAAGTGGTACATGCGATACGTGTGTATAAAAATAAATAATGCAAAAATTAATATCATAATATATATATATATATATATATATATATATATATATATATATATATTGTTTAAATGGTAAAAATTTTTAATGAAATTTAAGATCTGGAGTTTAAATATTATTCATACTTTTAAATAATATTTTTTTATTTTAAGATAAAAAATTTTGTCACATAGTAAAAGGAAAAGTCATCACAATGTTAAACACCAAGTCAATGTTCACATATATAATAGTATAAATAGATATAAAGCAATGTAAGTCATGGAGAGAAAGCAATGTACCCAGATGGTCATATTGGTGAATATTGGGATGCAAGGCAATAAAGAGTACTTCCTACCTGCCTACCTACCTACCTAGGACTAGTTATTAGCAGCAGTCCATATATTTTTATCTGATACTACTGTTTTACATACATGCATACAAGTATATGTATTTATATTTATATTTATATTATTATATAAGTAAAACTGTTGTTAGGTGTTTGAGTTTTAATGTGTCAAAGCAATTTTTTCAATTTTTTGAATTTTGTAAGTACAAAAATGTACATGTCATGAAATTATTAGTCATTTAATTAATATGATAATATATTGGACATTTAATCTTACCTCCTTTAAAACATTGCTAATTTGATCAATATAGTAGTATTATAATTGACATTTCATCTTAATTTTTTTTAAAAAAGATTTTATATATATGGCAGCTAAGTCAAATATTTTAACTTTTCAAAATATCAACAATTAAAAAAAAATCATAATCATTATTTAGTCATTCATAAGTATAATAATATTTTAAAAATTTTCTTAACTCATGATCTTTTAAAAAATAAATTTTATTTAAAAATTTGTATCTATTTATATTAAATTTAGCCAATAAGGATATCTGGACTAAGATATCACTTTTAAAAAATTAGTTAGTATAATATTGAAGATATTTACCCATGTCTTGGACAAAATTTAGCATGTGATGTGATAATTATCATCTAAACACCAAGATATCTTTACTTTAAAAAAATTAGTATCATTCAGGAGACATCTCTCTATAAATTTGTTTAAGAGTTTAAGGACACCAACAATTTGCTTGCTAGATAAAATTCTTGAGATTTGAAATTAGAAAATTCTACTCACACCGTCAATTTAACTCCTTACACCCTCAAAATTTATTTTATTTATTTATTTATTTTTATAATTTCTATAATTCCTTTATTACCATCATCCCTAATATCTCTTCTTCTCCTTACTTCCAAAACCTTAAAAACCCTAATCCTAACCCTAATTCTCCCTTAACATCATCTCCAACCACCATCACCGCCATTGCCCCTTGCTACCGTAGCCTCTTGTTGCTGCAGCCACCTCACCGCCGCAACCACCACCCCTTTCTTTTTCTACCCCAAACCTAACTCTAATTTCAATCAGTGATAATGGTCGTAACGGTGAGCGACGAAGAGAGTAAGGGCCGCAACGATGGCGAAGGCCACCTAGATCTGAAAATTCTTTGTCTCTCGCTCACTCACTCGCGCGCACGATGGTGGATAAGACGTGGCGACGGAGGAAAAAAGTAGAAAGAGAGACACGACAAGTGCACTAGGAAAGTGATCACAGTGGGGAGAAGGGCTCACGGTGGCCGGAGATGGTGGTGCTTTTTCTTCTTCTTTTGTCATATCTGAAAACCCTAAGTTTTCATCTCTCTCTCTCTTGAAGTGGGATCGTGGCGGTGGAGCGACAGAGAGAGTGGTGGTTGCGATGGTGAGGGGCTACAAAGGTAGTAATCATAATGGCAGTGATGGTCGTGGTAGTGAGGCGACAGCGGGGATGGCTGCGGCGGCAACGAAATGGTGATCAAAGGTGATGGTCGTGGCTTTGTATAATGCTAAGATTTATCTGTATAAGTAATGTTTTTATTTAATATTTGTTATACAATAGTTTTTATTAATTGTGTATAAAAGTTGTGAGACGAGTCATGTCAAGTAAGACGAATTGTGCTTCAAAATAGTTTAGTGTAATTTAGGGAGATGATTCTTTCTAAGCAAAAATTATTCGTACTTTCGAGTATTAATATATAAATTATTTTTTTACAAAATATCTAGGTCAAAATACATCATAGTATCTAAATTAATGATGTTCTGGAAATTAATACAACAATTCCCAATTACGAGGTTAGTGATGGATTCAAAATCCTAAGACATTTTTCTCATTTTATTTCACTTAATTAATCGCTTAATTTATTGCTTTAAATTTTTAGTTGAATTTTCACTCAAAAATTCTTAACTACTCTTTCAACTTTAAAAATATAAATTTCTAAATTAAATTTTCATCTTTAGTCCCTGTGGATCGACACATAATGTTAATTGCTATTCTACGGAGTAGTTGTAGTTACTATTAAGTTTTAATTAAAATATTTTGGTACATAAACAACACATCACCACCGACCAAAAACGATGAAGGTAAATAGAAAACTTACATTCTCTACAAAAATTTAAAAAAAAAAAAAGCTTTGGAATGTCTTATTCATTATTTATTGTTGACTTCAATATAAAATAGAATATAGGAATGATGGATTCAAAAAAAAAAAAGATTGAGTATGAAGTTGCAGTGAAGAGAGTGAGAATAGAAGAAGAAAAAAAAGTTAAGAAGGGTAAAATGTAATAAAAAAAATATATATATATTATCAAGTTGGGATGTCTAACCAATTTTTTGGAGTGCAAATAAAGTGATACAAAATAATAGTTGAGAAGGCTACAATGTAATTACTCATATAAATATATATACCTCATTTGCCCCTACACACTTCCGCCTCTGAAGGAGTACATCAACCATCATTTTTTAAAAATTTTACAAAAGGATGTGTGAACTTTGTTTGGAAAGTTATTAAAGTTAGCCAAAAAGCAAAAGTGTTACGACTCAAACCCGCCCCCTATAGATTTAGCATCGTAACCAACAGTAATCCTCAGATTACCAAAGACCTCTGAACATGATAAACAAAATACAGGGGCTAACGGAAGCAAATAATAAAATTTAGTGTCCATAGAGTTGTGCAGACATGCATAGGACAAAAATTTTAAACTTTAATTACATAAACGTGACGTCATATAAGTAACAGTCTTGCGTCACTTCACTTACAGGTAACTAAAATGGGACTTAGCCCAACATACAAATAAAACAAAAGAAAACTTAAGCGAAATTCTAGATCACAAAACATCGACCACAAGCAGGTTTCGGAACCTCCACAGGAGGCACTGTGGTTGGCTGGACAAAACTGACCTCCATGCAACAACTTAGGCCTGGTCACACGCTTTATCACCTACATACATAAATAATACAGTGAGCTGGAGTCCAGTGAATAACAACAGAGTAAAAGTTTTATGAATGATGTCTAAACAATCTTAGGAATCAGAATTCATATCAGAAACAGATTCAGAGTCATATACTCATCAGGAATCATAAGCAATTATATGTGGTACATCCATTAGCCATTACATCATCTTGGTCCTGGGACCCATATGCAAAGTCGATACCGACGACCCCAAAGGTCTATATCTTGTGCACAAGTAGTCATGGTATTTTTTCTCCTAGACAAGGGCCATATATAAACCTCGGTATTGTTTCCCCCGGGTAAGGGCCATATGATCATGAGCCGTGGTATTGTTTCCCCAGGCGGGGGCCATATAAACTAAGGATGCCACAGATACATTTCATAAAATTGGACATTCATTTATGATTCATAAAATAGCATTTCATAAAACAAATCATATCTTATCCTTCATAAAACACTTATAATCAACATATCTTTACAAAGTTGTCACTCACAGGTAGCTTCAATAGCAAAAGAGTCAAAACAGTCGACTCAACGATCTATGGCGCGTGACCTACACAAATACATAACAGATACACATTGAAACACATGCTTGGAAAACACTTAATTCATTTCTTTTCTATCTTGGTGTGTTTCTAATCCTTATCCACATTATTGTGTCTTAATTAGAGCTTAGGAATGTCTAAGATGCAATGAGGATGCCAAAATGTAACTTAAAACACTTCAAATTTTCAAAAACAGGGCAGTCCACTCGAGCATAACTTCTGTCGCTCGAACGGTCTGCAAAGTCTGTAAAAATAGTGGGTTCATGATTTTTCCACTCCACGGACACTCGACCGTCGCTCGAGCGCAAGACTAGGTAAACAAGGTCTTTGCTCGAGCGCAACTTCCTACGATCGAGCGATCTGCAAAAGTCTATAAAACTTCTGTGGGCTCTCATTTTATGCTCAAGCTCAACTTTTGTAGCTCGAGCGGAGGGTCAAAAATAAGGGTAGTCGCTCGAGCATAGGTTTTGTCGCTCAAGCCAACCCCCAAACTCTGCAAAGTACTGGAAGCTCACATTCTCTACTCGAGCGCAAACTCCACCGCTTGAGCAAAAATTACAAATTCTTGAATTTACAGATTATTGATACAAGTTAAAAATCCATTTTCAAAACATTAAAACACGTGATGAATTATAAAACATTTCGCAAAATCAAGCCCAAAAGCTTTGCCAATTATACAAGCTTAAGTTTGAAACTTTGAAAACATAACATGTGAAAAATCTAGAAATCCGCTAGATATTGATTTGTGATTATGTATCAATTTTAAGCAGTAAATGACAATCCCAATCAAACGATCAAGACAAATCGACACAACGATTTAACGTGGAAAAATCATAATTGGATTGCCTCCAATTGTGATTAAAAAACCATGGGAAAAAGCCATGAAACAATCCACTAAGAAGACATAAAAGAATTACACAAGTGTACTCTCAATTACCTAGCGAATCCATGCCCAAATCGAACCGACCCTTATGTGCCTCTTCTAACCCCGTCTTCACCTCGAAATTGTCTTGCCCAATGTTAAATCCACAACGCCAATGTCGAATCCACGAAGATGAGCCACTCTAGAATCCACCAAAGCTTCTGACCCAAATTTTTCGGAATCCATCGAATAACAACTCGCTCTTTTGTATAGAATAAAACAAACAATCCTTTGATATATACTTTTCAAACCATGAGTTAAACTCAAACAAACATCAAAGAAACTAGCAAAGAAGCTCCATATATAAACCCTAATATCCAAGAAGATGATATGGAAGCTGTAACCCTAAAATCTGATAAAACCACATATTTATATAAAACTGATCCGCGATCTCTGCTCGAGCGCAATAATGGCCGCTCGAGTGGTCTGATGCTCGAGCGCAGGAAGTTCCGCTCGAGCACAAAAACACAACTTCCAGTACTTTTGTAGACAGTTCAAACTTCTAGAACCAAAGACTCTACGCTCGAGCACACAAATGGCCGCCCAAGCAGACAAGCAACTCTGACTGCAATTTTACTTCTGGCTTCGGGGGCGTTGCACCTCAACCCCGTCAGGGCGCTGTCCCGGACCCGCCAAGAGGCGCTACCCTCTCGACCCCTACGAGCTGACCGGGCAGCTTGATCCCCAACACAGTTAGCGAAGTGGCAAACAAGATAGGATAAGATCACAAACTCCTCTGCATAGGCATAATTTGAGTTGGATTCGCATCTAAAACTCATAGCCTCACTGAAATAAAAAGATCAAATAAAATTACAACTGAAAGGAGTTTTGTCAAACTAGATTGCCAAGAATAAAAACTTAACAATCTTCCCCTTTGGCAATGCCGTGACAAAACACACCTAACAAATAAAATCCTAATCACCCCAACGCATTACAGCCAACAAAAACAAACTTCTTTCTCAAGGTCATGATCTGCAAAACAACTATTAGTGCCACAATCTCCAAAACAACTATTAGTGCCACAAGAGTATATAAAAAGGCAATAGATATATGAAAATATTATCTTGAAGCATGAGATAGAAATATGAATAGATGTAAATTAGAGATTTTAAGAACATATAACATGAATAGATGAAAATCCTAAGACATATGCACCTTCAAACTTTCTCCCCCTTTTTGTCATGAATTGTCAAAGAAAGCTCAAACAACGAAAGCAAGATTAAAAACCATACAAGCAGGGAAAAGATGATAGAAAAATTAATAACCTGCAAGAAATAAGCAATAAACAAGCAGTGGATAGCAACATACAAACCAACTAATGCCAATCTCCCTTACCAAACCAATCAATGCAAAGATAACCCGAACTTCCCGTCACTAAAAGCAACCACTAAAAGCAACCAAAAACATTGTATTGAAAACAAAGAACAAGAAGAAAACGACAAAAATAATATGGTGGAGCAAGCAAAGAATTTCAGATTTGTACCTTAAAACACACAAGATTATTCAAGAAGCACAATTACTTGAAAACATAATGTGCACAACCTTTAGGAGATTTCTCATAAAAGAAAGTGATGTATTATGTGAAAAATATAGATCCCATGATAAAAATGTGTGTGTGACACTTGGAGTTCAACAAACACTAGATTCAAATCCTAGTAGCGATCTGAAAGCTGGACCTCCAACAAGAGAATCTAAGCACAACTAAGGAGAGTCAAACCACAGGAATCAAGGGGTATTTGTTGAGTAAAAGCGAAGGCTCCCCTTCAATCAATGAATCTTTTTTTTGTTTTTTTCTTTTGCACATTTTTTTTCTTTCCTTTCTTTTGCACATTTTTTTTCTTTTCTTTGCACACTCATTGGCGGTTGTCACGCTCGAGAGTATGAAACCAAACCAGAGAAGCATGGATATAATAAGGATAGCCTGGTTGGTGACTTTGAGGTAGCCTTTTCCTCATGCCTTAATTGCAAAGAACTTAGGGGAAAGCCATGGAGATACAAAAAGATGGAAGGTGGTTAAGAGACTCAACATCACCCATGATATGCTAGTATAGGTCAATTCCTCTAGAAAAGCAAAAGATACAATGCCATAAGTCCATAGAGAAAAATGATCACTAAGGCGGAAGACTCCGATATTTGTTAATCCAATAGTGTGTACAGAATGAGACATACTAATTAAAGAACACGCACTTCGAAATGAGTAAAGACCACAGAAAGCACACACGTATTAACATGTAATGGATATTCTCATCAATTCCAATATGACACAAGAACTTGTCAAAAAATTTCAAGCTTGCAAAACCATACTAAGAAAATATTTTTGGATTTTTTTTTCTTTTCTAAAATAAAGCAAGACATAAAATGAACAAGCACACATAAAATGATAGCACACATTAAATGACCCAAAAAGAAAAAACACATAGAAACCTAAAAACTAAAACGAATAAACAAATTAACACAAGTCAAGTTTTCTCACCCAAACTGCTTTAGTATGAACAAAGTTGTGGGAATTGCGGTTCTTGGGTGGTGTCTTGACGTTATGGTTCCTTACCCCTTCAATGGGAATCCGTCTCGACTTGGTTTCTAACTTCCTATTCCTAGGTCTAGGCAAACACAACCTCTGTTCATGTTTGGTCTCAAGCAAATCAAAATAACGAGGTCTAATATGACTCTTAACCTCATTACCATCAATGAAGTGTCTCCTACCCCACAAGACGTTGGAATTTCTTCCATTCTATGAGACACTCTCCCATGCAACTCATAATAATAAGGGCGGATATGACCATACATACCACAATGATGACAAATAAAAACAGGGTGTACCTTCTTTTCTTTGACCTTACCAACTTTAGGAAGATTGAGAAGTCTTTCCTCTCGTTAAATCTTTTGCTCCCCTGCCCTTGAGTTCTCGTATCATGAGATGTGGATGCACTCCGTTTTTGCTCTTTATTATCACCAAAGCCAATGCCACTCTTGTCATAACACATTTGTCGAGACCCAATGATATTGTCCAAAGTCTTTGATCCTTTGTTCCAAAAACCAATGGTAGCCATAGCACACTTGAGCTCTTCTTCTTTCTTGATCACTAGTTCTTCCAAAGCAACTTGAGACATCTCAAGAGATTCAATCTTTTCTTTATACGTTGCATAGATTTGCTGTAGCTCATTCCTCTCTGTCTCACAAGTCAAGAGTTTTGCACAAAGAGCTTGTCGATCATTAGATATCTTGACGACATCATTCCAAGCCTCGGAAATCTCCTCCTTTAGTTTGACATTCTCACTTTCACATGCTTTGAGTTTCATAGTGAGTTTGTCATTCAATTTGGATAATTTAAGAGATTCCTTATACAACTTTTCATAAGCTTGCTGAAGCTCTTCATCATCACTCCCCGAGGATTCATCATCAATGTTATTCTCAACCGGGATCTTCGGGTACTCTGTTCATCCTTCAGTTTCAGAAGCCGCCATGAAAGCAAGGAATTGTTCATGCCTCTTTTCACCTTGTGCTTCGTTGTCACTTTCATCTTTATCAAACTCGAATTCATCATCCCAAGTGATAGCGAAGGTTTTTTTTCCTCAAATGATTAGGTCATTCTTGAGCAAAGTGGCCATATCTTTGGTATTCATAGCATTGGACTGTTTCAAAGTTCCCTTATATCTTTCCTTTCTTTTTCTGGGTTATAGAATTAATTTTGAATTTATCTTTGCCTTTGGATTTATGAGTTGGGATTCTTTTTCAGAAAAGACTTGTTAAATTGTTTTACAAAAACATCCGTAATCTTAGAGTCAAACTCACAATCCTCATCAGAATCCTTTCCAACTGTATGAGCACTACTCAAAGCAATATCGTCTGTTTGTTTCTTTTTGAAATTTCTATATGCCTCATAAGTTTGGAGATTTCCAATCAAATGATCCAGTTTGAGGTTGTCAATATCTTGAGCCTCTCAATAGCTGTAAGTTTTGGTTAGAACCGATCGGGCAAGGACCTCAAAAAATTTCCCACAACCTTAGCTTTAGGTATTTTTTTCACCTAAATTAAAGCTGGAATTTATAATGTCACTCAACTTCGCATAAAATTCATCAAAGTTCTCACTATTTTTCATTGAAAGGTTTTCGAAACTAGACGTGAGCCTTTGAAGTTTTAAGCATTTAATAGTATGAGTGTCCTCATGAATAGTTTGTAAGATATCCCAAGCCTCTTTTGCGACTTCACAATTGCAAATACGATTAAACTCTTCAGGTATGACGGCGTAAAAGAGAGAATTTATAGCTTTACTATTCCAACTACTATATTGGTAATCAATTGTGTCCCATTTATCAATTGGTTTTGGGAAGGTTACTCCATCAAGAGTAATCATCGGTTCGGTCCACCCATACATGACAGATTGCCAAACTTTTTCATCAATAAATTTTAAAAACGATCTCATCCGAGCTTTTCAAAAAGAATAATTGGATCCGTCAAGTAAGGGCGGTCAAACCATAGAATTTCCCTCACGAATTGAATCCATTATCACAAATCAAACAAGATCTCACTCTAATAGTTTTTTTTTTTTTATAAAAAAAATAGAGCGACCTGCTCTGATACCAATTGAAAAATCTAGAAATCCCTTAGATATTGATTTGTGATTATATATCAATTTTAAGTAGTAAATAACAATCCCAATCAAACAATCAAGACAAATCGACACAACGATTTTAACATGGTAAAATCACAATTGGAGTGCCTCCAATTGTGATTAAAAAACCACGGGCAAAAGCCACAAAACAATCTACTAAGAAAACATAAAGGAATTACACAAGTGTACTCTCAATTACCTAGCAAATCCATGCTCGAATCAAACCAACCCCTATGTGCCTTTTCTAGTCCCATATTCACCTCGGAATTGTTTTGCCCAACGTTGAATCCACAACACAGATATCGAATCCACGACGATGAGCCACTCTAGAATCCGCCAAAGCTTCTAGCCAAATTCTTCGGAATCCACCGAAGAATAACTCTCTCTTTTGTATAGAATAAAACAAACAATCCTTTGATGTATCATTCTCAAACCATGAGTTAAACTCAAACAAACATCAAACAAACTAGCAAAGAAGCTCCAGATATAAACCCTAATATCCAAGAAGAATATCTGGAAACCGTAACCCTAAAATCTGATAAAACCACATATTTATAGAAAACTGATCCGCGATCTCTGCTCGAGCATAAGAATGGCCGCTCGAGCACAGGAAGCTCCGCTCGAGCTCAAAAACACAACTTCCAGTACTTTTACAGACAGTTCAAACTTCTAGAACCAAAGATTCTCCGCTCGAGCGCACAAATGGCCGCTTGAGTAGACAAGCAACTTCGACTGTAATTTTTCTTTTGGCTTCAGGGGCGCTGCCCCTCGACCCTGCCTGGGCGCTTCCTCAGACCTGCCAAACGGCGCTGCCCCCTTGACCCCCGCAAGCTGACCGAGTAGCTCGATTCCCAACATTGTCAGCGAAGTGGCAAACATGATAGGATAAGATCACAAACTCCTCTGCATAGGCACTATTCGGGTTCGATTCGCATCTAAAACTCATAACCTCATTGAAATAAAAATATCGAATAAAATTACAACTGAAAGGTGTTTTGTCAAATAGGATTGTCGAGAATAAAAACCTAACAACATACATGTATTTCCTTGAGTTCAAACTTTCCAAATCTTGGTAAAATGAGATGTTTAGTACAAAAACATGTTGAATTCTTCAAACAAAACCAAAACATGAACATACATGTAAGAATTCCTTGAAAACAACTTCAAAATGATGTGATATATACATGCATGTATGTCATTAGCTCATTCTTTCCATGATTGTCGTGATTCTAACTTGTTCTCTTCACTCTCATGTAATTACCTCTACATGACTCATGAATTCACCTCCTATGTACTTTATGTCCAAGAATTAAAGGAGAAGTTCATACCTAAGGTGTGAATTCAAAGGATTCAAGCTTAAATCTCCAAGTCTTCTACCACTCTCCTTTCAATTCCCTCTTTTCCAAGCTTTTGATCCCAATTCTTACTCACTTTTCCTTACTCACGTTTGTGTGTGTCTAAGAATAAGGAAAATGAAGTCTAGAAGGCATATACAAGCCATATATAGGCTAATTAAGGAACTTAATTAAACTTAGTTAAAGTTAATCAAATGGCATTATTTTATTCTAATTAATTCGTTCCAAATCAAATTTCAATTAAACCCACTATAATTATCTAAAATTTCTAAATAACACATATACCAAGTCAATTTCACGATCAATTGCCGATAAGGCCTTCAATTCGCATAAAGAAACAGAAACACAGACAGATCTTTCTACAACAGACAGATATAAATGCAAATAACATATACCACATGCAATTAACATAAAATTTTCATCTTAATTACGTATTAGCAGTCTTAATCAAGGATCATGGGCTAATAATAGATCAGAGTTGTTACAATTTGCAACAAGCCCGCGGGGGACCTCGCTACAGCTCGGACTCGATTTGTGTCACGGTTCTAAGTCTGAACCAAAGAGTCCAAATCCGGCAAATCGTTTTGAGAAAACAGATTTTTTGAAAGAAGTGCCAAACATGGACTGCTTTGCCAGATACAGAGTCGCCACCTAAATATTTTATTTTGGGAAATTTAGGAAACCCTAACTCGTTGCCAAAGGCCACGTGTCCGTCATCACCAAAGTTGCCTCGGCTCGGGAACTTGGGTACGATTGGGGAAGGTCACTTCGTGAGCACCCCCGCTCGCCCGGTCATAGACCGGCCTCTACTAACCATGATATCTATTTTTGAAAACATTGTATGTTCTTATTCCGGTTATTAGCCTAGGTTACTATGTGATGCGCACAGCATACAAGTATAGACTGAGTCGCCTGAATTGGAACAAAACATTTCATGTTTGTTTGTTTGAAAATGATTTGATGGTGCTACCCGCAGGTAGGCTAAGACGTGGATTTGCCACCCTCGGGTGGGCTTAGAAAACATAATTTTGCCACTATCTAGTGGGCTTAAAACACACATTTGATGAATTGTTCCAATCCAAATAACCTAACCTTCACCCACAGGCACTCAGGCAGTTATATCACGTAAGCATATAGCCTCATGGTAAACATGCTTTCATGGCAGTCACTCACACGCATGCAAGGATGCTAAAGCATAAAGCTCACCGGGTACTCCAAGCCAAAACAAAAACTGTATTAGAAATCATGCATGACCCTAAGTATACAGAAATGCCTAATGCAACACATGCAAAAATGCAAACTATAGCAGGCTCGGCTATCTTAAACATGGCATATGAAATGCTACAACTAACATGTATTCAATTTGGAATTGAAAGTACGATGCAGTTAGTATGGTGCGCCGAGCCCGGTGCATGCAAAACAGATGAATGAATGCAAACATGCTATCATACTGTATGCTAATTGAAATATGCCCTAATCTAACCATCATAAGCGGATAAATAAAAGGGAAGAAAGACGTGGGGTTGGAAGACATACAACACACACACGCACACTTATTACAGTTTTGCCCCCCGCGCAGAGGGTCCGAATAAATATACAGTCCCAAATAAAAGAATATTACAATCCAAATAATACAGTCCAAATAATGTAAAAATTCCTAATTAATTAAAAAATTAACTAAGAAAATAAATAAAACTGGCATGCAAGCCAGGGACTGCTTTGCTTCTGATGGATGATGCATGTCCGGGTTGTCTTGCGCGGAAATCCACCGGGATGCCCCAATTAGCCTCTGTTTAGCAGTTATTCTTGGAAAGCGTGCCGAGCTCCGAAAAGTTGTTGATTCTTCATTTTGTTGCAACAGAGAGCAAGAAAGGGGCATAGCAATGTATTTTCACAGATATATGCATGCCTCGATCCTCGTGCCACCAATCACGTATACCGAGGCATGATGGCCGAGGAGTCGAAATGCACAATTCAATATAGGATGAATGCACATGAAAACACAGCTAAAACCTAACTCCATCATGGATAATCCGGAGTGTCGGTGACTGGGGAATTGAGACGCGTTCCGTCACTCGGAGTACGAAACGCACCCCGTTTCCCGTGCCCGGGCTAACTCCTATTCCGAACACAATGCAATATGCATGACATGTATGAAATACAACTAAGATACAATCCTAACATACACAATGCTATGGAATGACATGCCTCGAAATACGTGCACACGGGCACACAAACTGAGGAAATGCATGAATGCGATCTAAGATACAACCTAGTATGCACTATGCTGTGAAAATGAGATGCCTCGAGATGCGTGCACACGGGCACGCAAACCGAGGCAATGGCATACGCAATGCAATAGGGCTAAAATGGCATATAGAATGCAACATGGACTTATACTAACATGAGAGAGCCTCAGCCACACTCACATAAGAGGCCGGTGGATGAAAATGAAGTGCCTCGAAATGCGTGCACACGGGCGCGCAAACCGAGGCAATGGCATACGCAATGCAATATGGCTAAAATGGCATGGAAAATGCAACATGGACTTATACTAACATGAGAGAGCCTCAGCCACACTCACATAAGAAGTCGATGGATGAAAATGAAGTGTCTCGAAATGCGTGCACACGGGCACGCAAACCGAGGCAATGGCATACGCAATGCAATATGGCTAAAATGGCATGGAAAATGCAACATGGACTTATACTAACATGAGAGAGCCTCAGCCACACTCACATAAGAGGCCGATGGATGAAAATGAAGTGCCTCGAAATGCGTGCACGCGGGCACGCAAACCGAGGCAATGGCATACGCAATGCAATGGCATGGAAATGACATATAGAATGCAACATGGACTTATACTAACATGAGAGAGCCTCAGCCACACTCACATAAGAGGCCGATGGATGAAAATGAAGTGC
Source organism: Camellia sinensis (assembly GCF_055761805.1). NCBI lineage: Eukaryota > Viridiplantae > Streptophyta > Magnoliopsida > Ericales > Theaceae > Camellia > Camellia sinensis. Next base: position 8,263,428 of record NC_138974.1, on the reverse strand, counting down.
CTCGAAATGCGTGCACACGGGCACGCAAACCGAGGCAATGGCATACGCAATGCAATGGCATAGAGAATGATATGCAAACATGCTAATGGAATTTCAGCACTGAAATGTGGGGGAAAACAGCCCCGAAATGAGGCGAAAGTACACCCGATGCATGGAATAGTCCCGAAACATGAATTTTGGCACCCGAAATGGCCTATAGCTATACCAAACATGCACAATGTGGACATGCAATGAATAGACAGTAGCAAGGCAGCCCCAAAATTAGCATTTTTACAGTTCAAAGCATGGCCAAACAGTAAACAAAAACAGGGCAAAACAAGCATACAAAAATGGCCCTAAATGTGAGACAAAGAAGCAACTCACAGCTGCTGACCCCAAACAGGTTAGGGGCCTTCTACAATATTGAAGAGGGGCCAAAAATAGGATGTTTTACAGAACTATAAAAACCCCAAAAACAGACACAAGTATGCTCAAAATGCTATGCAAGATAAGGCCCAAAAGAGGTTACAACACTAAGTATACAAAATATGCCCCAAACAGAAAAATATCCTTAATGAAACATGACAAGGGGGTCAAAATAATACCACTTTCAGTTCGAATCAAGGTCCAAAAACAAAAACACCATAGGCTAATAAATCATGCAAGAAAAAAGGGGAAAGAGGGCTACAATGGCAAGTGGCATATGGAAATATCAAATGGTGATGAGCCCTTCAACAATGTTGAAGAAGGGCTCAAAATAAGCACACTTACAGTTTATAACATGCCTCAAAACAGATCACACACAAGCCAAAAATATCATGCAAGAAAGATGGCATACAAGAGGGTAATGAAGCAAGTGCAACAAGGAGGTCCCAAATAGGGTAAGACCCTTAATGAAAGATGAAAATAAGCTCAAAATATGGCCACTTTCAGTTTTGGTCGGAGCTCAAATGTATAAGAAAGAAGGGCTAAGATATAGACCAAGAAAAGAGCAAAAAAGGGAAAAACGAGACTCACCCTTGAAGACTAGTCTTTAGCAACCTCTTGGCTTGAGAAAAAGATGCTCCTTGCCTCTGGAAATGACCTCCAAACTTCTGGTATGGAGTGGTGGTGGTGGTGAAGGAATGGTGAAGAAATGGTGTAGGGAACTTGGAGTTTTGATGGTTGGAATATATAGAGAGAGAGATATATAATGTAGGAGCTCTAAACAAAAATTTCTAACCCTTAATACAGACCTGGGGTGCTGTATATATAGGCAAAAGGGGTGGAAAAATGGGGGGAAAAAATGGAGGGAAAACAATCCAAGTTTCCCTCCAAAAAAGCCAAAAGTGAGATATAAAGGCAAGTGGTAGCTGCTGGACCCAAATGACCGAGAGCCCTTCAACAAAGTTGAAGAGGGGCTCAAAAAAAGACACTTTGTAGTTTACGACTAAGTCCAAAACAGCTCACAAGTAAGCCTAAAATACCGCGCAAAAATAGGCCTAAAAGAGCATTAAAGAAGCAAGTGATAGGAAGAGATCTCAAACAACAAAAGATCCTTAATCAAACATGAAAAGGACCTCAAAATATGACTATCTCAAGTTCAGGTCGGAGCCCAAAAATGCAAAATGAAGGTTCGGGAGTCAAAACACGCAGTTTGGGGCCCCGAATGTGGGCTGTTAGGCACCGGAAGTGGTGTCCGACCACGAAGTTGGTCTCTCGGACCACAGTGTCCCTCAAAAGGGAGCAAATAATACGCATGCCAAAAACCGGAGCTAATGGAAGTGGTTAGGTGGTCCCGAACCGAGGCACACGGCCTGACGGCTCCGAAAATCGGGAACCGGGCTCCGAAACGGGCAAAATGTCCTACGACCACGAAATGTAGCCCACGTCCACTGAGAGATGGTCTACGGGACCTCTCCCTCCCCTCAGGAAAAGAAACAGAGGAAATCGAGTCTGGTTCGCGAACCGAGGCAAGGTACAAAAGAATCCAGAAGTCCGGAGGCAAGGCTCGCAGTCGAGACTCTAAAACTTCTGAACGAGCACAATATGCAACATCACCGAGCGCTTAATCGGTGACGTCTGAGTCTTAAGGTCGGTCAAAAATGGGGTGTCTACACAATCTTTCCCTCTTAAAGAGTTTGATCCTCCAAACTCAAATTACCTTCATTTCGGAAGAATGTAGGGTCTACTAGAAACAAGTCTGGATATCTTTTCATCCACATTGCATAAGTTCCTCCGTGGTTTTGCCAATCTACTTTCACCAATGGAATTTATTTTTTTCTCAGTCTTTTGATCCCTTGGTTGACAATTTGGATTGGACGCTCCTCTTAAGTATAATCATCTTTCAAAAGCACATGAGTTAGCTCAATCACGTGTAACGGATCTCTCAAATAATCCCGAAGCATCGAAACATCAAAAACATTATGCATATTTTCCATAACCGAAGGTAAGGCTACTCGGTATGCCACAGGATTGATTTTCTCAATAATTTCAAACGGGCCAATGTACCGCCGAGCCAACTTGCTTTTAACTCCAAATCGAATTTGCCCTTTCATTGGAGTTACTTTTATAAACACGTGGTCACCGACTTCATATTCTCTATCTCTCTTCTGGACATCCGCATAACTCTTTTAGCGACTTTGGGCGATTTTCAAATGTTGTTGAATCAGTTTCACTTTCTCAGTTATTTCTTGCACGAGTTTCGGTCCCAACAACGATCTATCGCCTAATTCGGCCTAGCATATCGGAGATCGGCTTTTTCTTCTGTACAAGGCTTCATAAAGAGCCATACCAATACTCAAATGGTAGCTGTTGTTATACACAAACTTAAACAATGGTTAGTAGGTCTCCCAATTGCCTTGGAAATCAAGGGCACACATTCTGAGCATATCCTCCAAAGTCTATATCGTTCTTTCTGATTGGCCGTCTGTTTGTGGGTAATAAGCACTACTCAATCTCAATTCAATTCCCAAAGCTTGTTGCAAACTTTGCCAAAATCTCGAGGTAAACTTGGGGTCTTTGTTAGATACAATAGATACTAGCACACCATGTAATCTCACAATCTCATTCACATAAATGTTAGCTAATTTGTCTGCATTATAAAATGTCTTCACATGTAAAAAGTGAGCAGACTTAGTTAAACGATCAACAATAACCCAAATAAAATCCATACCTCGGGAGGAGTGAGGCAATCCAATAATAAAGTCCATTGTAATGTGCTCCCATTTCCATTCCGGTATTAGAAGCGACTGCAATAATCCAATAGGTCATTGATGTTCGACTTTCACTTGTTGACAATGCAAACATCTAGCTACAAAGTTCGCAATACACTTAATCATTCCAGGCCACCAGAAATTTTGTTTCAAATCTTTGTACATTTTTTTATTTCTCAAATGCATAGCAAATTTGAAATTATGAGCTTCAGTCATAATGCACTTTCTCAATTTTGAACAATTTGGTACACACGGTCTACCCTGAAATTTCAACACATCGTTTTCATACACAAATCCAGGTCTCAGTTTTGAATCAATTTCATTGACAATCTTCTTAAAAAATTCATCTTGCAATTGCTTTTCTTTAAGCTCCTCTATGATAGTTGGTTGTGTAGAAACAGCAGCTAGAACTCCACCATGTTCACGTAAAACAACTTCAATTTCATTTCTTTCCAAGTCATATAACAATTCATTCCGATCAGTAAGCAAACATGACAAATTCCCAATAGATTTTCGGCTCAAAGCATTTGTCACTGTATTTGCTTTCTCCGGATGTTACAGAATTTACAAGTCATAATCTTTGATCAATTCGAGCTATCGTCTCTGTCTCATACTCAATTCCTTCTGAGTAAAGAAATATTTTAAGCTTTTATAGTCGGTATACATTTCACAAGTCACTCCATATAGATAATGGCGCCAGATTTTTAAAGAAAAACCACAGTTGCTAGCTTAAGGTCATCAGTTGGGTAGTTTTTTTCATGAGGTCGGAGTTGGCGAGAAGCATAGGTAATCACTTTTCCGTTTTGCATTAGTATACACGCCAAACCTTTATATGAAGCGTCACTATAAATTTGAAATCCATCAGTACCATTGGGTAAAGTTAAAATTGGTGCAGTTACCAACCTGGTTTTTAACTCTTGAAAGACGGATTCTCTTTGATCATTCCAATCAAATGGCACATTTTTCTTTGTCAACTATGTCAATGGCATGAAAAATTTGGAAAAGTCTTTCACAAATCTTCTATAATAGCCAGTAAGTCCCAGAAAACTTCTAACTTTAGATATATTTATAAGTCTTGGTCAGTCGACAGTAGCTTCAATCTTTTGTAGGTCAACTAATATGTCATCTTTGTTGATCACATACCCCATAAAGGTCTCACTGTCAAGCCAAAATTCACATTTGGAGAGTTTCGCGTATAATTTCCTCTATCTCAGAATCTGTAGCACGGTTCTCAAATGATTTTTGTGATCTTCCCTGCTTTTGGAGTAAATCAAAATATCATCAATGAACACTATAACAAATTCATCTAGATACGGTTTAAATACTCTATTCATTAGGTCCATGAAGGCTACTGGTGCATTCGTTACCCCAAATGGCATTACCAAATACTCCTAGTGCCCATATCTAGTCCGGAATGCGGTTTTCTCGACGTCTTCTGCCTTAACTTTTAATTGGTGACACCCGGACCTAAGATCTATTTTAGAGAACACCTGGGCTCACTAGAGTTGGTCAAATAAATCATCTATTCGGGGCAGTGGATATTTTTTTTTGACAGTTATTTTGTTCAATTCACTATAGTAAATGCATAACCTTAAAGACCCATCTTTGTTTTTAACAAATAGAACTGGAGGACCCCAAGGTGAAACACTCGGATGGATAAATTTCTTATCTAACAGTTCTTGAAGTTAGATTTTCAATTCTTTCAGTTCTGAGGTTGACATTCTGTGTAAGGGGTTTTAAAAATAAGTTGTGTTCCAGGTACTACTTCAATAGTAAACTCAATTTCCCTATCAATTAGATCCTCGGGCAATTCGTTTGGAAAGACATTAGGAAATTCATTAGCTACATGAATAGTTTCCATATTAGGGCTATCAGAAGTCACATTTAAAACACAAGACATATAACCCTAACATCCCTTCCTAAGCAATTTAACAGCTTTCATGACAGAAATCAAGTACGGGAGAGAAACTACCCCTTCCCAACAAATACAAACTCAGGCAACGCCGAGGGTCGAAACACAACAGATTTAGAAACGCAATCAATTGTAGCATGATATTTAGTCAACCAGTCTATCCCCAATATGCAGTCAAAATGATCAATAGACATAGGCATCAGATCAACATATAACAGCACACGACTAATCACAACATCACAAGCCGAATGCACACAAGCACATAGCATAGAATTCCCAGATGGAATAAATATCGATAGCACATAATTCATGGATTCTAATGGTTTAGTTAGCCTTCGAGAAAAAGCATATGATACAAAAGAATGCGTAGAGCCAGAATCTATCAACACATAGGCATTCTGAGCACAGATATAAATTATACCTGACACTACTGATTCAGTATTCTGTACATCGCCAGGCACAAGTGCAAAAACTTGACCTTGTCTTAACGTTTCTCTCCCAGTGTTGGTTCTCGCATTTGATCTTAGTGCAGAAGCAGATCTGACCGAACTTGTCGCAAGACGGTTGGCATTTTCAGCTACAAGTGGGCAATCTTTCATCATGTGGCCAATCTTGCCACACCGAAAGTAAGAACCAGAGGCACGATAACAGACACCCTTATGTTTTCTTCCACATTTAGAACAAACAGTTGTAGATCTACTACTCTGACTTGAGTTGCTAGTAGATCCCATGCTTTGCTTCTTGTACACAACAAATGAACGGCCCTTTTTGAATTTGTATCCAGATCTTTTGCCTTTCCATTCAGCCATTAGAGCTTTCGTTTGTTTCATTGCAGCCAAATTGGATTTAGCCATTAGAGCTCTATCAAGCACATCAACGTATTTGGGCAGTTTCAATACACCGACCTGATCAAACACATTTAGATCCAGCCCTCCTTCAATTTTTTGAGCTTTCTTATAATCTGTATCTACCATGTGTGGGGCAAAACGGGCTAATTCAGTGAACTTGGTCTCATACTCGGCCACTGACATAGTGCCTTGCTTAAGCTCTTGGAATTCAGACACCTTTCGATCTCGAAAACACTGAGGGAAGTATTTCTCATAAAAGATCTCTATAAATTGATCCCAAGTCAAAGTCTCACTACTATCACAGACAAGCATCCACCAATGTCGGGCTTCGTCCTTTAAATTGTAGGTGGCCAACAAAACTTTCTAAGTCTTGATACATGGAAAGACTTCAAATAACTTTTCAGTTTCTAGCATCCATGTTTCAGCCTTTAAATGTTCAATTCTACGTAAGAAAGTCGGTGGCTTCATCTTATTGAATTTTTGAGTCAAGCTGATGATGTCATTGTTTACCGATTCTGCTTGGACCAGAGGGGGCGGAGGAGGTAAAGGTTGTTGTCTTTGTTGTTGCATCATTGTGTAGACACCCCATTTTTGACCGTCCTCAAGACTTGGACGTCACCGTTTGAACACTCGGTGATTATCCATGTTTGTGTTCATTTGGAGTTCCCGGAGGCCTCGGCTCGCGCGCCTTGCCTCAGGATCTCCGAACTTGACTGTTTAGTGTCTGGTTTTGCACCAAACACTTGTGTTTTGCCTTGGAGGGGGGAGGGAATGCCTTGTGAGGTATCCCCATACACCACCGGCAGTGGCTAGAGGTCACCGGCCGGTTTTTGCTGCCATTGGCACTGTAGTTTGCCGGTCGGCATATTTTGTTGTCGGTCAGCACTATTTAGTGCCGGCCGGCACTCTTTTTTGCCAAGATGGCCTTTTTGGCCGGCCGACTACTGTGCATCTGCTTTTGTAGATATTTTAAGACAGCTGTCTTGCTTTTGGCTCCCCTCCATACACGTGTATGGAGGGATTTCTCTCTTGGAAGCTTGTCTTGTAAGCTTTACAAGACAATAAGCTTCTATAAAGAGAAGGCTGGTCTCTTGGCTTGAGAGGTTAGAGACTTGAAACACTTGGGAGATATTTAGACAGCCATTTTAGGGTTTTGAGTTCTAGGGTTAGAATCCATTCACCTTCTATCTCTATATCTCCCTCTTATGTGTGTTTTAGTGTGTTTAGTCCATACTATTGCACACAAACACCTAGTGTTTCACCTTCACTTAGCTACTGAGATTCTAAGGGACTGATTTTGGTGTTTTGGTGTTGGATTCAAGCCAAGGAGGGCCATTGGAGCATCATTTGTAAAGGGGTTTTCAAGGGTGAGAATCTAGTCCCATTATTTCCCATTTTTGCATCTTATTTTTACCTATCTTAAAATCGTTTTTGAGCTTAGTGTATAATACAAAAAAGTTCTGTTTTTAGGCCCTCTAATTTGTTTGTTTAGAGTGTTTTGTGGTTTGGAGGTGTTTGACCCCTCCTAGGCCTTGAAAGGCCTCATTTTGTGCTATTTTGTACAAGTTTTGAGACTTTGATGTTTGGGCCTCTTCACCACTGAAATCTTGAGGGATTTCAGTGGTGAAGATGGTGCCTTGAAGTCTCCAAAAGGGGAGGGTCACCCCCTCTCCTTGTTGTCCTTGAAAAGGACTATTTTTGGCCTCTTGAAGGAGCATCATGTTAAAGTGTGTATTGACCATGTCTTGGCTGCTTTCCATGCTTAATATGTTGTGATATGCCTCTGTTTTTTGTTGATTTTGGTACACCATGCATGCTTAGCATAGTTACCATGTAATGCCTTGTGATCCCTTAACATGTCTTAGGTTGTGTGCCTTTGTTTCTAGCATGTTTTAGGCTTACATTTGTGAAGATTTTGTGCTTATCTTGACATGTTTTAGGTCTTTCCATAAGTGTTTGGGTTGATCTTGGCATGCTTAGTATAGCCCCTTTGCATGTTTGGCTTGTTGGTCTTAAGTGCATAAGTGTGTAGCATGCATCGCTTGTATAATTTTCAAATGTTTGGAACCATTTTCCATGCTATTCCAGTCCCTTAAACATGCTTGCTTGATTGCCTTGCATGCCTCTTTAATGCTTTGGAAGCATGTGTTGCATGCTCCATGTTTTGACCATCGTGCATGCCTCTAAATTTGAGCCACTTAGATGCCATCTAAGTAGTCCTTTAGCCTTGCTTTAACATGCTAAAAATCTGTTTTTAGTTGTTTAATGCATGCCGTGATTGTTATGCTAAATGTGCTTCAAAGCTTCATGACTTGCCTCAAGTATTTGGACCATGCTTGCATGCATTTGCCTATCTTGTTTAACATGATTTGGGCATCATTTTATAGCATGATTTTAGAGCTCATGTTGCATGCTAATTGTCCATGAAATCTCTTTTCGAGTGTGCTTGAATGTTGCTTGTTTAATGCTTGAGGCTTGGACCATAACATGTGTATGTGTGCATGTGTGTTTAGCCTCCATTTTTGGGCATTTTGGCCACTGTTTTAGGACTATTTAGGGCTGCCTAATTCATGCTTAAGTCCATCCTCTATTTGGTTTGCATGCTTACTTTGCATGTTTGCTTGTATGCTTTGCATAAGTACATTGCATTGTTCATGTTGCATGAATGATAACATGCTTAGGTTGCATTGCATCAACATGCATTCCTTACCCCTTGATTTGGTGATAGGGATTGGGATTTTTGTTTGATTGATTTGCATTTCATTTGACATGAAAGTTGCATACTTGATCCCTTGGGCCATCATGCATGGAAATGCGTGATTGGTGGTCCGAGAATCGAGACACATGCCCCTTTGAGTCATTACCATGATAAGGGACATGATTGGTGCATATATGCCTTGAATTGTGCTGCCATGCTTTGCCTTGCCCTCTGTTGCTGTCAATTGCAGATTCTGCAGGAACACCCTGCCGACCGGCAGTGTAAAGTGCCGACCGGCAATCATTTCTCTGCCGATAGCTTCATTTTGTGCCGGTGGCCACATCCCACTGCCGGTGGCAATTCCATGCAGCCGGTGATGTCTCCCATGCATCCAAGGAAGCAGTCTTGAGGTTTTGGTAGCCTCCAGAGGAGTGAAGGAAGGAAAACAGAGGCAACCTATGCATGGCGGTGCATTTCCCGAGGCGATTCCCTGTTTTCTTAGCTTAAGTTAATTTGCTTAGTTGATTAGGCAATTTGTAATATTTAATTAGCTTGCGTAGTTAATTAATTTGTATTATTTATTTGGTCCCTCCGAGCGAGGGCAAATCTGTAATAAGTGTGTGTGAGTGGTGTGTATGTCTTCCAATCCCCACTTCTTTCTTCCCTTTTACTTACCTGCTTTGTTGGTTAGTATTAGGGCACGTTTAATTTAGCATACCTTATGCTATGCATGCGTGCATCTATGCATTTGTGTTACATGCATTAGGTTCGGTACATCACGCTAACTGCATTTGTATTTCAATTCCAAATTGAATACGTGCATCAATTGAATGGCTGCATTTCACATACCATGTTTAGGATTAGCCGAGCCTATCTAATTGCATCATGTATGTGTTGCATTAGACAATTTAACATGAACTAGGATACGCATGTTTGCTAACTAGTTTATTGTTTTGGCACGGAGTACGATGTAAGTATTTACGCTTTAGCATCCCGCATGCGTGTGAATGCTGCCATGACAGTATGCTTGCCATGCGGCTAAATGCTTATATGATAAACTGTTTGAATGCCTGTGGGTGGAGGTTGGATTGTTTGAGTTGGGAAAACTCGTTGAAATCCGTGTTTCAGCCTACCTGCGAGTAGCAAAATCCAAAACATTTCCAAAACAAATGGATGTGCAATGCTTATTTCCAAATTAGGCAATCTAGTCTATACTTGTTTGCTGCGCGCATAACATAGTAATTCTAGGCTAATAACTGGTTTAAGAACACATAACGTTTTCAAAAATCGGATATCATGGTTAGAAGAGGCCGGTCTTCGGACCGGGCGAAAGGGGGTGCTCATAGCTGACCTTCCCCGATCGTACCCAAGCTCCCGAGCCGAGACAACTCCGGTGATGACGGACATGTGGCCTTCGGCACCGAGTCAGGGTTTCCTAAATTTCCCCATAAAAAAAATATTTAGGTGGCGACTCTGTATCTGGCAAAGCAGTCCATGTTTGGCACTACTTTTTCAAAAATCTGTTTCTCAAAACGATTTGCCAGATTTGGACTCTTTGGTTCAAGATTAAGAACCGCGACAACAAAATCGCGAGTCCGAACTGTAGTAGCGAAGGCCCCTACGCGGGCGCGTCTACACATTGCTTCTATCAATGCTTCAAGCATTCATTTTATTCGGTTCATTCTGGCTTCGAAGGATTCGGTTGCACCATCACTTCTTGGATTTTCCATTCGCTATAGATAACAGAGCAGTAATGAACTCGAGCAAATAATTCTTCATAGTGTTCAATTTCAGTTCATTTCATTACAGTGTCAATGTATATTGGTTCAAATATGTTCACTTGATATTACACACTCACACATGCAGGTGTAATGTCCCTAAGTCTTACTAGGACATCCTATAGCTCATATGGACTTGTGTGTACGGCAGAACACATGCTCTAATACCACTCTATCATAACCCAAACCTGTCCCTATAGGTTTAGCATCGTAACCGGCCAGTAATCCTCGGATTACCAAAGGTCTCTGAACATGATAAACAAAATATAGAGGCTAGCGGAAGCAAATAATAAAATATAGTGTCCATAGAGCTGTGCAGACATACATGAGACAAAAATTTTAAACTTTAATTAGATAAACGTGACGTCATATAAGCAACAATCTTACATCGCTTCACTTACAAATAACCAAAATGGGACTTAGCCCAACATACAAATAAAACAAAAGAAAACTTAAACGAAATTTTGGATCACAAAACATCGACCACAACAGGCTTCAGAACCTCCACGGGAGGCACTGTGGTTGGCTGGACAAAACTGACCTCCAGGCAACAACGTAGGCCTGATTGTGCTCCTGATCACCTACATACATAAATAATACAGTGAGCTGGAGCCCAGTAAATAACAACAGAGCAAAGGTTTTATGAATGATGTCCAAACAATCTTAGAAATCAGAATTCATATCAGAAACAGATTCAGATTCATATACTCATCAGGAATCATAAGCAATTATATGTGGTACATCCATTAGCCATTATATCATCTTGGTCCTGGGACTAGGGATGGCAATCTGAACCCGACCCGACGGGGACCCGACCCCCCGACCCCGAATTCAATGGTTATTTACCGAAAAATATCCCCGACGAGCCGGGGATGGTATTTAAAATTTTATCCCCGATGACATCCGGACTGGGGACGGGGATAGATTTTTGAGCCCCGGGCCGGACCCGGCTCCGGCTCCGGCCTTGTTTAGTCCCCGAGGTAAATTTACTGTTTTGTCCTTGGGTATATATAACATGCTTGTGTTTGTTTACGGTTTGACACACACACACTCAGCCTCTCACTCACACACGACGTTGCTCTGCTCCGCTCCTCTCTCTCTCTCGCTCGCCATCGCCGCTGGTTTGGTCTCCCCCTCTCTTTCTCTCACCGCCGCGCCTCCCTCTCCACCGGCGATCCTTCGTCACCACCGATCCTCCCTTACCGCCTCTGCCGTTTACCGTTTCGCCTCCCCTCCCCCTCTCTCTCTCACACACACACGACGGGGCTGTTGCTCTCTCTCCCTCATCGTCATTCCTCTGTCGCTGCTCTCTCTGTTTAGGTATCTCTCTTTCTTTCTCTCTCTCTCTCTCTCTCTTTAGGGATTTCGATCTAAGGTTTACATATATGTATATATATATGTATATATATATATATATAATATATCTATTTATATATTTATTTATTATGAAGCAGATCATTTATTTTATCATGAAGCAGATCATTTTCTTCAACCTTTATTTTATATATCATGAAGCAGATCATTTATATATCTGTCTAGCGTTAATATTCATTTTATAGATCTGTTTATTTTATATATTATTGAAGCAAATCATTAATATATCTGTTGATCTGTTGACTCGTAAAGGAAAAAGACAAGAGGAATACTGTTATGTTTATTTATTTATTTATTTTTTATAGGGAGGAACATTGTTATGTTGGTATCTCCTATTTTGAAGCAGATGGTGTTAGCTCAATTATACTAAGATGTAACAAAAGAAAAGAGAAGAAAAATAACATTCCATGAAAATTGAGTAATTTGTACGAACTCGGGATTAGACTGGAACTCTTAGTTGACTGTTAGTTCACAATATCTAATCCATGGTATTGATTCAATTTTTTTAAGGTATTACCTTTTTTCTTGCACTTGTTAATTTGGACTTCAGTGTATAATCCTCTGGGTGCAGTCCACCTGTACATGGGTGAGGTAATTTTTAAGATAGAGCATGATAAGGTGGAAAAATAATTTGTACACATGTGTATATATATTTTTATATATATGATCTAATGAACTGGTGAGAACGCATTTAGATACTAGAGAGGCTTAGAGTAAGTTGTGACCAAGCCATGAATAGAGACAGAGAACATCACTGTCAGTTTTCTGTTTGTATCTGTTTGTATCTAGTTTTTTGCACTATACAAGTACCAAGTAGAAAGTTTCATCCATGGATTATAATTGTTAATTCTGCAAGTTTAATTCTTGCTTGTTTAATCTGGATGCTGGTTATACAATGAACATATCAATATCATGAGTCTAAAATGTATACCTTGAACATATGAGGTTTTAAAGAATGTTTGAGAGCGAGGCATTGAAAGATTAGAATTCTTAGGATGTTTGGATATTTGGATGTGATTAGTGTTTACATTATAATGGGCTGCCTTTGGTTATTCATTTCATGTTATTTTTGTAAAGGTTAAAAATGTCAGAAGTTAACTCTCAAGTACCAGTTAACTCTCAAGTACCATTTGAGAGCAAGGCATCACAACAATCATTGCCACCTACCAACTCACCTTCTCCCTCTCTAATCAAAATGTTATTGACTTAGAAGAAGAGTCCAATACTTGTGGAGGAACTAAAAAGAAAACTAGTATTGTGTGGGAACACTTTAAGAAACAACAAGTCAATGGGGTGTAGAAGGCAATATGTAATTATTGTAATCAGCATCTTGGAGGTGATTCAAAAAATGGAACTAGGCATTTGCATGATCACTTCAAGAGTCGTACTAGGAAAAAAGTGTTGGACATGAGGCAAAAAGTTTTAACTAACAACTTTAATAGAGAGAGTCCAAAATGAATTCTTATATTTTTGATCAAGATTTTGCTAGGAAAGAGTTGTCACATGCCATAATATTGCATGAATACCCCCTCTCTATCGTAAATCATGTTGGTTTTAAACGATATTCAGCAGCACTTCAACCATTGTTTAAAGTACTTTCTCGAAATACGATAAAGAGTGATATTTTAAAAATTTATGATTATGAGAAGGTGAAGACATTGAGTTTGGTAGAGCATGTTAAAAGTAGGGTGACAATCACAACTGATATGTGGACTGCTAGCAATCAAAAGAAAGGATTCATGGCTGCCACCGCATACTTTATTGATGGTTCATGGGCATTGCAAAGTCGCATTTTGAGGTAAATTTGCATTGAGTTTGTAAATTTGCAAATCTTTTAACAATTCTATCTTATTCGGTTCAATTTGCACATTATTAATACTTGTTCATGAATATTATATTTTAGGTTTATTTATGTTACATGTCCACGCACAAAAGAAGTTCTTTGTGATACTTTGCTTGCATGTATGATGGATTGAAATATTGATAGAAAAATCTCTACTGTTACTGTTGACGATTGCTCTCGCTTTTGTTGGGTGGTAATTTGTTTCATATCCATTGTTGTGCGCATATTTTGAATTTGATTGTCAAAGATGGATTGGATGTCATACGAGTGGGTGTGGAGAAAATTTGAGAGAGTGTAGCTTATTGGACAGCAACACCAAAAAGGCAAGAAAAATTTGAAGAAACAGTCAATCAATTGCATAATCCACATACTAAGAAATTAGGACTTGATTGTGCAACTAGGTGGAATTCAACCTATTTGATGCTTCAGACTGCCTTGTTGTATAAGGATGTTTTTTTTTGGTTGAAAAATAGAGAGCCCCAATATAAGACCGTGCCAAGTGAAGAAAAATGAGAGTTTGCTAGAGAGATTAGTGGAAGGTTTAAGATATTTTTTTCTATCACCGAGTTATTTTCTAGTACTAAGCATCCCACTACCAATGTTTGTTTCCCAGCTTTATGTGATATTAGGATGACATTGTCTCAATGGCTCTCTTGTGAAATTGAAGTGATTAGAACAATGGCATCAAAATGGTGAAAAAATTTGATAAATATTGGTTAGTGATACATGGTGTTATTGGAGTTGCGGTTGTACTTGATCCTAGGTATAAGATGAGTGTATTGGAGTTTTATTTTGAAAAACTTTATGGAGACAAAGCTGAAGATGAAGTTGATAGGGTTCATCAGATTTGTTATGATTTGTTGCAAGAGTATCAACACCAAGTTGGCAAGGAGACCAATGTTGTTGGTGACTCTTCTAGTCATTCAGAAATTGTTACAGAGACCCTTTCAGAGTATGACTTGTTTATTAGTACGAAGAGAAGTAAAAAAATAAAGAATGTAAGATCAGAGTTGGACCATTATCTAGAAGATGATGTTTTGCCAAGAACTTCAGGTTTTGATGTTTTGAATTTGTGGAAAGCCAATGAACCAAAGTATCTGACTTTACAAGCAATAGCTAGGGATATTTTAGCTATTCTTGTATCCACTGTTGCTTCTGAGTCAGCATTTAGTACTAATGGAAGGTTGGCGAGTCTACATCGTAATAGACTTCAGCTAAACACATTAGAAGCATTAATGTGTGCACAAAGTTGGTTGTGGGGTGCAGAGATGAAATGTACTCATATTATTATTTCATCCAATCTACATATTATTATTTCACTTTTATATTACCATGGAATAATTTTAATATTGAATTTATATTCTTTACTTTTTAGGAAATTCAACATTGGAATTGGTGGGTTATGCGACTATATATGATGATGATGAGATGGAGTCGAATGAGTCGTGTGCCACTTTTGTGTTAGTTGTCATCTTTTTTGTTTTAATTGTTAACATTTTTTACATCTTATTAATAGTATTGATTATTTGTTTTTGTTTTTTTTTTCTTTTTGTTATTTAACAGGAATTCAAGTTGAAGAAGATGATGAAAGTTGTAATGTGGTTGAAAGATGATGAAAGTTGTATTGGACAATCTTATTTTTTATATTGTAATGGATTTGTTTTTTTTTTTTAATTTTATTTTTTGGGTAGCCTATCCCATGCAGGCTGTGCTTAGGACTAATTATTATGTTTGCAACTTGTTGAATTTTTCTTTCTGTGGGCTGGTGGACTGAATATGCTACTTTAGTTGACAGATTATGGCTACTGGATGAATCTGTCAGCATGTTGAATTTTTTGGGTAGCCTATCCTATTGAGTATTGATTATTGAGTCTGTCAACAGATTATGCTTGGGACTAATCTACTGAGTATTGATTGTTGAGTATTGATTATTTTTTGTGTGCTTGGGACTAATCTGCTGGATGAATCTGTCAACAGATTATGCTATGTACATGTTATGTTGCTATTGAGTTCATATTGACAGATAGCATGAAAATATGTACAGATTATGCCATGCTATGCTATTGACAAATAACTTGTTGAGTACAGATTATGCTATGTTTTTGAAATTATGTACAGATTTTTTAATTTTAAAATATGTACAGATTTTCTTAAAAGGATGTTTAAAATTTTTTTTGAAGAAAAAAAAAAAGGGGATCGTGGGGGGCGATGGGGTCCCCGGCGGGGATCGGGGCCGGGGACGGGTAGTGTGGTCCCCGGTCCCGTCCCGCCCCGTTGCCATTCCTACCTGGGACCCATATGCATAGTTGGTACCGACAACCCTAAAAGTCCATATCTTGTGCACACGTAGCCATTGTATTGTTTTCCCTAGGCAAGGGCTATATATAAACCACAGTATTATTTTCCCCGGGTAAGGGCCATGTATAAACCTCGGTATTGTTTCCCTCGGGTAAGGGCCATATGATTATGAGCCACGGTATTGTTTTCAATGGGTGGGGGCCATATAAACTAAGGATGCCACAGATACATTTCATAAAATTAGACATTCATTCATGATTTATAAAATAGCATTTCATAAAACAAATCATATCTTATCCTTCGTAAAACACTTATAATCAACGTATCTTTACAACGTTGTCACTCATAGATAGCTCCAATAGCAAAAGAGTCAAAGCAGTCGGATCAATAATCTATGGCGCGCAACCTACACAAACACATAACGGATACACATTGAAACACACGCTCAGAAAACACTTAACTCATTTATTTTCTATCTTGGTGTGTTTCTAATCATTATCCTCATTATTGTGTCTTAATTAGGGCTTAGGAATGTCTAAGATGCAATGAGAATACCAAAATGTAACTTGAAACACTTAGACAAATTTTCAAAAATAGGGCAGTCCGCTTAAGTGCAACTTTTGTCGCTCGAGCGGTCTGCAAAAGTCTATAAAACTTCTGGAAGCTCTCATTTTACGCTCGAGCTCAACTTCTGTCGCTCGAGCAGAGGGTCAAAAACAAGGGTGGTCACTCGAGCGCAAGTTTTGCAGCTCGAGCCAACCCCCAAACTCTGCAAAAGTACTAGAAACTCGCATTCTCCGCTCGAGCGTAGACTCCATCGCTCAAGCGGAAAGTGCAAATTCTGGAATTTCCAAATTGCTGATACAAGTTAAAAATCTATTTGCAAAGCATCAAAACACATCCTTTTGGGCCAAAACTTAGTAAAACTTTAAGAAACTCATAGCACATGATAAACTACAAACCATTTCACAAAATCAAGCCCAAAAACTTTGCCAATTGTACAAGCTCAAGTTTGAAACTTTGAAAACATAACATGCATGTATTTCCTTGAGTTCAAACTTTCCATATCTTGGTAAAATGAGATGTTTAGTACAAAAATATGTTGAATTCTTCAAATAGAACCAAAACATGAACATGCATGTAAGAATTCCATGGAAACAATTTCAAAATAATGTAATACATGCATACATGTATGTCATTAGCTCATTCCTTCCATGATTGTCTTGATTCTAACATGTTCTCTTCACTTTCATGCAATTACCCCTACATGACTCATGAATTCACCTCTTATGTACTTTATCTCCAAGAATTAAAGGAGGAGTTCATACGTAAGGCGTGGATTTAAAGGATTCAAGCTTAAATAGCCAAGTCTTCTACCACTCTCCTTTCAATTCTCTCTTCTCCAAGCTTTTGATATCAATCCTTACTCACTCTCCCTTACTCACATTTGTGTGTGTCCAGGAGTGAGGAAAATGAAGGCATATACAGGCCTTATATAGGCTAATTAAGGGACTTAATTAAACTTAGTTAAAGTTAATCAATTGGCATTATTTTATTCTAATTAATTTGTTCCAAATCAAATTTCAATTAAATCCACCATAATTTTCTAAAAATTCTAAATAACACATATACCGAGTCAATTTCGTGATCGGTTGCCGATAAAGCCTTCAATTCGCATAAAGAAACAAAAACACAGACAGATCTTTCTACGATAGACAAATATAAATGCAAATAACATATAACACATGCAATTAACGTAGAATTTCATCTTAATTACGTATTAGCAATCTTAATCAAGGATCATGGGCTAATCACATATCAAGGTTGTTACAAAAAGAAACACTATAAAAAGTCAATTCATTCATTCTCTCTATTTTTTTCACATCTTTTTATAAAAAATCAAAAATCTATTTAAAAAGCCAATTTCCAAAACACAACCACCACCAACACCAACCCCAGCAGTCCTTGCAATCATAGATATGCGTCATCTGCTCATCACTACTACTTAATGTCTGTTGGATGTCATTCCACCAGTGGAACCATTTCCTCAACCACAACCACCCCAGTTATAGATATGCCTCTTCTTCTCCTTTTATTTGCTTTTTATTTTTTATTTTTTTAATGGTAAATACTATTATATATCATATGATGCACTCCTCTGCATTCACTTATGGTGCTCCTGCTGGTGCTGATGTTATGTACTTTGATTGAAGTAAATCTATCAACTCCAAAACCCAAAACACTACAATTTGAGAAAAATAAATAACACAAAATATGCCCGTGTACCATCCAAACTCAATTTATGTACTTTGTGAAAGCTAACACCCCCATAACCGAATTAGCCGGTGAACAAAACAGGGCACTGATCATGTCACTCAAGCCTGAAGCAAAACCAAGAACCAAGCCTTAAGTTATCTTATTAGGCTCTAAATAAACTTTAAAAGGGCAATAAATACATCAGTCCCGTCAAGAGGTAGCTACGAAAATTCAGTTAGACCTTTCTCATGATACATACTACTATATACAGGTGATGGATTCAACAATACACAACACACACAAAAAAAGTATGATTCAAACACAAGGACCAGACCTAAGCACCCTCTCTAGTTTCTCGGCCTTGTCATAATCATTTTCTGTGAGAGGACCAGCAGGAAAAGGAGTGATTTCCACAACCAAGTGTGGAGTTGGGAGCTCATCAAACAAAGCTCTCACGTTGTTACAACACACACTCTCTCCATGAGCGCTCTCCCTCCTAATCTGGCAACCCTATCACAAAACAAAAGTAATCTATGATAAGCAACAATATTTTATTTTCCAATTTATGTTTTTGAACAAATATTGCAAATATAAAAAGAACAAGAACAAAACAAAGTTCTAAAATTGCTCAGTGAAGTTGTATTACCTTGTGGGAAGTGGCATCTCTGAATTTATCATCATCTGATAGCAAAGATGCAATGGATTTAAGAAGGTGCCGCCCTTCTGATTTGGAAGGTACTCTGTAATTCCGCTTCAATGTACCCTTGGTCGTGGGATGCCATTTGCTTACTAGTTTCCTTCTGTCAGCAGCTTGCTTATCTGCTTGAACAAAACACCATTCAAATTATTCCAATCTCAAACAAAAAAACACAAACAAGTAGAAAAAGATCCCCATGTTCACAAAGCCTTTTGATCAAAACTATACAACTATAATAAGTACAATATGGAACCAAAACAATCATTCAGAAGAGGCATATTTTCTCATTGTTTATAGTCTATATACCTGTACAAAAAGTTTTGTCAACAGCAATGTGCAGAAAAAACTGAAATTCTGTATTCCTATCCTCCTCGAAACTACCAACTGCAGTTCAGTAGACCACACTGACATACGGCCTTAGAAATTAATCTGTTGATGCGATTTTCAGCTATTTGGCACATGGTATATTGAAAAGAAAAAAAGAAGCACTTCCATTGACACAATAACCACGTATTAGCAATTCTATAGCAGAGGCCATAAACACTGATCTATAAAACCATTGCTTTTAACAAATGGTTCACAGTAAACATTGTCTACAAGCTCCTCAATTGCTATACAAGAGATATAAGAAGCACAAACACTTTTGTAGAGAAGGTGTGTTGTGTCAAACACCTTCTTCAAAAGTGTCTGACACTTCTTCAACATGTCTTAAATAGGAATGTAAATTCATAATATCAAACACTTTACAGACATTTCTCGGACACTTGGCTGACACTTCTTAAACCCTTTGAACATGACCTATGTGATGAATATCTTCATAATATTATTTAGTATTTCTTGGAATATAAGTTATTCATTATAAATATGTTTTGAAACATTTATAAGATGAATTATTTGTATATCCATATTCTACAATTGTTTTGCATTTTCTAGATTGTAATTATTATGTGAATGATATTTTGATAAGTAAGTTTTAAAATATAAGACTTTTTAATTTTAATTGGTGTTATATTATTGTTTTACCATTACTTTCCAACAAACTATTCATATATTCACATATAATAAATTTATAACTCTAATTTTTACCATGTCCCAAGCATATTGTGTTCTGCATTTTTTGGACGTCGACATGTCCATGTCATGTCACAAGCCCGTGTTTATGGACGTCGACATGTCTGTGTCATGTCACATGTCCGTGTTTATGTTGAGAGAGAGAGAGAGAGAGAGAGAGAGGTTCTCATGCCCAGTTTTGAGAGCGCCCTAGCTCAAACATTCTACAGGGTGTTCAATAACCAACAAAATAAGAGACTCTTGACCTCTTCTTTTTCCCTTGGATTGGTACGTTGTTGTAAACTTCACCAAAATAAGAAGCAATAAAATGCTATATTGAGAAGGGCTAAAACAAACTGAAACAAAACTCAGATTAGTGAATACAGCTAATATATATATTCTCATAGGTGAAACTCATGTGGGCAACACCTACAAATTGAGAAGTAACCAAGATTAAAGGGTAAATAACACCATTAGTCCATGTAGTAAAGTGTCACTTTAGCCTCCCTAATTTCAATTTGAATATTTTGGTCTCCACATTTTTAATTTTGTTGCAATGTGGTCCCTCCTTCACTTGCCATTAGAATTTTGTTGTAAAATACCATTAGTCCTTGTAGTTTGTTTTGAATTTCTGTGGTCCCTTTAGGTTTGCACGTGATTCTTTGGGTTCAAAATGTTAACAATGCATGACGGAGGGACCACATTGCAACAAAATTGAAAATGTAATGGCCAATTGTTCAAATTGAAACTACGAGAACCAAAGTGAAATTTCGATCAAACTAAAGGGCCCAATGATGTAATTTACCCAATTATGACACTGCAGGAGAAAATTCATTAGCCTCCAATACCAAAAGGTGCATAGCGTCCACTATGAAGATATATCCTATGCATTTGTGACCTACAGGCCAAAACAGAAAACCAGATACACACAAAGGCCTGGATGACAAAGTGATATATTTTTGTTCTAGAAATCTGGGAAAATCCAGTTTATTCAGCCCTGAACAAGGCATACTAACTAAATGCATTCATTTTGAGGCACCAGGCATACTTGAAACACTCATTTATTTTTCACAATACTTTAAGCATCTATTCGCTTCAGTTCATACTTTCTGTTTCGGTTTCTGACTTTAGAAGCCATCACAGTAGAAATACAAAACTACCAGTATTTATTTAAAGAATAATTTAACATTTTTTACTAAAAATACAAGAGGCTAAATATGATTGGTTGTCAAAAAAGCAATGATACTTGAACATGTAATGATATTTGGAGACATTTTTAGTACATGTAGTATGCTCTTTATTTAATATATTCCTCAATCCCATTCACACAATATTTGTATAGAAATCATTGCACATTCTCAGATATCATATATTCTATGTATCTCGTTTTTATTTATTGAAGTTAGCTTACTTTCTATTTTATTTTATTTTATATATATTCTACAAGTAGTTGCCATTTTATTTTATTTTATTTTTTCCATCAAAACATACAAAGTTACAACTCAGAATCATATGGTGAACTATGCTCTGCCCAGATCATAAACTACTTGTGCAAGGAACAGATATTTATTGTAGTTACAAGTATTTCAGGTCCTCATCAAAATTTTCTCGTAAAGGCTTTCACTTTCATTTTACACTAGCACTACAACTTTCTACCCCAATAGAAGAAAACTTAGCTAAGAAACACCCAGCCAACAAAATCAAAATGGAAAAACTAATGAACCTGATCAGATTCGAAAAAGGTTAAAAATCTGACAGGAAATCAAAATTGAACAAGATCAAGGAGTTGGGGGCAAATGTCAGAATACATACCCTTTTCCAATTCTCACTAGAAAATAGTAAGCATCCAAATGAAAGAACCTCCAAAACAAACCTAGGTTTCACTTATCATTTGACCAATATATATATATATATATAAATTAAGAAATAAATAAATATTCATAAAATGACATTTACAAAGGATAATCTAGCACAAATTGAAGAAACCCACAAACCTGGGTTGCCTTGGATCTCCTCAATCCATTTAGAGAAACCCAGATCGTCAGAACCAGCTTCCAAATCTACAACAACAAAAACACAACCACCACAAAGAGTGATAGTTAGATACACATAAAAAAATGCAGATACAGATACAGCCCCATTTGGTGATGTTCATCTCGTAGTAGACCTGAGACAGAGACAGAGACAAGTGGGTTTGATGGAGATCCAGCCAAACCAGCCTTTAGGAGGGCATAAAAGATGCAAAGCCTGCCAGCCCACAGAAGAGGGGTCTCGAGCAAGGAAGCATGTACTCCTCCTCCTCTTCTGGTGTTGGGTAATCCACTCCTCCTACCCAAACACATCCCACTTCCCCCTCCATGATTATTATTATTATTAGGAAAGAGGGTTTTGGACACCAAAGCAGGATCAGCACTAGTAGAATTCAGATTCAGATTCAGATTCTTGAGGTAGTAGTACTTGGTTATGGTGGTTGTAGCTTGAAAAGGTGATGTGAAGCTAGTAGTGATCTGCAGAATCATCTCTTTGTTAGGAAACTTTTTTTTCTTTGTTAGAACAAACAATTTACTGATGATGTCTTGTGTTGTGTGTACATTATCCGTATCTAATAAGTGGGTAGGATTGGGTTGAAAATAAATTAGTTATTTGAGAAAAAATAAATTTAAAAAATTAATAAGATAAAATGTGATATTTAAATTATAAAAAAAAATATAAAAATTTAAAAAGTTAATCTAAAAAAAATTTTTAGTTCCAAATTAAAAAGTCTTAATTTTTAAAAGTCAATTAAATTTTTTTTGTCAAACGATGACATAGGCATATTTTGAAAAATAGGTTAAAAATTAAAGGGAATATCATTTTAATCCCTTAACTTTCACGCATTTTTTAATTTAACCTCCAAATTTCGAATAATATTAATTTTACATTCAAACTTTGAAATTATGATCAATTTGGCCCTTACCGTTACATTCCGTCTACAATTAGACGGAATGTGCTGACGTGACACAAAAATTTCATTTGAAATTTCATTTTACCCTCCAAACTATACTTTAAAAATCAATTTACCCTCTAAATTAAAAATCAATTTGCCTCTCACGTCAGCACATTTCGTCCAATTATAGAAGGAATGTGACGGCAGGGGCCAAATTGATCAAAATTTCGAAAGTTTTGGTGTAAAATTGATATTAATAGAAGTTTGGAGGTCAAATTGAAAAATGCGTAAAAATTTGGAGAGCAAAATGATATTTTCTCTAAAAACTAAGGCATCATTTGGCATAAATTAAATAAGTGCACCTTTCTACTTTTGTATATATCTTTTTATAAAAAATTAAAAAGTACACTTATTTAGATCATCTCAAACAATTCCTAACTTTTTAGCTTTTTTAATTTTTTAAAAAATATATATATAAAAAATAAACAAAATAATAAAATCTAAAAACACTGACAAACTAAAATATTAATTTTTAACTAACTTTTCAAAATAGACCCAACATTTCACTGCACTTATTTCCTATTTTTATAAATGTTACGGAATGGTATGGTGATTCACATTTTTTAAATTATTTTCTAATTATCAAATGTGTGTTATCAAAAAAATATGTAACTTCATTTCTTAATTATAAATTATGGTAATTCTTATTAGAAAAATAAGTAATATTTATCACAAATTGTGTATCATAACACAAAAGGTAAATTACACTTACACCTTCTGAGATTTGGATTTAATATATATCACCTCCTAATATTTGGAAAATTACACTGGCTCCTCTGTCATTGTAATTATTTAGATAGAATTAACGCTAGTATCAAAAAGACATTGAATTCATACACTTTCTCTTTTATTACTTTGCTTTGCTTTTTTCTTTTACTTTTTTTCTTTCTTTCCTTTACTTTACTTTTTTTTCCAATGTAATTTCCTCCGTTTTTCTATTAGGAGTCGTTGCCTTTCATATAAGTAGGAGGTTTGGTATTAAAATGACATTGAATTCATACACTCTCTTTTTTCTTTCTTTGCTTTACTTCTTTTCTTTTCTTTTCTTTTTTTCCTTTGCTTTACTTTTTTTTCCAATGTAATTTCCTCTATTTTTCTGTTAGGAGTTGTTGCCTTTTGTAACCCCCCCCAAAATATAACCATAAGTCCAACCCAAATATATATGAATAACTGCATGAATGAGAATGTAAAGTTTTTTCATTTCATAATGCTAATAGTACAAAAGAGTTTAGCATAAATAAATACTCAATAAGCTGACACATTTCCAAGTCTTGGCTTGGTTACAACAAAAGTGAGACTAGCTCATACAATTTAAGCCCTAGGCTATACAAAAAGTGAAACAAGACAAAGAAGCTCTTGCTTCCCAAAAGTCCCTCCAATGCTATTGCCTTGGTGGAGGTATGCTATCATTACCTGAAAATATTTTTCCCAAATAGGATGAGCCACAGCCTAGTAGAAATAATCTAACGCAATACGCATAAACAATGCCTGTGATAAAACATTCACATTTTATATAGTCATAAGGTACCAAATCCAAATCTTAATCCATTTCTATTCAATTCATTTCAATACATGAGTCAATTTCATTATTTCTCAATAACCCAAATGAGACTACAACTCAATGGTTCTACAATCACATCATTAACACACAAACACTTCAATATGTCATTTTACGAAAATTTCATCCGCGGGATCGGTACTCATGTATAAATTTTGGGGCTTTCACCCAAGACACTCCGGCTAACTTAATTATAATGGAGTTCATCCCCTTTCTCCTCCCAAACAGTGGAGTACATTCCATCTCTCCTCCCAAACAATCATGCATATGCAATGTATTTAAACACATAATCAACACGGAGTACATCCCCTTTCTCCTCCCAAACAATCATACATATACAATGTATTTACAACATGATCATATTCAATGATAACCTACCATGGATTAGTTTTAATTCACCTAATCCTCATATAATTTCTACAACAATCATAGTTATCCTCCACCGATAGCCTAATACAGTTATTTCTAAACAGATAACCAATCTCAAGATATATATATATATATATATATTATTTAAAATTTCCAAAGATGAAGAGTATCATCTACTCTATTCCACAATGTATGTCAATACTTGTTCAATTTCATATTTACAACACTAATTTCATTTATTTATACAAAATAAATATTATAATCATTTTAAGGCAAACTCCATCTTTTCTCAAATATCAACCAAGTACCAAAATCAACAATTTTGGCACCATACAACATCATTTTCAAACCCTACAATCATTTTCTTCTCATTCACCACAAACCCCTCTTTTCATTTTACACCAAGATCCTAGGTTTGTTCACATTACCCTAAAATCCCACCATTATTACACAACAACAAATAACTAAATTAAAAACCATATTAAAGTGTAGAAAATCCCTACCTTAAGAAGAAAAGACCAATCAAAGCAAAGTAGAATCCTCAACAACACCGAGACCACCTTCCAATCAAATCAAAATGAAGCTCTTGGAATGCTCTAACTTTTTCTCAAAGACACTAGGGTAGAGAACCCAAAGGGTCTAGGCCAAAATGTAGAGAGAGAGAGAGAGAGTATTTTAGAGAGAGGGAGTCAAGATCTAGGTTTTTGAAAACTTTTTGAGAGAGAGAAGAATGAAAAAGTAATATAAAATGTCATTTTCGCGATCTAATATGCGCACAGTCCGTTCGAGCGGAAGAGTTGACGCTCGCGCGTCAGACACAAAAAATTGTTTAGCTCGAGTGCAATAAAGGCCGCTTGAGTGCCAAGACACAATGAATGCTCACCGCTCGAGCACAAGAATTCTCCGCTCGAGCATAGAAAAAACACATCTAGAAGTTTTGCAGACAACAAGGCAACGCTTAAGTGCAGGAAAGGCTGCTCAAGCGTCCACTCACTCGAACGTAGGAAACGCTGCTCGAGCGTAGAAACCACTCTCCCAGTAGTTTTGCAGACCTGCAGAGTACTGAGAGTTTGTAAAGCCCGCTCGAGCGCAAAAATGGCCGCTCGAGCGAAGGAGCAAAAATCTGGGCAATAAAGGTTTGGAAAAATAAGTAGCCAACCTGTTCCAAACACACAATCCCAACCCGACAACCAAAAATAGAGGGGAGACCAGGGAAACAAGATATGAATCACCATTCAAAACTATACAAACCCGAGTCCAGAATACAACAAGTGACGGGTCAAAACCGAAATCGCTATACCTTTTATATAAGTTGAAGGTTTGTAAAATGAGATTATTAACTACATGGGTGGGAATGCAATTTCCCAAACGTTAAGGAGTGATATGTATTAAGCCAAATCTTAGCAAGTGTCACTATAATTTACCCAAACACAAAAATATATAGTACACACTCTTAGAAAGATGTATACCATAAAATTTATCATATATATACAATCGAAAAAGAAACATTGTAATAGAGTCATCAAAATAGAATCAGAACAGATCACATGAATTGTTAGAGCACGGTTGCTCAGACAATACCCATCCCATATCCATATATAATAACTAGAGTAAATTATATCCATAGTTCTTGTATTTTAATTCTTATATTATTTTGATCTGTATAGTTTTAATTGGTTCAATTTTGATGTCGAATTCATGATTTTTTCTCAATTTAGTCTGATTGATTATAATTGTTAATATTTTTTTATAGAAAATGCGCACATGAAATGCATGTATCATGTTTTTAGAGATAAAATTGTAAAGTTGATCAACTCTGTGAGTTAATCTCAACCAACTCAGTAATTAATTTTTGTTAAAAACCCTAATGATGTTATCAATTAGATATAATGAACACAAAATTTAAAGGGATAAATTATAGTAAACCCCCTTAAACTATGACTCGTTTGCACTTTTGCCCCCATGAACTTCAAAATGCAATGGTTGACCATCTTGAACTACTATCTTGTTACACTTTAACATTTTCTGTTAGAATTCTATCACGAGATTTAAACAAAATTAGGCCATACACATGACACATTTATTGAGCTTTTGAAGACAATAATACTCGTTATTGATTTTTTTACGACAATTTTACCTTATTTACTAATTCCATTTGCATTTTGTCTCTTTTTATTTTAGTGGCAAAATGCAAATAAGTTCACCAAATAAGAATATTATTGTCCTAAAAATTTAATAAATATGTCATGTAATTTACATATAATATGATTTTGTGTAAATTCCTAATAGAATCTTAACAAAAGGGGTTAACTGTATCAAGGTATAACTGTTGAGGTTTGAAATTCATGGGGGATAAAATGCAAATAAGGCATAGTTTAAACGGATTTACTGTAATTTATCTAATTTAAAATTAAGGATCAAAATTAAACTAATTAAAAGTGTAAAAATCAAAATGACACAATAGATATAATATAGAAACAAAATTTATCCAAATAACTGTGTTAAGACATAAATAAAAGTAAAATGATAAATTATAATGACCTCTCGGGAGAAACTATCAAATTACAACTAGTCCCTAACATATTCAAATATTAGATATTTATATTCACGTAACACTAACGCAATTGTTGGAGCATCTCAACCGACCTTGTTACTTTAATTCTACAATGTCAAAATATTATATTTTAAGAGATCTAGATCAACAATATGTATGCTGATTTTTTACATAATTCAATTTATATCAGAGCATCTCCAACCTTTACTTAGATTTTTTATCAAATTTAAATTTAATGAAACACACTCACTTTTTATGCCCTAACCATAGCATCAAATCTATATCAAATGAAGGGAGAGTAATTCTTTTTATCAAATCAAGGGAGCGTTTTATCCTTTTATCAAATTTGTAAGTGACCATTGAGTCGGACGTCCGCCCAGACAACTGGGTTTGGGATGGAATTAGAAGGAAAATTTACTCTTACCAGATGACCAGTTGAATTGATGAAGTGCATTATATCAGATCAAACTTTTCATCAAATTTTTACTCAAATTTGATAAAATTTTTGATGAAGCATTAGAGAAATTCTCATAAGACACAATTTACACTATTTTTGAATTAAAAAGTTTTAACTTATTAATTAATATGTTTTAAATTTTAATTCATAAACATATTCAAACTCACATTAAATAATATTTATTTGTGAACATTTGTTATTCAAATAATTTTTTGAATTAAAATTATTTAAATATGGCGGTTAATATTTAAATAAATATAATTTTAAAATATTAATTTACTAATTTTATTTTATTTATATAAAAATATGTGATATAAAATTTCGAGGAAGACAATATAGTAGGTTTTATAAAGTTAATAATCAAATACTCACTATGTTAAAATTTGGCATGATATTTGACACGATGAATAATTTCACTTTGACATTGTTATTGTTGTTGTCCTCTTTTTTATTTATTTATTCTTTTTTTTTTTTTTTTTTTTTGGTTGTGCTAGCATGCTTATTCTATTAAATCATAATAGTAGTAGGAAGTGGGTTTGAGAGACAAGTTAATGTTAATCCAAGTATGATTCTATTTATACAATTAAAACACTTCATTATATCAATTTTCTAATTGCATCCTCATTCAAAATTTGCAAATTTCATTCTATCTCATTTCACCCTCTATAATGTAAAAAACATCTTCATCCCCAGCATTTCATCATCTTTTCTTTACACCTTAACTTTTCAAATCTTAATTCTATACCCACCTTACCACCACATAAGGCTACCACAAATACCATCTCAAACCACAACCCCTTGTCAACTACCATCATGACCCAACTTTATTTCCTTTTTTGTTGCCATCTACCCCCTCCTCACCTTACAAACCTCGACACCACCAACACTCCTTTCACCACATCAAAACCTTAGCGGCTACCTTTCCCATCAAATTCAAAACCTTAGTCACAGCTTTGAAACCCTAAATTTTATGAGGAGAAGAAGAAAAAAGAGGTTGGTTGCGTTGAAGAGGCAAGATGAGAGGCCAAGAAATGATGGCTTGGTGAACATTTTGTGCAGCTATCGGAAGGCTTACAAGACAATTTTTGCATAATTGTTGGTAGTTTAGTGAACATTTTGCCTAGCTATCTAGCAGCTTAGTGAAAAATTTGCGCAACTATCAAGCAACTTACATGACAATTTTTGCGCAGCTATTGAGCAGCCTAGCGAGAATTTTTGCACCATTGTCAGGCGGCTTAGCGGACATTTTGCGCAGCTATTGGGTGGTCTATGTGACAAGCTTTGGAGCACCCATCCAAAGTTTGTGGTTGAAGTTAAAAATGTCTGGGATAGCCATCAAGTAAGTGGGTGGGCTAGTTTCAGGATTATGAAGAAACTAGAGTATTTACGCAGTCAACTAAGAAGGTGGAATAGGGAAGTGTTTGGAAATGTGGAGGAAAAATTGAAAAAAGCTGAGGATGAATTACATGAGTGAGATTTAAAGGCAGAAGTTAGAGGCTTGCAAGAGTTTGAAAAAAGGTACAGAAGAGAGGTTCAGTGTTTAGTTTGGGATTTGAAAAGGAAAACAAAGAGTATGTGGCATCAAAAATCTAGGTTGTTATAGGCTGAAAATGGCGATAAGAACACAAGGTTTTTTCATATTATGGCCAGTAAAAGACAAAGGAAAAATATGCTTGATTCTATGTCCGTGAATGGGACCTTGGTTGATAGACCAGATTTGGTTAAACAGGAAGTAGTGAACTTTTTTCAAAATCTATTTTCAGAGGAGTGGGTGGACAGACCTAAATTAGGAGGTGTGAGTGCTAAAATAAGCCCCTAAGCTGCAAGTATGTTGGAGGCAAACTTTATAGAGGAAGAGATCTGGGCAGCTGTGAAGGAGTGTGATGGAGATAAGACCCCTGGGCCTGATGGACTCAACCTAGCTTGTTTCCAAAAGTGTTGGGATATTATGAAAGCTGAGGTTATTCAAGTGATGAAGGAATTTCACTTAAATGGGAAGCTAGCTAAAGGTGTTAATAGCTCATTCATTTCACTTATTCCAAAAAAGGATTGCCCTATTGGGTTGTCTGATTTCAGGCCTATAAGTTTGGTAAGCTTAGTATATAAAATTCTTGCCAAAGTATTATAAAAAAGAATGCGACAGGTTCTACCGGACATTATTAGTGAAGTGCAATCAGGTTTTTTGAGTGGTCGATGTATATTCGATGGGATTTTAATTGCTACTGAGGTTATAGACTGGTGGAAAAAGACTAGGAAGAGAGGTATCGTCCTTAAATTGGATTTTGAAAAGGTGTATGATTCAATCAATTGGGGGTTCTTGTGCTCCATGATGTCTAATGTTGGGTTTGGTGTCAAGTGGGTGGGTTGGATAAAATCATGTATTTCAACAACAAGAATCTCTGTGTTAGTCAATGGGTCCCTAACTTCAAAGTTCTCTCCTCATAAAGGTTTGAGGCAAGGTGATCCCCTATCACCTTTCATTTTTAACTTGGTGGCAGAGGGTCTCAACATTTTGATGGAAAGAGCAAAAGAGATTGGGTTGATAAAAGGAGTTGTTGTGGGTCATAGTGAACTGAAGTTGTCTCATCTTCAGTTCGCGGATGACACAATTATTTTTTGTAAAGCAAATTGGGAGGAAATCATTACAATAAAGAAAATTTTGAGATGTTTTGAAATAATGTCTGGGTTGAAGATTAATTTTCATAAAAGTAACGTTTGTGGAATTGGTGTTGAGGATGATTTGGTGAAGGCCTTTGCTAAAAAGTTGAATTGTTTGACTCAGAAGCTGCCTATGAATTATTTAGGTTTGCCTTTAAGTGCAAGTCCAAGGAGTAAGAGAATGTGGCAGCCATTGGTTGATAAATTTAAGAAGAGACTAGCTCTATGGAAAAGGAAATGCTTATCATTTGTAGGTAGACTTACCTTGATTAAGCCTGTTTTATCAGGTTTGCCGGTTTACTTCATGTCTATATTTAAGATGCCAGTGGGTATTGCCAAATTGTTAGATAGAATTCAATCCAATTTTCTGTGGGGTGGTGATGAGGTGAAGAGAAAAGTGCATCTTGTAAAGTGGGAGGAGGTGTGCAAAAATAAAAGTCAAGGTAGGCTTGGTGTAAGGAAGCTCAGTGAGTTCAATGAGTGTTTGTTAATCAAATGGTGGTGGAAGTATGGCTTTGAGGATAAAGCATTATGGAAACGAGTGCTGTGTAGCAAATATGGTCAGTTTGGTGGTAGATGGAGTCCGTTGGCAGTGAAGTCAGGGGGGGTGTCTTTGTTGTGGAAGGATATTCTGCTTTTAGCTTTATCTAATCCCTCTTTGAGGGATTTCTTCCTTTCTAATTTTAAGATTGTCATTGGGGATGGTGTTAGGTCCAAATTATGGGTGGATGTTTGGTGCAATAATCAAAGTTTATCTAGTGTTTTTCCTAGACTTCATTCTTTATCAGTTCATAAAGATGGCTCTGTGAATGATTTTTTTCAAAGGAAAACTGGGGGTGATGACTGGAACCTTTTAATTAGAAGACAGCTATTTGTTTGGGAAGAGGTGGAGCTTTCTAGTTTGTATGAATATCTTCAAGCTGCACCCAATTTAAAAAATCATGATGAGGATAAGTGTACTTGGTTAGCCCATCCATTTGGAGCATTTTCTATAGCTTCTTTGTGGAATTGGTTGGTTACGAGTAAAGGGTCCAAACTCAGGTTTGTCATGGATATTTGGAATAATAGTGCGCCCCCAAAGGTTCAGTTTATGTCATGGTTAGCATGGAGAGGTAGGATGAAGTCTGCTATATTTATGCAAATGATTAGGGTGTTAAAACCAAATGCTAACATACTCTGTGTATTTTGTAAGTCAATGTCACGACCCAAACCCGCCCCTATGGGTTTAGTACCGTAATCGGCCAGTAATCCGAGATTACCGAAGGCCTGCTTAATAGTAATACAGTAATACAGAGTACAGGGGCTGGCGGAAGCCAAAACAGTAATTAAAAGATGTCCAAAGAGCTGTGACAATCTGTATGCAAAAAGACTTTTCATAACATATATGCATCCAGAACAAAACAGTATTTACATACATATACAATCATTCAGGACAGGGACCCAATCCCTATTCAGACAGTACAGTACAACATTATTCAGTCTATACAGAACATAAACAAAAAGGGAAAAACTAAAACACCCCAAAAGCCCTAGCTTGAAGGACTTGGAACCTCTCAGTGAGGCACATTGGTTGGCTTGACAAAACTGGAGTTTATCCTAATGCTCTTAGCACCGGTCCGGTGCCTGTACAGCTACATATATATATATATATGAGCAGTGAGCTAAAGCCTAGTGAATAACATAATGCGTAAAGAGGTTATGAATGAATATCCTTTCAGTATTGAAAACAGTCAATTGAATCAGTATATCGGTTATTCAGTCATAGCAGTCATATGTGGTACATCCAATAGCAAAACAGTACAGTAGGTCTAAACAGACCGAACAGTCAGTTGATGGCCATCATATCAGTAAACAGTAGTGGTTCTAACATGGGAACCGACAGAGATCTCTGTGACAGTAGCAGTACAGTACAGTAATAGTAGGTTGCTATGGATGCCACGAATACAGTTCACAAATAGGACATCATTCATTCAGTAACAGTATCATTTCAGAAAACAGTACAGTTCAATTGTTCAGAAGATAATCATTATTGAACATATCTTTACAACATTGTTACTCACAGAGTTCTGGGCTACAGATAAGCTAGAGCGCGTCTCCGGATGCCAACCCTACACAGTTACAGAATGAACACACACTAAGCTACACGGTTGGGAAACAATAACTTAATCCCTAACTCGACTCAGTGTGGTCCTACATCAATATCCTCATTAAGATGCCTTAAACTAGGCCTAAGAATGCCTAGGATGAAATGAGGATGCAAGGATGTACTTAGAAAACATTTTCAAGATTTTCAGAAAACAAAGGTCCTGCTCGAGCTTGGGTTTCCCCGCTCGAGCGTAAACCTTACCGCTCGAGCGGTCTGCAAAACGTGACAAAAATACTGGGTGGGTGAAAATCACGCTCGATGGGCGCTCGACACCCGCTCAAGTGTGTGACACAACTCCCCACTCGAGCGTACATTATTCCGCTCGAGCATACTGTAAAACAAATGAAAGTGCTGGGAACACGATTTTCCCGCTCGAGCGCCAGTAACCCTGCTCGAGCGGAAGTCCAAATTCTGGAAATTCCAGATTCAAACCTCAAGCTCAAAACCAAGTTTTAAAACACCAAATTCGATCCTCTTGGGCCAATTTTCTAGAAAACTCTTGTAAACTCATAATATAACATGATTCAAAGCTCAATTTGTAAAATCAAAGCCAAAGGGTAGTTCAATTAAACACAATTTAAAACCAATCTCATGAACATGATGTAAAACATAACATGCATGGATTTAATCAACCTCAAGACTTTTATTACAAGAACAAATGAGCTAATCCTTTCAAAATCGTGAGGAATTCATGAACTAGAACTATAATATGAACATGCATGTGGAATTCCATGGACAAAAATCCTCAAAACTCAAGAATGGCAACATGCATGCATGAATTCCTACTCAATTCAACATATTAAGCTAATTTTGATCCAATTTTCAATATAACAAGAATCAAGATAGAACTAACTTAAAGACAAGTTTAAGAAGGTGGATTCTCTACCTTAGACCTTGAATATCAAGTGTAGGAAGCTCAACTATGAAATCAACCTTCAATTTCTTTAATTCACCAAGCAATTCACAAGATGGAACTCAATTTCTCTCACTCTCTCCCTCTCTTCTCACTTGGTCGGTTTGTCTCAAGAAAATGGCTGAGGAAAAATGATGCCAACATATGTAATTGAAGACTAAACAATAGCCTAGCTAAGTCCACTAGATGGCAAATTAGTAAAAAGGCCCAACTTATGTAATTTAGCTTATTTAATCTAATTTAATCATACAGAATCACATTTCAATTAAATATACCATAAAATCACATAAATCCTAATTAGCATAAAACGTTAATCCATTTCAGATTCGGCCACCGATAACGCCTCCAATCTGCAGTTTAAAGCATAAAACATGAACAGATAATTTAACAGTCAATAGATAGATATGCATTTAAACTAGCACATTCAATCGATCAGTTCAGTATTTCAGTCAGTCAGTCAATTAACATGCTTAATCGTAGATTAGCACTAATTAGTAGTGTTATCAGTAAACAGTGGTGAGGGTTGTTACAGTCAGAGATGGAGACACAGAATTATCTTCTGATGCATTGTAGTTGTACTTGGAAAGTATGGTCTGGGATTGTGGGCTGGTGGGGTTTGTTTTGGGCTAGTCCTAGTTCAGTGCAGTCTTTGATGAGTTGGTGGGCTAGTTTTAAGGTCAGAAAGAAGGTGATGATGATTTGGAGAATAGTTCCTCTGGCAATGTTATGGTCAATGTGGAAATTACGTAATGACTGTTTGTTTAGTAATGCTAAACCTGATTTTGTGAGTTTGGAAGAATTGGTGAAAATCAGAGTGGCACTCTGGGTGAAGTCTAGTCCGAAGGATTTGCAATATTCAGTGCATGATATTGTTTTAAATGTACGGCAGATTTGTTATTCAGGGTAATGGGGCTGTTGCTGGTGCATTGGCTGCTCAATTCTGTGAAGTCTGTATTGGTTGTCTACACAATTCTGGGGTGTATCAGTTAGCCAATTCTGTTAGGCATTATATGTGCTGTCATTTTGAATCCTGATTTTAAACCTGTGCTCTTGGTCGCAGCATCACCAAATAAATTCTATGTGAAAATTTGAGTTTCAGAGCCATAGTTTATTTCAATAAATGCTTTATGCTTATAAGGTGGTTGGCTGGCTGAGAATTGGGTTGAGAAGTTGAATTGGGTAGAAGGTATTTGGTCTTTTCAGGTGCAGTACTGGTACTAATTTAGAGCCAGATATTGTTTATAAGGTAACTGTGCTGCTGGTATGTGCTGTTATGAGGCTGCACCTGGTGGTGTAGAGGTTAGTTGCAGTGATGTTGCTACTGGTTTATGTAGAGCTGGGATTGCTGCTGGTTTATGTGGGAAATGCATTATGGGTGCTGCTTTATTGTGATGATATGTTTGGGTTGTTGCTAGTTATGTGTATTGGGTTGTGATTGTATATTAGGTGTGGCTATATTATTTTTTGGTGTGGTTGGTTTTTTTTTTTTTTTGGTTGGTTCCTCACCATCCTTTGATGTTGTGCTAGCATATGATTAGGTGATCTTTTTTGTGCCAACCTAGTTGGGATTGATTTGGTTCACTATGATGTTTGTTGCACTCATCTCTTTTTTTTCCTTTATTGGTGTAATAATCTTCTTCATCATCAATAAAGTTCTCTTTTCTTTTGCTGATCAAAAAATTTTTGCGCCACTATTAGGTGGTTTGGTGAGAATTTAAGCAGCTATTAGTGTGCCTTTCTTTTTGAATACTTAATAACAAGTGTAATACTTTGCAATTTAAATGTTATCAAGCACATGAATGAACCAAGTAATACTAGTTATGGAGATATGCTACCAAGCAGAGCTATGCAAAATACGACCTCATCTGCATTGATCAGCCAGCTAATCACGAGTTAGTTTGATCCGCAGTTTGAAATTTATAATCCACTTTTGAAATCGCCCCGCTCTGCAATAGTTAATACATATATTTTGTTTTTACCTCTAATAAAATATCAAAGTAAAAATTAGTGTGAGAGAGATTTAAGATGTAGAATTTATTGCAAATTAGTATTATATATATGAAAAATATTATGCAAATTACTGTTATATATGAAGCAAATGTTTGGTAATTGTTTTAGATTATTTTTTAATTAACTAGAAAATTGAAATTGGTTATTTGCCAATCTGCCATTCATGCTTAGTCTATAATTTTACTTTCGAACCGCACCGTGCACACTCCTACTACCAACAGGCAGATCCAAGAAGCATGCAAATATGTACCCAAAAAGAAAATCATTAAGGAACACTCATCTAAATGCCAAGAGGCGAAAATGAGAACCAATTATATGCCTAGGGGCAAGAGAATGCATGAAAAGAGACATTGTTAAGCCTTTATTTATTACCTAGAGGTATCAACAAAGGCTAACATCATTCTAAAGTATAATGTCAAGGGGTACAACCATGGTAAAGGCCAAGCTAAACACCACACTAAAAGTCGAGAGGCTTAGTCAAATGTCAAGAGACTTATTAAATGGCCAAAAGACCTAACACTGATATCACTTGATTCATCAAGGGGTGATCACGAAAAGATGCAAAACCTATCGAGAGATAAGCCAACTTCTAGGGTATACAGTGAGAGACAACACTTGAGTGCATGAATGGACATGATACTAATAAGTGCATCAAGAGATCCAGCATTAGAGGACACGTCTAATAATGCAACATTAAGAGGTGCAAAGATGCACACATAAGAGGTAAGAGGTGTAACACTAATAGATGTAAAAATGCATCAAGCAATGCAACACTAAGAGACACGACACTAAAAGGCATAAGGGCACACTAAGGGGATACAATACCAAGTGGTGTAAAGATATATTAAAGTATGTATGTTAAAAGACATGACGCCTAGAGGCATAAGAACCACTTAAAACCATTGAGATATGTAACGTCAAGAGACGTAATTCCAAGGGGAGTAAGAACTACTCCAAAGCATCAAGCGATGCAACATCAAGAGACATAACGCTAAGGGGCGCAGAAACACATCAAGGGCATCAAGAGATGCAATGTTGAGAGACATAACGCCAAGGGCGTAAAAACTAATTCAAAACAGCAAGAGATGCAATATCAAGAGACGTAACGCTAAGGGGCGTGAAAACTATTCCCAAGCATCAAGAGATGCAATATATAATGCCAAAGGGCATGTAAACACATCAAAGCATCAAAGGATGCATCGTCAAGGGAAGAGGAATGACATAAATGCGTTGAGTGACGAAATATTAAGGAATAGACAAGCACACACTAAGATCAAGGGACGTAGCACCGAGAGGCACTAAACTTACTCAAATACATCAAAAGATGCAATGCTAGAAAATATATTAAGGGATGCGACTCTTAAGGGATGAATATGCACATGAATATGTCAAGTGACAGTACCGAACGACACTGAAATTACTCAAATATATGAGTCAATGCAATGCCTAGAGGCGAGAGAGATCCATGAGGATCTCGTCAAGGGAGAAAGTATTATTCACATCATGAACTAATGCAAGATACCATGTTGATGGGAAACATGCAGTTCGAAAACTTTTTGAACGGGATATAAGAAAACTCCCTGTGAAGTAAGATAACATTGAAATTTTGTTGAGGGACCTTGGCAATCAAGCTATGCAAATAAAACTCTCCTAGGATTATGATTCTTTTCAAAACACATTGATATCATGAATGCACAATAAATAACATTTTAAAAGTTCAATGAGACACCACATAATTATGCAAATGACCACTTTTTTTCAAATCATATCATCACAAAGA
This sequence comes from Camellia sinensis, assembly GCF_055761805.1. NCBI lineage: Eukaryota > Viridiplantae > Streptophyta > Magnoliopsida > Ericales > Theaceae > Camellia > Camellia sinensis. The sequence goes on along the minus strand of NC_138974.1, from coordinate 8,226,070 downwards.
CTACTAAAAGCTCATTTTGTTTTGTTTGAATCCACCTAAATGCTTTTGTTTAGCAAGCCAAACCTCAAGGAAGACTTACGATTTGGGACGAAACGTAGGCCAGGTTGGGTTCAATAAATGAAAGATAAAAGGCTCAAAATTCTGATGTTTAAATTCATGCCCCTAGAGAAAAGAAAACAACTCCTATCAATAAAGCTTGATGCCCCTACTCTTATGGATATTTCGATTAGAAATGCTCATTTCCTACTTCTTGCCCCTGGTAAGATGTGAAATTCCGTATTTTTGAGGAATTAAATATTTTAGTGAGCAATATTGGTGTTTTATTTTATTTATTATAGTAGTTTGGTGGTGAGACTTTTAAATGAGAACCTATCTTATTTCTTTATATTTATTTTATTTTTTTTTATCTCCACCTCATTATTGTTCATCTCTTTTTGAAAATAGATTTTTTCCCATTTACCGTTTTTCTTCCTTACCAAGAAAAAAAGTAAAATATATATGAAACGTGGGCAGCAATCCCACTGCCATGACACCCTCTCCATTTCCTTGTCTCCCTTCTTTTTATTTTATTTTCATTTTTTTTATCGTTTCTTTGGCCCTAAGTCTATTTCCCTATAAATTGAGCCATTACATCTTCTTTCTGTCATCTCTCACTTCTTTTCATTCTCAAGCTTTCTCTTTCTCCCTTATTAACTCTCTTCTTTTGGCTCTCTCTTCAATTTGTGACAAAGATTTTGAATTTAGATTGGGAGTAATTAGAGTGAAAGTTAGCAATTCAATCTAAGAGGAAAGTTGTAGCTTTTGTCAAACCTTACATACCTTATGCCTTAGAATTTTAATCTTTTATTTTTGGAGATCTATGAAGAAATATCAGATGATTAAAGTATTAGTGATAGGGGAAATTGATTTGAGGTAATTCGGATGGTATACAATATGCTTCTTCTAAATCTCTATGCAAAGAGTTTTATTTTAACTACTTCCAATTTGTTCTCCATTTGTTTATATTAATCGTTTGATAATTTTGTGAAATCATTATATATTGACATGTTTGATTATTCTGGTCGTTTGATAAAATTTTGTGAAATTATTCGATATTGACAATGTTGATTTGTTTAACTAAATGATGTGGAAATGCTCCATATATGGATTAAGTGGATCCTGCCAATAGATTGCACCAATATGCCTGGAAAAGCGATTATGCTTGGGTGAGGTAGATAAAACCGGTTACTGGTCATGTATTGAGTAGGACTGGGTATTTGGTCCTGGACAAGTTATCATATATTGAATTGATTTGTTTATGCAATTTGGTAAATTGTTTGATAATATCGAATCGTTTGAGCAATATCGTAAATTGTTGGATCCTTATTGATTTATTCTCTATCTAAGCATTATTATTTCTACTGTATTGTATACTTCCCAAGTTAATTTATTTTTCAAGTGCAAAGCAAATTTAGTGGCGATTGTGGTTAAAGCATTTAAAGAAATTATTTGAGTTAATATTTTGGGGCCACCACTATATATTATTTTTTAGAGACAATTGTATAAAATATATTTTGGAGACATTTGTGTAGATTATTTTTTTTAGACGATTTGTGTATTTGAGATTATTAGTTATCTGGAGTTGTAAATTTGAGGTTTTATTTAATTTATTAATGGCCCGAAAATTGGGGTGTTAAATAAGAGATTAATGGACATGTGTCCTTGATCTTGTTCTCTAATAATAGACAAAAAGAAAGGATATGCCGCTAGCAACGAGCTTGAAAAGAGAATGTTCCTTGATGGTTATGCCCCAAGTAGGAGGTTCTCATCACTAAGCCATGATCTTCAATCTAAAAGGACTTTCATTTGGACCGTAATGTAGGCATGGGTTTAGGATTTTTTTTTTTAAATAATCTATTTTTGGGTTCTTCAGGGTAGCAACCATCTATTATTCTCATGACTCTCTCTTCTTCTTCCATTTTTTTTTCTCTCTCTCTCTGTCTCTCTCTCTTCATCATTTGTTGTCTCCTTATGTATTCAATCTCTGCATAGTTTGGAAGATCACTATCACTGTTTCCTATTTTTTTCTCATTCTCTTTCTTATTTTCTTTTTCACTGATTTGCCCATTTTGTATTGAATCTCTTTGTAATTTGAAGGGCAACTACTACTATTCTTCCTCTTTGTTTTCAACCATTGCCCCTAATGTAAGAGGATGGTCATCTAACAAGCTTTTGAAAAAAGAGTTAACATGCTCCACAGGTGCCACTACCCAAACCCGCCCCTATAGGTTTAGTATCGTAACCGCCCTGTAATCCTGGGATTACCAAAAGGCCTTTGAACAGAATAGCATGTACTATATGGGGGCTGCAGAAGCAATTATGCAAATACAATATCCATAGAACTGTACAGACATACACGAGACAATAAATTTAAAACTTATATACATATACCCATATATGACGTCATGTACATATCCATTTTTCTTCGTCATTAAACATATAACACAAATGAACTATTCTATAAAACGAACAAAAGTCTTAAACTTATAATTTCATTCATAAAACTCGACCAGTGACATTCCGAGAGCCTCTTCGGGAGGTGTGCAGGTTGGTCAACACTAACAGATCTTCAAGCCATCATCACTGAGCCTGGTCATGTAACTGGTCACCTACATACATAATTATTATAGTGAGCTAGAGCCCAGCTAATAATACCAGAGTAAAGATTTTAATGAATGATGTCCATAACAAATTCAGAAATCAGATTTCAAATCTCTTATCAAGTTAGAAACACAATCATGTTCGTATTCGTATTAGAAATAGAGTTATATTCATATTCATATTCACATTCCCATTCAAATCATGTGTGGTACATCCATTAGCGTTAACAAATCACATTGGTCATTCATATCAAGTTCCATAATGGAACCTCCGGTACCGGGTATCGTATAGCATACGTAGGCCACTGTATTGTTTTCACCCGGCGAGGGCCTCATGCCAGTATTGTTTCTCTCGGGCGAGGGCTTATGACCATAAGCCACAGTATTCTTGCCCGTGGGCGTGGGCCTTTACTAAGGATACCACTAATGCATTTCAAAGAATTGGGCCATTATTCATGTTACCTCAAAATAGCCTTTTGTACCATTCTTTTCAGAAACAGTTCATTCATATCATAATGTTCAGAAAGTATTTCATATTAAACATAGCTTTATAGAGTTATTACTCACAGATAACTTTGATAGCAGAACAAATGACGGCACTTGACCTACACAACATATAACAGATACATATATTGAAACACACACTCGGAAAGTATTTAACTTATTTCGTTTCATTCTTAGCATTTTTCCAAGTCTTGTCCTCATTATTGTACCTTAATTATGTCCTAGGAATACCTAAGATGCAATGAGGATGTCAAAATGTAACTTGAAACACTTAGTCAAATTTTCAAAAATAGGATAGTCCACTCAAGCGCAACATTGGTCGCTCGAGCGGCCTAAAAAGTCTGCAAAAGTACTGGTTGCATGATTTTTCTACTCGACAGTCGCTCAAGTGCAAGACTGAGTAAAAAGGGTCTTCGCCTGAGCGCAACTTCTGTCACTCGAACGGTCTACAAAAATCTGTAAAACTCCTAGAAGCTCTCATTTTACACTTGAGCGCAACTTCTGTCACTCAAGCAAATGGTCAAAAACAAGGGGAGTCGCTTGAGCCAACCCCCCAAACTCTACAAAAGTACTAGGAGCTCACATTCTCCGCTCGAACACAAACTCCACCGTTCGAGCGGAGGATGCAAATTCTGGAATTTCCAAATTGATGTCTAAGCTTCAAAACTTAATTTCAACCTAACAAAACACATCCTTTTGGGCCCAAAACTTGAGAAAATGTAGGTAAACTTGTAAAACATTGTAAATTCAAAATCATTTCGCAAAATCGAAGCCCAAAAGCATGCCAATTGTGTAAAATCAAACTTGGAACTTAAAGAACATAACATGAAGATAATATGCATGAATTATCTTGACTTCAAATCTCTCAAAACATGATCAAATAAGGTGTTTAACTCAAATACATGTTGAATTCTTAAAATAAAGCTAAAATGAGAACATGCAAGAGGAAATTCTTTGAAAACAACTTTAAAATCATGAGAATTATGCATGCATGCATGAATTGCTCTTCTTTTTTACATTCTTAGCTTAATTCATATTATAATCATCTTAATTCCTTTAAATTCATGTATTGAATAACTTAAACTCAAGCTTAAGGGTTGAATTTCCTACATTATTGCCTCAAATGGAGTCTAAGTAACCAAATCTTTAACTCCAAGCTAGTTCCTCTAATTCCCTTGTTTGATCTCAATTCTCTCTTCTTCTCTCTCTCCTCACAGTTTAAGCTCACAAAAGATGAAGAAGATGTAGTGTTGTGTGTGTGTTCTAGAATCAGTGGCCTTGTATAGGCCCTATTAGGAAATTCTAATTAAGCTTTGATTAGCCCAAGCAATGGCCATTAGTTTGTTATAATTATTTCATTCTGAATCGACTCAAACCTACCATAAAATTCTAAAAATTCTAAATAACACATAAACGAAGTCAATTTCGTAATCAGATACTGATATGGCCTTCAATTCACTTAATGATATAGAAACACAAATAGTATTCCTACCATGAACAAATATAAATGCAAATAACATATAACAAATGCAATTAATGCAAAATTTCCTTTTAATTACGTAGTAGGCATTCTTAATCATGGTTTAATAGTTAATCACAGGTCGGGATTGTTATAGTATTCCCCCCATTAAAGAGTTTGGTCCTTCAAACTCAAATTACCTTCATTTCGGAAGTATATTGGGTCCAAAGGAAACAAATCAGGGTATCTCTTCATCATGTCCTCTTCCGTTTCCTAGGTTGCATATGTCCCTCGATGATTTTGCCAATCAACCTTCACCAACAGGATTTCTTTATTTCTCAATCTCTTGATTCTGTGGTTTACAATCTGGATTGGTTGTTCTTCATATGTATAATCATCCTTTAGTAACACATGAGTTGGTTCAATAACATAGTGTAGATCCCGCAAATACTCCCGAATCATCGAAACATGAAAAACATTATGCATATTCTCCATAACTGGAGGTAAGGCCACTTGATATGTCACCGGATTTATTTTCTCAATGATTTCATACGGACCAACATATCGTGGTGCCAATTTGCCTTTAATCCCAAATTGAGTTTTCCCTTTCTTTGGCATCACTTTGATAAACACATGGTCACCGACTTCATATTCTCTATCTCTCCTGCCGAACATCCACATAACTCTTTTGACAACTCTGTGCAGTTTTCAAACGTTGTTGGATTAGTTTCACTTTCTCAATTGTTTCTTGCACAAGTTCTGGTCCCAACAACAGTCTATCGCCTACTTCAGCCCAACAAATCGAAGATCGGCACTTCCTACCATATAAAGCTTCACAAGGAGCCATTCCAATACCCGAGTGGTAACTGTTGTTGTACACAAACTCAGCCAATGGCAAGTAGGTCTCCCAATTTCCTTGGAAATCCAATACACATATTCTGAGCATATCTTCCGCGGTCTGTATCATTTTTTCTGATCGACCATCTGTCTGCAGGTGATAAGCACTACTCAATCTCAATTCAGTCCCCAAAGCTTGTTGCAGACTCTACCAGAATCTTGAAGTGAACTTAGGATCTTTGTCAGATACAATAGATATTGGCACATCGTGTAATCTCACAATCTCATTTACATAAATGTTAGACAATTTATCCACAGTATAAAAAGTTTTAACAAGTAAGAAATGAGCGGATTTAGTTAAACGATTAATTATGACCCAAATAGAATCCATACCTCAGGAGGAACAAGGCAACCCAACAATGAAGTCCATCGTAATGTGTTCTTATTTCCATTCCTGTATTGGAAACAGCTGAAGTAATCCAGCGGTTCGTTGATGTTCAACTTTTACTTGTTGGCAGTGCAAACACTTAGCTACAAAGTCAGCAATACTTTTCTTCATCCTAAGCCACCAAAAGTTCTGTTTCAAATCTTTGTACATTTTTGTGTTTCCCAGATGCATAGCAAATTTTGAATTGTGAGCCTCAGCCATAACTCGTCTTCTCAATTCTAGACAGTCCTTCACACAAAGTCGATTCTGAAACTTCAACACATTGTTCTCTAATACAAATCCTGGCCTTGGTATTGAGTCAATCTCTTCAATAATTTTCTTCAGGAACTCTTCTTCAAGTTGTTTCTCTCTAATTTCTTCAATGATTGCAGGCTGGGCAGAAATGGTAGCTAGAACCCCACCCTAACCATGCAATATAATTTAATTTCATCTCTTTCCAAGTCACATAACAGTTCTTTCTGACCAGTGAGCAAACATGATAAATTCCCAATCGACTTACTACTCAATGCGTCTGCAACTTGTATTGGTTTTTCCCGGATGGTACAGGATTTGCAAGTCATAATCTTTGATTAACTCGAGCCATCTTCTCTGTCTCATGTTCAGTTCTTTTTTAGTAAAGAAATATTTCAGGCTTTTATGGTCCATGTATACTTCACACGTCACTCCATATACATAATGTCACCAAATTTTCAAAGCAAATACCACAACTGCTAGTTCAACATCATGAGTTGGGTAGTTCCTTTTATGAGGTCGGAGTTGGCGAGAAGCATAAGTAATTACCTCACCATTCTGTATTAGCACACACCTCAGACCCTTGTATGAAACATCACTGTAAATTTGAAACCCATCGGTTCCATTGGGTGATGTTAGAATAGGTTCAGTTACCAACCTAGTCTTCAATTCTTGGAAGGCTGATTCCCACTGATCAGTTCAATCAAACGATACATTTTTCTGAGTCATGGCATGGCAAGTTTAGAGAAGTCTCCTACAAATCTGCAGTAGTAGCCAGCAAGCTCTAGAAAGCTTCAAACTGCGGATATATTAATTGGTCTCGGCCAGTTCACAATAGTCTCAATTTTCTGCGAGTCAACTAATATACCATCTTTGTTGATTACTTGCCCCAAAAATGCTACACTGTCAAGCCAAAATTCACATTTGGAAAATTTTGCTTACAACTTATTTTCTCTCAAGATCTGTAAGGCAGTTCTTAGATGATTTTCATGCTTTTGGAGTAAATCAGAATATCATCAATAAACATAACTATAATTCATCAAGAAATTGTTTTAAAACGCTATTCATTAGGTCCATGAAGGCTGCAGGTGCATTAGTTACCCCAAATGGCATTACCAAAAACTCATAGTGCCCATATCTAGTCCGAAATGCAGTTTTCTCTACGTCTTCAGCCTTAACTTTTAGCTAGTGATACCCGGATCTAAGGTCTATCTTAGAGAACACTTATGCTCCCTGGAGTTGGTCAAATAGGTCATCTATTCGGGCCAGTGGATATTTGTTCTTGATAGACACTTTGTTCAATTCCTGATAGTCTATACACAGACTCAAAGATCCACATTTCTTTTTGACGAACAAAACTGGAGCACCACAAGGTGAAGTGCTCGGGCAAATAAACTTCTTATCTAACAATTCCTGAAGTTGAGTTTTCAATTCTTTCAATTCAGAGGTTGACATTCTATATGGGTTTTTGGAAATTGGTTGTGTTCCAGGTATTACATCAATAGTGAATTCAATCTCTCTATCAATTAAGTCCCCAGGCAATTCATTCAGAAACACATCAAGAAATTCACTAACAACAGGAATAGTTTTCACATTAGGACTGTCAGAAGTCTCAGTCAAAACACAAAACAGATAGCCCATACATCCCTTCCTAAGCAGTTTAACCGCTTTTATGGCAGAAATCAAATATGGGGAGAAACTACCCCATTTTCAACAAACACAAACTTAGGTAAACTAGGTGGACGAAACACAACAGATTTATTCACACAATTAATAGTTGCACAGTACTTCGTCAACCAGTCCATACCCAGTATGCAGTCAAAATGATCAATACCCAATGGCAATAAATCAACATACAATGTCACATCACCAATCATAATTTCACATGCTGGACAAACATAAGCACATACCATAGAACCTCCAGATGGCATAGATACAGACAGTAAATAATTCATGGGTTCTAAAGGTGTAATTAATTTCTGAGAAAAGGCATGCGACACAAAAGAGTGTGTAGAACCAGAATCTATCAAGACATATGCATTTTGAGCACAAATAAAATTATATCTGACACCACAGACTCGGTATTCTGCACATCCCCAGGCACTAGTGGGAACACTTTCCCTTGCCTTTAATGTTTCATTTCCAGTGTTACCTCTGGCATTAGTTCTTGCATTTGACCTCGATACAGAAACAGATCCGGTTGAACTTGTTGCAGGGTGATTGGCATTCTCGGACCCAAGCGGACAATCTTTCATCATGTGGCCAACTTTACCACACCAAGAACAGGCACCAGATACACAATAACATACACTCTAATGCTTTCTTCCACATTCAGAACAGACGGGTGTAGAACCACTGCTTTGGCTTGAGCTACTGGAGGATGCTGTGTTTTGCTTCTTATTTGTCACAAAAGAACGACCCTTTTTAGAACTAAATCTAGATCTTTTACCTCTCCATTCAGTTGTTGGAGCTTTAGTCTGTTTCTTTGTGGCTAAGCTGGCTTCAACCATTAGAGCTCTATCAAGCACATCAACATACTTGGGCAGTTTTAATACACCGACCCGATCACACATATCTGGATCCAACCCTCATTCAAATTTTCAAGCTTTCTTATAGTTCGTATCTACTATGTAAGGAGCAAATCAGGCTAACTCTGTGAATTTAGCTCATACTCGGCTACAGACATGTTGCCTTGCTTGAGTTCTTAGATTTCGGACACCTTGCGGTCTCAAAAGCACTGGGGAAAGTACTTTTCGTAGAAGATCTCTTTGAATTGATCCCAGCTCATGACCCCATTATCATTGCGGGTAAGCATCCACAAACACCTAGCTTCTTCTTTGATAGTATGAGTGGGCAATAGAACTTTCTGAGTTTCAGAACAAGGGAATACTTCAAATAATTTTTCTATTTCTAGCATCCATGTCTCGATTTTCAACGGCTCAATTCCACCTAAAAAGGTTGGCGACTTCATCATCGTAAATTTCTGAATCCAACTGATAATGTCATTATTTTTTTATTCAACTTGGACTGGAGGGGGCGGAGGAGGCAGAGGTTGTTGTCTATGTTGTTATATCATTGCTTCTATTAAGGCTTCAAGCATTTGTTACATTCAGTTCATCCTGGCCTCAGAAGATTCGGTGTTACCATCATTTCTTGGATTTTCCATTTGCTATAGGTAAACAGAGCACTAATAAACACAGGAAAATAATACTATCCACAGTGTTCAATTCCATTTCATTTCATTTTAGTGTCAATATATATTAGTTCAAATATGTTCACTTGATAACATACACTCACACATGCGAATGTAATGTCCCTAATTCTTGCTAGGACATCCTATAGCTCATATGGACTCATGTGTGCGATAGAACACATGCTTTGATACCACTCTATCATGAACCAAACCTGCCCCTATAGGTTTAGCATCGTAACCGACTAGTAATCCTGGGATTACCAAGGGCCTCTGAACAGAATATCATGTAATATAAGGTGGCTGCAGAAGCAATTATACAAATACAATGTCCATAGAGCTGTGCAGACAAATATGAGACAGGAAATCTAAAACTTATATATATATACCCACATATGACGTCATGTACATATCCATCTTTATTCGTTTTAAACATATAACACAAACTAACTATTCTATAAAACGAACAAAAGTCTTAAGCTTATAATTTAATTCACAAAACTCGACCAGTGACATTCTGGGAACCTCATTGGGAGGCACACAGGTTAGTCGACACTAATAGATCTTCAGGCCATCATCACTAAGCTTGGTCACGTGACTGGTCACCTATATACATAAATATTACAGTGAGTTGGAGCCCAGTTAATAATAACAGAGTAAAGATTTTAATGAATAATGTCCATAGCAGCTTTAGAAATCAGATTTCAAATCTCTTATCAAGCTAGAAACGCAATCATGTTCATATTCATATTAGAAACAGAGTCATATCCATATTCACATTCAAATCATGCGTGGTACATCCAATAGAGTTAAAAAATCTCATTGGTCATTCACATCAAGTTCTATAATGGAACCTCCGATACCGGGTATCATATAACACACGTAGGCCTTGGTATTGTTTCCCCCGAGCGAGGGACTCATGCCACAGTATTGTTTCCCTAGGCGAGGGCCTTATGCCAGGGTATTGTTTTCCCTAGGCAAGAGCCTTATGACCATAAGCCACAGTTTTATTTTCCTTAGGTGAGGGCCTTTGCATAGGATACCACTAACAAATTTCAAAGAATTGGGCCATCATTCATGTCACCTCAAAATAGCCTTTGGTACCATTCTTTTCAGAAACAGTTTATATCATATTATAATGTTGAGAAAGAATTTCATATTGAACATAGTTTTATATTACTCACAGATAACTTCGATAGTAGAACAAATGGTTCAAATAGCTCACGGCGCGTGACCTACACAACATATAACAAATACACATATTGAAACACGCACTCAGATAGTACTTAACGTATTCCGTTTCATTCTTAGCATTTTTCTAAGTCTTATCCTCATTATTGTATCATAATTATGTCTTAGGAATGCCTAGGATGCAATGAGGATACCAAAATGTAACTCAAAACACTTGGTCAAATTTTCAAAAACAGGGCAGTCCCCTAGAGCGCAACATTGGTCACTCGAGTGGCCTGTAAAGTCTGTAAAAGTACTGGCTGTATGATTTTTCCCCTCAATGGACGCTCGACAGTCGCTCAAGCACAAGATTGAGTAAAAAAGGTCTCCGCTCGAGCGCAACTTCTATCACTCGAGCAGTTTACAGAAGGTTGTAAAACTTTTGGGAGCTCTCATTTTACGCTCAAGCGTAACTTCTGTCGCTCAAGCAAAGGGTCAAAAATAAGGGTGGCCACTCGAGTGCAGATTCTGCCGCTCGAACCAACCTCCTAAACTCTGTAAAAGTACTGGGAGCTCGCATTCTCCGCTCGAGCGCAGACTCCATTGTTTGAGCGAAAGGTGCAAATTCTGGAATTTCCAGATTGATGTCCAAGCTTCAAAACTCAATTTCAACCCAACAAAACACATCCTTTTGGGCCCAAAACTTGAGGAAATGTAGGTAAACTTGTAAAACATTGTGAATTCAAAATCATTTAGCAAAATTGAAGCCCAAAAGCATGCCAATTGTGCAAAATCAAACTTGGAACTTAAAGAAAATAACATGAAGATAACATGCATGAATTGTCTTGGCTTCAAAGCTCTCAAAACATGATCAAATGAGGTATTTAACTCAAATACATGTTGAATTCTTAAAACAATGCCAAAATAAGAACATGCAAGAGGAAATTATTTGAAAACAACTTCAAAATCACGAGAATTATGCATGCATGCATGACTTGCTCTTCTTTTATACGTTCTTATCTTAATTCATATTATAATCATCTTAATTCCCTTGAATTCATGTATTGAATAACTTAAACTCAAGCTTAAGTGTTGAATTTCTTACCTTATTACCTCAAATGGAGTCTAAGTGACCAAATCTTTAACTCTCCAAGCTAGTTCCTCCAATTCCCTTGTTTGATCTCAATTCTCTCTTCTTGTCTCTCTCATCATGATTTGAGCTCACAAAAGACGAAGAAGATGTGGTGTAGTGTATGTGTGTGTTCTAGAATCAATGGCCTTATATAGGCCCCATTAGGAGATTCTAATTAAGCTTTGATTAGCCTAAGCAATGGCCATTAGTTTGTTCTAATTATTTCGTTCCAAATCAAATTTCACTCAAACCTACCAAAAAATTCTAAAAATTCTAAATAACACATAAACCAAGTCAATTTCGTAATCAGACACCGATAATGCCTTCAATTCACGTAATGATACAGAAACACAAATAGATATTTCTACCATGAACAGATATAAATGCAAATACCATATAACACATGCAATTAACGCATAATTTCCTCCTAATTACTTATAAAGCATTCTTAATCATGGTTTAACAGTTAATCATAGGTCGGGATTGTTATAATAAGGCTGATAAATGATATTTTAGTATTTTGGAGATGAGAAATGATAGTATTTCTTCATTTTAAATCACATGGCATGGTTAAGAGACTCATTTTGGAACATAAGTTTTGAAGAAATTTCTCTTTTGATTTCTGACCACTCCATACATAGTGTTCTGAGCTCCTTTATGTTTCCTCCTTTCTTTGAAGTTCTAGGGCACTTCTTGTTCAAACTTTGCAAATAATCAAATCTAACATTTTGTGCAACTTTAATTGATCATACTTTGTTTAAAAGAAAAAATAAAATAATATAACTGTATCAATGGTGACACAATCATATTACTGATTCAACCCAATATAATGCACGTTACCAAATCAATAATGATTTGATCTTGAGCATTATAAAAAAAAAAAAATAATAATAATAATAATAATAATAATAATAATCAATAACCCAATTAAGCAAGATCAAATAGAAGATAAAAGGAAACTAAACTAAAAGAAAATACTAACTATGCTAAACAACTAATTGGTTGACCTATATGTAACCAAGTCAACAATGGCTTGATCACATACAAGTTCATATGCCCATATGAACAGAAAATAAGAACAAGATATTAAAATAAAATCAAAACCCTAACTAAGAAATAAAAAACAATAAAACAATAAAATTTACTAACTTCAAAACAAAATCATTGGTGGAAATGTATTGCTGCACTTAGGAACTCCTTACTCAAAGAGGAATTCTCAACATGCCTTTAGATGAATGCACCCAAGACAAACTCGACACAAAAATATTACTTTGAAACGGCCAAGTCTCGCACAAGAGTGCAAAACAGCATTGAATTCTCTCAAGGGAGAACTTCCTTGACCCATGTCTTGAATTCTGAAATTGAATTCTCAACTCAAATATTGGATGGAAAATATAGGAGGTGAAGGGTAGCTTATATAGGCTCTTGGAGGGGTGATTTTTGTAACAGCTTGGGTCGAGACCTAACCTTTTTATTTTTTCCGTATAGCGGTGGTTGCAGTAAATAGGTTTTCTATCAAAATTTGACTAAGCCTGAAAATTTTCTAAGTGTGAAAAGTGGATTTTTCAAAACTCATGATTTTGAATATATAGTCACTTTGCTTTATATGTCAAGTTTAATATTTGCAGCCAAAAAATTATTTTGTACTAATATTGAGGGAACCACTTTTTGATTTGTTTGGATTTTGAATTTCTAGTATTTTTCTTTGAATCCAAATGGGGGTTACTTCCTTATTTACATTGTAAACTTCGGTAAATAAAATATAAATGTAAGAGGCTAAATCAAAACATTTACTTAAATGAGTAGCCTTAGAGTCTGAACCAATATGTCATTCTGAAAATTTTAGTTCGCTCGAAAATTTCGATCATCTAGTACTTTGGTCTGCATCTGAGATTCTGAGAGTTTGAATTTTACACCCGAGCATAGGTTTGTATGCTTGAGCAGTCTATCCCTTACGTGGCCTGAGATGCTGCAATCATTCATTCAGTACTCGAGCAGAAGAATTTCCACTCAAACGGTCTATTCAAAATCAACTCTTTAAATTATCTTTTTTTAGGCCAAATCTTTTCATTTCTCTCTCTTTCTCTCTCTCTCTCTTCTCTTCATTTCCTCCATTTCCGACCTCCCAAGTTCTTCAGGCCTAGATTTCATTTATTTTCACCAAAACATTACCCTTAGTTCTTGAGGCAAAAATGTTGACCACGATGAGACTAACATTTTGAACCAATTGGATCGTATTCTCCTCAACGTCACTTCTTGGGTCTTCTCTCATTCAATCTCTCTCTTGAGGTACAGATTTTCTTGACTCTCTTCAATACACTATCATAGATAGAAACGTGGTATTTTCTATTGTATGAAAAATATGGTTTTGAGAAAAGATTTTTGCAATGTATGTAGATGGTGGTTAGGGTTTTGAATCAAAAGAGTAATTCTTATGTTTTAATGTTGATTATGAGATTTTGAAGTCAATAGAACATGATTTTTGATTATTTCAATAAAATGCCCTAATTTTGTTTATTTAATTATCTTGATGTGATCACCCAACTCATACCATGCTTAATTATGCATATGATTATGTGTTTGATATGAATTTACAAGCTTAAGTATATGAATTATGTGAATTTAGAATAATATCTATTGAAAGTAGAAATATCTATTGCAATTGAGACTTGAACTGAAATTGAAAGCCTTAAAGGCGCAATAAACAAAAACTGACTTCATATCTGTGATTAGCATGATTTTTAGAGCCTTCTATGAATTTTGAAAAATTACAATTTGTAATGTTTCATTGGCCTAATTTATATATCTCTAGCCCTCTTGTGTTTTTCATTCTTTGTGAGACTTACAAGAGAGTGTGTTAGAGAGAGATGAAGATAAGAAGCTAGGATCTTGCTAGAGTTTCAAAGGGCAAACCCTAGATTGAAGCTAAGGTGTGGAAATTTACTTGAAATCTGTCTTTAACTCATCTTTGGCATGAAATTACGAAGAAATTGGGAATTTTGAGATAGGGTTTTGAGTTGTGTAAGGGTTTGAAATAAAATCATGAAATCTCTTCATTTTTGTTTGATTTGAGTTCATTCTTGTGATTGATCCATAAAACAAACTCCAGATGGTTTATACAACCAAGATTTGTTGGAAGATTCACCATGTTTGTATGTGTATTCAACTTGTTTATGCAATTTATGAATATGAGAAAGAGATAAGACCATGAATCTGAAGTTGAGGCAAGATTGACATGTTTGAATTGAAATTACACTTGTATCATGCTAGTATATCATGTTTTTGGGTTAGTTTTGCATGAATTTGGGGTTAGAAATGAGTTTGGGAAGTTTGTATTTTTGCGCTATTTTCGAACTGTTTGATTTTGCCTAGACCGCACGAGCGGCCACGGGCTCGCACGAGTGGAACATGAATTGAGGTCTTCATCCTACTCTTTGGGCGCTTGAGCAGCCAGTGTTTCTGCTCGAGCGGATTTGGGCCGCACAAGCGGTGAAGACTTCTGCACATACGGAACCCCTGTTTTAGCCCAACTTCAAAAAGGCGTATCTCCTTTATTCGGACTCCCTTTTAAGTGATTCTTGAGCCTAAATTCAAGTCCTGGAAGTCTATTTTCTAATGGTGGTGGTCTCACATCCAAATTCTAAGTACATAAATAGATATGCTCAAATTACTGAAGGCTATTTATTTTTCTTTTAACTTTTTCATGCCATTTCCTACCCTAACTTAGTTTCCTTTCGCTTCTTGCTATTTCCTTAAATCTTAAATATGTAAACATGATATTTTCAATGAAAAACATATGAAATTGTTGTAGGAAACATTAATTTAAGTCTTGAACGTTTAGGGTCATTTAAAGTACATCTTTGGCACATGCTTTGTATGTGATTCACATGTAGAGAAGATTAGCATTAAACACTTGAGAAATTAAAGAATCGGGATCGATTGAGTGAATTGAAGGCAATGTGTTTTGAAATGTTATGCTTGATTATGTTTCTGCAGGCTGAGTCATTAAGGAGTATCATTTGACTAAGCATTGGGAGTAATTTCTTTGTAACGGTATTTTTATATGAAATACTTTGGAATTGCGAAACTTATGCTTTGTATAATTTTGTGCCTTGACGAGTGTTTCCAAAATGATAAATAATGCTTGAAATCTTCGGAGTAATTATGCTATGGCAAGTTTCTGAAAGAATGTTTTGATAAGAATGAATGAGTTTCCTTTTGAGCAACGATTATGATAAATTAGGAAAATGTACTTTGACCCTCAGTAACTGTTATTTGTCTATGATCCGTCTTGGATGTTTTATACAAACTAAGGATTCATTACTAACGTTCTATAAGATGTCAATCTTTAATGATTGTTCTGTATAGCTTCGATAATAATCGTTCTGTATAAACCATCAAATTTGATGTTCTATATAAGCCATCAAATGCAATGTTCTATATAAGCCATCCAAGTGATGTTCTGCATTTCGTATATGCCATCAATATGATGTTCTGAATGAGCCATCAACATGATGTTCTGTAAAAGCCATCTAAATGATGTTCTATACTAATATAGGTGTTTTGAATGAGGCCATTCTATATGAATGTTCTGTATGGTAAATTCAGCAAGTTAAATAAGGCCTTCGAGTACTCTGCTACGACTTGGAGTTATGAAAGGTTTGATAAAAGGTTGATAAGCAATATTTGGTACTATGTGATTTGAAACAAGCTTTAATGTGATTTGGAATCAGACTTAAATGTACCATCTTATCAAAATGAAGGAACTTCATTAATATTATATGACATGTGCAATGTGGGCCTAAAGTCGTTCTGTTTTCGCTTGTTATATGATTGGGCTCGAGGCCACTTGTTACATGATTGGGCCCAAGGCCGTTTGTTATATAATTGGGCCCGAGGCCGCTTGTTATAAGATTGGGTCCAAGACCGCTTGTTATATTGTTTGGCCCGAGGTCGTTTGTCACATGATTGGGCCCGAGGCCGTTTGTTATATGATTGGGCCCAAGGCCACTTATTATATGATTGGGTCCGAGACTGCTTGTTACATGATTGGGCCCAAGGTCGCTTATAATATGATTGGGTCGAGGCCGCTTGTTATATGATTGGGTCTGAGGCCGCTTGTTATATGATTGGGCCCGAGGTCGCTTGTTACATGATTGGGCCTGAAGCCGCTTATTATATGATGCCGCTTGTTATATGATTGGGCCTGAAACTGCTTGATATATGATTCAGCCCGAGGCTGCTTGTTATATAATTGGGCTCGAGGCCGTTTGTTGTATGATTATGGTTATTGTGAGAACCTTATGATTATCTATTTATACTGCTTTACTGTATTATTACTCATTGAGCTTCGCTCACCCAATATTGTGTATGCACATGTAGGTAATCAGCAGCATAGAGCACACCCATACAATCAGCTTCAAGAGCCATTTTGTGACCCAATCGAGTCATGCCTCTGAGATGGAGTCTTGTCTTTGACTCACACCACACCTTGAACTTATTTTGTTTTTGCCATTATGGTCTTGGGTTTGTAAACAATATGTGTAAATTTCTTGTGGTACTTATATTTTTGCTTGGGCATGTAAATGTGTTAATATGTTATGAGGTTATCTTTATAATTTTTGCTCATGATTGGCACAGCTCAATGGACTTTTCATTATCATATACTTCCATTTATGGCCCCATTAGCATAAATATTTTATATGATCGTTTGAGGCCTTCAGTAATCTATGGGTTACTAGTCGATTATGACCCAAACTTTTAGGGATGGGTTCGGGTCATGACACTTGAGAAATAAGATTAGTTGTTGATCTCATGAGTTTTGGATCATATTACTATTGTGAAAAGAAGTGTGATATGAGAAAAGAAATAAGAAATGGTTATTTTGAAATTAGTTCAAATTGTAGTTTATAATGATTATAAGGAAATGGATTAAGTTATAGAATTAGCATGGTGGTGGTTATGTTTATGTGAGTTGCGTAAATAAATAATTGTCACATGATTGATAATGTTGAAGTTGTGGAAACTTTATGAGATTTTTATTTGTTTAAATTCTTTGAGAGTTGTGCTAGATATTATTTAGAGTTTGTCATTGGCCATTGGTGGAGGATAGTGTTAATTGTTGTTGAATAGTTTATCTGTACTCCAAGTGATTAATGTTGGGTATACCTCCTTAGTGGAGTATGAGATCCAATTGGTTTATTAAAAATATTTGATTAGGCTTGGTGTTGATTATAATATATTTTTAATATATTATATCCAACTTTTGGAGGCCCAATAGGTATTTTATAATCAATTTGGTAGCAGCTAGGGTTTTGATAAAAAAGTCAAAAAGTCTACAATATATTTGGTATTGTTTTTGTTTTATCGAAAGAGATGCAATGGTTGTTACAACATTTCTTTGGTGGGATTTGGTTTTGTGTGGAGCATTGTGCTTTGTAAAAGTTTAATTGGTGGAATTCATTGTTTCCAAACACATGAAAACTTCATCTCCAGTGGCTGCTCTACACATTGTAACGTGAGTGTGGATTGATTTGGGTTATTATTTTGAGTTTTCTACAACTCTATTTCGAAGACAATTTTGTTCATCTATTTGGTGAGGTATTTCCTCTTGATTATTTGTGATTATTTGGAATTCACCTAAGGATGGTTTTGTGAGACCATTCATGCCTCATTTGTAATCATTTGGAAACTTTTTTGGTTAATAGTGGAATCAAATTTTGATCCTGTGAATGTACCTCACATTGAGGGAACCACACAAAATTCTTGTGTTATTGTTGATTTAACTTTTCCGTATTAGTTTTTATTTCCATTGATTGATTTACTTGTGAGAAATCATACATTTTCCCTAACAACTTGTATCAAAGCTTACAATTTATTTGTGTAAATCAATGGAGGGAAATGTAGGTCATATGTCTAGCTTTAATGGAAGCAATTAGGTAACTTGGAAAACTAAAATAGAGGACCAATTATTATGTAAGTTTGTATGGACCCATTGAGGGTGATAGTGGTAAGCCCAAGAGTATGAAAGGTGATGAATGAAAGAGGCTTAATTGAATAGTCGTTGGCGTTATCCGTCAATGGATTGATGATAGTGTGTTTCATTACGTTGCTACTGAAACATCAGCACATGATTTATGGAAAAAATAAGAAGGTCTTTATGATAGAAAATGAGCCACAAATAAAGCTTTTTTGTTTCATAAATTAGTTAATTTAAAATATAAAGATAGCGGCCCCATTCTAGAACATTTGAATGAAATAAAGAGTATTGTTAACCAACTTGCTTCTACAAAAATTATTTTTGATGATGAATTGCAGGCTTTGATGCTACTTAGTTCTTTGCTCGAAAGTTAGGAGACTTTGGTTGTGATAGTTAGTAATTCGACACCCAATGGAATTGTCACAATGAGCCAAGATACTAGTAACTTATTGAATGAAGAAACTAAAAGAAAATCAGTGGGTTCTTCTCATTCAGAGGCATTTGTTGTGAGAGGCTGAAGCAAAACAAGAGGGAGGAGTAAGACTCTTCATGGTCGTGATCAAAGCCATGACAAATCAAGAGATGATTCTTTTTCAAAGAAAGGCATTGAGTGCTATTATTGCCATGAGAAAGGGAACATGAAGTGGGAATGCCGAAAACTCAAGAACTAGAAGAAAAGGCCTAACAAAAGTGTGGATAAGAAGCAAGAATACACAACGGCGGTTACTACCGATGGTGATCTCAAGGTCGTTTGTGAAGATAATTGTGTTAATTTTGTGGGCCAATAGAGCAATTGTATGATTGATTCCGGTGCTTCTTTTTATGTGACTTCTCGAGTTGATTTCTTCAATACCTACACCAAAGGAGATTATGGGTATGTTCGAATGGGTAATGAAGGTTTGTCTAAGATTGTTGGCATGGGTGATGTTTGCTTGGAAACCAATTTGGCCTGTAAGTTGTTACTTAAAGATGTAAGGCATGTTCCAGACATTCGCCTTAATTTAATCTCTCTCGAAAAACTAGATAATAAAGGCTACAATAACAAAGTTGGTGATGGAATATGGAAGCTCACAAAGGGATCTTTGGAATATGGAATACGTCTTGAAACTACATGCTATCAAGTTGTTTCAAATGCCATATTAGTAGTTAGGCCTATTAATTGCATATTGCATTAGGCATATTGCATTAGGCATATTTCATTAGTTATGAGCATGCATATTTTCTAACTCTTTTGTTTCTTTTGGCTTGCCTTGGAGTACGAGGTGAGCATTTTTATGCTTTAGCATATCGCATATGTGTTATTGTTGTTATGTCTAGCATGCTTCCCATGAGGCTAATTGCTTAATTGATATAACTCTTGAACGCCTATTGATGAAGGCTAATTACTTGAATTGGAATCATTTGAATTATGTACATATGAGATCACTTTTTTTCAAGTGGTACATATTCGAAACAATTTTCAAAACAAACATGAATCAAAGTGTTCCAATTTGTGTAAATTAGTCTATATTTGTGTGTGCATCACATAGTAACAATAGCCTAATGACCAAAACAAGAGCATATAACGTAAATAAGATTCACATCATGATTAGTAGAGGCCGATCTTTGATCGAGCGAGTGGGGTGCTCAATTCATGACCTTCCTCTCTTGTACCTAAGTTCCCAAGTCGAGACAATCTTGATGATGACGGACACGTGGCCTTTGGCACAAGTCATGGGTTTCCTAAATTTCTCAAAAATATTTAGGTGGCGACTCTGTATCTGGAAAATTAATCTATTTTTGGCATTTTGATTCAAAATCGATTTTTCAAAAGATTTGTTGGATTTGGACTTATTTGTGTTTATCTATTTCACATTGCACTTGTGAGATCAGATTCAGAATCACGGGAATCTAAACTGTAGGGCTAGTCGTATCCGAAAGGAGCGTGAAAAGTCGAGCTACAGTACGCATCTTAAAACTTGTGCTCATTGCTTGACAGGCGAACAACACAGAGTTTCTTTTCATAAAGATGTTGCTTTTAGAAAAGAAAATATTTTGAAGTTGATTCATTTGGATGTTTGTGGTCCTTTAAAAGTTAGAACACATAGTGGTGCACTTTATTTTGTTACTTTCATTGATGATTATTCAAGGAAAGTTTGGGCTTTTGTACTAAAAACTAAAGATCAAGTTCTAGAAGTATTTAAGCATTTTTGGGCCATAGTTGAAAGAAAAATAGGGTATAAATTGAAGTGCATTCAAACAAATAATGGTGGTGAATACATTGGGTTATTTGATGCGTATTGTTGCAACTAAGGTATTTGGCATCAAAAGACAACTAAGAAGACTCCTCAACAAAATGGCATTGCCGAGAGGATAAACTGTACCATTATGAAAAGAATAAGATGTCTGCTTTCAAATGCTAAATTGCCAAGATCCTTTTAGGGTAAGGCAATGAGGATAACAGTTGACGTGATCAATTTGTCTCATTCCTATCCTTTGAATGGTGATGTTCCCGAAAGAGTTTGGACTGGTAAAGATGTGTCTTATGAGCACTTGAGAGTGTTTGATTGCCGAGTCTTTGTTCACATTCCAAAGGATGAGTGGTCCAAGCTTGATAACAAGTTAAGACAATGCATTTTTCTTGGCTATGGGAGTGACGAATTTGGTTATAGATTATGGGATCCGATCAATAAAAAAGTTATTTAAAGCCCTGATATTGTGTTTTTTAAAGACCAAACAATTGAAGACTTTGGCAAATGCAGTCAACCGGAGCCAAAAGTTAGCGACTTATTGACATGGATCTATTTCCTTCATCTTCAGTTGATGATGAAAATGAGGGAGATGTGCAGCCACCTCTTGAAAATGTAGATGATGATACTACTCCAAATGAAGTTCAACTTGAAATTGAGGAAGAGCATCTAACCCAAAAACCACCACCACAACTTTAGTTGAGGAAATCTACAAGGGACCAGCAACCTTCGAAAAAATATCCTCCCAATGAATTTGTGTTGATATTCGAGCAAGGGGAGCCAAATAGCTACCAAGAAGCAATTGAGCATACAAAGAAAGGTGATTGGAAAAAGGCCACAGAAGATGAAATGAATTCCTTACTTTAAAATCACACTTATGATTTAGTGAAGTTGAAGGGAAGGAAAAAATAAATGGGTTTTCAAATTGAAAAATGATGGCAAGAATCTGAGGTACAAAGCACGTCTTGTTGTGAAAGGCTTTGGGTGAAAGAAAGGTATTGACTTTGATGAGATTTTCTCACCGGTTGTGAAGATGTCTTCTATTCGGGTTGTACTTGGCATGGCCACAAGTATGAACCTTAAAGTTAAACAACTTGATGTGAAGACCGCATTTCTTTATGGTGACCTTGAAGAAGAAATTTATATGGAGCAACCGAAAGGTTTTGTATAGAAAGGAAAAAAGAAATTTGTTTGCAAATTGAATAAAAATTTGTATGGTCTCAAGCAAGCCCCATGACAATGGTACAAAAAAATTGACTCTTTCAAGATGAATAATGGTTTTTCTAAAACCACTTCAGATCATTGTGTGTTTGTGTGGCAAATTTATTATTCTTTTGCTTTATGTTGATGACATATTAATTGTGGGACAAGATTCTACCATGATTAACAAGTTGAAGTTAGACTTGAGTAAATCTTTTGCTATGAAAGATTTGGGACTGACAAAGAAAATACTTGGTATGAAAATTGTTCGTGATCGCAAAAAGCAGCTAATTGGGTTGTCTCAAGAAAGCTGCATTGAAAAAGTTCTTGAGAGGTTCAATGTGGATAAAGCAAAGCCGATTAGTTGTTCACTTGCATGTCACTTCAAGCTTAGTTTGAATCAATGTCATACAAGTGAGAAAGATAAAGAAGACATGCAGAAAATTCCTTGTGCTTCAGTAGTTGACTCTTTGATGTACACCATGATTTGTACAAGGCTGGATATTGCACACGCAGTTGGTGTGGTTAGTCGGTTTCTCTCTAATCTGGGTAAACAACATTGGGCAATGGTGAAGTGGATTCTAAGATATCTTCGAGGGACTTCGAAGGTGTGTTTGTATTTTGGGGATGGTAAACCGATTCTTGATGAGTTCACGGATTCTGACATGGCCGGTGATATTGATTCTAGGAAATCTACTTCGGGGTATGTGATGACTTTTGCAGAGGGAGTTGTGGCATGACAATTTAAATTACAAAAATGCGTTGCTCTCTTAACTACCGAAACTAAACTTATTGCCATTACGGAAGCTTGTAAAGAAGAGTTATGGTTGAATTTTTTTTACAAGAGTTAGGTTTGAAGCAAGAAAGTATGTGTTTTATTGTGAGAGTCAAAGTGCTATTCATTTAAGTAAAAATTCTATTTTTCATTCGAGATCAAAGACACATTGATCTGAGATACCATTAGATTCGTGATGTGTTAAATCCGAAATTGTTGCAACTCCAAAAGGTTTACAGATATGATAATATTTCGGATATGTTGACTAAAACTTTGTCGAGAGACAAACATTTAAAGTGTCGAACTTTGGCAGCTATGGTTAATGTCTCCACCTAAGTCGGTAGGGGAAGAATTATTGTGTATACCTCCTTAGTGGAGTATGGAACCCAATTGGTTTATTAAAAATATTTAATTTGGTTTGGTGTTGGTTATAATATATTTTTAATATATTAAATCTAACTTTTGGAGGCTTAATGGGTATTTTAAAATCAATTTGGTAGCAGCTAGGGTTTTGATAAAAAAAAAAAAAAAAAAAAAGTCCAAAAGTCCACAATATATTTAGTATTGTTTTTGTTTTATCAAAAAAGGTGCAACGGCTGTTACAACATTTCTTTGGTGGGATTTGGTTTTGTGTGGAGCATTGTGCTTTGTAAAAGTTCAATTGGTGGAATCCATTGTTTCTAAGCACATGAAAGCTTCATCTACAGCGGCTGCTATGCACGTTGTAACGTGAGTGTGGATTGATCTAGGTTATTATTTTGGGCCTTCTGCAACTCTGTTTCGAAGACAATTTTGTTCATTTATTTGGTGAGGTTTTTCCTCTTGATTATTTGTGATTATTTGTAATTCACCTAAGGGTGGTTTTGTGAGAACATTCGTGTCACATTTGTAATCGTTTGGAATTTTTTGATTGATAGTGGAATCGGATTTCGATCCTATGGACGTACCTCACATTGAAGGAACCATGTAAAATTTTTGTGTCGTTATTGATTTAATTTTTCTGGATTAGTTTTTATTTCCAATGATTAATTTACTTGTGAAAAATCATATATTTTCCCTAACAACTGGTATCAAAGCTTACGGTTTATTTGGGTTTATTTATTTGTGTAAATCAATGGAGGGAAATGTGGGTCGTATGTCTAGCTTCAATGGAAGTAATTGGATAACTTGGAAAACTAAAATAGAGGACCTATTATTTTGTAATGATTTGTATGGACCCATTGAGGGTGATAGTTGCAAACTTGAGGGTATGAAAGGTGATGAATGGAAGAGGCTTAATCGAAAAGCCGTTGGTGTTATCCGTCAATGGATTGATGATAGTGTGTTTCATCGCGTTGCTTCTGAAACTTCGGCACATGATTTATCGAAAAAAATTAGAAAATTTTTGTGATAGAAAATGAGCCACAAATAAAGCTTTTCTGTTTCATAAGTTGGTTAATTTAAAATATAAAGATGGCTGCCTTTTTTCCAAAACATTTGAATGAAATAAAGAGTATTGTTAACCAACTTGCTTCTATGAAAATTGTTTTTGATGATGAGTTGTAGGCTTTGTTCATCCCAATTGTAGAACCATTTTTCAAGCGCAGCGTCAAATATATTGCCAAGGACTCAAGAATATTATTTTATTAATGATCTGAGATTTTGTTAATAGCATGCAAAATGCCAATGAGTTGTAAATATGATGCATTCTTTTCATTGTTCTTAGTTT
This sequence comes from Camellia sinensis, assembly GCF_055761805.1. Classification (NCBI taxonomy): domain Eukaryota; kingdom Viridiplantae; phylum Streptophyta; class Magnoliopsida; order Ericales; family Theaceae; genus Camellia; species Camellia sinensis. The sequence continues at coordinate 8,201,570 of NC_138974.1, read as the reverse complement.
CTTATTTAATTCTTAGTGTAAGCCTAAGGGTATGTATTGTAATTATTTGTATCGAACATTCCATTATTGCGTTTATGCGAGAGAGGACCTTACTTACTTTATTCATTTTATTTTATTTCTGTAATTATATCTTGGAAATGGATTTAAATAAAGGATTGGTAATGTTTTCAAAAAATAAAATATAGAGCGTTACATTTTTCTTCTAAAAATAATGTGGGATTACACAAAAAAGGACCAAGATAAGATCGACTGCACAGACGAGGGCAAATATGAAAATGAAGTACCGCAGCCAAAACCACTATGAAATAGTCAGCCCAGACCTCTGAGATAGTTAGACCAGCCTTCCCTTGGTCTAAAAAAATATCACATGGCCAGTCCGGCTATATCGGCTATGCAAGTTGCCATTTCAATGATGACTCTTGGTTCAATGTTGCATATAACAGGCTTGTTGCCTTGAGAATTTTATGGCATTTATTTACTCATTATTCTTTGGTACCCATATTATGAGATTGTGATTTAAAGTTCAAACATGTACTTGTTATGTTTCTTTTTCTAAGTTGCTAAGAGCTCTAAATTTCTAAACTGTGAAACCTCTACTTTTTTAGTAGAATGCTTTTCAAATTGTGTGCCAAGCTAGTTTTTATCACGCACCTCTTATTTTTGGAATTGAACCCCATTTTGAACTTGTATTTACTATCCATACTTCTACTCACTGAACCATCAACTAACTTAGTCGTTTAACATTTTCAGGTGAGAGGAGGACTTTGAGTTTGATTCATAGCAAGGCGGGGACTCTATTGCATGGACCTCTAAGACATTAGTTTATTTTTTTTAGCTTGTCATGTCGATTTTGTACATATATTTTGGTTGAGATTCTTTTAGAATTGTTTTGTTACGTGGGCTATTTGTGTCCCACTTGTTATATGGATATAATTGGTTAGGGCTAGTTTTTGCCTGTGTTACACTTATGACATATGAGTAGATTGTGTTTTGCTTTATTTATGTCAGGAGACTACTATTGCATTTTATTCTATAGGATTATGGATTCTTATTCAGGCTTACATATGCCTTGGGCTAAGGCCATATAGGTCATGGTCGATCATGCCTCGGATTTGGGGTGTGACAAGTTTTACTCTCTTATGTTTGTCTTCATGATGAAGAGAGTAAACTCATTCTTATTGTTTCACTTGATCATGATTGAGTCTATTCTGTCATGTTTATTCTTATGATGTAGAAAGTATACTCTTCTCATATTGCTTTCATTTTCATTTGATAAATTGTTGAGTTTATTCTTTTCATGTTTATTTCCATTATGAGGAGAGTGAACTTGTTCCATTCACTAGCATTCTTTATCTTAAATGGAAAGATTTATTCTCTCCCCATTTTATTTATTTATGCTTTCATATAGCTTCTCTCATCATGTTTTCTTTATCATTCTTTATCCATGATTTTGCACCCATAATCATGCAATTGAGTCCGGGTTATTATATTACATCTTGATATTGTCACTATGTGGATTGTACGTATTTCCATGCTTGACGTGATTCAAATGACATTCTAGTAGCAACTAGGCTCATAGGAGTCATTTTATGAGTGTTATTGCATTTTAGATTATTGCATCTATGACTATGCATGTTTTCTAACCCTTTTGCACTTGGCTTGGTGCTGATGAGTACTAGGTGAGCTTCTTTCATCTTTGAATCCTGCATGTGTATTCTTTTTTATTATGTTAGAACGTTACCATGATGTTATGTACTTACTTGAGATATCTCTATATTTGCCCATTGATTGGAGGTTGTTTTGCTAAACTTGGAATTGTTTTGATCTCCTTGCATATGAGTCTTCTACTCTCTCTTTTGAATTGCTCATTTCAAAATCCTTTTAAAAAGTGCAAGAGATCAAAATGTTTCAAAGTCAGTGATTCAGTCTATATTTGTTTACTCCATTAAGTAAAGTTAGCATTAATAATCGAAATATGAACATATTTTAGTAATGAATCTCATATAAAGAATTACTAGAGGCCGATTTTTAATCTGAAGGTGCTCAATTCATGACATACCCCCCTCATACCTAAGCTCCCGAGCTAGACTTTTTGGTTACGACGGGCAGTGGCCTACATTGACACGAGTCAAGGTTTCTTAGTTTCCCCAAAAGATTAGGTTGCGACTCTAAATCTAGTGATGTGGTCCTTGTTTGACATTTCTTGTGATCAATGAATTTTTCTATAGATTTGCCAGATTTGGACCATCACTTGCTTTACATTGCACATATTGTGACTGAGATGCGAAGGGCAAGCTATTGGGCCCACCAAATACCTTTCGGGAGATCCCACGCAAGTGCGGCCAGTTAACCTAGATTCCTGGTTCGTTTTGGGATTGTGTTGTGATTTGGACGAAGGCATCGTGAGTTAGCGATAGGGGAATCCTGGGATGACATTTCTTAGCCCCCAAGTCACCCTATGCCTATAAATACTCCTCCTTTGAGAGATCTCCCAGAGTTAGATTGATTTTGAGTTATTGAGTTAAAATAGAAGAGTGAAAATTAAAGCCCTAGCCTCCAAATTCAAAAATCCTAGCCCTAATACAGCAACAAAACAACTTCAAATAATAGATCTTGAGTTGAAGCAAGTTGATCAAAATGAAGCCAAAGCTCAAGGGAAGCATTCAAGTACACCTTATCACCGTTTTCGGTTATTCTTCAGTTTGATTATCAAACCTAACGTACTGATCATATTCTTCTTTAAAATCAGTATATCTAATCATGTTTTTCTTTCTCAACAATGGTTAGATAGTTTGCATGTTGTCATAGCATCATGTTAGATTAGACATAGTTTCGCTTAACTTAATTTAATTCATGTTTCTAGGATTGTTTATGATGCTTTAGTTGTTGTATATTCATGCATACTAACTCGGTTTGATCATGAATGTCAGTTTAGATTTATTATGTGTTAAATGTTATTGTGATGCATATCCATCATCTTAGTTGCCTAACCGGGTTAAAGCCGTATTGCATGTTTTAGTTGCCATGTTTAGGTTCATTGTATATTATTGTTGCATGTTTTTATTTTCGTGGTGCTGAGGAGCACTAGGTGAGTCCTTTCTCTTCATAGCATATTGATTGTTGCTTGTTGCTTGATGCTTGATCCATTGTTATTACAATAATGCAAGTTAGATGCTTTATGTGGTTCAATTATGTTTTTGAATGATTTTGTGATGTTATTGAAGTTGGAATCATGTTTATGGCCATATGTGGTTAAGCCACCTATTTTTATGTAAGAAAATCAATTCGAATTGTGAAAATGGTTGGCTTATATGGTTTTATTCATGAATCCAATTTGATTGACATCTTATTTATTCAACTAGGTAGTTGTTAGGTTTAGTAAAGGATTTAGGGTTAATAATTGAGTTTATGGAATCAATTGCATTAAATCTCATAAAATAAAAGATTAGTATAGGCTAATCACTTGATTGGGCAAAATGGATGCTCAATTGATAACCTTTCCCTTGTGTACCTAAATTTCCCAGCCGAGAATATTTGGTTGTGATGGATTAGTGCTTATATTTTATCTTCAGAGTCAAACGATTTCTTAGTTTCCTATAAAAGACTAGGTGGTGGTTATTTGTCGTGAATTAATCTATTTTGATAACTTGTGGGATAAACGATTCGTTATCATTATAGATCATATAATTCACAATAGATGTGGGATATTAGAGTTTGGTATAGTGTGAAAACACTGAAATATCAAAAAGGCATGACGTGCACAGTAATAACACTTGTTAGTACTAAATTTAATAAAATAAGTTGAAAACTAAGTAAAAGACTTGCACAAGCTTGGATGGCTCTAGGTCAACCATGGCTCGTAAGCCTGGTCGTCACCTATATAATCCTCACCGGTTCTTTCTTTGTTCGGCTCGATACCTAGCATAAGACGTTATGAGCTACAAGGCCTAATAGGAACAATTTACCCGACATTACTCGCCCAATTTAATACAAGCACTCATAGATATAAGCAATATGATTATAATAAATGAGACCAACACAAGAGTAATATAATGGAAAGAGCAATTGATATGAAAGCAATTTGTAACTTCCAATTCTTATAGTGTTTAGTCAACTAAGTTATTTATAGGTGATTTCCCATGGAATGTCATTCTTACCCAACCACTACCATTAGTCTCGGACTATTTGAACTCCCCATTGGTGTTGGAAAATAATGGTTTTTAGCAATTTTAATTTGAAATTAAAGTGGGAGATCCAACCGCCTGTTGAGGTGGGTCTAAATGGTTTTGTATTCTTTTAAGTGAGAAGGTTGCAATATAAAAATAATTAGCCAAAACCATTGGGTTGTGAATGAGAATCATCTTATAAAGTGGGCATCAATAAAAGTTGGGCTTAGATTTGGACTAGTCTTGGTTTGGACTAGGCCTAGGCTTGTACTTGTGTATGTATTGGTTTGGTCATGGACTTGGACTTGGACTTTAGTCTTGACGTGGACTAAGTTGTACTGTGTTGGGCTTAACTTGTGCATGTGTTTAAGATTGGGCATGAATTTGGTTGTGACCCAACAGCCGTATCCATTTTGCTACCCATCAAGTTTGAATAGTATTATATACATATTTAGTTATATATATTATGCACATGGGAGTTTTACACTTTTGTAATTCTAACCCTAATGGCTAGAGTTGATGGCCATTAATGTTAGGTTTTATGGCAGTCTTCATGGCTAAGACCCTTTCTTTACAAGTATAAAAAGGGCGTTTCCCCTCCAACTTAGATGTATGATATAGAAATGTTTTTGAGATGGAAAATTTGTGATTTTCTTTAGATAAAGTTGGAGATGATTTTTACATTTAAGATAATTTTTCCTATTTTCTTTTTGCTAGTCCCTTCTTTGATTCTTGTAAAAGCGAAAGAGTGATGTCATTGTCAAGTTCACCAAAGCTATTCAGAAGGTGCTGGTGCTTTTGCTTTAGCTAGTTTCAACAATCGTATCTTGGAAGATGGATGGTAGCGTACCTCCAACACTTGTCGAGGAGACGGTGAATCTATTTTAAGGAAACTGTAGTTACACAGGCTTCGGTTTGCATCCCTTATATTTTATTCTTCAAAGTTTAAATTTAAACTATTTCTTGTATGTTGTTTTGTGTGTCCATGTGAATCCATCTTATAATATATTTCATTCCCATATTTTTAGTTCTGTAGTTTATTCTGTATTTCATTCTTTAATAATAATAATAAAAATATTTGTTTTGTCATTTCTATTTAATTTATGTTATATATTTTTCTACTATTATTACGGAGAAATACCAACACTTGGTACATTAGAACATACCAGTAAACACTAAGGATGTATACACTGCGAATTACGTACTCAAGCTGTAATATCATTGGTTTGTTCTAATGGGAACGACTTTCCAGGGATACTCTTCCTATATGAGTCCCTTACTACCACCTTTATGCCACAGCCAAATCTGTTAAGGAGCCATAATGACCTCGTGTGCCATGTTAGGGTTTGAAATCTAGTTCATACAATACCACCACCAGTGCACACCCTGAACATTTGGCACTACAAGCCATTTTCATATCCTCATTACCATGTCTTGCGTATACCCCATACTACCCGGTTCAATCCGCTTAGACACATTCATATGTTCACAAGATTTCAATGAAAGTAAGGAAGGAAACTGTTAACACCATAAATCTGCAATTTTTATTATTATTTATTATATAATTGCAGGACACGTGGCATCCTCTTATTCATTTGGAAGTTAAAAGAAGTTATAGAGATAATGGAGAATATGAAGGACAAAGTGGATGAGTGGGAGGACAAAGTGGATGAGTGGAATGACACATGGCAAGACAAGAATGAAGATGGAAGAAATCGGTAGTTACTAAGTAGTTATTGCTGTATTTTTTCTTCTATAAATAGCCATTAATGGCTACATTGTAAAAGATCCAGAACTTAAATCAAAGACACTTGATTTCAATATTTCTTGTTATTTTCCTTATCTTAGGAGTAGTTTAACATAGATTTATATTTCGAAGCATTTATTTTCAGCATTTCCATTTCGAAGCATTTTATGCACTTTCTTTTCGAAGCATAGGAGTAGAGGTAAGTAATTATTACTTTGATTGTTCACTCAATCATCTTTCTCCGTTCCCCATTCTTCTTTTAATTTTTCTTTTCTTTACACTTGGCAATCTTGAAGTCCTCTTCGTTGAGGCAAAAGAACCGTCAACACAATCGCTTGATAATTGGCTTGAATTTAATCTGTAAGGATTTTTCAATCCTTGCTGGCACGCTCGCATTTATGATATTTTCTTTCGTAGGAAAAATAAGCCAACATTTTAGCCAACATTTTTTGGCACGCCCGGTGGGACGTCAAGTGTAATAAATGGAAAATGAATTGGATTTGTCCATTTCGAATAGTCTAGATGAAATTTATTGGCGTAAACAAGAAATTTTGGATCTTCAAGAAGAGATCCATTTTCTTGATGAAATAAATTTTCATCCCTTACAATATTATTTGGTGGAAGAAAAAAGACACCATTTAATTGGAGAAATTCATCAACTTGATATGGAAATTCGCCAATGGAATGATGAGTTATCAACTCTCACTACCAAGTCTTTAACTGAGGCCTTAATGGCCGGAATTGGTGAATTTTTTCAGAATTTTTCCATGGTTAAAAATAGCAAAAGCAAAGAATTGATTTCATCAATGGCTCGGGGGGTTCAAGAATCCGTTTTTAAAGAGCCAAATTATGAAATTAACATAACGAAAGAGCATGTTTTTGAGCCAAATTTGGCAAAGAACGATGTTTCATACATGGCTCGGGGGGTCCAAAAATCAATTTTTAGCGAGTCAAGTCATGAAAATAACATTCTTATGGGGGATTTTCATAAGCCATTAATGGCTAACATGGAAAAACAACCTACTTTGCCAAAGAATTATGAAAATCAATTTGGCGAAAGTCATGTTTTTAAACCAAACATGGTAAAGAATAATGAACAAGCCACTGTTCATGAATTCAAAATTTTTGACATTTTTCAAAATGTCAAAAAGTATAAATTTTCATGGTCACACTATACCATGACTTTTGGTGTTCAAAATCCTTTTTGGATTTGTGGTTCACATCAAAATATAATTATGATGATGTGGCTAATAAAATTAACAAATTGTTCTTATGAGTTCGAAGCACTAAGAACAAGGGATGGCCATTTAAAATGCATGAACTTGGCTAGAAAAAGCCTGTGCATTTAAATAAATGGCTGAGAATGGCTTATCTTTTCAAATTGATGGCCAATTGTTTGTATGTACACAATCAAAGCATCGAAGATACATTCGAAGCATCAAGAGTTGTTTCGAAGGTTGATTACTTCACATTCGAAGTTGTATAAAGCTTTGAAGATACATTCGAAACATCAAGAGTTGTTTCGAAGGTTGATTACTTCACCTTCGAAACTGTATAAAACTTTGAAAACTTTCGAAATGTGTACATTTCTTCAAATATATGTAAAATGACAATTAATTAGTTGTCGAATAATGCCTGTTTTTGGCATCATAAGTTGGCTCGAAGAACAACAGTTTTGGTGTCTTCGAAGAATTAATAATTGGTTCAAAGCACAAAATTAATATTTTCATTAATTATGTGTGAACCAAAACATATAAGTTTTGAATAAACCACAATGATTGGCCAAAAACAGCTTCGAAAGCCGTTTTGCCATAAGTTGCTTCGAAAGCCGTTTTGCCATAATTTTGTAAGCTTCGAAGCACTCTATCTTGCATCAACAACAGCTTCGAAGAAATAATAATGGTGGTTGTGAACCTTCGAAGCTTTGTCGAGTATTTTTGAGGATGTAATTCGTCTTTTGTCGGTTCCATCGACCTTCGAAGAATGATTTTGGTCCTTTATATCACTTTCGAAGCTTGTTACTAGTAATAATTCGAGTCATCTAGTCATAATTTCATACTCATTCGAAGCACTTTATTGGTGTTGTTACATCATTCGAAGCACTTTGCTGCTTAGGCTAGTCATGTGCTTGGTTCGGCCCTTCAAAAATTCAAATAAACATCATTTTTAAGGGCCGCGGGGGGTAATGTTAACACCATAAATCTGCAATTTTTATTATTATTTATTATATAATTGCAGGACACGTGGCATCCTCTTATTCATTTGGAAGTTAAAAGAAGTTATAGAGATAATGGAGAATATGAAGGACAAAGTGGATGAGTGGGAGGACAAAGTGGATGAGTGGAATGACACATGGCAAGACAAGAATGAAGATGGAAGAAATCGGTAGTTACTAAGTAGTTATTGCTGTATTTTTTCTTCTATAAATAGCCATTAATGGCTACATTGTAAAAGATCCAGAACTTAAATCAAAGACACTTGATTTCAATATTTCTTGTTATTTTCCTTATCTTAGGAGTAGTTTAACATAGATTTATATTTCGAAGCATTTATTTTCAGCATTTCCATTTCGAAGCATTTTATGCACTTTCTTTTCGAAGCATAGGAGTAGAGGTAAGTAATTATTACTTTGATTGTTCACTCAATCATCTTTCTCCGTTCCCCATTCTTCTTTTAATTTTTCTTTTCTTTACACTTGGCAATCTTGAAGTCCTCTTCGTTGAGGCAAAAGAACCGTCAACACAATCGCTTGATAATTGGCTTGAATTTAATCTGTAAGGATTTTTCAATCCTTGCTGGCACGCTCGCATTTATGATATTTTCCTTCGTAGGAAAAATAAGCCAACATTTTAGCCAACAGAAACTTTCCACAAAAAATGAAAAACTAAGATGAACATATAACAACAGGGCAAGCCACACATGCATTTAGAATAACCACTTAAAGCATAATTTGAATTGATCTTAAAATCATAACAAGTGAGTACGGATACGTGATTGTATGGAAATTAGGGTGGAAATGAAAGACTCCATGCTTTTACACTTTTAAAACATATTCTACAATTCTAGAGCGGGTAGTTTGGATTTCAAAAATAAGAATTGGCATCAAACGATGGCGAACAGTGGAGAGATTAGAACCATTTGTTAGATAAACCAGTTAGGAACATCTTTCTAGAAGAAATCAAAGATTAAAACATTTTGTAAATGAGCAAAAATTCTTCAAGAAAATATAACAGAACATGTCGTAGTTTAGTAAAATGGTCATTTCTCTCTTAATACTTACTAGCTTTTAGTGAAATCATTGGAAAATGAAAGGTAACTCGTATATTTAAATATCTCAAGTGGTCTTGCAAGAAAATAAATCTTGTGGAGAAAATGGCACCTGTGTGAAGTGATTATTGTTGTTGTGTCATATGCAGCAATTGGGAAAAATGGCTATTTCGGGTATAAAATAACTTCCAATGATTTTATAAAATTTCATACATGCAATATATATAAAATAAAGCTCCCATAGATTCAAATTTTTAAAAGAGGTTTTATCTCATTTAGTGAAGTTTTTACAAGTTGAATAAAATCAAAAACAATACTGCAAATTTATTATTTAAATAAGGAAATTCATCATTCTTTGTTTCTACCCATATACAAAGATGATTCAAAGATGTAGAGATGAAATCTAGCATATCTAGAAATAAATTAGAAGCAAATACAACATGTGGATGTATGTAAAGAAGAAATTGATGTTAAAATGCCATGTATTACCATTTTCAAATTAATGGATGAACATGCAATGGGCTATTTCATTTTGTAGGATAATCTATACTCAGTGGGTTAATGAGTTCAATATACACCTAAATATCTTGAATCCAAAAAGATGAACTGATGAGTGATTCACATGTCTCTGAGTCATCAATTGAAATCCCAGCAATTGAGTGATACTACAATGTGAGTATCATCCACACAAGTCCTAGTATAGAGGCTTGTGTTTAATTCTCTAATAGTAGAGAGATTGAGAGAGCTCTAATTTTTTTTCACATAAAATTATATACGTTGCATATAATTTCCCACTCACATAATTGTGATATATATGCTATAATGATACATATATCAATATGATCTTATAGTAGAGATAGGTAATCACCCATCCTTATCCTAGATAAGATGGGATGGTGAGGTATCCTTATCAAATAGGATAATTGTGAAATTCAAACTTAAATTCATGTGGGTCTCTCATGCGTCATGCCACAATGGATGTCTGAAACCCGTCCTGTTTACTAACATATTTCAATCTGTTATTTTTATTATTTCAATTTATAAACTAAATTAAAACATATAAATATTAAGGTATCGTTTGGTAACACTTACGTTTTCTATTTTCTGTTTATATTTATAAAAATTTAAAAAATTCAAATAAAAACTTGTTTGCTAAATTTTTGATTTATAAATCAGTTGTCACAGTTTATAAATTTGACTAAAAAATGTAAACTTAAAAAATGTGCTTCCGTTTTGAGTTTTGAGTTTTTTTTTTTTTTACCACCCACCACTAGCCACCACCCGCCACCATTTTCCACCACTGTTTTTCGCCACCACCACCAACCCCCACCACCACCACTCACCACCATCTACCACCCGCCACCACCACCCACCTGCCATCCACCCGCCACTGCCATCCACCGCCCGCCACCTACTCGCCACCACCACTCACCACCCACCTGCCACCACCATCCACTACCAGCCACCCACCCGCCACTACCACCACCACCACCATCACCCACCACCCACACACCATCCACCTGCTACCACCGCCCACCATCCACTACCACCACCATCACCACCACCACCACCACCACCACCCACTCGCTACCACCCACCCACCCACCACCACCAGCACCACTACCACCTACCACTCGCCACCACCACCACCATCACCACCACACACTCGTTACCACCTGCCACCGTCACCTATCCACCCACTATAACCACCCGTTACTTACCTGCACCACCACCCACCCGCCACCACCCGCCATTCGCTACCTACCTGCACCACCACCCGCCATCACCACCACCACCACCACCACTGCCACCCACTAGCTACCACCGCCACCGTCACCCACCCACTCACCCACCACCACCACACACCCGCCATCACCCACCACTACCCGTCATCCGCCACCCACCCGCCACCACCACCACCCACTCGCTACTACCTGCCACCGTCACCCACCCACCCACCATCACCACCCGCCACCTACTCGCCGCCACCACCCGCCATCCGCCACCCACCTACCACCACCACCCGTCATCCGCCACCTACCTGCCACCACCACCAGCCACTGCCACCGTTACTACCATCACCACCACCACCACCACCACCACCCACTCGCTACCACCTACTACCCGCCACCGCCATCGTCACCCACCCACCCACCACCACCACCCACCCGCCACTGTCACCCACCATCACCATCCGCCACCTACCTGCCACCACCACCCACCCGCCATCACCCACCACAACCCGCCATCCGCCACCCACCCGCCACCACCACCACCACCCACTCGCCATCACCCACCATAACCCGCCATCCGCCACCCACCTGCCACCACCACCACCACCCACTCGCTACTACCTGCCACCGTCACCCACCCACCCACCATCACCACCCGCCACATACTCGCCACTACCACCCACCACTACCTGCCATCCGCCACCCACCTGGCACCACCACCCACCACTCGCCATCGCCACCACCACCACTCACTCGCTACCACCCGCCACCGTCACCCACCCAGCCGCCACCACCTACCACCACCCGCTACTCACCATCCACCCGTTACCACTTTCCACCACCATCTTCTGCTGCCACTTGCCACCACTTGCCATTTCTCACTCTTTTTTGTATTTTTAAATTTTTTTAAACATTTTGTCAATTACCAAACGCGTTTGTAGTTTATGTTTTTTCTAAAAATAAACAAAAAATAAACAAAAATCAGTTTATAAAATTTTTGTAAATATAAACTGAAAACGTAAACGTTACCAAACAGACCCTAAGCCTTCGTTTGGGATGTGGGTTGACTTTTTGACTTTTTGGCTATTTAGCCTGGGGCTAAAAAGTCTCATTTGGGATAAGTTTTTTGGTTTTTTTAACTTTTATGAGAGAAAAAATGAAATAATTATGGTTTGGATATGACATTTTATTTTATTGACTTTTTAACCTATTTTGTCTTTTTGTGACTATTTTATCCCAAATAGCCCATGCCAAACATAGCTTAAATATAACTACTGAGAGCATTCTTACCAGCCTATTTAAATTTTATCCTAAAAAATTATTAAAAAATCCATTCTCTATTTTAGGAATCACTTTTTCATCAACTTCCCTCAACAAACTCCTTATTTTTTCCTCTATTTTATTAATAAACTTTCTATATTTTCTCTATTCTATTAAAATATAATTTTTAATTATAAATTTTAAAAAAATAAAAATCATAAATGTGTACTACAGTTCATAAATAAAAGCAAAGTAATATGTATATATATATAAGGGAGTTACAGTGACTGCCTACAAATAAGAAGGTATTGTAGCAATTTTTATTTTAGGAAAGTGTTCAAGAGTGCTGCTAGAAGTAGGGGTGTGCATAATACCGCCGAAATCGTTGGAACCGTCAAAACCGCACCGAACCATACCGCCAAGGCAAATTCGTTATTATTTGCCAATCGAACCGCCGATTTTTTGTAAGAAAAATGGCAAATTCTAGTGACACTTTTATCAATCCGCCGGTTTCTATTTTTCTTTCAAACCGCACCGACCCACACTGCTATTAAATCATGTTTTATAAGATTCTAAAAATTCTTTTTAACTTAAGATTCCTTGTTGTTATATATACCTTAGAATATAGTATTGCATTATTGCTCGAGGGGAATTCAAGATGTCAGTAATTCAAAATAAAGCTGGATTCCAATTCACTTTTCAATCTTTTTTTTCTGGTCATGTTGCAAACTTGCATCAGCTCACTTTTCAATCTAAATACTTTTCGACAGTAAACATTTTCAATATATTGTAAACCCTGAATGATATTAATTTTATGTATTGTATTTGATCATTGTAGCTTCCACAGATACTTGTAATGAACTGATGGCATAGTCGTTGATATTATCATGTTGTTGCTACACTTGCTGCATCAGAAGAAAGCTTCGCAACATGCTTAACATCACGGTATCTCTCGTTTTTTTTTTACTCTTTGATTTAAGTTTTGTAATTTGAATTATATTTTTTATAAACCGCCAATTCGCCCGAACCGCCTAGGCAAATCCGCCATTATTTGCTAACCGAACCGCTGGTTTTTGATAAGGAAAATGACAAATTCTAGTGACATTTCTATCAATCCGCCATCCGCCATATGATTTCTATTTTTCTCTCAAATCGCACCGACCTGCACCGCGCACACCCCTAGCTAGAAGTATATAGGGAGCCAACAACCTCTTAAAATAAGTGAGGGGGTTTAGGGTTCTCCTATGGATGCTTAAAGGATGAGTAGGGATAGATAGTTCCTAAGAATGCTTTGTTCAAAAACTTTCAAAAGAAACTTGGTTCCATGTGTAGACAATACTCCCTCTTTTCTTTCTTTTCTTTTATTTTCTCTCCCTCTCTTAGCCTGTGGTGTGTATATAGGGGAGGGAATACTGGTGTTTTTTTTTTGGCCATGTCTTGTAATATAATAAGAAAAATAAAGCTCCCTTTAGTTTAGTTTTTTTTAAAAGAGTTTTAAGTTATATTTTGGAAGATAAGTAATTAAAAGAATTTTGAAAATTAAAACATGTTTGGTTATGAGTTTTGAAAATAATTTTAGAATGATTTGTAATTTTTTTTTGTAGTTGAATAGATAAATGTGAGAAAAAATTTGATTGATTGATATGTAAAATGTGAGAGAATAAGAGAAAAGGGAGGGGAGAAGAAAGAGAAAAAATGATTAATTGATTTCTTAATAAAAAAAAAGAGAGGAAGTTAAGAGAGAGAAAAAATATTTTTAAAATGAATTTTAAAAATTAGTAAATCAAACATAATTTTTACTTTTTGATCTAAATGTTAAATTAAAAATTAAACCAAACGGCACCAAAGATGTAGACTCATTGGTGCACAAATTGACAAGAAATTTCTTACCAAGGCTGAATATTCTTGCATGCTTAACCATAAAGGAATGGTTGAGTGTGTAAGTAAAAGGTACTTTACACAAGATCAAGATGGCATAAGAAAAAGGTGGCCAGCCATCTCTTCCATCTCTTCTTCGACAGCAATTAGCACACGCAATATGTTTAATTTAAATAAATAAAAATAAAATAAAATTTTTATTATATATATTATGTTAATTAAGTGATAAGAGTCTTCTTCACTAATATAAGTCTAAGACTTAAGTCCTCTAATCTATCTATTATACCATATGGTGTTCACTTTATATATAATATAGATAGATAGATAATAGGCTCTTTTTTTTTTTTTTTTTTTTTTTTTTTTTTTTTTTTTTTAACAATGTAGGAGAAAGATCTCTAATATATAATAATATATGTCTATGAAAATATCACGATCATTTGGTTTGTTTTTGAGAAGAATTTTTTTTTTTTTACAAAAAATAAAAACTAATTTGATAAAAATAAATATCAAAAAGATATTTTTAAAATTATTTTTGGTCTTCTAAAAGATAAAATTATATAAAAATTTTAAGTATTTTAAACTTTTTTATTTCTTTTACCAAATTAATTTTCAATTTTTTAAAAGAAAAAAAATCTAAAACAAATCTCTAGAAATCAAACCAAACATGGGGAGTGTTTGGGAACTATGAGTAGAGGCAATTTTCCTCAAAGCGAAAAATAGCCTTTTAGCCTAAAAAAAAAAAAAATCAGCCTACCCCATTGATTAAAAAAAAGAAAAAAAACAAAATAGCAGTCGGCAGATCTACACTGTCTGTGACAGTGTAGGCATATTTGTAATCATAGCCTAATCCCAAATGAGTAAATGACAATTTTGCCTTTTTAGATTAATCTTGAAAAAAGTGAAACTAGGGACAAATTTGTCATTTCACTTTTAACATCATTTCAAACACGTTTTTCAATACAATAACTCAAATAAAAATTCAATCCAACTTCCCAAACACAAAAATTAAAATAGCCTACTAAAATAGCCAAAAAACCTCTAAAATAGCCACTTTCCAAACACCCACATGGTTAGTTAAACTAGTTACTGACTTATGTGGTGTTTGATAATCTAATTCAATACTTAAAACTAAATTATTAAGTGATATTCAATAAAATCTATTTGATAACCATAATTGATGTCGCTTAAAAATTTAAGTGCAGTTAATAACATTTTAATTGATTTGAAATTTATTTAATTATGACTGAATTTATAAACATTAAACATAAGTGTTAACATACACTATTATAAACTCGCTACTATTGCCATCATTACCACCACCACTGCTACAGCGGTCACTGCCGCCACTGCTGTCACCACGACCACCATTCCCATCACCATTATGCCACTGCTAACACCACTATTACTGCTACCATTTTCATTACCATTGTCATTATTGTCATAAACACCACCATTATTTCACTATTATCACCACACCACCATCATAGTCGCCATTGCCATTATTATCACAACTACTACAACTTTTTATATTCACAATTATTGTCATTGTTGCCATAACCACCACAATTATTTCATTAGCACAATAACCAATATCATTATACCACTGTTTTTTTTTTGAACGGCATCATTATACCACTGTTTTTTTTTTGAACGACATCATTATACCACTGTAGCCACCATTTTTTACAACATTAACTTTTCACCATCACTACAACCACTATTCATATACTTTCACTATCATTACCATTGGCTTATAGTTAACACCACCGCTGCCTCCACTACCACCAACTCACCATCACAATATATAATTTAAAAATAATAAGTTACAAATTTGATATTGTACATATTAAACAAATTGTTTTAATTCAACAATTAAATTTTTATTATACGAAACTTCCGCTAAAAAAATCATCATTTAATTTTAGTACTGAACTTTCAGTTTTATCAAATACAGACAACCCTCAGTGAGCAAGTTTTATGAATAATGTTTGAACATAAAAAAATAAAATAATATAATATATGGAGTTAATTTTAAAGAGTAAAAAATTATTCGCAAACATATAAAATACTTATTTACAAATTTTGAGAATTAATTTTTTATTTACAAATTTTGAGAATTAATTTTTTAGTGATTTTTTGTTTTTTTTTTAAAAATAAATATGCAAAAGAATAGAGAGAATATATTAAATTTTTGTATTAATATTTAAATGAAAATTCATTATTCCCAAACGACCCTCAAATAGATTTTCTATCACTTATAATTTTTTTTAAAAAATTTTAACTTATGTTTTAATAATTACTTAAAATTTTAAATTATATTAATTATAATTATTAAATCAACTTAATAATTTTTTTAATATATTCAATTTTAAATGTTGAATCAAATTATCAAATACAACTTAATACATAAAATTAATAATAATTATATGATAGTAGATGGTGTTTAACACAAACTCGGGTTTGTGCTATGCCCACCGTATTGTAAATTTGTAAGGGTGTATTATGAATTTATTTTAATAATTAAAATTATTTATATTATAAAGTTCGTTGGGTAGATTATTCATAAAAAAATAAAAATTAATTAGATATTTACAACTCACATCAAGACCACGTCCATTTAACACGGGAACTGTTACCGACCTACGCCAAGTCCATTTAACACGGGATAAAAATCGCGGGTTGAAGAGTGAGAAAAGTTTCTTCTCCGCGTCACAGAAGGATGGGGAGAGAGTAGAGAGAGAGAGAGAGAGAGGGGTAGTTTAGCTGCATCTCTGCGTCTGGTACCGGCTATACCCGGTAAAACGGGTCCCAGCATTTTTTTTTTTTTCAAGTCGCGTCGAATCCCATATATCGCTAGATTTGTGCCCAGTTTTCTCTCTTTCCATTTCAAAGCCCTCTCTCTCTCTCTCTCTCTCTCTCTCATTCCAGATTCAACACCGCCCTTTTTCTTTAACCCTAGTACCCACCACGACGACCACCACCACCACCACCACCACCACGACGATACCCACGACCACGACCACGACAACCATATACAACAACATGATACATTTCCCTTGTTAGGGTTTATTACACAATACACTCATTGATATGTCTGTCTGTGTATACAATACGTGCTGTTGATCTGTAACCAACTCACCATCGTCGCTGTGAAAACCTCTCTTCTGGCCAGATCTTCCATCCGGTAAGCCCAACTTACCATTGTTCAGTCTGAAGATCATCATTTTAGAGCTGAATTCTGTTAACCATTCCATTATTCTTCAGTAGGACACTAACTGATATTGAACATGTGTATGTTATCATCTTTTTCCTACTTTTATTCTTTTACTTCACTACTCTGCTCTCTTCCTGTCCTTCCTTGCTAGTCCAAGTAAATTTCATATATATCTATATCTATATCTATATATGTGTGTTTTGCTGAATTATTGGATGCACTAATATATGGGGTGTGCTTTGTGATTTGTTTTGGCTACTCAATTTTGATAAACAGTTTGCAATCTATGGAAATATTGTTAAAGTAGGTTGCCCATGTTTGGATACATACAGATTTGTTTGGTTACCAAGAAAACTGAGGATATCAACTGAAAGATATCAAACTTAAAAGCTACCTCAATTCTGTTTCAAGATTCTGTCTCCAGAAAACCCGTCAGAGAGAGAGAGAGAGAGAGCACAAGTACTATAATGTTCAATTAGTGCTGAAAAAATATTGATAGTTATTGAACTTATGAAGTTAAAATCTTAAAAACTAATTTCTTAATGGAAAATAATATACAAGCCTATTTTCTATATCCAATGATGTGTAAACAAGATGATTGGTTGATGAGAGAGAGAGAGAGAGAGTTGACTTTATTTTGTTAATAGAGTGCCACAGCATTGGGTTTAGAAAGTCAGTCTAATTTTTGGACATGAATAGCAATACTCTTTCTTAATTAAGGTTAAAAATTTCAATTCGAAATTACCTTTTATTGAGCATATTTAGTATTCAGTGTTAAAGTTTGATCTCTCAGATTTAAGACTATAGCCCTGATTGATTAAATTCATAGTTTAATTAGCATGTAATCAAACACTTCTAACCACTAATACTTTCAATTTTTGGTACTTGATTATGTTTTCGAGTGGAAATTATTGTTTTGTGAGCTATAGTGTATCACATCCCAAAAAAGAAAAAAAGTTAGTTATCTCAGATCAAAATGCTTTTGTCATTTTGTCTTTTCATCCATCGAAGAACAAATGGTTCTAGTGTTCCGTTTCTCTATCAATTTTTTTTTTCCCTCTCCTGATTTACACTTGCTTCATTTTAGTTGTTTGTGATATACTCACTCACTCCCATTATTCTGATCCTGATGCTCAGATAAACTGTGTCGTACTTCATGCTTAAATCTTGTTTTCTTTTTCATATAAGAGATGTCTCGGGTAGAGGAATTATGGGAGCGGTTGGTACGTGCTGCACTAAGGAGGGAAAGGACAGGGACTGATGCATATGGGCGACCTGTTAGTGGCATTGCTGGAAATGTTCCATCGTCTCTTGCTAAAAACAGGGACATAGATGCAATTTTAAGAGCTGCAGATGAAATTCAAGATGATGATCCAAATGTCTCTAGAATTTGTATGTCCTTTCCTGGATTATTTCTTTATTTATTAACTTTGTGGACAATTAAGTAGTATTGCTAGTTTTCGGACTTGTTTTTTCCTTTTGTTCTGTTGAAGTTTATTGTCTAAAATAGTGCTTGAAAAGATCGTGGATCTAGTGACTGATTGTGATATGTGTTGGCAAGAGATAGAGAAACGATATTTTGATTGTAATCTTGTTTATAGCTCTACTGGATCCATCATTTTTAGGAGTTAAAAAAGTAGGTAGTGCACAAGGGCTGAGGGTTTCACAAATAAACCTTGTCACAACAACTCATCTTCTTTGTCTTTGAGCATTTCATGCTCCATGGGATTCATGTAGTAAGCTGGTGCATTTGGAGGTATTGCCTCTGGCATAAGATCTATATTATGTTGAACATTTCAGTTGGTGGTAATTCGGCTGCCAGACTCTTAGAATTAAATTTGAGAACTCAAGCAACATTATTATTTTTTGATTAACAACGAAGAAAATTGTATTGAGAAAGTGCTGAGGGATCACACAACCCATATACAACCAAACAAACAGAAAGGGAAATAAAACAGCTAAAAAAAAAAAACAATAGACCCATTAAGAAGCATGTGACATGAACACAAATATGGACATGGGACAACGATTTTGAAAAATATAGGATACATGCATGGTAGAGATATGGCAAAAAAAATATTGTTTATATATTTAATTTAGGGTAAATTACGGTAAACACCCTTCAACTATGACCCACTTGCATTTTACCCCCTGAATATCAAAACTCAATAGTTAATCCCTTCAAAATATTATCTTATTACAGCTAGCCCTTTTGTTAGGAATTAACATAAAATCAGATAATGTATTAAGTACATGACACATTTATTGAATTTTTAGAGCAATAATGCCCTTATTTGGTGATCTTGTTAGCATTTTGCGACTCTGAAGTACAAATGATATCATCAGATAAGAATATTATCATCATAAAAATATCAATAACGAGTATTATTGTTCTAAAAAATCAGTAATTGTTCATGTGCTTCACACATTATCTCATTTCGTTTAAATCCCTAACAAAATTCTAACGGAAAGTGTTAAGTGTAACAAGATAATACTTTAAAGGGGTTAATTGTTGAGTTTTGAAGTTCAAGGGGCAAAGTACAAATAGGTCATAGTTTAAGGGGGTTTAATATAATTTACCCTTGTTATTTACTATGCATATGATATAAATTTAGGAAATGGACTTATAAGAGGAATCAATGTAGGTGTTTGGGAAGTTGCTATTTTAGTAGGCTATTTTAATTTGTGTCTATTTTAGTAGGTTAAAATTTTTGTGTTTGGGAAGATAGTTGGATTTTTTTGTAGCTGGATGTGATGTCTGTGAGAGAAAAAATGAAATGATTATGGGTTTGATGTGGCATTTTGTCTTATTGGTTATTTTAGCTTATTTTGTCTTTTTGTGAATTTTGGTCCAAAAAGCCAAAAAATAGCCTTTGCCAAACACCCCCAATGTATATGCGGTTGTATTTCATTTTTATTTTTTATTTTTAACTTTTCCCCGCTTTGTTTTCATATAGGCCTTGTTTGGGATAAATTAGAAAAATCAAAAAGTCAAAAAGTTACTAAAAAAACTAAAAAGTCTATACTATTCAAGGGTAGTTTGTGAGGGAAGCCACTAGGGTAAAATTATTATTTTGCCCTTTGAATTCAACTACCCAAAAAGTCAAAAAGTCAAAAGGATAAATGGTCATTTTAATTTTACTACAATATTTTATTACACATCTTTTCGTAAAAAGTTAAAAAGTTATCCTAAACATGCATCTTTTTTTTTTCTCTATTTTTTTAACCAAAAAGTCAAAAAGTGCACTTATATAACATATCCCAAACAACTACATAGTTTCTTTCTTTGACCCCAAATCAGCTTTATACATTTATTAAAAAACCTACAAAGGTGTTCTGAGGTGTGTCTCCAATGTGTCCTGCAAAGAAATAATAATTAAAAATTGACACACGGCGTGGCATGTCCAACACATGGAGATGTGTGTTTGCGACATTTTGGTGTTCGATTTGTGTTGGACACGCACAAAGGTGGTCATGGGCATAGACACGACACCCATTTTCGAGTGCCTATGCTCTGTAGCCCTAATACCAAAAGAAAAAAGAAAAGAAAAGAAAAAATCCACACCGAACTACAAATGCTTCATCAACTTCACAAAAGGAGCTTTTTCAGTTTCAGGTATCATTTTCTACATCTCTTTACCGTCTTCACTTCTTATATTGCTTCTTGAACTCTAACATGAAAACAAGAAAAGCACTAACAGGTTTCTTTGTCTTCACTACTCTTCCAAATTGCGACTACTCAATGCTACCCATCCTGTCAACATGCACCATCCCCTCATCTCCCCCCACCAAAGGAAAAGAACCCCAACATTGCTACTTTTGGTGTCATAATCATCACACCTACCTTCATCCCTATCCTTACATTCCTTTCCCTTGCAATTAGAACATATGGATTTTTCTTCTAATTTTGTTAGGACAAAAATTGACTCATAAATTGGATGGTAAGTATTTTGATTAATTGGATATTCTAAACCTAACATTGATTACGTATAAACATAATTTGATTGGTATTACAACTCGTGGACCAAAATTACAATCCATTCGCTCTTAAAACATAAGAAAACATGAATGAAAGTAGCCAACAGGAAACAACTAACTCCGAATTCCGTTAGACCAAAAAATACTCGTGTGGTATTTGGCACAATAGGCATTCTTTTGGGTTTCTGAAAGGCATCCAAAGTGAACATGCCTTTTCTTTTTAAAATAAGTAAATATCTTGTTTAACCAAACAATTTTTGTTGCACCAAGATTGCTCGACTAATAGTTCATGCCAATTCCCATTGTTCACTCCTCACCCTCTCTACCCTGACCTGATAGGGCTTTGTTGGTCACTACTCATTTGTTGCCGCCTATAAATATCAAACCCCATCTTTAATCATTGACATCTCCCTTTGTCCAAGGAATTTTCCAAATTGCCAAGCTAAATCTATTTTGGTTGTCCTCTCACCCCTGGAAGGCATGCTGACCTCCACCTGCCTCCCCTAATCCCCGACCTTTTTTTGTTTGCTTCAACTGATCTAGAAGTGCTCAAGACACCAAGAATGAACTAAAATACAATACTGTGGATTTCTGTTAAGTCTTGTCTACTTTATATGTGGTATGAATTCTTGAAGTCAAATGGAAAGTTATATGTTAACATCAAGTGTTGGCTACTTACGCTTATAATCGTTAATAGAAGTTATGTTTAATAAGGCATTTTGTGAATGTTGGACAAAATATAAGACCACGTTCATTTCAGTCGAGCAGAATTTGTTTCTATTGTGATTATGTCAATTGGTACCTGATATAGTGATCTAGTTGACGCAAGCAGTAACTGTCAAAGAAGACATAATTTAAAATCCAAAGCTGAAACATTGAGTGGCCATATGAACTGCATTATGTCTATGCTACTTGTTGGGGCATTTATTCTTCAATATCTTTGCTGTATTTGATGGAAGCGTTTCAGCTTATCTGAATTTGTTACCCTTTTGTTGCTTCACTGCAGTATGTGAGCATGCTTATTCCTTGTCTCAAAATTTGGATCCTAATAGCGAGGGAAGGGGTGTTTTACAGTTCAAGACTGGTTTGATGTCTGTTATAAAGGTAACTCTTAACTTACTGAGATGATTGAATATGTCTTGTGCTCTTAATATTTGCATCACGTGACAACAAACGAGAGCAGCATACTGGCATGTGCATTTCTGTGTATGTCTTACAAGATATGTGATCTATAACACTCTTACAAACATCGACAATTGGTGCCTGAGTCATTTGTTTACAAAGGTGCTGGTGCAAATATGTGAATTTCGGTTTGGGGACTTCAGATTTTTCTCATTTTTGGTATGCATTGACATTTAGCACGTGGTATGAGAGTCTTGTAGTGTGGCACTATTTTTTTTGAATATTGTAGTTTGGACTTTAATCATTTCAGATGTCTAATGCACTTAAATTTTGTTATGTTAATATTTACTTTTATAATTAATGTAAACTACTCCTTTGGCTTTATTGATGTGAATTGCGATTCTACTTTTCTTCGAGATATCTGTTTGTATATAACATAGTTTGGATGTATTCACGACAAATCTTCCAGCAAAAGCTTGCAAAGAGAGAGGGTGGAACCATAGACAGAAGCCAGGACATTGCTCGCTTACAAGAGTTTTATAAGCATTATAGGGAGAAGCATAATGTAGACAAGTTACGGGAAGAGGAAATGCAGTTGAGGGAGTCGGGTGCTTTCAGTGGCAACCTTGGAGAGTATGTTTCTGAACATGAAAATCTTTATAATGTTTATCTGTATTTTAAATTAGCCATTTCCATTCCAATGTGTTTTTATAGTTTCCTCTTTTATCATCCTTTCTTATGTTTGTTGTGTGTGTTCTCTCTCTTTCTTTTGAAGCTCTATAGTTTTCTTTTCTTTTCAAGTATTCACATTTTGATTCCTTATCTTTTCTTTAGCTGTCTGCGTCCTGTTGAATACACGTTTGGTGCTTCCAGCCTATGAATAATTCTTACTTTGGATGGTAACTAGTAAGGCGTATTAACTATGGAAGACATGTGGAAGGATAATTTATTAAGTTAACTTGTCTTGTTTAGGCTATTTTATTATGTTTTCCTTCTTTGAGGGCAACTTGCAAAACATCATATAAATAGGTGGGTTCACTTTCTTGTGTTTGTTCTTTTTTAGCATTTATGTTTCAATTTGCACTTCTATAATATTATTTATGGCACATTTCTAGAAATTATGTTTGTTGCTCTTTTCCCCCCTTCCTTTCCCCCACTCCAATGATGTAATTATGTTATACATGGAGCTTTTTGAGTTAGGACAATATTTTGTATATAACATATGGTGACCATAGTGGCTAAATGCTTACAAAAGGATTTTGCATCCATGATCTCTTTTGCCAGATATTCAATGAAACTATTGTAGATAATTAATTTAAATTTGTTTGTACTTCAATTTTTTTGAAAGTTAAAAAATATAAACTTTTAATCAATTTTTCAACAATACTTCTCTTTTGATAATTGCTATTAGAGATTTGACGCCAAAGGGGCTTGTATAAACAGAAAATATTTGATGCAAAAGGTAGGTTTTCTTTTCCTTCATGGATAATTTGTTATTTTTAGAGGCTCAACGGGACTGGTGGAAAATAGAATTTTGTGATCATTTTGGAATCATAATGGAAACCTAAGCCATGTTTATAGCACCACTATGGTTTTTCGTGCTTTCCATTGAGTTTCTTCTCATTTATATGAAAATACTAAAGCTTGGATTATTATGAGGGGAATGCTGAAGCTCTCACATAGAAGAGTGGAGACACTAATTAAGGGGTTGTTTAGGAAGTGCTAGATTAGTATACTTTTTGAATGGGTTGGGTTTGAAATGATGTGGTAGAGAGGTGAAGTGACTTAAATAAGATGATTGTGACCTAAATTAGCACATGCCAAACAACCACTAAGTATTGTATAATGGTTAGGCTAGGTATAATTATTTGCTTCTATCATCTTAATTGGTTCATTGCTTTTGAATCTTGGAAAAATTCATTTTAGTCAATATGGATTTTGATAAATATGTTTTTATATCCTCTAAAGGAAGACTTCCCATTCAATACTTGGCATTTCTCCTATTGGGTTCCTATTTCTGTAGATCATGCAATATATTGTGTTGGTTTACTTAGCTTTTAGTTGGAGAATTGAAGGAGGAGAATATGGTAATTAGGGATTGTGGAGAAGGGCTTTTCTTGTTTGGTTACTTTTTTGTGTTTGTTTTAAAATAATTTAAAACTTGAAACAAAAATTTGGGAACTATTTTATTCTCTAAAAATTGGACACAAATTTCAAAAATTTCAATGTTTGGGAATCAAATAGGTGTTTCACTTGTTTTTGAAACAAGTTTTCATTTCGCCTTCCCTCCTCACCACCTCCACTCACCAACCACTGCATTTGAGCTCGGCCACCACCACCTTTGGCCAACCCTCGACCTGTTGGCTACCATCTTTACCGTTACCCACCCCTTCGGGAACTCACCAAGAATGCTTTCTTGTTTTTGTTTGTATATATGTTCGAAACATATGCGTGTACGAAAAAAGGTTTTGGGGATAAATTGATAAAGTGGAGTCATGGTTGTTTGTCTATTTGTAATTTATTTGTTGTTGTTAATGGGAAGGCATGCTTTACTTTCAATTCAAGGCCTATTGGACTAGGGCACTTAGATAAGTGCACCCTTTATCTCCATTACTCAGTATAGTGGTGGATGTTTTGGCGAGAATGTTTGATAGAGCTAAGGCCTTAGGATTGGTGGATGTCTTTTTAGTTGGGAGGGGTAATATTTTGTATCTCACTTATAGTTTGCAAATAACACCACCCTTTTCTCTTCAGGTGAAGAGATAGAATGGTTAATTTGTTGTTCATATTGAACATTTCTGAGGTGGTTTTTGGACAGGGTGAACAAGAATGAAGGTGCCATTGTGGCTATTATTTTTCCGATGGATACGTCAAATAGGGTTGTTAGTTTGTTAGTTCCCGTGGAGTTTTTGCCAACCAAGTTTTTAGGTTACCTTTAAGAGTTAATCCTAGGAGTGTTGATTCTTGGAGTTTGGTCATGCAAAAATTCAAAAAAGGTTGGAGGGTTGGAAGAGGGATTTGATTTTTAGGGCAGATAGGTATACTTTGGTTCAATGAGTTTGGGCCATTGTTTCAATTTATTTAGTTTATACTTGTTTAAGATTCTAGTGAATATGCTAATTGAATTACAAAAATTGATGAGGGAGTTGACGAGGGCAAAAGGGGTACGATGTTGCTTCTAAAATGCAAAAAGGTGTCTTTCCATTGAAAATGTTATTACTAAAAAAAAGGCATTGTTAGGTGAATGGTTTAGGTGATTCTTTATTGAGAGTAATGCTTTATGGCATGTGGTGACTAAGATCAAGTATGGGATCCAATGGTTGGGATTCACATGAGGTGGTTACAGGAAATTCCAGATCTCCATGGAAGTGCACTTCTGTGGGACTCGATCATTTTTCACAGTTCATTTGTTTTATGGATGAGAATGGGGAGTACATTCATTTTTGTAAGGATGCTTGGATAGGAGGTTTTTTTTTTTTTTTAAATTTTTTTTTATCATTTGTTTCCGTGTTTGTATTGCTTGTGTCATAATGCCTTTGTTGCTTGCTTCTATTTCTTGTTCCCATTAAGCCCACATTTCTTGGGACTAAATGTTTTTAGATATCTAAATGATAGGGAGTCTAGTGAATTGACATTTTTGCTAGCTATTGTTCATGACGTTTCTTCGAGATGGGTTTGTTTGGATCATTGTGTGTGGTCCTTTCATTCCTCGAGAGTGTGCTCTTGCAAATAATTTTTCCATGAGATAATTAATAATCCTAATGTTCCTCTTTTCTTTCCACTCTTTAAGTTATTCAGAATACTTGTGTGCTGTAAAAGTAAGGGTTTTTTTTTGTTCCTTCACTCATAACAAGATTAGTACCAATGAGTTGTTTCAAAATCTTTGCTTCCACAATGTTGTATCATGTAGAAGGAATGAAGAAAGTATTAACTATCTTTTTTTATGTTGTCTTGTAGTTTTATCATTATGGTGTAAATTGTTTCATTTGGTGGATGTGGAGTGGGGGCTCCTCCCTCTGGTTACATATGGTTTTGATTGATTATAAGGGTCCCGGTACGTATGAGAAAGTTCAAGTTCTTTAGGATTGTCACTTTTGCGATATTTTGGGAGACTTGGTTGGAAATGAATGCTCGCTTTTTTGAAGACAAATTTGAGGACTTAGAGGGGATGGGATATGGGATAGGATTTGTCATGTATCTTTCTTTTGGGTTTCAGTTTCTTCCCCTTTTAAGGGGTTTCTTTCTTCTTGATTACTAAGGATTTAGAAGGTGGTGTGTGATATGTAGTTTTTTTTTATTTGCTTCTTTTTGTATTTTCTTCCCCTCCTCCCCCCCCCCCCCTCTTTATTTATTAGTAACATTTCAAAATTTGAAATGAATATATTCGTAAAATGGTAGGAGTAGCATCAATTGAAGATAAGTTGAGAAAGAACAAGTTAAGATGGATTGGTCATGTACATTGATGACTTGTAGGTGCAACGGTTAGAAAGGTGATATGATCACCATAAATAATAATGTTAAGAGGGGGAAGACCTAAATTGATGACATGGGATGTGGTAGTTAAAAATGATATGAATTTACTTAATTTAATTGAGCATATATAGTCATTGACAGAGCGGAATCGAGAAAAAGATTCATGTGGCTGGCCCCAATTTGGGATACAAGACTTAGTTTGGTTTGGTATTTATTTATTGATAAAATTTGTTCGTTGTCAATAAAAAGAGAAAACATGAATCTGGGAATGTTACCAAACACTACCTAAGTATTTTGGTTTTTGTTTTTATTTTTGTATTTTTGGGCCATTATTTTGATGAAGTAGAAAATTTATTAAAAGCAAAGGGAGGATAAGAAGTACAAAAAAAAAAAAAAAAAAAAATGCATGTCACATATAGCATGCCAATCTCTCGAAACTAGAAACCTAGGAATACTGTTAAATGATGGGGAAACCAAAGCCCAAAAAGAAGACAAACTAACAATTTTGTCTCATATCCTTCCAAAATCTTCACACTTGCCTTCAAAAAATCCCTGCGTTCCTTTCCAACCAAAAAACCCAAACCAAAAAATAGAATCCAAAGCAAAACACAACATACACATCTCCAAAGTACATTAAATCCAAAGCCCTTAGACAATCAAGAACATTTAAAGTCAAGATCCAGAGCCACCCAGTCCATTTCCACCTGCTGAAGCAACTTATTCTATAAAGCCATATTCATAGGAAAACGCAAAAATAAATCGCCTATTGCTCATCTCGTATATTTGTATTTCTAGTGTACAATAAATTGTGCTAAAGATATTTCTCAATGAGGGACTTGTTCAGAGGTTTTAGGGTATTACTTTGCAAAGATGGCGATAAAATTGAGTATACGATTTTCCTCTGCAAGATTTAACTTAATAGGATATGCATTTGTTATTGAGGGATAAAAGGAAAATGAATCAATAGCATCTATGTGAAGGCTGGACCTGTCATCAATTGATCTTGCCGGTTGCATTATTGTATTGCTTGCTCCATCTTGCCCCCCCCCCCAATCCATTCATATGAAATTTTAAGCCTTGAAGGAAGTTAGTTCTGTATGCCTTGGGGTAGAGGGGGCACCTTTTGGAAAGTGCTACTTCGTCTTGAAAGGCAATTTGGAGATAGGAGTTGTGTCATAGGTGTTACTTCATTGTGGTGCACTTGTACATACAATTTTATGTTGTCTTGTCCTAGGACATTTGTAAGCAAGTGATCCTCTATTTTCTAGCCTTGTGCTGCAAAACAGTAGGCTTGTTTGTTCTGCTATGCTTATTTCTCATAGAACATTTTTTTTTTTTTATCTTTTTTCTTAAGTTCTTATAATTTATGAAAAAGGGGGGGGGGGGGGGGGGAATAAATAGAGATGTTCTAATTGTACACAAAAATTGAACGGGAGATTCGGACACATTTTTTGGATTCTTGAGAAGTAAACTTTATAAAATTTTCATATCACTTGTGTGGATAGGATTTTGTGCACTCCAGGATTGGTAATTTTGCTTAGTTGACGTCTAATGTTTTGTCCAATTAGATTGGAGCGTAAAACTGTGAAAAGGAAAAGAGTTTTTGCAACTCTAAAAGTTTTAGGGACAGTACTGGAAGAGCTGACTAAGGAGGTTTCTCCCGAAGATGCAGAAAGATTAATTTCTGAAGAGGTATGATCTCTAATTCTCATATATATATATATATATTGTACTCTACTAGAATTATTTGCTTAAATTAAGCAGTTATCCACACACTGACAACATTATTTGGTAATCAAATTGAAGCTTTCATTTTCCCCCTGTTTTTTTGAACTCAAGAGATTATAAACCGTTCAAGCTCAATAAAAATAATGAATCCTACACTGAAATGAAAGTTGTGAGGCATGAACCTTTGAGCATGTTTTTAGTTAAAGTTCACGTCATGGTGTTGGTGTTGGTGTTGTTGATACGACCTTATGTAGGTTAAAATATTATATTGTGCGGATAGTGAAACAAATGTTTTATAATACCAAATCAAACTAACACTTGAATCCCAATCAAGTGGGTTTGGCCATATGAATCCTTTTTCACCATTCTTTTATGCTAATGGCTATATGTTCAATTAAATTAAATAAACTCATATATTTTCTTACTATATCTCGCATGAGTTTAGGTTTTCCCTTCGCTTTAATATTTTCATTTATAGTGATCATATCACTTTTCCTTACTCTGCATCTTCAAGTTTTTGTCGCGCATGACCAAACCAACTTCTTTCTCAACTTATCTTCAACTGATGCTACTCCTACCATTTCTAGTTTTGTATTTCCTAGTCTTACCGCACATTCATCTAAACAAGCTTATCTCAACTACTCTTATTTTATGAACATGTAATTTCTTAGTTCTATAAAGTTTTCATTTCAATTTTGTTGGTACTAGACTATCACGTAGTATGTCAGATGCACTTTTCAACTTGAGCCAACCTACTTTGATTTTATAGATCACATCATCTTCAACCTCTATCCTTTTTAATAATTGAACCTAGGTAATGAAAATATTAACTTTTATGGTATGAAATAGAACTACTAAATACTAATATATTCTTCTTCTTCTTATTTAGCTGAAACGGGTAATGGAATCAGATGCAGCTATGACAGAAGATCTAATTGCTTATAACATTATTCCATTGGATGCCCCTACTATAACAAATGCTGTTGTGTCTTTGCCTGAGGTGAGTTGATTTTGTTCTTCTCATTTCAAATTCTTGTTTTATTGTTAGTGGTAATCCTTTCCATTGGAATTTATCTTCAGGTCCGAGCTTCAGTTTCAGCCTTAAAGTACTTTAGAGGCCTACCCAAATTGCCGGGGAATTTTCCTGTACCTGCTACAAGGAGTGCTGATATGCTTGATTTCCTGCAGTATGTTTTTGGATTTCAGGTTCGTATTTCATACTTGTTTGGTATTTGAAATTGTTTTGTTATCTGGTTTTATGTTGAAATTTTCGGACACTCAAATTTTTTATCTGGTATCTGGGTTATTGAAATTTCAAAATCTGAAATGGCTTGCTAATTTCCAAAGGCTGGCCTTTCTGTCTAGCCTTTTTTTCTTTTTTCTTTTTCCCCTTTGACTGTGAAATGTTCTGTAGTGGTTAAGCATCCTCTAAAGATGTCTTATGTATGCCTTTGCTTGTTTTGTTTTTGGGAAATTGCAAAATGCCTTCTCTTCCGCCTTAAAATTTTTGCTTTTTAAGTTTTTCTTCGTATCCATTGTATGAAAGTTTTCATACATAAACAATTTTCAGGGTGTAGTTAGTGCCTCTCATAATTGTGATCGGCTTATTTTTGACGTCGTCATTTGTGGGATTTTTGTCTTCCTTGTAATCCTTTGTATTTCTGTGCCCTTTTCTCTAATAAAATTCTATTGCTGGCCAAAAAATAAAAAAAGGACTTGAAAGAATTAGCAAACAGTTATGTGCTCTTTTCCGAGGATCATGATTTTGATCTTTGGGGTAATGATTGTCTAGCATACTGTGGGTACTTGTATCAAGCCTAATACGTGGCAAGCCCTATGGGTGCCATACCACCAAAGCCCCTCCTGTGTAGCTGACCGATAAGGCACCGCTCGGGCATATCACATGTCTGATACATGGCAAGCCCTACGGGCGCCATGTCACCAATACCCGCCTGCATGGTAGACCTCCAATTCATCATGCAAAACCAAGACTATATGCTTAGCCTGCGTGGGAGCATACACACAAACCCAAGTATGAAGAGCCCTACAACAGGCAACGCCATGGCTCCCACAAAGCCCATGCTCTCTCCTAGACATTGAGATGGGCCCCTGACCCATTCACCTACTTGGTTGCCTAGGTTGGGAGCATGACTTAAGTATCACCGCTCGGGATCATCAGAGTATATTGGACTGGCAGCTGAGGTCACGGGATTGTCAAGATGGTTAGTCTTCTTTCTAAGACAATTCCATCTTGACCAAGCTTGGAGAAGAGGCAACAACGACCTTACACTCACACCACCTGATGCATATATGATATGTTGCTCTCTCGCTTGCCATCAAACCACAGACGGCAGTAGGGCTTATATCACTTCTGGCAGAGTTGGGGAGAACGAGCCACCTGTCCAATAAGTTGCTAGGGCTCCAATACTCCGGGGGCCTATATAGTGGCCCTGTTTGGTAGGGCTTATTTCCAGCTTATTTCAACTTTTAGCTTAATTTAAGCTATTTTGATGTGTTTGGTTCAGCTTAACAACACAACTTATAGCTTTTTGTAAGTCAAAAATCAACTTATTCTTTGAGTGGGAGAGGAGAAGCTTAATTTATAAGTCAAAAATCAGCTTATGTTCACAGCTATAAGCTATAAGCTGTCAGGTTATAAGTTATAATCACTTTCCCACAGCTCTACCAAACGGGGCCAGCGTATCATATATGCACCAGGCAAAACTCATTTCACCACAACACAACTCCATAACTCATACAGATTCACAACACACAAGTCTTACACTTGGACACTCATACTCACACTTGAATACACACTTAAACACTAATGTTCAAGGTCCATCACTGCCAACCTCTCCCTCTCCAAGCTTGCCTTGGCTTCCTTCTCTCCACCTCTGGTGATCTTAGGACATTGAAGTGCCCGCCATTTTCCCTGAGGTCAACGACCGACTACCTCTAACCACACCCCTCATCCACACATACTAAAGTGAAAGTTTTTAATGAGCTGATTGTTATGGAATGACAATGATGGCTGAAGGGAGGGGAGGTTAAAAGGTTGGATGGTGATAATTCCATGAGTCAACGTGAACATCTTCCTTGCAAACTGAATTAAGAATGTTTTCTTAATTTGTTTATCATCTTAAAGGGTTACAAAGGCTTATTGTTGCCTGTTTGGGAAAGTGAAATACCAAAGTATATTTGAGCTGAATGGAAGCGAGCTAGCAACTGGATTTTATATGAAATGTTTACGAGTTGTTTGGTTTTATGTGAAAGCAGGTGCTATATGGCTCTTGTTGGGAAGTTCTGAAGGGAAAGAAATTTAAAGGAAGAACATAGTTGCAACTTTTTTGCTCTTAAGATTGTTGTAGAAATTCTAATATAATATTATTGATTAGTTGGGTGAGGATCTGGTACTTAGTTTTAGTTAAAGTTGTTTCATCTAAAATTGGAAGGGTCAATAGATCCTCAATACTATCGTAACTAATAATCGGTTGGATTGTCTAGGGGTAATCTTGAAGACTATTCTATTTTCTGACATATTAGGTATATGTGTAGGCTTTATCTAATGTTTAAATTAATGTAAATCTTTGAAAGTTCCCTTACCTTATATTTTGATTGCCGCTTCTAATTCCCATTTTTGTTAAAGGTCTAAAATATATGCTTTGATGGTATAGAGTTGGTATGCTTGAGAGACTAATCCATCATCTAGCATGGTAGGTCTCTATTAACTTATGTTATCTGATACCAGGAAAAAGTACTTGATAGAAAATATATTTTGTAACCTTTGAACATCTTTGAAAATTTGAAATCCTTATTCAAATATAAGGGAAAAAATTATGAAAAATGAATGTGACCTTTTATCTAGATATCCTTGAGCTATGAAGCACATACACTTCAAAATAGGCGTTGTAGCGGTGTCGGACATGGGGACATGTATGGGACATGCCAAATGGCATGTCCCTTTAATTTTATTATTTTTTTTTTGAAGGGGACACGCCGGGGACTTGCCAAATGGAGTGTCCCTTTAATTTTTATTATTATTATTATTATTTTTTTTTTGCAAGGGACACACAGGGGACATGTGTTCAAATATGGATAATCTATTGATTCGTTCAAATGTAGTGGTCTTTATATATATATTGAATTAACGCTAGTTTTTATTAATTTTGATTTTTTGGTAACATAATATTAGTCTATATAGCAAATATGTATAATAAAATAATATTAATTTGCCGTGTTCCAATTTTTTTTGAAATCCTCGTGTCTCGTGTGTGTGTCCATGCTTTATAGTCCTTGAGTGCTTCTTGTTTATTATAATATTTTCCACATCAAAGCTTGTGGGGGTGCTTTGGAAGAGGCTAAAATGCTAAAAGTCACTAAAAAGGTCAAACAACCACTATAAAAGTTATTCCTTTCTATTCTCTTTACTTTTTTGCACGTCTTTCTGTAAAAAGCCAAAAAATCCTTCCCAATCACTTCAATTTTTCAGCTCATATTTTAGCCAAAAAATCAAAAAGGTACTTCCTTAACAAACCTTGAGTGTACATTCATATATTATACTTAACTTTTTTTTGAAAAATATCGTTTGCGTTTTTGATGGCTTTAATTTTCTTATGAATGTATTTTTCGTAGTTATGTGGTTTGAATTTAGTTTTTTACTAGATCTAGAAGTTCATATCCAAAGGTGGTGGCTATTAAGGTTGCCAATGAACTTGAGTCACTAGCTAGGAAGCATGGGTGCTTGTGCAGGTGCAGGTACATTATAGGTATGCTAATATGTCAAAACCAAAAAAAAGTAGGGTACATGCACGAGTTGGTTCGTCTACAAATGTTTTTTTGATAATTTTTACTAGTACATGATATACAATAATTAAAGGGTAAATTACATTGACCTCCTTGAGGTTTGGAAAAAATACAAGAAGCCCCACCGTTTCGACATAATGACATCAAGTTACCTTGATTTGTTAATTTATATAACTCTTAGCCTCCTTTTCATCTACAATTTGTTAGCCAAATGGACAGAAAAATGGTGTCATCTCTTACATTGAAATGCATATTTTTTTTCTTGTTTATTCGTGTGTCTTTACAACATTGCATTAGTTTCGGTGCATTTAACTTTACTAAAAGGGAGATTAGTGTAATTATTTATGTTAAAACTGTGGGGCTTGCTATATTTAAATAGGATCTATGACAATTAAAAGATCAAATGTAAAAAATAATTAGAGTATTTTTGTAACTGTCAAAAAAAGAATTAAGTATTTTTATATTTTTGATAATTGTAAAAATACCTTATATTTTTAGAATTTATAAAATAGGCACAATATAATTATTCTAGTATCCTTTTTTAAAAAATTTACATTTATGCCCCAAAGTACCCATAAAAGCACCCAACCCGCTGAGATGTACCCGTCTTGTACCCAAGGTATTTCACATGCCCAGTATGCATGCAGTTGTACCAGTACGTGTACCCGTGCCGAGTAAGTACCTGGTACTCATACAACAATATTTTTTGAGTACCCATGCTTCATAGGTCACTAGTGGGGGAACTCTCATTGGCTATTAGATGGAAGAATTTTGATTGTAGTGAGTAGCAGTTATCGGGAGCTTATGGTCCTAATTGTCTTAAGAGTTTCTTAGTGGGAGAAATTCGTTGGCCTATATGAGTTGTGCTCTCCCAACATGTGTGTTTGGGTTAGGCAGTTTAAGAGAAGCTTAATAGGGATAGGGTTACTCAAAGTGTCAGAGACTTGATGAGTTCATTAAGGAGATTGAAGTGAATTTTTGCTGAAGTGAAAAACATTGCAGAGAGGCTGCTGGGAAATGAATCAACGTGCAAGTGCTGTAAACCAAGATTGTATGGTGGTGAGGTCTCCAAGTATTGAATAATTTTACAAGCCAAGAAGTGTCTTTTCCAGAATTTTTCTCATATTTATATTTCTATATAGGATGAATTTTGCTACATCCCCCCATTTCATCGCCCCCAATTGCACCTCTAATGAGATGTCAAACAATTTTGAAAGAAGAAAGAGGAGTTTGAAGAGAGTTGATTGGTCGGTATTTGTTTTCTACATCATTGGGGGGAGTGTGGGGGAGGAAAAATTGGGGGGATGGGGCATTTCTCATATGGGACATTACATCTTAGTTGTCACTTAATGTTATTATATTCACAAGATAGCTTCAACATTAAGTATATTAAATTACGAGGCACATAGTCAATAGTCTACTACTTGGTTAACCATATTAATTACTATGAAAGGTACCAAAAAGGTGGTACAGCACACTACTTTCTGACTTCTCAATTGACTGATTACCAAAATATGCTCTGTTTATTCAAGTAAAAATCTATCCTCATCACTAACTAATTTTTGATTACCAATTGCATCATACTCACCTGGTTGTGGAAAAACACGTCCTCAAGTTTTGCTTTGGTATTTGAGGTTTGGTTTAAATTTCAGTTTTCGACCAATTCATGGTTTCACCTTTTGACGCATTCCAAAATCTGGATGTGTAAGAGCTAGCAGAGAAGCTGCAAAACATATTTGAATCACCTCTTGACATGAGCACAATCACAACTTGTCACTTCAAATAATCTTCCATATTCAAGAGCACTAAAATCATTTGACTTAAGATTTTCTTTTTTTGGGTGAATATGAAAGATTTTCTTCATCACATACATTTTAAAAAATTCCAATAGGAATGGGTCATCATGATACTTGAGTGATGAACTTGGTGAGTACAACAGAGAACCACCAATCATTTCATTTTTAATAAATTTAGTTGTTCTAAATTCTGCAATTATTTTGCCATTGGATTCAGCATGTAGCACAAAGTTTAATGACTCAATAGTCACCTAGTTGTGACAATAACATTTAACAGTGATTAGATGACCATTCCTGGGGCTCGTATTTGTCATATTTAAGAGGTTGATTCCAATCAACTTCCTTAAAGGAGATAATTTTTTGCCCAAGATTCTCTCTTCCAAATTCATTTCAAGAACTTGAGTGTCATCCTTGATCTTTTCATGTGGTCATAGTTCCTCCAACGTTTTCGTTGCTGACTATGGGTACTTGTATCACGCCTCATATGCGGCAATCCCTACGAGTGCCACATCATTAATGCCCTACCCGTGTGGTAGACCAACAAGGCACTACGCAGACGTATCACACCTAATACATGCCGAGCCCTATGAGCGCTGTGTCAATAATACCTCGTCTGCATGGCAGACCGACAAGGTATCATGTAGCACCGATTGCATGCTTAGCCTAAGTGGGAGCACACACAAGTCCAAGTATGAAAAGCCTTGCAACAGACAACAACATGGCCCTGTACGCCCATGGTCTTTCATTCCTCACTCACTTCCAGCCCAATAGCATTATAGTCAGGCCCCCAGCCTGCTTGCATGTGTTGAAATGTTAATGATGAGCCCTTGGCTCTCCCAAACATTGAGATAGGCCTTTGGCCCACTCATCCACTCAATTGCCTGGGTCGGGAGTAGGATCCAGGCATCACTACTTGGGATCATCAGAGGATCTTGGACTAAAGGTTGAGGTCATGGGTCGTCAAGATGGTTGTCTTCTTGTTAAGACCGTTTCACCTTGATTAGGCATGGGGAAGAGGTGATGGGGACCTTACACTCATTGCTTGATGCATACATGATATGTTGCTCTCCTGCCTGCCATTAAACCACAGATGGCAGCAGGGCTTATATCAGCTTCCGATAAAGTTGGGAAGAATGAGCCACCTGTCCAATAGGTTGCTTGGGCTCCAATACTCCGGGAGCCTATGTAACATATCACATATGCAGTATGGTGGCATAATGCTGGATGTCATGGGTGGGAGGGTTTTAAAGTCATGAGAAAATTGAAGATGATTAAAGAGGATGTGAAGAGCTGGAATATGGAGATTTTTGGGAACTTGGAGGCTTCAAAATCTTAGGTTGAGCATAGGATTGAGGAAATTGATGGAAAGGAAATGCAAGGGGAGATGGATGGGTCAATGAGGAGAGAAAGAAATGAGCTAAGATTGAAGTTGGAAAAGCTGATTTTTAGGGAGCAGATTTTTTGGCCTAAAAGGCAAAGGTGGAGTGGTTAAAAGAGGGGGATATCATTTCAATTTTTTTTTACAAGATGGCAGATGGGAAAAGGAAGAAGTTTATCAAAAGATTGGAGGTTAGCCCCGGGGTAGTGAAGGAAAGGAAAGATCATATAGTCAAGGGGATTTTTGATTTTTATTCTAAGCTGTATTCATAGGATGAGTTGGTTAGACCGGGGATAGAAGGACTTGAGTGAGTATCTATTGATCAGGCAAGTGCAAGTTGGTTAGAAAGACCTATTGAGGAATTGGAGATTAGAGAAGTGCTATTTGATTGTGAAAGAGATGAAGCTCCAAGTCCGGATGGTTTCTCCATGGCTATCTTTCAAGATTGTTGGGAGGTGGTGACAAATGATTTGTTTAGAGTTTTATGGAATTTCATGATACGGGAGTGGTTAACTTGTGCTCATATGCCACTTTGAAGCTGCTTCTTATTCTCATCGTATTGCTAGCAAGCCTAAGTCACACAAGCACATAACATATAACATGAATGCATGAATAGTAGAATATACATGATGCATGAATGGTTTGGTTGTCACAGTAATTTATGTATTTAATGGTTAAATTGAAGGCTAATTGGTAGAGAAGGGATTATGATTGATTTGGAAGTGGTTAAATAGGGTTTTGGCCACCATGCCTTCCTTAGGGCTTAGTCCCAAGGAGATCATGAGTTCAATTCCCCTTAAGGGGTTGAATTAAGGGAGTGCAAGCACTTAGGTGCTTTGCCAAGGTTGCGGAGATTTTCTCCCATAGGTGCTAATCTAATAACTAACATTTGCTGATCAAAAAAAGAAAAAAAAGGGTTTTGGGGCTGAAAAGTGTACTTTTAGTGGACATAACATATAACATGAATGCATGAATAGTAGAATATACATGATGCATGAATGGTTTGGTTGTCACAGTAATTTATGTATTTAATGGTTAAATTGAAGGCTAATTGGTAGAGAAGGGATTATGATTGATTTGGAAGTGGTTAAATAGGGTTTTGGCCACCATGCCTTCCTTAGGGCTTAGTCCCAAGGAGATCATGAGTTCAATTCCCCTTAAGGGGTTGAATTAAGGGAGTGCAAGCACTTAGGTGCTTTGCCAAGGTTGCGGAGATTTTCTCCCATAGGTGCTAATCTAATAACTAACATTTGCTGATCAAAAAAAGAAAAAAAAGGGTTTTGGGGCTGAAAAGTGTACTTTTAGTGGACTGTGAGTAGTAATCCAAGAATAGTATCTTGGGTATGTGCGCAAAGAAGAAGAGAGATAAGTAGAAGAAGAAGAGAGAGAAAGAGGTGCTTCACCCTCGCAGGGGTTAGGCCAATCACACACAAACACAATATCAAATTCTCATAATATCAACTTTTCTATTGAATCATTGGGATTACACATATATTTATAGGTTAAAGACTTTCGTATTTCTATAAAGACTTACTCAAATTTAGAAGCTAAGAATATTTGAAAGTTACTAATACTTTGGACCAACTAGGACTCTAAACATGATTCAAATAACATTACTTGACCCGCAAGACGACCCATGGACTATGACTACTAATCGTGTCTAGCAATTATTGAATTTACCATAATACCCGTAAGTACTAAAACATACTATAATAATATAAATATGTCTAGCAACATAATAAATTATAATAAATACAAATAAAGAATCAAAATGATTTCGAAACTTCAATCCTTATGTTTCATATGAAATTTCAGATTTGCCCTTTTTCTTATTTGTTTGAGGTGGTACTGCTGATGAATCTTTTTTTTGGGGTAGAATAATAATGTTGTAGCTTGTTCTTGTATAGGTAGATATATAAGGTGTTTTTACACCATGTTCTGGAGGGAATTTCTTCAGTTGGTATAATGTTTACTGGGTTTTGTTGGCTTCCTTTTTTTTTCCCCCCTGGTCTTATCTTTTTGGTGGCTTATGGTGCCTTGGTCTTCCTCCCCTTTTTCTTCAATAACTGCCTCTTATGATGAGGAAAAAGTGCTGAAGCATCAACAAACATAACTTGTTTTAGTAATCTCTAAAATTTATGCATCATGTCCTCTGGTTCTAGTTATTTGTTTACACAACTCTTCAATATTTTGACAAGCCTTTGACAAAACAATTTTGTTTTTAATTTATTGATGTCACAGTTCAAATTTAATTTTTTTTTTGGGCAGAAAGACAATGTTTCTAACCAGCGGGAACACATAGTTCTCCTCCTTGCAAATCAACAAACTCGGCTTGGGATTCCTGATGAGCTTGAACCGGTATGCCTTAGATGCCATTCTTAAATTATTAAATTAAATTTCAATTTGTGTAGTTATGATCATCACTTTTTCCATTAAATTTGTAAGTTAAACATGGTTGATAGTATGATGCTTGAAGGAAGACTCTGGACATTTGTTCCGCCTTTATTGAGATCTCTTTGTTATTGATTTCATTCTATTGAGGCTGGAAATCATTTTGGGAACTATGGAGCTGCTATTCTATTTAAAGAATGCACTTGCTGACTGTATTTTGGGTTTTTTGTATGCCTCTATATTTACTTTATGATTTTATTCCTACTTATGTGTCAGGGTGTTGAAATCTTGCAATTGTCAGGGCCTCACGCACTATCTAATGATTGGATTTCCATATTAGAGTTGTCAAATAACTTGCTTTGTTCTCCCTTTATTATTTATTTTTTATTTTTTTTGATTTTTCAAATTTTAATGTGGTGAGGACACCATTACCTTTTTCATAGTATATGTTTTGTTGTATGTACTACTTGAATCTTTATTTCCATTTTATATAACTGTCCGTAATCCTTTCTATGATGCCCTATGTTTGTTGAGAATTCATGACATTCGTATTTAATATATAGATATATACTACTAAATACATCTCTGAAAATGGGGCATTACTTGATGCAATGGATAAAGCGTGGGTTGCCAATGCAAGATAATGCTAGATTTGTGAAGTCTATGTTTTCTAGCTCCCTCTTTTAATTGGGATAAAGAATGGGTAATGGCCATTTTGTGTTGGGACATTTTGTATTAAAAATGGAGAATTTGTAGTTAATTATGTACCCCACTGTTATATATTTTATGCCATTGTGTAATGTTGTTTCTCTTCATTTTTATACTTAGTGTTATGTGTGAGTATGTTTGTGCTTGTATTAGGTACTTTGAAAATATTGTTACATGCATCTTAGTAGCAGGAAACTCGTAGTTGGGTGACATTTCTTACTCAAGAATGTGATTCTGCACTCCCAAGTAAGAAACATGTAAGAAACTCGCTCCCATCGAGGAATAAACTCACTCCCAACTGAGATATAACATCTCAAACATACGATTCTCAAAGAAATAAAAAAAAAACAACCAAAACTTATTCTAGTACTTTCTCTATGTTATCAGAATCTTACGATTTGCTATTTAGTTTGTGATTTATCAAAAATCAACGTGAATCTATGGGTAAATCTATTTTGAAATAGAATCTACAGTGAATTTCATGATTCACATTTGGTTCATGTTTTGATTTACTTTTTACGATTC
The DNA here is from genome assembly GCF_055761805.1 of Camellia sinensis. Lineage (NCBI taxonomy): Eukaryota > Viridiplantae > Streptophyta > Magnoliopsida > Ericales > Theaceae > Camellia > Camellia sinensis. The sequence goes on along the minus strand of NC_138974.1, from coordinate 8,161,403 downwards.
ATGTAATTCTTAAAACTATCGTGGCCGATGGATTATGACTCTTTTTTACTTATTTTTTTATTATTGTAAAAATGACATAATACAACTTCAAAAGTGCCTATTATGAAAATAACCACGACCTATACGTAATTTGTTGTTATTTTGGTGATTAAGAAGTTTTTAATAGGATTCCAAGAGATCCCGTCAGATCTGACATGTTCTTTATATATATATATTTTCTCATTTTTTTCTTTCAAAATGTCTTAATACATTTTCTAAAGATGCTTAAGGTTAAAGTAACTTACCCTCATGAATTTTTTATTGCTATTTTGGTGCTTAAATGTTACTTCCTTCCAAGTTAACTGGGTTGATGACACCAGTAAATCTTAACTTCATCTGTATGCCAATTATTCTACTATCTCAGTGACAAGGGATTAGTGATTATAATTTCACTGCATGCTTTTGGAAATCACGTTGAACAAGTGTTACAAATTCCTTTTGACCTTTTCATCTTCTCTCATTCCATGCTTTGTTTTACTATCTTATTAAATAATGGTAGATTCATGTTGGTCGGTCATAAAACTCAAACAATTGAAGAATATTTTGAAAATTTATGTAAGTTTTACCTTTCTTAGCAAATGAATGGTGATTTTTGAATCATATATTTTTTCAATAACATTGGTTATTCTGTTTCCTTTAATCAACATGACAATGTCCAGAAGCTTTATGGTAGATGTGTGAAGTGATTGATTAAGGCTTTTTTAGGATCATTACACATTATCTAGTCTCATTGCACAATTGAGATCATGTGTTGTTATTTGCTGATTTAAAAAAAAAAAAAATATGTTGTTATTTCCTCCAGAAATTGGATGAGGCTGCTGTGCAGAAAGTATTTCTGAAGTCGCTTGATAACTACATTAAGTGGTGTGACTATTTGAGCATTCAACCAGTATGGACTGTGTAAGGAACTTCTATCTTGTGCAATTGTCTTTGTGGTGCTTAAAGGGGATATATGTATATAGCATTGTACTTGTGTGCTCATTCCAGATGGTCATCAGGCCACGCAATTTTGACAATCTGATTGGTTTCTGTGCAGTTTGGAAGATGTTATCAAGGAGAAGAAGTTGCTGTTTGTTTCTTTGTATTTTCTCATTTGGGGTGAAGCCGCCAACATTAGATTTCTTCCAGAATGCTTGTGCTACATATTTCATCATGTAGGCCATCTTGTTATGGATTATATTGTTTCTTGTCTTGTTAATAATAAAATATGTGGTTCTTTTAATTTAGAATTCTTAGCATTCTTGATTGGATGCTTAGACTTCTGTAGTCAAATTCATTTTGTTAAATGTGCATTTTGTTTGACTTGTAGCATGGTTTTTGTTGTCTTCTTGAATACTTATTTACTTTTGAAAGATGAATTGTATACACAGATGGTAAGGGAGCTGGATGAAATATTACGGCAGCAGATTGCACAGCCAGCCAACAGTTGCAAAACTGAGAATGGTGTGTCATTCCTTGATAAAATTATATGCCCTCTTTATGAGGTGGTCGCTGCGGTATGCTTTTGGTTACTATCTAATTTAATTTTATATTTTCTTTATCTGACAGTTACTTATCAATAAACTGATCTAGTTAGTTGGATTTGAGATCTCTGTTATTTAATATTGAAACTGGGATTTGGTTACGACAGTCATCTTTACATTCTGTTGCGCAGGCCATAATTTCTTTCGATATGAGTTTTATTTATTTTCTTAGTATGCGCCTTCGTGGATCTCATTGTAATATGAGTTCTTGTGGTTTTGTTTATAGTTTTTATCTGGCTCTCTTTTCAAAATTGTGTTTTTCTTCTATCTCTCTCACTGTATTTTTTTTTTTTTCGTGGTGGGGGAGTTGTTGGTTTGTTGTGGCTTTTAATTTTACTTTCATGAAAAATCAATATAGATGTAGCATAGCTTCTTGATCAGATCTTTACCTTGGATGTAGCTCTACTATGGCAAACCTCAAATTTTGTTATGTTTTGTGCTTTCTTTTTTGTTTTATCCCTCACTTTAGTCTTGCTTGCAAAATCCAACTCAAGTAAGTGTATGATTTGCGGTGGCAATAAGTGGTTTGGAGTTTAAAAGCTTTTGATGAGTGGTATTGTTAGAGGTTATTTCATTGTTGATTAAATGAGGTCCAATGGTCAATGTTTGTTCTAGGGTGTTTCTAATAGAGGTGAACATTTTAATAGAAAATTCAATATCACCTATTCTCAATATTTTTCGATAGTTTCTTATTTTGAAGGATAACGACCTGCACAAGTTTTTTGTTGAAAGTTACAAAGAAATTGGGTGTGGATATTAAAACATCCTATTAATTGGTGAATAAGATGACCTTCATAGCATGATAGATTTGAACCAAGAGAGAGTTGGTTAGTTCCCCCTCCCCCCAAGTCCTAATTTTATTTGGTTTCCCTTCTTGGAATTTTACAAGTTAGGATTATTATTTTCCTATTCCTTTGCTATAAATTTCAGTAATAGCCTTAATATTAATGAGTTAGTGGCGGGAATTTGATGTGTGTTAACTCTCACTTGGCCCCCTCCCCCTCCTGATGAAGAAATTGGATTAAAGCATCCAATTGATTGGTGAATAAGATGACCTAATAGCATGATAAGAGGTGATTTGAATTAGGAAATGGTTTCCTATTTGGGGAAGGACTGCTGATCTCATACCAGTAGAGTGGGAATTAGGAAATGTTTCCTAGTCTGGGGAAGGTCTGCTGATCTCATACCAGTGGTGGGAGTTAGAAAATGGTTTGCTCGTCTAGGGAAGGTCGGCTGAACTCGTACCAGTGGTGGGCTCTTGTAGAGGCAGAACAATTGATTGGGAGGGATAAGGCAGAGTTTGGTTTGAAAGTTTTAAGAGGTTTCTAGTGGAGGAGATGTAGTTTACTGAAAATTTGTGACTATCTGTCACCCACTGGTACCTCTTCTGATAATGTCGTGGTTCCGCAGTGGATATGGTGACAATGAGTGTGAGGCTGGAGGTGGATGTCTTGGAGCCTTTAGAATGCATGCCAGTTGCTATGTTTGGTCCAAAGAGTGTTGCAGAAGACAATTTATGGTTGAGGGTGATGCTTATTGGTAGTTACTAAATTCATCTTGGGAGTGGTTTGAGCAAGGGTTAACGGAGCTGATCAAATATGTGAATCAGAAGGAGCAAAAGTGATAATATGGGTGTGTGAATAAGAAGGGGAGGATATGTTGTTCATTTATTCATGATGTTAATGATTAAATTTTGGAATTTATGATGCTTGAATTTTGTTGTGAAACAAACAATGGTGGAGTCCTTACTTAAAGATTCGAGAGCGAATATGGTGTGTAGAGGGGTGAGGAGCTTTTTTTGGGTGGTTGGGATTGGTTTATGGAGCTGAATCATTTTTAGGCGGTGGGCAAAGTGGGGGTGATCTTGATGATGTCAGATCTGAGGGTGGTGGAACAGGAATAATGTGAAAATGGGGAATTTGAAGAGTTTGGATGCTTTGTTTGTTCAATTGTTCTCTTTTGTTTTGGAGATTAGAGATTTTTGGCTGAACACAAATTGTTGGCAAAGGATCTAGCTTTACATTTGAAGGTAGTGTTGTCGAGGGTGTTCTTAGAATTTTGAATACAATGTTGGTTGCAATTGAGATTGTGGAGTTTAGATTGAGTGGGAACTTGGGATTAACTTCTAAGCCTTATATTGAGAAGATCTATGACAAATGTTTTTTTCCCCTTTCTTCAAGGAATTGTTTCTTCCGGGTATAAAAGAGCCAAAAAAAACCTGTGAAAGGTTGTTAAAAGGGCCAACAAAGTGGGGACATGATACAAAGCTATAGTGTCAATAAAATCCAAAAAATGCTCGAAGTTGGGTCTAAGCCTGTAGAGATCCAATTATAAAGGTTCTTCATCTCCACAAAAAAAACCTATTAAGTTAACTCCAAATTAATTGCAAAGGCATAGAGGCATGAAAAGCATGCCTTTCTCCTCATTTTCCTCACCCTGCCGGCCCACCAAGAATGCGACAAATGCACTACTCCTCTCCAAAATCTCCATGACACTGCTAAAATGGGAGTTTATTCTTTATGTGATTTAGAGGATAGGGTTAAGGCAAAAATGAAGTGGATTGACATTTGTATTTCCACTATTAATAACTCAGTCTTGGTAAATCGATCTCCAATTGATTTCTTTTAAACTTCTAGAGGGTTGCGTCAAGGAGATCTCTTGTCAACTTTTCTTTTTATATTGGGTATGGAGTTTTGAGTAGGGGGGTTGATGTGTATGTCGGGAGTTTTTTTGAACTTTTTTGAGGGTGGGAGGTTTGATGGTTATCTTTTATTTGGTGCCCCATTTGTACTATGTGGATGGTATTATTATTTTTCAGGGGCAAATATGCAGCAGTTTGGCTACTTCTGATCTGCGGTTTTGTGCTTTGACTCTCCGTCATATTTGAAGGTGAATTTTGGAAAATTATCCTCTATCCGGTTAGTGATGTGCAAAATGTAGGGGCTTTAACTTCTGTTAAGGGTTGTAAGTGAAATTCTCACCTTTTAAATTTATTTTGGTTAACCTTTGGGATCATCTTTAAAGGCCAGGTATGTTTGTTATTTGATTTTTTAAAATTCCAAAAGACGATTGATTTGGTGGAAGAGGCAATATTTGTCAAAAAGAGTATTCTTATTTTGATTAAAACATGCTTGTCTTTGTTCAGTATATTCTCCACAGCGGCAAAGAGGTTTGAAAGGATGCGAAGAGATTTTTTATGGGGTTGGACATGGGATGATTTCAAAGATCATTTGGTGGATTGGGATGCAGTTCGTATTTTCTTAAAGGGAGAATTCAGGATTTATATATATATATATATATATATATATTATTAGCAACAAAAGAAGAGTTTGGGGTTTTGGAGGCTTAAATTTTTTAACTAAGCTCTTTTTAGAAATAGACTTTGGAAGTGTAGCGAGCGGTATAGATATTGGAGGAGGACAATGAAGTCAAAATAATGGTAGTGTGTTTGATTTTACTCTTTTTGGGAGAGAAAGGGGGGGGGGTCTTCGATGGAGGTTTCTATGTGATATGGGAATGAGGCTTTGGTAGGGTGTTTTGTTAGGATGGGCTGATTTTTGTTTTTCTACTTGGTATTTTATTGGGAATGGTGAGAAGGCTTGACTTTGGAGTCATTACTATTAGTGCACAGAAGAGAATCTAGAGGAGTTTTTGCTTGCCCTTGCTCATGTTGTGGTTAACAGGGTTGGTGTCATGGTTGAATGTTGTGTCATTTTTCTGGGATATTCCCTTTTTCTCGTCAGTTGAATGATTGGAAATGCAGATGTTATTGAACTTTATTGGTTTCCTTATGCTACTTCATGTGTAGGAGACCATGATTAGGGATGGACGTGGTTGAACTCTGGAAGCTTTGAGGTGGTATCTTTTTGTAAAATTCTGCCTGCGTGCCATCTAATGTGGGTTATAGAAATGCTTCCTCACCTTAGAAGGTCATGGTAAACTACTCACCAGTGTAATTTGGATCAGGAGGATGCAAAATTATTATTAATTGGTGTTGTATATGTAAGCAGGTTGGAGAATTAGTTAATCACATGCTTATTCATAATATAGTGGTTAGAAGTATTTGTAATGTGAGTCTTAGTATGTTTGGATTGACGTAGGTCTTCTTGACTAATGTGATGGATCTCATATAATCTGGGAGGGTGCCCAGAGTGGGGACGAGAAGAAAAGGTTGTTTGTGCTTTGTTTGTCGAGTTTTCAGAATTTGTTTTCTGAAATTTTTCTAAATCTAGTTTGGTGAATTTTTTTTTTGGTTAGAATAGTCGCGTGTGCTGAGTGTGTCACATTTGTGTTTAATATAAATCAGTGCTAAGGTGAAGGGTTGAATTATGACCCTAAACCTATTGCTGTCATCTCTTTTCTTCTTTCTCTTCCTCTCTTCTCTCTATCTAACCTCAACCCTAATTTCTACAACCTTTACACTTAAACTAAAATAAAAAAATAAAAAGCACTCATATTTTCAAATATATATATGGCATAAATAATTTTGAAAATTCAAAAATGTAAATATTTTTTTATGTTTATTTTTGTCAAACTAGTTTCTTTTTTGTAAACAAATTTAGAAAACAAGTTATAAAAACTCAAGTGGTGTCTTTGATTTTGATTGTGGATTATTTGGGTGAGTATTTTTTTGATATGTGTAAGCTTGTATTTTTATTATTTTCTTTGCGAAGTAAAATATTGTATTGCCAAAAAGAAAGAGGCAACAAGGGGGTGAACCCTATGTAAAATCCTGAAAGGGCTCAGAGAAGCTCAACATAAAAATTGAGCTCAGACAAAAAAACCAAAAGGAAAAAAGAGGATTCACAGAAAACTACTTCACATGAAAAATAAAAACTATGCCAAAGACTCATATGTAGCCTATGAACTCCCAACTTAGAATCTGCAAAAATGCATCTATATCTTTCCCTCCGGAAGCGCAACAAAACACACAACGGAAAAACATCTAAGTTGTCGTCTTCTTCTTCACTTCACAACCGTTTCCCCAACACTCCAACAAATCTCGCCCTGAACCTGACGTTACTCACTGAATGCCAACGCTGGAAAGCAAGAAGTCCCATAACTTAATTGCAACGGTATAATGAATAAGATGATCATCCACTGTCTCCTGTGCCTTGCAACACGTGCAATATTTGCTAACCATCTAGAATCCTCTTTTTTCCAAATTTTCAATTGATAATAATGGAATCCAGAGTTGCTGTTCAAAAAAGAAAAACCACCTTAGTTCATGCGTCTGTCTTCCAAGGGAAGAGTAGAATTGGATCTCTTTTCTATAGTTGATTCTGAAGAAGGGTTGATTTGTGCTTGAACCAATTTTGGACTTTGTAGAGTCTTTTGTGTAAATAGATTATTATGTAATGAAGTTTACGTCTTTGTTTTGATTCTATTATAGTATATGTGGGCGGCATCGTGTTGGTGCCATTTCAAAATAAATCATTTGTGGATGTTATTGTGTTGTGGGAGAACCGTGTAAAAAAGAAAACAAAAATCTCCTGTGTGTTTTGTGTTTTTCCTGTACTCTTGTTCACTTTTTTTTTTTTTGTTGTGTGGCCACCCCCCCCCCCCCCCCCCCCCCCCCCCAACTTTGATAAATATTCAAGTCCTTGTTTGTGACCACAGTTGATATACTGGTCTCCTCATTATATGCTTCCTAAAATGTTGATGATTTTCTGGTTTGCAGGAAGCTGCGAACAATGATAACGGGCGAGCACCTCATTCTTCCTGGAGAAATTATGATGATTTTAATGAATATTTTTGGTGAGCTCTATTTTGGAAGCTCTGTGCATCATAAATTTTTATCTTTCTTTTTTTTTTAAAATTTATTTATTTATTTATTTTTAACTTCCCCCCTTTTCAGGTCACTTCATTGCTTTGAACTTAGTTGGCCATGGCGCAAAAGTTCATCATTTTTTCTTAAGCCAACTCCAAGATCAAAGGTTGTCAACTTTCCAACTGTTATAGATAAGGGAAAAATTCATTTTACCCTCTTGTGGTATGGCTTTGGAGCATTTTAACCCCCCTCATGTTTAAAAATGGCCCAAAACCCCTCATATGGTTTTGATCTTTTGCACTTTACCTTCTTACTGTGACTAATTCCCCTCCAAATTAACAGAGGTTGTGCTGCCACGTCTAATGTGAGAGTTGGGATGGAATTAGTTGCTCATTGAATACTAATAGTTTTTTCATCCTAGGACACATTCTGTGAAGATGTTAAACGTGCTGTTATAATTATTATCATTCTTACTATTTGTAGCTTTGCTGACCTTCTATGCCTTTGTTTTTTTCAGAATGTGCTTAATTGTGGCGGAAGTAAACGTCAAGGGAAAACTTCGTTTGTTGAGCACAGGACGTTTCTTCATCTTTACCATAGTTTCCACCGTTTGTGGATATTTCTTGTCTTGATGTTTCAGGTTTGCAATTTGTCTTTAGGCTTATTTCCGTATTTGTTGTCTTCATTTTATCACTGTATTTTCTGCCTTTTTTCTTGTCATGGTGTTTCTTCTTTTATTTTGGTGCTTCTTAGCCCTTAATTGTATTCAAATCAAAATTAAAAGAGTGTAATTCTAGACACAGAAAATTCCCAAATAGGGATACAAGAACAAGCTTTGAATTTTACTATAAAAAATGTTCAGTAGTTGTTTATGAAGCAACTGACATCAACAAACAATTCTAACACATACTAACACAACAACTACTTACATAAGCACTCCTGCCCTTAGAAAAATTTGTCTTCAAGTTGGAACAGTGGAACACAAAAACAAATCTAATCTACCACGTAAGGTACCAAATGTGGAACATTGGAAGTGTTGGAGATGTTCAAAAGTGGAGGAAGTGTCCTGGATAGGCGGCGTTGTTTATTTTGCATAAAACATCGCAAGGGTCGACTTTTCTAGCATTCAATTTCATGTAAGAATCATGGTGTTGCATCTCCTTGGTCAGAACCACTCCAACAGGATCCCCTTCTTTGAAAACAACTTCCGTTTGTACTAATCAGCTGCGGTTTTGGATTGCTCAATTTCGGCCTTTACTTGAGCTTGTACTTATTTCATAAACGCGGCCATGTCCTCCACCTTGGCATTCCCTTTCTTGGAGATAGGCAAAAGAATCAAATTCACTACGCTAGCAGGGTTGGAACCATAGACTACTTCAAAAGGAGAAGAATTAATGGCCCGATTGATAGAGGAATTGTAAGTAAATTCAGCCAGAAGAAGCTCATCTTCTCAACCCTTAGGATGATCCCCCACAAGACATCTGAACAAGTTCCCAAGGCTCTGGTTTACCACTTTTGTTTGTCCATTGGTTTGCGGATGAATGCTAGTGCTAAAATGCAAGTTGGTGCCAATCTTTTGCTACAAAGTCCTTCAAAAATGTCCGAGGAACTTGGCATCCATATCCGACACAATAGAAATGGGAACCGTATGAAGCTTATAGTTCTTTTTGAAGAAGTGATCAGTCACATTGGTAGCATCCATAGTCATGTAGGACAGCTTGCTGGATTTTGAAAATAGAGGTTATTTGACAGCCGAAACAGCAAGTGATTTAGGGTTTTAATGATTAAATTGATAGCTAATAGGTAGGAGAAGGGGTTAGGGTTGATCTGGGAGTGATTGGATAGGGTTTTGAGGTTAAAAAGTGCATCTTTAGAGGGCTGTGAATAGTAACCCGAGAATAGTAACTAAAGTATGTGGACAAAGAAGAAAAAAGAGAAGAAGAAGAAGATAGTCTAGGAATCACTCCTAGAATTCCATAGGCATTACACCTAGGGTTGATTGCATCACACTATCAATAAGAAAGCTTCAAAGATCTGAAAATTCTCTAAAATATCAACTTTATTAAATTATAAACATTATGTGGCTTTATATAGGATTAGGAGACTTCCTAAATCAACTAAAACAAAAAAAAGGAAACTGTTAAAATTACTGGCTTCTATACTTGTTTAAGACCTATAAATAAAAGTAATTAAATAATGATGGGGCCAATTAAGAACAAGAGAGAGAAATTAGAGAGTAACCCTAAGGTTCTAGAGAGAGAATATCTCTAATCAATCAATTATATGATATATGAAAGTTAGTTACAAAATTGTTACTTCTGCAGATATAGGCTATCAATTAACCACACACTTAGTCACATGCCATGCACATGATGTCCTACATGATGCTCTCCCACTCGAAAGAACTTGTCTTCAAGTAAGGACCAAAACAAAGTACAGTCAACGCATAAGAAATGAAACACATTACTAGACAAGTGCAGTACAAACAAATTCCTTAAGGAAGCTAGTCTACAATAAGGGAAGTGGCGTCGGCGCAAGAAGAACACGACAAGAAGGGAAATGACTAAGTAGTTGCAAGTCCTTATTTGAGATCAACCTACAAATATCCTTCCATCAAAACGAGTTCTCGTTTATGCACATCAATTGAAGCTATGTTGAGGTGTGAATAGGCCACCCATATAGCATGCCATTTTGGAAGCAAGATGTCATCAAAATAACGCTTCTCGCATGGCCCAAGAATAAACTCATCCTTCCTCCACGAAGTTGGGCTGGATACCACATCAACACAAAGTGGAACAAATGGCTTTGAAGATAGCATAAGAGGTATTTCTCGAAAGCAAAGTTCATTTAACAACCATGTAACTTCAATGTCATGACTACCCACCATAATTTTCATAGAATCTAGAAAAGGGATAGAAGGTGGGATTAAAACCACTTCCTTCATGGGAAACAATGTAAATGTAAAACTTTCTTCATCTTCGAGTACACTTTCACTCTCTACAAGAAGGTCGTCTTCATCATCATAGTTGTCAAAAATTGGAACTTCTCCATATTCACAAACATCAACTTCCTCATAAGACAACGCCTCACTATCGTCATCAAAGACGGCAACATCTTGACTGTAGGTTTGTTCCTCATCGTGATCAAAGATGGAAACTTCGTCACAAACGGAAAGAGCTTGACCACAATATTGTTCTTGGCCACAATTTTCCTCCATGTCTCCTTCACCAATGGTAGAAGCTTCTTTCTCATCATACCTTGGTTCAACCACCTTGCCACTAAAGAGCATCGTATGATGATATCCCTCATCAAAAGTCTCTTGCACTCCAATAATAGTTGAGTAACCAACTAGGACAGTCATAGGATGATTGTCTGATTGCAAAGCCACTTTGGTATTGATGTCTAGAACTTGAAAAGCCCTTCTTTTGTTGCTTCTCAACCAACAAAGGTGGCACGTGATCAGAAGGCAAGAAGTGCTCCTTGAGCTTCTTCCTCATCTTCCTCCACCCTCTAATCTTTTCTTGGCTTTTTCTTTGCTTACCAACTTGTAATTGTTTCCACTAATCGGAGGCACGACCTTTGAGGCTTTGAGAGACCAATTTCATCTTCCTTGCTTCCGGCACATCATAACACGCCAAATGACTCTCAATTGTCTTCAACCATTCGTCAAACACATCCGGATTGTAACTTCCATAGAATTTAGAAAACTCTAAATCCTTTACGGTTTCATGCCATTTAGAATCATACTCATGTGAATATGCTCTACGCCTATGTGGAACATCGAATGAATCATCAAGTTGACCATCTTTGGAACCATTATTACCTTTGATAGGAGGTAGGTGACATTGCACCGTCTCGGTTAAAGCGACAACTTGCCGTCTCATCTCAATCATTTCATCCTTTCGATATGGAACCCCATTATCCCTTCCAACCGGAAGATTAACCTCGGCATCATCACTTAAATTTTGAGCATAAGCCCTACCACGACCACCCCTACAACCTCGACCTGATTGAGCCATCGAAATGCACAAATGTTCAAGTCACAATAATCACAAACCCAATTGGACAACAACAAACAACAATATACCAATCACAGCACAGTGAACAAGTGGAATGAGCACAACAAATCAAAGCCCATGTATGCAAGACCCACCTAATTTCCAATTCCAGAATCAAGTTTCTGAATATTAAATTGAAGTAAAAGAGTTTAAACGAAGGGGTTGAGGCATTTACAACCAAGGAATCGAATCAAGTTGCTGGGATTTCAACTAGGAAGAAGAGTTGAACCAAGAAAGAGGTTCGAGTAACCCAGATGTTGCTTCGATCAACCCATAATCCACAGTCAAACAATCCACAAACAAGCCACGAACTCAAACCAGAAGCGATCGAAGTCGGCTTTGAAGTCTCACCTTTTACCCAGATCGATACCACGAACTCGCGAAGTTGAAACTCATAGATATTCTAGTCAGACACAAACTGAAATCGTGATGACTCAAGTCAAGTTCAAAATCTGGAGTACCCGCGAATTCGACTCGAGAACTCGAATCTAGGTCGCAATCGCGTTGACTCCATAAGCTACAAATGGCCACTTTGATTTCACAATGGGTCGTCTTTTGCGATGAGTAGTCCTTTGCGACGGGTGTTCTTTGCAGTTCGACTTCGACGCTAGATAGAGACTCAACCAACGAATTCAAATCAAGAACAAACAACGTCGATAGTGCAGTTTACGAATCGACTCCAAGTTTTGATTGAAAGCTAAACATCAATTGAAGGTTGCGGCTGGTCCTATGAAGTCGAACTTTAAGAACTTCAGTCCAGTTAGAGATTAGATCGCGACTTGAGGATCTTCCAACAGAGTTGCAAGATTCTGTGAAGGTTGATGATGTAGGCTCTTGAGAATTTGAATCCCAATCCAAATCAGGTATGTGGTCTTCAATGAGAATTTGTAACATTATGGTGCGGGCGTCTGTTTGTCTCTTGAATTGGCTATTGGAATAGTAGTGTTGCCATCGTAATACACTAACTAGAATATAGCGAAACGTATCAAAACACTATACTGACACAGATTTAGTATATTTCGTAATTTTTTTTCTTATTATTATTATTATTTTTTGTGAAAAAATATACAAGGTTTTGTTTTACTTTGCAACTATTATTACTAGTCTAAATAAATATTTGGACATTATTTTGTTGGGATTTTACACAATTTTAGAATTATTTACATGTGTGTTTGATAAAAATGTGTTATTTGATGACGTATAAAATCTTAATAATTGATTGATTAAACATATTGAAATTTATAAAGCCGTTAACGTAAAAGTGAAAATATACTAGTGCATATATTGCATATATTTTGAGATTGTGTAAATATTTTGTGTAGTTAAGATTATTTGTATTTCTATTTAGTCTTAGGGTAAGAGTACATCATCTTATATAGTAACTCTAACCCTAAGACTAAATAGGAAATACGAATAATCTTAATTACACAAAATATTTACATAATCTCAGAATAAATGCAATATATACACTATTATATTCTCACCTGTGAGGCACGGACACGGACACGGACACGGAAAGAACATGTGTTCACAAAAAGAATATATGCTTCTAAGATTTATATATATTTTCAAATTTCTTTTGTCGAATTTTGAAATTTCTATTTCGTTCTAGAACAATTTTGTTTCCATGTTGATTGAAACGATTTTAATTCTTGCTTTCATGTGGTTCTCTTTTATTCTTTCATGGATTGTTCTTCTATTTTTTATGTTTGCCTGGATGTCATTGAATAAGAACTTTGTATTGCTTTTGTAGGGACTTGCCATTATTGCATTCAATGATGGACATATCAACTCAAAGACCATCCTAGAAGTTCTTAGTCTCGGTCCAACATTTGTTGTGATGAAGTTTTTTGAGAGTAAGTTTTTCTTTCATAAAATTTTGTGTATCATTTTGCTTTTGTTAAGTTTTTAACATATTCTTGACTATGGATAATAGAAATCTGGGCGGTTAACTTTTTAAATTTCCTTCTATAACTTTCTCCTTTAATTGCTGATTTTATTGATCTGCAATTTAGGTGTTCTGGACATTTTTATGATGTTTGGTGCATATTCCACTACACGGCGCTTAGCTGTTTCACGGATTTTCCTCCGTTTCCTTTGGTTTTGTATAGCTTCAGCCATCATATGTTTTCTTTATGTGTATGTTGCTTGTATCTCTTTATTTATATTTTCATGATTCTGTTTCCATTATATGCAATCGTTTTTTTCCCTTTTCTTTATGAGTATTGTCTAATCGAACTTAACTTTTTAGTTGTTTGTTTACTCTCAAATTACAGGAAAGCTCTCCAAGAGTGGAATAAATCAAATTCGGGTTCTATTATCTTTAAAATTTATGTAATTATTCTCGGTATCTATGCTGGTGTCCAAATTTTTATTAGTTTCCTATTGCGGATACCAGCGTTTCACCGTCTCGCCAATCGATGTGATCATTGGCCTCTAATTCGTTTTATCAAGTGGATGCACCAGGTTGATTGCACCCACCACATTATTTTATATGTTTGAAATTCTGTTTTAGCTTTTTTAGTTGTATATTTTTTTTGAAGATCTCTCTATTTGTTGATTTCCTTGATTCTTGATTCTTGATTCCCATTTTAGGAACATTACTATGTCGGCCGTGGCATGTATGAGAGGACATCTGATTATATCAAGTATTTCCTTTATCTCTGTTATTATATTCATGGATCTTATGGCTTGTAAAGGATCTTTTCAATGAATATTGAAACACTTTCTATCATTGACATTTTGTTGTTGTTGTTGTTGTTGCCTGAGTTTTTAAAAAACCTAGAATGATCTTCTTCACACTCCATTTGGATCAAAGGGTGAGAAAAGAAAAAGAAATAATTGTGGTCTCTCATTTAGGTATGTTTGGATGAGTAAGAAAGCAAAGCATGCGAGAGGGATATAAGTGAGATTTCTTCTTCTTGCTTTGTATTTTAAATCTTGGTATTATAAATATTTTACAACCAACCAACTTGTTTCTCACCAAATCTCACCACTTTGAGTGAGAAATGAAATAGGCTTAGTATGAGAGGTCTCTTTCTCACCATTTCTCACTCATCTTATAAACCAAACATGAGAAAAGAGTTTTGTTTCTCATCATTTCTTATCATTTCTCGCCAAATCACCCCATCCAAATGGAGTGTCAAATTCAATATTCACATAACAAATTGGTCCACATCGTTAAAGATCTCATAGTGAACTAACAATTTTTGCTTGCATCATACATTATATTTGTTTATAAATATGCATTATATTTATACATTTTCATAAGGGATCTGAGCGGTTTTTTTACGTGTTAGTTGTCAGCTATCTAACACACAACCCTTCTCCTTTACGTGGGCTTGGGACTGATAGAGTTGTTAAACAACCTCGGCAGAGTTTGGATAAGAAAGGGGGTGCTTGGTTGACTAGATTATTCAGCAAGATTTTGTTGACTAGGAAAATGTCAGAGTGGGGAAAAGTATTTTAGTGTCAATCTATAAGAATAAAGGAGATATTCAGTACTGCAACAATTATAGAGGAATCAAGCTAATGTGTTATATAAAGAAAATTTGGGAGAGAGATGGAACGTCGTTTGCAAAATATAACAGAGGTGTCAGGGAATCAATTTGGGTTTATGGCTCGTAAGTCAACAATGGAAGCGATTTATCTTTTGAGGAGAGTAATATAAAGTATAGAGAAAAGAAAATAGACATTTATATGATTTTTATCGATTTTGAGAAAGCATATGATAGAGTGCCTTGGGATATAATTTGGTGCAGTGTTTTGAAAGGCACGCCTAGGCGCAATGAGTGTGCCTAAAAAAACCTAAGGCGAGGCACGTTTAATGAGTCGTACGCCTTGGCCAGGCTTTGAAAGGCGCAAAGTGCGAGCCTAAGAGGGCTTTTTTGTTTTAATCTGTGTTCGAAAGGCTCCAACCACATAGGATTACAACTCATACAATACAACTCAACCCCAATCAGTCGACTTAAATTCCTAATCTATCAAAAAAATCTGTATCGTCTCTTCCTCTAGGCTTGTGTCTCTCAATTTCAACTTCGATTGAGGTCGGTTCTTTTTCTTCTTTTCCTTCTCTCTCTCTTCTTCTTCTCTGGTTGCTGCTGTTGGGTTATTTGATTAGACTTTTTTTTTCTTAGCCTTCGCTGCTTGGCTTGGTGATTTTTTTTTCTCTCTTTTTCTCCTCCTCCTCCCCTTTCTTTGAGAATTATTCTATAATTTGCCTTGGTTAAATTTTTATTTATTTTTTAAATTTTGTTTTATAAATTGTCTTAGTACTAGTATGAATCATTTAAATTTGGGTTGTTTGAGATGATCTAAATAAGTGCACTTTTGACTTTTTACGAGAAGGTGTGCAGAAAAGTAAAGAGGTGACGTGACCCAAACAAGATAAAAAGATAAAAAGTGTGCTTATATGGCACACCCCAAACAAGCTGACTGTGCGCCTTGCTTCAATAAAGCCCGCGCCTCACCTTGAGCCTAGGCCCCAAGAGACCTTTTGCACCTTGAGCCATTAAAAACACTAATCTAATGGGTGTTAGCGAAGAAAGGGTTGACGAAAGTTTACATTAATGTGATTAGGGATATGTGTGGTGACCACTATTAGATCGCCTGTTGGAGAGACAAGTGAATTTTCAATTAGTGTAGGGTTAAACCAAGGATCAATTTTAAATCCTTATCTTTTTGCTTTAGTAATGGATGAACTAACGAGAAATATTCAGGATGATGTGTCATGGTGTATGCTTTTTGCAGATGATATGGTGTTAGTGGATGAGACTAGAGAAGGAGTTAACACTAAGTTAGAGACTTGGAGAGAAGCACTTGAATCTAAAGTATTTAGGATAAGTATAACTAAGACAGAATATACGGAGTGTAATTTTAGTAACAGTAACAATGGAAATAGAGGAGAAGTGAATATTGAGAACCATGAATTACCTAAGAGTGAACATTTTAGTTATTTAAGATCGATTATCACAACGGTGGGAGAGATTGAAGCGGATGTGGTCATAGAATTAAGGTAGGGTGCCTTAGGTGGAGGAATGCGTCTGGTGTATTGTGCGATAAACGAGTACCCACTAGACTAAAAGGAAAGTTCTATGGAACAGCTATTAGACTAACGATGTTGTATGGGATGGAATGTTGGGAAACTAAAAAACAATATGTAGATAAGATTAGTGTTGCTGAGATGAGGAAGTGTGGCAAGACTAGAATAGACAGAGTTAAGAATGAGTATATTTGAGATTGAGTAGGAGTAGTACCGATAGAAGATAAGTTGATAGAGAATAGATTGAGATGGTTTGGTCATATACAATGGAGACTGACAGAGGCAGTAGTGAAGAGATGTGATACAGTCATGGTATATGGAAGTGTTAGGGGAAGGGGCAGGCCTAGATTGACGTATACAAGTGTAGTAAATAGTGATATGAATCTCCTTAATTTGACTAACGAAATGGCCTTTGATAGAGTCGAGTGGAGAAGAAGGATTCATGTAACCGACCCATTTGATGGGACTTAAGGCTTGACTTGGTTTGGTTTGGTTTGGTTATGTTGTACATTATATCTATATGTTATAGATCCCATAGCAGATGACATTGTCTTCTTTTGTGTTGTAAATTCGATGTAGTTGGGCATATGTTACATGGACTCCTTTTTTTTTTGTTTCTCCCAAAGTACTCGTGTCCACCAGATTTGACAAGGGTAAAGGTGTGGTATATCGTATATGTATCCGACTCTTGTACCCAATTCAAATTTTGTAATTCTTTATGTTGCTACATTTCTACATAATTGACAATAGCTTAATAAAGAATATTATACAATATGCAATATATAAGTGTCCATGATGAGTCCACATACCCATATACAAGTTTTGGATGCATACCTCAATATCATAAGATTCAGGATTGTAAAGGTTTGGCACTTGGAAACACACCCGGAGTTGCACCAGATATTTAGATTCTATTCCATGTAATATAGAGTTGGGCTATCTGCAATGTATCATTTTGAATTTTGAGGCTGTTTCAGGTCTGATAGTAAATCTTACTAAATTCAAGTTGATTCTTGTTGAAATTCTTCATGCTGGGTCCTAGTGCTGTTTTTGGGATGTGAGTTTGGTGCTCTTCTTGTCACATGCCTTGGCCTACCCTTGGGATATCTTTTTTAAGGCTAAGGTAGTGTGGAATAGGGTAGTTGATCAATTTCAGAGGAGATCAAAAAGCTGGGAGAGCAATTCCTGTTTAATGATTCTTGTCTTATGTTATTGGAGAGGACATTGTTTTCCAACCTATTTCATGTTACACTATTCCAGTTTCGGTGCCGAAGAGGCTTGGAAAATTTCAATGAGACTTTCTGTTGGGTGGAGTGAGGGAAGAGTTCAAATATATTGTTTATTAGGATACATTTTAGACAGTGGTGAGGGAAGGTGCTATAGGTGTTAGGAGGTTGTGCCCTTACAGAAAAATTGTTATGGAGATTTGCTTTAGAGGGACAGATTTCAGAGGCAACCATGTTTCATTGGAGAGGACTTTGTAAGAGTATTTAAATTGTTTCGGAAGATTTCTTGAATCGTACCAATGTTAAGTTGCACAGAGCGATAGGGTGATGTTCTAGTGCCGTAAGTGTTGTGGAGACGTGACATTTGAGAGAGAGAATTCTTGGTATGTTCCTCGTTGTTGCTAACAAAGAAGCCTTAGCGGCAGATTATGTTTGGGGCATGGGTAGTGATGTTTTTTGGGATGTTGGATCGAGAAGGAATTTGCAACATTGGGAGATGGATCAACTCTATTTTGTGGGTATCAGGGAATTGGAGAAGGTGAACATTCTTTGCGGTGGGTTGTTACAATGTAAGGGAGGTTTGATGTGAAGTCTTGTGCAGGACGTTATAGGGTTGTAGAAGGGGGAATTTTCCATATAAAGGCAAATTTGTTTAGGCTCCTTCAAAGTTTGCTTTGTTTGTGTGGAACTATGTTATCAGAAAACGCTAATACCCTAGCAAATTACGTATTGGTACGCACGTTCCAAAACATGGTACACTTTCGTTCCAAAACGATAAATTTAGTGATCCGAAATGATCCCCAAATTTTTTTCCAATATATTTCCTTAAATGTTAACTTAGGAGAAAAAAATCAAATATATGAACTAAAATTTAAGGTGTCAAAAATGGGTCATAATTTTCATAGAAATGATTTGTTACATGAAAGAAAAAGAAAAAAAATTATTGGATACTTAATTGTTAAAAGAAAATTACTCTAGAAGTACCTTAAATTCTTGAGTGTAATCTGTACAAGTCTACTCCTATTGTATCACATTTTAGAGCATGTGGGGTACCACGTTCCAGTTTCCATTCCGTGTACTGGAATGATCCACGTTCTAGGTAACATAGGTCTGGAATGCAACTCATGAGAAGATCCTATCAGGAGATTATAATAAGATGACAAGTCATTGTTAATTGTTGTTGGTTAGATAAGTGTGATGGCAAGTCAATTTCTCATTTGCCTATTCATACGGACCTTAATTGGTGTCGCTTAAAAGTTATTTTTTGGTTCTTTTGTCTAATTGAGTTTCAAGAGGTGTTATGCTTAACTTGGATCTTGTTGATTTATTAGATTCTCCTCTTTTGTAAAAATCTATAGGGCCATAGAGAGGCCGCTTTGTTTGAGTAGTATAGTTATCATGGTTTAACCTTTCGTACATGAGCAACATCTCCTTTTGATACTCTTTTTAATGCAGTTTATTTTAATTATCTAAAAAGTAAACCATTAAATGGTGCCAAAAGATGAGGATGTAACCCTGTACACAAGTCTGCACTTTAGATATTTTTGCCCCCTTTAAGATATCCAAGAGCTGTAAGGAACTTACCCTTCTACTTTGACGATCTGCCTTTCTCTCTTTATGATGTTTTTCCTTAGTCACATTAATAGTTGTGCCATTTTAGTAGTTTGTTTCTACACTATGATCATTCACTGCCGAAGACACAGTAGTTATGCAGCTTCAGTTGTTTTTTTAAACTGTTCATTCACTGCCTAAGAAACCCAGAATCCTTGATGGGAGTAGCTTGACTTTTCTAATATTATTGCAATGCAGGTATGTTATCTTCTGGTTTTTTGTTTTGGGCGTCAAATTTTCCTTTTCCTATTTTCTTTCGGTATGTGATATTGGTTATTCTATTTCTTTTATTTTCTTATTTTTTCCTAAAAAATGATATTTTAATGGTGATATGCTGATTGGTGTGCTTTTACTTGGTTTATGCAGATCAAGCCCTTGGTGGAACCTACAAGGATTATTGTAAATATGTCCGGTTTGACTTATTCTTGGCATGATTTTGTGTCTAAAAGTAAGCAATCGGCCTGCTTCTTTGATCCACTTTAAGATTCGATGGTCATTATAACATCTTTTATGATTTTTCATACTGTTTTGTATGTTCTCGGCAGAATCACAAATTTGAGGCCATATTGTTTTTTTAGTTTTGTTTTGTTCTTTTATTTATTTATTTATATTTTCCCACTAATTTCTTTTTTTTCTACTAATATTTTGTTTTCTTATCCGAAGGAAGAAATAGAATGTGCAAAAAAAATTCTTTAAGGGGATTCTCCTGAATTATTATAATTCTTCATCTGATTGGTGTTGTATCCTTAAAATAATAAGTAAAAGCAAGAGAATTGGTGGTATGCTTTGCCTTCCATCATCTTGAAGTATTCAAGCATACAGTAATGTGGAAAAGTAAAGTAGGAAAGCCGCCCTTATTTACTGAAATAAATTTTATAATCTGTGGAGTATGAATTTTTGATGTTTTGTGATTGGTTTGTGATCTTTTTTCATTAAAAAAAGAAAATTGTACACTGGTAAACATTATTGTGTATGAGAGTTATATTCTTGAGTGTTGTGCTTGGTAGGCGTATGTTTCATGATGTCTTCCATTTCTGTTGTTGTAGACTCTCTGCTTGAAACGTATTGTTTGGTTGTTAAAAGGCACATAATTGCAAACCTAACTAGGTAATTTATTGGGGCAGTACAAATTGGTTTGGCCCAATAGTTAGGTTTGCTGTTAGTGTCCCTGCTGGCTTGGGTTTAAGTCTTAGAAACTGCCTCTCCAGAAATGGGTTAAGGCTGTGTACATCTTGCTGTCCTAGACTCACTTTAGTGGGAGCCTTGTGCACTACTTTTCCCCTTCCGGTGTTGTTTTATTGACCTTCTCCATACATCGTGCTGCAGTAAATGTAAATCATTTGAATTGCTATCTTGTGTTTAATCACCATCATACTGCATACATGTGCACCTGTTCCATATATGATGTTTCCCCTCCCTGATCTCTCTCGGGCCACTTGTAAGTGGGTAAAGAGAAGAATAAATACTAGAAAAGTGTGGCAGTAATAAATCTACTCATATTGGCCAATCCACTGATATTTTCTATGTACAGTGTTTTTCTTTTTCATTGTTACTATTCTTTGATTTCCTTCTTGTCTGTACTTTTTGAATTAAAAGTATTCAACTATTTGTCTGCATCAATATGTGGTATACTCGGGCTGAATCCCAATTAAACACAATGGTTCAGAAACAATGTTGTTTGCCATTTTGGCAATCAATTTCTTGGCTGTCATTTACTTCGATTATGTAATTGATTACATTATGATTTTTTTGTGGTCTTCTTGATCAAAGCATATTGTGTATTTCTCTCCAAAAAAAAAAAAAAAAAAAATGATGAAGATAAAAATGCGTATAGTTGCACTTAGGAGTTGCAATAAAGTGCTCGTTGTTCTTTCTTTCTTGTAAATTGTATCATAGTAGGTGAAACTGCTCCACTTATGCATCCTTTGATTGCAAAATTAAATGTTTTTTCAGGGTTTAGTATATTTGTTTCCATCATGTTTATAAAATATTATATATGTGATCATATAAATTATGCATTTTTTAATTTTCTGCTGTTGCTTGCAGATAACCATAATGCGTTGACAGTTGCTAGCTTATGGGCACCAATAGTTGCTGTAAGTGGGCATTGCCAATCGCTATTTGTTGTATCTAGTTTTATTTGAACTTATGCAGCCCTGAAATTTACTAGATAAACGATACATGCTATTATTTTGGGAAAGCCTTATCAATAATTTATTTTGTTGTTACTGATCCAAGAAAGAAAGAAAAAAGAAAAAAAAAAAGGCTTCTACTTCCTGTAGAACAATGTAATAATGGGATTGAGTGAATAATATTGGTGTAAATGCATGCCTTGTTGTTTTAGCTCCGGTTTTAAAATATATAATTTTATTTCTTTTGGCTATATTACATGGACTCGGGTACGGGTGTCGGATGCTGGTATGTATCTAGATGTCGGACTTATGAAATCATAAATTTAAGGGTACGCGGACTCAGCAAAAAAAAGTGATATTTTTATATTTTTAATCAAATATATGAGATAAAATAGTGCTATATGTTATTTATAGTGTTAAAAAGACATTTATAACAATTATACAACAATATGTACATATAATAATAGTGTTTTTTTTTTTTGATAAATAAACAAATCTTATTAAGAACGCATCAAGTTGATTCAAACAAATACAAAATGCCATCCCCAGTTAGGGGAAACTAAAAATAAACGAAGCTAACCAATAACATCTTCTAGAAAATAAAAAAAAACAAATTTGTTCGGATCAAACTTCCTCTCCAACCAACTATACATAACCACTAATAGACGATTTTGTAACCAAGCAACCCCCTAAGCAACATCCAAGAAAGAATGCTGATTCCTCTCCAACCAAACAAGCCACATCAAGAAAAACGTGCCAACAACCAAACCCACCACCGTTGACGCCCAAACCTAGCACCCCTCCTGATTCCTCTCCAACCAAACAAGCCACATCAAGCAAAACGATGCCAACAACCAAACCCACCACTGTCGACGCCCAAACCTAGCACCCCTCCACGACCAAGCAATCCCAAAAAGAGAACAAATGAAACCCCACAACTAGGAAGCTGTCAAACAATGAAGAAATAAATGATCCACGGACTCAGTAGCACGACAACACATGCAACACCGATTCACTAAAACATGACCACGCCGCATTAAGTTGTCCAAAGTAAGATTCCGTCCTAAAGCGGCTGTTCACATAAAGAAGACCACCTTAGACGGAACACCCGGTATCCAAACACTATTCCAAGGAAAAGCAACACCATCATCCCCCACCAAACCCTTATAGAAAGATGCAATTGAAAACCGCCCCTTTGCCCTCCCCCCATTCCATTCCATTCCATAACATCTTGTCCCACCCTAGTAATTCCCAACCCATATAAAACACCCCACAACTCCACCAACTGAGTAACCTCCCAATCATGCACTGCACACCGCAACTGAATATCCCACACCACCATATCCCCACCCCCTAAATAAGATGCCATCGTCGCCTCCCGATCAACCACAATATGAAAAATCAACGGAAAACGGGCCTCCAGAGACTCCTCCCCACACC
The DNA here is from genome assembly GCF_055761805.1 of Camellia sinensis. Lineage (NCBI taxonomy): Eukaryota > Viridiplantae > Streptophyta > Magnoliopsida > Ericales > Theaceae > Camellia > Camellia sinensis. The sequence continues at coordinate 8,138,563 of NC_138974.1, read as the reverse complement.
ACCTCTCCTTACAAAACCGCACCGACAACCCATCGCCCACCCTAAACCCTACCCACCTCCAAAACTCCTTCCGTCCTAACCAAATCCCTTTCCAAAGCCCACACCCATGCGTGGTGAGCACATCCCCCGAAATCCGATTCTCACTCCCCATCCCATACTTAGAAGCCACCACCCTCTGCAAAAACTTGTCCGCCTCCAAGGCAAACCGCTATAACCATTTCCCTAACAAAGCTCAATTAAAGACACCAACCTCCTCACCCCTAACCCCTTTGCTTGCTTAGGTTGACAAATCTGCCCCCATTCAACCAAATGATACCTAAATTCATCACCACCACTACCCCATAGAAAATCCCCCTGAAGCTTCTCCAACTGATGCGCCACCGATACTGGAATAACATGGACCGACATAAAGTAGGTCGGAATATTACTCAACACTCTTAATCAACGTCAATCGTCCGTCCTTCGACAAATACTGCCTCTTCCATCTCGCCAGACGGTGTTGTATGCGCTCCACTATCCCATCCCAAACCATTTTCGCCTTGAAAGAGGCACCTAATGACAAACCCAAATAAGAAATCGGCAAAACTGACATCCTACAACCCAAGATGGCAACTAAAACTGGTAATCACTCCACCTCCCCAACTGGAATAAGCTCTGACTTTCGCAAGTTATCCTGGAGGCCCGATACTACCTCAAAACATAACAAAACACACCTCAAATGACTCACCTGCTCCACATCAGCCCCACAGAAAATCAGAGTGTCATCCGCATATAATAAATGAGATACAACAAGACAGACAGCGATCCCACAACAAAGCCCCCCAGGAGACCCCCATGCACATCTCTATCCAACAATCTACTCAACGCCTCCATCACTAGAATGAAGAACAGTGGTGACAACGGATCTCCCTGCTGAAGACCTCGATATGTCTGAAAAAATCCTATTGGAGTTCCATTAATCAAGACAGACATCCGCACAGTCGAGACGCAGAACTTAATGCAACGGCACCAAGTCTCTTCAAAACCCATCTGATCCAACATATACAAGAGGAAATCCCAATTAGTGTTGTTATATGCCTTCTCAATATCCAATTTGCAGATCAAACCTGGGCGTTGTTGTCGAATCCGACAATCCACACTCATTGGCAACCAACACAGCATTCAAAATCTGCCTACCTCCTACAAATGCGTTCTGAGACTCAGACACCACAGACCGCAAAACCCGTCTTAAGTCTATTTGCTAGAACTTTGGTTAATATTTTATACATACTTTCCAACAAGCTAATAGGTCGAAAGTCAGGAACATCCTCAGCCCCCCTTTTCTTTGGGATCAAAGCCAAAAAAGTCGCATTAAAACTTTTCTCAAATTGGCCAGATCGGTAGAAAGCCTCCAAAGTTGTCATCACATCACCCTTCACCACACTCCAACAATGCTGAAAGAAAGCTAATGAGAAGCCATCTGGGCCTGAAGCTTTGTCACCACTCATAGCCTGTAAAGCCCCATACACCTCTTACTCTGTAAAAGCACGCACCAAATGCTGCCTATCCTCTCCCGTGATCATATCAAACTGAACCCATTCCAAGCTTGGGCGCCACTACCCTTCTTGTTGTCAAAACAAATTTTGATAGAAACCCACAATCCCTTCTCGAATCTCCGGATCCGTGCAAAGGTCTCGGTCATCCACCCACATCCTAGTAATTTGATTAATCCGCTGATGTGCATTCGCCATCCGATGAAAAAATTTCGTCTTTCGATCCCCATCCTTCAACCACAAACATCTAGATTTTTGTCTAAAGGACACCTCCTCTATGCGAGAAATACGAACAAAGTCCTGTCTGGCCGCCTCCTTCCGAGCACTATCAGTAGTGGACAAACCCCCTTGCGCCTCTAACTCATCAAGGGCGCGGAGTGAAGACACCACCTTCGCTTTCTGACCCTCTAACCAGCCAAACACCTCCTTATTCCATATCTTCAAATCTCCCTTGAGCAATTTCAGTTTATGGGCTAGCACACTACTATTAGAACCAGAAATGACATAGCTACTCCACCATCCATGCACCACATCCAAAAAACTCTCTGTTTGTAGCCACATATTCTCAAACCGAAATGGCGTGGGACCACGACGAATCCCCTCACTATCAAGCATAATAGGCCAATGATCAGACACTGGGCGAGAAAGACGTAATTGGATAGCCTTCGAAAAATGCTCCTCTCATCCCCCAGTCACCAGAAAACAATCAATACGAGATATCATCTGCCCATTTGACCAAGTGAAGCTGCCTCCCTGAATAGGTGAGTCAACCAACTGCAACGTATCAATAAAAGAGCAAAAGAACCTCATGGACCCCGAGACCCGATTGGTCCCCGACCTCTCTGATGGCCATCTAATAACATTGAAATCTCGCCCGACACACCACGGAACATCCCATCGAAACGCCATACTCTCCAACTCCTCCAGAAACCCTTCCCGCTCCGAATGTTGCACCAGACCATACACCCTAGAAGGCCCACCGAAAGCCATCCTCCACACATTGAAACAAACAAGACACCGAAAGCCCCTCCCACCTCCTCCTCCTCTCTCACTACCACCCTCTTATCCTAGCAAAAAGAAACCCCCCCTCCCCCCCTCCCGGCGGCTGTCCTAGATGACGGCAAAAATGTCCACTCCACAAACCGCCCCCCCCCCCCCCCCATACCTCCCGAGTCAACTCTAGGTCCCAACTCCATCTTTGTTTCTTGTAGACACACTACATCCACTTTGGCTCCACGCAACACAACCTTCACAGCCACCTTTTTATCGTTATCATGCAAGCCCTGCACATTCCAAGATAAAATTTTTAGCTTCATTTCAAGAACAGTGGTCCCCCACGCTCTTTTCTAGCTCCCCGTCTGACATTCTGCCTCCTATGATCATAATTAACAGTTCACTCCAAATTCTTGAGCTCCCGGTGCCTTTTATCGGGGGAAATAAACGGTGTACCCAATCTCGTACTAGGAGCCCCTTGCCGCCATGATGCTTCTACTGCTGCGAATAATCGCATAGCCTCCTCTGCATGGGCCTCAAACAACAAACCCAGACAGCGGCTAACTTCCCTAATGCACTCCAACACCCAATTTGACACTACCTCAGAAGATGGAACCTCTAGCCCATCCAACCCACTGTTGTTCTGGAACATGTTTTGATGCTGTCCCAACAAGTCTTCTAATCCACCTCCCTCTATAGTAAGGGGTTACAGTACAAAAGCTAGCCCTTTGGTATTGGTAAGCTCATTCTGTTCAACGCAATCTACTCAGGAAACGCCCTCATGTGCCGCCGTAGCTGGATTGACCCCAGCATCGTTAGCTTCCGAGGTCGTCGCTTGAGAACTAAGTCCACCCTCCTTTGCCAGTTGCCGCGACCCTTAGATCGTCGCCGATAGATTCGCGATGGGCCACCAACTCCCAGCCCAACTGTGTTTTGGATGAGCGATGCTGCATATTGACATTGACCATCTCCACCAGACCCGGCTCTCCTGGATTCGCCTTTGCAGTTCATCATATCCACTGCTCGTGCCAACCCGACCCACCTAGCAAAAGGGGAACTGACCTGGGGTAACCTAGGTGGGCCCAATTTAGGCCCCTTTGGGCTTAAGTGACATGCTGAAGAGCTCGCTCCATTAGTCTCACAGGTCCAACCCTGAACTCCATTATTCTTTGCCATAACCCAAGCTTTGCGGCCCACATTTGTATCTAATTATATAAGAAGTATCCGTTAAAAAGTATCTGACACATATCCCATATCCTTGTCCGAGTGTCGAATGTCTGACACGGGTATTTGACTTATTTTGAAGAGTCCGTGTTACATAGTCTTTTGGATCTCTGATGGTGGCATAATTAGTTGCACTCGTCGAGGATATGGAAGTGGTACGATTGGCCTTCTAACCATGCTTTATTTTACATGATATCATATCACTAAAAGTTGGTATTAGTATGCAAGAGCTAGTTATGGGTACTAGGAAGATGGAATAATTTCCATAATATTGATATTTAAAACTCTTAGGCCATGTTTGATTGGCGGTTTGGATTAGTAATCCATGGGCCCCACTTAGACCGTGTTTGTTTGTAGAGAAATGGCTTGGATTGCTAATCCTATGGGACTATCAATCCCCTCCCCCATGGTGGGATTTGCATTCCCATGGGAGGGTTGGGATGGATTAGTGGCTAAATGACTATTTTGCCCCCCATTTTACAAAACCAACAAAATTACTTTGTATGTAACAAGGTCTTTTACGTAATTTGTACATTTAATCTCAACTAACTAATGCCACTACACTAGTGCATAAACAAATACACTTATCTTATATCTCCAACTTAATTCTACCACACCATTAATCCCATTACTCAATCCCACTGTAGTCATAATCCCATCCTACCTAATCCGGCAAACAAATGTGGCCGTTAGTTGTAGAAAGTACAGTTATTGTCCTTTAATTAAATTTACAATTTGGCTTAGATGTAACTTTGGTCAATAGTATTATTATACTATCCATTTTGATTGATGAAAACAAGAAAGGTTACAAACTCACAGAAGTACTTATCCTTTTAACTCTCTCTTCATTTATTGCTGTTCTCTTGTGATGAGCTGATACAGATCATGGCATGGAATACCCTTCCTGATGAGTCCCCTTCAAATGTATCTTAATTTACGAGCTTAGCTTTTTTGGAAGTCAGAAATTCTTTTTACTTCTTCTATCCCAAAAGGCCTGTCAACTAGTTTTATGTTGTTCCCTGACCTTTCCCTGACCTTGGTCACTAATTCATGTGTAAAATTTTGATTCATCTACTTGAAGAGCTATAAAAATTTTAGGTTTGAAATAGAGATTCTCCTGGGTGATACTACCTGGTTTATAAGACCCACATTTGTTTTCGATTGTCAGTGTTGAAGATAAGGCACTTACGGTTCGAGATTGATGGGACAAAGTATGTGGAAGATTGAATTTTCAAATTCTATAACCAAAAAGTGCACTTGGATATAGAACTTGCATGGTGATGTGCCAAAAAGAAACTGAAAGGAGCAGAATAGTTGTTATTCCTGCTGGACTTGTTAAATTGTTCAAGCAAACTTGTTCTTTCATTTATTCCTACTTTATTGTGTTGTATATATGTTTTGCTCCTTGGTTTTGGATTGAACTTTCTAGAGTGTTGTAAGTTACTGTCTTTGATTGCTTTACTTGGTGTTATTTGTCTGCTCCATACCTGTTTTCTTTTTCATTTTTTTCTTTCTTGCAGATTTATCTCCTAGATATTTATTTGTTTTACACCATCATATCTGCGGTGTGGGGTTTCTTGCTCGGGGCTAGAGATCGTCTTGGGGAGGTAAGTCACTTCTATCAGATTGGTTGAATTCTGAGTGATGATATCTGGACTTTCTATACTTCATTTTTGCAGCACAATATTATCATGAAGCTGATTTTTTTTCTTATTTTTCAACAATTGAAGCTCCCAATTTGGCTTCATTCTTGTTGGATTGATGCCCTTTTGTGTTGTTTTTTTGTTTGAGGAAGATGATTCATAGTTTCCCACTTCTCGTTGCTTGTCTTAAATGATGTGAGGTAATTATCCATTTGTTTTCTGTGATCTTCAGATTAGATCCTTGGGGGCAGTCCACAAATTATTTGAGAAGTTCCCCGAGGCTTTTATCGATAAGCTTCATGTTCCTCTTTCTAAAAGGTTTGTTGTTTGCGTGTTCTTGTTTCCATTTTCCCATTTAGGCTGTTACAAATTATGAATCCAATTATATGTTTTTCTATAGTAACTGAGAAAGAACTTTTTATTTATTTTTTTTTTTTTTATGCAGGACTAACCTTCTCTCCAATGGTCAAGTGAGTCATAATTTCGACATCACTATAGTGCTGGCTGTTTTAATAATATTATGTTGTTGCATTAACTATAGAAGTTTACTGTCTTGTGAGTTTTGGGATTATATGGGTGATTGTTCCTAAGTTTAGTATGTCCGCTGCTTCGCGATGATTTGCTTTGGGTTGGTGCTGGCATATACTCTTCAGTGGCTTTTATAATTCTACAACGATCTTCTTTGTTCTCTTCTTTCCATGCAATGACTTGGTAAAAATGTTGCGCCTTTGTGCAATCTGACTAAACAAGGTATTGTGTTTCACCTTGTAGGGTAATCACCTATGGCAATCAAATTATATGAAGTTTTAGGCTTTAGAATTCCTGAACCTGAAAACCCTAAAGGCGTAGTTTATATGTATAAAGCTGTAAATCATTGGCTCCCAAGTTATTTTCTGCAATGTGATGTGCTTTGTGTCCGTAGACATGTGTTGCTCAAGTGTCTAAAGTGTGAACCTTAGTAGCTGTAAACTTCTACCTACTTTGGTAACGTTTCTGTTAATTTTACAGTAGAAGAAGAAGAAGAAGAAGAAGAAGAAGAAGAGGAAGAGGAAGAGAGAATTGCACAAGATGGCTGGAGAGAAAAAAAAGTGACCCAAAACTTAGTGTTCTCTTCTTAGACTCTCATATTTATAATAATAGACACTTATATAAGGCCTCGTTTGGGAACAGGTTAATTTAGTAACTTTTTGGCTATTTGGCTAAAAAGGTAGGTAAAAAAAACTTGTATGTTTGGGATGACTTTTTGGCTAATTACGAAAAGATGTGCAAAAAGTAGAGAGAAAAGAGAATCTTTGACTTTTTGGTATGAGTTGTTGGCTTTTTGACTAATTTAGTAATTTTTTGGCTAATTGGCTAAAATAGCCTCTTGCCAAACGAGGCCTAAGTACCAAAATAACCCTAACACTTAACACTCTCCCTCAAGTTGGTGCGAACATATCTCTCATGCCCAACTTGCAACAAATGGGGTGAAAGACCTTAGTACTAAAACCTTTAGTAAATACATCAGCCAATTGCTTTTCAGATTTCACGAAAGGCATACATATTAAACCCTTATTCAATTTCTCCTTAATAAAATGTTTGTCAATTTCAATATGTTTAGTCCTATCATGTTGAACAGGATTGTGCACGATATTGATGGCAACTTTGTTGTCACATTACAGTCTCAGGTTCACTGCAAACCATTCCTATATCACTCAACAAGGACTGAAATCACATAAGTTTACATGCGCCATAGCTCTGTATTCTACCTCTGCACTAGACCTGGATACTTGTTTGACATTTTTGGGAGACATGCTGCTGAAGTAAGAAGCTTTTGTAGGAGGGAGGTCGAGCGCAAGTATGTTTGTGGGGTATAGGGTGGACCTCCGAAAGAGTTTACAAGCTCTTATGAGGTAGAGGGCTTATTTGTTTTGCTATTGGAGACACAAGAGTGGGGTAGGATTTTAGATTGATGAACGATGTGGGAAAACTTCTTCGGTCAAAACTTTTCCAGAGCTCTATATTATCGCGGCTAATAAAGATGTGATGGTTTATGGTTATTTGTAGTTCTTAGGGTTGGGAGTGGGGTGGGAAGCTTTTGCTAGGGCCTTTATGGGTTGGGAGTTTGATACACTTTTGATGAATTTTTGATGTAATTATATAGAGTGAGGATTAATGGTGTTAGGCAAGATGAATTGAAATGAAAAAGTAAATGGGGAAATCAACAGTTAAATGTTTATTCTCTTATGTTATGTGGCAAGGGTGAGGGGTTTTCTATGGATGTATGTTTGGAAATCAAGGGTTACCGTCAATGTAGCTTTCATTATTTTGATGGCAACTTTGGATGCTATTGTTGTAATGATAAATTTGGGCAAGTGAGGCTTTGTTCTGTTTTTTTTTCTCCCTTGGCTAATTGGTGGTCGATGTGCAAAAGTGGAGGAGTCGGTTTATTATAATGTAGCCGGAGACTTTTGGAGCTTATTATTTTCTTTGTTTGGTGTGAGTTAGTTTATGATAGCTTTTGTGCTTCAACTTTATGATTGTAAGTCTTGTGGTTGACATTTGAAGGGTGTGATGAAGGCTTGGAGGGTTGCTTCTATATGCTAAATGCAGTGCCTTAAAAGAGAGAACAATCGACGGAGTTTTGAAGATGCACAAATGGTTATATTGTGAATCTTGCTTACTTCGATATATTCACTTTTGGCTTGAAGGGGGAATTTTGTGAATCTTTTTTTGTTGGTGGATTTTGTAAGAGGGTTCCATTTTAGGGAGAGCATATAGTTTTGTTATTTTGTAACTTGGTACCTTTTGTTTTTCTCTGGTGCACAAGCTTGGTGCCCCCTTGGCATTCATTTAATGTAATTCATACGTAATGAAAAAAATGTCTCAGTGCATATTTAATGAGTGTTAGTGTTTGACACTAGTACATATACTTTTCCTTGCATTTTTGCCTTTATAACTGTTGGATCTTTCTAAGAATATTATTTTGGTGGATAAATTGAATTATTGTGAAACTTAATTGTTTAATTGAAGGTTTTGGAAAAGATCAAGACAGATGCTGCTCAATTTTCTCCCTTTTGGAATGAAATTATAAAGAATCTACGAGAAGAGGATTATATTACAAATTTGTGAGTGTTGCTAGTTTCTGCTGTTGTGGCTTTTTGGGTTCATATATTAATAATTATTGTTTAATTTACATGTTTATTATTCTTTGTTTCCCTTCTTTATTGTTGTGATTTAATACTGCTTGAAGGGAAATGGAGTTGCTTCTAATGCCTAAGAATACTGGGAACTTACCCATGGTTCAGTGGCCCCTTTTCCTTCTTGCCAGCCAGGTATGATAGTTGTTCCTTATTAATTTATTTGGATTTATTTATTTATTTTGTTTCTTGAAGTTGTAGTTCTTTAGGTTTTGTCGACTTTTAGTTCAAGTTTTCATTGTTTTTATATATATATATATATATAGATTTTTGTAGCTAAAGATATTGCGATAGAGAGTAGAGATTCACAAGAGTTATGGGATAGGATCTTGAGGGATGACTACATGAAATACGCAGTTGAGGAATGCTATTACACCGTCAGGATTATCCTGACAGCCATCTTAGATGATGAAGCAAAGAAGTGGTAAGTATATATTAAATAGTTCTTATGCTTTATTTTGTATAGACATGTGCTTTTGTGATATGATTAACTTTTCAAACATAGTGTTGTAGGCTTCTTTTCTAATTCTATTTTTATGTCAGGGTTGAAAGGATTTATGAAGACATTCACACGAGTATGGTGAAGAGGGATATTCATAAAGATTTTCGATTGGATAAGCTGCCACTTGTGATTTCAAGAATCACTGCACTTATGGGAATACTGGTTAGTATTATAATTGATTATAATCTTTATATGCACACTGGATTCACAGAAATGAAATTAATAGTTGCTAAAATTTACCACTTGTGATTAGTCACTGCCCTTACGGAAAAACTTGTTGGTATTGTAATTGATTATAATCTTTATATGCACAGAAGTGAAATTAGTATGTAGCTAAATTTTTTGTTTTGATGACAATTGATGAAGCATGGGTACTCAAAAAATGTTGTTGTACAAGTATCAGGTACTTACTTGCTACGGGTATGCGTATCGGTACGGCTGCATGCGTACTGGGTATGGCAAAAATGTACCAGATACATTTTATACAACTTGTAGGAGTCTGGTACGCTTTGGGTACGCGGTGGGTACTCCATTGGTATGCGGCTGGGTACTATGGGATAAAAACATAATTTTTAGAATTTTTTAAGGGGCACCGGAGCAGTTATTTTTGCCCATTTTGAAAAATTAAATAAATGTGGGGTCTTTTGTAATAATAAAAAACATAAAACGATTAGGTTTACAAACCCATTTATCATTTCTCTTCTTCGATCATTCTGGGTACTCCCGTCAAAGAACAGAGTTGGTGAAGCAACTCTCCATCGAATACGGCACTGCTGGTCGACAGCAAAAGCTCGATTTCTGGTTTCTTAGTTCTTCATCTTCATCTTCATCTTCATCTTCATTTTCTTCTTCTTCCTCTTTCTTCTTCCTTGGCGAGTGTTAAGGGTTAGGTGTGGTTTGGTCTTTATGTATTATTCTTATTAGTATAAGTAGTTGTGTGTAAGGGGGAAACCCTAAGTTTTTGAATCAATAATTTACAGCAGCTTTCACTTGTTCTATTCCTTCTTCTTATTCTTCTTCTTCTTCTTCTCATCTATACATTTAACATGGTATCAGAGCACTATCTTCCTCCTTCAAGATTGTTCCGTAGATCCCCATATTGTTCCTGGTACGTCTGTTATAGCCACACAAAAAAAAAAAAAAAATTTTTTTTTACAGTATGCTCGAAATTTAATGGGTAATCACTCTATAATCTCATTTTGATTGTTTGGTCATTATTGATTAAATTTTCTAATTTTTTTGATTTTTTGTCAAAATTGGGTGATTTTTCGAAAATCACTGTTTGACCCTCTTTTTTCTGGTTTGTCCCTTCTTCTCCTATCCTTGGGAGCCGACTGGAACCCTAGAGGGGTTTGTTGTCCCTAGTTTGATGTATTTTGGCCCTATTTTGGATTTTTATCTCTGTTCAGATGCTCTGCTTCGGTTTTTTGACTTGTAGTTGATTTGGTTGCTCTGTTTTGGGCTTCTTTTGGACTGTTTTAGCCTTAGAAGGTGTTTGGTGTGCTGGTTGGGTGATTTGTGAACTTGTTTGATATCCGGCTTGTGTTTTTTGCACCCTCTTTTCTCATCTCATGGCTGACAGCTTGGGTCAGGACTCTAAGGGCAAGGAGGAGAGTGGACTGAGTCGTGGTCTGACTCTTGGTGATAGTCCTTCTCTCCAGATTAGTCCGGTCAAACTTAATGGTCTTAATTACTTGATTTGGTCCCGCTCCTGTAGTCTTGCGATTGCCGCCTGGCGTTTGACTGGCTATATTACTGGTAGTAGTACCCAGCCACCTACTGAGGATAGTACTTTATTTGCTCAATGGATTTCTAAGAATACTTTAGTTATGACTTGGCTCATCAATTCTATGGAGCCCACCATTAGTCGGACTTTTCTCTTGATGGATACTGCTCACAAGATCTGGATAGCTGCCTCTCAAATGTATTCTCAACAAGGGAATGATGCACAGGCCTATGAATTGCGTAAGACAATTAGGGGTTTGGATCAGAAGGATCGCTCTCTGGCAGTCTACTATGCTGAGTTGAGTGGTTTGTGGCAAGAGCTAGATTTCTACCAGAGTTTCCAGCCAGTTTGCTCCAAGGATGCCACTATGTTTCAGCAGGCTATGGAGAAGGAGCGGGTGTATGACTTTCTTGCTGGTCTGAATTTGGAGTATGATCAGATACGGGTTCAGGTGTTGGGTCGCTCTCCGTTTCCTACATTGCGTGAGGCTTATGCCCTGGTTCAGCAGGAGGAGAGTTGTCGTAGTGCTATGGTGCATGCTCCTGTTCTGGATCGGTCAGCGATGGTTGTCGGCCCCAAGTCACGTGATACTCCACCTTTTCTGCCTCCAGGTGGTGGTAAGGGTCCATTGGTTGATCGGGACCGGTTGAAGTGTGAGTATTGTGGGAAAGATAGACATGATAAAGAACACTGTTGGAAGTTGCATGGCCGCCCTAGTCAAGGCCGTGGTCGTGGTGGTGGTGTTCGTCCTCAAGCACATGTTTCTGAGACTACTGCCAGTGCCTCGAATGATGTTAGTTCTATTTTCCCGGATGAGCTTCACACTCTCAAACGTTTGATGGCTCGACTTGATTCTTCATCTGCCTTAGCTCTTTCCTCTTCTGCCTCTTCCAACTTTGCTCACACAGGTATCTCTACTAGTGCCCTCAGTGCTTCTTCGTCGTCTCCTTGGATCATTGATTCCGGTGCTACCGATCACATGACGGGTACTTCTAGTTTTTTTCATTCTTATTCACCTAGTTCTGGGCGAGATAAGGTTAGAGTGGCTGATGGCACTTTATTTTCTATCTTCGGCAAGGGTTCTGTTCGTTGCACCTCTTTACTTTCGCTTTCATCTGTTCTTCATGTTCCTAATTTTTCAACTGACTTACTTTCTGTTAGTAGCCTTACTACTGCTCTCAATTGCTCTGTAACCTTTTTTCCGACTCATTGTGTCTTTCAGGAACTGGCTACGGGGAAAATGATTGGCAGTGGCAGAGCACAAAATGGTTTGTACTTTCTGGATGCCATGCCTGCCTCACCTTTGTCCTCTCAGGCTCTTCAATGCACTTCTGGCTCCTCCCTTCGTCTTTTTCATCAGTGGCATCGCCGTTTGGGCCATCCTTCCTTTAGCATTTTAGAGAAACTTTTTCCTTTATTAGTTCGTGATTGTCCTAGGAATAACTTTGTTTGTGATGCTTGTGGGCTTGCTAAGAATAAACGTACTTGTTATCCTTCAATTAATAAAAGAAGTATTTTTCCTTTAATGCTTATTCATACCGATGTGTGGGGTCCTTCCCCTATTGTTTCTACCTCTGGTTATCGATGGTTTGTCACATTCATTGATTGTTATTCCCGTGTGACTTGGCTTTATTTACTTCGTACAAAAAATGAAGTTTTCTCATGCTTTAAAAGTTTTCATAAAATGGTATCCAATCTCTTCAATGCTACTATCAAAATTCTTAGGAGTGACAATGGGACTGAGTATGTTGATGGCGCTTTCCGGGCATACCTCGACGACCATGGCATTCTTTATCAGACTAGTTGTGTTGGCACTCCTGAATAGAATGGAGTTGCTGAATGTAAGAATGGCCATCTACTTGAGGTTGCTCGCTCTCTCTTGTTTACCATGAACGTTCCTAAGTCCTTTTGGGGGGATGCAGTTCTTACCGCGGCTTATCTTATTAACCGTATGCCCTCTAGTGTCCTCCACTTTCAAATTCCTCTTGAGCTTCTTCCTGTGACGTATCCCACTTCTTCTCTTCCGCCTCGGGTTTTTGGTAGTGTCTGTTTTGTTCATCTTCAACCTCGGACTCGTGGGAAGCTTGATCCTAAGGCTGTCCGGTGTGTCTTTCTTGGTTATTCTGCTACTCAGAAAGGCTACAAATGCTATGACCCTCACTCTCATAGGTTGTATGTTAGTATGGATGTCACCTTCCGTGAATCTGAGTCTTTTTTTCCTGGTCCTCCGCCATCTCCTCAGGGGGAGCGTGGTATCGATGAGATTGCGGATGAGACGGCATCATATCAGCATGAGTTGTCTTTTTTCCTTCCTCCTCAACGGGCTGTTATTTGTGGTGAGGGGGAGCCTAGGAGTTCTGTTGATGAGGAGTCGGATATCGGTGGTCGTTTGGACAGAGCTGATCTTAAGACTTATTCACGGCGTCAGAAAGAGCCGGCTTCTCTTGTGCCACCAAGTCAATCATCATCTCCTATGCCAGTTCCACACCCAGTTTCCACTAACTCTTCAGGTAATGATCCTCATCTCATTTCTTCACCTGTTGTTGATGGTCCTATTACGGATGATTTGAGTCTTCCTATTGCTCTCAGAAAGGGGGTTAGACCTTGTACTCAACACCCTATTTCTAAATTCGTGTCATTTGATTCGTTGTCTTCTACGTATCGTGCTTTTGTTTAGTCCCATTCTTCTGTGTGTATTCCGCAGGGTTAGAAAGAAGCCATCAATGATCCTAAGTGGAAGGTAGCTGTGGTAGAAGAGATGCAAGCTTTGAGTAAAAATAGCACATGGGAGTTGGTGTCTCTTCCAAATGGGAAACACCCAATCGGATGTAAGTGGGTGTTCACCATTAAGCACAATGCAGATGGGACGATTGAACGGTACAAAGCAAGACTAGTGGCCAAGGGATTTACCTAAACATATGGAATAGATTATCAAGAAACTTTTGCCCCGGTAGCAAAGATGAATTCCATTCGAGCTATTCTGTCATGTGCGGCTAATTTGGGATGGTCTCTACAACAACTAGATGTGAAGAATGCTTTTCTTCATGGGGATTTGGAGGAGGAGGTATATATGAATGCACCTCCAGAATTCTCATCTCAGTCTACAGTTGGAAAGGTTTGTAGATTAAAGAAGGCTTTGTACAGTTTGAAACAATCTCCTAGAGCTTGGTTTGGTAGATTCCTCAAGGCAATGCTGGGATTTGGGTATCAGCAAAGCAATGCGGATCACACCTTGTTTGTCAAACGCAATGTACATAAGGTAACAGTGCTTATTGTATATGTGGATGACATAGCTGTGACAGGTAATGATGAGGAGGAGGTGACCCATCTCAAGATGCAGTTAGCCAAGGAGTTTGAGATAAAAGAACTTGGTCCATTGAGATACTTCCTTGGGATTGAAGTTGCTAGATCTGACAAAGGCATCTTTATTTCTCAAAGGAAATGCATTCTAGATCTTCTTGAGGAAACGGGCATGTTGGGCTGCAGACCAGTTGATTCACCAATTGAGACTAATCATCATCTTTGTAGTGGAATTGGTGAGTCTGTGGAGAAGGAAAGGTACCAAAGACTTGTGGGAAGACTGATATATCTCTCTCATACTCGTCCAGATATTGCCTATGTAGTTGGAATAGTGAGTCAGTTTATGCATGATCCTCGTGTAACTCATTTGGATGCAGTCTATCGCATTTTGAGGTACCTTAAATCTGCCCCTGGAAAAGGAATTTTGTTCTCTAATCATGGTCACTTGAGGTTGGAAGCATTCACAGATGCAGATTGGGCAGGCTCTATAGATGACCGACGCTCTACATCTGGTTATTGTGCTTTTTTAAGGGGAAATCTAGTCACATGGCGTAGTAAGAAGCAGGGGGTCGTTTCTAGATCTAGTGCTGAAGCTGAATACAGGGCTATGACACATGGAACATGTGAACTAATGTGGCTTCAATCTTTGTTGAGTGATATAGGGCTTAATTGGAGTGGTCCCATGACTTTGTATTGCGACAACAAGGCTGCTATTAGTATTGCACACAATCCTGTTCAATATGACCGGACTAAGCATATTGAGATTGACAGACATTCATTAAGGAGAAATTGAATAAGGGTGTGATATGTATGCTTTTTGTTAATTCTGAAGATCAACTGACGGATGTTTTGACTAAGGGTCTTAGTAGTAAAGTCTTTCACCCTATTTGTTGCAAGTTGGGCATGAGAAACATCTTTGCACCAACTTGAGGGGGAGTGTTAAGTGTTAGGGGTAGTTTGGTCTTTATGTATTATTCTTATTAGTATAAGTAGTTGTGTGTAAGGGGGAAACTCTAAGTTTTTGAATCAATAATCTACAGCAGCTTTCTCTTGTTCTATTCCTTCTTCTTATTCTTCTTCTTCTTCTTCTTCTTCTTCTTCTTCTCATCTATACATTTAATAGCGAGTTATGTTTTTTAGATTTTTGTTTCTTCGATTCTGGCAATTCTTCCACTTCTTCGATTCTTTCAGATTCTTCTTCATCTTTCTTCGATTCTTCGCTCTTTTCTTTTTTTCAAATTATTTTTCATATTTAGGTGAGTCTCTCTCTCTCTCTCTATATATATATAATAGAATAGAGTAGATATATCTATCATTTCAGAGTTTTTAGTTAGTTTTTTTTTTTTTTTTGTACATATCTATTGTTTCCTCTTTCTTCTCGATTCTTCTTTTGTTTTATTTTTTCCCCCCCTCTTCTTCTTACTTTGTTGTAGTAGATCAGAATCATACAAAATAAAAAGATAAATTTTTTTAATTGCTTTCAGCATAGTATTAATGATTTCAAATTGTTATTTGAATATTTGAAAATTATATATTTGAATGAAGTGAAAGAATTCACAAATTGTTGGTATTGTTGGTAATTAATGACATTAAAATAGCTCGGGACTTACTTTGGTATTGTTGAACAATGATTTATTTTTTAGTTTTGTAATTTTTCTTTTTAATTAATTATGGTACTAGACTTTGATTTCTATGTTGGATGTTTAGCTATCAATTTTAAAAAATATATATTATTAGCGTACCCCAATCATACCCGTACTTTGGTTTTTTTAGAATTTGACGTATCGGCCTAGATGTCAATTTCATTGATATTAGAAAATGGGTATAGACTCAATCATTTTGTCATTGCTGCTGTTCCTTCGAGTTGTTGATGGTACATTGCCTCTGCTTGGTGTAACTTCTGGCATGCTAAAAGTTGATGATATAAACAATTAAAGCATCCTTTCCCTAGCTTTTCAGTAATTAGCTTATTTTTATCAAATTAATTAAGTCATTTTTGCCTCATAAGTTGTAAGTAGAAGTTGCAGCAAACACTTTGGCTAAACTCCCAAAATAAAATAAATACCATAAGCACCCCCAGAAGTTTCTCCAAATGGGGCCAACAAATATATGTGGTCTAAGAAGCACATACACTGACACGAGGGGTAGCAATTTTGAAGGGGAAAAAAATAAAGGATACAAACATGGTGGGGATACATGAAAAGGTATATTTTTGTAAAATTTTATCTGCTATGTATATGGATATAAATTTAGGGCACAGAGATACAAGTGGCATTGATGTGTATGAGAGTGTATACTTTTTTTCCCTACTTTTTTCTTTTGTTTTCATATATTTTATTTTACCCCAAATCAACTGTATAAAATTATACAAAAAAACACAAAGCTGTCATAAGACGTGTTTTAGTCACTTGATACATGTATCCGTGAAGTGTTCCCAACATGACTTGCAAAAAATAATGGTTAAAATAATTGACACACCACATGGCATACCGACGTGTAGACATTTGTCAGCTGCTTGTCGGTATCCGATGTGTCGGACATGGACAATGTATCCATTTTGGACTGTGTGCTTTCTAATATGTGGTTGCTTAACTGTTTAGATATCATAATTCATTGTATAGCTTTGGCTGTTCTCTCGTATTATCTATGTTAGAGGAATATGAATTCTAATGTCAATCTCCTTTTTTCCAGTTATAATGCCATTTTTCCTTTCATGATTGATTTTCACTTGTTGATGGATGCTTTCCAAGTTTATGGTAATAACCTCTCAATAACGCAAAGGACTAAAATGTTTGAGAGAAAAATATTGGGGATAAGTTTGAGAGAGGTGGAGGAAATGAGCAGAAGACTTGTAAAGTTGATCGGGAAAAGTAAACTGATCAACCATAAATTGCTTTTTGTTATGTACATTTGCATGAGGAAGATATTAGTTACCCTGTTTATGAAGATTAGGGCCTACAACACTACCTAAAGCTGGGGTTTCTCTCATTGGTTTGATTCACCACCCATGCAAAATGGTGGTGTTTCGATTACAAAAGTTATGGGATAGAAGATTTTGTTTCCTGTAACCATTGGCGTGGCTACGCTCCTAACATGTTTATTCATGTCCTCGTGGTTTCCACAATTGATTCTCAAATGATTGGAAAAATTGAGTCTTAGGATTGTGTATGGATTAACTTGTAAGCACATACAGACCTTGTAGGCTGTTGTGTCTGTGTGCGACAATTATTGGATGTGTACATGTGTCAAATATGCATCTGGAAATGTCTTATTAATGTGAATTTTCTTTAAAATTAGTCTCTCAAACAAAATGACATGCTGCAAACAAAGGATGGGCAATTGTGTCTGTCTTTTGCTTCAACATGCTTGGGATGACACACATCAGATTTGTTTAGGTTCCTCATCCTCTGTACTCAATCTCTATTGTACAGAAAGAGGTGGAAACACCAGAACTGAAAAATGGTGCAGTCAAAGCTATTCAAGATCTCTATGATGTCGTGCGCCTTGATGTCCTTAATCTCAACATGAGGTTGGTTCAACTGGCTAATCTCTTTCTTGCACTAGTATATTATGCAATTTTTCTGCAGCTCTCTTTATACAACTTTCCATGTATGCATTTTTGTTAGAGAACACTATGAGACTTGGAATACGTTGTCAAAAGCAAGGAATGAAGGTCGTCTATTTATGAACTTAAACTGGCCACGAGATGCTGAATTGGTATGCTTGATGCACATTCAGTCATTTATTACTTTGACTTTGAGGTATAGTAATTCTCAAAAAATTGCAGAGAGCACAAGTAAAAAGATTGTGTTCCCTTTTGAGTATCAAAGACTCAGCGGCAAATATTCCCAAGAATCTTGAGGCTAGGCGAAGGTTGGAATTCTTCACAAATTCCCTCTTCATGGATATGCCCCCTGCCAAACCAGTCCGTGAGATGTTGTCCTTCAGGTAATATCTTTTGTTTGATGCACCATTTTGGCTTTGTTTTTTTAACACCCTTTGATAGTAAGTTTGTTGTTATTTCCATTTCTTTGTTTTATGTAGTGTGTTCACGCCATATTATTCTGAGACTGTTCTGTATAGCATGGATGAACTTCTAAAGAAAAATGAAGATGGGATATCAATTTTATTTTACCTCCAGAAGATATATCCAGGTATACTCAATTATACTGCACTTCGTAGGAAGTTGTATCTGCTTTCTGTCAGAACTTTAGTGACCAAATGGGAGAAGTATGTTTGTTCATTTCATCTATTTGTCATTCTTAGCATCTATGTTGATGACTGTTAGAAGCATAAATACATTCCTTCACTTGGGCTTACACTCGGAAATTATTTTTAGAGACTTCCATCTGTCTCAAATATTGTCTTGAGTCTGAGTTGTGCAACTTTCATGCATAGATCAGCTTTGATGGTTTTTATTGATTTTTTATTTTATTTTTTATATTAGTACTACTTTGGTTTTTGGTAGATGTTGTTAGTGTATGGGGTGGTCTTCCATCCTGCATACATTGGATGTACTTGGGTTGTGTCCCTTTTGGTGCATTTAAAGTGGATTGTTTTACATGGTAAAAGGAATTCTCTTATATAAATATTTTGGAAGCTTCTCAACAATACATCGTTGAATTTTAACTAGACATTGGAAGTGCTCCTATAATCCTATTTCTCTCTCCTCAAATTTTCAAACCAAAAAAATTCATCCAAAAAAGAAAATGATGTTTTCAAACTTGTAATTGTTTTTGTTTTCAGAAATATGAAAAACAGAAATACAACCAAACATGTCCTATGTTTTTTCCCTTTCTTGAGACGGAGGTTGCGGCATTGAGATGGCTCATGTTAGGCTTATGTTTTACCTGAACTTGGCATGTGTTGATGTTTTCTTTCCTTTAGCTTGAATAAATTCCCTACAGAGCCCAGAGTAAGTTTTGGCATGGTTTTTCAATATGTAGTACACTTAAGAGTTTTGATGGTGATTGTTAATTGAACTGGTTTGGATGACTAATATGCATCGTTATTGGAAGAAAGATTTGAATGGGTGATTCATATTATTATTTCCATTGTTATGTTTTTAAGTTGGGTACGTTATCAAAAAGAAGATTGTGTGTGTGTGTGTGTGTGTGTGCTTTTTTTTTTTTTTAAATTGTCTACTAATATATTTCCCCACACATAGAAAAACATAATAAACTCTAGTTAAAGGTTTAAAATATTTTTTTAGTGTGATGTGGTCTATCAAGCACCGACACTTCAAAACAAGTGCCATATCCGTGTCACACACACAGACACTTTAGGGACACACCACATGGCGTGTCCCCTTATTTAATTAATTTATTTTTAGGGGACACACTGGGGACACTTCGAGAACACATTAGGGATATGCCAAGTTGTCTTTTTTCGTCAGATTATTTAGTGCTTTTGATGAATGTTGAATGTTTATTATTATTTTTTCTTAGATTTGAATACATAATAGACCATCCATTAAAAAAGATATAAATTGTAAGTGTTAATTTAAAAGCGCTTTTTTTTATGTTTTAAAAAAAAGAAAAGAATTAAAGTTAGTTTTTGTTAATATTTGATTGTTTGTGGATGTAATATTAATCTAGATAGCAAATAAAAATATATGAAAATATATTTTATTGGCGTGTCTCCTCTGTGCCCGTGTCCTAATTTTTTTGAAATCGCCGTGTCCGCATCCGTGTCCGTGCTTCTTAGGATGTGGTGCTATCTGTTATGATTATTTGAAAATTTTGCGTATTTTCCACGTTGTGCACTGCTACACTATTTTTTGTACCGTAAATCTTGCCTATATGATTTACTGGCTTTTCAGGGTCCTCAAACTAATGTGTGTAACCTGAACTCTACTTTTCACACTCTCTGCTTAATGTGGTAAAATGATATTGCTCTTCATTGCAGATGAGTGGCAGAATTTTCTTGCTCGGATTGGCCGCGATGAAAATGCAATTGACTCAGAACTTTTTGATAATCCCGGTGATATCCTTGAACTTCGGTTTTGGGCTTCATACCGAGGACAAACTTTAGCTAGAACTGGTAAATGCTTTCTATTTTTGCGATTTTTCTTCACTTAATCTTATTATTGATTTGATAATAGTCAAAAAAGTATATCTTATAAACAAGTTAGGATGAGATGTTCTTTTGGGAAAAGCAGAGAAAACACAAGAAGGAAATGCAATTAAACATCCAGGTCACCTTGAAGCTCAAGTGGGCTAAAAAACATTCCTTAACAGCAAGCAGATGTTCCCTTCTGGCTGGAGCTTATGCTTCCTCATTATCTGATCTGAGAATTTATGTGTCCCTTATTTTTGCCAAAATCGACATTTATTATTCTAAAACCTAACAATAATTATTTGAGAAAGCCAACCCTTCTATGTACTGCTTGATACTGAATCCAGTATTCGCTGGTCTAGTGAAATCAAATGTAATTTCTCCATTATTGTCTCTGTTGGGTCTATTGAAATCAAATGTAACTTCTCCATTGTTGTCTGTATTGATGCCATCAGTGCATGGTAGATTCGGGGAGCATCCATTAAAGGTGCAGGGTAGACGATTTTAGAACAGAATTCCCATTGTCACCAAGATTTTGTGATCTGCTGCCAAACTTATTCCAATTCCTATATTGATATACTGATTTGATCCAAGCTCTCTTATTGAATTCTCATTCAATGAGCATTCTCAATATTATGCTTCAATAGAGTCAATGCTTTTACTCCCTGTATGGAATAACCATCTCAAGAAAATAATCTCATGAATTTTGATAATAGAGTGTGGGGACCTCATGTGACAAGGGGATCAATGACTTTTGATTAGCGTGGCTGATCTGTTGGAGAATGTGTATTCTCCATATAGCTGACTCCTTGTAATTGGGATAAAGGTTTGTTGAATTGTTCTTCTCCATGTTTATGGAATCTTGATGTTGTTGATTATTTTTTTTCTTCATGCAGTTCGGGGAATGATGTACTACAGAAAAGCTTTGATGCTTCAGACCTATTTGGAAAGGATGACCGCTGAAGGTTCGCAATTTGAACTTCAGTTATGTTTTTGTGCGTATTTTCTGTAACCTCATATTGTGCGAATGGCAGATATGGAAGCTTCACTTTCCACTAAAGACGCAACTAATACTCAAGGTTTCGAGTTATCTCCCGAGGCACGAGCTCATGCAGATCTGAAATTTACATATGTTGTTACATGTCAGATATATGGGAAACAGAAAGAAGAACAAAAACCTGAGGCTGCAGACATTGCATTGCTAATGCAGAGGCATGTTACTAGCAATTCATATATTTGATTTTTTGAATTTTCTTTGAAAGTATTTTAATTGTGTATTTTTTGTTTGAATTCCATCATATTTGTGTCAACTACTCATGATGTTCTGGATTTTCTGTTGATTGTTGATTTTGTTATATACTTGTAGAAATGAAGCTCTTCGAGTTGCTTTTATTGACCTTATTGAGACTTTAGAGGATGGTAAAGTGCACACGGAATACTACTCCAAGCTTGTGAAAGCTGACATCAACAGCAAAGACAAGGTTCATAAATAATTCCATGTCCTTGTTACCTATTTAATCCCTATTATCTTTTGTTTATTTTCATATGGCCTCGTTTGGCATCTAGCTAAAAAAGTCACATTTTTTTCATAACTTTTTGTCTTTAGTTAATTTTTATATATATATTTTTTAAATTTGTGTCAAAATGATTTACTTTTCCAGTCCGTATAGCATAGAAGAATCTAAATTTTTTTTTTTGAAAAAATCCAAAAAATCCCTTATTTTTTTAGTGGACTTTTTTTTTCAAATTTATTTATTTATTATTTTTTACTTTTTTCGTTTGTCTAGTCAAGTAGAACTTAAAAGTCTAAAGCTTTTTGAAAAATTTAAAAGAAAAAAAAAAGGTTCACTAAAAATGAAGAAAAGTCAACAAAAAAGACCACTAAAAACCCAATCCCAAACACCTTAATCATTTATGTCCAAATGGTATTCATTTTTTTTATTTATTTTGAGGATTGGACATTGAAAATTACAGCTTAAACAATCAGAACAATTTTTTGCGCTTGTTTTACTGATTCATATCTCCTTGTATTTTGTTTTTGTTCTCTATTCTAGTTTTGAAGGGGAGAACTAGTTTGAATCCTTAGTTTGAAATCAAAGTGGAAATTAATTGTCATGATTAAATCCCGTCCATAAGGCGTCTTTCGTCAAAACAAAGAATGGACTAAGATATATCAAGGCTTAACAATGGAAACTTTCATTGTTAATTCGTTAAGTCCATTAGAGCAGTGCATAGTCAAATGAGATGAACATGCAAACTCACTTTCACGAATTCTCTTAATATTTACATGTACAAAATCTGTAGAATACAAGTAGTACCAGCATTAATATATAACTCTTACAAACTATTACAAGTCAAACATGTTCTCTCTCATAAATACAAAAAAAGTCTCAAATATGGAACTTGCCAAAGGCCTCCAAAAATAGACTCCTCAAAACCGAGTCTCTACCGCTGCTCCTCATACTGATTGCTTACATACATATAAGGGTGAGGGGTGCGCCATAGGCCAGTGAGTAATATCAAAGTAAAGTGGTAAATGAATGAATCCCAATCTCATTTCGAAAGTGTAATTTCTTAATAAATTTCAAAGTATCCGAACATTTCATAAGATTATCTCATATACAAAACATGATAGTATGGTACATCTATTAGAACATCATAATAGAATAACCGACCCGGGTACTAGTTAGACAACCCCACCCTCACGAGATCTCAACAACGGCCATGGTGCATAAAGGCGTCCTCCAATGGCTAGGACTATCTAAGGAAGCCATCATGCCATTAGTATATTCATACAAAGCTATAGGATATCCATTCATTTGCAATAAAATAAGGATTTCATGAATCATAGGATATCACCAAGTTTTCCAAAACTAGCTTTTAAACATAACTTTAACAAAATATTACTCACAATGGCTCGTGCACAGCTATGCTCCACTTGGTCTCCACCTACACAACAAGCATACATGCATCGATGAAATGAAAGAAAGGCTACTTAAATTAACTTAACTTTGATTTTTCTTCTCTAATCAAACATGCTTCAAGTCGGTTTCTAGTCGTGTTTAATTTTTCTTTAGGTTCAAAACTCGTATAGGTTAAAAGGAACGAAAAGAACGCGAATCGAGCAAGTGCCCTGTTTAGCCGCATGTGCGTCAGAATCTGTCCGCACATGCCGAAACAAAACAGTCTCCATCCAAGGTTTGGCAGCATGTGTGCGGTGGCCTTGGCCGCACATGCAGTGGTTCTGCAGTGGCTAAATTCGACTTGGCCACTTGTGCGGTTGTGGAGCAGATTTTCAGGTTCAAGGCGTTCTTGGTGTTCCTAGCTTCATTTTCTTCACCTAAAAGTCTCAAAACATGATATCTAAGGTACCAAAACATGAACAAATGATGTATGTTTCATAGAAGAATTCAAAGTTTAATGAATCAAAACAAGATTTTCTCTCAAAATTCTCGAACTTATTCTCTGTTCAAACCTTCTCCCATCTCTTCATTTTCAATGCTTCAAATTACGATGTCTTAGGTTCCAAAGTATGAAATAATGATACAAGATCCGTGGAAAATCATCTGTATGCAATAATTTCAAAGTTAGATAAACTAAATGCACAATTTAATTCAATAACTCTCCAACCCTAATTAATCATGTTTAGTTCCTAATGTTCATTAGCCTAATTAATCTTGCTTGGCTTTAGTTAACCTAGCTTAGTTTTTGCTAATCCCACTTAATTTCTAATAAAGTACTCATTAGACTAAGATCATTAAGCTCCTCAATTAGGGCTTCCTGAAATTGTTCAGTACTCAAGTTCAAATTAAATCCCTTAACTATTCAACACCTTCCAAATTCTCTAGGCTTTTCCACTAAAGGTATTCCTATTCACATTCTCCTTTCAAAGTTCTCTTCTAAAGTAGCATATCACATGTATCATACAAGCAAGGTAAGAGGATTTTCTAATATGAATGAATGCATGAATGCTATGTCAGCAATGCAAGATGTGGGTGTTACATTAATAATCGTGGAAAACATAACATCTTGTTTGTTTTTTAGCATTATAAAATGGACTGATTAAGTTATTTAAATAAAGAGAAAGAAATGAAAATGATGAAATTTGTACACAAGTAACTATAGGAGCAAACATAGATCAGGAGTGAAATTAAATTTATAAATGAGAAACCATTTTTCTCCATTCTTTCATTTTGCTTGGGTACTAGGGAGTGGAGACTGTTTTTGCCCTCTTTTGTCTGATAGAAAACAACTTATAATGGTTTAAAGTGATTTTGGCTGACAGGATATTTTTTGGATGGTGACTTATTATTCTCTTGGGTTTTGGGATGATCTAAGAAGTATGGACACACACACGTGACACAACATGCATACGACACGGACATGCCAACAAGCTAATTTTCAAAAAATGTAGGACACAACATGTGAGGGACACGCATGAAATAGATAATTTTATATATTTATTATATGTTGTATTTATGAATGTATCATTCAATGATAATAAAAAATGCAATATGACACTAATCCATATAAATTTATATGGTTTTTATTTTATTATTGTATCTTAATTTGTTTTGTTCAAACTTATAATTAGTTTCACATGTGTCTAAACGATAGACACGTGTATTTAAGAGATACACATGTGCGTCCTCCAAGTGTCCAAAGCGTGTCCGGGTCTTTAGAAAATAGGACACGTTTTGAAGAGTGTCGGACACATGTCAGGGAAGTGTCCAAGGAGTGTCGGTGTCCGACACGGACACAACACAGATATGTTACCTTCTTAGAAGTGTCCGTGCTTCTTAGGGGATGATGTTGATATGGTTCTATTTTGGCTTATTCAGTTTTGGTTCCAGTTCTTTGTCAAAAAGATGGTGAAGAAGAAAATGAAACTGGTTTGTTCATGTGAAAACTATAGGCTACAGAGAAGAAAAAGATATTTGTCTTACTATACTTGGTTTCAGGTATTTGTGCCCAATGCCCCTCGACATGGCAGTGGAAAGAGTATTGTTAGAATTTACCATCACCTACCACCACTACCACCTCACCTACTCCACTAAACCTAACCCACTACACCACTACCACCTCACCTACTCCACTAAACCTAACCCACTACACCACTATCACCATCCACTACACACCATCCACTACACCTACATCTATATAAGGAACCATTTGTAATAGACAGAAAATATTAAGATACATCAATCAATAATACAATTCTCTATTTCTCTTTATACATTAAATTTCTACATGGTATCAGAGCAAGGTTAAGAAGCTAGTAATTCTGCTTCACCGGCGGGCGGCAGCCTCGCCTTGGCCGCCCGCCGGACTTCTACACATACCTTGAATTTTTTCACTAACAAGGCCCGCCATGTTGCTATACAACCATCACCTTAAGATCAGCTGTGATTCATGATCCGACGGTCCAATTTTGTTACTGCTTTTCAACTTCAATAGAACGTACAACTTCCGTATCTCTTTCACTGGACTCGCCGGAGTCATCCGCCGACGGTCTCGGCGACGAGCTCTACCATACAAGAGGACCCCACCAAGTTGGTTGAAGATCTCTTCTCAGGATGTTGAGGATAACATCTGCAAGTTTGCTAAGAAAGGCATGACCCCTTCTCAAATTGGTGTCATTCTTCGTGATTCTCATGGGATTGCCCAGGTGAAGAGTGTCACTGGAAGCAAGTTTTTTTTTGCGTATTCTCAAGGCCCATGGTCTGGCCCCTGAAATACCTGAGGACCTGTACCACCTCATTAAGAAAGCAGTCGCAATCCGGAAGCATCTGGAGAGGAACAGGACGGATAAGGATTCCACGTTTAGGTTGATCCTGATTAAGAGCAGGATCCACAGACTTGCTCGTTACCACAAGAAGAAAAAAAAAAAAAAAAAAAAAAAGCTTCCACTCGTCTGGAAATACGAGTCTACCACTGCCAGCACTCCACTTCTATAAAGATGAGACAATTAATGTTGGAACAGACATCTGCTAAAGCCATTGCCCCACATGGGCATGACTCTCACCGCCCACTTTCTGCATATAATATAACCCACTCTCTATCTGATGTTTGTCCTCCACAATGGACAACCACCCACATGCCTTCTCTCTCTCATGTTTCCACTGTCCAACCCACCATTTTTTAATCACTCCACTCTCTCTCCTCACTTTGCATCCACCGCCCAAACTTTTTTATTATACAGCTTATTGGTGCACTCCTTGTTCCCCACTTTCGTTATTTTATATATATCTATATATATCTCTTTTTATTATATTATATTAAAAAAAAAAAAAAAAAAACATCATCATCTCTCCTCCGTCTGCTTTCCAACTCCATTATTTTTTATTTATTTTCTCCAAACCATTTTCCTTATTTTCCCATCTTTCATTTTTTATTTCAATTATATTTTTATTATTTCTTTCTTTATTTTTCTTTCACATTATTTTTAATCTTTTTCCACTTCCATTCATACCATATAGCTTTGCACACCAAACCATATTTTATTCATCTCAGGGATCCACCCCGATCACAATTTTAGACAAAAAAAAAAAAAAAAAAAAAAAAAAAAAAAAAAAAACACAACAACAGCTTTGTTTTCTTTTCTGCAGCCGGCCACCAATCGACCTCACTTCTTCGCCTATTCCGCCGGTCTCTTCTTCTTGCCTCCGTCCTGGGCGGCCCTTGACGGTGTTGCCTCCGTGTTTCCTTGTCCACCGAGCACAGTCACTCCCCCATACTCTTCCACTGCAGCATATGGCGGACCTCCGAATCGGAATATCACGGTGGCCTTCCGCTTCAGCTCCTTATTTTCCGCCTTTAGCACACTTATCTCTGCTCGCGCATCCTTATACATGCGTTGGAGCAGAGCCAGCTGGGAGTTTAACTGCTGCACCTCATTTGCCCTACTCTGCAGCCGGTTCGACAAGTTTGTAACCGCAGTCATGGTTTCCACACATGACTTCAAAGTATACTGATTGGCCTCCACATCCGACTGCACTGCCATTCTTTGCTCCACAGACCGCATCGGAAAGTTCAACGGAGCAAACTCCGGGGCGCTTGGTTGAGGTTCCAGTGCCACCGCACCAGTTATTTCTCTTGTGGACTCGTTCAGTTCTGGAAAGAGCGTGAGCAGACCACGGGAAGAGGAGGCCATGTTCTGGGTAGCTGGACGGGAAGAAGAGGCCATGTTGCTGAGTGTTTCAGAGACGGGTTGGTTACAGAGTATTACAGAGTTTCTCTCTCAGCAAAGGAAGAGTTTTTTTCAGAGGTTTCTCTCAGTTTTTCTGTCTCAGCTTCTGCCTCAGCCTCAGCCTCCGTCTTGGTTAAATAGCCGAGGCAGCCACGCGTATCGCGCGCCACTTGACGCCAGACGACAAACGGGCGCGCCAGCCAAGGCACTCACGTGCCTCGCCATCATATCTGGCACGCCTTTTTATGTATTGGGCACGCCTTTTGATGGCACGCCTTTTGAAAGATTGGGCACACCTTTTGAGGGTGCGACTTTTTAGGGGTCCGACAAGACTCTGTAAACTGTCCCGACATTTGATTCCGGTTAGCTTTTCCAAGGGTCCGACAAGACTCTGTAAACTGTCCCGACATTGATTCCGGTTAGCTCCTTCAAGGGTCCGACAAGATTCTGTAAACTGTCCCGACATTGATTCCGGTAAGCTCCTTCAAGGGTCCGACAAGACTCTGTAAACTGTCCCGACATTGATTCCGGTTAGCTCCTTCATGGGTCCGACAAGACTCTGTAAACTGTCCCGACATTGATTTCGGTTAGTTTCTACAGGGGTCCAGCAAGACTCCGTAAACTGTCTCAACAACTGTCAGAACATTATCTGCTACAACGGTCCGACATGACCCCATAAACTGTCTTCTACATCGGTCTGACACAACCATCCAGTGTCCTCTCCAACGTTATGACACCACCATACAGTGTCTTCACCATTGGTCTGACACGACCATACAGTGTCTCTTATCCTCTTTTATTTTTTATGTATTTTCTTCTTTTGTTCCTCTCTTCAAACTCAAGTTGGTTAGTTTCTATCCTCCTTGAGTTTGCGGGGGGCTGTTAGAATTTACCATCACCTACCACCACTACCACCTCACCTACTCCACTAAACCTAACCCACTACACCACTACCACCTCACCTACTCCACTAAACCTAACCCACTACACCACTATCACCATCCACTACACACCATCCACTACACCTACATCTATATAAGGAACCATTTGTAATAGACAGAAAATATTAAGATACATCAATCAATAATACAATTCTCTATTTCTCTTTATACATTAAATTTCTACAAGTATCTAGTTTGGAATCTTACATTGTGTGGCTTGGTGTGATTTGTAATATTTCTTGTTGGTGTCTGATCCTGCATGGAGCATTTAATTTCTTTTTGTCATGCAGTACAAATTTAAATTTTTCATGTTATATGTAAAATTGATCTTCAGAATAATTTGGTGCTTGTTTTTGTAGTATTAGTGGTGGTGCTCTTTTGGCTTCACTTTGCTATTATAATGTGATAGATGGATAGATGTTTGTCCTCTTTGCAATACTGTTCTCATGAATGGGCGATCTTCATTGTTGAACTTTTTTTGTTTCCTTCGGTTTTATTTTGCAGGAAATCTACTCCATAAAGTTGCCTGGAAATCCTAAACTTGGTGAAGGGAAGCCTGAAAATCAGAACCATGCTATCGTATTCACTCGTGGAAATTCAGTGCAGACAATTGACATGAATCAGGTCACTAAATGTTGCCTAGCTAATTTGAAAAATTCTCAAGGACTTGTTGCATGTTTTTCTTGTGCTATTGTATGTGTATGCGTAAATATAGTGTTTTTCAGTTGCAAATAATGTTGATTTGATGGACAGTCTCTTATTCCTTCAGTGACCACATGTATTACTACCTTGACAAACATGGTTATTCCGATGTACCTATATTTCATGTCACTTGGTCATCTCTGCCTCACTGCAAATCTGTACTTGGGGAGACCACTAGATTAGTCTTGTACCTGTGATAATTCTTTTTTCCTTCAGATATATTGATACCTGTCACTACTCTTAATTCCTACTCTAGCTGGAACAATGATTTCTATTATTCCAACCCATTATATGACAAGGAGAACCACCCCTTCTTCAAAATCCTTATTAAATAAATGGCCTAATTGATCATCTCACTTGATATTACTTATGAATGTTTGCTAGTCTGCAGAGAAATGGCAATCAACCCATATATGCTTCGTACCCTTATGAAATATAGGTTTAATTGCAATCTATATCTTATTTGAGTATCTTAAGACATGCAGCAGAGACATGAAACATCGTTTCACTGGCAGCCTGTACCATGGTTCTAGATGTGGCTTTGTTGCTTGACCAAGCTATCAGTCTGTTTCTTACTGTTCTCTTGAAGTAGATCAGAAGGAATGATGGGAAATTAACAAGCTACCTATTTATGTG
This sequence comes from Camellia sinensis, assembly GCF_055761805.1. NCBI lineage: Eukaryota > Viridiplantae > Streptophyta > Magnoliopsida > Ericales > Theaceae > Camellia > Camellia sinensis. Next base: position 8,108,939 of record NC_138974.1, on the reverse strand, counting down.
AGAAAAATCCAATAATATCAAGAATTCTAGAAGGTCAAAGCGCTAGACTTTTTGCCAGGTCCTCCTTTTAGTTATTTCAGAATTTGTCAGATGGCCCTCTGAATGAATCGATTGAAACACCAATAGCAAATATGATATGTGGTGGTCTCGTACTTGCGTATATTAGCTTTCCTAAATGCTTCCTATAATACAATTCTCGAACAACCGACATTCATCAAACCTGACCTGTTCATGTAAACAGGTCTGGCTCCTTCAAATGTTAGTTTCCTCAAGTCATAATTGACCTATTTTCTCCTAGCATTATAAAGTCCCTCTAAGATTGTTCCACACCCATGTCTGGAAAGTATCTAATCCAAGTGTTCTGAAACTGTGCTTCCTAATAATCCTTGGAAAAGGAAATTTGTTGAAATATTTTGATTAACAAACCTCTAATTAATCCTCATTAGTGTACTGTGACTATTTTGAGGTTGTGGTTGCTCTATATAGTACACTACGACTTTGTAACTTTCTCAACAGTTTCATCATTTGTTGCATTATTTTATTGTTCTTCCTCATTGTTTTTGGTTTAGGATAATTATTTTGAGGAAGCTTTGAAGGTGAGAAATCTTCTTGAAGAATTCCATTGTGACCACGGGATTCGTCCTGCTACCATTCTTGGTGTAAGGGAACATGTTTTTACGGGAAGGTTTGTATCCATCTAGTTACCTGTCTGTTTACTCCTATGATTCCACTGACTTACAATTACATGATTTTCAACCTGAGCTATGCAGTGTGTCATCATTAGCCTATTTCATGTCCAGTCAAGAAAGTTGCTTTGTAACTCTTGGTCAGCGTGTTCTAGCAAATCCTTTGAAGTAAGTTCATGTTTATCATGCAATTGACCTGGTAAGGTTTTTGTTATTGGAGCTTAGATATTAAAATTACTTTTCAGGGTCCGTATGCATTATGGTCATCCAGATGTATTTGATAGAGTTTTCCATATAACCCGGGGTGGTATTAGCAAGGCTTCTCGTGTAATCAACATTAGTGAAGATATCTTCGCAGGTATGCATGTTTTTCTTAACAAGACATCATTTGATTGGGATGATCATCTTTAGTTTGTTAATATGTTTCATATACAAGTTATCCAAATGTTGGTGACGTAAGAAGCGCATACATGGACATAGACATGCAAGACGACATGGACACACTGGCATGACCATTTTCAAAAAATATACACATCATGTGGAGGTCACACTCAAAATATGTAGTTTTATATATTTATTATTCCGTCCTTCCCATATTGTGTGTCCCTTTTGGTAGTTCCGACTTTTTAAGGGGAATGTAATGCATTCAAATTATGTAAAGGTTATAATAGCCCTTACAATGTCGTTATAAGACCATTATTGTTGTTATGCTATGAAGCACGGGCACGTTAGAATAGGTGCCATAGCGGTGTTAAACACGCGGACACGTCGGAGACACGTACGGGACACGCCATTTGGCTTGTCCCTTTAATTTTTTATTTTTTTTTGCAAGAGACACGCCGGGGACACGGTTTAGGCTAGAAAAATTTAGAGTTTTAGCCCTAAATCTCAAACTCAGAAGAGAAGAGAAGAGGTGTACCTTCGATTCGAAGAAGTGTACCTCAGATTGTTCGAAGAAGGAGCCACCTCTGGCCTCTCGTCTCTCACCTCTCGCCTCTTTGCTTCTTTCTCTCTCTCGCCTTTTCGTTTCACTCTTCTGTCTTCTCTCTTCTCTCTTCTCCTCGCTTCTGTCTTCTCTTTTCTCTTTCTCTACCTTTTCTTTATTTATTTTTTATTATAATTATTGTAAGTGCTAAATAAAAGCATTAAATAAAGAAGATGGGGGAAGAAGTTGAGGAGGTTGCTGGGTCCTCTCATAAAATAGTAGTTACTTCTTGGGATTATAATTTTTTTTTCTTTATATTTATAATTATTTTAATTTCTTTATTTTTTTTTTATAAATATAAATGTAATAGTTTATATATATATTGAATTAATGTTAATTTTTATTAATTTTGATTGTTTGGTAACATAATATTAATCTAAATAGTAAATATATATTTAAAAAATAAATAAATTATCGTGTCTCTTGACATGTCTGTGTTTCCATTTTTTTGAAATCACTGTGTCCATATGCGTGTCCGTGTTTGTGCTTCATAGTTGTTATGTTTATGTTTTCAGCAGATTTTGTGTATAAGGTCACTTTTTCTCATTTTTTTCAGTTGTTGAAATCATATAAAAGACATGTAACTTACATTAAAATTTTAGATCTGCATGATTTAAGTGCCTGATTGTTAAGCTCTAGAAGATTTGAGTTGCTATTAGGCTAAATGGGCATATGATGGGAAAAGAAAAAAAAAATTCAGGATAGTTGATTTGCTAGAGATAAATTCCCATATCTAGAGATACAAGAGCTAAAGCTCTGAGTTGCAATCTCAAAATATCAAAAGTTAGTTATAAGGAGGCTAACCACCTATTGATGGACATAGGCTAGCTCAAGCAAAAGCTAATTCATATCAGCACTCCCTTTCTTAAAAGAACTTATTTTGTAGTTAGGAGAATACAAAGACACAAGATTAGTTTGCAACATAAGCCACCAAATGTTGGATATTAAAAGTATAGATGTTCAAATGTGGAGGTTGTTAGATCGTCAATTCTCCCAAAAACTTAAGTTGGGAAAAATGGGCCCTAACAATCAAACTATCCGATACCCTTCCTCACGTGCAGACCCCATCTTGTACATGGAAATGCAACATTCATGAAGAAAGAATGCAAATGGGGACCAAATGCAAATGAAGAGACTTGAACCCAAGCTTTGATGCTATGTAGCATGACAATTCTATGCTCTAACCCCCTTAAACAACTTTATGCTTGAAGATAATCTGTATACCATTTATTGTTGTTAAATGCAGGGTTCAATTCAACATTGCGTCAGGGAAATGTTACTCACCATGAATACATTCAGGTAAGGTTGGGTCTGTTTGTTTAAAAATGTAGTCAAAAGAATTCTAACTGAGAATTTATACAGGTTGGCAAGGGACGAGATGTTGGGCTCAATCAAATTGCCTTATTTGAAGGGAAAGTTGCTGGTGGTAATGGCGAACAAGTTCTTAGTAGGGATGTTTACAGACTTGGGCAGCTTTTTGATTTCTTCCGAATGATGTCATTTTATTTTACCACCGTCGGATACTATTTTTGCACTATGGTATGTTATTTATGCCATCTTGAGCTGTGAATCTCTGCAATGTTGTAAGCTTTGATTGAAAGGAGTGTTGGAATCTGTTGCTGCAGGATTGGAATGTTAGTTTTTAAGGATAATGTTAATTGTTTATTGGTTTATTACTTCTTTGTTTCATGTATCTGCAAAAAAAAAATATTAATTTTTTTGGGAGGGGAACCACTTAATTAGTGACTTTCTTGTGAATTTATTTTCTTGATATTGGTTGTGCTAAACATGTAATAGTTGTTTCTGTTTAGTGTCTAGAACTTGATGATCTTGATGTCATCTATTTTTATACAGTTCTCTTTCACATCAGTGCTTGGATCTGCTTATTATCATTTACTTTGGTGTTACTTGTCTGGTTCACATGCATAAATGGTGCTGCCGAAGAATATGATTTAACTGACGAAAGAAGAGTGAGATTAGAAACGAACTATGTATGCAGTACTTGATGTTCTTTGAGAATTTGATATATATTGTTGGACCCATTCGCTAATAGCTTTAGCTTTGCAGATGATTGTTTGCTTGACACATTATTAACTATGAAGCACAGATACTAAAAAAAACTATACGTGTACATTGTATACAATACACGAGTAGAATGCTGCATGTTATAATTACTCAAATAAAAGCTGAATCCCTGACAGGACTTCTTACTTATGTGCAGTTAACTGTGCTGACTGTGTACATTTTCCTTTATGGGAGGGCATATTTGGTAAGTTTTATTTTTGGATTTAATCTCCGAAGTATTTAGTATTGCTGTAGTTACAGAATGCCAGCACTGATTTTTCAGTGGTCAATTTTTTTGCTAATCACTTGCAAAGGCATGGGGTGTGCACTTGCTTGCCTTGAGAAACATTAACCAGTAATATAGCGCTTAGGTGTTTTGATGCATTTATCTTTAATTGGCATCTTTTATTTACTTTATCTATCTTTATATATATATATATATATATATATATTCCTGATTGCAGTTTAGGAGATTATGACATGATCTTGTTTCAGGCGTTATCCGGAGTCGGTGAATCCATACAACAGAGAGCTGATGTTCTGAATAATGCTGCTCTGAATGCTGCTCTTAATGCACAGTTTCTCTTTCAAATTGGTATTTTCACTGCTGTGCCAATGATCTTGGGTTTCATCTTGGAGCAAGGATTTTTCAGGGTATATTTTTTTAATTATGAATGATGTTAATGCACATATAGTGTGACAAAATTGTTATTTGCAATTAATTTTAACGAGTTAATGTCCTTGGTTCTAGTGAACTATCATTTTCCGTTTGGTACGTTTATATTGTGGACATTTTTTTTTTTTTTTAAATTGCTAATGTATTATGTCAAATTTCACTCCAAATTTCATGATTGTTGCCAGTACTCGTATAATTAATTGAGAGTACAAAAATGAAGAACTTATTGTAGTTAAACATTTCCTGTTAATGTTCTTTTCCAGTTTTGGGAAAATTAAAGTATTTCCTGATCTACTTGTGTCTAGATTGAAGACAAAAAATTGGCAGCTGTACATGTTACCTTTACATTTTCATTTGTCTTTGTTTTTAAAGAGAACTTTTCACTGGGATTGTGCAAGTGATGCCAAAAGGAGTTGGATTGTGGCTGAGAGAATCAGTTTTAAGTTTGATTAAAAACTATTCTGCCCAAGACAAGACGTATTGAAGCAGGAATAACATAGCTAAGTTCCAAAGAGATAGGGCACAGCCTTCTTTGAGTTGAAAGCAATTAGGATGCACTCTAGAGAAAAAGTTTGTAGGGGAATAACATACAGTTGATAAAATATAAGTAAAATATGATGAGCTTGCAGAAAATTAAACATTTGTAAAGCATGTGCTTTATGTTTAAAAAGAAAAATAATGAAACTAGTGGTGCAACCTTCTATGTGGTGTATCTTCAAGAAAATGATATTTGGTTTTCCTTTCCTCATTCCTTATGAGATCAATTGGTGCCAAAGAGGCTTATTCAGCTATTCTCCGTGTGTGTGTGTGTGTGTTGTTATTATTATTATTATTTTCTGTAGGGGTGCAAGTGTGAACAAGTACTTTGTGATAGTATTGTTTAATATTTTTTGTAGATAACATACTTGAAATGTTGCTTGGGTTGCCTCTATGTTTACTTCATACACAAGCTTTATATTTGCCCTTGACATTTTCTATTTTTGAGCTTAAACCAAGTTTTTTAACTGTCTCACTTCCGGCTTTGTTTTGATTGCTGCCTCAGGCTGTTGTTAGTTTTGTCACTATGCAACTCCAACTCTGTACCATCTTCTTCACATTCTCCCTTGGCACAAAAACACATTATTTTGGCCGCACTATTCTCCATGGTGATGCAAAGGTTGGTTCATTTACTCTATTGCTGTTACTTATTCTTCTGCCTTGGACATTTATGATTATCTCTAATTGCTTAACAGTATCAAGCAACGGGTAGGGGATTTGTGGTCCGCCATATCAAATTTGCAGAGAATTACAGGCTTTACTCTCGGAGTCATTTTGTGAAAGGGTCTCTCTCTCTCTCTCTCTCTGTGTGTGTGTGTGCGTGTGTGTGTGTGTGCGTGTGTGTGTGCGAGCCCCTGGAAATAAAGCGTTTACCTATTTTATTATCTTAATGTCTTCAGAATGGAAGTTGTGCTTTTGTTGGTAGTATACCTTGCATATGGATATAATGAAGGCAGTGCACTCTCCTACATCCTTCTGACTGTCAGCAGTTGGTTCATGGCTATTTCTTGGCTTTTTGCTCCCTATTTGTTTAACCCCTCCGGTTTTGAGTGGCAGAAGTAAGGGTTGTTTCATATATATATATATATATTCACTTTCTGCACAATATTATGTGATGACATTTTTTTCTCTCCCTGTTTTTGTTCTGTTCTAGGACCGTAGAGGACTTCAGAGATTGGACAAATTGGCTTCTTTACAGAGGTGGAATCGGAGTTAAGGGAGGAGAAAGTTGGGAAGCTTGGTGGGATGCAGAACTGGTATTACTTTTGCATCTAGTTTAATGAGCTGATCAATATTGAAATATTGGAGTCTGAATATTACGTGCCTAGACGGGCTGAATAGGCTAATCAATTAAAAAACCTAGTTTTATGTTCAATTTTAGCTTTTTAACCCAATTAGCATATGAACAATCAATCACATGAGTACACAAGATGTTACAGGGAAAAGCCGAAAGGGCAAAAAACCACGGTCCCAACACTCAGCAAAAAATCCACTATGAGATCAAAGAGTAGAAGACATAGTTGAGAGGACTTACAACTGTTACCTAGTTTTACCTAACACAGATGACTTGTGGTTCTCCACGAGCACAACTTGACTCAATCAGCCTTCTTGATCTTCTGGACACCATAAAGCAGCAGTCTCAATCTCAGTTGTTGAACGGCTCCGATTACCTATCCGGTCTTGATTGTAGAACGAACAATGCAATAATGCAGAGTTTTTGAAAGGGTTTTGTGGATTTTTGAAACTAAAATCGTATATATTCTCTAGAGTGTATAAAATATTTTTGCATTGAAAGCACAATGATCGGGATACTGTAAAATGAATTACGGAGGTCTTTATATAGAAAACAAGTTTCCAAAACCAATACATGATAGTTTTTATATTCTTTTTAAATTCTTTTTATGAAAAATCTTAACCAATGCAACTGAAAAACAAAACCAATTTATGATAGGTTTTTGTATTTTTTTTCACTTTTTTTTGTGAAAAACCTTTTTCAATGCAACTGAAACATATGTGAAATCTTTATCTGAACTGATAATGGAGTGAAGCTTTAACATCAGTGTGTAGGGTTGACTGATTATGATAATTTACCAAACTGCCCTCACAGTTCTAAAATATTCTAACACTCCAATAAAAATTGCTTTCGTCCACAAAAATTGCCAACATAAAATATTCTGTAACAAATATAATTCTCAGTTTTCTTTTATTGTTTCTAGCCCTTGCAATGCTTTATAGTTAGATAAAGTCGTCGTTGTTCATGTAATGCAAATCTCTTGTTCAACATAGTCTTTTGAGATTTGTTATGATGGTCAACTTAGAAGCATGACTCGAAAACATTGATGGAACAATTTTCAAAAAATGTAAGGTGGCACGTGGGCTATATGCACAAATACATAGTTTTGTATATTTATTACATATCATATATATGATTATTTCATTCAAAGACAAGTATATATATATATATATATAAAAGAAACACAACACAACACAAAATTTTAAAGTTTAAAGAATAATTTATTATAGGTAATAGCAGTGTTGTCAGCACCTTACACTTCATGATATGTATGATATGATTCAATACTTTTTAGAGGTAAATTGATACTATCGTTAATACATATCTTAAATTAAATGTATCTTATAATACATGTACACCTTGGCGGAGCCCAAAAAAGATTATCACAAAAGTGATGAGTACCCTCGGTATCATTGGAAACATCACCACTGTCAGTAGGAGGTAGGAGATGTTGCACCGTCTCAGTTAAAGCGGCAAGTTGCCTTCTCATCTCGGCAATTTCATCTCTTTGATATGGAACCCCATTATCCCTTCCAACCGGAGGATTGACCTCAGCATCATCACCCAAATGCAGATCTCAAGTCCTACCACAGCCACTCCTACAACCTCAGCCTTGTTGAGCCATTGAAAACAAACAGTCCAATACAAGAATATTACCCCAAAATCACAAAGAATCAAAGAAATCGGTGCACAATAACACCAACCAAGAATGTAGTGCAACACATCAATAGTAAATTCATTCAAGAAGTTCAATATCAAAGAAAGCAATCGAAGAACAATTGAAGAACAAGCATAGAAAATCATATTCCACTTTCCCAGCCAAGTCGAAAACAAGAACTAGAGAAATCCAAAATTCTGAACTTGCTAATTGAATCTCGAAGACCAGCAAGACCAGTCGACTTTGAAAACAGCCAAAACTTTACCCAGATGTCGAATGAAGATCTGCGATACCCATAACCAATTTCTCTGATCGAAAAATCTTGATGGGTGATTCAAAACAAGCAAGTCGAACCATGATTCAAGTTCGAATCATGATGTGATCAGCAAACTTCGAATGACGACATGGCCCATGAGCAAGGCACTTGTGATGTCTTCAAGCTTCAAATCGCAAAGTGTTCTCGGCATGTGATCTTGCTGTGATCAACGGACTTTGATTCATGAAGACGTTTTAATTCGCATCGCAATCGTGCTCTCGATACTGAAAATGGAAGTCAATTTTGCAGCTTCTTGGTTCACTTCTACAGAATCTGAGATTTTCCAAGTGCTACAACCCAGAGAGAGAGGAGCAGAGACAAACCTGAATCTGAGATTTCCAGGTGCTGCGATTGAAATTCCTCGTGGGTTAATCAACCTAGGTCAGTTTCTAGGTGATGAATCTTGAAAATTGAAAGAATAAGATCTAAATCCTATTCCTCTTATACCAAAATGATGGGATCCCAGAACAAGAGAGAGAGAAATTAGGGAGAGAGGAACCCTATGGGTTCTAGAGAGAGAATATCGAGAGAATATCTCAATATCAATCAATTATCATACATAAAAGTTAGTTACAAATGATCTCTGCTTCTCTAGACACTGACTCACATGTTAGGCACTTGTCCTGCATCACATCATCTTTTCATTTCAAAGACACGGTTACGATTCCCATAAGAGATAGATGCTTATTCCCTAATGCTTTTGGTTAGTGTTCATTGTTGAGTGATCACACGTTATCTGATTGGAAAAGGTGCTCAGAAAGCTTCCTGTCTCCCATCAAGCGAGACAAGAACTCCCCTTCTCAATAATGGACTTCCTTGAATTCTTCCTTAGTCTTAGATGTCTTTCCATAGGTAATCGAACCTAGGTACCAACTTTGGTGCATTCTTTGCATTAACAACAGCCACTTATAGTTTCTTGGGATGATGGAATGGTGGCAAAGTTCCAAAATAGTGATTGTTTTGGAGGGTTAATTATGCCATGACCCCTTGAACTATTAGCGAATATCAAGCTGATTATGGATGTATTTGTACGTTTTTCATCTATGAACCTGTATATTTTGATCCCATTAATTATAAAAATTGTATCACTTTCATCCCCTCTGGATCACCTCCAAAAGGGATGTATTTGTACATTTTTCGTAGTTGAGGAAGTCAATATGTACAAGTTCATAGATGATCAGGGTAAAGTGATTCACTAATAGTTGAGGGGGGCTTGGTGTAATTAACCCTTGTTTTGGATTTAGAAGATAATACATATTGGCAAACAAATTATCATAGAAAAGCCTTGGGTGCGTATGCATCTATTAAGGATATAAATAGTTGTTATCGCCTTGTCTAATTGTTTAAACTTTTAGATGACTTGGTGATTTAAAATTTATCGCCTTATTTGTAGTAGTTAATTAGGGTTGCGCATGGCTTTAGTTTTTTTGGGAATATGGCTTTAGTTTTTATGGCTTTTGCTTACAACTTATGAGACAAAATTTGCTTAAATAAGCTAAAAGCAAGCTGATTATCGAAAAGTTGAAGGAGGGATGCTTTTAGGTTTTGTTTTTAATTTTAAACTTTTTGCCTACAAGAAGTTGCAACAAATAGGGCCATCATGTTTTGTAATCAATAGATCTTGTATTCAAAACTTATTAACCACTATCTACGAGATAATTATAATCCTTGCAAGTTGCACATGATTTGGATGATTATGGAGGACAGTCTAGCCTCATGTGAAGATAATTATAGTACTTGCAAGTTGCACATGATTGGATGATTATGGAGGAAAGTCTAGCTCTATGTTATCAGAAAATGCTAATCCCTAGCGAATTATGTATTGGTACGCACATTCCAAAACATGGTACATTTTCATTCCAAAACGATAAATTTAGGCTTGGTTTGGGGTGATCTATATAATCCATCTTTTTATCTTTTTATCTTTTTTCTATCACATCACCTCTCTACTTTTGTGCACATCTTTTCGTAAAAAGACAAAAAGTGCACTTTTTTAGGACACCCCAAACCAACCCTAAGTGATCCAAAGCGATCCCCAAATTTTTTTCTAATATATTTCTTTAAATGTTAACTTAGGAGGGAAAAAAACCAAATATATGAACTAAAATCTAAGGTGAGTTAAGTTTTGACTAGACAAAAAATAAAAAATGGGTCATAATTTTCGTAGAAATGATTTGCTACATGAAAGAATAATTTTTTTTTTTATTGGATACTTAATTGTTAAAAGAAAATTACTCTAAAAGTACATAAAATTCTTAAGTATAATATATACAAGTCTACTCCTATCGTACCTCATTTTAGAGCATGTGGCGTAAGCTACATGTGTGGTTCTGGGCAAAACAGGGCTGTTTGAATTTTCACTATGTTCTAAGTGTTCTTAGCTTGGTTCCACGGTTAGGGCTTAAGCATATTCGACCTAAAACATGTAAATTTGATGACAAACATGAAAATTGGGTTGTTTTCCAAATCAAAAACATCAAAACTTGGCTAGGTTTCAAGAATCAAAGATCAAACTTCAAGATTTGTCAAGAATTTCAAGAATTAACTCCTTTTCCAAAACCTTTCATTTCTTTACTCCAAAACATGAATCAAATATGCAAAACTCTTGAAAATTAAAAGAACATATGGTGATAGAGGTTCAAATACATCAAGAACAACAAAAACTATTTCAAAATGATGAAATTTCAAGTTTCTTATCTTGTTTTTCAACTTAACCAAACCTTCTTCCTTCTATCTCAAATTTCTTCATTTTAAACTTAAATTGATTCTAACTTTTTCTTGGTCTTGGATGCTAGGATGGTTACTACAAGAATTTGGAAAGTAATCGCACCACCTTAGAACACTTTGTGGGATGAATTTGAGGTAGTTTCCCTTAGGTTTCTCTTTTCTCTTTTCTGTCTCTCCTCTCTTTTTCTCCTCTTCTCTAGTTTCTTCTAGCTTTTCTTCTTTGTGCAGAATTTTTTCCTCCTCATCATTTTGTTTTGTTGATTCAAGGTAAGACAAAAAAAAAAAAATGTGTAGGGCAAAAGGATTTGTTTAACTTAACCTAATCCATGTTAAGACTTATTAAACAAGGTTAAATCTTAATCTCTCCCAACTTAATTAATCCTAATTAAAGTTCACTAATTATACTAAATTATTACTAATCCCGATTAGGAAAACTCAAATAGCATGAAACAGACAAGCGCATTAGATTAAGGTCCTTAAGCACTTCAATTAGTACTAAAGCATATCACTTTAGTAGAAACGCATCTCACATATTGTAATTAATGCTCTGGTTATTGATGAGAGGCTCTTTGATCAGAGAGCTCGTATAATCATATCACATCATTCAAAAAGCTTCTTCATATGGGTTGCTTATCTTATCTCTCTCATCAATAACTCTTCTCTCTTCACTTCATTTTTCAAAATCTGAGATGTTTTCTCTCTTTCATCTATGGCTATCCTCTCTCTTTCATCACTTCATCAAAGAGAGATTTTGTTGAAATCCAAATGAAAATCAAGAATCAAATAGAGAGAGCAGACAAATGCCCCAATTAGGGATAAAACCCCCAAGGGTTAGTGTTAGATTTGCATAAAAGAAAGAAAAAGAAGAGAACTGTATATTATTCACACTCATAAACCTATTAGGGTTACACATACTTATAATAAAAGACTAAAGGAACAAAAGACATAACTATCCTTAACTACCCTTATACAATAATACTTAACACTCCCCCTCAAGTTGGTGCAAAGATATCTCTCATGCCCAACTTGCAGCAAATAGGATGGAAAACTTTACTACTAAGACCCTTAGTAAAGACATCAGCCAATTGATTTGCAGACTTCACAAAAGGCATACATATGAAACCCTTATTCAATTTCTCCTTGATGAAATGTCTGTCAATCTCAATATGCTTGGTTCTATCATGCTGAACAGGATTGTGAGCAATACTAATGGCAGCTTTGTTGTCACAGTACAGTGTCAATGGTTCACTACAAACAAACCCAATATCATTCAACAAGGACTGGAGCCACATCAATTCACATGTACCATGCGCCATAGCCCTGTATTCTGCCTCTGCACTAGATCTGGACACCACTGTTTGTTTCTTACTACGCCATGTCACTAAATTTCCCCCCACAAATGCACAATAACCGGAGGTAGATCGCCTGTCATCTATAGAACCAGCCCAATCAGCATCTGTGAATGCCTCCAACCTCAAGTGACCATGATTGGAAAATAAAATCCCTTTTCCAGGAGCAGATTTAAGATACCTCAAAATACGATACACTGCATCCAAATGAGGGGCACGAGGCTCATGCATAAATTGACTCACTATCCCAACCGCATAGGCAATATCTGGACGAGTGTGGGATAAATATATAAGTCTTCCAACAAGTCGCTGGTACCTTTCCTTCTCCACAAGATCACCAACACCACTACAAAGATGGTGATTAGCCTCAATTGGAGAATCAGCAGGTCGGCAGCCTAACATGCCAGTTTCCTCAAGAAGATCTAGAATATACTTTCGCTGAGAAAGAAAGATGCCTTTGTCAGATCTGGCAACTTCAATCCCAAGAAAGTACCGCAATGAACCAAGGTCTTTGATCTCAAATTCCTTGGCCAACAGCATCTTAAGATGTGTCACTTCTTCCTCATCATTACCTGTCACAACTATGTCATCCACATACACTATAAGCACAGTTACCTTATTTGCGTGACGTTTGACAAACATTGTGTGATCTGCATTGCTTTACTTATACCCGAACCTCAACATAGCCTTTAGGAATCTGTCAAACCAAGCCCGAGGAGATTGTTTTAAACCATATAACGCCTTTTTCAACCTACAAACTTTCCCAACTGTAGACTGAGATGAGAATCCTGGTGGTATATCCATATATACCTCCTCCTCCAAATCACCATGGAGAAATGCATTCTTCACGTCTAACTGCTGTAAAGGCCATCCCAAATTAGCTGCACATGAGAGAATAGCTCGAATGGAATTCATCTTCGCCACAGGAGCAAAGGTTTCTTGGTAATCAATTCTATATGTCTGAGTAAATCCCTTGGCCACTAACCGTGCTTTGTACCGTTCAATTGTTCCATCTGCTTTCTGCTTGATGGTGAACACCCATTTACACCCTACAGGCTTTTTTCCACTAGGAAGAGAAACCAACTCCCAAGTGTTATTCTTGCTTAGAGCTTGCATCTCTTCTACCATAGCTACTTTCCACTTAGGATCATTGATAGCTTCTGTCCAACCCTGGGGAATACATGCAGAAGACAAAGACGAAACAAAAGCACGATATGTAAAAGACAATGAATCGTATGACACAAATTTAGAAATGGGGTGTTGAGTACATGCCCTAACCCCCTTTCTAAGAGCAATAGGAAGACTCGAATCATTGACAACAGGACTCTCAACTACAGGTAGAGGGATAGACTGAGATGCATTACCTGGAACTGGCATGAGGGATGATGATGGGTTTGGTGGCACAAGAGATGCTTGCTCTTTCGGACGTCGAGAATAAGTCTTAAAATCAGCCCTGTCCAAACGACCACTAATGTCAGGCTCCACATCAAGAGAACTATTAGGCTCCCCCTCACCACAAATAATAGTCCGCTGACTAGGAAGGAAAAAAGACAACTCGTGTTGATAGGCCATCTCCTCATCCGCAATCTCATCCATACCACTACTCTCCCCCGGAGGAGATGGCGGAGGAGAAGGAAAGGACACAGCTTCACGGAAAGTGACAGCCATACTGACATACACTTTGCGAGTGTGAGGATCAGAACATTTGTAACCCTTCTGAGTAGCAGAATAACCAATAAAGACACAACGCACAGCCTTAGGATCGAGTTTCCCACGAGTACGAGGTTGCAAATGAACAAAACAGACACACCCAAACACCCGAGGAGGAAGAGACGAGGTGGGATATGCGACAGGAAGCAGTTGAAGAGGAATCTGGAATTGGAGGACACTGGAAGGCATACGGTTGATAAGGTAAGCAGCGGTAAGAACAGCATCACCCCAAAAAGACTTAGGGACATTCATGGTAAACAAGAGAGAGCGAGCAACTTCAAGAAGATGGCCATTCTTGCGTTCGGCAACCCCATTCTGTTGAGGAGTACCAACACAACTAGTCTGATAAAGAATGCCATGCTCCTCTAAGTATGCCCGAAAAACTCCATCAACATACTCAGTCCCATTATCACTACGAAGAATTTTGATTTGAGCATTAAAAAGATTGGTCACCATTTTATGAAAAGTTTGGAAACAAGAAAAAACTTCACTCTTAGTTCGAAGCAAGTAAATCCAAGTCACACGGGAAAAACAATCAATAAAAGTAACAAACCATCGATACCCAGAAGTAGAAACCACAGGGGAAGGGCCCCACACATCAGTATGAATAAGCATAAAAGGAAAAGTACTTCTTTTATTAATTGAAGGGTAACAAGTACGTTTATGCTTTGCAAGTTCACAAGCATCACAACCAAAAATACTCCTAGGACAATCACGAACAAAAGAAGGAAAAAGTTTCTCTAAAACATTAAAGGAAGGATGACCCAAACGGCGATGCCACTGATGAAGGAGAGAAAGAGAGGAGCCAATAGTGCACTTGAGAGCTTGAGATGGGACGACAGGAGGAACGGCATCCAGAAAGTACAGCCCACCTTGTGCTCTACCATTGCCAATCGTTTTCCCCGTAGCCAGGTCCTGAAAGACACAATGAGTAGGAAAAAATGTCACTGAGCAATTTAGAGAAGTAGTAAGACTACTAACAGAAAGCAGATTAGTGGAAAAAGTAGGAACATGAAGCACAGAGGAAAGAGAAAGCAAAGATGAACAATGAACTGAACCCTTGCCAGAGACAGAGGATAAAGTGCCATCAGCCACTCGAACCTTGTCTCGGCCGGAACAAGGAGAATAAGAATAGAAAAGACTAGAGGCACCTGTCATGTGATCGGTGGCACCGGAATCAATAATCCAAGAAGGCGATGATAAGGTACTAAGAGCACTAGCAGGAATACCTGTGTTGGCAAAATTGGAAGAAGCAGAAGTAGAAGAAACTGTGGTAGAAGGAGAGTCAAGTCGAGCCATCAAACGTCTGAGAGTGTGTAACTCATCCTGGGAAAGAGTGTTGGGCTCAGAAGGACTCACAGCAATCTCGGACACATGTGCTTGGGGTCGAGCTGTACTACCACGACCTCGACCCCGAGTAGGGCGACCATTCAGTTTCCAACAATGCTCTCGATCATGTCTGTCTTTCCCACAATAATCACACTTCAAGCGATCTCGATCAACCAGTGTACCCTGACTCCCAGACTGAACTGGACTAGGCCGAGGAGCCCGAGGAGGAGGAGCAACAGCTAAAGCAGAACGATCCTGAATAGAGGAATGTACCATAGCACTACGGCGACTCTCCTCTTGCTGGACAAGGGCATAAGCCTCGCGTAGGGTGGGAAAAGGTGAACGACCCAACACCTGGACGCGAATCTGATCATACTCCAAGTTCAAGCCAGCAAGGAAGTCATACACACGCTCTTTCTCAACGGTTTGTTGAAACAACGTGGCATCCCGAGAACAAACAGCCTGGAAGCTTTGGTAATAGTCTAGTTCCTGCCACAAACTACTCAACTCAGCATAGTAGACTGCGAGTGATCTATCTTTCTGATCTAAGCTCCGAAGCTTCTTCCTCAACTCATACGCCTGTGCATCATTACCTTGTTGGGAGTACATTTGGGCTGCAGCTGTCCAAATCTTATGAGCAGTATCTAATAAAAGGAAACTCCGACTAATAGTGGGCTGCATAGAGTTGATGAGCCAAGTCATAACAAGAGCATTTTCAGAAATCCATTGAGTATGGAGTGAGGCATCACCATCCGGTAGGGGAAGAGAACCAGTAATGTAGCCAGTCAAACGGCGAGCAGCAATAGCAAGACCACATGAGCGGGACCAAATCAAATAGTTGGAACCATCCAATTTAACAGGACTAATTTGAAGAGAGGGATTGTCGGTAAGAGTCATAACACGACGGAGGCCACCCTCATCACTAATTGTATCCTTAGTCTCACCCTCAGCCATTGAAAATTAAATGCCCACAATAGGAAAAAAGCAAATACCAGTCGAAAAACAGCAAAAACCAACAGAGGCAATCCACCAACTCAACTTAGGGACAATAGTTACCTCTAGAGACAAAAACAGAGCCGAAACAGGGGCTGGAGAGACCAAAACCAGTCAGAAACTGAGAGAAAACGTGCTGAAACTGAGGAAAATTGACAAAAATAGGGTGAAAGCTTGCCAAATCATCAAAACCAGTCCTCCCAACCCTAGATCAGTCCCAGTCGGCTCCCAAGGTAGAGGGAGGAAGGGAAAAAACAGCCAAAAACAGGCCGCAACAGGGGCTTCCAAAAAAATCAATCGTTTTTTCCAAAAATCAACAAAAATTGGAAAAACACTCAAAAACTCATCAAAAAATTAAAATAAAAATCTAGGGTGAAAACCCATCAAATTTCGACCATAAAGGATTTTTTTTTTTTTTTTTTTTTTTTTTTTTTGATTTTTTCTGTGTACAAGGAAGAACGAAAGAAACAAGAAAATGAAACGAATCTTCAAGAAGGAAGATGATGCTCTGATACCACGTTAGATTTGCATAAAAGAAAGAAAAAGAAGAGAACTGTATATTATTCACACTCATAAACCTATTAGGGTTACACATACTTATAATAAAAGACTAAAGGAACAAAAGACATAACTATCCTTAACTACCCTTATACAATAATACTTAACAGTTAGAGAGAGAAACCAAGTTCTACTCCAATCTCAATGTATATTCTTTTATTCCAAAATTAAGTACAATAGGTATTACATCACCTATTTATAGACTACAACTAACAAGCTATTTAATAGACACCTAATCTATTTATTCTATTACATCATACTCTCCCTCTTTAAGAAACTTGTCCTCAAGTTTAAGTAGCAACTAAGCAAACTCAATGTAACACTATTCATGTAACCATAGGTAAGGTGTAGGTGCTGCATTTCCTTGCTCAAGAACAAACATGATTCTCGCAACTTAGCCGTCTACAAATACATTGAACTTCATCCTTGCATCCATGGCTTAACAACCATAGGTTTGTCCATATTCTCTCACTAAAAAACTTAGATAGACATCCATTTCCAAACCCCTTCACCTCTAACCTGCATACTCGTGCAGAAGAATACTCATTCTGTCGGAATGAGACTAATGGTTTGCAAATGACATCTTCCAAAGCAAGCTGAGAAGATTGACACAATGATAGGATGGATGATGTATCCACTAGGCAAAACCTTGAGAATAGCTGATTACGAGCTGGAATTCGGCATTGCACGTGTTCTTTCTTTCCTCCCTTGGCACAAATGTGAACTGAGCACACAAGAAGCAACCTACTCAACTCAAAATAACTTTGTTAAGAGGTATGAAAGAGTCCTAACAATAAACTTCAAATAATTTCTTTGAAGCTGCCAAAAATTTTAGTGGCGGCTTGTGATGCGACAAGTCGTCCACTCGTTTGTTTCAACTCATCTCTTTGATTATGAATTTGATTTGGATTAGCATCAGTGCTCCTTCCAATTGAGAAATTTATCCCGATTTCTTAACCAAAATTTCGCAGCATAAACTCTACCATATCCTCCCCATCAACTGGTACCTCGTTGAGCAATGGAGACAAAACAGCCCAATTTTCAAGATTGCAGTAATACGAGATCAGTTGAGCACTTCTCTACAGTCCCAACTTAACTAGCCAATTTCACAAACTAGTGAAGCCACACACAATTATTACAACCTTTCAAGGTGAAACCAAAGAAGAATGGACCAATAACAAAGATTGAGTTCCAACCAAGAATCAAGAATGTAGAACTCAGATTTCAGAAGTCCAATCAAGAATCACAAACCCAAGTCGACCAACAGTTCAAGAATAATAATGGAACAATTCAAACTGTCTAGTGTTTGAACAATTCAATCAATTCAAGAGCATAGCATATGCAAATGATCCCAATCAAATCCCAATCCCAGATATAGATCCCCAAATCACAATATTAGAATTTCAGAACTTGCTCCAAATCAAGAAATTCAGAAGTTGCAAACTGAAATCAATTCAAAGTCAAATGAGTTCAAGGTCAAACAGAGAGGTCCATGTTTTAAATTTAGGGACACACAAATTGAAATGAAATCAACCTTCAGTCACGGAAAACCCAAACCAGCGAAGAATTGAGTTTTTTGAGATCACAAACTTAAATTGCGATGATGAATCTTGGTTCTCATTGGGTAGCAGTCTCAGTACTCGTGTGAGATCAAGTTTCACGACTCCGAATCAAGTGAACACAGATTTCGCGACTTCAACTCAGAAATAAAATATAATCGCGATTCAAAATCTAGTGCAACTTTGAATTAGAAGTGCTAGGGTTCAACTTCGAGTCAGATCACGATCTAGTTCTAGGGATGATCAACTCGCATATGGCTGCGAAATAGATTGCAAGTTCAGATTGAATATCTTAGATGACTCGTACTCACTGGTGGACTTCAAATTGTGGTTGTGAAATTGATCGACAAAAGAACCCATGAGCAGAGATCCAGAGTTTCGTTGAAGACTTGACTGCTTTGAGATTGTCAAATTAGGGCTTCAAAGCTGGCTTTGAATTTGAAGGCAAGCTTCGCCTTAGATACATAGGTCAGATTGCGATCGCTTGAACCAGGTCAGTGTTCTAGGTCAAAGATTGAATGAATCTTAGCCTTCGATGAACTCGCTTTTGGTTGGTCAGAGTCATTCTCTCATGAGCTTGATTATGAGATATGGTTCAAGATTGCGAAGACAAATCCAAGGCTAGGGTTTCTTGGATCAATGTATGATCACCAAGGATTGTTCGTAAAGATACAACTCTGTTGCAAATGGAGATGATTGTTGAGGCGATGGCAATGGCAATGGCGATGGCGATGGCGATGGCGATGGTGATGAAATGATTGTTGAGGCGATGGCGCTGAGATCTTCCCCCTCCCAAAGCTCATTCTCACTTTTGCCCCCTTCTGACATCTCTAATCTCTCTCATGAAATCCTCTATTCTCCCTCTCCATTCTGATCCTTCATCAAAACCTTCCTGAGTGTTTGTGTTAGGTTGAGAAAGATGGAGACTGTTGTAGTTCCGACCAAAGCCCGACCGATTCTTGTTGAACCCGAAGTCAATGCATTTGAAGCTACATTCGGATGAATTTGGCTGATAAGTTCTCTAAACCAAAATTGTCGGTTTAGGTGACAGGTGTCTGGCAAACCCGACCCGACCCGTGAATAGCTCTTATGCCTAGTGTGTGCTCACTGGCAATACTTGAAGCGTGCAGGACAAGGACAAGCACCCCACCAATCCGTAGGTACATAGGTTGAGAGAGGTCTTGGGTGAAGTCTTTCCATTGGCTTTTTGTATTTTATTCCCGTTTGGTTTATTCTTCTCTCTTTGGTTGTTTGTTTCTCCTTCTATTTTGTTTTTTGTTTCTCTCCACATGCAAGACAGTATTGCACGTGAGAGATGGTGTTGGATAGCTCGATATACATCTTTGAGCTCATTTCCTAACAACTTAAGCTTTTGGGACAAGGGTGATCTAACATCTTGGGCCTAAGGCCGGGTATGAGGTTGCAGGGTTACTGGCTTCACCGCTCGACATATGGAAGATTGGATGAAGTCATTTTAGATTGTTTCAACAGTTTAGTTTCGTAATTTGTTTACTCCCCAAAGCATTTCTTCACTTACTACGCCCTTTCTTGTCTTTGCGTGTCTAGGTATCCACCGTAAGCCTTTTCTCTCATTTGAATCATTTTAGTCTGCCTGCAACGCTGGACCTAGGGTATTAATGACCCGCTATTCAGTGGAGGATATGTTATCAGTCTCTATCTTTCAATGGACTAAAGATTGTCCAATTCTCTCATCCGCAAAATGTTAAGGTGGCAAAGACAAATGTCTGATGGAATTCAGTTATTCAGTTTGGACAAGACCATTTTCAATTCTGATATCTTCTGTTGGCTTCTCATATTTGTGTTATATTCTTTGAATTTTATTTTTGTGGTCAAATATATTGACAACTACATTATATTTCTACTTTTTTTGTTGTTTTGTGTGTGTATTGGAGTGAATGTTTCTACATGTTAACTTATGGACTGTAGACTTAGTTTATTCCTTAGAGCATTTGAAATGAACTGTTGATTTGTAGCATGTGACAGGTCATACTTTAAGATGCCCAAGAAGTCTTTTTTCAAGTTTTTACTTGCACTTTTGTTGATGACATCCCAATTTTGTGATTAATGTATTGAAAGACATTAAATGTTTCAATTCTTGTTCCCAAGAACCGACTGCTTGATGATTGGGTGGCATGACTTTTCCTGCATCTTCTGTCCACAGGCACATATTCGGTCCTTTTCAGGAAGGATGATGGAGACTATTCTGAGCCTCAGATTTTTCATCTTTCAATATGGTGTCGTCTACAAGCTTCATGTGCAAGGATCAAACACATCATTATCGGTAACAACTTTCTTCATAAGATGGAAAGGATTTTTTTTAAGCCCATATCTGCCTGTCAAATTCTTGTTATTGTTGCAATTGGCAGGTCAGTTTTACATTCATGTTTGTTTTCCAAAAACTTGAAGCTAGACGTAAGTTACACAATTCAGTCCTCTTTTTCAAGATAGGGCAGAGATATTGAGAGGTCTTATTTATGAAAATAAAAATAAAAATTAAGTTACACAATTCAGTCCTCTTTTTCAAGATAGGGCAGAGATATTGAGAGGTCTTATTTATGAAAATAAAAATAAAAATTAAGAGGTCTTATATTTGTTATAGAATACAATATATTGGATGATTTATGCTGAGTGTAATTTTGAATCACAGCACTGATGATGTTAGATGTAGTATCAATACTGTTGTCTAACTGGAACTGAATCCCAGAATTGTAGTTTTTATATAAAAATGAGCACTCTACCTTCCATCATAATCATCATATTATGTCGAATGCAATGTGTCATAAAGTTTGGTTTATGTTTTTTATGTTGCGTGGGGAGCGGGGAGGTTTGGGAGGGTAACATCTTTACCATTTACTAGATGTGTGTATACCTATGTTTCATGGACTCAAATACAAATGTTGGGTGCAAGTGTGTATCTAGAGGCCGAATCCATCAAAATCTCAAATTTAAGAGCACACAAACACTGCAAAAAAGGATTATATTTTTATATATTTAATTTATTATATTAGATAAAAATGATGTTGCATGTAACGTAGAGTCTCAAAATGTATTGTACTCATTTTATAGAAATTATATAACAATACATACATATAATGGATGTGTTAATAACAAATATATATATATATATAAGAAGTGTCAAATGAAAAGTATCAGACACATCCCAACCCCTTGTCTATTTGTCATGTATCCGACACAAGTATTTGATTTATTTTGAAGAGTCCATGCAACATAGGTGTATGCTATGGTTTACATGATTGTTGGTGAAACTTATGCATTCTGTATACATGAATTACCTTGATGTTTGATTTGATATTGATGTTGAGTTGCCTTTTGCATCAAAGGGTGTATTTATAACTTTCAGCTATATTTTATGGTTATAAATAAATTTACGAATGAACATATACTTGCACGTAACATCTATGCTCAAACCAAAATTACCGACAGGCACTTTCCGCATAATTAACATCCCCCCTGCCTCACACTAACACCAAAAATACAATGAAATAAAATTCTATCGTAAATTTAATTTATCCAGACAATTCAGGGTTGAAGGACTGTGAAGTGTTATGGGTCTTTTTTGTTTTTTTTTTTTTGATAAATAATGAAGTGTTATGGGTTTTACCTCAGTGGGGCATAGGGAATTTTACAAGCCTGAGAGTTGTTCAAGTTGCATGGTGGTATCTTTTCTTTTTATTTTATATATATATATATATATCTTGAAATTTGGTTACATTAGAAATTGAGTTAGTTCCAAACTGATGTGAATTAGATGGGAAATGAAAATAGAGTTGCCAGCTTATAATATATAATTTTTGTTTTTCCATAGGTGTATGGCTTCTCGTGGATTGTGCTGGCGGTGCTCATTATTCTTTTCAAGGTCTGCAACATAAGTTTGAACCTTGAATGCTAAACTCGGAACCTTTAAACATGCTGTAATCTGGACCTTCTCTTGTATTTTGTCCTATTGCAGGTGTTCACTTTCAGCCAGAAGATATCGGTTAATTTTCAGCTGCTGCTGCGCTTTATCCAAGGGCTCTCCTTCTTACTTGCAGTGGCTGGTGTGGCGGTTGCTGTTATATTTACAAAGCTATCAGTTGCGGATATTTTTGCTTCCATCTTGGCATTTGTACCCACTGGGTGGGGAATTCTGTCTGTAAGTTATCTGAGTTCATTTGTTTATTTTATTTCTTGTTTCCACTAACTTTTTGAGAGGACAAATAAAAAAATAATTTCCAGTCTCTCCAACAAACTCAAACAATGTTGTTATTGCGGGGACATCTTTGTGGTCAGGAATGATGTGCATATCAGCCTGGTTCAATCAGATCTTTAGCATACATAGTGACATTATCTTGCGAGTCTTGTCCGTTGCAATATAGTTGGACCAAAAGATTATTTCGGATCACTTAGGGAGGGCTGTAAGCACATCTATGGATTCTTACAATTGTTCTATTTAGTCCATTATTTTAAAATGTCGTCTCCCTGGAAGTGCAATTCAGATGACTTTTACGACAAAGCCATGAAACTGTGTCCTGCTGACTATGCTTTGCTTACATCCCTCATGCCTATCTTGGAATTTTTTGTATCGTGTCTGGTTTTCCCAAAAGTTCACAGAACTACTTCCCAGAATGAGTTGCTAGTTTTTTTTTAAGCTTAATTTTCGTGAAGAAAAGCATCCTTTGTGACTGTCAGTTGCTATGGACCTCAATTATATTGAACAATTAGTACACCCTATTATATTGTGACAGACGACATGCAATTTCACATGCTTTTGATGGCAAGAAGAGAAAATCAAACAACTTTGGTCTTGTTTTACATATGATGATTGATTCTATTCTCTCTTGTTTTACATCCAAAGGAGTCTTGCCTTGGTGTTCTCTTATTATATTCTAACATGAAATTGTTTGATAATTTTTTTCCTTTTTTTTTCCCCCTTTCCAGATTGCTGTGGCTTGGAAGCCTTTGATTAAGAAACTGGGATTATGGAAATCGGTACGTTCAATAGCCCGTTTATACGATGCTGGGATGGGGATGCTCATCTTCATCCCCATTGCACTGTGTTCATGGTTCCCATTCATTTCCACATTCCAAACCCGCCTCATGTTCAACCAAGCATTCAGCAGAGGGTTGGAGATCTCTCTTATCCTTGCTGGAAACAACCCCAATACTGGCTTATGATTATATCATGTTTGTGCCCAAAAACTTTGTTAGTCGTTTTTTGTACATGATGAGAGAGACTACACTACAACTACTATTGTTTTGACATTTGTAGTTTCTATCTGTAACCTTCCTTTTGGCTGTTTATTGTTCTTGTTCTTGTTCTTGTTTTTATCTAGAACGGCTTATTTTGATGTAGCAGCGTTGTAAATGTCCTACTAGGTGTTTGGTGCTGTTCTTGTTCTTGTTTGTTTTTTCCAGAACCGCTTATTTTGATGTTGTAAATGTACTACTAGGTGTTTGGTGCTGTTCTTGTTCTTGTTTGTTTTTTCCGGAACCGCTTATTTTGATGTAGCAGCAGACTTTGTAAATGTACTACGAGGTGTTTGGTATTGCCACCTGAGGTGTGAGAAACACAAGAAAGCTGATTGTAGTTTCTATCAGAGCATAGCTTGCTTGCTTGTGTTTCGTTTTTTTATGCTTTTTCTAGTCACGTAGATGGTACATGACGATCAATAGGTAAGTGAGGGTTTCAATTTCTTTGTTGTTGAATTAATAATGATACGAGTGTAATTTTTGTTAAAAAGAAAATAAAACGGTATATATTCAAATTAGTGATAAATTTAATTTAGAAGGTGTTTAAGGGATTAGGTCCAGTGTATTGTTTTTTTATTGGTAAGAAGTCCATTTGTGAAATAGTTTGGTGAAAGGTAGTTTTACTTATTTTGAAGGGTATTTTGTTTTTAATTTTATCGCTTAATTTATTTGTTAACTTTTTTCTATTGATTTTTTTGACTATTATTCAAATTATTTTTGATCTATTCAATTTTTTGGCCCTGTTTGGTAGAGCTGTGGGAAAGTGTTTATAGTTTATGCCTAAACAGCTTATAACTTATAACTATGAACATAAGTTGATTTTTGACTTATAAATTAAGCATCTCCTGCCCCACTCAAAGAATAAGCTGATTTCTGACTTTCAAAAAGATATAAGCTATAAGATATAAGTTAAATCAAACACATCAAAATAGCTTAAATTAAGCTGAAAGTTGAAATAAGCAACTTTTAAGCTGCACCAAACAGGGCTTTTGTGTATTTGTTCAATTTTTTGTGTAATTTTTTTTGTCCAAATTTTATCTGTCTAATCTTTTATCTATTGCAATATGTTTAATCATCAACAACAACAACAATAATAAACAATCAACAATAAAAATAAAAATAAAAATTCCTCCAATTTTGTGCAATGATCAAACACATACACATAAAAGTAACAAAATTAATAATAATAATAACAAAAATAAGATCCAGAGAGTTTAAAAAAAAATTAGATCTGGGGTTTCTTTTTTTTTTTTGAAAAAAAAAAAGAAATTAGATTTAGAGAGTTCAAAAAAATAAAAAAATTTACACAGATCTGTGACTTTTTGAACTCTCTTTTAGATCAGAGCCAGGGCTTTGAGAATGTGAGTCATTGCTGTGTCCAGAACAGAGAGATTGTAGGGAGAGGGAAGGGTGAAGTTTTTGTTATTTGCTCATATCAAGGTCAACAAAATGTAGAAAGAGAGAGAAGTCGATTTGGATCCAGATCTGATTCGAAAATGTTTTGAGTGTTCATCGATGGCGTGTTTACATGTGGTCTGGAGACATTGTCGGAGATGAAATTTAGAGAGCCAGGACCTGATAGGCCTATACGACGAACATCCCTTGGATCGTGAAGTCGCTCCATACCTATACAAGTGAGAACGGTCAATATATAGATTATGAAAAACAAGAAATAGAGATAAACATATAGATGTATAGTTGTGGTGATGGAGAGAGAGAGAGAGAAAGAGAGAGAGAGAGATGATTTCCAATTTTTGGCAATTGAGTTCTCGATCTCTCTGCGAAACTCTTCTTCTGTTTTCTCCGATCAGGAACGATAAAATCGATCTAGAGGCAGATCTAATTTGGAGATGAGTCAAATGTGTTTCAAATCTTAGATCGTCGAACAAAGATTGTAGAAGATGGCATATTGACGACACGGAAGATTACCTCAGATGTGTTTCAGATCTTAGATCGTCGAAAAGAGACCGTTGGAGATGGCGGATTGTCAAAGATAAGGGGAGAGATCGTCGAAGAGAGGATGAGAGATGAAGAGAGAGAGAGAAAAGAGAGAAATGGGAGGTTGATTTTGGTTTTATCACTATTCCACGGTGTATACTACATATATAGGGGGTTAGTATGGTCATTTTGTAGGAAGTTGTCCTTGTAGACATAGTGTTTTAGTGCCTGAATTTCTATGCAAAGAATTCAAAAATGAATTTATCACCTGAATACCCTAAATAGTACTGTGCTATTCTAACACGACATATATTAAATTGTCAAAATTGTGCTATATTTTTCTATATAAAACCTCAATTTTGTGACATTGGAGTTCTCATAAAATAGGTGCAATTGCAAATAAATGAAAACTAAGTATTCTATTTCTTCCTCTTTACTTTCATATATTCACAAAAGTTCCCTTATCTTACTTTCTTTATTTATTTTATTTTTTTATGAATCTGTGGCATGGGTTGTGAGGTTGGTCGAATGAGAATACCATTCCCAATTTCCGCATTTGGATTAAGGGATCATTTAGTTCAAAAATCATATTTGGGTAAAATACAACTGTAAATACCTTGTAGCTGAAATCGATGCTTCTATTGCAAAATAGCTTTATATACATGCACTCCGTTTTTGTCTTCCTACATCAGAAGGAAGATATGGATACTATGCCTTTCGGCATATCCACACTTCAAATTTGACCATTGTATGTGAATTGTCAAGGTCTAAATTGGTAATATATTTTATTTCATCCCACAAATTGACTTAGCCCACAATTGCAAAAAATAGACCGATTTATAAAAATTTGGAGCCACCACCTACATTTTAGGGAAGTAATGTGTAGCGCTTCGGATCTTAAATCTGACTTATTTATGTTAATTAGTACTCATTGCCAAGTACAAGTTATTATTTTTGAACTCTTGGAAATGATAGGTTTGGATTTGACCTTTTAATTATTATAGTTGGGCCCTCCTCAATATTTAGAGCCTTGATTAATGTGTTAACATGATGGTTGGACAAAATTAGACCAAAAATTTCAAATTTGGATATTTGTTTTTTAGTCTTTACTGTTTTACTCCTTTTTCTTTTCACACTTTGAATCTTGATGTAAGGTTAGAACCATTGAAAAAGCTTACTATACTTTGAAGTTCGAGCACCAAACCCATTAGTATAGTTTGCTAGAGCAAACTTTTGACTGCTCGAGCAATCTGTAGATCTGAACAACTCTAATTTTGTGAAATCAAAGATCCTGCAAAGTACCCATTCACCGCTTAAGCGAACTTTTGACCACTCAAGCAGTTTGTTTGACTTTAGTACGTGAAAGACTATACTTTTAGTCAGATTTATGACGCTAAAACTACTTTTATGCTTATACTATATATAGAGACTTTAAATATTTTCACACCACTTTCCCTCTCTATTTTGTTCCTATTCTTAAGATCTCTCTTTCTCTACATTCTCTCCATAAATCCTATTTACAAGGCCTGATTTCATCTAGCTAGAGTGGAATTTTTTTAAAATCCATTTATTAAAGTTGTAGAGGAAGAGTAGAGCTCCCTTCTCACCGAAGGGATTTCAATTTGGAACAACCTTGGGAACCTAAAGTTACATTTCTTGCTATTTGAGGTAGAAATTTTCCTACTGTTGTTCAAATATGAACTATAATATGGACGTGTAGTATGTCTAGGAAAATGTGAAAACTGCATGTCTTGCATGAGAAGTTGGATTTTGGTTCATGTCCTGAAATTCTTTCCTATATCCTCTCAAAATTTTAATTTGGGCAATCTACGTCTTGTCTATTTGTATAGGAGTGAAAAATCTTAATTTTTGAAAAGTCCTAAATTTCATGAGTACTACAAATTGGAAAAAATTAAAAATGCAACTTTTATAAGTGAAATTGAGGATGAATATTGTTAATTGAACCTATTTTGAAAATGTGGAAATTGAAACATGAGAATGGAATTATGTTTTATTGAGAGCTTTGAATTATTTCATATATTGTGAAAATTGAGTAGTGGATAATTTATTTAAATTGTTAGCAATCGGTAGAGGATTGCACTGTTTTGAATTGGAATTATTGTTGAACCATATTCTGATGATTGTTGTAGATAAGAATATCACAATCTCATCAACAGGATGGAAGCATAGTGGACCCCACTATCAAATGCAGCTGTCTCCTGATCGACTTCAACCTTATCCAGGACACGTGGAGCAACCTGCATTATTTGGCGGAAAATGATCAGCCACATCCTTTCAGCCGACGCTACACGACAAAACAGCTCAGCCAAAGCTTATCTACAATAGTCTATCTCTTTGAAAATCGGGGAGGGTAGACAGTATGTATCAGTGTATATAATTGTAAAAACTGTAGCAAAGAGCAAATAATTGTAGTCCTTTTGTATTTATTTTTGTCTCTTTGTATTTACTTTTAGGTAGATTTTTCAAAAAGCCTATGACTAGGCTTGCCTAAAGAGTTAGAAAAATTGGCAACTTTTAGACGTAAAGTCTTACAAAGTTATAGATATGTTAGATATGCAATAAGTTATATTTTGTTTGTATTCCTCTCTTGTAAGTCTATATATTGGCCTTTATGCCAACATAATGAGATGTGTAAATTCTCTCCATATTTTCTCCATCTTTGAGCTTCTTTCTTTGTCTCTAATTTCTCTACCTTAATTCCATAACTCCACCATAATTCCAAAATAGTAAAAAGCTCATTTCCATTTTGGTTTTGTAATTTGTATCAGAGCTTCGTGAAAAGCTTTTGAAAGCAAGATCAAGCTATGTAAGTATTTCTATCTATGTATAAATTTTTGAAATATACATAAGTTTGTATGGTGTGTTTTATGTTATAAAAAAATATATATATATTTCGTCTAAGTTTTTTGTGTATCTTTTGTATTTTATATCTTCATAATTATTTGTTTCATTTATAGTTGTTGTAAAACCTATATGCTTAGTGTATGTCAAAGCCCATATACTCATTAAGATCCTTTGACAATTGGCCATAATTAAGTCTTTAAGATCATAAAGAGAGATTTTAGGCACCAGATAATACACTAGGAGGATCTTAGGTACTAACAACAATCTAAAATGACAATTAATTTTGACGATATAGTATACTTTGGAAATACAAAAAATAATGTTAATAATAAATATGATCATAGTTTGCATATTACTAAGGAGTCTGCAAATATGAATAGTGTGTGTTCTAGTTTAAATAATATTATTGATATTATGTGTTCTTGGTTTTCCAAATTAGATAAAAATCAAAAAATAAATCAAAATTATCTAGAGACTAAAGTTGAGTCTATAGAATCTAAAATAGACAATTTGGGTTCTATAATAAATATTAACTTAAATAAAGAAGCAAAAAATCAAATAAACAGTTTGGTGACAAAATTAGAAACTATACCCTTCATAAACAATGATGGAATGAATAGTCCAGGAGATAGTGACATCCCTAGGCTATTTTATGGTACAGAAGATATTATGGTACTTCAAACCAATACCTATAATAGAACTGAATATGAAAATATTGTTGAAATATTAGATTATTGGAGAAAATTATATAAAGACCCAGACTTAGGTATTGATGAAAGAAATAGGCTACTAGATCAGATAAGAGAAACTTATCTAGAAAATGAAGCCCTTTTACAACAGTTTAATTATGATATTAATATGTCAACTAATGATAATGACAGTCAATCATCCTCATCTGAAGAATCAATAGATCAAGATATTTCATCGGAAATAAATAAAGGGAAAAGAAAGGCAGAAGAGCCAATTGATCCGAATTGTTTGGCACATGAGGAGAGGGAGAAAATTTTGACTTTATTCAAACAAATGAAGTTAAAAATGATACTAACATTGGAAGTACCTCCAATCCTATACCTGAGCCAGTAATATCTAGAAAAGATAATAATCATAAGTATCCAATAGCTCAAAATGGTACTTATTTAGATTTGTCTCATGTTCCATTTAAGGATCAACCACAAGCAATAGATGATTGGGCACAATCCTTGTCCATCATTATTACCAATTATAAAAATAGTTGGTCAAAGAAAAAATTCCTTGATTATATTGCAGCAACTCTCTAGGGAGATGTATTGCAATGGTTAAGACAGTGGGAAAAATCTGAAATTGGAAAAAGTCAAAAAAAGGCTTTGTTAACAAATTTTCTCACACTTGACACAATCTTAGCTGAATTTGTAAAAATCATAAAATAAAATTTATGTGGTTTTGCAGGAGATACTAATTTGCAAGCAGATGCAAATTATATTTTGACTAAATTAGAATTATGTAATATTTGTTTTTTTGAAGACTATATTCAAACTTTTAAAAAATATTATTATCTTATTGATCCATCAGCAAATCAACCCTGGCTAGATCAATTTTTTCATAAACTCCCTAATCCATGGGATGAGTTATGTATTAAAACATATCCTGATTTTCTCAAAAAAATGGGGAAGGAAGAATATGATAATCTTGGTTTTCGCATTAATTATGTTCTAAGACTGATAGCAGATCGGTGTCTAGAAGCAAAGGCGAAAAAACAAATAAAAAATCAAATTTCTAACTCACCATATGGTCAAAAATGTTGTGATAAAATTTTAAAAGAAAATTGGAAAATTGGTTGTAATACATTTCCTAAAAGAAAAGGATTTTCCAAAAAACGTAGAAGATATAAATGGAAACCTTGGAAAAAGAACAAAACTTTTTCAAAAAAGAAAAAGTATATTCGAAAAAAGAAACCAACAAGTGTTTCAAAAAAGAAAACTTGTAAATGTTACATTTGTAACGAAGAAGGTCACTACGCACCCGAATGTCCAAAAAGGGGAAAAAGTGCAAAGAAAATGATCAAAATCCTTGAAGAACAAGATTTTGAAATAATATATGGAGAAGAAATTTCTGATGAAGAAGAAATCTTATATGAAATTTCTAGTGATGAAGAAAGTTCAGATGAAGAACTAATCTTCATGATGACTAATAATAGTCAAGCAATATCTCAAGAAGCAGATAATATATCTCAAGAAGAATTGCAGGCAATTCGACTTGGAGATGTAATCGGGGAAGAAAAAACTTTTACCGACGAAGAATTAGCAAAATTCGAAAAAATGCAAGAAGTTACTGTTCCAAAAATTTATAAACTTTCAAAATTCAACTTCTTTTCAGCAAGAGTGTTTAAACAATACAGTAGAAACACTCAAGCAAAATGGTCGGAAGAAGGAAATATTGATATTCATTTTTTTGATAAGAATAAGGTTGCAAGATGGAAAAAGAAATATCCTGAAATTCAATATATTTATATTGGATTAATTCAAGTAACCATAACAGCCTTAGTTCGCCAAGGGATAGATACTCCTATTTTGGCAGTAATTTTTGATAAAAGGTTTTCTGACCCAATGAAAGCAATCATTAGAGGAATTCAGTCTAATTTGGCTAATGGAGTAGTTTGGTTTAATGTTAGACCAAATTTCTTTATTTCCATAAATGATCATAATCTTGAAGATACAGTCAGAATAAGAATCAAAACACAAGGTTTAGGAATGAAATCAGATTCTCGTGATTTGGCTATTCGTTGGAAAACAATTCACGAATTAACCAAATTTCCTGAAACAAAAACGAGAGCAAACGATAATAAAATCGTTGAAATCTTTGAACCAAGACCATTTGACACGGTAATACAACCTCGTCTAATGAATTGGAGCGATTTAGAAGTCCCTCGACAATGGTTAATCCAAGACCTAGTGGGACAAGGAGAATCTTCTAAAACAAAAAAAATTGCGCAATTACAAATGCAGGCATCAGGAAAAAATTTATACATTGAAAATACAGTTCCAAAAATTAAAAGATCAACTTCTGTATTTGAAAAAGATTTTACTAACAAATCATTTTCAAAGTTAAGCATCGGAGAATCAAGTAATAATTCTAATCAAGAATCTATTACTTCAAATAATGTTCAGATTCCTATTTTTCCAGGAACAAGAAAACTTGAACATATTAAGTCTACATATATGTATCATTTTCAAACAAAAAATGATGATATTATTTTTTCTCCTAGCCAAGGAAAAAGAAGATATACATATGTATTGGGAACATTTAATTTTGCAGGTTATAAACCCTATAGCCTCAGTGTTCTCATCGACACAGGAGCTACAGTTAGCTCATGTAAATGGAATGCCATACCAAAGGAAAAATGAACATTAATGAAACATCCAATTTTGGTTACTGGAATTGATGGCAACCATACTTCCATACAATTCAAGGCTAAAAATATAGCTATTTGGTTAAATGATAGTAAGTTCATTATACCAAAAATTTTATGTTTTCCGTATATGCATGGAGATTTCCTTTTTGGCAATAATTTTATATATAAATACCTTCCAATGCAAATACAGGAAAAGGCTATTTCATTAAGCATAAACAATGTCTTAATTCATATTCCTTTGTTAGAACAACATAAATACATTTGTGATAAAGAGTTTGCGCCCGTGCCGCGTGGTGATTTAACTCCCATCATCAAAACTATTGATGAATCACATTGGATTTAAAAAATTTTAGAAGAAAATTTTAGTGAACATCCATTAAAACTATGGCAACGTAGTCCACGTTATTGTAGTTTAAAATTGAAAGACTCTAATGTTATCATTAGAGTAAGACCAATGATCTATACTAGACAAGATATAGATGAATTTGATATTCAACTCCAAGAACTTTTAGACAATAAGTTAATTGAAGAAACTAAAAGCCCTCACTCTAGCCCAGCTTTTATGGTAAGAAACCATGCTGAAATTAAAAGAGGAAAAGCCCGAATGGTAGTCAACTATAAACGGCTAAATGAAAATTTAGAATTTGATGAATATTTTATTCCACGAAAAGATGTTTTGATTAACTTAACTAAAGGATAAAAAATATTTAGCAAATTTGATTGTAAAAGTGGATTTTGGCAAATTCAATTGACTGAAGAGTGAAAAAAATTGACAGCCTTCAGTACACCTAGAGGACATTACCACTGGAATGTTATGCCCTTTGGATTAAATATTGCACCACAGGTATTTCAACGGTGGATGGATACAATTTTTAAAGACCTTAAAGATTGTTGTATAGTTTATATTGATGATATACTTATCTTCTCCAAAACCAAGGAGGAGCATAAGAAACATTTAAAATTACTTTGTGAAAAATTCAAAAAACATGGAATTATTTTGTCTCCAAAAAAGATTGAACTAGAAAAAGAATCAATTGAATTTTTGAGAATAATTTTAGATCAGAAAGGTTTAAAATTAGAAGAACATATTTTGTCCAAAGTACGAGATTTTCCTGATACTTTTGAAAATATAACACAATTACAGAGTTTATTAGGCATTTTAAATTATGGACGAAATTTTATCAAAAATCTTTCAAAAATAGAAATTCCTTGGTTAACCAAATTAAGGGAAAATGTTATTTTTGAATGGACAATAGAAGATGTTGCTTTAATTAAACAAATTAAAGAAAATGTTAAAACTTTACCGGATGTTTACCTTCCTAAAACAGGTGATAAATTAATTTTAGAAACAGATGCCTCAGAAGCATGTTGGGGATGTGTTCTTAAAGCAATACCAAGTAATTTATGGTATGATAAAGAGATACCTTTATCAAAAAATGGGATTAGACCAAGAAAAAATCCAATACCCATAAAATTACAAAAAGAAGAATTAATTTGCGGATATAATTCTGGAACATTTAAACCAAATGAATAGAAATATATTATCTTTGAAAAAGAATTACTTGGAATAAAATTGGCAATAAAGAGCTTTCATATTTATTTAGCCCCAGAAAATTTTATTGTACGCACTAATAATAAGGCAGTAAGAGATTTCTTGATCAATAAAAAACCTATTGAGCAAGGAAGAAGATTTGCCTGGTATAATAAAATTTCTGAATATACTTTTGAAGCAGAACATCTTAAAGGTACTAACAATTTTCTTGCAGATTTTCTTAGCAGAAATTGTTTCAGAAAATTAAATTGCTAAACAAGTAAATTTAATTTTTGCAGAAAACCTCTAGACCAAAAGGAAACCATGGATAAGGGTAAACAACCTGCTCAATGAGATTGGGTGACAATTACTAAAAAAGCAATCCCCAGAGAACAAAAAGTTTATGTTGTGTTTTCAGGAAGACAACCTGGAATTTACACAAACTGGAACGAAGCCAATCTGCAAGTTTGTGGATATTCAGGAGCAAGTTTTAAAGTATATGATAGCATGACCAAAGCTAAAAAGGCTTTTTACAGTGCACCAGCTATGCCTGTTTATCAAAAGAATTTTTGTCAAATGAGAACTAACCCAGTTCCAACTAATATTCAGACATCTAGACCAGATAAATCTGAAATAAAAGATTTTTTCAATCCTGGTATATCCAGAGAAATTTATACAAAACTCAATGGAGTCTGAAAAACTCACATTGTAGACAACAAAGTGAAATTTCAAAAACACATGGGAGTTTTGGCCAACAAATTAGCTGAGCAAACAGCTAAATTAAAAGATTTGCAAAATTTTTGTTTCAATATTCTTAAACAAATGAATTGGAATGAAGATTTTAATTTTGAAAAAATAAACAATTTTCTTCAACTATCAGACCTCATGTTAGATGAGTTTTCTGATCCAGTTTTTGAACAAATAAAAAGAATTTGTCTTTTTGAAAAAACAAGAACTTTGCTTCCAAAAGAAATTTTTATATTAATCAAAAATCGAGTTGAAGATCATCATGATAAGATTAGATAAATCTTAGAACGATCTTATGATAAATTAAATTTGAAAGATGGAATTCTCAAAATAGCCATCATGGCAAACCATGACATGTGGTTTTTTGAGGATATAGATTAGGGAACAACTAATCAAGTTATTTTCCAAATTTTAGATCCAATCCAATGGATAGATTATCCAATGATCATCAAAGCAATGCTCTCATGGATAGTAAAAGGCTTTCGATGGAGCAAATATTTTACTTTCTGGATCTCCAGCACTGTTGGTTGGCGAGAACGAGAACATTTTTTCCAACCATACCAGATTTGGTATCTTAAAGAAACTGAAGATTTTGAATTTGAAGATGATTATTTAGATGAAGATCACCGGAGAGAGCGATTGGAAAATATCCAAAAATTTTCTTTAACAGAATATTGGATAGACAGTCTAATATCTGTTTCACAAGCAGCGTCCAACATCCATGGCTCAGCAAAATTGCCATTTACGGTTACAGATGGAAGAATATTATTTGTAACCCATTTTCCCATAACATATCAAAGGTCTCCAACGCAAATTAATGAGGCTCTTGACATGTTAATAAATCTTAAAAAGAGAAATAATTTGGATCTTCCGTTGGAACTAGCCATGACCGCGGATGATGTAGAACATTTCCGGAATGAGCAATACAGTCAAGATCCGGATTCCCCTCCATCAGAGACTGATGAAGAATATCACAATCTCATCAACAGGATGGAAGCATAGTGGACCCCACTATCAAATGCAGCTGTCTCCTGATCGACTTCAACCTTATCCAGGACACGTGGAGCAACCTGCATTATTTGGCAGAAAGTGATCAACCACATCCTTTCAGCCGACGCTACACGACAAAACAGCTCAACCAAAGCTTATCTACAACAGTCTACCTCTTTGAAAATCGAGGAGGGTAAACAGTGTGTATCAGTGTATATAATTGTAAAAACTGTAGCAAAGAGCAAATAATTGTAGTCCTTTTGTATTTATTTTGTCTCTTTGTATTTATTTTTAGGTAGATTTTTCAATAAGCCTATGACTAGGCTTGCCAAAAGAGTTAGAAAAATTGGCAACTTTTAGACGTAAAGTCTTACAAAGTTAGATATGTTAGATATATAATAAGTTATATTTTGTTTGTATTCCCCTCTTGTAAGTCTATATATTGGCCTTTATGCCAACATAATGAGATATGTAAATTCTCTCCATATTTTCTCTATCTTTGAGCTTCTTTCTTTGTCTCTAATTTCTCTACCTTAATTCCATAACTCCACCATAATTCCAAAATAGTAAAAAGCTCCTTTCCATAGCAAGAGTGTCTACGGTGAAAGATCAAAAATCCACACGAGAGTAAATACTGCTTTTTTTCGGGCTAATAACTGGTAAAGTGGGTGTGTTATTAGTGGTCCATGCATTTTAAGACCATTGACAGATACTGACCTGGGGATTCATTACTGTGGTGTCTCAATTGGAATTTGATTACGAAAGTTGTTTTGATGATTTATTGTTGTATTGATAAAATGAAATTGATGAGATTTGGAGAATATATATATATATATATATATATATATATATATATATATATATATATATATATTATATCACATTTCATCATCAACATATCTCATGATTGAGAATATTCTTTAAAGAATTTTCTTACTAGATTTCAATTCACCCCTTCATGGTTAAATTTTTTTAGGTTTGGATGGTGCTCCACCACCTCAATAATGATACACATGCCTAGATGCACATGGATGACCCTATATCTTCTTGTTATATGTGATGGTTTTAGGCCTTAATTGTGTTTTGTGAATCGTTAAGGAGTGCTGCTATTAGCACCTGTCAAAATTCTTTGGACCCCCCATTTTATAATTTTTTTTTATTACAATTATACCCTAAAGTAAAATTACATTAAAAGACATTATGAAATAGAACACCCACCTATTAATAATAACTAATACTCTATATTATTGGACACCCACCCCCACCCCCACCCCCAACTCCAACTATACGTATTCCATGTTTGTAAACCCTAAACCTATTACTTTTCATAACCAACATAAACCCTAAATCTATTATTTTTCATAATCATCTTAAATTCTGAACGTGTCATCTTTATCACCATCATCAACGCTATTGAACTTGAAAGTTTTGCTTCAAGTATAACATATACTTCATCACTTATTTCACTGTGTAGAGCAATGGAGAACAAGGACAACATTCTCGGTCGTTTATCTGTCTTGTATTAACATTCTCGGTCGTTTTCGGTCGTTCTTGTTTCGTTCGAGCTGTTCGGTACTGGTTTGCTGACTGTTACAATTATGTTCGGTACTACAGTACTGAACATAATCCTTTCGTTCAATACATAGGTTCCGAATATTAATGCAGATAGTCAGTTATGTAATTTTATTTGTTAAACTAACTTAGAATGAAAAAGAGTGAATTGGAATGGATTTAAGTTATGTATTTTGAATGGATTTAATTCATGTTATTTTAAGTTGTGAATTAGAATGGATTCAAGTTACACAGTGATAAACAAATTTTGTTCGGACATACAGTGCTGACAAGATCATTATTGTTCGACAAAACAGTTCTGAACAAAATACATTTTTTCGGCTACACAGTGGTAAACAAATTGGGTGGGTGTGCATTTCATTGTGAAAATATGGAGATTAGTTTTCTATTCTGAAAATATTATGGAAATATTATGAAGATTAGTTTTCCATATATATACATTGTTTTCTATTCCTACAATTCGCATCAATCTTCACTTTCTCATCTGAATTTCCCAATCAATGGCAAA
The DNA here is from genome assembly GCF_055761805.1 of Camellia sinensis. NCBI lineage: Eukaryota > Viridiplantae > Streptophyta > Magnoliopsida > Ericales > Theaceae > Camellia > Camellia sinensis. The sequence continues at coordinate 8,071,689 of NC_138974.1, read as the reverse complement.
TTCCAAAGAGACCTACGTCGTTGAAATCCTAATCGACGAAGAATACCAACCCCACAAGTAAATGCATTGTGTTTTTAGGAACCACTTTTTAGATGTGGTTAATGTTGGAGAGAGAAGAGAGAGAAAAAGCTAGGGTTTTGAAGGGGTTTTGAGAGAAAGAGAGAGAGAAAAGAGAGAGAAGAGAGAGAAAAATCTTCACTTTCTCATCTGAACAAAAGGGGTTTTGAGAGAGTAAGAGAAAAGAGAGAGATGAGACATCACTGATGCGGAGAGAGAGAGAGAGAAGAGAGGGAGGTAGAGAGTGGGTGTGGTTGGGGGTGTGAATTGCATGCATATGTTGGAATGGATTCAGGTGGGTGTGCATTTCATTGTGAATATGGGTAGATTTGGTAATAAGTGGGGTGTCCAAAAAAATATTATTAAAATTTAGGGTTTAGGGTTGGGGTCCAAAGAAATAGGGGGTCCAAAGAATTTTGATAGGTTCTAATAGCAGCACTCTAGTTAAGAACCAAGATGGAATGGAGGGAATACCTTATTTTATTTGTGTAAGCCATAAGGCAATTATCTTGTTTATATTGTCGAGTCAAGAATTATTGATGAATGTATTCATGTCATCTGGAATTATGGATACATGTTGCATGAGACTTTTGTAAATTCAAGTTTTGTATGAAATGTGCATCTTAGAACGCGATGTTATCTACTCTTTCAGTTTTGATTTCACATTTACCTCTATTCAAACTCTTAATTCAATTGGTTTGCTCTTAGCATTACTCCTAAATTTGATCCTTTAATTATTTTCATTATTGGATCTGGTTTCTATTATTTTGGGGTGTGACAAGGAAACCCAAACTCCATATTAATGTAGGCCACAAATCCGTCACAATAAAAAAATCTTGATTTGGAAATTTAGGTACAAAAGGTCATTAATTGAGCATCCCTTTCACCCAGTTAAATGATTTCCTCTACAAATTCTTTTTATGTGATTTATTTCCTTATTTAATTTCACATAATCCTTTAAACTAACCTACCTTTTATGTAAGGAATTGGATTGTCTCTGGTCTGTAATAGGACTAGATCGTCCAGTCCAGCCCAATGGGCCCATGTTGGGGCCTCGTTTTGATAATTTGAACCGTTCACATTTTAGGATTCATCGAATACATCATCCTTGCAAAAAATAAGTCGATTAGATAACGGAAACCACATGTTCGGATCAATTTTGTTAAGATTCATAGAGTACATTATCCTTGCAAAAAAATAAGTCGATTAGATAACGGAAACCACGTGTTCAGATCAATTTTGTATGAACCATTTATTTTTTTACCGTCTATTTTTTTTTTTTTTCCATACAAAATTGAACCAAACACATGGTTGCCGTTATCTAGTCGATTTGACTTTTTTGCGGGGATAATGTACTCAATGAATGCTAAAATGTGAACGTTTTGGATCACCGAAACAGGACCCAAAAGTGGGCCCACAAGGCTTAACAACACCTCTCTAGTCTGATGGAGGATTGGAAAGAATTCATACCCTTTATGTAATGCATACAATATAGCCCATGTCATTCTAACTTGAATATTTGCATATTCGTAGAGACTTGGTTTAGGAAAATCTTCCCACGGAAAGAGAGAATTTTCCAAGATAAAAGATTTTGAAGATAAATATAGCATATGTCCTTATTAGAGAAATATGACATCCGAACCTGCAATTTATATCAAATAATCACATATAGCAAACAAAGCTTTCAAACATGCAATTATAATGAATATGCAAAATATGGTAAGTAAATCATGGCGATATGCTAATAATGAACAACATGCATGAACACCCATGATCATGGAAGAAAAAGAACATTAATCTGAATTCATGATCCTAGATGCTATAACAACTAATGCAAACATACATAATATGAAACGTAAGGATTCAGTATTATGCTAACATGTCGTAAACACATCAAAATCATACTTTTCATGAATGAAACGAATCAAACAAGTTGATAATTAATTAATAATTAGCCTAGATGGATGCAAACATGGGTGATACGGAACCCTAGCATATCAAAATCATAGTACAAATCCTAAACTATAGATGCAATATAAATAAACTAAAAAAACTAATGAAAGATGACATGATAATAAACCAAACCATGAGATATGCTCTTGACTCTAACTAACCATTATCAAATACTGTAAACATGATTAAAAAAACTAATAAAAACAGTAAATAGAATAAAGAAAAGAGAACTAACCGCTGGCTTGTGTATTCAAACCGAATAATTTAACAAATGAGGGAAACTTGGATGTTCCCCTCAGGTTTTAACAGTTGTTTACTTCGATTTTTTTCTTTTGTAGTGCTAAAGCTAAATACACTATTTTGTGTGCTGGAATTAGCGTGGATTTCAGAGCTCAAGTGTGTGTGTATGTGTGAGACACAGCGAGAGAGAGAGAGAGTTTTGTTATAAATTTCTTAGTTATTCTCCAAAAGAATGAGGGGAGGGGTATATATATAGCCTTAGGAGGCTTGGGACGCAAGTATATGTTAGGGAAAATCGATGTGATTCTCCACAAGTAAATCAATCAATGGGAATAAAAACTAATGCGGAAAAATTAAATCAAAGGCAACACAAGAATTTTTACGTGGTTCCCTCAATGTGAGGTACGTCCACGGGATCGAAATCCGATTCCACTATCAACCAAATAAGTTCTAAACGATTACAAACGAGACACTAATGGTCTCACAAAAATCACCCTTAGGTGAATTCCAAATAATCACAAATAAACAAAGAGGAAAGACCTCACCAAATAGATGAACCAAAAACTTCTGAATCAGAGTTGAAAAAGATCCAAAATAACAAACCAAAATAGAACCGAAAGCCGAACCACACGAAGCAGAACTGACCCAAACGTTTGACTCCACTGAATTGCTCTCAATACCGCAGCACATTATCTCACCAAGATGAATCAATTGGCAGCCACACTATTCCACCCAAGTATTATTTCACCAAGGAAAAGATGTATTTGCTGCCACTTTTTCTTCACAACTTCCACGGAGCAAAAAAAAACATAAACAATATATATGTATATATTGTGAATTTAGGATTTTGTAATCAAATCTAATTGTATCCAAATTAGATTGGGTTTCCTCAAATATAATATATAAAAATATATTATACCTAAATCAAGTCAAATTGAAACTCTTTAACAAACCAATTGGGTCTCACATTCCAATAAGGAGGTATACCTAACAGTATATACACATTAGGTTGAAACCTTAATGTATATACATAGGTAACCAAAATTATTTGAAAATCGAATCTATGTACACTGTTCTGCTCTTGCAGCAGCACATGGACAATGTGTTCTCTCTGTTTTCATTCTCTTCTCATTCTTAGTTTATTATTATCTTTTGTAACTTTGTTGTGAACCATGGGGAGTTATTTTTGTTTGCTGCAAAAGTGTCATCCCATAGATTTTACTTGAAAGAGTGATTGTGTTTTTTTATGTTCAAAAATTGTCACTCATCAATATGGAGAGTTGCAAAAGCGATTGTGATTAATTGCCATTTATTGACTGTTGTTGGATAATGGGAAAGACTAGGAAAATTTGAGATAGTTGAGATAATTGATAATTTTTTAGGTCAAGACATTGAAAATTTGTTTTTGCATTGCCTTTTTCTAGCATGATTATTAGTAGCTGGTATGTGTGCTTGGTTTGTTTGTCTAGAAGTTCGTAGAACTTTAAAAATCTTTTTTGTTTTTCTAATGGATGGGATGATGGATAGAATTGCATTTTGCATATAGCTGCACTTGCACTGTGAGTGATTTATACCTTGAAACCAACCAAAAGTTGGAAAAATATCAATGTTGACCTCTCTGTTTATATTATATTTCATTCAGCTATTGTCTTAAACTTCCAGCTTTATTTTACTGCTGTAATTATGAGAAAGTAATGTCTCTTATATTTTTCTTATCTTGCAACGACAATATCTTGGAGTCTTGGTTGGTGCTATTTTCTTTTGGTTTATGCTTTCCCAAGTTATCCACGCAAGAGTTATTAGATTTTAAGCCTCAGTAGATGCCTCAACCGGGTTACACTTTTGGTGAATAAGTTTTGTAACTAAATTTAATTTAGCTCTTCTATGTCAATAGTATATTCTATTTTGAATCTTGATAGTGATTTTAATTTAGCTCTTCTTTATATTTTATTTTGAATCTTGATAGAGATATTTGTCCCCCGTATCAATGTGGACCATCAGGATTTGTTCAATCCAAAAGACTCGGAATATAATTTAAATCAATGGTTCAACAATTCCAATTTATGGTATCCTCTCTCTTATTTTTGTTTTCAATTTGCTTTTGTCTATATATAGATCTAAAGCTCTGAGTCTTAAGATGTGAAGAAATGATAATGTAAATCGTTGAACTTTGTAATTTTTGGAACAATTTTGTAACTTGATTTCAGAAAAATCCAGTCTGTAATATAATTTTTTATTTTTATTTTAAAAAAGGTAAAATAAGCTATGATACCGCATGTTCCTAGATTGATTCTATGATTCGGGAATTGGACAGACCATGTCAATATTAGAAATATTTACTAAATAGAAGAAGAGAAATCATAAATGTGATGCATCAACCACTGACCCATCCCTCAATATCCAAAGATTTGGGAGTCAAAAAAATCAAAAACTTAAACATTCCTCCCGGCCAAGAGTGTCAGATTGATTGAAATATTCCATAACCAGTCAGGGTGTTAGATTAATTGAAATTTAATGATGAAATCAACATGCTTTTGTTGAGATTGATTGAAAATGTTAGTATGAACTGGAAAGTTGTCTACTTGCTGCAATAACGTGCCCAAGTGCTGAATTCCATGTCTCTAAGGCTAATATTTATGCTACATGCTCAATTTTATATTCAGTAACTTTTTATTGGGTGGAAATTAATTGTATTTGCTGAATCAATTTTTCTAAATCCTTCTGTAACTGATCCATAGTGGATAAACCATTGTGTCAGCAATTCTATATGGTTTTCTAACCTACAATTTGATAGAATCTTACCAGTTATGGTGTTTGCCAGCATACCTACAAGTGTCAGTGAGCAGGATGATAAAATGGATGTCAAAATAGCTATTCTTCCCTGGAGCCAAGCCAAACATGTTATACGCTACAATTTCAGTGTAGATTGCCTGTCCTACTGCTCAAGTCTTTGCCCAATCCATAGTTTGGTTTTCAAAAGATTGACCTGATATGCAATTAAAAGATTGCCCAATCCGTAGAAGGTTGCAAAAATCTATTAGAGAAAACTTAGTCCTAATAGGGATAAGAAATTGCAAACTTCTAGGATGGGTTGAGTTGTGATATGGTGATCAACATATTTGTTGGACCTAAGTAGAACATCAAAACCTTATTAACAAACTCTATCATATGACTCAAAGTAGGGATACCCAAAAAAATTGTTAAAATTAAAACCAATGTCGTTTTGTGGGAAATCAAAGGAACTACAAAACAGTTGAGAACATTTTTCCTTCTGTATTAAATATAGCATGCAAAATTGATACAACCTCTCAGGTTGATTGCAGAAAGAGCTGATATAAACCCTGTGTTGAATAAAGTTAGAAGGGGAAAAGACCTTTGAATACTTGAAACAGTTAAAATCTATATCGATTAAATTCAAGCTCTAACAGCCATGACTAAGAGAAGAAATGCCAAAAAAGAAAAGGGAAACAGAGGGAAATAAGCAATGTTGATTATATCATAATTGACTAGCATAAGTCATATCAACAACAAAGAAATCAACTCTGTTGATGATAAGCCAGCATTGAGTGACACTGGCCTCAACTTCAGCATACTTGCAAATTAACCCAGCAACCAAAAGAAGTAAAGCCAATCATTTTGTCCCTCATCCACAGTGGACAACCATTGTGGTGTCAGAAGTTCTGTGTGGTTTTCCAAGTTCATACTTCTCTTTATGGTCCCCTATGTCTAATAACATTCACAACGCAAAACTTATATGTTAGCCAACATACCTAAAATAGTTGTTCTTCCATGGAACCGTGCCAAACATGTTGTAAGCCACAATTTCAGTGTAGACTGACCTGAAATGCTAAACATGCCAAACATGTTGTACTGAAGTCTTTGCCCAATCCATAGTTTGGCTTTCAACAGATTGACCTGAATGCTAACTTAGTAGTGGTGTAGAAATTACATATGGGAAAAAGAACCAAGAAAGAATAATTGAAAGATTCTAGAAAAATGAGAATTCTTTTATTTGAGTCCAAATCAGCATCTCATAGTCCATAAAAAATTGATGCATATATCATAAGTTGCAAGAAGTTTGGGTGAGATTCAATATGGTACAAAAGATGTAAAGTAACACTCGGACAATCAAATAAACATAAGTTTCAAAAGAAAAATGTTGAAATGATTTCTATCAGATTATTAAGAGGTACAGGATTTCAAAGTGTTAACCAAGTGTTTCTGATCGAAGGCCTGTATGAACCTTGATGCTCCCTTCAATGACACAATGTGCAGAAATTCTCTCCATACTGATTCTGCTTTTTTCAAGCACAAGTAGAATCCACAGAGCTTAAAACGTGGTCCTTCTGCTGTAATAAGAAATTCTAGTCATAGACACAAATGCAATGATACATCACTGTCACAAATTATAATTCTTCAAGCTCATTACCAACTGATCAGAACATAAGTAGATGACTCTGAGGGTGACTGTGCTGCTCAGATAAAGTTCGTCTGTCAAAGGTGGCAGGCGTACCACTGAGTAGCATAAAGAACAAATGTTTCTTCTTCTTCTTCTTTTTAACAGTTCAAAGTGTAGTATCACATTGACACATTCCAATAGTGATTGTAGCATAGCAGTAGATGGTATGCCAAGTTCAAAAATATTGGATAACCATAAAAATTTAACAGAGTCACCAATCTTCACAATGGAGGCAATATGATTAGCCAATGTCTCGTGATCAGTGACAATAACCTTAAACAGTACATGGGGTGTCTGATTTAAGGAGAGAGCAACCAAAGAATGGCCAATAAACCTCGTTAAACCACATCTTCCATTCTTGTTTCTGAGAAAGATCTCCATTCTCCAATGACTGTAAACAGCCCCTGAAACTTTAGAAACTGTGCTTCCTTTTCTTCTGGCCCTTGCCAACAGAAAAGGTACCCATCGTGTGCAAACTAATAAGCTCCCTGGGAATATGAGCTCCAGATGATTTCAAAATATCAACCACCCCTGGAAAAATTTTCTTATTCTCTTCATTTACAAAGACGATTGCTGTACCCTCCTCCCCCAGCCTCAATGCCCTTCCAATCTGGTGAACATACTCCTTAATAGAATTTGGCATGTCAAAGACTATAACCTGTCTCACACCCAAGAGATCAACTCCTCTGCCCAAAACCCCCGTGGCCACAATCACAGGAACCTCTCCATCCAGAAAAGACCTTAGAATTTCTCTCCTCTCCTTCATGGGCTTTTCTCCATGGATTGATATAGATTTCACTCCAGTGGTGACTGTTACTGCTTGAGAAAGGAGATCTGCACCAAGTCTAGAACCCACAAATACCACCACTGGTGGCATAAAGTGCTGGTTGCTCATCAATATGTCAAAAAGTTTTTCCTTTTTTTTGCTTTGATTCAACCCAAATGGTCAGTTTTTGGCTTGTTTGGCCTCCCAACAGATATAGCAATTATATCTTTCACCATTGAGCTGGCCATCTTCTCGACTTCTTTTGGAATTGTGGCAGAATACATCAAGACTTGAGGTCGTGACAGAGCCCTAAAAATCTGCATTACCTGCTCATGGAAACCCCTCTGGAGCATACAGTCCACTTCATCCAGAACAAGAATTGAAACACCATCTAATTCTATGTCATACTTTGTTGGCAGATCAATAAGCCTGCCCGGAGTTCCTATAATCACTCCCACTCCTTGCTGGATGCAGTGAAGTTGTCCAGCCACGAGGTCCCCGCCAACTACAAGTGCAGTTTTAAATGGCAAACCCTTTCCTAGCAACTTAGCCTGCTCCTCCACTTGTATGTACAGCTTCTTGTGATTAAAGACACCCAGAAAATGATCGACAAGCAATCACACATACAAATGAGACACAAATATTTACGTGATTCAGCCCAACGCCTACATCCACGGGAGAAAGAGAGAAAGCTTCACTATGAACAAAACAAATACAAAACAGAGGAGGAGTTTCACTTTCTCAACTCAACTCACAACTCATACACTTCTCACAACTCTCTCTTTTCTTCACTCTTGATCTCTCTCTATCAACTTAGCTCACATCTCCCCTATTCATACACAAATGGGAGAGCTTGCCTACTAACAACCAACCACCAAAAGTAAATGGTAAGCCATCAATACAGCCACCCTACAAGAGAATAGCTCGGCTGAATGTCTTCACAAAATCTCTAGCCTAAAATCTTGCAGCAACTACATTTGACTTCCCTGGCCTACTTCACATGGTGTGGAATGCTCAACAATTCTCTCCCTCCGCACCTATGAGGAGTATGATCCTTACTGGAAGTCCATCCCAGCAATGTCCTTGCATACTTTGAGTTTGTCTCTCGAGACCACCTTTGTAAGCATGTCGGCTGGATTCTTTTCTGTGTGGATCTTGATCACTGTTTCTCCATCACTTCGCGTATCCAATGATACCAAACATCAATGTGCTTCGTACGAGAATGATACATAGAATTTTTGCTTAGGTCTATGGCACTTTGGCTATCACAATGTACCGTGAACTTTTCCTGCTCTAGTCCAAGTTCTTGGAGAAACCGCTTCAACCACAGCACCTCTTTCCCGGCTTTCGCTGTGGCAATATACTCTGCCTCGGTTGTGGGTAAAGCAACACACTTCTGCAGCACACTTCTGCAGCTTGGACTGCCAAGACACATTTCCCCTTGCGAAAGTGAACATAAATCTTGATGTAGATTTCCTACCATCAAGATCGCCTACCATATCTGAATCAATATAGCCTTCCAAGATTGGTTTTGCTCCTCCAAAGCACAAACACATTTTTGATGTACCCCTAAGGTACCTCAGAATCCACTTGACTGCTTCCCAATACTCTTTCCTTTGATTGGAAAGAAATCTGCTCACAACTCCAACATCATGAGCAATATCTGGTCACATGGACACCATTGCATACATCAAACTCCCTACGGCGGATGAGTAGGGAATTGCCTCCATCTCTTCTCTTTCTTTTGTAGATGAGGGACAAGAACTCTTGCTTAGCTTGAAATGATTAGCCAGCGGAATACTGATTGGCTTGGCATCTTTTATGTTGAACTTTTCAAGCACCCATTCAATATACTTTTCCTGTGACAACCACAACTTCTTGGCTTCCCTATCACGTATAATTTTCATACCCAAAATTTGTTGGACAGGGCCTAGGTCTTTTATGTCGAAGGACTGTGATAACTCCTTCTTCAGTGATCTGATTGCTGTGGCATCCTGTCCAACAATTAGCATCTTATCAACATAGAGCAGGAGTATGATGAAGTTTCCACCGGGAAATTTCTTGGCATATACACACTGGTCTGCAACAGTTCTCTTGTACTCATGACCTACCATGAATGAGTCAAACTTCTTGTACCACTATCTCGGCGGTTGTTTGAGGCCGTAGAGACTCTTCTTTAATCTGCAGACTAAGTTTTCTTTCCCTTTTACTTCAAAACCTTCTGGTTGCTCCATGTAAATTTCTTCCTCCAAATTACCATGGAGAAATGCCATCTTCACATCCATTTGTTCAAGTTCCAAATTCAAACTGGCCGTTAGTCCCAAAACTACTCGAATAGATGTCATTTTCACAACTGGCGAGAAGATTTCATCAAAATCAATACCTTTCTTCTGCCCAAAACCTTTGACAACCAATTGAGCCTTATACTTGACCAGTTTTCCGCTCCCATCTTTCTTCAACTTGAACAGCCATTTGTTCTTCAGTGTTTTTTGACCCTGGGGAAGTTTTACCAAATCATAAGTCGGATTTTTCTACAAGGACTGCATCTCTTCTTGCATAGCTTGCTGCCAGTTACTCTTCTCCTTATGATTCTGAGCTTCTTGAAAACTTTCTGGCTCTTCCTTATCAACAAGCAAAATATACTCAGAAGTAGGGTATTTTGACGACGGCTTAGGCTTTCTTGTTGATCTTCGTAACTGTGGACCAACGGCCTCTGGTGGAGAGGGTTGTGGCTCCCCTTGCTTAACACCCTCTACTTCTGGATCTTCTTCTTCTGGAAATCCCTCTTGCAACTTTACCTCATTGGCTGCATGATGCGGTAGCTCTTTTTCATCAGTGACATGCTGTTATGGTGCAGGATTCGGAACAAATTCTAAAACATCATCAACTTTGGATTTGACTGGTTGCCCAAAGTCTTCTAAGGTCTGGCCTTCTTGAAACACCACATCTCAACTTCGAATGACCTTCTTGTTTTTTCAGATCCCACAATTTGTATCCAAATTCTTCATTTCCATAGCCAATAAAAATGCATGGAGTAGCTTTATCAACCAGCTTCTGCCTGTGCTCCTTGGATACATATGCAAATGCTTTACACCTGAACACTCTCAAATGAAAGTAAGAAATCTCCCTTCCAGACCATACCTTTTCTAGAATCTCAAAGTTCAGTGGAACTGATGGTGATCTGTTGATCAAATAGCAAACAACACAAACAACTTCTTCCTGAAATGACATTGGCAGCTTTGTCATTTTGAGCATACATGTGACCTTCTCCACAATGGTCCAATTCATTCTCTCGGCTACACCATTGTGTTGTGGGATTCCAGAAATAGTCTTCTCATGCCAGACGCCATGAGTAGCACAGTAGGCTTCAAACTCCTTTGACGTGTACTCGCCTCTATTGTCTATTTGGAGACACTTCAGCTTCTTTCCAGTCTCCCTTTCCACCATAGCATGGAATGTCTAAAAATACTGGAACAAGTCATCTTTGGTCTTTAGGACATAAACCCATACATTCTGTGATGCATCATCAATAAACATCAAGAAGTATTTTTTGCCACCTAAAGATTCCACTCCTATGGGACCTCATACATCAGAGTATACTCTGCTCAACAACTCTGATTGTCTTCTGGATGATGAGTGGAAAGCGACAAGTAGTTGTCACCAGGGTTCAATTTCGCATCGTAGGCAAAGGGAATAAGAGATTTCTTCGCCAAAATTTGCAACCCTTTCTCACTCATGTGACCCAGCCTTTTGTGTCACAAATTTGGTGATGCCTCATCTTCTGTTGCGTTGAGGCTATCTAAAATCACATTCACATGAGTCTTGTACAACGTACTAGTTGCTTGTCCTTTGGCTTCCACCAGAGATCCCTTCTTCAATTTCCACATGCCTTTGCTGAAGTAGTTCTCATAGCCTTGTCGATCTAAGGCTATCCCTGAAATAAGATTCAGGCGTAAATCAGGAACATGCCTGACATCTTTCAATACCATTGTGCACCCAACTTTGGTTTGGATGCGAACATCACCGATTCCCACAATCTTCAAAAAACTGGAGTTACCCATCTTCATTGTACCAAAATCACCAGCTTAGTATATACTGAAGAACTCCTTCTGGGGTGTAGTGTGGTAGGAAGCTGCTATATCTACCACCAACTCAGTGTTGTTGTCTGACATATGGAGGCATTCTTCTTCAACAGAGAATAATGCAATATCCTCTAAGACAGTAACTGCAGTGTTCCCATCTTTGGTCTTTGGCTGTCTATTGCCTTGTTTTTGTTCTCCTTTCAAGGCATAGCAATATTTCTTTATGTGACCCTCCTGGCCACAATGGTAACACTTGAACCTTGGCCGGCTCGTACCTTCTCTGGACTTCTTTCTGTCGTGAGATCTTCCTCTGCTGCATCCTCTACTTTTGCTTCTTCCCCTGCTTCTGCCTCTACCTCTACCTTTATTTTCTGTGACGAGGGCATGAGGCTGATCTCCACCCATGTCTTTTTTTCTTGCCTCTTCACTAAATAAAACATCTGTGACTATGTTCGTGGTTAGTCTTCCTTCAAGTGCAGAGTTGTTGAGGGACACCACTAACGTCTCTTAACTATCTGGCAAGGAGCTGAGCAGCAATAGGGCCTGCATCTCATCATCCAACACTATTTTGACAGTTGCTAGTTGGTTCAGTAGATTTTGGAACTCACTGGTGTGTTATGCAACAGAGACACCACTTTTCAGCTTCAAATTTACAAGCCTTCTCATTAGGAGGGCTTTATTCCGAGCAGTCTTCAACTGGTACATGCCTTCTAATTTTGTCCAAAGAGCATAGGCATCAGTCTCTTGGGCGATATGGTGGAAGACACTATGATCGATCCATTATCTGATCTAACCAATGGTCTTTCGATTCTTCCGCTTCCAATCTTCATCCTTCTCCCTAGCTTGTTTAACTCTATTAAGCTCAATGGGGTCAAACAAATCTCGGCAGTACAGGACATCATCCATTCTGAGATTCTAAATTGCATAGTTGAAAGCATTCAGCTTGATCATGGATTCCGAAATTGACATTGATTTCTCCATTAATAATTGTCTCTATAGAAAATGATCTCTGTCTGAAAAAATAGACTTCGTCGTTGAGTCCAGACTGGTCAAATTAGCTGGAAAAGCACTTCGGATTGCCAAAATAAGAATTGCAAATTTTCAAAATCTGATTTGCAAAATCTGACTATACGGATGTGTCAGAAATATTCCAAATAGTTAGAAAGCACTATTGGATCGTTAAAAATAGACTTCAAATGGCTTAGATCTAACCAAAATAGTTTAACAGCTCAGATCGACAGAATCTGGAGCTGTTAAGAAGCACCAGATAATTCCTCTGGTTCAGTTGGCATCAGGCTGACGTCAATGGCGGCATGGCTTGGCTGGCGGCACGGCTAGGTCAGCGGCTCGGTCAACAGCTTGGTTAACGTGGCTCGGCTTTGGTTAACGACTCAACCAGTGACTTGGTCAGTGGGTCAGAGCACAGGTCAGAGTGGGCAGCCCGATGACGTTAGCTGTTGTCGTTAGGAAGTCTTCTTCCCTGGTTTCGCGCGTAAAGTGTATGTGGCCAATCGCTAGCGCGTGGAAACGGCTTCAGTGGTGCGTGTGGTGCATGCGGCCTCTTTTGGCATCCTTTTTTACGCAGTTTTTTCCTGTGTACTTGTCTCGTCGAGTGCTTTAACCTGGTGTGAACAAAAGAGGATTTCGACCACTTTGATTTCTAGGCAATTTTGAAAAACACACCCTGTTTTCTCTGAAAAATAAACTAATGAGGCTCTGATATCACTTGTTGTGATTAAAGACACCCAAAAAATGATCAACAATAGAGCTTAGGCTGTCGTCAAAATACCGTGCTTCTGAGTATATTTTGCTTACTGATAAGGGAGAGCCATGAAGTTTTCAAGAAGCTCAGAATCATAAGAAGAAGAGTAGCTAGCAACAAACTATGCAAGAAGAGATGCAGTCTTTGCAGAAAAATCAAACTTATGATTTGGTAAAACTTCCCCAGGGTTGAAAAGCACTGAAGAACAAATGGGTGTTCAAGTTGAAGAAAGATGGCAGCAGAAAGCTAGTCAAGTATAAGGCTTGATTGGTTGTCAAAGGTTTTGGGTAAAAGAAATGTATTAATTTTGATGAAATCTTCTCTCTAGTTGTGAAAATGACATCCATTCGAGTAGTTTTGAGAGCACGGGTCAGCCCGATGACGTCAGTAAGATGACGTTAGCTGTTGTCGTTAGGTCATCTTCTTCCCTGGTTTAGCGCGTGTGGCCAGTCGCTGGTGCGTGGAAACGACGTCAGTGGTGCGTGCGGCTCATGTGACCTCTTCCGCCATTCTTTTTTGACGCAATTTTTTCCTGTGTGCTCATCTCGTCGAGTGCTTTAACCTGGTGTGATCAAAAGTGGATTTCAACCATTTTGATTTTGGGGCGATTTTGAAAAACACACCCTGTTTTTCCAAAAAATTGACTAACGAGGCTCTGATACCACTTGTTGTGATTAAAGACACCTAGAAAATGATCAACAAGAGAGCCTAAGCCGTCGTCAAAATACCCTGCTTCTGAGTATATTTTGCTTACTGATGAGGAAGAGCCGGGAAATTTTCAAGAAACTCAGAATCATAAGGAGAAGAGTAGCTGGCAGCAAGCTATGCAAAAAGAGATGCAGTACTTGTAGAAAAATTAGACTTATGATTTGGTAAGACTTCCCTAGGGTTGAAAAGCACTGAAGAACAAATGGATGTTCAAGTTGAAGAAAGATGGTAGCGAAAAGCTAGTCAAGTATAAGGCTCGATTGGTTGTCAAAGGTTTTGGGCGAAAGAAAGGTATTAATTTTGGTGAAATCTTCTCGCCAGTTGTGAAAATGACATCCATTCGAGTAGTTTTGGGACTAACGGCCAGTTTAAATTTGGAACTTGAACAAATAGATGTGAAATCGGAATTTCTCCATGGTAATTTGAAGGAAGAAATTTACATAGAGCAACCAGAAGGTTTTGAAGTAAAAGGGAAAGAAAACTTAGTCTGCAGATTGAAAGAAAACTTACCGTGAACTTTTCCTGCTCTAGTCCAAGTTTTTGAAGAAACCGGTTCAACTACAACATCTCTTTCCCAGCTTCTGCTGTGACAATATACTCTGCCTTGGTTGTGAATAAAGCAACACACATTCCACACCATGTGAAGTAGGCCATGGAAGTCAAATGTAGCTTCTGCAAGATTTTGGGCTAGAGATTTTGTGGAGACATTTAGCCAAGCTATCCCCTTGTAGGGTGGCTGTATTGATGGCTTACCATTTATTTTTGGTGGTTGGTTGTTAGTAGGCAACCTCTCTCGTTTGTGTATAAATAGGGAGATATGTGAATTAAGTTGATAGAGAGAGATCAAGAGTGAAGAAAAGAGACAGTTGTGAGAAGTGTATGAGCTGTAAGTTGAGTTGAGAGAGCGAGACTCCTCCTCTGTTTTGTATTTGTTTTGTTTATAGTGAAACTTTCTCTCTTTCTCAAATGGATGTAGGCATTGGGCCAAATCACGTAAATATTTGTGTCTCATTGTGTGTGTGATTGCTTGTTGATCGTTTCTTGGTTGTCTTTAATCACAACAAGCTCTCCAGTTGGTGTAAGAATCATTGATAATGGTTTTTTCTGATTTGAGAGCTTCTCACGATCAAAATTTGCACAATAGGAAATTACAAGAACCAAAAATGAAGCAGTTTTCCCTGAACCAGTGTCGGCTGAAACAAGCAGGTTTTTGCCAACCAAAGCAGCCAGTATTGCTTGCATCTGGACAGGGGTTGGCATTTCATATCCAGTAGCTTCTATATTTTGGAGGAGCTTATGAGGAAGATTACAAGAAGCGAATGACAGGATGGGTGTTGGAACGAAGTTTCCCCTGACATTAATTTTGAGTTTCCTTCTTAGCAATTCACTTGGATGATTAGTTAGAAATTGAGATTCTGATTCTGATTCTGATTCTGATTTTGATTTTGATTTTTTATCAGAATCTCTTACATAAAAGCACTCATCACTGGTAGTGGTAGTGGGTAGTAGTCTTGTAGGATGCAGGAGACCAACTGGCAACCGTGAATTGGCAATCCTGCATAGAAGAGTTTGTTTACATTCAAGGATGAATATATCATCAGTCTCGTCGCATATATACTCGCTATAGTGGCCACATACAACACAATGCGGCTCCCCTGGAAGAGCTTCTCTTTGTTCCCAACTCCTTTTGTTTATATCATTTACTGCATCATAAGAGACTAAAACAAAATATTATATAAGCTAAGTGGAACAGTCAAAATATAAGAAAAATAATAGTCAAAAAAGAAATGAACAAAATGCAAGCATTGGTACCTGGTTCTTCTTCTTCATTACCATTTGCTGTCACAGCTGAACTTTTAGATCGAATACCCTTGTCTCCTCCTCCTCCTCCATCTTCCATCATCTGAAAATTTGACATAAATTCAACCAATTGAATTTGAAGAGAGAGAGAGCATTCACAAGAGCTTTACAATCGATTTAACACAAGTTCAATTGGCCTACAGTACTCTTGACTCTCAATTCAATATACACAATAATCATGAACAAATAATAAACCTAAACCTGAAGATAATCTGAGAGGAGCATAATATATAACATACATTTATGTATATATGTATGGATAGAGACCTGCCTGCCTGCCCTGGGTAGCTTCGACTTTGAATTGAATTGAGTGTGTGTGTGTATGTGTGTGTGTGTGTGTGTGTGTGAGAGAGAGAGAGTGTGTAACGCCCTCAAAACAATAGATAAAACCCATCTCATTAGACATGCATTGATATAAAATAAACTAACCATTTCTATTTATCAGAGTAATTCTTACAACTGTATTACATGTTAACAACAAAAGCAAATGCCCTAAGGGCTTACAGCTTTCCAATTTAACACTTGGTTACAAGAAGAAGAGTACTAACTCAATACATATTAAGCCCTTGGCTTGAATTTACATATAATACATCACAATAAACAAAAAAAAGTCTTCAACTCTCATTATCATCCAAGCTATGTCCTTGGAGGTAGCATACTACCTGTACCTGAAAATAATGTCCCATAAAGGGTGAGCCAACGCCCAGTAGAGATATGCTAAACACAGTATAGGCAATAACTAAGACATTAGCAATTGATAAATGTTCAATCTCCATAAATCAATTCATAACTCAGTTTCATTTCATTTCAGTTTCCATTTCTTATCAATTTCACAATTCACATCAACAGCTCAGAACCTGGTCAATCCTTTATATGAGACAATGACTCATATTAAACATTTTCCATTTTTCAATAGATAAACATATTAGTTGTATCAACATCTCAACAGATAAGCATACAAGCTATATCCACATTTCAACAGATATGCATATTAGCTATATCAACACTTCTAATGACAAGCATATGAGCTGTATCAACACTTCCAGAGATAAGCATATGAGCTGTATCAACACATTATCTGACAAGCATATGAGCTGTATTAGTGGAGTCCATCCCCTATCTCCTCCCAAACAACATCCGGTTTAGAGGTCCATCCCCTATCTTCCCCTAAACCGTGGAGTACATCCCCTATCTCCTCCCACACACACAATGCATATATATACACAAAGGTCATATACACACTCAGTCAATACATAACGTTAATGTATTCTGTCAACCGTCATACTCTATGACATATTCAATTGATTAGTTTTAGTTTGGCTAATCATCATGCATTGTCTACAACAATCAAAACTACCCTCCACCAGTAGCCCAAGCAATTATTTCTAAACAGATAATAAAAGCTCCAACAGATAAAATATCAATGTTTTCAAAAGCGAGCGATTTATAAATCCAACTCCATCATTTCACAACATAATGAGCCAATTTCATTATTTCCAACTCAATTCCATAAGTTCACAATTTTCCCAAATTAATTATACCAATTAATTTTAAACAACAAATTAGGGCTTTTACCCCAAACTCTCGATACTAACCCAAAGGTTCCAATATCACCAACCAACAACTATATCATCATTTTCAAACCCAAAATACACGTTATGAGCCCAAAATCACAAAAAACCCTCTTCAACACATTTTGAAACCCTAAGTCCCAAATCAACCAACTCAACATTTTATCAAAACAACTAAACATCTAGGTCAAAGACCATAAGAGTGAGTAGGAACCCCTACCTCAAAAGATGAGACCCAATGAAGAAGATGGTGAAAACGAAGTTGCTCCAAACCACAAGTTTCTCGGATCAAAAGATAGCCCTCGACGATCAACAACCTTTTTGCAAAGGCCAAAGGTGAGGAAAGCACCCTAGCTAGATCAATATCTAGAGAGAAGGCAAGGTTTTAGAGAGAGAGGCTCTCAAATGGCATTTTCGGAAAGGTAAGAGAGAGAAAGGGTGAGAAAAAGTGATTTAAAACTGCCCCACAGTCAACTGATATACGACATTCCCGCTCGAGCGGAAAACACAACGCTCGAGCGTCAAGAACAAAAACTAGGTCCGCTCAAGCTCAAAAAGACCCGATCGAGCGCCAAGACACAAGAATAAAGTAAATCCGCTCGAGCGCGAAAACCAGTCCGCTCGACCGTAGATTTTCCCCTCCCAGAACTTACACCCAAAGGTACTACCCGCTCGAGCGCCAAAGTACCCGCTCGAGCGTAAGGAAACCCGCTCGAGCGTAAAAATCACATCTGCAGAAGTTTTGCAGGGACACGAAAAACTGGGAGCGTGCAATCTCCGCTCGAGCGGACCTCCTAAAATCTAGGCAACAAAGAATTGAAACCAAAGCCTAACCAACTTGTAACAACTCTGCCCAATACATCCTAAAACTCAATCAAGTGGAATTAAAGGATGACAACAAGGTGTACCACTACCAACATCACGGAACCGAGTCCGGAATACAACAGAACAGTAAAGGGACAACCAGGATCGCTATAACCTCCCCCCCTTAAAGAATTTCGTCCCCGAAATTAAATACAAGTTTTTCAAAAACAAGATTTCTTTCATTTTCAACAATATTACAACATAATATTAAACAACCCGACCCATTACCGGTCAAACCCATCTCTTTTCAAGAGGCATAACACATTATTCAAAACAACTTGCATTATCAACATGCATTCCTTTGAAATTTACCAATTTCAACTCATTCTCCACAATTCAATCATACATGCAACATTATCATCATGCTTGCATTTCCACGATACATTAACATACGCAATGTTAAAACAAACTTCCATTAACCAAAACATTCACAATGCTTTACAACTTAAGACACATACAATGTTCTTAAAGTTCAACAATATTACAGAATTTCATTATAAAATTACACATCAATAAACATGTCCAGATACTTCTCACGGACTTCCAACTCACGTTCCCAAGTGGCTTCCTCCACTCCGTGATATTTCCACAAAACCTTTACTAAGGGAATGGTCTTGCCTCGCAAGACTTGATCCCGCCTATCCAAGACCCGCACCGGTCTCTCCTCATACGAGGCATCCTCATCTACCTCCAAGTCGGTCCAATCCAACACATGGGATGGATCCGGCTCATACTTCCGAGGCATACTAACATGAAAGCGTCATGAACCCCGGACAACTGCGGTGGCAAAGCTAAACGATAAGCAACTTCCCCAATCCTCTCGAGGATCTCAAAGAGACCAATAAACCGAGGGGATAACTTCCCACTTTTCCCGAACCTCATCAAACCTCGCCTAGGTGATATTTTCAAGAAGACATGATCACCTACCTCAAACGCCAAAGGCCTCCTCATACGGTCGGCATAACTCTTTTGGCGACTCTGGGCTGTAACAAGCCTCCTACGGATAAGCTCAACTTTTTCCGTCGTCTCCCTAACCAACTCCGGACCCAACAAAGGTGCATCACCCACCTCGGCCCAACACACTGGAGACCTACACGGTCGGCCATACAAGGCCTCAAACGGTGCCATACTGATTAGACTGAAAATTGTTGTTATAGGCAAACTCTACCAATGGCAAGTGCCTCTCCCACGTCCTACTAAAGTCAAGGACACAACCTCGAAGCATATCCTCAAGGATCTGAATAGTACGCTCGGACTGCCCGTCAGTCTGAGGGTGATAAGCTGTACTAAAGGTCAACCTAGTGCCCAAGGCACTCTGCAAGCTCTGCCACAACCTAGCAGTAAAACGAGGATCTCTATCTGAGACGATCGTCACTAGGACCCCGTGCAATCTCACTATGTCCCGAATGTACAAGTCGGCGAGATGATCCACCGTATCTCTCACACGCATAGGAATGAAGTGCGCCGACTTAGTTAACCGGTCTACAACCACCCAAATGGCATCACTACCCCGCTGAGTCCTCGGAAGACCTACAACGAAATCCATAGTGACATGCTCCCACTTCCACTCGGCAATAGGCAAGGGTTGCAACAAACCCGATGGCCTCTGATGCTCGGCCTTCACCTGCTGGCAAGTAAGGCACTTCGATACGAAAACAACCACATTTCTCTTCATACCCCGCTACCAAAACTGGCGACCCAAATCCCGATACATCTTAGTGCCTCCCGGATGCACCGCAAGACGTGAATGATGGAACTCTCGGAGTACTTCCTCTCGGCAAGACTCCGGCACAAACAAACGGTCTCGGTATCTCACACTCAGGTCGGGATACACCGTCAAACCCTTCTCAGCCTTCCCATTTGAGATCCTCTCTCGGAAGGACTCTACCTCAAGGTCACCTCTCTGTGCCTCTAACACTCGAGTCACAAGTGTAGGTTGCGCAACAACAGAAAACAAGGCCGCAGTCTCAACAGATTCGCCCAGATGCAAATCAAACTTGCCAAGTACACCCAACATCCCCCATTCCCGGATGGCTATACAAGCTACATCACTAATGGATTTCCTACTAAGGGCATCGGCCACAACATTGACTTTTCCCGGGTGATAGTGCAACTCAAAATCATAGTCCTCAATGAACTCCATCCATCTCCTCTGCCTCAAATTCAAGTCCCTCTGTGTAAACAGGTACTTCAAACTCTTGTGGTCCGAGAACACCTCGAACCTCTCACCATAAAGGTAGTGCCTCCAAATCTTCAAGGCAAAGATCACTGCTGCTAACTCTAGGTCGTGTGTAGGGTAGTTCTTCTCATGTATTTTCAACTGACGTGAGCCATAAGCTACCACTTTCCCCTTTTGCATCAACACACAACCCAAACCCTCTCGTGAGGCATCACAATAAACTGCGTAACCCAGCCCTCTCTCCGGAATAATCAAAACCGGAGCGGTGGTCAATCTAATCTTCAACTCTTGGAACGACTTTTCACAAGTCTCTCCCCATACAAACTTGACCCCTTTCCGCGTCAATCTAGTCAACGGCGAAGCTAGCCTGGAGAAATCTCTCACAAACCGACGGTAATACCCAGCTAATCCCAGAAAATTGCAGATCTCAAACACACTCTTAGGCTGTGCCCAGTCTTGCACTGCCTCTACCTTGGATGTATCAATAGACACCCCTTCCCCGGATACTACATGGCCTAAGAATTTCACCTCTCCTAGCCAGAACTCACACTTCCCAAACTTGGCATACAGCCTATGGGCTCTAAGTAACTCAAGCACCACTCTCAAGTGTTCCTCGTGCTCCTCCTCAGAAGGCGAATAGATAAGAATGTCGTCCACGAAAACGACTACAAATCGATCCAAGAATTCCCGGAAGATCCGGTTCATCAAGTCCATAAAGACTGCCGGTGCATTGGTAAGCCCGAATGGCATCACCAGAAACTCATAATGGCCATACCGCGTACGGAATGCCGTCTTAGGAATATCTTCCTCCCTGACCCTCAACTGGTGATAACTTGATCTCAAGTCTATCTTAGAGAAACAACGGGAACTTCAACTGGTCAAACAGATCATCTATATGGGGCATAGGGTACTTATTCTTGACCGTAGCCCGATTTAACTTCCGGTAATCTATACACAATCTCAAGGCACCATCTTTCTTTTTAGCAAAGATGGCCGGTGCTCCCCACGGCGAAACACTAGGGCGAACAAAACCCTTATCTAGCAATTTCTGGAGCTGAATCTTCAACTCACTCAACTCGGCTGGGGCAAAACGATAAGGTGCCATAGAAATCGGCGCTGTGCCGGGCACTAAATCAATAGAGAACTCTATCTCTCTCGGTGAGGTGGCAAACTAACGAGATCCTCGGGAAAAACATCCGAATACTCACAAACTACCCTCGGCAAAACAATCTGGGTCACATCACACTCACCACTCAAAAAGCTAGCAAGTAGACCACTAAGCTCACTCCGCCCTCGCGGATCATACATCGGTGGCAACACACTACCAACCCGATCACCCAAGAAATGGAAACACTCCCCGCTCAAGGTGCAAACCGTGACCCTCTGACGGTAGCAATCAATAACAGCCCGGTATGATGATAGCCAGTCCATACCCAAAATAACATCAAAACCCTTCATGGGCATGACAACAAAAGGAAAAGGAAGCCTATGGTCGGCGACCTCTATATCACACCCTCTAACACCTTGTTTCAAGATCAACTCACCACCAACAGGTGATACCACACATATAGGAGATGCTAACTGTGCCAACTCCAATTCCAAAACAGATACAAATGCAGCAGACACAAAAGAATGAGATGCACCCGTATCAATCAATACACTAGCAACCGAGTTGCAAAACAGAAAGGTACCTCTCACTACTGATGGAGCCGGTACTAGATCCTGCGCGGTAACAGCATACACGCGCCCTGTAGGCCCCTAATCTACCTGCTCACCTCTAGGAGCAAAAGACTGCTGCACTGACTGGGATGACGAAGCTCCCGGATTGGCCCTCGAGGCCTGCACAGACTGAGCTGGCTGATAACTCTGCGTCTGCTTAAAACCAGACGCTCCTGAAGTAGCACTCAACTGTGGGCAATACCTCTTCAGGTGCCCAGGCTGACCACACTGATAGCAAGACAAAGGTTGGCCCCTGCCCTGACTCTGGCCCTGAGGTCTAGCTGAAGAAGAAGCAGCTCGCTGACCCCCTCCCTTCTGCGGGCAAACCGAAGACTTGTGACCCAGCTGGCCACACGCAAAACAAGTCAAGCCTCCCTGACTACCTCTCCCAGAGCCCGCACCCGGCACTGGAAAGGTCGATCTGGCCAAACCACCCTGTGACTGTTGAGGGTTAGAACCCCTCTGTCTCCTACCGTCACCTTGACCCTCTTGGAGCCTCTCTGCCCCTCGTCTTCCTTCTGCATCATAATCTCCATATGAGCAGCAGCATCCACCAAACGTCTATATTCCCGAATAAACGACCCTCCAACCCTTAGCTTGAGCCCACGCCTCAACTTTCGCTCAAACTCAAAGCAACGGCGTTCCTCGGACGCCACCAGTTCAGGTGCAAACCTGGACAGACTGGTAAAAGTAGCCTCAAACTCGGCCACTGACAAGGCCTGCTGTTTAAGCTGGCAAAACTGTTCCCTCAGCTTCTCCCTTGCAGCTGAAGATAAAAACTTTTCCTGGAAAGCATTCACAAATGCCTCCCATGCACCACCAACACTGCCCTTCTCGTACTTCCACCATTGACCCGCATCTCCCTTCAGTTGGAAGGATGCCAAGGTCACCTTCAAGGCCCCGTTCTCGATGCCAAGCATCTCGAACGTCTTCTCTATTTGTTCCAACCACTCGTCAGCCTTAAGTGGCTCCTTTGGGCCCCCAACACACTCGTCCGGGTTAGACCGGAAGAATTCTCTCTTCAAGAAAGAAGGCCCTGCCTCAGTAACCTGATTCTCAGCTCTGAGAATACCCAAAGCTCTCGCTATCTCTCGGGCCAAGGCGCCCATAGCCTGCTGACCCGCTGGCTCGGCCACGTTGGCCTGACTAACTCCCTCCTGCATTGCCGGAACGTCATCCGGTAGAGGTACCTCCTGCCTACCATGCCTGCCACGCCTACCACGCCATCGTCCTGACATCCTAATAAAGGTAACCAAGACTATTAGCACATTCACAAATGTGCCGAAGCTATAACACTCGCATCCTAATGCATGGACAACTGTAATTCATTCTACGTAAGCACATAAACACATAAGCACTTACGAATTTCATTTCCGGATAATGATAGTCCCGAGGCGTTACTAGAGTTCCGGTTAGAAACAACATTGATCAAGTGCTTTTCCAACAAGACTCCCAGAAACCCAAGGATCCAATCAACATCCTAGAAACTACATTCCATACCCACATAGTCACATAAGCATGTTATCAATTAAGCACATAGCATATGACACTATATCTAAGTCTCTATCAAGCGAGACAAACTGTAGACACCCCATTTTTGACCGACCTTGAGACTCAGACGTCACCAGTTGAGCGCTTGGTGATATTGCATATTGTGTTCGTTCAGAAGTTTCAGAGTCTCGGCTGCGAGCCTTGCCTCCGGACTTCTGGACTCTTTTTGTGCTTTGCCTCGGTTTGCGAACCAGGCCCCATTTTCTCTGTTTTCGTTTCCCGAAGGGAGGGAGAGGTCTCGTAGATCATCTCTCAGTGGCCGTAGGCTACGTTTTGTGGTCGTAGGCCATTTTGCCCGTTTGGAGCCCGGTTTTCGATTTTTCGGGGCTGTTGGCCGTGTGCCTCGGTTCGGGACCGCCTAACCATCTCCGTTTGCTCCGGTTTTCGGCATACATCCTATTTGCTCCCTTTTGAAGGACACTGTGGTCCGAGAGATCAACTTCGCGGTCGAACACCACTCCCGGTGCTTAACAGCCCGTTTTCGGGGCCCCAAACTGCGTGTTTCGGCCCCCGAACCTTCGTTTTGCATTGGTTTTAGTTCATTTTTGGCAGGGACCTCTGTTTTATTGGTAAGAAGGCCGTAGAAGGGTGGGAGGCCAGTAATTGTTCTGTCAGCCAACTTTATCCCTTCATCGCCCTCCGTCGCCCGTTTTTCTTCACTTCAGAGCCAATGTTGAACACCCTTGGACCATTTTCTTGCACCCAAAACCACATATTTGTGATGTACACATCTGGGAGGCCACCAATATTTGGTGGCCGGCCAGTAATTGTTCTTGACCCTTTTGAACCCCTTTGAAAAGTGGGTTGCTCCCTCTCCTGGTTCACTTTTTTCAGTGTTCAACCACAGGGCTGTGTTGTGCACACATGGGAGGACCCTTTTCTGTGGTGGCCGGCCAGTAATTCTCATTGACCCTTTTGACCCCTAGCCGGCCGGCCATACGAAGTAGCCGGCCGGCCACCTGCAACTCTGAAAGTTGGCTGGCCATGATCCTTGCAATGTGTATATTCCAGCTGTATATCTGTTTTCCCCCCAAAAAACCTGTATCCGGGGGGCAACTTTTGGGGGGAAACTTGATCCATTTTCCCTCCACTTTTTCCCTCCATTTCTCCCCCATTTTTATCTATATAACAGAGCCTCCAGCTCTGTCTTGAGGGTTGAAAAAATTGGCCTTAAGCCTTGTATACACATCTCCCTCCATCTCTCTCTTTAAAGCTCAAGCATCCAAGTTCCTTGCACCATTCCTTCATCACTACCTAGCATCACCACCACTACTCCATTTCTAGCAGCTTGGGGAGCTTTCCAGTAGCTAGGAGGCATCACTTCTCAAGCCAAGAAGCAACCAAGGGTTGGTCTTCAAGGGTAAATGTTAATTCCCTCTTTTTTAGCTTAATTTTGCAACATTTTTCCTAGCTATTTTTCTTGCTGTTTTGAGCTCCGACCAAAACTGAAAGTACCCTTTATTTGAGCTCTATTTCATGATTCATTAAGGGAATTTTGTCATTTGAGGTCCCCATCTTGCACTTCCTTCTTTATCTCTCCTTTAGGCCCTAATCTTGCATGTTATTTTTGGCCTATGTGTAATCTGTTTTGGGGTATGCCATAAACTGTAAGTGAGATTTTTTTGAGCCCTTCTTCAACATTTAAGAAGGGATCATCACTGTTTAGATACCCCATGTGCTACTTGCTTTGAAATCCATGTTTTTGCCTCATTTTGCATGTTTTTTTAGCCTATTTTTCTTCTGTTTTTGGACCTTGGTCCGAACTGAAAGTGGCCATATTTTGACCCCCTTGTCATGTTTCATTAAGGGTCTTTGGCTGTTTGATGAATTTTTTGTATACTTTGTGTTTTGACCTCTTTTGGGCCCTACCTTGCATGGCATTTTGAGTATACTTGTATATTTTTTTGGGGGTTTCCATAAACTGTAAGTAGACATATTTTTGGTCCTTCTTCAGTGTTGTAGAAGAGTCTTTTTCTGTTTGGGCTTTGCATCTACCACTTGCTTCATTACCCCTCTCTTGGCCCCATTTTTGTATGCTAATCTAGCCTCATTTGTGTTCCATGTTTGGCCATGCTTTAAACTGTAAACATGCTTGTTTTGGGGCTTCCTAGCTTCTGTCTTCATACTTCATGTTCAAATTATGCATGCATTGCATAGCTATAGGCCATTTCATGCGCCAAAATTCATGTTTCGGGACTCGTTCCATGCATCGGGTATCATTTTGCCATGATTCGGGGCTGTTTTGCATCTCATTTTGCCTCTGAAAATTGCATGATCATATGCCATATTCCATGTTTTGCCATGTCTTGTTAGAGTGGCATTTCGTGCCGTAGGTTCGATCCTCGGTTTGCGTGCATGCGTGCGCCCATCTCGAGTTGTCTCATTTTCATCGCATGGCCTCTTATGTGAGTGTGGCTGAGGTCCACTCATGTTGGTGTAAGTCCATTATTGCATTGCGTATGCCATTTCATTTCATAGCATTGCGTATGCTAGGTTGTATGTTAGAGCATTGTGTATGCCTTGTTACATCACGCATTCTGTATGCCATTTCATAGCATTTTTACATGATAGGCTGTATATTAGTTGCATTTCATGCATGTCATGCATATTGCATTGTGCTTGGGATAGGAGTTTAGCCCGGGCACGGGAAACGAGGTACGTTTCGTACTCCGAGTGACGGAACGTGTCTCAATTCCAAGTCACCGACACTCCGGATTATCCATGATGGAGTTAGGTTTTAGTTGAGTTTTCATGTGCATTCATTCTATATTGAGTTGCACAATTTGATTCCTCTGCCATCATGCATAGATATGCGTGATTGGTGGCACGAGGATCGAGGCATGCATATATTTGTGAAAATACATTGCTATGCCCCTTTCTTGCTCTCTGTCGCAGCAAATCAAGAATTAGCAACCTTCCGGAGCTTGGCGCGCTTTCCAAGAGTAATTGAAAAACAGAGGCTAATTGGGGCATCCCAGTGGATTTCCGCGCAAGGCAGCCCAGACTTGCATCATTCATCAGAGTCAAGGCAGTCCCTGGCTTGCATGCCAGTTTATAGCTTTCTTAGTTAATTTGTAAATTAATTAGGAATTTGTTCATATTCGGACTGTATTATTTGGACTGTACTATTTATTTGGACCCTCTGCGTGAGGGCATAATTGTAATAAGTGTGGGTGAGTGTGATGTATGTCTTCCAACCCCACGTCTTTCTTTCCTTTTATTTACCTGTTTATGATGGTTAGATTAGGGCATGTTTCAATTAGCATACAGTATGATAGCATGTTTGCATCATTCATCTGTTTTGCATGCACCGGGCTCGGCGCATCATACTAACTGCATTGTATTTTCGATTCCAAGTTGAATACATGTTAGTTGTAGCATTTCATATGCCATGTTTAGAATAGCCGAGCCTGCTATAGTTGCATTCTTGCATGTGTTGCATTAGGCATTTCTGTATAATTAGGATCATGCATGGATTTCTAATCGGTTTTTGTTTTGGCTTGGAGTACTCGGTGAGTTTTATGCTTTAGCATCCTTGCATGTGTGTGAGTGACTGCCATGAATAGCATGCTTACCATGAGGCTATGTGCTTATGTGATATAACTGCCTGAATGCCTGTGGGTGAAGGTTGGGTT
The DNA here is from genome assembly GCF_055761805.1 of Camellia sinensis. Taxonomy (NCBI): domain Eukaryota; kingdom Viridiplantae; phylum Streptophyta; class Magnoliopsida; order Ericales; family Theaceae; genus Camellia; species Camellia sinensis. Next base: position 8,044,283 of record NC_138974.1, on the reverse strand, counting down.
ATTTGGATTGAAACAAATCATCAACTGTGAGTTTTAAGCCCACTAGATAGTGGCAAAACCATCTTTTCCTAAGCCCACCTGAGGGTGGCAAAATTTGCATTTCAAGCCTACTTGCGAGTAGCAAACCATCTTTCAAAAACAAACATGAAATATTTCGTTCCAATTCAGGCGACCCAGTCTATACTTGTATGTTGTGCGCATCACATAGTAATCTAGGCTAATAACCGGAATAAGAACACACAATGTTTTCAAAATTTGATATTATGGTTAGTAGAGGCCGATCTTTGATTGGGCGAGCGGGGGTGCTCACGAAGTGACCTTCCCCAATCGTACCCAAGTTCCCGAGCCGAGGCAACTTTGGTGATGACGGACACGTGGCCTTTGGCACCGAGTCAGGGTTTCCTAAATTTCCCATTAAAAAACATTTAGGTGGCGACTCTGTATCTGGAAAAGCAGTCCATGTTTGGCACTTCTTTTCTAAAAATCTGTTTTCTCAAAACGATTTGCCGGATTTGGACTCTTTGGTTCAGACTTAGAACCGTGACAATTTTAGAGTCCTGAGCTGTAGTGACCCCAAATGAACAGAACGGGAGCTCGTTCCTCCCGGGGCGTTCGGGGGACGTCTACACAAACCTATTGTGATCCTAATCACTTCCCACGTACCCAAAGTATTCGAACCCGGTTAGCTCTGATACCAAGTTGTAACGCCCTCAAAACAATGGATAAAACCTATCTCATTAGACATGCATTGATATAAAATAAACTAACCATTTTTATTTATCAGAGTAATTCTTACAACTGTATTACATGTTAACAACAAAAACAAATGCCCTAAGGGCTTACAGCTTTCCAAGTTAATACTTGGTTACAAAAAGAAGAGTACTAACTCAATACATATTAAGCCCTTGGCTTGAATTTACATATAATACATCACAATAAACAAAAATGAGTCTTCAACTCTCATCATCATCCAAGCTATGTCCTTGGAGGTAGCATACTACCTGTACCTGAAAATAATGTCCCATAAAGGGTGAGCCAACGCCCAGTAGAGATATGCTAAACACAGTATGGGCAATAACTAAGACATTAGCAATTGATAAATGTTCAGTTTTCATAAATCAATTCATAACTCAGTTTCATTTCATTTCAGTTTCCATTTCTTATCAATTTCACAATTCACATCAACGGCTCAGAACCTGGCCAATCCTTTATATGAGACAATGACTCATATTAAACATTTCCCATTTTTCAATAGATAAACATATTAGTTGTATCAACATCTCAACAGATAAGCATACAAGCTATATCCACATTTCAACAGATATGCATATTAGCTATATCAACACTTCTAATGACAAGCATATGAGCTGTATCAACACATTATCTGACAAGCATATGAGCTGTATCAGTGGAGTCCATCCCCTATCTCCTCCCAAACAACATCCGGTTTAGAGGTCCATCCCCTATCTTCCCCTAAACCGTGGAGTACATCCCTTATCTCCTCCCACACACACAATGCATATATATACACAAAGGTCATATACACACTCAGTCAATACATAACGTTAATGTATTCTGTCAACCGTCATACTCTATGACATATTCAATTGATTAGTTTTAGTTTGGCTAATCATCATGCATTGTCTACAACAATCAAAACTACCCTCCACCGGTAGCCCAAGCAATTATTTCTAAACAGATAATAAAAGCTCCAACAGATAAAATATCAATGTTTTCAAAAGCGAGCGATTTATAAATCCAACTCCATCATTTCACAACATAATGAGCCAATTTCATTATTTCCAACTCAATTCCATAAGTTCACAATTTTCCCAAATTAATTATACCAATTAATTTTAAACAACAAATTAGGGCTTTTACCCCAAACTCTCGATACTAACCCAAAGGTTCCAATATCACCAACCAACAACTATATCATCATTTTCAAACCCAAAATACACGTTATGAGCCCAAAATCACAAAAAACCCTCTTCAACACATTTTGAAACCCTAAGTCCCAAAATCAACCAACTCAACATTTTATCAAAACAACTAAACATCTAGGTCAAAGACCATAAGAGTGAGTAGGAACCCCTACCTCAAAAGATGAGATCCAATGAAGAAGATGGTGAAAACGAAGTTGCTCCAAACCACAAGTTTCTCGGATACAAAGATAGCCCTCGACGATCAACAACCTTTTGGCAAAGGCCAAAGGTAAGGAAAGCACCCTAGCTAGATCAATATCTAGAGAGAAGGCAAGGTTTTAGAGAGAGAGGCTCTCAAATGGCCTTTTCGGAAAGGTAAGAGAGAGAAAGAGTGAGAAAAAGTGATTTAAAACTGCCCCACAGTCAACTGATATACGACATTCCTGATGGTGGAAACAAACAGACAAGACAAACTAACCAAGGAAAGGACCAATCCATATAGCATCAGATTTACAACCACCCGTATTGGCTAGCTCGGGTCACCCATTCTAGTCTTTGTGGTTCAACATTGCGGCCCTTATGATTCACCCAAAGGAATTATTATTAGGAAAGGGTGTGCGCGGTGCCGTTTAAAGGTAAAAGAGAAATCACGCGGTGGATGGTGGCCTGACAAATTTGTTAGAAACTACCATTTTTTAATCAAAAATTGCTGAGCAATTGGCAAATAATGATGGTTTCGATTTGGTGGTTCAGGTGGATTGACAGATTAAAAAAAACTTGATTCAAATTACACTTGTATCAAAGATTAAAACAACTTAATTTATAAATTAACTAAAATAGTAGAAGTTAAAATAAATGTCCATTCATCTAACATTCAATATCCACAAACTAGAAATCTAAAAATCTGACAATCCAAATAAATTATATAATAACAATCCAATAAGGCAACAAATGGGTTGATGATGGATGGTGTAGTAGAAGGGTTGGATCACTCTAAGGGCTGCAAATGAGCTGAGTCGAGCTGAATTTTAGTATGTTTGGATTTATTTATTAAGATTTTAACGAACTCAATAAAAATTTAACGAACCGAACTCGAGTCAAGTTAGCTTAGATTTGACGTGAGTTCGAGCTTATTCATGAGCCTTAACGAGCGAAAAAAATTATAAATTTATATTTATGTGTGAGACTAAGTTATAATTGAAAATTTGATTATACAATTATACATAAAATATATATATATATATATATATATATATATATATAAACATATATTAAAAGAAAGGTCAATATTTTACTAAAATAATATCTACCACCATTATTATATAAATATTTTATCTATAGTTAGCTATTATTTACATTTATATTTTTTAAATATATAAATAACATGTTTATTTTATTTTACACATATTTTTAAATTATTTAATATATATAAATAATATATGTTAAATGAGCCCGCTAATGTGCCAAGTTAACGAGATGAACTTTAATATATTTGAGCTTATTTATTAAGATTTTTAACAAGTTCAAGCTCAAGTTTAAACGCAAAAAAAAAATAATAATAATTACAAAAATAAAAAATTAAATTAAATTAAATTAAATTATCGAACCAAGTTTAAATGAGCCGTTATCGAGTTGAGCTCGAGTCTGTTCATGAACAACTCTATTCATTTATCGTTCTAATTATTCTAGAAAAATACAGATTTAATAAACCAAACCAAATCAAACCCAACCCCACCCCACCCCACCCAACCCAAAACCAAACAGAGGTATACATATATCTATCTACTACTTTAAAAAGACGGAAGAATTACAAGTGTTTTCTACATTTTTGGTTCCATAAGTGTCCTTATCAAGTTGATGAATTTACTTATCAGCAAACGTTATCAATGGTTTCAAGAGGTGCCTATTCGTTAACGCTGACAACAGTTCACAACACCTGTTAGAGAGTCTCAACTATTTTCTTTTTAAATGTCGCAATCCATTCTCTTTGCGATAAGGAAAGCAGAGAGCATATCTAGACAATATGAAAAAGCACATCTTTTTTTGTTTATGTGGACTGCTTCTTCAGAATAAATGCATACTTTCTAGGTAAGTAATTGTATTGTACCTATATACTAATCTTTTTCCTTTCAGAAGATGCTATCGTTTTGCTCGCCCATAAGAAATAGAAGAAGGGATTGGGTTTGTAAAGAAAATGAAATGAAATGAAATGATTTTGATTTTGATTTCTCACCCTCTTGTTTGGTTGAGTTGATAAGAAAATATGGTGATTTCTCCCTAATCCTGTTTGGATAGACTAGATAAAAAATAAGAAATAAAACCTCTTATTTCTTTTGTAGGTAAATGGACAATTTTGATAATGTACAAAATTAGTAATTTCCTCATTTATTTTCTCTCCCAATCTCTCCAATTTTAGAGAGATTCAAAAAATGAGTTATGAAATTAATTTCTTTTCATTTCTGCTCATTTCTCTCATGTTTAGTAATCAAAACAAGTGATCATAAAATCAAGAAAAAAATTATTTCTTTTCTTTTCTCTCCAAATCACTCCATCCAAATGAGATACTAGAAAGCAGTAGAAATATATATGTATATATATAAAGTGTACGGGGGCGAAATATCCTCTGCTTTCTGTACTCCTTGGAGTTCAAGCTTCACGTGACGGCGTCTAACCTGACAACACAGAGAACGGTGAGCTGCCTGGCAGTGGTGTGCCGGATAGACCCTCCGACGATCAAGTCAGATCACTTGAGGAAGAAGGATGCTATTCGAGAGAGAGAATGTTTCAGATAGCGCAAGTTGCTTACCCCCAACGTTCATCCTCCCTTTCTTTTTCTAGGCTGGCCATGCAGCCTCAGGATTGTGCGCGCACTACCTCTACTGTCCTTCTCTGGACAGTTGGCTGCGCTCGCCTCCCACCACCTTACACGTGTAAAGGCCAAGTCCTGCATCCAGTACATGCAAGACTGCCAAACGGTACTGACGCGTGCCTGGAGTAGATATCCTCTCCCTCACGCCATTGGCCCAAGTGACACACCCGACCGGCATACCAAGACCGGCCTATTCCTTGGGAGAAAATCGCAACCATAAAGAACACGACCGATCCGCCGAGCTATCGGGCGCACACCGACCTCTTCCCGGCCTAGACTCTTTCCAGACCGTTATCTGCTCGGTCGCACCGTGCTAACGCGCGCCTACCGCCGAACACCTAACAGCCACAGCTCGGCCAGGCCTTAGAGCATGCCTGGTCGGCAAACCTAGCTTGACCGTGTAAAATAGGCCGAAGGGCCGTGCCGATTGAGGAGATAGCTCGGCACCGAGAGGCTTGCCACACCTGCGTTACCGTAGCTCGGCCGTACTGTCCGGTGCAAATCTCCCCTCTCAATTGCCCCTTAATCCCATCCGAGCTAATTGTGATTGGGGTTACCACCATGACCGAGCTAACGGTCCCTGAACTGCGCCAGTACCAAGCCGAGCGTGATTGGTTTGGAAGCCGTTACCGAGCTATCCCATTTGGTCGGTCACTGCTTCAGCGGTCTCGTCGAGGGCCGTACAACCGTACTGACAGCCGTCCTTTCGATGCCACGTGGCTTTATCCCATTGGCCCCGTGCGGCCCCAAAGCTGTCTTTTTAAGCGCAAAATTCAAACGGCGCAGCCATTTGGTTTTTCCCACTTCCTTAAACACTTACACGAAGGGTCACTTCTCCCTCATTATCCATCTTCTCCTTGAGCCAAAACCCTAACTCTAAAAACTCCATTTCCTTCACCGCCGTCGCTGCCTCTTGCTTCACCCATCGTTTCTGTTACTTCTGAAGCTGCTTACAGGTTTGTGGAGTCGGACCCCGCTCGTCATCAGGTTGCGGTGAGTTTCCCCACTCCCCCATTGTGTTTTCAGTTTTCATTTTCCAGTTCTTCAGACCTGTTCTTCATTTTTGTGCTATTGTTCTTCATGTTCTTTGCTTGGGACTATCGACGTTCCCTCTTATGCGTAGAACCTGTACACCTTAGGGAAAATGGAAATTGTAGGAATGAAAGGGGCCCTCGTGCCCTTGGTTCGAATGAACGAGCCCCATTTCTGGGATGAACAGTTTGAATCTGGATAGAACCAAGCTAAATGCTCATTTAGATCCGTAAGTGGAGCTTCAACCGAGCAAAAACTGGTTTGTGGCTTCTTCTCGGGGCTTTGATCGAGCTGAAGACTTAATTAGATCGGTAAATATGATTGAATCGAGCCAAAACTTGTCCGAGTCTTCTTCTTGGGCCTTGACCGAGCCAAGAATAGAGTAAGAACCAAACCATGAAGGCTGAATCAGCCGTGCAGTCGAGCCGCGATAGGGGTCAGACCGGCCAAACTCCCAAAAAACCATTCCCTGAGCTAAGAGTTCCAATATCAGTCGTGCAATTAATGTCGTGCTAACCCTTGGGCTTATTATTTTATTTTATTTTATTTTTTTAACAATGCAGAATAAACTAGGACTGATCAGGCCAGTCTAGAACCCTCACTGGTGGAGCTCAAAGTCTGAGCAAATACACCAGAATTTTTCGCCGAGATACAAATTAAACCACTAAATAAGTAAAACCGAGGTAGATGGGGAAGTACCGGTTCATGGTGAGCTCGCCCGGTGCACTAGCTGAGTTTCGTTAGGAGTATAACATTCCAGACGATGTCCATTTAGAGCTGGCCAAGAAGGGAGATACCCCATGGGGTGACCTAGATCGGTGCCCCTTCACGGTTGTATCCATCGTGGAAGGAGGGCTTCGCTTCCCTGTCCAACCCTTGAATTTTTAAGGCAGACAAGGCTTTGTTCGACCCAAGTCTCGAACAACATGTACAAGATAACAAACGGTGTGGCCGAGCTGAATAGGAGGCTCGGTCTCAATCTCGGTCTCGCTGAGATATTACATCAATACAGCCTTAGCAAAAATAAGGGTGGGTTTTGCTGGTACCTGAAGGTCAAGAAGGGCCGAGCAAAATTCATAGAGGGTAACCCAGATAAGGAGACAAACGACGATGACTTCTTGTGGGTGTCCGGTCGTTATGAGGACACCGAGGCGCCCATACCGGGCTGGTATATTAGGAAAGATTTTGGCAGTGCTGGTGAGTAGCTCAGTAAACTGCACTACTTTCTTTTTGCACTGATTTTCTTCTTGTCGATCTAACACTTGTCCTCCTTTTTGTAGATTACAAGCTCTTGGCCGACGACTACTCCCGAGCTAATCAAGAGGCCATCAGAGTTCTGCTTCGTCATCCGGTCGAGGAAAGGGAGTCTCCAAAACTCCTCGGCTTCGAACCGACCTACCACTACACAGGACCACGCAAGAGCAGGGTGACTGACTTTCTTCGTGCGCCCTCTCCAGAACCAGATCCAAGTCTCCCAGCGATCAAACTTGTTCCCCTCACCGCCGAACAGGAAATGACAAAAATCCGGACAATCAAATCAATGATCACCGGAGAACCGAGCGACTCCCAGCCACCAGAGGTACCTGGGGGGACTTCCTCTACTCCAGCCGAGCAAAGGGAGGGGGCGGTGCTGGCTCTTGCAAGCGAACATCCAACGGACCGGTCGAAGAAGCGACCAAGAAAAGACCAAACCGGGCAACAACTGGTCGACGAAGATTCAACCGAGCATGCATCCACCGAGTTGGGTGACCAGACCGAACAACTGAGCGGGCCATCCAAAGCCCCAACGACCCCCCCCGGTCGGGGCGCCCAAGATTAAGTACAAAGGCCGGGCTGTCTCTAAGGCCGACTCAGTGTACGCGGACAAGGATTACTCCCTCGGTTTCAACATGACCAAGGGGCTGATCCTTCCCGTCGACATAAAGAAGCACGACGAGCTGTCCGACCTGAAGGTGCTTCGATCGGCAGCAAAATCGATCGTTTTGGTAAGGTCCACGCTTTTTTCTACAAGTTGTTGACCGGTTTTTGCTCAGTTTTCTGAGTGTTTACAATCTTTCATTTGTTTTCAGGCCGCGCAAAAGAACTATTTAGCACACGACCGAATGATCGCAGTGCGGCAGAGCCTGCGGGATGCCATAGCTAAGAACAAGGCCCAAAAGGCCGAGATAGCGAAGCTTAAGGCCGTGCAGGAAGCAGTTGAGGCCGAACGAGATAATCTGAGCCAAAAGGTTGACCGAGCGGAAGCGGACAAACAGCGGGCCGTGAAGTCGACCAAAGCCCGGTATCTCGCCGAGCTGAGGAAGCTGCGCGATGCCCACAAAGAGGAGAAAGATAAGGCGGTTAGCGACGCTGAAGACAGGGGTTATGCTCAGGGTGAAAAAACGTGTGAACGGCAGGTGCAGGCAACCAAGGACATCTTTTTCCAGTGCGGTTGGAAAGCTGCCGTGGAGAAAGTTGGCCTTGGTCAGGATGCTGACATGTTCCTACATTCGCCTGCGGCCTTCATACCGCACTATATGCAGGCCTATGTGAGCACCGCGCAGAAGAGGCTCATAGAGGAGGCCAAAAAGGAAGCCGCAGAAGAAGCCGCCGCCGCGCAACAAACCGAGCAAACTTCTCCCGAAGCATCTCAGGATGTCGAAGATCAAGTAGTCGATCGGGAGGTTGTCGCGGTGGAGGACGCGGATGGTGAGTTGGAAGAAGGCTTGCCCGAGCGCAATGCGGAGGTTGCCGAGCAGACTCTGGAGGTCGCCGAGCAGACGGTTGACCTGGAATTGGATTGAAATGCCCCCTCCTATTTCCTGCTGTGTTTTCGTTTCTTTTCTTTCTTTGTTTAATGTAACCGGGCTAGGGCCCCACAATTGTAATGCAATTTCCTCAATCAATGAAATTTGAACTTTTTGCCCGCTGATCTTCTCTTTTTGTTTCGGTTGCAATGTGCAAAATGTCTTGATTCAAACTTTAATGTACCATAACTGATAGGCCGGCTGGCCACGCAATATGCCTAGCTAAAATCAGAACTTCTTCAATTTAAATGCTTGCGGCTGCTCTCTGCTCGATTTTTTTTTTTTTTTTTTTTGAACGAAACCGAAAATTTTCATTCAGCTGAGCAAAAATTACCACTGCCGTTATAGCTTTTACAACACTCCAAGTCTTGTGTTTGGGCGGGCAAAAATCATCTCGGCCCTGGAGGAAATTGGACATCTCAGTTATTTCACTTCGGCCGAGCCAAACCAACTCGGCCATTAAATTGGACAAAACACCAATATTCCGACATGGAGTTGGACAAAACGCCAACATTCCTTTTCTCCGAGCGAAGTCAGCTCGGCCTCTTGTAAGTTGGACAAGGCACCAACATATCGCTTGGCCGAGCTTATTTGTTGGACAACACCAACATTTCGTTTGAGCCGAGCAGAATCATCTCGGCCTTAATATCGGGCAAAACACCAATATTTCATTTAGGTTGGTCATGACGCCAACATCCCAATTGGGCGAGCAAAAAGCCAGCTCGGCCCTTGAATTGTTCCATATGCCAATCATTTCGTTGGACAACAATACACCAACTGTTGGTGCGGTCTGCTTCTATACCGGCGAGAGAAAATTAGTCTGGTCCCATTCAGGTCGGTCCCTTTGCCCCTGGCATCCACAATGGCCTTGTATCCTCACGGTGTCATTGTACAGAAAGATGTGATACAAAACAACAAGAGGGCTATTTTTCATTACAAAAAGCAGTGTTATCCTTACATTAAATGCCAAAAGGCTTAAGGTTCAGAAAGCTAAGCAACAAAAGCAATTACATTTTAAAAGTAAAAGACCTTAAGGTTGGCTGCATTCCACGGTCTGGGGACAGCTTTGCCATCTAAATCTTCCAGATGGTATGCCCCTTTGCCTGCGAGACCAGTCACCTTGTATGGTCCTTCCCAATTTGCACTGAGCTTTCCTTCGCTAGGGACCACCGTGTTGCCCAGCACTTTTCTTAAGACCCAGTCCCCGATCTTGAACAGCCTGGGGTGCACAACCTTATTGTATTTCTTGGAGAGTTCTTGCTGATAGGCTGCTATGTGGATTAGGGCCCACTCCCTTCTTTTCTCGGCAAGGTCTAGCTCCAATGCCACTGCTTCATTGTTCAAATCTGGCTGGAAGCTTTCGGACCGGATGGTTGGTATGCCAATTTCCAACGGGATAACGGCTTCCATGCCATAGGCCAAGGCAAACGGAGTTTCTCCGGTCGACCGTCTTGGCGTAGTGTGGTACGCCCAGAGTACGTTAGGGAGTTCTTCAGCCCACCTTCCCTTGGCCTTCTCAAGCCACTTCTTTAGCCCATCCAGGATGGTCTTGTTTGAGGCTTCTGCTTGACCATTTGACTGAGGATAGGCCGGCGTTGAATTATAGAATTCGATCTTTAGCTCTTCGCAAAATCCGCGAAAGAGTTTCCCATCGAATTGAGTGCCATTATCTGAGATGAGGGCCTTGGGTATACCGAAGCGAGTGATAACATTTTGCCAAACAAACTTCTTCACATCCTTTTCCTTTATGGTCGCCAGTGGCTCAGCCTCAACCCACTTTGTGAAGTAATCGGTGGCGGCGATGAAGAATTTGCGATTGCCCGGGACTGCTGGGAGTGGCCCCACTATATCCAATCCCCAGAGTGCGAACGACCAAGGACTTGTAAGGGGAAGCAATTCTTTCGCTGGCTGGTGGATCTGGTGAGCAAATTTTTGGCACTTTTCACATCGGCGAACGTATTTCTGCGCGTCTGCCTGCATGCACGGCCACCAATAACCTTGGAAAATTGCTCTGTAAGCTAGTGACCTACCCCCAGTATGGCTGCCGCAGATGCCTTTATGGATCTCATAAAAGAAGGCTTCCACCTTAGCAGGGTGAACGCACTTCAGATATGGCTCGGTAAAAGACTTCTTATATAAGGCTCCGGACGGGGAGAGCCAAAACCGTTCTGACTTGGCCCGGATCTTGTTGGCCGCCTTCTTCTCTTTCGGTAGAACTCTATCTTTCAAGAAGACGATGATGGGGTCCATCCAGGAAGGACCCAAGTCGGCGCAGAGCACCTCAGTTATTTCCGGTTCCTCAATGCTTGGCCGAGGTAAAAATTCTATCATCAAGGGGTTAGGAAAAGCTGTCTGAGCAGAAGCAAGTCCGGCCAATTCATCAGCCGCGTTGTTTTCCTCGCGGTTGATTTGTTCCATCCTGTAGACACCCCATTTTTGACCGACCTTAAGACTCAGACGTCACCGATTGAGCGCTTGGTGATGTTGCATATCGTGCTCGTTCAGAGGTTTCGGAGTCTTGGCCGCGAGCTTTGCCTCCGGACTTCCGGACTCTTTCATGCTTTGCCTCGGTTTGCGAACCAGGCTTTGTTTTCTCTGTTTCTTTACCGAAGGGAGGGAGAGGTCTCGTAGATCATCTCTCAGTGGCCGTAGGCTACGTTTTGTGGTCGTAGGCCATTTTGCCCGTTTGGAGTCCGGTTTTCGGTTTTTCGGAGCCGTTGGCCGTGTGCCTCGGTTCGGGACCGCTTAACCATCTCTGTTTGCTCCGGTTTCCGACGTGCATCCTATTTTCTCCCTTTTGAGGGACACTGTGGTCCGAGAGACCAACTTCGTGGTCGAACACCACTCCCAGTGCCCAACGGTTAGTTTTCGGGGCCCCGGACTGCGCGTTTCGGTCCCCGAACCTTCGTTTTGCATCGGTTTGGGCTCATTTTTTGTGGAGACCTTATTTTTACTGTTAGAAAGCTTGTAGGAGGGTGGGAGGCCAGCAATTTTTCTGAAAAGCCAACTTCTTTTTGGTCAAAAGTGGTTCAGCATGAATCCGGGAAGGAGAAAAATCTGCGTGGCTTCACCGAAACGGGCGTAACTCTTTTCACAAGAGGAATTAAGATATGAGGCCACCACCATTGGAAAGCTTACTTCCGGGGCTTCATTTTGCACTCAAGAATCTCCCAAGTCCAAGTCCGGGGGGAAGAGATGTGGTTGGTTGAAGTCCGTTTGGACCGAATCTGCGCGGCTTCACGGAAAAGGGCATAACGTTTTCTACAGGAGGAATTTTAATGCAAGGTTTGTGCCATTGGAAAGCTAACTTCTGGGGCTTCATCCTAGGAGGTGGTCGGCCACTTTTTTCCCTTTGACCTAGCCGGCCGGCCACTTTTTCTGGCCGGCTGGCCACTTACCTGGTGGATGACTTTTTTTCCCCTTTTAAACTGGCCGGCCATTTTTGCCCCTGTGAGTGCATTCCAGCCATGTATTTGTTTTTACACTTCACCCATGTCCGAGCGTTTGGCATTTTTTGGAGGGAAACTTGATCCATTTCCCCCCCACTTTTTCCCCCCTTTTTTCCTCCCATTCTTGCCTATTTAACAGAGGCTCCAGCTGCTGGTTTAGGGCTGGAAAATTTCCCTAAGAGCCTCTTACATTATATCCCTCCATCTCTCTCATTTCCTTCAAAAAACCTTCAAACCCTACACCATTTTACACTACACCACCAAGCCTCACACCACCACTTCCATTTCCAGCAGCTTGGAGGTCTTCTCAGAGGCTAGGAGGCAGCAAATTTGGTCCAAGAAGTTGCTAAAGGTTGGTCTACAAGGGTGAGTACCATTTCCCCCTTTTTGAGCTTATTTTTGCAACATTTCTTAGCCATACATTCTTGCTGTTTTGAGCTCCAGACATAACTGAAAGTAGTATTATTTTGAGCTCTATTTCATGTTTCATTAAGGGACTTTTGTCATTTGAGGTCCATATCTTGCACTTGCTTCAATATCCTCCTTGAATGCCATTTTCTTGCATGATATTTTTAGCCTATATGTGATCTGTTTTGGAGCATGATTTAATCTGTAAGTAGGCTTATTTTGAGCCCCTCTTCAACATTGAAGAAGGGCTCATCACTGTTTGGGACCTCCATGTACCACTTGTCTTTATATCCATCTTTGGTCCCCATTTTTGCATGATTTGTTAGCCTATTGTGCTTCCATTTTTGGACGATTTTCAGAGCTAGAAAAGGTCTTATTTTGGCCCTCTCTTCATGTTTCATTGAGGGTCATTCACTGTTTGAGGCACCCTTCCTATACTTTGTGTTGTATCTCTCTTTTAATCCCCATTTTTGCATGATTTATTAGCCTATTGTGCTTCTGTTTTTGGTCATTTTACAGAGCTAGAAAAGGTCTTATTTTGGCCCATTCTTCATGTTTCATTAAGGGCCTTTCATGATTTGAGGCATATTTTATACACTTCATGTTATATCTCTCTTTTGGACCTCATTTTGCATAGCATTTTGGACATATTTGCATACTGTTTTGGGTCCGACCCTCAACTGTAAAATGCCTTATTTTTGGTCCCTCATCAGTATTGTAGAAGAGTCTTTTTCTGTTTGGGCTTTGCATCTACCACTTCCTTCTTTGGCCATCTTTAGGCTCATTTCTTGCATGAAAGCTTAGCCATACCTATGTTTGTTTTTGGGCTATTTTCAGAACTGTAAAAGATCATGTTTTGGGCCCCTCTTCAACTTTGTTGAAGGGCCCTAATCTATTTGAGGACAGCAGCTGTGAGTTGCTTCTTAATCTCATGTTTAGGGCCATTTCTTGCATGCTAGTTTTGCCCTGTTTTTGTTTGCTGTTTGGCCATGCTTTGAACTAAAAAAGTGCTTATTTTGGGGCTGCCTTGCTTCTGTCTATTCATTTCATGTCCATATTGTGCATGTTTGGTATAGCTATAGGCCATTTCGGGTGCCAAAATTCATGTTTCGGGACTATTCCATGCATCGGGTGTTCTCTCGTCTTATTTCAGGGCTGTTTTCCCCCACATTTCAGTGCTGAAATTCCATTAGCATGTTTGCATGTCATTTTAGCCATATTGCATTGCATATGCCATTGCATCGGTTTGCGTGCCCGTGTGCACGCATTTCGAGGCACTTCATTTTCATCCATCGGCCTCTTATGTGAGTGTGGCTGAGGCTCTCTCATGTTAGTATAAGTCCATGTTGCATTCTATATGCCATTTTTGCCATATTGCATTGCATTGCATATGCCATTGCCTCGGTTTGCGTGCCCGCGTGCACGCATTTCGAGGCACTTCATTTTCATCTGATGGCCTCCTATGTGAGTGTGGCTGAGGCTCTCTCATGTTGGTGTAAGCCCATTATTGCATTGCGTATGCCATTTCATCCATAGCATTGTGTATGCTCGGTTGTGTGTTACCCCGTATAGCGTGTATGTCATTCCATAGCATTGTGTATGTTAGGATTGTATCTTAGTTGCATTTCATGCATGTCATGCATATTGCATCGTGTTCGGGATAGGAGTTAGTCCGGGCACGGGAAACGAGGTGCATTTCGTACTCCGAGTGACGGCATGTATCTCAATTCCCCAAGCACCGACACTCCGGATCACCCATGATGGAGTTAGGTCTTGTTGTGTTTTCATGTGCATTCATTCCATATTGAATTGTGCAAATCGACTCCTCGGCCATCATTCATCGAGATACGTGATTGGTGGCACGAGGATCGAGGCATGCATACATTTGTAGAAATACATTGCTATGCCCCTTTCCTGCTCTCTGTTGCAGCAAATCAAGAATCAGCGGTCTTCCGAAGCTTGGCACGCATTTCAAGAACAGGTGCAAACAGAGGCTAATTGGGGCATCGTCATGGATTTCCGCGCATAGGCAACCCGGGCATGCATCATTCATCAGAAGCAAGGCAGTCCCTGGCTTGCACACCAGTTTTACAGCTTTCTTAGTTAATTTGTTAATTAATTAGGAATTTGTACATTATTTGGACTGTAATATTTGGACTGTACTATTCTTTCATTTAGGACTGTATTATTTATTCGGACCCTCTGCGCGAGGGCAATGCTGTAATAAGTGTGCGTGTGTGTGTTGTATGTCTTCCAACCCCACGTCTTTCTCCCTTTTATTTATCCGCTTATGATGGCTAGATTAGGGCATGTTTTAATTAGCATACAGTATGATAGCATGTTTGCATTCATTCATCTGTCTTGCATGCACCGGGCTTGGCGCATCATACTAACTGCATTTGTATTTCAATTCCAAATTGAATACATGTTAGCTGTAGCATCCCATATGCCATGTTTAGAATAGCCGAGCCTGCTATAGTTTGCATTTTTGCATGTGTTGCATTAGGCATTTCTGTATACTTAGGATTATACATGATTTCTAATGTAGTCTCTATTTTTTGGCTTGGAGTACTCGGTGAGTTTTTATGCTTTAGCATCCTTGCATGCGTGTGAGTGACTGCCATGATAGCATGCTTGCCATGAGGCTAAATGCTTATGTGATATAACTGCCTGATTGCCTGTGGGTGAAGGTTAGGTTGTTTGGATTGGAACAAATCATTGACTGTGAGTTTTTAAGCCCACTAGATAGTGGCAAAACCATCTTTTCTAAGCCCACCCGAGGGTGGCAAAATCTGCATTTTAAGCCTACTTGCGAGTAGCAAACCATCTTCCAAAAAAAAAAAAAAACAAACATGAAATGTTTTGTTCCAACTCAAGAGACCCGGTCTATACTTGTTTGCTGCGCGCATCACATAGTAACCTAGGCTAATAACCGGAATAAGAACACACAATGTTTTCAAAAATAAATATCATGGTTAGTAGAGGCCGATCTTTGATCGGGCGAGCGGGGGTGCTCACGAAGTGACCTTCCCCAATCGTACCCAAGTTCCCGAGCCGAGGCAACTTTGGTGATGACGGACACGTGGTCTTTGGCACCGAGTCAGGGTTTCCTAAATTTCCCATTTAAAAAACATTTAGGTGGCGACTCTGTATCTGGCAAAGCAGTCCATGTTTGGCACTTCTTTTCAAAAATCTGTTTCTCAAAACGATTTGCCGGATTTGGACTCTTTGGTTCAGATTTAGAACCGTGACAAATTTGAGAGTCCTGAGCTGTAGTGACCCCAAATGAACAGAACGGGAGCTCGTTCCTCCCGGGGCGTTCAGGGACGTCTACACATCCTTATTGCAGCGAACTTCTTGATCTCTGCGCGTACCAACGCCTGATACTTGGCCAATCTTTCGTCCTTTGCCTCATACTCCCCCGAGACCTGATTGACCACCAGCTTGAAATCGCTGAATACCATCAGGGCTGACGCCTTCATTCTCAATGCGCTTCTTAGTCCGGCAAGGAGGGCTTCATACTCCGCTTCGTTGTTGCATGCTGGGAAGCCGAGCATAATTGCCTGCTCGATAATCAGCCCATCCGGTGAAGTCAGTACGATACCTAGCCCGGCCCCATGCCTGTTGGATGCCCCATCGACGAAGAGCTTCCACATCTCGCCAATAAACAGCTTCCAGCAATCAGAGGGGTTCTGGGAGCTTCTCAATTCCAAGTCTCTGATCGGTTCATTCTGGTCTCTTTCCTTGCCTTGATTGAGCACGCCTTCCAAGAAGTCACCCGGCTCCTTTAGTGCGGTCGCTCGTCGGCTTTCCCTCGCTTTTGAGCCAACACTCGTTTCTATTGCCAGAACCGTGGGCTGTGCTAAATTCGCACCAGCCAAATTAACTGGGCAAATTGGATGCGTTCCAGGGGCGAATTCCGCCACAAAGTCTGCAAGAGCTTGAGCCTTGATTGCGGTGCGCGGGCGGAATTTGATATCGTATTGCCCCAATTCCACGGCCCATTTCAAAATTCTTTCGGTGAAGGCTGCCTTTTCAAAAAGCACCTTAAGTGGGAACTCGGTTAACACAACTATTGTATAGGCATGAAAATAGTGCGTCAGCTTTCTTGATGTCATCATCAGGGCCAGCGCTAATTTTTCCAGCGGAAGATACCGCGTCTCAGCTGGGAACAAAGTCTTGCTTACATAGAAGATGGGCAAGTGCTGGATGTCTTCAGCGCAGACTAGGACGGCGCTCACAGCATGTTGAGAGATAACCAAGTAGAGATACAATTCTTCGCCCGGCCGAGGTGTGACTAGGATAGGGGCTGAGGAAAGGTATATTTTTAAGTCTGCCAGTGCACGGTCACATTCGTCATCCCAAAAGAACTTGGCCTTCAAAGTTTTAAAGAAGGGCCTACAATGATCTGAAGACTGGCTGATGAATATGTTCAGTGCGACTGCCATCCCGGCAAGATGTTGCACGTCCTTCACGGAGTTTGGGCGCTCCAGCTCTTGTATAGCCTTGATCTGCGATAGGTCAGCTTCAATCCCTCGGTTTGTGACCAAAACCCTAGAAACTTCCCGGTGCCGACTCCGAAGGCGCACTTGGAGGCATTCAAATGAAGTTTGTGGCGCTTAAGTATGGCAAACATTTTTGCTAGGTCGGTGAGGTGTTGAGACTTCTCCTTACTCTTTACCACCATATCGTCGATGTAGACCTCCATTGTTCGGCCCAAAAGAGGAGCGAACATCTTTGTCACCATCCTCTGAAAAGTTGCCCCGGCGTTCTTTAGTCCGAACGACATGACTTTATAACAATACAGGCCTTTAGGAGTAGTGAACGACATGATCTCTTGGTCCGGTTTATACATGGCTATCTGGTGGTAGCCGCGATATGCATCCAGGAAGCTAAACCTCTGATGGCTAGCGGTCAAGTCCACCAGCTAGTCAATTCGAGGGAGGGGTAAGCTATCCTTTGGGCATGCACGGTTAACTGTCTTATAGTCAACGCAGACTCGCCACTTGCCATTCTTTTTCGGGACTACCACCGTGTTGGATATCCAACGAGGGTATTGCACTTCTTCTATCGCTCCCGTTTCCAAAAGATTTTTGACCTCCTCTGCCACTACCTCGGCATGGTGCAGAGCCGAGCGGCGAGTCCTCTGAATGACCGGCCGCGCATTTGGGAAGACGTTCAACTGATGGCAAATGAAGTTAGGGTCGACGCCAGGCATATTGTAAGGCGTCCATGCAAAAGCCTCCATGTTGGAGACCAAGAAGTTGACATAATCCAACCGCTCGGTGCTAGACAAAGATGATCCCAAGAGGAAGAACTTAGTTGGGTTGTTCTCGTCGACGCGCACTTCCACCAAATCCTCGACCAATTTTTCCTCGGCTTTTCTTCTTACGTCATCAAGGACCTCCTTTCCCTCGGGTCCCTCAATCATTTGGATAAATCCTTTAGCTGCTCGACTGCCATTTACCGCAACGGCTCGGTCAGCGGCTCGGTCAACAGCTTGGTTAACGTGGCTCGGCTTTGGTTAACGACTCAACCAGTGACTTGGTCAGAGGGTCAGAGCACAGGTCAGAGCGGGTCAGCCCGATGACGTTAGCTGTTGTCGTTAGGTAGTCTTCTTCTCTGGTTTCGCGCATAAAGTGCATGTGGCCAATCGCTGGTGTGTGGAAACGGTGTCAGTGGTGCGTGTAGTGCGTGCGGCCTCTTTTGGCATCCTTTTTTATGCAGTTTTTTCTTGTGCGCTCGTCTCGTCGAGTGCTTTAACCTGGTGTGATCAAAAGTGGATTTCGACCACTTTGATTTCTAGGCAATTTTGAAAAACACACCCTATTTTCTCTGAAAAATAAACTAATGAGGCTCTGATATCACTTGTTGTGATTAAAGATGCCCAAAAAATTATCAACAATAGAGCTTAAGCTGTCGTCAAAATACCCTGCTTCTGAGTATATTTTGCTTACTGATAAGAGAGAGCCAGGAAGTTTTCAAAAAGCTCAGAATCATAAAAAGAAGAGTAGCTAGCAACAAACTATGCAAGAACAGATGCAGTCTTTGTAGAAAAATCAGCCTTATGATTTGGTAAAACTTCCCCAGGGTTGAAAAGCACTGAAGAACAAATGGGTGTTCAAGTTGAAGAAAGATGGCAGCAGAAAGCTAGTCAAGTATAAGGCATGATTGGTTGTCAAAGGTTTTGGGTAGAAGAAATGTATTAATTTTGATGAAATATTCTCGCTAGTTGTGAAAATGACATCCATTCGAGTAGTTTTGAGAGCACGGGTCAGCCCGATGACGTTAGCAAGATGACGTTAGCTGTTGTCGTTAGGTCGTCTTCTTCCCTGGTTTAGAGCGTGTGGCCAATCGCTGGTGTGTGGAAACGACGTCAGTGGTGCGTGCGGCTCGTGTGACCTCTTCCGCCATCCTTTTTTGACGCAGTTTTTTCCTGTGTGCTCATCTCGTCGAGTGCTTTAACTTGGTGTGATCAAAAGTGGATTTCAACCATTTTGATTTCTGGGCAATTTTGAAAAACACACCCCGTTTTTCCAAAAAAATTGACTAACGAGGCTCTAATACCACTTGTTGTGATTAAAGACACGTAGAAAATGATCAACAAGAGAGCCTAAGCTGTCGTTAAAATACTCTGCTTTTGAGTATATTTTGCTTACTGATGAGGGAGAGCCGGGAAATTTTCAAGAAACTCAAAATCATAAAGAGAAGAGTAGCTGGCAGCAAGCTATGCAAAAAGAGATGCAGTCCTTGTAGAAAAATTAGACTTATGATTTGGTAAAACTTTCCTAGGGTTGAAAAGCACTAAAGAACAAATGGATGTTCAAGTTGAAGAAAGATGGTAGCGGAAAGCTAGTCAAGTATAAGGCTCGATTGGTTGTCAAAGGTTTTCGGCAGAAAAAAAAGTATTAATTTTGATGAAATCTTCTTGCCAGTTGTGAAAATGACGTCCATTCGAGTAGTTTTGGGACTAGTGGCCAGTTTGAATTTGGAACTTGAACAAATAGATGTGAAAACAGCATTTCTCCATGGTAATTTGAAGGAAGAAATTTACATAGAGCAACCAGAAGGTTTTGAAGTAAAAGGGAAAGAAAACTTAGTCTGCAGATTGAAAGAAAACTTACCCGTGAACTTTTCCTGCTCTAGTCCAAGTTTTTGAAGAAACCGGTTCAACTACAACATCTCTTTCCCAGCTTCTGCTGTGACAATATACTCTGCCTTGGTTGTGAATAAAGCAACACACATTCCACACCATGTGAAGTAGGCCATGGAAGTCAAATGTAGCTTCTGCAAGATTTTGGGCTAGAGATTTTGTGGAGACATTTAGCCAAGCTATCCCCTTGTAGGGTGGCTGTATTGATGGCTTACCATTTATTTTTGGTGGTTGGTTGTTAGTAGGCTTTCTCTCGTTTGTGTATAAATAGGGAGAGATGTGAACTAAGTTGATAGAGAGAGATCAAGAGTGAAGAAAAGAGAGAGTTGTGAGAAGTGTATGAGCTGTGAGTTGAGTTGAGAGAGTGAGACGACTCCTCTGTTTTGTATTTGTTTTGTTCATAGTGAAACTTTCTCTCTTTCTCAAATGGATGTAGGCATTGGGCCGAATCACGTAAATATTTGTGTCTCATTGTGTGTGTGATTGCTTGTTGATTATTTTTTGGGTGTCTTTAATCACAACAAGCTCTCTAGTTGGTGTAAGAATCATTGATAATGGTTTTTTCTGATTTGAGAGCTTTTCACGATCAAAATTTGCACAATAGGAAATTACAAGAACAAAAAATGAAGCAGTTTTCCCTGAACCAGTGTCGGCTGAAACAAGCAGGTTTTTGCCAACCAAAGCAGCCAGTATTGCTTGCATCTGGACAGGGGTTGGCATTTCATATCCAGCAGCTTCTATATTTTGGAGGAGCTTATGAGGAAGATTACAAGAAGCGAATGACAGGATGGGTGTTGAAACGAAGTCTCCCTTGACATTAATTTTGAGTTTCCTTCTTAGCAATTCACTTGGATGATTAGTTAGAAATTGAGATTCTGATTCTGATTTTGATTTTTCATCAGAATCTCTTACATAAAAGCACTCATCATTGGTAGTGGTAGTGGGTAGTAGTCTTGTAGGATGCAAGAGACCAACTGGCAACCGTGAATTGGCAATCCTGCATAGAAGAGTTTGTTTACATTCAAGGCTGAATATATCATCAGTCCCGTCTCATATATACTCGCCATAGTGGCCACATACAACACAACGCGGCTCCCCAGGAAGAGCTTCTCTTTGATCCCAACTCCTTTTGTTTATATCATTTACTATATCATAAGAGACTAAAACAAAATATTATATAAGCTAAGTGGAACAGTCAAAATATAAGAAAAATAATAGTCAAAAAAGAAATGAACAAAATGCAAGCATTGGTACCTGGTTCTTCTTCTTCATTACCATTTGCTGTCACAGCTGAACTTTTAGATCGAATACCCTTGTCTCCTCCTCCTCCTCCTCCTCCTCCTCCTCCTCCATCTTCCATCATCTGAAAATTTGACATAAATTCAACCAATTGAATTTGAAGAGAGAGAGAGCATTCACAAGAGCTTTACAATCGATTTAACACAAGTTCAATTGGCCTACAGTACTCTTGACTCTCAATTCAATATACACAATAATCATGAACAAATAATAAACCTAAACCTGAAGATAATCTGAGAGGAGCATAATATATAACATACATTTATGTATGTATGTATGGATAGAGACCTGCCTGCCTGCCCTGGGTAGCTTCGACTTTGAATTGAATTGTGTGTGTGTGTGTGTGTGTGTGTGTGTGTGTGTGAGAGAGAGAGAGAGAGAGAGAGAGAGAGAGAGAGAGAGAGAGTGATGGTAGAAACAAACAGACAAGACAAACTAACCAAGGAAAGGACCAATCCATATAGCATCAGATTCACAACCACCCGTATTGGCTAGCTCGAGTCACCCATTCTAGTCTTGGTGGTTCAACATTGCAGCCCTTATGCTTCACCCAAAGGAATTATTATTAGGAAAGGGTGTGCGCGGTGCGATTTAAAGGTAAAAGAGAAATCACGCGGTGGATGGTGGCCTGACAAATTTGTTAGAAACTACCATTTTTTATCAAAAATTGCTGAGCAATTGGCAAATAATGACGGTTTCGATTTGGTGGTTCAGGTGGATTGACAGATTAAAAAAAACTTGATTCAAATTACACTTGTATCAAAGATTAAAACAACTTAATTTATAAATTAACTAAAATAGTAGAAGTTAAAATAAATGTCCATTCATCTAACATTCAATATCCACAAACTAGAAATCTAAAAATCTGACAATCCAAATAAATTATATAATAACAATCCAATAAGGCAACAAAAGGGTTGATGATGGATGATGTAGTAGAAGGGTTGGATCACTCTAAGGGCTGCAAATGAGCTGAGTTGAGCTGAATTTTAGTATGTTTGGATTTATTAATTAAGATTTTAACGAACTCAATAAAAATTTAACGAACCGAACTCGAGTCAAGTTGGCTTAGATTTGACGTGAGTTCGAGCTTATTCATGAGCCTTAACGAGCGAAAAAAATTATAAATTTATATTTATGTGTGAGACTAAAGTTATAATTGAAAATTTGATTATACAATTATACATATAATATATATATATATATATATATATAAACATATATTAAAAGAAAGGTCAATATTTTACTAAAATAATATCTACCACCACTATTATATAAATATTTTATCTATAGTTAGCTATTATTTACATTCATATTTTTTAAATATATAAATAACATGTTTATTTTATTTTACACATATTTTTAAATTATTTAATAGATATAAATAATATATGTTAAACGAGCCTGCTAATGTGCCAAGTTAACGAGATGAACTTTAATATATTTGAGCTTATTTATTAAGATTTTTAACAAGTTCGAGCTCAAGTTTAAACGCAAAAAAATAAAAAATAATAACAAAAATAAAAAATTAAATTAAATTAAATTAAATTATCGAATCGAGTTTAAATGAGCCGTTATCGAGTTGAGCTCGAGTCTGTTCATGAACAACTCTATTCATTTATCGTTCTAATTATTCTAGAAAAATACAGATTTAATAAACCAAACAAAATCAAACCCAACCCCACCCCACCCCACCCCACCCAACCCAAAACCAAACAGAGGTATACATATATCTATCTACTACTTTAAAAAGACGGAAGAATTACAAGTGTTTTCTATATTTTTGGTTCCATAAGTGTCCTTATCAAGTTGATGAATTTACTTATCAGCAAACGTTATCAATGGTTTCAAGAGGTGCCTGTTTGTTAACGCTGACAATGGTTCACAACACCTGTTAGAGAGTCTCAACTATTTTCTTTTTAAATACCGCAATCCATTCTCTTTGCGATAAGGAAAGCAGAGAGCATATCTAGACAATATGAAAAAGCACATCTTTTTTTGTTTATGTGGACTGCTTCTTCAGAATAAATGCATACTTTCTAGGTAAGTACTTGTATTGTACCTATATACTAATCTTTTTCCTTTCGGAAGATGCTATCGTTTTGCTCTCCCATAAGAAATAGAAGAAGGGATTGGGTTTGTAAAGAAAATGAAATGAAATGATTTTGATTTCTCACCCTCTTGTTTGGTTGAGTTGATAAGAAAATATGGTGATTTCTCCCTAATCCTGTTTGGATAGACTAGATAAAAAATAAGAAATAAAACCTCTTATTTCTTTTGTAGGTAAATGGACAATTTTGATAATGTACAAAATTAGTAATTTCCGCATTTATTTTCTCTCCCAATCTCTCCAATTTTAGAGAGATTCAAAAAATGAGTTATGAAATTAATTTCTTTTCATTTCTGCTCATTTCTCTCATGTTTAGTAATCAAAACAAGTGATCATAAAATCAAGAAAAAAATTATTTCTTTTCTTTTCTTTTCTCTCCAAATCACTCCATCCAAATGAGATACTAGAAAGCAGTAGAAATATATATGTATATCTATAAAGTGTACGGGGGCGAAATATCCTCTGCTTTCCGTACTCCTTGGAGTTCAAGTTTCACGTGACGGCGTCTAACCTGACAACACAGAGAACGGTGAGCTGCCCGGCGGTGGTGTGCCGGATAGACCCTCCGACGATCAAGTCAGATCACTTGAGGAAGAAGGAGGCTATTCGAGAGAGAGAATGTTTCAGATAACGCAAGTTGCTTACCCCCAACGTTCATCCTCCCTTCCTTTTTCAGGGCTGGCCATGCAGCCTCGGGATTGTGCGCGCACTACCTCTGCTGTCCTTCCCTGGACAGTTGGCTGCGCTTGCCTCCCACCACCTTACACGTGTAAAGGCCAAGTCCTCCATCCAGTACATGCACATATATAATTGGGCCTTCACTTGAAAATAGTATAGATTTATGCACATATATAATTGGAAACTGATTGGGTGTGTGTGAGGATATGTTTTATTAAATACAATTGGTGGGTCGGGTCAATCTGACAAGTGGGTTGGCCTTTTGAAACCGCCATCTGAACCGACCTGTCACTCCTAGAACACCTAACCAGCCTCGCTAGTCCTCCAAAAATGCACAGATCGACTTGGTTCGAATGGTTTTGGTGGTTTTGTTGATATTTTACACAGCTCTTAGATTCAAGTTTCTCCGATCTTAGTGGGCTTCATTACGCTAATCATTTTTGATGTTTTAAAGTATTTATTTTATCAAGCATTATGTTTAAATTATCCAAATAAAAAATAAATTGATTAAATAATCATTTCTATATAATTTTGTTAAATTTGTCTTCGAATATATTAAAATTATATAATTATAACTATTGAATCAATCTAATTTTTATGTATAAATAATCTATACATAAAATTTGACAAAATATAATTCAAATTATTAAAATAGCTAATGTTGAGCCCTACAAAGCCCAACACCCCCCTCCAAAAAAAAAAAAAAAAAATGAACTAGAGGCATGCTTAACTCTTATTTATTTATTTATTTATTTATTTATGGTAATTAGTGAAAGGAGCTTGTATGTTTTATTTTAGGATAAATTATGCTTTGTCCTTTTTAAGTTTTATAATAAGGCGAATTATATTAGTAGTACTTGTAATTTGAGATTTGTATCATTTCGGTCCATAACCTTGCCAATTGTTATATATTTGATTCTAAATTTTAAATCTCGTTCTAAATAAGAACAATTGAAGGCGCTATTTCCTTTGCAAACAACAAATGCTCTATTCCTTGAAACGTTGTCAATTTGATAAAATATAAACTAGTTTGACAAAAATAAATATCAAAAAAATATTTTTGAATGATAATTTTGTAAATTTTATAAAAAAATTTATAAATCTTACATTTTTTTTATATATTTTTTTACCAAATTAATTTTTAGTATGTGTTTAGATTATGATCATGTAATTGGTGGTTATTTTTGTTAATGTTTTTTCATGGTTATCATGTAATGAATGGCTGTTTTTGCTGTTAACAGATGTTTTTAGATGGTTAACATGTAATGGATGGTTATTAAATTTTTAATGGGTAATGAATATGTTTAATATATAAAATGTATTTCGTTTTGAATTTTTTGATTTAATAGATTGGTTTAATAATGACATCAAAATTGTTGTCATATATATATATATATATATATATATTTTAACGTGAAGTTGTCACCATGTTTGGCTTGAGTTTTTGAGACTATTTTTAGATTTTTTTTTTTGAAAAAATAACAACTAATTTAACGAAAATAAATATAAAAAATTATTTTGAAAAATTATTTCTACCGTCTTAAAAGATAAAATTATATAAAAATGATAAGGTGCCGGTTGGTAACACTTACGTTTTCAGTTTTCTGTTTATATTTACAAAAATTTAAAAAACTCAAATAAAAACTTGTTTGGTAAATTTTTGATTTATAAATTAGTGATCTTAGTTTATAAATTTGGCCAAAAAATGTAAACTCAAAAAATGTGTTTCCGTTTTGAGTTTTGAATTTTTTTTTTACCACCCAACACTAGCCACCACCCGCTACCATTTTTCACCACCGTCTTCCGCCACCATTAATCACCCATCTGCCACCACCACCACCTACCACCCGCTACCACCACCCACTTGCTACCACCACCCACCCCTTGCCACCACCACCACCCACCCGCCACCCATCTACCACCACTACCCACTTGCTACCACCTACTTGCTACCACCTGCCACAGTCACCAAACTACCCACCACTACCACTACCCGCCACCTACCCGCCATTTGCCACCCACCTGCCACTACCACCCACCACCCACTCGTTACCACTCACTACTTGCCACCGTCACCCACCTACCCATCACTACTACCACTACCTACTTGTCAGTCGCCACCCACCTGCCACCACCACTCACCAGCCGCCGCCACCACCACCACCACCACTACCACCCACTCGTTACCACCCGCCACTGTCACCCACCCACCCACCATCACCATCCGCCACCTACCTACTACCACCACCCACCCGCCATCCGCCACCCACCTGCCACCACCACCACCACCACCACCTGCCACCGTTACCCACCCACCCACCACCACCACCACCACCACCACCACCCACCCGGTACCACCCAGCACCACCAGCACCACCCACCACCCGCCACCATTACCCACCCACCCACCACCACCACCCGCCACCACCCACCACCACCCACCACCACCCACCATCCGTTACCCACCTGCCACCACCACCCACTACCACCACCACCACCCACTCGCCACCACCCACCACCACCCGCTACCCACCACCCACCGTCACCACTTTCCACCACCGTCTTCCGCCGTCGCTTGCTACCACTTGTCATTTCTCACTCTTTTTTATATTTTTAAATTTTTTTAAACATTTTGTCAATTACCAAACGCGTTTGTAGTTTATGTTTTTTTAAAAATAAACAAAAATCAGTTTATAAAATTTTTGTAAATATAAACTGAAAACGTAAACGCTACCAAACAGACCCAGATGGGTTTTAATTTTTTTTCACCAATTTCATTTTTAGTTTCTTAGAAATAGATTCTGAAAATTAAACCAAACAGAGCTTTATAATTAAGAATGTGCTAACATTATGCATTAAAAAAAAGACCATTGCATTTCAAATAGCATACAAGGTTTTTTATTAGCTCAAACAACATATAAGCTAACCAACAAAAAATAAGTTGCATGACGACTTTGCTCTTGAAATGGAAAAAATTTCATTTGCATAGAAAACGATATCTTTGATTGTCTTTATTTGGAATGAAATTCAAAATTCACGATCAAATGTATTACAATTGAAAGGTTAGGGACCAAAGTGGCACAAATCTCAAACTACCAGGACTGTTAGTGTAAAACGCCATTTATAATTTTTTCAAGGTGAATTATACTTTACACCCCTACACTTTGCACTAAATTTCACTTTGGTCCATACACATGAAATCATGACAGTCACCCCTGCACTTTTATTCAAATCTCACTTTGATCCTTACATAAGTGTTAATGCCCCTCTTCTGTTATTTTATTTTTAAATCTTTAACAAAATCTAGTCATGTGACAAAAATATAACTACAAAATGAAGGTAAGAAAAAAAAAATCATCTATGTTTCCCACCAATACACTTTGTCCTATGTGATAAGCACGTGAGAGTTATATAATACAATATATATATATATATATATATATGTTCGTATGGTAAAAATTTGAACAAAAATGTAAGAAAAATAAAACTTTTAAAATAAAAAATGCGACAAAGAAATCAAAGAGAAAGAAATATGAATAGACAGAAGACTGTGTTACCATATTTCATGATTCCAATTTATGCAAAACCCTAATTCATTTTCTTAATTGTTCACAATTTGCGTTTTGTTTTAGCCTAATACAATTATATTTTGATATAAATTTTGGGATAAAATGTGTATTGGTGAAAAATATAGATTTTCCTTTCTTACCCTCATGTCGTAGTCATATTCTTATCACATGACTAGATTTTGTTAAAAATTTAAACAATTGAGTAACAGAAAGGCGACATTGATATTTGTGTAGGGATCAAAATGAGATTTTACTAAAAATACAGGGGGTTGACTGTCACAATTTCATGTATAGTGACCAAAGTGAGATTTGACCAAAAATGTAGGAGATTGACTGTCATAATTTCATGTATAGAAGCCAAAGTAAAATTTGGTGCAAAGTGTAATTTACTCATTTTTTCACTTTGATTCCAACTCAGCACTCCTAAACGCTGTGTTTGATTGAAAGATTTAGAAAGTGATTTGGAAACAGAAATGAAAAAAGTAGAGGTGAAAATATAAATAAAATATATTCATATTTTACTTAATTTCACATATATATATATATATATATATTTTTATATAATTTTTTTTTAAATCTCTCAATTAAATACAGCGTAAGTGAGATTTCAAAAATAGTTGCTATTTGAAAAGCACAGTATGACGAAAGTGATGAGTTGTGTTTGGGGGAGTGTTGTTATCTGTCGTTGGCTTCTATGATAGAATCAATGGAGGAAATATGAGACGAGATGATTAGGCCAAATGGCGTGATCCATGTCGTCATATAGTGTTTGATTTTGAGATTGGCGTAGAAGGACTTCAACCTTATTTTATTATTTTTATTTTTTGTGGCAATGGTGTTGGGATCATACCTCCCTTTCTCATCTTTTTTTAGTGAACGAATCTAGCCAAAAATGATTTGACAAATTTTAAAATGCAGGTCATTTGGCCATATTAAGAAAATTATTTTCTATAAATAAATATTTTAAGTTCGTTTTGTTCAATCAAATATTGAAAAACCAATAAAATAATTTTGAGGAAAATATTTTCAAGAGAATATTTAAAAAATATAAGTTTTTACAACTAGAATATGTAGATCAAAAGTTATATTTTTAAAATTTTTAAAATTAAATTTAACCACTATAGGTATATTTTATTAATTCGGCTGTAGGTAATACGAACGTTAGATTTTTACGACATAACTTGTGGCCCTATCCTTTTTGTATAAAATCTTATTTTGAGAGTCTTATTACCAAAAATCCCAATTTTTAACTATTCATAAGAAATTTGTGAAATTCCCCCTTCCCCCCCTAAAAAAAACAAAACAAAACAAAACAAAAACAAAAAACAAAACAATTTCATGGCAATACCAATTGAATTAGTTTCTATAATTTTCCTTTTCCAAGCAAATAAACAATATATAAAAAAAATTAAAAAAAAAAGACAAAACAAAACAATTTCATGGCAATACCAATTGAATTACTTTTCTATAATTTTCCTTTTTCAAGCAAATAAACAATATTTGGGGATTTTTAGTTTAAGATCATTAGTAATATTTAAAAAAGAAAAGAAAATATAAGAACAACACAATTTTCTATATTAAGAACATCTCCAACTGGTGTGCCAAATCTTACATGCCACACCAATCAATTTGACCCCAAATTTTTGCTCCACATATCAAAACATGACCAGAATTTGGCAAATGGTCTCAGCATGTCAAATTTGACATGTTGAGAAGTCTTGCCTTTTCTTTATTTATTTTTTTAAAAATAAAGCAGCTTGATCCAGTAGCAATAAAGTCAACAATAAAATTTGGCACATAGGTTAGAGAGTTTCAAGAGATATCAAATTAACATATATTAATTTTTCATCCAAGCCTTTTTGACATACCAGAATTTGGCAATCTAGGTTTAGGACCTCAAAAACCCATGGTGACAAAATTTTATAACTTTTCAAACGTATTTGAAAATTCTAGTTCTTTTTATCTAGATATTTATTTTTTTTAATTCTTTTTTTTTATTTATAAAATTTGTATTTGTAAATTTTTTTCATCAAGATCTGTAAAATAAGATCCATGATAAATACAAAATTCTAAAAAAAAAAAAATTAACGAAATTTCACTGGCCTAAGATAGGTCAATGAAATTTTAGTTAGTCAATAAAATTTTGATGACCAAGTCTAAGTCAATGAAATTTCGTTAAGTCACTGAATTTCTGTTGATCAGTGAAATTTTGATAACCAAGTCAATGAGTTAGTGAAATTTCATGAATTTTTTTCTTCTAAATTTCATATTACTCATCGATCTTGTTTGAAAGATTTGTCAATTGAATTATAAAAATATAAATTTTATAGAAAATAGAGATGTAAATAAAATTTTTTATTAAATTTTAAAGTTTTGAAATCACTTAAACAATGTAATAGGTAAGAGGCGGAATAAAAGACCTAAGCTACTAAAATAATAAGAGTGAGGATCTTCACTAGGAAATTTTTTTTATCTTAGATCTCTCTTACTACCTAAACTTTATGGAGGATATATTGCTAATTTTTCTTCAATTTTAGTTTTTTGCAAAAATTTATTATTAAATTAACACAAATAGGAAAATAATTTTTCCTTTCTTTTACTGTATTTAGATCAATTTATTGATGGGATTTGTAGGGCAGAATAAAAAATAAAAACAATTTTTTTTTTCCATTCTATTCACTTTTCCCCTTCATTATTATTTCCCTTCATAAATCCATCCTCAAATATTTACCCAAACACAATCTTTCGCACCAAACGAAACCATAGGATTATGTTGCAAATTAACATATGATAGATCCAGTACCCATTTACAAGAGGTGGTTCCTTCCTGATCTCATGACAACTGAAAGAAAACTTACATTTAGGTAGTGTTTGATTAATTATAATGGAATATAATTGAATGATTATTCCATCAAAATTTACATTCCCAGGTTTGTTGACTAAAAAAATAATAAAATGATATTGTAAATAAAATCATCATTCACTATTGCAATGAAATAATCATTCTATAAGATAGTCTAAAGAATGAGTATGTCATCTTATTTTGGTGAACCAAACATTGTATTAAAATAGGAAAAAACTTCTCTTCAGTCTATATCGGATTAGAGGGTGATGTTGAGCCTCCGTGGGCCCACCACAAACCCTGCATTAATGATCCAAACCGTTAATGTGTAGAACTCATCGAATACTTTATCATTGCAAAAAAATCACGTTAATCAGATATTGATAGCTACTTGATCATATCACATTTGTGTTAATAATTTATTTTTAAAATTAGTAGTTATCGATATCTGATTAACGTGATTTTTTGCAAGAATGAAGTAATCGACGGGTTCTACATGTTAAACAATTTGGATCATCGATATGGCTCCGTGGTGAGCCCACTAAGGGCCAACAACACCTTATAGTTGGCAAACTCAACTGGAGAGAGTCCGGTCCCTAAGGGATAACATATTAAACCACTAACCATTGAAACCCCAACTACTCAGCAATCTCGAAAATACCATCCATTCTACTATATCACCAAAAAATGTCTCCAAATTGTCAACAATAGTGTGTAAACAGAATGTCGGGATTAAACTTGGTAATAAATATGCAAAATCAGTTCTTTGCATGTGTCATATTCAGAAGCAACATAGGTTACATATCTATCTTCTTCAGGTTGGTGCAGATAATTCATTTCTGCTTAGACCCATCCACATGTACGTGGACAAAAATAATATTGTTGTACCCTCGGGTAATTCTGATCTTTTCATCAGTATAACTGCAAAATGACAATCAAAGTAAAATAACGGCTTCTTATTTATATTATACCATCTAAACAGAGAATATAGACTAGGCAATGCAACTACTATAATTGAGAGGTTCTTACAGCAACTCCAACTTGAACTTGCTCTCCATCTCTACTGGAACTCCAAATTGGCCAGCCAGAATGGCTCCATCATTCATTATAACATCATATGTGTTGGTGCCAGATTTCCTGACATCAAACAATATGATGCAAAATTAGTTTGTACCAAACAATTTAATAATTGTCATTTCAAAACCAATCAATCTCCATTGTTCCTTCCTTTTGTAAAATCAGCCGTTTTCATTTTCAGAAGGAACTAAGTTAATTTTAGTTTTTACCTTCACTTCTACCCATTTCTTTTATTTTTTTAGAAGAAAAGTATGTCCCTATAAGTTGGAAATCGTACAATACTAGAAGCAGCCAGAACTGCTAAATGAAAAATCAAACTTACAGATCAAAAACATTGCACCTTTTTGTTCCCCCCAAAAAGAGTCCACACAGGAAAACCCTATGCTAGAGTTATCATTAGCATTGAGTTGGCAATTTCCAGAATTTTATAGTGCAACCTTGGGTAGAAACCCGAGCCACTAAAATAAGGAGAGCACATTGGACTGTCTACATCATCTTGGAAGCTTGAAATGGTATGAGATCTTCACCGACATTAATGGAGTGCTGTGGAAGAGTTTCACCAGCATGAAGAAGGATTTGGACAAGCAGGGAACCAGGGTAGGACAAATAGAGCTAAATAAGCCCAAGTTTGTCAGCTTGGTCGGTCCAAAGAGCAGTAGGAGAAGTCTCAATGTATGATCGACCAGAGTGGAAGTCCCAGGAGCCCAAAAACTTCAGACCACATTATAGTCGACCACATTGGCTTTTGGTCAACCATGACATCGTATGGTCAACCACGGTTGGGAAAATTTTAAAATTGTAGCTTTTTTTTGGCTAAGGCTACTAATAACAACTGCCCCCATTTTTATAGATTACACAATCTTAATTCTCCCTAACACATCTTATAGAAGTTTACATCCTCGCAGGATTGAGGTTGGTTGTGGTACTTTCTTGCAACCTTGGTTGGAGGACTTACTCCCATTGGAGCCTTGGAATTCTCACTTGAAATGTATATTTTCTCAGTTGTGTTATACTTAAGCTGTGTTTGGTTGGGGATTTGGGAAAGGATTTGAAAAAGAAATGAGAAAATGTGTGAAACTAGATGAAATATATATATATATTTTATTCACATTTCACCCACCTTTTCCCTTTCCCTTTCCCTTTCCCTTTCCTTTTCCTAATCTATTCCCAAATCTCCCAACCAAACACAGCGTTAGTTGTATACACTAGTTCCATCACAGATCTTCACAAGTCTCACAGAGATACTAAGGTTCTATTAGTGAACTCCATTGTTTAAGTGATCCTAGGATTGTGTTGGTAGTTGCTTGTTTTGGGTTTAGCAAAGAAAACCCTATTCTTGTATTTGTAATTGTTTGATGTTGAAAAGGTTTTTGAGTTTTCATAGGGAAAACCTGATGGAGTAAAGATTTTGGGTGAACCTAGAGAAAACTCGTAAGGTCTAGTGAAAAACCCCCACACAAAGGAGGTTGGGGATGTAGGCACAATTGGTGTGCCAAACCACTATAAAAATCTTGTTGTTCATCTTTTTGCATTACTTGCACTAATTTATGTGCTTTGTATGTATCAGATGAATGTATGATTGATTATTTTAATTCTTGTTGAATGAGTGCTTGAAATTAATTAAGATTAACATAAGCGTGAATGACGCTAGACTGTAAAACGCAATGAATGGTATAAAAGACATAATTAATCATCATTAGAGGAATTTATTTATGTTGAACAAATCCTAGTACATCGAATCATTTCATAAAGAATATGATAGTAATCTTAAGGAAGGAAAACATTTGTCTAGCCAACACAAGTAAAAAGAGAAATTGGGATTAAGAACGTGAAAAACAAAAAAGATTAGAACTGTTCTATTCACCCCTGATAGAAAAATTTTACCGGGCACTTTAAATAAGTGGTTTCTAAATACTTTTTGAAGGGACATGTACATTCAAATGGATGGAGCCATGGGTAGCATCTTATCATGTAACTCTAAAGTTGAAAGGTGACTAAATTGAGAAAACCAAAGCTTTCATAAACTTGTAATATAGAATCCGTTTTAATAGATAGGAGTGGTTTTTCAAAAGGGTATTGGCCTTATCATTTTGAACCATTTTTTCTTTTCTTTTCCCCTTTTTTCTTCATTGTACAAGGGTTGTGCTTCCTTGACACATTCCTCTAATACAATTTCTGTTGCTGCTAATAAAAAAAAGATCCAGCAAATGGTTCTACTTCATGAAATTCAATCGAAATCAGTGATGGCTCCCATCCTCACAATGATTCCATTGAATTCCACACATATTTGCTTGTGAAGATGAAATCATTCAATTTGGAAAACCCAAATGCTACCTTGTTTCTCTGGCAAGTATTTTAAGTATCACATCTCACCACTCTTGTCTCCCCAAATAAATAAATAAATAAAAGAAAGATTAGTATCACATATACATTCGAGTCTATATTATGTAATGATTTCTATTGGGGAAGGGACCAGTAGAATTACATACCAATGCAAAAACTGATAGGTGACTTCTATTTATCACAAATTTCAAGCATGTAACATATAAAATTTAACTGTTAGGATTAGTCCACACGCGTGATAAAAGTGGGTCGCATACATTTATTAGGTTGGTTTATACATGTATTTGGGTTAGAGTAGTAGAGTTCGGAATCTACTAGAAAACCTAATACGCGTAAGATTTGGCTTACCTAATTGTATGGATACAGGATTCTCATGGGTAGACTATTATAAATAGCCATGTGGACTGTAGGGTTTCTCTGAGAAAGATTGAGAGAGCAGTGAGGAAAGAAGTACAGATGTAAGGAATGAGAGAAAAAAATACCATGGGCATCGGGTGAACGAGGGCCCAACTATCCTTGAGCATGGGGTTTGGATAGTGGTGTAGGTTTTGAGTGTTTTGGCCATCTAACATGCATTCTCTATTTTATTTATAGTGAAAGCTCTCTCTCCCATGGATGTAGGCAATTTGGGCCGAATTACGTAAATTTCTGCGTAATTTTTTTTTTCTTCTCTCTTTGGCGTGTGGGTGGGTGTGCTTCAGTTTGCGTTGGTGGGATGTGGTATAAATCTCAACAAGTGGTATCAGAGGTAAATGTTGTCGATCCTAGGTGCAGTTGGCAGAAGGTGTAGTTACTGCACACAGAGGACTCACACATAAGAAAAAGAAATCCCGGTGGCGCATGAAAGAAAAAATCATAATCCGATGAAAGCAGCTTGGAGGCTGATATAGTTAAAAAAGCAAAACTTACTAAAGAAGTAAAAAAATCAAAACGTCATAATAAAAATAAAAATAAAAATAAGTAAAAGATTCAGTTTGGTTGAGGCTTTAAGTAACTTGGTCTGGCCGAGCTCTGCATGCTCAGTCTGGTTGAGGCTTTAAGTA
Source organism: Camellia sinensis (assembly GCF_055761805.1). Classification (NCBI taxonomy): domain Eukaryota; kingdom Viridiplantae; phylum Streptophyta; class Magnoliopsida; order Ericales; family Theaceae; genus Camellia; species Camellia sinensis. The sequence goes on along the minus strand of NC_138974.1, from coordinate 8,009,700 downwards.
ACTTAGTCTGGCCGAGGCTTGTAATGCTCAGTCTGGCTGAGGCTTGTAGTGTTCAGTCTGGCTGAGACTTGTAGTGCTCAGTCTGGCTGAGGCTTTGTCATGTTCAGTCTGGCTGAGGCTTGTAGTGCTCAATCTGGCTGAGGCTTATAGTGCTCAGTCTGGCTGAGGCTTGGAGCTGAGTGCTGCGATCAGGACGTTATTGAGATACCACACAGATAATTGAGATACAGGATTGTTGTCATGTAAGGTGTAACCCATATGATCAGAAATTTACATCATGTGATAGAAGAACAAGAACATGTAGATTGTCGAAAAGAAAATATAATAACTGATCAATACAAAAATAAGAATTTATTGAAAATAACGCTTCAAGTGTTCAGCGTTCCACGGATGGGGGCAGTCTCGGCCTTCCATGTCTTGAAGCCGGTAAGTGCCCGAACGAGATCTGGCTTTAACAACGTAAGGTCCTTTCCACTTGGCTGCCAGTTTGCCTTCAGCCGGATTTCTTTTAGCAAGAGTGGCTTCGCGCAAAATGAGGTCCCCCACGGAGAACTCTCTCGGTCGGACTTTGCGGTTGTAGTGTGTTCTCATTTTCTGTTGGTATGAAGCCCGTCTGACAACGGTGGTTTCTCGGAGCTCTTTGATCAAATCTAGGTCTGTCCGACGCAGCTCTTTAGTTAGTTCTGGATGAGGATGTAGAACCCTTGGGGTAGGCAGACCAATTTCCACTGGGATGACCGCCTCAGCGCCATATGTTAAGCGAAAGGGGGTCTCTCCAGTGGGGGTTCGAGCTGTAGTGCGGTAGGCTCAGAGTACATTTGGTAATTCCTCAGCCCAGAGTCCTTTAGCGGCTTCCAGCTTAGTTTTGATGATCTTCAGAAGGGAACGGTTGGTAACTTCAACTTGGCCATTGACTTGGGGATGGCCTGGAAAAGAGAAACATGGCTGGATTTGAAGTTCTGCACAGAATTTTTGGAACTTGGCGTTGTCGAATTGTTTGCCGTTGTCGGAGACGATGGCTTGAGGGATGCCAAATTTGCAGACGATCGACTGTCAGATGAATCTGGTTGTGTTCTGCTCGGTAATTGTGGCAAGGGGTTCTGCCTCCACCCATTTAGTGAAATAATCAATGGCGACAACGGTGAATTTGGTTTGGCCTCGGCCAGTGGGCAATGGGCCAACTAGGTCGATCCCCCATTTGGCGAATGGGTAGGGACTGCAAAGTGTGATCAATTCTGTAGGAGGAGCATGGGGGATGTTGGCAAAACGTTGGCACTTATCACATTTGAGCACAAAGTCAGTCGTATCCTAATGGAGAGTAGGCCAGAAATAACCAGTGCGAAGTATTTTGTGGGCTAGGGACCATGCGCCCAAATGATTACCACAGATACCCTTATGGACTTCCCTTATTACGTAGGTTGCTTGAGCTGGATTAAGGCATTGTAGGTACGGGCGTGAAAAGCCACGTTTGTACAAGAGGCCGTTGACAAGAATGTAGTTGGACGACCGGGCCCTCACTTTGGCAGTCTACTGTTTGTCGGTTGGCAGTTCCCCCGTTGTCAAGAATAGAAAGATATCGGCCGCCCAAGGAATGGGTTCATTTTGGAGGAAGTAAATTTGCTGCTGGTTTGGGGAAATGGCTGGGTGGGCTAGGTACTCGAGGCGGACACCGTGGCTGAGGTTTGACTGGTCTGCCAAAGCCAACTGGGCCATTTCATCTGTCTTGGAGTTTTCCATCTGAGAGATGTGCTTGATGTGGAAGGTGTTGAAGAGTCGAGCAAGGGAGAGTGCAATATCCCTATAAGCCTGCATGGTGTCTTCCTTGGCATCAAATTCTCCCGTAATTTGTCCGACAATAAGCTGGGAATCGCTGAACACCCGGATGTGGCTGACACCAATGTCTCGGGCTAGGCGGAGACCTGCTATCAATGCTTCATATTCTGCCTCATTATTGCTTGCATCGAACAAGAACTGGAGAGCACACTTGAAATAACCACCATCGGGGGAGGTGAGAATGAGACCAACCCCACTGCCCTCTTTGCGGGATGATCCGTCGACGTTGAGAGTGCAAGAGTGGGGGTCTTCTGGCTCGGTAGGGGGTGGCGGGGGCGGAGGAGCTGTGGTTGGAGTGGGATTAGTAAATTCCAGGATGAAATCGGCAACAGCTTGCCCTTTAATCGCCGTTCGAGGCCGGTAGGAGATGTCATATTGGCTGAGCTCGACCGACCATTGCATAAGTCTGCCGGAAAGTTCTGGTTGTTGCATTATCTTCTTCAATGGTTGGTTAGTGAGGACCACTATGGAATGGGCTTGGAAGTAAGGGCGGAGTCGTCTGGAGGCGATGACCAAGGCCAAGGACATTTTTTCTAATAATGGGTAGTTCTGTTCCCCCCCCTAAGAGTCCAACTGATGTAGTAGACCGGTCGTTGGACAGAGTTGTCTTCTTTGATGAGTGTTGCGCTGACTGCAGTGTTTGACACGACTATATAGAGGAAGAGAGGTTCGCCCGTGATAGCTTGAGAAAGTAGGGGGGGTTAGCCATGCACTGTTTCAACTGCTGAAAGGCCTCTTCGGATTCTGCCGTCCATTCAAAAGTTTGCCGAAGAACCTTGAAGAAGGGGAGGCACTTGTCCGTTGCTCAGGAAATGAAGCGGTTGAGGGCGGCCACTCGGCCAGTAAGCCTCTGAACCTCCTTAACCGTTCTAGGTGACTGCATTTCGGTTAAGGCCTTGATCTTTTCAGGGTTAGCTTCAATGCCCTGCTGACTGACCATGAAACCCAAAAACTTCCCAAATCCTACGCCGAAGGCGCATTTCTCCGGATTGAGCTTCATTTGGTACTTTCGCAAGGTGGCGAAGGTCTCTCGCAGGTCGACCAGATGATCAGTGGAGAGCTTGCTCTTGACCAACATGTCATCAACATATACTTTCATGTTCCGACCTATCTGATGATGGAAGACAATATTGACCAACCGTTGGTAAGTGGCCCTGGCATTCTTCAACCCAAATGGCATCACACGATAATGGTAGGTGCCTCGGTCGATGATGAAGGAGGTGTGTTCCTGGTCAGACGGGTGCATCAGGATTTGGTTGTATCTAGAGAAGGCATCCATGAAGCTGAGCATTTGATGACCGGCCGTGGCATCAACCAACAGATCTATGTGAGGGAGAGGATAGCTGTCTTTGGGGCAAGCTCGGTTGAGGTTGGAGTAGCCGACACAGAGTCGCCATTTACCATTGTTTTTACGAACCAAAACCACATTCGACAGCCATCTGGGGTAGTCCACATTCGTGATAAACTGTATCTGAGGGAGCTTATCTACTTCAGAAGCAATAAGGTTATTGCGCTCCGGGTGAAAAATGTGCTCCTTCTGGCGGACAGGTCGGAAATGGGGCTCAATGCTAAGACGGTGGCTGATGAAGGAGGGGTCAATACCCAGTATGTCAGAGTGGGTCCAGCCAAACACATCGCTGTGTTCAATCAGGAGGGCGGTGAGGTCGGCCTTGGCCTGGGGGGATAGTTGGCTGCCAATCTTGGCTGTTTTGGCCGTGTTGGTGGGATCGATGAGGACCTCGACGAGCTCCTCCACTGGTTCCCCTCTGACCAGCTCGTCCTCGTCTCTAACGTCGAGTCCTTCAATGATCATAGCTTCCTTGAGCTTGACTTCTTTAAGGGAGGTGACATAACATTCTCTGGCCACGATCTACTCTCCCCTCACTGTGCCGACCCCAAGATCGGTGGGGAACTTGATGGCAAGGTGGAAAGTGGATGTGACAGCCTGGAAAGCATTTAGGGCGGTGCGACCAAGGATGATGTTGTAGGCAGAGGGGCAGTCGACAACAAGGAAGGTGAGCAACTTTGTGGTCTGTTGCGGGTACTCGCCGATTGTGATGGGAAGATCGATGGAGCCAATGGAGGTCACCCGATCACTAGTGAAACCGACCAAAGGGGTTTGGAGAGGAGACAGACTTTCTTCCCTAATCTTGAGCTGGCGGAAACAGTTGAGGAAGATGATGTCTGAAGAACTGCCGTTGTCGATGAGAACTCGTTTGACCTTGTAATTGGAATGGAGGGCAGAAATAACGAGAGGGTCGTCATGGGGGTAACGGATGCCTGTGCAGTCGGCGTCCGTAAAGGTGATAGGCTCAGCCCACTGCCTGGGCTATTTGGAGGGTCGGTCCAATGTGGCAACTTCTTTGTTTGAGCCCTACCTTATTTTTCTGAGTTCTGCCCGCTGAGTCGAGCGGGATGGTCCTCCACAAGCAAGCCCGCCGGAAATAACTCTGATTTCTCCAACAGGTGGGGCGGGGTTACCTTGTGCCCGAGGTGGTTGTGGAGGGCGATCACGACCTTGGTTAGGTTGTGCTGGTTGTCGGGGAAGGGTGCGCCGACGGTTGTTTCTGGTGAGTTCAGTCCGTTGTCTCTGCTGAGGGCGAGTATCTGTGAATCGATTGAGACATCCTTGACGAATCAAGCCCTCAACTTGATCTTTGAGGTTAACACACTCCTCGGTATTATGGACGTGGTCCTAGTGAAAGCGGCAATATTTGGACTGGTCTCTCCAATTGGAAGGAGTCCGTGACGGTTGGGGCCATTTTAGGGGGTAGTTCCGCTGGATCTGATTGAGGAGTTGTTCCATGGGGGAATTGAGAGGTGTGTACCGCTCGAATCGGCCGGGCTGGTGCCGACCAGTCTGCTCGGGGTGGTCGGTCATTGTACTGAGGTGTTTGGTGAGTGTACTGGGTATTCCTGGTTTCTGAGTCCTTTCTCTTCTCTCTGGAGGTCGGGTTTTTGGCTATTGGGTCTTGTCGGGCGGCTAGTGAATCTTCGGCATTCATGTATTTTTGGGCTTTAGAGAGTAGGGTTGCCATGGAGGTCGGGGGGTTTTTTGAGAGGGAGAAAAGGAAATCAGATGACCGTAGATAGGCTATGAAAGCTGTAAGGATGACCTTGTCATCGTTTTCTGCTACCTGCAAGGCTTTGGTGTTGAAGCGGGTAACGAAACTACACAGCGACTCCACCTCGGTCTGACGGATATTGAGGAGTTGGGTTGCTGGGCGTCGCTGGCGCTGGGCTCCAATGCAATGGCTGAGGAAGGAGTCACTGAGGTGCTGGAAAGTGGAGACAGAATCTGCTGGTAGTTGACTAAACCAGAGTCGAGCCGACCCCTTGAGTGTTATGGGGAAAGCCCGACACATGATCTCGTCGAGGAATGCATGGAGGATCATGAGGGTTCTGTAGGTCTCCAAGTGATCGACTGGGTCCGTTGTACCGTCGAAAGAGTCGATGGTGGGCATTTTGAACTTGGGGGGTAGACGTTTGTCCCGGATGGAGGCAACGAACAGCGAGTTGGCCGTAGTGGATGGTTTATGCTGTATGTTTTGCATGACTCCTTGGAGCTGGAGCTTCATAGCTCGGAGTTCTGCGTCTCAGAGAGGAATGTTGTCACCACTGTAGGGGAGTGGGGGCTGGATGCTACTGGCCTCTCCTTCGGGGGTTGGTACCGGGGCCGATGGGTGCGGGGCCCAGGGTGGAAGGTTTATATCTGGGAGGGTAGCTCGCAAGCCTTCCAAGTTGGGTGGGTTAGGTTGCAGGACAGTATGGCTCGGGGCTCGTTCTTGGTTGGATGGAATATCTGGAGGTGGTGGAGGAGGCATAGGAAGGTTTCTTTGGAGTAGAGCATTAATCAGGGCTTGGTTTTGCTCGGCCAAGCGGTTAATGCTGTTGGTGAGTTCGGTGAAATACTGTGGTGGGTTATTCGGATCGGGAGGGTCGGCTTGATGATCGGGAGCATTGGGGTGAAAAGCCATGAATCTAGTTGTGACCATCCACCTTCACAGGTGGTAGGAGGGGGTTATTGGGAGAGGGTCTCCGGCAACAATGAGCACAATTGGCGCGCGGAACAAAAACCTTTCCCACAGACGGCGCCAACTGATGTTACAGCAGGTTCCAGACGGAACGGGTCGGACTGATCTACGCTTCCCATACCGGAGTCCGGATGACCAAGCCCACAGAGGAACCTGCACAAGAGTTCAACGGGGAACGGGGAGTTCCCCAGCGAACCCTCCGACGAGCAAGTTAGAGAGAGAAGTAGAATGCAGGGATGAATTAGAGACAGAAAAGCTTAACCTTCTTCCTGTCTTCGACGTCTGCTTATATCCTCTGGTAATCATTTTGTTGTCCCTTCCGACCTGTCACCTTGGCCGAAAGTCTATGCTCTAGCTTACCTTGTTCATGGTGAAGGCGTTCTGTCCCGACGGAGAGGGCTTGTCGCAATAAATGTTGTAAGGGGCTTCACTAATGGTGATGTGCAGTGGTAATAACTTTGCAGATCTTTGTCTGCTTATGTGGCTTGCCCTTCTCTTGACATGTGTCTTGATGTCATTGGTTCTTATTGCTACTTGGGCCTTCGGCAGTGCTGGGCCTTAGTATTTGAGTTGTGTATTGGGTCCTAAGTGGTGGGCTATAATCTTTATGGGCTTACCCATGTCAATATATATATATATATATGTGTGTGTGTGTGTGAGAGAGCGCGCATGTGTGTGTGTACATGCGTGTGCACGGTTGTTTTCCTGTGGGACACTATAGTTCTCTATCTTCACTAAACATGGGTGCGAAGAAGAAACATTGTATAACTATTATGTTGTTAGTGTTTCCTGAAAAAAATAAATAAATTGTCCAGTGTAGGTCTTTCCTAATATCTAAGTTAGTGGCTAAGTTTCATATATATTCTTAATACAAGTCTCACAACCGGGTTTACCTCCAAAAGCGTCCAAGTTGTTAAATGCTAGTTATTTAGTGCTTATATGGACTAGAACCCTCCCTCCACTCTCATTATAAGAGAACCCACCCCAACCAAATATACAAGTGCAATACTGAAGATGCACCTACATAGATATAATAAAATTAAACAAAATAATACAGTTTCATAAGCTTGTTGCCTTTATTCTGCAATGTTGTAAAGAAAATACAAGCAGAGCCACGTTCCTTAGTGGGAAAGCTACGGATTCATAGATGTTATTTAATCAATATAGAGAAACTTACACAAATGTGCCATCCATAGAGAATCTGATGCCAAGCAATATGTCGACCAGAAACTTCAATTTTCCATTCGATTTGACTACCTAAAGCGCCATTATTGGAAGACTAAGTTAGCAGTATAAGATGTCTATGGTAAAAAAAGAAGCCTATGCAACTGCATATGAATGGTATAAAAATTATATCAATGTTCATTCTGCAATGCACCTGCATGCCCATAAGACCATTTGCAGCATTCTCTAACCAGCTATCTGTCTCCATCTGCAAAAGATGAGGGACGTCTCAACTGTAAATAAATAAATAAATACTAGATTGATATCAAGTTTAGAAGCATAAATTGTTGTTCTCTGAGCAATATATAACAAGGAAGGTTAAGAAAACACTGCATGTGGTTGTGTGTGGCCAAAGATTACGTTAACAATATACATTAAAGTATCTCACTATTTTCTTCACATGCAACCCTGTTAGAATTTCCCATCTTTACCTTCACCTACTCCACTACACACTCCACTTCACCTACCTCCACTTCACCACACACTCCACTTCACCTAACCCACTATCACCTCCACTACACCTACTACCACATTTTCTTCTATATATAGATTGTATAGGAATTGTAATTTATCAATCTTGTAAGATATCAATCAATCAATAATACATAATTTCTTACATGGTATCAGAGCGAGTTTAGAACCTAATATTTTTCGCTTCCCCGGCGGGCGGCAATCTCGCCTTGGCCGCCCGCCGGACAAACCCAAATTTCCCTAATTTCTTCTTCAATGGCAGTGACGAAGAGTTCGAAACCGATCTTTCTCAAATTTTCTCTCTCTCTCTCTCTCTCTCTCTCTCTCTACCTATATATACGTATATCGGTGTATATATATATGCAAAATAACACATTGACATTAGAGCTCGTTTCATCAGATTCGTGTCTGGATTCTTTTACTTGCTGACCATGGGTTCTGCAACTGGGATAGTGAGTGCACAAGGGAAGCAACCTCTTCTTTCTTTTGGGATTATATCGGATGTGCAGTATGCTGATATTCCCGACGGGCATTCATTCCTTGGTGTTCCTCGTTACTATCGACATAGCATTCTTGTCTTGCAAAGGGCAGTTCAGAAATGGAACAAAATGCAAAAGCTCAAATTTGCAATCAATTTTGGGGACATTGTTGATGGGTTTTGCCCCAAAGACCAATCTCTCAATGCTGTTGAGAAAATTGTCCATGAATTTGAGATTTTTCGCCATGGATCTGTCTATCACATGATTGGCAATCACTGTCTCTACAGTCTCCCTCGTGACAGGTTACTTCCATTATTGAGAATTCCCAGTGTTGATAGCCGTGCTTACTATGATTTTTCTCCAATTCCAGAATACAGATTTGTAGTCCTCGATGGCTATGATATTAGTGCCATTGGTTGGCCTCAAGATCATCCAAAAACTATAGAGGCCTTGAAATGTCTGGGAGAGAGAAACCCCAATTCAGACAAGAACAGTCCAACAGGGCTCGTGGGCCTGGAGAGAAGGTTCCTCATGTTCAATGGAGCGGTTGGAAAAGATCAATTAGAATGGTTGGATGGTGTGCTTCAAGACGCAATAAATTCAAACCAGAAAGTCGTTATATGTTGCCATCTACCCTTAGATCCTGGTGCATCTTCCCCAGCAGCACTTCTGTGGAATTACGACGAAGTAATGGATGTGATACACCGATATAATTGCGTGTTTGGTTTGCTTTTGCTTTTCTTTTTGGGATGTTTTTGCTTTCATCTGAAGCACCTCTGTTTATCTCCACTCAAGGCCACCCTCATAAAATAAAATAACAACATATCACCACACTGCAGCAGCCGAGGGACCAGGTTCACACACACCCACGTTCTTTCCCACTTATCTTTTCTTTTAATATATATATATATTTTTATTATAATATCTTTCCACCAATATATTTCCACCATCCTCTAAAATAATATTTCTTTCCATCCTCCCACTTTGACCCATTCTTTGTATTATTATTATTCTTATTATTATTATTATTATTATTATTATTATAATATATATATCTTTAAAAAAAAAAAAAAAAAACATTTTACACATTTGCACAACAGCCCATATTTTATTTCTCTCAGGGATCCACCCCGATCACAATTTTACATAAAAAAAAAAAAAAAAAAAAAAACCAAAAGACAACACCGAAAGCTTTGTTTTTTTTTTTTTTCTGCAGATGGCCACCCACCGCCATCACTTCTTCGCCTATTCCGCCGGCCTTTTCTTCTTGCCTCCGTCCTGAGTGGCCCTTGACGGTGCTGCCTCCGTATTTTCCACGCCGCCGAGCACGTTCACTCCCCCATACTCCTCCACTGCAGCATATGGCGGCCCTCCAAATCGAAACATGACGGTGGCCTTCCGCTTCAGCTCCTTGTTTTCTGCCCTTAGCACGCTTATCTCTGCTCGCGCATCCTTATACATGCGTTGAAGCAGAGCCAGCTGGGAATTTAAATGGTGCACCTCATTTGTCCTACTCTGCAGCCGGTTCGACAAATTTGTGACCGCCGTCATGGTTTCCACGCATGACTTCAGAGTATACTGATTAGCCTCAATATCAGTTTGCATCGCCATTTTTTGCTCCACCGACCGCATCGGAAAGTTCAATGGAGCAAAACCAGAGGTGTTTGGTTGCGGTTCAGTGGCCACCGCACCAGTTATTTCTCTTGTGGGCTCGTTCAGTTCTGGAAAGAGCGTGAGCAGGTTCTGGGTAACTGGATGGGAAGAAGAGGCCATGTTTTTGAGTTGCTAAGTGTTTCAGAGAAGGGTTGGTTTCCGGGTGTTTCAAGATTTGCAGAGACAAGCTCTCCGAGCGTTCAGAGGTTTCAGAATGGTATGCCTCAGCCTCAGCCTTCGTCTTGGTTAAATAGCCAAGGCAGCCACGCGTATCGCGCGCCCCTTGACGCCAGACGACAAACGGGCACGCCAACCAAGGCGCCCACGTGCCTCGCCATCATGTCCGGCACACCTTTTGATAAATTGGGCACGCCTTTTGATGGCACGCCTTTTGAAAAATTGAGCGCACCTTTTGAGGATGCGATTTTTTATGGGTCCGACAAGACTCTGTAAACTGTCCCGACATTGATTCCGGTTAGTTCCTTTATGGGTCCGACAAGACTCTGTAACCTGTCCCGACATAGATTCCGGTTAGTTTCTACAAGGGTCCGACAAGACTCTGTAAACTGTCCCGACATTGATTCCGGTTAGTTTCTACAAGGGTCCAGCAAGACTCCGTAAACTGTCACAACATTGTCTTCTACAACGGTCCGACATGACCCCATAAACTGTCTTCTACAACGGTCCGACATGACCCCATAAACTGTCTTCTACAAACGGTCCGACATGACCCCATAAACTGTCTTCTACAACGGTCCGACATGACCCCATAAACTGTCTTCTACAACGGTCCGACATGACCCCATAAACTGTCTTCTACATCGGTCTGACACCACCATACAGTGTCCTCTACAACGTTATGACACCCCATACAGTGTCTTCACCAACGGTCTGACACGACCATACAGTGTCTCCTATCCTTTTTTATTTTTATGTATTTTCTTGTTTTGTTACTCTCTCCAAACTCAAGTTGGTTAGTTTCTCTCCTCCTTGAGTTTGCGGGGGGCTGTTAGAATTTCCCATCTTTACCTTCACCTACTCCACTACACACTCCACTTCACCTACCTCCACTTCACCACACACTCCACTTCACCTAACCCACTATCATCTCCACTACACCTACTACCACATTTTCTTCTATATATAGATTGTATAGGAATTGTAATTTATCAATCTTGTAAGATATCAATCAATCAATAATACATAATTTCTTACAAACCCCATCTTGGATGTGGAGAGACAAAACAAAGCAGGGTCCGAAGGGTATTGGAGAAGCAAACCCTTACCCTGAGAAGCACAAATACGGACACAAATACAGACATCATACGTTGGAATGTGTCCTACATTGCCTGGAGTTACTCCATTTGTGCTAGTTATAAGGTTTCAGTTTCCCTCTTCTTAATACCTGGGTTTTAAGGAGAAGTGTGGGTTGGACTTTTTAATTTGGTATTAGAGCTGGGTTGAGCCTGTGACTGGTGTGCCGTTTGTCCGGCTAGTGTATGTTGTGGTCCAGGAGGCTGTGTTGGAATGTGCCCCACATCGCTTGGAGTTACCCCATTTGTGCTAGTTATAAGGTTTCAGTTTTTCTCTCCTTAATATCTGGGTTTTAAGGAGAAGTGTGGGCTGGACTTTTCAATTGGAATTAGGAAATAGTAATATTATAATTATTGTAGTGTTAAATTAGGAAATAGTGAATATTGTAATTATAGTAGTGTGTATAAAATCTGTGATTGTATCCATCACAGATTTAATACCTTTTTTTTTATTATTTTCGTTTGCTATTTTGTAATATTATTTCATTATAAATACAAAGCTCTACCTCATTCATAGGTAAGCTAAAACAATTTTTTTTTCATCCTTTTTGGTATCAGAGCCAAAGATTAGCCACCCTAGCCCTCCTCTCCCTCTGTCGACACCACCTAGTCCCACCTATCACCATCGCTAGCCTTTTTTTTGCCTCTCTCAGCCATCGACAGCCCTACCCACACTTTCTAGACTACCCAACATCGCTTCTTCCCTGTTTTCCCCTTGGCAGGTCTCCTACACTTCTGCCGAGGCTCTGTTTGTTGCTGACTAGATTTTGTTCTCGTCCTGTGTGCTTTGGCTACCCCTCTAGGGTGGTTCGGGGTCCCTTTTCCCCTTCTCGGGGTGTTGTGCTGATGCTTTAGGCACCTTTTTTATGTCCTCTTGATTCATTAGGCTACCGGATTTGTTCAGTAGCATTTATTTGGATAAGCTGTTTAGTTTATTTCAGCCATTGTTGTTGTGATTTTGTGTGTTTTTCAACTCCTATTCTTCCACCATGACTGAGCCATCTCTTATTGTCTCTTCTGATGTACCCACCAAACCTGTTAGAATTTACCATCACCTACCACCACTACCACCTCACCTACTCCACTAAACCTAACCCACTACACCACTATCACCATCCACTACACACCATCCACTACACCTACATCTATATAAGGAACCATTTGTAATAGACAGAATATGTATCAATAGAACAATAACTCATCAATCAATAATATACATCAATATATTTTAACATGGTATCAGAGCCAAGTTAAGCACTTAGTATTTTTCGCTTCACCGGCGGGCGGCAACCTCACCTTGGCCGCCCGCCGGACCTCAACCTAGTCCGCTAGAATTTCTACACATACCTTGAAATTTATTCTCATCCACGACCCATCACACTGATACACACACACGGCAGAAATCTCTTTCCCTCAGCTATCTTGCAGCTTCCTCAGTGACTTCAAACCCATTTGTTCTCACAACACATGCAACTGAAACCTCTCCTGCTGATTCATCTTTCATCGGCACAATAGCAGCCTACAAACAGTCACCAACAGCTGTGTGAAGTCCCAAGGCCCATGTTCACGCGCCAACAGCTGCGTGTAGTCAGCAACATCTTCAACAAACCCACTACACCTCCTTGCCGAAGCAAACAAAAAAAAAAAAAAAAAAAAAAAAAAACACCGCATCTGTCGCCGATGTAGCAGCGACGCCAGCAATCCGAAAACAGAACACCGGCGTGGAGGACCATCCCGGTGGTGATGAGTTTTTTGTTGTCCGCAACAGGCAAGGATGCAACTGATGATTTTGAGGATGTCGGCCACAGTTCCAGTGCTAGGGCACTGATAGGTTAATTCTATGTTGGTGACATCGATTCAGCAACCAGCCCATTTTTCCTTTCGGAAATGAATTGATAAAAGTTGCAAAAGTTCCATGACAGCAACTGCAGTCAATTATCATAACAGGCTTCTTATTTGCCAGTAAATCAAAAAATGCTCTTCACTTGAAGCACTTGACTTCACCCATGCCTTCAGTACCTATGTTCCAGAGACCCGGCATCACCTTCTGCTGGAACGGCGACAGCGCGTACACCACCGCCTTCATCCTCACCGGTGTCTTCCCCATCCTTCTTCTTCTTCTTCTTCTTCTTCTCTCTCTCTCTCGATGCACACTATAGCAGCTCTCTCGTCTTCGTCGTCTCCTCAGGGATTGGGTTATCTCTCTCTCTCGTGTTTTTAAACCCATTTTTACTTTTCTTCTTTTATTTCTTTATTTTTTTCTTTTCCTCCATGAACACCACCGACAGAGAGACTAGTGCTGTGTGTGAGTTGTTCTCCCTGTCAGTATCTTCTGTGTGTTGATTCCTTTTTTCCAACTAAAGGAGAAGCTAGAGCACATGGATATGTGTGTTGTTTTTTTTTTTTTTTCTCTCCCATGTGACCCACTCTCCAACTCACATTTTTTTCTTTTTCTTTCTTTACACCCACTCCTTCTTCTTTTTACTACTTTGTTTATTTATTTATTTATTATTATTATTTTTTTTTATCTCCTCCTCCTTTTTATTTTTCAAACATGCCACGGTAGTGTAACCACTTTACAACCACTCCTTTTTATTTTTACTCATTTATTTATTTATTTTATATTATTATTTTTTTTATCTCTTCCTCCTTTTTATTTTTAAAACCCATTTTTTTCTTACACTTCTGTTCCCCACTCCACTTTCCTCTTTTCGTTTCTTTTTATTTTCCTATTCTCTACTGATTTAAATATCACCTTTCTTTGTTTTTCTTTTTTTTATTCCTTTACCATTAAACAAACACAAAAAAAAAAAAAAAAAAAAAAGAAGAAGGAAAAGAAAAGACACCCAACACCCAAAAAAAAAAAAAAAAAAAAAAAAAAGACAAGACTTGCACACCAACCTCTCCTTTTATTCATGTCGGGGCTCACCCCGTTCACCATTTTACATCACAAAAAAAAAAAAAAAAAAAAAACAACAACAACAACAACAACAACAAAAAAAACACATCCACAGGCAGGATTTTTTTTTCTTCTCTACTCTACTGCAGGTCTCTTCTTCTTGCTTTTCTCTTGGGTATCCCTTCCCGGCGCTGCCTCCATACTTCCCACTCCACTGGGCATGATCACCACTCCCTGCTCCTCCACTGCAGCATATGGCGGACCTCCAAACCGGAACATCACGGTGGCCTTCCGCTTCAGCTCCTTATTTTCTGCTTTCAGCACACTTATCTCTGCTCGCGCATCCTTATACATGCGTTGGAGCAGAGCCAGCTGGGAGTTTAACTGCTGCACCTCATTTGCCCTACTCTGCAGCCGATTCGACAAGTTTGTACCCGCAGTCATGGTTTCCACACATGACTTTAATGTATACTGATTGGCTTCCACATCCGACTGCACTGCCATTCTTTGCTCCACAGACCGCATCGGAAAGTTCAGCGGAGTAAACTCCGGGGCACTCGGTTGAGGTTCCAGTGCCACCGCTCCAGTTCTCTCTCTTGTTGACTCGTTGAGGTCGGGAAAGAGGGTGAGCAGTCCACGGGAAGACGAGGCCATTTTCTGGGCAACAAAGTGTTACCTATTCCTGTTGGTTTTGATTTTTCTCTTTCTCATCACGCTCCTGTTCATTGTATTATGAGTGTGGTGTTGAATGGAAAAAAATTTGTTGCTTAGAGCCGTTCCCTTAAACTCTCTTAGGGAAAAGGGAAAGGCCCATTAGCTTTTATCTACTATTACCCCGCCAGCTGTGACAGACCCTATACGTGCTTAGTGGGATATCGATAACTGCATTATATTGGGATGGATGTTCAATTCCATGGAAGATCGAATTTATCATATGTTCTTTTATTGCGATACAGTTCCGAGTTTGTGGCAGACATTGTCACAAATGTAAGCTCATGCTCACAATGATGCCCGTATCTTTGAGCTTTACCAGGATATAGCCCGGGCCTCTCAGTCCTCTCTTGGCTTTTCTGTCGCTGAATTCTTTGAATATCTTCAGGCTCGTTGGGAGGAACTTGCTCAATATGAGCCTTTGATTGACCTTCCACCAGCAGCGGCCTCCCTTGTATCCAAGAGGCTTGACCGACAGCACACTTATCAGTTTCTTATGGGTTTAAACTCTGAATTTGAATCTCTTCGAATTCAGATTCTAAACACATCACCCATGCCATCTCTTTATAAGGCTTTTGCTACTATTGACAGTGATGAGCGTGGCCTGCGATTGGTTCAGCCTAGTGTTCCTTCAGTACCTCTAGTTTTAGCAAATCAGCTGGCTCTTGCTGCGAGTTTTGGTTCTCGAAGTTCCACCGGTTCTGTTACTTGTCATCATTCTGGTGCGCCTGGACATGTCAAAGCCCGTTGTTTCAAACTTCATCCTGAGTTGAGGCAATACCCTTCCCGTCCTCATGGTCCTGCTCCACGTGGTTCTGGCTCTGCTCACACTGTTGCTTTGGTGGAAGTTACTCCTGTTTCTGAGCCTCCTAATGTCCCCAATCTAGAGTAGTTACAGACTCAGATTGGTCAGCTTCAGGCTCAACTTGGGTCTCTCACCACTGGTTCTCTTGGTCCATCATCCTCTACTGCCACCCTTGCTACAGGTACTTCTACTGCTTTCCATGTTTGGTATGCTAGTCCTTCATAGATTCTGGATTTTGGGGCTACTGATCATATGACTGGTGAGTTTTCTTTTCTTTCCTCTCCTGAACCCACCATTGTTGCCCTATCTGTGTGTCTTGCTGATGGTTCTTGCTCTTCTGTCTAACATAAGGGTGTTGCGTCTTTATCCCCTGCTAGCACTTTATCTTTTGTGTTGCTTGTTCCCAAGTTTACTTATAATCTTTTATCTGTTAGTCGTCTTGCTAAAACCTTTAACTGCGTTGTTGTCTTCTTCCCTTCTTCATGTCTTTTACAGGACCTGAGTTCGAAGAGGATTTTTGGCAGGGGATATGAGCACAACGGGCTATACTACTTTGGGAATCCACCAGACCAACCTTCGACTTTAGCCAGTTTTTAGACGTCTGTTTTGCCTACTTCTATATCTTGTGTTTTTCTGTTCAAACTTTAGAGTTATAGCACGCTCGTATGAGTCATATTAACTTTTAATATTTATGTCAATTTTTTCCTTTATTAAATAAAGCTTGCAAAGATTCTAAATTTCACTGTGTTACTTGTGAGTTGTCTAAACATATCCCTACTAGTTATATACCACATATGACACGGGCCCCTAGTGCTTTCGACCTTATTCATTCTGATGTTTGGGGCCCCTATTTTGTTTCTGCTTTTTCGGGTCATCATTATTATATAACTTTTATTGATGATCACACTAGGTGCACTTGGGTCTATTTACTTTGCCGCAAGTCTGATGTGTTTCCCATATTCATTCAGTTTTTGCAAATGGTTAAGACACAATTTCATACAGTTGTTAAGAACATCCGCTCTGATAATGGTGGGGAATATATCTCAAACGAGTTTCGTTCCCACCTTAATCAAACGGGTATTCTTCAACAAGTTACATGTCCTCGGACACCTGAACAAAATGGTGTGGCTGAACATAAAAACTGTCATATTATGTTTGTCGTACGTTGTCTTCTTCCTGGTATGCGTGCGTCCAAGTCTTATTGGCATATGGTTGCTTTTATTGCTGTCTAGCTCATTACTAGGACTCCTAGTCGTGTGTTATATAGCCTTACCCCATTCCATATTTTTAGGCCTAATACTACCTTTTCTTCTTTTACCTCGTATTTTTGGGTTTACATGTTTTGTTCAAGGCCGCCGTCCCACTCACACTAAGTTAGATGACGAGTCTATTCGTTGTATCTTTTTGGGGTATTCCTCCATGTCTAAAGGGTATAGATGTTTTGATCCTGTGTCCCGTCACTTTCACCACACTCTGGATGTTACTTTTTGTGAGGATCTTCCTTTTTCTAGTCTTAACCCCCCTTTGCAAGTTTTCCCTTTAGATACTCCAAGTGTTCGCCTAGTCCCCATTTTAGACGAGGTTGCGGATGAGGTTGTCCCCCCCCTCTCATCCTCCACCTTCGCCTCATTTCCCTCCCTTGCAGGTATACTCTCGCCGCCCTCGTGCTCAGCCCCCTCTTGCTACCTCTCCGGCTCTTGGGTCAGGTAATTCTTCCCCTTTACATGCATCTCCTTCCCTTCCTCGTCATAATCCTCCTTGGAATTGGCATCCCCCCAGCCATTAGGGTTATCTGTGTAGTACTGATCATTCCATTTCCCAGTTTCTCTCATATGCCATGGTTTCAGACTCATATCATTCTTTCCTTGGCAAGCTTGAGTCTGAGTCTATTCCTCGGTCTGTATCTGAGGCCTTTCAGAATCCAAAATGGGTGGTGGCCGTGCAGATTAAAATGGCAGCTTTAAAACAGAATCATACTTGGGATTTAGTTCCTTTACCTTCTGGCAAGAGTACCGTGGGTTGCAAATGGATCTTTGCTATTAAGTACCTACTTGATGGTTCCATTGACCGTTATAAGGTCCGCTTAGTGGCCAAGGGCTTCCCTCAAGTTCCTGGCAAGGATTTTAGTGCAACCTTTGCCCTTGTTGTCTAGCTTACATCTGTTTGTCTACTCATCTCCCTTGCCGCATCCCATTTTTGGCCCCTTCATCAGCTTGATGTCAAGAATGCCTTTCTACATGGGGATCTTCTCGAGACGATTTATATGGCCCCTCCTCCTAGTTTTCGAGCTGAGGAGGAGTATTGGGGGAAAGTATATCGACTGCGCAAATCTTTATATGGCTTGAAACAGTCTCCGTGAGCTCGGTTTGGTCGTTTCAGCTCAGTCATCATCTCCATGGGCTTTGTTCAGTGCTATTCAGACCATATGTGCTTCATCCGTCATAATTCTGCAGGTCAATGTACAGTCTTGTTGGTTTATATGGATGATATCATTCTCACCGGTGATAACTCTATAGGCATTGATCAAGTAAAACAGGATTTGGGATACACCATTGATATTAAGGATTTAGGAAATCTCAAGTATTTTCTAGGAATTGAGGTGGCTCGCTCATGGCAAGGGATCTCCTTATCTCAAAGGAAGTACACTCTTGACTTACTTAAGGATACTGGTATGTTGGGGTGTAAACCTGCTTCTACTCCTATGGATCCCAATGTCAAGCTCACATCAGAGTTCGGCGAATTACTAGAGAACCCAGGCATGTATCAGCATCTTGTTGGACGGCTCATCTATCTGACCAATACTAGACCTGACTTGACATTTGCGGTTAGTGTGGTTAGCCAATTCAAGCATGCACCTCGTACAGAACATCCTGATGTGGTTCATCATATCTTGAGATATTTGAAGACCTCACCTAGCTTGGGATTGTTCTTCATAGTTGATCCTCAATCTGGACTCTCTTGTTTTACTGATGCTGACTATGCAGCATCTAGAACAGATAGGCATTCTACTTCTGGCTTCTGTACTTTCTATGGTGATCATCTTATATCATGGAAAAGTAAGAAGCAAGCAGTTGTTTCTAAATCTTCTATAGAAGCAGAGTATTAGGGCTATGACACAAGGCACTTGCGAGATTCTATGGCTACGTGCTATTTTGGCAGAGTTGGGATTTGAGGAGATTTCTCCTGCTTCTTTGTTTTGTGACAATAAGTCTGTCATTATGCTGTCTTCGGATTCTGTTGTACATGAGCATACTAAGAATATACAGGTTGACATACATTTTCGAGAGAAGGTTCAGATTGGTATTGTGAGACTATACTTTGTCTCTTCTTCTCAGCAGTTAGCAGATATGTTCACCAAGTTTGTAGGCCCAACATTACTCCAGTTGTCTATCAGCAAGCTGCGTTTATTGAATATCTTCATACCAACTTGAGGGGGAGTGTTAGAATTAGGAAATAGTGATATTATAATTATGGTAGTGTTAAATTAGGAAATAGTGAATATTGTAATTATGGTAGTGTGTATAAAATCTGTAATTGTGTCAATCACAGATTTAATGCCTTTTTTTATCTTCGTTTCCTATTTTGTTCATTTTCTATTTTGTAATATTGTTTCATTATAAATACAAGGCTCTACCTCATTCATAGGTAAGTCAAAACAATTCTTTTCATCCTTTTTCATACACAAGAAACAACATGATTCAGACACTCCGATATTGCATTTAAACAAAAAGATTGACATGTGACAAAAAAAGGGATCATCATGGCTAAAAAATATTTTTTATTACACATGCATAAAAAATTAGAATAGAAAAATAAAACGAAGTCCAAATAAAAAAGTGTAATTTACACTAACCTCACCCAAGGTTTCTACCAACTACAACTGGCTCCTTCGTATGAAAATATTACACTGATCATCCCTCCAGTAATGGTAACTTAAAGGAACATAAAGCTACTTTTTAACCTTAAATTTTCACTTCAGATATGTTTGTACTTCTAATGAAAAAAATGCCCTCCATAACTAGCATGAAATTAACAAATCTCCCCCACATTCTCTCTCCACCTTCTCTGCTTCTTCTTCCAAGCCACATAGACCAGTCCCTCTCTGACCAAACCACTGACACCTCCTCACTTTCTTCTCTTCCCTCTATCACCCTCCTAACCACCATCGCCTCCTCCCCTCATCTTCCCTACCCCACCCCTCATCTCCCTCACCCAACAGCCACCCATTGCCATAGCCATCACAGCCACCCACAACCATCAACTTCAATCACCACCATCACCCAATATCCTCTTCTCCCCCTCACTCTTCTCCTCTACCGCTCAACTCGTTGGTCAGACCACCACCACCAGCAGCGGTTCATAATCATATTTTAGTATAGGAAAAAACATCATATATTGAAGGAGTTTTTGAGGGTCCAATATAATTTTGATTTTTTTTCTCAAATAAAAGAGGATCAAATTTTATTATTATCCAAAAACTACCTGTGAACTCCATATCATTTGCCATTCCCCCTCAAGCAGTTCTGGTTCACCTTTGGCTACATTCTTAGTTAGGAGGATGAACTCATCAATTGCCTGCAAGTGTTAGATGGAGACCATATCAACAACACTACAATCACAATGAAACCTTATTCTATAGATCATTATGAGGATTAAAAGACAATCTCACTTCTCTCACTCCTGTATTTGTGGAAATGGCTGCCAGCAATCTTTGCCTCGGTTCAGTTTTCTTTTGCAGCACAAATGTGGTGCCCTGCACTACAGCAACATAACTGGTAGTCCTTAGTCCTTGGCAGATCACAGACTAAAGGAAGTTTGAGAAATTCTTTATTGGTTGCACAAATGGAAGTACATGTATCAACAACAAAAAAAAAAAGGGAAGCAAAGGAGGTAGATAAAGTACTCTGATATAACAAGTTGTCTACCTTGTTTCCTCTCGAGATGCGAAGGTTTCCAGAATTGGACAAATATGTAGTGTCTAACCAACCCTTTGCTTCATCTCCAAGAAGCCTAAATGGTACTGGATATGGAACCTTGAATGGAAGAAATCTGAAAGAGAAGGCTGCTTTATCAAACTGAAAAAGTATTCGTTTTCCATCCTTAATTGATGCTGCAGCCTGAGTTAAAGAAAATATGAAGAGTGTAAGATATATCAAATATCAAACCACGTGTGCAGAAAGTCAAGACCACAATCATGAAGACATTGAAGTATGTGGAGAAAACGAAGAAGAGGAAGAAGAAGAAGATAACACACTAAACCTAGGTCCTGAATAATTATAGTAAACTAAATTAAAAAATAGAGCAAGAAAAGCCAAAATTATTGTTATATTTATGTGCATCAACATATCGAATGGAAATTTCTCTCCCTCTTATTTTTGCGAAGTAATTGTAATTTTATCTTTCCAAAGAGAGGGATGCAAACAGTTTAAAAAGTCACAGATAAAACCTTGGGCAACAAAGAAAAAGAAAAAGAAAAGGAACATTGGGCAACAAACTGCCAGAAAATGAGGACTAAGCTTCTCCGTTTTTTCTTATTTTTTGTTAATTTTCATAGGACATAAAGATATACTGATATAGAATATCAGCATCATTGATTTTTAATAAGGATTTAAAAAGAGGCAACAAGGGGTTGCAACCTGTACACAAAAGAAGCAGCACAACAGAATTCCCAACCATGAAACATCACATAATTCTTTTCAGCAAAACCAACTCGACACCCACAAACTAGGAAAAAGCTACGAATTGGGGTTCTCACTCTACACCTAATAACTTTCATCTAAAATCCACTTTCAAATATTGCATATTTCTCTTTGATTCAAAAGACTAAGCGCACACAGAGAATTTATTTGGTTATGTAACCCTCATAAATCTAGTTATTTGACAGTCTCAAGTTTTCAATAACCCCTTTTGCGTAGCCTTCAACTAGGCAATGGACTTCATTCCCATAATGCCTGCCTTTTCTATATTCACCTCCACCGAATGATGTTGTGCAAACTCTAATGTTATGTCCGGATGGATTTGTGGAAAGAACTCTAAAGCTATGCTTGGATCTTGGGTTTGTGGAAGGAGAGGAAAATATACAAAAAATAAAATGAAGCCAAAGAAGCTAAATTTGTTTCTTTTTTTTGGTTACATTAGGAAAATGAGAAGAAAATAAATAGGTATTGCAAAAAAAAATCATTTTTCTTTTTTCTTTTTTTGTTTAGTTACCCACAAAAAATGAACATGTATAAGTAATTTCCTTTCCCTTGGTAAATCCAAAATCCAAACATAACATAAAGGATAGACGAAAAATTATTTCTGTCTTTAATAATTGTCTTTTGTTGGATGACAACAGTTGACAAGTCAAAATAGCAATTAGAAGGATCTAAATGTTGTCCGTAAGTAATATAAATTGTTTAGTCTCTGAAATTCACTGCTTGGTTGATAAGCTTGCTTTTCATTGTAACAACTTCTGGCGAACTCATGCATAGAGATGCAACTTTAGTGTATGGATGCTACCACAATATTAGCTAAATATTGTTGGGGAAATTGGGGGCTCACAAATGTGCAACAAAATTGCCCAATCTGTCAGGGAGTAGCTTACGAGTTCACACGCGCAACACCAAGGCCCAACATATATTGTTTATAACTCATACTCACTTAAAAGTTTAAGCCTGTAAGTGGGAGTCTATCCAATGTTTATTAAGACCACTTTTTTTATTTTTTATACAATGTGGGACTACTGCATTCACATATACTCCAACAATATCCCCTTTGTATGTGAATCACTTTGTCATCAAGAGCCACCATGTTGCAGCCCTGTCAGCCACGTGCACCTAGATTTTCTTTGCTCCATTGAGAGTCTACTCATGGATTTTTACATGCTCCATCAAGAGTCTCTGTGTAATCCTACCAACATCAGTTTAGCTTGGAGAGTCCGCCAATATATTAGTAACCATCGACTTTGATACCACTTGTTAGGGAAATTAGGGAGCTCAGAAACACATAACAAGACGGTCCAATACATCGGCGAGTAACCTATGAGTCTACATGCGTAACACTAGGGTTTAACATATTTTTTTGGAATTCACGACCACTGAAAAACAAAAGGTTGTAGGTAGTAAATTAAGACTCACTCCATTTACTTTTATTCAATGTGGACTTCTAACTTCATACATGCTCCAACATATATGTATTCATACATCACTACAACATATTTAAGTTTTAAAGACAAAAATTTACGGACAAAATATTTTAGTTGCCAAAAGTGTCATTATAGTATTTTTAGTGATGAAATTGGACATTTAGTGATGAATTGCTATCCTTTTGGGACCAAAATTTTTGTCTCACAAAATAAACCTTTTTGGAACCAAATTGTTTTGTCCCTAAAAGTGTATTTATTAACGAAATTTTCAAAATTTTGTCGCTAAAAGTCCTTTTTTGACTTTTTGAGACAACCTTTAGCGCCGATCCTCCTCATGACGACAGAAATTGGTCTCCAAACATTTTTTGCAACAGAATTTTTACTTTTCGGGACAAACATTTGGTACCTAAAGCCTTATATGTTGTAGTGCATGTTAAACACCTAGAACACATAGAATTGCTACACCTCTACAATTAATTTTGCACTGATGCCACAAGGGTGAAGAGATTATGAGCAACATGCTGAACCAATAAGGTAAGTCAAGGACCCATGCTATTGATTCATGCCAAATATAGTCAAGTGCAAACACTTCAATTAGATAAGATGCACTGAAGTAGAAACATTTATATTAATCATCAACTCAACATAATTCAGAAATAAAATGCAAGTGTGATGTGATAGGCATTTGAAAAAATCTTGCATTTTCTAAACGTTATAATCCTTGCACATAAATAGTTCAACAAAACATGCAATAAAAATTATAGACAATGAAGTCATACCTCTACTTTCAGCTCACCTATTGCATCAGAGAATCTTACAATGTTGGACACACGGGGGTCATTTGTTCGTAGGTATACCTCTTGAAATACACTGAAGAAATCAACTCCAACAAATGTTCTCTGCAATGGTAAGCAAAGCATGTATTAATCATCATGAAATATGAGAAGTGAGTATGAGAAAGACCACATACCTGAAAAAAGTTATTCACCTCCTCACCAAGTAAAGTCATTTCAAAATGGTAAAGAGTTCCAATACATTTGATTTTCCCCCTAATTATTTATATATAAATTTAGCCATTAATTTATTCCCTTTAGAAATGAATATATTTATGAAATGGTCGAAGTACTAATTGAAGATGAGAGATGACATGATAAGATGGTTTACTTCTATCAAAGACCTAAGCTATAGATGTAACAGAAAGAATGAGTGATGTGTTTATGTTCGTATTATTTAGTTTAGTCAGCGTAGTTTGGTCTTATTATCTGTAATTAGGCTTATACGTTTCATTAAGGGTAGTTTAGTCTTTGTCTCTGTAATTAGGTCCTTAGGATTTTGGCTTTTACCTATTTATATTGTAGTTTGCAGCTTTTGCATTTTATCAATTCAATACATACGTATTTTGCTCTCAAAATTTTTTCTTGGTATTAAAGCCATACAGACGGCTGACCTAGCTTCTGATGTATGTCGTCTCGAGCAGTTGCAGGCCCTTTCAGCCCCTTTGCAAGCCTTTGCTGGTGCCCACTCTCTCGTCTCGCAATGGTCTCTCTCTCTTTGTCGCAGACCATTGTTCGTGGTTCACTCTCTAAACCATTCAATCGAAACAGGTCCTTCATCTCTCATTGTCTCTCCCTCCGATTTCCCTTTTGTTGCTTTACTTCGCTTCTGCTTCGCTGTTGTCTCTGTTCTTTGCAATTCCTCAGGAATCAACCCACCATCATCATCATAGGACATTGCAGCCCATTCGTAGATCTCTGCAGATGCTTTCTCTCTTGTCGCAGGTCATTGTCGTTGTTCTCTTTCTCCCTCATCGCTGCTCTAGTTGCAATCGCACCTTCATCTGGTGCCCTGAAGCTGTTCGCGATCTTCATCTGGTGCTTATAGTTGTTCACAACCCCCTATTAAGGTTGTGCGTGACGTCTCGTTGCCTTCGTGACATCTCCGGTGTGCACCTTGTAAGATTTCTGAATTGTATATTCAATTGTGTAGAATTTACAAAGAGTTCATCAGTTTATATAATCCTAAATCTATGACTGAAAAATGAAATATAATCAATAAAAATATTTACACCATAATTTTTCCTAATTCCTAATAGACAATATATATACAATATATTCTCACACCCCTACTCAAATTCAAGTGTTTTAACTAAAAACATTGAGAGTTTGCTAAGAAGAAATTGAAACCTAGTAGTGGTGTGAGTTTTGATAAAGAAATCAGTCAGTTGCAGAGTCAAAGTGATAAAAGGGAACGAGATAAAGCTAGACTGCAGATGCTGACGGACGAAGTGACAATCAATCTCAATGTTCTTCATCTGTTCATGAAAGATAGTATTATGAGCAATCTAAATAGCATTACGGTTGTCACAATAGAGAGAGGTCAGAGCAGACTAAGGGATGCCCAAGTCAGATCAAAGACAACGAACCTAGACAATTTCAGCAGTAGCGTGAGCCATAACACGATACCCAGCTTTTGGCAGTAGAAGGGCAACAACAGTTTGTTTCTTATTTTTCTAAGAAATCAAGGAATCGCCAACAAACATACAGAAATCAGAAATAGACTTTCGATCATTAAAATCACTAGCCCAATTAGCATCAACATAGGCCACCAAGTCCAAGGAAGAAGTGGAAGATAACAAGAAGCCCTAAAAGATAGTACCATGAAGATAGAGAAGAATCCGAAACAAGTAGCCCAATATGTAGAGCAAAGAGCAGAAATGAACTGGCTAACCACATGAATAACATAAGCAAGATCGGGACGAGTAATTGTCAGATAGACTAAGAAATCGACAAGCTCTAGATATAAAGTAGGATCATCTAGAGGGACACCATCAATAGTGTTGAGCTTCACATTAAGCACAATGGGGTATCAAAAATCTTACCGTTAGTAAGACCGACACGGTGAATAATTTCATTGGTATACTTGGCTTGAGACAAAAAGTAGCCCTTAAGAGAGGAAGTAACCTCAATACCAAGAAAATATCGCAATAGGCCCAGATCTTTCATTTCGAAGGTGCAAAGGAGATGTTGCTTGACCTCAAAAACAACAAAAGAGTCAGAACTAGTGATGATCATATCATCCACATACAATAATAGGCTTACAAAACCAGCAGAGGTGTGGAGGAGAAACAAAGTAGAGTCTTAGGCACAAGAATGAAACTCAAGCTCAGTAATAACTGTTTGAAAGCAATCATACCAAACACAAGGAGATTGCTCTAAACCATACAAAGCACGCCGAAAATGACAAATCTGTCTAAAAGAATGGTGAAGGCTAGGGGGAGGATGCATGTAAACCTCCTCAGTGAGATGACCATTAAGAAATCATTCTTAACATTCATTTGATAAAGAGGTCAATGATGAATAGTAGCGACGAAGATCAAAGTACGGACAATAGTCATCTTGGCAACAGGGGCAAAGGTCTCATCATAATCAATACCATACTCCTATGAGAAACCTTTGGCAATCAGGCGAGTTTTGTAGCGCTCAAGAGAACCATCAGAATGAGTCTTGACTTTATAGACCCATTTGCAACCAATCAGATTCTTACCAACAGGCAAAGGAAACAGCTCCTAAGTAGTAGTCTTCTACAAGGCAGACAACTCACCCGCTATAACTTGAATCCAATTAGGATCTTGACAGGCCTCCTTGTAAGACTGGATTTCTAAAAACGAGTGAATAGTAGACAAAAAGGTGTAATATGAAGGAGAAAATATGTTTTAGCAAAACCAAATTTGACTACCTGTTACGGATGCGGAGGGGATACTTACGATTGGCAAGATCAGAGTCATCAGAGGCAGGAGGATCAGCAGCATGGGCAAAGACAACAGGTGAAGGAAGAGCCTTGTGACGAGAATAGACTAACAACGGAGGAGGAGAAGAGGGAATAGACTCATGGGGGATAGTGGAAAGGGACTCAACAAGAGAGGTGATAGAGGGAACAAGCTAATGGGAAATAGTGGAGATGTACTCATTAAGAGAAACCTCAAAAGGAAATGAATCAATGTGAATCAAATCCTCTTTGAAAATCAGAGCAGTGATAGGAGGAAGTTGAAAGTAATATAGACATTCGAGAAAGGCAACATAGTGGGAGACATAAAGGTGACGAGAAATAGGGTCATAACAGCAATAGCCTGTCTAGGTAAAACTGTAGCCCAAAAAGACACAGAACAGACCGGACACTAAGTTTGGTCCTATCTTTATGGAGAGAGACAAAATAAGCAGACCTAAAAACATGCAGAGGGAGTAATTGGAAAGTTGGGAAAACAGAGCCTCACAATGAGAACGACTAAAGATTAGGGGAATAGGCATACAGTTTAGAAAAAAAGCAACAGTAAGAACTATTTCACCCCAAAAAGGAGTCAGAACAAAGGTAGAAATAAAGAGAGACCTAGCTATCTCAAGGAGATGGTGGTGTTTATACTTAGCGCGACCATTTTGGATGGGTGTATCAATACAGGAAGTTTGGTGAATGGTTCCCAAAAAATTCCCCACCCAAGTCCGACTGTAAAAAATTAATTTTAGATCCAAACTGTGTAGTGATCATAGACTGAAAGGTATGGTATATCGGGTAGAAGTCAGATTTATGAGTCATAAGATAAACCCAAGTATAGCTAGTGCAATCATTAACAAAAGACACATAATATACAGAACCCTTGGTAGTGAGAACGGGGGAGGGTCCCTAGACATCAGTATGCACAAGAGAAAAAGGAGAAACAAAAATAAAAGTACTTTTATTAAATGGTAAAACAAACATTTTAGCAAGTTTACAACCCTAACATTCATCAATTTGACTAGGAGAAACTTTACCCAACAATCCTGACTAGGTTAAAGACCGTAAGTGGTCAACAGGCAAATGACCTAGGTGAGAATGCCATAAATAAAACTAACTTGATTGAGAATCTAACTAAAACGAGAAAAGTGCAACTGGAGAAATGGATAGATGGAGATGCAAGCTTTCTACCACATAAAGATCTCCATCTCTATGGCCGGTCCCAATCTACTTCGTGGACACCCGATCCTGCACACAACAGTTAGAAGAAGAAAGAATAATATCAAAACCAGAAGTATCAAGTTGATTAATAAATAATAAACTAACGGATAGCTAAGGGACATAAAGAACAGAGGAAATAGTAACAGCAAACATAGCAGAGGGTAAGACAAACCTAATAGATAGAATAGACATACCAGACCCATTAGTAGTATGAATAGTGATACGAATGGGAGGGGGGAAATAGTTTTGAAGTAAGGAAATGTAGGGAGTCATATGATGAGAGGCGTTAGAATCAAAAAGCCAGACAGAAGAAGAGATACTTGAAGAGGACCCAGACAAACCTAAACGAAGAGAGGTAAGAGTGGAGGCAGATGGGCATGGCTGAAAAGTGGACAAGATATGCTGAAGCTGAGCAATCTGAGCACTCAAGGAAGCCAAGTCAAGATTAGGAGCTGGAGTAGATGTAGTATAAGCGGCAAGAGGCCAGAAAGTACTTGGAGTAGGACCTTGGAACTGTATCTGAGGCAGCTGAGAAGACGGAGCAGGTTGACGCCCCTTCTTGGGATAGTTGTGCTTCCAATGACCCCTCTGATGGCAAAAGGCACTCTCATCAGAAGTTAATGGCCCCTTTTTAGGCTTCGTTGTGGCCTGAAGTTGATGAGGAGTTAGGGTTGATAATAGAGGAGGCTGAGCAAGAGCTAAGAAGATAGAGTCTGACTGGCGGTTTTAAGACGGGTTTCCTCGGAGAGGAGCTTATAAACAATAGCATCCACAGAGGGAAGAGAAGACCGGTGAAAGTTGCCACCACGGATAGCCTGATATTGAAGGGAGAGAGCTGTTAAGAACTGCACTAAACGATCCTGCTCCCGAAACTCAACGTAAGTGTCTAGTACCTTGAGGTTAGATGATTCCATGAGAGCCAACTGATCCTAGGGACCTGTCATCTCAATATAAAAATCTTGAATAGTTTGATCTTGCTGACAAACACTCTGGATAGCTGTTTTCAACTCATACTGCTTGGCAAAGTTGAACTGCTGATAAATACCCCGTAAATAATCCCACACCTCCTTAGGAGTATTATATTTGGAAAACATCATTCCAATCAGGTCATCCACAGAATTATGAAAACATGTTAGAACTTGGGCATTATCATAATCTTAAGTATCATAGGAAGTCAGATATCTTTCTTTTTTCGAGTTCAATGGACGAGGAACAAAACCAGAAACATAACCCATTTTTTCGGACCAAGAAAAAAATTGTTCAAGCATAATTGCCACCAATGAGTGTGCATTTGATGGCTTGGATTTTGGTGTCCAACATTGTAATAAAACAAAGATGATTGGTCGAAGTATAATAACTCGAAAATTGATACCAAGTAACGAGATAATCACAAACAAACAGAAGGGGCTAAAGTGTAAATGAAAGCATTATTTACTAGATTGACACAGTGAATCAGCAAAAGAGAAGAGAGAGAATAGAACCAGAGGTTGCAAGCCTTCGCGTGAGAGAGAGAAACCTTTGATGGAGAGGAAGAGGAGCTTCGCGAACCACACACCCAGTCGAACCAGATGAAGCCGTCGCACGAGCAATCGAACTAGAGGGAGAAGATTTTGGGTTTTCTTGAAGCAAATAGGTCACGATTGGACCAGACGAAGCAACTAAAACCAGAGAGAAGATGAGTCAAAGCACTGAGAAAACGACCAACGAATCCGTGAGAGAGAGAGAGAGAGAGCCGAATCAGAGAACAATGGTGAACTCTAGGGTTTTGAATCAGAGAACAAAGATGATGGCTCTGATACCATGTAAGATTTTTGAATTGTATATTCAATTATGTAGAATCTACAAAGGGTTCATCAGTTTATATAGTCCTAAACCTATGATTGAAAAAGGAAATATAATCAATTAGAATATTTACACCACAATCTTTCCTAACTCTTAATGGACAACATATTCTCGCATTGCTTCGACTTCAGCCCACGACTGGTTTCTTTGATCTATCTTAGCCTTCAGTCTTCAATTGTCTCTCTTCAGCCTTCAATCATCTCGGTTTCTTGTTCCCAGTTCGCAACAACATCGCAGCGCTGTTCGTAGCTTTAGTTCTTCACAACAGTAGTCCTGCTTCAGTTCGGCAATCGTAGTTTGCAGCCCTTGTTTGCAGTGTCTCTGGATTTCTAGTGCTAGTTGACCTGACTTTGACTCCTCTCTCTCATCTATGTTTGAGCAATTTTCGTCATTGATGGCTGCCCATCAGGACATTTCTTCTTAGGCTTCTGGTATGACAACCACTTCACCAGGTTTGCATAGTTTTTTTACCTCATGCATTCTCTCTACCACATGGATTCATGACTCTGGTTGTTCTCACCATATGACCCATGCTATGATTGTTGCTGCTAATGGATCCCCTATGTTTGTTAGTTCAATTGGTTCTATCTCCTCTTCCCTTTTAACCATTCCTTATGTCTTTTATGTTCCTGAACTATCTCTAAGTCTCCTATCTATTAGTCAATTATCTGATTCGGGTTTTGATTTTGTCTTTTTTGCTCCTAATTATGTTGTATAAGATCAGGTGTCCAAGAGGCAAATTGGACGTGGGCGTAGAGTTGGTGAACTTTATGTCTTGGAGCACTTGCATCTCCCTCTGACATCTCCTTCAATTGCTATGTCCTCTTTTTGTTTAAATCACTAGTCCTCTCCTTTTTACCTTTGGCATTCTCGACTAGGGCATTTATCTAGTGATCGTTTGAAGCTTTTAGTGAAATCTGGTCATTTAGGCAGTATCTTTGTTAGTGACATTTCATAATGCAGTGGGTGTAGATTTGCAAATATGTTTGCTCTTAGGTATTCCTAAAAATAGTTTTATTTCTTCAACCCCTTTTCAATTGTACATACAAATTTGTGGGGACCTACCCCAATTGCTACAAAAGATGATTCCTAGTATTATGTATCATTTGAAGATGACTATAGCCGGTTTGCATGAGTTGATTTACTGACCCAAAAATCTGATTTTTCTAAGACTCACTATGATTTTCATACCACCATTCCGTTCTAATTTGGGGGTGAGTTCTTCCTTTTTGAGTTTACTAAGTTCTTAGCTACACACGGTACCATTCATCAATCCTCTTGTTTTGGTGCTCCTAGATAGAATAGTCAATCTAAAAGAAAACATCATCATCCGCTTGACACCGCTCGATCCCTTCTTCTCTCATATTTTGCTATTTCTGTCTTTTGGGGGGAATCTGTACTTACTGCTGCCTATCTTTTTAATCGCATGCCTACCCCTCTTCTCTCAATTGCTTCTCCGTATGAGCGTCTCCTTGGTGAGATTCTTAATTATTCTCTTCTTCATGTATTGGGTTCTACCGGTTTTATTCTTCTTCCCAAACAAGACCGTTCCAAGCCTAGCTTTTGCCGTGGCTTGAGTTTTTTTTCTTGGGATATGGTATTCAACAAAAAGGTTGCCATTGTTATGATCATGTGACCAAAAAGCTCTATGTGTCTTGGCATGTCACCTTTCTAGAGAAATTACCTTTCACTTTTCGTTCGCATACTTCTCTCCTAGTTCACAAGCATCGCAAAACACCTCCGAACTTCCCTTCATCTAGCTCTACTGTTCCTCCCCTTATCTTTTTGGATCCCGCTCCTCCTACATTTCGTTATCCAACTCGGGACTGTCATCCTTCAATAAGACTTGGTTTTTCTCTTCCTCCTATCATTCTTTTCTTTCTTGTTTGCATACTTATTATGAGCTCAGGTCCTATAAAGAAGCTTGTCATGATCCGAATTAGGTTATTGCCATGAATGAGGAGTTAACTGCATTTGCTAAAACTCAGACTTGAGACTTTGTTCTATTGCTTGTTGGTAAGAATCTTGTGAGTAGCAAATGGGTCTACAAGGTCAAGACTTTTTGATGTTCTTTGGAACGTTACAAGGCCTATTTAGTTGCTAAGGGGTTTTCTCAAGAGTATGGGATAGATTACAAAGAGACTTTTGCCCCTGTTGCCAAGATAACCACAGTTCGTACTCTTATCTCTATTGTTGTTGCCCTTCAATGGCCTTTGTTTTAGTTAGATGTCAAGAATGCTTTTCTTAATGGACATCTTGTAGAGGGAGTGTATATGCGACCTCCACTTGGTCTTTCTTA
Organism: Camellia sinensis; assembly: GCF_055761805.1. Taxonomy (NCBI): domain Eukaryota; kingdom Viridiplantae; phylum Streptophyta; class Magnoliopsida; order Ericales; family Theaceae; genus Camellia; species Camellia sinensis. The sequence continues at coordinate 7,978,025 of NC_138974.1, read as the reverse complement.
TCTTCCAAGTCTTGTTTACCATCTTCGTTGTGCCCTCTATGGTCTCAAATGGTCTCTATAAGTATGGTATGACCAGTTTCAGTCTGTTGTTCTCCAAATTGGTTTTTGTCCTAGGCTACATGATGATCTTTTGTTTTTCATACTTTTGCTGGTCTTGTTTTTCTTCTCCTATATGTGGATGATATGATCACCAATGGGTCCAACTCTAGTACTATTCAAAAAGTCAAACAATAGCTTTTTTAAGAATTTTGAGATGAAGGATTTGGCGTCTCTTTGACATTTTCTTGGTATTGAGGTTGTCTCTTTTCCTACTGGGTATCTTCTTTCTCAAATTGAATATGCTAGTGATTGTGAGAATATTCCTATATTCGCATGCCTATATTCAGTCTTTTTCCTTTTAGGATTAGGACTTGGTGTTCTATATCTATTAGAATTATATTCAGTGTTGTATTAGTTTAGGATTAGGAATTAGTGTTCTATATAAGTGAAGTATTCTTTGTTCAATTAATTCAATCTAATATACAGTTTCGTTCAGAAAACTTATATGTTATCAGAGCTAGGTTCTAAACCCTAGCTATTTCGCTTGTTGCTATCGTGGTTCGTTGGTCGAAGGGTCATCGATCTTGACCCCTCCTTGGTTCTTCTGGTTCGTGATCAGCCCTAAGTGGTGACATTCTGGTTTGTTTGGGTCATCACCATCAGCCTTAAGTGGTGACATTCTGGTTTGTCTGGGTCATCACCATCCGCCCTTTCTGGTTTGACTGGTTTGTTACCATTGGAGTCGCGACTTCTCTCTCTCCAGACTCGCGAAGGTTCGAAACCCTAGCCCTCTCTGGTTCGTCTGGTTTGTCTCGCAAAGGCCCTTCTCTTCCTCGCGATCTCTGTTTAATTTGATTTGCAACTATCTACTACGGCTCTTTGGTTAGTCTTGTTCGTCTGCCTCTCTCTTCTTCACGATCTCTATCTGATTCGATTCTCAACTTCAGTCTTTCTCTCTCTGTGCTTCAACTTAGGCCCCATTTATTTTCAGAGGTAGAATAGAGGGAATTCATAGTGAGAGGATTAATAATGAGGGGATTGTTAGTGAGGTGATTGATAGTGAGGGGATTAAATAAAATTGTGTTTGTTTTGATAATAGTTGTTAGTGTAGGAATTGTTAAATTATTTTTATATAAAATAATAAAACAAATAAAAAAATACAAAAAATTAAACATTAATGTTCAAAAAAAAAAAATGCCCAACATGTAAAAAATAAAATAAAAATTCTAGTTCCCTCACTATTTTTCTAATACCACCTTCACCTCCTTCATCCCAATCCCCCTTCCAACCTCCATCTTAATTCCCTCCTCTATCCTAATCCCTTCCTCAATTTTACAAACAAACACAACACTAAATGCGCCCCACCTCCATCCTAATCCCATCCCACCCTCTACACCTCAAAACGAACGGGGCCTTAGGGTATTTCTATTTAAAACCTTATTTCAGGATTATTGCACTAAAGCCCCATACTAGTCTGTTTATTACAAACTTTGTTTTATTACAATGTCGGATAGTAAAATCTAAGCCATCAAATGTAAACTCACTGGTGGCAATTATGCCTATTAGGCCAGTGTCATGAAGAATTTTCTTCTTGATCAAAAAAAAGGAGCTATGTTTCTGATTCTGTTCCTCGTCCATCGGACCCGAAGGTGGAAGTGTATCTGCCTTCCTGTGACATTTGCGATTGTGATAATGCCCAAGTTCAGACTTGATTTCATAATTCTGTGGATGACCATATTGGAATGATGTTTTCCAAGTACAGTACTGCCAAGGAAGTATGGGATTATTTACTAGATGTTTATCAGCAGTCCAACTTTGCCAAGCGGTATGAGTTGGAAACAACTATTCAGAGTGCTCGTCAGCGGGATCAAACTATTCAAGACTTCTATATTGAGATGATCGGTCTCTGGGATCAGTTAGCTCTTATGGAACCGCCTAGTCTTAAGATACTGGACGCTTATATTGAGTTTCAAGAGCAGGGTTGTTTAGTGCAGTTCTTAATGGCTCTCTTCCCTGAATATGAGGCTATCCGAGGTGGCATCTTTCACCGATCTCCTCTTCCCTCTGTGGATGCTATTGTTCGTGAGCTCCTCTCCGAGGAAACCCGTCTTAAGACGGCCAGCCAGACTCTGCCTCCTTCTGTCTTCTTGGCTCATGCCAAGCCTCCCTTGTTATCAATCCCACCTCCTTATCAGCTTCAGGCCACTGTGAAACCCAAGAGAGAACCATTAGGGCCAGATGAGTGTGCTTTCTGCCATCAGAGGGGTCATTAGAAGAACAACTGTCCCAAGAAGGGATGTCAGCCTGCTCCATCTTTCCAGACATAGTTCTGCGGTCCTACTTCAGGTACTTTCCGCCCTCTTGTAGCTTACACTGCATCTACTCCGGTTCCCGATCCTGACTTGGCTTTCTTGAGTGCTCAGGTTGCACAACTTCAGCATATCCTCTCCACCTCTCAGCCATCCCCATCTGCCTCCGCTCTTACCTCTCTTAATTCAGGTTTGCTTAGGTCGTCTTCAGGATCGGGTGTCCAAGAACAGATTGGGACCGGCCGTAGAGTTGGAGATCTCTATGTGGTCGAAAGCTTGGGTCTGCTTGTTTCTGGTCAGTCTCCTTATGAGGCTCTGCTTTCTTAACTTCTTAATTACTCCCTCCTTCTTGTGTTTGGGTCTGCTTATTTTGTCCTTTTACCCCGTAAAGATAGGACCAAACTTAGTGCCTGGTCTGTCTTATGTGTCTTTTTGGGTTATAGTCTCACTCAGAAAGGTTATCGCTGTTATGGCCCTGTTTCCCGTCGCCTTTATGTCTCCCGCCATGTTGCCTTTCTCGAACATCTATCCTACTTTCAGCTTCCTCCTCTTACCGCACCAGTTTCCAAAGAGGATTTGATTCATATTGATCCATTTCCTTCTGAGGTCCCATATGATGAGTACATCTCCACAGCTCCTCCTGCACTTGTTCCATCTTCTCCTCCTGCTTTACCTTTGGCTGCTTCTTCACCTTCGACTTCTTCTCCTCCTCCATCGTCAGTTTATTCTCGTCGTATGGCTCTTCCTCCACCAATTGTCTTTGCCCCTGCTGTTGATCCTCCTGCTTTTGATGACTTTGATCTTGCGATACACCGATATCCTTCTCGAGCGCGTCGTCCTCTAAACAGGTTGGGTTGGTCTAATACTTATTTTTCTACTTCCTATCGTACCTTTTTGTCTGCTATTCACTCTTTTGTAAAACCTCTGTCTAACAAGGAGGCCTGTCAGGATCCTCATTAGGTTCACTCCATGGAGGATGAGTTGTTTTCTCAATAGAAAACTAGTATTCGGGAGTTAGTTCTTTTTTTTTTTCTGTTAGTAAGAATCTGGTTGGTTGCAAATGGATCTACAAAGTCAAGACTCATTCTGATGGTTCTCTTGAGCGCTACAAAGCTCGTCTGGTTGCCAAAGGTTTCTACCAGGAGTATGGCATTGATTATGAGAAGACGTTTGCTCCTGTTGCTAAGATGACTATTGTCCGTACTTTGATCTCTGTCGCTGCTATTCGTTCTTGGCCTCTTTAGCAGATGGATGTTAAGAATGCTTTTCTTAATGGCCATCTCACTGAGGACGTTTACATGCGTCCTCCCCCTAGTCTTTACCATTCCTTTGGTCAGGTTTGTCGTCTTCGGCGTGCTCCGTATAGTCTGAAGCAGTCTCCTTGTGCTTGATATGATCGCTTTCAGACTGCTGTTACCGAGCTTAGGTTTCATCCTTCTGCTTCCGACTCTACTTTATTTCTGAGACATACCTCGGCTGGTTTTGTTGCTCTTTTACTATATGTGGATGATATGATCATCACTGGCTCTGATGCTTCTGCTATCTCTAAGGTCAAGTAGTATCTCTTCCGCACTTTCAAAATGAAGGATCTGAGACCATTGCGATATTTTCTGGGTATTGAGGTGGCTTCTTCTCCCAAGGGTTACTTTCTGTCCCAGGCTAAGTATGCCAATGACGTTATCCATCGTGCCAGACTTACTGACACTAAGCTTTCTGATACCCCCATTGAGCTTAATGTGAAGCTCAACACTACTGATGGTGTTCCTCTGGATGATCCTATGTTATATCACGAGCTTGTGGGTTGCTTAGTCTATTTCACAGTTAATCACCCTGATCTTGCCTATGCTGTCCATGTGATTAGTTAGTTTGTTTCTGCTCCTCGGTCTACACATTGGGCTGTTTTGCTTCAGATCCTTCGCTATCTTCGCAGTACTATCTTTTAGGGCTTGCTATTCTCTTTTTCTTTGTCCTTAGATTTGGTGGCCTATGCTGATGCTGATTGGGCTGGTGATGCTAACGATTGTAAATCAACTTCTGGTTTTTGTATGTTTCTTGGCGATTTCCTAATTTCTTGGAAAAGTAAGAAACAAACTGTTGTTGCCCGTTCTACTGTCGAAGTTGAATATCGTGCTATGGCTCATGCTGCTGCTGAAATTGTTTGGCTTCGTGGTCTCTTATCTGATTTGAGCGTCCCTCAGTCTTCCCCGACTTCTCTATTGTGACAACCGAAGTGCTATTTAAATTGCTCATAACACTATCTTCCATGAATGGACAAAACATATTGAGATTGATTGTTATTTCGTCCGTCAGCATCTATAGCCTGGCTTTATCTCGCTTCCTTTTGTCCCTTCGGCTCTGCAACTTGCTGACTTTTTCACCAAGACTCACACCACTGCTCGGTTTCGATTTTTTCTTGACAAACTCTTCGTGTTTCCTGCTAAAAGACCTTAAGTTTGAGCGGGGGTGTGAGAATATGCCTATATTCGCATGCCTATATTTAGTAATTTTCCTTTTAGGATTAGGACTTGGTGTTCTATATCTATTAGAATCATATTCAGTGTTGTATTAGTATTAGTTTAGGATTAGGAATTAGTGTTCTATATAAGTGATGTATTCTTTGTTGAATTAATTCAATCTAATATACAGTTTCGTTCAGAAAACTTACAGTGATATCCTCTCATATCAATCTCATTGATGCCAAGACAGTGGATACTCCTATTTAATTGCATGCTAAGTTTTCTACTTCTGATGGGGTTCTTCTTAAGAATCTTACTATATATTGTGAGTTGGTTGGTTGTCTTGTTTACCTTACTGTGACTCGCCCGGATCTTTTTTATATTGTGCACATTCTTAGCCAATTTGTCTCTGCTCCTCATTCCACCCATTGGGTTGCCTTGTTACGTGCTCTTCACTACATTCAGAGTATCTTGTTGCAATGCTCATTATTGCCTTCATCTTCGGATTTGACTCTTTGTGCCTATATTGATACTGATTAGGCTAGTGATATCTTTGATCACAAGTCTACCTCTGGTTTCTGTGTTTTTCTTTGAGATTCTTATCTCTTGGAAAGTAAGAAACAATCTGTGGTTGCTTGCTCCACCGCTAAAGCTAAATATTATGCCATGGCTCATGCTACTTCTAAAGTGGCTTGGCTTCGATGGCTTCTTTTTGATATGGGAGTATCTTTCTCAACTCCATTTTACTATGACAATCAAAGTGCTATTCAGATTGCCCATAACTCGGCTTTTCATAAGAGTACGAAACACATTGAGATAGACTGTCATTTTGTTCAGCATCATCTTCAGGCTGGCACTCTTACTCTCCCTTTTGTTCCCTCCTCTCTCTAGCTGGCCGATTCTTTACGAAGACTCACACTACTACCCACTTTCGTTTTCTGTGTTCTAACATGAAATGCAATAGTAACAATGATATGGATTTAGTTAATTTAATTGAGCATAAAGCCATTGATAGTAAAGCTATAATATATTTGAGTAGAGAATGAAGAATAGCAAACAAACAATAATGGAAAGATATAGAGGGCCTAATTACCCTCCACCACAACCTCAAAGACAAATATATAGACAAAAAGAATATATACAGCTGGAGCCTATTCCAAGATGCCTCATAAATATATACAGGTGGGAAGATAATGAGGCGGTGTAACAGACCCATTAGTTAACTGTTATCTAACTATATTTAATATACTATCTATCTCTCTACATTGATAGAGTGGATGGCAAAAAGGGATGCATGTAGCTGACCCAACCTAAGTGACACACAAGGCTTGGTTTGGTTTCTTTTTGTATCTTGTTTTGTTTTCATTTATCTTGAGACCATTATTGAGTTGCAATAAAACCCATGTGCAGTTTAAACTAATGAATTGCTCCTAATATTACAATATCTCAATTAACAGCTATGCATGCAAAATGCTTTGGTGGCGTTTGGAGATAAAGAACAAATATTGGTTCTCAAGTTTTTGCCTCTAAAGTAAACTAAGCATTGGTTTTCTTCACTGGACCACAAGCAACTTAAATTATGTGCTAAGCTGGCCTTAGTTACTATGCAAGGACTAAGGTATGCCTTATATCCTAGAACCTAAATGGGTAGGTGCCCAAGTTGTTTTGCAAGTCCTTTTCCTATAGCATGTGATCTAAAATTCATAGTTGGGATCTGACCCCATTTGTTGCAAACTTAGAACCAAATGGTCCTCAAATGGTAATCAGAAGGAATTTGCATGATCTACTGATTTTCAGTCCTTTGATCTTTAGAGTTTGACAACCACACATTCTAACATGATAAACCAAGTAGGCTAGAGTGACCTAATTATCCTAAATGTTATGAGATTGGCTATCCTTAGTATCTGATCCTTCAGTCCCATAATCACCACACAAAAGATACAAATATAACAAATGATTACTGAATCAGAGATAGTCTAAATTCTAGTGTCAGTTGGACACAGGTCTTCAGTACAAGTTTCAATCTTCACATACTATCATTTTAATATTTTTGTTTATTATTACTATTTTTTATTGATTTCAACAAGACACCTTAAGCACATGAATGTTTTAATTATGTTCTAAAATTTAATTCCTTTCCCCCCCTTGCCTGATATGGTGACCCGAACAATGAAATATGCAGTCCCAACATTCACATGTGTTAACTTATGCATTAGGTCATAGGGAACTTTGTTGCATGTATAGTGAAGGTGTAAATAATACACTGTGAAAGTAAAAAAATGAAATCTTTAACTTGGAAAAAGGGCAAAAAAGGTAAAAAGAAAAAGAATACACTTTTTTATATGTGATTTAAACATGTAGAGCACACAATTCTTATCCATATGAATATTTGTCAAATGATTACTTGTTGAATAAAAATTTAGTTATTGATTTCACACAGTTTAATTAAATCCACACATTCATATTAAATTATAAGTAACGGTCTGAAAAGTTTAAGACTGATATAAAAACAAAATACTCTTTGATGGGTTATTTAGGAAGTATGTTTGTAGTACAAAAATTCTTATATTTATGCTACGCAGTTGGATAATTTGTTTCGTGATAAATAGTTATATTTTAATATGCTACACCTACCAAGTAAGTTATGAGACGTGAGCTTCTAACTTCAAACCAGGGTTACAATAATAATATTTGAACCAATAGCATCAAGTCAACCTGAATAGGGGATGCAGTTCCAGGTCTTGTTGTAAACATTAATTGCCAGCGACCTTCAATCAAACTAGAGCTTGTCTGCAAAAGTTAGAAATACAAAATCAGTCAAGACTCCATTGGAATAAAATACTGAAGACAAGCTCTGAAATTCATATTTTGTTATCCCGGTCCAAATAGAAATTCATATTTTGTTTTTCCAGTCAAAATAAAATACTGAAGACAAGCTCTAAGTCTTTCCAGTTTTTTATTCCAATGGAGTCTTCAATATTTCAATCATTAATTGTTTGACTGGAATAGAAATTCATTAGTAAGCCCTTGAGAAATGCCAGTTGTACCCTACTCAGTGTGCATTGCTTCATTGCTATCAAGAATTTAATACAATGTCTCTGATAAATATTCATACCCATGAAAAAGTACTTAGAAATTGTAATAATCAATTTATTCCATATTTCAGCCAAATATTAATATTAAACCAGACAGGAAAAAATAAATAAATAAAAAAGAAGAAGAAGAGTAAGGAAAAGAAAAATCTATATTTACAAAGATAATCACAAACCGGATCAAGTACACCCTCTAAACCTTCTAAAACTTGCACCGCACGTTCAACCTCCTGTTCAATTTCTCATAATGATTAGCAATTTTCAAATGTTTGCATCAAGCCAATTGTTTTCAAAACAAAATGTACAGAAAAAAAAAAAAAAAGAACATGGCAATGGAAGTAAAACAATTAAATAGCATGTTATATGCTATTTCACTTATGATTCCGTAGAATCTAAAGATGATTTAGTATTTGTCATGCTATTAGAACTGTTTTCTTCTACATTTCGTCTTCGTTAATGGTAGGTATAAAATGACCTTAATAGCCCTCTATTATATGTTCTTTTTCTCTCTCTTCTCTTTTGCTATTCAAATTATTTAATTTAACACCATATTAATTTACTAAATCACATATTAACCCAAATATCATAATTTTGTAACTTGATTTCCAAGTTTAAAACGCAAATACCTCAGTTTCTAATTTCACTGCATCTATATAGACATATAATATATATTTACATATTAAATATATGTATAATGTTTGTATATATGGTGGTAGAAAGCATTTGGGACCTCAACGGAATATAGAATCTCAAGATTTGAATAGAGAGCAACTGAATCTGAATTTGAAAACTAGCTGAATGTGTATCTTAGGATTTGAGAGTTAGAATAGAACTCAATTGATCAGAGCTTTGAATCAATAGATCAGAATTCAACTTGACCAATTCTGACAGAGAAAACAGAGTTTAAATAGCTTGGATTGGTTCTCTGAATCAATAACCAGATTTCTTGTACTTTACTTAGTAGTCATCTTCTATTGTTGCCTTCCTCAATAGAGCAATTAATGCGTAGTGTTTGCGTTGAGGGAAAAAATTATGAAGAAAGGATGTGAGAAATTTTTAGTTCTAGATAGAATTTCTCTTTCACGAACAACATTTCATAAATAAATAAATATCAAACTATATCAAAAGTAGAAGCGAGAACACTAGAGAAAATGGTTTTGCTTTCATTTACCTTTCTTTATCCTTTTCCCTTACCAATTCCAAGTTCCCAACAAAGCCTTAGGCTCCATTCTATTAATGGATTGGGTGATGCAAAGAATGAGAAAATAGAAAGGAAACACTTTTCATTGTATTTTTACCATCAACAACAAAGCCTTAGGCTCCATTCTATTAATGGATTGGGTGATGCAAAGAACAAGAAAATAGAAAGGAAACACTTTTCATTGTATTTTTACCATCAACAACAGTGTGGAAAAGAAAAATTAATGAGAGGCCACTAAAACTTTGAATTCTAGATGTCATTTCCTTTTCTCTTGTTCTAAGAGAGGGTAATGGGTGTTATGGGAAAAAGGGAGAAGTTGTAAGGGGGTGGGGAGGGGAGAGGGGTGGTGGCTTGTTGGCCAAATGGCATGGGGAAGCTGTAGGAGGAAGCGGACAGCAGTCTGAGGGGCATTGAGAGAAGATTATTGGGTTAGGCTAATAAGGCGCCAACCTAAGAAGTATCAAAGATGGGTTTCGTGTTCATGTTTGAGACGACAGGGACACACATGTCCTGTGTTTGGACACGCCTGAAGACACTAAAGTAGGTTTTTCCTTGGAAAGATGATTTGGCGTCAAAGTAAAACATATGAAAATAAAGACGGGAAAAGTTTAAAAAATAAAAAATAAAAAAAAATTCACCAACATATGTATCAATGCCTTTCATATCTATGTATTGTAAATTTATGTTCATATACATAATAAATAAAAGGGTAAATTGGAAATGAAATTGGAAGCACTAGTTTTTAGGGAGCAGATTTTTTGGGGGCAAAGGGAAAAGCTGAAATGCGCAAAGGAGGGTGATATAAATCCCAGATTCTTTCATAGAGTTGCATCAGAGAAGAGGAAAAAGAAATTCATTAAGAATTTGGAGGTTGGGCAAGGGTTGGTAATGAAGAAGGAAGATCAAATTATTGATGAGATATTCAATTTTTATTCAAACCTTTACTTTGATAGAGGAGTGGATAGACCAAGGGTTGAAGGCATTGAATGGAAACCGGTGGATATCTCTAAGGAAAGATGGCTTGGGAGACCTTTTGATGAGAGTGAGGTTTAACAAGCTGTGTTTGAATGCGAAAGAAGTAAGGCTCTAGGCCCAGATGGGTTTTCAATGGCTGTTTTCCAAGATTGTTAGGACATAGTTAAAAAGGATTTAATGAGAGTTTTTGGTAAATTTTTTGAGAACGGGGAGGTTAATCTATGCACTAATGCAACATTCATTTGTCTCGTTCATCTAGAGGACTAAGGCAAGGTGACCCATTGCCTCATTTTCTTTTCATTTTGGTACTGGATGTATTAGGGAGGTTATTTGATAGAGCTAAGGAAAAGGGCGTTGTCAAGGGGTTTGTGGTGGGGAGGGATGAGATTTGTGTTAGTCACTTATAGTTTGCGGATGACACTAACTTTTCTCATTAAAGGAAGATAGGAAAAGTTGGCATTGTGCTAGCACTAGTGAGAATCTTCGAAATTGTGTCCGGTCTCAAAATCAATATTGGCAAGAGTAGTGTTGTAGGCATTAATTTGGAGCATAGTTATGTGGAAAGGATGGTGGTCATGTCAGTTTGTCCCATTGAGAAATTTCCTTTTAGATATTTGGGGCTTCCGTTGGGGGGATATCCTAGGTCGGAGGTTTTTTGGAACCCTATCCTCGATAAGATTAGAGTGATGGAATATAGCCTTGTTATCTAGAATAGTTGTCAAATCGGGATTCGTATCGTGAATCGTAATGGTCTCGTACCGAATCGCGAATCGAATTGAATTGTGAATCATAAAGATTCGGTCACTTCTTCTAAATTATTTAAAAACATATATTTACACATTTAGATGTTAAATATGTCTTATGAATATAAAATATTTAGACTTAAATCAATAAAAATGTTATTTTGAATGATAATCACGTAGTTTAATAAGTAAGAAGTTAACAAACGTTCCTATGTAAGATCACCATCTTACCTTTTTTTTCTTTTTTAGATATTTCTTATCAACCATTCTTAATAAAAATAATAATCAAATAGATAAACTATCAATTTCTAAAGTAACAATAATTAACAACGATATTAATATTTAGACAACAAGCATACATACTTTTCTAAATAACAGTGAGCAAATAATAAGAAAGAATCATTTAGAATCTTTTTTTTAAAGCCTAAAATATTTTAAAAAGTATAACTGACCTCATAGATGTGATATTTAATTTAATAAAATAGCAATAGATAATTCATAGTGTAATTTAAATCTTAAACATCTTTAGAAGATATATAACGATTTTTTAAAGGAAAAAAAAAATGAGAAGAAAGGTTAAACATATGTTAGGTCTGACTAAAATTAATTGGATCCTATTAAAAACTTTATAATCACTAAAATAATAACAAATCATGTATATATGCTGGTTATTTTGGTATTAAACGCTATTAGAAGTTGTATTATGTCATTTTTACTAAAAAGATGGAGGAAAAATAGAGTCGAAAATACGTCGGACATAATAATTTTAAAAATTGCATGAATCGTAAAAAGCGAATCGAATCGTGATTCGATTGTGAATCGTGCGATTCACTAGAGATTCACTTCCAAAATAGATTCACCCTTAGATTCGTATTGATTTTGCAAAAATTGTGAATCGAATCGTGAATCGAATCGCGAATCGTAAGATACTGATAACAGATTCTAGAGGGGGAGATACACTTTGGTGTAGTTCGTGTTAAGTTGTATTCCTATATACTTCTTGTTCTTGTTCAAGATTCCGGTTATAATAGCAAAAAAGATTGAGAAGTTAATGAGGGACTTCCTTTGGGAGTGAAGCGCTGAGGGGAAAATGGATCACTTAGTTAAATGGGAGGTCGTTTCTCTTACTAGGAATAAAGCGGGTCATGCTATTGGGAATATTGTTGCAAGGAACATAACTCTCTTGAGCAAGTGGTTGTGGAGACTTCCTGTTGAAATTGAGTCGTTCTGGTAATCCATCATAAGAGCAAGTATGGAGTTCATGACAATAGTAGAGATTCTATCGTGGTTAGTAGAGCCACTTCTTGCCACCTTAGAAGTCCATTTCGCAATTGCTTCCACTAATGTTTAGTTTCCTGTCACTGAAAGTGGGTAATGGTGTAAACATTCGGTTTTGGGAAGGTGTTTGGGTGGGGGATTCCTCTTTTGAAACAAATTTCCCACTTCTTTATAGATTGGTTCATTCTCAGAATGTGTCTATTGCGTCGATGTCATGTTCTAATGTGGCACCAATCTTTTGGAACTTCAATTTCCCTAGGAATTTAAGTGATAGGAGGGAGTCTCTTGAGTTGGCATCTTCGTTGTTATTGATTGGTGGGGTTTCTTTGTCTCCTTCGTCTAGTGACGAGGGTTTGGAATATCACTTCTTCAGGGTATTTTTTTTTAAAATGTAAATCTATGTTTGATAAAATCATTGTGATTCTTCTATTCCTTTGTTTCACTTCATAATAAAATATGGAAAGCAGTTGTCCCTCGTAAAGTGAAGTTTTTTATGTGGTCCTTAGCTCAAGGAAGTGTCATGACCAATGATCTCTTCCAAAGGAGAAGGCCTAATCTCATCCTTTGTCCTCAGTGGTGCATAATGTGTAAGCAGAATGTAAAATCGGCGGATCATTTATTTCTTCATTGTCTAGTTGCACCATTCTTATGGAAGGCATCTGTTTGGACTGTGTGATGTACAGTGGGCAGCTCTGAGAGTGTATACAAATATGCTTCTTCTTAATTTTGCAGGGTTTGACGGCAATAGGAAAGCCAAGACATTGTGGTCTTACATTGTTTTTGCTATTTTTTGGACCATTTAGTTGGAAAGAAATGCAAGAGTTTTTTATGACAAGGAGTTAGATGTGGAATCTTCATGGGATAAGACGAGTTACTTGGCTTTGTTTTGGGCTTTTGTGTCTCCTCTATTTAAAGGAGTTCTATTTTTTATTTTATTTTATTTTTTTTTTCTAGGAATTGGATTGTTGTTTGCTATTCTTAGGTTGCGTTTGGTTGTGTTTTGTAAATGTGATTTGAGAGTATGAATTGTATTTTGAGTTTGTGTGTTGTAGAATTATAATTTGAGTGCAGAAAATTTGTTTGGTAAAGAGTTTTGAAAATAGTTTTGGAAAAGAGGTTTGATTTGAGTGGGGAATTGTTGATGTGATATTTGATATGCGATACAAAAATTTACAACTCATAACTAAATATACAACTCAAAATTATTTTAAAGCACATTAAAAATTAAAAAAATTTCAGAATTTTTTTTTTCCAATTATATAAATCAATTGCAAAAAAAAAAAAAAAAAAAAAAAAAAAAAAAAAAATCCTGTACAGCAGAGGACATCCGGGTGGATGTCCCCAAGGACGTCCGGGTGGTAGTCCCTAAGGACGTCCAGGTGGTCTTCCCCTGGCCAAAATTTTCACAAAAAACGCGGCTGTAATACAGAGCTCTCTGCAGAGGTTTGGAAAGTTGATTCCAAACACACAACCAAACATCATACTGAAATACACCTGTGAAATTACATTTTGAATTCACAACCAAACAGAGCCTTAGTTTTTGGAATGTTTTCCAGGTTGCACTGTTGATTTTTGTTTAGTTTTCTTTTCCATTGTATGAGGACTCCTTGTCCTCTCTTTGTTTCATGCATGTTTCTTAATAAAACTTTCTTTCTTGTTGCTCAAAAAAATAAAAGAATAAATTACACTAACCTCCCATGAGGTTTCTGAAATGACACTGATCTCTCTTATCAGTGTTGTTGGACACACTGAGGTAACATAAAGTTGTCTTTTACAATTTTTCCTTCTATGTTTCTTAGATTTCCATTACAACACCCAAGTCCACTCACTCCTAACATAAAACCAAACCACAGCCAATCTCATCTCCTTCAATATCTTAGATTCCTAACATTATCCCTAAATACAGACTATACAATATCCGAATGGATGATGGTTAAAGGCAATAGATGGTAGATGGGTTGGTGGTTTGAGGCAGAGAAGAACCACTGGAGGTAGTCGGGGACTATGGTAGTGGGGGTATGCTATTGTGAGAATGAGAGAGACGGTTTCCATAAGGGTGGGACTATGGTGGAGGGATGATGGTTAGAGGTGGTAGATGGTGGATGGACTAGTGGCTTGATGTGGTAGAAGGCCCAAGGTTGGTGGATTTAGGTGGAGAGGTGCCATTGGAGGTGGTCGTGGTCTATAGTGGTGGGGGTTTGCAATTAAAAGGAGAAAGACAGTGGCCATGTGCGATTCTTGTGGGTGACGTTAGAGGGTGTGTGATGCCTTGTTGGTAGCGATGTAAGGCACACTAATGGTAAACTGTTTCCTACTTTAACGTCATTGATAGTAATAATGAGAGCACTATACTTACTGTATGGAATGTGAGTGTGACTATATCTTCCATGTATGTACTTGTTGCTTTTGTATATTGTGCCAAAGTTGTCTCACCTGTTTCTTAGGGTAATTGATTTTCCTTTTTTCTATAATGTGCAAGCTTATGGGGTTTTTAAGTTTTTCGTTAATTCATGATCATATTCTCGATTACAGATTCCAGGGCTGGTAAACATGGATTTTGTTTATATACGAGCTATTATGTACTCCTTTTTCCCTGTCCTCTTTCCCGTCTCCTCTCTGTCTCTCTCTCTCTCTCTCACACACACACACACACACACACACACAAAATCTCGATTTTGCATTGTGGGGTTTGTGGTGGTGATAGTGGTTGTAGGGGATGGGGCTAGAAATGGTCATGGTCAATTGTGGGGGGTGGGGCTTGTAGTGGTCTTAATTGTGATGGTAAGTAGATGTGGTGGGGCTTGTAGTAGGCCACAGTGTTGTGACAATGAGAAGGTTGCAGGAGCTGATTGAGGCCGAAATGTGTTTCGTTGAGACCTTCAATTGAGATTTCTTAACTATCTTTTGAATATAACTTGGTACATGTTATGAGTATTTGATCTTAATTAGGGTGGATGTGCCTAAGGTGAAAAATGAGTCGAAAAGTGAAGTTTTTGTCAAGAAACACTCATCGTGCGGCGATGCGTGCGCGATATTTTAAACCTGTTTTTGAAAATTGCAAAATATAAAAGAAAGAAGAGAAGGGTGAAGTAGGGTTCAAAAACTTTTGGAAAAACAAGGAGAGGCTAGGGTTTGGAAGGGTTTGGACTTCAAGGTTGAAGGTGCACTCATAGTGGTTTCACCATCCACTTCCTCTTCTCAGTCCTCATTGAGTGGCTACTCTCTTCTTTCTAGGGTTTTGATGAAACCCTAGCTAAGTAAATAGGGTGTATTCTTAGGTTTTGATTGTTGTAATGGTTTGAACAAATTGTATGAATGTTTTAGAAGTTTTTATTACATTTCTACTATTCTCTTTAAGTGTTCCTCTATCTGTAATTGTTGAATGCTTTTCATACAATTGTTTTATTTGCGTTCGTGTTCAAAGTATAAGACGAATCATGTTGTTACCTTAGTTTAGAGCGAGCACCTTGTATTACTTGAGATGATTTGTGCATATATGTTGAATGTGACAATCCTCTTGATCAATATTTCAAGCTTGTATTTGTGAAATATTGGGTAGTTCAAATCATATCACAATCAATTCCCGTTTTTAAACCCTATTTATGTAACTAGTTGTAACCCTAGTATTTTCCCCAATTAATTTCTCAACTCTAGTATTTATTTTTAAATTGAATTTATATTTCCATTTCAATTCGAGATTCGAGATTCATCAACTATTTTCATCAAATTAATTTAGGAATCTTGCAAATCAAATTGGTTTAATTTCACTTTAGTTCCCATGGATCGATATCTAAACTTATCTCTATTCTAAGGAATTGGAACCTAGTTTAGTCTTTATTTTTGGTGTGCTAAACGACCTATCAAATTTTGGCACTGTTGTCGGAGACTTCTGGCAAGATTAATTAGTTTAAATTTGATTCTTATTTTAATTTTAATTTAGGACTGGACTTTAATTGTCAATCCTCTTGTGTTGCGAGTTGTGCAGAACTCGTTGGTGTGCTAAACGACCATCAAGAGCGTTTGAGTTGCGGTGGGTGGGGAGCAAGGAAGCACGGGTGCGGGTACGAGTACGGTACGGGTACGAGTGCGGGTACGCCGATTCGGCAAAACTCAAAAAAAGTACGATACGGGTACGGCTACGGTACGCCGATATTTTTTTTATTTTTTTTTAAATATAATTTTGATTAAAGGATCCAACCTACAAATTAAAATTAAATATCAAAACTAAAAAAAGAACTACTCATTTTCCTATAATTTAAAACCATTAAGCGTTAAAAATAATATTTGTGAAATCTCTCACTTTGATATGTTATGCACTGTGAATTTGTGATCATAATTTATTTTTAAAATCTTTCTTTTTGCTCATCAATTTGCTATTTTTATAGGGTGAGACCAAAGAAATAACAGGAGACCAAAGAAAGATTTAAAGTTAATTACCAACAATAAAGGAAAAAAATTCTCAATTGGTGCAGGTTGTCAATTGCAATTTGCATAATACATAAAATTGCATCATTCCCAACAACTACTAATCAACTAATACAGTATCAATTTTTAATGTTATGTGCATAAACTTTAAAAGTTTGTTATGATTAAAGATTTTATAAAGAAATTTTAGGAGGATCTAAAGCAAAAGCATAATGCATAGTCATACACAGAACTACCCTTTATAGGCCTTGTTATTTTTTTTTGTTCAAATTGCTTTTTAAAAACATTAAAATCATTTGTTGATATGCTTCTACAATTTATACAGACAAACAGGACAACAGAGAAACATCAAAATTACTGATCTGCAAGGACACCAAAAAAAATAAAAAAAAAATAATAATTGCTAATTTGCAAGGGCAGAAAAAAAAAAAAAAAAAAAAAAAAAAAAAAAAAAAAAAAAAAAAAATTGGCGTACCCACGCCGTACCCATGCCGTACCCGTGGCGTACCCATGCCGTACCCGAATAAGCCAAACGTACCGGACCCTCTTTTGCCGTACCCGGTACGCGTACCGCCGTACCGATACGCGTACCCGCACCCGGTAAGTACCCGGTACTCGTACGGCACTATTTTTGGAGTACCCGTGCTCCATAGGTGGGGAGAGAGAGAATGGAGATTTTTTTTTTTTTTTGCATTTTGTATTTTTCTCTTTTATTATTATTATTATTATTATTATATAACTAAGAGTTTTTATGTCTTTAAAACAAGATATGAATGGCATTTATGTCATTACACAATTTATAAGGGAAAATTTGGAAGTGCACAATTTTGTTGGTGATGTCAAGAATTTTCGTTTTTCTAATTGACAGTAATTAATAGAAAGGGGTATAAGTAATAAAAAACTAAACCTCAGGGAAGACTTTTGTCATTTTACAAATTTTAGGAGAGGTATCTGTAATTTGTCATAAAGCTCAGAGAATATCAATATAATTTACCCCAAGGAATATTGTTATATAAAAATGCCTAAACTAGAAAACAGAATTAAGGCTGTATTGCTTAGTTATTTTTCTCAACTAGAACCTTAACCTAGAAAATACAAGGAAAAAGCAAAGAAAAAGGATTAGAAGTAGTGTCTATGGGCTGTTACAGGGAGTCCATTAAAAGGGACTCGAACAGACACCAGACAACGAAGGGCACATCCCTTCTTTATAGACACAACCAGAAATTCAAATATTTGAACTAGCCCAACATCCATAAACTGCCAAAACGGTTAGGACCCGAAATCTTTGGAACTGTTAAGATTACAACAGTCTGAAACCACTGTCTTTAACTCTTTGATTTCTCCCTCTCTCTCTCTCTCTCTATATATATATATATATATTAAAAGAACTAGAAACTACATCTCATGAATATCCTCAAAGGAGGACCTGTTAGGATCAAACACACCCAGAAATATATCTCACACACACAGGAAACACAATATTTACGTGGTTCGGCCCAATGCCTACATCCACGGACAGAAATGAGAAGTTTTCACTAAAATGGAGCAAAATACAAAATACAAAATACAGAGGAGGAGATGAAACTCACTCAACTCACAGCTCTCACTTTCTAATTTCTGATCTGTATCTCATCCTCTCCCTCCCGTCTCTATTTATACACAAAGGAGTAGGTGGGAGAGCCTTCATTCTTGACTTTTGACATGGTTGGTGGCCTTCCTTTGTTGACATGAGGATCACCCCTTTCACATGGGGTGACCTTCAACAATCACCCCCTCAGCCCATGTGAGGTGATCCACAACAAAACCTGCTGCCAAGGTATCAAGCACCCCCTGATTGGATGCCCTGCACCCCCTGCTCGGGATACCCTTGCATTACCGTGCAGCTTCTTGCATGATGAAACACGGGAGCAACTAGAAAACTTCAGAGTTTGACACATCAACATCTTCAATTTTCCTTGCTCGGAGCTTATTTCTGAACAACCAGCCTTTGCTTTCTGCACTTCAGAACAACTTCCCAGCGATCTCATACGCCCGTTGTCTGTGCTGCAATCCCTGATGTTTGGTTCTGTCTCACTTGTACGTCCGTTCTGATGTTTGACAGTTAGCCCTTCTGCCAAGACACCTTCCACCGGTCTGTACAAGTTACCACTATGCAACTCCGTGCATAGTGCTTGCACCCCCTTATTGGAGTGCATTGCAAAGCTCACTTTGCGACTTGAAATTGCATCCCTCCCTTGCATCTTTTGAGAGGTTGCAAAATGTCTTTAACACGGGAGCAAAAGAAACTCTCTTCTTCACTGGCATAGTTTCTACAGACTTGGTTTCTTTGCTCTGAACTTTCTTCAAGATTGGCTTCACTGGCTCAGATCTGTGCACCTTTGAACTGCCTCCTTGCGTTCCCGTGCACCGTTTTCGCCATTCCTGATGAAAGCCTTGCTCAATCATACGCTTTGGTTGCGTATGTTCTCTCTTTGTACCCTTTGACTGGCATTTGACAACACTCATCTTTGTCAAAGCTTCTCCTTCCAGTCTATACAGTTTGTTGCACAATTTGCCTTGCAACATTTCTCTATCACCTCTGCGTACATGAAGAACCCCGCCACTAGATGAGAAACAATTTCCTTTTAGATCTAGCATACTCAGGGAGATTAGATTCCTCCGTACTCCTGGCACATGTCGGACCTCAGATAAAATTACTTTTCTTCCATCCTTAGTAAGGAATCGCACTGTCCCTGTGCCGACAACTCTATTCACTGTGTTGTTGGCCATCCGGATAGTGCTACCGCTGACTCTTCGATAAGTGGAGAAAAGCTTCTTATCCGCACATATGTGGAACGTACACCCTGAATCCAAAATCCAGCCGGGTGTCTCCAACTCTGACGAGATTGTAAGCAACACCTCTTCATCGTCAGAGGAATGCACTGCAACTGCTGTAGTTGAGGGACCTCCGTGTCCCTTAGCCTTCTCTTTGGCTTGTCTGTCCGCCTTTTTCTCTGGGCAATCTCTTATTACGTGATCCTCTTGATCACAGTAAAAACACCTCCTCGTGTTGTCCTGTCTGAACTGTGAACGCCCTCTGCTTTTACTTCTTCCTCTACCTCTGCCCCTTTCTCTATCTCTGCCTCTACTTTCTGTGACAAGGGCATGGGACTGCTCTCCTTCCATCTCTTTCTTCCTTGCCTCCTCGTTGAATAAGGCGTCTGTGACCATTCCCATGGTCAGCTTCCCTTCGGGTGCAGAATTACTGAGAGAAACCACCAACGTCTCCCAGCTATCTGGTAAGGAACTGAGTAATAACAATGCTTGCATCTCATCCTCCAACTCCATTTTGATTGATGCAAGCTGGTTCACAAGGCTGTGGAATTCACTGGTGTGTTCAGCAACAGACACACCATTCTTCAGCTTCAAGTTTATAAGCCTTCTCATTATCAAGGCTTTGTTCCGTGCGGTCTTGGACTGGTACATGCCCTCCAATTTCATCCATAGGGCATAGGCGTCTGTCTCTTGGGCAACATGGTGGAACACACTGTGGTCAATCCACTGTCTGATTTGACCGACAGTCTTCCGGTTGGTTTTTATCCAGTCCACATCCTTGTCTCCATCTGGTTTGACCCCCTTTAGCGCTATAGGGTCAAACAAATCTTTACAATACAGGACGTCCTCCATCCGCGGCTTCCATATCGCATAATTAGAAGCGTTCAACCGAATCATCGGCCCTGAAGCTGATGTGGATTCCTCCATCATCCAGAAAGTAATCTCTGTTTGAAAAACAGGCTTTGCTGTGAAGTCCGGACTGCTCAAATTAGCCGGAAAAACACTTTGGATTGCCAAAATAAAAACTGCGAATTTTTGAAAAACTTATTTGCAAAATCTGACCGTACGGATGTGTCCGGAATACTCCAAATAGTCAGAAACCACTATTGGATCACCAAAAACGGACTCCAAATGGCTTAGATCAAGCCAAAACAATTTTAACGGTGCAGATCGGCAGAATCTGGTGCGCCTGCGAAGCACCAGATTACTCCTCCAGTTATGCTGACGTCAGGCTGGCGTCATCGGCTCAGTCATCGGCTCGGTCAGCGGCTCCGGCTCGGTCAACGCGGCTCCTGCTCGAGCGGCTTGATGCGCGCGCGTGCGGCGCGTGTCGCGCGTCAACTCACGCGTCGTCTACCTTCGTCCGCGCGTGTAGCGCGTGTCTGAGACTGTAACCACGCGCCGGGAGCCTGCACGGCGCGTGTAGGCGCGTGACGCGACTGGGATTCACGCGCCAACTTCCAGAGGCGCGTGAGGGCGCGTCCTGCCTCCGTTGGGTGTCTGCTTTATATTTCTGGACTCCTCTCGTCGAGCCCTTGCTCCTGGTATACTCAAAATCTGATTTCGAGCAATACGATTTCTGGGCAGTTTCGGAACAACACTCTGTTTTTCCGCAAAACGCACAACACCGGCTCTGATACCACTTGTTAGGATCAAACACACCCAGAAATATATCTCACACACACAGGAAACACAATATTTACGTGGTTCGGCCCAATGCCTACATCCACGGACAGAAATGAGAAGTTTTCACTAAAATGGAGCAAAATACAAAATACAGAGGAGGAGATGAAACTCACTCAACTCACAGCTCTCACTTTCTAATTTCTGATCTGTATCTCATCCTCTCCCTCTCGTCTCTATTTATACACAAAGGAGTAGGTGGGAGAGCCTTCATTCTTGACTTTTGACATGGTTGGTGGCCTTCCTTTGTTGACATGAGGATCACCCCTTTCACATGGGGTGACCTTCAACAGGACCTCCAATGGAAGCTTCAAGAAATAAGGAAAATTCTTCCTTTATTTATAGGAGATGAGAGCATAATCATTTGCTTAAGATTTCAATGTGGGAATGAAGCTAAAATTTCATGGAGGGAAAACAAAAATTGAATTCCCTCCAAAGTGAAAGTATAGATATTCTTCTAGATTCCAATATGAGAACCAAGAAATGATGATAAATAAAAAACATGGAGATTATTATTGTTATTAATAGTAAATAATATATAACAACTATATATATTTCTTTGTCCTATTCTCATTGTGTCTATCCTAATCGTTGCGTACCATATCCATATTGTGTCTAAGTTTGTTTCCGCATTCCTACTTCTTAGGTGTAGTTTTAAGACTCGCCCATTAAAAAGCTAAGGCCAAAAATTCTAATCTTGCCAATGTGTTATCACGGTACACTGTAAAACTTACTGAATTTAGAAAAGAAAATAATAAATAAATAAAAGAGTAAATTACAAATACAGTCCTTGAGATTTTCTTAAAATGCAGATTTGCCCTCTGGTTCTAGAAATTACAATCAGAATTTTTCATTTAACAAAATTGAAAAAAAAAAAAAAAAAAAAAAAAAAAATCCTAACTATCCTCCTATACAACAATCAAATTATCAAAGCTATTAATTTGAATATATTGCTGAAATCATTTAAAACTATTAATTGACTCAATAGTTAATAAATGAAAGGAGTTATTTGTTATGTGATTAGAATTTTAAAGGACATAATGTAATTTTCAAAATCATAGGAGGCAATTAATATTTTAAACAAATCTTAAGAGTTGTATTTGTAACTTATCTAAAATGGAACTGTGGGACGTCCAAAATGAAGAATGTAAATAATATCACTTAGAGTGGCAAAGCTATGCAAATAGTAGATAATTTGAGGGCTGGAGAGCAAGTAGCTAGATGAGAGTAGAGCAAGCGGTTTAGGAATGAAGAAATATGGCAATAGAAATGAGCAACATCTCTCCAAATCTACAAAAAAAATCTCTTCTCAAACCTTGGGAAATGGGTCCTATTTGTAGGCTTTTCTTTGGTACTGAATATACCAAGTGGCTAAATAGAGTGATGCCACATGTCTCTAGGATCACATGGAATATTCCTTGTCCTAACCGTAGAGTTTCAGTGGACATGTGTCTCCCTCGGTATGTGCTGTTTTGGTATGTACCTCGGCAGTACCTCTTACAATATCACCTCTCATGGTGGTACCTTCTGAGGTGGTATTTCCCTCAAGAGTACCTACCTCGATGATACTTTACTCTGTACCACCTTATGTAGTACAATTTCCCAACATACCTTACTCATCAGTTATAGCCTGCATTCAGTTATTCTTGGATCCACCTCAACGACTCCCTTACTCTTAGCCACCAAACCACAAGATCCCCAATTTCCTTGTTTTGGGTCAGAACAAAGGCTCAACTCAATCGAGTTGTGCCTCATACTAAGCCTCAAGGGCTCCCTTGGTCCTACCATTGCAACCAATGCAGGTCCATAGCCTCGGTAAATGGAAAGGAAGTCCCTTACGTTCAAGCTTCTCTTCATTCATCTTCGCAGGAGTCATGATCCTGACTTGCCGCGGTATACTGGTACCTTTGGAGCCTGTTGTCAGCTCCAAGCATTGCTCTCTATTTCCATAGAGAAGGGGTCTTCCTCTAAGGTTGCATTCACCTTAGAGAGTCTTGCCTCAAATAGTAGTGTCTGTGGCTGCAATCACCTCAGATAGTCTTCTCTTAGGGGGAATGCCTTAGGTACTTGTGCCTTGGAGGAGGTGGTGGCGCAACGGTTGTCTTGCGGGGGGCGGTGCCTTAGTAAGTCACCTCAGGTACTAGGGCCACAATAGGTCCTACCTCGGGTAATTACCATGGGTACTTATACCGTAGGTGGTCTTTTCAGATCCAATAAGTTGGACCTTATTCGGTCCATTGTTGACCCGTTTTTCTTAGGGTTTTGCCCATACTCCTTTTATCATAATCATTCCCTAAATAAAGGCGACTTTAGTGGTTAAGTCAACATTAGGATTTCTAACCCTCTACAGGAACTGTGGACATTGAATGGACAATCTAGTAGCACTCATGAATTGGAATGAATCACAAAGACTAGAGGTACCTAAAATCCTTAATGTATATAGTATATTAGACTATTAATTATTTTATATACAAATAGTACATCAAATTATTTTTATATACATAAAGTAGGTTTGAGAAATTTTAAATATACAAAAATTATTGTTTTTATTTGATTTTAAAAAATAAATATTAGATGAGATGGTTAAAAAAATATTGTCTGTCTTAATACCAAACATAAACTCCCACTATATATATATTAGTGATACTGATGGTTTACCCCTTTAAATTTTGAAGTTTTAAAAGAAATTTTACAAATAAATAAAAGCATATTAGAATTTTTTCAAATTACACGTATCACTTGAAGAATATTACTATGTGTTAATTTTAAGACTCCATTAACTAAAAACGAATATATACTAATAATTTAATAAGTTCATTAATATGTGTTATTTAAAATCAACTATGTCACGAGGAAAGTAAATTCATTACTATCAATAATTTAAAATAAAATTTAATAAAAAAATTATAATAATATTAAAAAATGAAGAAAGCTTTCAATTTATAGGAAAATGTTTGGGTGTGGAGGACTCCCCCACCAGTGACGTATTCACCATTGATGTGTTAGAATTTTTTTAAAAAATTATTTCTGACAACAACATAAATAGTTCAGATCATTTTAAGAATTGTGAGGTCGTGTTTTGTGAGTCTCTATCATTACTATCATTACTGCAGTTTTATATTGTCAGAAACCACATTCAGCTGGTGAAGATTCATTTGTTTAATTTTTCCTCTGTTTAACAGAGGGGGCACCTTTTGAATGCATTGATTTCAGTTAACCATACACTACTAGTTGTCCATATAATAATACCGTAATAATCTTTAAAAAGAGAGAGAGAGAGAGAGAGAGAGAGAGAGAGAGAATAGGATCGTACTTGGAGTTGTTGGGGAGAAGCAGAGCGGCCTCGGCCCTGAATGCCGATGAGTGCAACAATAAGTGAATTTTCATGGTCGTTGAAGGTAACCACCTCATCTTCTTCTTCGTCTTCTTCAACTTGCCTTTGTTCGTCTACCAGAGAACACAAACAAACAGGGAATAAAGGCAGACGAACAAGGGCAACTCTTCCATTTCCACTTGGAGTTGGAGTTGAGGGCTCAAAAGCTTTGTGAAATTGCAGACCAGCTCTGGGTTTTAGTTTTAACGGTGATATCGTTGGCAATGGCGTCAATCCAAACCCTAGATTTCCGACTTGGATCGTTGCCATTCACTCCGGCTTCACTGCCTTTCCCTGTTCTGTTTGCTTGTTTGTTTGCGTTGGTAATTCAACTAGATACGCTCCCATTCCCGTGGATGTGATCTGCCACGTGGCTCATTCTTATTCAAACACCTCGCACGTCAGTGCAGGGCATCTTCTTGATATGTTATCATTTGCACAAAATTATCCCTAACTAGTATTGGCCTGAGCTAATTCAAAATCGGTTCCGTTGAGTAAAATGGGGATATCCATCTTATAATAATAAAATACAAATAAATAAATAAATTACAAACACATTTATTTAAATTACAAATTATTTTTTTAATTCTAAAAATTATATTATGCTTCTTAAGATTTCTAATTTCATAATAAATAAGTCATTTTATTAATAAATTATCAAGTTAATTAACATTTTTTTAATAATGTTAAAATTTTATTTAAGATAATTTTATTATTGTATAGGTAAACAGTTAGAAATCTCACTTTTTAATTAATTCTATTAAATAAAAAAATTCTGACAGGAAACCGTTTGGTAACACTTACGTTTTCTGTTTATATTTACAAGAATTTAAAAAACTCAAATAAAAACTTGTTTGGTAAAATTTTTGATTTATAAATTAGTGATCTCAGTTTATAAATTTGGCCAAAAAATGAAAACACAAAAAATGTATTTCCGTTTTGAGTTTTGAGTTTTTTTTTTTTACCACCCAATACTAGCCACCACCCGTCACCATTTTTCACTACCGTCTTCTGCAACCACCGGCCACCACCACCCACCACCAACCACCCACTCACCACCACCACCCACCCCTCGCCACCACCACCACCACCACCACCACCCACCACCCATCACCACCACCCACCCGCCACCACCACCCACCACCCACTCACTACCACCTATCACTCGCCACCGTCACCCACCCATCCACCCACCTACTACCACCACCACCCGCCGCTACCTACCCGCCACCACCACTCGCCATCCGCCACCCACCTGCCACCACCACCACTCGCCATCCGCCACCCACCTACCACCACCACCTACCACCCCCCACCATCACCCACCCACCCACCATCACCACCCACCACCGACCCGCCATCCGCCACCCACCTGCCACTGCCACCGCCACCCCCACCCGCCATCCGCTACCCACCTACCACCACCACCTACCACCCGCCACCACCACCACCACCACCATCCACTAGCTACCACCCACCACTCGCCATTCGTCACCCACCCACCGTCACCACCGTCTTCCGCCGTCACTTGCCACCACTTGCCATTTCTCACTCTTTTTTATATTTTTAAATTTTTTTAAACATTTTGTCAATTATCAAACGCGTTTGTAGTTTATGTTTTTCTAAAAATAAACAAAAACCAGTTTATAAAATTTTTATAAATATAAACTGAAAACGTAAACGTTACCAAACACAACCAGTATTTGTAATTTTTTAAACCACATGAGGCAATTCATATTTTAAGCAAACCTCAGAGGTGTATATTAAAATTTTCCAAACCAGAATTAAATCATTATGTAAATTCGATAAATTACACTTTACCCTTTTATATCTTGTCATTTTTTAACTTTAAACATTTATGTTTCAAGATTTTTTAATTTACCTTTAAAATTAATTTTTATTTAAAATTATTTAAAAAAATATCACGATAATTATCATATAACATAAAAAAAATAAATGCTAAAAAAAATTTATGTCATTGATATGAGTTATATATATTTAAAAAATTTATATTACGTGTTTGTTTTAATTTTTAACAGGAATTAATTTTAAGAAAAAACTAAAAAAAACTTCAAATATAAAGGGTTAAAGTGGTAAAAAAAAATAAATTTTAAGCATTAAAGTGAAAAAAAAATAGCCAAACATAAAAAGGAAAAATGTAATTTTTTTTAATCAAATTTAAAAACATATCAAACTATTACAATATTGAAAGATTTTATTTGAAGCAATGAATTTTAAAATTTTCTTATTATTCATAACATAATCACAAAATTTAAAATTTTTTAGATGATTGTTTAGAATTGTTCTGCTACTATATAAGAACACTTTTATAAAGTAAAGAGTTATAATTTACGTATATATTAATAAAATTGTATGTAATAAATTATAAACTGTTCTGTTTAATCTCAAACCATATCCATAAATAGAAAATCATAAAATATAAGGACTGATACCCATTAAAATATAAATTAATGTGTCAATAAAAATATACCTAATAATAAATGGATTTAGGGTAACTGTTGTGCTTAATGCATATCGGTGACCGATGTGAGACTCGTTTCAGATTTTATGTTCAGATTTTATTTTGATGATCTAAACTGTTTAAATTTTAAAAAATATCAAGAAGAATATACTTATAAAAAATCAAATTAATTAGATATTGACAACCCCTTCATCAAATCACATTTGTATTCAGTTTGATACATACATATTTATTTATTTTTATATAGGGCAAATTACAAACACCCCCCTCGAGGTTTGTTGAAAATACGGATTCCCCCCTGAGGTTTGAGAAATTACATCCCGCCCACTGAGGTTTATATTTCTATAACAAATTGCCCCTTGAGGTTTTTATTTTCATACAGATTCCTTCATAATTTCCCCTAATTTGTTATGAAAATGTAACCCTCAGGGGGCAATTTGTAATTTCTCAAATCTCAGGAGAGAATCTGTATTTTCACCAAATCTCGAGGGGGGTGTTTGTAATTTTCCCTTTTATATACATATGTGTTTTGATGAAAAGATTATCGATATCTAATTAACTTGATTTTTAACAAGTATATTCTTCTTGATATTTTTCCAAAATGTAAACAGTTAATATCATCAAAATAAGACCCGAAACAAATCACACAGACCGCACAACAGTCACGGTTGTGCATCAACCGTACCGGTGACACCATGTCCATAATAAATAAGGTGAATCACTTGACAGTGGAGATAGGGAAAAAGTATTACCAGTCAATGGTTTATTTTTCAAAATTGTTACAACAGTGATGAATACAAAAGTTATTGTCAAAAGATAAGATAGAGAGTTGCTATTCTCACTCTACTGTATTCTAAATACACTTCATTCTTTATTATTATTATGTGTGTCAATTTCCGATCACACTGCCAATCAAGCATTCAGCTGGAGAACACTGCCAGAATAAATTAAGCCCGAACGACCTGTCACAAAAAAAAGAGATTCCGGCGGTGGTTCATCTACCCGGGGGCACTCCGACGATCAAGTTAGTTATCTCTCAAACATAGCAAAAGTGCTTAACTCACTATTCAGAGCATAAAAGCATACCTTAGACCCATGAGGGTGCCCCTCTTTTATAGCCAACACAAACCTAGTCCCAATAGAAGCCTACCTTCAATGGACTTAGGATTACTACTAATCTTGGACTCCCAGTAAGAATGTGATAAACTCTTTAAGAGTCTTATCTTTATCCAAACTGAAATCCTCTCTCATTCTAAGACTCTTGTCCCTTATCCGCTTATCCCCGATTCCGGTATCTTCGCAGATAACCTCGGCCTAGCCGAGATCATATTGACGTCATGATCAGGGCACGTGGCACCTCGACTGGCACTTTAGTGACACCTCGGCCAAGTGTTGTCATTCAAAAATTATGTCCCCACAACTGCCCCCTAGGTTCTATTACCTCGGCATCCTAAGGTGATGAAACCTATATCATTCCTTCCTTTAATCATAACCCCAGTTTAACTTCAGCTTGTAAATTTTTTTTTAAAATTTCAACAAGTGTTAAACATGACCTCGGTTTAACTTCAACTTGTAAATTTTTCTTAAAATTTCAACAAGTATTAAACATGACATCGGTTTAACTTCAACTTGTAAATTTTTCTTAAAATTTCAACAAGTGTTAAACATGACCTCGGTTTAACTTCAACTTGTAAATTTTTAAAATTTCAACAAGTGTTAAACATGACCTCAGTTTAACTTCACCTTGTAAATTTTTCTTAAAATTTTCAACGAGTGTTAAACATGTCCTCGGTTTAACTTCAACTTGTAAATTTTTAAAATTTCAACAAGTATTAAACCAACCTTAGCTTGTAAGTTCCAACTCCCAAGCATCATTCTCCAGCCCTCTTTGATTCTCCATGCCCGACCTCCCGTGAAGGCCGGTGAGAATGCCCCTTTGCCCTGTCGTGCTGAGGGACTGCAGGAACTGTGTTCTGCCTCCCTTTTCCGGGCATCTTTTATTCCGTCGTTGGCCATCTATTCTCCTTTCTTTCCCATAGACGGCGCCAAATTGTGTGTGCCAATTTCTGACCACACTGCTAATCAAGCATTCAGCTGGAGAACACTGGCAGAATAAATTAAGCCTGAACGACCTGTCACAAAAAAAGAGATTCCGGCGGTGGTTCATCCTCCCGGGGGCATTCCGACAATCAAGTCAATTATCTCTTAAAGATAGCAAAAGTACTTAACTCACTATTCAGAGCATAAAAGCATACCTTAGACCCATGAGGGTGCCTCTTTTTTATAGCCAACACAAAGCTAGTCCCAATAGAAGCCTAGCTTGAATGGATTTAGGATTTCAGCTAATCTTGGACTCCCAGTAGGAATGAGATAAACTCTCTAAGAGTATTATCTTTACCCAAACTGAAATCCTCTCTCATTCTAGGACTCTTGTCTCTTATCTACTTATCTTGGATTCCGGTATCTTCGCAGATAACCTCAACCTAGGCGAAATTATCTCGGCATCATGACCAGGACACGTGGCACCTTGTCTGGCACTTCGCTGACACCTTGGCCACGTGTTGTCATTCAAAAATTATGTCCCCACAATTATTATACATAGTTACATTAATACATTTTTTTACTTTTACACATATACCTCAATTGCCCTTTATTAAAGTATCATAATTAAAAGCTTGTGCACTTTTTCTCCGCAAAGAGACGAAACCCTTTTTGTTGTTGTGTTTGCCTTCATCTTCTTGCATATGTTTCAATCTTTCTTTTATTAGCAATTTAGTAAAACTTATGGATCTTGTTGATGATGAGGATGTCTTAGATTGGCATCCAATAACAGAATTTACTAATGACTTACTTGAGTTGAATAAAGTAATCAATTTCACCAGAACAAAGACACTGAAAAAATGGCAGAGCTACTCAAATCATCCAACTCTAACAACAATGGTTCTGGTAATTTCCTTTCTTTTTGGTTTGGATGCGCAATGGTTAATTATGTTGTTCTGGTAAGGAATGATAAAAAAAATAGACTTGTAAAGTCTGGAAGCTTCAGAGATATTGGGAGAATTAATTATTTTAGAGTAATTTTTACATTATTTTATTTGAGGGGTAGTTAATGTACATGTGCAAAAGTAAATATTGTGTGAAATTAAATTAATGTAACTATATATAATAAGGGCAAAGAAGGGAGTGTATTTGAAATAAAGTGGAGTAGAAATAGCGACTCTTATGAGAAATTGTGTTGATTTTACCATTTTACCCTTGTCTCTACTGTCTTTTCTTTTCTCACACCCACTAACGCACTCTGTACACACTAACACCTCTCTTTCTCTCTCTTTTGGTCACACATATATACTCAAACATCATGTCGTACATACATATACACAGTTTAACATAGTCTAACATATACTCCTCACACTCACTGCACACTCTTCCGCATATTCTTCAAATTAACAAATATTACATAGTTTTAATTTGGCTAGAGCATAATTTGCATCTTCTTGCAAATTAATTTATCCTGAATAGCCACACATATTTTCTTTAATTATGGTGACAAAATCACTCAACATCTTAACAAAACTTAAAAAGTTTCATAAAGAGTTGCCTTCTGGTTTTTTCCAGAATAAGATTTTTTCTATTGTCTTAGCCATTGTAAACAATTTCCTTGTAAGGTTGCTGTAATATAATCTAAGAATCTTTCTTTAGTCCGTGTTGACTTATAATTTGTTATTAAAGTAGACATGGATTGTGCCCAATCATCAATTGTTTTTAATTGATATTTGAAAGCAACATGTGCTAAATCCATATAAGAACACCGTGTTGGGTTACTGAATTTTTGTTTATATCATCTTTTCTTTGGTAAAATGGTTTTGGATCGCTAGGTTCTGTTTCACTAGTGGATGTGTCCAGTGTTGTTTGGTAGTTTTTATGAGCTCATTAAATTTTGATTTTGTTTCAAATTCCTCTGGATCTAATGGTTCATCTATTTTTCTTTTACCCTTGCTTGTAGTTGCATGATTGGTTTCTTCATCAAAAGTTTTAGAGTCTGATGAGGTTTTTGAGATTCTGAAGTCTATTCGTCTTTGATCACTATGCTAGTTGCGTTAATGAAACGAGATGAGGAGTCGTCATCAAATTCATTATCTATATAAAACTTGATAGCCAAAATGAGTAAACAAATTTTCATTTTCTAAATATAATTTTGAATTTGAGTAATCAACTTGTTACATTCTTCAATAGTTGATCTTGGATCTACATAAAGCTTTTTCCAATACTTGATGACTTTAACAAGATTTTCATATTCTTCTTTTTTGTAAGAAGAAATTGAATTTTCAATGACGTTTATTTCATCATTCCCATAAAACAAATGAGGTATTTAGGTATCCTTAGGAAGATCCCAACCTTCATTATGTTCATTTAGAAAATCTAATTTTGTTATTAGATTTTTCATTTGTTTTTATTTTTATTTTTATTTTTTATTTTTTATTTAAATCTATATTAATTATATTACCAAGATGCCTAACATCCTACATTTACTAAAGTATGATGCAAAACATCTAATTTCTTATCTATATACATATGATTATGTTTTTGTGTTTTTTCCTGTCTTTTCAAACTAAAAGGAAAATAAATCACACATACCATTAACAGTAGAAGTTAAAGCAAGTAAATTATTACTATTTCATTTATCTATGTGCATACTATGATCAAATTCATATTCCAACCTTCTTATTTGCATAGCCATACAATTAATATTTTCTTGTATACTTTTTGCCATACTAGACTATCAATGGTACTTAAAACCTTCTTGTTTTTTTCAGGTGCCTAAAGTCGTGTCCCAAAATGACTAATACCCTAGGAGCCTTCAATTGGCGATTAAAGATTAACAATATGTGGGTATATAGGCTTTGAAGGTTAACAAGAATATGAGTTTTTTGATAGCTAAAAGTGTCACGTCCCTAACCCGCCCCTAAAGATTGGAGAGGTGACCGGCCAGTAATCTTATATTACTAAGGGCCTCTTTAACCAAATCTGAAAATATTAATTTAATATTGTGCCTAAAACAGAAGCAAAACAAAAATATGTGGTCCATTGAGCAGTGCATACATAATTTTTAAATATTCCAAAATTCTTTCTTCTTGAATATTTTTTCCTCTAAGTTTTCTAACTATTTATTTCTATATATATATATATATATATATATTTTATTTCAAATATTCTACATACTAAAATGGTTAGTTTGACTTAAGATATTCAAAGATGATTATTAATATGCTGATGGCACATGGTATTCTTTGGAGCGTCACAATCAGTGAAACAAAAATACCGTAATAATTTATTGGTTGTATAACTATCAAAAAGAAATAAAATCTAAAAGAATATACTTACATAGAACTTGATCTTGCTATAAAGCTTTTCACTAAGTTCGTTAGTTGGGCTTTGATACCAAATACTTACTAAATATATTTTCTAACTAATTGCGGAAGTAGAAATATGAGATGTAAGCAAAAGATGAGAGAGTTTATAAAAATTTACAATGCTTCATTTCTTTGGCCTCAATGCCAATTTATAGCTTACAAAGGCAGATACAAATGCCAATTTTTAGAACAAAAGTCTAAAAGCCTACACGTAGGCTTATACCAATTTCCTACGAAAGTCTAAAAGCCTATACGTAGGCTTACCAATTTCCTACAAAAGTTTTTTCACAATAAAAAAAAGTCTTCAACAAAATAAATGCAAAGACTTTTAAATACATCCTTGTTTTTGAAAAAGAAAAACTATTTCAAATAAGATTTGGCTAATCTTATTTTTTTCTTATTGTTACAAACGCTACTACATGTGCTAGATAAGTATGCAGTCAGTCAAGTATATTTGTAACGTGTTTTCAGGGGTCTACTATGCTTCCATCATATTTTCTAAATTGTGCATAAAGACACTATCTTCGAATAATGGAGAATCTTGGGCATGACTCCATTCTTGTGTTCTGAAAGTTTTCACCTCATCAGCTTGCATAGCCAAGTCTAGAGGAAGATCTAGCAAATTTCATTTTACTAGATTGTTGAGAAAATCTTTTGTTTCACTTTGTTATTTAGTAGTTCTTGTATATGAAATTGGTTCCAAATCAACAAATAGTCTTCTTCTATCCGTTACCATGAAAGGCAACTCATTGCAACTTTTTATGCTTTGTGCAACTTGGGACAACAATACACTACAAGAAATAACACATTCGGCGACTAATTTTGCCGACTAAACTAAATTTAGTTGCCAAAGGTACACACATTAGCTACTAAAAATTTGTTTGTCGCCAATGGTAGACACATTAGCTACTAAACAATATTTGGTCGCCAAAGGTACATGCATTAGCGAGTAAACCTTTTTGGTCGGTAAAAGTCCACTATTTTGCTACTAAAAATACATTTAGTCGGTATTGTCTTTACTTTTGGCGACTAATTACGTGTTAGTCGTTAAAAATATCATTTTGGGTGACTAAAAATGATGTTGGTCACTAATTGCACAGTCTTTAGATATTATAATTTTTTTTTATTGGTATTTACTTAATTTTTGGCTACTATTTGTGTGTTAGTTGTGGAAAAACAACTTTTGGGAGACTAAAAAATATTTTGTTTGCTAAAATGTCCAATCTCTAGATATTATTAATTCATTTTTGGCTACTAAAGTGTTTTAGTTGTGTAAAATAAGGTTTTGGGCGACTATTTTTATTTTGGTCGCTAAATCTAAAATCTTTACCGACTATAATTCAGTAGTCAAACGTGGCAAAAAATTGTGGAGGGAATATTAATTTTTTCATAAAAACATTAGCGAACAAAATGGAATTTTGGTCGGGAATAACCAAGCTTGTTTTATTTTTATTACAATAGAAGTCCATTTCCCTCCCTCTCTCACTCCTGCCTCTGTCACTGCTCTGTCTCCATCGCCATCACCGCAAGGCTTGCTGGATCATCACTTTGTCTCCCTCCCAAGTATGTCCTCCATTTTGCCTCTCTCTCTCTCTCTCCCTCTCCCTCTCGATTTCTGTCTCTTTCTCACAGAGGCCTCTTGGTTTCTCTCTTTCTCTCTCTTGCTGTTTACACACACGCACACATATATGCATATATATATATACACACACATACACAAATCATATATACATAACCTTGATCCCATATATGATCGATTATACACTGGTACACTCACGCCTCTGTGACTACGTCTTATTTACGCCGCTGCCCTCTTCTCTATAGCTTTGTCTCCATCGCCATCACCGCAAGGGTTGCTGGATCATCACTTTGTCTCCCTCTTAGGTATGTCCTTTATTTCACATCTGTCTCTCCTTCTCGATTTCTCTGTCTCTTTCTCATTGTCTCCCTCTCGATTTCCCTCTCTCTTTCTCTCTGTCTCTGTTTACACACACACACACACACATATATATATATACACAGAAATCATATAAGAAATGTTGAAAATTAGGGCATTGTTATTGAAATGTGATTGAAATTAAAAATTAGGGCAATGCTTGGGGTGAGATGTTATTGAAATTAGGCCAATGTTATTGAATTTGGGTGTACAAATTACAAAAATGCTGAAATTAGGCCAATCATTTACTATGACGACCCTGACCTCCAAACTAGGACATTATATAATTTAAATGAGTTTGGTTGCATGATTATGTGCTTGATTGTGTGATTACATGTTTAATTCTATAATTATCTGTTGATATATGGAATATCTGTTTAAATCGACAACTTAGAGTCGGAAATTGGGAGCCTAAACGGCTTCATGAACTGAAATTGACTAGCCCAATAGGCTAATAAGAATATTTAAAATTTTATGGCAACTTTAATTGATTGTTGATTTGGATCAAAATAATTAGAATAAACTGATTGAATTAGTTAGAATTAAGCCTAATTAATTAATCCTAACCGTATTTGATTAGGCTAACTTAATCACATCCTATATAAGACCCAAATTAAGCTTATGAGCCCATTTTATTACACACTCCGCTGAGAATTGAGAGAAAGGAGAAGAGGGTTCAACATTTAGAGAGAGATAGAGGAGAATTGTAGAGAATTAGTGGGAGGTT
Source organism: Camellia sinensis (assembly GCF_055761805.1). Classification (NCBI taxonomy): domain Eukaryota; kingdom Viridiplantae; phylum Streptophyta; class Magnoliopsida; order Ericales; family Theaceae; genus Camellia; species Camellia sinensis. The sequence goes on along the minus strand of NC_138974.1, from coordinate 7,943,081 downwards.
CAAAGATTGGAGCCATAATACACTTGAATTCAACACTAGGTATGGCATTCATCACTAATTCATGTAGTTATGGCATATAGCAGTTGAATTCCTCTCATTTTTAAACTCATTGGCATGTTATTGAAGAAAAAAAGCTATGAATATCATAAAAATGGAAGAATGGAGTTGAATTGCTTACATACATGCATATTTTGAGTTAAGCTCCATGAAATTCATACATGCATGGCATAATTATACCTCGTTTTGGAGAATCCTTCTTGTTTTCATGCTTCTCATGTCACTTGATCATATTTTGAACATGTTTTGGAGAAATGTACACTCAAATTGAGTTAAACTTATTTTATAAATTGAGGTTGGAGTCATTGGTTAGGAAATTACCATGATTTTGAATAAATGGGTTCCAATTGGAAGTGTTTTCATGTTATATAGTGACTCTCCATGTTTTTATACCAAAAACACAAGATTTGAAGCTTTGAGTACCATGTTTGAACTTCAAACACAGTTCTAGAAATTCCAGAATTCGTGCTGTCCGCTTGATCAAGGGAGTCCACGCTCGAGCGTGGAATTTAGGCTCCCAGAAGTTTCTGAAATTTTACAGTCCGCTCGAGCGACTAAAGTGGCCCTCGAGCGAGGACCCTTTTTTTCTCAGTCTTCCGTTCGAGCGACCATCAAGCGGGAATTTCATGTATCCAGTACTTTTACAGACCGCTCGAGCTGCAAAAGTTACGCTCGAGCGACCACTTTTGTTTTTGAACCCCCGCTCGAGCGTAGGAAGTTGCGCTCGAGCGGAGACCCTGTTTTCAGCGAAATTTTACCAACTCTTTTAAGTGCATATTTGTATCCTTATGCCATTCCAAGCATTCTTAGGCACCATTTGGACTATGATAATCATACAACAAGTTAGAGACGCATAAGCGAATTGAATTAAAATGAAATGGAGTTTCATTTGTACTTTGTTATGTGCTTCGTTTAGGTGGACGTCCGAGGCTTAGTGTCACCGCAAACCACTGTGAGTAATAACCTTATAAAGATATGTTCAAATTATCTTTATTTTCAAAATTGTTATTGCTATCAAAATGGATATGTGATTGATTGAATGAATTCTTAAAATGATTTGATAATTGATAACATGGCTTATTGAAATGTTATGCCCTCTAATGAATGAAGTTCTATTTTGAAACGATATTGTGGCATCCATTGAATATAGGCCCTTGCCTGGGGGTAACAATGCCATAGCTAGGCCCTTGCCTGGGGGTAATAATACCATGGCTAGGCCCTTGCCTGGGGGTAATAGTACCATGGCTAGGCCCTTGCTTGGGGGTAACAATACCATGGCTAGGCCCTTGCTTGGGGGTAACAATACCATGGCTAGTATGATACGTTATCATTGAAATAATATTTGTCACTTCATGGATATACCACATATAATGTTACGAATGGCTTTTGTCACTGCAAGGAGATGCTATTATTGCTAATCAAAATGCCTTATTGTGAATTTGATCTAATGTGGTGAATATCTTCCTTTGAAAATGATTTAAGATTCATTTTGAAATTGTAAGACATGTTTTTGTATTATTGTCGAACTTTATTATCTTATTATTCATTGGGCTCTAGCTCACTATTTATTTATATATGTAATTGTAGGTGGACAAACTGAACTTCAAAGTTAGATAGCCTCGAGTCTACCCGGGTCAGCCTTTTGTGGAGCTTTCAAGTGAAGTAATTAGGCTTGGGCGGAGCCATGCTTGTCGAACCCCTTTTGTGTGGTTTAATGGTTTTGTATTTGTACATAGTTGGGGTTGCATTTTTGTAAGATATGAATTTGTACTTATGTTGAGTGTAACTTGAAACAAAACCTTGCTTAACATATTTGCTCTCCTCATATATGCACAACTCAATGGATGAATTCTATAACATTTTAGACTTCCGCTAAGCCCCGTACTTTATATTATTTGTTTATTTGTATGGAGGCCGTAGGTAATCTATGATTACTGGCCGGTCATGACGCTAAACCTATAGGGGCGGGTTTGGGTCGTGACATTTACCATATGCTGTGAATTATAAATAAATAAATTACTTTAAAATAGTTTAATTTGCCCAAAATTATGGGCATATCATTTACCATATGCTGTACAAGAAAATCTAAAATAATTTAACAATAATGAAATTCATAATTAAACTTCTATCAGTTTGAGAACTAGTAAATAATAGGCTGAAAAAGTGTGTGTGCGACTGTATCTGTTCATGTGTGACTGTATCTATTAAAATGTGTGTGTATATATAAATTGATCTGTCTATTAATCATGTTATGCTCTATCTAAAAGATGGTTGGGTAATAAAACCATGAAACTTATTTGTGTGTCGCAACAATGCAAGGCTTTCAACTTATGAGATTTTAGCTCGATTCATTATTTCAAACAACTGTATTTTTTAGCTCGATTGACTAACCCAGACCCTATATCTCAAATTACTTTAATACTGGTCTATAGTACATTAGTCCTTTCATAATACTAGGAGAACAAAGTGTAATCCCAACAAGGTAAATTTTCTCTTACATATTGATTACTGAATGAATGAAGAGCAAACGGTGTCATGTTACCTTTGCCAGTTTAATTTCATCTGAACGCTTAGTTCTGCTACATGGACATCTAGTTCTGCTATGGCAATGTCAGTTCCATTATGAACACCTACGTTAACAGTTTTGTTGCTTTCCTCAATTTTGAGATTCCATGCCACACATCTTGTAACCATGCTGGATGGTGCTACCACCATTTCGTTAGATTATTAGTTTTGTTACAGTTAGAATGTGTTAGAGGATTCCTCTCCGTTCTTATTCCGTCTACATGGCTTGCGAATAGAAGATTGAATTTCTTGAATGATAAGAAGTGTCAACCTTTCCAATCAGCTAGACATTTGATAGCTTTTTATCTAGTTTCTTAATATTATTAATGCTTTGCCACCTTTATATGTATGATTAAACTTATATTTTAGCAGTTTATGTTCTAACTTTTTGAAGTCAACAAAGTTCCTCCTCAATTAACCTTATGTTAGAATAAGATAAATAGGTTATTGTTTCCCTAGCTAGTTCTTCATACATTTGTTCTCACAAAACTGTTCAAATTTTAGTGAAATTGTTTTCACCAACGGTTTCTCCTTTGCAACCCACATTCCCTCATGTCTGTACCCTTTTCTTAATACATCAAGCAAACAAGACCATTTGAATACTTAAGGCTTACTTCCTTGGGTGTCATTGGTGCTATATATTTGTGTGTGTGTTGTCATGACTATTCCTGTTGTTTTTTATATATTCGTGTCAAACATTAGATTTAAACGTGGATATGTTTATTTGAAGTTGATGTATGTACTAAATTTGAAAGAAAAATCAGTTTAAAAGAACAATAATTAACTACTATTGACAATGTTAGTCCTGGGTAGCTGGTTATATTGAGAAGCTGTTTGCAGCCAATGTTGTAAATTTTGGTTTTACTGCCTCAATCTCACGGGTACCCATGAGGAATTTTTTGTGAATAAAAAACATGTCATGCACACACGCTGTTGAGAGCATAAAATTAATTTGATTCTTTTGATATATCGTTCTATTATTGACCATATGGTTTCACTAGTAGTAGTGCTCTACTAGTTATGTTGTCTAGTGGTCCAAAATTAGGGATCATTTCTTAAATTAATTTCCATAATTACGCATTTCATGGTATAAATCGTTTCATTTGGTCCCACCCTAAAAGAGATTTATGTAACAAGCCAAACAGTGAATGAAAAAACAACATAATCTATGTCAACTTGAAATGCGTGTTCTCATTTGTTCCTCTGTTAATCTTTGCTTAAGTTGTAGGTGACAAAAAATGGACAAGAGTTGGATGACGATAAATAATAGGTTGACAAGTAAAGAGTATCAACAGGGGTGAAGTCATTCCTCGATTTTGCTACAACAAATTTAGGCGTAGAGAATGAAATTAGGTGTCCGTGTGTCGATTGCATTAATGGCACAAAATATAATAGACAAGTTGTGTGGATGCACTTGATCCGAAGAGGAATGGCATCTTCATATATAACTTGGGTGCACCACGGGGAACATGTTCTCGTGTCTCATCCTAGTGTATCAAATGACCAATGTGGAGGTAGTGGCGAATGTATGCCAGATATCGATGATCTGCTCATGGGTGAATTGCCTATTATGTTGGAAGAAATTTACGTGAGTGGTCTTATGGATGATCATACCGACGAGGAACCTAATGGTTTGGAGAGGGACGATTTGCATAAGTTCATTAGGTTATTCGAAGATACACAACGCAAAGTTTACCTGACATGTGAAAAGTTCTCTATGTTATCATTCGTCATTAAGATGCTTCAGGTGAACAACAAATGGAGCAACAAGTCATTCGATATGGTTATGCAGGTATTCAAGGACATTCTACCAGAATGTGATCAAACTGTTCCATGGACACTCTATGATGCTAAGAAGTTTTTACGTGACTTGGGTTTGGGATATGAAACAATTCATTCGTGCAAGAATGATTGTGCACTATTTTGGAAGGATAGTGCAAATTTGGAGAAATGCCCTACATGTGATGCATGTAGATACAAGTTAAATGATGATGGTGGTAAAAAGATTCCACACAAGGTATTGCGGTACTTTCCTTTGACACTGAAGTTGAAAAGACTGTATATGTCCAAAAAAACTGCCACAGATATGAGATGGCATAATGAGAAGCGTGTGGATGATGACATATTAAGGCATTCGGCTGATGGTGAAGCATGGAAGGACTTTGATAAGCAACATCCGACGTTTTCTGATGACTCTCGAAATGTAAGGCTAGGGCTGGCAACAGATGGTTTCAATCCATTTGGAAATATGAGCACATCATATAGCATGTGGCCTGTAATCTTAATGCCTTACAATCTCCCACCGTGGAAGTGTATGGAAGAGCCATTTTGCATGATGTCATTACTTATTCCTGGACGTTCGGCACCTGGAAGAGACATTGATGTTTACTTGCAACCATTAATAGAAGAATTGAAGAATTTGTGGGAGCATGTGTGCAAACATATGATGCATTGAATGGGCAAATTTTTAGAATACATGCGACGGTAATGTGGACCGTAAATGACTTCCCTGCGTATGGTAACATGTCAAGGTGGAGTACAAAGGGTTACTTGGCTTGACCTAATTGTAACAATAATGCATCGTCCCAGGATTTACGAAGTAAAATATGGTATATGGGTGCTCGTCGCTACTTGTCTGAGAACCACACTTGGCGAACAAGTGAGCTCTTCAACAGTCAAACGGAGCATAGGTCCAAACCTTTGGACTTATCAGGGGAACAAATACTAGAGCAAATTGATTCTGGGACTTACAAGCCATATGAAAAGAACCCACAAAATCAAAAACGACAAAGGAATAAAAATCAAAATTTGAATTGGACCAAGAGAAGCATTATGTTTGACTTGACCTATTGGAAAACGTTGAAGCTTCGACACAACCTTGATGTCATGCATATTGAAAAAAATATATGTGACAATGTCATTGGGACATTTTTGAGCGTAGATGGAAAGAACAAGGACACAGACAAAGCACGCTTAGATTTGGAGGACATGAGAATACGTAAAGAGTTACACTTGATGAGGCGTTCTAATGGGTCCTTTGAGAAGCCTTCCACATTGTACACATTGTTTGTGAAAGAGAGAGAGCTTTTGTGATTTCTTGAAATCAATTAAGTACCCTGATGGCTATGCAGCAAATATCTCAAATTGCGTTACCGCTCAAGCTGGAAAATTATCTGGCCTCAAAAGTCATGATAGTCATGTCCTTATACAACGACTTCGTCCAATTAGGATGCATGGCTACCTTAATAAGGAAATTGGAACGACACTTTTTGAGTTGGAAAATTTCTTCAAACAGTTGTGTTCAAAGACATTGAGGCGTTTAGATTTGGAGAAATTGGATAAACAAATCGTACTCATACTTTGTAAGCTTGAGAAGATTTTCCTGTTGGCTTTCTTTGATATCATGGTCCACTTGGCAATTCACTTTCCTCGAGAGGCTATGCTTGGAGGCCCAGTGCAATATCGATGGATGTACCCAATTGAGAGGTATTAACTCAGCCCTCTTACTAGTGTCAAATTTTAATTAACGCTTTAGTGTTGATATAAAGATTATAGTATAACATTGTCATCGGGCTTGATCGTTAGGTTGCTTGGCCGTCTAAAAGGGTTTGTGGCCAACAAAGCTCATCTTGAAGGTGCTATTGCCGAGGCTTACATTTCCAAAGAATGTACAATATTTTGTTCAATGTATTTGGATGGAGTTGAAACATTGTTTAACCGCCCAGAAAGGAATCATGACATGGGTGACCGTGGCCCAGGGTTGGTGGTATTCACTTAAAATGTCCGTCCCTTTGGTCTAATGACAAGGGCGTCCGATGTGTCTGTAGTTGAATGCGAGATGGCTCATTGGTTTATCCTACACAATATAGCACAGAAGTGGAAAAACACGTAGAGTATGAATCCTTCAAACGTATTTAGAATGTGTTTATTGTAAATTGATTAGTCTTTATCTTAGTAAATATTTTTGAATCGCATTTCTTGTAACTAAAGAGCACAAGAACTTGTTACAATAAAGAGCCGGTGCATCAACAACGAAAACAGACAACGAAAAGAATTTCTTAAATGGTTCAAAGATCATGTAAGCTAGTATTCTCATATCCTTCAATCAATCGTACATTACGTTAATATTGTGCATGCTTATAACATGACACTTATTCTTCATGTAAATGAATGAATTGCGGAGCCAAGTTTCCCCCGAAGCAACTGATGAGATGTGGTCATTGGCCAATTGTCCTAGTGGCTTAGTGAACACATATTCAGGATGTATTTGTAATGGTGTTTGTTTTCATACTATTGACCGTGACAACCGTCGTAAAAATCAGAATAGTGGATTAGTCGTGGAAAGGGAGCATGAAGGCCAATTGATACATTTCTATAGACACTTGTGCAAAGTGTGGAAAATGAACTATTTGTTCATATGTCGGATTGTATTGTTCCAATGTGAATAGTTTAACACCGGTAGTAGCAGAACTATGCGTGTAGAACCACATTTGACAGCAGTTGATGTAACAAGCCGATGGTACAAAGATGATTCATTTGTATTACCAAGTCAAGTTGAACGAGTATTATATGTTAATGACACCAAATTAGGTACCAATTAGAGAGTCGTAGAAAAGTTTCAACATTGAGGAATTTGGGATGTGCCATAAATGGATGACGTACAACCTGATAATGTGTTCCAACAAGAAGAAACCACTGAGGTCGTACCAACTACGACTATTGATGATGATGTGGTTTTATGTCGACATGATATTGAATCTGAAATTATTCCAATGGAAGTTTTGCAATCTGTTAGAGGTGTAGAAGCCAAGGGTGTTACAGATGATGCCTTCATCTGTGATGATGAAGATGGATTAATGAGGAACGGTGACGATCCAAAAGAAGAATATGACCTAAAAAGAGATTTTGATATAGATGTTGATGTAGAATCTTGATGTATTTGCTTTTATGATTGGGATATGATAATGAACCAAAATTAGTTGTCTTATTAATTTGGCAACATCATGTCATAGCTTGTTATTTATTTTTATTGTTTTTGTCTAATTTAGTTCATGTATATCATGCTTTATAATGTAATTAAGCATGTATTAGTTGAGTTATTTCATGCTTTCTAATTTATTTTTGTCTAATTTATTTCATGTATTTCATGCTTTATAATGTATTTTATTTCATGTATATCATGCTTTATAGTGTTACTTGTGTTATTGCAGTTTGAAAAATGGTTCCTGGCTTAAAGACTGGTCGGCTTCGAAAAAAGACACTCACGAGCACAATAACAGACTCGCAGGCTGCTATTCCTTTAGGATCAACAGTCGCTTCATCTCCTGTTGTCCTCGTACGATCAAATGTGAGACCATCTCATCATGCCACTAGCCCACCATTGGTTGATTTTGATGAGACACAAGCCCTATCCGAAACGCAGCTGAGTGGCGTAAGTAAGATCAAAGCGTATCAAATTTGTCAATTATCACTTGCCATTATTTACAATTTTCGTATTGTTATTTTGTTAACAGGGACTTCGAAGCCCACACGTGTACGCGGACCGACACTTGGCAAAGGAATACAAAAAATAATTAGAGCCAAGAAAGGGAAAAAATGTTATGTTCACATTGATCGTGCGTTGAATGCAATGACTGGCAAGTATGCCACTCCAGCAACTAACGAGTTAGGAATTCAAATTAGGAGCTTGTGCCCTATGAAAGATGTCAAGTCGTGGCTGGATCTTGATGAGACTACAAAATCAGCCGTCATCCAAGCTGTTCTTGTAATTGATATTACTTGTCCACAAGATACAATTGTATTATGTATACTTATAAGAAAGACTTTCATTTAATGATTGTAATTTCCATGTGTTGTGCTTGTAGGACAAGTTTGAAATTGGAGACGATTTCCACAATGACTTACAAGCACAACAGATTGTGAATAAGAAGGCATATGGGTTGTACAAAGATTGGAGGTACACCTTGAAGCAAGAATTCAAACTGTTAGAGGGACTTCCAAGTGATGAGATCTATGCTCATCCGCCCCTAGGGATGAGTTTAGATGATTTGAAGTATTTGATCGATGTGGCATGGCAAGATGCATCTCACCAGGTAAAATAATAGACTAGAAAGAGTACATACATCTATGCCAAAATGTGATATGCCTTTATATTTATCAAAAATTTGTTTATCTGTTTGTCTTATTTTTAGAAACGGTCAAAAGCTGGCAAGAGTAATAGGAGTCAATTGCCGTATAATCATACCAATGGGTCTCACTTATTTCCTATCGCAATGGCTGCTATGGTGAGATTGATTTTATTTAAAATTAAATCCATTATATGTTGTTTGGATATGAAAATGCTATGTTGTGATTTTTAGGGGCAATTTGGAGTCTATTAGTACTGTTATTAAACTATAAAGAAAAATAAGAAGAGCTATGTTTCCATTTCATGCTTTTTCCTCCCTTTCTAGGTAAGTAGTTGTATTATAACAAAAAATGAAACACATAATAGAGCTCATATACCCAAAAAAAAAAAAAAAAAAACAACTTGCCCTTTGAAAATGCATCTTATCTAGAGAAGAGAAGGCATCTCTCTCTTTCAGCACTCATAAATACAACACACATCCAATGTATGTTGATTGGAGAAAAAATAGGGATTTTGTGCTCATTAAAATAACACTATGGACAAAATAACCGTTATGTGAAATGTATAAATATATAACATTCTCAGACATTTAAGTAAAATAGTTATGTTTTCAACACCACAGGTTGTTGTTGTTTACAAAAACTCTATCTAGAAATCTGGCTGCAAAAACTCTGTTATTAAACATTTACTATCTGCAAAAAATCTATCTGAAAAAATTCTATTAATGATACCCTTACCACTTGTGAAATTTGTCTAAACCAGAATATTGGTGCTCAATGGAAATCTGTCTGCAAAAACTCTGTTTGAATTCGAAATCTGTTTAAACTACAAATCTATCTGCAAAAACTCTTTTATTATACATAATGTTTGCAAAAAATCTGTATGTAAAAATTTGCTTAAAATCTGCTTAAAGTGTCATTGTTTTATACGTTGATGTGTTAATAGGTAGCAAAAACTGGAGAGTTGGATTTTCCTAAGTTCTATGAGGGCAACCACACTTCCAAGAAAACGAATGACTGGATCCATCCGAAATGCAGTGAGTTGCATGTAAGTATGTAACAATGAAATAATTGTACTCAATATGACTTTACTTAGTACCCAATAATACATATATGTTAGTTAGCTTTTTTTGTCTTACTTATTTGCAATGACAGGAATAGATGGTCAATGTACAAGCGGCTGCCATCGAGTTAGGGACGCCATTGACACAGGAGAAGCTTTCAAGGCAAGTGCTTGGACAGAAGAAAAGGTACTTGCTTGGATTTGGGAGTGGCCCACGACCCTCTACCATAGCTGCATCACGAGCACGCGATAAGGACATGAAAGCAATGCAAGTTGAGGTGGAGGCACTTCGTGAGGAGTGACAAAAAGATCATGAAGAGTTAATGAAAGAGCGAGAGCAACACGAGAGATGTTACAATGAGATGTTGAAAAAGCGAGAGGAGCGCATTCAATTAGCCAATAAGATGTTGAAAGAGCGGGAGGAGGGACAAAAAGCAAGGGAGGAGACAAATATAAAGGTCGAGCATCTTAATAACGTAGTCGCCAAACTGTCACAACTCTTGAGAATCTAAGTTGGGCATTCGATGTTTGCTTTTTGGTAAGAACAATTTCATTAATGTCATACTTTGTTTAAATATGTTCGCTTTAAGAGTTAAAAATGTCATCAATTTGGGAGTTAGTCTACCTCACAAATTCAATAGGAGTTGTTTAAATATGTTCGCTTTAACTTTTGTTTTTAAGTTTCTGACCTGATTCTTTATACTCATTCCTAGATTTCTATTGGCTAACAACATTCTTAGTTTGTAGAATGTTGCCTCATTTTTTGGTGCAAAGTGTAGTCTTGTTAGAGGCCACTGTAAATGAATACAAAAAAGAAACTATGAGAACTGCTTTTAGTTAAGGTAGATTATGAGGGAAAAAATAAGACCTATAATTTTGAATGACTCAAATATGTGCTAAAATGCGAATGCCACACAGTATATGAAGTTAGCACATATATAAGGTTTTGTACTCATCAACTGTCCCTTAAATCTCTACTTATATAGCGAGCACCCAAATGAATGCCTATTAGCCAAGTCAATGAAATAATATTTTGATACTGTATACATATCTTGGCATTTCATCTAGATTAATCAAGACAATAGACTACTGCAAATGAAGATAAGCTAAAGCCTTTGTTGTATTACACCTAGATCGACATTCCACATCTAAAATTCCAGCAAAAGAAAATTTTAAAATATACACCTAAATGGACATCTTTTTTGGTTCATCACATGAAATAGAAGGAGAGTCCTTGAAGCAGTAAATGATAGTTAGGGCTACAACACTGGTATACTTGGTGACTACTCAAAGAAGGGCAATGATCCCCCCACATATAACAATAGTTAGAAGAACCATTGAGATGATATGCAAGCTACAACACAATAAAAGAGGAGAGAGCAATCATGTATGCATGCTCACACAGAATACCTATACCTGCATACTTGTAATGCGAAAACTGAATTGCCAAAGGAAAAAGTTTTCAATCAAAAAATGCACATCTCACTAATACAAACAATCGATCACCAAAATCAGATTGTGAAGATAGTAAAGAACCTTAGTTGGCAGATGATTTAGAGGCCCAAAAAACATAATTACAATCCAATGATGAAAATTATATCATACTTCATGTTGGAGTTCAACGCATATTTTTCAGGACGAAGTTAATCCATTCAACTCGCACTTCACCAAGTTCGGTGTTTGTGTAAGTCTTTTCCCATTAAAATGCAAGATAAATTTTAAAAACAATTAGCTAATAAATTACATGTTCTAGTATCATGAATATAATATAGGTCTGAGCTACTAAATTTGGGGGGTTTTTGGTGGGCAACTCCAGATTCAGTTGAGGGTGTGCTCCAATGGTGGTTTGGAGTGAAGCAAAGTAAATTGGAAATGAAAATTTGGAGAGCAGTGCTTGTTATCTTCCGATGGTCAGTGTGGAAACTCAGGAATGATTGTGTATTTAATAATGGGCCGCCTTCTTGTGTTGAGCTAGGCGAAGTAGTGAAGGTTAAGCTGGCTTTATAGGCTAACTCATTTCTAGGTTTGTTGTCTTACTCTGGCCAGGACTTGCTATTAAACCTTGGTCAGGTTAGGCAATGTATTGGAGGTGATAGTAGAGGCAAGGGATGTGCATAGAAGATGCTGCCGCTGAACTAATTTGTTGACTGGGTTGGAGATTTAAGAAAGGGCAAAAGCAAATATGGAAAGAAACTCTTATGGTAGTCATTGGCAAATTATTTGGAAATTCAGTAATAATTGTGTATTCAATAACAAACATACAGACACTGAAGAGCTGTGTGATCTCATTAAAGTGAGATTGGCTATTTGGCATCTTTGTATGTATTGGTCTATATGTAAAAGTGATTAATATAAAAACCAGATTTATGTGAGTATATTACACTAGCAAGATTTAGAGGTTGACCCCATAGGAAATAAAGATGAAAGACAAAACAAAAGCTAAACCAACCAAAGTACATATACTTCACATCACAACAAAATCCATAAAATTTATTTAAGGAAAAAAAAAGCAAAGAAAAATCAACATTTTACTACTATGGTTGCACAAAGTCCTAACAAGTTAAAAAAGAAAAAAAGAAAAATTAAGGTAATTGGATCAACAACTTTCTCCTTCACAGTTTTCAGAATCCAAAAGTTAGAGAGGGATATAGAACAAGAGACAATCAAACTTCTCAAACTGAAACTGGCAATATTAGTGTAGGCCCTGTTGTTGGCTTTTCTTTAAAACATAGTACTCTACTTTGATTAATCAAAAGTTTCTGAAACTTCAAATATTATCCACTTCTATGATAATACCAAACAACCCAATTCAAAAACCTACTTTACATATAACTCTTCTATGCTTTTCTCTCTCCAATTCTCCACCATATGCTTGTATATGACATAAACCCACCCTTGTAAATCCCACCAACCATCAACAAAAACCTTTGCAATTTCAACTCTAATTTACATTGTATCATTACCACCCAAGACCCTCATTCATTGAACTCTTACCTAGCAAAAGGAATAATTCAAACAAGAAGTTGTCAAGGAAGAGCACTACTAAGTGACAATTAGGAGACATTTAAGATGCCTTGACAATTCATTGAACACTCTAATAACCAAGTTTAAAGTTTCATTAAACTCTCTACTAGCTAGAAGTTTAAAGCTTATTTGTTTAAAGAGCAACTTATTTATCCAAACGCATTGTAAGTCTAAAAATTCATTGAACTAGCTATTGAAATGGAAATAAAAATGTATATATGAATTATGAAACTTGGTTTTTACCATGCTTCACTATCTCATTTTTGTAACAAAAATTCAGTTTTAGTTGTTGATTGAGCAACATTAACAAAATTTCCCCTTTTGTTTGGTTGCTGCCCTTGTTTTAACATAAATATTTATATAGTCTTAAAGTGAATGTATATGTCTTTACTTGCTGCATATATTAATTTATATATTTGGTAGTTTAGGAGATTTGAGTTTTTTTTTTTAATTTATACATTTATCAATTGACATCTAATCATGTTCAAAATTTTTACTCAAATGCTTAAGGCTATCTGAAAATAATACATGGTGCTTTAAAAATCGTGATTGGCTTTGTCTTATGGTTGGCATGTTTTTTTGGTTCCTTCGAGTATCGAGAAATAGTAGGTGTCTTTGTCTTGGTGTATTTGGGCTACCAAGGGGCTGCAAGCAGTGGCAGTGGTGGATTTGACTAATTGCTTCATTTGTCCTATTTGTTTAATCTTGTCCATTGAATTTGTGAGGCAGACTAACTCCCAAGGATAGGAACCACATCCAACATTAGCAAAATTATGTTGATAATGCCACAAAATTAGTCGAAAAAAGGCATTTGGGGGGCGAAAATGCGAAACAACCCCCGAACCACTGTTTTTACATAACGGGATGCTTCTCGGTGCCAAATGTGACATGTAGGGACAGACAGTACGTAAATAGGACACGTAGGTTAGGAGATGGAGTTGATAATATCATAAATGTAGTCGGAAAAAGGCGTTCGGGGGGCAAAAATGTGAAACTGCTCCCGAACCACTGTTTTTATGTAACGGGAAGCTTCCCGGTGCCAAATGTGGCATGTAGGGATGACGGTACGTAAATAGGACACCTACGATGGGAGCTAGAGTTGATAATGCCATAAAAGTAATCAAAAAAAGATGTTCGGGGAGCGAAAATGCAAAACAACCTCCGAACCACTATTTTTACGTAACGGGAAGCTTCTCGGTGCCAAATGTGACATGTAAGGACAGAGGGTACGTAAATATGACATGTAAGTTGGGAGATGGAGTTGATAATGTCACAAATGTAGTCGAAAAAAGGTGTTTGAGGGGTGAAAATGCGAAACATTCCCCGAACCACTATTTTTACGTAACGGGAAGCTTCGTGGTACCAAATGGGACATGTAGGAATAGACGGTACGTAAATAGGACACCCACATTGGGAGTTAGAGTTGATAATGCCACAAAAGTAGTCGAAAAAAGGCGTTCAGGGGCCGAAAATGAAAAATAGCCCCCGGACCATTGTTTTTTCATAACAGGAAGCTTTCCGGTGCCAAATGTGACATGTAGGGATAGACAGTACGTAAATAGGACACCTACATTGGGATTTATAGTTGATAATGCCATAAAAGTAGTCGAAAAAAGGCGTTGGGGGGCCGAATATGCAAAACAGCCCCCAAACCACTATTTTTTTTGTAACGGAAAGCTTCCCGGTGCCAAATGTGACATGTAGGGATAGACAGTATGTAAATAGGACACCTACGTTGGGATTTAGAGTTGATAATGCCATAAAAGTAATCGAAAAAAGGCGTTCGGGGGACGAAAATGCAAAACAGCCCCCGAACCACTGTTTTTATGTAACGAGAAGCTTCCCGGTGCCAAATGTGACACGTACGGATAAACGGTATGTAAATAGGACACCTACATTGGGAGTTAGAGTTGATAATGCCATAAAATGAGTCGAAAAAAGGCGTTGTCGTGGGACGAAAATGCAAACAGCCCCCAAACCACTGTTTTTACATAACGGGAAGCTTCCCGGTGCCAAATGTGACATGTGAGGACATATGGTACGTAAATTGGACACGTAGGTTTGGAGATGGAGTTGATAATGCCATAAATGTAGTCGAAAAAAGATGTTCGGGGGGCGAAAAAGCAACCCAGCTGTTAAACCACTGTATTTATGTAACGGGAAGCTTTCCGGTGCCAAATGTGACATGTAGGGACAGGCGGTAACAACTCTTGGGGTTCTATGGGGGCCTTACAAATATTTACATTCACAGAGTAACTTGAATAAAATGCATGCTAAATGGTCTTCATTTCTTCAAGAGTACACACTTAAAGGAACTAGGGTTTAATTTAAGTTTCTTAACCATAAATCCTTTTTCATTTCAGGATTTTGAGGATTGATGATTGATGAGTTCTTTCATGAAAATCCTTTTTGTAAGGATTTTGAGGATTTAGTTTACCATCTATCTTAGTCAACACTAGAAGTTTCTATTTTTCAATTGAGCCTCATTGCAATAGACTTATCAAGTTTGACCGTTCTTGTGTAGTATTACGTCCCCAAATCCATATCTCTTCATATAAAGACACTTTCCACTCAAGCTACCCTACCTTGTTTTTCTTTCCCTTTCTTTCTCCATGTTTCATTGTAAATAGAATGGAAAAAGGGTGGCAGACAAGGCATTGCCATTCCCACTCTAAATGCCACGATAATTGTTGTATTACTTTTACCTTCTGGTCCATGTGTATCTATCTATACCACCTATTTTGAAATTTTATGGCATTTTGACATCTTCATAATGATTCTATTAGCCTTTTTGTGGCTGAACATGTCATCAAGTTACGCAGGCAAATATAAAACGAGCCATGTAAGGATGCCTCTTCATTGTTGTGGACACATTATTCTACTGGTATTTCATATAAATCCTTTTTGTAGAGATTTTGAGGATTGATGAGTTCATTTAATCTCCACCTCTATGTTATAATATTATTCTTTGACAATAATATTGTTAACCTTACTACATTGTCTAGTGTTGCAGCCCTACATGCATGTACAATACTAATGATGAATTTTTTTTTTTACCAAACCAATATGTAGTCAATACTAGTGATTAATCTTTTTTGTTTGCAGATGGTTTTGGACGTACAAATGTGGATATGACTTTTTTTGACACGTACGGAAGGGCATTGTTTTTATACCTCTGTCTGTATATATAGTGGTTCGTTCAGTAATAATTTCTTTGTGTGGTAAATATCTCAAATATGGCATGGTAGAAATTAGCATTGGACGTGGTATAAATTAGTTTTTGGGCCGGTACAGATTAGTTTTTTGGTGTGGTATAGATTTCCTCTATTATGTATATTTTTAAATTATTGAGGTTGGATTATACTTGGGTCATATGGAATTTGTATTACATATGTCGAATGGAATGGAATGGAGTTGGATGTCGAATGGAATGGGATGGAATGGAATTGGATGTCGAATGGAATTTTTTGCGTGCACGTTGTCGAATGGTTGATAATATATATTAAGTATTGATGGATTATATTGTTTATACATTGTATAGGTTGTACTAATAATGGATACAGGTGGTTCAAAATTTTTTTAAAAAATAATTATTTGTAATATAGTATTTGGCTACTAAATATTTTGGTAGCCAAAAACTATTTTCAAATGTTTTGGCCACTAATAATGTAGTAGCAAAATGAACAAAAGATGGCATCCTTTGGCGACTAAATTCCACGGACGGCAAATAGTTCAATTGGCAACTAAATACGGTTGGTATGTATTCAATTGGCGACTAAAACTTTAGTCTCTAAATAGTTCAAATTAGCTTTTTTATAACTTTCGGCGACTAATATTTTGGTCGCCAAAAATATCACTTTTGCCGACTAACCAAAGTTTAGTAGCCAAACGTTGACGTTCAGCGACCAATAATTTAGTAGCCAAACATTTAATTTTGCCAACTAACCAAAATTTAGTAGCTAAGAATTAACTTTTCGACGACTACTTTCTTAGTTGCCAAAAGGTAACATTGTCGACTAAACAAAAAATAGTAGCCAAATGTTTCACCTTCAGCGACCAAACACAAGTTTAGTTGCTAAAACTATCGCCGACAGGATTTAGGTGACGAACTTGGCGACAAAAAAAGTTAGTCGCTAAATGGTATCGGCGACCAAAAATGGGACCTTTGGCGACTAATATTTTGGTCGCCAAAACTGTCATTTGTTGTAGTGATATTAGACTTTCTATCTAATATTGTTCAAGACCTAATGCTTCAATTAGTCCATGAGGATTAACAACCTCACCTCTAGAATTTATTAAAGGTCCAACATGAGCTAATTTTGATTCTTTAGTGCCTATTTGGGAAGTGGGTTTGGAGGTTTTTTTTTGGCTAAAATAGCCATAAAAAACAAAATAGGCTTTTTAATCTAATAAGACAAAACATCACATCCAACTCATACTCATTACGTTCTTTCTCTCATAAAAAAATCAAAAAATCCAAAAGCCCTTCCCAAACTAAGCTTTTTAGCTCTAGGTTAAAATAGCCAAAAAGCCAAAAAGCTAATCCACTTCCCAAACCAAGCATAAGTCTTTTTCAAATATCAAATCTGATATGGCTAATAGAACTTTTTTCCTTCATGCCGTCCAATGGTGCTAGCAATCCAGAAAGTAAAATATTATTTGCTTAATTTGTACTTTTTTATTACTTTTATGAGCGTTGCCTTGATCATTTTGGGAAATTTTTTCCATTGTATAGGATGAGAACTTTGAAGAATAACTTGGTTGGTTATTCTGCAATCAATTTTTTTTTTCCAGAGATCCTCCAATCATTATCCTCATATAACTATTCTTGGATATCTAGGAATAAATTGTGTGTGTCAATTTCCGACCACACTGCCAAACAGGTACTCAGCTGGAGAATATCGGCAGAATAGATTGAGCCCAAACGACCTGTCAACAAAAAGATAAGATTCCAGCGGTGGTTTGTCCACCCGAGGGCATTCCGATGATCAAATCAGTTATCTCTCAAAGATAGCAAAAGTGCTTAACTCACTATTAAGAATACAAAAAGTGTACCTTAGACCCACGAGGGTGCCTCTTTTTTATAGCCAACACTGACCTAATCCCAGTAGAAGCCTAGCTTCAATGGACTCTGGCTCAATGTTGATCCTGGACTCCCAGTTAGATTGGGATAAGCTCTCTAAGAATCTTATCTTTATCCAAATTGAAGTCCTCTCTCATTCTAGGACTCTTATCCCTTATCCACTTATCCCAGATTCCGGTATCTGCGCAGATAACCTCGGCCTAGCTGAGATAATCTTGGCGTCATGACCAGGACACGTGGCACCTCGGCTGGCACTCCGGTGCCACCTCGGCCACGTGTTGTCATTCAAAAATTATGTCCCCACAACTGCCCCCTAGGTTCTATTACCTCGGCTCCTGAGGTGATGGAACCTATATCGTTTCTTCCATTTAGCACATTGGCTAAGCTCGCTTTGTCCTTCATTACCGAGGTCATCATTTGTCGGCTCAATACGACCAAGACTTGGTCTGTTTTTCACCAATGCTTTCAGAACTAACAACCAAGTTTGTTCAAGTTTCTCAGCCGAGATCATCTCCCTAGCCGAGGTCCTACTACATTACATTAAGAACTCTAAGAGTTTCAACACGTGTATGAGTTATCACGCACGGTATTTCAACCGTTTCTGCTACTCATCTTTTCCCCATTGAACTGTACCTGACACGCGCCATTAAGTCACCTCGCACTTGCGTGTGCCGTCTGACAAGCACATCGCCCTACGCACATTAATTGCCATTTTGCTGCCATTCTATGTGTTTGATCAAAATCATCACTCTCTCTCCGTCTTTTCACTTTTGTATCTTCATTTTCGTTTCAAACTTTCTCTCTCTAACATTCATCTCCCAAATCCTCCATTTTCGTTCCTGAAGCTTTCTGCAACTTTTTCATTCTCCCCTTTCGGTGAGGCTTTTGCTGTACTTCTTTGCTCATTGCCACCGTCTGACATCGGCATTCTTCACACCGGCTTTTTTCCTCGGTAAGAGACTATTTTCCTTCGTTTTAGTTTCTTGTTTCTCCTCAAACTGTTATGTTTGTATACTGTTTCTGTGACTTCATTCATGTTCTTGAATCTTCATTCATGTTGTAAATTTCCCTTGCTTGCAATTTGTTTATGGATATATACACGTATTCACACACTTAGTCACTCTACCACTGTTTTTGGCCTCACACCCTTATACACACTCTGTCATAGTGTTCTTGATAGTTCATCACTTTTCTTGATTCTGAATCACATTCTTGCTTCTGCTTTCTGTGTGTTTTCCAGATTCTTGCCTTCAATTTTCTGTTTCAATAGACTTAGGTTTTGGGATTTGCCTTAGAACTCCAAACTCTAGGAAAAATTGAAACAAATTCCGTTTACATCCTGAAAAACCCTTGCCCCAGCATTCGTTTTGGTTTTGCCGAGGTCCCTAAAACTTTAGACAAAAAGCACTTGCTTTTGTAACCCAATACTTGTCCCCTTAAGCCGACGTTATGGGTATGTAGAGATGGAAGGTAGATACCCATATTAAGCTAGAATATTTTAGGTAGGAGTTCGCTATTCCTGCCGATGTCCACCTCAGGCTTGCTGGGGAGGAGGACTCCATCATGCCTAAGGATGATTCCATGCCCTTTCCAGTTGTAGCCTTCGTAGAATGTGGACTTAGGCTTCCTTTCGATATTCTTTTCCGAGAAGTCCTACACTACTACTAACTGAACCCAATGCAACTTGCCATTAACTCCGACCTAGTTATCAATGGTATAATTGCCTTCGCCAAAAGAGAGAATGCTAGGGTTACCCTTGCCGATATCCAGTACTGCTACACCATGTACGGCCTTAAGTCAGAAAAATGCTATATTTACTATCTTAAGCCGAGGTCAACAGAATACAAACTCATTGCCGACCTCCTTGATTCTAACAAGGGCGCCGGGGACGATTATTTCATCATCTTAGGCAACTGGGAATTCCTTCTAGCTGACGACCTTCACCTCTACCCTCTTAGCCATACACTGTTCAAAGATGGAGATGGTAAGAGCCAAGTGTTTGCTTCTACTTGCTTTTAAGTCTTTTTTACTTGGATATTTTTTGTATGTTCTAACGTCTGTTTGGTTTTGTTTTGCAGTTCTCCCCCAGCCCCCAAAGGACTTCTGCAAAAACTTCTTTCCCAGTAAAGATTTTAAGAAGTTGCTGGACTTGCTTGTTAATCAACGCAAGGCTTCTTTATTGCTCAACTTTATCCCGACGTACAAATCTGTTCTTCCCGACGTCCCAAGAAAAAGAAAAAGCAAGTCTCCTTCATCAGACACAACTCCTCAAGCCGAATTATCAAGGCCTGACCAAAGATCAACATTTGGTCCTGTGGAATAGCCATCAACCTCGGCTCCACAACTAATCCCTCATTCTCAATGCAAACGCCGACGCCGAACCGTAGCCGCCACCGAGATGGACTGTAAGAAGGCTGTAGCAGACGCCCTTCTGGCCGATATCCCGAACATCACTAGCGTTCAATCTCCATCTTCGCAATCTCAGCCGAAACCAAAGCCAAAAAGGCTGAAGAAAGCCCAAGCTAAGGCAATGGTAACTCAGATTGACACTGAGGATACCTTGCCAATTTCAAAACTGGCCGAGGCGAGAAACCCTCTTCCGCCGTCGAGAAGAGGCCTGCCAAGGATGAACCATCTGAATCCACCAAGTCAAAGAGGCCGAGGTCGGCCTCTAAGTCCACCTCGGGGTCTCTCAAATCCGATGCCCCTGGGCCCCTCCAATCACAATTAAGGACAAGCCAGTCAGAGCTGGTGACAACGCCGATAACATTGACGTCGGCGTTACCCTCTCTACCGTCTTGCTCCTTCCCAATGATCTCAATTGCAATGCCGAGATGAGTAAGTACGAAAATTTTGCTTTGATGTTGTAGCGCTCTGTACAGGTAAGCCCCCATCACTTGGTACTCTCCACTCTTTGTTTTTCCATACTTAGAGAGTTTTTACAAACATTTGTTCTTTTTCATTTCTTTTAGGCGATCCAGCATGGCCACTCCTTCGCGATGCAAGCCTTCGCCATCAAGAAGGAGTTGGTCTAAAAGACAAAGGAGGCTGCCAATTTGTCCAAGTCCCTTAGCAAGGCCAAAGGCAAAATGAAGGCCTTGGTAGATCAGGCCGAGACAGCCAAAAAAGCTCAGGACGAGGCCGAGGAAAAGGTTGATGCTGCAGAGGCCATCGCCAAGGTCCTTGAGGCCGAAAAGAGTGAGGCCCAAGTGAAAACTGCCGAAGCTCAGGCCGAGCTCCGGGCTGCCCTGGCCACAAAAGAAACCGAGATCCAAGCGGCTGATGAGAAGGCGTACGTAGAGGGAGTAGCCAGTGTTAAGGAAGATTACAAGAAACAAGTGAAGCAGGCATATAACAAAGGTTTCACCATTGGTTGGATGGCTGCTCTGAAGAAATTGGCTGTCCCTGAGGACTTTTCCCTAAAAAATGCCACCAACTTCATCTTGCCATTCCCCCATACTCCAAGCCAATCCGAGGATGTAGCTGAGTCCGAGGAGGAAGCTGTGGCCGAAAAGTCTGAGAAGGTGGAAGCTGCTGGGGCCAAGTCCCCAACTCTGAATAAGCAAGTTGACTTGACCCAGGATGAGGATGATGAAGTCTCAAAGGGTGCCTCCTCCTAGAAGATAACCTCCGAGGTGCCAATCACCGAAAGGAGCATCTATCCGACTCTTTAGGAGATCGACGCCGAGCTCGAGGC
This sequence comes from Camellia sinensis, assembly GCF_055761805.1. NCBI lineage: Eukaryota > Viridiplantae > Streptophyta > Magnoliopsida > Ericales > Theaceae > Camellia > Camellia sinensis. Next base: position 7,921,466 of record NC_138974.1, on the reverse strand, counting down.
TAAGAAAGCTACTGAGAAGTCCTCCCAACTGTCTTTTGGGATCGAGACCCAGCCTGCCGAGTAGTCTTGTTATAATCTTTTGTTTCTTGTACCTTGTACTTTTTTCTCACTTTTGAAACAATGTTTTAGCTTTTGTTTGGCCGATGTGCCTTTTTCTACTCTGAACAAGTAATCTCCATTACCAGGTCGAAGTGCCTCTTTGTATTTGAACTTACTTATCTGAATGCAAGTATAACTTTCTTTTTGCATTTCTTCTGAGTGCTTGGATGTATGCCTTTTCTTTACTGTCTTGTATGATTCTATACTTAGAATAATTTGCATGTCTTTGACGTACACCTTAACTGTGCAATCTCCTCGGGGTAAAGTACCTCAGATATACCCACCGACTATTTATTTCAGCCTTCGCTTGAAAATATTTTCACAAGTGTTGGCACCTTACTTTTACTTATCAAGACTTCTGTCTTCCATTATTTTCCAAGTCTTGGCAACATGGTAATCTCGACAAGTACGTAGATACTTCTTTCAACATAATCTTGACTTAACTTCAACTTGTAATTTTTTCGTAAAATTTCAACAAGTGTTAAAACCAATCTTCTTTCAACATAACTTCAGTTTAACTGCAACTTGTAAATTTGTCTTAAAATTCGACAAGTGTTAGACCAACCTTAGCTTGTAATTTCCAACTCCCAAGCATCATTCTTCCAGCCCTCTACCCCCTAATGTGAACTTAAGTTCCACTTGGGTTCTCATTAACTATGTGGCTTTGACCTCGTCGCCGAGGTAATATTCAAACAAAGACTGGCCAAGTTTTACCAACCTTGGTTTCTCTGTTTAACCTATATACTTAGTTTTCAATCTGTGTTTGACTCTGCCGATATGGCAAGTCTGGGTTAACTCAACTTAGTTCAACTCTATTATATGCAAGTATAATTCAACTCTGCCATATAATAAGAGTAAGTTATTCGTCATGTTTCGATCAGAAAACATTGCCGACTTAGTTCAACTCTATTATATGCAAGTATAATTCAATTCTACCATATAATAAGTCTAAGTCATTCATTATGTTTCCATCAGAAACATCGCCGACTTAGTTCAACTCTATTATATGCAAGTATAATTCAACTCTGCCATATAATAAGTCTAAGCCATTCATCATGTTTCAATCAGAAATATCGCCGACTTAGTTTAACTCTATTATATGCAAATATAATTCAACTCTGTCATATAATAAGTCTAAGCTATTCATCATGTTTCAATTAGAAACATCGCTGACTTAGTTCAACTCTATTATATGCAAGTATAATTCAACTCTGCCATATAATAAGTCTAAGCCATTCATCATGTTTCAATAAGAAACATCGCCGACTTAGTTCAACTCTATTATATGCAAGTATAATTTAGCTCTGCCATATAATAGGTCTAAGCCATTCATCATGTTTTAATCAGAAACATCGCTGACTTAGTTCAACTCTATTATATGCAAGTATAATTCAACTCTGCCATATAATAAGTTTAAGCCATTCGTCATGTTTCAATCAGAAACATTGCCGACTTAGTTCAACTGTATTATATGCAAGTATAATTCAACTCTGCCATATAATAAGTCTAAGCCATTCATTATGTTTCAATCAGAAACATCGCTAAGTGACTGGTCAATCCTTTTGCACAAGTTTGAAATCCGAAAATCGAGCTAAAGTTTTATTAATTACTTCGGCTAAAATCAGAAAAACTTAAAAACAAAAGGAAATTTTTAATGATAGAAAAACTTCAGGTTGCAAGTGTTCCAAGGCCTCGGTAACTCCTTGCCTTCACTGTCTTCAAGCCGATATGCCCCATTGCCTAGGACCGAGGTGATTCTATAAGGTCCCTCCTAGTTTGGGCCAAGCTTGCCCTCTCTGGGATCCTTCTTGTTGCCGACGACCTTTCTCAGGACGAGGTCCCCAACTTGGAACTCTTATGGGTTAACCTTTCTGTTGTAAGCCTTGGCAAGCTGTTGCTGGTATGCCCCCAGCTAAATTGCTGCTTTCTCCCTTCTTTCTTTTAGCAGATCCAGATCTCAGGCCAAAAATGCCTCATTGGTCCCATTTTCTACTCCCTGGTTTTTGATCCCCGGGATGCCGACCTCTAGTGGAATAACTGCTTCTGTGCCATAAGCCATGGCAAATAGAGATTCCCCAGTTGATCTCCTTGGCGTAGTCCGATATGGCCAGAGTACACTGGGTAACTCATCCACCCACTTTTCCTCAGCTGCTTCCAGCCTCTTCTTGATCCCATCCAAGATGACCTTGTTAGATGCTTCTACTTGACCATTGCTTTGAGGAAAACTTGGAGTAGAGTAATAGTTCTTGATCTTGTATTTTGCATAGAAGCTCTTGATTAGCATACTGTTAAACTGGGTACCATTGTCTACTATTATTGCCCTTGGGATCTCAAACCTGGTGATGATGTTCTTCCATATGAAGCTCTTCACATCAACATCTTGAATTTTTGCAAGGGGTTTAGCTTCCACTCACTTGGTGACGTAATCTGTTGCCACTAGCAGGTACTTCCTTTGTCCAGTTGCTTGAGGCAGTTGTCTAACAAGATCCATGCCCCATTGGGCAAATGGCCAAGGGCTGGACACTGGGTTCAAGTTCGCTACTGGTTGGTGTATCAAAGGTGCAAACCTCTGACACTTCTCACATTTTCTGACATAGGCTTCAGTATCTTTCTGTATATAGGGCCACCGGTACCCCTGAGTTATGGCCCTATGAGCAAGTGATCTACCCCCTGTGTGGCTTCCATATACTCCTTCATGTATCTCATACAAAAAGTCTTCAACTTGTGAAGGATGCACACATCTCAAAAGGGGTCCAGTAAAAGATCTTTTGTAAAGATGTCCTTCTACCCCCTGTGTGATTTTGTGTGCTTCTTTGTGATTATCTGGTAGTTTTCCCTCTTTAAGGAATACTATTATTGCATTCATCCAGCTTGGTCCCATCTCCACACACATTGCTTCATGCTCTGTGTTCAGTGGTTTTATGCTTGGACCTGACAAGTAGTCCATCATTATCATCCTTGCCTCTCCAGGTTTCATTGCACTAGCTAGGTTGGCCAGAGCATCAGCATGGCTGTTGTCATCTCGGCTAACCTACTATAGTCAGTAATTATGGAATAAGGCTACCAGTCTGCCCACCTCCTTTACATAGGCCGACATCCTTTCATCTCGGGCTGCGTATTCGCCTGTTGTCTAGTTGACGATAAGTTGGGAGTCACAGAAGACTATTACCTCGTCAGCTTCCATTGCTAGTGCCAGCTTTAATCCTGCGATCAGTGCTTCATACTCTGCTTCATTGTTTGAGACTTTAATGTCACACCCCAAATCCGGGCATGACCGGCCATGGCCCACAGGGACTCAGCTTAAGGCACACGTAAGCCTAAACATGAACCCAAAATCACGAAGGATAAATGCGATGATGGCCCATAAATGAATAAATCAAAACCCATTCCAATGACAAGTCACAAGTATAAATGACAAAACCAACCATAACCAACTTCCAAAAATATATACTAAATAGAACACAAACCGCCCACAAAATAAAATAATTCTAAATAAAAAAAAATCCAACCACAATGTATGCACAAAACCCGACATAACAAGGTAAAGCAAAATAAATGAATGTCCTAGAGGTCCATGCAATTGAGTCCCCACTACGTCACGAGTCCACTCTAAGTCCTTCTAACACCTGGAAATGATAAACAACTAAGTCAGCTGATAACTCAGTTAGTAGCAACATGGATAGTAAATACAGTTTTGAAAACAAGATTCGATTCTAAAATAAGATATATATATATATATATATATATATATATATATATATATATATATATATCACAGAAACTACATTGGCATACAGTTTGGTAAAGAGAATCTGTTTCAAAAACAAGGTTCCATAGTTCAATAGTTAAAATACTCATGTCTCTCAAGAATATGATAAATGACATTTTTCACTTAAAACAGATTACAACATGAACACTAATAATTTTCTGGGTACCAAGAAATAACAAATAATATGCCACACAATTCTCAAGGCTATAAGCCCCGTTGGATCCAATACTGAACTAAGAGTCATCCTCAGGGTGGCAACCTGGGCCTTTTCTCTAAGACGATCCGATTGAAGGTCACCTAACTTAACGTAGGTCTTTTCCTTACAATTGTTGAGCACTAGAGTCATCACGGCCCAACCTGAATCTGTTCCCTAGTGGCCAGAGTCACCACACACAGTGGAATAATTTCCCTGGACTAAATACACAGATGGTCCCAATAATCAATACACATTAGTTTCACAAAACATGGTAGTTCACCATTATAAGCATAAGACCAAAACAAATAGTTTACAGTATGCTAAGTTCACACATGTTTTAGAAATAATTTGATTCCATTGATAATATAATAATTTATCAAAACAGCTTAATCCTGAAACAACAATTTAATTTTCCAACAGTTCAGGGTAGGGGAACATTTATAAAAATGTGTAGCATGAAACTACTCACCTGGAAACAGAATAATGTAATCCTCGAATAGAGTATAGAAATCCAACTAGTGCCCTGAATCAAGTGTGAAAACTACACGTTACTACTAATTTAAAAATACTAAAGAATAGGAACTAAGTAACCTCAAACTAAAGCGCACTAACACGGCTCAACCCAACTCACCGTTACTATTAAATATTACCTAAGTTCATGTTCTTCAAGGTCTAAAATTACCCAAGATATGGGTTCCGATCGAAAATTAACTAAAAGTAACTTTAAGATAAAATAGAGTTTTAGACAAGCTTTCTCAATCTATTCGCTAACTTTGAAAATTACAAAACCCACTCCATGCTGTTCGAAAAATTCGAAAATCCTCCAGATATCAACTAATATATCCTAAGTTTCAAACCCAATTGGTTTTACTTGATTTTCTTATCAAAATAATTATTTACAATTAATTATGCCCAAACAGATTATTTTCTGCAGCACTTTAAAGAAATTGACGGTTCTCTTAGTATACATGAGAAATCAACGCAAGGTCAAAAAATTACGAAACTAGACTCATAACTGGTTCTAATGACGCTGATTTGATAATTTTCAGATTTATACCCAAAGAGAACAACACTCCCGAACTTACTGTTTAAAACCAGTTTTCTGGACAGATTTGAACGCATCAGTTTATATGGATTTTGACTCCCAAAAATTATGAGAAAATTCATATATGCAATTCAATATGTAATTAATCTACTATAAAAATTTCAGTTCAAAATTCATTTGTTTGATATGGTTTCTTGATTTTTAAAGTTTGTGATTCCGTGTAGAATTTTTGGACTACGCATTTCTCCCATTCTTTATACATAAATTTAACTCCTCAGATTTCTTAACAATATATATATACACAAATTACATACACCTACAACCTCCCCATTAATGAATTGAATCATAAAATAGAATAAGGATAACGAACAAATATAAAATAAAGAAGAAAGTTAGAACCCTACCACACATCCAAAAGTTCTTTGATTGCAACACCTTCTTTTTTTTCCTTCTCTCAAACCCTCTGCCGTGGCTGCTGTGTTGTTGCCCTATGTGGCGAACAAATAATAGAGTAGGGTTTGTGTTTATTTTATTTTGTACTAGTGGTGGACACACATAGATCAAATAAATAGATAAATATACAAAACATATGTATAAGTTATATGCAACTCAAATGGTAAGAGTCTTATATATTAACCTGTGGTCTAGAGTTCAAGTCACATCCTCCTCTCTCTATGTATATATATTTTTATATAATAAATCTTGCCTCTAAATTAAAGACTTTCACCATAAATTTATTTTAGGTTTTAAAATTAATTAGAAGACCTTCCAAATATATTTAATTTGCACTTAAAGATTCACAAGAAAAATATTTGAGATTGTAAAATTATTATTATTTAATTATTTATTTGATTTGTATATTCCGGTTCTCACATTTAAACTACAAATGAATGGATTGTGCCAGTATCTGCCCATCTGGAGATACTAGTACTACTCCTGCTCCCACTCCTTGTCGGTTTGAACTCCCATCAACAAACAGCCGGAAGGAGTCGCCGATGTAAATACTGCATGGCCTGAGTTTCTTTTCTTTCCTCTATTTCGTTATCCCCAACTGGGTTTCTTCTTGTTCACCTGGACCTCGACTCTACGGAGCCCGATGTGCGATGGCGCCTGGTGTGAACTCGACCACGAAGTTTGCCAAAACTTGGCCTTTTATTGCTGTTCTGGATCTGAATTCCAAGTCATATTGGCCTAACACCACTACCCATCTGGCTATCCTGTCTGTCAAATCTCCCTGCTGCAACAGGGACTTCAAGGGATACTCAGTTAACACCACAATTTTGTGGGCTTGAAAGTAACGATTCAGCTTCTTGGAAGCCATTACTAAGGCCAGTGTTAGCTTTTCCAAGGGCAGATATCTGGTCTCTGCATCTGTTAGGGTTTTACTCACGTAGTAAACTGCCCTTCGCTATCATTTTTCTTCTCTGATTATTACTACATTCATTGCATGCTCTGAAACTGCCAAGTATAAGAACAGCTCCTCTCCAGGTACTGGATTTAAGAGAACTGGAGCTGTGGTCAAATACTTCTTCAAGTCGGCCAAGGCGACTTCGCACTTTTCTGTCCATAAGAAGTCTGTGGCTTTCTTCACTAAGCTGAAGAAAGGTTTACATTTGTCAGAATTTCTGCTGATGAATCTGTTTAGGGCTGCAGCCTTTCTAGTCAGCATTTGCACTTGTTTTGCCGACGTTGGGCTCTTTAATTCTAAGATGGCCTTGATCTGATACGGGTTACCCTCAATGCCTTTTCTGGTAACCAAATATCCCAAGAACTTACCAGACCCAGCTCCAAATGCGCACTTTAATGCATTAAGTCGGAGCCGATATGTTCCAAGGATGTCAAAAACTGCCTTTAAGTCTTCCAGATGATCCTCAGGTTCCTTGGTCTTCACGACCATGTCATCTATGTATACCTCCACTATTTTGCCTATCAGATGTCTGAACATCTTAGTCACTAATCTCTGGTAAGTTGCTCCTGAATTTTTTAACCCAAATGACATCACTCTGTAGCAATACAGCCCTTTTTGGGTGATAAATGCAGTCTTCTCCTCATCTGGGTGGTACATAGCTATTTGATGGTACCCCCTGTATGCATCCAGGAAGTTCATCCTTCCATGCCTTGAAGTGGCATCCACCAATTGGTCAATCTTGGGTAGTGGAAAACTGTCTTTGGGACAAGCCTTGTTCAAGCTGGTGAAGTCCACACAGACCCTCCACTTTCCATTCTTTTTCTTCACAACCACCGTGTTTGATAACCATATTGGGTAATTTACCTCTCGAATGGCCTTGGCCTCCAGAAGTTTATCCATTTCCTCTTCTACTGCCTGGACATGAATCAACGTCAGCCTTCTTGCTCGCTGGATGACAGGTTTAGCCAACCTGTCCACCTTCAGTCTATGGCAAGTGACCTCGAGGTCAATGCCAGGTATCTTGTATGGCGTCCAGGCAAACACCTCAATGTTTGCTCTCAAGAACGCCTCTAGCTCTTTTTCCTCTTCCTCGGCCAAGCCCGAGCCGAGAAGGAAGAAGCGCTCGTTATCCCCTTGCTGGACAAGGATTTTCTTTAGGGCTTCCTCAATTTTCTCGCCTGGCTCTTTACCGACGTCATCCAGGACTTCCATGTTCTCATTCTCGATCTCTGTCGATTGTGCTTCTCGTATGTTGCAGGTGGATTTCATTGCTTCCATGGAGCGATTCTTCGCCTGCACTTGGTCATCTCTGACCTCCTCAACTCCATGCTCTGTTGGGAATCGCAACAGCTGGTGCAATGTTGAGGGAACAAGCCCCATTGCATGCAGTCATGGCCTTCCCAAGATAGCATTATAAGGGGAGGGACTGTCAATTACTGTGAACTCAATTTTTATCTTCTTGGTGCCAGCCTGCACCTCCAAATTAACTGCTCCCAGGGGCCATGTCGGCATTCCATTGAACCCGATCATTGGACCATTAGATTATTCCAGATCATCTTGGTGAAGGCCAAGCTCCTTGTAACACCTAACATACATGATGTCACAAGAGCTGCCCTGATCAATTAAGATGCGCTTCACTTGGCATTCTCCAATCTGAAGGGATATTACCAAAGCATCGTTGTGTGGATGTTGCACCATCTCTAGGTCGTCTTCAGTAAAGGACACCACTGGTCCCTGGCACTCGTCTACCCTAGGTCTTTTCTACCTGACCTGGTACACATGTTGCAAGTGTTTTACCTTCTGAGTCTCTCCCCGCATTTCGTTCTCATTGACCTTCGAGTGAATCACATTGATTACTCAGGGTCCGCCTGTCTACGGTTGTGGTGCTAGAGGGGGTGGTGTTGCCGGTGCCTGAGGTAGTTTTGCTTGCTCTTCCCTTGTCCTGGCCTTGTCTACAAGGTCCCTTAAATGACCTTGTCTTACCAGGTCTTTCAGATGTGCCTTTAGGGCTCTGCACCCCTCAGTCAGATGCCCATCTTCATTGTGGTAAGCACAGTGCTTGCCAAGGCTTCTCCCCATAAATTCGCCAGGAACCCTTGCTGGTGCTCTGTAATAAGGCTGATTCCTGATTTTTCCAAGACTTTGTACACCGGGATCCTAAACACTGTGGTGACTGCCTGTACAGCCCTTAGTCCTGTTTCTGGTTTATTGTATCCGCCATTACCTCAGCCACGCTTCGGGAGCCGTTTCCCTTCTCTTATTTCGACGCCTTTGTCCCCGGCGTGTCTTCCTCGGCCATCGCATACTTCTCAAGTCTGGCCATTAGTTACTCCATACACTTTGGCAGTGTCTTTGCCAATGATTTTCGAAGCAAACAATCATTTTTCAGGCCATTCTTAAAAGACACGACTGCCACCTCTTGGTTGTATCTTGGTATCCGGTTGAATACCTCATAGTACCTCTTGGCATAGGCCCTAAGGATTTCATCCTTACTGATTCTCAGAACCATTAGGGAGTCCACCCTTAATGGCTGTAGCTTGTTTGTCACAAACTTGGCCATGAACATCTCGGCTAGGCCTTTCCAGATTTTCAGAGTTCCTTTCGGCAACTTGTGAAACCAGTCTGATGCAATTTCCCCGAAGGACGAGGGGAACACCTTGCAAAGCAACGGCTCGTTCCCGGTGTATAGTGCCATTGAGTTTAGGTACAAGCCGACATGAAAGTTGGGGTCTGACTTACTGTTGTATATCTGGAATCTCGGCATACTGAACCTTTTCGGGGCCTCAAATTTGTCCAATTCTACCAAGAATGGCGTTCTCGGCTTGACCGGGGAGGTTACCTCGGCATCCTGTCGCTTCCTCTGGAGGTAATCCCTCAGATCCTCCTTGGTCCGTCCAGGAGCTCGACTATCTCCGAATTTCAGTCTTTTCAGCGCGCTACTTCCGGCGTCATTTTGAGTCCTCTTAGACCTCCCTCCATTGGTCGTGTCGAAACAGAGTTCCTTCCCTTGAACATCCCGATGTTCTTTGGTGCATGCTTCTTTGGTTCGACGTGTCTTCTGGGATTCTCTTCTCATTGATTCTCCATGCCCGTCCTCCCGTGAAGGCCGGTGAGAATGTCCCTTGGTCCTGTTGTGCTGTGGGACTGCAGGAACTGTTTTATGCCCCCCTTTTCGGGCATCTTTCTTGGTTACTGGAATCGGTATATCTTGTAACGGGAACGGTGGCTGCATGATGTTGTTCTGTATCATGAAATTGACAACCATTTGTAGGTCCGCCAATTTGTCTGCCATTCCCTTCATCTCTCTGTCCCTCCGCAGGCATCTATCTTTCCATACCTAGAGGTCATCCTCATTATAGTACCCGATTCAGTCTGATTTTTTGGATATGTTGCCTTCCTTGCCGACGTCTTTTTCTTCGGGATTCTTATCCCGAGTTTCTTCATTGCAATTGTCTTCCTCGACATCAAGGTCAACGTGTTTACCACTTCCAGTGGGGATGTCGTCCCCAACCTTTTCTTTCCGTCCGTCGTTGGCCATCTATACTTCTTTCGTTCCCACAGACGGCGCCAAATTGTGTGTGTCAATTTCCGACCACACTGCCAAACAGGTACTCAGCTGGAGAACACTAGCAGAATAGATTGAGCCCGAACGACCTATCAACAAAAAGATAAGATTCCGGTGGTGGTTCGTCCACCCGGGGGCATTCCGACCTTCAAGTCAATTATCTCTCAAAGATAGCAAAAGTGCTTAACTCACTATTCAGAATACAAAAGCGTACCTTAGACCCACAATGGTGCCTCTCTTTTATAGCCAACACTGACCTAATCCCAGTAGAAGCCTAGTTTCAATGGACTCTGGCTCAATGCTGATCCTAGACTCCCCGTTAGATTGGGATAAACTCTCTTAAAGTCTTATCTTTATCCAAACTGAAGTCCTCTCTCATTCTAGAACTCTTGTCCCTTATCCGCTTATCCCAGATTCCGGTATCTTCGCAGATAACCTCGGCCTAGCCGAGATAATCTCGGCGTCATGACCAGGACAAGTGGCACCTCAGCTGGCACTCTGGTGCTACCTCGGCCACTTGTTGTTATTCAAAAATTATGTGCGCACAATGTAGTCTTTGAATATCATCTTGTAAATTGATCTTATTAATTGATTTGAGAAGAATTTGTTTAATTCTTTCATAATGATCTTCCACTTTTTCTTTAATGATTTTAAAAATTTCGCAGGAAATAATTTTTCTTGCTTTTTCAAAAAGGCAAATTCTTCTAATTGTTTCAAAAGAGGTATCTGAATATTCATGATTTATGAATTCTAAAATTTGTAAAAAAGTAATTATTTTTTCAAATCTAAAATCTTGATCCCAATTCATTTGTTTAATGAGCTGGAACAAAATTTTTGTAACTCATTTATTTTAGTGGTTTGTTCCACTAATTAAAATGATAAATTAGACACGTGTGATGGAAAACCTTTTTTATTTTCTGAAATGTGGGTTTTTTACACCATTTAATTCATCATAAATTTTTCTGGGAATACCAAGATTAAAATTTTTTTTACTTTCATATTCATCTGGTTTAAATTTTTAAAATTCCAAAGGAACTGGATTGGTTTCTTGCTGCTGAAAAATAGGCATTGATGGAGCACTATAGAAAGCTTTCTTTTTTTAGCTTTCTCCAAATTGTCATCATTATAGCAAGCTCTGGGACAATCATGATAAAATACAATGTGATTATTGGACATTAATACATTATTAATGAAAATCGTAGAAGAGGATGAACACAAAAAATCTCTAAACCCCAAACAACTACCAATTGACCAATAAGGCTCAAGATTGTGAAGTACATCAAAACCTTTTTTCCTAGTAGAAATAAGGGTTCATAAAGAAGTAGGATCAGGTCTTAACATAAAATAGATATCAATAATATTTGGAGAGAGAATTTGGGAAATAGAAGTTCTTTTAGAAGGAATAAGAGTTGTTTTAATGATTTAAAAGCAAGTTTACTATATAGAAATTAAAACAAATAGTTAGTAGGGGAAAGTATATAAGAAGTAAAGAAAGAAAAGTAGGAAATCCGAAAATTATATTCCCAAACAAAGAAAGGCTTGAAATGCAACCTCACAATCATTCAAACTTCCACAGAGTGATAAAACAATCTTTTCTTTTAAAAACGTAAGAGTTAATTCTAGTTCTTGAACAAACCAGTATTTTGTTGGGATCAATTTCACATTTATAATTATAAAACTTTCAAAAAAAAGTAATATAAATCTAAACTCTTTGATTAGCACATTTGAAAATAAAAAAAAAAACAAAACGCACAAACACAAACAAACATCTAATAATAGTCTGTTGAAGTTCAAACTACAATTCGAATTGCAATAATATAAATAAAATAAAGGGCTTAGAGGCAAATCTAATAATTAAAACCACAATACCATTAGAGCAAGCTTGAATTGAACATAACCCAATTTCAAATTAATCAAATTTTAATTCTCATTAATAGTAAAAGCCTATTTCATCTTTTGTTGTAGTTTAGGTAACCCTATACAACAGCCTCCTCAAAAATTCTAAAAATTTTATTTGCCCTAAATTGTAAGTAGAAAATAACATCAGAGAACTAAACACAATTCCAAATTTATACAAACAATAAAGAAATAAAATTTGTTCAATTGGACAAAAACTTAAACTAATCACTGCGTTCTTCATAGATACATGTATATATGTATGTATAGGCAGAAAGAGAGAGAGAAAGAGAGAGAGAGAGAGAGAGAGAGAGAGAGAGAGAGAGAGAGAGAGAGATTGAAAACGCACAAAATCACTATTGAATCAAAATTTGCTACGATCTTTGTTAGAAACCAAATCAATCTTGTATATATCTACAAAAACAATTTGAAGAAATGATAGAAGATCTCATAATTTGTATATGTGTGTGTGTGTGTGCGCGCGCGTGTGTGTGTGAAGCTTAACAAAAAAAGATAGAAGATCTTAGAAAATTGTGCGTGAAGATGAAAATCTTTGTAGCCATAAAAATCATTGATTTACCTTTAGATTAAAGCCAAAGAACTCAGATCTGCATTGGAGCCATAAAAATGAGATCAATCATGGCAAGTTAGAGCAAGAGGAGTCCTAGACAGAGATTGATCAATTATGAAAATGAGATCGATTGAAGATGAAGATCTCTATTAGAGTCTTGGACAGAGATCGATCAATCAATTATGAAAATGAGATCGATTGAAGATGAAGATATCCATTGGAGTCTTCGGAGAGAGTGAATTTGGCAAATTAGGACTGAAGAGAGAGAGAGTCCCAACTTTTTGTATGTTTGTTTTGATTTAGCCTTGATTTTTAATTGTGAAAAGGTAAAAAAATTTGATGCCTAAATGTTTTCAATTGGTAATGAAAAACATATTTGGTCTTTAAAGATGTTAATTGTGTATTTACAACTAAATTAATTTGTCTCAAAAAAATATTTAAATATTATACAAAGAAGACAAGTAAAAAAAGTAAGAAAGTTTACATTTGTCTATAAAGAATTTGTTTTAAAGACTAAATTTACTTGGTTCCTAAATATTAGTCTCCAAAATTCTGATTTCTTGTAGTGCCAGTATGTGAAGTTTTTGGAACTCAAAACTGACCAGGCCTAATGACAGCTCGAATAACCAAAGTTGCACTCAAGTGAACTGTGTTGACAGCCCAGGCACTCAAACTTCAAATGGACGTAACTCTTTGTTCCGAACTTCGTTTTGGGAAATTCAAGTGTCTAAAATGAAGCTCCGACAATAAGCTACCCAATGATTCTAGTCTTACATCGAAATTTAAAACGTGGAGAGAAAAAATGTCACGACCCGCTCCCCGTACCCAAGGGTTAAATATCGTGATGGCCAGTAACTGAAGTTACCTCCAGCCAATTCTTTAACAAATTAATAAACGTGAGCGAAAATAATATTTAAGTGAGGGTACCAAAATAATCATCAGATCTTCTATTTTTATTACAAAATTTATTGACCAAAAAGGCCGATATTTACATATAAAAACATTATAAAAGTGCTGTGTGTGTCTATTCTGCAGCCTCGCATCAAAGACTTTCCAAAAACTATTTCTGAATTGCATTGTTTCTTGAAAATTGATAAACAGCTATAAGCACATGGCAGAGTGAGAAATATTATACCAAGAGTATAACGGTATAAAATTCACCATGGATAATTATTGGCTAAACAGAGCTTGATATTAAAATATAGAATAAATATAATACATAAATCATTTAACATATAATACAAAATAATCATAACCACGGAACAGAATAGATGTATGGACTCAAGAGGTGGCTCGTACAAACTCTAGAGGTGGCTTCCACAGTAGTGTAGCACTTAACTCCGTACAACACTTTGCTCCACACCAGAAATTAGAGTGTCAATGGATCTATGACAGACAAAGGGTCACAAAGTGGTGACTCATGGTATAATATAGCTCACCTTAATATTGACCCTTAGCCTTACTCTACTGTCACAACCTTCCTACTATAAGTTCCTACTACCAACAACTTACGTGCCTCTCCCTCTCTGTTTTTTTCCTTTTCTTTCCACATAGTTGATCACCTCCTCCCTAGGGAGGTAAGAACATTATCAGGTCAACACGTGGCTGGCGCGAATCCTCCCACAAATTTGATCATAAATTATATGGATTTATACTTATCTTTAATAAATATTTAAGATAATTATACTTGGGCTCAGTTTTCTAATATAACTATATAAATAAATTAATCCCTAATTAAATTACACTCTATCGTACACAAATAGAAAATTAATTATTGATTTTACTACCACACCCATTATTATTTATTTATTTATTTATTTAACTTTAACTTGGCCCCAAATAATAAACCCTAATTAATCCTATATTTGATAATCCAATGCCAAATTAGATTCTGTATTTATTATTATTTATTTAATAATATATTATCACATACAATCATAATACTAGTATAAAATTTAAGGGACAACTTAAACTTTCGGGTTGTTACAACCTTCCTTCCTTTTAAAAATTTCATCCTCGAAATTTGCCATATGTGTAAACTAACCGCTGCGCACTCTGATAAATACGTGTTAGATGATTAATCTGATATAAAATATTACCTTAAATTTTTTTTTACCAAAAACAACTCACTGTCTAGTTGTCAAAATTGTTTTGGGCCAAAATGAGAAACAAGCGGTGGCTTTAAAAACTTTTCATTGGTTTTATTTCTGAAAAGAAAAAAAAATGAGAATGTAATTAAACAAGTGATTGAAAATGAAATGACAAAATCACATGCAAAAGTTAAAGGAGTTTGAGATGAACTCCTATTTCTTTTATCTGTGAACTTTTCACTGATGGAAAATAGTTTCAAAATTAATATCTTTATAATTTGAACCCACTTTTAAAAAGTCGAAATGATATTTTTTTTTGTTTGAATACTGAACTGGAAATTATATGTATTTAATTATATTATAATTTTGGTGGGTGCTTGAGCCCGACACCCTTTTGTTTTTTTTCCTTCTTTTGCTATAACAAATATAAATTATATCTAATATCCTTCACAAATTATGCACAAAAAAAAAAATAATTTTAATATATATATATATATAAATAATCATATAAAATTATAATATAATTAAATTGACTAACAAAATATAATATTTATGTACTAATTACCCGTTATCCTATTTCTTAAATGTGCGTGTGTCCTATGCTCCAATGATGATTTTATTAATTAATTAATTTATTTTTATAAACCATTACTCTGATACCATTTGTCACGACCCGCTCCCTGTACACAAGGGTTAAGTATCGTGATGGCCAGTAACTGAAGTTACCTTTGACCAATTCTTGAACAAATTAATAAATGCGAGCGGAAATAATATTTAAGTGAGAGTACTAAAATAATCATAACCACGGTATAGAACAGAACATAATAGATGTATGGACTCAAGAGGTGGCTCCCACAATAGTGTAGCACTTAGCTCCGTACAGCACTTTGCTCCATACCCGAAATCAGAGTGTCAGTAGATCCATAACAGACAAAGGGTCACAAAGTGACCAAACAGAGGCCGATGGTTATTTAAGTCCCCCAAGGCGTGGGACTCCCGTGGTGGTACTTACAAAATATAATTGTTTATATGGTTATAGTCAAATAATCTTTAAAATTTAAACAAACATATCCATGGATTTCATTTTAACAAATAGAGTTCAGAAATTAATCCACGTAATTGAAATATTTTGTATTAATATAACTAATAAACTATAACTTATATAAAATAAATTATGGTAAGTCAAAACATACGTAAAATATATTATGGTGACTCATGGTATAATATAACTCACCTTAATATTGACCCTTAGCCTTACTCTACTATCACAACCTTCCTACTATAAGTTCCTACTACCAACAACTTACGTGCCTCTCCCCCTCTCTTTTTTTCCTTTTCTTTCCATAGTTGATCACCTCCTCCCTATTTATATTATTAGGCCAACATGTGGCCATCGCGAATCCTCCTACAGATTTGATCATAAATTATATGGATTTATACTTATCTTTAATAAATATTTAAGATAATTATACTTTGGCCCAGTTTTCTAATATAACTATATAAATAAATTAATCCCTAATGAAATTACACTCTATCGTATACCAACAGAAAATTAATTATTAATTTTACTACCACACCCATTATTATTATTATTATTATTATTATTATTATTATTATTATTATTATTTATTTATTTATTTAATTTTAATTTGGCCCAACTAGTATTATAATTCTATATTTCTGTTAATTTGTCCCCAAATAATAATCCCTAATTAATCCAATATTTGATAATCTAATGCCAAATTAGATTATGTATTTATTATTATTTATTTAATAATATGTTATCACATACAACCATAATAATAGTATAAAATTTAAGGGACAACTTAAATTTTCGGGTTGTTACAATCTTCATTCCTTTTAAAAATTTCGTCCTCGAAATTTGTCATATGTGTAAACTAACCGCTGCGCACTCTGATAAATATATATTAGATGAGTAATTTGATAGAAAATATTACCTTAAAATTTTTTTTACCAAAAACAACTCACTATCTAGTTGTCAAAAATTAATTTGGGCCAAAATGAGAAACAAGCGGTGGCTTTAGAAACTTTTCATTGGTTTTATTTTTGAAAAAAAAAAATGAGAACATAATTAAACAAGCGACTGGAAATGAAATGACAAAATCATATGCAAAAGTTGAAAGAGTTTGAGATGAACTCCTATTTCTTTTATCTGTGAACTTTTCACTGATGGAAAATAGTTTCAAAATTAGTTTCTTTATAATTTGAACCAACTTTTAAAAAGTTGAAATGAATTATTATTTTTTTTTGAATACTGAACTAGAAATTATACGTATTTAATTATATTATAATTTTGGTGGGTGCTTGAGCCCGACACCCTTTTGTTTCTTTTCCTTCTTTTGCTATAACAAATATAAATTATGTCTAATATCCTTCCCAAATTATGCACAAAAAAAAAAAAAATTTAATATATATATATATATATATATAATCATATAAAATTATAATATAATTAAATTGACTAATAAAATATAATATTTAGGTACTAATTACCCGTTATCCTATTTCTTAAATATGCGTGTGTCCTATGCTCCAATGATTTTATTTATTTATTTATTTATTTTTATAAACCATTGCTCTGATACTATTTGTCACGATCCGCTCCCCGTTCCCAAGGGTTAAGTATCGTGATGGCCAGTAACTGAAGTAACCTCCGGCCAATTCTTGAACAAATTAATAAACGCAGGTGGAAATAATATTTAAGTGAGATTACCAAAATAATCATAACTACGGTACAGAACGGAACAGAACAGATGTATGGATTCAAGAGGTGGCTCGTACGAACTCTAGAGGTGGCTCCCACAATAGTGTAACACTTTGCTCTGTACAACACTTTGCTCCACACCAGAAATCAGAGTGTCAATGGATCCATGACAGACAAAGGATCACAAAGTTTCACGACCCAAACCCGCCCCAAAGGGTTTAGCATCGTAACCGGCCAGTAATCTTTGGATTGCCGAAGGCCTCTGAACATAATAATATATATAACAGGGGCTGTGGAAGCAAATATACAAAGTTACATAGTCCATAGAGCTGTGCAAACGTATATAGGACATAATATTTGAAACTTTTCATATACATGTTTGCATACATACATATAAGGCAATTAAATACAGTAGCCTTACATCATCCAAGTCATATATACAAGATTACTACGTGTTCAGGCCAGACATAAACATTTCAGAAATACAAAAGTCCCAAAGACAATGAACCCGGGTAGATCTCAAAAGGGAACCTCCACGGGAGGCGTGATAGTTGGCTGACACCAAAACACACCAGGCGGCACCTCAGGCCTGGCCACGTGCTTGCTCACCTACATACATATAAATAATACAGTGAGCTAGAGCCTAGTGAATAATAACTACGTAAAGGGTTAAATGAATGATGTCCATCATAGATTCAGAGATCAGAGTTAATATCAGAAACGGATTCATATACATATTCAGATTTGTAAACAGTAATATGTGGTACACCCGTTAGCGGACATATCAACTTGGTCCTAAGACCCACATGCATAGTCGGTATCGACGACCATAAAGGTTCACATCTTGCACGCAAGTAGCCATGGTATTGTTACCCCCAGGCGAGGGCCACGTGAATATAGGCCTCGAAATTGTTACCCCCGGGCAAGGGCCACGTGAATATAAGCCACAGTATTGTTACCCTTGGGCGAGAGCCACGTGCATATTGGCCACAGTATTGTTACCCCCGGGTGAGGGCCACAAATACATTTCAGAAAATTGGACATTCATTCATAATTCATAAAATAGCATTTTAGAAAACAGATCGTATCATATCAGTCAGAAAATACTTAAAGTTAAACATAACTTTACAGAGTTATTACTCACAGTTGGCTTTGGGTGCAGACAAATAGAGCAAATTAATCAAATGGTTTGAGGCACGCGACCTACACGAACCTACATACAAATTCACATTTGAATCACACGCTCAAATTATGTGTTACTTGCTTTATTTGTTCTGGGTGTGTTTCTAGTCTTTAACCTTATTATAGTGTCTTAAATATAGCCAAGGAATGCCTAGGATGGAAAGAGGATGCCACAATGTACTTGAAAACATTTCTCAAATTTTGCTAAAAAATAGGGTCCACGCTTGAGCGTACATGCAAGATATGAAGGCTCGCTCGAGCGTGAGTTTCCCCGCTCGAGCGGACTGTAAACTTTGAAAAAAAGTACTGGTTGCATGTTTTCACGCTCAACGGACGCTCTATCCCTGCTCGAGCGTGAGGCTCAAGTCTATGCTCGAGCGTGAATCCCCTCGCTCGAGCGTGAATCCCCTCGCTCGAGCGAACTACAAAACATATGAACTTCTGGGTATATGCATTTCATGCTCGAGCGTGACATACGTTGCTCAAGCGAAAGTGCACGTACTCAGAGTGTCCGCTTGAGCGTGAAGTCCCCCGCTCGAGCGTGGATCAAATTTCTGGAATTTCCAGATTTAATCCACAAATTCAAATTCAACCTCTAAGGTACTAAACTCAAATTTTCTGGGCCAAAACTTTGGAAAACTCATGGAGGCTCATAAAATAACATGTTTCAAGGATTAATTCAAGAAATCATGGCCTAAAGACTTGCCAATTAAAAAAAATTCAACATGAAACTCAAGAATGTTTTATGAACATAACATGCATGAACTTTCTTGAAGCCCAACACTTCAAAACATGATCAAACTTGATGAATTGATGGAAAACATGGTAATTTCTCAAAATGTAAGTGAGATGAGCACATGTATGAAAGAAATCTTTGAAATCATGCTCAATTTGTGGGAAAATGCACATGCATGCATGGTATGACCCAATTCTTCTCAATTCTAATGCAATTCCTCCATGAATTCACTTATTTCATCAATAATCTTGTAGAATCCAACATAATGACTCAATGAAGAGTTCAAATTCTTACCTGAGGGGCTTGAATTCCCAAGAGGTGAAGTTAAAACTCTTAAATCTTCTTCAAATGGCAACAATTTTAGCAATCCTTTGATTTGAGCCCAAATTCCTCAAGTCTTGAACCAATTCTCCTTTCTCTCCCTTACTCTCATGTTTGTATCATCCAAGGAATGAATTGGGAGTGTTTTGGTGCTCAAAGAAGTCCACTAAGGCCTTAATTAGATTTGGACAAAAGTGTAATTAATTTAAAGCCAAATAAAAATCTAATTTAATTGTTCAAAACCAAATTTTAATTAAACTTACCATATAATCCTATAAATCTTAATTAACATACAATCAAGTCAATTTTTGAGTCGGATGCCGATAAGGCTTTCAATTCACAAACCGAAACCAAAACATGAACAGATTTTCCTACGCAAAACAGATATAAACACAAATAATGCAACACACACATGCCAATTAATTCAGAATTCCTCCTCAATTAATGATTAGGCATAATTAAGTATGGATTAACGTTAATCAGGGATCGGGGTTGTTACACAAAGTGACCAAACAGAGGCCGATGGTTATTTAAGTCCCTCAAGGCGTGAGACTCCCATGGTGGTACTTACAAAACATAATTGTTTATAAGGTCATAGTCAAATAATCTTTAAAATTTAAACAAACATATCCATGAGTTTTATTTTAACAAATAAAGTATTAATCCACGTAATTGAAATATTTATGAAACATAACTTATATTAATATAACTAATAAAATATAACTTGTATAAAATAAATTATGGTAAGTCAAAACATACGTAAAATATATTATTGTGACTCAAGGTATAATATAACTCACCTTAATATTGACCCTTAGCCTTACTCTACTATCACAACCTTCCTACTATAAGTTCCTACTACCAACAACTTACGTGCCTCTCCCCTCTCTTTTTTTCCTTTTCTTTCCACATATTTGATCACCTCCTTCCTATTTATAGGGAGGTAAGAACATTATCAGGCCGACACGTGGCCAGCGCGAATCCTCTCACAGATTTGATCATAAATTATATGGATTTATATTTATCT
This sequence comes from Camellia sinensis, assembly GCF_055761805.1. NCBI lineage: Eukaryota > Viridiplantae > Streptophyta > Magnoliopsida > Ericales > Theaceae > Camellia > Camellia sinensis. The sequence goes on along the minus strand of NC_138974.1, from coordinate 7,900,836 downwards.
TTAATAAATAATTAAGATAATTATACTTTGGCCTAGTTTTCTAATATAACTATATAAATAAATTAATCCCTAATTAAATTACACTCTATCATATACCAATAAAAAATTAATTATTGATTTTACTACCACACTCATTATTATTGTTATTCTTAGACTTATTTATTTTAATGATTTATTTAATTATGTTTTTAATTTATTTGGAAGAGAAAAATAGAATCAAAATTTATTTTGATGATTTATTTGAAAGAGAAAAATAGAATCAATATTTATTTTGATGATTTTATGTTTTAATTTATTTGAAAGAGAAAAATAGAATCAACATTTATTTTGTCCCATAATTTTTACCTAAAACTTTTATCCTAAATGTTGTTAGAATGTATTTAATATTTGATTAAAATAGAGGTTCAAGCAGGCAGCACAACAGTAGTTCAAAAAGTACAAGTGGAAGATATTCAAATTAGTAATGATGGAGTGGAAGATATTTCAATGAATATAACGGCTATAAACGGCTATAAATTCAAATGAATACAACGGCTATAAACGTTTATAAATTCAAATAAATACAATGGCTATAAACGGCTATAAGTTTCATTATATGTACCAAAGCCTCTAATGTAAACAAGTAACAAAAAAAAAAAAAAAAAAAACCAGAAAATATTCTTTGATCTATAACCACTTACATCTATTCTCTGAAAAATTCTCTGAGAAATGTTCTTCAATTTTTGTTTACATCCTCTTTCAGAAATTATACACTGAGACGTATAGCTTTAAACCCATCTTTCCTGTGTGAGGTTTACAGAAAAACCAGAGCCTCATTTTTATATCTATCTTTGAGAGATAATTTTTGTAGCTTTTTGTGAAAGCAAAAACACATTCTTTTCAACCTTGTAAGAGTGTAGTACACTTAGTGTTCTTGACTTAGAAAGTCTGTGTAAAATTTGTGGAGGATTGCTCCATCTGTGAAAAGGTTGCTAACACCCTGTGAAGGTAGAGTATAGTGGAAAATCTCAAGTGAAGCTTGAGGAATGGATGTAAGCTGAGTTGAAGCCGAACCACTATAAATTTGTTTGTCTCTCTCTCCTTTATCTCTTTATTTTATTTAAATCACCATAGGTATTTCACATTTTCACTGTGCTAAAATTATTAACTAACATAGTTGTTAGAACACTTGTTTTAATTATTTTTATTTCATTAACTATATTTATCTATTGTGTTAGTCATAATTTTTATTAGGGTATTATTATTTTATTTGTAAAAACCTAATTCACCCTCCTCTTATGTTGTCTTTTGGGTAACAATTATTATTATTATTATTATTATTATTATTATTATTATTGTTATTATTATTTATTTAACTTTAATTTGGCCCAATTAGTATTAGAATTCTATATTTCTGTTAATTTGGCCCCAAATAATAATCTCATATTTGATAATCCAATGCCAAATTAAATTATGTATTTATTATTATTTATTTAATAATATATTATTATATACAACCATAATACTAATATAAAATTTAAAGAACAACTTAAATTTTCGAGTTGTTACAAAAAAAAAAAAAAAAGGTTAAAAGAGTAAAGGCTACATAGGAGTAATTATCCGACTCATAAATTTTTTTGTCCAAACTCACTCAATCGTCACGATGGCACATCAATCAATACTCAATAACAATAAAGAATTAAAAAAGCAATTCCATTGATTTAAGAAGTTCAAAGTGTTACAAGGAGACCATTCTCCCTACACATTTGTAGCTGCAAAGGACATCCTTCCATAGACTCTTCTCTTCTAAACCAAGCAGACAAACATTGGCATCCCTCAAATTTCTAATTCAAAAACTCCCCATGTCAAGATCTCTGGTTACCTCCTTCCATTTTTACTAAATGTACTTTTCTTTTGGGATAATTTACAAAAGTTAAAAAGTTAAAAAGTTACAAAAAAATTCAAAAAGTCCATACTATTTGGGAGAAGCTTGTGGGGGAAGCTTAGAATGCAAAATTATTATTTTGTCCTTTGAATTCAACTACCCAAAAGTCAAAAAGTTAAAAGTCAAAAGTCAACAAGGGTAGAACGGTTATTTTGATTTTACTGCAATATTTTATTACACATATTTTTGTAAAAAAGTTAAAAAGTTATCCCAAACATACATCTTTTTTTTCCCTCCTTATTTTTTTAGCCAAAAAGTTAGAAAGTACACTTATATAGCACATTCCAAACAATCCATTTCAGTGCTCCCCCCCCCCCAACATAAAAAGGAAGCTTGAATTTTGTCCAATTCCTTAGCCACGCCTTTTTTTTTATTTTTTATCAACAAACAAAAACTTTATTGATGAAAATGCATAATACATGCAAAATTATATCAACAAAGCAGGGAGCGCAAACAACATCATAGCTAACCTTAACAATCCCAACAAGGTTAGCATCACAAAGAAAGCACAATCGTACGCTAGCACTTGACCCAAGATTGGTGAGAAGCCAATCAAAACACCCAAAGAAGAAGCAGAACAAAAACAAGCATTCAAGCATCAAATACTCCTACAGCAACAGTAAGGCCTGAGCAAACAACAACAACAGAGCAGTGAGACTAGTGCAGAACCCTGCTGCCATGAACAATAGAACCTTGTTGCCATGAGCTCCAATTAGAACAACAACCATTTCAACCCCAAAAAACAATACTCTATTCAACCATTTCCAAGCATCAAACACCAACCATTTAGCCAGAAACACCTAAGCATAACTTCTGTTCTAGGACACCAGACTTACTTCATAACAGTCAGCCTCTATTACTTATACAACACTTTATATACTGCCACCAAACTGCTGCTACTGGACTCCAAAACCTGGACCTCAAGTACAACCAGTCTCCAACTATCCCAGGTAGAATCCCTAATTAACCAAGACACTTTCTCACCTGTTGCAGATTGTATAGAATATCAAAAACATAATAATTAAATTCAGAACAAGCAGCTTTGAACCACATTGCAACCCTAACTTCAATGATCTCACACAGCTCCACCAGATCTGGTTGTATGCCTTTAAAAATGCAGTCATTCCTTTGTTTCCAGATGGACCATAACACAGCAACATGAATAGCTTTCCAGATAACCTTTTCCTTTTTTTTCAATATAGCACTAACCTACCAATCCATTAAACTACCAACAGAACCAGGTAAAACCCATTGCATACCCCACCAACCAATGACATGAGACCAAACCTGCCAAACAAAGGGGCAAAAGACCAGCACATGGTTGATAGTTTCCACCTCTTGTACAGAAAATGCAATTCACATTAGCCCATGCAGCAAGAACCCCAATTCTTTGTAAATAACTAGAAGTCTTGATTCTCTCTTTCTATGCTAACCAACTGAAAAATTGAGCTTTAGGTATGGACACATGCTTTCATATGATATTTACTGCTTTATACACAGGACCAAAAGATCTCTCACACCATTTACAAGCTGAAGACACAGTGAAAACTCTTGATGGGTCTGCAGTCCATCTCAAACAATCAACCAAATTCTCTCTAGTAGTAGGTGCACTTAGCAACACTACTGTCAACCTATTTAATTCCTCTATCTCCCATTGAAATGATGATCTTCTGAAATTAAGGGCCCACTCCACCTGAGCATTCCTTCTGATCTGTAAGGCCTTTACAAATTGAAGTTTGTTAGAAGATAAAGAGAAAAGTCGAGGAAAGTCCTCATTCAAACACACATTACCAATCCATTTATCAAACCAAAACAGAGTTGTTTTATAAAATTCCACCAACTCAGGCTTGGACCTAGCAACACCCATAATGTCCTCCCAGATCTTTGATCTCTTTGGGTTATCAACAGATAAAGGAAACCACCCCCTCCTAACCTCAATGTGTTTATTACAAATTACCCATTTCCAGAGAGTATTTGATTCAGCCCCAAACCTCCACCACCATTTCAACAAGAAACAATCATTCATATAGCTAATCTTTTTAACCCCAAGATCCCCTAGGTTTTTGCTTTTTGAAATCTCCTCCCATTTGACCAAATGTACTTTTCTTTGAAGTTCATCCCAAGCCAAAGGAAGTTGGATTGAATTTTCTCAATTTTCTCAATTTCCTTTGCAACCCCTTCTGGCATCTTGAAAAGAGACATATAATAAGTTGGTAAACTAGACAACACAGATTTGATCAAAGATAATCTACCCGCAAATGATAAAAATCTTCTCTTCCACGAAACAAGTCTTTGTTTACATTTATCTAACACCGGCTGCCAGGTTCTTTTCCTCCTTGGGCTTGCACTCAAAGGAAGACCCAAATACTTCAAAGGTAAACTTTGAGATAGACAGTTCAGCTTGCCTACAAAATCCTTCGACAATTCTTCAGAAATTCCAATCCCACACACCACACTCTTGTAATAATTGATTTTCAGCCCAGACAACACTTCAAAGCATCTCAAAATCCTCTTTATGTTGGTTATCTCCCCCCAATTAGCTTTGTAAAAAAGAATTGTGTAATCTGCAAATTGCAGATGTGTAATCTTAAGGTCACTAGAACCCACATCAGCCTCTATGATCAAACCCATTTGTTGTGCTCTACCCAATAGGATATTTAGACCCTCAGCCACAATGTTGAAGAGAAAGGGAGATAGTGGGTTACCTTGTCTAAGACCTCTTTGTGGGCTAAATTCTAAAGTTGGGAAACCATTAACCAGTATTGAAACTCTGGCTAATAATATACACTCCTTCATCTAGCACACCCATTTGTTTCCAAAACCAAAATTTGAAAGCATCTTAAATAAGAAATTCGAATTAATTGAATCATAAGCTTTTTCAAAATCTAGTTTTAGTACAATACCACTCTTTCTATTCTTCTTCCAACTATCCACAATCTCATTGGCTATCAACACCCCATCTAAGATGTTTCTTCCCTCTATAAATGCTAATTATGTGGCACTCACAATCCTAGGCAACACTTTTTTGATTCTATTAGCTAACACTTTTGCCAAGATTTTATACAGCGAGCTGATAAGACTTATGGGCCGATATTCATTCGAGCATGAGGGGTTATCAATTTTAGGAATCAAAGCAATAAAAGAACTATTAATTCCTTTCACCAGCTTTGCATTTTGATGAAATTCCCTCATGAAATTAAGTACATCTGACTTGATGATCTGCCAGCACTTTTGAAACATCATAAGATTGAACCCATCAGGTCCTGGGGCCTTGTTTCCTTTACAGCTCTTGACTGCAGCTTCAACCTCCACCTCTGAGAAGTTAGCTTCCAAAAGTTCTACAGCCTCTATATCTCCAATTACTTTGAATGGCCCAGATAGCCTAGGTCTAATAGACCATGAATCAGTAAAGTGGTTTATAAAATACTACTTAACTGCATCTCTTACCTCCATAAGATCCTCCTTAACAATCCCATTTACTATTACTGAACACAGAGGGTTTCTAATAGTTCTAGAATTTTCCATAATGTGAAAGAATCTTGTGTTCATGTCTCCTTCTGTTGTCTACTTGAGCCTGGATTTCTGGACCCAAATCCATTCTACCATTCTACTTAGTTTCCAAGCTTCGCCTTTTGCCTCCCTTCTTCTAATCTACTCTGCCTTAGTTAAAGCTCTTTCTTCAGTAATTAAATCAAGTGAGTGAATTTCCTCTTCAACTAGTTTAAATTATGCTCCACAACACCAAATACTTCTTTGTTCCAAAGTTTCAGTGCTAATTTTAATGCTTTTAATTTTTGTACACACTTAAAGCCAGCCCAGCCCTTCACATTTGCTTCTGTCCACGATTTCTCCATATAGGATCTGAATTTTGGATGAAGTAGCCAGGCATTTAGAAATCCAAATGCTTTGGACCCCAATCCCTCTTGTCCTCTATCAGCATAATCGGACAATGTTCTGAAATCATTCTTGGAAGCCCCCAAAGGTTAAGATTAAACATATGAAGCCATTCTGGGTTAAGCAAAAATCTGTCTATCCTACTCCATCTTTGTCTCTCCTGAGAGTTACACTAGGTAAACTTTCTTCCCATCATTGGTAAATCAAACACTTCAAGCTGATCAATCATCTCATTAAATTCCCTCATACCTTTGTCTTTCCTAGAACACCCCTTTGTAGATGTCCCTGAACGTCACGGAAAAATCCCGTTTTGTTTATTGGGCTCACTACAGTTCGGACTCAATGTCACGGTTCTTAATTTGATATCGCAAAGTGCAATATGAGATTGATAAATCACAAAGAGTCTAAATCCGGCAAATCGTTTTAAAAAATTGATTTTTAAAAAGAAGTGCCAAACATGGACTGCTTTGCTAGATACAGAGTCGCTACCTAAATATTTTATTTTTGGGGAATTTAGGAAACCCTGACTCGTGCTTAAGGCCACGTGCCCGTCATCACCAAAGTTGCCTCAGCTCGAGAACTTGGGTACGATTGGGGAAGGTCATACAATGAGCACTCTCGCTCGCCCGATCAAAGATCGGCCACTACTAAACATGATATCTCGTTTTTGAAAACATATGTGCTCTTATTCCAGTTTATTAGCCTAGAATTGCTACGTGATGCGCACAACATACAAGTATAGACTGGATCGTTTAAGTTGGAACAAAACATCTCATGTTTATTTTTTAAAGTGGTTTGCTACTCGCAAGTAGGCTAAAATGCAGATTTTGCCACCCTCAAGTAGGTTTAGATAACATGGTGATTTGCCACTCTCAAGTGGGCTTAAAACTCGCAATCGATGAATTGTTCCAATTTAAATAATCCAACCTTCACCCATAGGCATTCAGGCAGGTATATCACATAAGCAGTTAGCCTCATGGCAAGCATGCTATCATGGCAGTCACTCACACACATGCAAGAATGCTAAAGCATAAACAATTACCGAGTACTCCGAGCCAAAACAAAAGCTATGCTAGAAATCAATGCATGATCCTAGTTCATGCTTAAGATGGCTAATGCAACACATGCAAAATGCAACTAAGATAGGCTTGGTTATTCTAAGATGGCATATGAGATACAACAGATAACATGTATTTAACTCGGAATTGAAATACAATGCAGTTAGTATGATGCGCCGAGCCCGGTGCATGCAAGACAGATGAATGAATGCAAACATGCGAAGCATAAGAATGCTAATTAAAACATGCCCTAAAACTAACCATCGTAAGTTGGTAAATAAAAGGGAGAAAGACGTGGGGTTAGAAGACATGCAGCACACACATGCACACTTATTACAAAATTCGTCCTCTCGACGGAGGGTCCGAATAAATAATACAAAATCAACTAGCTAACCTAAGTTAATCTAATTAAACTAGTTATTACACAACGAAATGAATAATAAGCTACAGCTAATTATTACACAACATTAACTAAGTAAGCAATCTAAATGAGCATACAAACTAAAAGAATGTGGGCTGCCTTAGCTCTACTTTGAATGACAAAGGACGCATGCATGCTTGAATTGCCTTGTTCGGAAACCCCTTGCGACGCTCCAACTCACCTTTGTTTGCAATTGATCCAGAAACTTGCACAAAGCTCCAGAGAGATGAAACTCCACCTTGGGAATCTGTGGAAAGGCTGCTGACTAGCTTGTAGGCATGGGAGACCAACTACCGACCACCTTTTGTGGTGGAAACCAAAAAAGCGGTCGGCCTGCCAGTAAATCTGGTCGGCCGACCAGTTTCCTCTCTTGGTTTCCGATTTTCTGCAATAAAGGGAAAGAGAGAGGCACGACAAAGTATTTGCAACAAATGTGTGCACGACCACTCTCCCCATCATTGCATAAGCTCAAGGGAGTGTAGTCCTCGACCCTCGGGCCACCAATCACACATTTCGATGCATGATGGCCGAGGAGCCGAATTGCACAACTCAATGTGAAATAAATGCACATACAAGCACCTAAAGCCAACAGCTCCATCATGGGTAGTCAAGAATGTCAGCGACCAGGAATCGAGGCACGTTTCATCACTTTGAGTACGAGACGTCCCTTGTTTCCCGTGTTCGGACTAACTCCTATTCCAAACAGAATGCAACACATAACATGGCATGCACCAATGCGACTCTAGCATGTAATCTCACTGCAATGCAACTAAGTCATGCAAACATGCAAGGGATAACATGCAAACATGCAACTAACATGCACAATGCTATGAACTAACAATGGCATACTCAATGCACATGACACTTAGCATACACAATGCACATAGAAACTATCATACATAATGAGATGAACAAGGCATGCACAATGCAATGGTCAATCATACGACAACGTGGCATACTCAATGCTATGAACTACAATGGCATACTCGATGCAAAATGGACTTAAACCAAAATGGATGGGCCTTAGCCACACCCAAATCAGTGGCTAAAGATGATGAAAACAAGGCTCCAAAACTCATGCGAACATGCCCAATGCAATGGCCCCAAGCCTAAGGCATAAAACACAATTTTCCAAACGCATTGAAAATGATGAAATATGGAGTGCAAGGACACATGTTCCATCTCTGAAATGGCATGCAAAATGACTCCAAATGATGTAAACAACTCACACAATGCCTGTCGAATGGACCAAGCACCGAAACTAGTGAAGTGTATTACACTATAGGCATGCAAGACAATGCTCAAATGGCCAAACCAGCTCCAAACAGACCTTATGCAGGCCATAATAGGGGCAAAAGTGAACTAAGATGATGGCTTGAAAGGCACAAAAATGAAGCTCATGCAATGGCTCACAAATAGGGTATAATGATGCAACTCTCAAGCCCATTGAAAGAGTGACAAACATGAGAATATGACCAAGAAATAAGCTCTGAAATAACATTCCTCATAATGTTAAACATGCAAATACGTCAAGTTAAGCATGCAAGGGACCTCAAAAACTCAAAGCTAGGCAAGGCTATTACACTACAAGCATGCATGGCAAGCATCATTCAACCAAGAGGCCTCAAAATAGAGCTAAGGCAACCCAAAATATGAACAAAATCAGTTTGGATCAAGGCCAAAATATGCTAAAATAGAGGGCCAAAACATCATGCATTCTAAGCTAGTAAACATGATTTACACTACAAGCATATGAAACATGTGAAAGGCTACCAAACCAGCTAAAAAAAGAGTCATGGCATGCCAAACGATGACTAAAAACCCACTGAAATATGACCAACACATGCAAGAATGACATGCTACTTTGATAAGCCATGAAAGGGATTATTCTACACATGCAAGAGGCAAACACAAGATGACCAAACCAGCCATAGATAGAGTCTAGGTAGGTCCCGAAAGTCACCAAAAAGGGCCTGAACCAAGCCTTGGAAGTATGAAAGTATGTTCTCCTTTGAAAGGCCAAAAATGCAAACAAACAAGGCCAAAAGAGAGAGGGTCTCCCCTCTCTGATTTAGGCCCTCAAAACCACATTCCAACCAATGAAAATCTGCTGGATTTCAGTGGCTAAAAGGCCAAGCAAAGATCAACACAAGGTCTCATGGCACAAAATAAGGCTAAATAGAGCATGCAAGAGGGTAGATGACCCTTAACACCAAAAGAGCCTTAAACAAACATGAAAAACACTTAAATATGAAGCTTTTTTCAGTTGACAACAAAGCCTAAATATGCATGCAAGTATGGCTAAGAGAATGATCAAGATAGAGCTTAAAAAGAGGAAAAATGAGTTACCCTTGAAGCTTAGTAAAACCAGCAAGTTTTGGGACCAAAAACCAACTCTTCAACCTCTGAAAATACCCTCCAAGAACCTCAGATCAATGGTGGAGGTGTATGGCTATGAGGTGTGGTGCAATAGGTCAAGAACAACACACTTTTGAACCCAAAATGTAGAGATATAGAGAGAGATATATATTTTTGCCTTAGTTAAATTTCAGAACCTGTGCAAAGGAGAGAGAGGCCTCTCTTATAGAGTTTTGAAGCCAAAGCTTCCCCAAGAAGCTAAAAGCTTGGATGCAAATCCTCCATACACGTGTGTGGAGGATACAGTCTGTGCCTTCCAGCTGGCACAGCTGGCATCCACACAATTTGACAAAATAGGAGGAAACCAGCCGACCAGGGCAAGTGGTCTCCCAGATAAAAAGTGGTCGGCCAAGGGTATTGGTGGTCTCCACATTGAAAGAAAGCCAATGGTGGGGTGGGAAATCAGAAAATGTGGCCCAAAGACCAAGAAAACCAGTTTCCTGACCAGAAAATTGGCTGGCGGGGAGAAAAGTGGTTTCCAAGGAGAAAGTTGGTCTCCCACCCTTGTACCACCTTCCAAACAACGAAAAAAAGGTTCATGCCAAGAACGAACCAACACCGGTGCAAAACAAGAGTTCGGGAGGCAAGACGCGCGGTGGGGCCCTCGAAAACTGGCTGTTGAGCACAAAAGTGGCGTACGACCACAAAAGTGGTCTCCCGGGCCACAGTGTCCCTCTAGACAGAGGAAACAAGGTATGTTCCAAAAAAAAAACGTGCTGAACGGAGAATGTTAAGCGGTCCCGAACTGAGGCGCACGACCGACGGCTCCGAAAATCGGAAACTAGTCTCCAAACGAGAACAGTGGCCTACGACCATGAAAAGTAGTCTACAACCACTGAGAGATGGTCTACAAGACCTCTCTCTCCCTCCGGGAAGAGAAAACAAGACTTAGTCCGCAGACCGAGTCAAAGTACAAAGAGTCCCGAGGTTCGGAGGTGAGGCTCTCAGCCAAGAACTCCGAAACCTCGAAACGAGCACAACATGCGCAATCATCGAGCGCTCAATCGATGACGTCTGAGTCTTAAGGTCGGTAAAAAATGAGGTGTCTACAATTGCCCCTCTTTGACAAAACTCGAAATTCATAAGTGACGGGAGTGAATGTCAAAGCCCAGAGACGACCTATTTTTGGCAAGGCTAAAGACTTAGACAAACAGACGAGATAATCAAAGAGATGTGCCCGCAGGCAGGGGCAAAATGCAAAGGACATGCACGAGGCCGAACATAACTTATGATCATGCAAAGAGATCTGTAGTGAAGCAATTATACACAATAAATGCGACCGTTTTAAGCAAGTGAATAAAAACCAAACTAAATCACATGCAGAAAGGATGTAAGAAAATTGTACAATTTTCGCTACGTCTCACACAGAGAATACAATACCGTCCGGTTCGTCTTGTCGCACCAGCTTCAAATGAACCGTACATACAATATCGTCTGGTTGCACCAGCCTCGAATGAACTGTACATACAATATCGTTCCTGCAAAAGAGAGAAACTTAACAGGTACAACATAGTTAGCAACATATGTTCAACGCTATATCGAATGCGGATACGTATAACGCTGATGGAAAAGTGCATAGCAATGTAAGCGAAACATGCGTGATGATGTAAGTAAAGTATGGGTGCATGACAATACCAGTGGAATGTGCACAACAATGCAAGTGGTGTGCATAACAGTACAACTTCAAAAGCATGCTTGAAACAAAACGCTGAGTAAAGAAGTACGAGCCTTAAAGAGAGCAACTCAAACGTGACCTCCAATTTACCTCTCGAAGGGGTCGCAACATACTAAAAAAGGATACACCTTGCTCTTGGCGAGTAACGACGAGCCACATGTCGAAGACTTGAATTGAAGTTCCCGCGGAGACATCTCGTGCCGAAAAGTGCACTTTTCTTGTACTTTCACAAGAGCCGAGGACTCCAATCATCACCAAAATACACAAGGAGAACCAAGGGACCTTGGAGACCAACCAGGGGGGATGGCCGACCACCTAGAATAGCCACCGACCAGTTTTTGCTCACAAGGTGGTCGACCAGCCAGAAAAATTGGTCGGCTGACCAGTTTACAAAAATTGGGGCAGTTTTGTGCTTTCAGGTTCGGATCTTTAAGTTGACTTGTCCAAATCACTTTTGCTCACACCTCTAAGGCTGAAATCAAACCCTCTTGCTCCCTAGACCATTTTCCCCCTCAGATCTGCGCTTTATATACGTTTTCTAACGCCCCACGCGAAGTTGTTTCGCGAAAACTTTTGATTTTCTTTACTTTGAACCGATTAAAATTTGATTTCGGAGCTTCTTTCTCCATTTTCACCACTTGGGGTATGTTTGTCCCGAAGTTTGGCACATTTTCTCGGGTGTTGACTTTTTCCTTTCCCGAGAGTTGACTTTTGTTGACTTTTTGCGATTTTGGCTCATTTTGCTCATTTTTGCTTATTTTTGCAGATTTCTTTGGATGACGGATCATTTCCATCACAGGGGAGGTTCTCCACATGCCGAGGATGAGCCAGACATCATGTAACTGCCTCCGAGGATTCGGCCTTTCGACCTGGAGAGATACCACCCTCAGAAGCGCGTCCTACCTCCTACTACCTTTTATCACTTCACCGACTTCGAGCGGCGAGCACCCGCGGACCTGCTGCTATGGGAGCCAGCGTCTCATCTATCACACCAGGCGCGAGAGGTACATACTTCCTTTTACGTTTTCTGTAATGTATTCTGCATTTCCTGCTCATTTCATGCCTTTGCAATGTATTTTATCCGCTCGTTTTGAACACATTCATATGCACAGTACTTCTGCTTATTCTGGCATACGGCTCACAAATAGCACAATATTGATTTGACACGCAGCTTACTTAGGATATGATGCTGACTTGGCACACAACTCACAGCACAATATTCTGTTAATTTGGCATACAGCTCACTCTGAACACACGATTTATCTCAGTCATACAACACATTTTTGGACACACAGCCCATTCTTTGGGCACGTAGCTCATTTTCAGGCATACAACACTTTTTCAGGCACACAGCACATTTTCGGGCACACAGCTTATTCTCGGGCACACAACACATTTTCGGGCACACAACTTATTCTCGGGCACACAGCTCATTCTCGGGCACACAGCACATTTTTGGGCACATAGCACATTTTCGGGCACGCATCTCATTCTCGGGCACATAGCTTATTTTTGGGCACACAGCTCATTTTCGGGCACACAGCTCGCTTTTCTGTTTGAACATGCAGCTCACATATTGCATTTGCATACAGCTCACACTGGACGCACAGTATTTGATTTAATTTTGCACGCAGCTCATGCATTCCACCTTGAACACACAACTCATACATCTTCATTTCTGATCACACAGTTCATTTACTCCATTTCTAAACACATAGTTCATTTACTTCATTTGCACGTAGCTTATACATTTCATTTTAAACTGAATACATCTGTTCATTCTGAATGCAGTATCTTTCCGTTCTACACGGGGTTATGGGTTGATCCTTACTAGGGAGTGGTATGCGGAGCTCTCAGATGCTGTGCGTCACATCGTGGACGACGCAGGATTCGGACCTTTCTGCGTGGGGATATCTTATTATCCGGTGAGTAGAACCCTCATGGGGGCGCTTGTGGAGAGATGGTGGGACACCACCAACTCATTCCACTTTTCAGCTACTAGGGACATGACGATGACCCCATATGACTTTTTTATGTTGACGGGCCTTGATGTGGCTGGCCGACTGGTCCCCTATGATGCAGACATGGGTGAGTGGGAGGCGGCTTCGATTTATCTGCTGGGAGCCCACCCGCCGATAGACAGATCATTAGGTAGAGTCAAGTACACCTGGTTCTCCGAGCGATTCAGGAGGACTATGCCTGAGACTGTTGAGGAGATAGAGCAGTATGCCTGGGGTTTTTTGATGTTCCTCATCAGGACCACTCTGTTCTCCGACAGGGGGAACACAGTTGGACTTTATTTGCTTAGTGCTTTGGTAGACCTATCATAGGTTAGCTAGTATGATTGGGGTGGCGCCGGCCTCGCTACCCTTTACTGTTATATGAGCGTGACCTCCCGCGGGCGAGGGAACATAGTGGGTGGCTACTGGAGAGCCTGGGAGGTATATTCTGCCCTCTTGATTTACATTTTTGCTTTTCATTATCTGTACACTACACACACGGCACACATTACATTCTGTACTCTGCATTCTACACTTAGCATTCTATATTTTCCGTATCTACGTTCTGCACTCAGCGTTCAGTATTTTCAATACATTCTGTGTTTTGACAGTTGCTGTCTTGCCTTTCACAGCTATGGGTTTATGCATACTTCTCGACATTGGCCTCTGACCTCGAGGTGGAGGTACCTCTTGAGATCCCCTACTCCCGCAGATTTGAGGGCCAGTGTCGGCCGAGGACTCGAGAGACTTTGCCCTATCTCCACGAGTTCTTTGATGCTGTACGACCGGCGGAGGTAATCCAAAACTCTTAGTTTGTCATGTTTTCAGCTTTGGTTCATCTTGCGTATTTATAATATCTAATCAGTTTATGCACTTGTTATCCGCAGATCTTGGCGGCCCTGGGCACCTTTGTCAGGAGATGCCCGGTATCGATTCCCTAGGGCGTGGGCTTCTTTTCGATACAGGACTTTATTTAAGGGCCCAGTTGGTAGGGCCTGGTTTCTGGGGGATCGCTTTATGCGTCAGACGATGGGCAACCCAGATCAGGGTATCCCCTCAGCACCTCCAGATGACATGTGATCCACTGAGAGACTCACTCCCCGGGAGGTCGAGGAGCATATATTGGGTACTGATGCAGTTCTGTTACTGGAGGAGGGAGATTACGCGAACTATCGCGATACATACTTGTTGCCTCTGCTGTCAGATGTCCGTGCTCCCAGGAGGAGGGCTGTTGACATGCCTTCCTCGAGTTGCACTCGAGCTAGAGACATTCCTTCGACCAGCGAAGCCGGCACATTGAGGGGTGGGGCTAGAGAGATCCCCCCGACTTATCAGTATGCTGGGTGGCTGGATCTTCCGATCGAGCTGATAGGCTGGCAGTATGGGACATTCTACCCAATTCCATTGGAGCCTCTAGTGCCTGATCATCGATACGTTAGTGACCCTGACTCGCCACCGGTATACTTTACAATTTTGATTTATCACTCAGATATTTAGATGTTCATTCATTCACTGATGACTTGCACTTGCATCTGCAGCCTCCCAGAGAGTATACCGAGGGGTTACTCGACGTGGTGGCCTCACTCGAGAGCATGGTCTTGCGGAGAGAGACGCAGTTGTTCATCGCCAGCGTCTCGGTACTTTTTGATTTCCTCGCATTTATCATACTGCTGATGACATATTGAAATTGAACATTCCATTACATTGGTTGACTGCATGTGTAGAGCACATTTGACACACCACATTCACATACTACATCTACAAGCACACACTCTACGCAACATTCCCACATCTGCATCTGATATACATATTTTGGCTGATGTATTCAAATTGCCCTCTTTTTTTGTTTTCAGATGCCACCGCTACAGGCTGGGCCATCTAGGCCTTCTTGAGGAGCTGGGAGAGGGGGCTCGACTTGCAGCCGAGGTAGGCGTAGAGCGCCTATCAGAGATGATGAGGAGTCCAGCGAGGAGGAGGAGTCAGCGCATCCTCAGTCGGAGACATCCGTAAGCAAAGAGGAGGACTCTAGCTCCGGTTCTGAGAGTGGAGGCGATGCCGAGGAGGGTTCCGAGAACGGCAGCTCCGATTCGGATGATGGTGCTGGTGGAGGTGGTGTAGAGGCTGCTCAGTCGAAGAGGATGAAGAGAGCCTCTCGATCTTGAGCCTGACAGCACTGATGCAGATGTTCTTGCTTTATTTTCTTTTTTTTTAACTAGTAGTTGTAGAACATTAGCTTTAGGCAGTTTTATTTTCTTTAAAACTTGTATCCTATTGTAAAATGTTATAACAAAAGAAGCTATAATGGAATGAAACAGCTTTTTGTTCAAAAAGTGTTGTATTTTGCATTCTTAGCATCGTATCGCATCATTTTACACAAAAATGAGATTGAATGGAAATGGAGCATTATACATCGCCAAGTAAGGTAATGAGCCAACACAGCAAACTAAACAGCCTAACTTACTAAGAAACAACAAAACCTCAGCAAGTTTATAACTCGATAAGCAAACTTCGACAATATTGATAAACAAAGAGCAACAATTTGATGAACAAAACTCGACAACTCGATAAAACTTAATAACTCGATAAACAAAAATCAACAACTCGATAAGCAAAACTTAACAACTAGATAAGCAAATGCATTTCAGACAAGCAGGGCGACGGAACGCATCCGAAATAGAGGTGAACTCGGACCTTCAACACTCCCAACACATGGAAAGGCTAGGAGCTTTCTTCTAGAGACTAGGGAAAAGCCAAAAACCAGTTTTTCTCCATGGCCGACCACCAAAAGTGGCTGGCTGACCAGTTTTTTGCTCAGTAAACCAGTCATGTGGTCGGTCGACCAGAAAAAGTGGTCGGCCGACCAGTTGGCATGGTGACCTCCAGATTTTTGACACTTGTCCTCCAAAGAGTGCCTTATCCTCCATAAAAGTTCCAGTTTCGTGGTTCTCTCATTCTATCTTAGTTTTACATTAAAATGGAGGCATTTCTCATCCAAAATCTCACAACTTGGATTGCTACCTTAAATGGCTCGGAAAAGTTGAACTTCCGAGGCTTCGGCATAAATGCACTATTCACGCTGAGTCGTACTCTGCTGCACCTTCCATTTCTCCATGCCGCGGCAAGGTTTTGGAACAAGGTAACACATGTCTTTAGCTTTGGCAGGCAAAAGATGTGTCCTACCTTTGAAGACTTCCGAGCTTTGATGGAATCCGAGCGCAACGAAGAAATCTTGCCCCAGCTTCGCTTCGGCTACGCCCAAGCCCTAGGAAGAATATGTGGGCTCACTATGCACGACGCTCGATCTCTGATCCGCGACGGATCCTCAGCCTGATTTATCACTTTTCTGATGCTGGTGACTGCGGTGATTACCGCTGGCAAGGTTTTCGGCGTCATGCCCTTTGTTTGTGTATGCTATCTCACTTTTTGCTTGCCCCAGGCTTCAGGGAGTCTAGCATTTGTCTGATTGAAGTTGCCCAAGGCTTGAAAGAGGGCAAGAGCTGCATTGCCATGACATTGGCTGAGACATTGATGGGCTTGGATGCTTTCTATCGCTGGGAAATGACCAGATTTGTGGGGAGTCCACTACTTCTGCAGGTAATGTTTCCCACCCTGCCTCACATATACATTGCTCACATCATTCGACCCTCAGGCTCGATTTTTCTCTCAAAACCCTTTTTCTCACATTTCTCTCAACTTACACCTCTCTATTATTTATTCTCTCATTTTCCATCACTCCCTAGGTGTGGTTGATGGACAAGTTGCAGGTTGTGGACTCTTGCCCAGCATATTCAGCTCGCGGCTACTTCTTCTGGCGACGTCTAATCAATGCCCTTGATGAGGGATGGTGGTTCGACTGGATGTGCAGTTTGTCCGTAGACCGTATTGCTTGGTGTTGTCCTTGGCTCAATCTACCGGCAATGAGCTACAGCATGTCCCGGCAGACCGGGATTCAGTTGATTGGCCTGACACACTACGTGTTCTACTTTCCCTTCCGGTTCCAGCACCAGTTCGGCCATGATCAGATTTGCCCAGCAGGGGGGATAGAGTACCCAGCTGCATTTCCGGTCCGAGGCGCACAGCTAGCTCGGTACGGCATGGCATGGAGGACGAGAGAGCTTCTGGCCCCTGCTCCCACTTTCAGTTACACCCTTTCTATTGAGTGTATAGATTGGCTCAATGAAGAGGCACAGATTGGGCCCAGCTTGGCATCAGAGGCTTCGACCAGCTCTGGGAGAGGATGCGGGAACACTTGACTATGCCCCAGATTTATTTGCCTTAATCAGAACTTTCAAGTTTTCTTAATGAATGTAATGACAAGCAACCTCAATTTTGTATTCAAGAGCGGGAGAACTCTGTATTGAAATCAATAAAATTGAAAGTTGTGGGTACTGAAAATTTTCCGTTTGGTCCAAAAAATGGTCTAAGTCGTAAAAAGATTAATTTGAGCAAAATCAACTTTTATTAAAACTTTTCAAAACCATTTTCGATATGGATCAGAACTGGACACGCTTGAGATCTGTCACTGAGATGTACAACCTTGGATCCCGGCAACTGGAAAGCTGCCCCTAGTCGGAATAGCGCTGTACCGGAGATCACAACCGAAGCTCTTGAATGTAGAATAGACAAAGATGACCAAACATGATCACATGGACAAAGTTGATCGGGGAAGTGTTTATGGCTGGACTTCAGAATGAAGTTGCCTACGTATCCCAAAGATGAGAATCAAGCATTACGTAGTTCGGCTCAGGTTCACTCGTGTATTAACCCTCACCTTTTACGCTCTAACTTTTGCCAAGGCCGCCCTTTGCGGGTTTTCAACCTTGTGAGCTCAATTTCTATAATTTTAAATTTTTTGTGCTCTAACTTTTGCCTAGGTCGCCCTTTCGGGTTTTCAGCCTAGCGAGCCTCTCAGGGATAATATTTCTTCAATTTGTCCATGTTGATCGGCTGTGAGAACTCTAGGCCATCTAGGTCCATCAGAACGACAGCTCCACCCGACCAAATAGACTTAATGATGTAGGGACCAGTCCAATTGGGTCTGAACTTGCCTCTGGGGTCATGGATGGGAGCTCGGCTGTCTTTGAGCACCAAATCTCATTCCTTCAAATTTCTGGACTTAACCTTCTTATTGAAAGCCCTGGCGATTCTTCGTTGATAACCTTGAACATGGTACAGTGCTTTCAGCCTTCTCTTATTAAAGAGCATGAGTTCCTCAAATTTGCTCTGCTGCCAATCCGCCTCAGCTATCTGACACTCAGCCAGTACTTGTAATGACGGAACCTCAATTTCGATAGGTAGAACGATCTCCATCCCATAAACCAATGAATACGGAGTCGCTCCAGTAGAATTTTTAATTGAAGTCCGGTAGCCCCACAGAGCAAATGACAACTTATCTGGCCAGTCCCGGTAGGTTTCCACCATCTTCTGTAAAATACGCTTGATGTTCTTGTTGGCAGCCTCAACTGCTCCGTTGGTCTGCGGCCGATATGTAGATGACTTGTGAAAAGCCACATTGTATTTCTCCAACAAGTCAGTCACTTCCTTCTTGAAGTAGGAACTATTATCTGAGATAATCTCGTTCGGGACCTCATAGCGACAGATGATGTTGTTCCTAATAAACTTTGCAACGTGCGATGCCTTCAACACCGCATAAGATTGGGCCTTAACCCACTTTGTGAAATAGTCTATCGCGACCAGAATGAACTCATGCCCATTGGACCCCTTTGGAGTGACAACCCCGATCACATCGATTCCCCAAACTGAAAATGGCCATGGTGAAGTCATATTGTATAGCTTCGACGGCGGGATGTTCATGCGGTTTGCATAGATTTGACATTTGTGGCATCGCCGAACAAAGCTGATACAATCCTCCTCCAAGGTGGACCAGTAGTAACCTTGTCTGAGGATTTTCTGGGCCAACATCACCCCGTTCATGTGCGCTCCGCACTCTCCTCCATGGATGGCCTCCATTGGGCACTTCGACTCTTCAGCCTTAACACACAGCTTATGCATTCTTAGATGACCTCTCTTATACAGTTTTCCCCCGCAGATGATGAACTGAGCAGCCATTTTTTGGATTGCCCTCTTGTCTTTGGCATTTGCCCCTGGTGGATACGCTTCTTTCTCCAAGAAGTTCCAGACATTGTAATACCAGGGGTTCTCATCTTGAACCTCTTCTATGGCAGCAATCGACTCGTAGGCCAGTGCAAACTTCTGGTCAATGATAATTGGACGCATCCGGACTCCAAAAGGGATGTCTATCATAGAAGATAGAGTTGCTAATGAATCTGTGAACCTGTTGTTTTCTCTTAATAGATGAGCGAAGTTCAGTTTCTCAAACCGAGGAATCAGCAAGTCCAAGGTCTGGTGGTAAATTCTCATCTTTTCTTCTTTGACTTTCCAATCTCCTTTAGCTTGAGATACAACAAGGTTCGAGTCCCTGATGACGTCCAACCGTTTTGCCCCTAGTTCTAGGGCGGCTTCTAAACCAGCAATGCATGCTTCATACTTTCCTTCGTTGTTCGAGACTTTGAACCGTAGTTTAAATGCTAGAGGGATACGGGAATTGTCAGGTGCTATCAGCAACACCCCTATCCCATACCCGTACTGGTTTGACACTCCGTCAAAATACATCGTCCAAAACTCATCTTCGATATGAAAAATAGCCTCGTCTGGGAATAAGTACTCAACTACTTCATCCTCCTCAATTGGGTGATCGGCTAGGAATTCCGCTACCGCTCTCCTATTTACCGACTTGCGAGTCACATAATTCAGATCGAATTCGGAAAGCAGAAGCAACTAATGAGCCAGCCTACCCGTAAGTGCTGGTTTCTCGAAGAGATATTTAATGGGATCTAATCTTGAAACCAACATTACAAAGTGAGCTAACAGGTAGTGCCGCAACTTCTTGGTAGCCCACACCAAGGCTAAGCAAGCCTTTTCCAGCGGAGTCTAACGGGTTTCGTAATCCAGCATCTTCTTGCTCAGGTAGTAGATAGCTCTCTCCACCTTGTCCTTGGACTCCTGTGCAAGCATGCAGTCCATTGTAATTTCAGTTACTGAAAGGTACAAAATCAACGGTTTCCCCGGCTCCAGCGGTGACAACACAGGTGGGTTCTGTAAGTATTGTTTGATCTGTTCAAAAGTTGTTTGGCATCGTCCGTCCCATTGGAACTTCTTTCCTTTCTTTAGGAGACCAAAAAGTGGTTCACAAGTCAAGGTTAGTTTTGAAATAAACTGTCTTATGAATTGCACTTTACCCAGAAAGCCTCTCACCTCCTTTTCAGTCCTCGGTGGTGGCATTTCTAACATGGCCTTGATTTTGGAAGGGTCGACTTCGATACCTCTCTGTGTAATTAAGAACCCCAGCATTTTCCCTGCTGTAACACCAAACGTACACTTCTGAGGATTCAACCGCAGCCGATATTCCCTGATCCGTTGGAAGAATTTCTGCAAGGCGGTGTAGTGGCCCTCTCTTTCTTTGGACTTGACAATCACGTCGTCCACGTACACCTCAACCTCTTTGTGGATCATGTCATGTAATATCGTGGTTGCGGCCCTTTGATATGTAGCTCCAGCATTCTTCAACCCAAATGGCATTACTCTATAGCAATAAGTCCCCCACGGAGTGGTGAAAGCAGTCTTCTCCGGGTCTTCGAGTGCTATTACAATCTGGTTGTAGCCTGAAAAGCCATCCATGAACGAAAGCAAAGCATGCCCCACTGTGAAGTCCACTAACTCGTCGATATACGGTAAAGGAAAGTCGTCCTTCGGACTGGCTCTGTTCAAATCCTTGAAATCCACGCATACCCGAATCATGCCATCCTTCTTTGGCACCGGAACGATGTTGGCCAACCAAGTTGGGTACTCAGATACTAGCAGGAACCCTGCGTCAATTTGCTTGGTGACCTTTTCTTTAATCTTGAGAGCCCAATCCGGGCGGATCCTTCTGAGTTTCTGTTTAACGGGTCGGGCCTCGGGGTCAAGAGGGATCCGGTGCTGTACAATCTCAGGATCGATCCCAAGCATGTCTTCGTAGGACCACGCGAAAACATCTTTGAAATCTTTTAATAAAGTGACTAAGCGCTCGTGTTCCTCCGAAGACAACGTGGACCCGATCTGGACTAGCTGCGGGTCCTTCTTAGTACCAATATTAACTGTAGTGATTTCATCAACTAAGGGTTTAACAAATCTCTTATGCTCTTGATCAATTAAATGTTGTAAAACTGGAGGAATTTCTTCCTCGTCGTTTTTAACAAAATTTTGAAAGTCCTGATTAATACAATAAATCAACGGCACAGAAAAGTACTCATAAGCCACAGCCATTCCATTCTCATTAATTACTTCTAAATCGCCCGATTCTTCTGTTACAACAGACTCAAAAAAAAAAAAAAAAACAACCTAGACAGGACTGTGGCATCCGGGTTGTCACCCCCAGGAATACCGGACTCAGACTTAGATGAACTGGAACTTGATTCTGACTCCATAGACTCGGTGGAATTAGATTTCAGCTCACTACCTGACCCGGTGTTTCTCGATAAAAATCCCTCCTCGTACTGCCAGATGCAGGAGGGTGCGATGGATGCATCCAAAATGTTTGAAGGTGGGCTCGCAGCCGTTTCATTCCCGATCATGGACACCGAGAAGTTATCCCCCAAGCACTTCTGTACGATCGGAGGATCTGAAAGTAGACAAGCCAGCGCTACCCCCACTTCAATTTCAGTGTTCTCAGAATCCACTTTCTCATTCTGTTCAACCTCAGCTGATGGGTCTGCTTGCTCCTCGGCAATATCATCCCCGGATAACTGCAGGTCAAAGAAGATCTCAAACTCTGGCAAGCGACGCTTCTCTACATTCAACCATGGCTCTGGGAAGCCGTAGAATGGAAAATCCTCCCCCTCCCGGACAAAGCGTCCGTTTAGGGTACCATGGATGGGTCGGTGCATTAATTCATAAGGCTTCCCTGCTTGCTTTGCTCTGGCTCTCTCAGCTATCTGCTTGCCTTTCCTCACCTAATCCTCTTTTGTAGGCAGATAACCCAAGCCAAAGGTATGCGGGTTGTGTGGCACTTCGGCTGATACTGCAATGCCCTTCCAGCCACTCTTCCCTAATCCCATCCCAGGGATGTGTTGGAGCTTATTCATGAGGTACACTAACTGTGCGCTAACATACAACCCCTCATCAACAGCTAAGATGTTCTGTACAACCCGGACCTCGGCTAGGGTAAATTCGGATAGGAACACATCCTCCATGCCATGCTCGATTTCCAAAACCGGTGTAGACACTTATGGCGGCAGATGTATTGACGAATTCCCAAAAACAATAGCCACCCCCTTCCCGTGGGGGTATTTCAACATCCGATGCAGTGTGGAAGAGACTGCCTTCACCTGGTGCTGCCACGGCCACCCTAGGAGTAGATTGAAGGTTGCAGGAATGTCTAAGACATGAAAGTCAATCTCGTGTTGTCCTGGACCAACCTGGGTTTGAATTTTCACAGTCTCCATCACCTCTCTGCCTGTGTTATCATATGCCCTTATCATCTAGGCTGTTGGCACAAAGTCCGCAGGCTTCAGCCCGATTGCATATGCCGTCCTTGATGGGCACACGTTAATAACGGATCCTGTGTTGACTAGAACCACCGATATCCATTTGCTTCTACATTCCACAGAGATGTAGAGTGGTTTGTTATGATTCGCGCCCTTAGGCGGTAGTTCCTTGTCGGAAAAGGTCAACATCGGGGAAGCCCCTCCTGGAAAAACCAATCCCACCAGCTGTTCAGGTGTGGTGTCTATTGAGAGTTTGGCTTTGTCCATTGCTGATAGGATAGCTTGTCTTTGAACAAGTGAAGCCATAAGCAGTCCCCAGATGGAGATGTCTACATGTATCTTTTTCAACAGCTACAGCACGGCCTCTTCTTCAAGTAGTTTCTCTTTCTACTTCTCCACCTCCTTGTCCTTTCCGGATGCCTCTGGTTGATCTAGGTGTGGGGGCTTGAAATACCGCCCACTCCTAGTCATATGGTCAACTTCACCAATATACCAAGCATTATCTGGTTGGTTATTCCCCCAGTCCTCATCGGTGTGGGCAAGACATAGGTCATCGTCTTCCCATCACATTCCATTGGCAGCCGACAGACATCTGTCCGGCTCTGTTACAACTGTCCTTGTACGCATAGCTCCTTCCGTCCATGTGCTCGTAGTACGATTTGTTTTTGTGCACACAGCACGTTCAGTCCCCACAGGAGCTTTGGCCTTTCTGGCTCTCTCAGAATTTTCGATCCCTTCCCCTTCAAAATGTTCCAATGTAGCCTGCTTTTCAACCTTTCCTGTATTCAAGACGCCCAAATCCCGAGCAAAATTCTTGGTACCGGCGCTCTTCGGCAATGTATTCTGATTTCTGGCCCTTCCGGCCACAGCTGATGTCCTTGTCCCTGACATGCCCTGTTCTGGCTGAGATTCTTTAACAATATCCGGTTGGTCATCAAGCCACCCTGTAACCTCTGCTGACCCATCAAAATCAAACCAGTTGATTGTCATGTCTGCTGGATCTTGTTCGTTGAAAAACTGAAGGTTAGCAATGTCCTCTTCCAAATTCGCTAAGTCATCTAGCCTCTGATTAAGTCCATCTTCCCGTACTACGCAAATCTCTGCCTTCGTTGGCAATCCCACATTCGGCCTGTCTTGGCCCACTGACGTAATGTAGCTACCGGATTGTATACCTCCTTAGCAAAGCTCCTAAATTTCTCAGACCCTGAATCACTAGTCCCACTTTCCCCCGAAGTCATCCCTGTTCTATCTTCGATAGCCACCACCATTAGTTTAGGTTGGGTTCGGGAGATGTCTAACATGCACAAGTCAGTGCTGTCAGGAATGAACACCTCCGGCTTGGGTAGGTGAGAAGGGGTGATATATATGCTAGGGTCGTATGACACGACCCCAGTTTGGATTGAGTTGATGTGTTTGGGAGGTGGAGCTTGGTTATGTGGTAGGAGAGGGTTGGTTGTGACGTTCGGCTTCTCCGGAGGCACGATCATCCTGTTGTCCACGAGATCCTGAATCTCGTGACGCAATCTAAAGCAATGGTCGGTGTCATGACCGTGTTGCTGGTGAAAGGCACAATATTTGGCTGGGTTATGAAAAGGGGGAAGTGTTTCTGGCAATGGCCACGGCTCTAGGGCCTTCAAGTCCCCTTTCTTGATTAAAACCCCCAGAGCTTTGGACAGGGGCATGTATAATGAGGTGAAGGTTCTTTGGCCTCGAGGTTGGTACTTGGTTGTTTGTGAGTTGCTTCTGGACGCACCGGTGAATGGTATAGCTGTAAGGGTTCTTGCGGGGGTGGTGGTGACCATGCTTACTTCTGAGGCTCTAGCAGTTGCAGCACTGCTCGTGCTTGCATTGGTGTTGCGGTTGAAGGTTCTCCTGGGCTGCTTTCTGTCATTGTCAATCAGACCTTGTTTCAGAGCGTCCTCGATCTGCACTCCAATCTCATATAGATCTCCAAAAGTGAGGAGAGGGAAGACGATCATCTTTTGCATGAGCTTGGGCTGGAGGTTGCACACAACCATCCGTATTTGATCTTTGTCAGTTTGCCTAATGGTCATCATCGAGGCCTTGGCCCTCCAACGAGTTACGAAGTCAAAAAAGCTCTCCTTTGGCTCCTGTTTAGTCGTCTCAAGATCACGAGTTGTGATCTCGATCTGTGTGTTGTAGGAGTATTGAGCTACGAAGGCCTCGGCCATCTCCTCCCAGTTCCTCTTGACGGAATCTTCCAATTTTGCATACCAAATGGCTGCTACACCCGACAAGGTCCGGCCGAACAAAGAAAGCTTCTGTAATCTGGTGAGGCCCATCGGCCTTAGTATGTCCGAAAACAGCCGCAAATGCACCATGGGATCCCCAGATCCGTCAAAGCGGTTAATATGTGGCATCTTAAACCAGTCCGACAAAGTTACGGCCGCATCGGTATACCCGTCCTCAATGTCCGGAATGGACTTCACACCTTGAGATTTCTTGAACAGCTTCTCAAGCTTGCTCACTTTTAATGCCATGGGGTCCACCTCGAACTCGAAGGGAGAATCTGGTAGATTGATAGGCGTGGGTGCCTTGGATAGTTGAGGTAGAATCAGGGGCAGAGGTGGCCCCATTGGGATGTCTGTATCCTCCTGGACATTCTGGCCATTCGCTGTCTCCCGGGTATTGAGACTCTTGGTGGGGGAGGAGTTTGGTGTGAAGCAGATGGTTCGGTTTGCTGTTGTAGCCTGGCAATTAACTTTGCCTGTTGAGCCATGACCTCAGCTTGTTGTTTGGCAAATTCTGCTTGACGAACAGTGTCCTGCTGCATAGTTTTCATGCTTTCATGGAGTTGACGCATCATTTCCTCCATTCCTGTTATACTACCCTGATCTAACTAAACCGCCGGTATATCCGCCTCTATAGTAGACTTGGAAATCTCAACCTGACTGCTCAAGGACCACAGATCTGGGAACAGCGGTATCGATACACTATGCCTCACTGACCTCCGTCTGGCAACTGGGGATAAAGAGTAGAACATTGGTTGTCCGTCTATCAGATCCTCAGATCGATGGAGTTTGCGACCTCTAGTCCAGAGTGCTTGGGGAATATCTGCTTGGTCGGAAGCAATTGTGCTAAACTACCTAACAAAAAGATAAATAAAGCATAATAAGGAAACAAAAAAACGGACAGCATAACAGTTTAAATAAAGACAACACACAGTTGGCAAACATATGCTGAATGAACCGTTCTCAAACACTGATCACTGTTTTCGAATTACTGCCCCAAATCTGAATCTGATACCAGCGGATATAACTGATTCTCAAAACACTGATGCCCTCAGGCCTGATGCCCAGACTTGCAAACTGATACATGCATTCTTATAGAGACGCATTCTAAAAGCACATAGCAAGCAAGTGAGAGCCAAAACACCCCTATGAAGGGGTAGGGTTTCCCTGTCCTATTTTGTCAGGAGCTAGGGTTTCATTACGCACACAACAGTTTCAAACAACCTATAATCGGGTAAGCAACCTGTCCTAGTTTGGAATGGTCACTATGGATTCCGAATATGCACCAGGTTGAATGGTCAAAAAAAGGGTGCCCCGGTAAAAAAATGGGGTTTGTGTTCCCATCGTGGCAGAGCCCGTAACCGGTCAGCCTTTTGGCACGCTTCTTAAAGCGAGCCTCCGACAAACCGTTCAGGAATAGCAAAGAGCAAACACGGTGTCCTAGGCGCACCAATGCAAATGCAATGCAAAGAGACACATAAGTGTAATCAAAACAAGATATTATGAGTTCGAGTCAAGTTCTCTAACTCCCCAGCGGAGTCACCAGAAACTATAGACGTCCCCGAACGTCCCTGGAAAATCCTGTTTTGTTTATTGGGCTCACTACAGTTCGGACTCAATGTCACGGTTCTTAATCTGATGTCGCAAAGTGCAATACGAGATTGATAAATCACAAAGAGTCCAAATCCGGCAAATCGTTTTAAAAAACTGATTTTTAGAAAGAAGTGCCAAACATGGACTACTTTGCCAGATACAGAGTCTCCACCTAAATATTTTATTTTAGGGGAATTTAGGAAACCCTGACTCGTGTCTAAGGCCACGTGCCCGTCATCACCAAAGTTGCCTCGGCTCGGGAACTTGGGTACGATTGGGGAAGGTCATACAATGAGCACCCCCGCTTGCCTGATCAAAGATCGGCCACTACTAAACATGATATCTCGATTTTGAAAACATATGTGCTCTTATTCTGGTTTATTAGCCTAGAATTGCTACGTGGTGCGCATAGCATACAAGTATAGACTGGATCGTCTAAGTTGGAACAAAACATCTCATGTTTGTTTTTGAAAGCGGTTTGCTACTTGCAAGTAGGCTAAAATACGGATTTTGCCACCCTCAAGTGGGTTTAGAAAACATGGTGATTTGCTACTCTCAAGTGGGCTTAAAACTCGCAATCGATGAATTGTTCCAATTTAAATAATCCAACCTTCACCCACAGGCATTCAGGCAGGTATATCACATAAGCAGTTAGCCTCATGGCAAGCATGCTATCATGGCAGTCACTCACATACATGGAAGGATGCTAAAGCATAAACACTTACCGAGTACTCCGAGCCAAAACAAAAGCTATGTTAGAAATCAATACATGATCCTAGTTCATGTTTAAGATGGCTAATGCAACACATGCAAAATGCAACTAAGATAGGCTCGGCTATTCTAAGATGGCATATGAGATACAACAGATAACATGTATTTAACTCGAAATTAAAATACAATGCAGTTAGTATGATGCGCCGAGCCCGGTGCATGCAAGATAGATGAATTAATGCAAACATGTGAAGCATAAGGATGCTAATTGAAACATGCCCTAAAACTAACCATCGTACGCTAGTAAATAAAAGGGAGAAAGACGTGGGGTTGGAAGACATGCAGCACACACACGCACACTTATTACAAAATTCGCCTTCTCGACGGAGGGTCCGAATAAATAATACAAAACCAACTAGCTAACCTAAGCTAATCTAATTAAACTAGTTATTACACAACGAAATGAATAATAAGCTACAGCTAATTATTACACAACATTAACTAAGTAAGCAATCTAAATGAGCATACAAACTAAAAGAATGTGGGCTGCCTTAGCTCTACTTTGAATGACAAAGGACGCATGCATGCTTGAATTGCCTTGTTCGGAAACCCCTCGCGACGCTCCAACTCGCCTTTGTTTGCAATTGATCTCAGAAACTTGCACAAAGCTCCAGAGAGATGAAACTCCACCCTGGGAATCTGTGGGAAGGCTGCCGACCAGCTTATAGGCATGGGAGACCAACTACTGACCACCTTTTGTGGTGGAAACCAAAAAAGTGGTCGGCCTGCCAGTAAATCTGGTCGGCCGACCAGTTTCCTCTCTTGGTTTCTAGTTTTCTGCAACAAAAGGAAATAGAGAGGCACGACAAAGTATTTGTAACACATGTGTGCACGACCACTCTCCCCATCATTGCATAAGCTCAAGGGAGTGTAGTCCTCGACCCTCGGGCCACCAATCACGCATTTCGATGCATGATGGCTGAGGAGCTAAATTGCACAACTCAATGTGAAATGAATACACATACAAGCACCTAAAGCCAACAACTCCATCATGGGTAGTCAAGAATGTCGGCGACCGGGAATCGAGGCACGTTTCGTCACTTTGAGTACGAGATGTCCCTCGTTTCCCGTGTTCGGACTAACTCCTATTCCAAACACAATGCAACACATAACATGGCATGCACCAATGCGACTCTAGCATGCAATCTCAATGCAATGCAACTAAGTCATGCAAACATGCAAAGGATAACATGCAAACATGCAACTAACATGCACAATGCTATGAACTAACAATGGCATACTCAATGCACATGACACTTAGCATACACAATGCACATAGAAATTATCATACACAATGAGATGAACAAGGCATGCACAATGCAATGATCAATCATGTGACAACGTGGCATACTCAATGCTATGAACTACAATGGCATACTCGATGCAAAATGGACTTAAACCAAAATGGGTGGGCCTCAGCCACACCCAAATCAGCGGCCAAAGATGATGAAAAGAAGGCTCCAAAACTCATACGAACATGCCCAATGCAATGGCCCCAAGCCTAAGGCATAAAACACAACTATGATGAAATATGGAGTGCAAGGACACATGTTCCATCTCTGAAATGGCATGCAAAATGACTCCAAATGATGTAAACAACTCACACAATGCATGTCGAATGGCCCAAGCACCAAAACTAGTGAAGTGTATTACACTATAGGCATGCAAGGCAATGCTCAAATGGCCAAACCAACTCCAAACAGACCCTATGCAGACCAGAATAGGGGCAAAAGTGAACTAACATGATGGCTTGAAAGGCACAAAAATGAAGCTCATGCAATGGCTCACAAATGGGGTATAATGATGCAACTCTCAAGCACATTGAAAGAGTGACAAACATGAGAATATGGCCAAGAAATAAGCTCTAAAATAACATTCTTCATAATGCCAAAACATGCAAATACCTCAAGTTAAGCATGCAATGGACCTCAAAAACTCAAAGCTAAGCAAGGCTATTACACTACAAGCATGCATGGCAAGCATCATTCAACCAAGAGGCCTCAAAACGGAGCTAAGGCAGCCCAAAATATGAACAAAATCAGTTTGGATCAAGGCCAAAATATGCTAGAATAGAGGGCCAAAACATCATGCATTCTAAGCTAGTAAACATGGTTTACACTACAAGCATATGAAGCATGTGAAAGGCTACCAAACCAGCCAAAAATAGAGTCATGGCATGCCAAATGATGACCAAAAACCCACTGAAATATGACCAACACATTCAAGAATGACATGCTACTTTGATAAGTCATGAAAGGGATTATTCTACACATGCAAGAGGCAAACACAAGATGACCAAACCAGCTATACATAGAGTCTAGGCAGGTCCCAAAAGTCACCAAAAAGGGCTTGAACCAAGCCTTGGAAGTATGAAAGTATGTGCTCCTTTGAAAGGCCAAAAATGCAAACAAACAAGGCCAAAAGAGAGAGGGTCTCTATAACGCCCTCAAAATAATAATATTAAACCCATCTATATAGGGACATGCATTGATACATAAAGGTTCACATTCATCTATTCACCAGGGTATTTCATTACAACAGTATTACATGTTTACAACACAAAAGCAAATGCCCTGCGGGCTTACAACTTTTCAAGTTAACACTTGGTTACAAAAGAGAGTGCTAACTCAATTACACCTTAAGCCCTTGGCTTGAAACTATATGTAATGCAATCAAGGAAAACAAGACAGCCAAAATATGTCCGCCTCTAGCCTCCCAAGCTATGTCCTTAGAGGTGGCATGCTACCTGTACCTGAAAATGATGTCCCCATATAGGGTGAGCCACAGCCTAGTAGAAATATACTAAACCAACTATGAACAATGACTAAGAGATTAGCAACTGATAGATGGTCAACACTTACACTTCCATTTACATCTTATTACAATTCCATGACGATCAAGTCTAGGTTACAATTCACCTTCCATTTCTTATTCAACTTTGAGTTTGAAAACAAGGTTCAGTACTCTGGCCAAAACATTTGATGAGATTATAGTTCATCACTAGAACATTTTCGAAATTCAAGGTGGATACACATTTTTGGTATTGTATCAATAATATATAAACTACTTCCATACTTCACAAACGATGATGATATACATTTTAGTGCTATATCAAATCAAACAAACTTTTTAATAGATAAGCATATGAGCTATATCACTACTACAACAGATAAGCATATGAGCTATATCAATACTTCAACAGATAAGCATATGAGCTATATCAATACTTCAACAGATAAGCATATGAGCTGTATCAACATTCTAATAGATAAGCATATGAGCTGTATCAACACTTCAATAGATAAGCATATGAGCTGTATCAACACTTCAATAGATAAGCATATGATCTGTATCAACACTTCAATGGGAGAGCATATGAGCTGCATCCCTGGGTCCATTCCCCATCTTCCCTTAACCATTAACCGGTTTAAAGGTACATCCCCCATCTTCCCCTAAACCGTGGAGTACATCCCCCATCTCCTCCCATACACAAGTAATGCATATAAACACAGAATCACATAAGCAATCAATCAATACATAAAGTTAATGTATTCTGTCAACTGTCTACACATAATGCATATAAACACACTGGCCATATGCACAATCAACCAACGCATAAAGTTAATGTATTCCATCAACTGTCTATGCATAATGCATATAAACACATTAGTCATATGCACAATCAACCAATACATAAAGTTAATGTATTCTATCAACCGTCATACTCTATGACACATCCAATTGATTAGTTTTAGTTTGCCTAATCATCATGCATTGTCTATAACAATCAACACTACCCTCCACCGGTAGCCCAAAGCAATTATTTCTAAGCAGGAAATAAATGCACACTGGCCATATGCACAATCAACCAACGCATAAAGTTAATGTATTCCATCAACTGTCTATGCATAATGCATATAAACACATTAGTCATATGCACAATCAACCAATACATAAAGTTAATGTATTCTATCAACCGTCATACTCTATGACACATCCAATTGATTAGTTTTAGTTTGCCTAATCATCATGCATTGTCTATAACAATCAACACTACCCTCCACCGGTAGCCCAAAGCAATTATTTCTAAGCAGGAAATAAATGCACAAGTGGATAATATATCAACATTTCAACTAAATGAGCAATAAAAGATTTGACTACACTCTTTAGTCCCATACGTTCCCAATTTCAGCATTCTCAATTCAATTCCTTGTTTTCTTCAATTACTTATATGCATTAATTAATTAAACCAATTAAGGAAAATTACCATAATTCACAAAACAACCCTAAGGTTCCATTTCCATCAATGTCCCAACATTAATCTCATTTCTCTATGCCTAACATGCATATAGGTTTATATATTTAAAACCCTAACTTTTGTAAAATTACACAAAGGCCCAAACTTTCTCAAAATTACCCAACAACCCCCAACATATCAAAATGCTAAAATTCAAAGACAAAGCTCATAAGATGGAGTAGGTTATGTAACAACCCTCACCTTACCCTTGTCTTACTTGCATACATTTCTGCATGATCTTGCCTTGTTTTAATAATTGGAAGGATTTGTTTGCCTTGTTTTGTTAGTATTACTTGCGTGATCTTGTCCTTCGTTCGGTGTGTGCGTAGCCGAGGTCATCTTGAGCTTAGTCCGCCTTTGAACCTTGTACTTAGATTTGTTTTGAGATCTTGTTCAACCCCATCTTCACCTCGGGCATTCATTGCCGAGATGTTTTGCACTTAGTGAACCTTGTCCGCAGGCAGGTATGGCCTAGGCCGAGATGTGGCACACCCCGGTCAAGGTGTGGCACAGCTTAGTCAAGTGTCGTCCTCCCTAGCCGATGTTTTGTTATCCTGTTGCTGGATCCTTGATTTGAGCCGATGTCATCTTATTGCCGATGTGTCTTACCCGAGCTTGCTGCATACGCTTTGTCAGAGACTTGTCTTGTCTATCAATCACCTTTTCGAGTTGAACCAACCCGGCAGCGCCACGTGTCCGAGCTGATTGTTAAGACAGCCGGCAGACTTAGAACGAGTCATTTTGGTCTCAAATCTTTGTTTTAGAGAGAGAAGCTCTAGAGAGGAGGAAGAAGGGTTCTTGAGTGAGAATAGTCTTCCAAACTTGATCTTCGTGGCTTGAACCGTTAGATTCGAGCTTTGGGGTAAGATTCTTGATCTACTTTGAATGTTGTTATGGATTATCTAGCTGCATTGCATGATCGGATCTGTTTTGCATGTCATGCATTGTTTTGAAGTTGGTTTTGGAAAGAGAAAATGGTTTTCATGTGTTCTTGAAGAAAGTCTCGTTTTGATCCGAAAGTTGGAACGAAAACCATGTTTTTGTGTTTGTTCTTGCATGACTTTCTTGAATGGGTACCCAGGTCCATATTTTGAACTCTTGGCATGAAAACTCAGATTTTTGTAACAAGTTGTGAGCTTGCATCCATCTTTCAAATGATCATGTTCTTCATATTCTTCAAAGGAAAACCCAGGTTTTTCCTGACTTTGTTTAGCGGGACCTCGGCATAGTCCTGGACGGTACCCAGTGTGTTTTCATGAAACGGGAGCAGTGATTAAGCTTCCAGCTTGTTTTGCTTTGTCTTTGACTTGGATCTGGCAAGAATGCCGAGATCATTTGCATGTATATAGAGCTTGCTTTGAGAATGTGACTTGCCTTATGATTGTAGGTCCTTGATATTTGCTTTGAGTCTACACCTGAAGAACTAGGTGAGTGGTATTATTGATAAAGCTATGTTATACTTGTTTTGATAAATCTTGCTTGCCTTGTTTTGACAAAAGTATTTTGTTAAGCATGAATAAATAGCTCTTGTTTTGATGTGTCAAGTATACTCCTTGTTTTGATGCCATCTTTGAAAAGGATACGGTCCTTGTTAAATCGGGCTACGGGCCTAAGTAACACAAGTCCCTTGTACTGGAGGACTCTAAACTTTCGCGGTACCAAGTGCACAAGTCCCTTGTATTGGAGGACTCTAAACTTTCGCAGTACTATGTGTAAAAGGATACGGTCCTTTCTTGAAAAGATTTCTATGTTAAATCGGGCAACGGGCCTAAGTAACACAAGTCCCTTGTGCTGGAGGACTATAAACTTTCGCAGTACCTTTGACCAAACGATTACGGATCGTACAGCCCTTAATACTTGATTGATGAATACGGTTCATCCCTTGCTTCGCCGATGTTATGATACTTGACTGATGAATACGGTTCATTCCTTGCTACGCCGATGTTATGATACTGGATGATGAATACGGTTCATCCCTTGCTTCGCCGATGTTATGATACTTGACTGATGAATGCGGTTCATTCCTTGCTACGCCGATGTTATGATACTGGATGATGAATACGGTTCATCCCTTGCTTCGCCGATGTTATGATACTTGACTGATGAATACGGTTCATTCCTTGCTACGCCGATGTTATGATACTGGATGATGAATACGGTTCATCCCTTGTTTTGCCTATGTCAGTAAACATCTTTGGATACTTGTAATATTTGATTGATGAATACGGTTCATCCCTCGTCTTGCTAAAGTTTGATGTGTTTCGTTTTGAAGGACCTCGGCTATATTCATGCAAAACCTTTATTATTAGTACCATTCACTGAGTATTTGTACTCACCCCTCTATATATATGTAGGTGATGAGCAGGACGGCGGCTACGCCTAGATCGTTTTGGATGCTTGTTTTGGATTCGTACTTATGTCGGCTTTGCTTTTGTATTTACGTCGGCGATGCCCTGCTTTGCACGTCGGCAAATCTTGAAAATCATGCTTCTTGACTTGTATTAGCTGTATCTTGTGTATGTCGGCTCGAGAAGCCTTTTGATCAAGATGTAACATGTATTTTACCTTGTTGTATTCAAGTTGTAAAGTTAATTGGAATGTTTGGCATTGCTTTGATCTACGCACAGCTCTTATGGACCACTTGTATTTGATTTATTGCTTCCGCATTTGTGAGCCCCGTTCATTATACTCTGATTGTGTTAAGTTTTTGAAAGTTGGCCTTCGGTAATTACGGATTACTGGCCATCACGGCACCAAACTACTCGGGGCGGTTTGGGGTCGTGACAGGTTATCCCTACCTCGAATGATGGGACTCAACGAAGGAGATGAAGAAACGAAAATGCTCCAAATCCTGAAATTTTCAGATTAAAAGATAGCCCTCGACGATCAACACAACTTTTGTAAAGGCCCAAGGTGAGAAAACAACTCCTACTAGATCAATCCTAAGAGAGAAGTTAGGGTTTTAGTGAGAGGAACTCTCAAAATAGCTTTTTGAAAAAGTAAGAGAGAGAAAGGATGTTGAAAAGTGAACAAAAAGGTTGGATCTCGGCTTTATGTAAAAGTTTCCCCGCTCGAGCATCACTCACAGATCCCAGCTCGAGCGTCCAATCCCCCGCTCGAACGGCGGATGCACGCTCCCAGAACTTTTACAGACATGGTGCCCGCTCGAGCGTCAAACTCCCCGCTCGAGCGTTAGACACAAACTCCCGCTCGAGTGGTCAATCCCCCGCTCGAGCGTCTACCACTGCAGACGAAAAATTGGATGGGTGATTTCCCCGCTCGAGCGCCAACACCCCCGCTCGAGCAGAAAAGCAACAACAGAGTCCCGCTCGAGCGTCAAAAGCACCACTCGAGCGGAGAGACCAAAAACTAGGCAAAGATTTTACGTTTTTAAAACACAACCAACTTATTCCCAACTTGCCCAACACAACCCAAAGCTCGAACACAAAGAGAAAGGGATAGAAAGAGGATAAGACAACAGCACCCTTACGAAACCGAATCCGGATTACAGTTAAGCACGAAAGGGAAAACCGGGATCACTATAACAGGCCCTCGAAACCACATTCCAACCACTAAAAATCCGCTGGATTTTAGTGGCTAAAAGGCCAAGCAAAGATCAACACAAAGGTCTCATGGCATGACACAAAATAAGGCTAAATAGAGCATGCAAGAGGGTAGATAACCCTTAACACCAAAAGAGTCTCAAACAAACATGAAAAACACTTAAATATGAAGCTTTTTTCAGTTGACAACAAAGCCTAAATATGCATGCAAGTATGGCTAAGAGAATGATCAAGATAGAGCTTAAAAAGAGGGAAAATGAGTTACCCTTGAAGCTCAGCAAAACCAGCAAGTTTTGGGACCAAAAACCAACTCTTCAACTTCTGAAAATACCCTCCAAGAACCTCAGATCAATGGTGGAGGTGTATGGCTATGAGGTGTGGTGCAATAGGTCAAGAACAACACACTTTTGAACCCAAAATGTAGAGATATAGAGAGAGATATATATTTTTGCCTTAGCCAAATTTCAGAACCTGTGCAAAGGAGAGGGAGGGCCTCTCTTATAGAGGTTTGAAGCCAAAGCTTCCTGAAGAAGCTAAAATCTTGGATGCAAATCCTCTATACACGTGTATGGAGGATACAGTCTGTGCCTTCCAGTTGGCACAGCTGGCATCCGCACAATCTGACAAAACAAGAGGAAACCAGCCGACCAGAAAAGGTGGTCGGCCGACTACTTTCCCTGGTCGGCCGACCAGGGCAAGTGGTCTCCCAGATAAAAAGTGGTCAGCCAAGGGTATTGGTGGTCTCCACATTGAAAGCAAGCCAATGGTGGGGTGGGAAACCAATGTGGCCCAAAGACCAAGAAAACCAGCTTCCTGACTAGAAAATCGGCTGGCGGGGAGAAAAGTGGTTTCCAAGGAGAAAGCTAGTCTCCCACCCTTGTACCACCTTCCAAACAAGGAAAACAAGGTTCGTGCCAAGAACGAACCAACACGGGTGCAAAACGAGAGTTCGGGAGGCAAGACGCATGGCTGGGGGCCTCGAAAACTGGCTGTTGAGCACAAAAGTGACGTATGACCACAAAAGTGGTCTCCCGGGCCACAGTGTCCCTCTAGATAGAGGAAACAAGGTGTGTTCCAAAAAAAAACGTGCCGAACGGAGAATGTTAAGCGGTCTTGAACCGAGGCGCACAACCGACGGCTCCGAAAATCAGAAACTAGTCTCCAAACGGGAACAGTGGCCTGCGACCACGAAAAGTAGTCTACGACCACTGAGAGATGGTCTACAAGACCTCTCTCTCCCTTCGGGAAGAGAAAACAAGACTTAGTCCGCAGACCGAGTCAAAGTACAAAGAGTCCCGAGGTCTGGAGGTGAGGCTTTCAGCCAAGAACTTCGAAACCTCGAAACGAGCACAACATTCGCAATCACCGAGCGCTCAATCGATGACGTCTGAGTCTTAAGGTCGATCAAAAATAGGGTGTCTACACTCTTCCTTTTTAAGATGCTTCTGATTTCATTGAAATCTCCCCCAAGCACCAAGGTTTGCTAAACAACAACTTCAATCTAACCAAGTTATCCCGCACTTACTTTCTCCTCCCAATGTCATTTGGTCCATAGATATTTGATATAGTACAATCAAAACTGTTGTAAAAAGAACCTGATAGCATTATAAAATTCCTGCTACTGAACCCCATTTGATCTCTACCCCAGATTGATCTCACAAACTTCGCATCAACTGCTGATCTCATTGTTTCTTGTAATAATGCCATATCAACCTTTCTATCACAAAATAACTTTCTAATTTTCGTTCGTTTCTCAGGCCTTCCTAGCCTTCTTACATTCCAGGATAAAATTTTCATTAATAACAAATTTGGAACACCTACTCACTTGGGTTTGCTATTCAGCTAGTATCTTTACCCATTTTTCTTATCATTTCTCTGTCATTTGCTTCCAATTCCATTAACTTACTAATTACCTCTTCCTCTTTCCCTTCACAATCCACACCAAGGACATGACCAATTTGTAGTGTTGCTTCAGCCTCATTGAGTAGCACTCTTCCACTGTCTGATTCACTTGCCATTGAGAGTGATATTGCAGCCATCGCCGATCCGAACATAGCTCATTTTTTCAGATTTAACAAAGTTCCTGCAATGTTTTTACCCTTGTTAAAACTTCATTTTTTACTGAATTACTTTCTAAAGACCCCTTTAGCTATCTGCTTCCTACTAACACGCCTTTTCAGAGTTGATATTATAGATGCACCCTTGATTTCACTAGTTTTCCTTCTTGCACTTCGGGTTTGGGCTTCTTTTTCACAATCAAGTTGAGTAGATTCTTCTATACTAGACTGGGCTTTCAAATTACTAGGATCAAATGCTCTATGGGCTTGGGTTCTTACACTCTTGACTTTATGGGCCTTATTGAGATCAACCTCAAGATTAAGACCTGGCCTTGTTAATTCAGAGCCACTGAGACTTTTCATGAAACCTGGGGTATCATCCTTGACGTTTCGGTTCCCTCCATTTTGAACACCTTCAGGTAATCGAAACAAAGACAAGTAGTACACATGAAGATTTGATAGGACTGGCTTAATGAGTGTTAGCCTACCCCCTGTAGACGTCCCCCTGAACGTCCCGGGAGGGAATCCCCCGTTCTGTTCGTTTGTGGGTTTACTACAGTTCAGACTCAAATTGTCACGGTTCTTAATTTGATCTCACAATGTGCAATGCGAGATTGATAAATCACCAAAGAGTCCAAATCCGGCAAATCATTTTTGAAAACAGATTTTTTTAGAAAGAAGTGCCAGACATGGACTGCTTTGCCAGATATAGAGTCGCCACCTAAATATTTTTATAGGGGAATTTAGGAAACCCTGACTCGTTTGCCTAAGGCCATGTGTCCGTCATCACCAAAGTTGCCTCGGCTCGGGAACTTGGGTACGATTTGGGAAGGTCAGCTATGAGCACCCCCTCTCGCCCGATCAAAGATCGGCCTCTACTAACCATGATATCTAGTTTTGAAAACATTATGCATTCTTATTTCGATTAATTAGCTAATCTTACTATGTGATGCGTACGACACAAAAGTATAGACTAGATCGCCTAATTTGGAACAAAGCATCGCATATCCGTTTGTTTGGAAATCAGTTTGAAATTTGCTACTCGCAAGTAGGCTAAAACATGGATTTCAACGAGTTGTTCTAACTCAAACAATCCAACCTTCACCCACAGGCATTCAGGCAGATATATCACATAAGCATATAGCCACATGGTAAGCATGCTGTCATGTTAACATTCACACTCATGCGAGATGCTAAAGCATAAAACACTTATAGTGTACTCCAAGTCAAAACAATGAACATGTTAGCAATCAAATTTATGATCTAAGTCCATGTTAAATGGCTAATGCATCGCATACAAAATGCAATCTAGAATACGCTCGACTAATCTAAGAGTGGCATGTGGAATGCAACAAGTAACACGTATTCAAGTTGGATTTGAAATACTATGCAGTTAGTATGATGCGCCGAGCTCGGTGCATGCAATACAAATGAATGGATACATGCATGCATAGCATAAGGATGCTAAATTAAATATGTCCTAATACTAACCATCAAAAGCAGGTAAGTAAAAGGGAGAAAGAAGTGGGGGTTGGAAGACATGCACACACACACCCACACTTATTACATATTCGCCCTCGCTCGGAGGGACCAAAAGAATAATACAAATTAATGAACCTACAAGCTAATAAATTATTACAGACCACTTAACTAGTTAAGCAAATTAACTAAGCTAAGAAAGCAATAAAATAGCCTCGGGAAGAGGGTCCAATGCATGCGTGCTCGGGTTTGCTCAGAAATTCGTCGCTATGCACAAGCTGCCTCTATTTATCCTGCTCTGCTCTTCTGAAAATTGCAAAAGTCCCAAGGAACACTCTCTGAACACTGTGGAGCATCACCGACCAAGGGGAAACATCACCGACCATGGTAGAAGGGTCATTGACCAAATATTCAGCTCTTGGCCATCCATCATTGGTCGATCGGCACTTTATGAAGTGGACTGGCCATATTTATCTGCAGAATCCTATTTTGACAGCAGCAGAGGGCAAACATGGCATGGCAATGCATTTCAAGCAAATGTTTGCACAAACACCCTCCTTATCATGTTCATGACTCAAAGGAGGATGGTCCTCAACCCCCGGGCCACCAATCGCGTATTTCAATGCGTGATGGCCAAAGAGGCCAAGCTATGCATTTTGATGTCAAATGAAATGCAAACCAAATAAACACATAAGGCCCAACCTCTATCACTTGATCAAGAGACAAGGCATGCATGCTCAATGCAATGTAATGCAACCTAGACATGTGAGCTAAGTATGCAATCATGAGCATGAAAGCAAGTAATGTGTACTAAGCACACAACCTAAACAAACAAACATGCAAGGCATGTAACAACATGTGCAAGCTAACAAGCATGCAATATGCAATGCGAACATGCAAACATGCAAGACACGTAACATGTTAAGCAACCAAGACAAAAGGAAGAAAACATGCTAAATGCAATGTGATTCAAGCATGCAACACGTGCGATAGGCTAAGTATGCAACAACACACAAGGCGAGCATGCAACAACATGCAAAGGAGGGACTTACACCAAGATGGACAGCTCTCTACTAGGTCCAAAACAGTGGCCGAATGCTAAGGAAATGAAGGCCAAAACACATACAAACATGCATGCACATATGACCCAACTCTTAAGCATAAAGAAGCAACTTTTAAGCACACTTAAAAGAGGATAAACATGGACTAATGGCAAGCATAGCAAGCTCTGAAAATACACGAGGAATGATGCCAAATCAACCTATCAATGCAAGCAAGGCATGCAATTATATCCAAAACTCAAGGTAAGCCAAGGGGCTTAAACCATAACTATATGAAGCAAGTCCCAAAGGGCCATGGGGACTCAAAACCACCCCAAGGCAGATCAAAACAAGGT
The DNA here is from genome assembly GCF_055761805.1 of Camellia sinensis. NCBI lineage: Eukaryota > Viridiplantae > Streptophyta > Magnoliopsida > Ericales > Theaceae > Camellia > Camellia sinensis. The sequence continues at coordinate 7,860,493 of NC_138974.1, read as the reverse complement.
CAAAGGCACACCTAGATGACATCTAAATGGCCTAAGTCTAAAGGCATGCAAAAGGGTTCAAACATGGAGCATAAGGTACCAACCTCTTGAAGCATTAAAGGAGCATCAAATGCAAGCATACAAGCATACCACAAGGACTGAAATGATGTTATAAGTGGTGCCAAACCACTGAAACAAGCCAAGTAATGCATGCTCAACACTCACACACCCAAGGCTAACAAGCCAAAATGCAAGGTGGCTATGCAAAGCATGTCATGGATGGCCAAAACAACTCCAAAAAGACCTTAAGCATACTAAGACATGCATAAAAGCTTCACAAAGCTAGGCCAAAAACATGCTAGAAACAAGGCTCAAAGCACAAAGCATGTTAAGGCAATTCATGGCATTACAAGACAAGTATGCAAAGCAAGCATGGTGTGTCTAAACCAACTTAAAACAGTGCTATATCATGGCAAAATAAGCACAAATACTAGCTAAGACATGGCCAACATGAACTCAACAATGGTGCTCACATATGAGGCTAAAATGACAACATTAAAGGCAATAAGGAGAGGGGATGACCCTCTCCTTCTTAGGACCTTAAAGCACCATCCCCACCACTGAAATCCAGAAATTCTGGATTTCAGTGGTGAGGAGGCCAAGACAAGGTGGTCTCGGAGCTCACCAAAATAGCACAAAATGAGGGCCAAACAAGGCCTAAGAGGGGTCAAACAACCCCAAACACCGAAACAACCTTAAACAACTATTTTAAGCACTTAAAATCAGAACTTTTATATATTATAAGTTAAGCTTAAAAACAGATACAATGATAGTTAAAAGCCTATGCAAAAATGGAGAATAAAGGGGTAAAGTTCTTACCCTTGAAGACCTTCATCACAAGGACCACTCCAGCCCCTTCTCCAAGCTTAGATCAACTCAAGAACTCTGAAAATCACTCCTTAGTACCTCAGTAGCTAAAGGAAAGTGTAACTCTAGGTGTTTGTGTGCAAAACTATGAACAAAACACCTTAATACACACACAAAGAGCAAAAGAGAGGGAGATATAGAGATAGATAGATACACAAGACCTAACCCTAATTCAGACCTCTGGAACTCTTTTTTTGGAACCCTTGAGGAGGGAGGAGGAGACCTCTCTTTATAGAGGATCACTCTTGCAAAGCTTACAAAACAAGCTAAGTAAGAGTGAAATCCCTCCATACACGTGTATGAAGGGGGTGTAAAGTGGGCGCCAGCTAGCTGGCACAAAATATCTGCCAAAAGCAGATGCACAGTGGTCGGCCAGCCAAAAATAACAAATTGACCAAATAAATGATCGACTGACCAAACAGAGTGCCGACCGACCAAACATTTGGCCGATGGTAACAAAACAATGGCCGGTAGCCTCAAGCCATGGCCGGTGAGATGTGGGGATGGCCAACAAGCCATTCCCTACTCCTTAAAAGCAAAACACAAGTGTTTGGTGTAAAACCAAACACAAAACAGGCAAGTCGAGAGGTCTTGAGGCAAGGCGCGTGGCCGAGACCTCCGAGAACTCAAAACGAACACGAACATGGATGATCACTGAGTGTTCAAACGGCGACGTCCAAGTCTTGAGGACGGTAAAAAATAGGGTGTCTACACCCCCAAATGAAGGATACCTCCTTTTCCAATTTGCAAGCATGAGTCTAAATTTCATTAAACCTAGAGTCTAGGTTGATCTTCTTCTAGGACTTAATCCAAGAGGCAAACCAAGAAGCCCCAACGACAAAGAAATCCATGCTATAATGGAAGTTTATGAGTCACACTATTTAGTAAATCAACAAATTGTAGATGAGTTACACACACTTGGTCCCTTCCAATCACAACTCTATGAGTAGACCCATTTGAGTCCAAATCCTCTAGAGTGATCTTAAAGTGATTTTTTTATATGGTTGAGATTTAAGTCTATAATAGTTGAGAGTACAATAGTACTAAGTTGATGGTTCAATAGTATTATGACATTAAAAAAAATTTCAACCATATAAAAAATCACTCTAAGATCTTTCTACAGAAAATCACTTTAAAAGATCCGAACTCGACCCGTTTCTCTAGCCCTCATAACAATTATGTTCACTCTTCAGCCACCAACTTGAACAGAAAAGGAGATAACGGATGATGCCAGAACTCTAGTCAGATACCAATAAATATACTCTCCATTAGTAATTAATTACATTCAATAAAGAATATATTGGCAAAGCACACATCAATATCAAAGGTAGGCATGGGTCAATCAGCAATTAGTCTAATTGTCAAAATGCTAATACTGATAACATGTTATACATTAAAAAAACAAATTAAAACGCATGAACAACTTAATAGTGGCATAGTGGAAGCCAGAAAACACAGAAAATGCTTTAGCACTGCAAGCACTAACACTCTTGAGTGTGTGTTGATTCATGAACTCTCATGTTCTGCTTATATTTTATGTAATCTGATAACTTTTAAGCCACTAATAATCTCTTATCTAGTACATTGGTTATATTTATATATAAAAAAAAAAAAAAAATCACTTGTAGTTAACTTTAGGCAATAAAACCATGGACACATAACCAATCAGTGAACAAATATAAAATGGTTTGAACTCCTTTTATGCTCTCTATTCAGTGATTGATTCTGTCTGCCTAGCATTATGGTTTTTAAATAAATGTGCTGCATGTAGCTGCCGAAAGCAACAACACGAAAGTTAATTAAATAAATTATGAATGTGAAATGCATTTTATAAGTAAAAGAATAATTTTTTTAAATTTTTTTTGTTAATTAGCCGCCCACAACAATATTTTTCTATAAATTAGCACATCTTCATTAAGCATCTTGCCCATATCCAATTTCAAGAAAACTCCTACTTAGTTAGTTGGTTGTTTCTTGTAGTGTAAGTAAGGTGTTGTAGAGATAACCAAAACTTGAAGATGCCAAGCAGCTTTTTGAAATTGAATGGTTATTGTTTGGTAATAGGTTTGTTGATGTCATCATGGACATGCATGGTTGTGAAGTCTCAACTAAGTGCTGATTTCTATTCAGCAACATGTCCTAACCTTCTCGCAGTGGTGCGTAAACAGGTTCAAAATGCTGTCAAAACTGAAATGCGAATGGCAGCATCATTGCTTCGGCTTCATTTCCACGATTGCTTTGTAAATGTGAGTTATATTATACATCACAACATTGCCATTAATTTATTTATTTATTTTATATATAACAACAGTTTCTACTCTACTCACGTATTTAAATTATGAGAAATGCTGCATTAATTGATCATATGTTTATATTATATTTATCTGAGAACTGTTATTTATATATATATATATATATATTTTACCATTTTATATTACCATTGTACATGGTAGTATATAACAAAAAATTTGGCAGTAGATTGTTTTATTTATTTACTATATGTGGTGTCACACCAAACTATTGAACCCATTATACTAATATTTGTATATGTATTACCTCTCATATGATAAATAAAATTAATATAATACAAAAATGTTATAATTCTAGCATTAATTGTTAAATAATTCATGACAAACTTTACTTTTAGAAACTAAAAAGATACAAACTTTTTTGGTTCATCCACCCCTACTGTATTAACCAATTATTGAATGTATAACTAATAAAAAAATGACACTTATCATACAATATCATTATAAATTAAATTATGAAAGCTTTTTTAAAATGATCATTGTTAAAAAGAAGCTGATATTTGTTACAAGAAGCTTCATGGTTGAAGTTGAAGATTTTCTTCTATTAACAGTAAGGTTGAGTTACTGCCAAATTCAAATTTAAATTATGCGAACTTGAGGAGGATATGAGACCCACCACGAGTCTTATTTTAATAATTTAAATAGTTTATGAAAAAAATTATGGTGTTTGCCTTGTCTCAATGTATATTATTCATAAAAAAAATTATATTGATCCGATAATCATAACGTTTTTAAGTTATGCGTTTGTCTATGAAAAATAGACGTCAAGTATGTTTTTAAAAATACACCTTCTATTTTTATTTATTTATAGAAATACGATAAAATGAAAATATTATAATTATTGGATCGATTTAACTTTTTTACTAATGACATATACGGAGAATCTAACAAAATAAATATTTTATATTATCAAAATATAACTTGTTGTGGGTCCTACGACCCCCTCAATGAGCCCAACCAAGTAAAATAAAATTTGTGTGATGTAATCAATGCAAAATAATGTAATTTCATGTAATATTTATTTCCAAATCAAAACATCAATCAATGCAGTTTAAATTTTAAAAATATCAAAATCATATTATTTTTAATTATTTTTTTTAGGTTTAAAAATTGTATTTATGAATTGTTTTCTAGCTATTGAACCCATTAAGGAGCAAACCTTTTTCTTGTACTGAGGGTTGTTTTGAGAATTAGTTATTTTAATTAATTTTTTAATTTTTTTACAGAAAGACGTATAGCAAAGTAAAGAGAATAGTGGATAGTGATTTTTAAAATTTTTAACTATTTTAAGTTGTTTCTAAACTTGTCCTGAGTTAAATTTATACTTTTTAACTATTTCTTGTTGGTTTCTCACCATCTCTTGTGGTTGAGCTCGCAGATGATTGAGTTTTTTTCTCAGTGCCAATCTAATTGGGATTAGGTTTGTTAGCTTTGATGCGCTTCTGCTCTTCCACCCCTTTATTGATGTTCATGTCATATGTTTTGTATGTTTTCTTTATCAATAAAGTTCTTTTTTGTTGATAAAAATATATATATATATATATATATTCTTTTTAAATTTATTTTTGTGTAATGTTGTGGTTGTTGTTGTTAGGGTTGTGATGCATCTCTTTTGTTGGATGGAAGCGATAGTGAGAAATTTGCATTACCAAACCTGAACTCAGCCAGAGGATTCGAAGTAGTGGATGCAATCAAAAGTGCAGTGGAGAGTGCGTGCAGTGGAATTGTATCCTGTGCGGATATACTAGCTATTGCTGCCCGAGATGCTGTTGTCTTAGTAAGTCAATACTTTCTGCCCAAAAATAATAATAATAAATTCAAAATGTTTTTAGACAAAAAATTCTCTTGTACTTAATTTCTTTGAATAAATATTTTGATATATTATTTTTGTTTATAAACTTTTTATTTATTTTTTATTTTTATTTTCATTTTTATGGGCGAAACGTGGTTGACCTCCCACCCTTTTCCTTATACACACTTAAGTGTCACCTTTATATCACTAGACTACAACTCTACAATGATATGCATGTCTTACTTATTTGTTGTATGTGAATTCATCAAGGTAAAGAACAATTTTTTTGTAGCGTACAAAGAAGCTTGTTCAAGACAGAATGAATTAAACTAGCCAACTGTTAGTTTTTCCGAGTGTTATCACTAGGGTCGGCTCGGATATTTTTGAGACCTAAAGCGAACTCTTGATATGAGGCCTCTCTAATGATTTTTTTACTTAAATTTGATGAAAAAAAAAATTAAACGTTGAAGATGTTCTAAGGGGATGCCTGATGCATCAAGCCATTTTCGAACATGCTAATTTGGCTGTTTTGGATTTTTTTTTGGGCAAAAAACGTAACTTGCTTGACAAAAAAAAAAAAAGTTCTTTTGGCAGAAAGGCTTGGGGGAAAACATTTTTATATACCTGACATATAAATTTAATCAAAAGTTGTTGTTGTTAATTTTTTTCTTTTTTCTTTTTTCTTTTGTGTATATGTGTGTGGGGCAGCTAATACTTGACAAAAGTTAAAAAGATATTATATATACTGATAATTTATATAAGTCTCTCTATTTTTGGTCTCTCTCTCTAAAAAACCTCCATCCCAGGCCTCTTTTTTGGGCTGGCCGGCTGCCGCCTTTGGCTATGGTGGTCGGCTGGCCTAGCTTGTTCTTCTTCCGGCATCTGCTTGTTAGTTTTTTTCCTTCAATAAACTTGATTCTCCCATTTTTTCCCATCTAGGCGTGTTAGTGTTGTTGCGGTAGTCTTTGTTTTTGGTGTTTCAGGGCCCGGTTCAACTGTTTTATCAGGGGTCGTCCATGATTTTCATTCGTGCGCTCTTTTGCGAGTAGGAACTTGAGGGATGAACTCTGGTTCAGATTTGGTGGAGAAGTATCGATGCTTTGTTTGGGTGAAAACATGGGTGTCGTAGTTGATCCAGATCTGTCTGGTTTTCATTGGAGTGCTCCTCTTCGAGTCAGAGTTTGAGGGGTGAACTTTTTCCTAATGTTTGGAGGTGTCCCGGCGGTTGGTCGGTGTGTGGATCTGCAGTGGGTGTGAGTAAGAAGAGGTGTGGGTAAGAAGAAGACCTGGTGGGAGTTGATTTGTGGGTGAGTTTTGGTGTTGCAGCAGAATCGAGTTTACTCCCGGTGTTGGCTATGGAGTCTTCTCAGCCGGTTCAGCAGCATAGGTGTGGTTGGTGAGGTGTTGCGGTAGCTTTGGTTGTGGGCTTTGGGAGTTGGGAGTTGCAGCAGCTTAGGGGTGGCGTGGGCAGCAGCATAGGCGTGGGTGGTGAGGGCTTTGGGAGTTGTTGCTGCAGAGGCGTGGGTCTTGGCAGAGTGGGTTGGTGATTAGACTTTAGTTTGGGTGGTTCGGGCAGCTTGAGTGTTGGTTTAGTTAATTTAGTTTGTTTTGGTGGGTTGATTATGTGGGGTTTCTTGTATTTTTATTTTTATTTTTTTTATTATTATTTTTTTAGTTTAGTCCTTCTTAACTTTTTTCTGTTTAAAAAATCGAGAGGCTGAGGAGTTGGTTGTATGGATGCGAGTAGCAGTAGTAGGGGTATTTTTATACTTTTTGAACCTCTCTCGATGCATGTCATCTTCCTGTACTTTTAATTTCATGCTGCTAAATGAAATTTTTCTTTGCTGATCAAAAAAAAAAATACTGATAATTTATTTATTTTTAAAAATTCACTTAAAAGAAAAGTCAATAAAACATGATAACAAAATAATTTGACAAAGTATTGTGGAAATAAAATTTACACAACCTGAAATATAAAAAACATGAAAGGCAAATTATACCGATAGTCTATACATTTTATCTCATATTATTTTGGTTTATATATTTTTAATTAGTTTAATTTTGACTTTTAATTTTAAATTTTGTGTCAATTTGGTTGAATTAATAACGCCGTTAGTATTTTTGATTAAAAATTATCACTAAATTAGTTGAAGTTAACTTACTGAGTTGAACAAATTTACAATTTTGCTTGAAAAACATGACATATATCACTTATGTGTATATTTTTCATTAAAAAATGCTAACAATTGTAAACAATTAGATTAAATTGAGATAGAGTCAAAATAGAGCCAATTGAAATTATAAGAATCAAAATGATACAATGACCAAAATATAGGGACTACCAGCCTAATTTGTCGAAAAATAAAAGAGAAAAATGAAAAGCAAGAAATTATTATTTGCATATATTTTGCAGAGTGGAGGACAAACGTGGAAAGTCCTATTGGGGAGGAGAGACGGACTAGTTGCAAACAAAGACGGAGCTACAAATGGACTTCCTTCTCCCTTCGACTCAGTTGGTAATATCACTGCTAAGTTTGTTGCTGTAGGCCTAAACCAAACTGATGCGGTGATTCTATCAGGTAGCTTCACACTTGGTCGTTTGTTTGTTTGTTGGACATGATTTTAGTCTCCCTTCATACACACGACATCTAAAACACAAGACTAAAATAGTTAATAAAGATAAGAAAATATTAAAATAGTTAATAAGATAAAATGTCACATTTAAATTATAATTATTTCATTTTTTTTTTTTTGCAATCATCAAATCAATTATATAAAAAAGAATTAAAAATTAAAAATCATTTCAAAGATAATTTTTTTAGCTAAACTAAAATAGCCAAATAATAAAAAAATCAGACTAAAAAAATTCATACCTAACGAGGACTAAGAGGATATCTGTATGGCTACGAAAATTCCATATACAATTGTGTACATAAAATATTACACTGGAGACACACACGATACATGTGCATAACACTAATAGTGAAAATATGGGATAGTTTGCATTATGGAGTATTCTGGACCTTTTTTTTTTTTTTTTTTTTTTTCAAAATATTAGTTGAAACAATTAGAGATAGAAATGGTTCAAACAAATTTGAAAAATAATTTTATTTGAGCAATTTTGGTGGTGGAAACTATGCATGACATAGTTTCATTTTATTCACACCAATTTAGTTGTTGGGTTTATCTATACTTATGTTATAATGAGAATAACTCATTTGGTGTGAATTTTAAAGCAACTTTTTTTTTTGTTAATTTAAAAAATATCATAAGATCATCATCATCATCATCATCATCATCATCTAAATACTCATATCTACACTAATGCAAGGGGTAAATAGGGAAATTCAAAGTTAACCTTGGTAACATGTTTTAGATTTAAGCCTTTGCATCATATGTAACTCTGTTTGTAGCCAAATAAAGTTTTAAATATGATAGATTGCACGAATTGCTGTTATAATATAGGAGGAGGATCTCCTCTAGTCTAAATTTGGACGGGAAGGCGCTATTTAGGCCCGTAAGGCCTATCACGGGTCTCATTTTTTTTTTTTTTTTTTGATCAGCAAAGAAAAATTTCATTAAACAGCATGAAATTAAAAGTACAGGAAGATGACATACATTGAGAGAGATTCAGAAGTATAAAAATACCCCTACTACTGCTACTCACATCCATACAACCCCTAAGCCTCTCGAATTTTTTTTTTTTTAAACCAAAAGAGCTAAGAAGAACTTAACTAGAGAATTTAAAATACAAGAATCCCCACATACTCAACCCACCAAAAACACCCAAAACTAACTAAATGAACTAACCCATCCCCACTAAATGAACTAACCCATCACCCATCACGGGGTCTCATATTTGATGATACAAACTATTTATTTTGTCAAAAACTTTATGTATTTCATCCACACAAAAAATCAAGTTGATTCGATAATTATAACATTGCATTTTTAACCAAAAAAAAAAAAAAAAATTATGATAATTTACCCTTTTACCTCATAAAAAGTATGGAAGAACTCATTTAAATCATAAATATATAAAATTTTGAAGATAATTTGGGAATAAAAAAAAGTGTAACCCAACTTAATTTTTTGGTTCACCTCGACCATAATGTTCCCTTAGTGAATGGTAGGTGAATTGTTAGCTAATTATACTGAGGCTATAAGTGGGTTAATGTGCAGGTAGCCATACAATTGGTTTAGCAAGATGTGCTACCTTCAGCAGTAGATTGTTCAACTTCTCAGGGACAGGCGCACCAGACAGTACAATGGACACGACCATGGTGTCTGATCTACAAGGCCGATGTCCAACCACTGGAGATGGAAACAACACGGCCCCTCTTGATAGAAATTCTATTGATTTATTCGATAACCATTACTTCCAAAACTTGCTTAATGGAAAAGGTCTTCTTCAATCGGATCAAATCCTATATTCTAGTGATGAGGCAGCAACAACTACCAAAAGTTTGGTTGAACTCTACAGCAATAATCTCTCTCTATTCTTAGGCGACTTTGCTAAGTCTATGATTAAGATGGGAAACATAAATCCTTTAACTGGGTCAAGTGGACAGATAAGGAAGGACTGTAGGGCCGTTAATTCATAGATTGCACTAAATTGAAATGGGATTTTATAAAATAAAAAATAAAAAAGGCTTCCTAGTATTAAAGTTGTATGATTATCAAAACCATGTATCAAGTCTGTTTTCTTTAAAGCTTTCTAGATAATGTCAATGGCTGCGTTGTGCAAGAATAATTACAAAATATGATGATTTGGTGTAGAGGCTTCGGCTAAAGTCGTGTTTACCAATAGTTATGCAAACGTATCCTAGTTTTAAAAAGGCCATTTATGTAACTCAAATCTTCTCCACCGTGATATGAATAGAGAGTCTTATTTTACCGCTAAGCCACCCAAAAAGGATAGTCTCTCTCTCCTTGATACATTTTTTTTTTTTTGAGAACCCGACATATTAAAAGATCATTTAATAGTTTTGGATATGTGGTAGTAGTAGGGGAACACATGACTATTTTTTTTTTTTTATCAGTGAGAATCGCTCTTTATATATATATAGCAGCAAAAAAGGCAATTTATTGATGAATAATGAATAAAACTAGACATCAATAAGGGAGATGGATGCACTAGCATCATAGCAAAATAATATGTTTCCAACTAGGTTGGCACCATAGAACAAGCCCAATTATCTGCAACATCGCATCAAGTTGGTGAGTAACCAACCAAAAACAGAACTAAAACCACATCATACGACAAAAAATTACATACAAAAAAACTCCCCTGCCATCAGAAGAAGCAGCAGCAACAACTATACTCAAATACTCAAATAAACCAATTCCTGCAGCCACCAACAGCACTAACATCTGCAGCATCCCTTATCATGACACTTCAGAAAAACACAAGACAACTCAAGAAGATTAGAACATAGATTCACACTCAACCAGGACAGCCTCCAATTCAATCCAGCAACTTGTTGATATCAGCACCTAATTGAATCATAACAGCCACCACAGATGTCCAGTCACTTAACGCATAACCTGATCTGTTGTAGATTCGATACAAACTGATTAATTGAGTAGTCTCTTCCCACCAAATTTGACTTCATCCACATGGCTACTCTTACCTTAATGAGATCACATAGTTCTTCCAGATTAGGCTGGACCTTATTAAAAATAACTTCATTTCTATGCTTCCACATAGACCAAAACAGTGCTACTGGTATTGTTTTCCATATCTGCAATTCCCCTTTTTAAAACTTCCATCCACTCCACCACTGAAGCAAACATTCCATTGTTCTTGGAACAACCCATTGCACTTCTCACCATTTGATGATACTAGACCAGGTTTTCCAAACAAAAGGGCAATGTAGCATTATATGGCTTAACGATTCCTCCCCTGTTCTACAAAGAACATAACTTGGCTCCATATTTCTTTATTAAAAAAATTAGAAAAGAAATTAAAATAGGTGGCAGTGGAAGCTCTTCACACCAAGTGGCATGATGCATAATGTAGGATTAATTAAATTAATTCTAATAAACTAGGGAATATATATAGAGATATACATATATGAGATCAACTCTCATTGCCTCAACTGATACAAGGCAAGGGGAAAAAAAATAGAAAAGAAAATAAGAAGAAGAAAAAGGAGAAGGAAAGAGGCTAAAATCTATTACCATTTCTTTACCTCATTTCCCCTTTTGAGGTAGAAAACCTTTAAAATCCTTTCATTCTTTTCTTTAATTTCAGAATATATTCAAGTATTAATGAAGTTAAAAATCTTGATATAGTACTTTTTTTTTTATCAGCAAAAAAGAATTTTATTGATGACGAAAGCATACAAATACATATGAGATGAACATCAATAAAAGAGTGGAAGAACAGAAATGCATCATAGCTAACTAACCTAATCCCAACTAGGTTGGCATCGAGTAGAGAGCTTAATCCCAACTAGGTTGACACCGGATTCCAAAACCTTGCCGCGGCATGGAGGAACCGAAAATGCAGTGGGATGCAACTCAAAGTGAATAGTGCATTTATGCCGAAGCCCCGAAAATTCACCTTTTCCGAGCCATCCAAGTTGGCAATCCAATTTGTGAGATTTTGGACAAGAAATGCTTCCATTTGATGCAAAAGTTGGGCTGAAATGGAAAAAACTACGAAGCTGAGGCTTTTGTAGAAGATAAGGTGTTGAGTGGAAGACAGGTGTCAGCATTCTGGAGGTGCTTGCCATTTTTGGCCGATCGGCCAAAAAGAGTGCTGACCGACCATCTTTTTTGGCCGATCGGCTAGTAATGATGGCCGATGGCCATTTCTTGTGGCCGATGGCCTCTTATTTTGGCAGATGGCCTCTCCCTTTGTTCTCTAAACTGTATATGTGTTGAAGGTGTTGAGAACTTGTGACTGCTTCCACTTCCAATGCCTTTCGGTGATGATTTTGCGAAGTCGCGCATGTGTTACTACAATTTGTTTATCGAGTTGCTGTACTTTGCTTATCGAGTTGTATTTTGCATTCTTTAAGTCTTTGTTTTGCTTATCGAGTTGTATTTACATTTGGTTAGATTGTCAAGTTCTTTGTTTTGCTTATCGAGTTGTTTTGTCGTTAGTTCGTTCACTATCTGATTAATGCAATTCGAGCGTTTAGTTTTCAAAACAAAGTTCAATCTCATTTACATTGTTATGTAATGTGATGCGATGCGATGCGACGCATAGAATGTACAAATGCAACACTTTTTCAACAAAAACAGCTGTTTCTTTTCATCATATTATCTTTTGCAAAAGTACATAGTTTTAAAGAAAATAAAACCTGCCTGACGCAATACAATGTGCTTAAACTACCAGTAAAAAGAAAAATAAAGCAAAAAAGAAGAAAAGTAGCAAAGTGTCTGGATCAATGTCGGTCGCCTCAACTGCGGGAGTCCATCCTGGTCCTCTTCCTGGACAAAGGTCCAAGATCATTGCCACCAGCTCCGCTGTCTGAGTCATCTCCGGCCTTATCCTGAGACGACTCCGCCTTTGCATCGGACTCGTCATCATCAAGGGAAGGCTCCCGTGAACTACACTCAGCACGAGCTCGCTAGTGTTTGCCTCGGTTGTGGATCGTCATCCCCCGCCTGGCTCCTCCAGTTGCTCTGGCAGGCGCTGAAGGTCCTGCTGGAACACCCCCTGCAGCCGGTATCTGGAATGGGGCCTGAAAAGGACAATTGGCAAACGCATCAGTTGTGCTGTGCAAAGTCGAGTGTCAACACCGAATACAGTGTATGAGTACAGTGTATGAATGCCGTGGGCAATCCTGTGAGTAGTGTATGAATGCTATGAGTACAGTGTATTAGTGCTGTGAGCAGTATGGGAGTTACAGTGTATCAGTGCCGTGAGTGGTATGTTAGTGTAGTGTATCAAATACCGTGTTGACAATGCGATGTATCAGATCTGTATGGAACATATTATGCAGAGTCTTGAGACCGAGATTGAAAGAACTCACCGGGACGCCGTAGATGGTCAACAGGTCTATGCTCCTCTGAAGCATCCCCATCACTGAGGCCGTCAGCTCCAGAGACTGACTAGTGTACTCAATGGAAGCCTGCAAAAGTGTTGAAATCATTAGTATTCTGCAGGATATCAAATGAAATAAAATGACTGTACAGAATGAAAAGTATGGCACATATCGGGGCCGAACCGCGAACTCTGACAAGCTCATGATCAGTCGGAGGAGGAGCGATGGGTATCTGATAAGTCTCCCCACCCTATCCTCGGCATGTCATGGTAGTGGGCAGGGCTGGCCACTCTACTCCCTGTCCCCTCCGGGACCCACTCCTGCCATGGGCCTGAGTCACCCTCGGTGCTCCGGCTCCTCTCACAGGCGTTGCAGGCCTCTCCCTCTCACCTCGGCGAGCACCGGTCAGAGGCCGCATGAGATAAGCCTAGATGAACTCAGTGTAGTCCCCCTCGTCTCTGAAGAGGTCAAAATCCCAGCCTATCGTGAAATCCATCATCTCCTCCAGGGTGCACCTCTCGGTAGCCCTCGTATGGGTAGGAGGTGGCCTCGGGACTATTTGCTTGGGCAAGCCCAAAGTTTGCCGCGAGAAGCGCTCTCCAAAATACCATGTCCGACAGACCGGACCCTCCAGCAGAATCCTGAACTGGGTAGTCTCCCGAGCACCCGCATACTGCTCTCTCACTGCCTTTGGCCACACGACCTAGGGCTGCCAGGTGATCTACAAATGACAGGATATACAGTTTGTTATCTGTTATTGAAAGTGCAATGTAAAGCGAAGCTTAAATAAACTGTAATGTTTGAAATACCTCTGCGGCGGTAATGGTGCCGAAGTATCGGCGGAAGAACGGGAAAGACTCCCGCGACCTCTGCTCACACCTCACATCATATCTATGAGAGTATGGAACTGTGGGGGGCATCTCTACATCTGGCACTAGAGCAAGCCTCAGAAAGTAGGCATACACCCACAACTACAGAGTGAAACAGGGTAAGAATAAGTATACTTATCAGTAAGGCAGTATGCAGATAAAGCAGAAATCAGAATCATGTGCAGTGTGTTCAGTGTATTATGCAGCATGTGAAGTGTATTGTTCAGTGTGTGCAGTGTACAGCCAGTGTAAGGTAGATTGTGTGTATGCAGTGTGTGTGGTGTACAAATAATGTAAAGCAGAATTGAAAAACAAAAAGGGAAGGTGTACCTCCCAGGCTCGCCAGTAGCCTCCAAGCAGATGTCTGCTGTGGCGAGAGGATGAGCTCATGTATCCATAAAGTGTGGCCAAGCCTGCGCCACCCCAGTCGTAGCGGCGGATCCGCGTTACGTCCACTAATGCGCTCCGTAGATAAAGGGCGACAGTGTTCGCCCGGTCGGCGAAGAGGGTGGTCCCCAGCAAGAACATGATGAATCCGCGAGCGTACTGCTCCACCTCCTCTCAGGTCGTAGACGCTTGTATCCAGAAGTGGTCCTCGAACCAAGAATACCTCACGAACCCTGGCCGGGAGAGAGGTGGCCAAGCGCCGAGCAAGAACATCTGGGTAGCGTCCCACTCATCCATGCCAGTGTCAAAGGGAATCGGATCACCCCCTACTCCGTTGCCTGGGAGCATTGAGAAGTCGAAGGGAGTCATCGTTATCTCCCCTGTAGCAGAAAGGTGGAAGGAATTTGTGGTGTCCCACCACCTCTCCACCAGAGCACCAAGAAGGGACATACTCACAGTGAGGCACGAGAGTCCCATGCAGAAGACGCCGAAGTTGGATTGATCAATGATGTGGTAAACCGCAACGGGCAGCTCCATGTACCAACCTTGGGTGATGGTGTTCCCATACCCCCGGAAGGCATGTGAATCTCCCTATGTTCAAAACAGACAGATGCGAAGCAGTGTCAGAAATACAGTACGTTGAATGCATTCAGAATTGATGAATATATAGTGTGTGTGCATGTGTTCAAGTTTAAAAAGATATTGCGTGTGGGTGTGCTCACGGTGAACTACGCATATGATGTATCAGTGTGTTTGGGTTATTCAATTATAGAGCAGTATCGGCTATCGAAGATATCTGATCTACATTACGAAAAATGAAAAAGAGGAAGAATATACCTCACCAGCACCGTAGGACAGATACGACTCTGGCTCGCATAGAAAAAGCTCCAATGGCACACCTCGCACGTAGCTCCTGAACTGACGGATGCTATCAGGAGGCAATATGTGTATCGCCGGCCGGTATGTCGCCGGGTCGAACGGTCGAACACTCAGCGGCAAGAGCTCGACCTCAGGGTCTGTACCCATCTCCAGGGGAGTCCCACCTCGTGGAATGTCGTCTGCTATCTCGAGAAGGGTGCAAAAATGGTCGAGGGTATGGAAAATGGGTGAAAATGCAAAAGTTAACCCAAAAGTCAACCCCGATGGGTGAAAAATGGGAGAAAAGGTCGGAGTGTGGGGAAAGGCACGAAGATCGAGGTAAACTCGGGGGAAAAAAACCCCAAGTAGTGGAAATCGAGAAGGGGACACCGAAATCACGTTTCCTTCGGTTCAAAGTGTTTGAAACGAAGAGGGTTTCGCGAATCGAACGATGCGGGAGGCTCAAAAACCAAAGGAAAAACAAGGATCGAAGCGAGGAAAATGACTTAGAGAGGTAGGGAAATGATTTTCAAGCTTGAAGAAGTGAGGAAATAAGGTTTGAGGCCCTATATTTAGAGACCCGAGGTGAATGGACAAAACTGCCCCGAAATTGCCATTTTTGGCCGATCGGCCAAATTTTTAGCCGATCGGCTAAATTGTTGGCCGATGAGCTCATTTTGTGGTCGATGGATGGCTGATGGCCTCCCCTTGTGGTCGATGCACCTCTAATGCCCTTGTTTGGGTCAGTTTTGTTGATTGGTACCCTTATCTCTCAAGGAAGTGCAGGAAAGTACATTTTTAAAGCTTAACCGGCCTTTGTGTTGACCTCGAACCGTGTCTTCCGTGTGCGGCACTCGATATACGTGAGGTGTATCCTTTTTCGTATCCTTTTGTATATTACGAAACTCGAGAACTGCTTTTGAGGATATTGCATTACAATGTTTTGTCATGTTTGTAATAAGCGCGCTTGTTATGCGTCTTCTTGCTCTTGCATTGAGCATGCTTTGCCTTGCTTTCGAGTTGCATCTCAACATCACGAATAACATGCCTTTACCATGCTTCCGTTGAATATGTGCCTCTCTCTGTTGTTGCATTGTTACACACATTGTATGCGTTGTCGCGTATGCTTTACTTACATGTGTTTATGCACCTTCTCACATTGATACACACATTGTATGCGTTGTCGCGTATGCTTTACTTACATGTGTTTATGCACCTTCTCGCATTGTTACACACATTGTATGCGTTGTCGAGTATGCTTTACTTACATGTGTTTATGCACTTTCTCACATTGATACACACATTGTATACGTTGTCGCGTATGCTTTACTTACATGTATTTATGCACCTTCTCGCATT
This sequence comes from Camellia sinensis, assembly GCF_055761805.1. Lineage (NCBI taxonomy): Eukaryota > Viridiplantae > Streptophyta > Magnoliopsida > Ericales > Theaceae > Camellia > Camellia sinensis. The sequence continues at coordinate 7,844,013 of NC_138974.1, read as the reverse complement.
GTTACACACATTGTATGTGTTTTCACGTATGATTTACTTACATGTGTTTATGAACCTTGTCGCATTGGTACACACATTGTATGCGTTGTCGCGTATGATTTACTTACATGTATTTATGTACCTTGTCGCATTTTTACACACATTGTATGCGTTGTCGCGTATGCTTTACTTACATGTGTTTATGCACCTTGTCGCATTGTTACACACACTGTATGCGTTGTCACGTATGCTTTACTTACATGTGTTTATGCACCACTCGGCTTGCGTTGCCGTGCACACTTGTTGCATTGTCATGCATCCTCTCTCGCATTGTTATGCGTACACTTAGGTTGCATTGTTATACACCCATTGCCTGCATTGTCGCGCATGCCCTCCTCGCATTATTATGCTTGTTTCAAATTGCATTGTTATGCACCACTCGGCTTGCGTTGTCGCGCATGCCCTCCTCGCATTGTTATGCTTGTTTCAAATTGTATTGTTATGCACCACTCGGCTTGCGTTGTCGCGCACACTTGTTGCATTGTCATGCATCCTCTCTTGCATTATTACGCACACTTATTGCATTGTTATGCACCACTCGGCTTGCGTTGTTGCGCATGCCCTCCTCGTATTGTTATGCTTGTCTCGAACTGCATTACTATGCATCCCACTCGGCTTGCGTTGTCGCGCATGCTCTCCTCACATTGTTATGCTTGTTTTAAAATTACATTGTTATGCACCGCACTTAGGTTGCATTGTCATGCACCCCTCCACATTGTTATGCATCACACTTGGGTTGCATTGTCATGCACCCCTTCACTTGCGTTGTCACGCACTTTTCACTTGCATTGCTATGCATATTTCTGACGATATTATACCTGTTAAGTTTTTTTTTTTGCAGGCACGATATTGTATGTACGGTTCATTTGAAGCTAGCGCGACCAGATGAACCAGACGGTATTGTATGTACTCCGCGTGGGACGTAGCGAGAATTGTATAATTCTCTTACATCCTTTCTGCATGTAATGTAGTTTGATTCTTATTCGCTTGCTTAAACTGCTGCATGTTATGCTTCATTACAGCTCTTTTTGCATGATCATAAGTTATGTTCAGCATCATGCATGTCCTTTGCATTTTGCCCCTGCCCGCGGGCGCATATCTTCGTTATCTTGTATGCTTGTCTAAGTCTTCGGCCTTGTCAAAAATGGGACATCTCTGGGCTTTGATATTCACTCTTGTCATCTTATGACTTTCAAGTTCTGTCGAAGAGGGGAAACTGTAGACACCCCATATTTGACCGTCCTCAAGACTTGGACGTCATCGTTTGAACACTCGATGATCATCCATGCTCGTGTTCATTTTGAGTTCCCGGAGGTCTCGGCTGCGTGCTTTACCTTAGGATCTCTCAACTTGTTTGTTTTGTGCTTGGTTGTGGACCAAGGACTTGTGGTTTTGCTCTTAAGGGAAGAGGGTGGCTTGTTGGCCATCCCCTCAACCCATCGGCTAAGGCATGATGCCATCAGCCTTGTTTTCTAGCCATCGGCCATAAGTGTTGGCCGATCGGCTCCTTTTTTGGTCGATTGGCACTTATTTTGGTCGATCGGCCATATTTTTTGAGCCGTGACCTTTCCATCTACTTTTTGCAGATATTTTCTGCCAGCTGTGACAGCTGGTGGGCACAATTCTCATCCTCCATACACGTGTATGGAGGGATTTGTTTCAAGACTCAAGCTTGTTGAACAAGCTTGAGAATTGAAATTCTATAAGAAGGGAGCCTCCCCTTCTTTTCCAGAGGTTCTGAAAATTGCATACACAAGTTCTATATCTCTCTCTCTATATATATTTTACCGCTCTCTCTTTTTTTACCTTTGTTTGTGCTCAAAAGTGTAGAATCTTTATACTATGGCACACAAACACCTAGTAGAACACCATCCTTTGGTTGCTGAGGTCCTTAGGAGTTGGTTTTAGAGTTCTTGGAGTGGTTTAAACTCAGAAAGGTGCTGGAGTTGTGTTCTTGAAGTTGTTCTTCAAGGGTGAGTAAACTACCTTTTAATCTCCCATTCTTGCTTAAGATTTTAGACCTACTTGCATATTGTTTTAAGCTTAACTCAAAACTATATAAGTTCTGATTTTTCATGCTTGTCATGATTGTTTAAGGTCACTTTTTGGTTGGGGGTAGTCTACCCCCTCTTAGGCCTTGTTTGGCCTTGTTTTGTGCCTTCCCTTTTGAGCTTTGGAACCATCTTGTTTTGACCTTCTCACCACTGTAATCCAGAGAATTTGCAGCGGTGGAGAAATGGTTTTGGAGTCTTGAATAAGAGAGGGACACCCCCCTTTCCTTGTGTCTCATTTGCTAGTATAAATGGCTCATAGTGATAGCATGTTTGCTTAGCATGTTTTGGCCCCATTTCAGTAAGTATTTGGTGTTATTTTAGCATGCTATACCTCTGTCTAAGGTTGGTTTAATAGCATCTTGCATACTCCATGCACTTGTCTTGCAATCCTCTCATTTGCCTTAACATGCATTGGACCATCATTCTTGCATATTTTGGCTTAACTCAAAGAAGCTTTTAGTCATGTTTTACCATGCTTGAGCTCTATTTCATGTTGTTTTAGTCATGCATGCATTGTTTTGTATAACCTTGGTTCAATCTAGCTTGTTAGCTTTGAGTGTCCAAGTCATTAGCATGCATTGCTTAGACCATTTTCATGATTTGGCATCATTTCATATGTGATTTCAGTCCATGTAGTGTAGCCATACACTTGCCTTTGTCATCCTTTCAATGCTTCGAAGGTTTGGTGTTTTGTGCTTCAAGAATGAATCATTGTGCATGCTATCATACTTAGGCTTTTGGGATGCCATCTCAATGGGTTTTTGGGCTTATTTTGACATGCCATAACTCTGTTTTTCATTGGTTAAGTCATGACATGTTTGGTTGTGTCATGCCATGCTTGGTTGTAATAGGTATAGTGTAATACCCCTTATTAGCCTTGCATGCCTCATGCCTTTTGGGCTTTTGTTCTAGCTTGTTTTGGTTAGGTTCGAGTTGTTTTTGGTTTTGTATTGACCTGTCTTGGGACTGTTTTAGGTGCCCTTGCCCCTTTGGGGCTTGATTCTTGTAGCCTTGGTACAAGCTCCTTGGCTAGCCTTAAGCCTTGAGCTTTCTTGCATGCTATGCTTGACTTGTTTGAGTGGTTTGACACCACTCCTTGCATGATTTCAGAGCTTACCTCATCGCCACATTATCATGTTTGTCATTTCTTGCTCATGTTTGAGGGTTGTGTCCTTATGCCTAAGTGATAGGCCAATTGGCATGCATGCTTATTTTGCATTTCAGTCCATCATTTCTTAGCATTTTGGCCACTTATTTGGGCATGGTTGAGGTCTGCCCATTTTGGTTTAAGTCCATCTTTGCATGTTGTTGCATGCTTGACATGTTGCATGTTGTTGCATGCTTGCTAGTTTGCATGTTGTTGCATACTTGTCCATCTTTGCATGCCATGCATGTTTGTATGTTTAGGTTACATTTTGCATGCTTGCTAGTTTGCATTTTGTCACATGTTTATTTAGGTTGTATTGCATTTGGCATGCTTGTTACCTTAGCCTTGTGTGCATGTTTGAGTCATATTGCATTTGGCATGCTTATGTTGCATTGCATAGCTTTTCCATGTTGCATGCATTGCATTGTGTTTGGTTTGGGGTGTCAAACTAGACACGAGGACCGAGGGACGTTTCGTACTTGAAGTGACAAAACGTGTCTCAATCCTCAGTCGCCGATACTCTTGATCCAACATGATAGAGTGTGAGGCATTTGTGTGTTTTTGTGCATTCATTCCATATTGATGTGTGCAATTCGGACTCTTTGGCTATCATGCATTGAAATGCATGATTGATGGCTCGAGAGTCGAACATTACACTCCTTTGAGTCTCAAACATGATAAAGGGTGTAGGTGCACAACATTTTCTTGCAAATGTATTGCCATGCCCTTGTTTGTCCTCTGTTGCAGCAACAGGAGCAGTCTGCAGGAAGAGATGGCCGATCGGCTATCTGGAGTGCCAATCGGCTAACAATTATTGGCTGATATCATCAAATTTGGCCAATGGCCATTTTTCTTTGGCTGATGGCCTCTTAGTATATCCATGAAGTGGTTCAGAAGCATCACAGAGATTTTCACAGTTTTCAGATGTGCATAAGTGTGCAAACAGAGGCAACATGGGGCATGACAACGGATTTCCGAGCGAAGCTGATCGAGCATGCATTTGTCCCTCCTTTTGAGGCCGCTTTAACTGTTTTGTAACTTAATTAATGTGCTTAATTAGTTAAGGTGTTGTAATAATTAATTAGCTAGGGTTGTTAATTAATTAGTTGATTTGTATTATTTATTCGGACCCTCCGTCGAGAGGGTGAATTTTGTAATAAGTGTGCATGCGTGTGTGAATGTCTTCCAACCCCACATCTTTCTCCCTTTTACTGACTTGCTTTCAACGGTTAGTTTTAGGTCATGTTTCAATTAGCATTCTTATGCTCGCATGTTTGCATCCATTTATTTGTATTGCATGCATCGGGCTCGGCGTATCATACTAACTGCATTGTATTTAATACCAATTTGAATACATGTTATCAAGTCATATTTCATATGCCATTTTAGAATAGCCGAGCCTATTTCTAGTTACATTTTGTATGTGTTGCATTAGCTATCTTAACATAACTAGGATCATGCATTGATTACTAACTAGCTATTGTTTTGACTTGGAGTACTAGGTAAGTGTTTATGCTTTAGCATCTTGCATGCGTGTAAGTGTTTCCATGACAGCATGCTTGCCATGAGGCTATTTGCTTAAATGATATAACTGCCTGAATGCCTGTGGATGAAGGTTGGATTGCTTGAATTGGAATAATTCATCAAAATGTGTGTTTTAATCCTACTTGAGAGTGGCAAAATCATGTTTTCTAAGCCCACTTGAGGGTGGCAAATCCATGTCTTAGCCTACTTGTGAGTAGCACCTTCAAACCATTTTCAAACAAACAAACATGAGATGTTTTGTTCAAACTTAGGCGATCTAGTCTATACTTGTGTGTTGTGCGCATCACATAGTAATTCTAGTTAAAAACCGGAATAAGAACGCATGTGTTTTCAAAAATAAGATATCATGTTAGTAAAGGCCGATCTTTGATCGGGTGAGCGGGGGTGCTCATTGCATGACCTTCCTCTCTCGTACCCAAGTTCTCGAGCCGAGGCAACTTTGGTGATGACGGACATGTGGCCTTAGGCACGAGTCAGGGTTTCCTAAATTCCCCCCAAAACAAAATATTTAGGTGGCGACTTTGTATCTGGCAAAACAGTCCATGTTTGACACTTCTTTAAAAAAATCAAAATTTCAAAACGATTTGCCGGATTTGGACTCTTTGCTGATTTATCGGTCTTGCATTGCACTTTGCGAGATTAGATTCAGAACCATGACATTTGAGTCCGAACTGTAGCAGCCCAATGAACAAAACGGATTTCGCGCCATCTCGAGCGCGGGGCCATGACGTTCGGGCACGTCTACAGTTTCTGGCACCTCTGTTGGGAATTTAGAAAACTTGACTCGAACTCATGATATCTTGTTTTGATTACACTTATGTGTCACTTTGCATTGCATGTGCATTGGTGCACCTAGGACACCGTGTTTGCCGTATGCTATTCCTGAACGGTTTATCGGAGGCCCGCTTTGAGAAACATACCATAAGGCTGACTGGTTGCAGGCTCTGCCACGACGGGAACACAAACCCCAATTTTTATCGGGGCACCCTTTTTGACCATTCGACCTAGTGCATATCGGAATCCATAGTGACTATTCCAAACTAGGACAGGTTGCCTACCCGATTATAGGTTGTTTGAAACCACTGTGTGCGTAGTGAAACCCTAGCTCCTGACAATAAGACAGGAAACCCTACCCCAACATAGGGGTGTTTTGGCTCTCACTTACTTGCTATGTGCTTTTAGAGTTGGCCTCTACAGGGAATGCACGTATCAGTTTGCAAGTCCGGGTATCAGGCCTGTGGGCATTAGTATTTGGGAATTAGTTTTACCTGCGGGTATCATATTCAAATTTGGGGCAGTGATTTGGGAACAGTGATCAGTGGTTGAGAATGGTTCATTCAGCTTGTGTTTACCAACTGTGTGTTGTGTTAATTTAAGCCGTTATGCTGTCTGTTTTTCTGTTTATTATTTCCTTATTATGCTTTATTTATCTTTTTGCAAGGTAGTTTAGCACCATTGCATCTGACCAGGCAGATATTCTCCGAGCACTTTGGGCTAGAGGTCGTAGACTTAATCGATCCAGGGATCTGATAGACGGACAAGCAGTGTTCCTTTCTTTAATCCTGATTACCAGATGGAGGTCAAAAAGGTGCAGTGTATCAGTACAGCGGTCGCCAGATCAGTGGTCTACCCCACCAGTGAACAGTCAGGCTGAGGTCTCAGTTTCTACTATAGGGACAGATATACCGGTTGTTCAGATAGACTAGCACAATATGGCAGATATAGTGGAGATGATGCGTCAGCTCCAGGAGAGTATGAAAACCATACAGCAGGACGCTTCCCGTCATGCCAGGCCGAGGTTATGGCCCAACAAGCGGAGTTGATTGCTAGACTACAATAACAACAACCACCACAACAAGCTGGAGCATCTGCTTCGCACCCAGCTCCTCCCCCACCAAGAGTTCCAATACTCGGGGAGACCGCTAACGTCCAGGAAAATACGGACGATCCAACGGGGCTATTTCTGCCCCCGATCCTACCCCAGCTATCCAAAGCACCTACCAATCTACCAGATTCTCCCTTTGAGTTTGAGGTGGACCCCACAACACTAAAAGTGAGCAAGCTTGAAAAGCTATTCAAGAAGTCCCAGGGCGTGAAATCCATTCCGGATATTGAGAATGGGTACACCGACTCGGCTGTGACTCTGCTGGACCGGTTTAAAATGCCGTACATAGATCGTTTTGATGGGTCTGGAGATCCTATGGTTCATTTGCAGCTGTTTTCGGATATACTAAGGCCGATGGGCCTTTCTAGATTGCAGAAGCTTTCTCTGTTTGGCCGGACCTTGTTAGGTGTAACGACCTTTTGGTATGCAAAACTGGAGGACTCTGTTAAGAGGAACTGAGAGGAGATGGATGAGGCCTTTGTAGTTTAATACTCCTACAATATGCAGATCGAGGTCACAACACGTGATCTCGAGATGACTAGGCAAGAGCCGAAGGAGAGCTTCTCCAATTTTGTGACCCGCTGGAGGGCTAAAGCCTCGATGATTACCATCAAGCCGATTGATAAAGATCAGATTCGGATGGTTGTGCGCAACCTCCAGCCCAAGCTTATGCAGAAGATGATCGTTCTCCCCCTCTCCACCTTTGCAGATCTACATGAGATAGGGGTGCAGATCGAGGACGCTGTGAAACAGGGCCTCATTGTTCATGAGAGAGAACAGCCCAAGAGGGCATTCAACCGCAGTATGAATGTAGGCACAAGTAGTGCTGCAGCTACCAGAGCTTCAGATGTGAGTATGGTCACCACCACCACCCCACGAACCCTCTCATCTACACCATTCACCGGCGCGTCCGGAAGTAGCTCGCAAACAACCAAATTCGCACCCAAGGCCAGAGAACCTTTGCCCCGCTGTATATATCTCTATCCAAAGCTTTGGGGGTTTTGATCAGGAAAGGGCACCTGAAGCCCTTAGAGCCACGACCCTTACCAAGTAATCTCCCACCAACCCATAACCCGGCAAAGTACTGCGCCTTTCACCAATAGCCTAGTCATGACACCAACCAGTGCTTTAGATTACGTTATGAGATTCAGGATCTCATTGATAATAGGGTGATCGTGCCTCCGGAGAAACCGAACGTCACAACCAACCCTTTCCCACCACATAACCAAGCTCCACCTCCCAAACGCATCAATCTAATCCAAACTGGGGTTGTGTCATGCGACCCTAGCATATATATCACCCCTTCCCACCTACCCATGCCGGGGGTGTTCATTCCTGAGAGCACTGACTTGTACATGTTGGACATCTCCCAAGCCCAACCTGAAATGTTGGTGGTGGCTATCGAAGATGGAATTAGGTCGACTGCAGGGGCAGATGAGATTGATGGTACAGAGCCTGAGAGGTCTGCACGCTTCATGTACAACCCGAGCGGTTACATTATATCAGCAGGCCAGGCTAGGCCGAATGTGGAATTGCCAGTGGGGGCAGAGATTTGTGTAGTACGGGAGGATGGGCCTGATCAGGGGCTAGATGACCTAGCGGATCTGGAAGAGGACATTGTTAACCTTCAGTTTTTCAACGAACAAGATACGGGTGACGTGACAGTCAACTGGTTTGATGTGGATAGGTCAGCAGAGTCTACTGGGTGGCTTGATGACCAGCTGGATGTTGTTGAACAACCTCAGCTAGAACAGGGTCCGTCAGGGACAGGGACATCAACAGTGGCCGAAAGGGCCGGGAATCAGGATGCATCGCCAGAGAGCGCCGGTGTTAAGAATTTCTCTCGGGATCTGGGTAATTTGAATATAAGAGATGTTGAACAGCAAGCTGCACTGAAGCAGTCTGAACGGGATTGAAGATTCTGAGAGGGCTAGAAAAGCCAAAGCCCCTGCGGGGACAGAACGTGCTGCGAGCACAGGAATGGAAGGTACTGCGGGTGCAGGAATAGTTGTAACGGAGCCGAACAGGAGTTTATTGGCTGCCAATGGCATGTGGTGGGAAGATGACAACCTATGTCTTGCCCACATCGATGATGACTGGGGACAAAGCCAGCCGGATGATTCCTGGTACATTGGCGAAGTAGACCACATGACTAGGAATGGGCGTTATTTCAAGCCCCCACACTTAGATCAACCAGAGGCGTCTGGAAAGGACAAAGAAATAGACAAGCAGAAAGAAAAGCTACTTGAAGAGGAGGCTGTGTTGAAACAGCTAAAGAAGATACAAGTAGGCATCTCCATCTAGGGACTGCTTATGGCCTTAAGAGTTCATAGACAGGCTGTCCTTTCTACAATGGACAAGGCCAAACTTTCAATAGACACCACGCTTGAGCAGCTGGTAGGACTGGTCTTTCCGGGAGGAGCTTCCCTGATGTTGACCTTTTCTAACAAGGAACTGCTGCCTGAGGGCGCAAACCATAACAAACCTCTCTACATCTCTGTCGAGTGAAGAGAAAAATGGATACCAGTGGTTCTTGTCGACACGGGATCCGCCATTAATGTGTGCCCATCGAGGACGGCATATGCAATTGGGTTGAAGCCCGCGGACTTCGTGCCAACTGCCCAGGTGATAAGGGCCTATGACAATACTAGCAGAGAGGTGATGGGGACCGTGAAGATTCAGACTCTGGTTGGTCCAGGATAACAGGAGATTGATTTTCATGTCTTGGACGTTCCTGCAACCTTCAATCTACTCTTAGGGCGGCCGTGGCTGCACCAGGTAAAGGCGGTCTCTTCTACCCTACATCAGATGTTGAAATACCTCCACTGGAAGGGGGTGGCTATTGTTTTTGGAAATTCGTCAATCCATCTGCCGCCAGAGGTGTCTACACCGATTTTGGAAATCGAGCATGGTATGGAGGATGTGTTCCTGTCAGGATTTACCCTAGCCAAGGCCCGGGTCGTACAGAGCACTTTGGCTGTTGATGAGGGATCGTATGTCAGCGCACAGTCTGTGTACCTCATGAACAAGCTCCAGTATATCCTTGGGATAGGACTAGGAAAAAGTGGCCGGAAGGGCATTACAGCATCGGCCAAAATGCCGCACAATCCGCATACCTTTGGCTTGGGTTATCTACCTACCAAAGAGGACTGGGTGAGGCAAGGCAATGAGATGGCTGGAAGAGCCAGAGCCAAGCAGACTGGGAGGCATTTTGAGTTGATGCATCGGCCTATCCAAGGCACCCTAAACGGACGCTTTGTCCGGGAGGGGGAAGACTTTCCATTTTGCGGCTTCCTAGAGCCATGGCTAAACGCTGAGTAGAGGCGCCTGTCGGGATTTGAAATCTTCTTTGACTTGCAGTTGCTCGGGAATGATGTTGCCGAGGAGCAGACAGACCCACCAGCTGAGGTTGAGCAGTACAAGGAAGTGGATTCTGAGAGCACCGAGATTGAAATGGGGGTAGCACTGGCTTGTCTACTATCAGATCCTCCGATCAAACATGAGTGCTTGGGGGATGACCTCTTAGTGTCTATGATCGGGAATGAAATAGCTGCGAGCCCACTTTCAAACATTTTCGATGCGTCCATCGCACCCTCCTTCGCCTGGCAGTATGAGGAAGGATTCTTATCAAGCAGCACTGGGTCAGGTAGTGAGCCGGAATCTAATTCCACCGAGTCTGTAGAGTCGGAATCAGGTTCCAGCTCGTCTGAGTCTGAGTCCGGTATTCCTGGGGGTGACAACCTGGATGCCATAGTCCTGTCGAGGTCGTCTTTTTCTTTTTCCTTTAAGTCTGTTGTAACAGAGGAATCAGGCGACTTGGAAGTGATTAATGAGAATGAAATGGCTGTGGCTTTCGAGTACTTTTCTGTGCCTTTGATTTATTGTATTAATCAGGACTTTCAAAATTTCGATGAAAACGACGAGGAAGAAATTCCTCCGGTTTTGAAATATTTGCTTGATCAAGAGCAGGAGAGGTTTGTAAAACCACTGGTTGATGAAATCACCTAAATTAACGTTGGTACTGAGAAGGACCCGCGGCTGGTCCAGATCGGGTCCACGTTGTCTTCGGAGGAGCGCGAGTGCTTAGTCGCTTTATTAAAAGATTTCAAAGATGTTTTCGCGTGATCCTACGAAGACATGCCTGGAATCGATCCTGAGATTGTACAGTACCGGATCCCTCTTGACCCAGAGGCCCGACCTGTTAAGCAGAAGCTCAGAAGAATCTGCCCGGACTGGGCTATCAAGATCAAAGAAGAGGTCACCAAGCAAATTGACGCAGGGTTCCTGTTGGTATCTGAATACCCAACTTGGTTGGCCAACATAGTTGCAGTGCCGAAGAAGGATGGCAGAATTCGGGTATGTATGGAATTCAGGGATTTGAACAAAGCCAGTCCGAAGGACGACTTTCCTCTGCCGCATATCAACGAGTTAGTGGACTTTACTGCTGGGCATGCGTTGCTCTCATTCATGGATGGCTTTTCAGGCTACAATCAGATTCTGATGGCACCCGAAGACCGGAAGAAGACTGCTTTTACCACCCCGTGGGGGACCTACTATTATAGGGTGATGTCGTTTGGACTGAAAAACGCTGGGGCTACATATCAACGGGCTGCGACCACGATTTTGCAGGATATGATCCACAAAGAGGTTGAGGTGTACGTGGACGACATAATTGTCAAGTCCAAGGAAAGAGAGGGCCACTACACCGCCTTGCAGAAATTCTTTCAACGGATCAGAGAATATTAGTTGCGGCTGAATCCTCAGAAATGTACGTTTGCTGTTATAGCAGGGAAAATGCTGGGGTTCTTGATCACACAGAGAGGTATCGAGGTCGATCCTTCCAAAATCAAGGCCATCTTAGAAATGCCACCACCAAGGACTGAAAAGGAGGTGCGAGGCTTTCTGGGTGAAGTGCAATTCATAAGACAGTTTATCGCAAAATTAACCTTGACTTGTGAACTACTCTTTGGTCTCCTAAAGAAAGGAAAAAAATTCCAATGGGATGGTCGATGCCAAGCTGTTTTTGAACAGATCAAGCAATATTTACAGAACCCACCTGTGTTGTCACCGCCTAAGCCGGGGAAACCGTTGATTTTGTACTTTTCAGTGACTGAAACTACAATAGGCTGTATGCTTGCACAGGAGTCTGAGGACAAAGTGGAGAGAGCTATCTACTACCTGAGCAAGAAAATGCTAGATTATGAGACCCGCTACACTTCGCTGGAGAAGGCTTGTCTGGCCTTGGTATGGGCTACCAGGAAGCTGTGACACTACCTGTTAGCTTACTCTATAATACTAGTTTCGAGATTAGATCCCATCAAATATCTCTTCGAGAAACTGGCACTTACAGGTAGGCTAGCCCGTTGGTTGCTTCTGCTTTTCGAATTCGATCTGAAGTACATGACGCGCAAATCAGTAAAAGAGAGAGCGGTAGCAGAGTTCCTAGCCGATCACCCAGAGGAAGGGGATGAAGCAGTTGAGTACCTGTTCCCAGACGAGGACATTCTGCACGTCGAAGAAGAGTTTTGGAAGATGTATTTTGATGGAGCGTCAAACCAATACGGGTATGGGACAGGGTTGTTTCTGATAGCGCCCGACAATTCTTGCATACCCTTAGCATTCAAACTCCGGTTCAAAGTCTCGAACAATGAGGTAGAGTATGAGGCGTGTATTGCTGGACTAGAAGCAGCTCTGGAACTAGGGGCAAAACAGTTGGACGTCATCGGGGACTCGAACCTTGTTGTATCTCAAGCTAAAGGAGATTGGAAAGTCAAAGAAGAAAAGATGAGAATCTACCACCAAACCTTGGACATGCTGATTCCTTGGTTTGAGAAACTGAATTTCGCTCATCTGTTAAGAGAGAACAACATGTTTGCAAATTCGTTAGTAACTCTATCTTCTATGATAGACATCCCTTTCGGAGTCCAGATGCGTCCGATCATCATCAAATAGAAATTTGCGCCGGCCTACGAGCTGATTGCTGCCATAGATGAGGTACAAGATGAGAACCCCTAGTATTACGATGTCTGGAACTTCTTGGAAAAAGACGCGTATCCACCAGGGGCAAATGCCAAAGATAAAAGGGCAATTCGAAGAATGGCTGCTCAGTTCATCATCTGCGGGGGAAAACTGTACAAGAGAAGTCATCTTGGGATGTATAAGCTGTGTGTTGTGCCAAAGAGTCGAAACGCCTGATGGAGGCCATCCATGGAGGAGAGTGCGGAGCGCACATAAACGGGGTGATGCTAGCCCGGAAGATCCTTAGACAGGGTTACTACTGGTCCACCATGGAGGTGGATTGTATAGGTTTTGTCCGGCGATGCCACAAATTTCAGATTTATGCAAACCGCATGAACATTCCGCCATCGAAGTTGTACAACATGACTTCACCATGGCCATTTTCAGTCTGGAGGATTGATGTGATCGGGGCTGTCACTCTGAAGGGGTCCAATGGGCATGAGTTCATTCTGGTCGCGATAGACTACTTTACGAAGTGGGTTGAGGCCCAATCTTATGCGGTGTTGAAGGTATGGCACGTTGCTATGTTCATTAGGAACAACATCATCTGTCGCTATGGGGTCCCGAACGAGGTCATTTCAGATAATAGTTCCCACTTCAAGAAAGAAGTGATCGACTTGTTGGAGAAATACAACGTGGCTTTCCATAAGTCATCTACATATCGGCCGCAAACCAACGGAGCAGTTGAGGTCGCCAACAAGAACATCAAATGTATTCTACAAAAGATGGTGGAAACCTACCGGGACTGGCCAGATAAGCTGCAGTTTGCTCTGTGGGGCTACCGGACTTCAATTCGAACTTTTACTGGGGTGACTCTGTATTCCTTGGTCTATGGGATGGAGGCCGTTCTACCTATCGAAATTGAGGTTCCGTCATTACGAGTACTGGCTGAGTGTTAGATAGCTGAGGCAGATTGGCAGCAAAACAAGTTTGAAAAGCTCATGCTCTTTGATGAAAGAAGGCTGAAAGCACTGTATCATGTTCAGGGTTATCAACGGAGAATTGCCAGGGCTTTCAACAAGAAGGTTGAGTCCCGAAATTTGAAGGAAGGGGATCTAGTGCTCAAAGACAACCGAGCTCCCATTCATGACCCTAGGGGCAAGTTCAGACCCAATTGGACTGGCCCTTACATCATCAAGTCTATCTGGTCGGGTGGAGCTGTCGTTCTAATGGACCTAGATGGCCTAGAGTTCTTCCAACCAATCAACATGGACAAGTTGAAGAAATACTTTCCATGAGTGGCTCGCTAGGCCGAAAACCCGAAAGGGCGACCTAGGCCAAAGTTAGAGCATGAAAAAATTTTGAAATGATAAAAACTGAGCTCGCAAGGTTGAAAACCTGGAAAGGGCGGCCTTGGCAAAAGTTAGAGTACAAAAGGAGAGAGTTAATACATGAGTGAACCCAAGCCGAACTATGTAAGGCTTGATTCCCATCTTCGGGATATGTAGGCAACTTCATCTTGAAGTCTAGCCATAAACACTTCCTCGATCAACTTTGTCCATGTGATCATGTTTCGTCATCTTTGTCTATTCAGCATTCAAGAGCTCGGTTGTGGTCTCCAGATGCAGTGCTATTCAGACTAGGGGCAACTTTTCAGTTGTGATCCATATAGAAAATGGTTTTGAAAAGTTTTAATAAAAGTTGATTTTGCTCAAATTAATCTTTTTACAACTTAGACCATTTTTGGACCAAACGAAAAATTTTCAATACCCACAACCTTCAATTACATTGATTTCAATACAGAGTTCTCTTACTCTTGAATACAAATTAAAGTTGCTTTTCATTACATTCATAAAGAAAACTTGAAAGTTCTGATTAAAAGCAAACAAATCCAGGGCATTGTCAGGTGTTCCTGCGTCCCCTCCTCGAGCTTGTGGAAGCCTCTGATGCCAAAGTGGGCCCGATCTGCGCCTCCTCATCAAGCCAAGCTATGCACTCATTAGAGAGGGTGCAACTGAAAATGGGAGCGAGGGCCAAAAGCTCTCTCGTCCTCCATGTTGCGGCATACCGAGCTAGCTGTGCACCTCGAACCGAAAATATAGCAGGGTACTCTATCCCCTCTGCCGAGCAAGTCTGATCATCCCCGAACTGGCGCCGAAATCGGAACGGGTAGTAAAAGACACAGTGTGTCAGACCAATCAACTGAATCCCGGGTTGACGAGTCATGTTGTAGCTCATCGCCGGTAGATTGAGCCAAGGGCAGCGCCAAGCAATGTGGTCTGCAGACAAACTGCGCAACCAGTTGTACCACCATCCCTCATCAAGGGCATCGACTAGAAGTCGTCGGAAGAAATAGCTGCGAGTTGAATATGCTGGGCATGAGTCCACAATCTTCAATTTATCCATCAACCATATCTGGGAAGGGTTGAAAAATGATAGATTAAAGAATAGAGAGGTGTCTGTTGAGAGAAAAAGTGAGAAAAGGGTTTTGAGAGAAAAACCGAGCCTAAGGGCCTAGTGATGTGAGAAATATATGTGAGATAGGGTGGGAAACATTACCTGCAATAGTAGTGGACTCCCCGCGAATCTAGCTGTCTCCCGGCGATGAAAAGCGTCCAAACCCATCAAAGTCTCAACTAGCATCATGGCAATGCAACTCTTTCCCTCTTTCAAGCCCTCGGCGACTTCAATCAAATGAGTGCTAAGCCCTCCAGAGCCTGGGGCAAGCAAGAAATGAGACAGCATGCCTAAGCAAAGCGCATGTCGCCGATAACCCTGCCAATGATGATCGTCGCGGTCACCGGCATTAGAAAATCGATGAATCAAGCTCGGAATGTCCAGCTCTCTGTCGTGAATCAGTGACCGAGCGTCATGCAAAGTAAGGCCGCACATCCGTCCGAAGGCTTGGATGTGGCTGAACCGGAGCTGAGCCAAGACTTCTTCATTATGCTCGGATTCCATCAAAGCATGGAAATCCTCAAAAGTAGAACACATCTCTTGTCTGTCAAAGCTAAAGACATGTGTTACTGGATTCAAAAACCTTGCCGCGGCATGGAGGAACGGAAAACACAGCGGGGTGCGACTCAAAGTGAATAGTGCATTTATGGCGAAGCCCCGGAAATTCAGCTTTTCGGAGCCATCCAAGTTGGCAATCCAATTTGTGAGATTTTGGACAAGAAATGCTTCCATTTGATGCAAAAACTGGGCTGAAATGGAGAAAACTACGAAGCTGAGGCTTTTATAGAAGATAAGGTGTTGAGTGGAAGACAGGCGTCAGCATTCTGGAGGTGCTTGCCATTTTTGGCCAATCGGCCAAAAAGAGCGCCGACCGACCAAAAAGAGCACCGATCGACCATCTTTTTTGGCTAATCAGCTAGTAATGATGGCCGAGGGCCATTTCTTGTGGCCGATGGCCTCTCATTTTGGCTGATGGCCTCTCCCTTTGTTCTCTAAGCTGTATATGTGTTGAAGGTGTTGAGAACTTGTGACTGCTTCCACTTCCAATGCCTTTCAGTGATGATTTTGTGAAGTCGCGCCTGTGTTACTGGAATTTGTTTATTGAGTTGCTGTACTTTTGCTTATCGAGTTGTATTTTGCATTCTTTAAGTCTTTGTTTTGCTTATCGAGTTGTATTTACATTTGGTTAGCTTGTCAAGTTCTTTGTTTTGCTTATCGAGTTGTTTTGTCGTTAGTTGGTTCACTACCTGATTAATGCAATTCGAGCGTTTCGTTTTCAAAACAAAGTTCAATCTTATTTACATTGTTATGTAATGTGATGCGATGCGATGCATAGAATATACGAATGCAACACTTTTTCAACAAAAATAGTTGTTTCATTTCATCATATTCTCTTTTGCAAAAGTATATAGTTTTGAAGAAAATAAAACCTGCCTGAGGCAATACAATGTGCTTAAACTACCAGTAAAAAGAAAAATAAAGCAAAAAAGAAGAAAAGCAGCAAAGTGTTTGGATCAATGTTGGTCGCCTTAACTGCGGGAGTCCGTTCTGGTCCTCTTCCTGGACGAAGGTCCAGGATCATCGCCACCAGCTCCCCTGTCTGAGTCATCTCTAGCCTCATCTTGAGACGACTCCGCCTCTATATCGAACTCGTCATCATCAGGGGAAGGCTCCCGTGAACTACTCTCAGCACGAGCTCGCCTGTGTCTGCCTCGGCTGTGGATCGTCATCCCCTACCTGGCTCCCCTTGCTGCTCTGGCAGGCACTAAAGGTCCTACTGGAACACCCCCTGCGGCCAGTATCTGGAATGGGGCCTGAAAAGGACAATTGGCAAGCGCATCAGTTGTGTTGTGCAAAGTCGAGTGTCAACACCGAATACAGTATATGAGTACAATGTATGAATGTCGTGGGCAATGCTATGAGTAGTGTATGAATGCTATGAGTACAGTGTATCAGTGCTGTGAGCAGTATGTGAGTTACAGTGTATCAGAGCCGTGAGTGGTATGTTAGTGCAGTGTATTAAGTACCGTGTTGACAATGCGATGTATCGGATTTATATGGAACAGATTATGTAGAGTCATGAGACCGAGGTTGAAAGAACTCACCGGGATGCCGTAGATGGTCAACAGGTTTATGCTCCTCTGAAGCATCCCTATCACGGAGGCCGTCAGCTCCAGAGACTGACTAGTGTACTCGATGGAAGCCTGCAAAAGTGTTGAAATCATTAGTATTCTGCGGGATATCAAATGAAATAAAATGACTGTACAGAATGAAAAGTATGGCACATACCGGGGCCAAAACGCGAACTCCGACAAGCTCATGATCAGCCGGAGGAGGAGTGTAGACGTCCCCGAACGTCCCGGGAGAAATCTCATTTTGTTCTTTTGGGGCTTACTACAGTTTGGACTCAATGTCACGGTCCTGTATCTAATCTCACAGAGTGCAATGCAAGACCGATGAATCATCAAAGAGTCCAAATCTGGCAAATCGTTTTGAAAAACTGATTTTTAGAAAGAAGTGCCAAACATGGACTGCTTTGCTAGATACAGAGTCGCCACCTAAATATTTATTTTTGGGGGAATTTAGAAAACCCTGACTCATTGCCGAACTCCACGTGTTCGTCATCACCAAAGTTACCTCGGCTCGGGAATTTGGGTACGATTGGGGAAGGTCAGCTATGAGCACCCCTGCTCGCCCGATCAAAGATCGGCCACTACTAAGCATGATATCGAGTTTTGAAAACATATGTGCTCTTATTCCGGTTATTAGCCTAGAATTACTATGTGATGCGCACAGCATACAAGTATAGACTGGGTCGCCTGAATTGGAGCAAAACATCTCATGTTCGTTTTGAAAAACGGTTTGAATGTGCTACTCGCAAGTAGGCTAAGATGTGGATTTTGCCACCCTCGGGTGGGCTTAGAAAACATGATTTTGCCACTCTCAAGTGGGCTTAAAACTCTCATTCAATGCATTATTCCAATTCAAATAACCCAACCTCAACCCACAAGCATTCAGCAGTTATATCACATAAGCAAATAGCCTCATGGTAAGCATGCTATCATGGCAGTCACTCACACGGATGCAAGGATGCTAAAGCATAAACACTCACCGAGTACTCCAAGCCAAAACAGAAACTAGTTAGTAATCAATGCATGATCCTAGTTCATGTTAAAATGGCTAATGCAACACATGTAAAATGCAACTAAGATAGGCTCGGCTATTCTAAACATGGTATATGAAATACGACAGATAACATGTATTCAACTTGGAATTGAAATACAATGCAGTTAGTATGATGCGCCGAGCCCGGTGCATGCAAAACAGATGAATGGATGCAAACATACGAGCATAAGGATGCTAATTTAAACATGCCCTAGGGAGTGTAGTCCACAAGAAAGGGGCATGGCAAAGTATTTTCAACATATGTGTGCACGACCACTCTCCCCGTCATTGCATAAGCTCTAGGGAGTGTAGTCCTCGATCCTCGTGCCACCAATCACGCATCTCGATGCATGATGGCCGAGGAGTCGAATTGCATAACTCAATGTCAAATGGATGCACAAATGAACACAATAAGGCCTAAACTCCGTCATGGGTAATCCGGAGTGTCGGCGACCGAGAATCGAGGCACGTTTCGTCACTTGGAGTACGAAACGTCCCTTGTTTCCCGTGTCTGGACTAAACCCTACTCCAAACACAATGCAATACACATGGCATGCATGAATGCAACTCTAACATGCAACCTAAACATAATGCCACTAAATCATGCAAACATGCAAATAATAATATGCAAACATGCTACTAGCATACACAATGTTATGAAATAATCAATGGGCCTCAGTCACACTCAAATCAGTGGCCAAACATGATGAAATTAAAGGCAGGAACACTCATGCAAACATGCCCAATGTAAGGGATCGAACTTAAGGCATCAAATGCCACTCTACCAAAGCATGGCAAGGGATGAAATATGGCATACAATCATACATTTTCCAGCTCTGAAATGACATGCATGATGGTCCTGAATCATGCAAACACCTCACACAATGCATGCTAGATGGCCCGAATACCGAAACTAGTGAAGCACATTACACTAGAGGTACACAAAGCAATGCACAAATGGCCAAACCAGCCCCAAATAGACCCTAGGGAGGTCCAATATAGTGGGAAAATGGACTAAAATGGTGGCTCGAAAGGCATGGAAATGAAGCTCATGCAATGGTCCAAAAATGAGGCATACAAGCACGACTCTCAAACGCATTTGAAGAGTGGAAATCATGGGAATATGGCATACATGGAAACACCTCAACATAAGCATGCAATAGGCTCCAAAACTCAAAGCTAGGCAAGGGTATTGAACTACAACCATGCATAGCAAGCATCATTCGACCATGAGGCATAAAAATATAGCTAAGGTAGTCCAAAACATGCACAAAATCAGTTTAAAGCATAGCCAAAAGGTGCTAGAATCAAAGGCCAAAATAGCATGCAATGTAAGCTAGTAAAGAGGATTTGCACTACAAGCATGTGAGGCAATCAAGAGGTCATCAAACCAGAAAAATCCAGAGGTATGACATGCCAAATAAAGCCCAAAAAACCACTGAAGCATGGTCTATGCATGCAAGAATGATAGGCTCCTTTGATAGGATATAAAGAGGGTTGTTCTACACATGCAAAATGGACACCCAAAATGGAAAAATGGGCTCTGGACAGAGTCTATGCAGGTCCTAAAACCCACCAAAAATGGCCTAAAATATGGCTTGAAAGCATGCAAATAAGGGCTCCTTTCTTAGGCCAAATATGCTAGTAAACAAGACAAGGGGTGAGAGGGTCACCCCTCTCTGATTTTGGTGCTCAAAACAGCATGCTAGCCACTAAAAATCCACTGGATTTCAGTGACTAAGAGACCAAACAAAGGTCAATGCAAAGGCCCTAAGGCATGGCTCAAAATAAGATGAAATAAAGCATGCAAAGGAGGTAAATGACCCCCAACAGAAAAATGGTCTTAAACAAACATGTTAAGGACCTCAAAATAAGACTTTTTTCAGTTTATGACAAAGCCCAAATATGCTTTCAAGTATAGCTAAAAGATGAAGCAAAATAAAGACTAAAAGAGGGAATAGGGTGTTACCCTTGAAGCTCAAGCACTCCAGCAGCTTCTGGACCAAAACAGCAACTCTTTGGCCTTTGAAAACAAGCTCCAAGGTGCTTAGGTTGATAGTGGAGGTGTTGTGCTAGGAGATGGTATGCAAAGGGGTCAAGAACTTCGACCTTTCAAGGCCTAAAGGGAGAGATATAGAGGGATATGTATGTATGAGCCTTAGCCAACTCTTGAACCCTTGCAAAGGAAGATGAGCCCTTCCTTTATAGAGCCAAGGGTCCAAAGCTTCTCCTAGAAGCTTAAAACCAAGAGTGAAGATCCTCCAAACACGTGTATGGAGGATCCAGTCTGTGCCTTCCAGCTGGCACAGCTGACACCAACTTACGGAGATAGAAAAGGTAGGAGCTGGCCGACCAGTTCAGGTGGTCGGCCGACCAGTTCAAAAGGGTCAAGTCTCAAAAGTTGGTCGGCAACCTCCTAGGGTAGTCTCCTCACTCAATGCAAGCTAGTGGTATGGTGGGAGACTAGCATTTATGGCCCAAAAGTGAGGGAGGCCAGTTACCTGACAAGAAAACCAGCCGGTAGGAGAAAAGTGGTCTACAAGAAGAAAAGGTGGTCTCCCACCCTGGTACCACCTTCCAAACAATGAAAACAAGGTCCATGCCAAAAATGAACCAAGATGGATACAAAACGAGGGTTCGAGGGTTAAAACGCGCAGTCGGGTGCCCTGAAAACTGACTGTTAAGCATCGAAAGTGGCGTGGGACCACGAAGGTGGTCTCCCGGGCCACAGTGTCCCTCTAGAGAGAGGAAACAAGGTGTGCGCCAAAAACCGGAGCAAACGGAGAAAGTTAAGCGGTCCCGAACTGAGGCGCACGGCCGACGGCTCCGAAAACTGAAAACTGGTCTCCAAACGGGAACAGTGGTCTACGGCCACTGAGAGATGGTCTACGAGACCTCTCCCTCCCTTCAAGAAGAGAAAACAAGACCTGGTTTGCAAACCGAGGCAAAGCACCAAAGGGTCCTGAGGTCCGGGGGTAAGGCTTTCAGCCAAGACTCCGTAACCTCAAAACGAGCACAACATGCGTAATCACCGAGCACTCAATCGATGACGCCTGAGTCTTAAGGTCGGTCAAAAATGGGGTGCCTATAAGGAGCGATGGGTATTTGATAAGTCTCCTCACCCTGTCCTCGGCATGTCATGGTAGTGGGTAGGGCTGGCCACTCTACTCCCTGTCCCCTCCGGGACCCACTCCTGCCACGGGCCTGAGTCACCCTCGGTGCTCCAGCTCCTCTCACAAGCGCTGTAGGCCTCTCCCTCTCAACTCGACGAGCACCGGTCAGAGGCCGCATGAGATAAGCCTAGATGAACTCGGTGTAGTCCCCCTCGTCTCTGAATAGGTCAGAATCCCAGCCTATCGTGAAATCCATCATCTCCTCCAGGGTACACCTCTCGGTAGCCCTCGTGTGGGTAGGAGGTGGCCTCGGGACTATCTGCTCGGGTAAGCCCAAAGTCTGCCGCAAGAAGCGCTCTCCAAAATACCATGTTCGACAGACCAGACCCTCCAACAGAATCCTGAACCGGGTAGTCTCCCGAGCACCTGCATACTGCTCTCTCACTGCCTCTGGCAACACGACCCAGGGCAGCCAGGTGATCTGCAAATGACAGGATATACAGTTTGTTATCTGTTATTGAAAGTGCAATGTAAAGCGAAGCTTAAATAAACTGTATTGTTTGAAATACCTCTGTGGCGGTAATGGTGTCAAAGTATCGGCGGAAGAACAGGAAAGACTCTCGCGGCCTCCGCTCGCACCTCACATCATATCTATGAGAGTATGGATCTGTGGGGGGCATCTCTACATCTGGCACTGGAGCAAGCCTTGGAAAGTAGGCATACACCCACAGCTACAGAGTGAAACAGGGTAAGAATAAGTATGCTTATCAGTAAGGCAGTATGCAAATAAAGTAGAAATTAGAATCATATGCAGTGTGTGCAATGTATTGTGTAGCATGTGAAGTGTATTGTGCAGTGTGTGCAGTGTACAGCCAGTGTAAAGCAGATTGCGTGTATGCAGTGTGTGTGGTGTACAGATAGTGTAAAGCAGAATTGAAAAACAGAAAGGGAAGGTGTACCTCCCAGGCTCGCTAGTAGCCTCCAAGCAGATGTCCGCTGTGGCGAAAGAATGAACTCATGTATCTGTAAAGTGTGGCCAAGACTGCGCCACCCCAGTTGTAGCGGCGGATCCGCATCACGTCCACCAATGTGCCCAGCAGATAAAGGGTGACAGTGTTCGCTCGGTCAACGAAGAGGGTGGTCCCCAACAAGAACATGATGAATCCACGAGCGTACTGCTCCACCTCCTCCCAGGTCGTAAGCGCCTGTATCCGGAAGTGGTCATTGAACCAAGAATACCTCGTGAACCCTAGCCGGGAGAGAGGTGGTCGAGCACCGAGCAAGAACATCTGGGAAGCGTCCCACTCATCCATGTCAGTGTCAAAAGGAATCAGATCACCCCCTACTCCGATGCCTGTGAGCATCGAGAAGTCGAAGGGAGTCATCGTCATCTCCCCTGTAGCAGAAAGGTGGAAGGAATTGGTGGTGTCCCACCACCTCTCCACCAGAGCACCAAGAAGGGGCCTACTCGCAGTGAGGCGCGAGAGTCCCATGCAGAAGACGCCAAAGCTGGCCTGATCAACAATGTGGCGGACCGTATCGGGCAGCTCCATGTACCAACCTCGGGCGATGGTGTTCCCATATCCCCGGAAGGCATGGGAATCTCCCTGTGTTCAAAACAGACAGATGCGAAGCAGTGTCAGAAATACAGTATGTTGAATGCATTCAGAATTGATGAATATGCAGTGTGTGTGCAAGTGTTCAAGTTTAAACAGAAATTGCGTGTGGGTGTGCTCACGGTGAACTACGCATATGATGTATCAGTGTGTTTGGGTTATTCAGTTATAGAGCAGTATCGGCTATCGAAGATATTTGATCCATATTGTGGAAAATGAAAAACAGGAAGAATATACCTCAGCAACACCGTAGGACAGATGCGACTCTGGCTCGCGTAGCAAGAGCTCCAATGGCGCACCTCGCGTGTAGCTCCTGAACTGTCGGATGTTATCAGGAGGCAATATGTGTATCGTCGGCCAGTATGTCGCCGGGTCAAATGGTCGAACACTCAGCGGCAAGAGCTCGACCTCAGGGTTTGTATCCATCTTCAGCGGAGTCCCACCTCGTGGAATGTCATCCGCCATCTCGAGAAGGGTGCAAAAATGGCCGATGGTATGGAAAATGGGTGAAAATGCAAAAGTCAACCCAAAAGTCAACCCTGAGGGGTGAAAAATGAGAGAAAAGGTCAGAGTGTGGGGAAAGGCACGAAGATCGAGGTAAACTAGGGGGAAACAAACCCCAAGTAGTGGAAATCGAGAAGGGGACACCGAAATCGCATTTCGTTTGGTTCGAAGTGTTTGAAACGAAGAGGGTTTCGCGAATCGAACGATGCGGGAGGCACGAAAACAAAGGAAAAACAAGGATCAAAGTGAGGAAAATGACTTGGAGAGGTAAGGAAATGATTTTCGAGCTTGAGCAAGTGAAGAAATAGGGTTTGAGGCCCTAGATTTAAAGACCCGAGGTGAATGGACAAAACTGCCACAAAATTTCCATTTTTGGCCGATCGGCTAAATTGTTAGCCGATGAGCTCATTTTGTGGCCGATGGATGGCCGATGGCCTCCCCTTGTGGTCGATGCACCGCCAATGCCATTGTTTGGGTCAGTTTTGTTGATTGGTACCCTTATCTCTCAAGGAAGTGCAGTAAAGTACATTTTTGAAGCTTAGCCGGCCTTCGTGTTGACCTCGAACCGTGTCTTCCGTGTGCGGCACTCGATATGCGCGAGGTGTATCTTTTTTCGTATCCTTTTGTATATTGCGAAACTCGAGAACTGCTTTTGAGCATATTGCATTACAATGTTTTGTCATGTTTGTAATAAGCGTGCTTGTTATTCGTCTTCTCGCTCTTGCATTGAGCATGCTTCGCTTTGCTTTCGAGTTGCATCTCAACATCACGAATAACATGCCTTTACCATGCTTCCATTGAATATGTGTCTCTCTCTGTTGTTGCATTGTTACACACATTGTATGCGTTGTCGCGTATGCTTTACTTGGGTTGCATTGTCATGCACCCCTTCATTTGCGTTGTCATGCATTTTTCACTTGCATTGCTATGCATATTTTTGATGATATTATACCTGTTAAGTTTCTTTCTTTTGCAGGCACGATATTGTATGTACGGTTCATTTGAAGTTGGCGCGACCAGACGAACCAGACGGTATTCTATGTACTCCGCGTGAGACGTAGCGAGAATTGTATAATTCTCTTACATCCTTTCTGCATGTAATGTAGTTTGAATCTTATTCGCTTGCTTAAACTATTGCATGTTATGCTTCATTACAGCTCTCTTTGCATGATCATAAGTTATGTTCGACATCGTGCATGTCCTTTGCATTTTGCCCCTGCCTGCGGGCGCATATCTTCGTTATCTTGTATGCTTGTCTAAGTTTTTGGCCTTGCCAAAAATAGGTCGTCTCTGGGCTTTGACATTCACTCCCGCCATCTTATGACTTTCGAGTTCTGTCAAAGAGGGGCAACTGTAGACACCCCATTTTTGACCGTCCTCAAGACTTGGACGTCATCGTTTGAACACTCGATGATCATCCATGCTCGTGTTTGTTTTGAGTTCTCGAAGGTCTCGGCTGCGCGCCTTTCCTTAGGATCTCTCAACTTGTTTGTTTTGTGCTTGGTTGTGGACCAAGGACTTGTGGTTTTGCTCTTAAGGGAAGAGGGTGGCTTGTTGGCCATCCCCTCAACCCATCGGCTAAGGCAGGCCATCCCCTCAACCCATCGGCTAAGGCATGATGTCATCAGCCTTGTTTTATTGCCATCAGCCATAAGTGTTGGCCGATCTGTACCTTTTTTGGTCAATCGACACTTATTTTGGTCGATTGGCCATATTTTTTAGCCGAGACCTTTCCATCTATTTTTTGCAGATATTTTCTGCCAGCTGTGACAGCTAGTGGGCACAATTCTCATCCTCCATACACGTGTATAGAGGGATTTGTTTCAAGACTCAAGCTTGTTGAACAAGCTTGAGAATTCAAATTCTATAAGAAGGGAGCCTCCCCTCCTTTTCCAGAGGTTCTGAAAATTGCATACACAAGTTCTATATCTCTCTGTCTCTATATTTTACCTCTCTCTCTTGCTTTACCTTTGTTTGTGCTCAAAAGTGTAGAATATTCATACTATGGCACACAAACACCTAGTAGAACACCATCCTTTGGTTGCTAAGGTCCTTAGGAGTTGGTTTTAGAGTTCTTGGAGTGGTTTAAGCTTAGAAAATGTGATGGAGTTGTGTTCTTGAAGGTGTTCTTCAAGGGTGAGTAAACTACCTTTTAATTCCCCAATTCTTGCTTAAGCTTTTAGAACTACTTGCATATTGTTTTAAGCTTAACTCTAAACTATAAAAAGTTCTGATTTTTCATGCTTGTAATGATTGTTTAAGGTCACTTTTTGGTTGGGGGTAGGCCTTGTTTGGCCTTGTTTTGTGCCTTTCCTTTTGAGCTTTGGAACCATCTTGTTTTGACCTTCTCACCACTGAAATCCAGAGAATTTTCAGTGGTGGAGAAGTGGTTTTGGAGTCTTGAATAAGAGAGGGACACCCCCATCTCCTTGTGTCTCATTTGCTAGTATAAATGGCTCATAGTGATAACATGTTTGCTTAGCATGTTTTGGCCCCATTTCAGCACGTATTTGGTATTATTTTAGCATGCTATACCTCTGTCTAAGGCTGGTTTAATAGCATCTTGCATACTCCATGCACTTCTCTTGCAATCCTCTCATTTGCCTTAACATGCATCATGTATTTGGACCATCATTCTTGCATATTTTGGCTCAACTCAAAGAAGCTTTTAGTCATGTTTTACCATACTTGAGCTCTGTTTCATGTTGTTTTAGTCATGCATGCATTGTTTTGTATAGCCTTGGTTCAATCTAGCTTGTTAGCTTTGAGTGTCCAAGTCATTAGCATGCATTGCTTAGACCATTTTTATGATTTGGCATCATTTCATATGTGATTTCAGTCCATGTAGTGTAGGCATACACTTGCCTTTGTCATCCTTTCAATGCTTCGAAGGTTTGGTGTTTTATGCTTCAAGAATGAATCATTGTGCATGATATCATACTTAGGCTTTTGGGATGCCATCTCAGTGGGTTTTTGGGCTTATTTTGACATGCCATAACTCTATTTTTCATTGGTTAAGTCATGCCATGTTTGGTTGTAATAGGTGTAGTTAATACCCCTTGTTAGCCTTGCATGCCTCATGCCTTTTGGGCTTTTGTTCTAGCTTGTTTTGGCTAGGTTCGAGCTTGTTTTTGGTCTTGTATTGACCTGCCTTGGGACTGTTTTAGGTGCCCTTGCCCCTTTGGGGCTTGATTCTTGTAGCCTTGGTATAAGCTCCTTGGCTAGCCTTATGCGTTGAGCTTTCTTACATGCTATGCTTGACTTGTTTGAGTGGTTTGACACCACTCCGTGCATGATTTCAGAGCTTACCTCATTACCACATTGTCATATTTGTCACTTCTTGCTCATGTTTGAGGATTGTGTCCTTATGTCTAAGTGATAGGCCAATTGGCATGCATGCTTATTTTGCATTTCATTCCATCATTTCTTAGCATTTTGGCCACTTATTTGGGCATGGCTGAGGTCTGCCCATTATGGTTTAAGTCTATCTTTGCATGTTGTTGCATGCTTGACATGTTGCATGTTGTTGTATGCTTGCTAGTTTGCATGTTGTTCCATGCTTGTCCATCTTTGCATGCTATGCATGTTTGTATGTTTAGGTTGCATTTTGCATGCTTGCTAGTTTGCATTTTGTCACATGTTTGTTTAGATTGCATTGCATTTGGCATGCTTGTTACCTTAGCCTCGTGTGCATGTTTGAGTCATATTGCATTTGGCATGCTTATGTTGCACTGCATAGCTTTTCCATGTTGCATGCATTGCATTGTGTTTGGTTTGGGGTGTCAAACCAAACACCAGGACCGATGGACGTTTTGTAATTGAAGTGACGAAACGTGCCTCAATCCTCGGTCACCGATACTCTTGATCCAACATGATAGAGTGTGAGGCATTTGTGTGTTTTTGTGCATTCATTCCATATTGATGTGTGCAATTCGGACTCTTTGGCCATCATGCATCGAAATACGTGATTGATGACTCGAGAGTCGAACATTACACTCCTTTGAGTCTCAAACATGATAAAGGGTGTAAGTGCACAACATTTTCTTGCAAATGTATTGCCATGCCCTTGTTTGTCCTCTGCTGCAGCAACAGGAGCAGTTTGCAGGAAGAGATGGCCGATCGGCTATCTGGAGTGCTGATCGGCTAACAATTGTTGGCCGATATCATTAAATTTGGCCGATGGCATCATATTTTGGCCGATGGCCTCTCAGTATATCCATGAAGTGGTTCAGAAGCATCATAGAGATTTTCACAGTTTTCAGATGTGCATAAGTTTGCAAACAGAGGCAACATGGGGCATGGCAACGGATTTCCGAGCAAAGCCGATCGAGCATGCATTTGTCCCTCCTCTTAAGGCCACTTTAACTGTTTTGTAACTTAATTAATTTGCTTAATTAGTTAAGGTTTTATAATAATTAATTAGCTAGGGTAGTTAATTAATTAGTTGATTTGTATTATTTATTCGGACCTGTAGACAGGCCCGTGGGCCTCATGCTACAGCTCAGACTCGACTTTTTGTGTCACAGTTCTTAATCTGAACCAAAGAGTCCAAATCCGGCAAATCGTTTTGAGAAAACTGATTTTTGAAAGAAGTGCCAAACATGGACTGCTTTGCCAGATACAGAGTCGCCACCTAAATATTTTATTTTGGGAAATTTAGGAAACCTTGACTCGGTGCCAAAAGGCCACGTGTCCGTCATCACCAAAGTTGCCTCGGCTCGGGAACTTGGGTACGATTGGGGAAGGTCACTTCGTGAGCACCCCCGCTCGCCCGGTCATAGACCGGCCTCTACTAACCATGATATCAGTTTTTGAAAACATTGTATGTTCTTATTCCGGTTTATTAGCCTAGGTTACTATGTGATGCCCACAGCATACAAGTATAGACCGGGTCGCCCAAATTGGAACAAAACATTTCATGCTTGTTTTTGAAAATGGTTTGCTACCCGCAGGTAGGCTTGAAACATTTGATGATTTATTCCAATTCAGATAACCCAACCTTCACCCACAGGCATTCAGGCAGTTATATCATATAAGCACATAGCCTCATGGTAAGCATGCTATTCATGGCAGCACTCACACGCATGCAAGGATGCTAAAGCATAAAGCTTACCGAGTACTCCAAGCCAAAATAGAAACTACATTAGAAATTATGCATGATCCTAAGTATACAGAAATGCCTAATGCAACACATGCAAAATGCAACTATAGCAAGCTCGGCTATTCTAAGATGGCATATGGAATGTTACAACTATCATGTATTCAACTTTGAAATTGAAAATACAATGCAGTTAGTATGATGCGCCGAGCCCGGTGCATGCAATACAGATGAATGAATGCAAACATGCTGTCATACTGTATGCTAATTGAAACATGCCCTAATCTAACCATCATAAGCGGATAAATAAAAGGGAGAAAGACGTGGGGTTGGAAGACATACAACACACTCACGCACACTTATTACAATTATGCCCTCGCACAGAGGGTCCGAATAAATAATACAGTCCAAATATTACAGTCCCGAATAAAAGAATATTACAGTCCAAAATATTACAAAATTCTAATTAATTAATGAATTAACTAAGAAAGCAAATAAAACTGGCGTGCAAGCCAGGGACTGCCTTACTTCTGATGGATGATGCATGTCCGAGTTGTCTTGCGCGAAAATCCATCGGAATGCCCCGATTAGCCTCTGTTTACATCTGTTCTTGAAATGCGTGCTAAGCCCCAAAAAGTTGCTGATTCCTGATTTTGCTGCAACAGAGAGCAGGAAAGGGGCATAGCAATGTATTTGCACAGATATATGCATGTCTCGAACCTCGTGCCACCAATCACGCATACCTAGGCATGATGGCCGAGGAGTCGAAATGCACAACTTAATATAGGATGAATGCACATGAAACTACAGCTAAAACCTAACTCCATCATGGATAATCCGGAGTGTCGGTGACTGGGGAATTGAGACACATGCCGTCACTCAGACTAAGAAATGTACCTCGTTTCCCGTGCCCGGGCTAACTCCTATTCTGGACACGATGCAATATGCATGATATGCATGAAATGCAACTAAGATACAGCCTAGCACGCACAATGCTATGGAAATGAAATGCCTCAAAATGCGTGCACACGGGCACGCAAACTGAGAAAATGACAGAATGCAATCTAAGATACAACCTAGTATGCACTATGCTATGAAAATGATATGCCTCGAAATGCATGCACACGGGCACGCAAACCGAGAAAATGGCAGAATACGATGAAAATGAGATGCCTCGAAATGCGTGCACACGGGCACGCAAACTGAGGCAATGACGGAATGCGATGAAAGGCCAAGGAAGCATGATATGGACTTATACCAACATGAGTGAGCCTCAGCCACACTCACATAGGATGCCGATGGATGAAAACGAAGTGCCTCGAAATACGTGCACACGGGCACGCAAACCGAGGCGATGGCAGCATGCGATGTAATGACATGAAAACATGATATGGGCTTATACCAACATGAGTGAGCCTCAGCCACACTCACATAGGATGTCGATGGATGAAAACGAAGTGCCTCAAAATGCGTGCACATGGGCACGCAAACCGAGGCGATGATAGAATGCGATGCAATGACATGAAAACATGATATGGACTTACACCAACATGAGTGAGCCTCAGCCACACTCACATAGGATGCCGGTGAATGAAAACGAAGTGCCTTGAAATGCGTGCACACGGGCATGCAAACCGAGGCGATGGCAGCATGCGATGTAATGATATGGAAATGGCATGAAATCATTCTAATGGAATTTCAGCACTAAAATATGGGGAAAACAGTCCCGAAATGAGGCGAAATGACATGAAGTGCATGGAATTGTCCCGAAATGCGAATTTAGGCACCCAAAATGGCCTATAGCTATGCCAAACATGCACAACATGGACATGCAATGCAAAGACAGAAGCTAGACAGTCCCAAAAGAGGCACTTTCACAGTTATAAACATGGCCAAACAGCAAGCATAGGTATGGCAAAAATGGCATGCAAGAATAGGGGCCAAGAGAGGGGTAATGAAGCAAGTGATATAAGCAAAACCCAAACTGAAAAATTTCCTTCTACAACATCGAAGAGGGACCAAAAATATGAATATTTACAGTTTATGGCAGCCTCAAAATCAGTATACAAACATGCTAAAAAATGAGCACAAGATTGAGGCTCAAAAATGGCTATAACATGAGGTATGCAAAATATTCACCAAACAGCCAAAGACCCTTAATAAAACATGTAGAATGGGCCAAAATAGGACTATTTCCAGAACTGTAAAATGTCCAAAAACAAAAGCATGATAGGCTAACTAAACATGCAAGAATGTGGAATAAAAGAGAGATATAACATGAAGTGGCATATGGAGGTCCCAAACCATGAAAGGACCTAAATGAAATATGAAGAATGGACCAAAATAAGCACTTTTTCAGAACTGTAAAATGGCCAAAAACCAAATCATGATAGGCTTCCATAGCATGCAAAAATGGGACCAAAAGGGGAGTATAAAGGCAAGTATAACATGGAGGTCCCAAATGGTGTTGAGCCCTTCTTCAATGTTGAAGAGGGGCTCAAAATAAGCCTATTTACAGTTTATGTCATGCTCCAAAACAGATTACACACGAGCTAAAAAAATCATGCAAGAAAACGGTATTTACGAAGGGTATTGAAGCAAGTGGCATATGGAGGGCTCAAACAGGGTTGAGCCCTTAATGAGACATGAAAATGAGCTCAAAAAAAAAGGTACTTTCAGTTTTGGTCGGAGCTCAAATGTATAAGAAGGAGAGGCTAAGAAATATTGCAAAGAAAAGCTCAAAAAAGAGAAAATGGCAACTCACCTTTGGAGACAAGTCTTTTGTTGCTTCTTGGATCAATTTGCAGCTCCTTTAGCCTTTGAGAAGCCCTCCTTGTTGCTAGAAATGAAGTGGTGATGGTAGAGCTTGGAGGTGATGAAGAAAACAAGGTGTAGGACTTAAGGTTTTTTAGGAAAATGAGAAGGATGGAGGGAGATATGGATCTTGAGGCTTGAAGAACAAATTTTCTAACCCCCAAATGTGATGCCACCAGCTGGTTATATGGACAAAAAGAGGGTGTAAAGGTGGGGCAAAAAGGAGGTAAGCTTTCCCCCACAAAATATCCCCCGGATTGGGATATTTTCTGGGGGAAACAGCTGCACAGCTGTAAAGTGCAAGTTGAGAGGAAGCAGGTCGGCCCTTTACTTTTGCTGCAGGTGGCCGGCCAGCCACCCCCCCTAGCCGGCCAGCTAGGGGTCAAAAGGGTCAAGTATAATTAGTGGCCGGCCACCACATATTGGTGGCCTCCCAGGTCTCCTCTTCACAACCCCGTGGTTCGAATTTGGAAATTCTAAAACAGGAGAGAGAACAAGCCATTTTGAGGAGGGGTTCAAAAGGGTCAAAAGGAATTAATGGCCGGCCATATGATATTAGGATCCTCCCATGTGTGTACAACACAAATATGTGATTCAAAGTTCAAGAAAATGGCCCCAAGGTGTTCAACATTAGCCCGGAAGGAGGGGTTCAAAAGGGTCAAATTGAATTAATGGCCGGCCATAAACTTTTAGGGTCCTCCCATGTGTGTACATCACAAATATGTGGTTTGGGTTTGAAGAAAATGGCTCCAAGGTGTTCAACATTGGCCCGGAAGTGCGAAAAACGGGCGTCGGAGGGCGCCGGAGAAGTAAAAAGCTGGTTGTTGAAACAATTGCTGGCCTCCCACTCTTCCATGACCTTCCTAGTGATGAAACAGAGGTACCTGCCAAAAATGAACGAAAACCGATGCAAAACGAATGTTCGGGGGCCAAAACACACAGTTCGGGACCCCGGAAACTGCCCGTTAAACACCGAAAGTGGCGTTCGGCCACGAAGTGGGTTTCTCAGACCCCAGTGTCCCTCAAAAGGGAGAAAATAAGAAGTATGCCGAAAATCAGAGCAAACGGAGATGGTTAAGTGGTCCCGAACCGAGGCACACAGCCAACGATCCCGAAAAACCGGAAACCGGACTCCGAAATGGGAAAAATGGCCTACGGACATTGAGAGATGGTCTACGGGACCTCTCTCTCCCCTCAGGAAAAGAAACAAAGAAAATCGAGCCTGGTTCGCAAACCGAGGCAAAGCACAAAAGAGGGTTCGGAAGTCCGGAGGCAGGGCTCACGGCCGCGACTCTGAAACTTCTGAACGAGCACATTATGCAATATCACCAAGCACTCAACTGGTGACGTCTAAGTCTTAAGGTCGGTCAAAAATGGGGTGTCTACAGGACCCTCCGTCGAGAGGGCAAATTTTGTAATAAGTGTGCGTGCGTGTGTGAATGTCTTCCAACCCCACGTCTTTCTCCATTTTACTTACCTGCTTTCAATGGCTAGTTTTAGGTCATGTTTTAATTAGCATTCTTATGCTCGCATCCATTCATTTGTATTGCATGCACCGGGCTCGGTGCATCATACTAACTGTATTGTATTTAATACCAATTTGAATACATGTTATCAAGTCGTATTTCATATGCCATCTTAGAATAGCCGAGCCTATTTCTAGTTGCATTTTGCATGTGTTGCATTAGCCATCTTATCATAGCTAGGATCATGCATTGATTACTAACTAGCTATTGTTTTGGCTCGGAGTACTAGGTAAGTGTTTATGCTTTAGCATCTTGCATGCGTGTAAGTGTTGCCATGACAGCATGCTTGCCATGAGGCTATTTGCTTAAATGATATAACTGCCTGAATGCCTGTGGATGAAGGTTGGATTGCTTGAATTGGAACAATTCATTAAAATGTGTGTTTTAAGCCCACTTGAGAATGGCAAAATCATGTTTTCTAAGCCCACTTGAAGGTGGCAAATCCACATCTTAGCCTACTTGCGAGTAGCACTTTCAAACCATTTTCAAACAAACAAACATGAGATATTTTGTTCCAACTTAGGTGATCTAGTTTATACTTGTGTATTGTGCGCATCTGTAGACGTCCCCGAACGCCCCGGGAGGATGGGTCCCGTTCTGTTCATTTGGGCTCACTACATGTTCGGACTCTCAAATTGTCACGGTTCTTAATCTGAACCAAAGAGTCCAAATCCGACAAATTGTTTTAAGAAAACAGATTTTTTTGAAAGAAGTTCCAAACATGGACTGCTTTGCCAGATACAGAGTCGCCAACTAAATATTTTATTTTTGGGAAATTTAGGAAACCCTAACTCGTTGCCTAAGGCCACGTGCCCGTCATCACCAAAGTTGCCTCGGCTTGGGAACTTGGGTACGATTGGGGAAGGTCATTTTGTGAGTAACCCCGCTCGCCCGATCAAAGATCGGCCTCTACTAACCATGATATCTATTTTTGAAAACATTATGCGTTCTTATTCCGGTTATTAGCCTAGATTTACTATGTGATGCGCACAGCATACAAGTATAGACTGGGTCGCCTGAATTAGAACGAAACATCTCATGTTTGTTTTTAAAAAAAGGTTTGCTACTCGCAAGTAGGTTAAAATGTGGATTTGCCAGGTGGGCTTAGAAAACAAGATGATTTGCCACTATCTAGTGGGCTTAAAACTCACAATCAATGCATTTATTCCAATTCAAATAATCCAACCTTCACCCACAGGCATTCCGGCAGTTTATATCACATAAGCACATAGCCTCATGGTAAGCATGCTATCATGGCAGTCACTCACATACATACAAGGATGCTAAAGCATAAACACTTACCGAGTACTCCAAGCCAAAACAGAAGCTATGTTAGAAATCTATGCATGATCCTAACTATATAGAAATGCCTAATGCAACACGTGCAAAAATGCAACTACAATAGGCTCGGCTATTCTAAACATGGCATATGATGATGCTACGGCTAACACGTATTCAATTTGGAATTGAAATACAAATGCAGTTAGTATGATGCGCCGAGCCCGGTGCATGCAAAACAGATGAATGAATGCAAACATGCTATCATACTGTATGCTAATTAAAACATGCCCTAAACTAACCATCATAAGCTGGTAAATAAAAGGGAGAAAGACGTGGGGTTGGAAGACATACATCACACGCACGCACACTTATTACAACATTGCCCTCGCTCGGAGGGTCCGAATAAATAATATACAGTCCCAATAAATAGTACAGTCCGAATAAATACAAAATCCTAATTAATTAACAAATTAATCTAGGAAAGCAGTAAATTGGCACGCAAATCCATGGACTGCCTCAGCTCTGTTCCGAATGATGGATGATGCATGCTTGAGTCGCCTTGCGCGAAAATCCACTACGATGCCCCGGTTTGCCTCTGTTTACAATTATTCTTAGGATGCGTAACAGGCTCCGGAAGGTTGCTGATTTCTGATTTGCTGCAACAGAGAGCAACAAAGGGGCATGGCAAAGTATTTTCACATATGTATGCATGACTACTCTTCAGGGAGTGTAGTCCTCGATCCTCGTGCCACCAATCACGCATCTCAATGCATGATGGCCGAGAAGTCGAATTGCATGACTCAATATGAAATGAATGCACATATGGACACAACAAGGCCTAGACTCCATCATGAATAATCCGGAGTGTCGGCGACCGGGAATTGAGACACGTTCCGTCACTCGGAGTACGAAACGTCCCTCGTTTCCCGTGCTTGGGCTAACTCCTATCTCAAGCATAATGCAATATGCATGACATGCATGAATGCAATCTTAACATGCAACCTAGCATACGCAATGCTATGAAATGAAATGGCATACACAATGCATAATGTAACGAGGCATACACAATGCTCTAACATACAACCTTGCATACGCAATGCTATGAAATGAAATGGCATACACAATGTATAATGGACTTACACTAACATGAGTGGACCTCAGCCACGCTCACATCAGTAGCCATTAGATGAAAATGAGACTCTCGAAATGCGTGCACGCATGCACGCAAACCGAGGACTGAACCCAAGGCATGGCAAGGGATGCAAGATGGCATACAAACTCACAAATTTCAGCATTGAAATATGATGCTAAACAGCCCCAAAACATGGAAAAGTGGCATCCGATGCATGAGATGAACCCCAAAACTCGAAACTAGGCACATGGAATGACTTATAGCTATACAAAGCATGCATTATTTGATCATGAAGCATGAAGACAGAGCCAAGGCAGTCCCAAAACATGAACATTTCCAGTTCAAAGCATGGCCAAAAGATGCTAGCATGGTGGACAAAATAGCATGCAATCTTGACTAGCAATCATGGTTTACATGACAAGTATATGAAGCAAATGTAATCTCACCAAACCAGCAAAAATCAGTGAATAAATCATGTGAAAATAGGCCCAAATAACCACTGATATGCAACCATGGTATGCAAAAATAATTAGTTACTTTGGAGGGCCATGCAAGGAGTTATTAAGCACATGCAAGGTAGACATTTAGCATGGCATAAAAAACTATGAAAATCAAATATGGTAGTCTCAAAACTCACCAAATTGACCCTGGAAAGTGACTTCAAAGCATGCAAGATAGGGTCTTTTTGGAAGGCCAAAAATGACCACCAAACAAGTCAAGGTGAGAGGCGGCCACCCCCCTCTGATTTGGAGGCTCAAAATAGTGTGCTAGCCACTGAAAATCCACTAGATTTCAGTGGCTAGAAGGCCAAACCAAGCATGAAACAAGAGCTTAGGTGTAAGGCTCAAAATAAGGGACAATCAAGCATACAAGGAAGCATATGACCTCAAACAATAAAATTTCCTTAATCAAACATGAAGATGATGTTAAAAGGAGACTTTTTCCAGTTTATAAGAAATCTCAAAAGTGAACACAAATAGGGCTGATCTATTATGAAAAAATGGCCCTAAAAGAGAGATTAGAGACAAGGGACAGCATCTGGCCCCAAACAGTGAAGAGCCCTTCAACAAAGTTGAAGAGGGGCTTAAAATAAGGCACTTTATAGTTTATATCAAGTCTCGAAAATAAACACAAGTGAGGCTAAATCAGCATGCAAGAAAAAGGCCTAAAAGAGGGATAAAGAGGCAAGTGGTAGTAGCTGACCTCAAACAGAGGAGAGCCCTTCAAAAAAGTTGAAGAGGGGCTGAAAAAAAGACATTTCACAGTTTATAACCAAGTCCAAAACAGCTCACAAATAAGCCTAAAATATCATGCAAAAATAGGCCTAAAAGAGAGATAAAGAGGCAAGTGGCAGTAGGAGACCTCAAACAGCAAGAGGTCCTTGATCAAACATGAAAAGGAGCTCAAAATATGACTATTTACAGTTTAGGTCGGAGCCCAAAAATGTAAGTAACAAAGGCTAAGATTGCATGCAAAATAGAACAAAAAGAGAGAGAAATAAGGCTCACCCTTGTAGTCCAAACTTCCACCAGCTTCTGGTCCAAGAAGAGGAGCTCCTAACCTCTGAAAAATAGCCTCAAGTTTCTGGAATGGAGTGTGGAGGTTGTAGGCTTGGAGGTGGTGTGTAAAGGTCAAGAACAATGGGTGTTTGGTGCTTGAAAATGGAGAGCAATGGAGGAGGGAAGGGTGTATGCTCCAACTGGTTTTCTAACCCTTAGAAATGGAGGAGAGGTGCTGGTTTTATAGAGGGAGAGAGTGGAGGAATGGGGGGGAAAATCAAATTCAAATTTCCCCCCCAAAGGCAGCCCCCCCGAATACAAAATCTGGAGGAAAACAGAGGGTACAACTGGAATACACTTGGAGAGAGGATCATGGCCGGCCAGGTTCAAAAGGTTCAGGTGGCTGGCTGGCCACCTCCCATGGCCGGCCAACCAGGGGTCAAAAGGGTCAATGAAGATTGCTGGCCTGCCACCTCAAAAAGGTGGCCTTCCATGTATGCACAACACAACTATGTGGTTAAAACCTAGAAAATGTGAACCAGGAGAGAGAAAAGCCAACTTTTTAGAGGGGTTCAAAAGGTTCAAGGACAATTACTGGCCGCCCTATACATATTGGTGGCCTCCCAGATGTGTACAACACAAATATGGGGTTTAGGGCTAAAGAAAGTGGCCTAAGGGTGGTCAACATTAGCTTTTTAGTGAGGAAAACGGGCGACGGAGAGCGATGAAGAAATAAAGCTGGCTTTTCAAAAAAATTGCTGGCCTCCCACCCTCCTACAAGCTTCCTAACAATGAAAATAAGGTCTCCACCAAAAATGAACCAAAACGGATGCAAAACGGAGGTTCGGGGACCGAAACGCGCGGCCTGGGGCCCTAAAAACAGGTTGTTAGGCACCGGAGGTGGCATTCGACCACGAAGTTGGTCTCTCAGGCCACAGTGTTCCTCAAAAGGGAGAAAATAAGGTGTATACCAAAAACCGGAGCAAACGGAGGTGGTTAGGCGGTCCTGAACCGAGGCACACGGCCGACGGCTCCGAAAACCGGAAATCGGGCTCCAAACGGGAAAAATGGCCTACGACCATGAAACTTAGCCTACGACCACTGAGAGATGATCTACGAGACCTCTCCCTCCCATCGGGAAGAGAAAACGGAGAAAACGGGACCTGGTTTGCAAACCGAGGCAAAACACGAAAGAGCCCGGAAGTCCGGAGGCAAGGCTCGCAGCCGAGACTCCGCGACCTCAGAACGAGCACAATATGCGACATCACCAAGCGCTCAATCGATGACGTCTGAGTCTTAAGGTCGGTCAAAAATGGGGTGTCTACAGCATCACATAGTAATTCTAGTTAAAAATCAGAATAAGAATGCATATGTTTTCAAAAACAAGATATCATGTTAGTAAAGGCCGATCTTTGATCGGGCGAGCGGGGGTGCTCATTACATGACCTTCCCCTCTCATACCCAAGTTCCCGAGCCGACGCAACTTTGGTGGTGACAGATACGTGGCCTTAGGCACGAGTCAGGATTTCCTAAATTCCCCCCAAAACAAAATATTTAGATGGCGACTCTGTATCCGGCAAAGCAGTCAATGTTTGGCACTTCTTTATAAAAATCAGTTTTCCAAAACGATTTGCCGGATTTGGACTCTTTGGTGATTTATCGGTCTTGCATTGCACTTTGCGAGATTAGATTTAGAACCGTAACATTTGAGTCCGAACTGTAGCAGCCCAATGAACAAAACGGATTTCGCGTCATCTCGCGCGCGGGGCCGGGACGTTCGGGCACGTCTACAAGGAACCACTTCCTCAGATGGGGAACCATTAACAAGAATTGAAATTTTAGTTGTCATTAAGCAAGTCCTCATCCATTCCACCCATTTTGTCTCAAACCCAAACTTCCTCAACATATCAAACAAGTATCCCCAATTTACTGTGTCATAGGGCTTTTCAAAATCGAGTTTGAGTATTAGCCCAATTTTATTGGATCTTTTCCACCAATCCACCACCTCATTTGCAACTAATATCCCATCAACTATATTCCTTGTTGGGCTAATGATACTAGGAAGCACCTTCTTTAATCTGCAGGCTAGGACCTTTGAGAGGATCTTATAAATGGAGTTAATGAGACTTATTGGTCTAAAGTCTTGGATGCTAGTTGGATTTTCCTTCTTGGGAATTAATGTTACAAAAGAGCAGTTCAGTCCCTTCACCAACCTACCATGCTCATGGAACTCAGCCACAAACTTCAATATATCATCTTTCATGAACCTCCATCCCTTTTGAATACAAATCAAATTAAATCCATCTGGCCCTAGCGCTTTATTCCTATCACACTCTCTGACTGTATCATGTAAGTCTGATTAAGAAAAATCTTGTACAAGCAATTTAACCTGAGAGGGTGCAATGGTTTTAAAATCACCACCTATCTTAGGTCTAATCATCCAGCTTTCAGCAAATGCCTCACCAAAATACCTTGCAATTTCTTTTTTCATATAGTACTTGTTCGTAACTACATGTGAAATTGGTGATTTGTATTAGTTGTTTAAAGATTTATTTATATATTAGTAGTATGAAAATCATGATATAATTTTAGATTTAAGCTTGTATGTGATATGTAATAGATACTTGAAGATTTTATTTGGTTTGATCATGTTATTCTTACATTTGTCAAAATTTTGTACGACTTTTTAGACATTTTTATACTCAAAGTTTCGAGATAGTTTCTTCTACAAAATTGTTAAAAATGATGTCTAGATCATTCAAAAATTTGTGTATCAACTATTTTAGTTTTGTACGAATTTATATGAAATTTTAATTAAATCTGGATTTTGAGACAGATTTTGCTTTATGTTTGAAAAATCACTAAATATTCTATAATAAATCAAATCTAGTATTTTCTAAGTTAAAAATGAAATTTGATTTCATCCTCTATATTTAGATTATGCTTTTGAATTGTAAATATCAGTGTAGCAAATTTTTAATAAGGTGTGTCAATCTTTATCATGTAAATTCTTGAAATTTTGTGGAATTAAATACAATCTATTTTTGGGAAATTCTTTTTGTAAAATGACCATAACATATTTATTGAATATTTTTGAAAATATCACGAAATTTAGAATTGTCTAAATAATTTATTTGTAATTATAATTATAAAATCTTAAGTTTGAAATTTCTGGAAGGAAAATTAAAAGAACCAAGACTGCAACTTCAATTATTTAT
This sequence comes from Camellia sinensis, assembly GCF_055761805.1. Classification (NCBI taxonomy): domain Eukaryota; kingdom Viridiplantae; phylum Streptophyta; class Magnoliopsida; order Ericales; family Theaceae; genus Camellia; species Camellia sinensis. Next base: position 7,803,962 of record NC_138974.1, on the reverse strand, counting down.
GAGAATTAAAAATAAGTGTTGTGTTAATCTATCTACCTTAATCTTGTAAAATAGTAGTTCATGCATGTGTGATACTGTTATTTAATTTATTATTATGACATGACTATTTGAAATTATTAGTGATTATTATGGAAATTAATTAAAATGATCAACGAAGTGTACGAAATTAACGGTTGACGGTTAATATCGGTTGTTCAAGGTGAGCACTGATTTTTTAATATTCTTATGCAATTCATGTCACAAAACCCTAAGATGACACAAGACGTATTTGAACTCTTACCGGTATTCGATTTTGGGATAAGGATGAATGTACTAGTGGCACAACAAGGAGGATACATATTCCTGGCAGACCATTCCCTTGGGGTAGACCACAGATGCCACTACTTGGATATGTAACTCTGAACGTAAATATCCCTACTAGTTACAATTTTTAACACTTGAATATTTAACCAAGGGGGGGTTTCAAATCAACTGTGGTCATGGCTTAGTAGTTGGTAAGTTAAATCTATATGGTGAGATTTTAAGTGTCACTTAATTTATTAAAGGGTTGTTTGGGATGCTACTAAAATAACATATTTCCAAACAACTCCTAAATTTGTTGAATTATTTTATTGTGTAATTTATGCTTGCATTTATATTGTTATGTTGAGAATATCATATTTATAATCTCTTTATTTTCCTTTAAAAAGAAAGGTAGATTTGTTGTGTTTTCTTTATGGGCTTCATAGCTCATGGCTATTTTCATTGCCCTGGCGTTATATGTCAGGTTTTAACGAGGAAGAATATGGAAGCTGAAACGGAGATGATGATAATATAGAGCCCTAGCTGACTTGAAGTCATGACTAAAGCGAAATAAATTTTATTATTTTATGTATTAGCTATTAAGGATTTATGATTTCGTTTGATATCGTATTTGGATAATTTTAATTTTTTTATTATTTAATATTGTCTAAACATTTGGTTATGTACGAGAGTTGAAATTTCCAATTAAAATGTTAACTTTTAATTTAGTAAATCATTTTGTTTATTTAATTTCTCTTAGGCTTAGTTTTTTAAGGTGAAATAAATAGAAAGTGAAAGAAAGAAAAAAACAAATTAACTTCTATGAGTTTGTTTAGCTTGAAAGTGGTGGAAAGTATAAGAAAACTAATTTTCTTGTACAATCCATATTAGCATTGTAATTAAATTTTTATTTCTTGCCAAAAAAAAAATAAAAAATAAAAAATTGAATACGTGAGTTATCTATAACTAAACTTTTAAATTTTTCTATCTTTTTGTTGAGATATGCTTCCCATATCAGATATATATCACAGATATACATCCATGATTCTATCCTTATCATTATTTGTATCTATCCTTAACTCATACCATGTATAAATAGAATAGCATAGTCATGGAAACAATGTAATACAAAAACTATTTTCACTTTAAACTCAATCAAATATTTACAGTAGGTTGTTCAAGTTGGTATCAGAGCCAATGGCCTCTGAAATTTCGTCCTCCAGTATTGCCACTCCCTCAGCCAAAGCCCCTTCACCCATCTCCCTTCCTCATGCTCATCACTTTATCTCTCTTAAACTCACATTCAATAATTTTCTCTATTGGAAAACTCAACTTCTTCCTTACCTTCGTGGCCAACAACTCTACCCATATATTGATGGTTCCTCCTCTTGTCCGCCATCAACTATTGACATGGATGGTGTCTCCACTCCCAATCCCGCACATGCAACTTGGCAGTGTCAAGATCAACTCATCATGAGCCTTCTCATTGCCTCTCTCTCGGATGAAATATTCCCTCTTGCCGTCGGATGCAACTTTTCTCGTGATATTTGGCTCACACTTGAGCAATCCCTCGTCTCACCTTATCATACTCGTCTTCTCCAACTCTGTTTGAGTCTTCAACAATTGAAACAGAATGATCGCCCAGCCATTGCTTTTCTCCATGACGCCAAAACTATTGCCGATGAACTTGCTGCTGTCAGCACTCATCTTTCCCCTTCCGAGTTCAACCTGTATGTTTATCAAGGCCTTCACCTTGATTTCAAGGATCTTGTCATGACCCTTACGGCTCGCCCAGACCCTGTTTCATTCTCGAAACTCCACAGTCTCCTTTTAAGTCATGAGTTCCTTCATCGCAACACGACCACCCCCGCTTCGACACTTGTTCTGCCGGCCCACTTTGCTCAAACCACATCTCGTGGTTGTTCGTGTGGTGGTTATTCACGTGGCTGTGGTCATGGTTGTGGGCGCGATGGACCAGACCAAACTACTCCCAACTTTGGCTCCTCTTCAGGCTCTACCTTGTTCTCTGCTGGTTCGAGCCTCCTCCCCACTCCACCTGCTGATCAACGTCTCCACTGTCAAATTTGTAATCGGTCCAATCGCACTGCTCCTCAATGCTATCACCGGTTTGATCACATGGTTGCTCCAAGTGCTCATTTCACCAGTTACAGTTCCGAACCCACTTCCAGTACACATGGTGGCTTGAGTTCTCCTCCTTCCTCCCACCTTGATTGGTTTCTGGATACCGGTGCCACACACCATGTCACTCCTGATCTCACTTCTCTATCTCATGTTGATGGCTACCATGGTACATCCCATCTTCACGTTGGCAATGGTATGGACATTCCGATCTCACATATTGGTTCCTCCACTCTTCATTCCCCCTCTCATTCATTTTGTCTTAATTCTATTCTTCATGTTCCTACTTTTCAAAAATCTTTACTTTCTGTCCATCAATTTACTAAAGATAATAATGTGTTTTTTGAATTTTATCCCACCTATTTTTTTATTAAGGACCAACTCACCAAGAAAACTCTTCTTCACGGCAAGAATGAAGGTGGTCTCTATCGGCTTTCTCCAACCTCTCCTACACCTCCCACAACTCTCTTCTCTGAAGTTGTGGCTTCTCTCTGTTGGCACCGTCGACTTGGTCATCCGCATGAGCGTGTTATTCATTCTATCCTTCAATCTCACACTCTTCCTGTTCAGCATCCACGAACTCGAACACCACTGTGTCATGCTTGTCCTCTTGGCAAGTCCTCCAGACTTTCCCTACCATTATTTGTATCCATCCTTATCTCATACCATGTATAAATAGAATAGCATAGTCATGGAAACAATGTAATACAAAAACTATTTTCACTTTAAACTCAATCAAATATTTACAACAGGTTGTTCAAGTCTTTTTCTTGCAAAATTTTTATCTTAATCAAATGCTTACAAGAAAATAAATTTTCTTTTCTATTTCCTTTCTTTCACTTTTACTTTATATCAATTTTTTTTACTAATCAAACGGAGCTTTAATGTTTCGAAAATTTGGGGCGTCACATATATATACACCTCTTTGGGTAGAGAAAAGGGGTCCTTGGTCCCTTAGTCTTGATCTTGATCTTTTAACCTTAGATTCCTGACTCTCTCTCATGTATACACCAATATATACATGTACAACTTCTCTCTCTCTCTTGATCCATGGCTAAGACTGGAAGATCCACGACACCATTAGAGACTTGAAAGAAGCTTGAAGAAGGCTCTTCACTTACTTATAGTCATGTTTAAATTGATTGGATAGTTGAGATTTGTTTGTCATCATCTTTTTCATGATTTTTCCACTATGCTGTGCATATCTCTCTCTACCTCTCTTATCTTTTTCTTTTATATTTTACTTGATTAAGGCTTGAATCAAAGCCCTTGGTCCAGCATTGTTACTTATATTAGATATTAGTGAGCTAGAATCCCCTTGGGTGAGTTAAATTAGAGAGCTTGAGTGAACTTTTGAGTGAGTTTGAAGATCAAAAAGTTGAAGAACAAGGCTTGTTCTTGTAACATTCACCCTTTCTACCTCATTTTTCCTTCTTGGTGTTGAAAAGTCTTGATTTCAAAGTAGGAGTTTTCTCATCTCTCATTTAGAAAGCATGGTGGGGTTTTATTTTAAAGTTAATGGCATGATTTGAAATATGAAACCATGATTTGTTTTGTATTTGTTCAAATTCATAAGTTATGTGTTTGATGCATACCTTCTTGAGCCACATTTTGAGTTAAAGTTAGATTTTTTTCCTTGAAATTCCAAAAAGTGTTCTTATTATGAGATTTCATGAATTTTGAGCATACTATTGTCATATTTATCTTGAAATTATGAAATTTATTGTTTGATTAATTTGAGGCTTTTTTGTTCAAACCTCAAAATTTGTAATCTATGGAGTATATGAAAACTAATGGTATAAAGAACATGTAATTTGGACAACTATGAATTTAATTTAATTTTTTTTTTTTTTGAATTCTTTAAAGTGTCGAGAAATTAGAAAGAAAAAAAAAAGAGGCTTAGTTAGATTAATCATGGGTAAAATGAGTTAGTTTAAAAGATTGTGTGATTTAGAGTTGATTTATTAATTCTCCTTGCTAGTTTTCAAAAAATATATATTATCATGACTATTTTATTGTTTTAGTTGTGTTTATGAGTTATTTGAATTATTAAATGAATTTGAAGCTTATGAGGGTGAAAAATAAATTTTGACCCATTAGGGGTAAAATATTCCCTTGGGAATATTTTAAATTATTTTACTAAAACTGCCATGTAGGAAATTAATTTGGGTTTAATGAGAGATAAATTAGCAATTTCATGTCTTCAAGGCATTTTGGCAATTGCACCATTAGGGGTAACTTGGTAAAATTATGCCTTAGGGGCACATTGGTCTTTTTACACTTCAAGTATATTATTATTATCACCATAGGGACAAGATGGAAAAATTGGTTAGAAAGAGCATTGTTGAGAAAAATGGCATAGCGTTGGAAATTACTCCAAATATGAAAAAGTGAAAATCTAAGTGTTAAATAACCGGTGTTGGTATTTACTACACTTAGTTAATTTTTGAGAGTCTCAGTATCATTGATTTTACGGGCTTGACCCGAGTTATAGGCTTATAGCCAGTATTATGGTCCAATATGCTTGAGAGATAGTGGATTCAACCATCTATGAGTTAGACCCATGGACACTATGCAATTTAGAGGAGTAGAATATGGATGGAGTTTCTTTCTGATACACTGCTTAGAGGGAACCTAGAGTGTGATTAGGGTAAGATAAGGTTGCAAATGAATAGAGCCGTTCGTGAACAAGCTCGAGTTCAGCTTGGTAAGGGCTCATTTAAACTCAGTTTGTTAAATTTTTATTGTATTCGAATTCGAATTCGAACTCGTTAATATCTTAACAAACACACACAAACATATAGAAGCTCGACTCGTTAATTGTTTGTCTAATATTTATTTAAATAACACAATAAATATATTATTATCTATTAAATAATGTAAAAATATGTATAGAAAATAGGATAAATATGTTATTTATATATTAAATAATATAAATAATAGATAACTATATATAATACATTTATATAGAGGTAGTAGATATTATTACTTTGGTAAGATATTGACTTTTCTTTTAGTATGTTTTATGTATTGTATATATAATTATATAATTAAAGTTTCAAATGTAACTTTAGTCTCCTATTCAAGTATGAATTTATAATTTCTTTTGTCACGACCCGAACCCAATACCTAAATGTTTGGCATCGCAACAAGACAATAATTGAAGTCATAATAAATTAATAGTGCAGCGGAGTAAAATAAAAAGATACCAAAATATTTACTTTATTAAAATATACATTGGAGATTTTATTTATTTACATTGTCAGAGTTAGACTGTTATCACAAGGTGCCCTGTGTCTACTTCAAGTCATAGCCCTGTTACATCCAACTTATGGACAAGGGGTTAAGATTTCCCTCTAAGCTTCATCACCTGAAAATATTTAACAGCTATAAACACATGGTATAGCGAGAAATATTCTACTGAGAGCATGAGGGCATAACAGTTATCATGGATAATTATTTGGGTTTTAGTAACATAAATATATAAATCATTTCAAATAATAGAAGTATAATGTGGAAAATCAGATAAACAAATAATCATAACCATGGTACAGAACAAAACAGATTTATGAGCTCAAGAGATGGCTTGTACGGACTTTAGAGGTGGCTCCCACAATAATGTAGCACTTAGCTCCGCACAATACTTTGCTCGAGATGGTTCCCACAATAATGTAGCACTTAACTCCATGCAACACTTTGCTCCACACTAGAAATCAAAGGATCATTGGATCCATGACAACAGAGGGTTACAAAGTGACTAATCAGAAGGTCAGTAGTTATTTAAGTCCTCCAAGGTGTGGGACCGTCAGAGGGTCACTACAGTGACATTTCAGAGGGTCAATGATTATTTAAGTCCCCTAAGGTATGGGACTTCCATGGTGGTACTTACAAAATCATTGCTTAAAAACACATTTAATAAATAGTTTTACCCATTGGTTTCCTTTTTAAGCAAGTAGGGTTCATTTAACAAATAATATACTTTAAAAACTAATATAATTTGCAAAACATAATTTACATAAAACAATTTATGGTAGCTCAAAATATAATAAAACTCACCTCAATATCGATTCCTAATTCTTACTTTCCTGAAATTTTAGAAATATAAACAAAATTTAAGTACTATAAACTAATTAATCTACTAAAACCACTAGACATCTAAGCAAAAGAATTTAATACAAACTTACATTTCTTTCTTTCTTTTTTTTCTTTTTTTTTTATTATTTATGAAGCTCCTTACTTCCTCTACTTATATTCTTTCTAACCAACATATCCCCTATTCATAAGAGATCCTTAGCAGGCAATTGATATTGACATTGAGTGGCCACATGGTTTTTGCCACTACATTGAGCTTAACTACTACAATTCCCACTATAGATTTGCGTTCTCTCTCATCAAGCACCAATAGTGCAATCCTCATCCTTAGTCCACTAACAAAGGCAAAGAAACAAATGGCTAATGATCCTATGGCAAAATATTAAACTAATTGCATTATTATCATTTGGTAAGATACAATGTCCCTAAATTTTTAAATTACATCTTCGCACATACACTTATAAAATTAAATATTCTTTCCAAGTATCAATTTAACTATTTTATATTATAAGGTAACTAATTTAGTTTAAAGTATTCAAAAATAGTTTATCCTATAATTTCCATCAAAAGTATTATTCGGGGTGTTACAATCTCCCCTCTTAAATGGAAGTTTGTCCCCAAACTTGCCATACCTTGATTTTCGAAAAAATGTGGATATTAGGCTCGCATTTGATTCTCAGTTTCTCACGTAGCTTCTTCGACACGATGATTTCTCCAAAAGACTTTTACAAGAGGTATTGTCTTGTTTTGGAGAATCTGATCATAACGGTCAAGGATTTGTACCGGTTGCTTTGCAGGTCTTTGTGATCAATGACATTTCTGAATCTCGAAGATATCGACAGAGCATTGAAACATGAAATACATTGTTAACATTGGACAACTCTGGTGGTTATGCAAGACGATATGCCACTGGGCCAATCCTTTCTAGTATCTCAAATGGTCCGACATAATGTGGGTTCTACTTTCCTTGCTTTCCAAACTGAATGACTCCTCTTGTTGGTGAAACTGTTAAGAAAACATGATCTCCTGCTTGAAATTCCAAATCTCATCTCCGAGTATCAGCATATTTTTTTTGCCGACTCTAGGTAGTGCGAATTCGCTGTTAGATGAGCTGGATTTTGTCACTTGTCATTTACATGATTTCAGGGCCCAATAAGTTCCTGTCTCCAACCTCTGTCCAACATATAGGCGATCGACATTTTCTCTCATACAATGCTTTAAACAGTGCCATCCTGATGCTCGTTTGATAACTGTTGTTATAAGTGAATTCCACTAAGGGTAGCTGCTCATCCCAATTACCTTTAAGGTCCAGTACGCATACATGCAACATATCCTCCAATGTCTGAATTGTTCTTTTGGATTGTCCACCAATTTGCAGGTGATAAGCAATGCTAAACTTTAGTGTTGTTCCCAAAGCTGCCTGTAACTTGTTCTAGAATTAAGATACAAAATGAGGGTCTCGATCTGATACAATCAACACTGGGGCACCATGTAGTTGAATGATTTCCTTGATGCATAATGTGGCAAATTTGTTAAGGCAGTACGTGACTTTGACAAACAGAAAATGTGCTGACTTCGTTAATCGATCTATTATGACCCATATCGCATTGTTCTTTGAGGCTGACTATGGTATTCAGACAACGAAAACCATGGTGATGTGTTCCCATTTCCATTCAGGAATAGGGAGTGGTTGCGGTAGCCCTGCAGGTCTTTGATGCTCTACCTTAACTTGTTGACATTGGAAGCATTTAGAAACATAGCTTACTATGTCTCTTTTCATTCCTGTCCACCAATAATATATTTTCAAATCATGGTACATCTTTGTATTTCCAGGATGAGCTGCGAATCTCGAGCTATGGGCCTCTACCAATATCTTCTTTTTGATCTCGAGATTGTTTGGTACGCAAATTCAATTTCAAAACTTCAGTATCCCATTGCATATAGCAAAATCAGAATTAGGCATACTTTCTTGCTCCTCGTGCCTTTTCTTCAAAAGTTTGTCCTTACACTAGCGTGCCTTAATCTCGTCGATTATTGTGGGTCCCATGTATATATTAGCAAGCAATCTATTAGTCTTATGTGGAACCAACTCCAAATCTAGCTTTTTCAGTTCTCGTGTAAGTGGTTTTTTGTTACTGAAGATACATGCCAAACTTCCAGTAGTCTTTTGACTCAACACATCTGCTACCACGTTAGCCTTGCCTGGGTTGTGTTAAATCTTCGCATAATAATCTTTCATAAATTCGAACCATCGTTGTTGCCTCATGTTTAGTTCCTTATGTGTAAACAGATACCTAACACTCTTGTGGTCGGTGTAAATTTTGCACGCTACTCCGTAGAGGTAATGGCGCCAAATTTTGAGAGCGAATATTACCACAACCAATTCCAGATCATAACTTGGGTAGTTCTTCTCGTGAGTCTTCAATTGATGTGAGGCATATACAATAACCTTCCCATCTTACATAAGGATGCAACTAGTCCATTATATGAGGCATCACTATAAATTACAAACCCATTCGTTTCAGTAGGGAGTGCTAGGATAGGAGCTGGCACCAGTATACTTTTTAACTCCTAGAAGCAACGTTCTCGTTTGTCAGTCCATATGAATGAAATATTTTTCTGAGTCAATTGAGTCAATGGTGATGCAATCTTCGAGAAATCCCGAGCAAAACGTGGGTAATATCCTTCCAATCCTAGGAAACTTTGAAACTTAGATACATTAGTAGGTCGCGGCTAATCCACAATTGTTGCAATCTTTCACGAATCAATAGAGATGTCGCCCTTGTCAATGACATGGCCAAGGAAGTGAACACTAGTGAGCTAGAATTTGCATTTCTTCAACTTGGCATAAAGTTTTTGATCACGTAGAGTCCGCAGAGCTGATATTAAGTATTGCTCATGGTCTTCCGGTGTTTTAGAGTATATAAGGATGTCATCAATGAAAACAATAACAAATTCATTGAGCTAGGGTTTGAACACTCGATTCATGAGGTCTATAAAAGTCGTTTGGAGCATTTGTGATGCCAAAAAGCATGAAAAAAAATTCATAGTGTCTGTAACGCGTACTGAAGGCAGTTTTCTCAATGCTTCCTACATCGACCTTCACTTGATGATAGCCAGACCGTAAGTCAATCTTCGAACATACTTGAATGACTTGAAGTTGATCAAATAAGTCTTCAATTGATGTAAGGCATATGCAATTACCTTCCCATCTTGTATAAGGATGCAACCCAGTCCATTATATGAGGCATCGCTATAAATTACAAACCCATTCGTTACAATAGGCAGTGCTAGGATAGGAGCTGACACCAGTCTACTTTTTAACTCCTAGAAGTAACATTCTCATTTGTTAGTCCACATGAACGAACTGTTTTTCTGAGTCAATTAAGTCATGGTGATGCAATCTTCGAGAAATCCCAACCGAAACGTCGGTAATATCCTGCCAATCCTAGGAAACTTTGAACCACAGATACATTAGTAGGTCACGACTAATCCATGATTGCTGCAATCTTTCGTGAATCAACAGAGATGTCGTCCTTATCAATGACATGGACAACAAAGTGTACACTAGTGAACCAGAATTCGCATTTCTTCTACTTGGCATAAAGTTTGTGATCACATAGAGTCTGCAAAGCTGGTATTAAGCATTGCTCATGGTTTTTTGGTGTTTTAGAGTATACGAGGATGTCATCAATGAAAACAATAGCAAATTCATCAGGATGGGGTTTGAACACTCAATTCATGAGGTCTATAAAAGCCGTTGGAGCGTTTGTGATGCTAAAAGGCATGACAAGAAATGCGTTGTGTCCATGACGTGTTCTGAAGGCAATTTTCTTAATGCTTCCTACTTCAACCTTCACTTGATGATAGCCAGACCATAAGTCAATCTTCGAAAATAATTGAACGCCTTGAAGTTGATCAAATAAGTCTTCAATTGATGTGAGGTGTATGCAATAACATTCTCATCTTGCATAAGGATGCAACCCAGTCCATTATCTGAGGCATCGCTATAAATTAGAAACCCATTTGTTCCAGTTGGGAGTGCTAGGATAGGAGCTAACACCAGTCTACTTTTTAACTCCTAGAAGCAACGTTCTCTTTTGTTAGTCCACATGAATGGAATGTTTTTTTGAGTGAATGGCGATGCAATCTTCAAGAAATCCCAAACGGAACATCGGTAATATCTTGCCAATCCTAGGAAACTTCGAACCTCAGATACATTAGTAGGTCGCGGCTAATCTACGATTGCTGTAATCTTTTGCGGATTAATATAGATGTCGTCCTTGTCAATGACATGGCTAATGAAGTGCACACCAGTGAGCTAGAATTCGCATTTCTTCTACTTGGTATAAAGTTTGTGATCACATAGAGTTTGCAGAGCTGATCTTAAGTATTGTTCATGGTCTTCTGGTGTATTAGAATATATGAGGATGTCATCAATGAAAACGATAGCAAATTCATCGAGATAGGGTTTAAATGCTTGATTCATGAGGTCCATAAAAGTCGTTGGAGCATTTGTGATGCCAAAAGGCATGACAAGAAATTCGTAGTGTTCGTAATTTTTTCTGAAGGTAGTTTTCTCAATGTTTCCTACTTCGAATTTCACTTGATGATAGCCAACTGCACGTCAATCTTCGAAAGTACTTAAATGCCTTGAAGTTGGTCAAATAAGTCATCGATTCGGGGTAGAAGGTACCGATTCTTGATGGTACCCTTGTTCAATTCTCGATAATCAATACACAATCTCATTATACAATCATTTTTATTCACAAATTGTACTGGAGCTCCCCATTGTGAGGTACTTGTTTGTATGAAACTCTTGTCGAGCAATTCCTAAAGTTGTGTTTTCAACTCTTTCAATTCTTCAATCGACATGCAATAAGGAGTTTTTGATATCGGTTACGTACTGTGTTGGATTTCAATGGTGAATTTGACTTCTCAATCAAGTAAGGTACTAGATAAATCTTCAGAAAAGACATCAGGAAATGCTCAGACTACATATATTGAATTGAGTGTTTGGTCCACTCGCTGAGTATCTACCACATAACAGATATACCCACAATAACCTTTTCTGAAAAGTTGTTGGGCTGACATAGAGGATATTAAATGTGGATGGGTAGAAACTCCAATTCCATAAAAAACAAGTTCACATTGGTTTGGTAATTGAAGGAAGACCTTTTTGGTCATACAATTAATAGAGACATGGTTGGCAGCTAGCCAATTCATTCCTAAGATTACATCAAAACTACTGATGCGAAGTGGAATTAAATTTGCATATAAAATATCATCTTTTAGGGATATAGCACAGGACTTATAGACATCAATACTAAGTGCAGAGCCATCAGATGGAAAAGACATAGATAAAGCATATCCTAGCGACTCAAGAGTCGGTGTTAAATTGTGAGAAAAGTGTGGAGCAATAAAAGAATAAGTTGATCTAGAATCAGTGAGGATATAAGCTGAGTGTCCACATATAGAAAGTGTACCTGACAAAACATGTGATAACCCTGTCCCGCGTTATGTTAATTAATCATAATTATGTTTGTGAATATGTGTTTAATTTAACTTTGAAAGCTAATTGCTTAATTATTTGAGTTTGTGAAGTTATATTTGTTCACCGTAGGATAATCTGTCCAACTTACTGCTGTAATTTGAAAATTAACGGCCGTAGAGGTGACAAAAACTGGAATTGACTGTGTCATTGTGACTAGCATAATTCATAGAGCCTACCGTGGAATTTAATTAAAAATTAATTCGGATCAAAATAGTTAGATTAATTTAATTATATCCATCTTAGTTAACTAACACTAAGCCTTGATTAGTGATTTAATTAGCCATTATGATTTGAAATTTGTTAAATTCATGGAATTTTAAACTATAGTTGAAGTTATCTTCAAGTATATGAATTTAGGAGTTTTCTTGCATAAATTGAGTGAGTTTAGCATGGAATTGAACCTTTGAATGTGTATTTGGAGCTCAAATAGAATTCTAAAAATTTTAGGATTTGATCTGTCTGCTCGAGCGAAGAAAGTCTCGCTCGAGCGTGAAAATTCAGCTTCTAGAAGTTTTGTAGAGATTTGCACAGTGGCTCGAGTGACAAACCTTGCGCTAGAGCAAACTCTGTTTTGCAAGGCTCCTCGCTCGAGCATCAGAAGTCTCGCTCGAGCATAAAATTAGACCGCTTGAGTGACCAAAGTTCTGCTCGAGCGAAAAGCCCTATTTCTGAAACTCTGGAAAAGCTATTTTATGTTCCATTTTCCGTTCTCATTCATTTCTAAGCACTTTTAGGCATGTATTGAGCATCGTAAATAAAGTAAAGAGATAAGAAAGAGGCCTAAGAGAAATAAACAAGTTAAGAATGGATTAAATTGCTTGTGACCCAATGTGTTATGAAATGTGTAAGGTCAAGCGCAAGGGCAAATCCATCGGCTGAACACTGTGAGTAATATCTTAGTAAAGATATCTTCAAGTATGTTGTTTTCCAAATGCTACTTCTGTATAAGCTTCATGGATTTGTTGGTTTGAATTATGAATGAGTATTCTATATGCTAAATTTTTGTATAAGGTCTGTGAATAACATGAATTGGGCCCGAGGCCATTTGGTACATTCTAATTGGGCCCAAGGCCGTTTGTCATACTTGGGCTTGAGGTCGTTTGTTATATATATTTTTATAAGGATATAAATGGGGCTAAGGCTGTTTGTATATGAATATGAGTATGATCACAAGTATAAAATGCGCATAGATATGAATGTGAAAATAATAAGTCAGAGGCCGTTTGATACGATGATTGGGCTCGAGGCCATTTGACATGAATGAGTTGGGCTCGAGGCCATTTGATAAGAATGAATTGGGCCCGAGGCCATTTGATATGTTTAGGCCTGAGGCCGTTTGATATATTTGATAGGAATATGAATGGGCCTAAGGTCGTTTGATGTGTTTGACAAAGATATTACCTATTAGAGAATTTCATTCATATAATCTCTTTACTTTGGTATTATTCACTAGGCATTCGCTCACTTTTATTTATATATATGTAGGTGAGCAAGGAGATATCCAAACCCAGCTTCAGTGAAGGATATGAGAGGAATCCAATTTTTTGTGAAGTCAACCCTAATGTCTCACGCACAAGACTTTGTTTTTGATCTTTTGTTTTCCCCTTTTGCTATTTTGGTGATTACATTAAATCACCTATGTATATAAACTTTTTGTTTGGCTGACTACATGTCTGAAAGTTCCTAGATGTACAAGATGTTAACTTTGTCTATATGTGTGAGTTATTATGGATGCTTATGAAATGATTTTGCCATGCCATGTAAACACAGCTCTTTGGACGAAATTTTTAAGTCTGCTTCCGCTTTGGCTCCTTTATTTGTATGAGGCCGTAGGTAATATTATGATTACTGGTCGGTTATGACCTTAACCTACAGGGGGGGTTCGGGTCATGACACAATGTTTTTCGTAACATCAGGGTTTCTAAACACTAAAGCAAATGTTCTCCCTTGATGTCTCTGTTCTTTCTTCCCTATTCCAGTTTTCTGGACTAATCTAGGGTAGTCATCAAGTTTGGACAATCTCTCACTACATGACCAATTTGACCACATCTAAAACATGCTCCCGTCACCCGATGGTATTGTCCCCGATGAGCATTTCCACAATTTGAACAGTTAGGGATGATGTTACCTCTGGTGATAGTAACGCCTTGGTTGGTTGAACTGGTTATGACACTAGGTCTCGTATTCGTTCTTTTTGATGGTGAAGAATTGGATCCTCTAGTTGGCTCTCCCCAGAATCGCTTCTTTTGACCAATTCCACCAGAACGTGAGATTTTGATTCCTTTCTCCACGATGTATGCTCGATCTACCACTTTCACATAGGTTGGTAATTTTAGAACCTCGGTCTTGCCTTTGATTTCTTCATCTAAGCCTGCTTCAAATTTCCTTGCCTTTTAAGCCTCCGTTGGAATAACATACGTTGCAAATCATGCCAGCCGTGTGAACTTGTTTTCGTACTCAACTACTGACATTGTTCCTTGCTTTAAGTGTAAGAATTCTGATGCCTTTTGCTCTCATAGTGAGTCTGGAAAATACTTTTCATAGAAAACTTCTAGAAACCTTGCCCAACTTGTAATCTCTTCTCTTTCCAGGTTAAGTAGCCACCACTCTTGGGCATCTTCTTTAAGGGTGATGGTGGCGAAAGACACCTTCTGCGCTTCAGTACAGGGTAGCGCACGAAAAATCTTTTCCATGTCCCTAACCCAAGCTTCTGCCAACAATTAGTTTGAATCCCCTGCAAATGTTGAAGGTTTTAGGTCATAGAATTGCTTTATTGTACTAGGTCCTTCTCGGTTTTCTGATATGCCATTAGTTACGTTATCTTGCAAGACTTGCAAGAAGCTATCAATAGTTCTTTCTACTATTCTTTCTATTGATTCAATTCCAACAGACGTTGATCTGGTTCCATTTCCATCATTAGCCATAACTACATAATAAACGTTTTAATGAATCCAGTTCACAATTCTATTCATTCATACTAATTCTAATCATTACACTTAATTCACACAAAATAGAATGCACACATTATTCACAGAAATGTCCTCTCAGCCTTTCTTTGCTTTATCAAAGTAGTGATTAAAGGAGGACAACACATATCTTCTCAGCTTTTCTTTGCCTACAACAAAGTAGTGATTGAAGGGGGACAAACATGACAATTTTTACACAAGGTGAATTCCTACAAAACACTCCCTACCCTACTTATTAATTGTGCGTGTGTCCTATGCTCCAATGTGTGCTTTTATTTTATTTTAATTTTTTTTTTGAAAACCATTGCTCTGATACCATTTTTGTCATGACCCAAACTCAGTACCCAAAGATTCGGCATCACAATAAGACAATGGCTGAAGTCACAATAAATTAATAGTGTAGCGGAGTAAAATAAAAAAGTATCCAAATATTTATTTTATTAAAACATACATTAGAGCTTTTATTTATTTACATTGCTAGAGCTAGAGTATTATCACATGGTGGCCTGTGTCTACTTTAAGTCATGGCCTAGTTACATCCAACTTATGGACAAGGGGTTGAGATTTCCCTCTAAGCTTCATCACCTGAAAGTATTTAATAGCTATAAGCGCATGGCAGAGTGAGAAATATTGTACTGAGAGAATGAAGGCATAAAAGTCATCATGGATAATTATTTGGGCTAAACAAAGATTTTTTTAGTATCATAAATATATAAATCATTTCAAATAACAGAGGCATAATGTGAAAAATCAGATAAGCAAATAATCATAACTACGGTACAGAACAGAATGGATGTATGAGCTCAAGAGGTGGCTCGTAAGGACTTTAGAGGTGGCTCCCACAATAATGTAGCACTTAGCTCCGACAACACTTTGCTCGAGGTGGTTCCCATAATAATGTAGCACTTAATTCCGCACAACACTTTGTTCCACACCAGAAATTGGAGGATCAGTGGATCCATGACAATTGAGGGTCATAAAGTGACTAATCAGATGGTCAATGGTTATTTAAGGCCTCCAAAGCATGGGACTGTCAGAGGGTCACTACAATGACATTTCCAAGGGCCAATGATTATTTAAGTCCCCCAAGGTATAAGATCTCTGTGGTGGTGCTTACAAAATCATTACTCAAAAACACATTTAATAAATAGTTTTATCCATTGGTTTCTCTTTTTAAGCAAGTAGAGTTCATTTAACAAATAATATACTTTAAAAACCAATATAATTTGCAAAACATAATGTACATAAAACAATTTATGGTAGCTCAAAATATAATAAAACTCACTTCAGTATCGATTCCGAATTCTTACTTTCCTAAAATTTTATAAATATAAACAGAATTTAAGTACTATACACTAATTAATCTACCAAAACCACTAGTTTTCTAAGCAAAAGAATTTAATACAAACTTACCATTTTTCCCCCCTTTCTGAAGCTCTTTACTTCCTTTACTTATATTCTTCCTAACCAACACATCCCTTATTTATCGAAGATCCTTAGCAAGCAATTGATATTGACATTGAGTGGCCACATGGTTTTTGCCACTATATTGAGCTTAACTACTACAATTCCCACTATAGATTTGTGTTCCCTCTTATCAAGCACCAATAGTGCAATCTCATCCAGCATCAATAGTGCAATCCTCATCCTTGGTCCACTAACAAAGGCAAAGAAACAAATGGCTAATGATCCGATGGCTAAATATTAAACTAATTGCATTATTGTCATTTGGTAAGATACAATGTCCCTAAATTTTAAATTACATCTTAGCACATACAATTATAAAATTAAATATTCTTTCCAAGCATCAAATTAACTATTTTATATTATGAAGTAACTAATTTAGCTTAACTTATTAAAAAATAATCGTATAATTTTTGTCAGAAGTAGTATTTGGGGTGTTACATCTTTGACTCGTTAAGGCTTGTGAACAGGCTCAGTTCAAGTTAAACTTGAGCCAACTTGGCTTGAACTCGATTCGTTAAATTTTTATTGAGTTTGAGCTCCAGTTCGAACTCATTAAAATCTTAATAAACAAACCCAAACATACTACAGCTTGGCTCAGCTAGGCTCAATTCAGCTCATTTGCAACCTTAGGGTAAGACTATATATATATATATATATCTTTACGACTTGAACACAATATGTGTTGGCAAGACCTATTATTGCCTTATTGGCAAACATTGATTTTCAGGTTTTTTTTATTTATTATTTTTTATATTTAATTATGCAGTGTGAGTTAATTAAAGAAATCTAACCTAATTTGATTAAGCAAAAAAAAAAAAATCCAAGTTTGCATTATACGTTTCATCATCACACTCTTATGCTTATTTGTAAGAAACGAGAGATTTCGGCGAGTATCATTACTCACCTACCCTGCATTTGTAGGTACTATAGATGCTCACTAGTTTGAGCATGGGGATATTTATTTTGATGTTAAGTTTATACTTTAGGTTAATTTGGGCTTGTGAGCCTTTATTATTTTGTTGGATTGCTATATTAATTAATCTTTATTTTGTAGCTTAAACATATATTGTTGTTATTGCATATTGTAATTAATTTCATTGGGTTGCGTGCCAAATCAAGATTTATGTAGTATTAAAAAGAGCACTTGAATTTTTAAACTTAAGAGGTGATTTGTTTTTTCTTTCTTAAACTCTTAACTAACATTGTCACACTAAGAATTTATAAAATCCGACTCACGAGAATGAATCACAAATAACAAAAGAAAAGACAATAATAATCATAAGGGCAAACTTCACTTTATCCCCTGTACTTTAGGTTGAGTGAAGATTATGACATTTGAAAATCACCACACAACTCCTATGCGGTTTGTGCACTAAAACATACAGTTAACATTTTCGTCCAAAATAACAGAATGTGAGAGCCACATGCCTTTATAGAGAGTAAGTCAATTTTAAGACGAAGATACCTTTTTTACATCTTTAAATTTACCAAAGATGCCATTATTTTCCCCCTTCCCTTATATCTATTGTTTCTCTCTCTACTCTTGCAATTAAATAATAGTAGTCATATATATATATATATATATATACATAGAAATTAAATGATATCCATTAAAATCTATCTTAACTTGATATCAATAACAACTGATCTCTTAACATATATGTATATATATATATATTTATAATTGAAGGATGAGATTTGTAGCCGAAATGAGTGCAACACATGTGTGTGCATATATACAAACAATGAAATGGGATTTGTATATCTATACTGTTAGATATATATTATTATTTTATACTTATCTATCTGTATTATAGATGTATCTCATCTTCTTTTCTATACTTTTCTCTGATGTATCTCAGCCTATAAATACAGGCTTTTTGTATTTCATTATTCAATTCAATATACAGTTTATCTCTTCTCTCTCTACTTTCATAACATTGTATCAGAGCCTAGGGTTCTCTCATAGTTTTTTTTCTTATGTTTTTTTCTGGCAGATTGCTTATGTCCTTTGTCGATTTCTGTTGGTTTCGGCGTATCTAGTCCATCCTCGTTTCAACGTTTGGACTATACTAACCTCTTCGCCTCTTCATGATGAAACTAACACCACCAGATTCACCTCCATCGGACTGTCCACGCGTCCTCACGTGCCTCCCAAATACTGGTGTGTCGATTGACGTTGCTTCCACTCTCAGCACGCTCCTATACGCGTTGTCTCAGCTGGCTTCCCTCAGCTTCGGCCTCTCGGCTTCCACCTCAACCGATTCAACCTCAGCTTGCCCATCGACTTCCGCATCAACCACCATCGGCTTCCGCATTAGCCGAATCACCATCAGCTTCCGTCCGGCTTTTCTTAGCCTCGTGTCGCTGCTTCGGCTTCTGTCCGATTTCCTCAGCCATTTTCTTTATTCTTCAACTACTGACGTTGGCCCTCCTCAGTCGTTGACGTCAGCCCTACTCAGCCACTACCTCACTGCTGACATCATCACAGCCGTAGTGCTGACATCAACCCCATTTGTCCCTAAGGTTTTCCAACCTCCGGATTCTATTGGTGACCTCCATTTTGGAAATTATGGATCGTACTGAGAACATCCAATTTGTTTCTATTATCCTTGATGGGTCCAATTATGTTAGTTGGGCCTAAGCTCTCTCTAGCTTCATCAAAGGCAAACGCCTTTGGCGGATCATTACTGGTGCTTTTTCCAAACCTAACCAAAATGAGGATAAGACTGACTCTGCATTCGATGACCATCTTGACGAATTGGAAAGTAAGAATTATCAAATTATCACATGGTTCCGGGCTACCTTAGTTTCTTCTACCAACCTTTAGTTTGGACGCTTTCAGGATGATGATTCCCTTGTCTCTCCTGCCAAAGCAATTTGGGATTTCTTGAAGGAACGTGATCAAACCACTGGACATGCTTATCAGTATCAATTGTTGCAGACTCTTCATCACATGCGCCAGGCACCTGGTCAGTCTCTCAATGACTTCTTATCCTAGATGTCGTCTGTTTGGGACTAGCTCGCTCTTTCTGAATCTCCATGGGCTCATTCTGAAGATGCACAACTATTTATTACTTATCAAAATCATCAGCGACTATTAAAATTTCTTATGGCTCTTCATAGCACTTTTGAGCCTGTGCGTGCTTCTTTGCTCCATCGTTTGCCCTTGCCCACTTTAAAGCAAGCCATTACTGAGCTCCTATTAGAGGAGACTCGTTTTGGGATTCTCAAATCTCAAGACATGGATTCTGTTCTTGCTACGCTATCTTCTTAGAGTGCCTCATCTTCACAGCCAATCATATGTAGTTATTTTCGCAACCGATGCCTGCCAACCAATCATTCTCTTGTTCACTGCCAGGTTCGTGAATGCTTGACTTGTCATAAGACTGCTCTAGGCCATCTCCAAAGCAACTATCCTTGAGCTCCCTCCACTGCTTCATCCAAGAAAGGAGCTTCTCGTTCTTGGTATCAGTCCAAATCTGGCCACAGTTCTCGCTCTACTACTGTTGCCTCTGAGGGTTTTTCTTCTCCTTCCTTCTCTATGGATGATGTTGAGTCCATTATCAAACAGGTGCTCGCCAAATCTGGTACTCCTCCCTCTATTGCTCTTTCAGTAACCTCCGGTAACTCTTCATGGTATTTAAATTCCGCATGCTGTAATCACATGACTTCTGACTCCACTCTATTTTCTTCTTTATCATCATCATCTTCTGCTCTTACTATACACACTTCTGATGGTTCTCGTATTCTTGTTAGTCACATTGGCCAAATCCCTACTTCCACTATGTCTCTTTCTGATGCTTACCATATTCCTGCTTTTCAATTGAACCTTATCTCTGTTGGCCAGTTATGTGAACTTGGTCTAATTATTACCTTTTCTGCTAATGGTTGTTTACTGTAGGACCTTCAGATGAGACAGATCCTTGGGATAGGCCGTAAGCATGGACGTCTATTCGAGCTTGTCCATCTTCGCAGTCCACACAAATTATCTACTGTTGTTGCTGCATCTACTAGGGCTTTTTTTTCATCTTTGGCATTGTCGCTTAGGACATGTCTCTTTTAGTCGTTTGAAAACTTTAGTTTCTAGTGGTCAATTAGTTCATGTCCGTCTTGAAGATGTCGATTGTTTATTTTGTCAAATTGCTAAACAACCTGCCTTACTTTTAATAAAAGTAATTCTATTTCTACTCCTTCTTTTGATCTTGTGCATTCAGATATTTGGAGGCCTTCCCCCACATCGACCATGGGGGATCTAGATATTTTGTGATTTTTGTTGATGATTTTTCTCGCTATACTTGGCTTTTTCTTCTCAAAAATCGCTCTGAACTTAAACAGATTTACTATGATTTCTTTGCTATGGTTCGTACTCAGTTTTCTCGTACTATTAAGATTTTTCATTATGATAATGTTAAGGAGTATTTAGATTCTAATTTTCTTTCTTTTCTTTGGGCTCATGGTACCCTCTCTCATCGATCTTGTGTAGGCACCTCCTAACAAAATGGATGAGTTGAAAGGAAGCACCGTCATATTCTAGACACTACCTGGGCTCTTCTCATCTCTTCTTCTTGTCCTGAAAAATTTTTGAGGGGAGCTGCCCTCGTTGCCATCCACACCATCAATCGTGTCCCTACCCCTGTCATAGCTAACACTTTTCTTTACGAGCGCTTGTATGGTTCTCCTCCTGACTATACCACTCTTAAATTTTTTGGTTCTACTTGTTTTGTTCTACTCTAGCCTCATGAACACACTAAACTAGAACCTCATTCTCGTCTTTGTTGTTTTCTGGGGTATGGTATAGAACATAAAGGGTATCGTTGTTGGGATCCTATCTCCAAGCGTCTTCATATTTCCCGCCATGTGGTCTTCTGGGAACACAAAATGTTCTCCATTCTTTCCAAGTTTCACCTACTACCGTCCACCCACTCACCAGTCTTCACTAATATTTCTATAGACCTGTTTTCTGATGACTTTGATGCAGATTCTGGCCCCATGCTTCCACAGCCGCCTACGCCTATCATTCATCTTGAGGATCATGCGTCTACTGATGGCCCTTGGCCTTCTCCAGCTTCGATGGAGGTGCCTCCATCTTCCACCTCCCATTGAGGTTCCTCCTCTACCTAAGCGTCGTTCTACACAGGTAAGGCAACCTTCTGTTCTTCTCTGTGATTATATTGTTGGTTATACTGCCTTTTGCTCTTATGAACCTACTTCTTATCGAGAAGCTTCTTTTAACCCTCTTTGGCAACAAGCTATGACTGATGAACTGCAAGCTTTCGATCACACTCACACCTGGGATGTGGTTGATCTTTCTCTTAGAAAGTGTCTTGTTAGTTGCAAATGGGTTTACAAGATCAAAACTCATTCTGATGGTTCCATTAAGCGTTACAAAGCTCGCCTTGTCGCCCGGGGATTTAGTCAAGAATATGGGATTGACTGTGAGGAAACATTTGCTTTTGTTGCCTGTCTTACTTCAGTTCGCAGCTTACTTGCCGTTGTTACTGCTCGCTACTGGAGTCTTTATCAGATGAATGTCAATAATGCATTTCTCAATGGTGATCTCACTGAGGAAGTTTATATGTAACCCCCTCTTGGTTCTTTTGTTCCATCAAATAAGGTTTGCAAACTCCATCGTGCTTTGTATGGTTTGAAACAAGCTCCGCGTGCCTGGTTTGCCAAGTTTAGCTCTACCATTCGTGACTTTGGTTTTTCTTCTAGTGCCCATGATTCTGCCCTGTTTATCCGTAAGATGGAGCGCAGTACTATTCTCTTTCTCCTCTATGTGGATGATATGAATACCACTGGAGATGACACAGTGGGTATTTCTAGTCTCAAACAGTTTTTTCATCGCCAGTTTGAGATAAAAGATTTGGGTTCGCTTAGCTGCTTCCTTGGCTTGGAAATTTCTCAAGATTCCTCTGGTTATTTTCTTACACAGGCCAAGTATACTTCTGATCTCTTGGCTCGTGCTAGCCTTACCGATTGTAAGACTATCACTACTCCAGTTGATCTTCAAACTCGTCTTACACCTCTTGGCGGTCCCCTATTGTCTGATGCCACTTTATATCGTCAACTAGTTGGCAGTCTTGTCTATCTCACAGTTACTCGTCCAGATATTGCTTATGCTATTCGCATCATTAGTCCATTTATGACTGCTCCTCATTCTCTACACTATGCTGCTCTGGTTCGCATTTTGCGCTATCTTAATGGAACTCTGTTTCATGGTCTTCACTACTCTCCTCACTCTTCTCTACAATTGCATGCCATTTCTAATGCTGATTGGACAAGGGATCCTACTGATTGTTGTTTTACTATTAGGTTCTACTTCTTCTTAGGTAACTCTCTTATTTTCTGGCATAGCAAGAAGCAAATCCTTGTTGCTCGTTCTAGTACCGAGACTGAGTATCGTGCTCTTGCTAACACTACTCAGCAGCTTGTGTGGCTTTGTTGGCTTCTTTCTGACATGTGTGTCTCTCATTCTGCTGTCACCAATCTTTATTTTAACAATCAGAGTGCTATTCAGATTGCACATAACGATGTCTTCCATGATCGCACCAAGCACATTGAGATTGATGGCCACTTCATACGACAGCATGTTACTAGTGGCCATGTTCGTTTTCTCTGTGTTACCTCTGCTGATCAGACAACCAACCTCTTCACCAAAGCTCATCCTCCAAGATGCTTCTCTGATCTCCTCTCCAAGCTCAAGTTGATCTCTGACTTATCACCTTGAGCTTGAGGCCGGGTGTTAGATGTATATTATTATTTTATACTTATCCATCTGTATTATAGATGTATCTCATCTTCTTTTCTATACTTATCTCTGATGTATCTCAGCTTATAAATACAGGCTTCTTGTATTTCATTATTCAATTCAATATACAGTTTCTCTCTTCTCTCTCTACTTTCATATATACTAAAGATTATAACTTTCTATCTTTTTTTTTTTTGGGGGGTGGGGGGTCTATTTGGATCTTTGGTTCTCATAAAAATGGGGAATTTTTGGTCTGTTTAAATCTCATATAAATAGTGAGTTTGGGATTTTTGGTCTGTTTAGATATTTAATTTTATGGTGGTGGGTTTGATTTCTTTGTTCAATTTTTGTTTTTGGTGGGTTTGATTACCTTCTTTCTTACTCTCAATTGTTTGTGTCTCCTTCTCTCCTTCATTCGCCATTATTGCAAGTTCTGCTAAAAGAGAGGAGGAAGCTAAAAAGAAGAAGAAAGAGAAAGGTGTGGAGAGCGAACCAATAGAACAATGAAAGTTTTTTTTTTAAAAAAAAAAAAACATAACACAAATATATATATATATAGATAGATAGATAGATAGATAAAACATAAGCATACAAAGTTTTTTTTTTTTTTCAATTTTCATTGTACATCTATATATGTGTGTGTGTGTGTGTGTATGTGTGTGTGTGTGTGCATAAAATATAATATTGGGAATGTATGATAAACTAGATGATTTGGTGATATTTGATGAATTAAAAATTTAAAATTGTGTTCTTTGATTCATTGTGCATCTATGTGTGTGCGCGTGCGCGCATGTGACGAACCAGATAATTTGATGATGTGTTTGATGAATTGAAAATTCAGAATCGTGTTCTTTGATTTCAGTTTCTTTATTGTGCATATATATACATATATATAATATAATATAATATAATTTGGTAATGATTGATGAATAAAAAAATTCAACTGTTTGAGCACTTTTTGTCTGTCTTGATTTTACTTTGTTATATATCTATAGGTGTAGTTACTGTATAATTATTGAAAGAAAAAAAAAGAATAAATGAGGGACAGTAGAGCAGTGAGCAGCTGCCGAACGGAAATAGGAAGGGTGGAGCCTACCAAAAATAGACGTTAGAGGTAGAAATGAGGCGAAGTGGGGGCGAAGTGGGGGATTTCCCAAGGGGAAGAACAAGGATGTGGGTTTCCCTGGAAATGGAGGTTGCCAGTGTTTCTTTGTTCTCTCAGATTGGGAAATGTTATAAAATATATATATATATATATATATATATATATATATATATATATATAAATTAAAAAAAGAAGAAGAAGAATATGAGGGTATAATCCACATAGAAGTTAGTGTGCACTTCAATCCAATAATCATGGGAGGGGGGTTATGTAGTGATTTCCAAATATCAGGGGGGTAATCTACACCCAACCCAAACCCTAGGGAAGTAAAATGAAGTTTACCCTAAATAATATAAAAGGGGGTTTATATATATATATATATATCAATTTCCTTCATTACATGGATTTACCAATTACATATATTATATATTCAACATTTAGGTGGATTGAATATACAATATGTAATTCAAAAGTAACAGATATTGTATGTAATTAAAGTTCCCTTAGGCGTACATCTAATAAAAGTTGCAACCTTTACAAAAATAGTATACAACCTACAAAATAGATGGCCCTACAAATCAAAAGAGCTCTCCTAGCTCATGCACATATCCCAATGTCTCGCCTTAAGGTCGAGGCATGCCATCAACACCTGAAAAAGATTTCAACCATGTAGGGTGAATATATAGTCCAACAGGATAATATTTCAGAAGATAATATGTTCTTATACATGTACATGATCATGATGTTATATATATGTATAACATGCTCAAAACATTTTCTTTACATCAACATTTCCCATTATCATTATTAAGACTCGGTGAATTCTCTCACGTACATCTATCTGCTAGTAGTCATCACTAAGTACCACCTAATCTAGTGCACTACCTAAAATTACACTCTGCTAGTGACTATGGCTAAGCATCACCTAAATACCACCAAATTTTCCGGCTTTTAACCGAAAGGAGCTTAGCACCTACACCGTGCAAGTTTTCGGTCTTTCACCATGGCTTATTAAGCCAAATTAACGCCAATCTTATTTATACATGACTTAGATTCACCACTAACATTCAATTAAACCATGATGTTTAATGCAACCAACGTAACGTCTTGTAAAACATGCTCCATCCACTTCTGTTCAACAATGGGTTTTCATCCTCATAAAATCAACAATTTAATGATACAATGAACGTGAGTTTTCATTATCCTATTGTATCAATAACTATAACAACACCATTCTTCACCAATGGCCCAACCATTATTTCTAACAAAATATAATTTCACAAATTCCCAATTTCAATATAACATCACAAATTTCAATTTGGCATCATAAATTTCTATATGACATTATCAATTTCAATATTTCAACACCAATTTCTCAATTCATGGAATCTCAACATTTAGGGTTTTTCACAAATTGCAGCTCTTTCAAATCTTTTCTCTCTTATGCAAGTTTATAAAATAAAAATACATCTACTAAGAAAATTATAGAGAAACAACAACTAATCACCAAACCCTAGTTTCCTATCATACTATTTCACAAAACCCTCAACAATAACTCAAAGTTTCTATAACAAAATACCACAAAGGGAAAACTTCACTTTACCCTCTGTGATTTTGGCGAGTGCGGTTTACCTCTCTAACGTTTGAAAATAACCACATAACCCCCTATAGTTTTTGGACCAAAACACACTCTAACTTACGTTAACAGAATATGTAAATTGACCTTTATGCCCTAATCTTCTTCCTCTTTTCTATTTTGAATTAAACTTGTAAATACATATATACACACTACATCTCAGTCACTTTTACACCCTACACCCCCTCCGACCGTTTTCTACTTCAAACAATCCATTGGCATGTTACTCCCTACGGTGTGATTGTTCTCTTGCTATTGTTTTGCATTGCCATCTCCAACGTTGAGGAAGCTTTGTCAATGTTAAAGTTTGAGTTGTCTGCGCTAAAGCTTGCATCCCTTCTCCAGTGTCTTCGTATCCATTATTCTCCAACATTTATGCACCCATGGCAAGCCTAACTTGTCGTCGTTGCTGTGTGCCACTACCATTCTTTCCTTCATTCTTGTCGTTCATCAGCCTTTGTTACCATCAATTTGGTTCGCCGAAAAAGGTCTAATCTGATAAAGGCTACTGCCTCTTCTTTGTTGGGTCGATGGACCCTGATAAGTACTGTTCACTCAACCCTACTTTTCACTCCTATTTTGGGGTGAACCACGTAATTCTTTGTGGCCTTGTGTATGTGATTTGTTTGATTCATTTTTTCTTCCTTGTTTGTTATTTCGTGTCTCACCGATTTTGGTTAGGAAGGGTCAATTTCCCTCCCACAACACCCTCTACCACCTCCTTCCTAAGTAGTAGAAAACTGTTCAATTCCATTGACAATAATCAAACTATGCAAACTAGGAAACAAATTATGTTCAGACATGTTTATACATGGACAACCCATAAACAAACTCAATGATGGCCTTATTTATTAGGTATATGCTTATATATTTTTTTAATCTCCACAATTTGTTCAAGCATGATATATAACTGTAACACCCTGTCCTACATCGAAAGTTTGCATAGGTGATTTTGGGCATATAAAACACTACTACCTTGCTACTAAATAACTTGGACTTAAGATTTTGGGTATTGTTGGTCAACCCATAAGTTACTTAGGCCAGCAAGTAGTGGGGCGTTACAAATGGTATCAAAGCCGCCCTGTGCACACAACCATGTGGGCTACTTATTCTAAGCTGGCCACGAGCTTGTCGTGGTATGCTGATTGATTACAGACCCTCGTGAGGACACGAGGATTTATAAGTGGGGGAGTTTGTAACACCCTATCCTACATCGAAAGTTTGCATGAGTGATCTTGGACATAGAAAGCACCACTACCTTGCTACTAAATACCTTGGACTTAAGCTTTTGGGTATTGTTGGTCGACCCACAAGTTACTTTGGGCCAGCAAGTAGTGAGGTGTTACAATGACAGTTATATGTGTATGTATACTATATACATACATGCATAATTAGAAATGAAATTGAACAAGTAATTATGTCAAAAAATTGTACTTTAGATTATAAATTAGGGATATTTGAATTAATATGTAATTTAATTAGTTAATATGAGATTATGTTATAAAATTATGTGAAAAATAAAAATAAAGATTATATATAGATTGTATATATGCATTTACAAGTTTACCCCAAGAATATATATATATATATACAGATTGTATATATATGTTAATCTTGATGGAAAGTTTGTGTGGATCAATGGTTTGGGGTGAGAAGGTAGGTTTGGCAAGGTAGAAGGAAGAGGAAAGGGACATTGGTATGGAGAGAGTAAGGGGGGGTGAATAGAGAGAGAAATAGTAGAGAAAGAAGAAGGAAGAAGAATGATTTTTTGTAAATATGAAGGTGAATGAGGGGTAATTTAGTCTTGAAAATTCACTTACTCTCCTTATAGATGTGTGAGCCTCACATTCCGTTAACTTAACTAGAAAAGTTAACGGTGCATTTTGGTCCAGAAATCACATGGGGGTTATGTGATTATGATAAACCGCACCTGGCCCAAACCACAGGAGGTAAAGTGGAGTTTTCCCTACCACAAATACATCTATAAACCCGTATTGCACTAATGAAAAGAAATCCTACCTCTTGAAGAGAAGATTAGAAGGAAGAGAAAGTGAAGATTGGTGAAATCAAGATTTGACCAACCAAATCAAAGTACTCGTCGTGCTCTACAATGTTAACATTATAGCTTTGGGGAGATTTGCACTTTAAAGCCCTCAATCATGAGCTTGGATATGGGTAACAATGGTGGAGAGAGAGATAAAGAGAAAAAGACAAATGAAGTAATGAATAAGAAAGAGAGAGAGAGAGAGAGAGAGAGAGAGAGAGAAGAGTTGGCTACAAAAATATCAAAACAGGGTTCAAAAAAATCTAGGCTAAAGGGTTGCCACTTCACTGCTTGTTAGCCTTAGCCGCTCGTGTGGCCGCCTCGCTGTTCATGCAGTGATTTCTGGCTACTTGTGCAGAATTCAATTAGAATGATCCTCAAGATTGGCTGCTCCACCATGGTCACATGTATGGTGTCTCCTTCCATCTCCACTACTACTTGGCCGTTCGTGCGGCCAAATTCTGGTTAGGTTTCCATTTGAAGTATTTCTAAGTGCTTATTTTTCATCCTTACGCTCGAAATGAATTTTTTTTAAAAAGACGCACGTTAAATAAATATCAACCTCAACTCTACCAACATAACAAGTGTAACTCATCAAAACAAGGATTCAAAAATTTGACAAGGCATCTACACAATCAAGTTCAAATCAAGTTTAAGATTTGAGACACTACAGACACTTTTCCCAATACAAGTAGAATTTATCAAAAACATTCCATTTTAACATCAAGTTAGGCTTGAAAAAGGAAAATGGACACGTTTCTCAATGCCATTTAGTCTTAGACCTTTGAGATACGTTTTACTAGACAAGCTTAATTTTGAAAACTTAATGAGAATTGACTAAGAAAAATGGGTTTTGAGAAGAAACTAAGTAATAAAGAGAGTTTTAAAAAAAATTAAAAAAAAATAAAAAGGAAAACTTCGCACTTAGATTATTTAATTTTCATCTAATCGATCTCTGAAAACTGGAACGTTACACCTTATGGGGCCAAGGCCCTCCACTAGGAGTGTAAAAATGGCCCATGGCCCGAAACTTGCCCGCAACTCGGGCCTAAGCCCAGTCTAGCCCGAGGCCTTGGGCCAGGGCCTGAGCCATCGTTTTGAAGCTCAGCCTACTTGGCCCGACCCATGGGCCCACTCAAGGCCCACCCGAGGCCCGATTCGCCTGAGACCCAGTCTTATTTTTAATGAAAAATAATAAATTTTTGGTGAAAAAAATTTTAAAAAATTAAAAAAATTGTTTAGGCCCACCCAGGCCCGAGCCCATCCCCACTGGCCTGGCTCGCCAACCCGCCGAAGGACTAAATACCCCCAAGGCCTGTGTCGAGTTTTTTGGCCTGTGGACCAGCCCGACCAGAATTTTGGCGGGAGCCCGCGAGGCCCGATATGAGCCGAGGCCGGGCCGAGCTAAATTTACACCTCTACCCTACACCAATCGAAAGCATTGCTTGAGCAATGCTCAACTATAGCTTTGATGCAAAAATAGTTTAAATAAATTTTAAAAAAATATTGATTTTCTAAAAAGTTAATATGATGTTTATCACTTGTCTATCTGATTATTAAATTTTAACTTAGCAAAAATTAAACTAAATAGTCCCATTGTGATGAAAGGTTAAACCATTGATTTATGTCTTTATCGGTAAGTGATAATGGTTACTGTCAAATAACTCGATTGTGATAAATTTAATGGTTAACATCGACAGGTAGATAGATATTATTGTATGTCTTTATCGATAAGTGGTAATGGTTACAGTCAAATAACTCGATTGTGATAAATTTAATGGTTAACATCGATAGGTAGGTAGATATTATTGTATATAGATTTTGTATGTTTTAAGACAACGAAAAACATCCTTACTTAGGCAAGAAATTTTCAGGTATAGCAATATAATATCAAGCATTGTAACAAATACAATTTGAAACTTATATTATTGCTTAATTAGGTAACTTCACATGATCTTAATATGATCTTGTTAGCAAAAAGTTGGTTTGAGTTAAATTGACAGGGAAAAGTCGACAGGAAAAACTAATTTTCCCAAATAATAATTTAATTAAACAATGTGATTGGTGTCCTATGTCTTGATAGATTTAAGGACTTCTTTGGAGGTTATCGACAAAGAGAAACAAATTAAAAACTGATATCGTATTGCTGAAATTGTTACTTGTTACAAAGATGGGAACAAAAACAAATAACAAAAATACAAAAGAACTAAAAAAAGTTTATTGATTACAAGAACCAGAAAACCATCACAGAAACACTAAATTAAAACTATTCATAGAGAGAATAAACTACTCCTATGATATGTTAAACAACAATGACAGAGAGCTCTAGTAATGTGGTAAGGGTTAGAAAAAAAATTTAAAAAAAGAACCCCAAAGCATTGCATCAATGGAATGAGGCCCACCCCTGAAGCTCCTTTAGAGCTATGTTTTAGAGCTCCAAAATATTTTTGTATGTTAAAATAATCTACTCCTAATTAACCTCATATTAAGTGTTGATGATTCATTCTCCACTGTTCGCTTTCTTCTAGTCAATTTATAGGCATCGATTTTCGACTAACTTCACCAAGATAGTTTTCCAATCCATATGCAAAGTTAATAGAAGTTACAACTTCCTCATTTGTGACACATGTTGTATCACCTACTAGCCCACTATTTGCACATTCGTTGTATGTGTCCTGCATTTCAATAAAACAAACAAAAACAACAACAATAACAATCACAATAATAATAATATATGTAGTCATAATTTTATATTAAAAATAATTTATGGTCTAAATTGACAAACCAAAATCGGTGGGCCATAATCAATGAAATTAGTTTTGGCCATAATCGACAACTCACAATAAATTAAATGGGAATTGACTATAATTAACAAACTATAATTGATAAAAAAAAATTATACAGCTTGTTTGGCTCTAATTTTCAAAAAATAGTTTTCAGAAATTTTATTTTTTAATTTTTCGCATTTTAATGTTTTGAATGAATTTTTTTTAATATTTTAAACACTTTTTAAAATTTTTAAACACACATAACATAAATACACTTAAAAAGTATAATATTTACAAAAATAATTTTTACAAAATACACTAAATACCAAAAAAATATATATATGAAAATTCAATATATTTTTCGTATTTTTGTATATTTATTATTTTTTAAAAATATTTGTTCATAAATATTTACTATTTAGATACATCTAAATAAGGTGAATCTAAAAATATAAAAAAAAATTCTTAAAATTTTAAAAATATTCATTAAAAATAAAAAAATAACAAAAAATAAAAAAATTAAATTCAAAAAACTAAAACCAAATCCACCTATTTTTTTTTCACATCTGTTTTGGTTTATCCTTGTTAGTGTTCTATGGCCTCATTTGGGAAGTGGCTATTTTAGTAGGCTATTTTAGTTTTTAGCTATTTTAGTAGGCTAAAATTTTTATGTTTGGAAAGATAATTAGATTTTTTTATGGTTAGATATGATGTTTGTAAGAGAAAAAGTGAAATAATTATGAATTTAATATGATATTTTATCTTATTAACTATTTCAACATATTTTATCTCTTTATAAATTTTAACCTAAATTAGACTATTTTTTTTCTTTCCAAACACTCCTATGTATTAATGCCAATACGTGTTGACTAGTTCAAAATGGATTCAGCACTGTCTCGTGCATTGAATTGACCCAAACCACAAAAATCAAACACACACCCCACCACCGAACCCCCACCAAAAACGATAATGATTTAGACCATTAAAAAATACATCATTAATAGCATTAATATATTAGAAATAACAAAAAAATAATAAAAAAATAAAAATAAGGCATAGAAAGTGAGCAGGGCTTACTGCCACATTATTAATGCTCTCTTTAGTGATCCCCTTTTAATGCTCCCAAGCATTTTTCCACCAAAAATAATAAGAAAGTGGTGCGTATCTGCCGATTTTGTGTTCAAATGTTGCAACTATGCAAGATAAGGACCACCAACTTGCATGTCTTTCAATTTCAACTATGCAATAATGCAAGATATATTATTTAAAGATTCGCATCAGATTTGATTGATGGACTATGCACGTACACAGGACAGAGACAAAGAAAGGCCAGGTGTCACGTGTTTCTGAGATTTTTTTTTTAATTTTTTTCACTAAAAAACAAAAGTTTTACAAAATTAAAAAAAATAAATCCAAACAAATATTACATCTAACTCCGTAATCATTTCATTTTTTCTCTCACAAACATCACATCCAACTTCAAAAAAATCTAAGTCTCCGTTTGGGAAGTGGACTGACTTTTTGGCTTTTTTGACTATATGAGCCTGGGCTCAAAAGCTTAGTTTGGGAAGGGCTTTTGGCTTTTTGACTTTTTTGATTTTTTTGTGAGAGAAGAATGTAATGATTATGGGGTTGGATGAGATGTTTTGTCTGTTGTGGATCATGAGCTTATTCTGTCTTTTATGGCTCATTAAGCCAAAAAAGCCCAATGAGCCCTTGCCAAACCAACCCTAACTATCTTTCTAAACACTAAAAAAATTTTATCCAATAATATCCTACAACTAAACAAATCTGCATAAAAACTCATTTCCCAAACACCCACATATTCTTGGACTAATAACTCTTTTTGGATGTTTTGTTAGAACAAAAATAGTTATATAAGATAAAATAGATTATTTTAACTAAATAAAATAAAATATCACATTTAATTCATAATTATTTTATTTTTCTCTTACAAAAGTTAAAAAAGTTAAAAAAATCTATCACAAACGAAGAATTTTAACTTTAGGCTAAAATAATCAAAAAATCAAAAAGTCAACTCACATCCCAAACGAACTCTAAAAGTTTATTGTATTATTTACAATAAGTAATTATTTAATATTTTGGAAGCGTCATGTGATATTATTCATATAATAATTTAAACTAATAATGTAGTGAAATTTTTTATAAATTGAATATAATAAACTCATTATTTTCAGGTAATTGACAAATCACTTAGTGTGATTTGTAATTTTTCATACTTTGAGTATCATGTAGGCAATGTCATATAGTACTCTAAGATTGTTTAATAATTTTTATTCAAAACACATCATTTATAAACAATGTCATATTTTTTTTATTTTTATGTCAAATAAAAATTAAATAGATTTTATAATAATTTATGCTATAAATATTTCATAATTAATTGTGCTAAAATTGTAAACTTATATCACCATTCCGTATCGAATTATTTCACATTATTATAAAATTTTGATTTATTTTTATTAATAATAAATAAATAATTTTTTATGCTTAAATTTAATTTATAAAATTATATTATTATGTGATGGTACTTTAAGTACACAATATCAAGCCATCCCAAATTATTGAAAAGAAAATATATTTTATTATAAAAAGATATGCTATTTAAAGATTCATATCACATATGATTGATTGATTATGCAGGTGCACAATATCAAGCCATTCCAAATTATTGAAAATAAAATAAAATAATGATATTTAAAGATAACTCTAAGGATGTAACATGAGAAAAAAACAAGACAAAAAATAAAAATATAGGCACACATACCACATCACATGTGGATCTCACTCCTTGTTACATTACTAGAGCTCACTTTAGAGCTCTAAAATTAGATATATCAATCTTTATTCAAGAAAATATGTGGTGTTTTGAAAAATTGATAAAAAGTTAAATTTTTAATTTTTTTATTCTATTTTATCTTTTTATGAACAAAAAATGTGAGAAATGATATGACTTAAAATGAGTAAAAAGTAAAAAATTAACTTTTTATTTGATTGTCAAAACAGTCCTATATATTATTATAATAAAAAATACTCCAGTATTCCGCCGTCATGTTCAACATTTAAATTTTATATTAGATATTTGCACAAAATTAGAAAAAATAAAAAGAAAAATGAATGCAATATAATTTTTTTTTAACACTTTTTTCTTCACTTTTCTTTTTTATCCACATCTTCAAATATATCTTTCAAATACAACTTTAAAATGTATTTGAAAAAATATATAACTTTAAAATGCAACTTTCTCAACATAATTTTTTAAAATGGGTCAAATTATAAGGCTGGGATTGATTAAAATTTAATATATATATATATATATATATATATATAAGCCTTGGAGAACCAGTCATGATATTATTGTTTTTAAGAAATAGACATGGTGATAAAATTGGCTACGTATTCAAAAAGATGGGGAGGGGGGGGGGGGGGGACAAAGATGACAAAATTCACCGACTTCATTGAAAAAGTGATTAATAGTATTAATTTGATTTAATGGCTATAAGAATGTAACGTAATTAGTTAAAACAACTTTGCTGCATGGTCAAAAATCAAATCAAGCCTTCATTTACGGCTCGATGAAATCATTACGATCGCCATCATATAATTGGCTTCAAAGAAATTTCGTACTCATTTTTCCAGCCATAACTCCTTTAACTTTTACGTGAGTTTTTAAAAAGGGGCTGTTTTTGATCAGGGGTTATTGTTAGATCTATAGAAATTCAATATAAGATTTATTTTGATAATTTGAGTTGTTCAATATATAAAATTCGTTGAGTACTATATATTTATAAAAATCAGATTGATAAGATATCGATAGCTACTTGATCAAATCAGTTTTGTATTTAAAAAAAAAATAGACGGTGAAAAAATAAACGATTGACTGAAATCTGATTCGATGAGATAGCTATCAATATTCAATTAACGTGATTTTTACAAACATATAGCACTCGACAAGTTCTAGACATTGAACGGTTTAGATTATCGAAACATGACCCGTAGAGGGTCCTCACAGATCCAACAGTACCCTCCAATCTGATCATATGAAAGGAAAGCCCACAACTTTAAAAAAAAAAACACAAACACATACACACACATATATATATATATATATATTAGGATATGACCATACAGTCGATAGGTGTGCTTAAAATATAAATTTTAATTTTAAATTGATAATATATTTTTTATATTGTTTAAGTAATGAAAATATTTTTAGTAAATGGGTGGTCTTAAGTTTAAGTCTTGTGCCCCTCACTTGACACAAGAAGAAAAGGTCACTTGGCAAAAGGATAGAAGATATAAAATTATTTTGATTTGGTTCCCAATCTAACTATTTTAGTAGATATTGTTAAAAAAAGGGTAAATATAAATTTTTAATTTAAAAATATTCTTTTAATCCCCAAAATATGTAATTTGTGCTATTTTAGCCTATAATGTTTCGATTGTGTCAATTTAATCTTTAATGTATATAAAAGTGTTTTTATTTGGTTTTCTAACTTAATTTCATCTCCTTTTCAATTTAAATTAGAGGCAAAACATGAAAACCATAAATATACATTACGAAAAATGAAAAAATATAAAAGGCTCCAATTAGAACCACTACAATATATAAGAATTTTAGAAACTAAATTTTTTGATCTCTAAAAGTGAAGTTGTTACAAAAGACATTTAGGAACCAATTATATTATTACGAGAATAGTTGTTAAAAGGTCGTTCAAAAAAGTCAAAATTAAGGCTTTCAACGACAAAATTTTAAAAATATCACTAATAAATACACTTTTAGAGACAAAATAATTTAGTCTCAAAAAGATTTATTTTTTAGATAAAAAATTTGATCCCAAAAAGATTAATATCCAATTTTTGTTGCGAAAAATATAATGATATTTTTCGCAACAAAAATATTTGGTGCCTAAAAAAATAATTGTCCCTAAATTTTGGTTTCTAAAACCTTAATTTTTTGTAGTAAATAATATATTCTTACTAAGGCAAGGCCTTGTTTGGTTTCAATTTTAAAAAACTATTTTTGAAAGGTTTTCATTTGTCTTTATTAAACTTTTTTCATATTTTATTCATTTTTTTATTTATTTTGTAGATATATCAAGATTACATGCATCTAAAAAGTTAAAAACAATAACTAAAATATGAAGAAAAAAAATCACTAAAAACAAACAAAAATCTAAACAATATTCAATTTTTTGTCTATTTTAATTTTTTTTAATATTTTAATCAATTTCTTTTACTTTTTAGATACATCTTTATTAAGTGCATCTAAAAAGAATAAAAATTAATTAATTAAATTATATAAAAAATTAACTAAAAATAAATTAAAACTCATTTAAAAATAATTTTTGAAAAATCAAACTAAACAAACATGTAATTTTTGCAATGTGGGAAAAAAATGTCGCTCAAAACTTATTTTTTGTCACTAATTTTTTTTTTGGCTAGTGTATCATCCAATCGGTTTTGATATATATATATATACTAGCGTATGACCGTGCCTGAAGGCACGGTGCAAATAATATTGTGATCAAAATAAAATTGTAATTCATACGTATCATATTAAAATTTATAAAGTCCGTAATATGTTTTGACAAAAATATTGAAAAAATATAAAGAAATACTATTCTTTTTTAAAAACTTAAAACAATTTTATTTATACCACACGTTTTACAGAACTCAAATAAAATAACAATGAAATTATCCAGAACTCTGGTGATGCAGCCCACGAAGAAGCACCTAAATACTCCCACTGCCAGTAAACAAATAATAATTTTCTTGTTTAAAAATTTCAATAAAAACTAACAATTATTCCAATTGATATATATAATACTATCAAATAAATAATTATTATGTTGTTTAAGAATTTCAATTTAATAGTTTGTCCAACAAACAATAAAAGCTAAATAAATTAAGATTCTAAAAATAAAAATAATAATAAATACAGTATTGTGATTTCTCAGAAGACGTGAAATTTTCGGACTCCTTTCCCGGGTTGGTGGTGGGTCACCCAAAGCTTCCTCTTTTTCTTTTTTTTTTTAAGACTACATTTTCTATCGCTTTTCTTGCTTGCTTTTTCCATCTAGCCAATCACATTACGCCCGCATATCCTTGGCAACAACTATAATTTATCTAGCAATAGATTTTAACACCTTCTGATTTTAACACCTTCAAACTACTGATTTATGGGCTAATAAATAGAACAAATCTAATTTATGGTGTGTTTGATGAGTATAAAATTTTGATTTATCGTAAAGTATGGGTTTCTAATCAGGTAAGTCTTCAGGGTTGGTCTGGAGGTTTAAAAATGTATCACCCATAAAAATTAAAAAATGTATCACCCATGAAAGTAATGTGTCACCCTAGCGTATACCCGTGTC
The DNA here is from genome assembly GCF_055761805.1 of Camellia sinensis. Lineage (NCBI taxonomy): Eukaryota > Viridiplantae > Streptophyta > Magnoliopsida > Ericales > Theaceae > Camellia > Camellia sinensis. The sequence continues at coordinate 7,766,757 of NC_138974.1, read as the reverse complement.
TAAAAGGAATAATGTAATTAATTATAAGATTAAAATATAATTAAATTTAAAAGTATTGATTTAAAATGTAATTTATCAAATTTATTGACTTTAACATGAATTTTGTGTATGCCTAGACACAGGCATACGAAAAATATTTATATTATCAAGCAAAAACACCACAACAAAGGCCCGTCACGAATTTGCATCAAGGAAAAGAAAAAAAAAATGAATTAATCTGTAAGAAAAACCTCAAGTAGTCCCGATCTAGCCCAGCAACTATTACAGTTTTCCCATCATGGTCAGCAACCTTGCAGCAAAAATCATAAAGGTCACCAAAAAATTGAGCTTCATCAATGCCAATCCACATCCAGCTGCCAACATGTAACCAACATTTAGAAGATAATAGAAAAGGCATTAAAAAAAAAAAAAAAAAAACTCCAAACTTAAATATAGGACTGCAATGGTGTTAATCATGAATAGCATTATGGCATTAGCAATCTGCTTCTACAAACGGACTGCTTAGTCCTCATCCTGCTGCTCCAACACCATGATCAAGAATATGATTGGAGTCTCCAATCCATTCTAACTTCTTTTTGTCTTATTGTAAACCTTTTCATCATGTTGTATTAGAAAAGGTGGACCGAGATGTGGTTCAAGATGCTCATCATCTTGCTACTGATGTAAGACATTCTGCTTAGTTTAATGTTTATATTGTTGTGTTCTACTCAAAAAAAAAAAAAAAAAATCATGAATAGCATTTGGTTTCACATTTAAAAATAAAAATAAAAAAGACAGCCTAAACAGTTAAGATTGCTTGTCTACCAGTTAAATTAGCTCCAACACCAATAATTAGAAAAGTAACTTGTACAATGTCAAGCCGCAAGAAACAATCAAATTCTTCTTACATAAAACCATGAAGATTATAATAACATCACTTCAATATCACTTACAATATATCAAACACATCCAACTTATGAAGCTACCAAGCCCATAGAACGACTGGGACACCATAAACTGAACCAATTTTTTTTTTTTTTATAAAAAAAAAAACACAAATCAAATGGTTCAAGTTTGAAATACCTTGGCATAAGCCTCATCTCCAAATTTTTGCCTAAATGACAACAGATCCGGCAACGCCCAACAGGGAAACTTTGTCCCATCATGTGTCACCACCGAGTCAACCGCATATCTCGTATCCTTGCTTGACTTTATTATTGCAACATTTCTACATTTACATGGTTGGCCCCAAAATAATAGTTAAAATAAAATAAAATTCTTTATGCATCCAACATAAAATTAACACATTGTTATCATGTACAATTAATTAACATTCAGAATTTCTTAACTACATAACACCATAAAAGTGTTGAGAATAAATTGCACGAAATTAACAAAACCCTCAAATTCAAAACCCTCAGAACCCCCAACTTTACAAATCAAAACCCTCAAATTCACGAAATTAACAAAGTCAACAAAGTACCTGCCATTGTTGCCCTCAGATTCGACTCGACGAAGGAGAGCTGTTGTTTTTCCAGCGAACATTGGCCCAACAATGACGTGAATCTCACCGGAAGAGTGGTGAGACAGACCCATCAATCGCTGCTGCTGCCATCAACTGATGAAGCCAATGAAAGTGGGGATTTGAAGGAAGACATTGGAGGGACTTAGAGAGAGGGAAGTAGGGTTTGATTGAGATGAGGATACCGATATCTTTCTTGTTGGTTGCGTCGACCGATCTACCTTACATTTGATCAACACTTTACAAATCAACACTTCACAAATCAGAGTGCACAATTGGAAACAAAACAGCCAACAGAGCAAGAAGAACAATGTAGGTTTATTTTGGGCAAAAGAGATTACCCAAAAGCAAAAGCAGCTGTTTGAAAAAAAAGCCAATCATTTACCCCAATCACAGAAGCCGTTTGATTAGCAAGCCAGAAAATTAGATTGAGAGACACAGTTAGCAGAATTACTATGTATAGACACAAATAATATGCAAAAAAACTATGAAATTATTAAATATGGGCATCAACTAATACACATTCTTGGTATATGAAATTATTTCTATTTCCTTGATCAATCAAAGACAGCTGTACAATACAATAGAGTTTAGTGTCTCTACTGATTCCTTAAAAGAAGAAATACAGTTGCAGAAGTTCTGAACATCCAAATTGGGCAGTATGTTTTTTTCCCAATTGTGCAATATGTTACATGCGTTTTACTATGTTCAGATTTAAAGTTCTAACTTTGATATTGAACGATTTGAAAATCCTATAATGTTCAATTTCAAGTCAGCTTTAAAATCTGCACCAAATACAGTAAATCAAGCTCCCAAATAAACAGGTTATAAACCCAGATAAACCCAAATAAACCCAAATAAACAATGGATATAAACCCAAATAAACAATCAAACCCAACCTCAGGAAAGAAATCATTTACCCCAATTGCAGAAGCTGTTTGATAAACAAGTTATAAACCGAATAAACAATCAATATAAACCCAGATAAACCCAAATAAACAATCAAACCCAACCTCAGATTACAAAGACGACAGGAAGAGGCAGAAATCTTACCTTCGGAGCCGAGACTGAAGAGCAGGAGCGTCGGGAAAGAGGGAGGGTATGAAAGAAGAAGAGAGAGAGAGAGAGAGAGAGGGAGAGAGAGAGGGAGAGAGAGAGAGAGAGAGAGAGAGAAAAAGGGAATGAGGAGGAGACGTGGGTGAGAGGGAGAGAGAGATAAAGATAGAAGGAGAGGAGACGTGGGTGGGTGGAGGTCTAATGTTTGGGCGGGAGCCACATAAATCTGAGTCGTTGATATATTCTCAGGATTGATATAGACCATTGATATAAAATGTATCTCACATATTTTTCAAAACCTGTTCTGTTTTAATAATACATAGGTTCAGATCAAAATTTAACCTATGTATTATATTTGATTTGTTTGGAATTATAGATTGTACTCTATATCAATTCCAAATAAATCTGTGAATTACCTTGGGAGAGAAATTGGGGTTTCTGTGTGCGTTGGAGAGGAGAAAAGGAGGAGAGAGAGACGCATAATCAGAGGATCCAAGTAGCACCACCTCCATTTGAAGAGCATTTCAACGCACACAGAGAAATTGCATTTATAAAAATATATTTAACAGACTGTACTCTACAATTTCAAATAAATCAAATATAAAAAAAATTAAAATATCAAATAATGCACACCAGCCAGTGCTCTGCAATTTAAAAGAAATTAAAACTTAAATGCACACCAGTTAGTGCTACTGCTGCTAATCAAATTATAACTACATAAGAACCAAGTTTGACTGACAAAAAATAAAAACAAATAAATAAAATAAAATCCCAATCAACAAATCCAATTGTATAATTGCATTGTGTCATGATCTAGAACCAAGTTTGACTCAAAGGCAACACCGCAGAGTGAGAATATTTTACAAACATCAGGGGCATATTTATAATTTACTCTTTTTTAAGATTTTGTGAAAATTTGAGAATGGAGATTTAGAGGGCTGCGATCCATCGCATTCTTACAGTATATTGACATAGTTTTTAAATTTCTTTTGTCTGGAAACTGACCAATAACAATAGACGAAAAGATAATCAAGTGGTTTACTATTAAATCTAGGATTACATCTCTTTTTAAGGCAGGTCCCTAGGTAATCAATGAATATCAATCAAAGAAGATAGAGAAACAATTGCTGGATATGAGTATCCTAACAATTGTTAAATGCAAAGCAAAGCACTAACCAACAAACTCAACTTCAGAGAAAGTTTCGGATGTGTAATGACTTCACATTAACCATCTTCTCATCCTTAAATTCCTCCCTGAAATATATTGAAAGCATTCCATTAATTAACCATAAAATAATAATAATAATAAATAAATAAATAATGTGTACAATAAATGTTAATGGTGTAGACAAATGCATAGTAATTGAAGGGAAACACTAACACACTGGGTATAATAATGTTTCCAATGCTAGATATTGATAATGTTAATGGTTTGTTGATAGCATTGGAAACAATATCAATATCTGGCTTGTAGTCCTTCTCATTGACACCCATAACAAACATGGGAGCATCCTTACTTGGAGCAGAAATGACAACCTTCTTTGCACCACCCTGGTGATTAAAAAAAATCAAGAGCAATACTATCAACAAACCATGCCGTCATGAACATTTGCAAGCCAACAAAATAACGAACATTGCCCAATTGAGCATAACATGTCAAGTCAAAATTCATGAGTGGGGGCATTGTACCAGCACTGGTATTTTAGCCAAAGAAGAAAACAGATTCAACATGCAACACTTCCATTTAAAAAAATAAAAGAACCAGAAATCAATATTGATGAAAGCAAGACAAATATATCTCTTCAACTATATCAGAGAAAGTATGCACATAAATCAAAATACCAATCCATAAAGCAAAGAAATAAAGGCAAACCTTTAAATGGGCAGCAACTTTGTCCTTATCAGTAAAAACTCTAGTGGACTCAACAGCATATTCAGCTCCAGCTTCACCCCATGGGATTTCCTCTGGGTTCCTAAATAAAATCAAAAAATAAATTATTAATAATCAAAGGGTGCCATTTTGAAAATAAAATGAAACATAAAGATAGCAAAATCAGCTTATAATATCTCATACCAAAGACTGTGACAGGTTTGTCACCAAAGAGAAGGGTCTTAGAATCCTGAACCTTAAGCTCATTTTTTTCCATTGACCATAAACACTATCATACTTAAACATATAGGTCTGTACAACACAAAACCAAAATTAAGTTAGCTGAAGATGGATGTCCTAATGGATTTCATGGCCAAATGATGCCTTGTGGCCACTGTAGCAGATATCAAGGTTCAAAAATCCCATTGTCCATGATAGAAAGGAAAAAAACCAAAAAGGATATGCATTGAAAAGGGAAATGCACCATGCTTTGTTGCAGAAAGACTCATTATCATTAGGGTAAAAACAAACACAAAGAGAGAAGGGGAGAGACAGAAATTGAACCTTGCGAGTGCGAGTTCGAAAGGAGGGTGGTTGTCGATGCTGAAATTTTTATTCATACGAAACAGATTGATTGGAAAAAAACCTAACTTAGATCATCATCCGTATATCATCACCAACCTGAAAAAGTGAAACAAAGAGAAAAAGGATTCATCAAATATATCAATGTATTCACGAATGTATGTATTAATGAAATGAATAAGAACAGAGAGAGAAGGGAAAAAAAATATCAAACCAAAATGCACCAATCAAACCCAAGAATGTTATAAACAACCCTAAAAATGTATGTATTCATGAAATGAAGAAAAAGAACAGAGAGAGAAGGGGAAAAAATATCAAACCCAAATCACACCAATCAAACCCAAAGGAGGCAGCGATCACATTACAATGTGGCAGTTATTCATGCATTGGGTTTTCAGAAGCATTTCTACTATTTCACATCAAAATTACAATAAACATCTGGCTAAAAAAAAGTGCAAATCAAAACATAATTGAAAAACAATACAATAACATACTTTTCCTACAAAAATGTGGCAGTTTCTCTCATTTCCAAACAAAAGCCTCAAAAAATTGTCACTACCACCTATAAAAATTAAACCTTTATAAAAGAAAATCCAACAATAAATCGTTTTAAACAAAATTCGATCACAACATCAACAAAAAAAAAATCACCAACAACAAATAACATAATACCTAAACACATTCAAGATACATCAAACACCCTCTATCACCATGGAATCAAACCCTAGCAGACATATGTATGTATATGTATACATGGGTGTATAGTTATGCTTTATTCAAATTACCCCATGGATTTCTTTTATGCTTTATTCTGTTTTTTTTATTGTTGTTACGTCATGCTTTATTTTCACTTACATCATATGCTTTATTCACTACCTCAGTTCATGTTCCTTGACTGCTTGCTGGTGTATTATTGGTCTTTGTACATGATCAAACCAACTTGGGTGGAATTTATGAGGCTCACTTAGTGGCACGCCTCAGAGTAATGCATCCCAAAAATACCTTTTTTTTTTTCAAAGCAATACATCCCAAAAATACCTTAAGTCCTGCATTATTTTATTTAACAATGTTTTCTTTATTGAAACACTATTTTGGTGTTTCTATTACTTACATTTCTATAATATTTTAAATGGTGGACTCTTAACTGCTTTCATTGCTTAACTTTTCTAATAATCATGCAATTTTAGCAATTTTAAGCTGACAGGGTAAAGTCTAATTTGTCAATCGCTTTGGTTTTTAAATAATTTTATTGTTGGTGGGATTTAGATCCACATGTCCTGTTGATAAAGGTAATATTTTTCAAATTAGTTGGTGTTGTTACTTTCATAGCACTGTGACATATGGAATTTGTTTTTCAATAAATATAATTGTCTATCATCATTTTTTTTAGTTGATGTGTAATCTTACGATTCTTGATTCAATTCGATTCACAATTCCACTATTAGGATTTTGTTTCTTGAATTGACAACTATGATACAATATAACTGGGACTTTTGATGCACTTGTGGAAGTAAGAATAGCTGGCTTCAATGTTATCTTTGGAAGGTGAGCTATCTTGGTTATTATTCTGTTCTTTGATTATTATATTTCCCATCTTCAGCTGGTCTTAATTTTTTGTCCTACGATTCTATTTGTCAGTCAAATGGGCAGTTACGTGTTCCAAACAAACTGTGAGTGCTTACTCTGTGTGAAATGTGAGCTTTATCTTTTATGCATTCTTGCTTTTATAGCTGATCATGCTAATTGTTCTTTTTGACTATGATATTTATTCTAGTACTGTGCAACAACCAAGAGTGTGTGCTATTTTGACAACCGAGAAGAAACAACTTTGAAGTGAAGTTCTTCATTTTCTTAATTTGATTCATTAATAAAACTGATAAAAAAAACGTCGAGCAAATTGAAACCACTTATAATTCTTCACCGCCACAAACCAGATATGATAAAAATAATGGTCACAAACACACGCTGCAATTCTAAATATCATAGCTTGTGATTGCTATAGATGAGGGAAACAACATCAAACAAACCAAAAAAGACACAAATAAAGTACCTGATGCGTTCGACCTGTCAAAAGGTTTATTTTCCACTCATATGCAAACTCTTTTAAAGGCCACCCACAGTCCTCAACACAATACTTCTCTTCAGTTACAGAGTTCGGCCATGCAACCTTCTTGCAATCCAAGACCTCAAGTTGGCACAAATGCCATCCTTTAGAGAAATCTGCATGCCATAACAATTTTGTGATTGATCCAGTAAGAAAAGGAGGTAGATAAAGATGTTTTTTGCAAAATAAAGTCTTAGAAAGATGCTTTTCAGCAATTTATTCATCAGCATTGTATCCTCTGCAAAGTCCCATCACTTCTCATTGATAGATGAGAAAAGGAAGTTCAAAATCATCCACTTCCTTTGTCTAATTCATGCAAGAGATAAGGAGGAAGCAAAAAATGAAAGTACTTTACAACAGAAATTAGTTTCTTTCTCAATCTAATATGAAGTGACAAATAATTAGAAGATAAGTCAAAATGAAGCTCCTACATGAAATCCACCATTGTTCCCTTTTGCGGGCATACGCTAGAACGGCATTTAAAATACCTATGATTATTAATACCATACCTACAAAATTGTGGAATTTATCAAAATTAGAACGGCATTTTAGGTGAATCAGTGGGCCAATCTCCATCATTGCAACATTAATTTGTAGCTCTGTTTTTGTTGCTTCAAACTATGATTCAATGATTAAAAAACAGTGATTGATCATTAGAATATATACAAAAACAGAGCTACAAATGGAATAAATGAGTTTCATTAAATTTAATGTTTTTCACTGTTTTCCTTTCATTCACTTGATTTTCCTATTAAGAAACTTAAATTTATACAAAAACAGAGCTACAAATGGAATAAATGGGTTCCTTTTTGTATATAGAATAAATGGGTTTCACTTGGTATTTCTTCACTGTTTTTCAATCACTGTTTCATACACTTGATCAATCACTGTTTTATCAGGTGAAATCAGGTTTCCTTTCATTCACTGTTTTATAAGGAAAATCCTCATGTTCTTCAAACCCACAAAATCAAGTGAAACCCATTTATACACTGGACTATCAAGTGAAACCCTTTTCAGGTTTCGGGTCTATATCACTGCTCGATTCGTTGTCACTGCTCGATTCGTTGTCCATTTCAATATTCACCAAATCCTCCTAGCCTTAATACAAATGAAACCCATTTCAGACCCAAAACTTTCAAAAAATTTAAATTTAAATCCATTTAAGAAATCAGAAATCAGAAAAATGCCTGATCAATCCATTTAAGTTGGAAGATCAACCCCCATGTCAGGTAGGTTGATTACATTATAAATAAATAAATCATTCTGCCCTGTCACTGACTATATGCAAGCTCCCGAAGGGAAAAAAATGAAATTCGGTTTCAAGGTTAACAGAGATATACAGCATAGTGGTATTGCACTCTACTCATTCAAATGGAATTTTTTTGGCATTCTTGATCCAAACAACGAAGAATGAAACAGCTCGATATGTAATAAACATTTTCTTCTAATTTTCCTATATTTCCACAAAAATCAAACAGAAGTAAAATAAATAAAAATAAAACACACATTCAAACAATCAAAAGCGAGAAATTCACCCTTGCATTCCAAGAAGAAGAAGCTCGTTGATAGATGAATCCAAACCCTCCCGACCTTCCTTGAATGATTATAACTTGACCTCCTGAACCACATGCCTTATCGCATCATCAACAGATCCAAGATCTTCCATAAATCTCTTCACCGTCCTCCGCCGTAGATCTCCGGCGTCCATGATCTCCGCCGTCAATCGCAATTCCCGTCGGCCTTGACTTCTCCACCATGACTCAGCCGGAGCACCCATTATGGTAATCAATCCATTTAAGTTGGAAGATCAACCCACATGTCAGAAATCAGAAACAACCAAACCCACCAAACCGAAAGAGGAGGGTGAGAGGAAAGGAGGCAGTCGGTGGTGTCCGCATTGCGATGGTCTGTGGTCGTCGCAATGAGGAGAGGTGGTTGGTGGTCGTCGTACGGTAGAAAGAGAGAGAGAGAGAGAGAGAGAGAGAGAGAGAAAGAGAAAGAGAAAGAGAGAGTTCAAAAATTGAAATGAGAGAGAGAGAAGATGAGTACCTGTGACAGACGGAGAGGAGAGTTTTGGACCATTACATTTTGGACCGTTGATGCTCAAAGACATCCTAACCATTGAAATTTAGATGAAGTAATTTAAGCCATTGGATCAAAATGTATCTCACATACATTTTGATACATTTTTCAAAAAGCTTTGTGCCTTATTATATAGATTATACCATAGATTAAAATTATATAGTATAGATATTTTATAATATATTATACCATAGTACGGGATAAAATTCAATGGATAAAACAACAAATGAACAACATACAGTAAGGGGACAATTGTTTACAGGGTCTTAAAAAAGTAATAGGCAATGCTAAAACTATATTTATTTTTTATCACAGCTTACCAATTCCCACTCCCAAATAAAGAAAAAAAGAATAGAAAAACACAGAAAGAATCAGTATTTAGGAAGCTCAAAAGTATTTAGGACCCATTTCATGAATTGGCACCCATTTCCCATAAAAGAATTAAACATTTCATAAATCAAAACCATGTCAGGAATCAAACTGAAATAAACACCCATTTAAAAAATGAAGCCCATTTAAATTGAATCTAAATTGGGGCTTTTTATTTCAAATCTATGTTACCTTATGAAATCTCAAGTATCAGATATAACTATTAGAGAAGCACTTTAGACCCAAATTGAGCATTGTAAGACCAAACTTGGAATAGCATGTTTGGAAATTAACCTAATCTTAGTCTTGGTCTACATTTAGATTACATTCTATAGGTATTTTAAGTAAAGCGTCAGTCTTATCTAATCACTTAGCTTTAAAGCTGGAAAAGAAGTATATTATACTTACTTTTAATTCAAAAAGTAATATATTTTGGAACTCTATAAATGAATTTAATGTATCAAGGAAAAATTAGAAAGTAATAAAGAACAAATTAAATAAAAGGAAACTAACTAAGGGTACGTGAGTTATAATTTTGGAGGACTACCTGAATTTTTACTCAAATCTCTAAAGTCATAAAGTTTAAAATTACTCATAATAATTCCAGAATGCCAATATAACCCATTTCCTCTAAGTTTCATATTTTTCCCACATGGAATCAAATGCTTCTCAACTTTCTCTCTATAATTTAGCAGTTAACAACATATGGTGTTTCTCCCTGCGACAACTTTCCAACTTTCTTCAAACTTTCTTTCTTCGTTAATTTAGCAGTTAACAACCTTCTAACTTTCTAACTTTATTAACTTTCTAACTTTCTGTAATTTAACTTCTTGTAATTTAACTTTTAACAAATTCAAATTCAAATTACAAAGTTAAACTACAAATTCAAATTCAACAAATTCAACTTGTTAAAATAAATTTATTAACTTCCTCCCTACTAACTGCTTCCTCTTGGCTCTCATACAATCCCATAACTGCCAAATAGTGAATACCCAACTTGTCAATTTAGTATCCACTCAACTAATGCAAGCAATAGAAGAGTGGTGTATAGACAAATGAAAGAAAACCTTTTCGAGCTCGAAGGAAGTCATAATGTGCTTATTAGCATATAAAAGACATCCATTCCAGATTTTCGTGAAACGTTAGAATAAAAACTAAATAAAGGTACACAACTACCTAAAGGAAGTCATCTATCTCTACAAAATAAAAAATCAATGAAACCTATGTTCAAATGGATAAAGCAAACTAACTGCTATTATAATACTTCGACAAAATGAAACTGGGGAAACATCTACAAAAAAAAAAAAAAAAATGAATGGCTATTAAAAGTGCAAAAATTGACCTTTCTATGATGAAGCCATAATCATTCATGTTGAAAAACAAATATAACTTATAATTATTCACATTTAGCAAACATAGTCTACTATGCATCAATAACATTATTTCTTCAAGGAAACCAAAGGTTACGTGGATGGCAGAGAGAGAGAGAAATACACACCATCAAAAACTCCAAAGAGACCAACTATCTCTCCATCCACACCATCAATTCTTGTCTCATAAAAATCTTCCATTGTAGACCTTTTTCCAAGGGAGCTTGCATAACCATAGCTGAACTTTCCATTCTGACTGTTTTCAGGAGACAAATTAAGCACAATGTTAGACTTAGACTTCTGCACTCTCATTTTTCGGAAAGAACTATAAACATTGCAAAGAAGTATAAATTCCTTCAATTACTAAAACCACAGTTGCCATACAACATCAACAAAAACTCTTGAACCGATGAAGTATTTAAATTGAAGGAATGTGAATAGATCAAACACAGTGCGAAAATTTGATTTATTTCTACTGGAATGTGAACAGATCGAACACAGTAGAAAATTTCAAATGTGAAATAAAACCAAAATCAAGTAATTTGATTTATTTATCTCATATACCTAATGACAACACAGAGAGAAGGCGAAAACCTAGAAATAAGGCGATTCTTTAAACCCTAATTACTTACTTCAGAGAGAAGGCGATTCTTGGGAAGAAGTTTGGGCACTTCAGGAGGTAGAACCACATGTCTGCAAAATCAACAAATCAATAACCAAAGAAGTCGAAATTTCTGATGGGCAATGTGATCGGAACGCCAGATCTGAACGCCAGATCTCGACCTCCTTCCGAAGATCGATCAGATCAAGCCCTAGATCGAACACATCTCAGCCATTGATGACGTCCTTCAGCAATGCTATCTGATCTCAGATCGGTTGTGAAGCACAGTAGGGAGAGGGAGAGGGAGAGGGAGAGAGAGAGAGGGAGAGGGAGTTGAGGACAACGTTTGGGTACAGGCAGCCGTGTTTGGTAGGCGTGGGAGAGAGAGGAGAGGGTGTTTGGGCGGGAATCAAACACATCCCAACCATTGATATATATTTGGGATTGATCTCAGCCATTGGATCAAAATATATCTCACATACATTTTGATACATTTTTCAAAAAGCTTTGTGCCTTATTATATAGATATATATATTACATATTAGATAATCAAATATTTTCAAAAAAAATGATTTTTTTTTCAAAAAAAAAAAAAAAAAATCCCCACATTTTTGTGTATTTATTTATGGTTTATGATTTATGATTTAAAGAAATTACATAATCCATACTTAAATTTTTTTTTTTTAAAAAAGATCATATGATATCATAAGAAGATAATTAACCTTGAATTTTGTAGGCTAAAAAGATAATTAACTTTGAATTTTATTGTATAAATGAATACATAAGATATGATGTATTCAAAATAAATTCGATAATAAACAAAATTCCTCCATAACATCTGATGTCATAATTTCTTGTTGAAAAATATTTGAGATTCAACAAGATTTCATAATTTGACACACAATGATATAGTATAAGAAATGTCAATTTTTGATGTATTACATTTCAAATGATGTAAGATTTAATTCTCTTATCATATCATTACATGTAACTTTACAAGTCTAAATTATGAATACGTAAAATTTCTCTTCCTCCTTACGTGTGGCTTATTATATAAGATTTCACGTTAAATAAGACCAAAATATCATTTTTTCTTCCCTTCTATTTTATCTTTCATATCCTTTATTTGTTAATTCCTTTTCACCTTCTTTCAAATTTGATATATATGCTTACATTACACTATTCCCATATGATCCGCTTGGACCTTTTCATCACCGTAAATGACTTAACGTCTTGAAGTATCTTACCAGTATATATATATATATATATATTTGGTTGACATTTTAGTATATATATTGTTTATTTGAAAAAATTGAAAAAAATTAGAAAATAAAAAATAAAGCACTCATTATTTTTATATGATTTTATTTTCTTAAAAAAATAATTTATGAAAAAAAAATTAAATATGTTTTTATATTTATTTTTGTCAAAATAATTTCTGATTTTTTTAAAACAAAATTTAAAAAATAATTTGCAACACAGTTCTTTCCATCAACAACATAATGGTTGGCACGACACCCACCATATTAGAGCATCTCCAATGGTGTCCCATTGGAGCTGCTATTGTCAAATTATGGCAGCAGTGGATACAAAGATAACTCCAATGGTATCTTATAGCAGCTGCTATCTTTGGCAAATGCCAAACCTTGTGTCAAATATGACACAAGCTTTGGCAGCTACCAAACCTGTCAAGTCATCAGCTTCAACCAACCTCCCCCGTCCCTCCCTTCCTTTGTCATCATTATTTCCAAACACAATTTTCAAATTAATTAACACAGCAATTTGAAGCAATTTCCAAATTCACACAGAAAATTAATTAAAATCAATTAACACAAAAAATTAATTAACACGGAAAATTAACAAAAATATTTGAGAGCTCTAAATTTAGGGGCTCTAAAAGGGCTCTAAATTTAGGGGCTCTAAAAGGGCTCTAAAAGAGCTCTAAGTATGCAGGTCCACAGTGATGGTGATGTCTTGACTTCTTCTTTTTTTTTTTTCTTTTTTCTATTTTTTATTCTCTATCACATCATTAGAGCTCAATTAAGTTCTAAAATTAAGAAATGTATCATTAATGTTTTATTTATTTATTTTGATTCTTTCTATCAGGCTACAGTCATTTAAATTATGATATTTTGATCATCCAAAAAGATAAAATACCGTCAACAAAAAATAGTCTATTACATTGACACTCCTGAGGTTTGGACATATTATATCTCACCCCCTGACGTTATAGAAATTACATTGTCACCCTGTAGTTAATAGTCTATTTTCACAAACCCCTCTACTTATATAAAATGCAACAACTCCAGGTAGAAAAATAGAAAAAAATACATTAAAAAAAATAAAAAAAAAACAAAGAAAAAAATAAGTAAAGCAAAGCAAGAAAAGAGGGGGTGTATGAATTCAATGTCTCTTTGATAATAACGTTAGTTATGTCTAAATAATTATAATGACAGGAGGGTCAGTGTAATTTATCAAACGTTAGGAATTGATACGTTTAAATCCAAATCTCAAGGGCTATAAGTGTAATTTATCCAATTATAAATAGCGAGCGATCCTATAGACTGGCTCCATTAACATGGTTTGTCCGTGTATTTTCTCAGAAATTATCAACAACAGAATTCTAATGCAAATAGGTGTTGATGCATTCAAAATAGGTGTTGATGCGTTCAAAATAGATTCCCTTTCCCATGTTTTGTTCCAATAAAATTAACTGAACAAATGACGGTGAAATAAGAAAAATATTTATCCATTGTGGTCAAAAGTTTTACTTTTTTGTCGTTTTAAAAATAAAAATAGACCAAGTTTTAAAAAAATTGATTCAAATGTGGTGCAAAAGACATCCATTTAAGGTTAAATATATAAGAAATACCAGAGTCTGTATCCTTAAAAACGTGTTTATATATAATAAGAAAAGTTAACTTTTTATTATAAAAGTTATAAATTTTTGTGATAGAAGTTATAAATGGCTAAGTTATAAATAGTAAAATTATATATTTTTTATGATAAAAATATACTTTTGTGATGATAAGTTGCGATAATAAAAAATTATACCTTTTATGATAAAAATCCTTTTTCACGATGAAACTCACACACTTTTTGTAAAAGATGCATACATCTGTACTTCAAAATGGTGCATATGGTAGTCTTTTTCTAAGGGTTTCTTTGATTTAACATATATAGTATTTTGAGATTGAGATTATTAATTTATGGGACTCACATCTCATTGTTTGGTTGTAGTTTTTGTTACCTGAATTAGATTCTAATGGACATTCTATCCAATAAAATTAGTGAATTTCCCTTAAACTATTAAGAAGTATCACACTTTGCCCCTAAATTATAAAAGCATATAAATGAACCCCCTAAAAGTGTACAAATTGACATTTTTATAGTTTAAAGGGTTTATTTGTACACTTTTTGAGGGTCTATTTATATGTTTTTATAATTTAGGGGGCAAAGTAATATTTCTCACTATTTAAGGGGTCTATTTGTATAATTTTTTAGTTAAGGGAGTCAAAGTGATATTTCTTAATAGTTCATTTTTTAATTTTATAGCTAATAATACAAAACAAATATATAATTAAGATTATATATTTCCATACGCATTGCAAAATAAACGTGCACAAGAGAAAATTATTTAGGGGAAATTATACATTAGTGTTGTCAGGAAAAAAAAAGAAAAACAATATTTACAAAAATGTGGTAAACATTATAAATATTAATAATTAAAAGGATAAATTACACTTTTTCCCATTTATGTTTGGTCATTTTCTCACTTTGATCCTTAAAGTTTTTTTCACCGAATTTGGCCCTTCATGTTTCATGTTTTTCCCAATTTACTATAAAAACAAACTTATGTCCAAAATTAAATAAAATATTGATATATTGACAGTCACATGACATAAAAATAATTTATTATATATATAACTCATATTTCTAAAATAAATTAAACTCCAATATAATAATATATTTTTTATGGCATGTGACAATTAACGTGACATTTTTGTTTAATTTTAAACGTAAGTTAACTTTAAGTGCAAATTAAGAAAAAAACTGAAACATAAAAGGCTAAATTGAAAGAAAAAAAAAAGCATTAAGGATCAAAGTGAAAAAATGACTAAATATAAAGGTGATAAAATGTAATTTACCCTAATTAAAATTATAAACATTTTCACTAATGTGTAATAATTTTTAAAAGGGTACTCAACTCATAAATTCAAAATTGAATTTCTGTTGTCCAAAAGCCTACATATTAAACAATTTAGTCCATCACAAGGACATAATTTTGCGAAATGACTAAACTACATATCATATACTCCTCTGTTTTTTGTTCGAATTAACATCATATCATTACAATATATAAGAGTTTTAGTGACCAATTTTTTTGGTCCCTAAAAGTGAAAATTTTGTTATAAAAGATATTTAGGGACTAATTTCTATCGTCATGAAGATAGTTGTTAAAAAGTCGTCCTGAAAAATCACAAACAATGGCTTTTGCGACAAAATTTTAAAAATGTCACTAATAAATACACTTTTAGAGATAAATTAATTTGGTCTCAAAAAGATTTATTTTTTAAGACAAAAAATGTGGTTCCAAAAAAGATGATAATTCATCACTAATGTCCAATTTTTGTTGCTAAAAATATAATAACGACACTTTTCGCAACAAAAATATTTGATTCCTAAAAAATAATTTTGTTCTTAAATTTTAATCTCTAAAACTTTAATTTTTTTTTGGTACTCTCTCTCTCTCTCTCTCTCTCTCTCTCAGAACTCTCGTCAATCTCTCCTTGCAAGCTTTCTTTTCTTTTTGAAAATGACGACGTATAGTTCAAACCCTAGCCTCATCTGAAAATAATAATATTTAACCTTTAAATTCATCACTTTTTTCTTTGCTCATAATCATCACATCCATGAAAGTTTTCATATCAAAACTGCCTAAATCGTCTGAAATTTTCAGATCTGAAATAGTGTTGATTATGGAACTCGGAATTTTTTATCCGAGAGGGTTTGGAGAGGTTTGATCAGAGGGTAACCTTCTTGTTGTTGTTGATTGCAAAAGATAAAACAAATTAACGAATAGAACCTCTCTCTCTCTTTCTCTCTCTCTCTTCCCCCTCTCTCTATGTATATCTGTGTTATACTTGAGTATTGGTGGTGGGGAATTTCAAAAGATAGCAAAAACAAGTTTGTGATTTTGAACAAATCTCTTTCATCTCTCCAAAAGGGTCATATTTGTTCAAAAAATTAAACAGATAGGTTGAGAATGGTTCAAAAAATTGAATTGAATAAAATTCCAACAGATAGAATTTCGCACAAATAGAATAAGAATTTCAACAAATAGAATAAAAAATTTCAACAAGTAGAATAAAAATTTCAGTAGATAGGTGTTAATAAAAATTAAAAGATAAAATTGAAAATAAAATGTCTTCTAAAATAACAAAATGTACTAACTATAATATTTCACAAAGAGTGTACTTCTCATTAAAAAAAAAAAAAAAAAAAAAATTCATGGGATCTGATGCCTTACACCTTCTTTAAAATGGACGTTTCGCCAATTTTCTCTTTTTAAATATGCCTCATGAATGATAATTTTTGTAGCTAATTACCCCATTTATAATCTAATTAGATAACCAATGCTGTACTAATTATATGAATTTATAATTCTCTCATTATTAATGTTGCTAATCAACCAACGTCTAAATGTATAACTAAGCTAAGTTTTAAAATCATATTTTCAATGAGTTTAGTCATGTTTAAATTGTTTGTACACTCTTGGGTGAATAAACAATTGGTCTCTCTGTTTTGAAAAAAATTTCTTTTTAGTTATTGTAGTTTCAATTTAAATATTTTTTTCTTACATTTTCAATTTTGTTCTAATGTAATCCCTTCATGTGTTGTTAGCATTTTGAACAAATACTCTAACGTTGTATTTGATTAGGAGATTGAGGAAGAAATTTCGAAAGGAAAATGAAAAAAGTAGGTGAAATGTAAATAAAATATAATTATATTTCACATAATTTCACACATTTTTTTCCTTTTTCTTTCCAAATCCTTTTCCAAATTCTCTAATCAAATACAACATAAGGACACTCATTGACAAAACTCTTGGGTAAATAAACAACTAGTCTCTCTATTTTGAATACAATTTCATTTTAGTTATCATAACTTTAATTTAAACAATTTGGACTTTACACTTTTAATTTGTTCCAATGTGATCCATCCATTTGTGTTGTTAGCATTTTGAACCAAAAAAAACATCATGTGCAAAATTAAACGGATCAAAATGAAATTCAAAATAAACTACAGAACCCATTGGTATAATAAATGTATTATACTAGTGAGCATTGTAATTTTATTTCATTTCTCTTTGGTCCCTATAATTTTACATATAGTCTTTTTTTCATTCCAAATTTTAATGGTACACGACGGAGGAATTACATTGCAATAAGACATTTGTCTTTTGCAATACGTGTCTTTCAACAAGACATTCTTAAAGAGTTCTAAGGTATACAAATTATAATATCTTATGGTGTTAATACTATTTAGGGGTTATTTCATATTATAAAATTGGACTTTATGTCCAACAAAATAAATTGTTCAACATTTGATTAAGAAAGTAATAGTTAATTCTCAATATTTGGAGTAACTCAATTTTATAAAAGTGTGGATAGAATAAATCGGATTGAACTAGACTCCGAATTAAATTTATAAATAATAAAAATAATCCCAAATGTATAACTTATCGTTTCTTCAAAAAAAAATTTCACACAATGATATATAATACTAATAATGAGTAATTATTATATAATTTTAAAGTTATGGAATGGAGGTTGCAAATAAGTCGTTGATAGCAAACAAACAAAGTTAATATAAAAAATAATCCATTTTATTAATTTTTGGATAAATTACGATGGTATTTCTTATATTTTGATTTTTGTGTTAGTTTAGTCACTGTAATTTTAATTGGCTCGCTTTTGACTATGAATTTATGATTCTGTCTCAATTTGATTCAATTATTCATAACTCTTAGATTTTTTTTATAAAAATATATACATAAATGTCATGTGTCATATTTTTAATGGCAAAATTATAAATTTATCAAACTTAGTAAATCAACTTTAACCAATTTTGTGATAATTTTTTTTAAAAGACACTAACGATATTATCATTGGGTCAAATTAATACAAAATCTAAAATTAAGAATCAAAATTAAGTGAATTAAAAATGTAGAGACAAAAACAACATAGAGTAAAATATAAGGATCTTTGATGTAATTTACCCTCAATTTTTGTAAGAATTGATTGCTGACCTTATTTCTTTAGGGGAATAGTAAGAGTGGTAGCAAAAAAATAAATAAATAAACGAATGATAAAATTTATACCCTTTCTTTCAATTTGTAGCCGCCGCGGATTAGAATGCTCGGAATTAAAAATTGAACGGTTCTTTCTTGTGTATTGACCCAAATTGAAGATAAATTATATTGTTAGTTTGTATAATTTAAGTAAAATATTATTTTGGTGCTCATAATTTTAATTTTAATTATTTAGTTTTTTTTCATTTTCAATTTTATTCCGTCACTTACCATTAGAAATTGGAATGAAAAAAAAAAAAAAAATTATGTAAACCTGCTATTTGTTTTGAATTTCAATTTTATTCCTATAATTTTACACATGATTTTTTTTTTATTCAAAATGTTATTAACGCATAATAGATGGATCATATTATAACAAAATTAAAATTGTAAATCTATTGTTCAAATTGAAAATACGAGAATCAAAATGAAATTTTACTCAAACTAAAGGATTAATGATATAATTTATCCATAAAATTAAGTGCATGTATATTTTTTAATAAATGTTTTAAAATTAACTGATCAATCAATTAGGATAGAAATTTGATACAATCCATTAATATGACTCAAATTGTACACGTAGTTATAGAATTAGAATTGATCATCATTTGACTCGAATACGAATAACACGACCCCATCAACACAAATATTAAACTAAGTCATATTATAATTGAATATGTATAATCCAAACACGACCTATTGGGGGTTTTTTGTTTAGACTTTTTTGAGTCAACTTATAACTTTTAATTTTTGAAAAACTATTTTAGACTGGTTGGTTAAACTTATTCAAATAGATTTTGATTATAACAACTTATTTTAACTTTAAAAAAATTGATTCTGAGAAGCTGCTCATCCCTTACTTCTGATTATCAGTTTCTGCTGTGGACATGTTAATTTACGGTTATACTCTTAAATTTTTTTATTTTTTATTTTTTTAAAAATAGAAAAAAAAACCCAAATGGACTATAGATTATTATTATTATTTTTTATGAGAAATGTAAACAAGTAATAAATAACAAAAAATAAAAATTAATTAAAAAAGTTACTTCATAACTTATTTAACAAATACTACTCAGCAACTTAAATGTATAATCTAACAATTACACTAAATAGATTAACAATTTCAGAAATATGGACACAAACCGCTATTGAACTTCTAGCAACCCATTGTCCAAAACATTAATTTGATTACGAGTCTATAATACCACGAGACGAAAATGACAAGACAACGCAAGAATCCCACGCCTCCGGACCCCATTCCTCATAATCTGATTGGGAACCCTCTAACTAATCTCCAAAATTGTCACTAAAGTGGGCCATGGAGCTACTCACAGGATGTAGACCTACTAGGTGGGGCTTTCTTTAATTAAAAATTAATAATTAAAAAGTTGAAGTGGAAAGTATTTATATTTTAATTTTTAAATAATTAATTTTTTATAAAAAATTTATTTAAATTATTTATACCTAATAAATTATAAATAAAAATTATAATAAACAATCTAACATAAACTCTTAAATTAAAATAAATCATAACCACTTCTTAAAAACTGTACCACACAGCGCCATGATATGCTAGGTCACATAAACACCAAGATATAAGACATGTTAGTGAAAGATTGACTGGGCCTCCTAATTTGACTGTGCATCCATTTCTTGTATATTCATATAAAATCAGTTTTATAATATAAATAAATAAATAAATAAATAAAGAAAATCATAATAGGGGAAACTTAGGAGTTGTTTAGGATGACCTAAATAAGTGTATTTTTTATTTTTTTACGAAAAGATGTACAAAAAAGTAAAGAAATGATGTGATAAAAAAAGATAAAAAGATAAAAAATGTGTACTTATTTAGAATAGTCAAACTTGACCTTATTTTTAAATGATCTCTCACTCATTCCAACAAATAAATGGAAAGAAAGAGTCAGCCATGCGACTATTCAACTCGAAAGAAACGTAGAAGAGAAGAATTTTCCATATCTAGCCTGGTGGCTGGAGTCGCTTATTGCATGAGATATCTATAAAAGGAGTCTCTCAATTAAACATATCCATCCAACATAAGAAACAACCCAAAAACAAGTGAAAAGAAAACCCTGAAGTTCTCTCATCTCATGGCTTCATTTCAATTTATAGCTGCAGCACTCTTCTTGGTTGCTGCTGCTGTGTTTGGAGGATCAAATGCTCATTTGAGTCCCACGTTTTATGATAACACATGCCCAAATGTCTACAGCATAGTACGTGGTGTACTGGAGAAGGCTCAACAAGTTAATATCCGAAATGCTGCCTTTCTCACTCGACTTCATTTCCACGACTGCTTTGTCAATGTAATAATACCCTCTCTTCCTGTACTATGTATTTGTCTTTGTGCAAAAAAGAAGCTCAAATTTATGTAACTTTATATATGCCAATTCATGTATAACTAACTAGCTGTCTTTGCGTGCATACATGTAGGGCTGCGATGGGTCCCTTTTGCTAGATGATGCAGATGGAATAGTGAGTGAGAAAGGTGCAACTATTAATTTGGCACTTAATGGATTTACTGTTGTTGATGACATCAAGACTGCATTGGAGAATGTTTGCCCAGGTGTTGTTTCCTGTGCTGATATTTTGGCCATTGCAGCTGAAATTTCAGTTGTTTTGGTAAGTAAATTAATTTTGGTAAACATTAATATTGCCGAATAAAATTTACAAAAGGCTTTGTTTGCAAAACCAATGTAATTGTCAATCGGGTTTCAAATATCACCCGATACCTAACGTGCTAGACTATATGTATCATTTTTCCTCCCAAATACTATATGGCTCAATAGCTTCAATTATTTGAATCTTACATAAGGGACTTAAGTTGGGATTAATAAAGCCCTATATATATTGTCAATTAGTCATAGCAATATATAAATTAATGCAAATAATTTATTGCAGTCGAAAGGTCCATCATGGAAAGTTCAACTAGGAAGAAGAGATAGCAGGACAGCAAATAAAGCTGGCACTAGTGGCCTCCCACTTTTTAATGAAGACCTTAGTGCCCTTAAAGCCAAGTTCAGAGCTGTTGGACTTGACTCTACCGATCTAGTTGCTTTATCTGGTAAAGATTAGACATTTAATTTTCTTTGATTACAATTACTACTCATGGTATGAAATTTATGGGCTCAACAAGTCATTAATTTCATTCCTTCTTCATTAAGAATAAGAAAAATGAAGAGGAAAAGCACTTTCTTTTACACCACGTCATATATAAAACCAACAACAATTGCTTTCTTTTCATTTGCAGGTGCTCATACATTCGGACGGGCGGGATGCTTGACTGTGACCCCACGCCTTTACAACTATAACAACATTAGTGGAAATGTAGACCCAACCATGGACAAAAGCTACGCGAAAACACTTCAGCAGACATGCCCAGATCCCAGCACTCCTGCAGGCGTCAATACTAATGTGACCTTAGTCAACCTTGATCACACTACTCCTAATCGCTTTGACAAAAACTATTTCACTAACCTCCAGAACAAGCAGGGGCTTCTCCAGTCTGATCAAGAGTTGTTCTCCACCAGTGGCGCTGATACCGTTGCCATTGTTAACCGCTTTGGAAACAGCCAAAGGGACTTCTTCACTAGCTTTGCTCAATCCATGATCAATATGGGAAATATAAGTCCACTGACAGGAAATAATGGAGAGATAAGGTCTAATTGTAGGAGGGTTAATTAATTTGGCCTTTTGACATCATGGGAGCACAACTTACAAGAGAATACATTATTTGTTTGGAATTTTCAAGTGCTTTGTTTTTTTTCTAGTATTTTTGTTTTGTTTTGTTTTGTTTTGTTTTTTGTTTTTTGTTTTTTTTCCCCTCCTTTTCTTTTAGAAAAATGTCATGCAAGAATTGTATGAAACAAATTGATCTATGGAATTAAGAATAAAAAATAATCTCATCACCAGTAAATATGGTGGTTTGTTACTTTTAATCGTTTGTCTTTGTCATATTTTGGCAATTTAATGGTCAACTCTATATTTCAACTAATGAAACGATAGGAATTTAAATGGTTGGTCAAATGAATGGAAATAAAGAATGCACCCAGGAATCATGAAATACCGTTAAGATTATTCTATGTAAGAGCAAGCATGCAGTAAGTGGTTCATTTGTACACTTTTTGGGGGTTTATTTGTATGTTTTTATAATTTAAAGGGCAAAGTAATATTTCTCACTAATTTTAGGGGTCTATTTGTACAATTTTATAGTTAAAGGAGTCAAAGTGAAAAAAAATATACATTAGTGTTGTAAAAAAAAAAAAAATTTTAAAAAAAATGTGGTAAACATTATAAATATTAATAATTAAAAGCATAAATTACACTTCTCCCCATTTATTTTTGGACATTTTCTCGCTTTAACACTTAAAGTTTTTTCCACCCAATTTGGCCCTTCATGTTTCATGTTTTTCCTAGTTTACTATAAAAACTAATTTATGTTCAAAATTAGATAAAATATTGATATATTGACAATCACGTGACATAAAAATAATTTATTATATATATATATATAACTCACACTTCTAAAATAAATTAAACTCCAATATAATAATATATATATTTTCTATGTAATGTGAC
Source organism: Camellia sinensis (assembly GCF_055761805.1). NCBI lineage: Eukaryota > Viridiplantae > Streptophyta > Magnoliopsida > Ericales > Theaceae > Camellia > Camellia sinensis. The sequence continues at coordinate 7,743,272 of NC_138974.1, read as the reverse complement.
AATTAACGTAATATTTTTGTTTAATTTTAAACGTACGTTAACTTTAAGTGTAAATTAAGAAAAAATTGAAACATAAAAGGCTAAATTGAACCAAAAAAAAAAAAAAAACCATTGAGGATCAAAGTGAAAAAATGACTAAACATAAAAGTGATAAAATGTAATTTACCCTAATAAAATCATAAACATTTTCACTAATGTGTAATAATTTTTAAAAGGGTACTTAACCCATAAATTCAAAATTGAATTTCTTTTGTCCGAAAGCCTACATGTTAAACTATTTAGTCCATAAGGACATAATTTTGTGAAATGACTAAACTACCCATGTATTATATATCTTTGAATTAACATCATATCATTACAACATATAAGAGTTTTAGAGACTAATTTTTTTGGTCCCTAAAAGTGAAAATTTTGTTATAAAAGATATTTAAGGATAAATTTCTATCGTCGTGAGGATAGTCGCTAAAAAGTCGTCTAAAAAAATTACAAACAAGTCTTTTTGTGACAAAATTAAAAAAATGTCACTAATAAATACACTTTTAAGGACAAATTAATTTTGTCTAAAAAAGGTTTATTTTTTAAGATAAAAAATGTGGTCCCAAAAAAGATGATAATTCATCACTAATGTCTAATTTTTGTTACTAAAAATATAATGAGGACACTTTTCGTAACAAAAATATTTGGTTCCTAAAAAATATTTTTGTCCTTAAATTTTAGTCTTTATAACTTTAATTTTGTTGTAGTGTATCTCTCTCTCTCTCTCTCTCTCTGTCTCTCTCTCTCTCTCTTTCCATTGATACCTTCACACTTTTCACATCAAAGCTGCTTAAATCATCTGAAATTTTCAAATCTAAACCAGTGTTGATTATGGAACTCAGAATTTTTGATCTGAGAGGGTTTGGAGAGGTTTGATCGGAAGGTAACCTTCTTGTTGTTGTTGTTGATTGCAACAGATAAAACAAATTAATGAATAGAACCTCACTCTCTTTTTTTGTCTCTCTCTTCCCTCTCTCTATGTATATTTGTGTTATATTTGAGTATTGGTGGTGGGGAATTTTAACAGATAGCAAAAACAAGTTTGTGAATTTGAACAGATCGCTCTTTCATCTCTCCAAAAGGCTCATATTTGTTCAAAAAATTAAATAGATAGGGTGAGATTGATTCAAAAATTGAACAGTTAGAATAAAATTTCAACAGATAGAATTTTGCACAAATGGAATAAGAATTTCAACAGATAGAATAAAAAACTTCAACAGATAGAATAAAAATTTCAATAGATATGTGTTAATAAAAGTTAAAAAGGTAAAATTGAAAATAAAATGTCTTCCAAAATAACAAAATGTACTCACTACAATATTTCACAAAGAGTGTACTTCTCACAAAAAAAAAAAAAAAAAAAAAAAAAAACTGATGGGACCAAATGCCGTTCACCTTTAAAATGGATGTTTCACCAATTTTCTCTTTTTAAATATGCCTCATGAATGGTAATTTTTCTAGTTAATTATCCCATTAATCTAATTAGATAACCAAAACTATAATATTTATATGAATTTATAATTCCCTCATTATTAATGTTGCTAATCAACCAACGTCAAAATGTATAACTAAGCTAAGTTTTAAAATCATATTTTACAATGAGTTTAGTCATGTTTAAATTGATTGTACACCCTTGGGTGAATAAACAACTGGTCCCTCTATTTTCAATAAAATTTTATTTTAATTATTGTAGTTTCAATTTAAATAATTTAGTCTTTACATTTTCAATTTTGTTCCAATGCAATCCCTCCATTTGTGTTGTTAGCATTTTGAACAAATACTCTAACGTTGTGTTTAATTAAGAGATTTGGGAAGAGATTTGGAAAGGAAGAGGGAAAAGGTAAGTGAAATGTGAATAAAATTTACCTACATTTTACATAATTTCACACACTTTTTTCCTTTCTTTTTCCAAATCTCTTTCCAAATTCTCTAATCAAATGCAGCATAAGAGCACTCGTTGACAAAACTCTTGGGTAAATAAACAACTAGTCTCTCTATTTTGAACAAAATTTCATTTTAGCTATCGTAGTTTCAATTTAAATAATTTGGTCCTTACACTTCAATTTTGTTCCAATGTGATCTCCCCATCAGTGTTGTTAGCATTTTGAACAGAAAAAACATCACGTGCAAAATTAAAAAGATCAAAATGAAATTCAAAACAAACTACAGAGACTATTGGTATATGAATATATTATACTAGTGGTCATTGTAATTTTATGTCATTTCTCTTTGGTCTCTATAATTTTACATATGATCTTTTTTTGTTCCAAATTTTAATGGTACGTGAGGGAGAAATTGCATTACAATAAGACATTTGTCTTTTACAACGTGTCTTTCAACAAGACATTCTTTAAAAGAGTTCTTACATGTACAAATTATAATATTTCATGGTGTTAATACTATTTAAGAGATATTTTATATTATTGAATGGGATTTCATGTCCAAAAGAATAAATAGTTCAACATTTGATTAAGAAAGTAAAAATTAATTCTCAATATTTGGATTAACTCAATTTCATAAAAGTGTGGATAGAATAAATCAGATTGAACTAGACTCCGAATTAAATTCATAAATAATGAAAATAATCCCAAATATATAAACGTATCAATTCTTCAATTTTTTTCACACAATGATATATACTACTAATAATGAGTAATTATTATATAATTTTAAAATTATGGAGGTTGCAAATAAGGCGGTGATAGCAAATAAACAAAGTTATTATAAAAAATAATCCATTTCATTAATTTTTGGATATATTACAATGGTAGTCCCTATATTTTGATTCTTGTGTCATTTTAGTCACGGTAATTTTAATTAGCACGCTTTCGACCATTAATTTATGACTTTATTTTAATTTGATCTAATTATTTATAACTCTTAGATTTTTTTTATATGAAAAATATGCACATAAATGTCATGTGCCATATTTTTAAAGGCAAAATTATAAATTTATCAAACTTAGTAAGTTAACCTCAACCAATTTTGTGATAAATTTTCTTAAAAAACACTAACAATATTATCATTGAACCAAATTGACACAAAATTTAAAATTAAAGGTCAAAATTGAGTCAATTAAAAATGTAGAGATTAGAATAATATGAAGTAAAATATAATGACTTTTGATGTAATTTATCCTTAATTTTTTAAGAATTGATTGCTGACTTTATTTCTTGGGGGATGCACCAATAAATCTCAAATCCGCATCTTTTGATCTAGTTGGTCATATTTTATATCTTGTAAACCGATAGGTCCCAATCCAATGTAAATGACCAAATTATATGTGTGACCCCGCATGTGGCAGCTTATAGTAAGGGTACATGTGGGTTTTCCCAATGTGGAATTTACTTCTATGCCCAAAAACGTTAATGTAATGTTTTGTTGCTTTCCATCCAACCCATTTGAATGGAAAAGTCGTAGATGGAAATGATTGTAATTTCCGATGTTAATGGTGTAATGTTGGCAAGTTTGTGATTCATTGGTAATATGCAACATTGAATCAGTGTAGAGTGGTATCGCAAAGTACCAATTTGTTTTCGTTGTAAACCCTAGGAAATACGAATCCCCTTTTTTGGTAATAAGTTTACGTCGAAGGGTTGGAGAGGCTGGGCCGCTGTTGTGTTGTCGTACACTGGCTAGAAAAACCTCCATTCGACAGCGGTGATTGTGTTTGTTACAAATGGCGACAGGTACGTTTTTAATTTGTCTGTATCAGCCACTAATTATGCTTTTGTTGTTTCCGGTTGATGTTTAAGAGTAGTTTGGTGTTTGAGATATCTTATTAACAATATTTTAGAGTGAAATTTGTGTTGCGTTGTTAATCCACGTCATTGGTAGGGGTAGGTTTTGTGAACTGCATGATTTATACATGTTTTAATGTGGAGAGTTGTTCATTTGTCTGTATGAACTACTGATTATGTTTTTGTTGTTTCCGGTTGATGTTTGATAGTAGTTTGATGTGTGTGATATCTTATTAACAACGTGTTGTCATGGAATTTGTGTCGCGTTGTTAGTCTACGTCAACGGTGTTTGAAGTTTGTGGGTTTATTATATAATGTAATGTGGTTGGGGTGTTTAATTGTAATGTGTATGGTATAGTGTGTTGGGGTGTTAGGATCATGACATAATTGGGGACCGAGAAGATTGTTGTTCTGTTGTGTTTTGTTGTTGTGAGATGTCGTGTATCTGTAATGGTTTGTGTGAGGTGGTGTGTGACAGATTTACGTTACTGTAATAGCAATGATGTGCGGTGTTTTGGGGGCTAGTGTATGGGTGGATAGTGGTTGGGTTAATGGTAGTGTAGCGTAATTGGGGGGTGCAATGTGTTTGGGGTTTTTTTTTTTTGGTGTGTATGAACATAGGGTGATTTGGGCTGTTACGTAGTTATCTATTAGTGTGTGTTTGGGTTGGGTGGGTGTGTTGTGTTATGTGGAAACGTCCTGACGATTGTGTTGTGTTCTGCATGATTGGCGTTGTTTTCCAGATGTAATGTTGGCATAGTACGAATGTTGTCAGTAAATATGGATACTTGCAATTATGTGTATGGCGTGGGTTTAATTAATCAAAATGGCAAGCGGTTAGGAAAATGGTCCTTTCCCATCGTCAAACATTGGAACGGGAGTTCGTGCGAGGGGTAACAAGCATATGAAAGTGAATTTATTCAAATCGTCACTGGTTTGGTCAATTAAGCGTGCTGCTTTTGGTGTTCATGTGAAGGTATGCGGTGTGGATTTGCATAAGAAATGTATGATGTGATAATGTAAATAATGTACTTTAAGTTATTGAACATACATATACGTTGTACACTACATGATCGAATCTGCTACGTGATGTGTTTTTCAATTTTAGGTTATTCCCAAGCAGCATTAACGCTACAACGTGGGTTGTAGTAGGATGGTGGTGTAGACACCCCATTTTTGACCGACCTTAAGACTCAGACGTCACTGATTGAGCGCTCGGTGATATTGCATATTGTGCTCGTTCAGAAGTTTTAGAGTCCCGGCTGCAAGCCTTGCCTTCGAATTTCCAGACTCTTTCGTGCCTTGCCTCGGTTTGCGAACCAGGCTCTCTTTTCTCTGTTTTCTCTTCCCGAAGGGAGGGAGAGGTCTCGTAGATCATCTCTTAGTGGCCGTAGGCTACGTTTCGTGGTCGTAGGCCATTTTTCCCGTTTGGAGCCCGGTTTCTAATTTTTCGGAGCCGACGGCCGTGTGCCTCAGTTCGGGACCGCCTAACCACCTCCGTTTGCTCCGATTTTTGGCACACATCTTATTTACTCCCTTTTGGGGGACACTGTGGCTTGAGAGACCAACTTCGTGGTCGAATGCCACCTCCGGTGTTTAACAGCCTGTTTTTAGGGCCCCCGGGCCGCACGTTTCGGTCCCCGAACCTCCGTTTTGCGTCCGTTTTGGTTCATTTTTGGTGGAGGCCTTATTTTCATTGTTAGGAAGCTTGTAGGAGGGTGGAAGGCCACCAATTTTTTTGAAAATCCAACTTTATTTCTTCATCGCTCTCCGTCGCCCGTTTTTCTCACTAAAAAGCTAATGTTGACCACCCCGGGGCCACTTTCTTTAGCCCTAAACCCCATATTTGTGTTGTACACACCTGGGAGGCCACCAATATGTATAGGCCGGCCAGTAATTGTCCTTGACCCTTTTGAACCCCTCTAAAAAGTTGGCTTTTCTCTCGCCTGGTTCACATTTTCTGGGTTTTGACCACATATTTGTGTTGTGCACACATGGGAGGCCACCTTTTTGGGATGGGAGGCCAGCAATTTTCATTGACCCTTTTGACCCTTGGCCGGCCGGCCACCTGAACCTTTTGAACCTAGCCGGCCAGAATTCTCTCTCCAAGTGCCTTTCAGCTGTACCCTCTGTTTTCCCCCAAATTTTGTATCCGGGGGGCTGCCTTTTGGGGGGAGAAATTTGAATTTGATTTTCCCCCCCTTTCCTTGGCCTCTCTCCGTCTTTAAAACCAGCACTCTCCTCCATTTCTAAGGGTTGACAAAAAACCAGTTGGGGCATTGATACATACACTCCCTATCTCTCTCATTCAACCCTCAAAACCCTAAGGTTCTTGCACCCTTTACACTACACCTCCAAGCCTACAACCTCCATACTCCATTCTAGCAACTTGAGGCTGTTTTTCAGAGCTTAGGAACACCATTTCTTGGACCAAAAGCTGCTGGAAGTTTGGACTACAAGGGTGAGCCTCATTTCTCTCTCTTTTTGTTCTATTTTGCATGCAATCTTAGCCTTTGTTTCTTACATTTTTGGGCTCCAACTTGAACTGTAAATAGTCATATTTTGAGCTCCTTTTCATGTTTGATCAAGGACCTCTTACTGTTTGAGGTCTCCTACTGCCACTTGCCTCTTTATCTCTCTTTTAGGCCTATTTTTGCATGGTATTTTAGTCTTATTTGTGAGCCGTTTTGGAGTTGGTCATAAACTGTGAAATGTCTTTTTTTGAGCCCCTCTTCAACTTTGTTGAAGGGCTCTCCTCTGTTTGAAGCCAGCTGCTACCACTTGTCTCTTTATCCCTCCTTTAGGCCTTTTTCTTGCATGATAGTTTAACCCTATTTGTGATCATTTTCGTGGATTGCTATAAACTGTAAAGTGCCTTTTCTGAGCCCCTATTCAACTTTGTTGAAGGGCTCTTTGCTATTTGAGGCCAGCTGCTGTCCCTTGTCTGTAATCTCTCTTTTAGGGCCATTTTTACATAATAGATTAGCCCTATTTGTGTTCACTTTTGAGATTTGTTATAAACTGGAAAAAGTCTCCTTTTGACATCATCTTCATGTTTGATTAAGGATATTTTCTTTTTTGAGGTCATATGCTTCCTTGTATGCTTGATTGTCGCTTATTTTGAGCCTTACACCTAAGCTTTTGTTGCATGCTTGGTTTGGCCCTCTAGCCACTGAAATCCAGTGGATTTTCAGTAGCTAGCACACTGTCTTGAGCCTCCAAATCAGAGGGGGGTGACCTCCTCTCACCTTGACTTGTTTGGTGGTCATTTTTGGCCTTCCAAAGATACCCTATCTTGCATGCTTTGAAGTCACTTTCCAGGGTCAATTTGATGAGTTCTAAGACTACCATATTTGATCTTCATAGTCGCTTGTGCCATGCTAACTGTCCACCTTGTATGTGCTTAATAATCCATTGCATGGCCCTCTAAAGGAGCTCATCATTTTTGCATGTATTGGTTGCATCTCCATAGTTATTTGGGCATATTTTTACATGTTTTATTCACTGATTTTTGCTGGTTTGGTAAGATTCCATGTGCATCCTATACTTGCCATATAACTCATGTTTGCTAGTCAAAGTTGCATGCTACTATAGTCCATCTTGCTAGCATCCTTTGGCCATGCTTTGAAGTGGAATTGTTCATATTTTGGGACTGCCTTGGCTCTGTCTTTAGACTTCATGATCAAATAATGCATGTTTTGTATAGCTATAACTCATTCCATGTGCCCAGTTCTGAGTTTCGGGGTTCATCTCATGCACCGGGTGTCCTTTTTCCATGTTTCGGGACCACTTTGCATCATATTTCAATGCTGAAATTTACATGTTTGAATGCCATGTTTCATGCCTTGCCATGCCTTGTTAGAGTTGCACGTTGTGCCTTAGGTTCGGTCCTCGGTTTGCGTGCATGTGTGCACGCATTTCGGTGGTCTCATTTTCATCTTATGGCTACTGATGTGAGTGTGGCTGAGGTCCACTCATGTTGATGTAAGTCCATCATGCATTGTGTATGCCGTTTCATTTCATAGCATTGTGTATGCCTCGTTACATCGTGCATTGTGTATGTCATTTCATAGCATTGCGTATGCTAGGTTGCATGTTAGGATTGCATTCATGCATATCATGCATATTGCATAGTGCTTGGGATAGGAGTTAGTCCAAGCACGGGAAACGAGGGACGCTTCGTACTACGAGTGACGGAACGTGTCTCAATTCCCGGTCATCGACACTCCAAAGTAACCATGATGGAGTCTCGATCTTGTTATGTTTATATGTGCATTCATTTCATGTTGAGTCGGGCAATTTGACTCCTCGGCCATCATGTATCGAGATGCGTGATTGGTGGCACGAGGATCGAGGTATGCATACATATGTGAAAATACTTTGCCATGCCCTTTCTTGCTCTCTGTTGCAGCAAATCGGAAACCGGCAGTCTTTTGGAGCTTCGTGCAATATTCCGGGCTTAATTGTAAACAGAGGCTAACCGGGGCATCGTAGTGGATCTTTGCGCAAAGACGACTCGAGCATGCATCATCCATTATTTGGAACAGAGCCGAGGCGGTCCATAGATTTGCGTGCCAGTTTATTGTTTTCCTAGCTTAATTTGTTAATTAATTAGGATTTTGTACTTATTCGGACTGTAGTTATTATTCGGGCTGTATTATTCTTTCGGACCCTCCGAGCGAGGGCACAATTGTAATAAGTGTGCGTGAGTGTGATGTATGTCTTCCAGCCCCACGTCTTTCTCCCTTTTATTTACCCGCTTATGATGGTTAGATTAGGGCATGTTTCAATTAGCATACAGTATGATAGCATGTTTGCATTCATTCATCTGTTTTGCATGCACCGGGCTCGGTGCATCATACTAACTGCATTCGTATTTCAATTCCAAGTTGAATACATGTTAGCTGTAGCATTCCATATGCCATGTTTAGAATAGCCAAGCCTATTATAGTTGCATTTTGCATGTGTTGCATTAGGCATTTCTGTATATTTAGGATCATGCATGGATTTCTAACATAGCTTCTGTTTTGGCTTGGAGTACTCGGTAAGTTTTATGCTTTAGCATCCTTACATGCGTGCGAATGACTGCCATGATAGCATGCTTACCATGAGGCTATATGCTTATGTGATATATCTGCCTGAATGCCTGTGGGTGAAGGTTGGGTTATTTGGATTGGAACAATTCATCAACTGTGAGTTTTAAGCCCACTAGATAGTGGCAAAATCATGTTTTCTCAAGCCCACCCGAGGGTGGCAAATCCACGTCTTAGCCTACTTGCGGGTAGCACCATCAAACCATCTTTCAAACAAACAAACATGAAATGTTTTGTTCCAATTCAGGCGACCCAGTCTATGCTTGTATGCTGTGCGCATCACATAGTAAATCCAGGCTAATAACCGGAATAAGAACACATAACATTTTCAAAACTAGATATCATGGTTAGTAGAGGCCGATCTTTGATCGGGCGAGCGGGGGTGCTCACGAAGTGACCTTCCCCAATCGTACCCAAGTTCCTGAGCCAAGGCAACTTTGGTGATGACGGACACGTGGCCTTAGGCACGAGTCAGGGTTTCCTAAATTCCCCAAAATAAAATATTTAGGTGGCGACTCTGTATCTGGCAAAGCAGTCCATGTTTGGCACTTCTTTCAAAAAAAAAAATTGTTTTCTCAAAACGATTTGCCGGATTTGGACTCTTTGGTTCAGATTGAGAACCGTGACAATTTGAGTCCGAACTGTAGTGAACCCCAATACGAACAAAACGGGACCTCATTCCTCCCGGGGCGTTCGGGGACGTCTACAGTTTCTAGCGACTCTGCTGGGGATTTAGAGAACTTGACTCGAACTCATGATATCTTGTTTTGATTACACTTATGTGTTTCTTTGCATTGTATGTACATTGGTGCGCCTAGGACACCGTGTTTGTCATCTGCTATTCCTGAACGGTTTGCCGGAGGCTTGCTTCGAGAAGTATGCCATAAGGCTGACCGGTTACGGGCTCTGCCAGTATGGGAGCACAAACCCCGGTTTTACCGGGGCACCCTTTTTGACCATTCGACCTAGTGCATATCGGAATCCATAGTGACCATTCCAAATTAGGACAGGTTGCTTACCCGATCATAGGTTGTTTGAAACCGCTACGTGTGTAGTGAAACCCTAGCTCCTGACAAAATAGGACAGGGAAACCCTACCCCAACATAGGGGTGTTTTGGCTCTCACTTGCTTGCTATGTGCTTTTAGGGTGTGTCCCTATAGGAATGCATGTAACAGTTTGCAAGTCTGGGTATCAGGCTTGCGGGCATCAGTATCTGGGAATCAGTTTTACCTGAGGGTATCAGTTTACAAGCGGACTTTTGGGAAAAATTCAATAGAGAGCACAGTTATTCGGCTGCTCATATCTGTTTTGGTGAAATCAGGCTGAGATGCTGCATGTTTTCTCTTTCAGTTCAGAGACTCGGTTCAGAATAACCAGTGTTCTCCTTTGCTAAGGCAAGACAGGAAAAGGCTCACCGGTTCATCAGATTCGTCAGTCACCAATCCGGTCTATCTGATCCGTCCGTCACCAGTCCGGTCCATCTGATCCGTCAGTCACCAGTCACATCACCTCTGTTCAGTTCAACAGACTCGTGATGATGCAAAATTCAGAAGAAATTGTGGTTATGGTAGCCGCAATAGACCAAGGAATCACATTGCAGGGTGAGACCGACGTTTAAGTACCACACCCACCTAGGTCACCTGCCGCACACCCGGTCTGGACACCCTAGTTGTTTTAAGCTCGTGAGCCCACCACGTTTGAGTTGATGGGAATGATTGGCGACGTTCAGAGATCCGTGGTTGATCTAGCCTACGGAATGTCGGCTCCGCCACCAACCACATCGTATGCCGGGAACTTCATACCGGAGGAGCCCCCGTTACTGGGACGAATTGTAATCGAACTTAGCCAACCTAAAGCCATCCCAAGTTTCGGCAATGGCATGTCGACAACAACGGGGCTCCACTCTGATGTAGCAACTCAAACCTTCTACCAAGCCGAGGCGAGTGGTAAGAACAAGATGAAGGTGGACACCGATCCTTACGAACAACTCCTGTGGGCTGTTGAGGCTTTGAAAGCCGGAGGATTGAATAAACAGCAGGTGCTCGCTGTTGCTGTAAAAACTGTGGATGACATCTTCCCCACTCAGGCTGAGAGCAGTTTAAGCCAGAGGGAAAATTGAGATGGGGACCGTCGTACCAGAACAGTTCCTTCCAATCCTAACCCTGCACCTGGAAAAGATCAGAGAGCCAAGGCAGCACCTGCCGACTGTAGACACCCCATTTTTGACCGACCTTAAGACTCAGACGTCACCGATTGAGCGCTAGGTGATGGTGCATATTGTACTCGTTCAGAAGTTTCAGAGTCTCGGCTGCGAGCCTTGCCTCCGGACTTCCAGGCTCTTTCGTGTCTTGCCTCAGTTTGCGAACCAGGCTCCATTTTCTCTGTTTTCTCTTCCCGAAGGGAGGGAGAGGTCTCGTAGATCATCTCTCAGTGGCCGTAGGCGACGTTTCGTGGTCGTAGGCCATTTTTCCCGTTTGGAGCCCGGTTTTTGGTTTTTCGGAGCCGACGGCCGTGTGCCTCGGTTCGGGACCGCTTAACCACCACCGTTTGCCCCGGTTTTTGGTATACACCCCACCACCATCCATTCCAACAACTTGGAGCTGTTTTTTAGAGTTTGGGAGCACCATTTCTCAGACCAAGACCTGCTGGTCCATTGGTCTTCAAGGGTAAGCTTTTTTTCCCTCTTTTTTGTTCCTATCTTGCTCTATATCTAAGCCTTGCTTGAAAGAATTTTTGGGCTCCGACCCAAACTGTAAATAGTCATATTTTGAGCTCCTTTTCATGTTTGATTAAGGACCTTTTGCTGTTTGAGAACCCCAGCTACCACTTGCTTCTTTAACTCTCTTTTAGGCCTATTTTTGCATGTTATTTTAGGCCTACTTGTGTTTATTTTCATGGCAGGTCATAAACTATAAAGTGTCTTGTTTTGAGCCCCTATTCAACTTTGTTGTCTCTTTGGTTTGAGTTCTCCTACTATCACTTGCCTCTTTAACTCTCTTTTAGGCCTATTTTGGGGGGAAATTTGAATTTCATTTTCCCCCCTTTTTTCTCCACTTCTCCCTCTATAAAACCAGACCCTCTAGCTCTATTTTGAAGGTCACAAAAAATTGTTTGAAGCATTATACACACAACCTCCCTCTCCCTCTCTTCCAAGCTCTAAAACCCTTTGTTCTTGGACCATTTTTACACTACAACCCATAGCACCACTCCTCCTCACTCCATACCAGCAGCTTGGAGGCCATTTCCAGAGGCAAAGAGCACCTTTCCTTGGTTCAAGAGTTGTCAAAGATATAGGCTACAAGGGTGAGTCCCATTTTCCCTCTTTTGTGCTTTATTTTGCTCTATATCTAAGCTTTACTTGCTTACATTTTTGGGCTCTGACCCTAACTTAAAATAGTCATGTTTTGAGGTCTTTTTCATGTTTGTTAAGGGTCCTTCCCTGTTTAAGGGCTCCAGCTACCACTTGCTTCTTTACCCCTCTTGTATGCCTCTTTCTTGCATAGTATTTTAGGCCTATTTGTAAACTGTTTCGAGGCATGTTGTAAACTGTAAAGTGGTTTATTTTGAGCCCTTCTTCAACTTTTTTGAAGGACTCCTCACTGTTTGAGGATTTCTTTTGTCACGTGCCTCTTTATCCCTCTTTTGGCCTTATTTTTGCATGTTTTGTTAGCCCCTTGTGCTTGTATTTTTGAGCTCCGACCCAAACTGAAAATAGTCATATTTTGACCCCCTCTTCATATTTGATCAAGGGTATTTTTCTGTTTGAAGCTCCCTTTTTACACTTTGTGTTTAAACCTTCTTTTAGGCCTATTTCTTGCATAGTATTTTAAGCTTACTTGTGCACTGTTTTGGGCTCGGCCATAAACTGTAAAATACCTTTTCTTGAGCCCCTCTTCAACTTTGTTGAAGGGCTCTTCATTTTTTGGGGCCAGCAGCTGCTACTTGCTTCCTTACCTCTCTTTTGAGGCCATTTTTGCATGTTAGCTTAGCCCTACTTGTGTTCACCTTTTGGCCTTTCTTAAAACTGGAAATATGCTTGTTTTGGGACTTCCTTGATTCTGTCTTTATACTTCATATTCAAATAATGCATGCTTTGTATAGCTATAAGTCATTCCATGCGCCTAGTTTTGAGTTTCGGGTCTCATTTCATGCATCGGGTGCCATGTTTTCATGTTTCGGGGCTATTTTGCATCATATTTTGGTACTGAAATTTGCATGTTTTCATATCATGTTTCATACCTTGCCATGCTTTGTTAGAGTGGCATTTGTGCCTTAGGTTTGGTCCTCGATTTGCGTGCACGTGTGCACGCATCTCGAGTGTCTCATTTTCATCTAATGGCCTCTTATGTGAGTGTGGCTGGGGTCCACTCATATTGGTGTAAGTCCATTATGCATTGTGTATGCCATTTCATTTCATAGCATTGCGTATGCTAGGTTGCATGTTAGCGCATTGTGTATGCCATGTTATCTCGTGCATCGTGTATGCCATTTCATAGAATTGTGTATGTTAGGTTGTATCTTAGTTGCATTTCATGCATATCATGCATATTGCATCGTGCTTGGGATGGGAGTTAGCCCGAGCACGGGAAACGAGGGACGTTTCGTACTTCGAGTGATGGAACGTGTCTCAATTCCCTGTCACTGACACTCTGGATTGCCCATGATGGAGTTAGGTCTTGTTGTGTTTTCATATGCATTCATTCTATATTGAGTTGCACAATTCGACTCCTCGGCCATCATGCATCGAGATGCGTGATTGGTGGCACGAGGATCGAAGCATGCATACATTTGTGAAAATACATTGCCATGCCCCTTTCCTGATCTCTGTTGTAGTAAATTAAGAATCAGCAGTCTTCCGGGGCTTGGCGTGCTTTCCAAAAAATTATTACAAAACAGAGGCTAATTGGGGCATCATAGTGGATTTCCGTGCCAAGCAACCCGAGCATGCATCATTCATCATCCGGAGCGGAGTCGAGGCAGTCCCTAGCTTGCATGCTAGTTTACAGCTTTCTTAGTTTAATTTGTTAATCAATTAGAATTCTGTATTCATTCGGACTGTATTATTTATTTGGGACTCTATATCATTTATTCGGACCCTCTGTGCGAGGGCATAATTGTAATAAGTGTGCGTGTGTGTAATGCATGTCTTTCAACCCCACGTCTTCCTCCCTTTTATTTACCAGCTTATGATGGTTAGATTAGGGCATGTTTCAATTAGCATACAATATGATAGCATGGTGCATTCATTCATCTGTTTTGCATGCACCGGGCTCGGCGCATCATACTAACTGCATTTGTATTTCAATTCCAAGATTGAATACTTGTTAGCTATTGCACCTCATATGCCATGTTTAGAATAGCCGAGCCTGCTATAGTTGCATTCTTGCATGTGTTGCATTAGGCATTTCAGCATATTTAGGATCATGCATGGATTTCTAATTAGCTTCTGTTTTGGCTTGGAGTACTCGGTGAGTTTTATACTTTAGCATCCTTGCATGTGTGTGAGTGACTGCCATGATAGCATGCTTACCATGAGGCTATTTGCTTATGTGATATGACTGCCTGAATGCCTGTAGGTGAAGGTTGGGTTATTTGGATTGGAACAATTCATCAAATGTGTGTTTTAAGCCCACTAGATAGTGGCAAAATCATGTTTTCTAAGCCCACCCGAGGGTGGCAAATCTACGTCTTAGCCTACTTGCGAGTAGCACCATCAAACCATCTTTCAAAAACAAAGATGAAATGTTTTGTTCCAATTCAGGCGATCTAGTCTATACTTGTATGCTGTGCGCATCACATAGTAAATCTAGGCTAATAACCGGAATAAAAACACACAATGTTTTTCAAAAATAGATATCATGGTTAGTAGAGGCCGATCTTTGATCGGGCGAGCGGGGGTGCTCACGAAGTGACCTTCCCCAATCGTACCCAAGTTCCCAAGCAGAGGCAACTTTGGTGATGACGGACACGTGGCCTTAGACAACGAGTCAGGGTTTCCTAAATTTTCCAAAATAAAATATTTAGGTGGCGACTCTGTATCTGGCAAATCAGTCCATGTTTGGCACTTCTTTTCTAAAAATCTGTTTTCTCAAAACGATTTGCCGGATTTGGACTCTTTGGTTCAGATTAAGAACCGTGACATTTGAGTCCTGAAATGTAGTGAGCCCAATATCGAACGGAACGGGGACTCGTTCCTCCCCGGGGCGTTCGGGGACGTCTACAGTTTCTGGCGACTCTGCTGGGGAATTAGAGAACTTGACTCGAACTCATGATATTTGGTTTTGACTACACTTGTGTGTTTCTTTGCATTGCATTTGCATTGGTGCGCCTAGGACACCGTGTTTGCCATCTGCTATTCCTGAACGGTTTGCCGGAGGCTTGTCTTGTCAAGGCATGACCATAAGGCTGACCGGTTGTGGGCTCTGCCAGTACGGGAACACAAACCCGGTTTTACCGGGGCACCCTTTTTGACCATTCGACCTAGTGCATATTCGGATCCATAGTGACCATTCCAAACTAGGACAGGTTACTTACCCAATATAGGTTGTTTGAAGCCGCTACGTGCGTAGTAAAACCCTAGCTCCTAACAAAATAGGATAGGGAAACCCTACCCCAACATAGGGGTGTTTTGGCTCTCACTTATTTGTTATGTGCTTTTAGAGTGTGTCTCTACAGGAATGCATGTATCAATTTGCAAGTTTGGACATCAGGTCTGCGGGCACTAGTTCAGTATTTTGGGATTCAGTTTACCTGAGGGTAACAGTTTACAGGCCGAATTTTGGGGCAGAATTCAGTAGAGGGCACAGTCATCCCGTTATGCTCATATCTGTTCTGGTGAAATCAGGCTGAGATGCTGCATGTTTTCTCTTTTGCTAGATAGTCCTAGAACCATAGCTTCAGAAGGCTCCAATATCCCCCAGGTACACCGAACTTGTGTTGATAGACTTTGTCGGGTCAGAGATTCAGTTCAAGGGCAATAGAGGCAGGGTAAAAAGGTCAGTCAGGCACAGACCACCAGTACAGTAGCTACCAGCTCAGTGGTCTTTGAACAGCCAGGTTGAGATTTTGAGTCTACTGTAGAGATAGATATACTGGTGGTTCAATCAGATCAGGACAGTATGTCAGGCTTAGAAGAGATGGTGCGCCAGCTCCAGGATAGTATGAAAGCCATGCAGCAAGATGCTGTCCGTCAAGCGGAATTCGCCAAGCAACAGGCTGTGGTCATAGCCCAACAGGCAGAGACAATTGCCAGGTTAGAGCAACAAACCGGAGTATCTACTTCACACCAGGCTCCTCCCCCACCAAGAGTTCCCATACTCGGGGAGGCAACCCACGTCCAGGATGATACGGACATTCCAGGTGGGCCAGCTTCGCCCCCGGTTCTACCCCAGCTGTCTAAAGCACCAATCAACCCACCGAACTCCCCCTTTGAGTTCGAGACGGATCCCATGGCATTGAAAGTGAGCAAGCTTGAGAAATTGTTCAAAAAGTCTCAGGGGGCCCACTCTATTCCCGATATAGAGAACGGTTATACCGACTCAGTGGTGACATTACCGGATCGGTTCAAGATGCCACATATCGATCGATTCGATGGCTCTGAAGACCCAATGGTGCACCTCCAGCTGTTTTCTGATATCTTGAGGCCAATGGGTTTGACCACAGCCCAGAAATTGTCACTATTCAGCCGAACCCTGTCTGGGATAGCCGCAATCTGGTATGCAAAATTGGAGAACTCTATGAAATGGAACTGGGAAGAGCTAGCTGAGGCCTTTACTGCTCAATACTCCTATAACACACAGATCGAGGTCACAACTCGTGATCTTGAAGTCACCTGCCAAGAGCCAAAGGAGGGTTTCTCAGAGTTTGTGACGAGATGGAGAGCGAAGGCCTCAATGATGACTACAAGGCCTTCCGACAAAGATCAGATCAGGATGATTATCCGGAATCTGCATGGCAAGTTGCTACAAAAGATGGTCGTTCTACCTCTGTTTACCTTTCCAGCCCTTCATGAAATGGGGGTTCAAATCGAGGATGCCATCAAACAGGGGGTCTTCGCAGAAGATAATGAGCCTTTGAAGAGGAATGTTGCTCGCAGTTCCAATGCTACTACTGATGGTAGCACAGCTGCGAAATGCTCAGAAGTAGACACTATCACCACTTCCCTCAATGGCCAAAAACCAACCACTTCAACTCGGCCCCAAGCCCGAAAGTTCAACCCTCTTTACATGAGTCTTTCCCAAGCTTTGAAAAAGCTGCAAGAAGAAGGACACCTAGAACTCCTAGAACCCCAACCCCTTCCAAATCCTCTTCCACCAAGATACGACCCAGCTAAATACTGTGCCTATCATCAACAACACGGTCATGATACAAACCGTTGCATCCGCCTCCGTCGTAAGATTCAGGATCTTATTGACGAAGAGACCCTAGCTCCACCCAAAGGACCTCAGGTTAGTACTGACTCGTCACCTCCCCATCTCAACCTCATCCATATACTGCCGTCCACCTATGACCCCAGCATATACACCACCCCGGCCCATCTACCCAAGCCTGAGGTGTTTATCCCGGAAAGCATAGACTTATGCATGATGGGTGCATCTGAACCCCAATCATCCCAAACCCGTGAACCCACTACTTCTGAGCTAAAGAGAATGATCGAAGACCTTCAAAGAACTGTGACAGATCTAGCCTCTGGGACATTGGCTCCATCATCGACCACAGCACATGCTAGGAGTTTCATGACAAAAGGCTCCCCAATCTTGGGACGGGCTACATTTGAAGAAGGCCGATCCCTTGACCAAGTGGAGGCGAGTGGTGAAAACAAGATAGGGGCGTACATGGATCCCCATGAACATCTTCTGTTGGCTGTTGAGGCTTTGAAAGCCGAGGGATTGAACAAAGAGCAAGTGCTCGCAGTTGTTGCAAAAACTGTGGACGACACTTTTGCCACTCAGAATGAGAGCATTTTGAATCAAGGGGCAAGCCGGAAGAAGGGTCGTTGTATCAGAAACGTTCCTTTCAGTTATAATCCTGCACTCAGAAGAGATCAACAAACCAGGCCAGCACCTGCCAATCCCTTTACTGGTGCGTCCAGCAAAAATCCACAAACCTCGAAGTATCTACCCCGAGGTCAGAGAGTCTTCCATGCTCTCTATATGCCTTTGTCCAAAGCTCTCCAAATCCTTGTTGGACAAGGCCATCTCAAACCCCTTGAGCCTCGGCCTCTCCCGAACCCTCTTCCGGCTATGCATGATGCTACCCAGTACTGCGCTTTCCATCAACAAACCGGTCATGACATCGACAATTGCGTCCATCTCCGCCACGAGATACAAAATTTGATTGACAACGGGGTCATCCCCGCACCAGGTCCTGCAAAGCCTATCGGCACTTGATTAGTGAATTTGGGGGATAATGTGATGTGATTGGGGGGATGAACCACCTGCGGGCAGCACTCAGTTTACTCCAGATATGGTGGATGGCATGCACTATTTTGAGCATTTGTGAATGCTAGCTTTTGTGCTTTCTGACTTGGGTATTGGGTCAGTCTTGTTGTTTTGTTTTGAGTCTGTCTTTTTGTTTTGAGTCGGTCTCTTTTTTTTTTTTGTTTTGGGTCTGTCTTGTTGTATCGAGTCAGTCCTGTTGTATAGGAGTCGGGTGATTCCAGGGGGTGTTGCCTCGGGCATCACCATTTTGTTTTGTGTTTGTCTTTTCGTTTTGTTTTGAGTCTGTTTCTGTCAGGGAGCCAGTTGTGCCAACAGATTTTGAATGAAACAGCAGTGATTTTCACGCTCTCGCATTTGCTTCTGCCTTGTGCCAGTTGTACCAGAAATTCCAAATGAGATGGCAGTATTTGATTAGAAGTTGTGTCTTTTCTGTGCTTTGAATTGATTGCATCGACCTAAGTTTTTCAAAACTTTTCGAACATTGAGGTGAAAACGAAGAGGAAGGAATTCCTCGGGTTTTGCAAAACTTTGATCATTCGAGAGAAAGAAAGGCGTGCTAAGCCCTTAATGAATGAAATCATGCTTGTTAATGTGAGTACTGGGAAGGATCCTGGCTTGATCCAGATTGGTTCTACACTGTCTTCAGCGCGAGCGACTGGTCGCTTTCTTAAAAGATTTCAAAAAATGTTTTGCGCGGTCCTGCGAAGACCTGTGTAGAATCGCTCTTGAGATTGTGCAGCTTAGGATCGTTCTCAGCCTCGAGACTCGACCCCTCTGCTTTCAAAACCTTGAACTCGAATTCAGAACGTTCGACAGTCAACTACAATGTGAGTCCTGTGTGGCCAGATTCAAAGCAGCCCTCGAACAAGAGGCAAGGAAATCAGATCAAGAAGACCAGATGTCATCAAAAGAAGCTTGCGAAGCTAGGTCAGAAGCATCCTTCGAACTAGGGGCAAAAAAAATGTCAGACAGCTCGAAGAGCCAAAGGTGGATCATTCCGCAAGTCAATGAAAATCGGCAAGAATGCCAAATCCCAGAAGGGAGGAAAGAAGAAAGTATTGCTGAAGGACAGCCGAGTTCCTATCCACAACACTAGGGGCAAATTCAGCCCCCATTGGATGGATTTCTACTTCGTCAGCAAATAACAGCCATTCTCCTTGATTCAGATGACTTCAGGATCTCAAAACCATTGGACATGGACAAAGCTACACTTTTACCCTTGAGAGACTCGCTGGGCCGAAAACCCGGAAGGGTGACCCAGGCAAAAGTTAGAGCAAGAAAAAAAAAAGAAGAAAAATGAAGAAAAATGCAAAGAAAAGAACAAAAAAAGAAAATCAAAAAAGAAAAGAAATGAAAAGAATTGAAAAGAAAAGAAAAACAAAGCTCGCAAGGTCGAAAACCCGCAACAGGCGTCTTGGCAAAAGTTAGAGCATAAAAAGGAGAGGTTAAATACCTGAGTGTACCTTAACCCCGAACTACGTAAGGCTTGATTCCCATCTTTGGGATACGTAGGCAACTTCATTCTGAAGTCCAGCCGTAAAACAATTTGATTGTGTCCATGCGATGGTTCTGGTCATCTTTGTCTTCTCTGTATCTGAGGATTTGGTTGTGTTCGTCATTCTGAGGACTGCCTACAATGCGCTGCGGTGCCATCCAAACAAGGGGCAACTTTCCGTTGCCATTCAATGCGCCACGGTGCCGTTCAAACAAGGGACAACTTTCCGTTGCCATGCAGTTCCCCTCAAACAAGGGGCAATTTTGCTTCGAATCTGAAGTTGTGCATCTCAAGAGCGGATTCTGTGCTCGTTGAGCAGTGGCCGTTTGCAAAAATAGTTTTTGAGAATTTTTAATGAAGTTGACTAATTTTCTCTCAAAAATTATTCCATTTTTCCAAAACTGGACCATTTCTTGGACCCCAAAAAGGGAAAATTTTCAGTGCTCACAGCCTAACTTGCATGATTTCAAATCAGAAAATCGAACAAGCGTGTTAATCTAACTCTCATTTTGATCAAAATTGTTTTAGAAAGCCAAAACAAAAAAATGGTCAAATTGATGAACTAGGGGCACAGTTGAGTCTGGCTTCCTGTCTTTTCCTCGTTGTCAATGCATTTGCCAGAAAGGGCACTCTACTTGCCAGAAAAGGCATCGTATTCGCCAGAAGAGGGCACAACTGAAGTTAGCAGAAAAGGGCTGAAAGCTCTCAACATCCTCCAAGCAGCGAGGTATCAAGCCAAGTGCAAAGCACGAACTGGAATGATCTGATCACGTCCAAACTCCCCGGTGGAGCATCATCAACCAATGTCAATTATAGATCTGCTGCACATCCAGCCGCATCACAACCCCTCTATGGGAGAAACTCACTGTTGTGAACAAGAAGAATAATCTATCGAAATGCTAGGGGCAAGAGCCCGCAACTTTCTGTTTGTCCATCAACCACCCAGGAGAGGGGATAAAAAATGAGAGATTGAAGAATAGAGAGATGTGCGCTGAGAGAAAAAGTGAGAAAAGGGCTTTTTCAGAAAAACAGAGCCTGAGGGCCGAGTGATGTGAGAATCACAAATGAGAAAGGGTGGGAAACAATACCTGGAGAAACTAGCTCCTCGTGCACCACGAGGTCTCTCGCCTTTGTAACACAGCTGAGTGTTGTGTTTGTGCGTTTTGTTTGTCTCGTTTCTTGTTTTAAGTTGTTTAAGTGTCAACAAATGTGTTTAGGTCATTTTACCTTGTTTTTCCTTTGTTGAGTTGTGTTTAGGTCGTTCTACCTTTGTTTTCCATTGTTGAGTCGTTTTGGCTGTGGTCAGTTGTAGGCTCAATACCCGGTTGAGAACCCATTTCTCATTTCAATTTCAAAAATCGTTTTGTGCTCAGAGTGCCGTGTCGTTCTCCACATTTGTGCAAATCAGGATTGGTTCTTTCATAAAGCTGCGGGATTCAACCCAGGTCATGTGAAAACAGTAAAACCAGGACCCATCTGAAGCTATGAAAGTTCCAGGCTACGAAGCAAAAGAAAAGAGGGAAAATGTCGGGCATCCGAGATTGTTTCAACTTCTGCAAGTTTCGTCATTGCATCCTGTATGTCCAGAATGAGCAGTGTCTTGTATGAGCTGTGTGCCGAATAAACAAAATACTGTGTTATGGGCTGTCTGTTCAGAATAAGCTGTGTGCCGAATAAACCAAATACTGTGTTATGGGCTGTGAGTTCAGAATGAGTTGTGTTCAGAACGGACCGTGTGTTCAGAATCAGCGGTGTCCTGCGTGAGCCGTATGTTCCAAAATAAGTAGAATATTGTGTTATGAGCTGTGTGTTCAGAATAAGCAGTATGTTGGTACGAGCTGTGTGTTCAAAGTGAACAGAATACTGTGTTGACTGTTTCACTGTTTCAAGCCAGAATGGCGATCAGAAGTGCTCTCCCTGAGTACCGTTCCCCGTCAGAGTAAAGCGGTTCAGCGCCACTCACTCCATGAGGTGCTTTCTAAAGTGCCGCTTTGTCTATTCATTGCATTCCCTAAACATCATGCTCTACATTGCTTGTAACATGTATTGTATCATCGCACTTGTTACGTTTATTTGCATCTTGTGTTATCTTATATCCTTTTACGCCATGCAGCGTTTAGGGTCGTTGTCCCCCGGGACTCAACTTAGGTTGCGTGGAACACGCTCTCGAGTTGTTTACCTCTTCTCACGATTTCAGCGTGGTTTGAGTGTCCCGTTCCTTACACGATTTCAGCGTGTTTGGAATTTATCTCAGGTTGCGTTGTGCGCGCACCTGGGCAGTTATTGTTTGGACCTTCTCTCACGATTTCAGCGTGGTTTGAGTGTCCCTTTCCTCACACGATTTCAGCGTGTTTGGAATTTATCTCAGGTTGCGTTGTGCGCGCACCTGGGCGGTTGTTGTTTGGACCTCCTCTTACGATTTTAGCGTGGTTTGAGTGTCCCGTTCCTTACACGATTTCAGTGTGTTTGGAATTTATCTCAGGTTGCGTTGTGCGCGCACCTGGGCGGTTGTTGTTTGGACTCTTCTCACGATTTCAGCGTGGTTTGAGTGTCCCGTTCCTTACACGATTTCAGCGTATTTGGAATTTATCTCAGGTTGCGTTGTGCACGCACCTGGGCGGTTGTTGTTTGGGCCTTCTCTCACGATTTCAGCGTGGTTTGAGTGTCCCATTCCTTACGCGATTTCAGCGTGTTTGGAATTTATCTCAAGTTGCGTTGTGCGCGCACCTAGGCGGTTGTTGTTTGGGCCTCCTCTCACGATTTCAGCGTGGTTTGAGTGTCCCGTTCCTTACGCGATTTCAGCGTGTTTGGAATTTATCTCAGGTTGCGTTGTGTGCGCACTTGGGCGGTTGTTGTTTGGACCTCCTCTCACGATTTCAGCGTGGTTTGAGTGTTCCATTCCTTACGCGTTTTCAGCGTGTTTGGAATTCATCTCAGGTTGCGTTGTGTATGCACCTGGACGGTTGTTTTCGGACCTCTTCTCACGATTTCAGCGTGGTTTGAGTGTCCCTTTCCTCACACGATTTCAGCGTGTTTGGATTTTATCTCAGGTTGCGTTGTGTGCGCACTTGAGCGGTTTTTCGGACCTCTTCTCACGATTTCAGCGTGGTTTGAGTGTCCCCTTCCTTACACGATTTCAGCGTGTTTAGAATTTATCCCAGGTTGCGTTGTAGACGCGCTGGGCAGTTTGTGTTTGGACCTCCTCTCACGATTTCAGCGTGGTTTGAGTGTCCCGTTCCTCACACGATTTCAGCGTGTTTGGATTTTATCTCTAGTTGCGTTGTGTGCGCACTTGAGCAATTGTTTTCGGACCTCTTCTCACGATTTCAGCGTGGTTAGAGTGTTCTTTTCTCTCACACGATTTCAGCGTGTTTGGAATTTATCTTAGGGTGTGTGGAACGCGCTCCTGATTTGATTTTCTTTGATCTTCCTCCACTCACGAGTCCAGCGTGGTTGGCGTGTGTTCACCCTTTGCATCTATTGCACCACATCTATTACATCGTATCTATTTTATTGTCTGGTCTAGGAGACCTTAAATCCTTCGGTCTAAGGAGACCTCAAATCCTGCATCTTTATTCGCACTGTCTTGTGCACTTCCCGGTCTAGGAGACCTTTAATCCTCTAAAGGTGCAATTTCTTTGGTGTTTGTCGTGCCCAAACGACTTTCGATGGTCTGGTATAGCCACCTGCCTGTGTTTGTAGTGAGTTCCTAGGAGACCAACTAAGACGGTGGAAACTAGAGTTCGAATGGCTTATGCCTAGAACGCAAAGGTTCGGGATTTCCGAGACTAAAGTCTGGTTTAAATACCTAGGGGTGTATCCTCGGCTTGAAATCTGTATGGCAGCCCCATAGATTGAGATAGCATCTGTATGCACCTCAATTCTGGATACTGATCCAGCCTAGTCTGTCACCCTGTTGGAGAATAGGGAAAGCTGCGACCATAGTCAGGGAGAAAAGTAGTACCTGCAGTTCAACCAAGAAGAAACGAAAGATCCCCAGCAGCATGAGGTAAGTCATTGCCAATTGCCCCTGTAAGGTACCTTTACCTCTTAGCTATTACATTGCATTTTAGCCACTACATTACAGTGCATTGCATGAATCCTCAATTTTTGAACTGGCTTCGCGTAGCGTATAAGTCCAATTATCAAACCGGCTTCGCGTAGCGTATAAGTCCAATTATCAAACCGGCTTCGCGTAGCGTGTAAGTCCAATTTTCAAACCGGCTTCGCGTAGCTTATAAGTCCAATTATCAAACCGGCTTCGCGTAGCGTATAAGTCCAATTATCAAAATCTTCTTGCATATCATTTTGTATCTTGCCCCCTGCCTGTGGGCATGCCTGCGGGCACATCTTTGTTATCTTGCCTGTTTGTCTAAGTCTTCGGCCTTGTCAAAAATGGGTCGTCTCTGGGCTTTGACATTCACTCCCGTCACGTGTGACTTTCGAGTTCTGTCAAAGAGGGGCAACTGTAGACACCCCATTTTTGACCGACCTTAAGACTCAGATGTCACCGATTGAGCGCTCGGTGATGGTGCATATTGTACTCGTTCAGAAGTTTCAGAGTCTCGGCAGCGAGCCTTGCCTCCGGACTTCTGGGCTCTTTCGTGTCTTACCTCAGTTTGCGAACCAGGCTCCGTTTTCTCTGTTTTCTCTTCCCGAAGGGAGGGAAAGGTCTTGTAGATCATCTCTCAGTGGCCGTAGGCTACGTTTCATGGTCGTAGGCCATTTTTCCCGTTTGAAGCCCGGTTTTCGATTTTTCGGAGCCAACGACCGTATGCCTCAGTTCGGGACCGCCTAACTACCTCCGTTTGCTCCGATTTTCGGCACACATCTTATTTACTCCCTTTTGGGGGACACTGTGGCTCGAGAGACCAACTTCGTGGTCGAATGGCACCTCCGGTGTTTAACAGCCTATTTTCGGGGCCCCCGGGCCGCGCGTTTCGGTCCTCGAACCTCCGTTTTGTATCCGTTTTGGTTCATTTTTGGTGGAGACCTTATTTTTATTGTTAGGAAGCTTGTAGGAGGGTGGGAGGCCACCAATTTTTCTGAAAAGCCAGCTTTATTTCTTCATCGCTCTCCCTCGCCCGTTTTCCTCACTAAAAAGCTAATGTTGACCACCCTGGGGCCACTTTCTTTAGCCCTGAACCCCATATTTGTGTTGTACACACCTGGGAGGCCACCAATATGTATAGGCCAGCCAGTAATTGTCCTTGACCCTTTTGAACCCCTCTAAAAAGTTGGCTTTTCTCTCTCCTGGTTCACATTTTTTGGGTTTTGACCACATATTTGTGTTATGCACACATGGGAGGCCACCTTTTTGGGGTGGGAGGCCAGCAATTTTCATTAACCATTTTGACCCCTGGCCGGCCGGCCACCTGAACCTTTTGAACTTGGCCGGCCAGAATCCTCTCTCCAAGTGCCTTCCAACTGTACCCTCTGTTTTCCCCCAGATTTTGTATCCGGAGGCTGCCTTTTGGGGGGGAAATTTGAATTTAATTTTCCCCCCCTTTCCTTGGCCTCTCTCCCTCTTTAAAACCAGCACTCTCCTCCATTTCTAAGGGTTGACAAAAAACCAGCTGGGGCATTGATACATACACTCTCTATCTCTCTCATTTAACCCTCAAAACCCTAAGGTTCTTGCACCCTTTACACTACACCTCCAAGCCTACAACCTCCATACTCCATTCCAGCAACTTGAGGCTGTTTTTCAGAGCTTAGGAACACCATTTCTCGGACCAAAAGCTGCTGGAAGTTTGGACTACAAGGGTGAGCCTCATTTCTCTCTTTTTGTTCTATTTTGCATGCAATCTTAGCCTTTGTTGCTTACATTTTTGGGCTCCGACCTGAACTGTAAATAGTCATATTTTGAGTTCCTTTTCATATTTGATCAAGGACCTCTTGCTTTTTGAGGTCTCCTACTGCCACTTGCCTCTTTATCTCTCTTTTAGGCCTATTTTTGCATGGTATTTTAGTCTTATTTGTGAGCTGTTTTGGACTTGGTCATAAATGGTGAAATGTCTTTTTTTGATCCCCTCTTCAACTTTGTTTAAGGGCTCTCCTCTGTTTGAGGCCAGTTTCTACCACTTGTCTCTTTATCCCTCTTTTAGGCCTTTTTCTTGCATGATAGTTTAGCCCTATTTGTGATCATTTTCGTGGATTGATATAAACTATAAAGTGCCTTTCTTTGAGCCCCTCCTCAACTTTTTTGAAGGGCTCTATGCTATTTGGGGCCAGCTGCTATCCCTTGTCTCTAATCTCTCTTTTAGGGCCATTTTTGCATAATAGATTAGCCCTATTTGTGTTCACTTTTGAGATTTGTTATAAACTGGAAAAAGTCTCCTTTTGACATCATCTTCATGTTTGATTAAGGGCATTTTCCTTTTTGAGGTCATATGCTTCCTTGTATGCTTGATTGTCCCTTATTTTGAGCCTTACACCTAAGCTCTTGTTGCATGCTTGGTTTGGCCCTCTAGCCACTGAAATCCAGTGAATTTTCAGTGGCTAGCACACAGTCTTGAGCCTCCAAATCAGAGGGGGGTGACCCCCTCTCACCTTGACTTGTTTGGTGGTCATTTTTGGCCTTCCAAAGAGACCCTATCTTGCATGCTTTGAAGTCACTTTCCAGGGTCAATTTAATGAGTTCTAAGACTACCATATTTGATCTTCATAGTTGCTTATGCCATGCTAAGTGTCCACCTTGTATGTGCTTAATAATCCATTGCATGGCCCTCTAAAGGAGCTCATCATTTTTGCATGTATTGGTTGCATCTCCATGGTTATTTGGGCATATTTTCATATTTTTTATTCACTGATTTTTGCTGTTTTGGTAAGATTCCATGTGCATCCTATACTTGCCATATAACTCATGTTTGCTAGTCAAAGTTGCATGCTACTTTAGTTCATCTTGCTAGCATCTTTTGGCCATGCTTTGAACTGGAAATGTTCATATTTTGGGACTGCCTTGGCTTTGTCTTTAGACTTCATGATCAAATAATGCATGTTTTGTATAGCTATAAGTCATTCCAAGTGCCCAGTTTCGAGTTTCGGGGTTCATCTCATGCACCGGGTGTCCTTTTTCCATGTTTCGGGACCACTTTGCATCATATTTTAGTGCTGAAATTCACATGTTTGAATCCCATGTTTCATGCCTTGCCATGCCTTGTTAGAGTTGCACGTTGTGCCTTAGGTTCGGTGCTCAGTTTGCGTGCATGTGTGCACGCATTTCGATGGTCTCATTTTCATCTTATGGCTACTGATGTGAGTGTGGCTGAGAAGTTGAAACAAACTCAGATGTTCGACATCTTCCTCTTTTCCTTTTGCTTCGAAGTTTGGAACCTATATAGCTTCAGATGGGTTCTGGCTTTACTGCTCCCACATGACTCGGGTTGAACCCTGCGGTTTTTTGAAAGAACAAAATCTTCTTTTGCACAAATGTGGAGAACGACACGGCACTCTGAGCACAAGATAATTTTTTGAAATTAAGAAATGTGTTCTTAACTGGGTATTGAGCCTACGACTGAACACAGCGAAAAAGACTCAACAACGGAAAACAAAAGGTAAACAACCTGAACATAATGAGACACGCTTGGAAAGACTTAAGGCAAGAATCGAGACAAACAAAACAAAAGACACGACACACAGACGTGTTACAAAGACGAGAGACCTCTTAGTACGCGAGGAGCCAGTTTCTTCGGGTATTGTTTCCCACCCTTTCTCATTTGTGATTCTCACATCACTTGGCCCTCAGGCTCTGTTTTTGCTGAAAAAGCCCTTTTCCTCACTTTTTCTCTCAGCGCACATCTCTCTATTCTTTAATCTCTCATTTTTTATCCCTCCCCTGGGTGGTTGATGGATGAACAGGAAGCTGCGGGCTCATGCCCAACATAACCAGCTCGCGGCTATCTCCCCCGGTGACATCTATCGATGCGCCGGATGAGGGAATGGAGTATCTTGATCCATTCCAATTCGTGCTTCACACTCGGCTTGATACCTCGCTACTTGGAGGATGAGAGAGCTTTCAGCCCTTTGTTGTTAAATTCAGTTATGCCCTTTTCTGGCGGGTAGAGTGTCCTTTCTGGCAAGTAGAGTGCCCTTTTCTGGCAAGTATGTTGACAACGGGGAAAAGACAGAACACCTGACTTAACTTTGCCCTTAGTTCATTATTTTGACCATTTTTTGTTTTTGACGTTCTGTTAAAACAATTTTGACCAATCATGAGAGTTAGATTAACATGCTTGTTCGATTTTCTGATTTAAAATCATGCAAGTTAGATTATGAGCACTGAAAATTTTTCTTTTTGGGTCTAAGAAATGGTCCAGTTTTGAAAAAATGGAATAATTTTTCGAGAAAATTAGTCAACATCATTAAAAAATTCTCAAAACTGTTTTTACAAACGACCGCTGTTCAACAAGCACGGAACCTACTCTTGAGATGCACAACCTCAGATCCGAAGGAAAATTGCCCCTTGCTTGGAGGACATTGCATGGCAACGGAACGTTGCCCTTTGTTTGAACGGCACCACGGCGCATTGAATGGCAACGGAAAGTTGCCCCTTGTTTGAATGGCACCGCAGCGCATTGTAGCCAATCCTCAGAGTGACGATCACAACCGAACTCCCGGATACAAAAAAGACAAAGATGACCAGAACCATCACATGGACATAGTTGAGTTTGAAGTGTTTTACAGCTGGACTTCAGAATGAAGTTGCCTACGTATCCCAAAGATGGGAATCAAGCCTTACGTAGTTCGGGGTTAAGGTACACTCGGATATTTAACCTCTCCTTTTGCGCTCTAACTTTTGCCAAGGCCGCCCTTCCGGGTTTTCAACCTTGCGAGCTATGTTCTTATTTTCTTTTCAATTCTTTTTCATTTCTTTTCTACTTTGCTCATTCTTTTTCAGAATTTTTCATTTCTTTTTCTTCATTTCTTTTTTTTGTTCTTTTTCTTACTTTAACTTTTGCCTGGGTTGCCCTTCCGGGTTTTCGGCCCAGCGAGCCTCTCAAGGGTAAAAGTGTAGCTTGGTCCATGTCAAATGGTTCTGAGATCTCGAATCTGTCTGAATCCAAGAGAGTGGCTGCTGTTCGCTGACGATGCAGGAGTCCATCCCGTGGAGGCTGAATTTGCCCCTAGTGTTGTAGATCGGAACTCAGTTTTTCTTTAGCAATACTTTCTTCTTTCTTCCCCTCTAGGATTTGGCATTCTTGCCGATCTTTGTTAGCTTGAGAAACATCCCAATTTTTTTGACTCTTCGAGCACATATGACAGTTTTGCCCCTAGTTTGAGGGTTTTTGATCTAGCTTCGCAAGCTTCCTTTGAAAATACTTGATCTTCTTGATCTGACTTTTCTTGCCCTTAGTTCGAGGGCTACTTCGAATCTGGCCACGCAGGCCTCACATTATGGTTGACCTTTGAACTTTCTGAGTCCAAGTTCGAGGTTTGAAAGCAAGGGGTCGAGTCTCGAGGCTGAGAGCGATCTTAGGCTACACAATCTCAAGAGCGATTCCACACAGGTCTTCGCAGGACCGCTCAAAACATTTTTTGAAATCTTTTAAGAAAGCGACTAGTCGCTTGCTCTGAAGACAATGTAGAACCAATCTGGATCAAGCCAGGATCCTTCTCAGTACTCACATTAACAAGCATGATCTCATTCATTAAGGGCTTAGCACGCCTCTCTTTCTCTCAGTTGATCAAATTTTTACAAATCCCGAGGAATTCCTTCCTCTTTGTTTTCACCACAGTGTTAGAAAAAAGTTTTAAAAACTTAGGTCAATGCAATGAGTTCAAGGCACAGAAAAGACAAAGTTCTGGTCAAATACTGCCATCTCAATCAGAACTTCTGGCACAACTGGCACACGGCAGAAGCAAATACAAGAGCGTGAAAATTACCGCTGTTACATTCAAATTTGTTGGTGTAACTGGCTTCAAGCAGGAACAGACTCAAAGCAAAACGAAAGACAAACACAAAACAAAATGGTGATGCTCGAGGTAACACCCCTGGAATCACCCGACCTTTGTACAACAGGACTGACTCGATATAACAAGACAGACCCTTAATCAAGAAGACTGACTCGAGACAATGAGACAGACTCAAAATAAAACTACAGAACTGACACAACACCCAAGTCAGAAACTACAAAACTAGCATTCGCAAATGCTCAAAATAGTGCGTGCCATACGCCACATCCAAGGTAAACCGCGCACCGCCCGTAGGTGGTCGAACCCCTGATCACATACTTGCATTATCCTCGAAATCCACCAACCCAGTGGTGACAGACTTTGTCGAGCTTGGAGGGAGGATGACTTCATTGTCAATCAAATCTTGCACTTCGTGGCAAAGACGGAAGCAGTTGTCGGTGCTGTGACCAGTTTGCTGGTGGTACGCGCAGTACTGGGTACCATCATGCTTAGCTGGAAGGGGACTCGGGAGAGGCCGAGGCCGAGGCTCGAGGGCTTTGAGATGCCCTTTTTCGACGAGGATTTGAAGGGCCTTAGACAAAGGTGTGTAGAGGGCATGGAAAACCCTGCGACCCCGGAGCGGATATTTCGAAGTCTATGAGTTTTTGCTGGACACACTCGAAAAAGGATTCGCAGGTGCTGCCTTGGCTCTCTGATCTTTTCCAGGTATAGGGTTAGAATTGGAAGGAACTGTTCTGGTACGACGATCCCCATCTCGATTTTCCCCCTGGCTTGAACTGCTCTCGTCTTTAGTGGGGAAGATGTCATCCACAGTCTTAGACACAACTGCGAGTACTTGTTGCTTATTCAACCTTCTGGCTTTCAGAGCCTCAACAGCTTGCTGGAGTTGTTCATAGGGATCAGCGTCCATCTTCATCTTGTTCTTTCCACTAGCCTCAACTTGGTAGAAGGTTTGGGTTGCTTGACCAGTACGAAGTCCGGCTGTTGTTGACATATCATTGCCAGAGCTTGAGACAGCTTCAGGTTGGCTGAGCTCAATTACAATTCGCCCTAGTAGCGGGGGCTCCCGCGGTATGAAATTCCCAGCATACGATGCATTTGGTGACGAAACCAACATTCCGCAGGCTAGATCCGCCACAGATCTTTGAAGGTCACCAATCATTCCCATCAACTCGAATGTGGTGGGCTCACGGGTTTGAAATAACTGGGGTTCCCAGATCGGATGTGCGGTAGGTGACCTGGGTAGGTGTGGCACTTCAACATCGGTATCACCCTACAATGTGATTCCTTGGTCTGATGCGACTGCCATAATAACAATTTCTTTTGAATTTTACATCATCACGAGTTTTGTTGAACTGAACAGAGGTGATGTGACTGGTGACTGACGGATCAGATGGACTGGACTGGTGACTGATGGATCTGATAGACCGGACAGGTGACTGACGGATCTGATGGACCGGACAGGTGACTGACGAATCTGATGGACCGGACAGGTGACTGACGAATCTGATGGACTGGTGGGCCTCGACTGGCCTCTTTCTGCCCTACCTCAGCGAAGGAGAACACTGGTTGCTCTGAACTGAATCTCTGATCCCCCCCCCTTTTAAGAGAAAACAGGCAGCATCTCAGCCCAATTTTACCAGAACAGATGTAAACAAAGCTGAATAACTGTATTCGACCACTGATCATTATTCTCAAATCACTGCCCAAAACTGAATCTGATACCCGCAGATAACTGATTCCGAAAATACTGAACTGGTGCCCGCAGGCCCTTGATACCCAGAAACACTGAACTGGTGCCCGCAGGCCTGATGCCCAAACTTGCAAACTGATACATGCATTCGTATAGAGACGCACTCTAAAAGCACATAACAAACAAGTGAGAGCCAAAACACCCCTATGTTGGGGTAAGGTTTCCCTGTCCTATTTTGTCAGGAGCTAGGGTTTCACTACGCACGCAGCGGTTTCAAACAACCTATAAACGGGTAAGCAACCTGCCCTAGTTTGGAGTGGTCACTATGGATTCCGAATATGCACTAGGTCGAATGGTCAAAAAGGGTGCCCCGATAAAACTGGAGTTTGTGTTCCCATACTGGCAGAGCCCGTAACTGGTAAGCCTTATGGTACGCAGCCTCTGGCAAACCGCTCAAGAATAGCAGATGGCAAACATGATGTCCTAGGCGCACCAATGCAAATGTAATGCAAAGAAACACATAAGTGTAGTCAAAACAAGATATCATGAGTTCGAGTCAAGTTCTCTAAATCCCCAGCGGAGTCGCCAAAAACTGTAAACGTCCCCGAACGCCCCAGGAGGATGAGTCCCGTTCTATTCATTTGGGCTCACTACATGTTCGGACTCTCAAATTGTCACGGTTCTCAATCTGAACCAAAGAGTCTAAATCCGGCAAATCGTTTTAAGAAAATAGATTTTTTAGAAAGAAGTGCCAAACATGGACTACTTTGCCAGATACAGAGTCGCCACCTAAATATTTTATTTTGGGGGAAATTTAGGAAACCCTGACTCGTTACCTAAGGCCACGTGTCCGTCATCACCAAAGTTTCCTCGGCTCGGGAACTTGGGTACGATTGGGGAAGGTCACTTTGTGAGCACCCCTGCTCGCCCGATCAAAGATCGGCCTCTACTAACCATGATATCTATTTTTGAAAACATTATGCGTCCTTATTCCGGTTATTAGCCTAGATTTACTATGTGATGTGCACAGCATACAAGTACAAACTGGATCGCCTGAATTGGAACAAAACATTTCATGTTTGTTTATTTGAAAATGGTTTGACGGTGCTACCCGCAAGTAGGCTAAGACGTGGATTTGCCACCCTCGGATGGGCTTAGAAAACATGATTTTGCCACTATCTAGTGGGCTTAAAACTCATGGTCAACGAATTGTTCCAATTCAAATAACCCAGCCTTCACCCACAGGCATTCAGGCAGTTATATCATATAAGCATATAGCCTTATGGTAAGCATGCTATCATGGCAGTCACTCACACGCATGCAAGGATGCTAAAGCATAAAACTTACCAAGTAACCCAGCCTTCACCCACAGGCATTCAGGCAGTTATATCATATAAGCATATAGCCTTATGGTAAGCATGCTATCATGGCAGTCACTCACACGCATGCAAGGATGCTAAAGCATAAAACTTACCAAGTACTCCAAGCCAAAACAGAAGCTAATTAGAAATCCATGCATGATCCTAACTATACAGAAATGCCTAATGCAACACATGCAAAAATGCAACTATAGAAGGCTCGGCTATTCTAAAGATGGCATGCGAAATGCTACAACTAACAAGTATTCAACTTGGAATTGACATATAATGCAGTTAGTATGATGCGCCGAGCCCGGTGCATGCAAAACAGATAAATGAATGCAAACATGCTATCATACTGTATGCTAATTGAAACATGCCCTAATCTAACCATCATAAGCGGGTAAATAAAAGGGAGAAAGACGTGGGGTTGGAAGACATACATCACACACACGCACACTTATTACAGTTGTGCCCTCGCTCGGAGGGCCCGAATAAATAATACAGTCCCAAATAAATAATTACAGTCCAAATAAATACAAAACCCTAATTAATTAACAAATTAATCTAGGAAAGTAGTAAATTGGCACGCAAATCCATGGACTGCCTCAGCTCTGTTCCGAATGATGGATGATGCATGCCTGAGTTGCCTTGCGTGAAAATTCACTGCGATGCCCCGGTTTACCTCTGTTTGTAATTGTTCTCGAGATGCGTGCCAAGCTCCGGAAGGCTATCAATTTTTGATTTGCTACAACAGAGAGCAACAAATGGGCATGGCAAAGTATTTTCATATATGTATGCATGACTACTCTTCAGGGAGTGTAGTCCTCGATCCTCGTGCCACCAATCACGCATCTTGATGCATGATGGCCGAAGGGTCGATTTGCACGACTCAATATGAAATGAATGCACATATGGACACAACAAGGCCTAAACTCCATCATGGTTACTCCGGAGTGTCGGTGACTGGGAATTGAGACACGTTTTGTCACTCGAAGTACGAAACGTCCCTCGTTTCCCGTGGTTGGGCTAACTCCTATCCCAAACACCATGCAATATGCATGATATGCATGAATGCAACCCTAACATGCAACCTAGCATACACAATGCTATGAAATGGCATACACAATGCACGATGTAACGGGGCATACACAATGCTCTAACATACAACCTAGCATACACAATGCTATGAAATGAAATGGCATACACCATGCACGATGGACTTACACCAACATAAGTGGATCTCAGCCACACTCACATCAGTAGTCATTAGGTGAGAATGGGACTATCGAAATGCATGCACACATGCACGCAAATCGAGGACCGATCCTAGGCATAACATGCAACTCTAACAAGGCATGGCAAGGGATGCAAGATGGCATACAAACTCACAAATTCCAGCACTGAAATATGATGCTAAACAGTCCCGAATAATGGAAAAAAGGCACCCGGTGCATGAGATGAACCCCGAAACTCGAAACTGGGCACATGGAATGACTTATAGCTATACAAAGTATGCATTATTTGATCATGAATTCTAAAGACAGAGCCAAGGCAGTCCCAAAATATGAACATTTCCAGTTCAAAGCATGGCCAAAAGATGCTAGCATGGTGGACAAAATAGCATGCAATCTTGACTAGCAATCATGGTTTACATGGCAAGTATATGAAGCAAATGTAATCTCACCAAACCAGCAAAAAATCTGTGAATAAATCATGTGAAAATAGGCCCAAATAACCACTGATATGCAACCATGGTATGCAAAAATAATGAGGTACTTTGGAGGGCCATGCAAGGAGTTATTAAGCACATGCAAGGTAGACATTTAGCATGGAATAAACAACTATGAAAATCAAATATGATAGTCCTAAAACTCGCCAAATTGACCCTGGAAAGTGACTTCGAAGCATGCAAGGTTGGGTCTCTTTGGAAGGCCAAAAAGGCCACCAAGCAAGAGAAGGAGAGAGGGGGTCACCCTCCTCTAATCTTGGCTCTCAAAATAGTGTTCTAGCCACTAAAAATCCACTAGATTTTAGTGGCTAGAAGGCCAAACAAAGCATGCAATTGGGGCTTAGGTGTAAGGCTCAAAACAAGGGGCAATCAAGCATACAAGGAAGAATGTGACCTCAAATAAAATATTTCCCTTGATAAAACATGAAGATGATGTCAAAAGGAGACTTTTTCCAGTTTATAAGAAATCTCAAAAGTGAACACAAATAGGTCTAATCTATTATGCAAAAATGGCCCTAAAAGAGAGATTAGAGACAAGGGACATCATCTGGCCCAAAATAGCAAAGATCCCTTCAACAAAGTTGAAGAGGGGCTCAAAATGAAGCACTTTACTGTTTACATCAAGTCTCGAAAATGAACAAAAGTGAGGCTAAATCAGCATGCAAGAAAAAGGCCTAAAAGAGGGATAAAGAGGCAAGTGGTAGCAGCTGACCTCAAACAGAGGAGAGCCCTTCAACAAAGTTGAAGAGGAGCTCAAAAAAAAAAACATTTCACAGTTTATGACCAAGTCCAAAACAGCTCACAAATAAGCCTAAAATATCATGCAAAAATATGCCTAAAAGAGAGTTTAAACACAAAGGGGGAGGAGGAGACCTCAAACAGAGAAAGACCCTTGATCAAACATGGAGAAGAACTCGAAATATGACTATTTCCAGTTTGGGTCGGAGCCCAAAAATGCAAGAAACAAAGGCTAAGAAAGCATGCAAAATAGAGCTAAAAGAGAGGGAAAAGAGACTTACCCCTGTAGCCTAAGTCTTCAACAACTTTTGGTCCAAGAAATGGTGCTCCTAGCCTCTGGAAATCAGCTTCAAAGGGCTGGAATGGAGGGTGGAGGTGTGGTGCTATGAGTGGTAGTGTAAAGGGGGCAAGAACCCTAGGGTTTGAAAGGTTTGGAAGAGAGAGAGAGGGAGAGTTGTATGCAAGGCTCAAAACAATTTTTGTAACCCTCGAACATGAAGGAGGGGTGCTGGTTATATAGAGGAGGAGAGTGGAGGAATGGGGGGAAAATCAAATTCAAATTTCCCCCCCAAAAGGCAGCCCGCCGGATACAAAATCTGGGGGAAAACAAAGGGTACAGCTGGAAGGCACTTGGAGAGAGGATTCTGGCCGGCCAGGTTCAAAAGGTTTAGGTGGCCGGCCGGCCACCCCCCTGGCCGGCCGGCCAGGGGTCAAAAGGGTCAATGAAAATTGCTGGCCTCCCACCCCAAAAAGGTGGCCTCCCATGTGTGCAAAACACAAATATGTGGTCAAAACCCAGAAAATGTGAACCAGGAGAGAGAAAAGCCAACTTTTTAGAGGGGTTCAAAAGGGTCAAGGACAATTACTGGCCGGCCTATACATATTGGTGGCCTCCCAGGTGTGTACAACACAAATATGGGGTTTAGGGCAAAAGAAAGTGGCCCGGGGTGGTCAACATTAGCTTTTTAGTGAGGAAAACGGGCGATGGAGAGCGATGAAGAAATAAAGCTAGCTTTTCAGAACAATTGTTGCCCTCCCACCCTCCTACAAGCTTCCTAACAATGAAAATAAGGTCTCCACCAAAAATGAACCAAAACGGATGCAAAGTGAAGGTTCGGGGACCGAAACACGCGGCCTAGGGGCCCCGAAAACCGGCTGTTAAGCACCGGAGGTGGCGTTCGACCATGAAGTTGGTCTCTCAGGCCACAGTGTTCCTCAAAAGGGACAAAACAAGGTGTGTGCCAAAAATCGGAGCAAACGGAGGTGGTTAGGCGGTCCCGAACCGAGGTACACGGCCGTCGGCTCCGAAAAATGGGAAATCGGGCTCCAAATGAGAAAAATGGCCTACGACCACTGAGAGATGATCTACGAGACCTCTCTCTCCCTTCGGGAAGAGAAAAAAGAGAAAACAGAGCCTGGTTCACAAACCGAGATAAGGCACGAAAGAGTCCGAAAGTCCGGAGGCAAGGCTCGCAGCCGAGACTCTGAAACTTCTGAACGAGCACGATATGCAATATCACCGAGCGCTCAACTGGTGATGTCTAAGTCTTAAGGTCGGTCAAAAATGGGGTGTCTACAGTTGGTCAATTATCTTCGAAAGTGATTAAGGATCAGCTAGTAGAAGCAATCGGTGGTCATACGGAGCGTGTCGAAGAAGACGTGATGAAACTTCTTTGTCTTTATATTTGCACAAAGTTATTTTTTGCAACTAGCAGCGAGCATATAGGGTGGGCGTTTGTCCGTGTGATTGAAAAGTTGGAAACATTGAGACTGTACAATGGACTACGACAATCCGGAACACGCTGGTTGGTTCACCATATGAGATGCACAACAGGCCGAAAAGAGTAAATAGTTGTGTTGTGGCATTGCTAGTACGTACCTCATTTTGTATCCTAGTTTGCAGTGTGGAACACATACGATGTTGTACATTTTTCACGGCTTCACTTAATGATTTGTGTTTTACTGTGTTTGCAGTTTCTCATATGTGAACATTCGACCATTGTGACCCCGGAAAGGCCTAATGTGATGCCCAGATTTTGTCGATGGAACATTGGCACACTTGTTTTGAAGTTAAAAGGGATAAACTTCTGAGCTGAAGGTTGTATTCAGGTATGCCAAAAAAACAGATCCGAAAACATTGTTTGGTTTTTATATATGGTTTGTAATGTGTAATGTTTGGGGTTTTTTGCAGGTGAACTGCAGTAAACTTGTCGGGACGATTAAAGAGTATCATTATGTGAAACTTGCGGAGATTGATAACGAGCCAACTGAATCTGATAAAAATGTGTTGTATGTGGATCTAGATACTGTGGGGGATGGACGAGAGACTGATGTCCATATGACTGATGTGGTCGTTACGGAGCCTAGCTTCAATTGTTGGCAGCCTTGTTCAGCAAATGGTGGTCACATCAAGCTAGAAGGATTGTGTGAGCCCGAGATTGAAAATGACGAGACACCGAATAGTATGGAAAAAGTGGCCGAGAAGATGTTAGCATCCGCAAAATTATGCCCAGTATTTTTCCCGGATCTTCTAGAACTGTCAAGAACATCGGATGGTGACGCCATTCGTACCCAACCAACGGGTATAAAAGATGAGTTGGCAAAGCTAAAAATGAGAATTAGTGAATTGGAGAGGGAAATTGGAACAAAGTCTGCACGGGTACGTGAATTAGAAGATTGTGTAGAATCGATAGAGAAAATGCTTAGGGCGCAGGCTGCTAATATGCTTACAGGATTTGACAGTGTCATCATGGGGAAAGATGCTGAGATTGCACAACTCAGTAAGCTGGTCCATCAGTTGGAGGAGAAAGTAACCAATTTAGAAGATAGTTTTAATAAGCGTGAGGTGCACGTGGTGACGCAATCTATGGCGAATGATGAATGTAAGCAGCAAACACCTGCCAACATCCAGTCGTGGGAAATGAATGGATTGGGCAAGGTGATGAGTGGCGAAGTTGTGCAGCAATCATCTTCAACTGCAAGACGAATAGAAAACGTCCCCATTACAACTTCAGATTTGCTAAAGGCATTGATTGGGCTGATGAAGTGAGTGTTGACTATGCCGATGGATATGTGTGTTTGAATGTTGCAGGCGTGGATGGTTCTAGCAAACCTTTCTTTGTCCAGTCAGGTTCAGTTGTGTCTACTGGTGTTGGTGGTGGGTCAGTGGTGTAGAAGGTAGCTGTCATGAAAATAACTTCAAACCAAGTTCTGTGCCGAAAATGACGTCAATGGTAAGACGTGTGAAAAACAAGCCAAGGAGTGAATATAGGCTATGTGACTACGAGTATCCCCTCATAGTTGGGTGGGCCAAACTGAGCAACAAATTTAGGATTTGTAAGGGCACTCATTGATAAAACTCTGGGTAAATAAACAACTAGTCTCTCTATTTTGAATAAAATTTCATTTTAGTTATCTTAGTTTCAATTTAAATAATTTGGTCCTTACGCTTTCAATTTTGTTCCAATGTGATCTCCCCATCAGTGTTGTTAGCATTTTGAACAGAAAAAACATCACTTGCAAAAGTAAAAAGATCAAAATGAAATTCAAAACAAATTACAGAGACCATTGATATAATGAATATATTACACTAGTGGTCATTATAATTTTATTTCATTTCTCTTTGGTCTCTATAATTTTACATATGATCTTTTTTTCATTCCAAATTTTAATGGTACACAATGAAGGAATTACATTACAATAAGACATTTGTCTTTTGCAATGTGTCTTTCAACAAGACATTCTTAAAAAGAGTTCTAACATGTACGAATTATAATATTTCATGGTGTTAATACTATTTAGGAGTTATTTTATATTATTGAATTGGACTTCATGTCCAACAGAATAAATAGTTCAACATTTGATTAAGAAAGTAAAAGTTAATTCTCAATATTTGGAGTAACTCAATTTCATAAAAATATGGATAAAACAAATTGGATTGAACTAGACTCCGAATTAAATTCATAAATAATGAAAATAATCCCAAATATATAAACGTATCATTTCTTCAAATTTTTTTTTTCACACAATGATATATAATACTAATAATGAGTAATTATTATATAATTTTAAAATTATGGAGGTTGCAAATAAGGCGGTGATATCAAACACACAAAGTTAATATAAAAAAAATCCATTTTATTAATTTTTGGATAAATTACAATGGTAGTCGGTATATTTTGATTCTTGTGTCATTTTGGTCACAGTAATTTTAATTAGCGCGCTTTCGACCATGAATTTTTGACTTTGTTTCAATTTGGTCCAATTATTTATAACTCTCAGATATTTTTTTTATGAAAAATATGCATATAAATGTCATGTGCCATATTTTTAAAGGCAAAATTATAAATTTATCAAACTTAGTAAATTAACCTCAACCAATTTTGTGATAAATTTTCTTAAAAAACACTAATGATATTATCATTGAACCAAATTGATGCAAAATTTAAAATTAAGGGTCAAAATTGAGTCAATTAAAAATATAGAGATCAAAATAATATAGAGTAATATATAGCGACTTTTGATGTAATTTATCCTTAATTTTTTAAGAATTGATTGTTGACTTTATTTCTTGGGGGATGCACCAATAAATCCCAAATCTCCGTCTTTTGATCTAGTTGATCCTATTTTATATCTTGTAAACCAATAGGTCCCAATCCAATGTAAATGACCAAATTATATGTGTGACCCCGTGTGTGGTAGCTTATAGTAAAGGTACATGTGGATTTTCCCAATGTGGAATTTACTTCTATGCCCAAAAACATTAATGTAATGTTTTGTTGCTTTCCGTCCAACCCATTTGAATGGAAAAGTTGTAGATGGTAATGACTGTAATTTCTAATGTTAATGGCGTAATGTTGGCAAGTTTGTGATTCATTGGTAATATGCAACGTTGAATCAGTGTGGAGTGGTATTGTAAAGTACCAATTTGTTTTCGTCGTAAATCCTAGGAAATACGGATCCCCTTCTTTGGTAATAAGTTTACGTCGAAGGGTTGGAGAAGCTGGGCTGTTGTCGTGTTGTCGTACATCGGCCAAAAAAAACCTTTATTCGTCGACGGCGGTGATTGTGTTTGTTACAAATGGCGATAGGTATGTTGTTAATTTGTTTGTATCAGCCACTGATTACGTTTTGTTGTTTCCGGTTGATGTTTAAGAGTAGTTTGGTGTTTGAGATATCTTATTAACAATATTTTAGAGTGAAATTTGTGTCGCGTTGTTAGTCCGCGTCAATGGTAGAGGTGGGTTTTGTGAACTGCATGATCGATACATGTTTTAATGTGGAGGGTTGTTCGTTTGTCTATATGAACCACTGATTATGTTTTTGTTGTTTCTGGTTGATGTTTGATAGTAGTTTGATGTGTGTGATATCTTATTAACAGCATGCTGTCATGGAATTTGTGTCGTGTTGTTAGTCCACGTCAATGGTGTTTGAAATTTGTGGGTTTATTATATAATGTGGTGTGGTTGGGGTGTTTAATTGTAATGTGTATGGTACAATGTGTTGGGGTGGTTGGTATCATGACATAATTGGGGGTGGGAAGATTATTGCTCTGTTGTGTTTTGTTATTAACTTTCACAAAGTACGAATGCTGTCAGGAAATAATGGAGAGATAAGGTCTAATTGTAGGAGGGTTAATTAATTTGTTCTTTTGATATCATGGGAGCACAACTTACAAGAGAATATATTATTTGTTTGGAATTTTCAAGTGCTTTCTTCTTCTTCTTTTTTTCTAACATTTTTGTTTTGTTTTATTTTGTTTTGTTTTTTTGTTTTTTCCTTTTCTTTTAGAAAAATGTCGTGCAAGAATTGTATTAAACAATTGATCTATGGAATCAAGAATAAAAAATAATCTCATCACCAGTAAAGATGGAAGTTTGTTACTTTTATTCGTTTGTCTTTGTCATACTTCAGTAGTTTAATGGTCAACTCTATGTTCCAACTAATGAAATGATAGGAATTTAAATGGTTATTGAAATGAATGGAAATGAAGAATGCACCAAGGAATCAAGAAATACAATTATGATTACTCTATGTAAGAGCAAGCATGCAGTAGTCTTTTTGCACTGCTAAATCCTGACCTTTCGCGACGGTATCAAACATCGCAAAAAGTCCACGTGTCTTTGCAAAAGACTTTTTGCGACAGAGTAGCGACGGGAAATGAGGGGTGGCAAAAGGGGCGTGACAAAAGGTATTTATGATAGTTACAAACCGTCGTTTTCTTGTAGCAATGGTAAATGAATGGTTTTTGCGAAGGTTTAACTTGACACATAAAAGCGTAGAAAATATCCCTTTTAGCAACGGTTTAGGATATCGTCACCAAAATCTTTCTTAGAGATGGTAGTTGACTTCGCAAAAAGTATTATTAGCGACGATCTTAAGTGTCACAAAAAATAAAGAATTAAATCAATAATTTATTCACGACAGTTTAAACCGTCGCTAAAGATGGCACTAATATGTATATGCGACAAGTTAGCCCGTCGCAAATAAAATGTAAGGAAATGATGATCACATTAGCGATGGTTTATTACTATTGCAAATTTTTTTTTCATAAAATAAATATATATTTTATTAATTCATTCCATTTACAAATTATTAACATTTTCTAAAATAAAATACATTCACATCCACATCGACACATATCCACATTCACGTTCACGTTCACATTCACATTCACATTCACAAAATCATATACTACTACTACTACTACTACTACTACTACTACTGCTGCTGCTGCTAATAATAATAATAATAATAATAATAATAATAATATATGTACCTTGTAACAATATAGTGTCAACCAAACTTTCTTTACAAAAATATATAAAATATCATCCAATAATACTAATAATTTTTTATAATTCAAGGACTTAAAATTTGTATCTAAAACAAAACCAAAGTATCGACAATATAAATAAAAAAACATATATTAATAGCTAGTTTTAGTATCAATAGTAAGCTCCAATATAGATATACGAATATATCATCACATACTCAAAAGAGTAGTATCTACAAAAAGAAACATAAAAAAATAATTATTTACAATATCAATTAATTTCAAGCTTACAAAAATTGTAAAACAATTGATATTTATTTCCAAAAATTATTTAATAAATAAAATTGTAACGTATACATGAATCATGTGCCACACATTATATCTTCTAACAGCTTCTCCAACTTTTCTTAGACCTTGAGATGGTGTTTCCAAATGAGCATTCAACTTTTTCACTTTAAGACAAAGACTTTGCAATCTTCAGACCCAATTGGAACTCCATCAATTTCACACAATGGATTGTCACTAATAAGAAATCTCTCAACCAATTGGACTATTGGTTTCAAGTCTCGTCTTTTCCTACAAGTCATTTGTGCCTAGTTAGTCGTGTGTGTCAAGTTTCGTTAACATTCGATTCCATTTGACCATTTTAGTGAGTCAAACATTCAAAAAAAGTGTTTTTAAAGGATAAGTTTTCACAAATGAAAATTAGGCTCTAGATTCAAAATTGGGAATCAGTTTTGAGTCATGTCTTTTCCTATAAGTCATTTGTGCCTAGTTAGTCGTGTGTGTCAAGTTTAGTTGACATCTGACGCCATTTGACCATTTTAGTGAGTTAACCGCTCGGAAAAAGAGTTTTTAATAACAACTTTTCACAAATGAAAATTAGGCTCTAGATTCAAAATCGGGAATCAGTTTCGAGTCCCGTTTTTTTCCTACAAGTCATTTGTGCTTAGTTAGTTGTGTGTGTCAAGTTTCATTGACATTCGACTCATTTGACCGTTTTAGTGTGTCAACTTGTTTGAAAAACAGTTTCTAAAAAACAAGTTTTCACGAACAAAAATTATGCTCCAAATTCAAAATCAGGAATTGATTTCAAGTCTCGTCTTTTCCTACAAGTCATTTGTGCCCAATTAGTCGTGTGTGTCATGTTTGGTTGATATCTAGCACCGTTTGACCATTTTAGTGTGTCAACCAGTTCTGAAAAAAGTTTCTAAAGGACAAATTTTCATAAACGACAAGTTTTCAAAGTGTTTGAAAGTTTGACCTCATCATTTGGTGGTGGTAGTGTATGTGGATTCTCATTGGCCTCACAATCCCTGGGTTCACAATGGCCACTTGATGCATCCGGTACCTATGATATTCATGGTATAATTTGTTAATCGTATTTATATTCATGCATCATGATACCTATCCATTAAAATGAATTGAGTCTCAACAGAAATTAAGGCATGAGTTACTAATAAGTGCAAAAAAAACATTACCAAATATCATGCAACCATATAATAGTCAATGGACATAAGGTTCAAATAAAATCGTCAGCAATCATGCTTCACTCATGCTTTTATAAACCATCTCATGTATTATGGTCTCCTTTTTTTAGGTTATGAAACCTAAGGCTTATAAACCAAATATTAGATCTTTTTTCCAATTACTACTCCTTTTGAGGTGTTAAATAATGTGAATTGATTGATGTGTTATTTAGGCCAGCTTTGCTATTATTTACTTTATAAATTACTTTATATTATGGAGAATGAAACACATATCATATTAGGAATTTAATTTTTTTTTCATGTTAATGAGAATTTGTGTATAAAGTAAACTAGCATAAGTGTTTATATATATATATACATATATATATTTTTAATCGATAAGATTAAGTCTCCAACTTTAGACTCCATGAGTCATGTCTGCCCATTTTTAATTGCTAAATGACTCTTACACCTTTAAAATCGTTAGTGTTGTTCTAATTAGTCACTCAGGTCTATACTCTTATATAAAAAGTTACGAATCAAAACATTAAGAAGTGAATTCCTAATTAAAAATTTCATTCTACACGCTTTTTTATGAAAATCATCAAACTTTCTTTTTTTTTTTTGATCGGCAAAAGAGAGAAACTTTATTGATGAACCAAGAGAATATTACATCAATAAAGAAAAGGGAAGGGTGCAAAAAGTATCATAACGAAACAAATCAATCCCAACTAAGTTGGCATCGATAAGTCCGCACCAAGGTTC
Organism: Camellia sinensis; assembly: GCF_055761805.1. NCBI lineage: Eukaryota > Viridiplantae > Streptophyta > Magnoliopsida > Ericales > Theaceae > Camellia > Camellia sinensis. The sequence goes on along the minus strand of NC_138974.1, from coordinate 7,699,022 downwards.
TAAATATCGGTCGGTACATGCCGTACTGGCCGATTCGTACCGGAAAATGGGAGGACCGAGTCAGATACTCACCGGTATACTGGTGAGAATGAATTTCCCATCCGTAGCGGCTGATTCCTGATACGTATCGGCCTGAATCTGATACGTAAGCGATTTGTTTCCGATACAATCCGATACAGTTAATGCTCTGTTGAAGGTTTGTTCTCTCATGCTCTGTTTGTATATGTGAATGTGATGCTCTGTTTTTTTATTTTGGCTGAAGAAGTCATATATATATGATGCTCTGTTTTTTTACAAAGGGGATACATATAAGAAGTATAGAGAGAAAGCAGAGGAGGCTGATGCTGAGGTTGCTTTGGCAGCTGGGAATGAAGGCAGCGAGATTCAAATGAGGGGAAAAGGAGTTGAAGGTGAAGAGGAAAGGCAAAGAAAATGAAAGAATGAAACTGGTTTGCAGGTTAAAAAGGTAAGAGAGCAAAGCCAAAGAAAATGTAACTGCTTTGCTTTTTTAGGCAGTATATGATTTCATTAAGCGTGTAAGTTGCTTCCCTGTTTTAGAAAATAAATAAATAAATAAAGTAATTGTATATATAAATAATTAGATGCAAATAATTAGATTATTGTATATATAATAAATAATTAGATACAAATAATTATTTAGGCAGTATATCATTTCATTCCAAACTGATTGCCTTTTATGTTATTGTATATATAAATAATTAGATACAAATAAATAAATAAATTATATCTATATACTGTATATTAAGGAAATTGAGCCATTTTCTACAGTGATTTAACTGTTCATGGAATGGCTCTTATTTTCCACCTTTCCATTTTCTACCGAGAAAGTTATTTTCATGTCCCTCTTTCTCTTATTAATTTGTTGTGCATGTGGAAGTATTTCATTGTTGAAAATAAGTAAAAAAATATTTCCACATCAATTTTATATTAAAAGTTTAACACATATGCCAAATAAAAGGTTGAGACTAAAATAAATACATATCATTTAGTTGAAAACGAGTCAAAAAAGTGCCTCTACATATCAAAATTTTGATTAAAATGTGATAAATTAAGGCTAAAAGAGTAAAAAAAAAATGCATAAAATTGAGTTTTAGATGGATTGCTAATGATTATTGAAATTTCATAGCCGCGACGCCCGATATCCGATACGTACTGGTCGATACTACCGATACCGATACTCTGCGATTGATGCCGTTATGTTACCCGATACCGCGATTTAGAACTATGGTCCGAACAATCATATACTAGCACACCATCAAGAGTTATTAAGTACAAACAAAGGTAGAAGCTAAACAACAAACAACAAAAATAGAATACAACACAAAGTAAAACAAAGCAAAAACAAAAAAACAAAAAACAAAAGCAAATAGTAGCAGCAGCCATCCTAAAGAAGCTTTTCCGCTCACAGCTCCACCTCTAGTCATCACCTAACATATACACCTCTTCACCTGCTGGAAGTTCTGCATAATGTCATTGATAGAATAGAAACAGTCTACATCATGAGCTTTCATCCAAATTGTCATCCTAACTTTGATAAGATCACTAAGAGCATCTCCAATGCATTGCTATAACAGTTGCTAAAGTCATAATATGGCAGCTTGAGCAAAAAACAGCTTCTCCAATGGCATGCTATAACAACTGCCAAATTTGGCAATTGCCAAATCAAGTGCCAAATTTGGCAGCTACTTTGGTAGCTGCCAAATATGCCAATTCACCCAAAATTAACTGTTTTCTCTCTTCCCTCCTTCCCTCTTTCCCTTTCGGTTGGGATTTTCCAGATTCATCAATATTCATGAATGAACAAGAATGAACAAATTCATCAATATTCATGAAGTTTTATTTATCAATATTAATCAATATCCCAGAATTCATCAATATTCAACAAATTCATCAAATTCATACCAAAAACAGATTTAAAAAGATTTCATCAAATTCATACCAGAATTCATCAATATTCAATAACAGATTTAAAAAATTTCAGGAAAACGAACATAAATAATCTGAAATTAATTTCTCTCTCGGAGATTTAATCTGAAATAATCTGAAATAAAAATTAATCTGAAATAATCTGAAGAAGAAATTAATCTGAAGTAATCTGAAAGATTTAATTCTGTTTCCCAGAACCTATGTATATATATATATATAAATTAATCTGAAGAATTGTAGATCGAGGCTGAATAATTAATCTGAAGAAGAAAGTTAGGGCATTCGTCTCTCTCTCTCTATGTATATATATAAATTTGCCTCTGATCTTGCAGGAGATCGGGGCTGAAGAATTGGAGCGGGTTGGAAATGGTGAGAAGTGTGAAGAGTCACCACAAATTTGATGATCTGACACTAAAATTAGACGGGAAGAGCACTTATCAGAAGACGAATGCGGTTCGCTCGAAGCATTCGGAGACAGAGCAGCGTAGAAGGAGCAAGATTAATGAGAGGTAATCTCAAATAATCCAAGAAAAATACCTGATCCGAGGGTTGAAGTTCACTGATCCGAAGTTCATCTTCACTGATCCGAGGGTTGAAAAGGGTTGGAAGTTCATCTTCATTGATCTAAAGCTGATCCGAAGTTCATCGAAAGCTATCTCCCTCTGATCTTCACCCATCCAAAGCTCTGATCTTCCCTCTGACCTTCCCTCTTCCCTCTGATCACTCATCCGAAGCTCTCTCTCTCTCTCTCAAGTTTCGAAGCTCTCAAATTGTTAAGAGTAGATGTGTAAACTTTCCTAAAGTTTATTGAACTTTGAGGCTCTCCAAGTGTGAACTTCGAGGCTCTCCAAGCTCTCCAAGTGTTACTTTATTCATTAAAAAAAATAAAAATTAAATAAAAACATAATTGAAGCATATCTACAACGGCTATAAAAAAACGGATGAATACAAACCGGCTATAAAAACGGCTATAAAAAAAAGACTCTTTTTAATGTTGAAACGGATATAAAAAAAAAACGGCTCTTTTTTTTCTATAAAAACAAACCTTCTCTACTCTCTTTTTACTCAATTTCATTTCACAACAAATTTTTTAAATTACATTTTTATTTATATTTTCTTTACACAATCGGTATGGAAGGTTCATCAAAAATAAAGAGAGGAAAATCATTCACCATTGCTGAAGATATGGCACTTTGTAATGCTTGGTGTCACATTTCTGAAGATCCAATTGTTGGCAATTCACAATCTTATACTCACTTTTGGGGGAGAATTTATGAAAATTATTGCTCCCTTCAGAATGATCAGTCAAGAATTCAAGTTTCTATCCAATCTCGATGGGGTACAATCATGAAATGTTCTAACAAATTTCGTGGATGTTTAGCGCAAGCTGAAAATCTACACCCAAGTGGGATGTCTCAAGTTGATCTAGTAAGATTTCATTTTCATTTATTACGTTAGTTTTTTATTTTATTTTATTTCGTCTCATATATAAATTAAATAATTACTTAATTAACTATTGATACATATTTTATTTTATCTAGTAAGATCTCATAGTTTATTTTTATTTATTTTATTTTATTGATACTTACTTAATTCAATATTGATACAGATGCTTCAAGCAAAACTTTTATACCAACAAGATGAAAAAAAACATTTTGCTTTTGAACAATGTTGGTCAATCTTGCAAAATAATATCAGGTGGCAAGATGTAACTCCTACGAATACGGTGAAGTCAAGGATACATACACCATTTTCCCCTGATTCAGCCCCCGATTCCCCGATGGATAATTGCATTTCTCTTGAAGATGACACCAGTCCAAGTGTTGGTAACAATCCAACTGTTGGTGAGGGCAGTGTCTCTGCAAGGGGTAAAAGGCCGATGGGTAGGAAATCTGCAAAAGAATTATTTCGGAGAAATCAAGTCATTGAAACTGAAGTCCAAAAAATGAGTACACAATTAGACACATTTAACCACCACCTTGCTGAGAAAGAAAAGAAAAAAGAGGAAAGAGAAGAAAAAAGGATTCAATCACTACAGCAGATGAAAGAACTTGAGATGCAAAAACATGAGTTTGAGATGAGAAAGGAAGAACACCAAATAATGACTACAGACATTTCTCATTTGGACCCTCAGATGAAAGCGTATTACACAATGCTAAAAAATGAGATTTTCGCCAAGTGGTCCTCAAATGTGAGCAACCCAAATTTTTATTTCCCCTACCTCCTGATGAATAATTATGGGATCAATGTTAGTCTTTATTTTTTGCAATATCATTTATTTTTTTATGTAATTGTTAGTCATTATTTGTAATGTAATTTTTATTTTGTAATGAAATTTCATGTTGTTTTAAGAAACATTTTTGAGTATCTTGTACTTCACAATGTAAAAAAAGACATTTTATGAAAAGATATTAACTGACATTAAAAGACATTGTAAAATAAAAAGACATTAAATGAAGAACATTTTATTAGAATAAAAAGACATTAACTGATAGTAAATGACATTAACTGTCATTAAAAAGATAAAATGCAAACTTAATCTAACTCTCCAGCTCGGGACCACAAGTGTTCAATTAGATCATTGCGAATTACATTATGGGCTTCAACAGATCTAATCCTTTGCCGATTCAACATAAATTGAGCATACTCCTCATTCGGATCGCGTGACACTTGACAGCCCAAATTACTGGTATCAGTCTCAAGTTGTGCTGCACTGCGTTCATTTTCTGGAATATCACGCTCCTCTTCAATGATCATGTTGTGCAAAATAATGCACGTCTTCATGATGTAGTACAGATCCTCATTACTCCAACCTCTAGCTGGCACGCTAACAATATTAAATCGTGCTTGGAGCACTCCAAATGCCCTTTCAACATCTTTCCGACATGCCTCCTGCATCCTCGCAAATAGTTGTCTCTTTACGCCTTCAGGTTGAGATATTGTTTTCACAATCGTTGCCCAACGAGGATAGATACCATCAGCAAGATAATATCCCATGGTGTATGCATGATTATTGATGGTGTAGTTGGCAGTAGGGGCACGTCCTCTAGTTAATTTAGCAAATAAAGGCAACCTGTCAAGAACATTAATATCATTTAGAGAGCCAGGCATACCAAAGAAAGCATGCCAAATCCACAAGTCATAGGAGGCAACTGCCTCGAGTACAACTGTTGGTTTGTGATAGTGTCCAGTGTAAGCACCAGCTTGGGCACTTGGACATTTATCCCAACGCTAGTGCATACAATCCAAACTCCCTAACATTCCAGGAAACCCGCGTTGCTCTCCCTCTTGCAATAATCTAGCGATGTTTGCTTCATTTGGAGATCTTAAGTAAACGGCTTCATAAGTAGCAACAATTGACCTGGTAAAAAAATTTAAGACGACAATTGCAGTACTTTCACCAATTCTAATGTACTCGTCTACAACATCAGCAGGCACGCCGTATTGGAGGATCCGAAGTGCTGCAGTCATCTTCTGTACACCGTATAATCCAGGAGCACCAGTGGCATCATGGGTTTGGATGAAGTACTCATTCACTTGTTGAATATCGTGTAAGATACTAACAAACAATGACCGCCTCATTCGAAAACGCCTTCAGAAGTATTCTTCTGGATAGATAGGATTATCTGCAAAATAATCTCTATAAATTTGTTTGTCGCCTTTGACCCTCTCACGATTAATGTATCGACGACCACTTATGGAACCAACACGTTTGGTTTGTTGGTTTAAGCTTAACATCTGTAATCTTTGTTGTTGCGCTGTGAATAGTTACATCATGATGATATCATCATCAGATGATGAAGATTCATCAAAATCTCCATTTAATATGGCTTTACTCAAATTGTTCATTGTAGGTGGATGGGTGAGTGGGTGAATATGAAAATTATAGAAAATCTTCTTGGTGGGTACAGAGAGTTTTGAAGATATGAAAATGATAGGCAGGTGAATATGAAAATTGTAGAAAACCTTATGTTATATTTATAGAGAAAATTGTGAGTGTGTGAATAATGGATGGTTGTTGGATGGGTGGATGAATAATGGATGGTTGTTGGGTGGGTGAATGAATAATGGGTTGTTGTTGGGTGGGTGGATGAATAATAGATGGTTGTTGGGTGGGTGGATGTGAGTGAATGAATGCTGGGTTAATAATGGATGGTTGTTGGTGGTTGGTTGTTAATGGGTAATTGGTGATTGTTTATTTTTTATGTGTAGTTAAAAAAATTTATTAAATATGTAGTGATATGTTTTTTGGTGGGGTGAATAAATCAAACAATATTTTTTTTGCCAATTTTTCATTTTTTTTTATTTTTTATATTTGTCTAGTTGGGAATAAAATAAATATATAATTTTTTTAACAAACAGAAAAAAAATGTCACAAAAGACAAAATATAAATAAAAATAAAATCACAAAAAATCTATATCCAAACAACACCTGCAAACTTGGAGGGAAAGTTGGTTGAGATTTGCCAAAAATAGCAAATGACCATTGGAGCACCATTGCTATAATTTGGCAAAATAACACTATTCATTGCCAAATTATAGCAATAGCAACCCCAATATAGCAACAACCATTGGAGATGCTCTAAGAGCCACAATGTTTGGTTGAGTACCAGAAAAAATACACTCATTCCTATACTTCCACACTGACCAAATCACAGCTACTGGTAAAGCTCTCCAAATCTGCCTCTCTTTCTTTCTAAATTTCCAACTCATCCACCATTGCATCAAACTTTCCACAAACCTAGGTAAAACCCAACACAATCCCCACCAATCCAAAATACTTGACCAAACTTGCCACACAAAGGGGTACCAAAGCAAGATATGGTTTAATGCCTCTGGTTCAGATTTACAAAATGTGCAAGATAGATTAACATTACTCCTTAACACACCAATTTTACGTAGGAAAACCAATGTTTTCATCCTGCCTTTCCAAGCTAACCATGTTATAAAATTAGCTTTGGGTGGAAATAAAATTATTCTAAATCAAAGATGGTGACCCCATTTCAGGTCCTCATCATAATTCACAACTCTTATACACATTACACACCTTGAAGACATGAATCACCCCTCAATTATCCATCCAGAACCAGATCCTAAAATCATTCCCAATCCTAATTTCCACATTCTCTACATAGAAGCTATGCAGCCTAGAATTAGACAGAACCATATTCAGGAATGTCCCTCCAAACAGTAAAGACATTAGCAGAAGCAATAATTGATGGCAACCATCTCCTTCATGATGATCCATAAAAGAATATTGAGGTGTTTTGAAGTGGTTTCTGGTTTAAGGATTAATTTCCATAAAAGTGTTACTTATGGGATAGGTGTGAAAGAGGAGATGGTCTCAGAATTTGCTACGCTGCTTAGTTGTCTTAGTCAGAAAATCATAAAGTGATATCCTATCCTCAACCTTTACATTTCTTTTATTTTATGCACACAATGATTCAATGTTTGTGTCACTTTCTCTATCTATCTATCTATTATTCTCATAGTCTAGTGCCTTGTCTTTCTATAGTTTTATTTTATTTTATTTATTTGGCCAAATAACTTCTAAATCCAAAGTGGATATAAGATTTAGTGGCATATAAAACAAAATATAAAAAAAGAAGAATAAGAAGATTTGAGACAAAAATTCACACGCCTATGGGCTATAGGTCCATTCCCTATTTTTAATTTTCAAAAAACAGCTTTAATGGAATTTCTCAAACATACAACCTTGTGAGGCATTCCCAATACAATTAATTATAACTTGAGCTACATAGTTATTATTAATAATGACAGTAATTAAGTTAACATACCGTCTAATGTCTCGATATTGAGCTCGGAACCTTTGGCAAGAATGGATCTGCTCTTTTCAAAATCAAATTCAAAATCATTGTTCTCCTCGAATGGTAGTATCTGTGTGCTTCCATTTAATTTGTTTTTGCATCCTAATCTTGCTTTGAGCATAGTGGCTCCTCTTAGTGCTATAAAAAGTTAAAAAAAGAAGTGAAACTAGCAAGTCCCAAATGCTAAAAGAATAAAATGAGGTCTTTTAATTACAAATATCATAATTCCCCTAATTAAAACCCATAATTTTTTAAATTTCTTATTTTTTGGGGTTGTGCATAATGATATTTTTTGAGTTTAATGAATGGGTTAATTGTCCCCGAACTTAATAATATATATATATATATATATATATTTTTTTTTTTGATCGGCAAATCGAAGACTATATTGATGAATTATAAGAAAAATTACATCAATAAAAAGGAGTTTGGAGCAAAAACAAGCTCCAACCTCCTAGTTGGTGAGAAACCAACAAGCAAAACAAACAAAGAAAAAAACCAGTAAAATCAGAAAAAAAAGGCACTGCAACTCTTAAACCAGAACAGACAATACAGCACACTTAAAGGCACCAAACAGAATAGGCACTACAACATCCCTACCAGGCACCAAAGCAAAACAACAGCCCTTCGAGCCCCAAAACAGAACAAGTGGATCAGATTTGCCTTGAACTACATTACCATGAATTACAACCACCCAACAGTCATACCAAACACACTGCCTTGAAGTACAATAGCCCACCATCCAATCCAAGCACCAAGATTATTTAAATCAACACAGCAGCAAAACAGATCAACTCAGATCAGACACAACAACACACGACCATGAGCAACTTGGAGCATGTAACACATCAGCATAACAGAGCAGGCACCACAGAACAATACATCAGAATAGAACACGCTCCGAAACAATTGCACCATAACAGAAACAACACCCAAAAACAGCAGTACACAGGTTTACACCCTCAGTGCATGATGCAAAATTTCACATTTTGCAAATTAAACACCAAATCACCAACTGAATAACAAGAGGAAGGACTAGAGGCTCTGAACCACAATGCAATCTGTGTTTTGATAAGATCACACAGCTTTTCGAAATCCAAATGTGACTTGTTAAAAATGATTTCATTCCTCTGCTTCCATAAAGACCAAAGCACTACCAGTGGTATTATCTTCCAGATTACCTTCAATCTGTTGTTGCATCTAAACCCAGTCCACCATTGAATAAGACCAACCACTGACCCCGGCTGCACCCAAGATACACCCCACCATCCAATAATGTTAGACCAAACTCTCTGACTAAACGTACAACACAGCAGCACATGAGACATAGTTTCCCTTTCATTCCTGTAGAAAACACAGTTAACATCAGAGTTGGCACTCAGGATTCCAATTCTTTGCAAATAAGTAGAAGTCTTGATCCTCCCTTTCCACGCTAGCCAAGTAAAAAATTGCACTTTCGGAAGTGCAGCATTCTTCCAGATGAGATCCACCACTTTTGCAGGCATGGTAGATGGTAACTCATTCCACTTGTAGGCAGACGAAACAATAAAGATACCAGATCTGTTAGTAGCCCAACGCAACCCATCTAACACACCATTCCTGAGCTGTGGAGCAGTTTGTAGCAATTCCTTCATCCTCCTCAACTCTTCAAGTTCCCATTGAAACAATGCTCTTTTGAAAGACAAAGCCCACTCCTCATCTCCATTGCTCCTGCTCTTAATCACTGCCACTGATATACCTTTATGCATAAACACAGAGAATAGTCTAGGAAATAAATTCTTTAAATAGTCACTACCAACCCATTGATCCAGCCAAAAACTTACGAGCCTCCTATCCCTAATATTAATCTTTGAGTTGGCCTTAAAGAACTCCAGCAACCCTGGACACTTAAAAGCAACCCTCAAAATACCCCTCCACACCATAGAATATATGGAATTTGCATCTTGATCTGGCCACCTAGATCCACCATTCTGTGGGTACTTGCTAAGAATCACTTGTTTCCAAATAGAGTCAGATTCACTCCCAAACCTCCACCACCATTTGAGAAGAAGGCATTCATTCATGATTCTTACCTTTCTAATACCAAGACCCCCGTTACTTTTGCTTTGAGTGATTTCCTTCCACTTAACCATATGAATTTTCCTCCTAAGTTCATCACTCCCCCCACAGAAATCTGGACTGAATCCTATCAATCTCTTTGGCTACCCCTTCAGGTATTCTAAATAAAGATAAGTAAAACACTGGTAGAGAAGATAGCACAGACTTGATCATTGTCAACCGATCGGCGAAGGAAAGAAGCCTACGCTTCCAGGAAGCAAGTTTTGATTTGAAATTATCAATGACAAGTTGCCAAGACCTTTTCCTCCTTGGATTAGGAGATATGTTATTGATCTAAGTTTAGGATATGTTGCATTTATCCCAATAATATCACACTCAACCAAGTATTGATTGAACACATTCTACTATAATCTAACAATAATCAAATAAACACAAACACAAGAAATCTAGTCAAATAATTGTGCTTAAACACAGACACAATAGCTCCAAATAGTTCATGCTAGTAAACATGAAACATATGTGAGATTGACAACAACCAAAGGGCAGTATAGACGACACAAAACAAACAACAAATAATCAATGCCAAGAAGCCGAGTCCTGTCTTTTCCATGAGCCTAATTTTTGCTCTCTTTCTCTAGAAATCATTCTAATAAAAAGGGAGTTCGGATCCTCCATGTTTAAAATATTAAATCTTTTGCAGTAAGGCTATGAAGTAAACTATTTCTTTTTTTAAAAAGGCCATTTCCATAGACATCAAATGCAATTAACTCAAGAATAGATAAAAATATAAGATAAAATTTGACATTCTTTTGGCCAAGAAAAAGAAACGAAACGAAACGAAACGAAGTGAAACGGAACAGGAAAAAATAAATTTACAAGACCATGTAACCATAAGCATCGAAGATACCACTATTGTATCTGAAGCTAAATTGGACATCAAAGAATTTTTTTTATTATTTATTTATTTTTATTTTTTTTTATCAGTAACAGGACATCAAAGATTTCATCAAGTGGATAGTGGAAGTCTTGTGACATGTTCCACTCATAAGAGAACCATGACAGCAAATAGTTTCCTTTGCATTGTTCCCATTGATTATTATCAAAACCTAACCAGTTTTAGATGAATCATGATTACATTAAAAAAATTCAAGCAAATACCCGAAACTAGAAACTAAGCTCTTTTTCCCATTGTATTGTTCCCACTGATTATTATCAAAACCTAATCAGTTTTTAAACAAATTCATGCAAATGCCCAACACTAGAGTGTCACGCTTCAAAATTTAGACAATTACATATTAAATAAGGATTAACCCCAATCAATATTCCATCATCCAAATCTTAGGGGTGAAACAAAAAAACTAAATGCAAACCAAACCATCTACCATAAATTTATAACTGACCAATATCTCAACATCAGGGTAACAATAAATAGTCAAAACAATTTAAATAAAGTACGGTTATAAACCATGCCAAATTATTCAAATACTAAAGTCATTAAAAAAATAATAAATACATAAATTAGTATCAACCCTAAGCTCAAGAAAAATAAAAAAAACTCCAAACGACATATCCTATGATCACAGTTATTTCTTGTCTCCACCAAAGCCTCTACTAATCCGGCAAAGGAAGCTCGGCTGTGCTCAAACAGAACGCACTCGAGTTGTCAAGAGACAAAACAGGTCAGTATACAGGTATACTGGTATAAGTACAAGATCTAACACTCACGTGTCCACCAGACACAGAAAAAAATACATTTAATTCTTATTACAGGACAAGACAAGTAGTTCCAACCGCACCGAGACGAATGGGTAGTTTCCCAAGATACGGTGGCATTTAGTTTCTTGTCCGTATATAACGAAATATAAATTTATTATAAAATAAACAAAATAGAAATAGAAATATGGTGGGTCAGCCCTGCATAAAAAGTTAGTAAGACCCACCATCCTACAAAAAAAAATAATGTTAGTATAAATTAATCATAAGTAACTTGCTGAATACGTATAAAAATGCACCGTTTCTTGCTTAAATAATTTGAATTGACCAAAACTCAAAGAACAAAAGTTGTACAAAATCAAATTTTCTAAAAGACAGCGCTAACGAATTTAACAGAAACTGAACAGGTTAAGAGAAAAACTTGATCTAAAATCTAGACGGAATTCAATCGAAAAATCTGAAGCTGAAAATGAACAAAAACTGCCCTAAATGATTTTTTTCAAAAAAGTTCAAAACATGAAAAGGGTGCAGAATAATGTTTTACTTCAATTTACATGAAACCAATAAAAATGAGCTCGTTTCGTGGGTTAAAACAGCTTATAAAATCTATATTACCAAAATGAATCAAACCGACAATAACCAATGTCATCTGATTATAAGTTCTAACCGATCTTTTTAATAAAAAGTTACAACACAAAGTTGTCCAAAATCACGTATACATGCCTCTCCTCAAATTTCATAATTTATTGAGGTCGATTACTATTTTTCAAGATGTACAAATCAATAAACTCATAATTAAATTTTTGTACCTTAACTCCACCACTTCAGCCCTCCCCTTCCGGCCTACACATATATCTCATGTGCCTCCCATATACCTAACACCTCTTCGAAGCCAAATTTGCATGGGGATATCGTCCCGAGTTTGACTCACACTCCCCGGATGGTTAGCATATACGTACGCGCGCAAATCAAAGCACTCGTCTATTCATGAGAATGAGGCAACAATATATATATACACAACATCTCACACATGAGAATAAACATAACAATGCCAAGCCTAAGGCATTCAAATAAATCTCATAATCCTCATTTTTTTTATACATTATTACAACCATAAAATAAATTCATATAAAAATCCTAAATTTGACATACGCAACTAATCAAAATAATGAAAGTTTATCAATCAACTAATAACCCTAAACCTTACATACACAACTAAACAAAATAATTAAAATCAATCAATTATTTAAGAACCCTAAACTTTACATACACCACTAGTCAAAATAATTAAAATTAATCTATCATCTTTATGTAAATACAAAATCAAACTAATATCAAATAAATAAATAAAAACAAGAATTAAACATAAATCAAGAAAAATGAATTTTATACTCACAATATTATTTTAAAGATCAAAAAAATATTTAAAAAATTAATAAAATCACTAAAACAAAACTCTAACCCTAATCTTCCTTTCCTTTTCTTGCCCCTTTTCACGCCACACATAATGTTTTGATCTCTCTCTCTCTCTCCCTCACCGCGCCGCACACAGCACAACCTTTCTCTCTCTTTTTTTTTTTTTTTTTCTAATTCACTTATAACCTAATTGACTACATATTATATATATATAAACCTAAATCTCATACATAACAACCTAATAAACTATTATATAATATTATATAACAAATTATAATATATATAAATATAAATATACGATAATATATATATATATATATATATAACAAATATAAATACACCTCTCTTTTTTATGTATAAATGAATATATAAATATAAAGATTCTGATTAATTATATATAATTAAATACCACATTAAACTAATTAAATATCACATTAAATTAACTAAACAATACATTAAATTCTCATGAATCCACATAATTAATAAAGCCAAAAATAAAATAAGATAATAATAATCATAATAATAATAAATAATGACTTAAGAAAATTAGAGTCGCTACATAGAGCCTAAGTTTTTTCTTTTTCCCTTTGTGTTGTTCCCACTAATTATTATCAAAACCTAATTAGTTTTTAAATAAATTCAGGAAAATGCCCTAAAATAAATACGGACTTATCTCTGGTTCAACCATCAAATAAAAATAAATATAGAGACAGTTGTGCTACTAGTTAGGAAGCATACCTCTTGGAATTAACTATTGTAAATAGACAGTTTTACTACTACCCCTATCCAGTGAAAGAAATAAAAAAAAAAAGAGAGTGTTTTTCTCATTTTCATTTTTAAATGATTCAGTCAGTTCTCGTTTATCTAATTTCATGTATTTGAAACCAGAAAACTAATAATAATGCACTTTATCAGCGAACACAAAATAGCAGTATACTCCAATTTGTGCCACATATATTTTCCAAAGTTAGAAAATAAGATTTTTTTTTTTTTTTTTATCAACAAAAAAACTTTATTGATGAAAGAGGCAAAAAACATGCAAAATTACATCAACAAAGCAGAGGAGTGCAGAGAGCATCATAGCTAAACTTAATAATCCCAATTAGGTTGGCACCGCAAAAAAAGCGCAATCATATGCTAGCACAATCATCCACTAGTGCCCCAAGCCAACGAGAGCATAGAGCAAAAAGCAACAAATAGAAGGATATACCCTAAGCATCATAAACAACGGATCACTGCTTAGCAAAAACAAAAGGCCAAATAATCTACGTGCAGGGAAACAAAGATACATGTTGCCTATTTTTTTTTTTTTTTAATAAGTAAAATATAGACAGATGTTGCCTAAACAAAGATGCAGCAATTATTCCTTTCCTGTCAAATTCACACATGAAACATAACAAAATCAAAATGAGAGAGAACAAGAAACGATAACAAAGTTATCAGTCACATGAAGATTCAGAATCATAAGATTTAATCAAGTAGAATGAAGTACAACTTGTATTAAGAATTGGTAGCTTCTAATATTCCCATCAAAATTTTGTTATGATACATCAAACCAAGTTCAAACAAATTGAAAGAATGAGGGATAGAACCAAATTCACCCAATCCTGGATTAACTAGGCTACAAAGTCAATTAGGATCATTAATTTGTGTGGGTGTGCAAGTGAGAGAGAACTTTGAAATTAACAACACAAGTTTATTATTCTACGGGGATTTCAATCTGTAATACAAATTTCGAATGCAAAGAGAAAACCCCAGTTTTTATAAATTTCAAATTCATAATACAAATATCGAATGCAAAACTCTTAAATTCAAATTGAGAGAGAGAGAGAGAGAGAGAGAGAGTCATTACCTTCAAACTCTAGGGCTTTTGAATGAAGTAAAAGAGAGATAAAAATAGATGAGTGCAAACTGCAAATAAAAATACAAATTTTGGATCTGCATTACCTTGAGAGGTATCGATTGAACGTTGAAGACTCCTAAAGCTCTAAGAGAAGTGATATCCATGTACTGACCGAGATCGATGGAGAGATCGAAAGAGAGTGGGCTACGATGTCAGCTTGGTGAAGGTGGATCAACAAATTGATGCCAGTGGGAGTGAACACGTAGATGAGAGATGGAGAGAGAGAGAGAGAGAGAAAGAGAGAGAGAGAGAGAGAGAAGGAAAAATGAAAATATCAAAGATGCCAAGCGTTTGAGAAATTTGGGAATTTTGGGTGTTTTTGCGGCTATTAGCGACAGCATAATGATCTATTGGATCGAGTGATCTATTGGGTGTTTTCATCGCTCGAGTGATCTATTGGATCTTGCAACTTCTCTTTCTATTATAGAGTGTAGACACTAAGAGATTAGAAAGACCGCTCAAGCGGTCATTTCGTCATTATAGCAATGCGACAGATTCGACTTAGATTCGAGCGACATGACACACTTTTTTTCTCTTATTTGGACACTATTTTTTGTACTTAGGCACAGATTTCTACTTAGAGATATCACTTTCCATTTTACACTCTCTCTATATATCTTTATTTCTTTTTCTTTTTCTTTTTTTTTCTCTCTTCTCTCTCTACAGTCCACCATTGCCAACTCCTTCAATCTTAGATTTGATCTACTTAGAGTTTGAACTGGTCTTCCATTTATGAATCAAAGTTGTTAATCTCGACGAGGGCTATATTCTTACTATTTTGAAATTTCATTTTGTTGAGCTTTGTATCTAGGGTTCTCTCTCTCCTTTCTCTTTTTTAGGTAAGGGGTTCTCTCCTCTCTCTTTATATGTTATTATGTATTTTCTTTAGTTTTATTTACATACATTGTAACACCCCAAATAATTCCATGTGCACGATCACATCCATATCCATCTTTGAATGCCCTTACCGAACTAGCTATTTTAGTGCACAAAATAATTATTGAATATCACACATTGATCAACCAAAGAGAGATTCAACAACTAAAAGAAAGATCAATTCTTTGAAAGAAAATCTTAGATGGGTATAATTCGAAAGCCCTGGACACATGGATTTTATGGTTAACTGTCAAGAGTTAGAAGTAGCCCCTTCAGAACATAGAAAACAAAGGTGTGTAGCAACTAAGACCTTTTTGCACAACAAAATCATACTTTGTCCTTGTTTAATTATCTTATGCGTCATTAGAGGGTCTACCATGAATTGTGTAGAAGCTAACATGGAAAATACTAGCTCGATGAATTGAGCATCATACTCTATCGCGGTCTTGTTGCCTTGACTTAGAGTCTGAAATTCTAAAGCTTTCTTATCCTGAACACATTGAGGCAAACATTTTTGATAGAAAATTTCTAAGAATCGACTCCAGGTAATACCTCCATTGTATCCTCTCACCATCATCCACCATCTCCTTGCTTCATTCTTTAGGATAAAGACGTTGAGTAGAACTTTTTGTGCATTAGTGGACGGAAAAACCTCAAATAACATTTCAATCTCTAGTACCCATGCGCCAGCTTTCAATAGATCAAGTCTACCTTCAAACTTCAGAGGCTTCATCTACTTGAATTCTCTCATGAGGGCTTTGGATCGGTCCTCAATTAGGTTGGCTTGAATTGGTATTTGCTCATGTTCTGGTTGGCCTTTCCTTTATTCCTATTGTATTGTAGGTTCTTATGGTGGTAAAGGTGGTGGTGGTTGTTGCTACCTCAAGGTTTTGACTACTTCCCAAAGTAGCCTTTCCAAATTGTCTATGCGAACGGTACATGATTCTGTACCTTCTTCACCTCTTGTTCTCACCAAGGCTCTAAAGCTTATTTTCAACAAGTCTAAACATAATTAAACACCCTAATCAAAGTATAGATCAAATTTCTCACTCAACCAACATCCATATACACCAACCAAGGGATTTCAACAATAAAATAATGGAATTAAATGCATCCCAAAGGTTTAATAATCACAAAGTGTTACAGATAAGGTAGCTGTCAAGGTTAGGGTTATTGGGTGATAAGTATTGTTCACTGAGCCTTATGTCTAGTAGGGGGTTTGGGGGGTCTGGGGGGCCTCTCTTTTGGATACTTTTGTAATTTTCCTATTACTTTGGCATTGTCCTAATTATATACATATAAATAGATGAAGATGACGCCTTTTTTCTATAAAAGAATTGTCTTTTCTGATTATAGTGAAAATTGTAGCAACCGTGGACGTAACTCTATTCTGAGGTGAACCACGTAAATTCTTGTGTTCTTGTGTATATGTGATTTATTTGATTTGTTTTATCTTTCTTGTTTGTTATTTAGTGTCGTACCGATGATGGTTAGGAAGAGTCAATTCCTTTGAACCAGTGTTGCTGTACATTTGTAGGTTCCTTAATTCCCTAACAACTTGTATCAGAACCAACGACTAGCGATCTATGGGTAGGTTCTCTTGGATCATTGATAATGTTGGGCTTGGGCTTTGCACGGAGACTCTTGATAGAACAAGAAAAATTTATGGTGACTTTTAATGGAGTAAAGAAAATTTTTAGTACACGTGACAAGGTGGCTGCCAATGGAATATAGTGGCTCACAATGTATTGCATGCAGGTGGCTCAAGAGATATTTAGAAGTCTCAATTTTTATTTCTTTATTTAAAAAAAAAAAAAAAACTGCTCAAATACTAAGCCAATCTCGGGGAGTCTTAGGGACCTAGTCATGATGATATTACTATTTAACAATTAGAATTAAGAAAGACTCAAAATATAATTAGTATGTATAAAAAATAAAAATAAAAATAAAATCGTTGTACCAATTTAAAAAGACCAACTACTCTTGTAGATGAATAATTTTTTATATTTTTGGAATGGTAAAATAGTAAATTTAAAAAAATAAAAAATAAAAATAAAAATATAACATCAGCCACTTACATTTTGTGATACAATTAAAAAAAATAATTTTCAAAGGTATTACTATTATTTTTTTATTCCTTAAAAAGTCAAAAAAATAAACTAATTCCAAACACAAGCTCAAAATAATGGAGGCTAAAAATAATAAAATTCACTAATTTCGTTGACAAAGAGTCGTAATTGCATTCATTGCTAAGATGAAATCAAATCAATTGAGACGACTTGGCTGCATGGTCAAAATCAAGCCACTCATTTACGTTCGGTGCAGGTAATCACTCTTCATCATTGTCAAAAAGGTAAATAATCAATATCATATAAATGGTTTGGAATAATTTTTAAATTGATTTGTGAATTTGTTTATATTCTTTTCGTTTTAAAGTATTAGATGTTTATTTTATTTTTTATTATTTTAAAATATTAATTTTTTAAAAAAAATTAAGAAATAAAATAATATAATATAAATTTACTATTTTGTCATCCTTTTAAATTTATTAATAATATAAATAATATAATTATGACAATTAATATTCTCAAAAAAATATATTATTAATATTTTTGAAATATAATAATTATATTATAAAAAAATTTAAATTCTTCAAGAAAGAATCATTATTTTAAAACCGAAGGAGTCCTACAGATTAAAATCTCTAGTAAAGAACGTCTAGAAAATTTTGAACGCATACCATCATTTGAATGAATTGATTGACAACATTAATTAATGATTACTTTCTGACTTCCTCAACAACAAACTTGAGCCAAAGAATAAAGCTGAACAACTCCATCAAAAGTAATAAAAAAATATTGTATTATTTTAATTGTGTTAATATTATATTGTAGCATGTTGTAGTATTAAAATATCATATTTTGAAAAGCAGACTCAAACAATGCTTATGTTACTTTTTGATACTATCATTGTATAATTAAATTTCAATAATACGATGTAATCATGTGTACTTATTTACATATATTCGCAGCATTTTAAATTGAACTTTTAATTAAAAAAAAGAAAAACTCTTTTTCATGTGATCTTAGTCTCTAAAGTCTATCATACATTTCGTAATGATGTTAATAAATATGTGGTCATTAAAAGAAGAGTAAAATTGTGGAGCGATTATATTTTATGATTGGAGAATATTATCAAATTGTATTTTGAATTAAAATTATTTTTAATATGATGGTTAATAGTTTTTAATTTTACAAATATACATCTGACTAATGTTAGAAAAATCTAACAATAAATTACTACAACAATATCATGAGTCCAACAATCATACTTAGGCCTCATTTGGGAGTATATTATTTTAGTAATTTTTTGACTTTTTGACTAAAATATGAGGTAAACAAAATTAATATGTTTAGAATAATTTTTTGATTTTTTACGGAAAAATGTGCAAAAAGCTAAGAGAGAAGATATTTTTTGATTTTTTAGTATAGATTATAGGTTTTTTTAATTTTTTTTAGTAACTTTTTAACTTTTAAGTTAAAATATGTGTATCCTAAACGAGGCCTTAATATAAGAAAGGTAACAAACAAATACAAACAAGAAATGATCATTAAGTTATGTATTTTTTATTTGAGAATTGGTAAACATTTGGAAATCAAAATAAATTAAAACTTGGGTGGTATTTGATAAAATTGAACATTGAAAAGTGAATATTGAATTTTTTAAGGCAGAAGGTTATTAGATAAAAATTTAAGTGTTGAACTAAAAATAAATTGTTTGATATGTATAAACTGCAATTATAAATTTATTATTTTTAAATTTTTACTTCAGATATCATTATATTGTGGTTGTGAGGTGGTAGAGGAATACGATTGCAGTAGTGAATAGTGTGCTAACGTCTATGGTAGTGGAAATAGAGGGATAATGGTTGGAGTGATGGTATGTAGAGGCATCGATAGTAGTAGTGGAGAGTTGTGGTAGTGGTGGTGGTACCTACAGCAATGATAGAGTAGTAGTGGTGGTGGTGAATGTGGTGTAATAATAACGTTGCTAGTGGTAGTGAGAATGGAGGTGATGGCGGTGGTGGTGATAACGATGGTAGGCAGCGGTAGCAAAGTTATAATAGTGCACATTAATATGTATACATACTTGAGAGGGTAATTTGTGTAGCCCAAATGGACCGAGATGAATTACATACTCGGCTCATTCTCCACCGAGCTATACGAAATTGTCTTAGGGTTGGGCTGAACAGTGGGTCGAGATATAGAGGTTTAAATAGCCTGGTTCTGGGCCGTTTGGGCTCTAGTTCAATCAACAGTGAGTCGATTGAAAGATCATTAGTGACCGGAGTGACTGCAGTAAGAGAGCCGAGCTAGGTTTAGCTCGGCACATCATCAGTTTGTAAGTCGGTTTGCTACTGCGCAGACCGAGGTACAAGATTTTGACCATCTCACTTGGTTAGTAGTGAGTAGGGTGTTATCAGGATAGACATTATCCTGTGGGAAAGTGATTCCTAGGAGGATTTTGATAAGGAGAGTTAGAGTCCTACTAGGAATGTGCCTGGCGGAATCTATAAAAACTCATAACAACACCTATAGACAAACATTGCAATTTTTATTCTCAAATACACAGAGCTTATTGTTTATTGTCTACTTGTTGACTTAGGCATCAGAGGGGTTTCTAGCATACACCTGCCGGCTAGCTCACATTTGTGTTTTCAAGTAACAAAGCGATGACATTTGGAGAAGTGCAAATTTGGTCAACAGGATTATACGAGAAGATTATTTTATGCTTGTACAATTAGCGCCGTCTGTAGGAACTAATCACAGAGAACATACCTTTTGATTGAGTTTTACCTCAACTAAGTTCAATGGCGCACAACGAAGACTTGCCACATTCTACTATTGATGGACAAACTCCAGAGGGGGAATGGAGGTGCGAGGATTTGCCTTTTGTCCCGCCCATGGCAGAATTGGATCTCCAGTGATAGAACCCATGGAAAGGCGCAAGAGAAAAATGGGGCTCAAGTCCTCGTTGTTCTCAATGCCCAGATAGACAGAGATGAATGGTGGATTCTCAGGTTCTGGAGGATCGTGTTAAGGAGTAGGATGAATTTATAAGGAGAATGATGGCTGACATGGAGACCATGAAGCGCCAGATAAAAGGCAAAAGGGTGGAAGGAGAAAAGATTCGCAAAGGTAGAATGTGTTCTCACCACTCAGGGGATCGCAACAGGCGAGTGACACACTTTCAATCTGAAAGCAGAAGCCTCAGGATAGGCAACACAGAATCAAGAACCACCAGGACTCGTTGCTCCAAGTCTGAGAGAACGAGGACTAAAAGGTCTTACACAAAGGGAAGTAATTATCGACCCTCACATATACATCAAACCACTTCTGAGCACACTGAGTTGCCTAGGTTAACGGACCTGTGTATCGTGCTAGAAGAAAGGGCTTGAAGGAGAGAAGGTGCCTAGGCACACGACCCGCAAAGGGTCTCTACTCTACAACGGCTAGCTTCTCGAACACATGAAAGTGTCGAAGTTGGAATGCTAATGTCACGCCTTGCTTACGAATCAGCAGACAAAGCATTAGTAAGGTTGTAAAACTCGTCGTTTTTTCCGACAATAGAGAACGCACCATTACCCTTGGGCTTCCACCGGCCTAAGTTCACAACTTATGAAGGTAAGTCAGACCCCTATATGCACTTGAGCCATTTTCACCAGGTTATAGATATATATCGACCGAACGAGGCTTTAATGTGTATCTTGTTTCCATCAAGCTTGGGCGACCTGGGCTTGACTTGGTTTGAGAGGTTACCAAAAGGTAGCATTGCTTCATGGGCACAACTGGCGGACGCATTTGTTACCAAGTTCAAGACAAACACCAAAACTCCGGTCGAGATAAACCAACTACTCGCCATTAACATGGGCGAGAGAGAAACGTTGAAGCCTACAACAATAGGTATTAGGAGACCTTTAACCAGATAGGCGAATGCCCCACCAACCTAGCTATCACACAGTATAAGCAGGGTTTATTGGCGGGCCATAAATTAAGGGATTCAATGACAATGACGTCACCCCTCACAATGGAAGCCCTGATAGAGAGATACACCAGCACATCAGGGTAGATGAAGATGGCGCTCGCATCAAGGAAAAGTCTGGCACAACAGGGATGTCGGACAAACAGCCTGCAACAAAAGTTAACAAGGTCGGCCGGGAGGAACGACCAAACAAAAATGGTCGAGGCAGACGACCAAACGATGAGAACTCCCAGACAAGGAAGTTAAGAGTCCACACCGCCATCACCACGGTGTTCAAAAAGCCTATCTAACGGATTCTTAGCGAGATTTGCGACGAACCCGTTGTTCGACGACCAACCAAGTTATGAGAGGCGCAAAGGGGCTACGACGATA
Source organism: Camellia sinensis (assembly GCF_055761805.1). Lineage (NCBI taxonomy): Eukaryota > Viridiplantae > Streptophyta > Magnoliopsida > Ericales > Theaceae > Camellia > Camellia sinensis. Next base: position 7,676,867 of record NC_138974.1, on the reverse strand, counting down.
AATATCGGTGCACCTTCCATGATGAAGTGGGGCACTGAACTAAAAATTTCACGCCACTAAGGCAGCATCTAAAAGAGTTGGTGGCCGCGGGCCACTTGGACCAATACATTGAGGGGGGAGCTCGACCTGCTTCCCAAGATCGCAATGGGCCAGATGGGATGACAGTCGAGGGTCTGCCTTAAGGAATAATCAATGTAATACATAGGATCATTGAGCCTGAGCGAGTCTGCGAGCTTAGAGGAATGATCACGGGCGAAGCACATGAGGGAAGTACTAAGCATGCAATCTACCATGAAAAAAGAGAAGACGAAAGTGAAAAATGTCAACACCTTCTTTGACAGGGACTTAGCACGGTTGCAAAGCCCTTACAACGACGCGCTAATGGTTACCCTGTGTGTCAAGAATTTTGACATCAAGCGGATGTCGATAGACCAAGAGAGCTTGAGCGAGATAATGTGCTATGAAAGCTTCAAGCAACTCAAATTAGAGGGTAAAGATTTAGCACCCGCAACATCTCTCTTAGTCGGTTTCAACTTTATGCCAGAATGGCCGGTTAGTAAGATATTTTGTATGTCAAAGCTGGGATGATGACAAAACAAGTAAAATTCTGGGTGTTGAAAGTGCCTTCCACTTACAACATTATTTTGGAGAGAGCATGGTTGCACGTCATGCACGCGGTAGCATCAACCTACCATTAGGTCATGCAATTCCCTAACGAAGTTGGAATGTTTGAAGAAATCTTGGGAGACTAAATCATGTCCAAGTAATGCTTCGTGACGGTGAGCGGCAACCGGGCTGCCAAAGGTTTTGTGTAGATAATAGAGGAGCTAGAGAGCAACGAATTATTTGTGAATGTCAGCAAGGCAGCCAAACAAAAAATAGTAAAATATCTGGTAGAGGTAAGAATAGACAAAAAGGTTCTAGGGAAGTTCTTTTTGCTCGGCTCAACTTTGCTAACACCGGGAGAATAAAGATCACGGAATTCTGGACCTCTAACATCGAAGTGTTTGCCTAGACGTCGTGTGACATGTCTAGCATTGATCCAACTTTCATCTGCCATCAACTTAACATCCACTTGACCGCCAAACCAATTATGCAGCGAACTCGTCGATCAACACTTCACCACGCGGAGATAGTAGCTGAGGACATGGGAAACCTGCTGAAGGCAAGGGCAATCAAAGAGGTTCACTATCCCAAGTGGATCTTCAACACCATGGTGGTACCAAAGAAGAATGACAAGTGGCGCGTGTGTGTGGACTATAAGACGGTGAACAAAGCATGCGCAAAAGATAGTTTTCCTCTACCGCAAATAGACCAACTGGTGGACCTAACTGTATGTCACAACAAACTTAATTTTCTTAATGCGTATTGTGGATACCATCAGATTGCTGTGTGTCAACTAGACCAGGAGGTTACGTCATTCACAACACCTAGGGGATTGTATTGCTACAAGGTCATGCCATTTGGACTAAAAAATGTAGGGGCAACATTCTAGAGAATGGTCCCCAAAATGTTTGAGCCATTGTTAGGTAGAACAATGGAAACTTACATAGATGACATGGTGGTCAAGAGTAGGAACAAGGGAGACCATCTCAATAACCTAGCTAAAATGTTTCAAAGTTTGAAGATCCACAAGCTATGACTGAACACATCTAAATGTGTGTTTGGCGTGTGGTTAAGTAAATTTCTTGGCTTTTTAGTAACCAACCGAGGTATAAAAGCCAACCCCTCTCAGATCAAAGCCATTCAAGATCTAGAGAGGCCCAACACAATCAAAGAACTACAGTATCTTACAAGCTTAGTTGCCGCACTAAATTGATTTACAAGTCGGTCATCCGACCGATGTCGACCGTTCTTCTAGGCACTTAAGGCCAAGTTTGAATGGGATGACGAGTGCGACAGAGCTCAGGAAAGCTTGAAAAAATACATGATCTCTCCACCACTGTTGGCAACCCCAGTACCAGGAGAGGAACTTTTTCTATACTTGGAAGTTTCCCAACATGTAGTTAGCACTGTGTTGGTATGTGTCGAGGGAATACAACACTTGTCCATCTTTTATGTAAGCAAGACATTGTTAGGCGCCGAAATAAGGTATTTGCCTTTAGAAAAACTGGCCTTAGCTTTGATGATGGCTTCTAGAAAATTGTAGCACTACTTCCATGTCCATGCCGTGATCGTCTTAACAGTCATCCCCTTAAAGGCCTTGTTGAAAGGGTAGACTTTTCTGGGCGAATTTTGAAGTGGCTGTGAAGTTAAGACAATTTGACATTAAGTTTTAGCCGAGAATCATAATAAAGGACCAAGCTTTGGTAGACTTCATAGCCGAGTTTGCTCCAGGAAGCCATTATGTTTGCCCAGTCGACTTGACCGAGGCAACTGAGTAAAGGAGGGGAAAGTGCCGCAGGGATAGCACAGCCCTAACAACAAGTTACTCAACTGCGCAGCAAACCATTTAGCCTTGTAGTAGGGTAAAAAAGAGCAAACCACACTACTACAAGCAAGGACACACCAGAAAGTGAATTGCTAAGACAGTCAGGTAGTGAGGATCAAATCCTAACTACGGACAAAGACTTAGAAGAAGGTGTCGACAACGTCCCTGATCCTAAAGCATCCTCAGATCCCTCAACTTGCTAGAAGCTGTTCGTAGGAGAGATGTGGAAGCTCTTCGTGGATGAAGCATCCAACAGGCACGTGACTGGACTTGAGATAATCCTCATCTCACTAGATGGCTTGACCAAACGAACAGGTTATCAATCTCAGTTGTCCCGCATCCAATATTGAGGTGGAGTATGAAGCATTGTTAGTCGATTTGAAGTAAGCTTACCAAATGAAGGCCACCGAGCTGATGGTGTATAGCGACTCCCAACTAGTAGTCAACCAATATTGGGCAACTATAAAGTGAAAGATGATAGAATGGCCAAGTACCAAGAGTTGGTCAGAAAGGAGATCATGAAGTTCGAAGTCGTCAACATAGAGCAAATCGGTCAAGAAGAAAATGACAAGGCTGATGAACTGGCCGGCTGTGCGTCGATAGAAGACACATCTATCTATAGACTGCTTGAACTCACTCCGCGCGCCCCCCTTTCGGAGAGGGCGTGAATTGGGTTCTTAGCTACTACAGTTCAGACTCTTGTCACGGTTGTAAATCTAATCTCACAAAGTGCAATGTAAGACAGATAAATCACCAAAGAGTCTAAATCCGGCAAATCGTTTTGGAAAACTGATTTTAATCAAAAAGCACCAAACATGGACTGTTTTGCTAGATTACAGAGTCACCACCTAAATATTTTATTTTAGGGAAATTTAGGAAATCCTGACTCGTGCCAAAGGCCACGTGTCCGTCATTACCAAAGTTACCTCGGCTCGAGAACTTGGGTACGAGAAGGGAAGGTCCTGAAATGAGCACCCCCACTCGCTCGATCAAAGGATCGGCCTCTACTAAGCATGATATGTTATTTTGAAAACACATGTGTTTTTATTCCGGTTATTTAGCTAACTTACTACGAGATGCACAGCATACAAGTATAGACTCAATCATGAAAATTGGAACAAAACAGCTTATGTTTGTTTTTTTTTTTTTAAATGGTTTGAAAGTGCTACTCGCAAGTAGGCTAAAGCGCGGTTTTTCCACCTTTAAGTGGGCTTAGAAAAACATGATTTTGCCACTTCACAAAGTGGGCTTAAAACTCACAATCATTGAGTTGTTCCATTTCAGGCAATCAAGCCTCCACCCACAGCCATTCATGCAGTTATAGTAATTAAGCAAATAGCCTCATGGCAAGCATACTATCATGGCAACACTCACACTCATGCAAGGATGCTAAAGTATAAGAACTTACAGTGTACTCCGAGCCAAAACAGAAAACTAGTTAGAAACAATGCATGATCCTAACTCTATTAAAATGCCTAATGCAACACATGCAAAAATGCAACTAAGTAGGCTCGACTATCTAAGATGGTATATGAATGCAACACTTTGATACACGTATTCAAATAAGTATTGAAATACGATGCAGTTTGTATGATGTGCCGAGCCCGGTGCATGCAAGACAAATGAATGATGCACGCATGCAAAGCATAAGGTATGCTAATCAAAATGTGCCCTAATCTAACAACTGAAAGCAGATAAATAAAAGGAAGAAAGACATAGGGTTGGAAGACATGCACACACACACACACGCTTATTACAACATTGTGCCCTCTCGATGGAGGGTCCAAATAAATGAGCTAAGCTAATCTAAGCTAAGCTAACCAACTAATCTAATAATATAATTAGACTAATTATTACAAACCAAATTGAATAACTAGCAAACTACTTACTAATTATTACAATACTTTAACTAATTAACAAATTAATTAAATCATGGCATCTTACTAAGCATGTAAGATATGTAAACTAGGTTGTCTCAGCTCTGCTTGAAGTTAGAAGATGCATGCTTCGGTTTCTAGCCCCGAAAAGCTCTCCAATTGCTCTTTAGAGGCTCTATCTGCAGGGTGCCTTCAAAAACTAGCTGTTGAAACTTACCAAACCAATGCTGGGGAATGCACCAGTGGCCTGCTGGCCATGAGGAGCTGCTGTCGGCCACCTGCCGGCCAAAGATGGGCCTTTGCTAGCCAACAATGCGAGGGTACCGGACATCTGTGTGGCACTGCCGGCCACTGGTGTGTTGTGACACCAAATTGCAACAAAGCACAAAATAGAGGAAATGAAGGGTCTCCCTAGGAACATGTGTGTACTATTCCACTCCATATCATCTCAAAACATCAAGGGAGAGGCATCATTGGATCCAAAACCATCAATTAAGCATTTGGAATGCATGATGGCCAAAGATCTAATCTTTTACATATTCAATAAATGCCATGCAAACAAGACTCTAAATCCACTACCTCATCATGGATAATCAAAGGCAATGGAGATAAAGGGGATTGGCTCACTTTCATCACTTTGAGTATGAAGTGGACCAATCCACCTTATGTTCAACATAACGTCCGGTTGAACACAATGCAATGCACACATGCAACATGCTTATCTTGACATGTTTTACTTGATTGATTTTGTTTACATATTTTATACATTACCAACCATTCTTTAATCAGTTAAACCCAAATGCGAAAAGTCCTCTAATGGGAAAGATGGCCTCAGCCACAAGCACCTTGAGCATGAAAGAAACCTCATGCTTTTGGTTAGTAAAAACCCTCAAGAGAAGGCTAAAACCACTAGGCATGAGAGCCTCAATTCCATGCTCAAGCCAACAAGGGGCTTAAGACCACTTTCAAAGCGAATGAAAGAGTGAAACCATGGAGTGCAATGGCATATATTTCAGCACTGAAATGACATGCTAAATGACTTAAAACCATGCAAACAACCTATGTAATGCATGTTGAAAGGCTTAAGCACCAAAGCTAGTGAAATGTATTACACTAAAGGCATGCAAGACAATGCTCAAATAGCCAAACCAGCTCTAGATAGAGCTCAATCATGCCAAAATAGAGGCCAAAATATTCTGAAAAGTTAGCATGAAAAGCAAGAAATGCATGCTCATGTATTGGCTCACAAACAAGGCATAAAGGCACAACTCTAAAAGCCATGAAAGAGTGGAATATGTGAGAGTGTGACTACACTATATGCTCTGAAATTACATGCTAGATGATGCCATATCATGCAAACATCGCAAACAAAGCATGCTAGATGCCTCAAAACTCAAAGCCAATTAAGGCACTTGCACTATAGCTATGCAATACAAGCATCATATGACCAAGAAGGCTCAAAATAAAGCTGAAGCATGCTAAATCAGAGCCAAAAACATGCTGGAGTGGAGCATACACATGCTAGATTCATAGGCTAAACCATCAAGTACACTAGGCTAGTGAGCAAGTTTACACTACAAGTGCAAGATGCAAGCAATGAGTGGCCAAACCAGCCAAAAATAGAGTTTAAACATGTTAAAAGAAAGCCCAAAAATGCTCAAACTAAGCTAAGACAAGTCACAAAAACATGCTACTTTGCAAGGCTAACTAGGCATAGCATGGAGAGACAAGGAGGTGAGGCCACTCCCTCCTATTTAGGACCTCAAAACAAGTTTTCTACCACGAAAATTCCTATGGAATACAGTGGTTTTAAGCCCAAAAGGAAGTTATTTGAAAAGCTTGAAAGATAGCTCAAAAGGCCTTACAAGCCAAGGAACAAAAGGGAGAAAACACCCCCTAGCCAAACAAGGCTTAAACCATCATTTTAGAACCTCAAAATTAGAGTTTTTTATGGTTCAAAACCAGCCCAAAAATAGTACAAAACAATGGAAAAAGGGGAATAAAGCAAGTGTGCAAAAACAAGCTTGAAAGGGAGAAGTGCTTACCCTTGAAGCACAGCAGCAAAACCAGCCAAAATCTGAGCCAAAACCACCTTTTGGAGCTCAAACAAAGTCCCAAGGAATCTCAGCCCAATGGTGGTCAAGTTTGATTAAGGATGTGTATGCAAAAGTATGGTGTATCTAAGCTTTCATGCACAAAAGGGCAAGAGAGAGTGAACTCTAGAGAGAGAGACAGAGATTTAGCTCTGAAAATTTTGTAGAGAGAGAGGGATTTTAGTGTGAGAAGCTCCAAAATTTTCTCAAATGTTCTAACCCTTGAATATGAGATATTTGGCTTCAATATATTGCAAAAATGAAGCCTTTGTCGAAATATCCGAGTTTGGAAATAGCTAGAGCAGTGTACAACAGCTGGAGGGAAAAGATCTGCAAAAAAAAAAGAAGAGTTTTTGACAAAAGTGGCCGGCCAGCCATCACTGGTGGCCGGCAGTGGATCATTGATGGCAGGCACCCTTCACCAGTGGCCGGCAGAAAATTCTGCTTTCTAGGTCCAACTTCAAATGGGCATAACTCCTTCATCTAGACTCCTTTGCAGGTCATTCTTGTGTCTAAATTGAAGCCTTTGCAGGTCATTCTTGTGTCTAAATTGAAGCCCTAGAAGTAAGCGTTCCAATGGTAGCAGTATCACATCAAAATTCCAAGTGTATTGAGAGATATCCCTCTTTTAGTGAAGACTGCTCATTTCCAGCTCAATCGGATTGATGCCTAACTTCAACCAACCATATCTCCCCCATCCGAACTCGACTTTAGGAGATTCTTGAGTGTAAAATGAAGCCCCAGAAGTCCCCTTTCCAATGGTGGTGGCCTCATGCTGAAATCCAAGTGTACCAATGGATAGGCCTGATTTAGCGATGATTGCTCAACTCTCTCTTAACGGTTCATGCCCAACTTCTCCTCCAACTTGGTTTCTTCTCTCCTCGCCTCTATTCTTCAAACCCAAACCCCTAAACAAGGTGTTTTTGAAAGATTTTTCAAAAGAGTTCATCTCTCCTTCATTCATTTCCACTTTGTTCTTGCTCGATTTACCGAAAAGTGCAACATTTAACAAAATGCGAGCGTTAGAACATCGTAGGAACTTCGTTTCAAAAATATTTTGAAAGAGAGGGTTTTTAAGGTCTAAAAACCATTCAAAATAGTTTTGGTTCACAATGGGGTGTAAGGTTGGGATTTGAAGCTCCTCTTGCCAAAGAAATCGAATTTTTGCCCTGCACATCTTTCATCACCAAATAAACCATCAGTAGCACCCAAGTCTTAAGGGCGGTCAAAAATGAGGTGTCTACACTATCCCACACCCATTGCTGGTGGACTTCTTGCCAAGACTAAGCATTGAGGATCCGAAAGTGGCCGAGGTATGCTGCGCCGAGCTAGGTCCCTCTTGGATGGACCCCATCGGAGTGTTCTTAAAATATGGCATTCTGCTATAAGACAAGAAGGAGGCCAACAAGATTAGGGAAAAGTCGCAGCAATTTTGTCTCTCCCTATCGCTAGCACTACAAAAAGTCCATCACAAGACTGTACTTAAAATGTGTACATCCTAGCAAGGTCGAGGCATTTTTGTTCAAAATCCATGAGGGCATTTGTGGAAGTCACCAAAGAGGAAGATCTCTGGCCTACCGAGCCTTTTCACAAGGGTATTGATGTCCATACATCCAAGCAGATGCAGAGAAGTATGTCAAGAAATGTGGGATATGTTAGAAGTTCGCACATCAAATCCATCAACTAGCTAGAGAATTCCTACCTTTGACCAATCCTTGGCCTTTTGCAATGTAGGGCTTAGACATAGTGGGACCACTCCCAACCACGCTAGGAAACAGAAAGTTCTTTATTACGACGACATATTACTTCACAAAGTGGGCAGAGGCGGAGGCGCTTGCATCCATCAAAGAAAAAGACGTCAAGAAGTTTGTTTGGCAGAACATCATAACCCGGTTTGGAATTCCCAAGGCCTTGATATCTGACAACGGCACCTAATATGATAAAAGAATCTTTAGGGGTTTTTGCGAAGAACACAAGATAGAATTTTACAACTCCACGCTGGCGTACCCTCAAGCTAATGGCCAGGCTAAAGCCTCCAACAAAGTAGTCTTAGATGATCTGAAAAAGAGGCTAGAAAAAGTAAAAGGAAAATGGGCTGAGAAATAAACCCACGTCTTATAGGATTACCGAACTACACCTAGGTGATCAACCGACGAAATGCCTATTTCCTTAACCTATAACATGGAAGTAGTAATCCCCTTGGAAGTCAGTCTCTCCACTATTAGAAGTGAAAATTTCGATCCCGATTTGAATAAAGAGGCCATAGCCTTAAAGCTAGATCTTGCCTAAGAAATAAGAGAAAGGGCACTAGTACACATCGCCTCATATCAATAGGAACTATCTAGAAGATACAACAAGGTGATGCATCCAAGGCAATTCAAGATTGGAGACTACGTACTACGCAAAGTAATGGGAAACACTTTGGTGCCTAGGGAGGGCAAATTGGGACCCAACTGAGAGGGGTCGTACAAAGTGATAGGTCTAGCAGGAAAATGAGCTTACTACCTCAAAGACGTGGACGACCGAGCTATCGCAAGGCCATGGAACACGGCCAATTTCAACGTATTTTATTTTTAGCTTTTTTACACTTGTAATTTTCTTTGACATTTAATAAAACAAGTAGACAATTTTTTTGGTGCAATTTCTTTTAGTACTTGTATTTATTCTATTTTTAAACAAAAAAATTTACACTATTTGCCTAACTGAGGGCAATGAAGGTTGGTAGGTTTGATCAACAAAATTTTTTATACTCTTTAGCCGAGATAAGTATCTAGGCTAAAGAAGGTTGGCAAGTTTAACTAACACAACTTTTTGGACTCTTTAGCCAAGATGGTTATCTCAGGCAAAAAAGTTGGCAAGTTTGACTAACAAAATTTTTGCACTCTTTAGCCAAGATATGTATCTAGGCTAATAAGGTTGGCAGGTTTGACCAACAAATTTTTTTGCACTCTTTAGTCGAGATAAATATCCAGGCTAATGAAGGTTGGCAAGTTTGACTAACACATTTTTGTACTCTTTTATCGAGATGGTTATTTCGGCCAAAGAGGTTGGCAGGTTTGACTAACAAATTTTTTGTACTCTTTGCCCAACTAGAGCAATGAAGGTTGGTAGGTTTGACCAATAAAATTTTTACATTCTTTAGTAGAGATAAGTATCTTGGCTAATGAAGGTTGGCAGGTTTGACCAACAAAATTTTTGTACTCTTTAGCCGAGATAAGTATCTAGGCTAATGAAGGTTGGAAGGCTTGACCAACATATTTTTGCACTATTTCACTGAGATGGTTATTTCGGCCAAAGAGGTTGGCCAGTTTGGCCAACAATTTTTTTGTACTCTTTGCCCAACTAGGGGTAATGAAGGTTGGTAGGTTTGACCAACAAAATTTTTACACTCTTTAATCGAGATAAGTGTCTAGGCTAATGAAAGTTGGTAGGTTTGACCAACAAAATTTTTGCACTCTTTAGTTGAGATAAGTATCTAGGTTAATGAAGGTTGGCAGGTTTGACTAACACATTCTTGCACTCTTTCGCCGAGATGGTTATCTCGGCCAAAGAGGTTGGCAGGTTTGAAGGACAAATTTTTTGTACTCTTTGCACAACTAGGGACAATGAAGGTTGGCAGGTTTGACTAACATATTTTTATAGACTCTTTAGCCGAGATGGTTATCTCGGCCAAAGAAGTTGGCAGGTTTGACCAACACATTTTGTGGACTCTTTTGCCGAGATGGTTATCTCGGCCAAAGAGATTAGCAGGTTTGACCAACAAATTTTTTGGCAAGATTGGGTATGGCTAAGCTGGTTAGTCTAGCAACGTATGTAACGAAGTATGAAAAATTCCAAGAGAGACATAATGGACGTGCAAAAAGTTGGACAATTTTCATTGCTAAAAGAAGATTATAGAGTAGGGAACCTAGCCCGGTTACATGGCAAAGTAAAGAAAAGAAAACAGCAAAATAGAAAAGGCAGGTTTTAGAATGATCACGCAAAGTCATCATCAAGCTCGGCATCAAGGTCACCTTGGACCTCTCTGCTTGGCTGGTTGACCCCGTCTTCACATTCTTGTGTTAGGTCGGTAATCTCTGCTCCACCGGTCAAACTTGGCTTGGTTGAACTGTGCAACTCACTCGAGCTGGTAATGAAGTTTGCCGGCCGAGGTCCATGTTGGCTAGAAGGGCATCGGCTGGATCTGGGATTTCCTCCTCCTCCCCTTAAAGCAATTTCTGCTGAATAGCTTCAGCATACTCCGTCATGTAGCTCGAAATGAAGTGGGGCGAAGGATTCGAGAACACTTCGAAATCGTGTGCCTAGCAGAGCTTTTCAATCGCCGCCTTCTAACCATACTTTAAAAAGATGTCCTTGGCCGTCTCACACTGCTGGGCGTAGGTTTCCTCGCCTTCTCTGAAACCCCGCTCCTCGGCGTGCTCTATCTTTTTCTGCAGCTCCTTGATTCTGACATTCTTTTTCTTTTGAATCTTGGCAAGCTCGCACAAGTAGAGGTCTTTTTTCTCAGCCAGGACTTTCTGTTTCTCTGCCTCGACCGTGCTAACCAGCTCGACCAACTTCTCTTTTTCAACACTCAGCTCAGTCAGATATGTCTTTAGAGCCTTTAGCTCGGCGTCTTTCGCATTTGCATCAGCGATGGCGGCCCTACCCATTTTCACAATTCAATAATACATTGGTGAACAACGTGGCTTTTCTATACGGCCTGTAAAGCATACGAAATGGTTAGTTAAATCACACCAAGAGATGGTAAAAGTAAAGTTTTATGGGATTTCAAACTTTACCAAGACCATGGACTTAGTGGCAAACCGAATCGCTTTCAGCTCGGTCAGGTATTCGTGCTTTTCTATGTCGGCTGGAAGGCACAGGCTTTTAGACAAGTTGAAGGCTAGCTGGTGGTCCTTTTCAGTGGCTATAGAGTTGGTTGTGGTTACAGCACGACCTTTGAAGGTCACGACTGGAGCCCATATCGGGGGAGAAGAGGAGCCAGCATGGCTGGAGTGGCATCCCCCTTGATAAGGTTGGGTTACTGGAAGCTCGGCCTCTCCCTCATCTACTAGCCGCTGCGGTTGGGTAGCCGAAGTACATGGCCTCTTGCTAGACTGTGATAAGGTAGCCTTGGTGGATGGGAGGGCGACGACGGTCTCACATGGTTAACTGGTGGGGGGTAGCTCAGAAGCTTGCTCGGTGATGAGGGCACAAACATCTCGCCTTTTGGCCATCTCTTGCTCTTCTATGATGGGAATAAGGTTGATTTCGGGGAGGTTGGGATCAGGTTCAGGTGAAGACTCAAGAAAGAAGTCTGTAACTCTACTTTTCTGCTTCTTGCTGTAGCGGTAGGTTGGCTCTACTTCTAATAGCTCGGTCTAGTCACGGTGACAGTACCGTAGGATGGCTCATAGTGTGGCTTGGTTGGCATAGGAGTAGTCTACTTTTAATCGGTTCAGATCTGTAAAAAGTACAAGTGTCACTACAAGAAATAACACATTTGCCGACCAAAAAATTGGTCGCTAAAAGTTCATTTTTGGTCGGCAAAAGTTATCCGCGACCAATTTTTTTGGTCGCTACTTTGGTCGCCAATTGAGGGTCGGCAAAAGTAATTCGCGACCAAAATTTTGGTTGGTCGGGAAAAATCGGATTTGCTGACTAAATTTTTGGTCGCTAAATATATCATTACCGCGACGAATTCATTTAAAACACTTTGGTCGCGAAAAGTGATATTTTCCCGACCAAATATCTTAGTCGCCAATTGACACATTTCGCGACCAAAAAGTTTGGTCGCCAATTATCACATTCAATGACCAAAAAGTTTGGTCGCCAATTGTGACATTCCACGACCAAAACATTTTGGTCGCCAATTGTGGCAATCCACGACCAAAAATTTTGGTCGCCAATCGTGACATTCCACGACCAAAAAATTTTGGTCGCCAATCGTGACATTCCACGACCAAAAAGTTTGGTCGCCAAAAGTCAAGGAATCGCCGACTAACAATTTAGTCGCCAAAAGGTAAGGAATTGCCGACCAATGATTTTAGTCGCAAAAGTGTAGAATTTGCCGACCAATTTTTTAGTTGCCAAATCTCTCTATTTTTTTTTTCCAGAACATTCAATTTTTGTTTTTAAAAATTCAATCCAGTATCGAACAAAATTCATTCAACCCAACCACAATTAAGGAGCAATAACATTTAAAAAAATTAAAAATTGCTCATAGTTTCGGTACCACAATTAAGGAACAAAATTCATTCAACACAACCAAAGAATTTAACTAAGAAGAAAACTTGAGAATTTAACATGTATACAAGAGCAATAGTACGTACAATCTGTGATTTGGCAAAAACAATCACTAAAAATTCAATCTTAAACTACACTTTGCTCTCACCAAAAATTAAAGAACAAAAAAATCAAAGAAAATAACAAGGTATGAGGCTATTACAATATGCTACATTCCAAGGGGGCAACAGTGGAGCCAGACCAGCTTCCAACTTCCAATAGAGCAGACAGATCATTCCAATAGAGCAACACTGGAGCCAGATTACCTTCACAAATAGAACAGACCAGCTGCCTACCTCAGCGAGACTACCAATCCGCAAAGCCCAACTTCCACCTTCCAAATATTGGTGACAGATTTACCTACATCTCAATTCTAATGCCAAGAATAGCCTAAACATATCTGAGCAATTACTACAACACAGCAGAAACCAAGAATGTATTTGAACATATCAGTAATCAGCAGCATAGCAACTGTGTTCAATAGGCAGCAGAGCAGACCTATGCAAACCATGGCTTCAGGGCACCATATCAACCCAGAATCAACCTCCCTTTTCAGCTCAGATTAATCAGCATAGCAGATCTGCTCAACAGCCTCAGCATACCAGCAGAGACCTCAGGGCACCAGTTCAGCCCAGAAACAGCCCAAAATCTGGTCCAATAATCACAAGAACTTCTACAATAAAGCATAATTTGCAAGACACCTATGCAATGTTCATAACTAGTTAATAGTCACATTTATGGAAAGTCCCCAACACATCATTTCATACATTACTTTAATAATCTTGCCAGCAACCCTTAGCAACGAAAAAATAAAAATCAAAGAGCATAATAAAGCACTTGCATTTCAAATAGAAGCATGTGTTCACAAAAATACCTAGTATAGATCACAATTGTCCAAATCTGAGCCTATAAAACCAACAAATGACTAATTATCGGCATCCCTAAGGAAAATGTAGATTCCAAAAGAAATGACCACCAATTCAATTTTTAAATAACTCCATTACAGATCCAGGCAAGACAGAAGAGCCAAGACACTTCAAACAAGGACAATAATAGGCTCCACATCTCCCTTGACATACACAAATTCAAAAACATATGCTATAAGCAATATTGTCCATGGTAAGCACCATCCTTTAAAAAGATATATGAAGAGAGTTGTTGAAAGGACCAAGAATACAATTCAATAGGTAATGACTCCCAAAAATATATATATTAGCGGTGGACAAAACTTAAGCAAGTCCATGGTCTTTCAAATCGAGTTTAAGAAATTAAATCACAAAACCCTACAACAATCAATTGCAAGGAAGATTTAGTCAGGAATTTTTTTTATTAGTTCATAATTAAGACGAAGAGCCAACAGGATTGACTAGTGCATGAGTTAAGAAGACCATTCCCAGTAGTGTTCCTATCTATTGAGCATTTTGCCATTGACATGATTATTAAGAAATAATTATGGTAGCCGCACAATAAACAGGAAGCAAGCAAGAGTTTAATATACTTTCTTGGGACATCCTCTAATAGCTTAAGCTTTTGGGACAATTGATTACCTAACATGATATCAAAGTTTCACCCAAAAAAACATGATACCAAAGTTTTGGTTCCATGAGACATCACTTTAAACCTTGCTTGTGTAATTGCCACTACATTTGTTTGTGCACTTTGTTTCCTGTCTATTTGTGCTCCTGGTTCAATTGAATTTATGTTTTAGTCACATGCAAGAAAGGATCACACATGGGGATGAGGGAAGGTGTGAGAGTTTGATATACACAGTCAGGTCATTACCTAACATCCTGAGTTTTTGGGTTATACTGCCATCAATAAATAATAAACTTAGATGCATTTATGCATTATCACAATTAGAATGATAAAATGTGGTTATAAATTGGGTGTTTAACATGAAAGTTCATGAAAAGTCAGATCAGACCAACTGACCTATCCAAATTGGTCAAATTTCGACCATAAAGTTGAAATATTTAGCAAAAATTAGAAAATTTGGAATTCAGATTTCCGGGAAATATGGATTTTTAGTATTTTACATTAAATTGACGAATTTCTGAAAACTCGATTGGCATTCAACAAAATTTGGTCAAAATATTAAACATTCAAACTTTTCAAATCTGGCCATAAATTTGGAAACTCAGAAAAATTTGGACTCAAGATATGTTCACCAAATTTGATGTATGTAAATCTATGTTCTTATATAACCATTATGCAAAATAATCAGGAAAAAAGAAAAAGCTTTAGGTTTACAAAATCTCCTTCTAATGGGGAGTGGATGGAAAGTGGAAGCTAAATTTACGATAACATAATGCACATGGCAACCTAAATAAATAACCCCATGTTGTTCCCATAAAACCAGCTGCTCAGAAGGGTAGACTGGTATTTTTTGCACAAAGTGGCTACCCTCATATTCAAACATGTGTTCTCACTCACGCCTGGCAACCCCGGATCTTACAACTACCGCAAGCAATGGCCATAGGGACCTTATCATTCAAAAACTAGAGCCCCTTTTTTTGATAAGCATAGCATCTAAAAATCAGTTATAACAAGGAATTTACGAAGAAGCTGAGGACAAGTTCTATAAGTTACTCCACATCCAAATCTTTGATGTAATGTAAAAACCTGAATTCTACTAATATCAACAATAAGAATATATAGAGTTCTTTTATTAACAAAGTCCACTTAAAGTAAATTTATAATTTCTATTATAAAAGTTTAAGTATTCTATACTAAATTATCCAAACCCACAACTAAACTTTTGACAACATCATTAACCCATCCTTTTTGTTAAATTACCACCAATCCTCCTCAAGGTTAAGATATCAGCTTTTCATGCCTCATGTATGTCAAAAAACTGGTGACTTCAGTTCAGTTACTTGGGGGAAGGAGGATTTTGTGTTGACAAATGACGCAAGTCATACACGTGTTCCAATAACAAGTGAGCAGCATCCAGAGAAAGTGAAGGTGCCAAAGAGGCCTAACAACATTTAAGGGAAGAGCAAAAATTTGGATATCAGGAAACCAAGACATAAATAGAGCACAGCACAGTAAAAGCAATAGAATAAAGGTACAAAACTCTAAAACTTAAAATACCAGATTTCACACTCACTAAACTACAATAAGAATAGAAATCAATCATTTAACTACATAAGCAGAATGCATCATAGAAACATTTAACTAAGGCAAAAGCAAAATTTTGGATATCAAGGAACCACGATGTAAATACAGCACAGTGAAACCAATCAAATCAAAGTTCAAGACCCCAGAAATCAAAGCACTAGGTTTCACACTGGCTAAACTACAATAAGAATAGAAATCAATCATTTAACTACATAAGCAGAACACACTGTTGAATAATCAATTTGATTAGTAAGGCAAAATTTTACTGTCATGACTCAAGCTTTAATACAAAATAGTCAATGGAATTGGAGCTTTGATACATAACACTCATCATAAGGGCATCCATCCATCCTTGTGAGAACAACCTCTTTATTTTCTCCAAAGTGCCTAGAATTATGTTACAGGGACACCTCAAAATGCATAATCAAACTCTGTTGAACACAACATGACACCGATACTATCTTAATATGTTCATTTTCCTGACATATTGAGACTCTGAGATGAATGAGGTACTCATATTAAGTGCTTGTAAGCTAAGAACACAAGTTTTACCCTAGGGTATAGGAGAACAAAAGTTGGAAACTCTTGGATTTGTAGAGGAAAAAGAAAAAGGGAAGGCAAAAGTGAATGAAATATAGAAGCAAAATTTTTCCACAAATTTCTTCCCTTTCCTTTTCCCTTCACAAATCCAAGATCCAAACACAACATTAGTGTTATGTATCCTTGTGTCCAAAGGTTTATAAATTCGATGGATCCTTCACCAAGAGACCCCATTTCTGTCGAGTTCCATTAAACATACACCTATATCAACTAGAAAGATAAGAACCATGTAAGATGCACAAAGTGTGTCATGTAACAATGGATGTATTGATTTGTAAATGAAACTGAATAAAAATCCAAGTTATTCAGAATCATGCATCTAGAAGACAAGATGAAAAAAGGAAACATACTTAATATTCGAGTTACTCCTTGAGTTACATCTCCGTGTCCCTCTTGTGAAATTGTAGCCAAATCAACCTTTTGGATTTCCACATTCCCAACAAAGCAGTGGAGAAGGCAAGAAGCAAGATACCTCAGGCCAGATCTAGGGCTTCCAGAAATCAGCATGCGGAATCCTAACTTATTTGCTGATGCATAAGATATATTCTGCAAAAAACTAGGTCGAGTACCTATTTGCCGATCTTTTGGATATTTCTACTTCAAACTGTCATCATTAGTACCCTCACCCCAATCATCAAAATTGGAATCACTAGCCTGTCCAATTAAAATGCCACCATGTGAAAGGTTAATCTCAATCTCCCTCAAAACATCTGCTTCTTGAAGCAAGTCATGAACACGAAACCACCAATGATCACTCGACACTTTCTCCTTATCCAAAGCATGTACATGTAGAATTTGACCAGCTCAAGTAACTCTAGAAGTGATAGACCATAGTGACCAGCAAGATAGACAAGAAATATACAGCTCAGGAAAAGGAATCAATTTAATGTGAATGAGAATCTAAGTATGTGCACTCTTCCTAAGAACTTGCTGAACCATGAAACACTAAGGGCGTGTTTGGTTTGTGTTTGTAGAGTAGTTTTTGAAATAAAAAGTACGAAAATTTGTTTGGTTTACTTTTTTTCAGAAATGGTTTTGGAAAATTGTTTTGAGGGGAGAGTTTTAAAAAAAGTGATTGATTTGATGTATATGAGGGAGAATGATTTTGGAAAGTAAGTAACCAAACAAAATTTTGAGATTTTTTTTAAAAAAATTTGTTTGGTTTGATTACTCTTGAAAATTTGTTTGTAGAGAATTTTTTCCAAAAAAATTTCTGAAAAACAAACCAAACAAGGCCTAATTCTTTCAGAAACTCCAGCACCTACAAGATAATATCTATTTCCTATGGGCCACCCAATGGCAAGTATTTACTCTATCCCAATTACTAAACTCAAACCCTCCAAAAAAAGATTTCTTGTCGCAAGCCCTGGAGGTAGTAATACTCAGATTCTTAGTGATACACATTAAGTTGCTAACAATCATTAAAGACTTAGTTGCAATTTTCCATAGGACTACAAATTTACAACCATGATTCATGCCACCAATAGTGCCATCACCTCATCGTCAAGAGAGGCTTGAGGTCAGTAAGGGTGACTAGGTGCGATTTGGAGCCACCTTTGGTGTGGTGAGGAAAGGCTTGAGGTGGCTTTCCCTTCTCTAGCTCGTATAGCAATCGATAGGAGTGCACTGGTTGCAGATTATTTAAATGTAGAAGGGCAGCAGATCTTTTGAGACATTGCTTTTCACAAGCAGCTTCATGACTAGAAATAGGAGAGTTTGCGGAGTTTCTGGGCTGCTTGTATGTTTTGCATGGCATAGGGGGTGAGAAGAATGGGATGAGATGGTTGGGAGACAAGTCTAGGAAGTTTGAAATGAAGTCTTATTATGGGATGTTGGTGGATAATATGCTAGGAATTTCCTGTAGAGGGTGTTTGGGGATCGAAAGTTCCCCCACTAAAGTAAGCATTTTTTGTGTGGATGGCAACTCATGGGTAGATCCTCACCATTGGTAATTTAAGGAAGAGTATACAAGTCCACATAAATTGGTGTTGTTTGTGCAAGAAAGATAAGAAGTCCATTAGCCATCTTTTTATTCATTGTGAAGTAGCTCATGATCTGTGATCTTTGGTTATTGATTTGGTTTAGGTTAGCTGGGTTCATCCTAAGGATGTAGAGGCTCTCCTTCTCTTGGAGTGGTGCTAGGGTGGATAAACACAAAAGGAAGGCCTAGAAATTTGGTGCCATTGGTTCTCATGTGGATCATATCTAGAGATAAAAAATTGCACATAATGTCAAACCACACATTTTAAAAAAATTACACATATTGTCAAACCATAGTACCAAACATCTGCACTGATAAAAATGCACCACAGTACCAAACATCTTCACTTCCATTGACAAGAACCAATGGTATGACAGGCATGTACCTGAACGAAAAATAAAAAAATTTAGACATCTGCAAAACCTTCATCATAATATGTTTATTTGCCACTGATAAAAAAACTTACCAGACAGGTTCAATAGATTGCCCATCTTCATTCAAGTAATCAAGAAGTATATCATCATCCTTGGGGAACATGAACCGTGTGATAGGAGAAAGCCGAGTGTATATGTACCTAGCACTCGCATGATCTTTGCCTCCCTTTTAAGATACAACAATACATGTAAGCATAGGAAACAAATTTAAAACAAAACAACTAACTCCAATATGTTTGTTTGAATTTGATTAAGTGATATTTTTCTTTCCTCACCTGATGACGAGTGCCAAATTGACCGTTTGGTTGATTAATAAATTGATGTCATTAATAAATTGAAGCATTTCCAAGAGTACAAAAATAAATAAAACAGAAGGGACTGCATGGAAAGAAGTAGTTCAAGTCCCACAGCTTTCACGTATTCATAAATTTATTACAATAGTTATAATTTACAATCAATAATACTTTCATTACGGAAAACAATGATAAGTAACAACTCGATCACCTAGTTCAAAATGCTTCCAACTGAACGAGTAAATTCAATACCAAGACCATCCAAAACAGCATAAATATTACACATCATTGGATAATCTAAATCTGGAATAGAAATAAAAAGGAAAAAATTGACAAGATAAAGAATGAGAAACTTGAGACCTACCTGCACATCAAAATCTAACACCAGTATTACTGGTTCTCTGTTTAGACACTCTTTCTCTTCAACTTCACGGGCTGCTTCAAGTATTAGTTTTAAGGCCTTCTTGGACAAACTTTCAACTCCATCACTTGTATCAACATATGTTCCCCACCTCTCTTGATTACAATATCCCACTCCATCTATGAAACACCCTTTGTTCAGAATTAGCTGCAAAATGCTTTCTTCTCTTTCACATATATGCTTAGCACCTCCTATAATAACTTTAATCAGGCTCTCATGTGCGTCCACTTTACATTTAACTTTCAGATTATGCATGAGTTTCTTTTGTGACTCCTGGTGCTCACAACTAGACCACTCCCCCAAAAGCAAGAATTGTACAATTGGACCAAACCACGAGTCTTCTAAATCCCTGAGTCATGAAGGCATAAAATTGTGAAATTACCAGCTAATATATTATTTTGGAAAAAGAACCACACAACTAGTATTACATGACAGTAAAGACCTTGTTATGATTTGGTTGCCTTCAAATTGCTGTCAATAAGACAAACTGTCACTAGCTACTGATTACCTTTGATAAATGTGACACATAATGTACAATTTTGTGTAGATATTAAAATGGAGAACAGTAAAATAGCAGGAGAGATCAATCCAATATGCATCGTATTGAAGAAAAGACCAACCTCAAAAATTTGCCAAGGCGCTGATCAAGACTCTTTCTCTGCATCCACAACAATGACCTGTTCTTTTTTGTATCTTCTAAGGGTTGCATTGACGATGATAAGTAATTCTCCTCCAAAATCAGTCTAAAGACTGGGGCTATGTAATCAACCACAGTAGAACCCCAATGACAGTGCCAGCGTTTGACACAAATTTTGTCTTCAAAAAGAATCCCAGAACCAGAATTTGTATCGTTGTCTGAAGCATCTGATCACATTATGCAATAAATTTTAGTGAATTGAACCTCCTAAACATGAATACAGGAGGAAGATTTACAACTTTTCCAAGTCAAAAATGGAAGAGAAGTTACCTTCTAAAATTGAATCCAAAACTTGGGCTTGTTGGTCTACCCTCTCAGATTGCTTGCCCAAAAAAACTTTTAACATTCCCACATTTCCATTATCAAAAAAAACCGTTCGAGAAGTTATCAAACTTTTAACATACCCACATTTCCATTATCAAAAAAGCATCGCAATTCACAATAATAACAAAGTATTTGCGCTTCAATTGAGGCAAAATACAAAAAAGATAGAAAAACGAATTACAACAAAACCAAGCTCCACAACAATTCATGATTCGAAATAACCCCAAATACCCCATTTCCATATGGAAAAAATTAGCAATTTGATTTGGAAAATGCAAAAGATTATGCCTAGTCAGTGACACACAATAAACACCAATGTCTGACACAAATATATGACATGATGATTACTGGAATGGACAGCTCGATTGAAGCGTCTCTGTCTACGAGAGAGAGGAACATTGGTGGATCCAAAGAGAGAAGAGAAACCATTGTCGCCAAAGAAATCAGAATAGCAAAGGCGTTTGGAACTGTAATACTCATCGCAGGGCTCGAAAGGAAAGTATGAGGGCATCAAACCCTGAATGCCCGATGAGATTAGGCGACCCTTGGGGATTTCAGAACAACCAGCTCTGCATTTAGATAAAACCCTCTTCATTAAGGATGAAATATGGCATAGAATGGCATAGAATGGCACATGATCCAGCTCTGAAATATGATACACAATGGCCCCAAAACATGCAAATACTTCACACGATGCATGCTAAATGGCCCGAATACCGAAACTAGTGAAGTGCGTTACACTAGAGGTACACAAAGCAATGTACAAATGGCAAAACTGACCCCAAACAGACCCTAGGCAGGTCCAAGACAGTGGGAAATTGGTCTAAAATGATGGCTCGGAATGCATTCAAATGAAGCCCATGCAATGGTTAGTAAATGAGGCAAACAAGCCCGACTCTCTAATGCACTTAAAGAGTGGAAATCGTAGGAATACGACATGCATATAAGCTCTGAAATATGATGCGCAATGGCCCCAAAATATGAAAACACCTCAGTATATGCATGCGATGGACCTCAAAATTCAAAGTTAAGCATGGATATTGAACTGCAGGCATGCAAAACAAACATCATTCGACCATGAGACTCAAAAACAGAGCTAAGGCAGTCTAAAACATGCACAAAATCAGTTCAAGGCATGCCCAAAATATGCTAGGAAAGGCTGCCAAAACATCATGCAAAATAAGCTAGTGAACCATGATTTGCGCTACAACTATATGAAGCACATGAGAAGTCACCAAACCAACCAAAAACAAAAGTATGCCATGCCAAAATATGACAAAAAAATCACTGAAACTCAGTCAATGCATGCAAGAATGAAATGGGCAAGAAAACCAAGAAAATTGTCTACACTATTGAGAAATGGGCATTTTGGAGATGGGTTTGTTTGAATCTGGGAGAGATGAACAGCAATCAAGAAGGGTATCGAAGTTGTGTCGTCGTCTTTTTGTTTCTCTGTTTCGAAATCGTTCGAGACGCCAAGTTTTGGGCAAGCAATCTGAGAGGGCAGACCAACATAGACACAGAGAGCGGGCTAGATACAGAAGAGATTAGGGCTTTTTTTTCTTTTTTTTCTTTTTAAAAATTTTTTTTTTGGTACAAAACGACGTCGTTTTTAAAATGGCAACCAAATTTTTTTGTCGCAAAAAAAATTCAATTCTCGCCTGGACAGACTTTCAAATTTGCCTCCCAAACTTTTGGCGACCAAAATACCAGATTAGTCGCAGAAAAGGTACCTTCGCCGACAAACTTCTATAGTCGCCAAATCTTAATCAACGGCGACTAAAATATTTGTTGTTAAAAATACACATTTCGCGACTAATTTATTTTTGGTCGGCAAAATATGACATTCCGCGACCAAATTTGTAGTTGGTCGCCAAAAGCATACCAATTTCTGCGACTAACTCATTTTTGGTCGCCAAAATGTGACCTTCTGCGACCAACTCCTATTTGGTCACCAAAAATATTGATCATTCGCGACTAATTAATATTTGGTCGGCAAATGTCATTTTTTGGTGACCAAAATTTTTTGGTCGGCAAAAGTGGTCGGCAAATGTGTAAATTCTTGTAGTGTGTTAGCACGGCTAAGTAACGGTACAAGTTCTTAGAAGAATCGAGCTATTGATATTGTATCCTGGAATTTGGGCCTCCTAGTCTTCAAAGTTGCTAGAGACCCATAGAAAATCGTTGTCCTTTAGATCTTTGTCTGGTGTGCATTTAACGATTTTCTCTCGGTTCTTTTTAATTCTGAGGTAGTGAACCTAATCGTCATTATTTTGACTGAGCGAGTATTGGTGAAAAAGCTCAGCTAATCCAAGGTTGAGGCTAAGACGATGATTTAGCTCAGGGATTCCATTTATAACCCTATAAATGTTGGTCGATACTTGGGTGGGGCAGAGTCTGGTCTGTCAAAGGAACTCCAGATGAGGGGTTGGACTGGAACCGAAGTCCATCCTCTACAATGGACAGCACGAAGAAGGGAACGAATCCTGGCTTGCCCCAAGGAATGGTGTCTAGCTCGACTAGGGAGAGGTGGACGTCATCTGGAATGTTGTAGTCCTTGCATAATTCGGCCATGGCACGTGGCGAGCTCACCATAAATCAGTATTTGCCCATGGCCTTAAATTAGGTTGAAAAAGAAAATTTTGTTCGGCCCTGTAGCTCGGCGGTGGTATGATCAAAACTGTGCTCGGTTGAGTGGCGCCACCAAGGGGCAAGTGAATGGTGTGCCTAAATAACCTAGTCAACTCTGCACAATAAAGAACATAGAATGTGTTATGGCCAGGTGGTGACCGGGTTAAGGCAACAATGCAAATTAATTTGTAGTTTGTTTGGCCAAGAGAGTGTGTGCAACATGTAGTTCGGCTAAAGAAGAGGCAAGGTTTTAGCTCGGCCCTAAGAAGAAAGGGCAAGGTTTTAGATCGGTTTATATTAGGGGCAAGGTGTTAGCTCGGTTGCAGTCTCTAGTGCAGTTCCTAGTTCGGTGGGATCCATTTAGGGGAAGACTAACCAGCGATAGCTCGGTCGTCATGAGTCACAAACACGTTTTTAGTTCGGTTATTGTGATTAATTTGGATCAAACTCACTGGTTTTGCGTGGGTTTTACCCCATATGTTGGAGGTTCATTTCTGAATATGAAGATATAGGCATAATGACCAGGATGAACATTCATGAACAACGCTGACAGGAGAAGGAAACTTACGGATTTGTTGCAAGCAATCGGATTCCAAATTAGAAGTAGGCGTTCTAGCAATGGCAGCAAGCGTGAGGAGGCAAAGAGGAGCACAAGCATAGACAGTGGGAGGTAGGATGCTCAGAGTGCAAATATAGATGAGCAGTAAACAAACAATGGAAGTGTATTAATGGCATATGTGGAGGATGAAAGGGCACCATCATTCAAAATTATTTGCGAGTCATGCGTGATGGCTGTTCTGGTTGCACGAGGCTAGTAGTGAGGTAATATGTGTAAAAAAATGCTATGTGATATCAGTGCTGTCAATCATATGGAGTGCCAGAATACTTCTGAGAACCAAACAATCGGAGGGACCGAGCTAATGTTTAAGCTCGGCCAAAATGAACATTCTTAGTTCGGCTTAAAGTGGGTAATCCCAATCACACTTCGCAGATGGAATTAAGGGGCAATTGAGAGGGTAATTTGTGCGGCCTAAATGGACCAAGATGAATTACATACTTGACACACTCTCCACCGAGCTATACGAAATTGTCTTAGGGCTGGACCGAATAGTGGGCTGAGATAGGGGTTTAAATAGCCCAATTCTAAGCCACCTAGGCTTTAATTCAGTTAGCAGTGAGTCGGTTGAAAGATCATTAGTGGATCGAAGTGACTGCGGTAAGAAGGCCGAGCTAGGTTCAACTTGGTACCTCATCAATTAGTAGCTCAGTTTGCTGCCACAAAAGTCGAGGTACAAGGTTTTGACCATCTCACTTGGTTGGTAGTGAGTAAGGTGTTATCAGGATAGGCATTATCCCGTGGGAAAGTGATTCCTAGGAGGGCTCCGATAAGGAGAGTTAGAGTCCTGCTAGGAATGTGCCTGGCGGAATCTATAAAAGCTCATAACAGCATCTATGCACAGGTATTGCAATTTTTATTCTCAAATACATAGAGCTTATTGTCTATTGTCTACTTGCTGACTTAGGCATCGGAAGGGTTTCTGGCACACACCCGCCGGTTAGCTCACGTTTGTGTTTTCAGGTAGCAAAGCAACGACATTTGGAGGAGTGCAAACTTGGTCAACAGGATTATCTGAGAAGGTTATTCTGTGCTCGTACAATGCTCATAAATTTTGTTAACGTAAGCAAGTCTTCGACTACTTCAAATTTTATTAACTTTTACATTTTAAGAGTCGCTTAAAATTTTAATCGTATAATCTCGATTTTCAAATAAATTTAATTCACTTAGTATATTCATTTTGAAGTGATAAATTTAGTTATCAAACACCATCTTGGTACAACTCTGGTTTGTGTTGATTTTGAATTTGATGATTCTTTAATGATATGGTAAAAGAGATAGGACGTGACTTCTCTCCAGTTCAAATTATGATCTAGAGGGTGTTGTTCAAACCTATAAAGTACACTACAAGTTTTGTTTCAATGATTCAAAACATGTATTTTGTCGGACTCTGTATGTATATAATCCACACACAAAAATTAGGTTGATTCGATAATAGTATTCTATTCAATTTATCACATTTATTTCTATAAAAAAAAAAGGATAACAAGTGTGTTTTTGAAAATAAACTACGATTTTTTTTTTAGTGAAAAATGCAATAAATTGAATAGATTACGATATCGACCTTTTTTTGTAGATGATATACACGAAAAATCCTAAATTATCGAAGCAAGATTGTGATAGACCCCATTTGCCTAGACAACTCTTCAATCTAGATCATAGATTGAAGGGGAGTCCAGTCCAAAAACATATTACTGTTAAAAAATAGCATGAAGCTCAATTTAAGCTCTTCAAAGGATAACTAAATATTGTACTATATTTTATAATTGTTAAACTTTGTTCCAAATTCAGCACAAGGTTTAGATATAATTATGTTCCGTTCGTTTGGGCAGCATTTTTATTTTTTATTTTTTTGCATTTTCTAACATTTGGTATGACAAAAAAATGAAAGTCAACATAAATTTTTTTTTCATAGTCAACGAAAAACAAACTTATTTGGATGGTTTGAAAGGTGAAAAATGTTTTTCAAAGCAAAATTTAATCATTGACACCACATTACCACTATCACCAATAGCGCCAAACCCCTCCCCTCAACCACTAGAATATAAGTTTTGAAGTTACAACCAAACATATGAATACAACTTTAAATCAAACATTTTGTAAGAATACCATTAGAACAATATCTAGCAGTTTAACTGTTGAACTATGGAAGGTTTTGTTACACAGCTCCAAAGGGTAATTTTATTTACACACCATTCTTACTCTCAATTCACATCATTTTAGGAAAAAACCCTAAATCTAATCCCTACACACCAACCACCACTACTTGCACTAGTCGTTAATGAGCCACATCTTTCTTCTTCAGCTATTGTCGTGGCTCTGCCACCATTTTCCAAACTCAGTAACTCCACCACTGCCGTTGTTGCCTTTCCAGCCTCATCACTCCTTCATCGCCATCTCAACCTCGTCGCTATAGCAACCATTACCAACGACCGACCACTCTATGAGCTCCATCATCATGCTTGCAAACCCTAGCGACTCACTACCATCACAACTTATCCCCAATCGGCGACTAGCCACGGGCAATCTAGAGAGAAAATGAGAGAGATGTGTTGAATAAGGAAATGGAAGTGGTGTTGGAAGGGGGGCAATGGGGTAGCGAAAGGTGGGAGTCACAGCGATGGGGGTTGCAATAGTAGTGATGCAGTGGTGGTAGGGACTATGATGGTGGTGGGGCAGCAAGGGGCAAGTGTTGGTGACTGAAGGGGCTAAGTAGAGGCAACGAGGAAGGGACTATTGCAACCAGGATGGGAAGGGTGCCAGTGATTAGGGTTAGGGTTGGCTGGAGAAGAAGAGGGTAATTTGGTATTTTTCAAAAATTGGAGGCGTGTATTCAGATAAAATCCAAAGTTTCAATTTGTGTGTAGTATGAATTGAGCAAACAATTAAATAATAGTGTGTATTAAGATAAATAATAATGAGTAAATAAAATTTCCCAGCTCCAAAAACCCTTTGGCAAAATTGCTCCATTAATGCAATTATAAGTTGATTAATTCAAAATTGACGTTGTCTTATTATTGTGGTCATGAGACAAATCAGCTTAACACACTACAAGAAATTCGTTTTTTAGCGGCGTTTTTAAAACGCTGCGAAAAGCCTGAAAAACGCCATAATATCTTATAGCGACGTTTAATATTTTCGTCATGGATACGGCCGCCGCAACAGCTTTCCAACGTTTAAAAAATGTCGCTAAAAATATTAGATGGCGTTTTTTAAAATGCTGTAAAATCTTTAACATCCGTCCCACCTTCCGTCCCAAATTAATGTGTGATGTCACAATGACGTCATTTAGTGGCGTTTTTCACCTTTTTTTTATAATATTATTTTCCCTCCTGCTGCTGGAAATTAATGTGTACAATGGCGTCATTTTAGTGGCATTTTTCCAAAAACGCCACATTTTTTTTTGTGGGCCCCCTGATATTTCTCTGTGCTGCTGCTGCTAAACTGGCTTCACAATTTGGGATCTCATGTTTTATGTTTGCTCTATGCAACCAAATTGCTAGATTTATAAGCACCTAGGAACCCGAATTTTCCATTTCTTTGCCTTTTTTCTAGTCATCTGCAGTGACCAACCAGTGAAATTTGTGCTTAAGCAATGTATAAAGCTAGTGATCATGTGCCTCTTGGCACTTCTTCAATTAAACTATCAATACAAAATCTAGTAGGCAAACATCAAAAAAAACAAGCCAAATCCACTGCAACAGTGATATCATTAGTTAGTCAAGACCATGATTGTACAATGCATTATATATGGACTTAAGTTCAGATCTACAGCCATCAAATTCTTCAATCTTTTTCCACTTCTTTCTCAAAGATTCTTCAGCTTCCTTCCTTGGCCCAAACCTCAGACATCAATGTATCCAAGCTAGCCCTCAATCCAGCAACTTCTCTTTCCTTGGCCCATACCTCCAACTACACAAAGATTAAAAGGAACTGCTCAGACACAAGCTCTTGCTGGTCAACTTCCGATTCAAATTGTAGATTAAGCTTGAAAGGATGAAATTGGAGATGGAAATAACTGATGCAGTACACTTTTCCAAGCTAGTCAATAGGTTCATAATTAAAAAAATAAAACAAATTCCTCTGGTAACTAAAGTTATTGCCATTTTAGAATGCCTACGCCTTAGGTAGCAATGGCAGGACAGGAAACCTCGACATAGGATGCCCTTGTTGCACCCTGGGACTTTTTAATGTTCAGGGACAGAATTGGATGAAGATTGATCTATTTTCAACTATTATTGAGAGACATCATAGACAGAATTCAGCACCAATTCAACTATTTGACAGAGACCAGGACCATATTATTCATTAAATCAAAAGCAGAATATTAAAAAAAATAGTGTTTTCACACACACACACATTGATTTTTTTAATTACAAAAGTACCTTAAAGGTGCCAACCCTGTACATTAAAAAAGCCATGCAATTACATGTCAAACAAAATATTGCTTCTTATCCATGTCAAGAACATATGGAGAGAACCTGGCTAGCAAATTCAAAGATCATCGTGTGCAACAATATATGCAGTACAACACAATAGATAATTGCATGCAGGCATACACATGGGAATTCACTTTGTTCTAAAAGTTAGACCACTTAAAAGGAGCAAAAACAATAATAAATAAACTTGCAAACATAATTTTTTACATATAAGTGGATAGTCATATCAAAACTTTTGATTACTGTAACATCAAGAAACCACGTGGCTCCATGGAACCCTAAACTGAAATATATAAATAGAGTAGAGGTTGAAAGTAGGTGATTATGCTACCTTTGCACAAGACAAAAATAAATTCTTGATAGAGCTATTAAGTATTACCTGCCCATATTTATCCCAAGAAATGTCTCCAGCTTGTCTCTGAATTGCAACAATTTAAGTCTTGCCAAACGAAATTCCCAAATTTGGCTATTTTCGTCAACTTCGGTTTCAGAGAATCTATACTGGTTTGTGAGGTGGAGACCGTGTGCAATTGAAGCCCTCACTCCATCTTCTGTTGGTCCAACTCCATCCACACATTCGGAAAGCACAAAAGCTTGATCCTTGATAACTGAAAGAAACATTTTTATTTCATTTATTCCTCGGGCAGAGCACAACCACTGTGACTTTAGCACTTCATCTTTATCCAATCTATGACGATTAGCAAACTCTAGAGCGGCCTGATACTCTTGATCACTAATTAATATGTCATACATTTCAGAAACAGACCTTTTTGAGAACGATATCAAGCTCCAGTGCAGTTTAGCAAAGTCAAATTGATTATACTCATCTTTAGTGACCAGATCCACATGTTGCAAGTTAGTTGCTGCCTTCTTATTGGATGAATCATGGTTCTCCTTAGATGATGTACTTTCTAAAAGAAACAAGTTCCCTGGGAACTGTTGTACTCTTTCCAAGATGGGCATAGAGTATAAAGGATCTTTCTCCAGTAGTTTAACACCACTAAGAATGTCAATCGTGGTAGCAATGCCATTTCTTTTTACAAGAACAAAGATATAATCAGACCACCAAGTAAAATCCACTAAATGATTCCCTCCCCCTAGTTGACATATTACTAGCCACTTGTGAGTCAAATGTCTCTCCACAAGAAAGATTTGAAAGAGAAGACCGTTCATTATCCAGCTTAAAAATGACCAAGCATCCTCTCAAATCAAGAGTGGCAACAAACTTACCCTATGGTGAGATTATCACCTTGGGATATGTCAATCGACCTACATAACCTTTTGGTTTGGAATATAAACCTTCAAATTGCGTAGAAAACCTTGGCTCCAAGCCTAGGTTCTTGGTTCGACGCCAAAGAGAAAGGCTATAGGTTCCTGGGAAAAAAATTGAACAACTGGTTAATAGCTTTATAGAGATATCTTTTTTTGACGAAACAATCATTGTGTATTTAAAAAAATAGGCCTTAGCTTTCTAATAATATGTGACCATCCTCCTCTTCATGTTTTCTATACCAGATTGAATATCTAAAGAAAAATTTCCACTGAAATGAAGAAAAAAAAAAGTTGAACATTTAGGAATTGAGCCCAAGACCTGAAACACAGATCTAATAGTTTGCATCCAATTCATATGCATAGAACTTCGGACCCTAGCACTGATATTGAGGACAACCTAATGACTGAACTGATATTGACGCACTTTCTGGAAGTAATTTACCTATTTAAAAGAAAAAAAAAATCAATGATCAGAAGATATCTAATCATTTTGTGATGTTACTAAATAGAAATTGTTGGTGGGACCATTTATTTTCTGGTTCTGAACTAGTAATTGCATCTATACAGGATATGATTTCAGTAAGATAGTGGTTCATCCAAGTTCAAGACTTCCAAAAAAGAAGATTGTTGTAAAGTCATGCTAGAGAAAGAAAACAAAAATGAATAAAGTGAAAAAGGGTACCAATGTTACCACTAACAGCACCACCAACTATTGCAAGCAAAGAAGTTTTCGGATGGTAATTCAAGCAGAAGGCATTCTCCGGGAACTCCTTTAAAGTTGAGTTGTTATTTGATGTGTGTGCAGAGAAACAGACGCACTTGGATCCTGACTGATCTCAACTTCATGAAGAGAACCATCTGATGTAAGAACATCAAAGCTACACTTGTAAAAGAATTTTATCCACTCAAAAAGGAGCTGTTTAAGAATTAATTAAACTGAGATATGAAAATAAGTATTCATAAACAAAAACTCTTAACGCAACATATTTTTATGCAGGGTCTGTTGACAGTTATATGAAAACTTACAAGCAAGATTTGTTCATATCAGAGCTATTGTGCACTATCAAGCCCATTATTGGTAAAGACACTTTTAAATGTTTTTTTTGTGATTCTGGTTATCTCTACACCATTCGCTTTTATAAAATAGAGTATATTGGTATCATCCACAACTCCAAGAACATCATGAGATTCCGACTAAATTCCGAAAGTAAATAAGCCAAGGCTGCTACCTGATTGCAGAAAACAGAAGTTACAATCAGTGTTACAGATGAATGAAATGCAGAGGACCATGAAACAAGCACTGATATTCAATTGACATGTGTGTTCATCTTTAAACAATTTGGTTTCTAACAGGGCTATATCAAAAGGTGATTGAAATTTCCAGACCTAATGAGCACAATCAAAAGCATGTGAAAAAAAGAGTAATAGCATATAGGTCAAAGCTATTTTTATAGGCAAAGGAAGAAAATTTTAGGGATGAAGATAAACCTCAATTTTTATTTTGATGACATTTACTAAACATATGATTAGTCTTCAGAGAGATGGCATGGTATGTTTTGAAAAGTAGGGACTAGGGACTAGGGAGGACAACACTAAATGTTGTTTGTTTATAGATAAAAGAGACCAAGGGAAGGTAAATGGTAATTGGTAAGCTAAAAATAAATGCTATAGAATGACAACACACCACACGCACGAGTGCACACATAGACAAGAGACAGATTTCAGATATTTAGAGTCATGTTCTTGTACCTAATGCAGGGCTTGTGTTAGAGTAGTTTTAAAATCAGTGTCCTCTATCTTTCCTTGAAAAAAAATTGATCTATTGACACTTCCTTTGGTGATCTGACAATTATTCGCAATTTAGTTTTGTGATGCCTTAAATCTCAGTCAATATCATAAGATATTACTGCAATTTAATCCTGGATACATAAACATACCAGTTTTTCATTATCATTTTATGGTAGTCCAGGTATCCTAGGTAGAATTTTATCAGTAGTGGATTCATACAAGTGTAACACTCTTACAGTTCACCACATATATGAGTTGTCTGACACAACTACTCAACATATCTAATGGATAAGATGTAAATTAATTATGATCTAAAAAACATAATATTACTGGATAAGATGTAATAAAACACCAAAAAAATAAAAAATGAAACTCTTTTAAGCCAGTGTAATGGTAAACATAACAACTATAAATGACGAAAGAGGCAATGTGAGTGAGAAATTTAAATCAATGAGAAGTAGAAACACACTTCTAACTAGGTACAACTTACAAACATAATGAGAAGCCCACTAAATAATCTATAATCAGGTTATAGGTATATAAGCTATTACAAAGATCTCAGTAAAGAGCAAAGTTTGAAAGGAACAGAATTTACCTGGCATTGAATATAATGGGTGGAAGAAGATATATAAAGAAAAGATCTTCACTAAAGACTAAAACATGTGAGCTTCTTCCCCCACTTGTAAGCAAAATCATAGACCCAGTACACAGACCCTGTCACCAACCACATTACAAATTACATTATTGAATATTTTAAAAGAACGAACGTACGAATGCTGATAGATATCATCAAGAATTTAGCTTCACATATAATTCCTTTTTTTAGCTATACAATAAGTTACGATATCATCAAAAAAATTTCACTAAACACGAAAATAACCCAAACTTTAATGAACAATGTTCCATGCTAATCCATCAAAGAAGAAGATTCTCTAATAAAGATGCTAATGAAAATTATAAGCACAAAAAATATAGACCAAGCACACTTGCCAAACACATAATCAATTGCAAACATAA
Source organism: Camellia sinensis (assembly GCF_055761805.1). Taxonomy (NCBI): domain Eukaryota; kingdom Viridiplantae; phylum Streptophyta; class Magnoliopsida; order Ericales; family Theaceae; genus Camellia; species Camellia sinensis. The sequence goes on along the minus strand of NC_138974.1, from coordinate 7,644,566 downwards.
AAATACTCGCATACATTGTCATTCTGAGATCATGAGACCATCTATAGTATGAGCTATCTAATCCCAAATAGTCTTGCAAATTAGAGAGTTAATTGATTTGAAAAACAAACAAAGTAATGAAAAACAAACAAAACTACCAGCAGATTTGATAGATCAGATTCAACGATCTGATCTGATCTAATCTAAGAATGAAAAAATTAGAGAGTTAATTAGCAGATTTGACAATGAGAAAGTAGAGCAATAGAGATCAATCTGGTTCAAACTCGAACACCGATTAAGAGAATGAAAAATGTACCTAAGATAAGAGCAACATAGATCGATCTGGTTCAAGAATGATATCGATTTTGGATCCGCGATTTGATGAAGAACAGATCGAGTTCGAGTTCGAGTTTGATGAAGAGACTGATCAAAGCTCTCCAACGACAGACCGATGAAGAGCAACAGAGATCGAGAGTTCAACGAATATACAATGCCAAATCTGCAATCGAGCGAGCGAGAGAGATTGTGTATGTGTCTTTGATCTGGTTCAATGAATATCAATCGAGGGCTTTGGAAGAAAGAGAGAGAGAGAGAGAGAAAGACTGAGCTATGGAAGAGACACAGAGAAAGTGAGAAACGGAGTATGGACGGTGTCAATATATACACCCAATACGACGCCGTTCAATAGAGCTCAAAGACAACGTCTTGAAAACGTTGTCTTTCATTCATCTATAATGGCATTTTCCAAAACGCCATAAAAAAAAAAAACGTTTCAGTAGGCCATTTTTCCTGTAGTGACAAATGATGGTGAAATAAATAAATAAATTTGTCAAAATTATTACACTTTGTGGGTTCAAACATTGCAACTCAGAATCACCTTGAACCATGTCACCGTGAGTTTGGACTAATGTGTTGTTTTTAATTTTATTATTTATTTAAATTATTGGAGAGTGTATTTCACACGCACACCACTTTTAGAATAGACTTGATTTTTTAAAAAATAAAATAAAAGTGAAATTGACACAATAAGTGGAAAATTTTATGCCCATCCTCTTCAAACTTAAAATTAGATTAAGATATTAATTAAAATTAAATTACATTAAATTATAATTAAAGATTGATTTAAAATATAAAATATAAGGATTGATTTAAAATATAATTAAATTAAAGTATAAATAAATAATAATTTACGATTGATCTTAAATATAAGGGAAAGTTACTAATAAGTCCTAAATGTTGAAATTGTGTTCCATTTGGTCCCAAAAAGTTTCTTCTGATCCATTTGGTCCTTTCCATTGTGAAAAGACATAAATACCACTAGTTGGGCTTCTTCAGCGCATAACAGCTGTGTTTGTTAATTTGGGTGCGCATGGTTCCATGGCATTATTTGTTTTAATATCTTTTTGGTGCATGGTGGTGACGTGCCACGTTTTTCTATTTTGCTGTTGGTAAATGCTCATCATGTGCCATGCTAAGCGCGTGATTTGGGTGCCACAACATAAGAAAGTGTACTAAAGCTTTTTATGCTTTTTGCCTTGGAGTGGTGTATTCTACGTGACACACATGCACAAATGTAACACAACCACTACAAATAAATGACCTCCCATGTGGCATGTTATACAATTGAACTGTGTGGCATGTCATACAACTGAACTAGACAGATAGATCAAGCGACTACCCCTAACACGAAAATCAAACAAAAAAAACCTTACCTTTACAACTCCGGCAATGCCAACGGCTGATTTCAAAATTTTAGTTAATTCGTCACGCAAGCACACAACCAAAATCCCCTTACACCCTGTAATGGCCAACTTCGGAATCTCCGTTAATGTGTCAAGCAAACACACAACCAAAATCCCCTCACATCCTGTAACGGCCGACTTCGGAATCTCCGTTAATGCGTCACGCAAGCACACAACCAAAATCCCCTCACACCCCTGTAGCGACAGCTCCAAAAACCCTAAGGTAATGATGTGAACGTCTTCTACTAGAAGATTTCAATTACCAAATGTTTGGAAGTAGTTATCAAACAAAGCAAATAGGATCAAACAGAAAGATATTCCCTCACTAATAGGACTAATTAGAACAATAGAAATAATCTTGGGACCAATTGATAAAACTGTTTGTGAGATGAGATTTATTGGTAAATATTCCAAAATATAATTAAATTAAAATTAGATTAAGATGTTAAGAATTTCAATAAATAAGTAAGGATTTGGGATTCATTGGGATTTAAAATATAAGTAGATTAAAGAGTTAGAAATTACAATAAATAATTAAGAATTTATGATTAATTGTGATTAAAATATATTTAAATTAAAAATAGATTAAAAATTAAAAATTACAATAAAAAATTAAAAAATTATGGTTAATTGTGATTTAATTGAATTAGTGTTAAAAATTATAAATTATGTATACGAGATAGAAAAGAGAAATAAAATAATCACAAAAAAAAAAGTTTGAGAATATTATAGTAATTTCACATCTATAGTTAACAAAGTTAACAGTTGCATTTTAGCCCAAAACCACGTAAGGACTTTCTAACTATATTTGGACCATAGGTGGCGTAAAGTTCTCCGGTCTCAAACCACAAAGAGTAAGATGAAATTTTTCCATAATTAAAACTAAGTTAAATTGTGTTATTTGATATAAATTTTTAGCTTTCTTAATAATTAAATAAGTCATTACTTTGTAAGTTAAGGTTTTGATTTCTTAGGCGAAAGTTAAGTTATAGATCAGCAATTTTCTAAGATGTCAATACAGTAATACTATAAATTTAAAAATTATGCAAAAAAATTAATATATAATTCACATTTATTTTATACATAAATTTCATAATACACGCTTTCAATTTTCATCCTATATTATTATTTTTTACATAAATTTAAGACTCAGAGTCTAGCCTTCTTAGACTTTCTGATCTGAATAAAGAGAAGCATACAGCAACGGAGAGGATATCTTATGGATATGATAGGTTTAAAGTCAACATAAAGAGCCTAGAAAGAACCTACTTTATTCAGGGCACGTAGGACTTTGACTGAGCATCCAAATTTGACTCCATCAATTTCTTGCACGTTCACATATAATCAGCTTTATAATTTTATAATTTTTTTTATTTTATATATTTTTTTTTAAAAAAAAGAAGAAAATCATAGTACGCGAACTTTCTCTCTCCCTCTATCCAACAAACAAAAGGGAAAGAAAAAGTCAGCCATGCTGCTTTTCAATTCCAAAGAAAAGTAAAAGGGAAGAATTTTCTATAGCTATAGCCTGCTGTCTGGAGCTGAAATTGTCTATCTTACGAGATATCTATATAAGGAGTCTCCCCATTAAACAAACCCAACCCAAGCTTTAATTTCCTTAAGGCAAAAAAAAAAGAAAAGAAAAGAAAAGAAAGAAAATCCTGAAATTCTCTCATCTCATGGCTTCATTTCAATTTATAGCTGCAGCACTCTTCTTGGTTGCTGCTGCTGTGTGTGGAGGATCAAATGCTCAATTGAGTCCCACGTTTTATGATAACACATGCCCAAATGTCTCGAGCATAGTACGCGGTGTCCTGGAGCAGGCTCAGCAAACTAATATCCGAAATGCTGCCTTTCTCACTCGACTTCATTTCCACGATTGCTTTGTCAATGTAATAATACCCTCTCTTCCTGTACTATGTATTTGTCTTTGTGTTACAAACATCTTTTTTGTTATGGTCATAAGAAGCTCAAATTTATATAACTGATATATGCCAATTCATGTATAACTAACTAACTGTCTTTGCGTGCATGCATGTAGGGCTGCGATGGGTCCCTTTTGCTAGACAATGCAGATGGAATAGAGAGTGAGAAAGATGCAAATATTAATAGGGCACTTAATGGATTTACTGTTGTTGATGACATCAAGACTGCATTGGAGAATGTTTGCCCAAGTGTTGTCTCCTGTGCTGATATTTTGGCCATTGCAGCTGAAATTTCAGTTGTTTTGGTAAGTAAATTAATTTCAATATACATTAATATTGTCAAGTTAAATTTACAAAAGGCTGTGTTTGCAGAACCAATGTAATTGTCAATTGAGTTTCAAATATCAGCCAATACATAGCGTATTAGACTATATGTATCATTTTCTCCCCAAACTACTATACGGCTCAATAGCTTCAATTACTTGAATCTTACATAAGGGAATTAAGTTGGGATTAATAAAACCTTATATATATATATTGTCAATTAGTCATAGCAATATATAAATTAATGCAAATAATTTATTGTAGTCAAAAGGTCCATCATGGGAAGTTCAACTAGGAAGAAGAGATAGCAGGACAGCAAATAAAGCTGGCACTAGTGGCCTCCCACTTTTTAATGAAGACCTTAGTGCCCTTAAAGCCAAGTTCAGTGCTGTTGGACTCGACTCTACCGATCTAGTTGCTTTATCTGGTAAGGATTAGACATTTAATTTAACATTTCTTTCTTTGATTACAATTACTACTTGTCTTGGTATGAAATTTATGAGCTCAACAAGTCATTAATTTCATTCCTTCTTCATTAAGAATAAGAAAAATGAAGAGGAAAAGCGCTTTCTTTTACACCACGTCATATGTAAAACTAACAACAATTGTTTCGTTTCATTTGCAGGTGCTCATACATTCGGACGGGCTGGATGCTTGACTGTGACCCCACGCCTTTACAACTATAACAACATTAGTGGAAATGTAGACCCAACCATGGACCCAACCTACGCGCAAACACTTCAGCAGACATGCCCAGATCCCAGCACTCCTGCAGGCGTCAATACTAATGTGACCTTAGTCAACCTTGATCACACTACTGCTAATGGCTTTGACAACAACTATTTCACTAACCTCCAGAACAAACAGGGGCTTCTCCAGTCTGATCAAGAGTTGTTCTCCACCAGTGGCGCTGATACCGTTGCCATTGTTAACCGCTTTGGAAACAGCCAAAGCGACTTCTTCACTAGCTTTGCTCAATCCATGATCAATATGGGAAATATAAGTCCACTGACAGGAAATAATGGGGAGATAAGGTCTAACTGTAGGAGGGTTAATTAATTTGGTCATTTGAAATCATGGGAGCACAACTTACAAAAGAATATATTATTTGTTTGGAATTTTCGAGTGCTTTCTTTTTTTTCTAGCATTTTTGTTTTGTTTTGTTTTTTTGTTTTTCTTCCCTCCGTTTCTTTTAGAAAAATGTCATGCAAGAATTGTATTAAACAATTGATCTATGGAATTAAGAACAAAAAATAATCTCATCACCAGTAAAGATGGGAGTTTGTTAATTTTCGTTTGTCTTTGTCATACTTCAGCAGTTCAATGGTCAACTCTATGTTCCAACTTTATTGATGTAAATTTTGCTTGTATTGCCTTTTCATTTTGCTGATTAAAAAAAAAAAAAAAATCTATGTTCCAACTAATGAAACGATAGGAATTTAAGGGGGTGTTTGGCAAGAAAAAAAATAGCCTAGTTTAGGTTAAAATTCACAAAAAGACAAAATAGGCTAAAATAGCTAATAAGACAAAATATCACATCAAGCCCATAATCATTTCACTTTTTCTCTCATAAACATCACATCCAACCACAAAAAAATCCAATCATCTTCCCAAACACAAAAATTTTAGCCTACCAAAATAGCCAAAAACTAAAATAGCCTACTAAAATAGCAACTTCCCAATTGAAGCCTAAATGGTTGGTCAAATGAATGGAAATAAAATTTCTCGCGGAGCTTATCAGAAAAGGATTCGACCCACGAAGTGTAAACTCTCTAGCAATGGAACAAGGTGGGTGGATTCCAGTAGCCAAGCAAAGGAAAACGAATGAAGCCTGGCGCAAGGAGTTCGGCAAGGGATTATTCTCCGTCTTTGTGGATAATCTACCTTCCAATATGGATCCTAGAGCACTGTTTAAACTATTCTCAAAGTTTGGACTAGTGAAGGATGTATTTATACCTCAGAAGAGGAGGAAAGCGACAAATACTAGATTTGGGTTTGCTAGATTTGATTGCTTAGTGGCGGCAACTGTTGCAGTCCAAAAAGCCGATGGTTTATGAGTGGAGGATAGGGAGCTTAAAGTTAAAATGACAGAATATGATAGACTCGAAGATAAAACAGCTAGAAGAAATCAGCTTTAAGGGGGTATAGGTGGAAATGAAATTAGGGGAAGGTATGCTCTAGATCATCATGGGTTACAGAGATCTTTTGCTGATGTTTTAAAAACAGGTGTAAATATGCCGGCAGGGAAAACAGTATCTACCATTAAGGTTAATGAAGAAGGGCATGGTTGGTTGTATGATAGTGTGCAGCTGAAATACCAAATAGAGTACTATGTGTAGAGCATTAAGGAGGTGCTAAAAGAGAAAGGATTGGGGCATGTATTGGTCAGAAATTGAGGTGGTAGGGATGTAGTGCTGACCTTCTTATCCAAAGCTGATATGCTGTCAAAACTATCTGTAGACACCCCATTTTTGACCGACCTTAAGACTCAGACATCACCGATTGAGCGCTCGGTGACGCTGCATATTGTGCTCGTTCAGAAGTTTCAGAGTCGCGGCCGTGAGCCCTGCCTCCGGACTTCCGAACCCTCTGCTGTGCCTTGTCTCGGTTTGCGAGCCAGACTCGATTTTCTCTGTTTCTTTTCCTGAGGGGAGGGAGAGGTCCCGTAGACCATCTCTCAGTGGCCGTGGGCTACATTTTGTGGCCGTAGGCCATTTTGCCCATTTTGGAGTCCGGTTTCCGGTTTTTCGGGACTGTTGGCCATATGCCTCGGTTCGGGACCGCCTAACCATCTCCGTTTGCTCTAAATTTTGGCACGCATCTTATTTACTCCCTTTTGAGGGACACTGGGTTCTGAGAAACCCACTTCGTGGCCGAACGCCACTTTCGGTGTTTAACGGGCAGTTTCCGGGACCCCGAACTGCGTGTTTTGGCCCCCGAACATTCGTTTTGCATTGGTTTTCGTTCATTTTTGGCAGGTACCTCTGTTTTATCACTAGGAAGGCCGTAGAAGGGTGGGAGGCCAGCAATTGTTGCAGCAACCAGTTTTTTACTCCTCCGGCGCCCTCCGACGCCCGTTTTTCGCACTTCCGAGCCAATGTTGAACACCTTGGAGCCATTTTCTTCAAACCCAAACCACATATTTGTGATGTACACACATGGGAGGACCCTAAAAGTTCATGGCCGGCCACTAATGCTTCTTGACCCTTTTGAACCCCTCCTTCCGAGCCAATGTTGAACACCCTTGGGCCACTTTCTTGAACTTTGAACCACATATTTGTGTTGTACACACATGGGAGGATCCTAAAAGTTTATGGCCGGCCATTAATTCATTTTCACCCTTTTGAACCCCTCCTAAAATTGGCTTGTTCTCTCTCCTGTTTTAGAATTTCCAAATTTGAACCACAGGGTTGTGAAGAGGAGACCTGGGAGGCCACCAATATGTGGTGGCCGGCCATTATTTCAAGTTGACCCTTTTGACCCCTAGCTGGCCGGCTAGGGGGGGTGGCCGGCCGGCCACTTTCAAGCCCAAAAACCAGCCGGCCATTTTCCTTGTGCCAGGAACTTTACAGCTGTGTAGCCCTTTCCCCCAGAAAATATCCCAATCCGGGGGATATTTTGTGGGGGAAAGCTTACCTCCTTTTTGCCCCACCTTTACACCCTCCTTTTGGTCCTTATAACCAGCTGCCATTGTTTATTTTGGGGGTTGGAAAATTTCATCTTCAAACTTGCATACAAAAATCCCTCTCCATCTCCCTCATTTCCTTGAAAACCTTCATGCTCTACACCTCATTTTCTTCATCACCACCAAGCTCTACCACCACCACTCCATTCCAGCAGCAAGGAGAGGAATTCCAGCAGCTAAGAGGCAACAAATTTGGTCCAAGAAGCAACAAAAGTATTGATCTTCAAGGGTGAGTTGCATCTTTCCCTTTTTGGCCCATTTCTTGTATCTTTTGTAAGCCATCTATGCTTTTTGCTTTGAGCTCCGGCCATAACTGAAAGTGGCCTTATTTTGAGCTCATTTTCTTGTTTCATTAAGGGCTCAACCCTGTTTGAGCCCTCCATATTGCACTTGCTTCAATATCCTCCTTAAATACCGTTTTCTTGCATGCTTTGGCAGCCTATCATGATTCCATTTTTGGACGATTTACAGGCCTAGAGATGGCCTTATTTTGACCTTCTTAACATGTTTCATTAAGGGTCTTTGGCTGTTTGGTGAATATTTTTCATACTTCATGTTATAGCCTCTTTTGAGCCTTACTTTGCATTGCATTTCTAGCATGTTTGTATACTGTTTTTGGGTTTTTACAGTTCTGTAAACATGCTTATTTTTGGTCCCTCTTCAATGTTGTAGAAGGGAATTTTTCAATTTGGGCTGTGTATATACCACTTGCCTCTTTGGCCACCTTTTGGTCCGTTTTCTTGCATAAAAGCTTAGCCTTATCTATGTTTGTTTTTGAGGTTTTTACAGTTCTGTGAAAGTGCTTATTTTGGGTCCCTCTTCAACATTGTTGAAGGACCCTAACCTGTTTGGGGCCAGCAGCTATGAGCTTCTTCTTAATCTCATGTTTAGGGCCATTTCTTGCATGCTATTTTTGCCCTATCTTGGTTTGCTGTTTGGCCATGATTTGTACTGGTAAAATACTAATTTTGGGACTGCCTAGCTTCTGTCTTTACACTTCATGTCCATATTGTGCATGCTTTGCATAGCTGTAGGCCATTTCGGGTGCCAAAATTCATATTTCGGGACTATTCCATACATCGGGTGTGTTTTCGCCTCATTTCGGGGCTGTTTTCCCCCACTTTTCAGTGATGAAATCCCATTAGCATGTTTGCATATCATTTCCCATGCCATAGTTCGCATTCTATCATTGCCTCGGTTTGCGTGCCCGTGTGCACGCATTTCGAGGCACTTCATTTTTTATCCGTCGGCCTCTTATGTGAGTGTGGCTGAGGCTCTCTCATGTTAGTGTAAGTCCATGTTGCATTCTATATGCCATTTCCATGCCATTTGCATTGCGTATGCCATCGCCTCGGTTTGCGTGCCCGTGTGCACGCATTTCGAGGCACTTCATTTTTCATCCATCGGCATCCTATGTAAGTGTGGCTGAGGCTCACTCGTGTTGGTATAAGCCCATATCATGTTTTCATGTCATTTCATCGCGTTCTGCTATCGCCTCGGTTTGCGTGCCTGTGTGCACGCATTTCGAGGCACTTCATTTTTCATCCATCGGCATCCTATATGAGTGTGGCTGAGGCTCACTCATGTTGGTATAAGCCCATATCATGTTTCTATGTCATTGCATCGCATTCTATCATTGCCTCGGTTTGCGTGCCCGTATGCACGCATTTCGAGGCACTTCATTTTTTATCCGTCGGCATCCTATGTAAGTGTGGCTGAGGCTCACTCGTGTTGGTATAAGCCCATATCATGTTTTCATGTCATTTCATCGCATTCTGCCATCGCCTCGGTTTGCGTGCCCGTGTGCACGCATTTCGAGGCACTTCTTTTTTTATCCGTCGACATCCTATGTAAGTGTGGCTGAGGCTCACTCATGTTGGTATAAGCCCATATCATGTTTTCATGTCATTTGCATTGCTTATGCCATTGCCTCGGTTTACGTGTCCGTGTGCACGCATTTCGAGGCACTTCATTTTCATCAACCGGCTTCTTATGTGAGTGTGGCTGAGGCTCCCTCATGTTAGTATAAGTCCATGTTACCTTTTTTCATGGCATTTTAGACACTTGCATTGCATATACCGTCGCCTCGGTTTGCGCGCCCGTGTGCACGCATTTCGAGACATATCATTTTCACAGCATAGTGCATACTAGGTTGTATCTTAGATCACATTCTGCCATTTTCTCAGTTTGCGTGCCTGTGTGCATGCATTTCGAGGCATGTCATTCCATAGCATTGTGTATGTTAGGATTGTATCTTAGTTACATTTCATGCATATCATGCATATTGCATCGTGTCCGGAATAGAAGTTAGCCCGGGCACGGGAAACGAGGTACATTTCGTACTCTGAGTGACGGAATGTGTCTCAACTCCCCAGTCACCAACACTCCGGATTACCCATGATGGAGTTAGGTTTTATTGTGTTTTCATGTGCATTCATCCTACATTAAATTGTGCATTTCGATTCCTCGGCCATCATGCCTCGGTATACGTGATTGGTGGCACGAGGATCGAGGTATGCATATATTTGTGAAAATACACTGCTATGCCCCTTTCTTGCTCTCTGTTGCAGCAAAATCAGGAATCAGCAACTTTCCGGGACTTGGCACGCTTTTCAAGAATAATTGTAAAACAGAGGCTAATCGGGGCATCCCGGTGGATTTCCGCGCAAAGCAGCCGGACATGCATCATCCATCAGAAGCAAGGCAGTCCCTGGCTTGCATGCCAGTTTTATTTATTTTCTTAGTTAATTTGTTAATTAATTAGGAATTTGTATATTATTCGGACTGTAATATTTGGACTGTAATATTCTTTTATTTGGGACTGTATATTTATTCGGACCCTCTGCGCGAGGGCATAACTGTAATAAGTGTGCGTGTGTGTGTTGTATGTCTTCCAACCCCACGTCTTTCTCCCTTTTATTTATCCGCTTTTGATGGTTAGATTAGGGCATGTTTAAATTAGCATACAGTATGATAGCATGTTTGCATTCATTCATCTGTTTTGCATGCACCGGGCTCGGCGCACCATACTAACTGCATCGTACTTTCAATTCCAAATTGAATACATGTTAGTTGTAGCATTTCATATGCCATGTTTAGAATAGCCGAGCCTGCTATAGTTGCATTTTTGCATGTGTTGCATTAGGCATTTCTGTATATTTAGGATCATGCATGATTTCTAATAAACTTCTTTTTTTAGCTTGGAGTACTCGGTGAGTTTTATGCTTTAGCATCCTTGCATGCGTGTGAGTGACTGCCATGAATAGCATGCTTACCATGAGGCTAATTGCTAATGTGATATAACTGCCTGAATGCCTGTGGGTGAAGGTTGGGTTATTTGAATTGGAATAATTCATCAAATGTGTGTTTTAAGCCCACTAGATAGTGGCAAAATCATGTTTTCTAAGCCCACCCGAGGGTGGCAAATCCATGTCTTAGCCTACTTGCGGGTAGCACCATCAAACCACTTTCAAATAAACAAACATGAAATGTTTTGTTCCAATTCAGGCAACTCAGTCTATACTTATATGCTGTGTGCATCACATAGTAACCTAGGCTAATAACCGGAATAAGGACACACAAAGTTTTCAAAAATTGATATCATGGTTAGTAGAGGCCGATCTTTGATCGGGCGAGCGGGGGTGCTCACGAAGTGACCTTCCCCAATCGTACCCAAGTTCCCGAGCCGAGGCAACTTTGGTGATGACGGACACGTGGCCTTTGGCACCGAGTCAGGGTTTCCTAAATTTCCCATTAAAAAAACATTTAGGTGGCGACTCTGTATCTGGCAAAGCAGTCCATGTTTGGCACTTCTTTTCAAAAATCTGTTTCTCAAAACGATTTGCTGGATTTGGACTCTTTGGTTCAGACTTAGAACCGTGACAAATTTGAGAGTCCTGAGCTGTAGTGACCCCAAAATGAACAGAACGGGAGCTCGTTCCTCCTGGGAGCGTTCGGGGACGTCTACACTATCGTCGATCAAAACATGGTTTAAGGATTGGTGTGAATATGTCAAAATTTGGGAACTAGGATTCTGTGTAGAGCCAGAGCGATGTATATGGCTTAGATGTTGTGGGGTCCCTCTCAGCATGTAGAATAAGAGCACCTTTAATAAGATCGATAGCATTTGGGGTTGTGTTCTTAGTCTGGATGGGAACATTAGCCAACCACAGTCCTTTAGTTATGGCAGAGTCAGAATTGCTACAATTTGTATGGCGTTTATCAATACAACCATTAATCTGGAACGCAAGGGACGACTACATCTAGTGATGGTTTGTGAAGAACAACCGCACAGTTCAGAGGTGTATGAAAGCATATTATCCAGTGAGGTTGAGGAAGTCTGTAGTTCAAATAAGGTCGATAAGATTGAACCTGTAGGGGTGGACGGTGGTGATAAGACTGTTGAGAATCAGGCTGTAGAGGAGGAAGACAATGAAGTTGAGTTGGCAAGTTCTGGCGATATGGCACTAGGGAGAAGGCTGAAATTGACTAGTAAAAGCAATCATGGGGACATAGTAGTGGCTGAGACCCAAAGTGGTGTGGAGAACATATTGGTGGTTAAGGAGTGTATGGAGATGGCGGTTGCAGAGCATAGCTTAGAGGCTAATGATGATAATCTAAGGGTTGAGGAACATCTAGGAACATCTAAGTGTTTAAGTGGGTCTATTGGCCAAAGGCCTGGTATTAACCTGGAGGTGAACTTGGGCCATATCCTTAATCCAGTGGAGAATAACAGAATGGGTTTAGTGGTGAGGGGCCCATGTACACAGTTAACTTCTATTTCTAATTGGGCCTCTATTAGGCCCAACATGTACCAGGTGCAAACAAACCCAGATAGAGTGACAGATAGCATATCTGGTGTGAAGAAGTAAAAAAAGAAAGGTAAAGGTAAGGTAAGATTTTCTATTGCAACAAAATCCATTACAGAGGTGAAAGGATACTCATCTCTAGCTCATTTGTATGGTCATAAAGGTGCATCGTCTAGTAAGTCTACCCCTAGATGTGTTGTATTTAAGGCTACTGCGGCAACTTTGTCACTCTCTGCTTCAAATGAGGGTAACTCTTGCAGTAGAAGTCATATCCTTAGTGAGGCACAAGTAAACATTCAGTTGGGGAAAATCCTGGGCATCAATTATAAAGGCAGAGAGTCTGAAGCTTTGGAAATGATGGTTGCTCTGGAATTAGTTGACAGAGAAAGGAGGAAGAAGAAGAGGAAAGCATAGGAGTTTTGAGTCTATTTGTGGGGATTTTGGTGCTACAACAGTTTACATATGAAGTTGATGCCTTGGAATGTTAGAGGGTTGGGGAAGTTAGAGAATAGGGGAAGAATTAGAAAGCTCATATATGAAAGTAAGGCTGATTTTGTGCTTTTTCAGGAGACCAAGAAACATGGATTTTATGGCTGTGGGTTCTGATGGGACTACTGGGGGTCTACTTTGTATATGGACCTAGATTTTTTTCAATTGGTGGATTATTGTAGCAGTAGGAGATTTATTCTCCTCTCTGGTACCTTGCTGAATACATTTTTTTTGATCGGACCTTGTTGAATACATTTGATTGTACTATTTTGAATGTGTATGCACCAAATGAGATGAGTAGTAGATGTAAATTTTGGGAATCCTTGCTGAAGTTAAAATCTAAGTTCCCAAAACCATGGTGCTTAGGGGGTGACTTAAGTGAGATTAGGAATATTAGTGAGAGGGTGGGTTGTTCCAGAAGAGATAAGGGGATGTTGAATCTAAATTCCTTCATTGAGAGCTGTGAGTTAAATGATTTACCATTGCTTGGCAGGAAGTTCACGTGGTGCAATGCTCAAGATAGGGAGAAATTGAGTAGGATAGATAGAATTCTGCTTAATTCAGAGTGGATACTGAAGTTTAACTTCAAATTATGGGGTCTTCCTAGGCTATTTTCTGATCATTATCCTATTTTACTAATGGATTATGAGAGGGATTGAAGACCTAAGCCTTTTAGGTTCATTAATGCCTAGACTCTTCATCTAAGTTTTTCCTCATTCGTGGACAAGGTTTGGCATGAATCTAGAATTATTGGGAGATCAGGGTATGTTTTGTTTACTGGTTTGGGTAACACCTGTTTCAATCTTGGCAGGGTATCTGTCTGTTGACTGTGTATCTATCTGTCTCAGTGTTGTATCTATTTGGCATTTTGGTGTCTACTAGGTTGTTGGTTTACTGGTTGTGCTGTGTATCTAGGTGTAGACATCCCTGAACGTCCCGGGAGGGAAATCCCGTTTTGTTCATATGGGCTCGCTACAGTTCAGGACTCAAATGTCACGGTCCTGTATCTAATCTCGCAAACTGCAATGTAAGACCGATGAATCGTCAAAGAGTCTAAATCCGACAAATCATTTTTAAAAACAGATTTTTTTTGAAAAAAGTGCCAAACATGGACTGCTTTGCCAGATACAGAGTCGCTACCTAAATATTTTATTTTGGAAAATTTAGAAAACCCTGACTCATTTGCCTAAGGCCACGTATCCGTCATCACCAAAGTTGCCTCGGCTCAGGAACTTGGGTACGATTGGGGAAGGTCACTTCGTGAGCACCCCCGCTCGCCCGATCAAAGATCGGCCTCTACTAACCATGATATCGAGTTTTGAAAACATTATGTGCTCTCATTCCAATTATTAGCCTAGATTTACTATGTGATGCGCACAGCATACAAGTATAGACTGGATTGCCTAAGTTGGAACAAAGCATCGCACATCCGTTTGTTTTGAAAATGGATTGAAGTTTGCTACTCGCAAGTAGGCTAAAACATGGGTTTCGACGAATTATCCCAACTCAAGCAACCCAATCTTCACCCACAGGCATTCAGGCAGGTATATCACATAAGCACATAGCCTCATGGTAAGCATGCTATCACGGCAGTCACTCACACACATGCAAGGATGCTAAAGCGTAAATACTTACCGAGTACTCCAAGCCAAAACAGAAACTAGTTAGTAAGCAATGCATGATCCTAGTTCATGTTAAGATGGCTAATGCAGCACATGCAAAAATACAACTAAGATAGGCTCGGCTATTCTAAAATGGCATATGAAATGCAACAACTGATACACGTATTCAACTCGAAATTGAAATACAATGCAGTTAGTATGATGCGCCGAGCCCGGTACATGCAATACAGATGAATGATACAAACATGCAAGCATAAGTATACTAATTGAAACATGCCCTAATCTAACCAACTGTAGACACCCCATTTTTGACCGACCTTAAGACTCAAACGTCACCGATTGAGCGCTTGGTGATGCTGCATATCGTGCTCATTCAGAGGTTTCAGAGTCTTGGCTGCGAGCCTTGCCTTCGGACTTCCGGACCCTTTCATGCTTTGGCTCGGTTTGCGAACCAGGCTCGATTTTCTCTGTTTTCTCTTCGCGAAGGGAGGGAGAGGTCTCGTAGACCATCTCTCAGTGGCCGTAGGCTACGTTTTGTGGTCGTAGGCCATTTTGCCCGTTTGGAGTCCGGTTTCCGGTTTTTCGGGACCGTTAGCCGTGTGCCTCGATTCGGGACCGCCTAACCATCTCCGTTTACCCCGGTTTTTGGCATACTTCTTATTTGCTCCCTTTTGAGGGACACTGAGGTCTGAGAGACCCACTTCGTGGTCGAATGCCACTTTCGGTGCTTAACAGGCAGTTTTCGGGGCCCCGAACTGCGCGTTCTGGCTCCCGAGCATTCGTTTTGCATCGGTTTTCGTTCATTTTTGGCAGGTACCTCTGTTTTATCACCAGGAAGGCCGTAGAAGGGTGGGAGGCCAGCAATTGTTTTAGCAACCAGTTATATTCCTCTGGCGCCCTCCGACGCCCGTTTTTCTCACTTCCAAGCCAATGTTGAACACCCTTGGGCCATTTTCTCGAACTTTTAACCACATATTTGTGATGTACACACATGGGAGGACACCAAAAGTTGGTGGTCGGCCACTAATGTTGATTGACCCTTTTGAACCCCTCCAAAAAGTGGGCTTTTCTCTCTCCTGGTTCACTTTCTCCAGTTTTTGACCACATGGTTGTATTGTGCACACATGGGAGGCCACCAATATCATATGGTCGGCTACTAATTCTCATTGACCTTTTTGACCCTTGGTCGGCCGGCCATAAGAGGTGGCCGGCCGGCCACCTGCAACTTGGAAAAGTGGTCGGCCATAATCCTTAGGTTGTGTGCATTACAGCTATGCACTTTTTGTCCCCCAAAAATATCTTGATCCAGGTGACAGCTGTTGGGGAAAGGACTTGGTCCTTTTCCCCCACCTTTTCCCCCCCATTTCTCCCTCTCCTTGGTCCATATAACCAGCCTCCAGCTCTAGTTTGAAGGGTTGGAAAATTTCCCTAAGAGCCTCTTGCATTATATCCCTCAATCTCTCTCACTTCCTTAAAAAAACCTTCAAACCCTACACCATTTTACACTACACCACCAAGCCTCACACCACCACTTCCATTTCCAGCAGCTTGGAGGTCTTCTCAGAGGCTAGGAGGCAGCAAATTTGGTCCAAGAAGTTGCTAAAGGTTGGTCTACAAGGGTGAGTTACCATTTCTCTCTTTCTAGCTCATTTTTTTGCAACATTTCTTAGCCTCTCTTTCTTGTATATCTGAGCTCCGGCCATAACTGAAAGTAGTGTTTTTTTGAGCTCTATTTCATGTTTCATTAAGGGACTTTTGTCGTTTGAGACCCTCTTGATGCACTTTCTTCATTATCCCTCTTGCATGCCATAATCTTGCATAGTATTTTTGGCCTATATGTGATCTGTTTTGGAACATGATGTAAACTGTAGATAGGCTTATTTTGAGCCCCTATTCAATATTGAAGAAGGGCTCATCACTGTTTGGTACCTCCATGTGCCACTTGTCATATTACCCCTCTTTGGTCCCCATTTTTGCATGATTCATTAGCCTATTGTGCTTCCATTTTTGGACGATTTTCAGAACTGAGAATAATCTTATTTTGGCCTTATATTCATGTATCATTGAGGGTCTTTCATGGTTTGAGGCATATTTCCTATACTTTGTGTTATATCTCTCTTTTAATCCCCATTTTTGCATGATTTATTAGCCTATTGTGCTTCTACTTTTGGGCGATTTTCAGAACTGAAAATAGCCCTATTTTGTCCTCCTCTTCATGCTTTATTGAGGGTCCTTCACTTTTTGAGGCACCCTTCCTATACTTTGTGTTATATCTCTCATTTTGGCCATATTTTGCATGATATTTTTGGCTTGTTTTCATACTGTTTTGGGTCCGGCCATAAACTGTAAAATGCATTATTTTTTGTCTCTCTTCAGTGTTGTAGAAGAGTCTTTATCTGTTTGGGCTTTGCATCTACCACTTGTTCTTTTGCCCATCTTTTGGCCTATTTCTTGCATGAGGATTTAGCCATGTCTGTGTTTGTTTTTGGGCTATTTTCAGAACTGAAAAAGATCATGTTTTGGGCCCCTCTTCAACTTTGTTGAAGGGCCCTAATCTGTTTGGGGAAAGAAGCTATGAGTTGCTTCTTTATCTCGCATTTAGGGCCATTTTTGCATGCTAGTTTTGCCCTGTTTCTGTTTTCTGTTTGGCCATGCTTTGAACTGTAAAAATGCTTATTTCGGGGCTGCATTGCTGCTGTCTTTTCATTCCATGTGCCAATTATGCATGCGTTGTATAGCTGTGAGCCATTTCATGTACCTAGTTTCGCATTTCGGGAGAAATCCCATGCATCGGGTGTCATTTCGCCTTGTTTCGGGGCTGTTTTCCCCCTCATTTTGCTCCTGATTTTTGCATATTTGCATATCATATTCCATGTCTTTGCCATGCTTCATTAGAGTGGCATTTCGGTGCTTAAGGGCCGGTCCTCGGTTTGCGTGCACGCGCGCACGCATTTCGAGTCGTCTTGTTTTCATCTGATAGCCTCCTATGTGAGTGCGGCTGAGGCTCTCTCATGTTGGTGTAAGCCCATTATTGCATTGCGTATGCCATTTCATCCATAACATTGTGTATGCTAGGTTGTGTATTACCTCGTGTAGCGTGTATGTCATTCCATAGCATTGTGTATGTTAGGATTGTATATTAGTTGCATTTCATGCATGTCATGCATATTGCATCGTGTTCGGGATAGGAGTTAGCCCGGGCGCGGGAAACGAGGTGCATTTCGTACTCCAAGTGACGGAACGTGTCTCAATTCCCCAGTCACCGACACTCCGAATTATCCATGATGGAGTTAGGTTTTAGTTGTGTTTTCATGTGCATTCATCCTATATTGAATTGTGCAATTCGACTCCTCGGCCATCATGCATCGATATGTGTGATCGGTGGCACGAGGATCGAGGCATGCATACATTTGTGAAAATACATTGCCATGCCCTTTTCCTGCTCTCTATTGCAGCAAAATGAAGAATCAACAGATTTTCGGAGCTTGGCACGCATTTCAAGAACAGGTGCAAACAGAGGCTAATTGGGGCATCCCAGTGGATTTTCCGCGCAAGGCAGCCTAAACATGCATCATTCATCAGAATCAAGGCAGTCCCTGGTTTGCACGCCAGTTTTACAGCTTTCTTAGTTAATTTGTTAACTAATTAGGACTTTGTAATTATTTGGACTGTAATATTTATTCGGGACTGTATTATTCTTTCGGACCCTCTGTGCGAGGGCATAATTGTAATAAGTGTGGGTGAGTGTGATGTATGTCTTCCAACCCCACGTCTTTCTTCCCTTTTATTTACCTGCTTATGATGGTTAGATTAGGGCATATTTCAATTAGCATACAGTATGATAGCATGTTTGCATTTCATTCATTTGTTTTGCATGCACCGAGCTCGGCGCATCATACTAACTGCATTGTATTTTCAATTTCAAATTGAATACATGTTAGTTGTAGCATTTCATATGCCATGTTTAGAATAGCCGAGCCCGCTATAGTTGCATTTTTGCATGTGTTGCATTAGGCATTTCTGTATACTTAGGATCATGCATGATTTCTAATGAAGTCTCTGTTTTGGCTTAGAGTACTCAATAAGTTTTTATGCTTTAGCATCCTTGCATGCGTGTGAGTGCTGCCATGATAGCATGCTTGCCATGAGGCTATTTGTTTATGTGATATAACTGCCTGAATGCCTGTGGGTGAAGGTTGGGTTATCTGGATTGGAACAAATCATTGACTGTGAGTTTTAAGCCCACTAGATAGTGGCAAAACCATCTTTTCTAAGCCCACCCGAGGGTGGCAAAACCTGCATTTTAAGCCTACTTGCGAGTACCAAACCACCTTTCAAAAAACAAACATGAAATGTTCTGTTCCAATTCGGGCGACCCGATCTATACTTGTATGCTGCGCGCATCACCTAGTAACCTAGGCTAATAACCAGAATAAGAACACACAATGTTTTCAAAAATAGATATCATGGTTAGTAGAGGCCGATCTTTGATCGGGCGAACGGGGGTGCTCACGAAGTGACCTTTCCCAATCGTACCCAAGTTCCTGAGCCGAGGCAACTTTGGTGATGACGGACACGTGGCCTTAGGCAACGAGTCAGGGTTTCCTAAATTTTCCAAAATAAAATATTTAGGTGGCGACTCTGTATCTGGCAAAGTAGTCCATGTTTGACACTTCTTTCAAAAATCTGTTTTCTCAAAACGATTTGCCAGATTTGGACTCTTTGGTTCAGATTTAGAGCCGTGACGAAATTTTTGAGAGTCCTGAGCTGTAGTGACCCCAAATGAACGGAACGGGGGCTCGTCCCTCCCGGGAGCGTTCGGGGACATCCACAGTTTCTGGCGACTCTGCTGGGGATTTAGAGAACTTAACTCGAACTCTTGATATCTGTTTTTGACTACACTTGCGTGTCTCTTTGCATTGTATTTGCATTGGTGCGCCTAGGACACCGTGTTTGCCATCTGCTATTCCTGACGGTTTGCCGGAGGCTTGTCTTGTCAAGGCATGACCATAAGGCTGACCGGTTGTGGGCTCTGCCAGTATGGGAACACAAACCCCGATTTTACCGGGGCACCCTTTTGACCATTCGACCTAGTGCATATTCGGAATCCATAGTGACCATTCCAAACTAGGACAGGTTGTTTACCCGATAGGTTGTTTGAAATCACTGCGTGCGTAGTGAAACCCTAGCTCCTGACAAAATAGGACAGGGAAACCCTACCCAAACATAGGGGTGTTTTGGCTCTTACTTATCTGTTATGTGCTTTTAGGGTGTGTCCCTACAGGAATGCATGTATCAGTCTACAAGTTTGGGCATCAGGCCTGCAGGCATCAGTATTCGGAAGAATCAATTTTACCTGAGGGTATCAATTTTCCGACAGAATTTTGGACAGAATTCAGTAGAGAGCACACTCATTCAACTATGCTCATATCTGTTCAGGTGAAATCAGGCTGAGATGTTGCATGTTTTCTCTTTTGCCAGGGTAGTCTTGGAACCATAGCTTCAGGAGGCTCCGATATCCCCCGGGTACATTGGACTAGTGCTGATAGACTTTGTTAGGTCAGAAATTCAATTCAAGGGCAACCAGTGTTCTTTCGTTGAGGCAAGGTAAAGAAAAGCCGGCCAGGGCTCATCGGTTCATCTAATCCGTCAGTCGCCAGTTACATCACCTTTGTTCAGACTCAGCAGATCGTGATGGCACAAGGTTCGGAAGAATTTGTGGCCGTGATAGCAGCGCTAAATCAGGGAACTGCCATGCAGGCTGAGACCAGTATTGAAACGCAGCGCCCATCTGGGGCATCTGCCTCACATCCAGCTTTGGGACCCCAGCCGAACTTTGACCCAATTCCGCCAGTTGAAGATTTGCAGTGTCTGAATCCTCGAGAAAGGTTGACTCATGCTCAGGTGCTCAGATCCCTGGTGCAGCCTAATGAAAGAACTCAACCCTTTCATGTTGATGAGTTCAATCTGACTGCAGTGAAAATTGCAAACCTTGAGAAGCAATTCAAAAAGGCACAGGGCCTTAACTCCGTTCCCGACATTGAGGATGGGCACACCGAGGCTGCCATCCGGCTCCCAGACAGATTCAAAATGCCATATATCGACCGTTTCGATGGGTCTGGAGATCCAATGGTACATATCCGACTTTTCTTAGACGTCCTGAAGCCGATGGGTCTGACTAAGCCACAGAAACTCTCTCTGTATGGAAGAACCCTGTTGGGTGTAGCAGCCACTTGGTATGCCAAATTAGAGGATACAGTGAAGCAAAACTGGGAAGAACTGGCTGAGGCCTTTGTCGATCAGTATTCCTACAATACGCAAGTTGAAATGACCATCCAAGAGCTTGAAGCAACTCGCCAGAACCCAACAGAGCCTTTTGTAGAATTCGTTGCAAGGTGGAGAGCAAAGGCTGCACAAATGACAGATCGTCGCCCTTCTGAGAGGGATCAAGTGCAGATGATGGTGCGAAACCTTGAGCATGATATGTTGCAAAAGTTGATAGTCGCTCCACTATTCACTTTCAAAAGTTTGCATGAACTGGGGGTTCAAGTCGAGAATGCTTTCAACAGCGGGATCATTCCCAAGACAAGGGAACTGACAAGGAGGGTGATTTCAGGGAATACCAACGCTGGTAGTAGCGCTATTCCCAAACCCACCGAAATCAATACAGTCGCCACAGCCGACCCATTTGCCAAACCAAGCCTACAAACAGCTGGCCCAGCCCGAGCTCAGGGCAGAACTTTCACCCCTCTCTATATGAGCCTGACTAGCGCACTAAAAGCCTTGATGGAAAGAGGGCATCTCAAACCCCTCGATCCTCAACCTCTTCCTGACCCACTCCCAGCCAGACATAACCCCTTCAAGTACTGCATGTACCATCAGCAGCGCGGTCATGGCACCGACCGTTGCTACCGCCTTCGTCATGAAATCCAAAATCTCATCGACAATCAGACGATAGCTCCACCTTCAGACCCCAATGACCAAACATCTCCTGCCTACCTCAATCTCATCCATACACTACCATCCACCTTCGACCCCAGCATATACATCACCCCAGCCCATCTACCCAAGCCTGAGGTGTTCATTCCAGAAAGCATGGACTTATGCATGATGGATGCACCTGGACCACAATCATCTCAAACCCGTGAGCCCACTACTTCTGAGCTGAAGAGGATGATCGAAGATCTTCAAAGAACTGTGACAGATTTGGCCTCCGGGACATCGGCTCCGTCATCAACCACATCACATACCAGGGAGTTCATGTCAAAAGGCTCCCCAGTCTTGGAACGGGCTGTATTTGAGGAATGCCAATCCCTTGGCAAAGTGGAGGCAGACGGTAAGAACCAGGTAGGGGCAGGTATTGATCCCCACGAACATCTTCTGTTGGCTGTTGAGGCTTTGAAGGCCGAAGGACTAAACAAACAGCAAGTGCTTGCATTGGTTGCAAAAACTGTGGATGATATTTTTGCCACTCAAGTTGGGGGCAGTTTGAATCAAGGGGCAAGCCGGGAGAAGGGTCGTTGTATCAGAAACGTTCATTTCAGCTATAATCCTGCACTCAGAAGAGATCAACAAACCAGGCCAGCACCTGCCAAGCTCTTTACTGGTGCGTCCAGCAAAAATCCACAAACTTTGAAGTACCAACCCCGAGGTGAAAGGGTCTTTCATGCCCTCCACATGCCTTTGTCCAAAGCTTTCCAAATCCTTATAAGACAAGGCCATCTCAAACCCCTTGAGCCTCGGCCTCTCCCGAATCCTCTTCCGGCTACGCATGATGCTACCCAGTACTGCACATACCATCAGCAAACTGGCCATACTACCGACAACTGCTTCTGTCTTCGCCATGAAGTACAGGATCTGTTTGACAACGGGGTCATTGTCGCGCTAAGCTCTGCAAAGTCTATCGGCACTGGGTCAGTGAACTTAGGGGATAATGTGATTATGTGATCGAGGGATGAACCACCTGCGGATGGCGCTCAGATTACTCCAGCTGTGGTGGATGGCACGCACTGTTTTGAGCAATGTACAAGTGCTGTTAATTTTGCATTCTGACTTGGGTATTGGGTCAGTCTTGTTGTTTTGTTTTGAGTCTGTCCTTTTGTTTTGAGTCCGTCTTTTTGTTTTGGGTCTGTCTTGTTATATCGAGTCAGTCCTATTGTATAGGAGTCGGGTGATTCCGAGGGGGGGGTGTTACCTCGGGCGTCACCATTTTGTTTTGTGTTTATCTTTTCGTTTTGTTTTGAGTCTGTTTCTGCCAGGGAACCAGTTGTACCATCAGATTTGAATAAAACAACAGTGATTTTCACACTCTTGTGTTTGTTTCTGTCTTGCGCCAGTGGTGCCAGAAAGTTTGAATGAAACAACAGTACCTTCTGCCTGCTCTTCTGTGCCTGGAAGTCATTGTAATGACCTGAGTTTTTCAAAACTTTTCGAACGATGCGATGAAAACAAAGAGGGAGGAATTCCTCGGGGTTTGCAAAACTTTGATTAAATTGAGAGAAAGAGAGGCGTGCTAAGCCCTTAATGAATGAAATCATGTTTGTTAACGTGAGTACTGAGAAGGATCCTGGCTTGATCCAGATTGGTCCCACACCGTCTTCAGCGCGAGCGATTGGTCGCTTTCTTAAAAGATTTCAAAAAAAAAATGTTTTGCGCGGTCCTGCGAAGACCTGTGTGGAATCGCTCTTGAGATTGTGCAGCTTAGGATCGCTCTCAGCCTCGAGACTCGACTCCTCATTTTCAAACCTTGGACTAGAACTCAGAAAGTTCAAAGGTCAACTACAATGTAAGGCCTGTGTGGCCGGATCCAGAGCAGCTCGTGAATTAGCGGCAACAAAGTCAGATCAAGAAGCTTGCGAAGCTAGATCAGGAGCACCCCTCGAACTAGGGGCGAGAATTTCAAATGTGCTCGAAGAGTCCAAGATGAAGATTGGCAAGAATGCCAAACCCCAGAAGGGAGGAAAGAAGAAGACATTGTTAAGGGACAACCGAGTTTCTATCCGCAAACACTAGGGGCAAATTCACCCTCCATTGGATGGACTCTTGCATCGTCAGCGAACAACAGCCATCCTCCTGGATTCAGATGACTTCGGGATCTCAAAACCATTTGACATGGACAAAACTATACTTTTACCCTTGAGAGGCTCACTGGGCCGAAAACCTGGAAGGGCGGCCCAGGCAAAAGTTACAGCAAGAAAAGAAGAAAAATAACAAAAAAAAGAGAAAAGAACAAAAGAACAAAAAAAGAAAGATGCAAAGAAAAGAACAAAAAAAGAAAAAAAAAAGAAAATCAAAGAAGAAAAGAAATGAAAAGAATTGAAAATAAAAGGAAAACAAAGCTCGCAAGGTTGAAAACCCAGAAAGGGCGGCCTTGGCAAAAGTTGGAGTGTAAAAGGGGAGATTAATACCCGAGTGTACCTTAACCCCGAACTACGTGAGGCTTGATTCCCATCTTTGGGATACGTAGGCAACTTCATTCTGAAGTCCAGCCATAAACACTTCCAAATCAACTGTGTCCATGCGATGGTTCTGGTCATCTTTGTCTTCTCTGTATCTGAGAGTCTGGTTGTGTTCGTCGCTCTGAGGACTGACTACAATGCGCTGCAGTGCTATCCAAACAAGGGGCAACTTTCCGTTGCCATTCAAAACGCCGCAGTGTCATTTCAAACAAGGGGCAACTTTCCGTTGCCATGCAGTGTCCTTCAGACAAGGGGCAATTTTCCATTGCTATGGATCCGAGGTCGTGCATCTCCAGAGTAGGTTCCGTGCTAGTTGAGCAGTGGTCGTTTGCAAAAATAGTTTTTTTGAGAAAATTTTTTTTTTCTCTGAGGTTGACTAATCTTCTCGAAAAGTATTCCATTTTCAAAACTGGACCATTTCTTGGACCCAAGAGAGGAAAATTTTCAGTGCTTATGGCCTGACTTGCATGATTTTAAATCAGAAAATTGAACAAGCTTGTTAATCTAACTCTCATTTTGGTCAAAATGTTTTAGGAGAAAACTAAAACAAAAAATGGTCAAAATGATGAACTAGGGGCACAGTTGAGTCAGGTGTTCTGTCTTTTCCCCTTTGTCAAAATACTTGCCGGAAAGGGCACTCTACTTGTCGGAAAGGGCACCGTATTCGCCAGAATGGGGCACAACTGGAGTTAACAACAAAGGGCAGAAAGCTCTCACATCCTCCAACCAACGAGGTATCAAGCCAAGTGCGAAGCACGAACTAGAATGCGGCAAGATATTCCACCCCATCATCTGGACAGATCTTATCACGTCCAAACTCCCCAGCAAAGCATCATCAACTGATGTTAGCTACAGACTTGCTACACACCCAGTTGTAGCGCTACCTTTCCGTGAGAGGAATTCACTAGCTGTGAGTGGAAGAAAGAGAATCTAGCAGAATGCTAGGGGCACGAGCCCACAATTTGCTGTTTATCCATCAACCACCCAGGGGAGGGATTTAAAATGAGAGATTAAAGAATAGAGAGATGTACAGTGAGAGAAAAGTGAGAAAAGGGTTTTGTGAGAAAAACTGAGCTTCATAGCCGAGTGATGTGAGAACCACAAATGAGAAAGGGTGGGAAACACTACCCAGTGAAACAGGCTCCCTGTGCACGTCTGAGTGTCGTGTCTTTTTGTTTTATCTCAATTCTTGTTTCGAGTCGTTTCAAGTGTTACTCGATGTGTCTAGGTTGTGTGCCTTTTATTTCCTTGTTGAGTCGTTTTGCTGTGTTCAGTCGTAGGCTCGATACCCGGTCGAGAGCTCATTTATCAATTCCAAAATAAAATCGTTTTGCGCTTCCGAGTGCCGTGCCGTTCTCCACATCTGTGCAAAACAAGATTCGTTCTTTCATAAAACCGCAGGGTTCAACCCAGGTCATGTCAGAACAGCAAAACTAGGACCTATTTGAAGCTATATGGGTTCCAGACTACAAAGCAAAAGCAAAAGAGGGAAAATTTTGAGCATCTGAGTGTGTTTCATCTTCAGAAAATTCTGGGATTGCATTCCACGTGTACCTCTTCAGGCCATCTCAATGCTCCGAAGAATGAGTGTGCCTCTACTCCAAGCTTAAGCATGCTTCAAGTCAGAATGACAATTAAAGCGGTAGCAGATGATATCTCTCGCCAATATGAACAGGGTGTGCCCTTTTTGAGCTGAGTGTGTTGCAAAGTCCTCTAAGAGGTAAATCAGAGGCACCAGAGTACATATTTGATGTTCCTCTACTACATAGAATGTGAACTTTCATATACACTGTTGTTGCATGCGTGCCGCGCATCGTTATGATTCATGCATAGAATATGCTTACTTTCGATTCCACATAGAATATGCTTTGCTTGTTTCATGCATAGAATATGCTTGCTTTCAATATTGCATAGAATGTGCTTCCATACTTGCATAGAAGATACATTTTATCGCACTTTCTTGTGCATTTTATCTCACTCGCACTGTCTTGTGCACTTACACTTTGTATCTCACTTGCACTGTCTTGTGTATCTTGTGGTCGTATCTCATTCGTACTGTCTTGTGCATTTCAAATCACTCGCGTTGTTTAGCGTATCGCACTGTTTTGTGCAGTTTACATTCGCGCTATTTTGCGCACCTCAATCGCACTGTTTTGTGCAGTTTACATTCGTGCTATTTTGCGCACCTCAATCGCACTGTTTTGTGCAGTTTACATTCAGCACTGTTTTGTGCAGTTTACATTCACGCTATTTTGCGCACCTCAATCGCACTGTTTTGTGTAGTTTACATTCGCGCTATTTTGCGCACCACAATCACACTGTTTTGTGTAGTTTATCATTCGCGCTATTTTGCGCACCACAATCACACTGTTTTGTGTAGTTTATCATTCGCGCTATTTTGCGCACCTCCATCGCACTGTTTTGTGCAATTTATCATTCGCGTTATTTTGCGCACCTGCATCGCACTGTCTTGTGCATTTCAAATCAATCGCGCTGCTTAGCGTATCGCACTATTTTGTGCATTGTACCATTCGCGCTATCTTGTGCACCTTATCTGTATCGCACTGTTTTGCGCATTCACCTCCATCGCACTGTCTTGTGCACTCCCTGGTCCAGGAGACCTTAAATCCTCTGGTCTAAGGAGACCTTAAATCCTGCATCATCATTCGCGCTGTTTTTGCGCATCGTACTTGCATTTCTTCGCACTGTCTTGTGCACTCCCCGGTCTAGGAGACCTTAAATCCTCTAAAGGTGCAATTCCTTTGGTGTTTGTCGTGCTCGAACGACTTCTGGTGGTCTGGTATAGCCACCTGCTTGTGTTTGCGATGAGTTCCTAGGAGACCAACCGAGACGGTGGAAACTAGAGTTCGAATGGCTTATGCCTATAACGCAAAGGTTCGGGATTTCCGAGACTAAAGTCTGGTTTAAATACCCAGGGGTGTATCCTCGGCTTGAAATCTGTATGGCAACCCCATAGATTGAGATAGCATCTGTATGCAACTCAATTCTGGATATTGATCCAACCTAGTCTGTCACCCTGTTGGAGAATAGGGAATGCTGCGACCATAGTCAGGGAGAAAAGTAGTACCTGCAGTTCAACCAAGAAGAGGCGGAAGATTCCCACATCAGCATGAGGTAGGACATTGCCGAGGTAAGTCATTACCAATTGCCCCTGTAAGATACCTTTACCTCTTAGCTATTACATTGCATCTTAGCCACTACATTGCAGTGCATTGCATGAGTCCTCAATTTTCAAACCGGCTTCGCGTAGCGTATAAGTCCAATTATCAAAATCTTCCGGCATATCATTTTGCATCTTGCCCCATGCCTGCGGGCATGCCTGCGGGCACATCTTTGTTATCTTGCCTATTTGTCTAAGTCTTCGACCTTGTCAAAAATGGGTCATCTCTGGGCTTTGACATTCACCCCCGTCACTTGTGACTTCCGAGTTCTGTCAAAGAGGGGCAACTGTAGACACCCCATTTTTGACCGACCTTAAGACTCAGACGTCACCGATTGAGCGCTTGGTGATGTTGCATATCGTGCTCGTTCAGAGGTTTCAGAGTCTTGGCTGCGAGCCTTGCCTCCAGACTTCCGGACCCTTTCATGCTTTGCCTCGGTTTGCGAACCAGGCTCGGTTTTCTCTGTTTTCTCTTCGCGAAGAGAGGGAGAGGTCTCGTAGACCATCTCTCAGTGGCCGTAGGCTACGTTTTGTGGTCGTAGGCCATTTTGCCCGTTTGGAGTCCGGTTTCCGGTTTTTCGGGACCGTTGGCCGTGTGCCTCGATTCGGGACCGCCTAACCATCTTCGTTTACTCTGATTTTTGGCATACTTCTTATTTGCTCCCTTTTGAGGGACACTGAGGTCTGAGAGACCCACTTCGTGGTCGAATGCCACTTTCGGTGCTTAACAGGCAGTTTTCGGGGCCCCGAACTGCGCGTTCTGGCTCCCGAGCATTCGTTTTGCATCGATTTTCGTTCATTTTTGGCAGGTACCTCTGTTTTATCACCAGGAAGGCCGTAGAAGGGTGGGAGGCCAGCAATTGTTTCAACAACCAGTTATATTCCTCCGGCGCCCTCCGACGCCCGTTTTTCTCACTTCCAAGCCAATGTTGAACACCCTTGGGCCATTTTCTCGAACTTTTAACCACATATTTGTGATGTACACACATAGGAGGACACCAAAAGTTGGTGGTTGGCCACTAATGTTGATTGACCCTTTTGAACCCCTCTAAAAAGTGGGCTTTTCTCTCTCCTGGTTCACTTTCTCCAGTTTTTGACCACATGGTTGTGTTGTGCACACATGGGAGGCCACCAATATCATATGGTCGGCTACTAATTCTCATTGACCTTTTTGTCCCTTGGCCGGCCGGCCATAAGAGGTGGCCGGCCGGCCACCTGCAACTTGGAAAAGTGGCCGGCCGGCCACCTGCAACTTGGAAAAGTGGCCGGCCATAATCCTTAGGTTGTGTGCATTACAGCTATGCACTTTTTGTCCCCCAAAAATATCTTGATCCAGGTGACAGCTGTTGGAGAAAGGACTTGGTCCTTTTCCCCCACCTTTTCCCCTCCATTTCTCCCTCTCCTTGGTCCATATAACCAGCTTCCAGTTCTGGTTTGAAGGGTTAGAAAATTTTCCTAAGAGCCTCTTGCATTATATCCCTCCATCTCTCTCATTTCCTTCAAAAAACCTTCAAACCCTACACCATTTTACACTACACCACCAAGCCTCACACCACCACTTCCATTTCCAGAAGCTTGGAGGTCTTCTCAGAGGCTAGGAGGCAGCAAATTTGGTCCAAGAAGTTGCTAAAGGTTGGTCTACAAGGGTGAGTTACCATTTCCCTCTTTCTAGCTCATTTTTTTGCAACATTTCTTAGCCTCTCTTTCTTGTATATCTGAGCTCCAGCCATAACTGAAAGTAGTGTTTTTTTGAACTCTATTTCATGTTTCATTAAGGGACTTTTGTCGTTTGAGACCCTCTTGATGCACTTTCTTCATTATCCCTCTTGTATGCCATAATCTTGCATAGTATTTTTGGCCTATATGTGATTTGTTTTGGAACATGATGTAAACTGTAGATAGGCTTATTTTGAGCCCCTATTCAACATTGAAGAAGGGCTCATCACTGTTTGGGACCTCCATGTGCCACTTGTCATATTAACCCTCTTTGGTCCCCATTTTTGCATGATTCATTAGCCTATTGTGCTTCCATTTTTGGACGATTTTCAGAACTGAGAATAGTCTTATTTTGGCCTTCTATTCATGTTTCATTGACGGTCTTTCATGGTTTGAGGCATATTTCCTATACTTTGTTTTATATCTCTCTTTTAATCCCCATTTTTGCATGATTTATTAGCCTATTGTGCTTCTATTTTTGGGCGATTTTCAGAACTGAAAACAGTCCTATTTTGTCCTCCTCTTCATTCTTTATTGAGGGTCCTTCACTGTTTGAGGCACCCTTCCTATACTTTGTGTTATATCTCTCATTTTGGCCATATTTTGCATGATATTTTTGGCTTGTTTGCATACTGTTTTGCGTCCGGCCATAAACTGTAAAATGAATTATTTTTGGTCCCTATTCAGTGTTGTAGAAGAGTCATTCTCTGTTTGGGCTTTGCATCTACCACTTGCTCTTTTGTCCATCTTTTGGCCTATTTCTTGCATGAGGATTTAGCCATGTCTGTGTTTGTTTTTGGGCTATTTTCAGAACTGAAAAAGATCATGTTTTGGGCCCCTCTTCAACTTTGTTGAAGGGCCCTAATCTGTTTGGGAAAAGAAGCTATGAGTTGCTTCTTTATCTCGCATTTAGGGCCATTTTTGCATGCTAGTTTTGCCCTGTTTCTGTTTTCTGTTTGGCCATGCTTTGAACTGTAAAAATGCTTATTTCGGGGCTGCATTGCTGCTGTCTTTTCATTCCATGTGCCAATTATGCATGCTTTGTATAGCTGTGAGCCATTTCATGTACCTAGTTTCGCATTTCGGGAGAAATCCCATGCATCGGGTGTCATTTCGCCTTGTTTCGGGGCTGTTTTCCCCCTCATTTTGCTCCTGATTTTTGCATATTTGCATATCATATTCCATGTCTTTGCCATGCTTCATTAGAGTGGCATTTCGGTGCTTAAGGGCCGGTCCTCGGTTTGCGTGCACGCGCGCACGCATTTCGAGTCGTCTTGTTTTCATCTGATAGCCTCCTATGTGAGTGCGGCTGAGGCTCTCTCATGTTGGTGTAAGCCCATTATTGCATTGCGTATGCCATTTCATCCATAACATTGTGTATGCTAGGTTGTGTATTACCTCGTGTAGCGTGTATGTCATTCCATAGCATTGTGTATGTTAGGATTGTATATTAGTTGCATTTCATGCATGTCATGCATATTGCATCGTGTTCGGGATAGGAGTTAGCCCGGGCGCGGGAAACGAGGTGCATTTCGTACTCCAAGTGACGGAACGTGTCTCAATTCCCCAGTCACCGACACTCCGGATTATCCATGATGGAGTTAGGTTTTAGTTGTGTTTTCATGTGCATTCATCCTATATTGAATTGTGCAATTCAACTCCTCGGCCATCATGCATCGATATGTGTGATCGGTGGCACGAGGATCAAGGCATGCATACATTTGTGAAAATACATTGCCATGCCCTTTTCCTGCTCTCTATTGCAGCAAAATGAAGAATCAACAGATTTTCGGAGCTTGGCACGCATTTCAAGAACAGGTGCAAACAGAGGCTAATTGGGGCATCCCAGTGGATTTTCCGCGCAAGGCAGCCTAAACATGCATCATTCATCAGAATCAAGGCAGTCCCTGGCTTGCACGCCAGTTTTACAGCTTTCTTAGTTAATTTGTTAACTAATTAGGACTTTGTAATTATTTGGACTGTAATATTTATTCGGGACTGTATTATTCTTTCGGACCCTCTGTGCGAGGGCATAATTGTAATAAGTGTGGGTGAGTGTGATGTATGTCTTCCAACCCCACGTCTTTCTTCCATTTTATTTACCTGCTTATGATGGTTAGATTAGGGCATATTTCAATTAGCATACAGTATGATAGCATGTTTGCATTTCATTCATCTGTTTTGCATGCACCGGGCTCGGCGCATCATACTAACTGCATTGTATTTTCAATTCCAAATTGAATGCATGTTAGTTGTAGCATTTCATATGCCATGTTTAGAATAGCCGAGCCCGCTATAGTTGCATTTTTGCATGTGTTGCATTAGGCATTTCTGTATACTTAGGATCATGCATGATTTCTAATGAAGTCTCTGTTTTGGCTTGGAGTACTCAGTAAGTTTTTATGCTTTAGCATCCTTGCATGCGTGTGAGTGCTGCCATGATAGCATGCTTGCCATGAGGCTATTTGTTTATGTGATATAACTGCCTGAATGCCTGTGGGTGAAGGTTGGGTTATCTGGATTGGAACAAATCATTGACTGTGAGTTTTAAGCCCACTAGATAGTGGCAAAACCATCTTTTCTAAGCCCACCCGAGGGTGGCAAAACCTGCATTTTAAGCCTACTTGCGAGTAGCAAACCACCTTTCAAAAAACAAACATGAAATGTTCTGTTCCAATTCGGGTGACCCGATCTATACTTGTATGCTGCGTGCATCACCTAGTAACCTAGGCTAATAACCAGAATAAGAATACACAATGTTTTCAAAAATAGATATCATGGTTAGTAGAGGCCGATCTTTGATCGGGCGAGCGGAGGTGCTCACAAAGTGACCTTCCCCAATCGTACCCAAGTTCCCGAGCCGAGGCAACTTTGGTGATGACGGACACGTGGCCTTAGGCAACGAGTCAGGGTTTCCTAAATTTCCCAAAATAAAATATTTAGGTGGCGACTCTGTATTTGGCAAAGCAGTCCATGTTTGACACTTCTTTCAAAAATCTGTTTTCTCAAAACGATTTGCCGGATTTGGACTCTTTGGTTCAGATTTAGAACCGTGACGAAATTTTTGAGAGTCCTGAGCTGTAGTGACCCCAAATGAACGGAACGGGAGCTCGTCCCTCCCGGGAGCGTTCGGGGACATCTACATATAAGATGGTAAATAAAAGGGAGAAAGACGTGTGGTTGGAAAACATACATCACACACACACACACTTATTACAATTGTGCCTTCGCTCGAAGGGTCTGAATAAATAATACAGTCCGAATAAATAATTAATTACTCTAGCTAATTAAATATTACAAAACCCTAATTAATCAACAATTTAACTAGAAAAGAAAATAAATTAGCATGCAAGCTAAATGGACCGTCTCAGCTCTGTTCTGAATGATGAAAGATAGATGCGTGCTCGAGTCGCCTTGTCGGTAAATTCCATCGCGATGCCTCGCCTCACCCTTGTTTGCAATTGATCTCAGAAACTTGCACAAAGCTCCAGAAGGCTGCAACTCCACATTGGGAAGGCCACCGACCAGTTATTAGCATGGGAGACCACCTACCGACCACCCTTTGTGGTGGAGACCAAAGAGGGTGGTCGGCCTGCCAGAAAATCTGGTCGGCCGACCAGTTTCCACCTCTAGTTTCCGGTTTTTCTGCAACAAAGGCAAGAGAGAGAAAAGACAATGTATTTTCAACAAATGTGTGCATGACCACTCTCCCTATCATTGCACAAGCTCTAGGGAGTGTAGTCCTCGATCCTCGTGCCATCAATCACGCATCTCGATGCATAATGGCTGAGGAGTCAAATTTCACGACTCAATGGGACATGAATGCACATATAAGCAACTAAAGCCAACGACTCTATCATGGATAGTCAAGAGTGTCGGCGACCGAGAATCGAGGCACGATTCGTCACTTAGACTACGAAACGTCCCTGGTTTCCCGTGTTTGGACTAAACCATTCTCCAAACACAATGCAATATGGATGACATGCATGAATGCAACTCTAACATGCAACCTAGATGCAAATGCCACTGAATGACGCAAACATGCAAGGGATGACATGCAAACATGCTATTAGCATACACAATGCTATGAAATAATCAATGGCATACTCAATGCAAGATGATTCTATATGACATACGCAATGCATATGAATACTAACAAACACAATGAAACGAACAAGGCATACACAATGCAATGATCAAATCATGCAACAACGTGAACTAAATGGCATACACAATGCAAGATGGACTTAAACCAACATGAGTGGACCTCAGCCACACCCAAATCAGTGGCCATATGATGAAAATAAGACAACCAAAATACATGCAAACATGCACAAATGCAAAGAACCGATCCTAAGGCACAACATGCAACTCTAACAAAATATGGTAAAGGATGAAATATGGCATAGAATGGCACATGATTCAGCTCTGAAATATGATACACAATGGCCCCAAAACATGCAAACACTTCACACGATGCATGCTAAATGGCCTGAATACCGAAACTAGTAAAGTGCATTACACTAGAGGTACACAAAACAATGTACAAATGGTAAAACTGACCCCAAACAGACCCTAGGCAGGTCCAAGACAGTGGGAAATTAGTCTAAAATGATGGCTCAGAATGCATTCAAATGAAGCCCATGCAATGGTTAGTACATGAGGCAAACAAGCCTGACTCTCTAATGCACTTAAAGAGTGGAAATCATGGGAATACGGCATGCATATAAGCTCTAAAATATGATGTGCAATGGCCCCAAAACATGAAAACACCTTAGTATATGCATGCGATGGACCTCAAAATTCAGAGTTAAGCATGGATATTGAACTACAGGCATGCAAAACAAACATCATTCGACCATGAGACCCAAAAACAGAGCTAAGGCAGTCCAAAACATGCACAAAATCAGTTTAAGGCATGGCCAAAATATGCTAGGAAAGGCAGCCAAAACATCATGCAAAACAAGCTAGTGAACCATGATTTGCACTACAACTATATGAAGCACATGAGAGGTCACCAAACCAACCAAAAACAGAAGTATGTCATGCCAAAAAATGACCAAAAACTCACTGAAACTCAATCAATGCATGCAAGAATGATATGTCCCTTTGAAAGGCCAATAAGAGGGTTATTCTACACATGTATAATGGACATACAAAATGGCAAAACCACCTCTGGATAGAGGTTATGAGGGCCCTAAAACTCACTGAAAAGGGCTTGAAATGAGGCTAGGAAGCATGCAAATGAAAGCTCCTTTGAAAGGCCATAAAGAGGATTACTCTACACATGCAAGATAGACACCTAACATGGCAAAAAAAACTCTGGACAGAGTTCATGCAGGTCATAAAACTCACAAATAATGGCCTGAAACATGGCTTGAAAACATGCAAATATGGGCTCCTTTGTAAGGCCAAGAAAGCTAGTAAACAAGACAAGGGGTGAGAGGGTCACCCCTCTCTAATTTTGATGTTCAAAAACACATAATAGCTACTAAAAATCTTCTGGATTTCAGTGGTCAAAAGGGCCAACAAAGCTCAACACAAAGGCCCTAATGCATAGCTCAAAACAAAGGGAAATGAAGCACGCAAGGGGGTAGATGACCCCCAACAGAAAAAAGGTCTTAAACAAACATTTTTAGAAGCTTAAAACAAGATTTTTTTATTTTATGAAAAAGCCTAAATATGCTTGCAAACTAGGCTAAGAGATGAAGCAAAATGAAGACAAAAAAGAGGGAAATAAGTGTTACCCTTGTAGAGAAGAGAACCAGCAGCTTCTGGACCAATGTACCAAACCTTCAACCTCTGAGAAACAGCTCCAAGGTGCTTAGAGTGACGGTGGAGGTGTTAGGATAGGAGGTGGTGTGCGATGGTGCAAGAACAATGAAGTTTTGAAGGCCAAATGGGAAAGATACAAAGGAAGAGTGTATGGTTTTTGCTCCAGCAATTTCAGAACCCTTGCAAGTGGAGAGGAGGGTCTCTCTTATAGAAGAAGAGGTCCAAAGCTTCTCTTAGAAGCTTGGAGCAAAGGGGCCAAGCTTCTTAAGGAAGCTAAACCAAAAGGGTCAAGCTTCTTGAGGAAGCTAGACCAAAGGGGTCAAGCTTCCTCAAGAAGCTAAGAAAGGTCAAGCTTCTATAAGAAGCTTAGAGCAAAGGGTCCAACTTCTTTAAGAAACCAAAACAAGAGGGTCAATCCTCCATACACGTGTATGGAGGATGGAGCAAATGCCTCCTAGCTGGCACAGCTGGATAGCACTCAGTGAGACAAAAAAAGAGAAAGTTGGCCGACCAGTTCAGGTGGTCGGCCGACCCCTTGCCCTGGTCAACCGACCAGGTTCAAAAGGGTCAAGCTTGAAAGGTGGCCGGCGAGCCCATATTGGTGGTCTCCCAGGTGAATGCAACTCAGTGGTGGCATGGGAGACCAGAAATTGTGGCCCAGAAGTGAGGGAGACCAGCTACCTGACAAGAAAACCGGTCGGCGGGAGAAAAGTGGTCTCCAAGGAGAAAAGGTGGCCTCCCACCCTTGTACCACCTTCCAAACAATTAAACTAGGGTCCATGCCAAAAAATGAACCCACACCGATGTAAAACGAAGGTTCGGGGGCAAAAACGCGCAGCCGGAGGCCCCGAAAACTGACTGTTAAGCACCGGAAGTGGCGTGCGACCACAAAGGTGGTCTCTCGGGCCATAGTGTCCCTCTAAAGAGAGGAAAGAAGGTGTGTGCCAAAATTGGAGCAAACGGAGGTAGTTAAGTGGTCTCGAACACAGGCGCACGGCCGACGGCTCCGAAAATCGGAAACTGGTCTCCAAACGGAAAAACTGGCCTACGACCACGAAACGTAGCCTACGGCCACTGAGAAATGGTCTACGTGACCTCTCCCTCTCTTTGGGAAGAGAAAATAGAGAAAACAAACCTGGTTTGCAAATTGAGGCGAAGCACAAAAAGTTCCAAAGTCTAGAGGCAAGGCTCTCAGTCGAGACGTTGTGACCTCAGAACGAGCACAAAATGCGTGATCACTGAGTGCTCAATCGATGACGTCTGAGTCTTAAGGTCGGTCAAAAATGAGGTGTCTATAGTTGTCCCTCTTTGACAGAACTCGGAAGTCATAAGTGACGGGAGTGAATGTCAAAGCCTACAGACGACCCATTTTTGACAAGGCCAAAGAGTTAGACAAACAGGCGAGATAAACAAAGATGTGCCCGCAGGCATGCCTGCAGGTAGGGGGCAAAATGCAAAACGATATGCACAAAGCTGAATATAACTCATGATCATGCAAAGTAGCAAGCTGTAATGAAGCAAATATTCACAATAGATGCAACATTTTTAAGCAAGAATGCAAGGCAAAAACTACATTTCATGCAATAAGAATGTAAGAGAATCACAATTCTCGCTACGTCTCACACGGAGAAGATATAATACCTGTGAGGTTCGTCCGGCCGCACCAGCTTCAAATGAACCGTACATACAATATCGTGCCTGCAAAAGAGAGAAACTTAACAATCACAACATAGTTAGCAACATATGTTCAACGTTATATCGAAATGTGGACGAATATGACGCCGGTGGAAAAGTGCATAACAATGCAAACGAAACATGCGCGGCAATGCAAGTTAAGCATGGAGGCATGATAATACTAATGAGACATGCACAACAATGCAAGCGATGTGCATACTAATGCAAGTGACGTGCATAACAATGCAGGATAAGTGTAAATTCAAAAGCAGGTTTCAAACAAAACATCGAGCAAAGAAATGCAAGCCTTGGCGAGGGCAACTCAAATGCGACCTCCAGTTTACCTCCCAGAGGGGTTGTAACGTACTCAAAAAGGATATATCCTGCTCTTGACGAGTAACGATGAAACACGCATCGAAAGTTGGAGTTGAAGTTCCCGCGGAGGGATTTCGCGCCGAAAAGTGCACTTTCCTTGTACTTTCTTGAGTGCCGGGGACTCTAATCACCACCAAAATTTGCAGGGAGCTCAAAGAG
This sequence comes from Camellia sinensis, assembly GCF_055761805.1. NCBI lineage: Eukaryota > Viridiplantae > Streptophyta > Magnoliopsida > Ericales > Theaceae > Camellia > Camellia sinensis. The sequence goes on along the minus strand of NC_138974.1, from coordinate 7,607,654 downwards.
ACATTGGAGATCACCTAGGAAGGATGGCCGATGATCATAGAGTACCATCGACCAGGTTTGATGCAAGGGGGTGGTCGGCCTACCACAAAAAGTGGTCGGCCGACCACTTTGCCAAAAATAGGGGTAGTTTTGTCCTTTTGCATTTGTTTCTTTAAATATACTTGGCCAAAGCACTTTTCCTCATAACTCCAAGTCTGAAATCAGTGCCCCTTCCTTCCTAGACCATTTTCTCTGTCAGATCTGCGCTCTATACGCGTTTTCCAACGCCCCACGCAAAGTTGTTTCGCGAAATCTTTCAGTTTTCTTCACTTTGGACCGATTAGAATTTGATTTCGGACCTTTTTTCTCCATTTTCACCACTTGAGGTAAGTTTGTCTCAACATTTGGAACATTTTCTCGGGAGTTGACTTTTGTTGACTTTTTCCAATTTTGGCTCATTTTTGCAGATTTCTCGAAATGGCGGGTCATTTTCCTCACGGCGGAGGTCCTCTAGGTGCCGAGGGTGAGCCGGACATCATGTCCTTGCCCCTGAGGATTCGGTCGTTTGATCCCGCGAGGTATCGCCCTCGGAAGCACATCCTCCCCCCGAGTATTTTCTATCGTTTTATCGATTTTCATCAACGAGCACCTACGGATCTCCTGCTATGGGAGCCGGTGTCTCACCTCTCTCACTAGGCCTGAGAGGTACGTACTTCATTTTTACATTCTCTGCAATGTATTTTGCATTTTTTGCGCATTTCCTATTTTCGCTATATATGTTCATCTGCTTACTTTGAACACATTCACAGACCATCCGGTCCACTTGGCACACAGCTTGTGTATCACTAGACTTTGCTCATTTTAGCACACAGCTTACAACACAGAATTCTGTCGAGTTGGCACACAGCTTGTTCAGTCTGTAGCACAACATTCTGTTTGCATTTTGAACAAACAGCTCAAGCACTTGAATTTCTAAACACGCGGCTCATACTTCTGGTTGTGAACACACAACCCACATTTTGAAATCTAAACACACAGTTCAAACTTTTTGTCATGAACACACAGCCCATATTTTGGAAGTTGGACACACAGCTCGAACACTTGATGATGAACACACAGCCCTCAATTTTTTTTTGAAAGTTGAACACACAGCTCAAACTCTTGATGATGAACACACAACCCGCAATTTTTTTGAAAGTAGAACACACAACCCAAACTCTTGATGATGAACACACAGCCCACAGTTTTTGAAAGTTGAACACACAGCCCGAACTTTTCGATGATGAACACACAACCCACAGTTTTTGAAAGTTGAACACACAGCCCAAACTTTGAGATGAACACACAGCCCAGACTTTGAGATGAACACACAGCCCACTGTTTGACGGTGAACACACACAGCCCACTATTTCTGAAATCTGAACACACAGCCCAAACTCTGAGATGAACACACATCCCAAACTTGTTGATTACGAACACAGATCCCACAGTTTTTGAAAGTTGAACACACAGCCCACACTTCAATTCTGAACACACAGCTCACTGGTTTTAAAGTCTAAACACACAGCCCACACTTGTTGATGTTGAACACATAGCTCGAACTTTGAGATGAACACACAGCCCACTCTTCAATTCTGAACACACAGCTCATACACTTCATGTTGAACATGCAGCTTACAGTATTGTATCTGATTCGATTTGCACACAGTTCACACTTTCATTTTGAAACTGAATACATGTGTTCATTCTGAATGCAGGTATCTTCCCGCATTACATGAGGCTATGGCTCGATAATTGCTAAGGAGTGGTACGCAGAGCTCCCAGAGGCTGTTCGTGATTTGGATGACCAGGCAGGGTTCGAGCCCTTCTGCACGGGGATATCACGCTATTCGGCGAGCAAGACCTTGATGGGCGCCCTCCTAGAGAGATGGTGGGACACCACCAACTCCTTCCATTTCTCAGCTACCGGGGATATGACGATAACCCCGTTCGACTTTGCCTTGCTAACAAGCCTTGACGTAGGAGGCTAGCCGATCCCCTACGATGAGGATATGAGCGAATGGGAGGCTGCCTGGATCTATCTGTTGGGAGCTCGCCCACCGATTGACAGATTTTCGGGTAGAGTCCGATACAGCTGGTTCTCCACATAGTTGTAGACACCCCATTTTTGACCGACCTTAATACTCAGACATCACCAGTTGAGCGCTTGGTGATGTTGCATATTGTGCTCGTTCTGAGGTTTCAGAGTCTCGACTACGAGCCTTGCCTCCGGACTTCGGGGCTTTTTTTGTGCCTTGCCTCGGTTTGCGAACCGAATCCTGTTTTCTCTATTTTCTCTTCTCGAAGGGAGTGAGAGGTCTCGTAGACCATCTCTCAGTGGCCGTAGGCTACGTTTCGTGGTCGTAGGCCATTTTTCCCGTTTTGAGCCCAGTTTTCGATTTTCGGAGCCGTCGGCCGTGTGCCTCGGTTCGAGAACGCTTAACTACCTCCGTTTGCTCCGGTTTTTGGCACACATCTTATTTCCTCCCTTTAGAGGGACACTGTGGCCCAGGAAACCACCTTTGTGGTCATACGCCACTTTCGGTGCATAACAGCCTGTTTTCAAGGCCCTAAACCGCGCGTTTTGGCCCCCGAACCTTCGTTTTGCATCCGTTTTGGTCCTTTTTTGGTAGAGACCCTATTTTCACTATTAAGGAGGGGGTAGTAAGGTGGCCGGCCACCTTTTCCCCTGAAAAGCCAGTTTTCTCATTTTCTCTCTCCAAAAATCGGTTTTTCTGACAGAAAGCTGGTTTTTCTCACTTTTAAGCTACATTTTCTGGCTTTTCATACCACCATTGTGTTGTGCTCATCTGGGAGGCCACAAATATGGGTAGGCCGGCCAGAAATTCATCTTGACCCTTTTGAACCTTGCTTAAAATCTAGTTTTTCTCTCTCCTGGGTCACTTTTTTCGGTTTTTCTCTACATAGCTGTATTCTACTCATTTGGAAGGCCACCTTTCTGGGTAGGCCGACCAGCAATTTTTGTTGACCCTTTTGACCCCTGGTCGGCCGACCAGGGGGGGTGGTCAACCGGCCACTTGAACTGGCTAGCCTACTTCTTGCTTTTTGCTTTTTCTGAGTGTAGTCAAACTGTGCCAGCTGGAGGCCATTTGGTGCATTCTCCATACACGTGTATGGAGGATACTTGGGGACCTTTTTGGATATTTTGGAGCCTTTCCTCTATAAAGGAGAGGCTTGGCTTCATATCAGCTGGTTGAACAAAATTGACTAAGGCATATAACCTTCTTTCTCCATTGTCACTATTCCAAGCTCCAAAACCCTAATTTTCTTGGTCCATTTGCACTACAACCCTTAGCACCACACCTCTATCATCCATTCCAGCACCTCGGAAGTCATTTGTAGAGGTTGAAAGCTCACAAACTTGGTCCAAAAGCTGCTGGAGGTCGGCTCTTCAAGGGTAAGTGTCTATTTCCCTTAAACTTGCATTTTTTTGCTTCATTATTTAGCTTCACTTGAAAGTATTTCTGGGCTTTGTCATAAACTATAAAGTGTCATATTTTGAGCTCCTCTTCAACTTTGTTTAATGGCACTTTGCTGTTTGAGGTCATCTACTTCCCCTTACCCTCTATCTCTCTTTTAGGGCTATTTTTGCATCATACTTTAGCCTTACTTGTGAACATTTTCGAGATTTGTTATAAACTAGAAAAAACCTTTTTTTGACCTCCTCTTTAAGTTTTCTTGAGGTCACTTTTCTGTTTGGAGTCATCTGCTTCTTTGCATGCTTCATTCTTTCATATTTAGGGCTATGCATTAGTGCATTTGCATTGGACTTGTTTTGGCCTCTTAGCCACTGAAATCCAGGGGATTTTCAGTGGCTTTGATGAGGTTTTGAGCTTTAAATCATAAAGGGGTGACCCTCTCACCCCTCATTTTCTTTACTAGCATCATTGGCTTTCCAAAGGGGCTCTATTTTGCATGCATTGAAGTCACTTTTTGGGCCCAATTTTATGAGTTTTAAGGTCTTCCTTAGGTCTGTTTGGGGCCCTTTTGTCATATTTTATGTCTATAGTGCATGTGTAGAACAATTCCATTCAAGGCCTTTTGAGGGGTCTTTCATTGTATGCTTCCTTGACTGATTTCAGGGCCAATTTTGTGAGGTTTAGGGTTGTCATAACTCATTTCCAGAGTTGGCTTGGTCATGCTAAGTGTCTATCTTATATGTTCTTAACAACCCCTTGAATGGCCTTCCAAAGAAGCCCCTCATTTTTACATGCATTGGCTACATTTCAGTGATTATTTGGGCATATTTTGGCATGTTTTATTCACTGTTTTTGGCAGTTTTGATGAGTTCTCATTTGCTTCATATACATGCCATGTAAACCATGCTTGCTAGCCAATGTTGCATGCTATTTTAGTCCATCATGTTAGTATCTTTTGGCCATGCTCTAAACTAGAAATGTGCATGTTTTGGGACTGCCTTGGCTCTGTCTTTTGTCTTCATGATCAAATAATGCTTGCTTTGTATACTTGTGGTTCAATGCATGTGCCTAGTTTTGAGTTTCGGGGCTTATTCCATGCATCGGGTGCCATATTTCCATGATTCGGGGCCATTTAGCATCATGTTTCAGTGTTGAAATTTACATGTTTGAATGCCATCTTGCATCCCTTGTCATGCTTTGGTAGAGTGGTATTTTATGCCTTAGGTTCGGTCCTCGGTATGCATGCACGTGTGCACGCATTTCGGTTGTCTCATTTTTCATCTTATGGCTACTGATGTGAGTGTGGCTGAGGTCCACTGATGTTGGTGTAAGTCCATTATGCATCGTGTATGCCTTTTCAATTCATAGCATTGCGTATGCTAGGTTGCGTGTTAGTGCATTGTGTATGCCATGTTACATCGAGCATTGTGTATGCCATCTCATAGCATTGCGTATGCTAGGTGGTATATTAGTCGCATTGTGTATACCATCTCATTTGCATTGTTTGGGATAGGAGTTAGCCCAAGCACGGGAAACGAGGGACGTTTCGTACTCCAAGTGACGGAACGTGTCTCAATTCCCTGTCGCCGACACTCCGGATTACCCATGATGGAGTTTAGGTCTTGTTGTGTTTTCATGTGCATTCATTTCATATTGAGTCGTGAAATTCGACTCCTCGGCCATCATGCATCGATATGCGTGATTGGTGGCATGAGGATCGAGGACTACACTCCCTGAAGAGTAGTCATGCATACATATGTGAAATACTTTGACATGCGCCATTTGTTGCTCTCTATTGCAGTAAATCAGAAATCAGCGGCCTTCTGGAGCGTTGCGCAATATTCCGAAAACAATTGCAGAAGAGGCAAACCGGGGCATCGTAATGGATTTCTGCGCAAGGCAACTCGAGCATGCATCATTCATCATTTGGAACAGAGCTAAGGCGGTCCATGGATTTACGTGCCAATTTACCTGCTTTCCTAGATTAATTTGTTAATTAATTAGGGTTTTGTATTTATTTATTCGAACTGTATTATTTATTCGGACCCTCCGAGCGAGGGCAATGTTGTAATAAGTGTGTGTGTGTGTGATGTATGTCTTCTAACCCCACGTCTTTCTCCCTTTTATTTACCAGCTTATGATGGTTAGATTAGGGCATGTTTCAATTAGCATACAGTATGATAGCATGTTTGCATCATTCATCTGTATTGGATGCACCGAGCTCGGCATATCATCCTAACTGCATTTGTATTTCAATTCCAAATTGAATACATGTTATCTGTTGCATTTCATATGCCATCTTTAGAATAGCCGAGCTGTAGACGTCCCCGAACGTCCCGGGAGGAAATCCCCCCCGTTTTGTTCATTGGGCTCACTACAGTTCAGGACTTAATATCACGGTCCTGTATCTAATCTCGCAGAGTGCAATGCAAGACCGATGAAATCATCAAAGAGTCAAAATCCGACAAATCGTTTTTGAAAATAGATTTTTTGAAAGAAGTGCCAAACATGGACTGCTTAGCCAGGTACAGAGTCGCCACCTAAATATTTTATTTTGAGAAATTTAGGAAACTCTGACTCGTTGCCTAAGGCCACGTGTCCGTCATCACCAAAGTTGTCTCGACTCGGGAACTTAGGTACGATTGGGGAAGGTCACTTCGTGAGCACCCCCGCTTGGCCGATCAAAGATCGGCCTCTACTAACCATGATATCAAGTTTTGAAAACACTATGCGTTCCTATTCCGGTTATTAGCCTAGATTTACTATGTGGTACGCACGGCATACAAATATAGTCTGGGTCACCTGAATTGGAACAAGACATTTCATGTTTGTTTATTTGAAAACGGTTTGATGGTGCTACCCGCAAGTAGGCTAAAATGTGGATTTGCCACCCTCAGGTGGGCTTAGAAAACAAGATGATTTGCCACTATCTAGTGGGCTTAAAACTCACAATTGATGAATTATTCCAATCCAAATAACCCAACCTTCACCCACAGGCACTCAAGCAGTTATATCACATAAGCAATTAGCCTCATGGTAAGCATGCTATCATGGTAGTCACTCACACACATGCAAGGATGATAAAGCATAAAACTTACCGAGTACTCCAAGCCAAAACAGAAACTAGTTAGCAATCAATACATGATCCTAACTATACAGAAATGACTAATGCAACACATGCAAAAATGCAACTAAGATAAGCTCGGCTATTCTAAAGATGGCATATGAAATGCTACAGCTAACACGTATTCAACTTGGAATTGAAATACAAATGCAGTTAGTATGATGCTCCGAGCCCGGTGCATGCAATACAGATGAATGAAGCAAACATGCTATCATGCTGTATGTTAATTGAAACATGTCTTAATCTAACCATTATAAGCTGGTAAATAAAAGGGAGAAAGGCGTGGGGTTGGAAGACATACATCACACTCACGCACACTTATTACAATATTGCCTTCGCTCGGAGGGTCCGAAAGAATAATACAGTCTGAATAAATAATTACAGTCCGAAATGAATAATTAAATATTACAAAACCCTAATTAATTAACAAATTAACTAGGAAAGCGATAAACTAGCATGCAAGCCTATGGACTGCCTCAGCTCTGTTCCGAATGGTGGAATGATGCATGCTTGAATTGCCTGGCGCGGAAATCCATTGCGATGCCCCGATTCGCCTCTGTTTGCAATTAATCCCAGAATGCTGTGCAAGGCTCTGGAAGGCTGATGTTTCCTGATTTACTGCAACAGAGAGCAACAAAGGGGCATGGCAAAGTATTTCACATATGTATGCATGACTACTCTTCGGGGAGTGTAGTCCGCGATCCTCGTGCCACCAATCATGCATATCGATGCATGATGGCCGAGGAGTCGAATTGCAAGACTCAATATGAAATGAATGCACATGAAAACACAACAAGACCTAAACTCCATCATGGGTAGCCGGAGTGTCGGCGACAAGGAATTGAGACATGTTCCGTCACTCGGAGTACGAAACGTCCCCTGTTTTCTGTGCTTGGGCTAACTCCTATCCCAAACACAATGCAAATGAGATGGCATACACAATGCGACTAACATACAACCTAGCATACGCAATGCTATGAGATGGCATACACAATGCTCGATGTAACACGGCATACACAATGCACTAACACGCAACCTAGCATACGCAATGCTATGAATTGAAAAGGCATACACAATGCACGATGGACTTACACCAACATGAATGGACCTCAGCCACACTCACATCAGTGGCCATTAGATGGAAAAGAGACAATCGAAATGCGTGTACACGTGCACGTATACCGATGACCGAACCTAAGGCATAAAATGCCACTCTACCAAAGCATGGCAAAGGATGAAAGATGGCCTATGAACATGTAATTTCCAGCACTAAAACATGATGCTAAATGATCCCGAAACATGGAAATATGGCACCCGATGCATGGAATAAGCCTCGAAACTCAAAACTAGGCATATGTATTGAACCACAAGTATACAAAGCAAGCATTATTTGATCATGAAGTCATAAGACAGAGCCAAGGCAGTCCCAAAACATGCACATTTCTAGTTTAGAGCATGGCCAAAAGATGCTAACATGATGGACTAAAATAGCATGCAACATTGGTTAGCAAGCATGGTTTACATGGCATGTATATGAAGCAACTGAGAACTCATCAAACCAGCAAAAAATAGTGAATAAAACATGCCAAAATATGCCTAAATAATCACTGAAATGCAGCCAATGCATGTAAAAATGAGGGGCTTCTTTGGAAGGCCATTCAAGGGGTTGTTAAGCACATATAAGATAGACACTTAGCATGATCAAACTAACTCTGGAAATGAGTTATGACAGCCCTAAAACTCACAAAATTGGCCCTGAAATCAGTCAAGGAAGCATACGATGAAAGGCCCCTCAAAAGGCCTTGAATGGAATTGTTCTACACATGCACTATAGACATAAAATATGATCAAAAGGGCCCTATAAAGACCTAAGGCAGACGTTAAAACCCTCAGAATGAGGCCTGAAACATGACTTCAATGCATGAAAAATAGGGTCCCTTTGGAAGGCCAACAATGCTAGTAAAGAGAATGAGGGGTGAGAGGGTCACCCCTCTATGATTTTGGAGCTCAAAGACACATCAAGGCCACTGAAAATGCGCTAAATTTCAGTGGCTAAAAGGCCAAATCAAGGCCAATGCAAGTGCTCACATGCATAGCCTTAATCATGAAGAGATGAAGCATGCATAGCGGGAAGATGACCCCAAACAGAAATGGGACCTTAACAAAACTTGAAGAGGATGTGAAAAAAAGACTTTTTCCAGTTTATATAAAATCTCGAAAATGCTCACAAGTAAGGCTAAAATAGGATGCAAAAATAGCCCTAAAAGAGAGATTGAACAAACAAGGAAGTAAATGACTTCAAACAGTAAAGTTCCCTTAAACAAAGTTGAAGAGGGGCTTAAAATAAGTCACTTTACAGTTTTTAGCAAATCTCGAAAGTGCTCACAAGTAGGACTAAGATATGATGCAAAATAAGCCTACAAAGAGGGGTAAAGCATGCAAGGGTGTAGGAGGCCTCAAACAGAAAAGTGTCCTTATAAAATCTTCAAGAGGAGCTCAAAATATGGCACTTTCCAGTTTATGACAAAGTCCAGAAATGCTTGCAAATGGAGCTAAAACATGGACCAAAACAATAACCAAAAGCGGGAACTAGTGTCTTACCCTTGAAGCTCAAGAAGACAGCAGCAAAAGGGGTCCAAATTCTGAGCTAAAACCAGATTTTGGAGCTCAAAATGATCCTCAAAGAACCTCAGCCCAATGGTAGTTGAGTTTGATCAAGGGTGCCTAGGCAAAGGAGAGGTATATCTCTTGCTATGCACACAAAGGCAAGAGAAGGAGAGAGAGGCTGAGATTTTAGGTCTGGAAGTTGTAGAGAGAGAGAGAGACTTTTTTTAGAGTGAGAAGCTCCCAAGCTTCTCCAAGAAGTTCCCCTTGAAAATGAGAGATATATCTCATATATATAAAAAAATGAGAGTTGGCTCGAAAATATCTGATTATAGGATAGCTGAAAGTTGTGGAAGACAGCTGGAGGGAAAATATCTATCAATTCTGAGCTTTCTGGGCATAAGTGGTCGGCCGGCCACCTTTCCTGGTCAGCCTGCTACTTTTCCTGGTCGGCCGACCACTTTTTCAGGAGAGGGTGGTCGGCCAGCCACCTTTTCTGGTCGGCCTGCTACTTTTCTGGTCGGCCTGCTACTTTTCTGGTTTTTCAGGACAAAAAAAAAAGGTCTTCCGGAAAGAAAGGTGGCCGGCCAGTGATTGGGAAGCCCAAAAGTAGTCGACCAGGTGTCCAAATTGAAGCCTCAAAAGTTATCTTTCCAATGGCGTAAACCTTGCATTAAAATTCCATCTGTGCAAAAAGTTATGCCTGTTTTGGTGAAGCCACACAGATTCGGTCCAACCGGGTTGATGGCCTACTTCAACGAACCATATCTCCTCCATCCGGAATTGGATTTAGGAGATTCTTGAGTGAAAAATGAAGCCCCAGAAGTACCATTTCCAATGGTGATGGCCTCATAGCTAGAATCCAAGTATACAAATGAATAAGCCCGATTCAGCGAGGGCTGCTCGACTCTCTCTTACCCGGATTCATGCCGAATTTCTCCCAAACTAGTTTCTTCTCTCTTCTCTTCTTTTCTTCAACTTCAAACCCCTAAGTAAGGTGTTTTGAAAGATTTTCAAAGATTTCATCTCTCTTTCATTCATTTCCACTTTGCCCTTGCTTGATTTACCGAAAAGCGCAACATTTAACGAAATGCGAGCGTCAGAACATCATAGGAACTTTATTTTCAAAACGTTTTGAAAGAGAGGGTTTCAAGTCTGAGATCTTTTGATCAAGATTGTTTCGGTCCAAAAAAAGGGTATGAAGTTGAGATTTGACTCTCTGCTTGCCGAAGAAACTGAACCTTTGCCCTGCACACCTTTCTCCATCAAGTAAACCATCAGTCGCGTCCAAGTCTTAAGGGCGGTCAAAAATAGGGTGTCTACAGTTGCCCCTCTTTGACAGAACTCGAAAGTCAAGAAGTGACGGGAGTGAATGTCAAAGCCCAGAGACGACCCATTTTTGACAAGGCCGAAGACTTGGACAAACAAACAAAGTACAGACAAATAAATCGTTGCGCCCATAGGCTGCCTACGTATCCCTTTGCAAGGAATCAAACCAGTGTAGTTCAGGGGCAGGATACAAAATGATATGCAGAAAGATTTTGATAATTGGACTTATACGCTATGCGAAGCCGGTTTGATAATTGGACTTATATAATGCACTGTAATGACTAAAATGCAATGTGATAGATAGGAAAATGGAGGTACCTTACAAGGGCAATTAGCAATGACTTACCTTGGCAATGTCCTACCTCATACTGATGTGGAAATCTTCCTCTTCTTCTCAGTTGAACCACAGGTACTACTTTTCTCCCTGACTATGGTTACAGCTTTCCCTATTCTCCAACAGGGTGACAGACTAGGTTGATTCGGTATCCAGAATTGAGGCGCATACATATGCTATCTCAATCTATGGGGCTGCCATACAGATTTCAAGCCGAGGATATACCCCTGAGTATTTAAACCAGACTTTAGTCTCGGAAATCCCGAACCTTTGCGTTCTAGGCATGAGCCAATCGAACTCTAGTTTCCACCGTCTTAGTTGGTCTCCTAGGAACTCACTGAAAACACAGGCAAGTGGCTATACCAGACCGCCGGAAGTTGTTCGGGCACGACAAACACCAAAGGAATTGTACCTTTAGAGGATTTAAGGTCTCCTAGACCAAAGGGTGCACAAGACAGTACGAGTGAAGAGTGAACGTACAAAACAGTGCTAAGAAGATGCACAAATTAGTGCGATGCTAAAGGTGTACAAAACAGTACGAGCATGGTGAATGCACAAAACAGTGCGATACAAATAAGGTGTGCAAGATAGCGCGATGCAATGCACTAACAAGTGCAGGCAAGGTGCGCAAGATAGCGCGATGCGATATGCAAAGCATAAGACAGTGCGATTGAGGTGCGTAAAATAGCGCGAATGTAAACCGCACAAAACAGTGCGATGCGCAAAATAGCGTGAATGATAAACTGCACAAAACAGTGCGATGCGCAAAATAACGCGAATATAAACTGCATAAAATAGTGCGATGCGTAAAATAGCGCGAAGGTAAACTGCACAAAACAGTGCGATTGAGGGGCGCAAAATAGCGCAAATGATAAACTGCACAAAACAGTGCGATACCCAAAATAGCGCGAATGTAAACTACACAAAACAGTGCAATACGCAAAATAGCGCGAATGTAAACTGCACAAAACAGTGCGCAAAATAGCGCGAATGTAAACAGCACAAAACAGTGCGATTGAGGTGCGCAAAATAGCGCGAATGTAAACTGCACAAAACAGTGCGATGCGCAAAATAGCGCGAATGATAAACTGCACAAAACAGTGCGATTGAGGTGTGCAAAATAGCGTGAATGAAAAACTGCACAAAACAGTGCGATACGCAAAATAGCGCAAATGTAAACTGCACAAAATAGTGCGGTTGAGGTACGCAAAATAGCGCGAATGATAAACTGCACAAAACAATGCGATAGAGGTGCGCAAAATAGCACGAATGATTTGAAATGCACTAAACAATGCGATACGCTAAATAGCGCGAGTGATTTGAAATGCACTAAACAGTGCGATACGCTAAACAGCGCGAGTGATTTGAAATGCACTAAACAGTGCGATACGCTAAACAGCGTGAGTGATTTGAAATGCACAAAACAGTGCGATTGAGATACAACCACAAGATGCACAAGACAGTGCTAGTGAGATACAAAGTGTAAGTGCACAAGACAGTGTGATAAAATGCACCTTCGATGCAAGTACGAGGGCATTTTCTATGCAACAGGGAAAGCATATTCTATGTATGAGACAAGCAAAGCATATTCTATGCGGAATCGAAAGCAAGCATATTCTATGCATGAATCATAACGATGCATGGCATGCATGCAACAACAGTGTATATGAAAGTTCACATTCTATGCAATAGAGGAGCATCAAATATGTACTCTGGTGCCTCTAATTTGCCTCTTAGAGGACTTCGCAACACACTCAGCTCAAAAAGGGCACACCTTGTTCATATTGGCGAGAGATAACATCTGCATGTGAAACCCTCGGGTGCTACTTGGACTGCCATTCTGACTTGAAGCAGGCTTACACTTGGGGTCGAGATACATTCATACTCCAGAGAAACGGCGAGGCCTGAAAAAGTGCACCTGGAATGCAGTCTCGGATTTTGCTAAAGTTGAAACATGCTAAGATGCTCCAAATTTTTCCTCTTTTCTTTTGCTTTGCAGTCCGGAACCTAAATAGCTTTAGATAGGTCCTTGCTATACTATTCACATATGACCTGGGTTGAACTCTGCGATTTTATGAAAGAACCAATCCTGTTTTGCACAAATGTGGAGAACAACACGGCACTCTGAGCACAAAACGATTTTTGAAATTGAAATGAGAAAAGGGTTCTCAACCGGGTATTGAGCCTACAACTGACCACAGCCAAAATGACTCAACAATGGAAAACAAAGGTAGAACAATCTAAACACAACTCAACAAAGGAAAAACAAGGTAAAATGACCTAAACACATCTGTTGACACTCAAACGACTCAAAACAAGAATCGAGACAAACACAAATGCACAAACACAACACACAGCTGTGTTACAAAGGCAAGAGACCTCTCGGTGCACGAGGAGCCAATTTCTCCGGATATTGTTTCCCACCCTTTCTTATTTGCGATTCTCACGTCACTCGGCTCTCAGGCTCGGCTTTTCTCACAAAATCCTTTTCCTCACTTTTTCTTTCAGCGCACATCTCTCTATTCTTTAATCTCTCATTTTTTTTATCCCTCCCCTGGGTGGTTGATGGATAAACAAGAAGTTGCGGGCTCTTGCCTCTAGCATTCTGCCAGATTCTCTTTCTTCTGCGCACAGCAAGTGAATTCCTCCCACAGAAGGGTTGTGCTGCAACTGAGCGTGTAGCGAATCTGCAACTGACATCGGCTGTCGATGCTTTGCTGGGGAGTTTGGACGTGATTAGATCTGTCCAGATGAGGGAGTGTAATATCTTGCCCCATTTCAGCTTGTGCTTCGCACTTGGCTTGATACCTCGTTGCTTGGAGGATGTAAGAGCTTTCTGCCCTTTTGTGGTCAGCTTCAGTGATGCCCCTTTTTGGCAGGTAGAATGCCTTTTTCTGGCAAATAGAGTGCCCTTTCTAGCAAGTGTGTTGACAATGGGAAAAGAAAGAACACCTGACTCAACTGTGCCCTTAGTTCATCATTTTGACCATTTTTTGTTTTTGGCTTTTGCTAAAACAATTTTAAACAAATTGAGGGTTAGATTAACATGCTTGTTCGATTTTTGATTTGAAATCATGCAAGTCAGGTTATGAGCACTGAAAATTTTCCTTTTTTGGATCCAAGAAAAAGGTCCAGTTTTAGAAAAAGATGGAATAATTTTCGAGAAAATTAGTCAACCTCAGTAAAAATTTTCAAAAACTGTTTTTGCAAATGGTCACTACTCAACAAGCACGGAACATACTCTTGAGATGCACAACCTCAGATCCATAACAATGGCAAACTGCTCCTCATCTGAAGGACACAGCATGGCAACGGAAAGTTGCCCCTTGTTTGAATAGCACCGCAGCACATTGTATGGCAACAGAAAGTTGCCCCTTGTTTGAACGACACCGCAGCGCATTGTAGTCAGTCCTTAGAGCGACGAACACAACCAGACTCTCGAATACAGAAGATGATCAGAACCATCACATGGACATAGTCGAATTTGAAGTGTTTTGCGGCTGGACTTCAGAATGAAGTTGCCTACGTCTTCTTCTTAGCCACACCTAGCCAATGATCCCTAATCATCCCAAGGGGTCAGGAGTAGTCCTAGAGGGCGTCCTACCACAAAAGGATCAGGAGTAGTTCAAGAGAATGCCCTATCGCAAATATTATAAAGTCTCAGGAACCTCCTAGATCGTGCCACCTCGACTTGGGTATAGGCCAGTTTAACCAAAGAGTGAATTTATCTCTACTCATCGTCCTCAAGATAGGGTCCTTTGTTCGAACTCCGTTACACCTATGGTTTTGGTGCATAGATCCGAGAAGCTCCGAGCTCGTAAGTGTTCTGGGACTCACACTACTACAAAAATAGTTAAAGATCACACTTTGACAAAAAAAAAGATCTCACTTTTATTGGAAGTGTGATAAAAAAAATTAGATTGATATTTTAATCACACTTAATTTGATTGAGTGTGATAATATTTATTTTTTATGTCACTTTTCAATTAAGTGTGATTATATATATATATTTTTAATCACACCTTCTAATTAAAGTGTGATTATATATACACTACTACTTTTTAATCACACTTTTTAAACTAGTGTGATTATATATATATTTTTTAATCACACATTCTAATTAAAGTGTGATTATTTATATATTTTTTAATCACACCTTCTAATTAAAGTGTGATTATATATACACTACTACTTTTTAATCACACTTTTTAAATAGGTGTGATTATATAGATATTTTTTAACCACACATTCTAATTAAAGTGTGATTATTTATATATTTTTTAATCACACCTTCTAATTAAAGTGTGATTATATATACACTACTACTTTTTAGTCACACTTTTTAAATAGGTGTGATTATATAGATATTTTTTAACCACACATTCTAATTAAAGTGTGATTATTTATATATTTTTTAATCACACCTTCTAATTAAAGTGTGATTATATATACACTACTACTTTTTAATCACACTTTTTAAATAAGTGTGATTATATAGATATTTTTTAACCACACATTCTAATTAAAGTGTGATTATTTATATATTTTTTAATCACACCTTCTAATTAAAGTGTGATTATATATACACTACTACTTTTTAATCACACTTTTTAAGTAAGTGTGATTATATATATATTTTTTAATCACACATTTTAATTAAAGTGTGATTATATATATATTACTACTTTTTAATCACACTCCTTAAATAGGTGTGATTGTATAAAATATTTCAATTTGATTTTTATATAAAATATGCAATTCCCAAATCCGCGCCTCTATTCTACCCATGAATGATAGAGATGACTCACTACTAGAAAATGAGGCTTTAGACACGGAACTTTTTCACCCATTTTTTCATCTTTCTATCTCTCTGTCTCTGTCTCTCTTCTCTCTCTCTCTCTCTCACTCATCACTCTTCTCTGTCTGTCTGTTGTTTGTCTGTCTGTCTGTCTCTCTCTCTCTCTTTCTCTCTCTCTTTCTCTCTGTCTATCTCTCTCTGTCTCTCTTCTCTATCTCTCTTCTCTTTATCTCTCTCGCTCATCTCTCTCTGTCTCTCTCTCGTTTATCTCTTTTCGCTCTTTTTTTCTTTCCCTCTCTCTTTGTCTATATCTTTTCACCCATTTTTTCATCTTCCTCTCTCTCTTCTTATTCTCTCTCTCACTCATCACTCTTTTCTTTCTGTCTATCTGTCTCTCTCTCTCTCTCTCTCTCTTTCTCTCTGTGTCTCTCACTCATCTATCTCTTCTCTCATCTCTTTTCTCTCTCTGTCTCTTTCGCTCATCTCTCTTCTCTCTATCTCTCTCATCTCTTTTCTCTCTCTGTCTCTTTCGCTTATCTCTCTTCTCTCTATCTCTCTCATCTTTCTCTGTCTCTCTCGCTCATCTCTCTCCTCTCTCTCTCTCGTTAATCTCTCTTCTCTCTATGTCTCTCTCGCTCATCTCTCTTCTCTTTATCTCTCTCTTGTTCATCTCTCTTCTCTCTCTATCTTTTTTCTGTCTCTCACTCTCTATCTTTTTGTCCCTCTCTCTCTCTCTTCTCTTTCTTTCTCTTTTTCTCTCCCACTATGTTCGCGTTGCTCACTCTCTCCCTTCTGTCTTCTCTATTTACTGAGCTCCCTCTCGATTTATCTATCCACTACAAGAAAATGTATTTTTAGCGACCACTTTGTCTCTCTCTCGCTCATCACTCTGTCTTTCTCTCTCTCTCTCTCTCTCTCTCCTCTATCTGTCTCTCACTCATTTTTCTTTCTCTCACCACCCATCTCCTTTACCACATTCACCACTACTGCAAACGTCATTCCACTACCACCATTACTACCACTGTCGCCACTTCACCTCTACAACTACCATTGCTACTACCATTGCCACCACTACCACTACTACCACTATTACTACCATTACCTCTCATTCACCCGTGCCACTTCATCTACTCTACCATTACCACAACTTCACCACTAATCTCCTTCGCCGCCACCACCACCACCACCATCATCTCTTATCCACCACCTTCACCACTACTGCTACTACTACTACCATTACCTCTCATTCACCCTTGCCACTTCATCTACTCTACCACTACCACAACTTCACCATTAATCTCCTTCGCCGCTACCACCACCACCACCATCATCTCTTATCCACTACCTTCACCACTACTGCCACTCTCTATCCTCTACAAAAAAGAAAAAAAAAATCATTAATTACAAAAAAATTATATTTTAACAAAAAATATTTTTTTTTGACGACGGCAACTCTCGTCGCAAAAAAAAAGAAAAGAAAGTTAAACGACATTATTTTGTTATTTAAATTTCATTTCTGACAAAAAAAAAATATTTTTTGTTCCCGCCTGCTTTTGTTTTCCATTCCCGCTCTATTCTCTCTCTCTCTATCTCTTCTATCCGTCTCTCACTCATCTCTCTCTCTCTCACCACCCATCTCCTCTACCACCTTCACCACTACTGCAAACGTCATTCCACCGCCACCACTACTTCTATTGTCGCCACTTCACCTCTACGACTACCATTACTACTACCATCGCCACCACTCCACTACCACCACTACCACTACTGCCACTACTACTGCCATTACCTCTCCTTCACCCCTGCCACTCCATCTACACTACCACTACCACAACTTTACCACTAATATTTTTTGCCATCACCACCACCACCACCACCATCATCTCTTATCCACCACCTCCACCACTAATGTCGCTCCCTTTCCTCTACCACAAAAAAAATAGTTCAAGATTTTTACTAACCAAAAAAAATAGGCCGTAGAAAAATATGTTTCATTGACTACAGAAAATAAACTTTTATTTTAGTGGAAAATATTTTTCATTAAAATATTACCCCTACTTCTACCAAATAAAAAATAATAATAATATTTTTTTTAATTAAAATAAAAATGAAACAAATAAATTTTCAATCTTAGTAACTAAAAAAAATGAAATTTTTTTCATTAACTACAAAAAAAATTTATTTTAACAAAAAATAAAATTTTTTAACGACAGCAACCCGCGTCACCAAAAAAAAAAAAGAATTAAACGATATTATTTTATTGTTTAAATTTTATTTGTGACCCCCCAAAAAAAGAAGAATCACCCTCTCACCTCTCGTTGTTCATCTCATCGCACCGATCATCATCGCACAGCCGATCTACCACTACAACAAAAAAGGTCTTTAGTGACGAAAACGCATGACGAAAAATAATTTCGTCTCTAAATATACATGTTTTAGAGATAAAAGTAAGATTTCGTCTCCAATTATAATATTTTCAGAGAGAAAAACTAAATTTCGTTATCAAATACTTAAAATCAATAAAACAATAGGTAACGAAAATTTTATTCGTCTCTATATTTTATTTTTCGTGGCAAAAAAATTCCCGCCCTTGTAAAATTTCGGGGAATATTTGGGTGTCATTTCAGAGACGAAAATTTTCGTCACCATTGTACAAAATTTTTTGCAAGGAAATAATTCCGTCTCCTATAATTTTATTATATAAAATGACGTCGTTTTTTGCGACAACTTTTTCTTCCCGTCACAAATAGTTTTTTTTTTTTTTTGGCATTAAAAAAAAAGGGGGCTCCTTCTGAAACCCTTGGTGCCCAAAATTCCCAAATTTCATCAAATCCCCCTCTGATTTTTCTTTTCCCCCCTATCTCATTTTCACGCTCAACTCTCTCTCTCTCTCTCTCTCTCCATCTACATCTTCCATCTTTGGGAGACTCAGAATCACCTCTTTATTTGCTGGTAGGTAAAACCCCTCATCTCTCTCCATGATTTTCACCCTTGCATAGCTGTTCTCTTACGATTTGTAGTTCTCTCTTTCTCTCTCTCACAATCGCTTGTCTGCACAAACATTTGTCAACCGTCGAGTTTCTGCAGTTTGCCATTGCTGTGACCATCGTCGCTTCATTCTGGCTCAGTAGGTTTGTCTGCTCTTTCTCTGTATCTCACTCCTCATCTGCTTCTCTGTCCCAATTTCTTAACTGAACTCTGTTTGTCTATCTGCTTTGTATTTTTTTCGATTTTCATTTTTTTTTTTGTTGTCAAGGGTTTCTGGAATCTATATTCAATTGTTGCACCATAATTCAAGGTATACAATCTGATTTTGAATTAGTGTTACCAAATAATTTTAAAGCCATTCAAAATTTTCAACTATGGTTTTGTATCTCCATATCCAATGGATTTTTTATTTCTGATTCTATATCTAAAATTAGTTTATAAACTCTCTCAATATGGAAGAATAAAGAATGAAAAGTGAAGAATAAGGAATAAAACCCTTCAAAGTTTCAAAACCCTAACCCTAACTTAATTTAATCTAAGGATATATCATCTACTTCCTTATGTTGGCAAATTTGAATTGCTTGAAATCTTGTGGGATACAAGGCAATAATTCTCACTTCTTTTCTTTTCAAGGAATGTTGATAGAACATTGCCTTGGAATTAATTAGGTTTTGCAAAGAAGTTGAGAAAGAGCTGTTAATTATAGGGAGTTAATTTATGCCCATACTAGTTCAAAAAAATAAAATAAAAAAATCATGCCCATACAAAAATTTACCAATAAAAGGCAATGAATTGAAGGTTGTTTTATAAATTTGGTTTTTATTTTGAGAAGAACCACAATCTGATTTTTATTTTATTTTTTTTAAATTAGGTTTCTTTTGGTTGTGTTTATATACGTATGCATATATATATATATATATATAACTATCTATAAAAGAAGCAAAACTTGAGTCTAACAACAGTTCATCTAAGAAAGAGGAAATTGCGAAATCACCCTCATTGAAGATTGCTAGGGAAGCTATGATGACACTGGCTGACCTCTATTCTGTGCTTCTCCAGCAAGCTCTTCATCAATTCCAGGCACCTGTGCCCTTACAGATTAGGTGGTGTGCTTTTCACCCAAGCTTGTTTCTCAAGTCGTGAGATATTAAGAGGTGTAAATTGTTTAATTTGTTTTCTGCAAATTACTCTCAAGTTTATCAAAGAAATTGTTCAATTTCTTACAATGAATGTTCGTTTGAGTGTTGTATCTTCTTTTATTCTGCAGTTTGCATTTGGGCTGAACTCTGTATGCTTTTTTCTTTCACAAACCAGCTGCAAATCCAAACAATCTGGTATGTAATTTTTTGGTTTGCTGTTTCTTTGTCTTCTATGGAGATGTCAATACTGGATTTCTATGCTTTTGTATTAGATTGATGCTTGTTATTACCCCAATTCTATTTAATATTTGGCTCAGCCTATGTATTGTCATTGTTTTGTTGTTTTGCTAGAATTTTATCTTCTGCTCACCATGTATTTGATAATATGCCTAAACCAATAATAACATACTTTCATTGATTGTTTACTGTTATTGATTAGGAAAAACAACTTATTGTTTATTAGTTTGTTTTCCTTGTCTGCAATATTTCTTACCACTCTTAATCAACAATATGATATCATTGGACTTTCCCTTTTGGTTCAAAATTTTAACCGATTTTCAATAAACCTTTATTAACTACTTAATCTAATCAATACAATGACTAAGTTCAATGTTTCTTGCAGAGATGGGCCTGCTTAAATGCCTAGGCCAAGTCTAACAAAATTGTGCAGGTACTATGAGACCGGACCTTATTATTCTCATCTCTTTGGAGTTTTTATTATCTGCTCTGTTTTTATTATGGATGGGGTGCTTCTATTTACACCCGAAAAGCAATTCTTTACACCCCCCATTTAACCATGTACACTCAAAATCAGAAACACTAACCTTTATATATCATTTTTATTTTTCTGTTAATATTTTTAAAAATATTTTAATAACAATTTAAACTGATATCCTTTCTGAAAAGTGTCTGGAAACTGATATCCTTTCTGAAAATTGTCTATAAATAGATGAACTATTGTTCCCTCAAAACATTCACTTCTTTTGAATATTGCATCACATGTTCACATGCAAAGATCTACAATATATAAAAAAATAAATAAAAAAGAAAAGAGTAAAAGATCTACAAGATTGATGATAAGACATGAAATTGATATAAGTATGATAGATTTGCTGCATCTTAACACATAATTGAAGGATACATTCTTTATTTAATTACATGCATAATGCATTGCATGACCTGCGGTCACTATCTAACAACAAATTTAGATTTCATGCCAATGGCACATTTAAAGGGATTTGTAAGGACAAATTTAACTTCATATGCATGGATACATATATTTATGTGGAAAGATTTACATATTTCCCTCAGCATTAGCATTTAGTATAATAGTCATTTCAACTATAAGATTCAATTGAATTCTCTCAACAGTGAACTAAACCATTTTGGGAAGATTTGGGATTTGCATTGCTCTTATTTATTTTATTTTTTCCCTATCTTCTTTAACTTTAATAAAGGCAATGATTATGACTTAAAGGTAATGAATTGGGTTATTCCCAAAGAAAAAGCCAAATCAGTATGCAAGCAATGAACACTTGTAATGTCCCTTCAAATTAAAGGACCACTCACTAGACTCCCTATTTTTTTTGGGTAAGTACTAGACTCCTTGTTAGTGGCATCAGATTAGTATTATTGATAAATACAATTTTTTTTCTATAATTTTTTTTAATTTAATTAACTGTATAATTCTTTAGGTAGTGAAATTATGAAATTTTGTGTAATCTTCATGTTAAATATAATTAAGTTTAGGTGAATGTTTTTCTTTGAACACTTATTAGTTATGCTGTGTTTTTCTTTGAATGTGTTGGCCTTAGGTTTTGTGGATCTTGTAATCAAATTTCATCTTAAGGTGACTCTTCGCAAAGGCCTTAGACAGGAATTGACGAGCATGTATCTTTTGCACATTGATATGTATATATATACACACACGCATGTGCACAATCACACACGTGGATAAGGTTAAGAGTGAGCCTACTGAAAATCCATAATGGTCTTAAGAGGTTGAGAGTGAACCTACTGAAAATCCGGATATGTTATATTTGTTGTATGGGTTGTTGGTAGAGGCTGCGGGTGAACCTACTAAAAACCTATGTATATTGTTTTATTTATTGTAGCATTATTGAAAACTTATATATATATATGTTAAATGGAAATGCAACATCAAGAAAAAAGAAAAAGAAACATAACCAATTAAATATCTAATACATCTTCATAAGTCATAATAATATATGCAAGGATATAGAACAGGACTCCCGGTTTGAAAACTATGTAGAAAAATACACTTTTTCAAACTAAGTCCAAAAATGCACTTTTCCAGTACTTAGGCTTGAAAATAGGCTATAGGGGGCTAAAATCGTGAAAAATCCATGAGAAGGCCCGAGAACACCCCTAACACCTCGGGAGGGACCAATGTGCCATTTTTGTCATTTTTGTCATCATCAATTATGTTCATTTTTGTCAAATCCTCTAAAGCCTGATTGATTGTGTTATGTTCATTTTTGTCATCATCAATTAAAAACATTTTGCGACCAAATATTTTAATCATTTTAACCATTAAAAAATCGGGACCTCACTTCAGCCCTAACAGGGTTTGCTAGCAATCAAAAAGTTGCGACTCTTTCTCTCTTGAACGAGTTTGCTCTCTCTAGAGCTCCAATACAGATTGGAAGCATCCATGGCAGATTTGCTCAATCTTCTTCAAATTTTGGTGCGTTTCTCTCTCTCTCTCTCTCTCTCTCTCTCTCTCTTTCTCTCCCCGCATACACACATATATATGATTTACAATATTGATCCGATCATCTCTTTTTCTTTCTCTTCATCATTTTCTACATCACAATCTTCAATCAATGGAAGATTTCATCATCGATTCATTGAAGAAGAATCTCAGTTGTCGATTTACTTCTCTTCCGAGTTCTCTCTTACCTGGTATCGAAAACCTAGGTCAGTACTCTCTAAACTGTTAAAATTATCGATATATATGAAGTTTAAAACTCTGAAACTTTGATTTCTAAATATACAGGGACCAAGTAAACTCTGATTTCTAAACTCTATATCAGAGTTTTATATATGAAGTTTCTGATCTTAATTTCTGTAATTTTTTTATATCTTTTTGTGTTTTGTGATTGTTGTTCGAGTTTCTATATATGGATTTTTCTATAATTTTTGACCTGATGGATTTGATGAATGATTTTTTTTTTTACTTCCCATTCATTGACTGATTGTATCATAAACTTCATAATATGTATATCTGTTACTTTCTTTTTTCTTGATAGATTTCTATCTTGTTGGTGTTTGATTGGACTACTACAATTTTATATTTTGCTCACCATGTGTTTGACAATATGCCTAATGATGATACCATGAAAATAATGAGTGTGTTCCATAGATATGAATCACATAGTTGCTTTAATTGTTGGTGTTACACTTCACATAGTTGCTTTAATTGTTGGTGTTACACTTGTTATACTATAGTGAGAGTTATAACTTGAGTTGCTCAAGTTGGCTTGCTTGAGGTGCACCTTTTGTGTAACTTCAGATGCTTCTCCTGTTTGTGTTCACTCAAACTTCAGCATTATTTTTGCCTCTTCATTATTGAAAATAAGGTTGGAAAATATTATACATACACACACTTCATGTTGTGCTGTATGCTTAAGAAATGAAGGCTGATATACATTATCAGTTAACTCGGCACAACCAACTCCTGTAAAATGGAGAGTTTCTGAATTCATGTCTGTAGTCATGCTTCCTTGCTCTTTTAAAGTTTTATACATGACACTCACCGAAAGGATATTCAACCTTGATACTTTCAGTGCCACCACAAATACTCTTGGGGGCATGCTTCTTGGGAGGTTTTTTGTTGGAACTGGAATGGGTCTCAGCCCACCTGTTGCAGCTCTCTATGTATCAGAGGTAAATGCAATGATGTTTAGTTTGTTTTAATTGTGGGCATAAGTTGGCATTGCTTAGTTCCATTGTTGGTGTGCTCATATTTACCCGATTATCCTTTGCCTTCATGAACAGGTTTCACCAGCCTTTGTAAGGGGTACTTATGGGAGCTTCACTCAAATTGCAACATGTCTTGGACTTATGGGGGCTCTATTCATAGGTATCCCAGCAAAGGATATTGTGGGTTGGTAAGATGCATGGCATGACATACAACCATATTGGAATATACATAATTTGTCAAGACCTGCTCAAGGCATGTTGTTCTGTTGGTTGTTTGATTGGATTATATTATTGACTAATAACTATAAATATCTTGATCATGTGCATAGGTGGCGAGTGTGTTTTTGGGTATCTGCCATTCCTGCTGCAGTACTTGCTGTTTTAATGGAATTCTGTGCAGAGAGTCCTCATTGGCTTTTTAAGGTTAGTTGCTCTTGTGTGTCCACCACATTTAGTTTCTTGTGCTTGAATGCAATATTGATACTCCATATTGCATAAGGCTCTTGACAAATTTGATTTGTATTGATCTAGACATAAATCCATTCCAAATCCAAATTTGGTTATCTATGCTATAGGGGAGCAACATAATGTGTTCCTACTGACTTATGCGCCCATACCTTACATTCATGATACCAACTGCTGTGCATAAATCTATTATAGATAATATATTTAATCTGATCTTCATGTAGAATGGAATTTGATTTGCAAGTGATTAAATTTCATGATATGTATCTGGACTTGAATAACTAGTTTAGTAGTCTGTTCAATATATAACTATTCTCGGATTAGGATCCTATTAGGATTGGGTTCTGAGGTGGGCTTTAAACAGCACTATGTTGAGACATTGCACAATTATTTTTTACCTCAGACTGCCTTCCATAGAAATATTATTTTTTGTGCTTGCAAACTATGTATAACTTGACTCAAATATTCCATGAAGAGCTGAAATATCTGCAGAATGCAGTGTTTAGAGATATTCAATTGTAAACATATTCCACTATTTTTTTTGTTGTTTTAAGTCCTATGAACTTGTTTTAGGTAACTAAATCCTTTGAATTTGTTCCATTTTGGTAAATGAAAATTGGGTTTTGAATCTTTAGCACAATTGAAATATTCAGAATAGATCCAGAACTTAATTAATTTCTGTCTTTAATGTTTTCAATCCCTGTGAGTTTCTTGCTTTCCACTCTTGACCTTTGATCTGCTCGGTGCAATTGTTCATTTCCCCTTGAAGATGCTTCTTTCCTTTCTCCAATCAGTTACAATTTTGAATCAAATTGCTAATCAATTACCATGATTCCACTTTGGTGCATTATTACTTTTTCTTAGAGCTCAAAAATATTTCATTGTCCCTTTCTTCATTGATTTTCACTTAAAATTGCTGCTTGGCTTAGCTCAGAGAGGAAGAATTGCTGAAGCTGAGATTGAATTTGAGAAGCTTTTAGGAGGATCACATTTCAAATCTGCAGTGTCAGAGTTGTCAAAATCGGACAGAGGGGATGAAGCAGATGCTGTAAAATTTTCAGAATTATTCTATGGCCGCCACTTTAAAGGTACATATGCTCATTAATTACACTATCATTTTTTTAAAAATTTATTTTATTTTATTTTATAATTATCATTTGTTCAGCATGATGTTTATTTGTTTCCTTTTTAAATGATATATTAATCACTTCTTTTCCAGTTGTTTTTATTGGGTATACCCTTTTTGCTTTGCAACAATTATCCGGTATAAATGCTGTGTTCTATTTCTCTTCTGCCGTCTTTAGAAGTGTAGGAGTACCTTCAGACATTGCAAACATATGTGTCGGAATTGCAAATTTATCAGGTAATGTGTCTTTACTCTCAAGTATCTCATGCATTTTAAAACTCTAGTTAACTATTTCTTTATCAGTTTTTTTTTGGTTACTTATGTAGGATCAGTTATTGCTATGATTTTAATGGATAAACTAGGAAGGATCAGTTATTACTTATGAGTGAACACAAATAATGCTCAAGTTTGTAGTCAATGTTTCTAGTGACCTTCAGCAATTTGTAATATAAATCCCCTTGTTTATGTCAAGTTCTTCTTTAGCCATCCTATAATTTTTAATAATTTTAGAATTATACATATCATTCATGGCTCTGTTAACATTTGTTGTTATGCATAAGGGGTTTTGTCTAGTTTTACTCTGTGATGCTTATTCCCATTTTTTTATTTGTTACCTTCCCCAAGTAAGTATGTGAGATTTAGTTAACTAACTCCAAAATCCTATTTGTTCAGAATGATGAATAAATTATGGGCTCGTTTTATCGAGAATAGACCTTAATCTTGTTCGAGAATTTTCATCAGCGTTGGATATCACAACTTTCATCTTATTTTTTAATTGACTTTATTGTATTTTCTAGATGGATGATGATCATTATTCAGAATATGTTGTTTCTAGCATTTCAATATCTAATGATTATCTTATGAAAATCCTGATAATGGAAGGGACTCAGTTTATTGGTGTGTTTTTGTCGGGACTTCTTGTAAAAGAAGGCCACCAGGTATCAACCCTTCTCTTTACATTTTAACATTTACATGTACTGATTTTCTTTTCCTACACAAATTTATATTTGATGACGTCTTTGACTTTTTAATAAACAAGTTTCATCTATCAATTAGTCAATTCAATGGAGCTATTATTGACAATGAAACTTGGAATCCATTAATAAATAGAGGCATATTCTTATGTTCACTTCATTTAAATTATTTGATGTACTAATTACGCATCATATATCTAATCTTATCTACCAACCTAAAATTCGAATGAAAATATGTGCATATGACTATTTCTGTTTGAACCTGTTTGTTTTTTATTTTGAAAATATGTTCATATATATATATATATATTGTAGATCTATAAATAACACAATAAGTAGTTCACATTTTTGTTCTATTGGCCTGCACATTGTCATGGATGCAGTTTTTTTATAGGTTGATTCTTCATCTTCTTCTTCATTTTTTGCAGATTTCTGCTACTTTGAAGACATCGATTGGTTAATTCACTCTCTATCAAGGTATTTCTCTATCCTTCAAGTAGTATTGAGTTTTTAATACAGATTGTAGCCAAAAATTAGTTTTAATGTTGAATTAATAAAATTAATTTAACTGATTCTGTTTGACTTTTGTTTACTTCATCCTTTTGATGTGAATTTTAATTATAGGTATTTCTTGATCTGTTTGATGTGAATTTTAATTGACTTTTGTTTACTTCATCCTTTTGATGTGAATTTTAATTATAGGTATTTCTTGATCCGTTTGATGTGAATTTTAATCTAACTCAGGTTTGTTAAGGGAACCAGACCATATATGTTCCCTGTTCTGTGTTGGCTAGAACATCTTGGGGGAGAGGTGAAGATCCTTGACAAGGATCTGATATTGGTTAAACTTCACTCATTTCCTCACCTGCAGAATTTTCTTCTTCAAGCTATGTCTCTTAACTGTTATCTCCATTTTTTTGTTTGCCCCAGGTATGCATTAGATGATATTGGTTCTGGATCTCATGTGCATCTCAGTTTGTGTCAGAGTTGAACCCATATGAATAGGTAGTTTGGTACTAACAGAGAAGTATGCATTTTTACCAGTTCTGTTAAAATATCTTGTCTACATAGAATTATTTTTTAAGCATGCAGTTATATTTGGAAATTTGATGGGTGTACTATTGATCTTGAGGAAAACCTTTCACGGTGATGTTTCCATCGATGGGTGTACAAATTGGTTTCTGCTTTTAAGACCAATAAGCTTTATTGATCCTTATTTGTTTTATAGTTTTTAGTGAGTTATATGTTGATATCATATGATTTTGATTGTCCATATAATACTCCATTTTATCATTTATGTGATCCTTTCTGCATTGTTGCATATTGTCTTCTTTTGTGGTGCTGTTTTACTGATATTTATGTGGAGAATCAAAATAATTATGTCATTTTTGGTGGCTGTGGGGAAAGGATTGGGGGCAGTTTAACAACTGGATAAATTACATTATTTTTGGTGTGATCTAAATGTAAGTTTATAAATTAATTAGTAAGTTTATTCATATGCTTCTGGCGGTTTTTAAATTAATTTGTTTTTTTATTTTTCAGGTCAAAAATTTCTTGGAGATATGCAAAATATGGTCAAAGAATTCAAGAATTTACTTTTTTCAAGTTTTTTATTTTTTATTTTTTAATATATGTAATCACAGTTAATTTTTTTTTTATTAATTTCTTTGTATATACTTTTAAACATTTAACTTTCATTTATGAAATATATGATATTATTTCATTCAATATATGATTGTGATTCGAAATATAGTATATAGTGTGTATTACATTATTCAAATGCGCGTGCAAAAATAATATTGATTATTCTTTAAATATGTCAATTTTTTTTTATCACAGGTTTTATTAGTTATTAATCACACTTAAAAGGTGTGATCTAAATGTTTTTAATCACACTTAAAAGGTGTGATCTAAAGTCTTTAATCACACTTAAAAGGTGTGAACTAAAGTTTTTAATCACACTTAAAAGGTGTGATCTAAATGTTTTTAACCACACTTAAAAGGTGTGATCTAAAGTCTTTAATCACACTTAAAAGGTGTGAACTAAAGTTTTTAATCACACTTAAAAGGTGTGATCTAAATGTTTTTAACCACACTTAAAAGGTGTGATTTAAAGTCTTTAATCACACTTAAAAGGTGTGAACTAAAGTTTTTAATCACACTTAAAAGGTGTGATCTAAATGTTTTTAACCACACTTAAAATGTGTGATCTAAATGTTTTTAATCACACTTAAAAGGTGTGATCTAAATATTATTAATCACACTTAAAAGATGTGATGAAAGCATTTTTTAATGACACTTAAAAGGTGTGATTAAAAATGACCATTTTTAATCACACTCCTAAAGACCACACTTTAATAAAACTTAAAAGGTGTGATTAAAAAACATACATCACACCAAAAAAGTGTGATCTTTCTCTATATTTGTAGTAGTGTCATTAATGAAGCGGCTTCTAGATTGCATCCGAATCCGTTCGAAGCCAAGTGCTTTGGATCTCTAGGTTCATGGATTCGAATCCTTTCGAGTCCGAACTCAATTTCGTGGTTTCGAACCCTTTTAAGATTACGTCGAAGAATGTATCTCCTCCGAGGGTTTCATCTCTTCTGAAAACAATGGTTAACCTCCTAGAACACCTGTATGATTTGAGCCTCCTTGGATGGGCTTATTGGACTCTCTTTAGAGATATATGCTTGATGGGTCTTCCTCGGCCTAATTTGTTGACCTTCTTGTGTACCCGTTCAATAGAATTCACTTGGGTCCATTCGGCAATAATTTTTCTCCAAGCTCACTAAATTTTTGGGCTTTCCCATTGGGTTTTAATTGGGCCTAATTAATTTAGTGGGCTCAAGTTAACCCTATTACATTTGGCCCCTTGCATGCATGGGAAATTTTGAATTTTTTGGACATATATATTTCCACTTCTTTGACCATGCTTCACGTCATGCCCTCGGGAAATATTTTGTCCTCATGTGGCTTTTGGATAAGATTGATGACTCATCATAATTTTATGGATAAGATTGTCAACTAATATTGATAAGAATGAATCCTTTATCCTTATGTCTTGTTTGGCAAATACACTTTTATGCCTTTGATTTATTCTCTTAATGAAAAATCAAAATTTGAATATTCAATACTCCAACCACCAAAAATGATTAAGAATTAATTCTTCTTCACAAGAAATGGTCAGACCCATTTTTTATTTCTTTCTCAAATATTTGAGACCACTAGAATCAACTAGGCTCTTTGCTTAATTATATATATATATTTTCTCAAGCTAAGGACAAAATCTACCGTCCTTATCCCTTTTTTAGCAGAGTATGAACCCACTTTTTGAAATGTAACCAGCAAACTTTTTTTTATTTGTTTTGAGAAGTCCAACATCGAAACCTATTTTTGTTTCTCTCTCTTAAGTATTGAAGACCCATATCCTTTAACAACTCAGTGCTCTGCTTTACTTTTGTAATCACCAAAGACTGCACAGACCATTGTGAGCCATTACAGCTCTGTCACAACATCGACCTGCCCAGTGTAATGCAGCATTTTGTCGGCCTACGTGAGAGCCAGACGTGGCCTTGCCCTGTGCGCGCGACCATTCAGCTTGTATGGACTGTGTACTTCGCGTCTGACACCTGGTGACTTTTGACATCACCACCGGCCCATTCTCCGTCAATGATTTGGCCTAGGGACACCGTGTCTCAGCCTCGTCGACTCATCTTCAGCTTCAATCTCGTTGCTTCTATGAGTGCCGTTCTCGGCCTTAGTTCACTCTGATGCTGCCCTCTACTGTCTTTAGGGATGATAATTTGAACCTGGCCTGATGCGGACCTAGTCCTCCGATCTCGATTAGAATGATTTTTTCTTGAAAAATACTCTCGACGGGTCGGGGAAGGTATTCAAAAATAAATGCCCAACAATTTTCAGGCTGGGGACGGTGATACATTGCCCAGCCTCGTCCCCGGTTCGTCTCTATCCCCGTTTCTTGAACTGAAATTACTATTATACCCCTCTATCTATTCAGATATATACCCCTCTATTATATACCCATTTGTCACTCTCTCTGTCTCTCTTTCTCCCTCTTTCCTCTACTCTCTGATATCTCACCGATTTCACTCCCTCACTGTAGATCACAATCTTGACAACGACGACAATGCTCTAATTGCCATTTTTGGCGATAAGAGAGAGCTTTGCTTGAGAAAAATGGAGAGGAGAGAGAGAGAGAGAGAGAAGAGAGCTAGCCATAGACCTCATGACCCTCGTCATCTTCACAGCGCCACTTCTCTACCTACTCCTTCGTCGATCTCCTCCGTCGCCCTCCTCCGTCCCATATTTGGAGCTTTTCTCTTTCTTTTCTGTCTTTTCATCTCTCTCTATTCCTCTCCCTTTTTCTATGTGTTATATATATATATATATATTATGGATTTGAGCTCAGATCTGTGAGATCTATGTTAGATCTGTTGTTGATGAAGTGATGATGATTTGTGTTAGATCTGTGAGACTAGAACTCTCTGATTTTGGAACCTGGGGTTTGGTTATGGCTTCGAAGCAGATCTTGAAAGAGCTCAAGGGTCTCCAGAAAGATCCTCCATAGAGCTTCAAAATAGTTTTCAAAAAAAAAAAGGTTAAGGATTTTTCGGGGTTGGGGAAACTCAATCCCCGTTAGGGGGTGCGGAGAGGGGGGAGGTGATAGGTTCCCCGTCGGGAATCGGGGGCGGGGACGGAGAATTTTGTACCTTTGGGGATTGGGGACGGGGAGTGTAATCCCCCGCCCCACCTCAGCCCGTTGCCATTCCAAGCTATCTTTCTCGGTCGGCATTGGCCTTAGCTTGCCGATTTCAGTTTGTGCTGGTTCAACCCCTTTCCAAGCTAGCTTTATATATTTTTACTTCTCCAAATATGTGAATAACTATTTGTTGAAACCTATTTTTGAATTCCTTATTTGTATAAATTTTGATTTATAAATTTCTAGATAATGTAACCCATAAATTTCTGGTGTTGACATCTTGATAAAGAGAACTTGATTTTTCTTTGTGAATATTGGAACAATCAATGTTGAATCCTTGCTAATTCCATCAAAGAAATTTGGGTTTTGTTGTCTTGAAATCCATGCTATTGAATCTTGAACTTGTGAAAAAAAATCATTTCTGGATTTCTAACTTTGATGGCTTTTAAGTTTATGAACTTGGATATGTAAACAGTTTGGGTTATTTATTTATTTATTTTTGACCTCCTAATCTTGAGATAACCACCACTCTTGTTGAATCTTGTTTTGTAAGAAATTTTGGGTTATGAATCATGATTTGGAAGAGATATTCTTGCAATTTGTATAATAATCTGTTGAATCTTGCTACAAATGGGAAATATTATCTTCAAATAAAAATATTTTTGATCTCGAGCCCTGAAATTTGTTACTGAACTTACTCTGTCCAAAGTCAGAGCCTTGTATAAACTGGGTCTTTAATATTGAAAACTGTAATCCGAGAGAGAATGACCTACTTGAATCTTGTATACTATGCAAATGAATTCTTGTACAAAATCCACGACCTCGGGGCCCTCAGAACTGGCACTAATGAGAGTAAGGGCTATCTCTTAGAAGTCTGAACAGAAGTAAGGCGATAAAAGTCTGAATAGTAGCACACACCCTACTTTGGCAAGAAAGATCTTTTCTGGCAGGCAACCGATCCATGACCTCGAGGCCCTCAGAATCCGCACTAATGAGAGTAAGGGCTATCCCTTGGAAGTTCGAACAGAAGCAAGACGACAGAAGTTTGAAGAGTAGCATGTACCTTACTTCAGCAAGAAATATCCCTTCTGGCAGGTAACTAAGTATACCAAGCTTGCGCCAACGGAAGTAAAGATTGTCTCTCGAAAATCTGAGCGGAAGCAAGACTATCCATCAGAAGTTTGAGCGAAAGCAAGGCTGTCTCTCGGAAGCACAAGTGGATGTACACCCCCATCTTTGGTGTCACAACCCAAACCCGTCCCTATAGGTTTAGCATTGTAACCGGCTAATAATCCTTGGATTACGAAAGGCCTCTTTACATAATAACATATAGTTAGGGGCCGCGGAAGCATATATACAAAACATACAAAGTCCATTAAGCTGCAAAGACATACATGAGACGTATAATTTAAAACTTTTATAAACTTATGGGTGATGTTGAGAGACATAACCATTACATATCACCCTTAGCAACGTAATGTCAGAATCTTGCCCAAAACTTAACAGACAACAAACTATAATATGATTACAAAGACAACCACAAATCTTGACTTCATTCGGAACCTCCTCGAGAGGCACAAAGGTTGGCTGACAAAAACCGAAACATAGGCCGTCAACTCTGGGCCTGGTTACGTGCCTGCTCACCTACATACATAATATAAATAGTGAGCTAAAGTCTAGTGAATAATAACAGAGTAAAGACTTTAATGAATGATGCCCATAACATATCTCAAATCTCAAAGCAAATCAGAGTCATATTCAGATGACAGAAACAGAATCATAATCTTATCCATATTCAAATCATGTGTCGTACATCCATTAGCGTGATCATGTCTCTTTGGTCAAGCATATCAAGTTCCGTAAAGGAACCTCCGGTACCGTGTAATATATCTCATATATCGGCCACGATATTGTTTCCCCCGGGTGAGGGCCTGTGCCACAGTATTGTTTCCCCCGGGCGAGGGCCTGGGCCACGGTATTATTTCCCCCGGGCGAGGGCCTCATGACCATAAGCCACAGTATTATATCCCCTGGGCGAGGGCCTCTGCTAAGGGTACCACAATTATGTTTCAAAGAAAATTGGATAATCATTCATTCATACAAAACATAGCATTTCAAGAAACTTATCATTTCATATCCTCAGAAAATAATTAAAGTTAAACATAACTTTACAGAGTTATTACTCACAGATAATTGGTAGCTCTAATTAGATGGCAAAGTGAGCAATTCACTTATTCTTAGGTGTGTGACCTACATAACATGGCAGATTCTTACATTGAATACACATGCTTGGATTGTATATAACTTATTCTAGTTGTTCTTAGCATGTTACTAGCCTTTAACCTTATATGGGGTCTTAAACATGGCCTAGGAATGCCTAGGATGGAAAGAGGATGCAAAAATGCACTTGGAAACATTTCTCAAATTTTACTGAAAATAGGGTCCACGCTCGAGCGTGCATTTCCCCACTCGAGCAGACATGCAAGATGTGAAGGTTCGCTCGAGCGTGACTTCCCTCGCTCAAGCGAACTACAAACTTTGGAAAAAGTACTGGTTACATGTTTTTCATGCTCAACGGACGCTCGAGCGTGAGACTCAGACCCTTGCTCGAGCGTGAATTCCCTCGCTCGAGCGAATTGCAAAACATATGAACTTCTGGGCATATGCATTTCACCCTCGAGCGTGACTCTTGTCGCTCGAGCGGAAGTGCACGTACTCAGAGTGCTCGCTCGAGCGTGAATTCCCCTACTCGAGCGTGGATCAAATTTCTGGAATTTCCAGATTTGATCCACAAGTTTAAATTCAATCTCCAAGACATCAAACTCAATTTTTTCCTGGGCCAAAACTTTAGAAAACTCATAGAGGCTCATAAAACAACATGTTTCAAGGATCATTTCAAGAAATTATGGCCTAATGACATGCCAATTGTACAAAATTCAACTCAAGATATATGTATGATCCATAAACAAAACATGCATGAAATCCTTTGAACTTAGTCTCTTCAAAACATGATCAAACTTGGCAACTTGGTAGAAAACATGATGAATGACCAAAATGTGAGTGAGATGGACACATGCATGAAAGAATTCTTTGAAATCATACTCAATTTGTGAGAAAATGTACATGCATGCATGGCTTGGCCCAATTTACTCAATTCTAGTGTAATTCCTACATGAATTCCCTTAATTCACTAGTAACCTTGTAGAATCTAATTCAGTTACTCAATTAAGGGTTTAATTCCTTACCTAGAGGCTTGAAGCTACAAGGGTTGAAGTTGAGACCCTCAAATTTCTTCAATTGACAACAATTCCTAGCACCTCCTTTAGTTTGAGTTCAATTTCTCAAGTCTTGAGCCAATTCTCTCTCTCTCACTCTCTCTCCCGTTTTGCACAAGTAGATAGGAATTAATAGTGTCCAAAAACATGTATAAGGTATTGAAATGGTCTAGCAAGGTCCCACTAATGACATAAATGTAAATAACCTAAGCCAAACTAATTAACATTAGTTATTCTAATTTAATCGTGCCAAATCGAATTTTAATTAAACTTACCATAAAATCCTATAAATCCTAATCAACACATAAATCAAGTCAATTTCTGAATCGGTCACCGGTAAGGTTTTCAATTCGCAATTGGAAACCAAAACATGAACAAATCTTCCTACGTTCAACAGATATGGACACCACTTATGCAACACACACAGGCAATTTCATTCAGAACTTCACCCTAATTACCAATTAAGCATAATTAACCATGGATTAACGTTAATCAGGAATCGGGCTTGTTACATTTGGCAACTAATGGAAGCGAAGTCTATCCCTCGGAAGTCTGAGTAAGAGTACACTTCTACTTTGGCAGCTAATGGAAGAAAAGATTATCCCTCAAAAGTCTGAGTAGGAGTACACTCTACTTTGACAAGAAAGATTATCGTAGCTCATACTAATGGAAGTGAGGGCTGTTCTTTAGAAGTTTGAGTGGGAGCATACACTCTACTTCAGTAAGAAAGATCCTTTCTGGTGGGCAATCGAGTCTATTACTTCTCTTTCTTCTTCAAGGGGTGACAAAGAAAAAATGAAAAATAGTCTCAAGCAATATAACACAATAAAGATACATAATATGGAGGAAATAAATTTCTTCATAACATAAGAAAGAAAGATAAAACTTATTGGACAATGCAGTAAATACAAATTGTAAATGTCATAGATAGGCTTCTTCTATGGAATGTTGACCTTTACCCCTGGAGTTGCGACGTCATTCGGAAAGCTTTCACCAATTGCTCGGGTTGCAGCTTTGGTCAATCTTATGTACATTTCTGGAGCCATTTCAGGCTTTAACACTATGCCCTCATTGAGAGGTTTTTCCTTAACCTAGGGGCTAGCTATGGAAGAAACTGACCCCTCACACCTTCATAAGTAGTACACCGTCTTGCCTCCCTCTCAGATCTTCATTATCTTCCAAGGGACAATAGAGCTTTTGTGCAAAGAGGAAAGTTGGGACAACGGCCAATTGCTTGACTTGACCTTTTGGTTTGTCATCCGAGTAACAAGGCTCACATGTACCAAAAAGTCTTTTTGAAACCTATATAGTCACTATCTCATTTCCCCACATAGTTTTAACACATTGATGATAACTTGAAGGCACAACACCATACTTGTGCATCCAAGTCCTCTACAAGATAATATGATAGTTTGTCTCAGAGTCAATGATATGAAACCTAGTGGCCGAGCAAATCACCCTTATGGCCAAATCAACTGTTACATACACCAGAGTAACACTTTCTTCTCCTTCGAAACCCGTGATGGCTACTGGTTGTTTCACGATGTGGTTTTCGAAAATCCTGGCCTTCTCTAGAGTTACCGGGGGTCATGATACTAATGGAAGCTCCGCTATCTAGAAAAGTCCTCTTCAATTCAACCTCATTGATGTAAGCTATCACATAGAGTGGTCGGTTGTGTGGAAAAGAGTACTTTTTGTCTACCTAAGAGAATATTATAGCATTAGTCTGCTCCCTTGCTTTTTTTGGAGTAAATCCCTCAATTGTCACACCTCCCTCATAGTGTGCCTCGGCAATGTTGATAAAGGACTTGGTAATTTTAGTTCTCGCTTCCTCGAAAAGTCCGAGCTATAGAAAAACTGTTTGAACTTGATGTCATCCTGGAGAGTCTTTGTATAGTGATCTGGATCTTTCTCTATCATCGACGACTCATAGTTAACCAGCTTCTTAGTCTCATTGAAGTAGGTTGACATACAAACATGATGCTTTCTTCTTAGATTGAAGGATGCTTCGTAACCAACTCTTCCTTCTGGATTGAAAGGTTCACTATAAGAAACTTCTTCGCCTTCTAGCTCAAGGCGTCTTCGAAGGAGTGCTCTTCATTTTCTAGCTCAAGGGAGTCTTCAAGGGAGTGCTCCTCATCCCCCAAGTTTTCAATTGTTTCAATCATTGGCCTGTCATACGCCATCATAGCCACGTTTTCTAGGATATCCTGGTGCCTTTGTTCTTTGAAACTTAGCTCATCTGCTTCGACTTTATTTTTAAAGATCTTCTTAAGCGTTCAACACTTTTCTATATAATATCCTAGTGATTAATGAAAAACACAATAATTAGGGCTCTCGCGATCCTTCTTTGGCAAAAGCTCTTCGATATGAGGCAACTTTAATTCCCCGTCTACCACCCATTCTTTAATTAAGGCCTTTACCTGCTCAATACTACACGAAAATGGAGTGTCATCTTTACAGCTCTTCCTCTTCTATCCTCTAAATCCCTCCTTCTACGACTTTCGGGTAGAAGACGTGGAAGCGAAAGTGACAAAAGGTCCTTGAGATGACTTGAAGCTGGTTTTATAACTAGTCTCGAACCTGATCTCCTGAGACTGAGGTATGCTGATGTTTTAAGATGCTTCAATTAGTGTCGAGAAGGTGGGTAGCTTGTGATTAACAAGAAGTATCTTGTACCCGTTCAATGCCTCTTTAACATAGATTTGGACCAAGTAGCCTTCCACCATAACTTTGTGACAGTCCACGACTTTTTCTTGGAACCTCTTTACATATTTGAGAATGTTTTCACCCTCCTGCTGCTTTTCGTTACACAGGGTAAGTGTGGTCACTTTCTCGGGTACTTGAAAGAATTTGGCATGGAATTTGTTGACCATCTCCTCCCAACTTCGGATAGAGTTTGTAGCCAAGTTAACGTACCAATTATATGCTCGGTCGGTGAGGGACTTGGAGAATTCTCTCAGTTGAAGGACATGATTTGAACCACGAATCTCCAAAGTCTTGATGAACCGAACAAAATGTTCTTGAGCATTTCCTTGTTTGCCATCGAATTTGATAAACTTCGGCACTATGTATCCCTCCGGGTATGGATAACTCAACATTTCAATAGGGTATGGTGGCTTGACATCTGGATCGGGCAAAGAGGGTAAAGTCCTTTTGCCTTGTTCGAGATCAAACATGGCTTGCACATCAGCAAGAGTGAGAAATTGTTGAGGGAGAGAACTTGATAGTGTTATTCCTGGAACTTGGCTTGTAGACGCGAAGATCGAGCTTGGAGTGACTTGGCCATTTGGGTGTTAAGAATTCACCATCGGTGAAGACACATGACGATATTGGCCATCGGCACCTATGGACAGACATTTGGTGATGAGACATTAAATTAGGTCCCATAAAGTCCATTACACATAGCGACTATACTGGGTTGGGCTTGCAAACTCGGTATTAGAGCCAAAGGAGAGTCGTTTGGTACGTAGGTAGCATGTATTGTAGGTGGAACGAAATTAGGTATGGACAGAGCTCTGTTTTGTGTAAACATGCCTCCTAAATTTGCCTGAACACCAACCGCTGTCGAAGCACCATTCATTACGCCGGAACCTCCCTTGATCACCATTGGATCATGGCCTAGCCTAGCATAGAGCCCGGGAGCGAGCAAGTTATTGCTGCCTACCATGGCATGAGCATATGTTGTTGTTGCTGTTGTTGTTGTTGTGGTGTGTTGTGCTATCGCTGCATTCATTGCGGCCTAGGCATGGCTCGACACTACCTAATTGTACGCGACTGCTGCTGCTGTTATGTTGTCATGAGACAAGGGCTGGCTGTGGCCGACTTCTCCTTGGGTTACAATTTGGCTGTGGTTTGCTTCGTCATGGGCTTAATTTTGCACTCTGGTTGGAATAATTCCACCTCTAGTTTAATTTCCATTCAATACAGGTGCAAAAGTAGAACTCATCACCAACATGGTGTGAGTGAGATTCTGAAGAGTAGTAAGAATCTCTCATTGGGTATTTTGAAGTCCTTAAATGGCTTTCAGCAAGAGTGGTTGATCTTGAGCCAAGGTCCTCTCATTACCACCATTGGAGGATCCTTGTTAGAGAATTTCTTCTTCTCCCGCCATCTTCACCGGAGTTGTGTGAATTTCGGATCTCGTTAAGACCATTAACCAATACGCCTCCCTAGTGAAGTCGCCAAAATGTATGAGAGGGTTCAAGAATGTTGTTGAAGAATTTGAATTCTTTAGAAATGATGAGAGGCTTAGATTCTTTAATAGTCACAACTAGGAACACAATAGCAAAGAGATGATGGAGGTAAGAGATTGGGTGAAGAAGAAGGCAAAGTAGTTAGAGAGAGAATAATGGCAAGGCTCTCCTATGAATGTCCCACTTTCACTCTTAAGGTAGATAATGGAGAAGAGAAATTAGTTCTCTACCCAAAACTGTCTCTCCAAAATTTATCCCTTGTAAAGCTATGAGTGGGTGCTATTTATAGGCACCTCATGATATATGATGGAGCCCATGTGCAAGGCACATGTGGAATATTTCCTCTAATTACCTTGTCCGATGAGATGACCTCTCTGAGAATGAGTAAAACCCCGAAGAGGAGATCAATCTCTCGGCGAATATTTCTTCTTAGCCATACCAAACCAATGATCCCTAATCATCCCAAGGGGTTAAGGGTAGTTCCAGAGGACGTCCTGTCGCAGAAGGGTAAGGGGTAGTTCAAGAGAATGCCCTATCGCAAATATTTCTGAGTCTTAAGGACCCCCTTGATCATGCCACATCGACCAGGGTATAGACCAGTTTAACTGAAGAGTGAATTTATCTCCACTCACTATCCTCGAGATTGGGTCCTTTGTTTGGACTCCGTTACACCCATGGCTATGTTGCGTAGATCTCGGAAAACTTTGAGCCTGCAAGTGTTCTAGGGTTGATTAATGGAGCGGCTTCTAGATTGCGTTCGTATCCGTTTGAAGCCAAGCTCTTCGGATCTCTAGGTTCATGGATCCGAACCCTTTTGAGTTCGAGCTCAAATAGGTCTCTAGGTTCATGGTTTCGAACCCTTTCAAGATTAAGCCAATACCTCAAAGAATGGATCTCCTCTGGGGGTTTCATCTCTTCTGAAAACAAAGTTTAACCTCCTTGGACGCCTATATGATCTGATCCTCCTAGGATGGGCTTGTTGGACTCTCTTTAGAGATATATGCTTGATGGGTCTTCTTCGGCCTAATTTGTTGGCCTTCTTGTGTACCCGTTCAATAGAATTCACTTGGACCCGTTTGGCAATAATTTCTCCAAGCTCACCAAATTTTTGGGCTTTTCGATTGGGCCCAATTAATTTAGTGGGCTCAAGTTAACCCCTCTTACAGGTGGAAGTTCAAACTGTGCATGGGTGCCAATACAACCTATGTATGGGTGCAAGTTCAATTTGTGCAAGAGTGCAAGTCCAATTCGTACTGACATTTTTTATTTTATTTTATTTTTCTTTTTTTATTTTTTGAAAAAAAAAATCTAGCATGGTAAATAATTATAAAAAAAAATCCCCTCTTAGTTTCTATATGATTTTTACTTTTTGTAACAAAAGTATTATTTTAGTTGCTAAGAGAAACCGTTGAGACTAGTACAAATAAAATTAAAAATCTTAACTCAAACCATAAAAATAAAAAGTAATATTCAAATCATACAAATATTAACTCAAACCATGTAATAAAAATAATAAAATATAACCTTCAAACCATATAAATATTAATTTAAACCATATAAAATGTGATGACCCCAACATGTATATCATGATTATATTTATTTAATTATGTGTATATTATTAATTGTGATGTGAGCTATGTAATTAATTTGAGTATATTTGTTTAATTTGAAAACTATCTGTTATGATTACTGTTTAGAATTCGAAATCGGTGGCTTAAATGATTTCAGAAAACAAAATTGGCTACATGAATAGACTAATTGAGATTTTAAGAACCATATGATAAGTTTGATTAAAAATTGATTCAGATTAATTAATTAAGTTGTGTTTAATTAGCTTAATGTTCTAATTAATGTAATAAGCCACTCTAGCTATTTATATGAGCCTTAAGCTCATTTGAGCTCATTTTTCTCTTCATTCTTGAGTGCACAAATTTGAGGGAGAGCTTTAGAGAGAAAGAGAACTCACATTCTAGAGAGAGAAAGTGTAGAGATTGAAGGAAACTTGAAGAGTTAGCTTGAATGGGTCAAATTGTGCTAGAATTGGTGTGTTTAAAGCCTCTAGGCAAGCATTTTTCTCTCAATTCTTGAAGATGATATATTTTAGAGTTGTGTTCATGGATTATACGTCATCTTTTGCATATATTTTGTTAAAGAAGGTCAAAGATAAAGAAGCTTTACATACATGTATTAATATGTTGAGTTTTGTCATGCGGAGTTTGAATTCTAGCATCCATGTTGAAATTGTGGGTTAATTTGTATATGCATGTTTCATTCATCATGTGTTAACTTTTAAATTCATGTTTTGGAAAAGGGCTTTGTACATGCATGGAACCTTTGAGCTCAAATTTGCTAAATCCATAAGTGTTGAGAAAAAAGCTTGGAAAAACTTTCATGCATGAGTTTTTTAGTTCAATTTTGGTAGATTAAAGGTGATTTTGAACAAATGGTTTTTGAGGGGTCATGTATACATGTTTTCCAAAGCAGCTTTGTGTTTTTGAACGAGCCATGCATGACCCAAAGTTTTGATTTTCATTTTTGGAGCTCAAATTCTGTTATGGAAAACCCAAAAAATCTACAGACTGTTCGAGTGACCACTTGGTGGCTTGAGCGAACCCTTTGTATTCTATGAGATCGTTCGAGCGAAAGAGTGATAGCTCGAGCCAACATAAGACCTTCCTAGTATTTTTGTAGTTCATGCAATTTGCTCGAGCGACCAAAAGGTGGCTTGAGCGGTCAAGCCATTTTTAGCACATTTTGACATGCCATTCTGTGTTCGTATCTTTGTTCTCATCTTCTCCGGAGCATTTCTAAGGATGAATTGTGACTTATTAAGGAACTAATAAGTGAGAAACCAACATGAATGATTGAATTAGAAAGAGAAGATAAATTATTCAATTCGAACTATGTATTCCAATGTATGTGTTCATGTATAATATGTAGGTTTTAACATTGTGGAAGAACATCAACCTACTCAAGGTGAGTAATATCTTAGTAAAGATATTTTCTCTTATTCTATTTTCTGACTGTATCAATGTGGTAAGCTTTTCTGTACTTATGAATTTGAAAGTATGAATGAGCCTTCTATCTGTCTGCCCGGTATGTTATTTGCAATGTATCTGTTGGACCCGAGGTCATTCTGTATGTCTCATGTGATGGACTTGAGGTTGTTCTGCTATGTGTTGGCTGGAGGCCGTTTTATACAGTTGTATTGGACCCAAGGTCGTTCTGTCATGTGATGGACTCGAGATTGTACTGCTATGGACCCAAGGTCGTTCTGTTATGTATTACTCAAGGTCGTTCTGCTATGTAATGAGGTTACTTTATGATTTTACTTTTGTATATAGGACTCATTCATATAATCACTTTACTATGATGTTATTCACTGGGCATTAGCTCACTTTGTTATATATATGTATGTAGGTGAGCAACGGAATGTCCAACCCCAGCTTTAGTGAACCTGTGAAGGAACACTGAGTTTTTCTAGAGTCAACCCAGGATGCCTCAAGCATGAGGTTTTTGTCTTATGTTTGTTTTCATTGGTCATGTTTGACCTCGTTTGTATACAAGTTTTAAGTTTTGTATGTTAATGATCTTGTGAATGGTTTAGACTTTATAGTGTCTTTTGTATATGAATGGATGTGAGTTATTAACTAAATGAGATGTCTATGATATGCCATATATGTACAGCTCGTTGGACAAAATTTATTAGTCTAATTTCGCTTTTGGCCCATTTAATATTAAACATTTTTGTTAATTCTATCTTTGAGGCCGAGTAATCTGAGATTACTGGCCGATTATGGTCTAAATCCATAGGGGTGGGTTTGGGTCGTGACACAAAATATATACAAAAAATATAATTTAAAATTCTACCAACCCAACAAATACGAAAAGGATGCCTCTCGGGGCATCTGAGAATGCCCTTAACCTATACGCTATTAGGAAAGGGTAAGAAAAATTTCCAATGATTAAATATTTTGGAACCGCATAGGAAAACAACTATTGTATGCTACATATTACAATTTATATTCCAAAATATTTGATCGCTACTATCGGGTCGGGGGGCCTTCTTTCGAGTCATTCTTACGACCGCCAGTGGCTTACCATCTATTTTCCAGCTCTAGGGAAGTGTCTTTGAGCTCGGCAAGGTAA
This sequence comes from Camellia sinensis, assembly GCF_055761805.1. NCBI lineage: Eukaryota > Viridiplantae > Streptophyta > Magnoliopsida > Ericales > Theaceae > Camellia > Camellia sinensis. The sequence continues at coordinate 7,565,030 of NC_138974.1, read as the reverse complement.
AATTATAAGATCCACCAAGCGGGGTTTGGCTAATTCTTTAACTGACGGAGTTTTACGCCAATTTGTGTATATATAAAGTTTATGGTTTGAAATTTGTTAAACCTATAGAATTTTGAGCTATAGTTGAAGGTTCTCTTCAAATATATGTTTTTGGGAGTATTCTTGCATAAGTGAGTGAGTTATACTCAAATTGGACCTTTGGATTTGTGTTTTGAGCTTCAAACAAAATTCTGGAAAACCTAGAATTCGACCCGTCCACTTGAGTGAGGAAAGTTTTGCTCGAGCGTGAAATTCAATCGCCCAGAAGTTTTACAGTGAATTGCACGGTAGCTCGAGTGGTAAACCTTACGCTTGAGTGAACCCTGTTTTGCAAGACTCCCCGCTCGAGCATCAAAAGTCTCGCTTGAGCGTAAAATTCGTGCAACCAGTACTCTTACAAAGCTTTGCAATCCGCTCGAACGACCAAAGCTGCGCTCGAGCGGAGAGCCTTGTTTCAAAAATTTTGAAAAGTTGTTTTATATTTCGTTTTCCGTTCTCTTTCATTTCTAAGCACTCTTAGGCGTGCATTAAACATTGTAAATGAATTAAAGGACACGAAAGAAGCCTAAGAATGTTAAGCAACTAAAGAACGGATTGAATGGCATTATGACCCAATGTGTTGTGAATTATGTAGGGTCAAGTACAAGGGTGAATCAAGCATCAAAACACGGTGAGTAATATCTTTGCAAAAATATTTTTGTATACGCATTATTTTCTAAATGATGCCTATGTGGTAAGGTCTTAAACCCTTAAAGTGATATTATGAACGAGCGTTCTAATCACTCAATTCTGAATTAGATATACAAAACTATCAATGTATGAGTATGAAATGGGCCTAAGGCCGATCAGTATAGTCAATGAGGATGTGAATTGGGCCTAAGGCTGTTCTGTATGATTATTAAATGGGCCGAAGGCCTTTCGGGATAAGGAAAAGATATGGACGTAAGGTTGTTCTGGACACAAGAATGGATATGATCATAGATTTAAATGCGTGCACACAATAAATGTGTATATGAATTGGACCTAAGGTCGTTTTGTAAGCATTGGACCTAAGGTCGTTCTGTAAGCATTGGACCTAAGGTTGTTCTGTGAGTACTGGACCTAAGGTCGTTCTGTAAGCATTGGACCTAAGGTCGTTTTGTGAGTATTGGACCTAAGGTTATTTTGTAAGCATTGGACCTAAGGTTGTTCTGTGAGTATTGGACCTAAGGTCGTTCTGTAAGCATTGGACCTAAGTTCGTTCTGTGAGTATTGGACTTAAGGTCGTTTAGTGTGTAATGGACCCAAGGTCACTTTGTGTGTAAGTTGGACTTAAGGTCGTTTTGCCCATGATGGACCTAAGGTCGATTTGTATACTATATAGACCCGAGGTTGTTTTGTGTTTGAGAAATGATAGAGAGGAACAGAGGTCGTTTTGCCTTATTATTGATTCTCAAATGTAATCGTGAATTATGATTATAAGAACTTTGTTCATGAACTCCTTTGCTTTGGTATTATTCATTGGGCATTATCTCACTTTTTATTTATGTAGGTGAGCAGCGGGATGTCCAACCTCAACCCCAGTGAGCAACGAGAAGCCAAGTTTTGAGAGGTCAACCAAAGTCGCCTCACGCATGAGGCCTTATTTTTGTTTTACTTGCCTTTTGATCTTTTGAGGTCACGTATGACCAATTCTGTACAACCTTGCTTTTGTTAATGCTGACTATCGAATGATCCTGAATATATGTATTAAATATATATAATATGAATGTTCGTATGGTGAGTTATTAATGACTATGAGAATGTTTGGTTAAGCCATGTATGCACGGCTCAATGGACAATCTTTGTAAATTTTACTTCCGCAATTCGGCCCCCTATTATTGAATATGACTCGCTTTCTAACTGAGGTCGCAGGTAATCTCGTGATTACTGGCTGGTTATGACTCTAATCCATAGGAACGGGTTTGGGTCATGATAGAGTGGTATCAGAGCACGAGTAATAACTTACACACCTGTCCAAATGAGCAATAGAGTGTCTAGAAAAGATCTAAGTTGCATTCATAAGATAAATGTATGCTTGAATGCATTGGGAAATTGTTAAGTGATTCGAAAGTATGCAACTATATGGAATATAATTGTTGCCTAGTTGTATGAATGTACATGAATATTGAATATATCTTTTGTTTGAATTATAATGCAAGTCTTATTAGATAATGGTGAGAACAAGAGCCGATGAGCTAGAAGAGTCCTCCACTACTCGGCTAGACCGAATGGAGAGAATGATGCAAGACATGGCAAAAACACTAAGGCAACAACAGCAGTGGCAACATCTGCAACCCCCACTTCCGGTACAACCTATACTGAATATGCAAAATGACAACCGAACAATAGCCCTGACTAAAGAATTTAAGAAAATTAAGCCACCACTGTTCCATGGGGGTGTGGACCCATTGAAGGCAGAAGCTTGGGTCCTTGGTATTGAAAAGTTATTTGAGGTATTACCATGCCTGGAGACACAAAAAGTACAATTGGCCACTTTTACATTGGAAGATGAGGCAAGAAGGTGGTGGATGCTAATAAGTGATGATAACAAAGGCATTGACTGGGCACAGTTTCTTGCACTATTTTATGAGAAATACTTTCCACAGTGTGTTCGCAATAGAAATGTGTCAGAATTTGAGGGACTGATACAAGGCAGTCTGACTGTAGCCGAGTATGAAGCCAAGTTCACCGAATTGGCGAGATTCGCTCCACATATGGTTGACACCCACTATAAAAAAGCGAGAAAGTTTGATAATGGTCTTCGCAATGATATTTTGGAAAGGGTGAACGTACTGAAATTGCCCACTTCTGTTGATGTGTTAGACCGAGCTTTGATGTCAGAAGCTAACATGGCCAACCGAGGTAAACCACTAGCTGACTGGAAGGCTAAGAGGTAAGGCTTTTTCTTAGGGAAGAAATCATCAAAGAAACAAAACATGGGGTCCTCGAGTACTTCGGGCTCCACCAGAAATACAGCACCAACATGTACTCAATGTGGTAAGAAGCATCGCGGGGTTTGTTACCGTATTTCCGGGGCATGCTATAGGTGTGGTGAAATTGGGCATATGGCAAGGGATTGCACCTAAACTGAATAGCAAAAAGGTGGGAAACCAACTGGTAGTTCGACCGGATCCATCCCAAAATTGGGTAATACTACGAGGCCTGCTGCCGCCAGAGACACAAATGAGACATGGGAGAGTCTTTGCACTTGTCCCAGGTGACACACGGAATACTGAAGCTGTTGTCTCAGGTACTATCTCTATATGCAATCAAAATGCTTTTGTGTTAATTGATTCCGGCTCAACACATTCCTTTGTGTCTACTATATTTGCATCTAGATTGACTAAACCCCTAGAATCATTGCCATATTTACTATGTGTATCTGTTCCATCTAGAAATCTTGTATTATGTACATCTGTGTATCGTGTTTGTGATATGCTTGGCAATAATATTTTATATGCGGATTTGTTACCCTTGGACATTCGGCACTTTGATATAATTCTGGGTATGGATTGGCTATCGAAATATTGTGCCACTATCAATTGTATGACAAAACGGGTTGTGTTTAAATCACCAGGGCATGTTGAATTTGAATTTGTGGGTAATGGGGTAGTACCTCCACCTTATCTAATTTCAGCAATGAAAACATGTAAACTGCTTATGAAGGGGTGCCAGGGTTATTTATGTAGTGTCTTGACTGAACAATTTGTGAGTGTTGAAATGGATAGTATCTCCGTTATTAGAGAGTTTCCGGCTATATTTCCTGATGAATTTCCAGGGGGAATGATTGACAGAGAAATAGAGTTTACCATTGATGTTGTCCTAGACACCTAGCCTATCTCAAAGACTCCGTACAGGATGTTTATAGCTGAAATGAAAGAACTAAAAGAACAATTACAAGACCTACTTGACAAGGGGTTTATCCGATCACATACTTCACCGCGGGGCGCACCGGTATTATTTGTGAAAAAGAAAAGATGGGACTTTACGCCTATGTATTAACTACCGAGAACTGAACAAGGTAACGATAAAGAATAAATACCCTTTATCCCGTATTGACGACTTGTTTGATTAGTTGCAAGGCTCACAAGTATTTTCTAAAATTGATTTGAGATCTGGGTACCACCAATTGAAGGTAAAGGCAGAAGATGTTGAGAAAACCACATTCAGAATGAGGTATGGTCACTATGAATTTCTTGTTATGCCGTTTGGAGTGACTAATGCCCTGCAACATTTATGGATCTTATGAATCGAACTTTTAAGCCTTACCTTGATGAATTTGTTGTGGTTTTTATTGATGATATCCTAATATATTCAAAGGGTAGACTTAAACATGAACAGCATTTGAGAACCGTTTTGCAAACATTTAGAGACAATAAATTATTTGCTAAATTGAAGAAATGTGAATTTTGGTTAGATGAGGTTGTCTTTTTAGGGCATGTCATCGACAAAGATGGGATTTCGGTGGACCCACAGAAGATAGAGGCAATTATAAATTGGCCTACACTAACAAATGTAACAGAAGTCCACAATTTCATGGGCTTAGCTGGGTGTTACAGAAGATTTGTAAAGGATTTTTCAAAAATAGCTGAACCTTTTACCCAACTGACACGCAAAGGACAACCATTTGAATGGCATGATGAAAGAGAATCTGCCTTCCAAGAACTGAAAACAAGATTGACTACTGCACCAGTGTTAACATTGCCCACAGGTACGGAAAACTTTGTGATTTATAGTGATGCATCTTATAAAGGTCTGGGTTGTGTATTAATGTAGGAAGGACGGGTAATTGCTTATGCTTCCCGACAATTAAGACCACATGAGAAGAACTACCCAACACATGACCTAGAATTGGCCGCAGTTGTATTTGCTTTGAAAATTTGGCAGCATTACTTGTATGGGGCAAAGATGGGAATCAAGCCTTACGTAGTTCGGGCTTAAGGTACACTCGGGTATTTAACCTCTCCTTTTGTACTCTAACTTTTGTCAAGGCCGCCCTTTGCAGGTTTTCAACCTTATGAGCTATGTTCTTCAATTCTATTCATTTCTTTTCTTCTTTTTTCATCTTTTTCTTCTTTTTTTTTTCATTTTTTGCATTTTCTTCATTTTTCTCTTTGCATTTTTCTCTTTTGTTCTTTTCTTTTTTTTTTTCGCTCTAACTTTTGCCTGGGTCGCCCTTTCGGGTTTTCGGCCCAGCGAGCCTCTCAAGGGTAAAAATGTAGCTTGGTCCATGTCAAATGGTTCTGAGATCTCGAATCCGTCTGAATCTAGGAGAGTGACTGCTGTTCGCTGACAATGCAGGGGTCCATCCCATGGGGGTTGGATTTGCCCCTAGTGTTGTGGATAGGAACTCAGTTGTTCTTCAGCAATACTTTCTTCTTTCTTCTCTTCTGGGGTTTGGCATTCTTGCCAGTCTTCATTGATTTGCAGGATGATCCATCTTTGGCTCTTCGAGCACATCTGGCATTTTTGCCCCTAGTTCCAGGGATACTTCTGATCTAGCTTTGCAAGCTTCTTTTGGCAACATCTGATCTCCTTGATCTGACTTTTCTTGCCCCTAGTTTGAGGGCTGCTTCAAATATGGCCACACAGGCCTCCTTTGATGGTTGACCATTGACCATTCTGAATTTAAGTCCAAGGTTTGGAAATGAGGGGTCGAGTTTCGAGGCTGAGAGCGATCCTAGGCTGCACAATCTCAAGAGCGATTCCACACAGGTCTTCGCAGGATCGCACAAAACATTTTTTTGAAATCTTTTAAGAAAGCGACTAGTCACTCACGCTAAAGACAGTGTGGGACCAATTTGGATCAAGCTAGGATCCTTCTCAGTACTCACATTAACAAGCATGATCTCGATCATTAAAGGCGTAGCATGCCTCTCTTTCTCTCAAATGATCAAATTTTTGCAAAACCCGAGGAATTCCTTCCTCTTCATTTTCACCGCAGTGTTCAAAAAGTTTTGAAAAACTTAGGTCAATGCAATGATTTTGGGGTGCAGAAGAGTAGGCGAAAAGTACTGCCGTTTCATTCAAACTTTCTGTCACAATTAGCACAAGGCAGAAGCAAGCACAAAAGCATGAAAAATCATAGTTGTTTCATCTGTTGGTGTAACTGGCTCCATGGCAGAAACAACCTCAAAAGAAAGCGAAAAGACAGACACAAAACAAAAATAGTGATGCTTGGGGTAACACCCCCGGAATCACCTGACTCCAACAAAACAAGACTGACTCGATACAACAAGACAGACCCAAAACAAAAAGACTGACTCTATACAAAACAACAAGACTGACTCAATACCCAAGTCAGAAAGCACAAAAACTGGTGTTTGCATATTGCTCAGAACAGTGCGTGCCATTCCCATATCTGGAGTTAATCGAGCGCCATCCGCAGCTGGTTCATCCCCTGATCACATCACATTATCCCCCAAGTTCACCGATCCAGTGCCGATAGACTTTGTTGAGCTCGGCGGGAGGATGTTCCCGCTGTCAAACAGATCCTGTACTTCGTGGTGAAAACGAAAGCAGTTATCGGTAGTATGGCCAGTTTGCTGATGGTACGCGCAGTACTGGGTAGCATCATGCGTAGCTGGAAGAGGGTTCGGGAGAGGCCGAGGCTCAAGGGGTTTGAGATGGCCATGTCCAACAAGGATTTGGAGAGCTTTGGACAAAGGCATATAGAGGGCATGGAAGACCCTCCGACCTCGGGGTTGGTACTTCAAGGTTTGTAGATTTTTGCTGGGCGCACCAGAAAAGTGATTGGCAGGTGCTGGCCTGGCTTGCTGATCTCTTCCGAGTGGAGGATTAGAGCTAACAGGATCGTCTCTGGTATGATGGCCCTTCTCCCGGTTTTCCCTTTGATTCAGACTGCCCCCAACTTGAGTAGCGAAAGTGTCATCCACAGCCTTTACAACAACTGCAATCACTTGCTGTTTGTTCAGTCCTTCAGCTTTCAAAGCCTCAACAGCCCACATGAGGTGTTCATGGGGATCAATGTCTACCCCTACCTTGTTCTTACCACTGGCCTCCACTTTATCAAAGGATCGGGTCGCTATATCCGAGCAGAGCCCAGTTGTTGTTGACACGCCAACACCCAGATCTGAGATGGCTTCAGGTTGGCCCTTTTCAGTTGCAGCTTGCTTCAAGATTAAGGAGCCTTTTGGATTGAAACTTCGAGCCTGTGATGTGGTCGATGATGGAGCCAAAATTCCAAAGGCTAAGTCTGCCACAGTTCTCTGAAGATCTTCGATCATTCTCATCAACTCAGAAGTGGTGGGCTCACAAGTTTGAGATGATTGGGGTTCAGATGCACCCATCATGCATAAGTCCATGCTTTCTGGGATAAACACCTCAGGCTTGGGTAGATGGACTGGGGTGATGTATATGCTGGGGTCGTAAGGGACGGCCAGTGTATGGATTAGATTGAGATGTGGATGAGGTACTTGGTCATTGGGGTCTAAAGGTGGAGCTATTGTCCGGTTGTCGATGAGATTTTGGACCTTGTGACGAAGGCGGTAACAACGGTCGATGCCATGACCGCGCTGTTGATGGTACACACAGTACTTGGAGGGGTTATGTCTGGCTAGGAGTGGGTCAGGCAGAGGTTGAGGATCGAGGGGTTTGAGATACCCTCTTTCCATCAGGACTTTTAGTGCGCTAGTCAGGCTCATATAGAGAGGGGTGAAAGTTCTGCCCTAAGCTCGGGCTGGGCCAGCGGTTTGTAGGCTTGGATTGGCAAAAGGGTTGGCTGTGGCGACTGTATTGATTTCTGCGGGTTTGGGAATAACGTTACTACCAGTATTGGCACTCCCTGAAATCACCCTCCTTGTCGCTTCACTTGTTTTGGGAATGATCCCACTGTTGAACGCATTCTCGATTTGAACCCCCAGTTCATGCAAACTTTTGAAAGTGAATAGCAGAGTGACTATCAACTTTTATAACATATCATGCTCGAGGTTTCGCACCATCATCTGCACTTGATCCCTCTCAGAAGAGCGATGATCTGTCATTTGTGCGGCCTTTGCTCTCCACCTCGCAACGAATTCCACAAAAGGCTTTGTTGGGTTCTGGCGAGTTGCTTTAAGCTCTTGGATGGTCATTTCAACTTGGGTGTTGTAGGAATACTGATCGGCAAAGGCCTCAGCCAGTTCTTCCCAGTTTTGCTTCACTGTATCCTCCAATTTGGCATACCAAGTGGCTGCTACACCCGATAGGGTTCTTCCATACAAAGAGAGTTTCCGTGGCTTAGTCAGACCCATCGACTTCAGGATATCCAAGAAAAGTCGGATATGTACCATAGGATCTCCAGACCCGTCGAAACGGTCAATATGTGGCATTTTGAATCTGTCTGGGACCCGTACGGCAACCTCGGTGTACCCATCCTCAATGTCGAGAATGGAGTTAAGGCCATGTACCTTTTTGAATTGCTTCTCAAGGTTTGCAATTTTCACTGCGGTCAGATCGAGCTCATTAACATCAAGGGGATAAAGCCTCTCATTAGGCTGCACCAGGGGTCTGAAAACTCGGGCTTGAGCCAACCCTTCTCGAGGATCTGGACCCTGCAAATCTTCAGCAGGCGGAAGTGGGTCAAAGTTCGGCTGGGGTCCCAAAGTTGGATGTGAGGCAGATGCCCCAGATGGGCGCTGCATTTCAATACTGGTCTCGGCCTGTATGGCAGTTCCCTGATTTAACGCTACTATCACGGCCACAAATTCTTCCGAACCCTGTGCCATTACAGTTTGTTGAGGATGACACTGGTGACTGACGGATCAGATGAACCGGTGAGCCTTGACTGGCCTTTCTCTGCCTTGCCTTAGCGAAGGAAAACACTGGCTACTCTGAACTGAGTCTCTGACTGGACAAAGTCTATCAGCACTAGTCCAATGTACCCGGGGGATATTGGAACCTTCTGAAGCTATGATTCCAGGACTACCTAGCAAAAGAGAAAACAGGCAGCATCTCAGCTTGATTTCACCAGAACAGGTATACACATAGCTGAACGACTGCGATCTCTACTGAATTCTGCCCAAAATTCTGCCTGTAAACTGATACCCTCAGGTAAAACTGATTCCCAAATACTGATGCCCGCAGGCCTGATACCCAGACTTGCAAACTGTTACATGCATTCCCTGTAGAGATGCACTCTAAAAGCACATAGCAAGCAAAGAGAGCCAAAACACCCCTATGTTGGGGATAGGGTTTCCCTGTCCTATTTTGTTAGGAGCTAGGGTTTCACTGCGCACGCAGCGGTTTCAAAAAATCTATCATCGGGTAAGCAACCTGTCCTAGTTTGGAATGGTCACTATGGATTCCGAATATGCACTAGGTCGAATGGTCAAAAGGGTGCCCCGGTAAAAACCGGGGTTTGTGTTCCCATACGGGCAGAGCCCGCAACCGGTCAGCCTTATGGCATGCTTTGACAAAGCAAGCCTCCGGCAAACCGTTCAGGAATAGCAGATGGAAAACACGGTGTCCTAGGCGCACCAATGCACATGCAATGCAAAGAAACACATAAGTGTAGTCAAAACAAGGTATCATGAGTTCGAGTCAAGTTCTCCAATATCCCCAGCAGAGTCGCCAGAAACTGTAGACGTCCCCGAACGTCCCGGGAGGAAATCCCCCCCATTTTGTTCATTGGGCTCACTACAGTTCAGGACTAAATGTCACGGTCCTGTATCTAATCTCGCAGAGTGCAATGCAAGACCGATGAAATCATCAAAGAGTCCAAATCCGGCAAATCGTTTTTGAAAATAGATTTTCTGAAAGAAGTGCCAAACATGGACTGCTTTGCCAAGTACAGAGTCGCCACCTAAATATTTTATTTTGGGAAATTTAGGAAACCCTGACTTGTTGCCTAAGGCCACGTACCCGTCATCACCAAAATTGCCTCGGCTCGGGAACTTAGGTACGATTGGGGAAGGTCACTTCTTGAGCACCCCCGCTTGCCCGATCAAAGATCGGCCTCTACTAACCATGATATCAAGTTTTGAAAACACTATGCGTTCCTATTCCGGTTATTAGCCTAGATTTACTATGTGGTACGTACGGCATACAAATATAGACTGGTCGCCTGAATTGGAACAAGACATTTCATGTTTGTTTATTTGAAAACGGTTTGATGGTGCTACCCGCAAGTAGGCTAAAATGTGGATTTGCCACCCTCAGGTGGGCTTAGAAAACAAGATGATTTGCCACTATCTAGTGGGCTTAAAACTCACAATTGATGAATTGTTCCAATCCAAATAACCCAACCTTCACCCACAGGCACTCAGGCAGTTATATCACATAAGCAATTAGCCTCATGGTAAGCATGCTATCATGGTAGTCACTCACACACATGCAAGGATGCTAAAGCATAAAACTTACCGAGTACTCCAAGCCAAAACAGAAACTAGTTAGCAATCAATACATGATCCTAACTATACAGAAATGACTAATGCAACACATGCAAAATGCAACTAAGATAAGCTCAGCTATTCTAAAGATGGCATATGAAATGCTACAGCTAACACGTATTCAACTTGGAATTGAAATACAAATGCAGTTAGTATGATGCTCCGAGCCCGGTGCATGCAATACAGATGAATGAAGCAAACATGCTATCATGCTGTATGTTAATTGAAACATGTCCTAATCTAACCATCATAAGCTGGTAAATAAAAGGGAGAAAGACGTGGGGTTAGAAGACATACATCACACTCACGCACACTTATTACAATATTGCCCTCGCTCGGAGGGTCCGAAAGAATAATACAGTCCGAATAAATAATTACAGTCCGAAATGAATAATTAAATATTACAAAACCCTAATTAATTAACAAATTAACTAGGAAAGCAATAAACTAGCATGTAAGCCTATGGACTGCCTCAGCTCTGTTCCGAATGGTGGAATGATGCATGCTTGAATTGCCTGGCGCGAAAATCCATTGCGATGCCCCGATTCGCCTCTGTTTGCAATTAATCCTGGAATGCTGTGCAAGGCTCTAGAAGGCTGATGATTTCTGATTTACTGCAACAGAGAGCAGCAAAGGGGCATGACAAAGTATTTCACATATGTATGCATGACTACTCTTCGGGGAGTGTAGTCCGCGATCCTCGTGCCACCAATCACGCATATCGATACATGATGGCCGAGGATTCGAATTGCAGGACTCAATATGAAATGAATGCACATGAAAACACAACAAGACCTTAACTTCATCATGGGTAGCCGGAGTGTCGGCGACAAGGAATTGAGACACGTTCCGTCACTCGGAGTACAAAACGTCCCTCATTTCCCGTGCTTGGGCTAACTCCTATCCCAAACACAATGCAAATGAGATGGCATACACAATGCGACTAACATACAACCTAGCATACGCAATGCTATGAGATGGCATACACAATGCTCGATGTAACACGGCATACACAATGCACTAACACACAACCTAGTATATGCAATGCTATGAATTGAAAAGGCATACACAATGCACGATGGACTTACACCAACATGAATGGACCTCAGCCACACTCACATCAGTGGCCATTAGATGGAAAAGAGACAATCGAAATGCGTGTACACGTGCACGCATACCGAGGACCGAACCTAAGGCATAAAATGCCACTCTACCAAAGCATGGCAAGGGATGAAAGATGGCCTATGAACATGTAATTTCCAGCACTAAAACATGATGCTAAATGATCCCAAAACATGGAAATATGGCACCTGATGCATGGAATAAGCCTCGAAACTCAAAACTAGGCATATGTATTGAACCACAAGTATACAAAACAAGCATTATTTGATCATGAAGTCATAAGACAGAGCCAAGGCAGTCCCAAAACATGCACATTTCTAATTTAGAGCATGGCCAAAAGATGCTAACATGATGGACTAAAATAGCATGCAACATTGGCTAGCAAGCATGGTTTACATGGCATGTATATGAAGCAAATGAGAACTCATCAAACCAGCCAAAAACAGTGAATAAAACATACCAAAATATGCCTAAATAATCACTGAAATGCAGCCAATGCATGCAAAAATGAGGGGCTTCTTTGGAAGGCCATTCAAGGGGCTGTTAAGCACATATAAGATAGACACTTAGCATGATCAAACCAACTCTGGAAATGAGTTATGACAGTCCTAAAACACACAAAATTGGCCTTAAAATCAGTCAAGGAAGCATACGATGAAAGGCCCCCTCAAAAGGCCTTGAATGGAATTGTTCTACACATGCACTATAGGCATAAAATATGATCAAAAGGGCCCCGGACAGACCTAAGGCAGACCTTAAAACCGTCAGAATGAGGCCTGAAACATGACTTCAATGCATGAAAAATAGGGTCCCTTTGGAAGGCCAACAATGCTAGTAAAGAGAATGAGGGGTGAGAGGGTCACCCCTCTATGATTTTGGAGCTCAAAGACACATCAAGGCCACTGAAAATCTTCTGGATTTCAGTGGCTAAAAGGCCAAATCAAGGCCAATGCAAGTGCTCACATGCATAGCCTTAATCATGAAGAGATGAAGCATGCATAGGGGAAAGATGACCCCAAACAGAAATGGGACCTTAACAAAACTTTAAGAGGATGTCAAAAAAAGACTTTTTCCAGTTTATAGAAAATCTTGAAAATGCTCACAAGTAAGGCTAAAATAGGATGCAAAAATAGCCCTAAAAGAGAGAATGAACAAACAAGGAAGTAAATGACTTCAAACAGTAAAGTTCCCTTAAACAAAGTTGAATAGGGGCTCAAAATAAGTCACTTTACAGTTTATAGAAAATCTCGAAAGTGCTCACAAGTAGGGCTAAGATATGATGCAAAATAAGCCTACAAAGAGGGGTAAAGCATGCAAGGGTGTTGGAGGCCTCAAACAGAAAAGTGTCCTTATACAATCTTCAAGAGGAGGTCAAAATATGACACTTTTCAGTTTATGAAAAAGTCCAGAAATGCTTTCAAATGGAGCTAAAACATGGAGCAAAACAATGACCAAAAGAGGGAACTAGTGTCTTACCCTTGAAGATCAAGAAGAAAGCAGCAAAAGGGGTTCAAATTCTAAGCTAAAACCAGATTTTGTAGCTCAAAATGATCCTCAAAGAACCTCATCCCAATGGTAGTTGAGTTTGATCAAGGGTGCCTAGGCAAAGGAGAGGTATATCTCTTACTATGCACACAAAGGCAAGAGAAGGAGAGAGAGGCTGAGATTTTAGATCTGGAAGTTGTAGAGAGAGAGAGACTTTTTTTTAGAGTGAGAAGCTCCCAAGCTTCTCCAAGAAGTTCCCCTTCAAAATGAGAGAAATATCTCATATATATAAAAAATGAGAGTTGGCTCGAAAATATCTGGTTATAGGACAGCGGAAGGGAAAATATCTATCAATTCTGAGCTTTCTGGGCATAAGTGGTCGGCCGGCCACCTTCCCTGGTCGGCCTGCTACTTTTCCTGGTCGGCTGACCACTTTTTCAGGAGAGGGTGGTCGGCCAGCCACCTTTTCTGGTCGGCCTGCTAACTTCATCCAGACTGGGGTCGTGTCTTACGATCCCAGTATATATATCACTCATTCCCACCTGCCTAAGCCGGAGGTGCTCTTTCCTGACTGCACTGACTCTTTGTGCATGTTGGACATCCCCAGAACCCCACCCGAGCCAATGGTTGTGACTGGCAAAGATAGAATAGAGGAGATTTCAGAGGATGATGGAATTGTTCAATCAGGGTTTGAGCAGTCTAGGAGTGTCGCTGGGGAAGCTTACGATCCGAGTGATTACATTCTGCCAGCAGGCCAGTTTAGGCCTAATATTGAATTGCCAGAGAGGGCAGAGCTGTGTGTGATCCAAGGAGATGGATTCGAGCAGGGGATAGATGGTTTGACGGTTGTAAAAGAGGACTTGGCCAACCTCCAATTTTTCAACGACCAAGATCCAGGAGACGCGGCAGTCAACTGGTTTGATTATGAAGAATCGACAAAAGCTACTGGGTGGCTTGATGACTTGCCAGACGTTGTTGACGAAGCTCAGTTAGAACAGAGCCCGGCAGGGGCAAGTATATCAGTGGTGGCCGGAAGGGCCGAAAATCAGAATGAATCGCCAGAAAGCACCGGTGCTAAGAATTCCGCTTGAGACTTGGGCATTATGAATGCGGGAATTGTTGAACAACCAGCTGTATTGACGCAGCTAGAACAAGAAAAGTTAGAGGATGCCGAGAGAATTAGGAAAGCTAAGGGTCCTGAGGGGACTGAGAGTGCTGTGTGCATGAAGATAGAGAATGCTGTGAGCATGTGGACGGAGAGTACTGCGGGCACAATTGAACCGAAGCCAGACATGTGTCTGTTGGCCGCCGACGGAATGTGATGGGAGGACGATGATTTATGTCTTGCCCACACGGATGAGGATTGGGGGAGTAATCAGCCAGATGATACCTGGTATATCGGTGAGGTCGATCATATGACGAGAAGCGGGCGGTATTTCAAGCCCCCACACCTAGACCAACCAGAGGCATCTGGGAAGGATAAGGAAGTTGAGAGACAGAAAGAGAAGCAAGTCGAAGAAGAGGCTGTACTGAAGCAGTTAAAGAAGACACAAGCAGACATCTCCATCTGGGGACTGCTTATGGCATCGCGAGTACATCGACAAGCTGTCTTATCGGCCATGGACAAGGCCAAGCTCTCTATAGACACCACGCCCGAACAGCTGGTGGGCTTAGTTTTTCCGGGAAGAGCTACCCCGATGTTGACCTTTTTTGACAAAGAGCTGCCACCTGAGGGTGCGTACCATAGCAAGCCACTCTACATCTCCGTGGAGTGTAGAAATAAATGGATACCCGTGGTGCTTGTCGACACAAGGTTCGCCATCAATGTATGTCCAGCGAGGACTGCCTATGCAATTGGCTTGAAGACCGTGGACTTTGTGCCAACAGCCCAGGTGATTCGGGCATACGACAACACAAGCAGAGAAGTCATGGGGACAGCGAAAATTCAAACCAAGGTTGGGCCGGGGCAGCATGAAATTGACTTTCACATCGTAGAGGTTCCCGCCACTTTCAATCTGCTCTTGGGGCAGCCGTGGCTGCATCAAGTGAAGGCAGTTTCTTCTACCTTGCATCAAATGGTGAAATACCCCCATGGAAAGGGAGTAGCCATTGTTTTTGGGAATTCATCGATCCATCCACCGCCGGAAGTATCTACGCCAGTTTTGGAAATTGAGCACGGTATGGAGGATTTGTTCTTATTCGGTTTTATCTTAACTGAGGCTCGGGTCGTGCAGAACATCTTAGCTGTTAATGAGGGGGTGTTTGTCAGTGCTCAATCGGTATACCTCATGACCAAGCTTCAACATATCCCCGGGATGGGATTGGGAAAGAGCGGCCGGAAGGGCGTCGCAACATCGGCCGAGGTGCCACATAACCCACATACCTTTGGTTTGGGTTATCTGCCCACCAAAGAGGATTGGATAAGGAAGGGTAAGGAGATGGCTGGGAGAGCCAGAGCGAACAAGGCGGGGAAGCCTTTTGACTTAATGCACCGGCCCATTCAGGGTACCCTAAACGGACGCTTCGTCTGGGAGGGGGAGGACTTTCCATTTTGTGGCTTCCCAGAGCCGTGGCTGAACGCAGAGAGGAAGCGCATGCCGGGGTTTGAGATCTTCTTTGACCTGTAGTTACCCGGGGATGACGCTGCCGAAGAGCAGACAGACCCATTAGCTAAGGTTGACCAGAGCAAGAAAGTGGAGTCTAAGGACGTCGAAAGTGAAATGGGGGTAGCACTGGTGTGTCTACTTTCAGATCCTTCGATCGGACAGAAGTGCTTAGGGGATAACTTCTCAGTATGCATGATCAGGAATGGAACGGCTGCGGGCCTACCAGCAAACATTTTGGATGCACCTATCGCACCCTCTCTCATTTGGAAGTATGAAGAGGGATTTTTGTCAAGCAGCACCGGGTCAGGTAGTGAGCCGGAATCTGATTCCACCGAGTCTTGTGAGTCGAAATCAGGTTCCAGCTCGATTGAGTCTGAGTTCAGTATTCCTGGGGATGATAACCTGGATACCACAGTCTTGTCCAGGTCGTCTTTTTCTTTCTCTTTTGAGTCTGTTGTAACCGAAGAATCGGACGATTTGGATGTGCTTAATGAGAATCAAGTAGTTGTGGTTTCTGAGTACTTTTCCGTGCCCTTGATTTATTGCATTAATTCAGACTTTCAAAATTTTGATGAAAACGACGAGGAAGAAATTCCTCCGATTTTGCAACGCTTAATTGAACAAGAACATGAGAGATTTATTAAACCCTTAATGGATGAAATCACTATCGTGAATGTCGGTACTGAGGAGGACCCGCGGCTGGTCTAGATCGGGTCCACGTTGTCTTCGGAGGAACGCGAGCACTTAGTCGCTTTATTAAAAGATTTCAAAGATGTTTTCGTGTGGTCCTACGAAGACATGCCTGGAATCGATCCTGAGATTGTACAGCACCGGATCTCTCTTGACCCCGAGGCCCGACCCGTTAAGCAAAAACTCGAAGGATCTGTCCGGACTGGGCTCTCAAGATTAAGGAAGAGGTCACCAAGCAGATTGACGCAGGTTTTCTGCTAGTATCCGAATACCCAACTTGGTTGGCTAACATCGTTCCAGTGCCGAAGAAGGATGGTAGGATCCGAGTATGTGTGGACTTTAGGGATTTGAACAGAGCTAGTTCGAAGGACGACTTTCCCTTACCGCACATCGATGAGTTAGTGGACTTCATAGCGGGGTATGCATTGCTTTCATTTATGGATGGCTTCTCAAGCTACAACCAGATAGTGATGGCACCTGAAAATCGAGAAAAGACTGCCTTTACCACCCCATGGGGGACATACTGTTACAGAGTAATGCTGTTTGGGTTGAAGAATGCTGGAGCTACATATCAACGGGTCGCAACCACAATATTGCACGACATGATCCACAAAGAGGTTGAGGTGTACGTGGACGACATGATTGTCAAGTCCAAAGAAAGAGAGGGCCAATACACCGCCTTGCAAAAATTCTTTCAAAGGATCAGAGAATTCCGGTTGCGGTTGAATCCTCAGAAGTGTACGTTTGGTGTTACAGCAGGAAAAATGCTAGGGTTCCTCATTACACAGAGAGGTATCGAAGTCGACCCTTCCAAAATCAAGGCTATCATAGAAATACCACCACCAAGGACTAAAAAGGAGGTGCGAGGCTTTCTGGGTAAAGTGCAATTCATAAGACGGTTTATCTCAAAATTAACCTTGACTTGTGAACCACTTTTTGGTCTCCTGAAGAAAGGAAAGAAATTCCAGTGGAACGGCCGATGCCAAGCTGCTTTTGAAAAGATCAAGGAATATTTACAGAACCCACCTATGTTGTCACCACCAGAACCAGGAAGACCGTTGATAGTGTACCTTTCGGTAACTGAGACCACAATAGGCTGCATGCTCACGCAGGAATCAGAGGATAAAGTGGAAAGGGCTATCTATTATCTGAGCAAGAAGATGTTAGAGTATGAAACTCGCTACACACCATTGGAGAAGGCTTGCTTGGCCTTGGTATGAGCTACTAGGAAGCTGCGACACTACCTGTTAGCTCACTCTGTAATGTTGGTTTCAAGATTAGATCCCATCAAATATCTCTTCGAGAAACCGGCACTTACGGGTAGGTTGGCTCATTGGTTGTTGTTGCTTTCTGAATTCGATCTGAAATATGTGACGCGCAAGTTAGTCAAGGGAAGAGCGATAGTAGAGTTCTTAGCCGATCATCCAGTGGAAGGGGGTGAAGCAGTTGAGTACTTATTCCCAGATGAGGCCGTTTTGCATATCGACGACGAGTTTTGGACGATGTACTTTGACGGAGCGTCAAACCAATATGGGTATGGGATAGGAGTGTTGCTGATAGCACCCGACAATTCCCGTATCCCTCTAGCCTTCAAGCTCCGATTCAAAGTCTCGAACAACGAAGCAGAGTATGAGGCATGCATTGCCGGTCTAGAAGTAGCCCTGGAACTAGGGGCAAAACGGTTGGATGTCATCGAGGACTCGAACCTTGTTGTATCTCAAGTGAAAGGAGATTGGAAAGTCAAAGAAGAAAAGATGATGATGTATCATCAGGCCCTAGATTTGTTAATTCCTCGGTTTGAGAAGCTAAACTTTGCCAATCTAGTAAGAGAGAACAACAGGTTCGCAGATTCACTAGCAACTCTATCTTCCATGATAGACATCCCGTTTGGAGTCCGGATGCGTCCAGTCATCATTGATCAAAAATTTGCGCCAGTTTATGAGTCAATTGCTACTATAGACGAGGTTCAAGATGAGAACCCTTGGTGTTACGGCATTTGGAACTTCTTGGAGAAAGAGGCGTATCCACCAGTGGAAAATGCCAAGGATAAAAGGGCAATCAGAAGAATGGCTATTCAGTTCATCATCTGCGGAGGTAAATTATATAAGAGAGGTCATCTGGGAATGCATAAGTTATGCGTTGAAGCTGAAGAATCAAAACACCTGATGGAGGCCATCCATGGAGTGGAATGCGGTGCGCATATGAACGGGGTAATGCTGGCACGGAAGATCCTCAGTCAGGGTTACTACTGGTCCACCATGGAGGAGGATTGTATCAGCTTTGTTCGGTGATGCCACAAATGTCAGATCTATGCAAACCGCATGAACATCCCGCCGTCGAAGCTGTACAATATGACTTCGCCATTGCCATTTTCAGTTTGGGGAATCGATGTGATCGGGGCTGTCACTCCGAAGGGGTCCAATGGGCATGAGTTCATTCTGGTCGTGATAGATTATTTCACGAAGTGGGTTGAGGCCCAATCCTATGCGGTGTTGAAGGCGTCACATGTTGCAAAATTCATTAGAAACAACATCATCTGTCGTTATGGGGTCCCAAACGAGGTCATTTCAGACAATGGTTCCCACTTCAAGAAGGAAGTGATTGACTTGTTGGAGAAATACAACGTGGCTTTTCATAAGTCGTCTACATATCGGCCACAAACCAATGGAGCGGTCGAGGCCGCCAACAAGAATATCAAACACATATTGCAGAAGATGGTGGAAACCTACCGGGATTGGCCAGACAAGCTGCCGTTTGCTCTGTGGGGGTACTGGACTTCAATCAGAACTTCTACTGGGGCGACTCCGTATTCATTAGTTTATGGGATGGAGGCCGTTCTACCTATTGAAATTGAGGTGTCGTCTTTACGAGTGCTGGTTGAGTGTTAGATAGCCGAAGCAGACTGGCAACAGAAGAGATTTGAAGAACTCATGCTTTTTGACGAACGCAGACTGAAAGCACTGTACCCTGTTCAAGGCTATCAGCACAGAATTGCCAGGGCTTTTAACAAGAAAGTTAAGTCCAGAAATCTGAAAGAATGAGATTTGGTGCTCAAGGACAACCGAGCTCCCATCCACAACCCAAGGGGCAAGTTCAGACCCAATTGGACTGGTCCCTACATCATCAAAGCTATCTGGTCAGGTGGAGCTGTGGTTCTAATGGACCTAGATGGCTTGGAGTTCTCGCAACCGATCAACATGGACAAGTTGAAGAAATACTACTCTGAGAGGCTCGCTAGGCCGAAAACCCGAAAGGGCGACCTAGGCAAAAGTTAGAGCATTGAAAAATTGGAAAATATAAAAACTGAGCTCGCAAGGTTGAAAACCCGCAAAGGGCGGCCTTGGCAAAAGTTAGAGCGTAAAAGGAGAGTGAAAATACTCGAGTGAACCTAAGCCTGAACTACGTAAGGCTTGATTCCCATCTTTGGGATACGTAGGCATCTTCATCCTGAAGTTCAGCCATAAACTTTTTCCCGATCAACTTTGTCCATTTGATCATCTCGGTCATCTTTGTCTATTCAGCATTCAAGAGTTCGTTTGTGATCTCCAGCGCAGTGCTCTTCAGACTAGGGACAACTTTCCGTTACTGTACAGTGCCACGGTACTCTTCAGACTAGGGGCAACTTTCCAGTTGCAGGGATCTGGGGTTGTGCATCTCAGTGACAGATTTCAGGCGTGTCCAGTTCTGATCCATATCGAAAATGGTTTTGAAAAGTTTTAATAAAAGTTGACTTTGTTCAAAATTAATCTTTTTACAACTTAGACCATTTTTGGACCAAAGCGGAAAATTTTCAGTACCCACAACCTTCAATTTCATTGATTTCAATACAGAGTTCTCCTGCTCTTGCATACAAATTGAAGTTGCTTTTTATTACAATCATAAAGAAAACTTGAAAGTACTAATAAAGCAATAAATCTGGGGCATAGCTAAGTCAGGTGTTCCTGCGCCCCCTCCCAGAGCTGGTCGAAGCCTCTGATGCCAAAGTAGGCCCTTCCTGCGCCTCTTCATTGAGCAAATCCAAGCACTCATCAGACAAGGTGCAACTAAAAGTGGGAGCAGGGGCCAGGAGCTCTCTAGTCCTCCATGCTGTGGCATACCGGGCAAGCTGTGCGCCTCGAACTGGGAATGCAGCAGGATACTCTATCCCCTCTGGCGGGCAAGTCTGATCAAGACCGAATTGGCACTGGAACTGGAACGGAAAGTAGAACACACAGTGAGTTAGACCAATCAACTGGATCTCGATCTGCTGGGACATGCTATAGCTCATTGCCGGAAGATTGAGCCAAGGACAGCGCCAAGCAATGCGATCCGCAGACAAATTGCACAGCCAGTCAAACCACCATCCCTCATCAAGGGCATCGACTAGCCGTTGTCGGAAGAAGTAGCCGCGAGCTGAGTAGGCTGGGCAAGAGTCCACAACCTGTAGTTTATCCATCAACCACACCTGGGGAAGGATGAAAAATGACAGAATAAAAAATAGAGAGATGTACGATGAGAGAAAAGTGAGAAAATGGTTTTGTGAGAAAAACCGAGCCTGAGGGCCGAGTGATGTGAGTAATATATATGTGAGAAAGGGTGGGAAACATTACCTGCAGCAGTAGTGGACTTCCCGCGAATCTGGTCGTCTCTCGGCGATAGAAAGCATCGAAGCCCATTAGCGTCTCGGCCAATGCCATGACAATGCAGCTCTTTCCTTCCTCAAGCCTTGAGCAACTTCAATCAGACGAATGCTAGAGCTGCTAAAGTCCGGGGCAAGCAAAAAGTGAGATAGCATGCACAAGCAAAGGGCATGTTGCCGAAAACCTTGCCAATGATGGTCGCCGCGGTTACCGGCATCAGAAAAGTGATGAATAAAGGCAAGGATATCCAGTTCCCCGTTGCAGATCAGAGACCGAGCATCGTGCATGGTGAGCCCACACATCTGTCCTAAAGCATGGGCGTGACCGAAGCGAAGCTGGGACAAAATCTCTTCACGGCGTTCAGATTCCATCAAAACTTGAAAATCTTCGAAGGTTGGACACATCTCTTGCCCGCCGAAGCTAAAGACGGGTGTTACCGGATTCCAAAACCTCGCCGCGGCATGGACGAACGGAATGTGCAGTGAAGTACGGCTCAGCGTGAATAGTGCATTCAAGCCGAAGCCCCGGAAGTTCAACTTTTCCGAGCCATCTAGAGAAGCAATCCAAGCTGTGAGATTTTGGGTGAGAAATGCTTCCATTTTGGTGCAAAACTAAGATGAAATGAAAGAACCACGAGGCTGGAGTTTTTAAAGAGGATAAGGCACTGTTCGGAGGACACGTGTCGAAAATTTGGTGGTTACCAAGCTAGGTGGCCGGCCGGCCACCTTTTCTGGCAAGCCGACCACCCCTCTTCCCTCCAATGTAAAAAGCTGGTCGGCTAGCTCCCTTAGGTGGTCGGCCATCAAGAGGAGGGTGGCTTTAGTCTTGTTCTAGCCTCTAGAAGAAAGTTCCAAGCATTTCCATGCATTAGGGGCGTTAAAGGTGTGAGTTTTCCTCTGTTTCGGATGCGTTCTGTCGCCCAGATCGTCCGAAATGCATTTGTTTATCGAGTTGTTGTTAAATCTTGCTTATTGAGTTGTTGTTTTTGCTTATCGAGTTGTTGTTTTGCTTACCGAGTGGTTAAGCTTACCAAGTTGTTAAGCTTTGTCGAGTTGACGAGTTTTGTGTATTGAGTTGTTACTCTTTGTTTATCAACATTATTGTGTCTTGCTTATCGAGTTATAAGTTTAATCAACATTGTTGTGTCTTGCTTATCGAGTTGTAAGCTTGCTAAGGTTCTATCCTTTCTTAGTAAGTTAAGTTGCTTTGTTTGTTGCGTCGGTTCACTACCTGACTTGGCAATTTTCAATGCATGATTTCCATTCAATCTCATTTTTGTGCAAAATAATGCGATGCGATGCAAGAACATAAAATACAACACTTTTTTGAACAAAAGTTGTTTCATTCCATCATGTTTCCTTTGTTACAACATTTTACAACAAGGATACGGGTTTTACAGAAAATAAAACTGCCTAATAATGTGCAATGTGCTACAACTACTAGTAAAAAAAGGCAAATAAAGCAGGAACATCTGTGCTCTCAAGCATAAGAAAAAGAGGCCCTCTTCGTCCTCTTCTGCGGAACAGCCTCTGTGCCATCTCCATCAGCACCACTATCAGAATCGGAGCCATTGTCCTCGGAATCCTCCTCGGCATCACCTCCGCCCTTAGAGCCAGACTCAGAGTCATCCTCTCTGCCAGCAGATGTCTCTGACTGACGATGCGCGGACTCCTCCTCTTCACTGGACTCCTCCTCAATGATATGTGCTTGGTGCCCGCCTCGTCTGCGAGACGACTCCCCTCTCCCGGCTCCTCGAGAAGGCCTAGCTCCTTGGGAAGGCCCAGATGGCCCGGCCTGTGGTCCGGCATAAATCGGAGGCATCTGAAAAAAAAGAGTGCAATTTGAATGCATCAGCCAAAATATGTATATTAGATGCACAGATAAAAAGCTACATGGAGTGGATGTATGCAAATATAGGGCATGGATATGGTGTGTGTCAGATGTGCTCTCCGCATACAGTCGGTCAATCAATGCAGTGAAATGTTCAAATTCAACATGTTATCAGAAATATGATAAATGCAAGAAAACTAAACAGTACCGAGACGCCCATGATGGAAAGCTACGCCTCTCTCCGCAAGACCATGCCTTCGAGCGAGGCCACTAACCCGAGTAACCCCTCAGCATACTCCGTGGTAGGCTGCAGATGCAAGTGCAAATTATCAGTGAATGAATGAATGTCCAAGTATCTGAGTGATAAAGCAAAGCTGTAAAACATACTAGTGGAGAGTCAGGGTCTCTGGTGTATCGATGATCTGGCATAGGAGGCTCTAACGGAATTGGGTAGGAAGCCCCGTATCTCCATCCCGTCAACTCAGTCGGGATATCTGGCCATCCGGCATGATAATAAGTTGGGGGAATCGAGGGGACCAGTCCAGGCCCACCTCTGGATGTGCCAGCCCTACTGGCCGAAGGAATGTCTTTGGCTCGGGTGCGACTCGAAGACGGCATGCCAGTAGACCTCCTCGAGGGAGTATGGACACCTGCCAATGGAGGCATCAAGTAGGTGTGACGGTAGGTCGCGTACTCCCCGTCCTCCAAATGCAGCAGTGCATCAGTGCCCAACCTGGCATCAATGACACCCTGGGGAGTAAGCCTATCAGCGAGCCGCATATCGTCCGGGGGTGCTGAAGGGACACTTGGCTCAGGGAAGCCCATATTCTGACGAAGGAAGCGTTCCCCCAAGAACCAGGCCCTGCCAACTGGCCCCTCGAATAAGATCCTATACCGGGAGGCAGCCCATCCTCCGGCAAACTGGAATCGAAGATCTCCACCTAGAGGCGCCCAGGGCTGCCATGAGATCTGCGGATGACCAATACATGAGCCGATTAGAAATCGCAAATGTGCAAAATAAATCACAGATCTACACATGAAGAATTGAGAGTTCTGACATACCTCGGTCGCCCGCACCATGTCAAAATACTGCTGCAGGTAGGGGAGAGTCTCCCGGGGCCGCGACCGATACTGGTCCTCGAAGACGAGCGAATAAGGGGTCATGAGAGGGGCCTCCAACTCGAGCTCTGGGGCTAGCGTCGGAAAGTACGCAAAGACCCATAACTATGGAAAAACAGGGCAAAAGCCATCAGAATACAGAATCTGAATACAGAATGCTGAATACAGAATGCTGAGTACAGAATGTAAGTACAGAATGTAAAGTGTGCTGTGTGTGCATTGTACAGATAATGAAAAACAGAAATGTGAATCAAGAGGGCAGAAGGTACCTCCCAGGCTCTCCAATAGCCGCCGACTATGTTCCCCCATCCGCGGGAGGTCGCACTCATATAGCAATAGAGGGTAGCCAAGCTGGCGCCACCCCAGTCATACTGACCAACCTGCGTAAGGTCCACCCGGGCACTCAGCAAATATAGCCCAACAGTGTTCCCCCTGTCGGCGAACAGAGGTGTCACGAAGAGGAACATCAAAAACCCGCGGGTGTACTGTACAATCTCCTCAGGAGTCACAGGCTCAGTCCCCCTGAACTGTGTACAAAACCAGGTATATCGGACTCAGCCCAAAGATCGGTCGACCGGTGGGCGAGCTCCCAACAGATGAATCCAGGCAGCCTCCCACTCGACCATGTCCTCCTCGTAAGGGATCGCCCAGCCTCCCACGTCAAGGCCCGTCAATACGGCGAAGTCAAATGGGGTCATGGTTATGTCCCCGGGGGCTGAGAAATGGAGGGAGTTGGTGGTGTCCCACTATCTCTCCACCAAGGCGCCCATCAATGTCCGGCTAGCTGGATAGCGAGATATCCCTATACGAAAGGTCCCGAATCCTGCCAGATCAACCCAATCGCGGACAGCCTCTGGGAGCTCCGCGTACCAATCTCTTACAGCAATAGAACCGTATCCCCGTGTAACACGGGAGGATGTCTGCATTCATAATGAACATATGTATTCAGTTTCAGAATGAAATGAATAAGCTATGTGCAAATGAAAGATATGAGCTGTGTGCAAATTAAATCAAATTCAATCAAATTTGGGCTGTGTGTTCAGATTTCAGAAATTTAAAGTTTGGGCTGCGTGTTCAACCTTCAATTAAAGGTGGGCTGAGTATTCAAAATCAAATTTGGGTTGTGTGTTCAGATTTCAGAAATTTAAAGTTTGGACTGCGTGTTCAACTTTCAATCAAATGTGGGCTGCGTGTTCACAATCAAATTTGGGCTGCGTGTTCAGATTTCAGAAATTTAAAGTTTGGGTTGCGTGTTCACAATCAAATTTGGGTTGTGTGTTCAGATTTCAAAAATTTAAAATTTGGGCTGCGCATTCAACTTTCAATCAAATGTGGGCTGCGTGGTCAACTTTCAATCAAATGTGGGTTGCGTGTTCACAATCAAATTTGGGCTGTGTGTTCAGATTTCAGATATTTAAAGTTTAGGCTGCGTGTTCAACTTTCAATCAAATGTGGGCTGCGTGTTCACAATCAAATTTGGGATGCGTGTTCAGATTTCAGAAATTTAAAGTTTGGGCTACGCGTTCAACCTTCAATTAAATGTGGGCTGCGTGTTCACAATCAAATTTGGGCTGTGTGTTCAGATTTCAGAAATTTAAAGTTTGGGCTGCGTGTTCAACTTTCAACGAATGTGGGCTGCGTGTTCAGATTTCATAAATTTAAAGTTTGGGCTACGTGTTAAACCTTCAATTAAATGTGGGCTGCGTGTTCACAATCATATTTGGGCTGTGTGTTCAGATTTCAGAAATTTAAAGTTTGGGCTGCGTGTTCAACTTTCAACGAATGTGGGCTGTGCGTTCACAATGAAATTTGGGCTGCGTGTTCAGATTTCAGAAATTTAAAGTTTGGGCTGCGTATTCAACTTTTAATCAAATGTGGGCTGCGTGTTCACAATCAAATTTGGGCTGCGTGTTCAAATTTCAGAAATTTAAAGCTTGGGCTGCGTGTTCAACTTTCAATCAAATTTGGGCTGTGTGTTCAGATTTCAGAAATTTAAAGTTTGGGCTGCGTGTTCAACTTTCAATCAAATGTGGGCTGCGTGTTCACAATCAAATTTGGGCTGTGTGTTCAGATTTCAGAAATTTAAAGTTTGGGCTGCGTGTTTAACTTTCAACGAATGTGGGCTGTGTGTTCACAATTAAATTTCGACTGTGTGTTCAGATTTCAGAGATTCAAGTGATTGAGCTATGCGTTCAAGACAGAGTATTGTGTTATAGACTAAGCATGCAAAACAAGTTGTGTAGTAGAATGAGCAGAAGTATGACATGCGAATGTGTTCAGAACGAGCAAATAAGCATACATATGATGAAATGTACAGAAAATGAAGAATTAAGGGAGGTAATGTAAAAAGGTGAAGTACGTACCTCTCGTGCCTGATGGGAGAGATGGGACTCCGGCTCCCGCAGTAGTAGGTCCACAAGAGCTCGAGGGTCGAAGTCGGTAAAGTGATAAAAAATCGCCCGAGGGAGGACATGAGTCGGAGGATCGTACCTCTCGGGGATGAATGGCCGAACCCTCGGATGCAAAGACATGATGTCAGGCTCGCCTCCGGCACCTAGAGAACCTCCGCCGTGGGGAAATTGACCTATCATTTCAAGAAATCTGCAAAAATGAGCAAAAATGAGCGAAATGAGCCAAAATTGGAAAAAGTCAACAAAAGTCAACTCTCGGGAAATGAAAAAGTCAACAAAAGTCAACTCCCAAGAAAATCTTCCAAATATTGAGACAAACTTACCTCAAGTGGTGAAAATGAGAAAAGAAGCTCCGAAATCAAATTTTAATCGGTTCAAAGTGAAGAAAACTGAAAGTTTTCGCGAAACAACTTGGCGTGGGGCGTTGGAAAACGCGTATAGAGCACAGATCTGAGAGAGAAAATGATCTAGGAAGGAGGAGAAGGCAGTTTCGGAGCTGAAGTTATGAGCAAAAGGTGTTTGGCTTTGTATATTTAAAGAAATGAGAGCAAAAAGACCAAACTGCCCCGGATTTGGGCTAAGTGGTCGGCCGACCACCTTTTCTGGTAGGCCGACCACCCCCTGCACTCAAACCTGGTCGGTGGCCTCCCCCTGGGACCAAACCTGGTCGGTGGTGTTTCCAAAGTGGTGTCCAAGGTCTCTGCAAAATTTGGTGATGATTGGAGTCCCCGGGACCCGAGAAAGTACAAGAAAAGTGCACTTTTTATCGCGAAATCCCTCCGCGGGAACTCCAACTCCAACTTCCGATGCGTGTTTCATCGTCACTCGTCAAGAGCAAAATGTATCCTTTTTGAGCACGTTGTGACCCTTCCAAGAGGTAAACCGGAGGTCGCGATTGAATTGCACTCGTCGAAACTTGCATTTCTTTGCTCGTTGTTTCGCGTCAAACACACATTCGAATTTGCACTTATCCTGCATTGTTATGCACGTCATTTGCATTCTCATGCATACCACTTGCATTGTTGTGCACGTTTCAAGGGTATTGTCATACCCTCACGTTTAGCTTGCATTGACATGCGCGTGTGTAGACACCCCATTTTTGACCGTCCTTGAGACTTGGACGTCACCGCTTGGAACACTCGGTGATTATTCATGTATGTGTTCGTTTAGAGTTCCCGGAGGTTTCGGCTCTCGCGCCCTGCCTCAGGATCTCCGAACTTGACCGTTTAGTGTCTGGTTTCACACCGAACATTTGTGTTTTGCCTTGGAAGGGCAAGGAAGGCCTTATAAGGCATCCCCGCGCACCACCGGCAGTGGCTAGAGGCCACCGGCTGGTCTTTCGCTTCCATCGGCACATTTTGTTGCCGGTCGGCACATTTTGTTGCCGGTCGGCACTTTTTTTTGTCGAAACAACTTTTTTGGGCAGCCGACCACTGTTCATCCACTTTATGGAGATATTTTATGCCAGCTGTGATAGCTGGCACCAACTCTGCCTCCCTCCATACACGTGTATGGAGGGATCTCCCTCTAGGCAAGCTTGTTGTATAAGCTTTGCAAGAGGGAGTCTTATAAGAGGGAGGGTCTTCCTCTTTATTCTAGGTTAGAATTTTGGAACCAAAAACCAGAGTTTTGAGGTATAGATACACTCTATCTCTATATCTCCCTCTCCCCTCTCCTTTGTGTGTGTTTCCTTGGCCTAAAGGTGGTTTTTACCTTACTTTTGCACCATTACACACACTATTACACCTTACTCCGAGATTGAGGAACCTGGGGGGTTGATTCTTGAGTTTTTGGACTGGTTTTGATCAAAAGCAGAGGGCTAGACCATTTGTTCTTCAAGGGTTCTTCAAGGGTGAGCATCTTGCTTTATATTCCCCAAACTTGCAATAGTTTTTTACCTATCTTGCTTGCTGTTTTAGCTTCTGTGTATAACATGAAAAAGGCCTATATTTTCATGCTTTAGAACTTTCATTAAGGTTGTTTGGTGTTTTGAGTGCAAACTCACTCTATTAGGCCTTGTTTGGCCACTTTTGTTGCCTCTTTGGTTAAGCTTTGGTCATCTTTGTATTTTGATCTCTTCACCACTGAAAATCAGTGTATTTTTAGTGTTGAAGAAGTCAGTTTGAAGTCTTGCATAGGGGAGGGACACCCCTCTCCCTTTATTGTTTTGTTTCCTTGAGTTGTGGCCCAAAAGGGTGGCATGCATGCTTGCTTGGTTTTTGCTTCATTTCAGAACTTTTTGGGTGTTTTTAGGTCATGTGGGATCTCTGTTTTTGACCGGATTTGTGCCTCCTTGTATGCTTATAGCACTTGCTTTGTATTGCTCCATTTGGCCTAGAAATGTCCCTTGTGTTTAGACCATGATTCTTGTGTGTGTTGGCTTAGTTCCATGAAGCTTTTAGCATTGTTTTTCCATGCTTAAAGTCTGTTAGTTATCCATTTGGTCATGCTTGACATGTTTGTTATAGGTGCTATGTATTTTCGCTTGAAAGTTTTGAGTATGTTGACCTCTAGCATGCATGGTTGTGGTCACCCTCATGATTTAACATCATTTAGGACCATATTTTAGTCCAAGAATCATGTTTGTATGTGTGCATGCATGATCCCTTTTGTGTCTTGAGGGTGTGCCCCTTTATGCCTACATTTCAGCCTTGGTGCATATACTCCTTTGGAGTCATTTTAGTCGCCATATTAGGAGGCTTTGGAGCCCCATTTTGCATGTAAAAGGTCTGTCTTTACTTGTCTTAGTCATGCCATGAGTAGTCATGTTGGTGGGGGAAAAATGTCTTTTTTTATGCCTTAACCTTGGGACCATTAGTTTGCTTGTTAGCATGAGTATTGGTCCACCTTTTAGACATCTTTTGGCCGCTGTTTTGGGATGGTTTAAGGTCTGCCCCTTTATGGTTCTAGGCCCCATTGCATGCTTGTTTCATTTTTGTTGCATGGTTACTTCATTAAACCTTGTAGTATATTAATCCCATTGTCAAAATTGGTCCATATTTGCCATCACATTTTGCACCTTGTATGCTTGGCATTACACATTTGTCATGTTGGTTGCATAATGCTTGTTGTGCCTTGCATCTTGGTATCATGTTGCATCTTGAGCCATGCTTGCATAACATGCATTGCATTTACTTGGTTTGGGGTGTCAAACCAAGTGGGGGAATCAAGGAACATTCATACTTCAAGTGATGTAATGTGCCTCGATTCCCGGTCACCAGGGCCTTTGATTCCAACTTGATAAGGCTCCGGTTTTCATTTTATTTGTTGCATGCATCTTTATATCAAATGGCAAATTTGATTCTCTGAACCACCATGCACCATTGATGGTTCGAGGATCGAGGGACATGCTTCCTTGAGTTCACAGCATGATAGGAAGCATGACCATGCTCACATGTGCCTGAAAACCCCATGCCATGCACTGTCTGTTCTCTGTTTGCTGTCAAACTGTCTTCTGCAGGAAGTTTCTGCCGACCGGCAGAATTTGGTGCTGACCGGCAAACTTTGAAGTGCCGATGAGTCCAAGAACAGCCGGTGGAAATTGTAGAGTGCCGGTGGGAATTCTGTCTGGCCGGTGGTGCTCTGCAGAGTGTAAGGAACCTGCTCCTGGACTTCAGCAATTTTCAGAGAGACAAGGTAGTACAAACAGAGGCGGCAGGGGTACGGTACGGGTTTTTCGGGCGAGCCAAGTTCCGAGCATGCATCATCTGCGCACCCCGAGGCAGAGGCTGTGGCCACCCTCCTTTTTTTTTCTTTCGCATCCTTTCTTTTAATTAATTAGAAAATTCTGTAGTAATTTTATTTGTTTATTATTTGGGACTGTAATATTTATTTGGGCCCTCCGAGTGAGGGAAAATCTGTAATAAGTGTGTGTGGGTGGTGTGTATGTCTTCCAACCCCACTTCTTTCTTCCCTTTTATTTACCAGCTTACGTTGGTAGATTAGGGCATGTTTAAATTCAGCATACCTTATGCTATGCATGCGTGCATTCATGCATTTGTACTGCATGTATTGGGCTCGGTACATCACGCTAACTGCATTTGTACTTCAAGTTACAAACCGAATATGTGATAATTGATCGCATTACATATGCCATGCTTAGGTTAACCGAGCCTATCTAAATTGCATCTTGTATGTGTGGCATTAGGCAATTTAACATGAAATAGGACACGCACATTTTGCTAACTAGTTTACTTTTTTGGCACGGAGTACTAGGTAAGCTTTTATGCTTTAGCATATCGCATGCGTGTGAATGTTGCCATGATAGCATGATTACCATGAGGCTAGCTGCTTATGTGATATAACTGCTTGAATGCCTGTGGATGGAGGTTAAATTACCCAAATTGGAATAATGTATTAAAACTGTGAGTTTTAAGCCCCCTAGATAGTGGCAAAATCATCTTCTCTAAAAGCCCACTTAAGGGTGGCAAAATCTGCATTTTAGTCTACTTGCGAGTAGCAAACCATTTTCAAAACAAACATGAAATGTTTTGTTCCAATTTCGGCGATTTGGTCTATACTTGTTTGCTGCGCGCATAACATAGTAATTCTAGGCTAACAATTGGTTTAAGAACACATAAAGTTTTCAAAAACGGATATCACGGTTAGTAGAGGCCGGTCTTCGGACCGGGCGAAAGGGGGTGCTCATAGCTGACCTTCCCCGATCGTACCCAAGTTCCCGAGCCGAGGCAACTTTGGTGATGACGGACACGTGGCCTTCGGCACCGAGTCAGGGTTTCCTAAATTTCCCCATTTTAAAAATATTTAGGTGGCGACTCTATATCTGGCAAAGCAGTCCATGTTTGGCACTTCTTTTCAAAAAATCCGTTTCTCAAAACGATTTGCCAGATTTGGACTCTTTGGTTCAGATTAAGAACCACGACAACAAAATCGCGAGTCCGAACTGTAGCAGCGGGGTCCCCCCTCGCGGGCTTGTTACAGCGTGTTTCTCGCATTGCAATGCACTCTCCCATCGGCACCCTGTTTGTCTGCATTCGATGTAGCGTTGAACATGTGTTGCTTACTATGTTGTACTTGTTAAGTTTCTTCCTCTTTCAGGCACGATATTGTATGTACGGTTCATTTGAAGCTGGTGCAACCAGACGAATTTCGTAGGTATTATATCTTCTCCGTGTGAGACGTGGCGAGAATTGAATAATTCTCCGCATTCTTAAACTTCATGAAATGTAGTTGTTGCTTTGCATTCTTACTTAAAACGGTTACGTGTGCGCTTCATTACAGCTTGCTGTTTTGCATAATCATAAGTTATATCCGGCTTTGTGCATATCATTTTGCATTTTGTCCCTGCCTGTGGGCATGCCTGCGGGCACATCTTTGTTATCTTGTATGTTTGTCTAAGTCTTCGGCCTTGTCAAAAATGGGTCGTCTCCGGGCTTTGACATTCACTCCCGTCACGAATGACTTCTGAGTTCTGTCAAAGAGGGACAACTGTAAACACCCCATTTTTGACCGACCTTAAGACTCAGACGTCACCAGTTGAGCACTCGGTGATGTTGCATATTGTGCTCGTTCTGAGGTTTCAGAGTCTCGGCTGCGAGCCTTGCCTCCGGACTTCGGGGCTCTATTTGTATCTTGTCTCAGTTTGCGAACCGAATCCTGTTTTCTCCGTTTTATCTTCCCGAAGGAAGAGAGAGGTCTCGTAGACCATCTTTCAGTGGCCGTAGGCAACGTTTCGTGGTCGTAGGCCATTTTTCCCATTTGGAGCCCAGTTTTCGATTTTCGGAGCCGTCGGCCGTGTGCCTCGGTTCGGGACCGCTTAACTACCTCCGTTTGCTTCGATTTTTGGCACACATCTTATTTCCTCCCTTTAGGGGGACACTGTGGCCCGGGAAGCCGCCTTCGTGGTCATACGCCACTTCTGGTGCCTAACAGCCTGTTTTCAAGGCCCTCAACCGCGCGTTTTGGCCCCCGAACCTTTGTTTTGCATCCGTTTTGGTCCTTTTTTGGTAGAGACCCTATTTTCACTGTTAGGGAGGGGGTAGTAAGGTGGCCGGCCACCTTTTCCCCTAAAAAGCCAGTTTTCTCATTTTCTCTCTCCAAAAGTCGATTTTTCTGACAGAAAGATGGTTTTTCTCACTTTTGAGCCACATTTTCTGGCTTTTCATACCACCATTGTGTTGTGCTCATCTGGGAGGCCACCAATATGGGTAGGCCAGCCAGAAATTCATCTTGACCCTTTTGAACCTTGCTTAAAAGCTAGCTTTTCTCTCTCCTGGGTCACTTTTTCTGATTTTTCTCTACACAATTATATTCTATTCATCTGGGAGGCCACCTTTCTGGGTAGGCCGACCAGCAATTTTTGTTGACCCTTTTGACCCCTGCTCGGCCGACCAGGGGGGGTGGCCAGCCGGCCACTTGAACTGTCCGGCCTGCTTCTTGCTTTTTGCTTTTTTTGAGTGCAATCCAGCTGTGCCAGCTGGAGGCCATTTGGTGCATCCTCCATACACGTGTATGGAGGATACTTGGGGACCTTTTTGGATATTTTGGAGCCTCTCCTCTATAAAGGAGAGGCTTGGCTTCATATCAGCTAGTTGAACAAAATTGACTAAGGCATATAACCTTCCTCCTTCATTGTCACTATTCCAAGCTCCAAAACCCTAATTTTCTTGGTCAATTTGCACTACATCCCTTAGCACCACACCTCTATCATCCATTCCAACACCTTGGAAGTCATTTGCAGAGGTTGAAAGCTCACCAACTTGGTCCAAAAGCTGCTGGAGGTCGGCTCTTCAAGGGTAAGTGTCTATTTCCCTTAAACTTGTATTTTTTTGCTTCATTACTTAGCTTCACTTGAAAGTATTTTTGGGCTTTGTCATAAACTATAAAGTGTCATATTTTGAGCTCCTCTTCAACTTTGTTTAAGGGAACTTTTCTGTTTGAGGTCATCTACTTCCCCTTACCCTCTATCTCTCTTTTAGGGCTATTTTTGCATCATACTTTAGCCTTACTTGTGAACATTTTTGAGATTTGTTATAAACTAGAAAAATCCTTGTTTTGACCTCCTCTTTAAGTTTTCTTGAGGTCACTTTTCTGTTTGGAGTCATCTCCTTCTTTGCATGCTTCATTCTTTCATATTCAGGGTTATGCATTAGAGCATTTGTATTGGACTTGTTTTGGCCTCTTAGCCACTGAAATCCAAGGGATTTTCAGTGGCTTTGATGAGGTTTTGAGCTTTGAAATCATAGAAGGGTGACCCTCTCACCCCTCATTTTCTTTACTAGCATCATTGGCTTTCCAAAGGGGCTCTATTTTGCATGCGTTGAAATCACTTTTTGGGCCCAATTTTGTGAGTTTTAAGGTCTGCCTTAGGTCTGTTTGGGGCCTTTTTGATCATATTTTATGTCTATAGTGCATGTGTAGAACAATTTCATTCAAGGTTTCATCGTATGCTTCCTTGACTGATTTCAGGGCCAATTTTGTGAGTTTTAGGGCTGTCATAATTCATTTCCAGAGTTGGTTTGGTCATGCTAAGTGTCTATCTTATATGTGCTTAACAGCCCCTTGAATGGCCTTCCAAAGAAGCCCCTCATTTTTACATGCATTGGCTGCATTTCAGTGATTATTTGGGCATATTTTGGCATGTTTTATTCACTGTTTTTGGCTGGTTTGATGAGTTCTCATTTGCTTCATATACATGCCATGTAAACTATGCTTGCTAGCCAATGTTGCATGCTATTTTAGTCCATCATGTTAGCATCTTTTGGCCATGCTCTAAACTAGAAATGTGCATGTTTTGGGACTTCCTTGGCTCTGTCTTTTGGCTTCATGATCAAATAATGCTTGCTTTGTATACTTGTGGTTCAATGCATGTGCCTAGTTTTGAGTTTCGGGGCCT
Organism: Camellia sinensis; assembly: GCF_055761805.1. NCBI lineage: Eukaryota > Viridiplantae > Streptophyta > Magnoliopsida > Ericales > Theaceae > Camellia > Camellia sinensis. The sequence continues at coordinate 7,530,845 of NC_138974.1, read as the reverse complement.
ATTCCATGCATCGGGTGCCATATTTCCATGATTCAGGGCCGTTTAGCATCATGTTTCAGTGCTGAAATTTACATGTTTGAATGCCATTTTGCATCCCTTGTCATGCTTTGATAGAGTGGTATTTTATGCCTTAAGTTCGGTCCTCGGTATGCGTGCACGTGTGCACGCATTTCGGTTGTCTCATTTTTCATCTTATGGCTACTGATGTGAGTGTGGCTGAGGTCCACTCATGCTGGTGTAAGTCCATTATGCATCGTGTATGCGTTTTCAATTCATAGCATTGCGTATGCTAGGTTGCGTGTTAGTGCATTGTGTATGCCATGTTACATCGAGCATTGTGTATGCCATCTCATAGCATTGCATATGTTAGGTGGTATGTTAGTCGCATTGTGTATGCCATCTCATTTGCATATTGTTTGGAATAGGAGTTAACCCAAGCACGGGAAACAAGGGACGTTTCGTACTCCGAGTGACGGAACGTGTCTCAATTCCTTGTTGCCGACACTCCGGATTACCCATGATGGAGTTTAGGTCTTGTTGTGTTCTCATGTGCATTCATTTCATATTGAGTCGTGCAATTCGACTCCTCGGCCATCATGTATCGATATGCGTGATTGGTGACACGAGGATTGAGGACTACACTCCCTGAAGAGTAGTTATGCATACATATGTGAAATACTTTGCCATGCCCCCTTTGTTGCTCTCTGTTGCAGTAAATCAGAAATCAGCGTCCTTCTAGAGCGTTGCGCAATATTCCGAAAACAATTGCAGACAGAGGCAAACCGGGGCATCGTAATGGATTTCTAAGCAAGGCAACTCGAGCATGCATCATTCATCATTTGGAACAGAGCTGAGGCGGTCCATAGATTTACGTGCCAATTTACCTGCTTTCCTAGATTAATTTGTTAATTAATTAGGGTTTTGTATTTATTCATTCGGACTGTATTATTTATTCGGACCCTCCAAGCGAGGGCAATGTTGTAATAAGTGTGCGTGTGTGTGATGTATGTCTTCCAACCCCACGTCTTTCTCCGTTTTATTTACCAGCTTATGATGGTTAGATTAGGGCATGTTTTAATTAGCATACAGTATGATAGCATGTTTGCTTCATTCATCTGTATTGCATGCACCAGGCTCGGCGCATCATACAAATTGCATTTGTATTTCAATTCCAAATTAAATACATGTTATCTGTTGCATTTCATATGCCATCTTTAGAATAGCCGAGCCTATCTTAGTTGCATTTTGCATGTGTTGCATTAGGCATTTCAGTATAGTTAGGATCATGCATTTGATTTCTAACATAGCTTTTGTTTTGGCTTGGAGTACTCAGTAAGTTTTATGCTTTAGCATCCTTGCATGCGTGTGAGTGACTGCCATGATTACATGCTTACCATGAGGCTATGCGCTTATGTGATATAACTGCCTGAATGCCTGTAAGTGAAGGTTGGGTTATTTGAATTAGAATAATTCATTAAAATGTGAGTTTTAAGCCCACTAGATAATGACAAAACCATGTTTTCTAAGCCCACTTGAGGGTGACAAAATCTACATTTTAAGCTTACTTGCGAGTAGCAAACCATTTTCAAAACAAACATGAAATGTTTTGTTCCAATTCAGGCGACCCAGTCTATACTTGTATGCTGTGCGTACCACATAGTAAATCTAGGCTAATAACTGGAATAAGAACGCATAGTGTTTTTAAAACTAGATATCATGGTTAGTAGAGGCCGATCTTTGATCGGGCGAGCGGGGGTGCTCACGAAGTGACCTTCCCCAATCGTACCCAAGTTCCCGAGCCGAGGCAACTTTAGTGATGACGGACACGTGGCCTTAGGCAACGAGTCAGGGTTTTCTAAATTTTCCAAAATAAAATATTTAGGTGGCGACTCTGTATTTGGCAAAGCAGTCCATGTTTGGCACTTCTTTCAAAAAAATCTGTTTTCAAAAATGATTTGTCGGATTTGGACTCTTTGATGATTTCATCGGTCTTGCATTGCACTCTGCGAGATTAGATACAGGACCGTGACATTGAGTCCTGAACTGTAGTGAGCCTCAAATGAATAGAACGGGGGATTTTCCTCCCGGGACGTTCGGGGACGTCTACAACAGTACAGGGAGACTGTGCCTGAGACTCTCGAGGAGATTGCACAGTACGCTCGCGGGTTTTTGATGTTCCTCCTCGGGACCACTCTGTTCTCCGATAGGGGGAACACCGTTGGACTTTATCTGCTGAGTGCTCTGGTAGACCTATCACAGGTCAGCCAGTATGACTGGGGTGGCGCCGGCCTGGCTACCCTCTACTGCTACATGAGTACGACCTCCCGCAGACGGGGGAACATAGTTGGCGGCTATTGGAGAGCCTGGGAGGTACTTTCTGCCCTCTTGATTTACATTTCTGCTTTTCATTATCTGTACACTGCACACACGGTACGCTTTACATTCTGTACTTTGCATTCGGCTCTAAGCATTCTACATTCTCTGTACATTCTGCATTCACATTCTGCACTCGACATTCTGTATTCTGATGGATATTGCCCTGTTTTCCACAACTATGGGTTTTCGCATACTTTTCGACGCTAGCCCCAAAGCTCGAGGTGGAGGTGCCTCTTACGATTCCTTACTCGCTGGTATTTGAGGGCCAGTACCGGCCGAGGGCTCGGGAGACTTTGCCCTACCTGCGGCAGTTTTTTGATACAGTGCGGACGACCAAGGTAATTCAGAACTCTTAGTTCTCCATGTTTTCATCTTTGATTCATCTTGCACATTTATGATTTCTAATCAGCTTATGCCTTGGTTATCCGCAGATCACATGGCAGCCCTGGGCGCCCTTGGGTGGAGATACCTGATTTCAGTTTGCTGGGGGATGGGCCGCTTCTCGGTACAGGATCCTATTTGAGGGGCCCGTTGGTAAGGCTTGGTTTCTGGGGGACCGCTTCATGTGCCAGACGATGGGCTACCCCGAGCAGAGTGTCCCCTCAGCATCTCCGGACGATATGCGATCCACTGAGGGGCTCACTCCCCAGGAGGTTGTTTCGGCTATGCTGGGCACTGATGTAATTCTACATTTAGAGGAGGGGGAGTACGCGACGTACCATCATACATACTTGATGCCTCCATTGACAGGTGTCCGTACTTCCACGAGGAGGTCTGCTGGCATGCCATCATCGAGTCGAGCTCGGGCGACAGATATCCCTTTGACTAGTATGGATGGCACATCGAGAGGTGGGGCTGGACTGGTTCCCCCGATTCCCCCGACTTATCAGCACGCCGGGTGGCCAAGTCTTCCGACCGAGTTGACTGGATGGTGATATGGGTCATCTTACCCGATTTCGCTAAAGCCTCCTATGCCCGATCACCGATATGTCAGTGATCCTGACTCACCACCGGTATGTTCCACTGCTTTTCATTTACCACTCAGATACTTAGGCATTCATTTATTCATTGATGACTTGAGCTTGTATCTGCAGCCCCCCAGGGAGTATATGGAGGGGTTACTCGGGTTAGTAGCCTCACTCGAGGGCATGGTCCTACGGAGAGAGACGCAGTTGTTCATTGCCGGTGTTTTGGTACTTTTCAGTTTTCTTGCATTTATCATACTTTTGATGACATGCCGAATTCGACTATTTCACTACATTGGTTGACTGTATGTGTAGAGCACATCTGACACACACCACATTCATATACTATATCTGCATGCACCCACTCCATGTAGTTTTCTTGCCACTGCATCTGATATACATATTGGCTAATGTATTCAAATTGCACTTTTCCTTTTCAGATGCCTCCACTATAGGATGAGCCACGGGCCGGGCCATCTAGGCCTCCTCGGGGAGCTAGGAGAGGGGGTTCGACCCGTAGCCGAGGCGAACACAGAGCGCCTATCATAGAGGAGGAGTCCAGCGAGAAGGAGGAGTCTGCACATCCCCAGTCAGAGACATCCACTGGCAGAGAGAATCACTCTGGTTCCTGTTCCGGTAGTGGAGATGATGCCGAGGAAGATTCCGAGGGTGGCGACTCCGATTCAGATGATGATGATGGTGCAGAGGTTGTTCTGTAGAAGAGGATGAAGAGGGCCTCTTATTCCTATACTTGATAGCACTGATGCAGCTGTTCCTGCTTTATTTGTCTTTTTTACTAGTAGTTGTAGCACATTGTACATTATTAGGCAGTTTTATTTTTTGTAAAACTTGTATCCTTGTTGTAAAATGTTGTAACAAAGGAAGCATAACGGAATGAAACAACTTTTTGAAAAAGTGTTCTTGCAACGCATCATATCATTTCGCACAAAAATGAGATGGAATGAAAATTAATAACGAATATTGCAAAGTCAGGTAGTGAACCGACACCACAAACTAAACAACTCAACTTACTAAGAAACAACAAAACCTTAGCAAGTTTATAACTCGATAAGCAAAGCTTGACAATGTTGATTAAACAAAAAGTAACAACTCGCTATACAAAACTCGACAACTCGACAAAACCCAACGCCTCGATAAACAAAACAACTCAGCAAGCAAAACAATAATTCGATAAGCAAAACAACAACTCGATAAGCAAGACTTAACAACAACTCGATAAGCAAATACATTTCAGAGAATCGAGGTAACGGAACGCATCTGAAACAGAGGGAAACGGAGACCTTTGATACTCCCAACACATGGAAATGCTAGGAACTCTCTTCTAGAGGCTAGAACAAGACCAAAGCCAAACTTCTCTCCATGGCCGACCACCTAAGGAAGATGGCCGACCAGTTTTCTGTCTTGGAGACCAAAAGGGTGGTCGGCCTACCAGAAAAAGTGGTCGGCCGACCACCTAGTTTGGCAACCACCAGATTTGTGACACATGTCCCCCGAACAGTGCCTTATCCTCTATAAAGGTCCCAGCTTCGTGGTTCATTCATTTCATCTCAGTTTTGCATCACAATGGAGGCATTCCTTACTAAAAATCTCATAGCTTGGGTTACTACTTTGGATGGCTCGGAAAAGTTAAACTTCCGGGGCTTTGGCTTGAATGCACTATTCACGCTGGGCCGTACTCCGCTGCATCTTCCTTTCTTTCATGCCGCGGTGAGGTTTTGGAATCCGGTAACACACGTCTTTGGCTTTAGCGGGCAAGAGATGTGTCCTACTTTCGAAGATTTCCAAGCTTTGATGGAATCCGAGAGCAATGAGGAAATCATGCCTCAACTCCGATTCGGCCACGTCCAAGTGTAGACGTCCCCGAACGTCCCGGGAAGAAATCCCTCGTTTTGTTCATTTGGGCTCACTACAGTTCGGACTCAAATTGTCACGGTTCTTAATCTGATCTCACAATGTGCGATGTGAGATTGATAAATCACCAAAGAGTCTAAATTCGGCAAATCATTTTGAAAAACAGATTTTTAGAAAGAAGTGCCAAACATGGACTGCATTGCCAGATACAGAGTCGCCACCTAAATATTTTATTTTGGGGGAATTTAGGAAACCCTGGCTCATTGCCTAAGGCCACATGTCCGTTATCACCAAAGTTGCCTCAGTTCGGGAACTTGGGTACGATTGGGAAAGGTCAGCTATGAGCACCCCCGCTCGCTCGATCAAAGATCGGCCACTACTAAACATGATATCTCATTTTTGAAAACACATGCGTTCTTATTCCGATTAATTAGCTAGAATAACTATGTGATGTGCGCAGCAAAACAAGTATAGACTAGATTGCCTAATTTGGAACAAAGCATCGCATATCCGTTTGTTTTGAAAAATAGATTGAAGTTTGCTACTCGCAAGTAGGCTAAAATACGGGTTTCGACGAATTATTCCAACTCAAGCAACCCAACCTTCACCCACAGGCATTCAAGCAGTTATATCACGTAAGCACATAGCCTCATGGTAAGCATGCTATCATGGCAGTCACTCACACATATGAAAGGATGCTAAAGCATAAAAGTTTATTGAGTACTCCAAGCCAAAAAATAAGCTAATTAGAAATCATGCATGAATCCTAACTATGCTGAGATGCCTAATGCAACACATGCAAAAATGAAACTTAAGATAGTCTCGGCTACTCTAAGATGGCATATGAGATGTAACCGATAACATGTATTCAATTTGGAATTGAAATACAATGCAGTTAGCATGATGCGCCAAGCCCGGTGCATGCAAGATAGATGAATGAATGCAAACATGCGAGCATAAGTATGCTAATTGAAACATGCCCTAAACTAACCATCATAAGCTAGTAAATAAAAGGGAGAAAGAAGTGGGGGTTGGAAGACATGCATCACACATACGCACGCTTATTACATAATTTGCCCTCTCTCGGAGGGACCAAATGAATAATACAAATTAATTAACTAACATGCTAATTAATTAATTACAAAACCACCTAACTAATTGACAAATTAATTAAGCTACTGAAAGCAGTAAAATAGCCTCGGAAAGAGGGATGAATGTATGCATGCTCGGCTCCGCTCGGAAATCCATCGCCATGCCATAGTTGCCTCTGTTTGCACTGCTCTGCACATTTGAAGACTGCACAAGTCCCAAGGGTGCTTCAGAATCACTCCATGATCACTGTGGGACGTCACCGACCAAGAGGAATGGTCACCGGCCATAGAAAAGTGGTCATCGACCAGAAGTGTGGCTCTCAGCTAGATATTTGTAGTCGGCCGGCACTGAATATAGTCGGTCGACCATTCATTCCTGCAGAACCCTGTTTTGCAGCAGCAGAGGACAGACAAGGCATGGTAATGCATTTTCAAAGCAATGTGTGCACAACCACCCTCCCTATCATGTTATGGACTCAAGGGAGTATGGCTCTCGACCCTCGAACCATCAATCACGCATTTCAATGCGTGATGGCCAAAGAGTCAAGCATGCATTTGATATCGAATGAAATGCACATAAAACAAATAAGAGGCCTCCAACCCCTATCATAATTGATTCAAGAGGCTAGAGATGCATGCAATGATATGCAACTTAAACATGCAAGCTAAACATGCAACATGAGCATGTGAACATGCAATATGCATATAGGCATACAACCTAAACATGTGGATGTGTATAGCATGCAACAACATGCGAAATGAAACAAGCATGCGACAACATGGTGAGATAGACTTACACTAACATGGGTAGCTCTCAAGCATGCCAAAATCAATGGCCAATGGGATGCAACAAAAGCATGGAAACATACATACACGCATGCATGCACAATGGCCTATCATCTAAGGCATAAAAGAAGCAACTTTTAAACACATTTAAAATAGACTATTATGGACAAATGGCAAACATACTAAGCTCTGAAGTTACATGAAAGATGATGCCAAATCAACTAATGAAGACAAGCAAAGCATGTTAATGGACTTAAAGCTCAAAGCAAGCAACGGGACTTGAACCATGGCCATGTCGACCAAGCCCCAAAGGGCTAAGGTGATCCAAAACACTCCCAAGGGAGGCCAAAACAAGGCTAGAACATGCATGGAATGAGGCCAAAACATGCTACAAAGGCAAGTACAAAACAAGACGCATACAAGGCCTAAAAGGGGAAATGCACTACACCTCTTACAACCAAACATGGCATGATTTAGGCAAATAAAACCAGAGTTAAAACACATCAAAATAAGCCCCAAAACCCAATGAGAAGGTCTTCCAAAGACCAAATCATGGAGGCGCATGCAATGGTCTATTCTTAAGGCATAACACACAAACTATCCCAAGCACGGAATGGATGATAAATGCAAGTGTGTGGCCCAGGAACATGGACTGAAATGGCATGCGAAGTGATTCCAAATCACTGAATAGACTAAATGAAGCATGATAATGACTCACACACCCGAAGCTAACAAACTAGAATGCAAAGAAGCTATACTAAGCATGGCAAGCATGACCACATCGACACCCAACAGAAGTTAAACAAGTTAAAACATAACTAAAAACTTCACAAAGCTAAGTCAAAACATGCAAGCATGGTGGTCCAAATGCAAGATGCCTTTCTAGGCAAAATAGAGGAATGCAAGGAAAGTGTATGGTGCATGCAAGGGGGTCAACAAACCAACCTAAAACAGAGGTAAAGCATGCCTAAATAACACCAAATACCTACTGAAATAGAGCCAACACATGTTAGAATGAGGTGCTCCTTTGGAAAGCCATGCAAGGGGTTGTTCTACACATGTAAGATGGACATTCTAACATGACAAAACCACCTCTGGACAGAGGTTATATAGGTCCTAAAACTCACCAAAAATGGCCTGAACCAAGCTTGGGATGCATGCAAATATGGGCTCCTTTGTAAGGCCAAAAATGCAAGTAAACAAAACAATAAGGAGAGGGGATGGCCCTCTCCTTCTTAGGATCTCAAAACATCACCCCCACTACTTAAATTCCTCTGGATTTTAGTGGTGAGAAGGCCAATACAAGGTGGTCCCGAAGCTCACAAAAAAGGCACAAAAAAGATGCCAAACAAGGCCTAAGAGGGGGTAAACGACCCCAAACACCAAAGAGACCTAAACAAACATGTAAAGGACCTAAAAATAAGACTTTTTTCAGTTTATGCCAAAGCTCGAAAATACTTGCAAGTATGGCTAAAAGATGGAGCAAAATAAAGCTTAAAAAGGGAAAAAGTGTGCTCACCCTTGTAGCTCAGCAAAACAGCCACTTCTCTGGACCAAAACCAGCTTCTTAAGCCCTCTCAAGACCTTCCAAGAACCTTAGGTTGATGGTGGAACGGTTAGGCTATGAGGTGGTGTGCAAAGGACCAAGAACGTTCACTCTTCTAAGCCTAAATGTAGAGATGCAAAGAGAGATGTGTATAAGCCTTAGCAAAAAAATTTTGGAACCTTTTCTGTGTGCACGCATCTCGAGTGTCTCATTTTCATCTCATGGCCACTGATGTGAGTGTGCTTGAGGTCCACTCATGTTGGTGTAAGTCCATTGTGCATTGTGTATGCCATTCTAATTCATAGCATTGCGTATGCTAGGTTGTATGTTAGAGCATCGTGTATGTCTCGCTACATCGTGTATTGTGTATGCCATCTCATAGCATTGCGTATGCTAGGTTGCATGTTAGGATTGCATTCATGCATGTCATGCATATTGCATTGTGCTTGGGATCGGAGTTAGCCCTAGCACGGGAAACGAAGGGCATTTCGTACTCCGAGTGACGGAACGTGTCTCAATTCCCAGTCGTCGACACTCCGGATTACCCATGATGGAGTTTAGGCCTTGTTGTGTTTTTATGTGCATTCATTTCATATTAAGTCGTGCAACTCAACTCCTCGGCCATCATGCATCGAGATGCGTGATTGGTGGCACGAGGATCGAGGACTACACTCCCTGAAGAGTAGTCAAGCACACATATGTGAAAACACATTGTCACGCCCCTTTCTTGCTCTCTGTTGCAGCAAATCAGAAGCCGGTAGTCTTTTGGAGCTTCGCGCAATATTCCGAGCTTAATTGTAAACAGAGGCAAACTGGGGCATCGTAGTGGATTTTTACGCAAAGGCGACTCGAGCATGCATCATCCATCATTTGGAACAGAGCCGAGGCGGTTCATAGATTTGTGTGCCAGTTTACTGCTTTCCTAGATTAATTTGTTAATTAATTAGGGTTTTGTATTTATTTGGACTGTCATTATTTATTTGGGACTGTATTATTCTTTCGGACCCTCCGAGCGAGGGCACAACTGTAATAAGTGTGCGTGTGTGTGATGTATGTCTTCCAACCCCACGTCTTTCTCCCTTTTATTGACCCGCTTATGATGGTTAGATTAGGGCATGTTTCAATTAGCATACACTATGATAGCATGTTTGCATTCATTCATCTGTTTTGCATGCACCGGGCTTGGCGGATCATACTAACTGCATTGTATCTCAATTCCGAGTTGAATACTTGTTAGTTGTAGCATTTCGCATGCCATGTTTAGAATAGCCGAGCCTATCTTAGTTGCATCTTGCATGTGTTGCATTAGTCATTTCTGTATAGTTAGGATCATGCATGGATTTCTAATTAGCTTCTATTTTGGCTTGGAGTACTCGATAAGTTTTATGCTTTAGCATCCTTGCATGCGTGTGAGTGACTGCCATGATAGCATGCTTACCATGAGGCTATATGCTTATGTGATATAACTGCCTGAATGCCTGTGGATGAAGGTTGGGTTATTTGAGTTTGAGCAATTCGTTAAAATGTGTGTTTTAAGCCCACTAGATAGTGGCAAACTCATGTTTTCTAAGTCCACCCGAGGGTGGCAAATCCACGTCTTAGCCTACTTGCGGGTAGCACCATCAAACCATTTTCAAAATAAACAAGCATGAAATGTTTTGTTCCAATTCAGGCGATATAGTCTATACTTGTATGCTGTGCGCATCACATAGTAAATCTAGGCTAACAACCGGAATAAGAACGCGTAATGTTTTCAAAACTAGATATCATGGTTAGTAGAGGCCGATCTTTGATCGGGCGAGCGGGGGTGCTCACGAAGTGACCTTCCCCAATCGTACCCAAGTTCCCGAGCCGAGGCAACTTTGGTGATGACGGACACGTGGCCTTAGGCAACGAGTCAGGGTTTCCTAAATTGCTCCCAAAATAAAATATTTAGGTGGTGACTCTGCATCTGGAAAAGCAGTCCATGTTTGGCACTTCTTTCTAAAAAATCTATTTTCTCAAAATGATTTGCCGGATTTGGACTCTTTGGTTCAAATTTAGAACCGTGACAATTTGAGAGTTCGAACTATAGTGAGCCCAAAATAAACAGAACGGGACTCATCCTCCCGAGGCATTCGGGGACGTCTACAGATACACAAAAGATGAGCACAAAGTGTGATAGATGCACTAAGTGAACAAGTGTGATGGATACGCAAGAGGTGAACACGAAGTGTGATAGATGCACTAAGTGAACAAGTGTGATGGATACACAAAAGTAAATGAAGTGTGATGGATATACTAAGGTGAATGACCTTAAACGAAACTTCTTTGAATGAACCGTACATACAATATCGCCTGGTTACGCCAGTTTGAAATGAACCGTACATACAATATCATGCATGAATGAGAAAGAAACTTGATAGGTACAATGTAATACAATGCATGATGTTTAAGGAATGCGATAAACAAACCTAGCGGCGCTTTAGAAAGCACCTCATGGGGTGGGCGGCGATGAACCGCTCTACTCTGACGAGGATCTCCCCCCGTGCTCTTCGAACACTTACCTTCAACTTACAATACAAAGGCTCTGAAATACTGACAAGGGTTCTTCATGTAGAACACTTTGGATGCTGCCTTTCTTCCTGATCATATTCACAACTTTCCTTATTCTCCAACGGGGTGACAAACTAGGTTGGTTCAATCTCCAGAATTGAGGTGCATACACGCTATCTTAACCTATGGGGCTTCCATATAGATTTCAAGCCGAGGACACGCCTCTGGGTATTTAAACCAGACTTTAGTCTCAGAAATCCCGAACCTTTGCGTTCTAGGCAACAACCATTCGAACTCTAGTTTCCACCGTCGCAGTTGGTCTCCTAGGAACTCATTGTGAACACAGCCAAGATGCCTCTGGCAAGGAATGGTACTCAGGGAGAGCACTTTTGATCACTATTCTGGCTTGAAGTAGACTTGATCTTGAGCTTGAGGTAGAGGCACACTCATACTTCGGAGCATTGGCAAGACCTGAAGAGGTACACACGGAATGCAATCTCGGAACTTACTGAAGTTGAAACAAACTCAGATACTCGACATTTTCCCTCTTTTCTTTTGTTTTGCAGTCTGGAACCTATATAGCTTCAGATAGGTTCTGGTTTTACTATTCCCACATGACCAGGGTTGAACCCTGCGGTTTTACGAAAGAACGAATCTTATTTTGCACAGATGTGGAGAACGGCACGGCACTCGGAGCGCAAAAAGATTTTATTTTTGAAATTGAGAGATGAGTTCTTGACCGGGGTATTAAGCCTACGACTGAACACAGCGCACTATGACTCAACAATGGAAAACAAAAGGTAAACAACCTAAACACATCGTGTAACACTCAAAACGACTTAAAACAAGAATCGAGATAAAACAAAAAGATACGACACTCAGACGTGCACAGGGAGCTTGTTTCTCTAGGTATTGTTTCCCACCCTTTCTCATTTGTGATTCTCACATTACTCGGCCCTCAGGCTTTATTTTTTTTTTCTGAAAAAAAGCCCTTTTCATCACTTTTCCTCTTAGCGCACATCTCTCTATTCTTCAATATCTTATGTTCTATCCCTCCCATGGATGGTTGATGGATAAGCAAGAAGTTGCAGGCTCTTGCCCCTAGCATTCTGCTAGATTCTCTTTCTTGTTCACAACAGTGAGTTTCTCCCACAGAGGGGTTGCAATGCGACCAAACATGCAGCAGATATGCAACTGACATCGGTTGACGATGCTCTGCTAGGAAGTTTGGACGTGATCAAATCTGTCTGGATGAGAGAGTGGAATACCTTGCTCCATTCCAGTTCGTGCTTCGCACTTGGCTTGATACCTCGCTGCTCGGAGGATATGAGAGCTTTCAGTCCTCTTCTGTTAGCTTCCGCTGTGCCCTTCTTGGCGAATAGGGTTCCCTTTCTGGCAAGTATGGTGCCCTTTCTGGAAAATGCATTGACAACGGGGGAAAGACAGGAAGCTTGACTCAACTGTGCCCCTAGTTCATCATTTTGACCAATTTTTTGTTTTGGTTTTCTACTAAAACAATTTTGACCAACATGAGAGTTAGATTAACATGCTTGTTCGATTTTTCAATTTAAAATCATGCAAGTCAGGCTATGAGAACAGAAAATTTTCCTTTTTGGGTCCAAGATATGGTCCAGTTTTTGGAAAAATGGAATAATTTTTGAGAAAATTAGTCAACTTCATTAAAAATTCTCAAAAATTATTTTTGCAAATGGCCACTACTCGACCAACACGGAACTTACTCTTGAGATGCACAACCTCAAATCAAAAACAATGAAAAATTGCCCCTTGTCTGAACGGCACTGTGTGGCAACTGAAAGTTGCCCCTAGTTTGAATGGCACCACAGCGCACTGTAAGGCAACGGAAAATTGCCCCTTGTTTGAATAGCACCGCAGCACACTGTAACCAGTTCTCATAGTGAAGATCACAACCAAACTCTTGGATACAGAGAAGACAAAGATGATCAGAACCATTACATGAACACAGTCAAATTTGAAATGTTTTACAACTGGACTTCAGAATGAAGTTGCCTACGTATCCCAAAGATGGAAATCAAGCCTGACATAGTTTCGGGTTAAGGTACACTCGGGTATTTAACCTCTCCTTTTACGCTCTAACTTTTGCCAAGGCCACCCTTCCGGGTTTTCAACCTTGTGAGCTATGTTCTTCTTTTCTTTTCAATTTTTTTCATTTCTTTTCTACTTTTTTCTTTTTCATCTTTTCCTTTCATTTTCTTCATTTTTCTTTTTTTTTTTCCATTCTTTGCATTTTTCTTTTTTTTGTTCTTTTTCTTGCTCTAAATTTTGCCTGGGTCGCCCTTTCGGGTTTTCGGCCCAGCGAGCCTCTCAAGGGTAAAAGTGTAGCTTTGTCCATGTCAAATGATTTTGAGATCTTGAAGCCATCTGAATCTAGGAGAATGACTGATGTTCGCTGACGATGCAAGAGTCCATCCAATGGGGGGCTGAATTTGCCCCTAGTGTTGTGGATAGGAACTCGGTTATCCTTCAGCAATACTTTCTTCTTTCTTCCCTTCTGAGATTTAGCATTCTTGCTGATCTTTGTTAGCTTGAGAAACATCCCAATTTTTTGACTCTTCAAGCACTTTTGACATTTTTGCCCCTAGTTCGAGGGGTGCTTCTGATCTAGCTTTGCAAGCTTCTTTTGACGACATCTGATCTTTTTGATCTGACTTCCCTGCCCCTAGTTCAAGGGCTGCTTCGAATCTAGCTACATAGGCCTCACATTGTAGTTGACCGTTGAACATTCTGAATTCAAGTTCAAGGTTTGAAAGTGAGGGGTTGAGTCTCGGGACTGAGAGCGATCCTAAGCTACACAATCTCAAGAGCGATTCCACATAGGTCTTCGCAGGACCACGCAAAACATTTTTTGAAATCTTTTAAGAAAGCGACTAGTCGCTCACACTGAAGACAGTGTGGAACCAATCTGGATCAAGCCAAGATCCTTCTCAGTACTCACATTAACAAACATGATCTCATTCATTAAGGGCTTAGCACGCCTCTCTTTCTCTCAATTGATCAAATTTTGCAAAACCCGAGGAATTCCTTCCTCTTCGTTTTCATCATGATCTCCTTCAAATTTTGCAAAACCCGATGGTGACCATGCCCACTTCAGAAGATCTTGCAGCTGCATCACCACTGGTTGTCACATTCGAACTGCAGGAAAACGCCCTTCTGGGCTGCTCCTTCTCCTGGTCAATGAGGCCCTACTTCATAGCGTCCTCGATCTGTACCTCAATCTCATGTAGATCTGCAAAGGTAGGGAGTGGGAGAATGATCATCTTCTACATGAGCTTGGGCTAGAGGTTGCGCACAACCATCCGAATCTGATCTTTGTCAACAGGCCTGATGGTCATCATCGAGGCCTTAGCCCTCCACTGGGTTACAAAATCGGAGAAACTCTCCTTCGGCTCTTGCCTAGTGGTCTCAAGATCATGGGTTGTAACCTCAATCTGCGTGTTATAGGAGTATTGAGCTATGAAGGCCTCAGCCATCTCCTCTCAATTCCTCTTGACGGAGTCCTCCAGTTTTGCATACCAAATAGCCGCTACACTCGACAGGGTCCGGCCAAACAAGGAAAGCTTCTACAATCTGGAGAGCCCATCGGCCTTAGTATGTCTGAAAACAGCCACAGATGCACCATAGGATCTCTAGACCCATCAAAGCGGTCTATGTGTGGCATCTTAAATCGGTTCGACAGCGTCACGGCCGAGTCGATGTACCCATCCTCAATATCCGGAATGGACTTCACACCCTGAGACTTCTTGAACAGCTTTTCAAGCTTGCTCACTTTCAACACTGTGGGGTTCACCTCGAACTCAAAGGGAGAATTCGGTAGGTTGGTCTGCGGTTTGGATAGTTGAGGTAGGATTGGGGGCGGAGCCGGCCCTATTGGAATGTCCGTATCATCCTGGATGTTAACTGTCTCCCCGAGTATAGGAACTCTTGGTGGGAGAGGAGCCTGGTGTGAAGCAGATGCTCCAATCTGCTGCTGTAGCCTGATAATTACCTCTGTCTATTGGGCCATGACCTCAGCCTGCTGTTTGGAAAATTCTACTTGACGAGCAGCGTCCTGCTGCATGGTTTTCATACTCTCCTGGAGCTAACGCATCATCTCTTTCATTCCCGTCATACTGTCCTGATCTAACTGATCTATCGGTATATTTGTCTCTGTGGTAAAAACAGATATCTCAACCCAACTGCACACATGTGAGATGGATAATGACTACTGATCCGAAGACTATTGAACTGATGATCTGTGCCTGACTGGCCTTTTTACCCTGCCTCTGCCAAAGGAACACTGATTTGCCCTTGAACTGAATCTCTGACCTGACAAAGTCTATCAACACAAGTCCAATGCACCCGGGGGATATTGGAGCCTTTTGAAGATATGGTTTCCAGACTACCTAGCAAAAGAGAAAACAAACAGCGTCTCAGCCTGATTTCACCAAAACAAATATGAGCACAACTAAATGACTGCACTCTTTGTTGAATTCTGCCCCAAAATTCTGCCTCAAATCCGATACCCTCAGGTAAAACTGATTCCCCCAAAATACTGATGCCCTCAGGCCTGATACTCAGACTTACAAGCTGATGCACGCATTCCTATAGAGACACACTCTAAAAGCACATAGCAAGCAAGCGAGAGCCAAAACACCCCTATGGAGGGGTAGGGTTTCCCTGTCCTATTTTGTCAGGAGCTAGGGTTTCACTACGCACGCAACGGTTTCAAACAACCTACAAACGGGTAAACAACCTCGAATGGTCAAAAATGGTGCCCCGGTAAAAATCGGAGTTTGTGTTCCCATCGTGGCAGAGCCCGTAACCAGTCAGCCTTATGGCACGCTTCTCAAAGTGAGCCTCCGGTAAACTGTTCAGGAATAGCAGACGGCAAACATGGTGTCCTAGGTGCACCAATGCAAATGCAAATGCAATGCAAAGAAACACATAAGTGTAGTCAAAACAAGATATCCTGAGTTCGAGTCAAGTTCTCTAACTCCCCAGCAGAATCACCAGAAACTGTAGACGCGCCCGAACGTCCCGTGAAAATCCAGTTTTGTTCATTGGGCTCACTACAGTTCGGACTCAGTGTCACGGTTCTGAATCTAATCTCACAAAGTGCAATGCAAGATCGATAAATCACCAAAGAGTCCAAATCCGGCAAATCGTTTTGAAAAATCGATTTTCAGAAAGAAGTGCCAAACATGGACTGCTTTACCAGATACAGAGTCGCCATCTAAATATTTTATTTTGGGGGAATTTAGGAAACCCTGACTCGTGCCTAAGGTCACGTGTCCGTCATCACCAAAGTTGCCTCGCCTCGGGAACTTGGGTACGAGAGGGGAAGGTCATGCAATGAATACCACCGCTCATGATATCTTGTTTTTAAAAACACATGTGTTCTTATTCCAATTATTAGCTAGAATTACTATGTGATGCGCACAACATACAAGTATAGATTGGATCGCCTAAGTTGGAACAAAACATCTCATGTTTGTTATTTAAAGCGGTTTGCTACTCGTAAGTAGGCTAAAATGCGAATTTTGCCACCCTCAAGTGAGCTTAGAAAAACATGATTTTGCCACTCTCAAGTGGGCTTAAAACTCGCAATCAATGAATTGTTCCAATTCAAGTAATCCAACCTTCACCCACAGGCATTCAGGCAGTTATATCACATAAGCAGTTAGCCTCATGGAAAGCATGCTATCATGGCAGTCACTCACACACACGCAAGGATACTAAAGCATAAACACTTACTGAGTACTCCGAGCCAAAACAAAAGCTATGTTAGAAATCAATGCATGATCTTCGCTATGTCAAGAATGCCTAATGCAACACATACAACATGCAACTAAGATAGGCTCGGCTATTCTAAAATGTCATGTGAAATGCAAGGTAATACATATATTCAAACAGGAATTGAAATACAATGCAGTTAGTATGATGCGCCGAGCCCGGTGCATGCAAGACAAATGAATGGATGCAAACATGCGAGCATAAGGATGCTAATTGAAACATGTCCTTAAACTAACCATCGTAAGCTGGTAAATAAAAGGGAGAAAGAAATAGGGGTTGAAAGACATGCATCACACACACGCACACTTATTTACAATAGTTGTGCCCTCTCGACGGAGGGTCCGAATGAATAATATAGAACCAACTAGCAAATCTAAGCTAATCTAATTAAACTAGTTATTACACAACAGAATGAATAACAAACTACAGCTAATTATTACACAACTCTAACTAATTTACAAATTAACTAAATTAGCAATTAAATCAGCATATAAACTATATGATGTAGGTTGCCTCAGCTCTGCTTTGGATGACAAAAGATGCGTGCATGCTCGAGTCGCCTTGCTCAGAAACTCCTCGCGACACCCCGATTTGCCTCTATTTGCAATTGATCTTAGAAACTTGCACCAAGCTCCAGAGAGATGAAACACCACCTTGGAAATCTGTAGGGATGCTGCCGACCAGATATTGGCCTTGTAGACCACCAGCCGACCAATTTTTGTGGTGAAAACCAGAAAAAGTGGTCGGCCAGCCACTTTATCTGGTCGGCCGACCAGTTTTTGTTGCTGGTTTCTGGTTTCCTGTAACAGAGGACAAGAAATGGGCATGGCAAAGTATTTGCAACACATGTAAGCGGGACCACCCTCCCTATCATTACATAAGCTCAAGGGAGTATAAGTCTCGACCCTCAGGCCACCAATCACGCATCTCGATGCATGATGGCCAAAGGGCCGAATTGCGCAACTCGATATGGAATGAATGCACACACAAACACCTAAAGCCTAGAACTCCGTCATGTATAGTCAAGAGTGTCGGCGACCGGGAATCGAGGTACGTTTCATCACTTTGAGTATGAAACGTGCCTCGTTTCACGTGGTTAGACTAACGCCTATTCCAAACACAATGCAGTAAACATGGCATGCTCAATGCGACTCAATCATGCAACTTAATGCAACATGTAACTTAGACATGCAAACATGCAAGGGATGGACATGCAAACATGCGACTAGCATACATAATGCTATGAATTACATGGCATACACAATGCACAATGGACTTAAACCAAGATGGATAGGCCTCAACCATGTCCAAATCAGTGGCCAATGGTGATGAAATCAAGACAACAAAACACATACAAGCATGCACAATGCAAAGGCCCAAGCGTAGGGCACAAAACACAACTTTCCAAAAACATTGAAAGGATGCAACATGGAGTACAATGGCATATGTTCCAGCACTGAAATGGCATGCAAGATGACTTAGAATCATGCAAAACAACTCATGTAAGGCATGTTGAAAGGCTCAAGCATCAAAAACTAGTGAAGCATATTATACTACAAGCATGCATGGCAAGCATCATTTAACCAAGAGGCCTCAAAACAGAGTTAAGACAACCCAAAATATGATCAAAATCATGTTGGAGCATGGCCAAAATATGCTAGAATGGTGAGCCAAAACATCATTCATTCCAAGCTAGTAAACAAGATTTACACTACAAGCACATGGAACATGTGAGAGGCTGCTAAACCAGCCAAAAATAGAGCCATGATATGTCAAATGATGACCAAAAACCCACTGAAATGGAGCTAAAACATGCTAGATTGACATGCTACCTTGATGAGCCATACACTACACATATGAGAAGCATGCCAAGGGTAACCAAACCAACCATGGACAGAGTCTAAGCAGGCCCTAAAAGTCACCAAAAAGTGCCTGAACCAAGACTTGAAAGTATGAAAATGTATGCTCCTTTGATAGGCCAAAATGCAAGTAAACAAGACAAAAAGAGAGAGGGTCACCCCTCTCTGATTTAGGACCTCAAAACCACATGCCAACCACTGAAAATCCACTAGATTTCAGTGGCTAAAAGGCCAAGCAAGGATTAACTCAAAGGCCCTAAGGCATGGCACAAAACAAGGCTAAACAAAGCATACAAGAAAGTAGAAGACCCTCAACACGCAAGAGGCCTTAAACAAACATCACAAGCACCTTAAAACAAGACTTTTTTCAGTTGGAAGCTAATCCCAAATAAGCATGAAAATTGGACCAAGAGAGCAACCAAAACAAAGCTTAAAAGGGAGAAAAGATGTTACCCTTGAAGCACTGCAACAATAGCTTCATTCTCAGCCAAAAACTAGCCTTTTAACCTCCAAATATGTCCTCCAAGAACCTCAGCTCAATGATGGGGGCGTGTGGTTAAGAGGTGTGGTGCAAAAGTGAGGAACAACACACTTTTTAGGCCCCAAATATAGAGATATAGAGGGAGATATATGCTTGTGCCTTAGGAAATTTTCTGAACTTGTGGAATGGACAGGGAGACCCTCTTATAGAAAAACAAAGGTTCAAGCTTCTTAGAGAAGCTAAAACTTGGATGCAATCCCTCCATCTGTGCCCTCCAGCTGGCACAGCTGGCATCCATTCAGTCTGACAAAATAGAGAGAAAACTGCCGACCAGAAAAGGTGGTCGGCCTGCTACTTTTAGTGGTCGGCCGACCACCCAAAGTGGTTTCCCAGGAAAAAAATGGTCGACCAGGGGAAATGGTGGTCTTCATACTGAAAGCACGCCAATGGTGGGATGGGAAACCAGAAAATGTGGCCCAAAGACCAAGAAAACCAGTTTCCGACCAGAAAAATAGCTGGCAGGGAGAAAAGTGGTCTCCAAGGAAAAAGCTGGTCTCCCACCCTTGTACCATTTCCCAAACAAGGAAAGTAAGGTTTGTACCCAAGACAAACCAGAACGGATGCAAGACGAGGGTTCGGGAGGCAAGACGCGCGGTCGAGAGCCCCGAAAACCAGTTGCCGAGCATCAAAAGTGACGTATGATCACAAAAGTGGCCTCCCGGACCACAGTGTCCCTCTTGGGAAAGGAAGCAAAGCGTGGTTCAAAAATCATGCCAAACGGAGAACATTAAGCGGTCCCGAGACAAGGCGCATGGCCGAAGGCTCCAAAAATCGAAAACTAGTCTCCAAACGAGAAAAGCGGTCTACGACCGCGAAAAGTGGTCTGCAACCACAAAGAGATGGTCTACAAGACCTCTCCCTCCCTCTGAGAAAAGAAACAGAGTTCGGTCCTCAGACCGAGCCGAAGCACAAATGAGTTCAGAGACCCGGAGGCAAGGCTCTCAGCCGAAACTCCGAAACCTCTAAACGAGCACAACATGTACCATCATCGAGCGCTCAATCGATGACGTCTGAGTCTTAAGGTCGGTCAAAAATGGGGTGTCTACATATGTAACTCAAATAAGAAGTAATGTGATCCAAATAAGATAATTATGACTCAAATAAGGTGGTGTGCTAAACTGCCAAACAACTACTTAGTAAGTTAACTTCAACCAATTTTGTGATAAATTTTCTTGAAAAACACCAACGATATTATCATTAAACCAAATTGATATAAAATTTAAAATTAAGAGTCAAAATTGAGTCAATTAAAAATGTAGAGAACAAAATAATATAGAGTAAACTATAACAACTTTTGATGTAATTTATCCTTAATTTTAAGAGTTGATTGCTGACTTTATTTCTTTAGGGGAATAATAAGAGTGGTGGCACAAAATATATATATATATATATATATATATATTTATAAATCAATAATAAAATTTATACACTTTAATAATTAAATGTTATATTTTGTTACGATTTTGTAATCTGTACAGCTATTTTCCCTATTTCTTTCAATTTGTCGCCGCCGCGGATCAGAATGCCTAAGAATCAAAACTTGAACTGTTCTTTCTTGTGTATTGACTCAAATTGAAGATAAATTATATTGTTAGTCTCCATAAATTAAGTAAAATATTATTTTAGGTCTCATAATTTTAATTTTAATTATTTAGTCTTTACATTTTCAATTTTGCTGTGATATAGTCCTTCCGTCGCTTACCATTAGAATTTAGAATGAAAAAAAAAAAACCATATGTATACCTGTTGTTTGTTTTAAATTTCACCTTAATCTTTCTAGTTTTACATATGATTTTTTCTTTTTTCAATTCAAAATGTTATCAACGCAAAACAGATGGACCATATTACAGCAAAATTAAAATTTTAAATCTATTGTTCAAATTGAAAATACGAGAACCAAAATGAAATTTTACTCAAACTAAAGGATTAATGATATAATTTATCCATAAAATTAAGTGCATATATATTTTTTAATAAATATTTTAAAATTAACTAATCAATCAATTTGAGTGGAAATTTGATTCAATCCATTAAATACGGCTCAAATTCAACACAAAGTTAGGCCTCGTTTGGGAATTGCATGTTTTACCTTAAATATTAAAAAGTTACTAAAAAATCAAAAAGTTTATAATTTATATTAACAAATCAAAAATTCTTTTCTCTCTACTTTTTACACATCTTTTTATAAAATAATCAAAAAATTATTCCAAACATACTAGTTTTTTTTATCTCATATTTTAATCAAAAAGTTACTAAAATAATCTGTTCTCAAACGAAACTTTAGAAAATTAGAATTGACCATCTTTTGACTCGAATACAAATAACACCGCCCCATCAACATCATGTTCAAATTGAATATTTATAATCTAAAAACGACCTTTTTAACGGTGTAAAAATTGATGTCGATATATGGACAAAAACCGCTATTGAACTTTGACGTGGTTAGGCCCACAAAGGTCATAGTCCACTCTGAACAATCCAAACCCATCACTTAGAGCCCAACACATAGCCCAACTGATGAGATCTTGAACAGCTGGAAGCCAACATGGCACGAAGAACCAATGATATTCAAACATGTGGCAGGTAAAGGACAAGCCACATCAGCAGACAAAGATCTACAAAGTTATTGCCATTGCACATCGCCATTAATGCAGTCCATCACAGCATTTATTACGACAACACCTCTCTGTCGGAACAGCACCCCCTCACCCTGAACAAGGTAAGCTACAGCATAGACTTTCGACCAAGGTGGCAGGTCGGAAGGGACGGCGAAATGATTACCAAAGGATATAAGCAGACGTTGAAGACAAGAAGAAAGTTAAGTTTTCTATCTCCAATTCATATCTCTACATTCCACTTCTCTCTCTCTCTAACTTGCTCGTCTGAGGGTTCACTGGGGGACTCCCCGTTCCCCGTTGAACTCCTATGCAGGTTCTCAGGTGGGCTTGGCCATTCAGATATCGATTGGAGAAGCGTGGACCAGTTCGACCCATTCTCTCTGGAACCCATTGTATCGTAACTATAACATCAGTTGGCGCCGTCTGTGGGAAAGCTTTGCTCCTCGCGCCAGTTGTGTTCACTATCGCCGGAGACCCTGTTCAAATAACCCTTTCTCGCTACCCATCGAAGTGTATGGTCACGACTAGATCCATGGCTTCTCACCAAAATGCTGCCGACCACCAAGCCGACCCCCCCAATCCAAACAACCCACCACAATATTTCATCGAGCTTACCAATAGCATTAAGCAAAACCAAGCCCTGATCAATGCCCTACTCCAAAGAAACCTTCCTATGCCCCCTCCACCATATCCCGATATTCCTCCAAACTACGAACAAGCCCCGAGCCATACTATCCCGCAACCTAATCCGCCTAACAGAGAAGGCTTGCAACCCCCTTCCCCAGGTATAAACCTGCCACCCGGGGCCCACAACCGTCGATCCCGGCACCAATCCTTGAAGGAGAGGCCAACAGCGTCCAGCCCCCGTTGCCCTCCGGAGGTGACCACATCTCTCTCTAGGATGCGGAACTCCGAGCCATGAAGCTCCAACTCCAAGGGGTCATGCAGAACATCCAGCATAAACCCTCTACCACAGCAAACTCACCATTTGTCGCCTCCATCCGCGACAAACCTCTACCCCCAAGTTCAAGATGCCCACCATCAACTCTTTTGACGGTACGACGGAACCAATCGACCATCTAGAGACCTACAGAACCCTCATGATCCTCTATGCATTCCCTGACGAGATCATGTGTCGAGCTTTCCCCGTGACACTGAAGGGGTCAGTTCGGCTGTGGTTTAGCCAATTACCAGCAAACTCTGTCTCCACTTTCCAGCATCTCAATGAGTCCTTCCTCAGCCATTTTATTGGAGCTCAGTGCCAGCGACGCCCGGCAACCCAACTCCTCAACATTCGACAGACCGAGGGGGAGTCGCTATGTAGTTTTGTTACCTGCTTCAACATTGAGGCCCTGCAAGTAGCGAAAAATGATGACAAGGTCATCCTCACTGCTTTCATGGCCGGTCTGCGATCGTCCGACTTCCTGTTCTCCCTCTCTAAAAACCCCCTGACCTCCATGGCAGCCCTACTCTCCAAAGCCCAAAAATACATGAA
Organism: Camellia sinensis; assembly: GCF_055761805.1. Lineage (NCBI taxonomy): Eukaryota > Viridiplantae > Streptophyta > Magnoliopsida > Ericales > Theaceae > Camellia > Camellia sinensis. Next base: position 7,507,350 of record NC_138974.1, on the reverse strand, counting down.
TGTTGAGGATTCCCTAGTCTCCCGGCAAGATCCAATAACCAAAAACCCGACCCTTAGAGAAAAAAGAAAAGACTTAGAACCCATAAACACCCAGTATAATAGTCAAACACCACACTACACCGACCTACCCCCCCGAGCTGACCGATCACCACCAGCCCGACTGCCCGATCGGTTCGAGCGGTACACACTCCTTAATTCTCCCATGGAACAAGTCCTCAATCACATCCAGCGGGACTACCCCTTTAAATGGCCCCAACCTTCACAAACCCCTTCCAATCGGAAAGACCAGTCCAAATATTACCGTTTTCACCAGGACTATGGTCATAACATCGATGAGTGCGTTAACCTCAAGGATCAGGTTGAAACCCTCATATGCCAGGGACGTCTTAGCCAGTTCACGGACACCCACCCTCAGTAGAGGCAAATAACTGAGCCCCTCAGAAACAACCATCGGCGCACTCCCTCCTCGGCAGCCAGCCCAACCTAACCAAGGCCATCATCGCCCTCCACAGCAACCTCGACCGCCAGGCAACCCCCCCACCTATTGGAGAAATCAAAGTCATTTCAGGCGGCCTTGCTTGTGGGGGACCATCCAGCTCGGCTCAGAGGGCAGAACTCAGGAAGATAAGGCAGGGCTCAGACAAAGCAGTTGCCACAGTCAATCGACCCTCCAAACAGCCCAAGCAGTGGACCGAGCCTATCACCTTCACGGACGCCGACTGTACAGGCATCTGGTACCCTCATGATGACCCTCTCGTCATTTCTGCCCTCCTCTCCAACTACAAGGTCAGACGAGTTCTCATCGACAATGGCAGTTCTTCAAACATCATCTTTCTCAACTGCTTTCGCCAACTCAAAATTGGGGAAGAAAGTCTGTCTCCTCCCCAAAACCCTTTGGTCGATTTTACTGGCGATCGGGTCACCTCCATCGGCTCCATCGATCTTCCCATCACAATCGGCGAGTACCCACGGCAGACTACAAAGTTGCTCACCTTCCTTGTTGTCAACTGCCCATCCGCCTACAACATCATCCTTGGTCGCACTGCCCTAAATGCCTTCCAAGCTATCACATCAACTTATCACCTTGCCATTAAGTTTCCCACCGATCTGGGGGTCGGGACTGAAAGGGGAGAGCAGACCGGGGCCAGGGAATGCTATGTTGCCTCACTAAAAGAAGTCAAGCTGAAGGAAGCCATGCTCATTGAAGGACTTGACGTCCGGGATAAGGACGAGCTGGTCAGAGGGGAGCCAATGGAGGAGCTCGTTGAGGTTCCCATCGACCCCACCAACCCGGCGAAAACCGCCAAAATCGGCAGCCAACTGTCCCCTCAAGCAAAGGCCGACCTTACTACCCTCCTGATTGAGCACAACGATGTATTCTCCTAGACCCACTCAGACATGCCAGGTATTGACCCCTCATTCATAACCCATCGCCTCAGCATTGAACCCCATTTCTGACCTTACCGCCAGAAGCAACGCATTTTCCATCCGGCGCGCAATACTCTCATTGCCGCAGAGGTCGACAAGCTCCTTGAGGCACAATTCATCAAAAATGTGGACTACCCTAGATGGTTGTCAAACGTGGTCCTGTTCCGCAAGAACAATAGTAAATGGTGACTCTGTGTCGACTACTCAGACCTCAACCGAGCTTGCCCCAAAGACAGTTATCCTCTTCCCCTCATAGATCTGCTGGTCGACGCCATGGCCGGTCACCAAATGCTCAGCTTCATGGATGCATTCTCTGGGTATAACCAAATTCTGATGCATCTATCTAATCGGGAACACACCTCCTTCATTACCGACCGAGGCACCTACCATTACCAAGTGATGCCATTTGGACTGAAAAATGCTGGGGCCACCTACCAACGGTTGGTCAATGCCGTTTTCCATCATCAGATCGGTCGAAACATGGAAGTATATGTCGATGACATTCTAGTCAAGAGTAAACTCTCCGCTGACCATCTGACCGACCTGCGAGAGACCTTCGCCACCCTACGAAAGTACCAAATGAAGCTCAACTCGGAGAAGTGCGCCTTCGGCGTAAGATCTGGGAAGTTTTTGGGTTTCATGGTCAGTCAGCAGGGCATTGAAGCTAACCCAGAAAAGATCAAGGCCTTGATTGAAATACAGTTACCCAGAACGGTTAAGGAAGTTCAGAGACTCACTGGCCGAGTTGCCGCCCTCAACCGCTTTATTTCCCACGCAACGAATAAGTGCCTCCCCTTCTTCAAAGTTCTTCAGCAAACTTTTGAATGGACGACCGAGTCCGAAGAGGCCTTTCAGCAGTTGAAGCAGTGCATGGCCAACCCCCCCTCCTTTCTCAGGCAATCACTGGCGAACCCCTCTTCCTCTACTTAGCCGTTTCAAGCATCGCAATCAGTGCAGCTCTTATCAGAGAAGACGACTCTGTTCCACGGCCGGTCTACTACATCAGTCGGGCCCTCAGGGGCGCCGAGCAAAATTACCCACTGTTAGAAAAATTGTCCTTGGCCTTGGTCACCGCCTCCAGATGACTCCGTCCTTACTTCCAAGCCCATTCCATAGTGGTCCTCACCGACCAACCTTTGAAGAAGGTAATGCAGCAACCAGAGCTCTTTGGCAGACTCATGCAATGGTCGGTGGAACTCAGCCAGTTTGACATCTCCTACCGACCTCGAACAGGAATTAAGGGGCAGGCTGTCGCTGATTTCATCTTGGAGTTCACTAATCCTACCCCAACCACGGCCCCTCCATCCCCACCTCCACCCCCATCAACCCCTACCGACCCAGAAGACCCTCAATTTTGGACTCTCAATGTCGACGGATCATCTCCCAGAGAAGGCAGTGGGGCTGGTCTCATCCTCACCGCCCTTGAGGGTGGTTATTTCAAATGTGCTCTCTGTTTCTTGTTTGATGCCAGTAACAATGAGGCCGAATATGAGCCATTGATAGCAGGTCTCCGCCTAGCTAGGGACATTGGTGTCAGCCACATCTGGGTGTTCAGCGACTCCCAGCTCATTGTCAGACAAATTACGGGAGAATTCGATGCAAAGGAGGACACAATGAGGGCTTACCGGGATATTGCACTTCCCCTTGTTCGCCTCTTCAATACTTTCCACATCCAGCACATCTCTCAGGCAGAAAACTCTAAGGCAGACGAGATGGCTCAATTGGCTTCTGCAGGCCAGTCCGACCTCAGCCGTGGTGTCCGTCTCGAGTACCTAGCCCACCCTGCCATTTCTCCCGACCAGCAAAAAGTGCAGTTCCTCCAGAATGAGCCCATCCCTTGGGCGTCGGACATTTTCCTATTTTTGACAACGGGAAAACTTTCAGATGACCAACAGCAGGCTGCCAAAGTTAAGGCCCGGTCGTCCAATTACATCCTCGTCAGTGGTGTCTTGTACAAACGTGACTTTTCACGCCCGTACATGCGATGCCTCAATCCGGCTGAAGCAACTTATGTGATGCGAGAAATCCATGAGGGTATCTGCGGTAATCATTCAGGCGGCAGGTCACTAGCCCACAAAATACTTTGTACTGGTTATTTCTGGCCTACTCTCAACCAAGATGCGACTGACTTTGTACTCAAATGTGATAAGTGTCAACGCTTTGCCAACATCTCCCATGCTCCTCTTACAGAGCTGATCACACTTTGCAGTCCCTATCCGTTCGCCAAATGGGGGATCGACTTAATTGGACCACTTCTCACCGGCCGAGGCCAGACCAAGTTCGCGATTATTGCCATTGATTACTTCACCAAGTGGGTAGAGACAGAACCCCTTGCCACCACACCGAACGGAACACAACCAAATTCATCTGGCAGTCAATCGTATGCAGGTTTGGTATCTCTCAAGCCATCGTCTCCGACAACGGCAAACAATTCGACAACGCCAAGTACAGAAGTTTTGTGCAAACCTCCAGATCCAACCCTGTTTCTCCTCCCCAGGTCATCTCCAAACCAATGGCCAAGTCGAGGTTACCAACCGTTTTCTTTTGAAGATCATCAAAACTAAGCTAGAGGCTGCTAAAGGACTTTGGGCTGAGGAATTACCGAATGTACTCTGGGCTTACCGTACTACCGCTCAGACTCCCACTGAGGAGATCCCCTTTCGCTTAACATACGGCGCTGAGACGATCATCCCAGTGGAAGTCGGTCTGCCTACCCCAAGGGTTTTACACCCGAACCCTGAACTGGCCGAAGAGCTCTGTCGGGCTGACCTTGACCTAATTGAAGAACTCAGAGAAACCACTATTGTCAGACTGGCCTCCTACCAACAGAAAATGAGAACACACTATAACCGCAGAGTCCGACCAAGGGAGTTCGCCATAAGGGACCTTGTCTTACGCGAAGCAACCCTCGCCACCAAGAATCCGGCTGAGGGCAAGCTGGCAGCCAAATGGGAAGGACCTTACGTTGTGAAAGCCAGACCTCGCCCAGGCACTTACCGACTTCAGGACATGGAAGGTTGAGACCTCCCCCATCCTTGGAATGTTGAGCATTTGAAGTGCTATTTTCAATAAAACTTGTATTTTTGTATTGTCCAATTGATGTATGTTCTTTCTGACAATCTGCACGCCTGAATGTTCTCATTTTCTCCACATATGGTGTAAATTTATGATCCAATGGGCTACACATTACTGACAACAAGCTTATATCTCAAATATCTGTATGATCTTTCAAATAACACTTTCATTGTAGCCTCAGCCAGACTGAGCATCAAAGCCTCGGCCAGACCGAGCATGCAACACCTCAGCCAGACTGAGCATGACGAGCCTCGGCCAGACCGAGTGTGCAAAGCCTCAGCAAGACTGAGCATAAAAGCCTCGGCCAGACCGAGCATGTAAAGCCGCAGCCAGACTGAGCACCAAACGCCTCCTCCAGACCGAGCGACAAAAAGCCTCAGCCAGACTGAGCACCAAAAACCTCGGCCAGACCAAGTCGTTAAAAGCCTCAGCCAGACTGAGCACCAAAGCCTCGGCCAAACCAAGTCGTTAAAAGCCTCAGCCAAACTGAGCACCAAAAGCCTCGGCCAGACCAAGTCGTTAAAAGCCTCAGCCAGACTGAGCACCAAAAGCCCCAGCTAAACTGAGCACCAAATCCCTCAGTCAGACTGAGCACCAAAAGTCTCGGCCAGGCTGAGCGTAAACTCCTCAGTCAGCGCAAAATTGAGTTACTTCAAGCCACTGAATTATTTATAGAGTCAGTGAATCATAGCTTAACCCCAACTGGGCACGCATACAGAGCTCGGTCAAGGCCATTCAAGTAAACCTCATGCTTGTGGCATTCGTAGACACACTTAGTCAAAATTCCAGGTCCATGTTTTTACACCTTACTTGGTCAAATTCCAAACTAATCTTTTATTTATCAGCACTCTTGCAACTTGATCTACAACTCCATTTTTGGGCATAATTTGAAACTTTACATCTTTGACGTTCTTACCAACACTCTTTTATTTTCTTATTTATCAACATTTGTAAGTCAGCCTCTTTCTTTACAAATCAAGCCTAGCTTTACACACAAACCACCATTCTCATTCATTTCAGATACGCAAGCAACAACAATCGAATGAAAACACAATTGAAATTTTATTTATTCACAAACTTGTACATAAGTTCACTACAGCATTTCAAAAAATAATAAAAAAAATAATAAAAAAAATTATTCCTCCTCACTGGAAACGAGGTCTTCTTCTTCAATCCCCTCATCCAGGGGGGTCTGGGCCACATCGTCTTTGTCAATTTTTACACTATTGAGGTCTAAGCCTGGGAACAGTTCTTTAGCTTTACGCTTGAACATCTTCCAGCCACTGTCCCAGAACTCAGCCAGTTCGTGTTTATAGAAGTCTGACCGCTGGAAGCTCTCAATCACTTCTGCCTCGATCCTGCCCCCAATGGTCGTTCCAGACGGGCCCGCCCCTCTAGACACCTCTCTCACCACGCTGTTGGCGACCGCGGCATCGATCGCCATCTGAAATTCAGCAGACCCCTTGAATTGTTCTATTGCTGCAACATATAGATCGGGGTATGCTGCCCTTTTAGAGGCTGCCTTGGTCCTCTCTTCCTCAAACTCCTTCTGCAGGCTCGCCTTTTCAGAGGCCGTCTTGGCCTTTTCTTTCTTCAACTCCTTCTGCAGGCTCGCCCTCTCCTCCATTGCCTTAGCACGCTCGTTTTCCAGCTCCTTCTGCAGCCCAGCAATCTTCACGTCTGCTTCATCTTTTTCTTTGATTTGTTGGGCGCGCAGTTCTTCATTGCTTGTCCTAGCCTCTTCATGCCGCTCAATGGCGACCGCACAGGCCCTTTGAGCATCCCCCAACTTCTTCTGCTCGCTAGCCAGCTGGAACTCGAGCGACACAACCTGGCGGCGTTCGTCTTCTAGCTCCAACTTAACCGCAATCAGCTCAACTTGGGCTCGGTCGGCAACATTACGGTGAACAATGGCCAACACTTGCATCTTTTTAGCTTTTTCAGCTTCTTGCCAACCCCTGGAGCACGCGCTTCGTGCAGCCTTCTTTCACCCTGCACTCTCTCTTTTTAAGTTTGCAAGTTGAGCCTTAGCCTCATCCGACTTGACCTTTGCAGCCGCCGCCTTTCTCAGCAGAGCCCCAACTAAGGTGGTTACCTCCATTTGGGCAGAGCAGAACCCCCTTAGCAGCTCAGCCTCGTTGAACCTGGCTACCGAGCGCACAGCTGCCTCATCTACGATCCCAACAAGGCGATCTGCAGCTGCCCTGGCTGGGCCTTCTTCTCCCTCTAGTCGTCCAGACACTGCATGGGCGTGGTAGATCGCAGTCATTACCCTGACCCCCCTTCCTCCTTGGGGCACAGGACCCCCCTAGGGCTGTTCCTCTCCCCTTGGCTCAGGGCCAGTTGCCCCACCATCTACTTGAATTTCTTGGGCGATCTCCGCCACTACTAGGACGACTTCCACGACCTTTAAGGCAACCTCCACCACTTTTGGGGCCACCACCCTTCCTAGGATCTCCCCCACCCCCTCCTCCCCTACCTCCTTGGCCATGGGGGTATCCTCTGCCGTCATCTCCTTCCTCTTCTTCAAGGCAAGCTCTTCTTCACTCCTCCTCACTCTCCTCTTCTTCTTTACCACACCCTCCACCTCCATCTCCTTATAGTCCCTCTCCTTTAAAGGATCAACTGGGGGTGGTCGTGGCTCAAATCCACCTAAGTCTTTTTCCCCCAGGGGTTTGGGGCGAGGTCGGATCCTCTCCCTCGCGATCGGTTTTGGCAGTCGGTCTGCCTGGGACTCTTTGAACTTACTGGCTTTGGCGAGGATGACTATATCCTCAGCCTCTTGCGCCTTCCTTCTCGCCTCTAGTTCAGCCCGTCCCAGATCTCCAATGCTCGAATGAGGACCCAATCCCGCTGCAAACAAGGCTGAAGGTTGAACGAGTTCGTCCCACTTGACTCCCTCTTTCTCCCTCCATGCCTTCACCTTTTTTATCCTCTCCTCTACTGCCACCCCCAGTTTTGGCTCCACAAATTTGGTGGGCACCCTCCATACCGTACGCACCTCAACCCCTTCATTCGCGGACACGTAAAACCACCGCGGCATCCAACCCTTAATGGATGATGGCAGCCCCGTCACCAGACCCCTCCTTGCCGCCGCCTGCAACGTCACCCAAGTCTCTTGTTGTCCTGAGGCCTTATAACACGCGAAAAATTCATCCACCGTCATAGTCGCCCCTTCAGTCGCCTTCGGCCACGCGCTTGCACAGGATAACACAATCTTCCACGCGTTGGGCATTAGTTGCCCCGGCGCTACCTCCAACCGGTTTAGGACATCAACCACCACTTGCGGAAGCGGCAGCCTCAGTCCTCCTTTCAATGTTTCCTCGTACAGGGCAAACTCCCCCGGCCGGGCGTGGGATGGCCTCTCTGTTGACGACAGCAACAGTAACTCTATTTCAGCGGGAACCTGGTATTTTTCGTGCATAACCTCCAAGTCCGTAGCAGTAACCGTTGATTTGTCAGCCTTCGTATGCCAGTGATTTGGTTCCGCCTTGCTCATTGGCTTCAGAGCCGCTATCATGGTGGAAGAATGGGATTGTACCACTGGCTCCCCTACCCTCTCCACTTGTCTCTCTATCCGGTACTGCTCCGCCAGCCCCACTACGTCGTCATCCCAAACGGATCAACCCTGGCGGTTCCAACTTCTTCTTGAGTCATCTCTGTGGTGTGCCTACGAATAGCTTCGGAAGCGGGTGTAAGAAAATTCAAGAAATGTTGCAGAGGTGTATCGTCAGCAACAAAGGAGTTAACACTTCGAATGTTTTGATTTTTTGCAAAGAAGTAGGTAAATCGAATAATACTAAAAGCCCAAGGCTTGCTCGTATTCCAAGGGTCACAATTAATTTTTGCCAGTTTGAAAACTTTTCAAAACATCCGCCAAAACTGTCTTTTCAACACCCATCATGACCTATCGTTTCATTTCTGGCCCAACGCCTAATCTCCCTCCCCACGAGATGCTGCCACGTGTACGATCACGATTCACTGTCACCTCCCCTTACCCTGTCTTTTCCACTTCAAGTCATCACGTGACATATTGCCTCTTGAGCCCCGCGCCCCCCCACCTCAACCTTCACGGTCGGTCCTCCTCATGGTTGGCCCTCCCACTCGGCCACCCTTCGCTGTCGGTCCTCCTCATGGTCGGCCCATCCACTCGGCCACCCTTCGCGGTCGGTCCTCCTCATGGTCGGCCCATCCATTCAGCTACCCTTCGCGGTCGGTCCTCCTTATGGTCGGCCCTCCCACTTGGCCACCCTTCGCAGTCGGTCCTCCTCATGGTCGGTCCTTCCACTCGGCCACCCTTCGCGGTCGGTCCTCCTCATCTTCTCCATTAGTATTCCCTTCGTTAGGCTAGAACTGCACTTAGGAATGGGGGACTACTGACGTGGTTAGGCCCACAAAGGTCAATGCCCACTATGAACAACCCAAACCCATCACTTAGAGCCCAACATATAACCCAACTGATGAGATCCTGAACAGCTGGAAGCCAACATGGCACGAAGAACCAATGATATTCAGACATGTGGCAGGTAAAGGACAAGCCATATCAGCAGACAAAGATCAGCAAAGTTATTGCCACTGCACATCGCCGTTAATGCAGTCCATCACAGCATTTATTACGACAACACCTCTCCGTCGAAACAGCACCCTCTCACCCTGAACAAGGTAAGCTACATCATAGACTTTCGGCCAAGGTGGCAGGCCGGAAGGGACTACAAAATGATTTACCAAGGAATATAAGCAGACGTTGAAGACAAGAAGAAAGTTAAGTTTTCTATCTCCAATTCATATCTCTACATTTCACTTCTCTCTCTCTCTAACTTGCTCGTCAGAGGGTTCGCTGAGGGACTCCCCGTTCCCCGTTGAACTCCTGTGCAGGTTCTCAAGTGGGCTTGGCCATTCAGATATCGGTTAGAAAAGCGTGGACCAATCCGATCCATTCTCTCTGAAACCCGTTGTATCGTAATGGTAACATCAAACTTCTAGCAACCCATGGTCAAAATTATTAAAACGTATTGAGGCATTTGATTACGAGACAACTCACGAATCCCACGCCTCCGGACCCCATTTCTCATAATCTGATTGGGAAGCCTCTAACTAATTTCCTAAATTGTCACTAAAGTGGGCCATAGAGCTACTCACAGGATGTAGATCTGCGTGGTGGAGTTTTTCTTAAGTCAAAAATTAATAATTATAAAGTAAAAATAAAAAATATTTATTTTTTAAATTTTAAATAATTAATTTTTTTAATTTATTTAAATTATTATTACTTAATAAGATATAAATAAAAATTATGTCAAATAATTTAGCACAAAATTCTTAAATTAAAATAAATTATAACCACTTTAAAAGCTGTACCACACAACCATGATGTGCTAGATCACATAAAGCACCTAGAAGAAGCCATTATAGGACATGTTAGTGAAAGATTGACGGAGCCTCCTTATTTGACTACGCATCCATTTCTTGTATATTCATATAAAATCAGTTTTATAATATAAATAAATAAATAAAATCATAATAGGGGAACTTACTTCTGAATGATCTCTCACTCATTCCAACAAATAAATGAAAAGAGAGAGTGCGACTTTTCAACTGGAAAGAAAAGTAGAAGAGAAAAATTTTCGATATCTAGCTTGGTGGCTGGAGCTGAACTGTCACTTATTGCATGAGATATCTATAAAAGGAGTCTCTCAATTAAACATATCCATCCCACATAAGAAACAACCCAAAAAAAAGTGAAAAGAAAACCCTGAAATTCTCTCATCTCATGGCTTCATTTCAATTTATAGCTGCAGTACTCTTCTTGGTTGCTGCTGTTGTGTTTGGAGGATCAAATGCTCAATTGAGTTCCACGTTTTATGATAACACATGCCCAAATGTCTCGAGCATAGTACGCGGTGTCCTGGAGCAGGCTCAGCAGGCTAATATCCGAAATGCTGCCTTTCTCACTCGACTTCACTTCCACGATTGCTTTGTCAATGTAATAATGCCCTCTCTTCCTGTACTATGTATTTGTCTTTGTGTGTTGCAAACATCATTTTTTATGGTCATAAGAAGCTCAAATTTATGTAACTTATATATGCCAATTCATGTATAACTAACTAACTGCCTTTGCGTGCATGCATGTAGGGCTGCGATGGGTCCCTTTTGCTAGACAATGCAGATGGAATAGAGAGTGAGAAAGATGCAAATATTAATAGGGCACTTAATGGATTTACTGTTGTTGATGACATCAAGACTGCATTGGAGAATGTTTGCCCAGGTGTTGTCTCCTGTGCTGATATTTTGGCCATTGCAGCTGAAATTTCAGTTAATTTGGTAAGTAAATCAATTTCGGTATACATTAATATTGTCAAGTAAAATTTACAAAAGGCTTTGTTTGCAGAACCAATGTAATTGCTAGTTGGGTTTCAAATATCAGCCAATACCTAACATATTAGACTATATGTATCATCTTTCTCCCCAAATACTATATGGCTCAATAGCTTCAATTACTTGAATCTTACATAAGGGAATTAAGTTGGGATTAATAAAGCCTTATATATATATATATATATATTGTCAATTAGTCATAGCAATATATAAATTAATGCAAATAATTTATTGTAGTCGAAAGGTCCATCATGGGAAGTTCAACTAGGAAGAAGAGATAGCAGGACAGCAAATCGAGCTGGCACTAGTGGCCTCCCACTTTTTAATGAAAGCCTTAATGTCCTTAAAGACAAGTTTAGTGCTGTTGGACTTGACTCTACAGATCTAGTTGCTTTATCTGGTAAATATTAGACATTTAATTTAACATTTCTTTTCTTTGATTACAATTACTACTTGTCTTGGTACGAAGAGGAAAAGCACTTTCTTTTACACCACGTCATATATAAAACTAACAAGAATTGGTTTCGTTTCATTTGCAGGTGCTCATACATTCGGACGGGCTGGATGCTTGACTGTGACCCCACGCCTTTACAACTTTAACAACAGCGGAAATGTAGACCCAACCATGGACCCAACCTACGCGCAAACACTTCAGCAGACATGCCCAGATCCCAACACTCCTGCAGGCAGCAATACTAGTACGACCATAGTCAACCTTGATCCCACTACTCCTAATGGCTTTGACAACAACTACTTCACAAACCTCCAGAACAAGCGGGGGCTTCTCCAGTCTGATCAAGAGTTGTTCTCCACTAGTGGCGCTGATACCGTTGCCATTGTTAACCGCTTTGGAAACAGCCAGAGCGACTTCTTCACTAGCTTTGCTCAATCCATGATCAATATGGGAAATATAAGTCCACTGACAGGAAATAATGGAGAGATAAGGTCTAATTGTAGGAGGGTTAATTAATTGGGTCTTTTGACATCATGGGAGCACAGCTTACATGAGAATTATTAATTGTTTGGAATTTTCAAGTGCTTTTTTTTCTTTTTTCTTTTTTTCTAGCATTTTTGTTTTGTTTCGTTTCGTTTTGTTTTTGTTTTTTATTTTTTGTTTTTTTGTTTTCCCTTTTCTTTGATCTATGGAATCAAGAATAAAAAATAATCTCATCACCAGTAAAGGTGGGAGTTTGTTACTTTCAATCATTCGTCTTTGTCATACTTCAGCAGTTTAATGGTCAACTCTATGTTCCAAATAATGAAATGATTGGAATTTAAATGGTTGGTCAAATGAATGGAAATGAAGAATGCACCAAGGAATCAAGAAATACCATTAAGATTACTCAATGTAAGAGCAAGCATGCAGTAGTCTTTTCACTACTGAAAATCAGACCTTTCGCAACGGTCTCAAACGTCGCAAAAGATTCACGTGTTGTCACAAAAGACTTTTTGCGACAGTATAGCAACGGGAAATGGGGTTGGTGGAAGGGGACGTGACAAAAGTATTTGCGACGGTTACAAACCGTCGCGTTCTTGTAGATACGGTAAATCAATTGTTTTTGTGATAGTTTAATCTGACACAAAAAAAGGAGAAAACATCACTTTTAGCGACGGTTTAGGATACATCACCAAAAGCTTTCTTAGAGACGATAGTTGACATCGCGAAAAGTATTATTAGCAACGGTCTTAAGCTTCGCAAAAAAAAAAAAAAAGAATTAAATCAATAATATAATCGCAACAGTTTAAACTGTCGCTAAAGATAATGCGACAAGTTAGCCTATCACTAATAAAATGCAAGGAAATGATGATTACATTAGCGATGGTTTATTACTATTGCAAAAAAAATTATTTTCATAAAATAAATATATATTTTATTAATTCATTTCATTTACAAATTATTAATATTTTCTAAAACAAAATACATCCACATCCACATCGACACATATCCACATTCACGTCCACATTCACATTCACAAAATCATATATGCTAATACTACTAATAATAATAGTAATAATATATATGTACCATGTAACAATACAGTGTCAACCAAACATTCTTTACAAAAATATATAAAATATCATTCGACAATACTAATAATTTTTTATAATTCAAGAACTCAAATTTGTTTCTAAAACAAAACCTAAGTGTCGACAGTACAAATAAAAAGCCATATATATATATATATATATTAATAGCTTATTTTAGTATCAACAGTAAGCTCCAATATCGATATGTGAAGATATCATCACGTACTTAAAAAGAATAGCATCTGCACACACAAAAAAAAAAAAACAAATATATATATATATATATATTTACAATATCAATTAATTTCAAGCTTACAAAAATTGTAAAACAATTGATATTTATTTCAAAAAATAATTTAATAAATAAAATTGTAACATATACATGAATCGAGCATCACACAATATATATTCCAACAGCTTCTCCAACTTTTCTCAGACCTCGAGATGGTGTTTCCAAATGAGCATTCAACTTTTTTGCTTTAAGATAAGGACTTTGCGATATTCGGATCCAATTGGAACTCCATCAATTTCACACAATGGATTGTCACTAATAAGAAGTCTCTCAACCAATTGGACTATTGATTTCAAGTTCCGTCTTTTCCTACAAGTCATTTGTGTCTAATTAGTCGTGTGTGTCAAGTTTCATTTACATCCGACACCATTTGACTATTTTAGTGAGTTAACCATTCGGAAAAAGAGTTTTTAATGGATAAGTTTTCACAAACGAAAATTAGGCTTTTGATTCAAAACTGAGAATCGATTTTGAGTCATGTCTTGTCCTACAAGTCATTTGTGCCCAGGTAGTCGTTTGTGTCAAGTTTCGTTGACATCCGACGCTGTTTGACCATTTTAGTGAGTCAATCGTTCAAAAAAAGAGTTTCTAACTAATAACTTTTAACAAACGAAAATTAGGCTCTAGATTCAAAATCAAGAATCGGTTTCGAGTCTCATTTTTTCCTACAAATCATTTGTGCCTAGTTAGTCGTGTGTGTCAAGTTTCATTGATATTCGACTCCATGTGACCATTTTAGTTTGTCAACCAGTTCGAAAAAGAGTTTCTATAGGACAAATTTTCACAAATATAAATTATGTTCCAGATTCAAATCGGGAATTAGTTTCAAGTTCCGTCTTTTCCTACAAGTCCTTTGTGTCTAGTTAGTTGTAAGTGTCATGTTTGGTTGACATCTGACGTCGTTTGACCATTTTAGTGTGTCAACCGGTTCCGAAAAAAGTTTCTTAAGGACAAATTTTCATAAACAAGAAGTTTTCAAAGTGTTTGAAAGTTTTACCTCCTCATAATCCCTAGGTTCACGGTGGCCACTTGATGCATCCAGTACCTATGATATTCATGATGAGAGGGTAATTTATATGAAAATTGAGCCGAGTTGGGTAATGGGCCATTATGGGCCACAGTACGAAGGGCTGAGTAAAAGGGCCATAAAGTTACTCCGGTCCAAATGAGGCTTAAAGTTACTCCGGTCCGAAAGAGGCTTGAAGTTACTCCGGTCCCAGAGAGCTTACGGTAAGCTCGGTCGTCACACACAAAGTTATCCCGGTCGGGACCACATTATTGGTTATCCCGATTGAAACATACCATGATTAACATTGGGAGAAACCAGCATAAGAGCAGTGAATGGAAGAGCCGAGCTAAAGTTAGCTCGGTCTAGTCTGCGGTTTAGCATAGCCATGCTTACCTTGGTTATATTGGAATCCGACCATAGAAAAACCATCTCACTTGGTTTAAGCAGTGAGGGGGGTGTTGAAGGATAAGCATTATCTTTCAGGAGTATGACCCCTATGAAGACTCTACATGGAGGAGTAAGAGTCCTACTAGGATTATGCCGCGCGGAACCTATAAAAGCTCACAACAACACCTATGGAGAGGTAACACAACTGTGATTCTCGAATACATAGAACTTTTGTCTATTTGTCTATTTTGCTAACTTAGGCATCAGAGAGGTATCCGGCACACACCCGCCGGCTAGCTCACGTTTGTGTTTTCAGGAAATAAAGCGACGTCGTATGGACGAGTGCGGACTTGATCAACAGGATTATACGAGAAGGTTTATTTCTTTCCTGTACAATTGGCGCCGTCTGTGAGAATACTAGACAAAGAACAAAACATCTTGATCAAGTTTCCCTCGCTAATTGAATGGCGCATAACGAAGAATTGCCGCAGTCCGCCATCGATGGACAAACCCCAGAGGGAGGTGGGAGGCGCGAAGGATTGCCCTCTATCCCTCCCATGCCGGACTTAGAGCCCCAGCGACAGAATCCCCAGAGGGATACAAGGGGGAGACGGAATAACAGCCCCCGTCGCTTTCACTCACAAAGTCCTGAAAGACAAAGGCGAAGAATCGACCCTCAAGCTCTAGAGGATCGTGTAAAAAAGCAAGATGAATTGATAAAGAAGATGGCGGCGGACATAGAGGCCATGAAGCGCCAGATTAGGGGAAAAGAGTGGCGACAGGAGAGGGGCGCAAAGGCAATACTCCTCCTCGCCACTCAGAAGATCGTGGTAGGTATACCACGCCATCGCAAGCAGAAAGTAGAAGCCTCAGGATAGGCGACACTCAATCAAGGACCTCCAGAACTCGTTACTCCAGATCTGAGAGAACGAGAACATTGAGGTCTTACACTGAGGGAAGTACCTATCGGCCCTCACATACACACCAGGCATCATCCAGGCAAACGGAGTTGCCTAGATCGTCCGACTTACGGACTGTGCTTGAAGAAAGGGCGCGACAAAAGGAGGATGCCAAGGCACGCGACCCGCACAGAAATTTAGCCCTTCAGCGGTTGGATCCTCGAGCGCATGGAAGCGTCGAGGTTGGAATACCAATACTGCACCTTGCCTACGAACCAACAGATAAAGCGTTGGCAAGACTACATAGCTCGCCGTTCGTTCCGGCGATTGAGAACGCACCATTACCCTCAGGCTTCATCCAGCCTAAATTTACCGCGTACGAAGGGAAGAAAGACCCTTACATGTACCTAAGCCACTTTCGCCAGGTCACGGCGGTATACCGGCGGAACGAAGCTTTGATGTGCATCCTATTCCCATCCAGCCTTGGCGACCTAGGTTTAACCCGGTTCGAAAGGCTACCAGAAGGCAGCATAGCCTCCTGGGCGCAATTAGCGGAGGCGTTCGTAACAAGATTCAGAACGAATACCAAGACGCAAGTGGAGATTGATCAGCTACTCTCCATTGACATGGGCGACAAAGAAACACTGAGGTCCTACAACAGTCACTACTAGGAGACGTTCAACCAGATAGGGGACTGCCCCACTAACCTCGTCATCGCACAATACAAAAGAGGACTTCTAGTCGGAAATAGATTGAGGGATTCGATTACAATGACTCCACCCCTCACGATGGAAGCCTTGATGAAGAGAGCGCACCAACATATTCGGGTGGAGGAGGACGGCGCCCGTGCCAAAGCAAAATCTAGTGCAACAGCAACACCAGATAAGAAGACTACATCGAAGGTCAATACTGTAGAACGTCAAAATAAGAATGGACAAGGCAGGCGAGACAACGAAGAGAACCGAGATAAAAGATGGTTGAGAGTCCGCATAGCTATTACTACGGTATTCAAGAAACCAATCTACCGAATTCTCAGCGAGATACGCGATGAACCTTTCGTCAAATGGCCAGCTAAATTGGGAAAGGCACAGAAGGACTACGACGAAAGATCTCGATGCACCTATCATAAAGAAAAGGGGCACCGCACTGAAAAATGCACGCCGTTAAGACAGCATCTGGAGGAGTTAGTGGCAGCAGGTCACTTAGATTGGTATATAGAAAGAGGGACGCAGCCAGCCCCCCAAAACCACGACTATAACGCCCTCAAAATAATAACATTAAACCCAACAACATAGACATGCATTGATATATATAAAAGCTCCACATTCTTCTATTCATCAGAGTTCCATTAGCAAAAAGTATTACATGTTAACGACAAAAGCAAATGCCCTACGGGCTTACAACTTTCCAAGTTAACACTTGGTTACAATAAAAGAGTACTAACTCATTTACACATTAAGCCCTTACCTTGAATATACATGTAATACATTAAAAGAAATAAGACAACAAAAGTGTGTTCGCCTCTAGCCACCCAAGCTACGTCCTTGGAGGTGGCATGCTACCTGTACCTGAAAATGATATTCCCATATAGGGTGAGCCACAGCCCAGTGGAGATATGCTAAACACAGTATGAGCAATGACTAAGACATTAGCAATTGATAAATGTTCAATTTTCACAAACCGATTCATAATCCATTTCCTTTTCCTATCAATTTCACAATTTCCATCAATGGCTCAGAACCTGGCCAACCACTTATATGAGACGAAGACTCATATTAAACATTTTCCATTTTTACAATAGATAAACACACAGGTTATATCAATATCTCAACAGATAAGCATACAAACTATATCCACATTTCAACAGATATGCATATTAGCTATATCAGCACTTCCATGACAAGCATATGAGCTGTATCAACACTTCCAATGACAAGCATATAAGCTGTATCAACAAAATATCTGACAAGCATATGAGCTGTATCAGTGGAGTCCATCCCCTATCTCCTCCCAAACAACATCCGGTTTAGAGGTCCATCCCCTATCTTCCCCTAAACCGTGGAGTACATCCCTATCTCCTCCCACACACACAATGCATATATACACAAAGGTCATATACACAATTAATCAATACATAACATTAACGTATTCTATCAACCGTCATACTCTATGACATATCCAATTGATTAGTTTTAGTTTGCCTAATCATCATGCATTGTCTACAACAATCAAAACTACCCTCCACCGGTAGCCCAAGCAATTATTTCTAAACAGATAATAAAAGCTCCAACAGATAAAATATCAATGTTTTCAAAAGTGAGCGATTAACAAATCCAACTCCATCATTTCACAACATAGTGAGCCAATTTCATTATTTCCAACACAATTCCAAATATCAACACTTTTCTCAAATTAATTATACCAATTAATTTACACAACGAATTAGGGCTTTCTCCCTCATTTTTCCAATATTGACCCAATGGTCCATATATCAACAACCAACATCAATACCGCTATTTTGAAACCCAAAACACTCATTTTAGAATCAAAATAATAAAACCCTTTTTGACATTTTGAAACCCTAAGTCCCAAAATTTCTCAATCTCAACACTTTATCAAAATCACCAAAAATCTATGTTAAAGACCATAAAAGTGAGTAGGAATCCCTACCTCAAATTCGGAGCCCAAGAGGAGAAGATGTAGAAAACTAAAATGCTCCAAACTCCAAGATTCATGGATCAAAACGAAGCCCTCGTCGATCAACACAACCTTTACAAAGGGCAAAGGGAAGGAAAGTACTCTAACTAGATCAAACCTTAGAGAGAAGGGAGTTTCTAGAGAGAGAGGCTCTCAAAATATCTTTTTAGAAAGTAAGAGAGAGAGAGGAAGTGCAGAAAGTGATTCAAAAATGCCCAGCTGCCCTCCGTTATACGACATTCCCGCTCGAGCGGAAAACACAACGCTCGAGCGTCAAGAACAAAAATCTGGACACGCTCGAGCGCAACAAGGCCCGCTCGAGCGCCAAGACACAAGAATAAAGCACTCCCGCTCGAGCTCGAAAACCAGTCCGCTCGAGCGTAGATTTCCCCCTCCCAGAACTTATACCCAGAAAGTACTACCCGCTCGAGCGCCAACAAACCCGCTCGAGCACAAAAATCACATCTGCAGAAGTTTTGCAGGAACCCAAAATACTGGAGGTGTGCAATCCCCGCTCGAGCGCAAGAAGACCCGCTCGAGCGGACCGCCTAAAAACCGAACAAGGAATTGAAACCAAGGCCTAACCAACCTGTAACAACCTTCCTCAAAACATCCTAAAACTCAATCAAGTGGAATTAAAGGACGACAACAAGATAGATACCACTACCAACTTCACAGAACCGAGTCCGGAACACAACAGAACAGTAAAGGGACAACCGGGATCGCTATAACCTCCCCCCCTTAAAGAATTTCGTCCCCGAAATTAAACACAAGTTTTTCAAAAACAGGTTTTCTCGATTCTCAACAATATTACGACATAATGTCAAACAACCCGACCCATTACCGGTTAATTCCATCTCTTTTCAAAAGGCATTTCACAACATATATTACAAGTGCATTATCAACATGTGATTTTTCTCCCATTTCCAACCATTTCCAACACACATGGTTCACAGTTCATATCAAAATCAATATACATGATACAACTCCAATTCTACAATATAGCCAACATATGCAATATCATAATCAACTCCCATATCGAGGTAAGTTCTACAACATACCTTTATTAAACCGAAACATTACCAATGTTTTACAACTTAAGACATATATAATAAGCTCTTAAGTCCAACAACATTACATAATCCAAATACTAGATTACTCATCAATAAACAAGTCCGGGTATTTCTCGCGGACCTCCAACTCACGTTCCCAAGTGGCTTCCTCCACTCCGTGATGTTTCCACAAAACCTTTACCAAAGGGATGGTCTTGCCACGCAGGACTTGATCCCGCCTATCCAAGACCCGAACCGGTCCCTCCTCATACGAGGCATCCTCATCTACCTCTAAGTCGGTCCAATCTAACACATGCAATGGATCCGGCTCATATTTCCGAAGCATACTCACATGAAACACGTCATGAACTCCGGACAACTGTGGCGGCAACGCTAAACAATAAGAAACCTCGCCAATCCTCTCAAGGATCTCAAAAGGCCCGATGAATCGAGGGGATAACTTCCCACTCTTCCCAAACCTCATCAACCCCCGCCTAGGTGATATCTTTAGAAAGACATGATCACCTATCTCAAACGCCAAAGGCCTTCTCCTACGGTCAGCATAAGACTTCTGACGACTTTGGGCTGTAACAAGCCTCCTACGGATAAGTTCAACTTTCTCCGTCGTCTCCCTAACCAACTCTGAATCCAACAAAGGTGCATCATCCATCTCGGCCCAACAAACTGGAGACCTACACGGTCGGCCGTACAAGGCCTCAAACGGTGCCATACCGATACTAGAGTGAAAGATGTTGTTGTAGGCAAACTCCACCAATGGTAAGTGCCTCTCCCACGTCCCACTAAAGTCAATGACACAACCTCGAAGCATATCCTCAAGGATCTGAATAGTACGCTCGGACTGCCCGTCAGTCTGAGGGTGATAAGCCGTACTAAAGGTCAACTTAGTGCCCAAGGCACTCTGCAAACTCTGACACAACCTAGCAGTAAAACGAGGATCTCTATCTAAGACAATCGTCACTGGGACCC
Source organism: Camellia sinensis (assembly GCF_055761805.1). Lineage (NCBI taxonomy): Eukaryota > Viridiplantae > Streptophyta > Magnoliopsida > Ericales > Theaceae > Camellia > Camellia sinensis. The sequence continues at coordinate 7,487,124 of NC_138974.1, read as the reverse complement.
CGTGCAATCTCACTATGTCCCGAATATACAAGTCGGCAAGATGATCTACCGAATCTCTCACGCGCATAGGAATGAAGTACGCCGACTTAGTCAGCCGGTCTACAACCACACAAATGGCATCACTACCCCGCTGAGTCCTCGGAAGACCTACAACAAAGTCCATAGTGATATGCTCCCACTTCCACTCGGCACTAGGCAAGGGTTGCAACAAACCCGCTGGCCTCTGATGCTCGGCCTTCACTTGCTGGCAAGTAAGGCACTTTGATACGAAAACAGCCACATCTCTCATCATACCCCGCCACCAAAATTGGCGACCCAAATCACGATACACCTTAGTACCTCCCGGATGTACCGCAAGGCGTAAATGGTGAAACTCTCAGAGTACTACCTCACGGCAAGACTCCGTCACAAACAAACGGTCTCAGTATCTCACACTCTGGTCGGGATACACCGTCAAACCCTTCTCAACCTTCCCACTTGAGATCTTCTCTCGGAGGGATTCTACCTCAAGGTCACCTCTCTGTGCCTCTAACACTCTAGCTACAAGTGTAGGCTGCGCAACAACAGAAAACAAGGCCGTAGCCTCAACGGATTCGCCCAGAAGCAAATCAAACTTGCCAAGTGCACCCAACATCTCCCACTCCCGGATGGCTATACAAGCTACATCACTAATGGATTTTCTGCTAAGGGCGTCGGCCACAACATTGGCCTTTCCTGGGTGATAGTGCAACTCAAAATCGTAGTCCTCAATGAACTCCATCCATCTCCTCTGTCTCAAATTCAAGTCTCTCTGTGTAAACAGATACTTCAAACTCTTGTGGTCCGAGAACACCTCGAACCTCTCACTATAAAGGTAGTGCCTCCAAATCTTTAAGGCAAAGATCACTGCTGCTAACTCTAGGTCGTGCGTAGGGTAGTTCTTCTCATGTATTTTCAGCTGACGCGAGCCATAAGCTACCACTTTCCCCTCTTGCATTAACACACAACCCAAACCCTCTCGTGAGGCATCACAATAAACCGCATAACCCAACCCTCTCCGGAATAATCAAAACCGGAGCGGTGGTCAATCTAACCTTCAACTCTTGGAACGACTTTTCACAAGTCACACTCCATACAAACTTGACCCCTTTCCGCGTCAATCTAGTCAACGGCGAAGCTAGCCTGGAGAAATCCTTCACAAACCGACGGTAATACCCAGCTAATCCCAGAAAGCTGCGGATCTCAAACACACTCTTAGGCTATGCCCAATCTTGCACTGCCTCTACCTTGGATGTATCAACAGACACCCCTTCCTTGGATACCACATGGCCTAAGAATTTCACCTCTCCTAGCCAGAACTCACACTTCCCAAACTTGGCATACAGCCTATGGGCTCTAAGTAACTCAAGCACCACTCTCAAGTGTGCCTCATGCTCCTCTTCTGAAGGAGAATAAATCAGGATGTCGTCCACGAAAACGACAAAAAAACGATCCAAGAATTCCCGGAAAATCCGGTTCATCAAGTCCATAAAGACTGCCGGTGCATTGGTGAGCCCAAACGGCATCACCAGAAATTCATAATGGCCATACCGTGTACGGAATGCTGTTTTAGGAATATCCTCCTCCCTGACCCTCAACTGGTGGTAACCCAATCCCAAGTCTATCTTAGAGAAACAACAGGAACCCTTCAACTGGTTAAACAGATCATCTATACGGGGCATAGGGTACTTATTCTTGACCGTAACCCGATTCAACTTCCTGTAGTCTATACACAATCTCAAGGCACCATCTTTCTTTTTAGCAAAGAGGGCCGGTGCTCCCCACGGTGAAACACTAGGGCGAACAAAACCCTTATCTAGCAATTCCTGGAGCTGAATCTTCAACTCACTCAACTCGGCTGGGGAAAAACGATAAGGTGCCATAGAAATCGGCGCTGTGCCGGACACTAAATCAATAGAGAACTCTATCTCTCGATGAGATAGAAAACTAACGAGATCCTCGGGAATGACATCCGAATACTCACAAACCACCCACGACAAAACAACTTGGGTCTCATCACACTCACCACTCAAAAAGCTAGCAAGTAGACCACTAAGCTCACTCCGCCCTCGCGAATCATACCCTGGTGGTAAAACACAACCAACCCGGTCTCCCAAGAAATGGAACCACTCCCCGCTCAAGGTACATAACGTGACCCTCTGGCGGTAGCAATCAATAACAGCCCGGTATGACGATAGCCAGTCCATACCCAAAATAACATCAAAGCCCTTCATGGGCATGACCACAAATGGAAAAGGAAGCCTATGGTCGGCGACCTCTATATCACAACCTCTAACACCTTGTTTCAAGATCAATTCGCCACCAATAGGCGATACTACACAAATAGGAGATGCTAACTGTGCTAACTCTAATTCCAAATCAGATGCAAATGTAGCAGATACAAAAGAATGAGATGCTCCCGTGTCAATCAACACACTAGCAACCGAGTTGCAAAACAGAAAAGTACCTCTCACTACTGATGGAGCCGGTACTAGGTCCTGCGCGGTAACAGCATACACGCGCCCTGTAGGCCCCTGATCTACCTGTTCACCCCTAGGAGCAAAAGACTGTTGCACAGACTGGGATGACGAAGCTCCCGGATTGGCCCTCGAGGCCTGCACAGACTGAGCTGGCTGATAACTCTGCGTCTGCCTAGAACCAGACGCTCCCGAAGTAGCACTCAACTGTGGGCAATACCTCTTCAGGTGCCCAAGCTGACCACACTGATAGCAAGACAAAGGCTAGCCCCTGCCCTAACTCTGGCCCTGAGGTCTAGCTGAAAAAGAAGCAGCTCGCTGACCCCCTCCATTTTGCAGGAAAACCGAAGACTTGTGACCCAACTAGCCACACGCAAAACAAGCCAAGCCTCCCTGACTACCTCTCCCTGAGCCCATAATCGGTACTGGAAAGGTCGATCTAGCCACACCACCCTGAGACTGCTGAGGGTTAGAACCCCTCTGTCTCCTGCCATCACCCTGACCATCTTGGCTCCGCTTGGAGCCTCTCTGCCCCTCATCCTCCTCCTGCATCATGAGCTCCATATGAGCTGCCGCATCCACCAAACGTCTATACTCCCGGATGAAAGATCCACCAACCCTCAACTTGAGGCCCCGCCTCAACTTTCGCTCAAACTCAAAGCAACGACGTTCCTCAGACGCCACCAATTCAGGTGCAAACCTGGACAGACTAGTAAAAGTAGCCTCAAACTCGGCCACTGACAAGCCCTGCTGTCTAAGCTGGCAAAACTGCTCCCTCAGCTTTTCTCTAGCAGCTGAAGACAAGAATTTCTCTTGGAAAGCATTCACAAATGTCTCCCATGCACCACCAACACTGCCCTTCTCATACTTCCACCATTGACCCGCATCTCCCTTCAGCTGGAAGGATGCCAAGGTCACCTTCAAAGCCCCGTCCTCGATGCCAAGCATCTCGAACGTCTTCTCCATTTGTTCCAACCACTCGTCAGCCTTAAGTAGCTCCTTTGGATCCCCAACAAACTCGTCCGGGTTAGACCAGAAGAATTCCCTCTTCAAGAAAGAAGGCCCTGCCTTAGCAACCTGATTCTCAGCTCTGAGAATACCCAAAGCTCCCGCTATCTCTCGGGCCAAGGCGTCCATAGCCTGCTGACCCGCTGGCTCGGCCACATTGGCCTGACCAACTCCCTCCTGCACTGCCGGAACCTCCTCCGGTAAAGGCACCTCCTGCCTACCATGCCTGCCACGCCTACCACGCCCTCGTCCTGACATCCTAATAAAGGTAACCAAGACTATTAGCACATTCACAAATGTGCCAAAGCTATAACACCCTCGTCCTAATACATGGACAACTGTAATTCACTCCACGTAAGCACATAAGCACATAAGCATTTACGAATTTCATTTCCGGATAATGATAGTCCCGAGGCGTTACTAGAGTTCCGGTTAGAAACAGCATTGATCAAGTGCTTTTCCAACAAGACTCCCAGTAACCCAAGGATCCAATCAACATCCTGGAAACTACATTCCATACCCACATAGTCACATAAGCATGTTATCAATTAAGCACATAGCATATGACATGAAATCTAAGTCTCTATCAAGCGAGACAAACCCATTGTGATCCTAATCACTTCCCACGTACCCAAAGTATTCGAACCCGGTACGCTCTAATACCAAGTTGTAACGCCCTCAAAATAATAACATTAAACCTAACAACATAGAAATGCATTGATATATATAAAAGCTCCACATTCTTCTATTCATCAGAGTTCCATTACCAAAAAGTATTACACGTTAACGACAAAAGCAAATGCCCTACGGGCTTACAGCTTTCCAAGTTAACACTTGGTTACAACAAAAGAGTACTAACTCATTTACACATTAAGCCCTTGGCTTGAATATACATGCAATACATTAAAAGAAATAAGACAACAAAAGTGTGTTTGCCTCTAGCCTCCCAAGCTATGTCCTTGGAGGTGGCATGCTACCTGTACCTAAAAATGATATTCCCATATAGGGTGAGCCACAGCCCAGTAGAGATATGCTAAACACAGTATGAGCAATGACTAAGACATTAGCAATTGATAAATGTTCAATTTTCACAAACCGATTCATAATCCATTTCCATTTCCTATCAATTTCACAATTTCCATCAATGGCTCAGAACCTGGCCAACCACTTATATGAGACGAAGACTCATATTAAACATTTTCCATTTTTACAATAGATAAACACACAGGTTATAACAATATCTCAACAGATAAGCATACAAACTATATCCATATTTTAACAGATATGCATATTAGCTATATCAACACTTCCATGACAAGCATATGAGCTGTATCAACACTTCCAATGACAAGCATATAAGCTGTATCAACAAAATATCTGACAAGCATATGAGCTGTATCAGTGGAGTCCATCCCTATCTCCTCCCAAACAACATCCGGTTTAGAGGTCCATCCCCTATCTTCCCCTAAACCGTGGAGTACATCCCCTATCTCCTCCCACACACACAATGCATATATACACAAAGGTCATATAGACAATCAATCAATACATAACATTAATGTATTCTATCAACCGTCATACTCTATGACATATCCAATTGATTAGTTTTAGTTTGCCTAATCATCATGCATTGTCTACAACAATCAAAACTACCCTCCATCGGTAGCCCAAGCAATTATTTCTAAACAGATAATAAAAGCTCCAACAGATAAAATATCAAGGTTTTCAAAAGTGAGCGATTAACAAATCCAACTCCATCATTTCACAACATAGTGAGCCAATTTCATTATTTCCAACACAGAAAAGTACCTTTCACTACTGATGGAGCCGGTACTAGGTCCTGCGCGGTAACAGCATACACGCGCCCTGTAGGCCCCTGATCTACCTGCTTCACCCCTAAGAGCAAAAGACTGTTGCACAGACTGGGATGACGAAGCTCCTAGATTGGCCCTCGAGGCCTGCACAGACTGAGCTGGCTGATAACTCTGCGTCTGCCTAGAACCAGACGCTCCCGAAGTAGCACTCAACTGTGGCCAATACCTCCTCAGGTGCCCAGGCTGACCACACTAATAACAAGACAAAGGCTGGCCCCTGCCCTGACTCTGGCCCTGAGGTCTAGCTGAAGAAGAAGCAGCTCGCTGACCCCCTTCCTTTTGCGGGCAAACCGAAGACTTGTGACCCAGCTGGCCACACGCAAAACAAGTCAAGCCTCCCTGACTACCTCTCCCTGAGCCCATACTCGGTACTGGAAAGGTCGATCTAGCCACACCACCCTGAGACTGCTGAGGGTTAGAACCCCTCTGTCTCCTGCCATCACCCTGACCATCTTGGCTCCTCTTGGAGACTCTCTTCCCCTCATCCTCCTCCTGCATCATGAGCTCCATATGAGCTGCCGCGTCTACCAAACGTCTATACTCCCGGATGAAAGATCCACCAACCCTTAACTTGAGGCCCCGCCTCAACTTCCGCTCAAACTCAAAGCAACGGCGTTCCTCAGACGCCACCAATTCAGGTGCAAACCTAGACAGACTAGTAAAAGTAGCCTCAAACTCAGCCACTGACAAGCCCTGCTGTCTAAGCTGGCAAAACTGCTCCCTCAGCTTTTCTGTAGCAGCTGAAGACAAGAACTTCTCTTGGAAAGCATTCACAAATGCCTCCCATGCACCACCAACACTGCCCTTCTCATTCTTCCACCATTGACCCGCATCTCCTTTCAGCTGGAAGGATTCCAAGGTCACCTTCAAAGCCCCGTCCTCGATGCCAAGCATCTTGAACGTCTTCTCCATTTGTTCCAACCACTAGTCAGCCTTAAGTGGCTCCTTTGGATCCCCAACAAACTCGTCCGGGTTAGACCAGAAGAATTCTCTCTTCAAGAAAGAAGGCCCTGCCTCAGCAACCTGATTCTCAGCTCTGAGAATACCCAAAGCTCCCGCTATCTCTCGGGCCAAGGCGCCAATAGCCTGCTGACCCGCTGGCTCGGCCACATTGGCCTGACCAACTCCCTCCTGCACTGCCGGAACCTCCTCCGGTTAACACTTGGTTACAACAAAAGAGTACTAACTCATTTACACATTAAGCCCTTGGCTTGAATATACATGTAATACATTAAAAGAAATAAGACAACAAAAGTGTGTTCGCATCTAGCCTCCCAAGCTATGTCCTTGGAGGTGGCATGCTACCTGTACCTGAAAATTATATTCCCATGTAGGGTGAGCCACAGCCCAGTAGAGATATGCTAAACACAATATGAGCAATGACTAAGACATTAGCAATTGATAAATGTTCAATTTTCACAAACCGATTCATAATCCATTTCCATTTCCTATCAATTTCACAATTTCCATCAATGGCTCAGAACCTGGCCAACCACTTATATGAGACGAAGACTCATATTAAACATTTTCCATTTTTACAATAGATAAACACACAGGTTATATCAATATCTCAACAGATAAGCATACAATCTATATCCACATTTCAACAGATATGCATATTAGCTATATCAACACTTCCATGACAAGCATATGAGCTGTATCAACACTTCCAATGACAAGCATATAAGCTGTATCAACAAAATATCTGACAAGCATATGAGTTGTATCAGTGGAGTCCATTCCCTATCTCCTCCCAAACAACATCCGGTTTAGAGGTCCATCTCCTATCTTCCCCTAAACCGTGGACTACATCCCCTATCTCCTCCCACACACACAATGCATATATACACAAAGGTCATATACACAATCAATCAATACATAACATTAATGTATTCTATCAACCGTCATACTCTATGACATATCCAATTGATTAGTTTTAGTTTTCCTAATCATCATGCATTGTCTACAACAATCAAAACTACCCTCCACCGGTAGCCCAAGCAATTATTTCTAAACAGATAATAAAAGCTCCAACAGATAAAATATCAATATTTTCAAAAGTGAGCGATTAACAAATCCAACTCCATCATTTCACAACATAGTGAGCCAATTTCATTATTTCCAACACAATTCCAAATATCAACACTTTTCCCAAATTAATTATACCAATTAATTTACACAACGAATTAGGGCTTTCTCCCATATTTTTCCAATATTGACCCAATGGTCCACATATCAACAACCAACATCAATACCGCTATTTTGAAACCCAAAACACTCATTTTAGAATCAAAATAATAAAACCCTTTTTGACATTTTGAAACCCTAAGTCCCAAAATTTCCCAATCTCAACACTTTATCAAAATCACCAAAAATCTATGTTAAAGACCATAAAAGTGAGTAGGAATCCCTACCTCAAATTGGGAGCCCAAGAGGAGAAGATGTAGAAAACTAAAATGCTCCAAACTCCAAGATTCACGGATCAAAACGAAGCCCTCGCCGATCAACACAACCTTTACAAAGGGCAAAGGGAAGGAAAGTACTCTAACTAGATCAAACCCTAGAGAGAAGGGAGTTTCTAGAGAGAGAGGCTCTCAAAATATATTTTTAGAAAGTAAGAGAGAGAGAGGAAGTGTAGAAAGTGATTCAAAAATGCCCAGCTGCCCTCTATTATACGACATTCCCGCTCGAGCGGAAAACACAACGCTCGAGCGTCAAGAACAAAAATCTGGACATGCTCAAGCGCAATAAGGCCCGCTCGAGCGCCAAGACACAAGAATAAAGCACTCCCGCTCGAGCGCGAAAACCAGCCCGCTCGAGCGTAGATTTCCCCCTCCCAGAACTTATACCCAGAAAGTACTATCCGCTCGAGCGCCAACAAACCCGCTCGAGCGCCACCGCTCGAGCGTAATCAAACCCGCTCGAGCGCAAAAATCACATCTGTAGAAGTTTTGCAGGAACCCAAAATACTGGAGGTGTGCAATCCCCGCTCGAGCGCAAGAAGACCCGCTCGAGCGGACCGCCTAAAAACCGAACAACAAGGAATTGAAACCAAGGCCTAACCAACCTGTAACAACCTTCCTCAAAACATCCTAAAACTCAATCAAGTGGAATTAAAGGACGACAACAAGATAGATACCACTACTAACTTCAGGAAACCGAGTCCGGAACACAACAGAATAGTAAAGGGACAACCGGGATCGCTATAACGACCACCCAGACCGAACACTAAACGACGCCCCACCTCAAGGCATGATAAACGTAATACATGGGGTATTCGAGCATGAGCGCGTATGTGAGCTCAGGGGCATGATAAAAAAACTGAGCACTTAAGGGAGGTATTAAGTGCCCAGCCCACCATTAAAAAAGGGAAAACAGAAACCACGAACATCATATCTTTTTCAGATAGAGAATTGGCAAGGATATACTGCCCTCACAATGATGCACTGGTCGTCACTCTCCGAGTCAAGGATTTCAATGTCAAGCGGATTTTGATTGACCAAGGGAGCTCGTGTGAGACAATGTACTACGACACCTTCAAACAACTGAAATTGGAGGACAAAGACTTGGCACTAGCTGTATCCCCCCTGATCGGATTCAACTCAATGTCATAGTGGCCAGTCGGCAAGATTATCCTTCCAGTCAGGCCAGGAAGCGTGACAAAACAAGTGAAATTTTGGGTGTTAAAGGTCCCTTCCACTTGCAACATAATCTTGGGAAGAACATGGCTGCATGCCATGCGAGCGGTACCTTTATCCTACCATCAAGTAATGCGATTCCCCAACAAAATCGGGGTAATTGAAGAGGTCTTTGGAGACCAAATTATGTCCAAGCAATGCTTTGTCACGGTTAATGGCAGCCGCGCTGCCAAAGGATATGTTCATTCGGTGGAAGAACCTGAAAGCAATGAACTGTTCGCAGATGACGGCAAAGCGGCTGATCAAAAAGCTGTGGAAGACATGGTAGAGGTAAGAATAGATGAAAAGAACCCGGATAAGTTCTTTTTGCTTGGTTCGTCGTTTTCCAGCACTGAGAGATTAGAGGTCTTGAAATTCTTGAACTCTAACATCGAAGTGTTCGCCTGGACACCCTACAACATGCCAAGCATTGATCCAGACTTCATCTGTCACCAACTCAATGTCCACCCATCCGCCAGACCAATCATTCAGCGTACTCGCAGATCGGCACTCCACCATGCCGAGATAGTAGCGGAAGAAGTGCGAAATCTGCTAGAGACAAGAGCTATCAGAGAAGTGCACTATCCCAGATGGATTTCCAACACAATCGTGGTGCCAAAGAAGAATGGTAAATGGCGTGTCTGCGTTGACTATAAGACAGTCAACAAAGCATGCCCAAAGGACAGCTTCCCCCTACCACAGATAGATCAACGGGTAGACCTAACGGCGAGGCACAACCGACTTAGCTTTCTTGATGCGTACAGAGGCTACCATCAGATCGCCATGTACGAACCAGACTAGGAGGTCACGTCCTTTACAACTCCAAGAGGACTATACTGCTACAAGGTCATGCCATTTGGCCTAAAGAATGCAGGGGCAACATTCCAAAGGATGGTCACCAAGATGTTTGAACCATTGTTAGGCAGAACAATGGAAGCTTACATCGACGACATGGTGGTCAAGAGCAAGGATGAGAACGACCATCTCAAGGACCTAGGTGAGATGTTTCAGATCCTTAAGAAGTACAAATTACGCCTCAATGCGTCTAAGTGTGCATTCGGAGTAGGATCGGGCAAATTCTTAGGCTTCTTGGTGACCAACCGGGGTATAGAGGCAGACCCCTCTCAGATCAAAGCAATTCAGGATCTGGAGAGGCCAAAAACAATAAAAGAAGTGTAGCATCTCACTGGCATGGCAGCTGCACTCAACTGATTCATAAGTCGGTCGTCAGACAGACTACGACCATTTTTTCAAGCATTAAAAGCCAAGTTTGAGTGGGACGAAGAATGCGACCGCGCTCTGGAAAGCTTGAAAGAATACATGTCTTGTCCATCACTGCTTGTCACCCCAATACCTGGAGAAGAACTCTTCCTGTACTTGGCGGTCTCTCAACACGCAATTAGCGCAGTGTTGGTCTGTGCGGAATGAATCTAACACCTACCCATCTTTTATGTCAGCAAGACATTGCTGGGCGCCGAAACAAGGTACATGTCACTGAAAAAACTAGCCTTGGCCTTGATGATGGCCTCAAGGAAGTTGTCGCACTACTTTCATGCCCACACTATAGTCGTCCTCACAGCTTTCCCATTAAAAGCTTTGTTTGAGAGGGCGAACTTTTCTGGGCGAATCTTGAAGTGGGCAGTAGAGTTGGGACAATTCGACATCAAATTTCAACCTAGAACCGCGACAAAGGCCCAAGCGTTGGTAGACTTTGTCGTGGAATTCACCCCAGGAAGTCATCATATCTGCCCAGTCGACCTGACTGACACAACTGAAGTAAGGATAGAAGTCGACGCCGAAAAAGCGCAATCCCTGGTGCAGGATACTTAGGCAGACCAAAGTAAAGAAAGCAAGGAAGAAGCGAACCATGCTACACCAAGCCAAGACTCACCAACAAATAAATACTTGGTACAATCAGATAGCAAGGGACAGACAGCAAGCATGGACCTTGAAGAAAACACCAGTAACATTCTTGACCCCACGGCATCATCTGACCCCTCCACTTGCTGGAAATTGTTTGTTGGAGAGATGTGGAAGCTCTTTGTAGATGGAGCATCCAACTGACACGGCGCAAGACTTGGCATAGTCCTCATCTCACCAGACGGCTTAGTTGTGGAGCAAGCAGTCAACCTTGGCTTCCCAGCATCAAACAACGAAGTAGAATATGAAGCGCTTCTTGCAGGTCTCAAATCAGCATTCTACATGAAGGCCACCGAGCTAATGGTTCACAGCGACTCACAACTGGTGGTAAACCAAATTTCAGGCGACTACGAAGCAAATGATGATAGGATGGCTAAGTACCAAGACTTAGTCAGAAAAGAGATCAAGAAATTTGAAGTAGTAAAGATAGAACAAATTGGGAGGGAGGAAAACAGCAGAGCAGACAAACTAGCAGGCTTTGCTTCAATGGCAAATACATTCATCCCTCATCTGCTGCTAATCGACTACCTACCAAGACCAAGTATTGAAGACCCCGAAGCAGAAGAGGTATGTTGCGCCGACCTAGGCCCCACATGGATGGATCCCATCATAATATTCTTAAAAGACGGCATCTTACCGGAAGAAAAGAAAGAAGCCAACAAAATCAGAGCAAAGTCACAGCGATTTTGGCTCTCCCCTTCTATGGCATTGTACAAAAAGTCATTCTCAGGACCTTATCTAAAGTGTGTTCACCCCAGCAAAGTGGAAGCATTCCTGTTCGAGATACATGAAGGGGTGTGCGGAAGCCACCAAGGAGGAAGATCGTTAGCTTACAGAGCCATTTCGCAAGGATACTGGTGGCCATACATGCAGGCAGACTTGGAGAAGTATGTGAAGAAGTGCGAGAAATGTCAGAAGTTCGCACACCAAATACATCAGCCAGCCAAAGAGCTCCTACCATTGACCAGCCCATGGCCCTTCGCAATGTGGGGCTTGGACATAGTAGGACCACTTCCAACAGCACCTGGAAACAGGAAGTTCTTTCTCTCAGCAACAAACTACTTTACAAAATGGGTAGAAGCAAAAGCATTGGCATCAATCAAGGAAAAAGATGTGAAGAATTTCGTCTAGCAGAATATCATCACTCAGTTCGGCATACCTAAAGCCCTAATATCAGACAACAGCACTCAATTTGATGGCAGAATCTTTAGAGGCTTTTGTGAAGAATACAAGATAGAGTTCTACAATTCTACGCTGACATATCCCCAAGCAAACGGCCAAGCAGAAGCATCAAACAAGGTTGTCTTGGATGGATTGAAGAAGAGGTTAGAAAAAGCAAAAGGCAAGTGGGCTAAGGAGCTGCCTCATGTTCTGTGGGCTTACCGCACCACACCTCGACGATCAACAGGAGAAACACCATTCTCCTTAGCCTATGGCACAGAAGCAATAATCCTACTGGAAGTTGGCCTCCCCATAATTCAAAGTGAAAATTTTGATCCAGACTTAAATGGAGAAGTCATAACATTGGAGCTCGACCTTGCGGAAAAAAGAAGAGAAAGAGTACTGGTTCACATTGCCTCGTACCAACAAGAGTTGTCCAGAAAGTATAACAAAACAGTACATCCAAGACAATTCAAAATCGGATATTGGGTACTACGCAAAGTGATGGAAAACACCTTGGTACCCGTAGATGGCAAGTTAGGGCCTAATTGGGAAGGACCTTACAAAGTGGTCGGATTAGCTGGCAAAAGGGCATACCACTTAGAAGATGAGGACGGCAAAGCAATTCCCAGGCCATGGAACACTGCCAATCTCAAACTATTTTATTTTTAGCTTTTCTTCAGAGTACTTGTAATTTTTCTTTTCCCCAATAAAACAAGTAGTTTTCTTTTCAACATAAGTGTTTTATTCTGTAAAAGTTGTTTTAGTAAAGCCAACACCCTTCCTAAGCCTAGGATAAGGATCCAAGCTGTAGGACATTTGGTCAGAATAACCAAACACTTCACTCTAGGTTGGCTGAAAAAACCAATCTAGAGGTTGGCTGGAAAAACCAACACCTCTCCTAAGCCCAGGATAAGGATCCAGGTTGCAGGACGTTTGGTCGGAATAACCAAACACTTTATACTAAATTGGCAGGAATAACCAATTTAGAGGTTGACTGGATTAAACCAACTCTTGGTACTCTTCAACCGAGATAAGGATCTCAGTTAAAGATTGGTTGGCTGGATTAAACCAATTCTCCAAAATCCACCAAAGAACAACTCTTTCTCTTTTTAGAATAAACAAACAATCCTTTGATGTATTCTTTTTAAACCATGAGTTGAACACTCAATTAAACATCAAAGAAAGCCAGCAAAATATCCCCAGATATAAACCTTAATATTCAAACAGAAGATCTGAAGAAGTAATCTTAGTTTTGGACTAAAACAAATACTTATAGAAATCTAAGACTGCGAAGCTCGCTCGAGCGAAAACTCTCTCGCTCGAGCGAGGAACCAAAAATGTGTGTTTTCCATAAGTGGCTTCGCTCGAGCCACGCACCTCTCGCTCGAGTATACATTCATCTCTTTCAGGTTTTTACATAGACACAGCCTTCACTCGAGCAAGAACTCCTTCGCTCAAACGAGCAAGGGCGGACAGGCAACTTAGAATGCAATTTTGCATTTTGCTTCGGGGGCGCTGCCCCTCAACCTCGCTTGGGCGCTACACCAGACCCGCCAAGGGACGTTTCCCCCTGGACTCCCGCGAGCTGACCGAGCAGCTCGATCCCTGTCATAATCAACGAAGTGGCAATCTTGAAAGAATTAGCATCACAAACTTTTCTGCACGGCACTATTCGAGTTGGATTCGCATCTAAAACTCATATCCTCACTAAAATACAAGAGCGAATAAAATTACAACTGAAAGGAGTTTTGTCAAACGGAATTGCCAAGAATAAAAACCTAACATATATATATATATATATATTAGGTCTAATTATTTTTGTCACCTCTAAAATATGAAATTTTATTATTTTAATTTCTAATATTTAAACTTTCTCAATTTAAATTTCAATGAATAAAATTATTTTGATTTGGTCCCCAATCTAACTCTTTTAGTAGATATCGTTAAAAAAAAAGGTAAATATAAAATTTTAATTAAAAAATATTCTTTTAGTCCCCAAAATATGCAATTTGTGCTATTTTAGTCTATAATGTTTTGATTGTGTCGATTTAATCCTTAATATATATAAAAGTGTTTTGATTTGGTTTTCTAACTTAATATCATCTCCCTTTCTGTTTGGAATAAAAAAAGTTCCAATATCTTTGGAATCACTACAACATATAAGAGTTTTAGAGACCAAATTTTTTGATCTCTAAAAATGAAAATTTTGTTGCAAAAGACATTTAGGGAACAATTTTTATTCTCGGGATAGTCGCTAAAAAGTCATCCCAAAAAGTAAAAAATAACGCTTTTAGTGACAAAATTTTAAAAATGTCACTAATAAATATACTTTTAGAGATGAAATAATTTGGTCTCAGAAGGATTTATTTTTTAAGACAAAAAATTTGGTCCCAAAAAGATAATAATTTATCACTAATATCCAATTTTTGTTGCTTAAAATATAATGGCACTTTTCGCGACAAAAATATTTGGTGCCTAAAAAAATAATTTTATCCCTAAATTTTAGTCTCTAAAACCTTAATCTTTTGTAATGAATAATATATTCTTACTACAACAAGGCCTTGTTTGGTTACAATTTTCAGAAACTATTTAAAAAGGTTTCATTTGTCTTTATTAAACTTTTTTCATATTTTATTTAATTAATTTATTTATTTTGTAGATATATCAAGATTACGTGCATCTAAAAAGTTTTAAAAAATTAACTAAAATATGAAGAAAAAAAATTCACTAAAAACAAACGAAAATCTGAACAAAATACACAATTTTTTATTCAAATTTTTGTCTATTTTAGTTTTTTTTATAAATATTTTAATCAATTTATTTTACTTTTTAGATGCATCTTGATTAAGTGCATCTACAAAATTTTTTAAAAAATGATTAAAATATATAAAAAATTAACTAAAAATATTGAAAACTCATCTAAAAATAGTTTTTGAAAAATCAAACTAAGCAGACACGTAATTTTTGCAATGTGGGAAAAAAATGTCGCTCAAAACTTATTTTTTGTCAAGATTATTTTTTTTTTGAATAGTGCATCATCCAATCTGTTTTGATATATATATATATATATATTACATATTAGATAATCAAATATTTTCAAAAAAAATATTCAAAAAAAAATTCCCACATTTTTTGTGTGTATATTTATGGTTTATGGTTTATGATTTATTATTTAAAGAAATTATATAATACACAGTCCAAAAAAAAAAAGAAAAAAAAGAAGATCATATGCTTCAATTATGACCTTTATAGTCTTAGTTCGGACCCATTGTAGTGTTGATTCTAACCTAGTTATGACTCTTTTTTTATCAGTTAAAAAAAAAAAAAAGGAACTTTATTGATGAAATACAAAAGTACAAGGTACAAGAGCAATTACATTAATAAAGAAGGCGAATACACAAGAATCACAATGAGCAAAATCATCCCAACTAGGTTGGCAAGAAATTGCACACCATATCATATGCTAGCATCCCCCAAGTTGGTGAGCAACCAACAAGAAAAAGGAGAGAACAACCAGATAGAGAAAAATAGAGAAAAAACCAAGACAACCCACCATAGAACAACAGGAGTATAAGATATGCCACAACAATGAAGCACTAACTCAGCCACCATTCCTGATGTAGTATTGCACTTGTTGCAGATTAAACACAATGTCATTAACAGAGAACACCACAGTCATTGAAGAATCCTTTATCCACATTGCTACTCTCACCTTAACAATATCACACAATTCATCCAGCTTGGTTGAATGCCATTGAACACAGACTCATTTCTATGCTTCCGAGTGGACTAGAGAATGGCTAGAGGTATAACTGCCCAAATTTTCTTTTCCAACTTTTTCATTCTATGCCCAGACCACCACTGCAGCAATCTATTTACAGAACCAGGCAAAACCCACTGAAGACCCCACTATTTTACAATGTTTGACCAAAGCCTCCATACAAAAGGGCAAAAAAAAAGAATGTGATCCACTGTTTCTACCTCACTTTGACAAACACACACAGACAATAGTAGCATTCCCATCAAGGATACCAACTCCTTCCAGAAAGCTAGAAGTTTTAACCTTACCTTGCAACCACCCAAAAAATTGCACATTGAGTGGAGCACAATTATTCCAAATTGTTCTTGCCATGTCCAGATTAGGCCCAAGGAAAGACTCACACCAATTATAAGTTGAAGAAACACTAAACATCCTTGATGTGTCTGCCGCCCATATCAATTCATCCGTTTTAGTGCTACAAGGTGTAGGTACATTACTAAGTAGAGTCTAAAGTCTACTTAGCTCATGCTTCTTCCAAGCCATCAATGCTCTTCTGAATCCCACTTTCCAACTTCCAACTTCTCTCCTTCTCTGAAAGAATGTATTTACCACACCATGCTTGTTAGTGGATAAGGAAAACAGCCTGGGAAATTCCTCCTTGAAGCATACATTACTGACCCACTTATCCAACTAGAAATTTGCTCTCTTTCCATCTCCCAACACAATCATGGCACTATTAAGGTAATAGTTGTGCAAATCTGATTTAGACAAGATAGTGTTAATTATATTAAACCACAACTTAGAGCCTTTTCTATCCAAACTTGGTAACCACTACCACCCCCTATATTATACTTCTTGCAAATCACTTCATTCCACAAAGATTGATTCTCAGTCCCAAACCTCCACCACCATTTTAATAAAAGACATTTATTCATAATTCTAATCCTTCTCACACCCAAACCACCAAGTCTTGTTTTTAGTAACAACCTACCACTTCACCATATGCACATTCCTTCTAAGATCAGATCCACCCCAAAGGAAGGCTGATTGAATTTTCTCAATCTCCTTAGCCACCCCTACAGGAATCCTGAACAGAGATAAATAATAGATAGGTAAGTTGGACATAACAGATTTGATTAAGGTTAACCTCCCAGCAAAAGAAAGCAATCTCCTCTTCTAGGTAGACAATTTTTGCTTGAACTTATCTAAAACAGGTTTCCAAGTATTTTTTTTCCTTCCTGGATTAGCCCTCAAAGGCATCCCCACATATTTCAGAGGTAGCTTCTGGTGCAGACAATTAAACCTAGTGGCAAAGTCTTGCATCAACCCATTATCCATCCCAACACCACAAATGACACTCTTGTGGTAATTTATTTTCAAACCTGATAAGATCTCAAAACATCTCAGAATTGATTATGACTTGGTTATGATCTATTGTGATTGTTATTTTGATTATTATCACCGATGTTACCTTTAATTATGCCTTAAGTGGTGTTTAGTTATCACTCATCATAATGTTGACTATGACTTGGTTATTACTTGTTGTGGTGTTGGTTATGACATAATTATAATTTATTGTGATTGTTATTTTTGTTATGAAAGAAAAAGTCTAAAGTGGTGTTCGATTATGATTCATTGTAATCCTTCTAATTATGACTATAAGTGTCTTGTCTATAACATTTTGTGGTGTTGTATATGATATACTCATTTTTTAAGGTGTCATTTTTCATTGAGACGAACAGAAACATAATTAGGTTGGAGGACCAAATTGAGGTACTTTTTATGCTTTAAGGATTCGATTGATACAAATTAAATAATGTGGATTAAAATTACACAAATATCTTATTTTCAGACTAAGAGAATAATTTTTAAATTAAATTTCAAAATTATCTTAACTTTAACCGTCACTTTTTATAATCACCCCATATTTTGTAGGCTAAAAAGATAATTAACGTTGAATTTTATTTTATAAATGAATACATAAGATATGATGTATTCAAAATAAATTCGATAATAAGCAAAATTTCTCTGTAAGATCTGATATCATAATTTCTTGTTGAAAAATATTCGAGACTAAAAAAAACTCATAACTTGACACACAATGATATAGTATAAGAGATGTCAATTTTTGATTTATTAGATTTTGAATGATGTAAGATTTAATTATCTTATCATATCATTATGTGTGACTTTGTAAGTCTAAATTGTGGATGCGTAATATTTTTCTTTCTCCTTATATGTGGGTTATTATATAAGACTTTACGTTAAATAAGACCAAAATATTATTTTTACTTCCCTTCTATTTTAACCTTTCATATCCTTTATTTGTTAATACCTTTTCACCTTCTTTCAAATTTGATATTTATGTTTACATTACACTATTCCCATATGATCCGCTTGGACCTTTTCATCACAGTAAATAACTTAACGTTTTGAAGTATCTTGTCAAAAAAATATATATATATATATATATATATATTTGGTTGACATTTTAGTATATATATATTTTATTTTAAAAACTAGTTTAGTGAAAAAAAAAATTAAAAAATAAAGCACTCATTATTTTTATATGATTTTATTTTCTTAAAAAAAATAATTTAACAAAAAAATTAAATATGTTTTTATATTTATTTTTGTCAAAATAATTTCTAATTTTTTTTAAAAAAATTTAAAAAATAATTTGCAACTAGAGTTTTTTCCATCAACAACATAAAGGTTGGCGGGACTCCCACTATATTAGAACCGTTAAAAACAAAAGTGCATTCACTACAACAAAAACACATTTTCATAGCACTATACTAGTGACATGTTTTTAGAAAATGTCACAAAATAATAGTTGGTGGCATGTTTTAGAAAAATGTCACAAAATCACAAACATAAAAGGCTTTAGTGGTATTTCAATAAAAAAATGTCATATCACTTCAACAATAATGTGATTTAGTGGCATTAATTTTATGGCATTTCATAAAAGAATGACACAAAAAATCGTTTTAATGACATTTATCAACAGATGTCACTAAACGACCAATACATTACAATTATTTTAATGTCACTTTGTGAGAAAGATGCCACTAAACTTTAAGATTTATGGCATTTTGAGAAGTACCACTAAGTCAAAAATCTTTTCAAATTATCTAATGGCATTTTTAAAAATTAAAAAAAAAAAAAAAAAAAGAAGGCCAATATACTCACAATAATTTTTAAAATGCACCACCCAAAAAAAAAAATCTAAATATTACATTTTTAACTCTACTTGTGGCATATACAAAAAATTGATGAATAGCCTTATATGAATTAAATGAAAAAATAAAATTTTTAACTACTTTTCAATACAATGATAATATTACTTAAATTTTTAATTGAAATAAATTTTTGAAATCATCAAAAGTGTTGATTGATTTGATAATTTATGAATAAAATTGGTCATTTGTGAACGCGATGTAATTTTTACAGTCACAAAGAGATAAATCTTATTTTAAGCAAATCTTAAAAGATATATTTATAATTTTATCCATTTTTAATTACCATATATATATACACATTGGGATTGTCACAAAAATATTATTTACTTGCATGTTTTGAAAAATGACACTGAGTCACAAGTGTTATACATCGATAGTGACATTTCATTAAAAAATGCCACAAGAAAATTTAATTTTAATGGCGTTTAGTTAGGAATTTTAGATTATTTTAAGCGCACTTTCTTTTTTTTTTTTTATTAGCAAAAAAGCGTTTTATTGATGAGAAAAACATACATTACATACGAAAAAAAACACAATAAAGAAAGAAGGTGCAAAAAGCATCAAAGTACACCCCCCAATCCCGACTAGGTTAGCACCAAGGAGGATATCCAATCATTTGCTAGCACCACCGAATGTTGGTGAGAAACCAACAAGAAAAAAGAGAGAGAGAGAGAGAGAAAAAAAAAATCAGATGATACACCAGCAGACACAAGGAAAGAAAATTCCTAAACAATGCAAACCAGTAGCACCACACCAACCAGAAGGCAAACACTGGGACCAGTCCAAAGCATACTGCTGAATAGCTTGTATGTGTTCACCATGAGGTAATAAGAGAAGCCCTGCTTGAGATGCTCTTCAAGTCCAACAACCCAATGCTCCACAGCACCCTACTCCTCAACACACAACAGAGCAGCTCCGTATAAGACCAACAAGCAAGAGACAGCCAAAGCACATCCTTCCAATTTTCCAAGTCTCCAGCAGCAGAACAACAACAGATAACAAAACAGAGGCTTTGTAAGAGCAACAAGCCACCAGCATCTAGCATTAGCATTAACATTAACATCCAACTCTGAACTCCAGCACACAGCCTAACTGCTTGCAACCTCTACTCAACCTCATACACCAACAGACCTCCATAGCCATACAACAGACTAGCAACCAGCCCACATCATACCCCTACAGACTCAGACATCAAAACAAACCCTTAGCAGCATATCATCAGAGCTCTGTAGACTGAAGCAATCTTCCAGACCAAGTCAGCCACAACAACAGCTCTAACTTTAACAGCGGCAGCAGCAACTCAATCTTTCCAGACCAAACACAGCCACAACAACTCCATCTTCATCAGCAACTCAGAACCTCTGTTACTGAACCAATACTCTACAACCAATAAACAAAACAAAAACATTCCCAACAGTAACTCTGCAGCAGCAAAAAAGCAATAACTAGCATCTGCCCAAACCCAGAAATGATGTTTGAGCAAAAAACCATCCATACTCAATCACCAGCCCACCTCAGCAGAGACACTTCCTGACTTGCTGCAAATTGGTGGTCAACTCATGCACTGAATAGAAACAACCTCTAAACACAGCTTTAAACCATAATACAACTCTCGACTTTATCAGTTCTGTCAGCTCGTCCAACAAAGGCTGTTTCCCATTAAAAACACACTCATTCCGCATCTTCCAAATCGACCAGAAAGTAGCTAATGGGATAGCCTTCCAAAGATTAACTTCAACCTTCCCCGATTTAAACCCACGCCACCAAACCAGTAAAGCTTCTACATTTTGAGGAGATACCCACTGCATACCCCACCACTCCAATAAATTGGACCATAGTTTCCAAATAACAGGGCACAAAAGCATAACATGGTTTAAAGTTTCTACACCCCCCGTACAAAAAACACACTCAGATCTAGCATTTTGATTCAAGATCCCCAATCTCTGAAGACGTGCTCTAGATTTAATTCTACCTTTCCAAACAAGCCAACAAAAAAATTTTACTTTAGGGGGAGAGATATTCTTCCAAATGCACTCAGAAACATCAAAATCCTGCCCAGAAGTAATCCTGTTATATGCTACAACAACATTGAACAAACCAAATTGAGAAGCCTTCCAAACCAGAGAATCTGCTTTGTCTACCAAAATCAAGGGACTGCTATTCAAGAGCTCAATTAGTCTTTCTACTTCTAATTCCTCCCAGGCCCACAGTCTTCTCCTAAACCTCAGATCCCATCTTGACATAGACCTTTTCCTTACAATCATTTGATCCAGAGAGACCTCTTTCTCCGTTGACAGCTCAAAAGTTCTGGGGAATTCCTCCTTAAAACATTTTTCACCAATCCAATGGTCCTCCCAGAAACGGATTCTATTACCATTTCCCACTTCAACAACACAGTTACCCACATAAAAACTGAACAACTGAGGGTTACTATCAGCCGTATTAAGAATATCACCCCAAAGTTTCGATCTCTGCTATCCTGCCGCAACAAACGGTAACCATCACCCACCTGTGCTGCCATATTTGCTAGTTAAAACTGATTTCCACAAGGCCGGATCTTCACACCCATACCTCCACCACCATTTAGCTAATAAGCAATCATTAACCAGCCTCATCTTCCTAATTCCCGAACCCCCATTGCCTTTGCTCTTTGTAACCTCTTCCCAATTTACCAAATGCAGCTTCTTCTTAACCTCTGATCCTCCCCACAAAAATCTAGCCTGGATCCTGTCTAGAATTTTTCCTACACTCACAGGCATTTTAAACACTGATAGGTAATATATAGGTAGAGATGACAGCACAGCCTTCACCAGTGTTAATCTACCTCCAAAAGCTAAAAGCTTCCTTTTCCAAGAGGCAAGTTTTGCCTTGAATTTGTTGATCACAGGCTTCCAGGTGCTTTTCCTCCATGTGTTAGGGAAAATCTATAATTCCCCGCAAGTAAATGAATCAATGGGAATAAAAACTAATGCGGAAAAATTAAATCAAAAGCAACACAAGAATTTTTACGTGGTTCCCTCAATGTAAGGTACGTCCACGGGATCGAAATTTGATTCCACTATCAACCAAAGAGTTTCCAAACGATTACAAACGAGACACGAATGGTCTCACAAAACCACCCTTAGGTGAATTCCAAATAATCACAAATAAACAAAGAGGAAAGACCTCATCAAATAGATGAACAAAAATCTTCAGAACCAGAGTTGTAGAAGATCCAAAATAACGAACCAAATCAATATCGAACACCAAACCAGCCACTTAAAAGCAAAGTAACAAACCAAGGCAACAATTCTTGTTTGACCAAGTCAAATCTAGAGCAACAAACAACACCAACTGAAACTCACAAAATTGAGTGATATACAAAGCACTCTCACCGAAATTTGATCACCAATATGCTACAGCTACTCTGCCGAGAAAGACAAAACAATATTTATATATTGTTAATTCTAGGGTTTGTTTTATCAAAACCCTAGCTGTAACCAAGTTGGATTGGGTCTCCACAAATTAGATATATATATTAAAATATATTATACTTAAACCAAACCAAATTAAAATTCTTTTTCCAAAACCAATTGGGTCTCAAACTCCAATAAGGAGATATATCCCAATAATTCTCCCCCTATCGACTTAGGTGGAGACATCAACCATACCCGCCAAATTTTGACACTTCAAATGTTTGTCCCTCGACAAAGTCTTAGTCAACATATCTGAAATATTATCATCCGTGTGAACATTTTCGAGTTGTAACAATTTCAAATCTAACACATCACGAATCCAATGGTATCTCACATCAATGTGTTTCGATCTCGAATGAAAAGTAGAATTTTTGCTCAAGTGAATAGCACTTTGACTATCACAATAAAGCACATATTTTTCTTGTTTCAAACCCAACTCTTGCAAAAATTTCTTCAACCATAACTCTTCTTTGCAAGCTTCTGTAATGGCAATAAATTCAGCTTCGGTAGTTGAGAGAGCAACACATTTTTGTAATTTAGATTGCCATGCCACAGCTCCTCCTGCAAAAGTCATCAAATACCCCAAAGTAGATTTCCTAGAATCAGCATCACCGGCCATGTCAGAATCCGTGGACCCATCAAGCATCGGCTTACCATCCCCAAAACACAAACACACCTTCGAAGTCCCTCGAAGATATCTTAGAATCCATTTTACCGCTACCCAATGTTCTTTACCCGGATTAGAGAGAAAACGACTCACCACACCAACGGCGTGAGCAACATCCGGCCTTGTACAAACCATGGCGTACATCAAAGAACCAACAGCTAAAGCATAAGGAACTTTCAGCATCTTTTCCTTGTCTTTCTCACTTGTAGGACATTGATTCGAACTAAGCTTGAAGTGACCCACAAGTGGACAACCAACCGGCTTTGCTTTATTCATGTTGAACCTCTCAAGAACTTTCTCAATGTAGCTTTCTTGAGACAACCAAATCAACCCCTCTTTGCGATCACGAACAATTTTCATACCAAGTATTTACTTTACCGGTCCCAAATCTTTCATAGCAAAAGATTTACTCAACTCTAACTTCAACTTGTTAATCATGGTAGAATCTTGACCCACAATTAACATGTCATCAACATAAAGCAAAAGAATAATAAATTCACCATACGGGAAATTTTTCACAAACACACAATGGTCCGAAGTGATTTTAGAAAAACCATTATTCATCATGAAAGAATCAAATTTTTGTACCATTGCCGCGGGGCTTGCTTGAGGCCATACAAACTTTTCTTTAATTTGCAAACAAATTTTTCTTTCCCTTTTTCCACAAAACCTTCCGGTTGCTCCATGTAAATTTCTTCTTCAAGATCACCATGAAGAAATGCGGTCTTCACATCAAGTTGCTCAACTTCAAGGTTCATACTTGCAGCCATGCCAAGTACAATCCGAATAGAAGACATCTTTACAACCGGCGAGAAAATCTCGTCAAAGTCAATACCTTTCTTTTGCCCAAAGCCTTTCACAACAAGACGTGCTTTGTAACTCAGATTCTTGCTATCATTCTTCAATTTGAAAACCTACTTATTTTTCAGAATTTTCCTCCCTTTACGCAACTTCACTAAATCATAAGTCTGGTTTTCAAGCAAGAAATTCATCTCCTCGTGCATGGCCTTTTTTCAATCACCTTTCTTTGCATGCTCAATTGCTTCTTGGTAGCTCTCAGGCTTCCCTTGATCGGAAATCAACACAAATTCATTGGGATGATACTATCCTGAAGGTTGTCGGTCCCTTGTAGATTTCCTCAACTCAAGTTGTGGTGGCGGTTCTTGAGTTGGATGCTCTTCCTCAATTTCTGGCTCAACTTCATTGGGATTAGCATCATCCTTCATGTCTTCAATAGGTGGCTGCACATCTCCCCCATTTTTATCATCAACTGAAGATGAAGGAGATGGATCCATATCAATGAGATCACTAGTTTTTGGCTCCGGTTGATCACATTTGTCAAAGTCTTTAATTGTTTGGTCTTCAAGAAACACAACATCACGGCTTCAAATAAATTTCTTGTCGACCGGATCCCACAATCTCTAACCAAACTCATCACACCCATAGCCAAGAAAAATACATTGTCTTGACTTACTATCAAGTTTAGACCTCTCATCTTTTGGAATGTGTACAAAAGCTTGGCAACCATAAGACACATCTTTGCCGGTCCTAACTCTTTCAGGAACATCACCATTCAAAGGATAGGAAGGAGACAAATTGATCATGCCAACCGCTGTACTCATTACCTCACCCCAAAAGGATCTTGGCAATTTAGCTTGTGAAAGCAAACACCTTGTTCTTTCCACAATGGTGCGATTCATCCTCTCAGTAACGTCATTTTGTTGAGGAGTCTTCTTAACTGTTTTTTGGTGCCGAATACCTTGGTTGTGACAATACTCATCAAATGGCCCAATGTATCCACCACCATTGTCTGATCGGATGCACTTCAATTTCTGCCCTGTTTCTCTTTCAACCATGGCCTGAAAATCCTTTAATACTTCTAGAACTTGATTTTTAGTTTTTAGTAGAAAAGCCCAAACTTTCCTTGAATAATCATCAATGAAAGTAACAAAATAAAGTGCACTACTATGTGTTCTAACTTTTGAAGGACCACAAACATCCGAATGAATCAACTCCAAAACATTTTCTTTTTTAGAAGCAACATTTTTCTGAAAAGAAACTCAATGTTGTTTACCCGCCAAACAATGAACACAAGTTTTAAGATGTGTACCTTTCAAACCGAGTATAAGCTCTTTCTTGAATAATACTTGTAGCCCCTTTTCACTCATATGGCCAAGCCGCTTGTACCACAATTCGGTAGAAGTATCATCTTCAAGTGCATTGACAACACCTTTATAAATTTTTCCTTGCATCGAATAAAGTGCATGAGTCTTCTTGCACTTAGCCACCACCAAAGAACCCTTTGTGAGCTTCCATATTCCATCACCAAATTTGTTGTTGAAGCCTTCATCGTCTAGCTTCCTAGTAGAGATCAAATTAAGGCGAATGTCGGGAACATGCCTCACATCTTTAAGCAACTACTTGCAACCCAAATTTGTTTCCAAACAAACATCACCCATGCCAATAATCTTGGACAAACCTTCATTACCCATTCGAATAGAACAATAATCTCCTTTGGTATAGGTAATGAAGAAATCAACTCGAGAAGTCACATGAAAAGAAGCACCAGAATCAATCACCCAATTGCTCTCTTGGCCCACAAAATTGATACAATCATCTTCACAAACGACCATGAGATCATCGGTAGTAACTGCCGTTATGTCTTCTTGCTTCTTATCCACACTTTTGTCACGCCTTTTCTCCTTGTTCTTGAGCTTTCAGTATTCTCGCTTCATGTGCCCTTTCTCATGGCAATAATAGCACTCAATGTCTTTCTTTGAAAAAACACCATCTTTTGATTTGTCACGGCTTTGATCACGACCATGAGGAGTCTTACTCCTCCCCCTTGTTTTGCTTCGACCTCTCACAACAAATGCTTCCGAATGAGAGGAACTCACTGATTTTCTTCTAGTTTCTT
Organism: Camellia sinensis; assembly: GCF_055761805.1. Lineage (NCBI taxonomy): Eukaryota > Viridiplantae > Streptophyta > Magnoliopsida > Ericales > Theaceae > Camellia > Camellia sinensis. The sequence continues at coordinate 7,460,945 of NC_138974.1, read as the reverse complement.
CATTCAACAAGCTACTAATGACTTGGTCCATTGTGACAACTCCATCGGGCGCCGAATTATTAGCTGTCACAACCAAAGTCTCCCAACTTTCGGGCAAAGAACTAAGTAGCATCAAAGCCTGCAACTCATCATCAAAAACAATTTTCATAGAAGCAAGTTGGTTAACAATACTCTTTATTTCATTCAGATGTTCCGGAATAGGGCTGCCCTCTTTATATTTTACATTAACCAACTTACGAAACAGAAAAGCTTTATTTGTGGCTGATTTCCTATCATAAAGACCTTCTAATTTTTTCCGTAAATCATGTGCTGAAGTTTCAGTAGCAACATGATGAAACACACTGTCATCAATCCATTGACGAATAACACCAACGGCTTTGTAATTAAGCCTATTCCATTCATCATCTTTCATACCATCGGGTTTGCCACTATCACCCTCAATGGGTCCATACAAATCTTTACAAAATAATAGGTCCTCCATTTTAGTTTTCCAAGTTACCCAATTGTTTCCATTGAAGTTAGACATACGACCCACATTTCCCTCCATTGATTTACACAAATAATTAAACCCAAATAAACCGTAAGCTCTGATACCAGTTGTTAGGGAAAATCTATAATTCCCCACAAGTAAATCAATCAATGGGAATAAAAACTAATGCGAAAAAATTAAATCAAAAGCAACACAAGAATTTTTACGTGGTTTCCTCAATGTGAGGTACGTCCACAGGATCGAAATCCGATTCCACTATCAACCAAAGAGTTTCCAAATGATTACAAACGAGACACGAATGGTCTCACAAAATCACCCTTAGGTAAATTCCAAATAATCACACATAAACAAAGAGAAAAGACCGCACCAAATAGATGAACAAAAATCTTCAGAACCAGAGTTGTAGAATATCTAAAATAACGAACCAAATCAATATCGAACACCAAACCAACCACTTGAAAGCAAAGTAACAAACCAAGGCACCAATTCTTGTTTGACCAAGTCAAATCTAGAGCAACAAACAACACCAACTTAAACTCACAAAATTGAGTGATATACAAAGCACTCTCACCGAAATTTGATCACCAAGATGCTACAGCTACTCTGCCGAGAAAGACAAAACAATATTTATATATTGTTAATTCTAGGGTTTGTTTTATCAAAACCCTAGCTGTAACCAAATTGAATTGGGTCTCCACAAATTAGATATAATATATTAAAATATATTATACTTAAACCAAACCAAATTAAAATTCTTTTTCCAAAACCAATTGGGTCTCAAACTCCAATAAGAAGATATATCCCAACACCTTGGACTAGCACCAATAGGTAACCCCAGATACATAAAAGGCAACTTCTGGTGCAAGCAATTCAATTGTTTCGCATATATTTCCCCTTCATCTTCTGGGACCCCTACCCCGCAAACATGGCTTTTATTGAAATTAATCTTCAACCCAAATATCACCTCAAAACACCTTAGTATTCTTTTTATATTTTGCACTTCTAGCCCATCTGCTTCACAGAATACTATTGTGTCATCTGCAAATTGTAGATTATTGACATTCACTTCCCTATGACCAATTGCCACACCTTTTATGAACCCCAATGATTTAGCTCTTTGGAACAACATATTCAAACCTTCCGCCACAATGATGAAGAGAAAAGGTGACAATGGATCCCCTTGTCTAAGGCCCTTTTCCGGACAAAACTCCGCAGTGGGAGACCCATTAACAAGAACAGAAATCATGGTTGAAGATAAACACTCCATCATCCAGCTAACCCACTTATCTTGGAAACCAAACTTCGACATTAAATCCAAAAGGCACTCCCAATTTACCGTACCAAAAGCTTTTTCAAAATCTAATTTAAGAATCAACCCCCTCTTTTTTCTTTTCTTCCACCAATCAATAATCTCATTAGAGATCAACACCCCATCCAAAATATTCCTTCCACCCATGAATGCCGACTAAGCTTCACCAACAATTCTAGGCAAAACGTTCTTGAGTCTAGTAGCAAGTACTTTAGATAAAATCTTATACAGAGACCCAATGAGACTAATAGGCCTATAATCTGCAATTCCACTCGGGTTATCTTTCTTAGGAATTAATGTGATGAACGAGCTATTAACGCCTTTAGCCAACCTTCCATTAAAATAAAACTCCCTAAAAAAATTAAGAATATCTCCCTTAAACACTTCCCAACATTGCTGGAAACACAACATGTTAAAACCGTCCGGCCCCGGGGCTTTATTACCATCACTTTCTCTCACTGCCCTCCAGATTTCCACCTCTGAAAAAGGTGTTATCAAACCAGTAAAATCTTGATCTGAACCAAGATGCTTAAAGTTACCAAATAATTTTGGTTGAGATTTCCACTCTTCAGTAAATCTCCTCTGGAAATAATTAAACACCTCAAGCTTTACCCTTGGTGGCTCTTTATGAATAACTCCATTCACTTCGAAAGAGCTCAACATATTTCTGTTTTGGTGACTAGTAGCAACCACATGGAAAAATCTTGTATTTTTATCTCCCTTCATATGCCAATTCATTCTTGATTTTTGCAGCCATAGCCACTCATCTCTCCTACTAAGAGACCAAACCTCATTTCTGACTTCCTTTATTCTCCTGCTCTCCTCCTCATCAAGATTTCGAGATTCTGCCACTAAATCAATCCCATGTAGCTCCTCAACAGCAACCTGTAAAGCCATAGTAACATTCCCAAAGACTTCACTATTCCACTTTTTACGGGCAAACCGCAGATTTTTGAGATTTTTCATTACTACATACCCAGCCCAACCTGATATATTTGAGTCGTTCCAAGATTTCTTTACAAACTCTCAGAATTGAGGATGTAAGGACCATGCATTTATGAACCTAAACGGCCTAGGACCCCAGTCCCTGCCATCCTCCATAAGCAACAGAGGGCAATGGTCTGATAATGATCGCTCCAAACCCCACAATTTGAAATTAAATCTCTCTACCCACTCAGAGGACATTAGAACCCTATCAATCCTACTCCACCTTCCACCATCATTGGAATTACACCAAGTAAATTGTCTCCCTAACATAGGAGGATCTATGAGTTCCAAAATTTCAATAAACTGATTAAATTCCCTCATTCCTTTGTCTCTTCAAGAACATCCTCTTCTTTCCCCAAGGTGTCTTATTTCATTGAAATCTCCCACAAGACACCATGGATAATCAAAATCAATCCTCAAATGCGACAGACTAACCCAGAACCGACACCTCTGAGATACATCATTCGGTGCATAAATGTTAACAATAACACATTCAAAATTGGGTAAAATAGTTTTAAACATTATTTCTCAATCTGTTAGCGGTTTATCTGTTTGTTTCTCTCTCTGGGGTTTTTGATCGGCAATAAATGATGCGTTCTTCATGTTCGACAACAACAGCCAAAAGTAAGCCCAAGTCCTCCATACGATTGACAAACCTTAAAAGGCTGCCTTCAAGTTTAGCAAGTACACCAATCATGTTTGTGCCGGTGCCCCTCACAACGTCTCCATCATTCTCAAATACATTGCAGCCTAGGTAACTTTTGATCATTCTTATCAAGCCCACACACATCTGAGATCTATTGCTTTGAAACTTGAATAGTGTCTACCATGACATCAAAGTGTCATTGAAAGTTTTTAGTCTTAATGGTGTAATAGCACTTATAAGTGTCACTGAAGTGCCACTAGTATCTACCGTGATATGGGTATAAATGATACTTGTTCAAAATGCCACAAGACTAAAAAATGTCACTAGAGGAATAGTCTTGTGGCACTTTCGAGTGTCACTAAACTAAGAAAATGTTGTAGTGACTGCATGATTTTTATTTATTTATTTTGATTCTTTCTATCAGGCTACAGCCATTTAAGTTATGAAATTATTTTGATCATCCAAAAAAATAAAATACGTTCGTCAACAAAAAAATATAGTTTTTCAAAAATACCATAATTCCCATTTTTATTCTACAAAAATTAAAATTATTTATTAATTTTTTTAACATGTGCTTTAAAAACATATGTTGAGAGGACTCATGTTTAAATATTGAAATGAAATAGGTTACCCATAACGTACTCATTTTAAATTGAAAGATGTTAGAAAACTTCAAACCACATTATAAATAATAAAGGGTAAATGAAGGGTAAATTATACTGATACTCTCTGAGATTTGGTCCAATTACATCCTATCTCTTGATGTTATAGAAATTACATTGTCATCCATGTGGTTAATAGCCTATTTTTATAAACCCTCTGTTTATATAAAAGGTAACAACTCCTGGTAGAAAAACAAAGAAAATTACATTGAAAAAAAAAAGAAAGAAAGAAAGAAAGAAAGAAGTAAAACAAAATAAGAAAAGAGAGAGTGTATGAATTCAATGTCTCTTTGATACCAACGTTAATTCTGTCTAAATGATTATAATGACATGAGGGTCAGTGTAATTTCACAAACATTAAGGGCTGGTACGTATTAAATCCAAACCTCAAGGGGTATAAGTGTAATTTATCCAATTATAAATAGCAAGCAATCCTATAGACTGGCTCCATTAAGAGCATCCGCATCGGCCTTTCTACAATGGCATTAAAGCTATTTTAGAGAACAAAAACTGTGAATATCAGCTCTATCAGATTCTTTATAGCCTTCATTTATTTTGACTTTGTTACAGCGCCTCACTTGATTTGTTGAGGCACTGTTCATACGGTAATGTATATTTTATTATATTTTTTGCAGCAAAGGTAGGTCAAAAAGCCATGGTCGGCCGTCTATGAAGCACGGGTACTCCAAAAATAGTGCCGTACACGTACCAGGTACTTACTGGGTGTGGGTACGCGTACCGATACGGCTGCACGCATACCGGGTACGGCAAAAAGTAGTCCGGTACGTTTGGTTCAATCTGGTACGGCTTGGGTACACCTTTGGTGTGTTTTGGGTACGTCGGGGCAGATATCAAATTTTCTGGAGAATTCAGGGGTACCGGAGCAATATTAAGAAAAATAAAAAGAAAAAAAAAGAAAGAATATACACGTTTTGCCCTAATCTCGTCACTTTTTCCCTAACTCATCACTTGAGCAACACAGCAGCAAGAGGCGACATAGCAGCAAAGAGGTGACGGCGACCTATCCATTCCCTTCGAAGGCCTCCGGCAACGGCGACGCAAGGAGTTCCGGTGAGTGCTCTTCATCTTCTTCTTCTTCTTCTTCGTCTTCATCTTCTTCTTCGCCTTATTCTTCTTTGTTACATCTTCCACCCTCATCTTCTTCGTTTCTTCTTCTTCATCTCATGTATATATTTTTTTTTGTAGAGATCAGCAAGCACCTGTTTTTGTCCCTTGTTGCATCTCTTCGTCTTCCCTCCAGTGAGAAAGTGGTCAGAATTTTTGGGTGCCCCTGCACATTAGCAAACAGCAAGCAAGCAACTGGTCAGATTTTGTTTCTTTTGTTTTTTTTGTCCCTTGTTGCATAACTTGTTTTTGTCCCCTGAATAACTGGTCAGAATTTGATGCATAACTGGTCAGAATTTTTTTTCCCTGAATAACTTGTTTTAGTCCCTTGTTGCATCTCTTCATCTTTATTTTTTTTGTTTTTTTTCTTGTTTCTTCTTTCTTCTTCAGAGAGGTAGAATCTGATGTAGAACCAAAAAAAAATTAAAGAGGTAGAACCAAGTTATTCAATCATATTTAGAACAAAAAAAAAAATTAGAACAAAAAAAATTAATAAATTAGAACAAAAAAATTAATAATCAATTATACTTACATAATGCTAATAATCAAAAAAATTAATTAGAACAAAATTATCCCTCAACAGAAGAATGTTAATCAAAAAAATTAATTAGAAGTTTAAAACAAAGTTATTCCTCAACAGAATGTTAATAATCACAAATATTATTTTTAATAATCACAAATATTATTTTTTATGCTTATAGGAAAATGAGTTCATCAAGCAGTTTTGGTTCATCTGCTGCAAGTGCTTCTGTTTCTTCCATTGATCAAGCAGTTTAGTTTTGATATTTAATTTTAATTTCTAGGTTGGATCCTTTAACCATAATTATAAAAAATTAAAAAATAATAAAAAAATATCGGCGTACCGCAGCCGTACCCGTATCCTACTTTTTTGAGGTTTTTCCATATCGGCATACCCGCAGTCGTACCCGTACCATACTCGTATCCGCACTCGTGCTTCCTAGCCAATCGTTCACCTAAATGTCCCCCCCCCCAAATGTCCTACGAGTACCCTGTAACAAAGAAGGAAAATGTCCAAAATTGGTCTAACTGGTCGTCTGGCCGGTCGACCTCCCTGTGTGATTGTGCTGCTGTTGTTTGCTACTCTTCTAGGACTAATCCATTATATATTTAAATCAAAAAAGATTAAAGAATAAAAAATAATATTTTAATGAAATAGAATTTTAAAATAAAGAGTTTGATGGAGTGTATACATAAAAAAGAGACTAACTAAAATACAAAAGTAGATTTTTAGTTATAATTTGACTCAAATTTACTGAAATTGATGCGGATGCTCTAACATGGTTTCTCCATGTATTTTCTCAGAAATTATCAACAACAGAATTCTAATGCAAATAGGTGTTGATGCATTAAAAATAGATTCCCTTTCCCATATTTTGTTCCAATAAAATTAACTGAACAAATGACGGCGAAATAAGAAAAATATTTATCCATTGTGGTCAAAAGTTTTACTTTTATGTCGTTCTAAAAATAAAAATAGACCAAGTTTTAAAAAAATTGATTCAAATGTGCTGCAAAATGGGTCATTTGGGATCCTACTCAGGTCATTGTTCGAGCTTCAGCAGCTTCCAGTCAATACATTCAGGCCACAGTGCACAAAACGGACTATAAGGAATGGGTCTTGAATGCTATTTATGCTAGCCCAAATCCAACTGCTAGGGATTCTTTGTGGGAAGACCTTGAAGATACAGTAGCAAGAATGAACAAAGCTTGGCTTGTAGTGGGCGATTTCAATGACTATGCTAATCTTAGTGAAAGGAGAAACTTCACACCTTCTTCAAACCAAACCAGGACCCAAAGGTTTACTGAAAGGGTCAACAACTGTAACCTCCTTGATCTAGGGAGTGTTGGCCCTCGCTTTACCTGGACTAACAATAGGCAAGGCATGGCTAACACTATGGAATGTTTGGACAGAGCCATGAGTAATGAGCAATGGCGAGCCTTGTTCCTTGAAGGTACTGTGCGGACCCTACCAAAAACCTATTCAGACCATTCTCCTTTAGTAGTCTACACTCAAGGTATGCACCCCTCCAATCCTCAAAATAGACCGTTTAGATTTGAAGCTACTTGGCTTTGCCACCCCAATTTCATTGATGTTGTTCAAAAATCTTGGCTTAACATGGATTTTAACCTGATTGAAGCCATCAATAATTTCACCCATTCTGTTAAAATCTGGAACAATGAGGTTTTTGGAAATATTTTTAAAAGAAAGAAAAGTCTTCTTGCCCGCATTGAGGGCATTCAAAAATCCCAAAATAACCATTTTTCTCATAATCTTCAGATTCTTAAAAAGGACCTTATTAAGCAGTTCAATACGACCTTGTTCCAAGAAGAACTTCTATGGTACCAAAAAACCTGTACAAAATGGCTTACTATGGGAGATAGCAATACTAGATTTTTTCATATCTCTACCCTTAATAAAAGAAGAAAGCTTAAAGTTCAGGTTCTTAAAGATGATAATGGAAATTGGCTCTCCAATTGTCATGACCTCAAAGCTCATATTCTCGACCATTTTACCAAGCTCTTTCAGTCTGAGGATACACAACTCTTATCTATTTGGGTTAACATTGCCAGAACTGGTTTCACTAGAGAAGATAATGACAATCTCCAAACCCCTGTGAGCAATTCTGAAATTTGGAAAGCCATTCGCAGCATTAAAGCCTTTAAAGCCCTTCGCAGCATTAAAGCCTTTAAAGCCCCTAGCAAGGATGGCCTCCAAGCAGTTTTTTACCATACCCAGTGGACCACTATTGGTCCTTCTGTCTGTAATTTTATCAAAGATTGCTTCCAAAATCGTTCTGTCCCTCCTGAGATTAATGAAACTCTGATTGTTCTCATCCCTAAGATTCAAAACCCTAAGTCTTTGAAACAATTTAGACCCATAAGTCTATGTAATGTTACGTACAAAACCATTACCAAAATTATAGTCAGCAGACCTAGGCCCTTTCTTTCTAACCTCATTAGTCCCAACCAAAGCAGCTTTATCCCAGGTCGCACTACCACTGATAGCATCATCATCACTCAAGAGATCCTGCACACACTTAGAGGTAAAAGCTGGGGGCATGGTTCTTAAAATCGATCTTGAGAAAGCCTATGACCGCTTATCTTGGGATTTTATCCTCCATTCCCTCAAAGAGCTTAACCTCAATCCTGATTGGATCACTCTTATCATGAATTGTGTGTCTAATGTCAATTCTACTATTATTTGGAATGGTGAGACTCTCCCTAACATATCTATGGGTAGAGGTCTACGTCAAAGTGACCCTCTATATCCCTATTTGTTTGTCCTTTGCATGGAAAACCTCTCTAATATGATCAGATCGAAGACTAATAATGGAGAATGGAAGGGTCTTAAGGCCTCTAAGGATAGCCCTCCTACTTCCCATTTGTTTTTTTGCTAATGATCTCATTCTTTTTGCTAGAGCTACTAGGAGAACTTGTGCCTGCATTATGGATGTGTTATCTGAATTTTGTGAAATGTCTGGGCAAAAAATTAATTTCCAAAAATCTAAAATGTTCATTTCCTCTAATGTCCCTAGAAGAGAAGCCCTTTCTTTAAGTTACATCTGTGGTATCTCTCTCACTGACAATCTAGGTAAGTACTTGGGCACCCCTATGCTCCATAATAAAGTTTCTAAAAACCAGTTTCAAGTTATTCTTGACAAAATGGCTCAAAGACTTTCTGGATGGAAAGCCAAAAACCTATCTTTTGCTGGTAGAACAACCCTGATAAAGGCGGTTACTTCGGCTATGCCTAATCACCTTATGCAAACTATGGAACTCCCTCGCCACACCTGTGACCAAATTGAGAAACTTAACAGGAATTTTCTTTGGGGCAGCACTGACACTCGCAAGAGGGTCCACCTGGTTAACTGGCATCAAGTCTGCAAAAGCAAGAAGCATGGAGGCTTAGGAATCAGAAACATCAGAGCTCAAAATTCTGCTCTTATTGTTAAATTAGGGTGGAAACTTGTCTCCAACTCTGAAGAGCTCTGGTGTACCATCCTCAAAACCAAGTATCTTAAACACCACTCTCTATCTACTTGGCCCAGTGCTAGGAAAGCCTCTCATATCTGGTGCAGCATTGTTAAAAATAGAATTGTTTTAGATAAGAACATTAAATGGAATGTTGGAACAGGAGAACAGATTTCTTTATGGACTGATTGGTGGTGTGGAGACCAACCCCTGAGCCTTACAAACCAGGGAGCTCATATTGGTCCAGCTACCAAAGTCAGCTCCACCCTTGATGAAGAGGGCAACTGGGACTTAACTTCTATCCAGCACCTCATATCCCCTCAAAATAAAGATGACATCCTTAGACTACATAGACCCAGGTATGTTACTTATAATGACACTCCCCATTGGAGGGGCTCTTCTAGTGACAACTTTTCTACAGCTGCAGCCTACCAAGCTCTTGCCAATACTAAATCTGCTGGAACCAACTGGGGTGGGATATGGAAAATCTAGGCTCCCCATAAGCTTAGACATTTCCTTTGGCTTGTCATGCATGAAAGACTGCTCACTAATCATATGAGGGTAATTAGACATCTCTCTGATTCAGATATCTGCCCCAGATGTCACTCCACTAGAGAAGATATGCTTCACCTATTCATCAATTGCCCCAAAGTTAAGGTTTTATGGGTAAATCTGAGGAACCTTCATTGGTGGCACCTAAGCCAACACACAACTCTACAGGACTGGATTAGGATAAATATCAAGAGCAAGGACCTCATTCATGATATCCAATGGCCAACAATTTTTTTGACAACCTTATGGACTATTTGGAAAGAGAGAAATAAAGAAGTGTTTGATAATTCTACTCAACCTCCCCACATCAGTGTGAAATTCATACTGAATAAGGCTTTGGAAACTCAGGCAGCCTTCCAGAATTCACTTCACCCCAGCTTTAAGGAACCTTCACTAATGTCATGGTCTTGTCCTCTTGCAGGTAAGATCAAGATGAATACTGATGAATGCTCTAAAGGGGATCCAGGACAATCAGGCTATGGAGGACTGCTCCGAGATGAAGTTGGTACTTGGATCTGGGGCTACTATGGATACCTAGGTAACTGTCACAGTTTGGAAGCTGAGTTATGGGGCATTTACCGAGGTCTTACCATCATTTTGCAAACGGGCTTGGTAAACATACAAATTGAAACTGACTCTCAGCTGGCATTGGAGCTTATCAGAGGTGGATCTAGGGAAAACTCTCCCTACAAGGCCCTAGTTGAAGATGCCAATTTCCTGCTTCGAAGATGCAACTACATTATAGAAACAATTCCCAGGGAAGCAAACCACTGTGCAGATGCTTTGGCTAATTTAGAGTAAATCAACAAGAGCACCTCATCTTGAAAGAGGACCCTTCTGTATCCATCCTCTCTTCGTTAACTACTGACTTGCTTCAAGTTGGCTTAGAAGGGATTAATTTCCCTAGACCCTCTGTTTTTGTGTTGTTTGTTTAAACTCTTCTCTTGGATCTAAAAAAAATAAATAAATAAGTTTTTAATTGATTTGTGAATTTGTTTATACTCTTTTCGTTTTAAATTATTAATCTCTTATTTTATTTTTTATTATTTTAAAAAAAATGAAGAAATAAAATAATGTGAATTTATTATTTTGTTATTCTTTTAAATTTATTAATAATATAATAAATATAATTATAACAATTGATATTTTTTAAATATAATGATTATATTATAAAAAAAGGATTAAATTTTTTAAAATGAATCATTATTTTAAAACGGAAGGGGTCTTATAGATTAGTTTAATCTCTAGTAAAGAACGTCTAGAAAATTTTGAACGCATACCATCATTTGAATGAATTGATTGACAACATTAATTTATGATTACTTTCTGACTTCCTCAACAACATACTTGGAGTGTCTGGTGGAGGATGCGGCACATTCCCTAGCCGAGAGTCAGGGTCGATTCTTAGGAGGAACATTTGAAATCTCATTTGAAAATACGTTCATACTCCCCTTGAACTATGTTTTCTGCTGCGGCAGGTGGATGCCTTCTATTGGTGCCCTAGTGGTGGGTCCCTCACTTGGTGGGGGTTAATTCCTAGTTGGCAACCGGCTACCCCGGGACTAGGGCCTAACGGCGGCGTGTGGATGCCTTCTATTGGTGCCCTAGTGGTGGGTCTTTTTTCTTGCATGTCAAAAAAAAAAACAACAAACTTGAGGCAATGAATAAAGCTGAACAACTCCATTCACAAAGAATATTTTAAATAAGTATATTTTTTAATTTTTTATAAAAAAAATATGTTAAAAAATAAAAAAAGTATGAAAAAATATTGATTAATATGACCTAAATAAATATGTGTATATAAAAAAAAAATACTTTTTTTAATGTATACCAAACACCACTAATAAAAAAAACTCCATCAAAAATAATAAAAAAATATTGTATTATTTTAGTTGTGTTAATATTATATTGTAGCGTGTTGTATTAAAATATCATATTTTGAAAAACAGACTCAAACAATGCTTACGTTACTTTTTATACTATCATTATATAATTAAATTTCTATAATACGACGCAATCATGTGTACTTATTTACGTATATTCACAACATCTTTAAATTAAACTTTTAATTTAAAAAAAAAAAAAAAAAAAACTCTTTTTCATATGATCTTAGCCCTAAAGTCCATCATACATTTCGTCATGATCTTAATAAATATGTGGTCATTAAAAGAAGAGTAAAATTGTGGAGCGATTATATTTTATGATTATACATCTGACTAAATAATGTTGGAAAATCTAACAATAATTACTACAAACAATACCATGAGTCCAACAATCATACTTAATATAAGAAAGATAACAAACAAATACAAACAGGAAATGATCAACATTAACTTATGTATTTTTTATTTGAGAATTGGTAAACATTTGGAAATCAAATTAAATTATAACTTGGATGGTATTTGATAAAATTGAACATTGAAAAGTGAAAATTGAATTTTTTTGAGCTAGAAGGTTATTAGGTAGGTGTTTGGATAAACCTAAAAAAGGTAAAAAGTCACTACAAAAGTAAAAATTTTATACTATTTACAATTTTTTTGGCGAGAAAACAACAACACTAGTCAGAGGAAAAAAAGACCAAAATGCCCCTTTATACTATTCACAATTTTTTTGGTGGGAAACATGTACAAAAATATATATATATATATATATTATTAAACTTTGTACATATATATCTTCTCATAGGTCAAGCCGTCCCACCACACATTGAAACACCAAGCCGTATTGGCCATCACCACGTAAGGCACTGTCAGTATGAATAGGGGACTAGGGGCAATACGGTAATTTGCATATTTATTACAATATTATAATACACATCTTTTTGTAAAATTTCAAAAAATTATTCCAAACACTCATCTTTTTTTTTCTTAATTTTTTTAGCCTAAAAGTCAAAAAGTGCACTTATATAGATCATCCTAAACAATCCCTAGATAAAAATTTAAGTGTTGAACTAAAAATAAATTATTTGATAAGTATAAGCTGCAATTAAAAAATATTATTTTTAAATTTTTACTTCACATATCTTTATATTGTGGTTCTGAGGTGGTGGAGGACTACGATTGCGATAGTGGATATTGTGCTAATGTCAATGGTAGTGGAAATAGAGGGATAATGGTTGAAGTGATGGTATGTAGAGGCATTAATAGTAGTAGTGGAGAGTTGTGGTAGTGGTGGTGGTACCTATAGCAATGATGGAGTAGTAGTAGTGGTGGTGAATGTGGTGTAATAGTAACATTGCTGGTGGTGGTGAGAATATAGGTGATGGCGGTGGCGGCGGTGGTGGTGGTGATGATGATGGTAGGCGACGGTAGCAAAGTTATAACAGTGCACATTAATATGTATACATACTTGAGAGGGTATAATTTGTGTGGCCCAAATGGACCGAGATGAATTACATACTCGGCCCACTCTCCACCGAGCTATACGAAATTGTCTTAGGGTTGGGCCGAGCAACGGACCGAGATAGGGGTTTAAATAGCCCTATTCTGGGCCGCCTGGGCTCTAGTTCAGTCAGCAATGAGTCGGTTGAAAGATCATTAGTGGACTGGAGTGACTGCGGTAAAAAGGCCAAGCTAGGTTCAACTTGGGCACCTCATCAATTGGTAGCTCAGTTTGTTGTCACAAAAGCCGAGGTACAAGGTTTTGACCATCTCACTTGGTTAGTAGTGAGTAGGGTGTTATCAGGATAGGCATTATCCTGTGGGAAAGTGATTCCTAAGAGGGCTCTGATAAGGAAAGTTAGAGTGCTACTAGGAATGTACCTGGTGGAATCTATAAAAACCCATAACAGCACCTATGGACAGGTATTGCAATTCTTATTCTCAAATACACAAAGCTTATTGTCTATTGTCTACTTGTTGGCTTAGGCATCGGAGGGGTTTCTGGCACACACCCCGTCAGCTAGCTCACGTTTGTGTCTTTAGGTAGCAAAGCGATGACGTTTAGAAGAGTTCAAACTTGGTCAATAGGATTATACAATAAGATTATTCTGTGCTCATACAATTGGTGCCGTAATAAGTATGTCTGGCAAAACATCATAACCTGATTTGGAATTCTCAAGGCCTTGATATCTGACAACAACACCTAATTTGATGGAAGAATCTTTAGGGATTTTTGCGAAGAACATAAGATAGAATTCTACAACTCCACACCGGCGTACCCTCAAGCTAATGACCAAGCCGAAGCCTCCAACAAAGTAGTCTTAGATAGTCTGAAAAAGAGGCTGGAAAAAGCGAAAAGAAAATGGGCTGAGGAACTTCCCCACGTCTTATGGGCTTACCGAACTACACTTAGGTGATCGACTAGTGAAACGCCTTTTTCCTTAGCACATGGCATGGAAGCAGTAATCTCCCTAGAAGTCAGCCTCCCCACTATTAGAAGCAAAAATTTTGATTTGAATGAAGAGACCATAGCCTTGGAGCTAGATCTTGCTGAAGAAATAAGAGAAAGGGCACTAGTACACATCGCCTCGTATCAACAGGAACTATCTAGAAAATACAACAAAGCGGTGCATCCAAGGCAATTCAAGATTGGAGACTGGGTACTACAAAAAGTAGTGGGAAACACTTTGGTGCCTGGAGAGGGAAAACTGGAACCCAACTGGGAGGGGCCGTACAAAGTGATAGGTCTAGTAAAAAAAAGGAGCTTACCACCTCGAAGACGTGGACCGTCGAGTTATCCCAAGGCCATGGAACATGGCCAATCTCAAAGTATTTTATTTTTAGCTTTTTTACACTTGTAATTTTCTTTGACATTCAATAAAACAAGTAAACATTTTATTTTATTTTTGTACAATTTCTTTTAGTACTTGTATTTATTCTATTTGTAAACAAATTTTTTTGCACCATTTGCCCAACTGGGGGCAATAAAAGTTGGCAGGTTTGACCAATAAAATTTTTTGCCCTATTTAGCAGAGATAAGTATCTAGGCTAAGGAAGGTTGACAGGTTTAACCAACACAACTTTTTGGACTCTTTAGCCGAGATGGTTATCTCAGCCAAAGAGGTTGGCAGGTTTGACCAACAAAAGTTTTGCACTCTTTAGCCGAGATAAGTATCTAGGCTAAAGAAAGTTGACAGGTTTGACTAACAAAATTTTTTGCACTCTTTAGCCGAGATAAGTATCTAGGCTAATGAAAATTGACATATTTGACCAACACATTTTTGCACTCTTTCGCCAAGATGGTTATTTTGGCCAAAAAGGTTGGCATGTTTGACCAACAATTTTTTTGTACTCTTTGCCCAATTAGAGGCAATGAAGGTTGGCAGGTTTGACCAACAAAATTTTTGCACTCTTTAGCCGAGATAAGTATCTAGGCTAATGAAGGTTGGTAGGTTTGACCAACACATTTTTGTACTCTTTTACCGAGATGGTTATTTCGACCAAAGAGATTGGAAGATTTGACCAACAAATTTTTTGTACTTTTTGCCCAACTAGGGGCAATGAAGTTTGGCAGGTTTGACCAACAAAATTTTTGCACTCTTTAGCTAAGATAAGTATCTAAGCTAATGAAGGTTGGCAGGTTTGACCAATAAATTTTTTGCACTATTTAGCCGAGATAAGTATCTAGGCTAATGAAGGTTGGCGGGTTTGACCAACAAATTTTTGCACTCTTTCGCCGAGATGGTTATCTCAGCCAAAGAGGTTGGCAGGTTTGACCAACAAATTTTTTGTACTCTTTGCCCAACTAGAGACAATGAAGATTGGCAGGTTTGATCAACACATTTTTGTGGCTCTTTAGCCGAGATAAGAAGTTGGCAGGTTTAACCAACACATTTTGTGGACTCTTTAGCCAAGATGGTTATCTCGGCCAAAGAGGTTGGCAGGTTTGACCAACAAATTTTTTGGACTCTCTAGCCTCGATGATTATCTCAGCCAAAAAGGTTGGCAGGATTGGGTATGGTCGAGCTGGTTAGTCTGGCAACGCATGTAATGAAGTATGAAAAATTCCAGGAGGGACATAATAGACGAGCAAAAAGTTAGACAATTTTCATTGATAAAAGAAGATTACAGAGTGGGGCACCTAGCCCGGTTACTTGGCAAAGTAAAGAAAAGAAAACATCAAAACAGAAAAGGCAAGTTTTAAAATGGTCACGCAAAGAGATCATCAAGCTCAACATCAAGGTCACCTTGGACCTCTCTGCTTAGCAGGTTGACCCTGGCTTCACCTTCTTGTGTTAGGTTGGTAATCTCTACTCCACCAGTCAAACTTGGCTCAGTTGGGCTGTGCAACTCCACTCGAGCTGGCAGTGAAGTTTGGCAGCCGATGTCCATGTTGGCTGGAGAAGCATCGGCTGGATCTGGGATTTCCTCCTCCTCCCCTTGAAAGAATTTCTGTTGAACAGCATCAATATACTCCGTCATGTGGCTCGGAATGAAGTAGGGCAGAGGATTCAAGAACACTTTAGAATCGTGCGCCTGGCCGAGCTTTTCAATCGCCGCCTTCCAACCACATTTGGAAAAGATGTCCTTAGCCGCCTCACACTGCTGGATGTAGGTTTCCTCGCCTTCTTTGAAACCCCGATCCTCGGCATCCTCCATCTTTTTTTGTAGTTCCTTGATTTCGGCATTTTTTTTCTTTTCAATCTTGGCAAGCTCACGTAAGTAGCGGTCTTTTTTCTCGGTTGGGGCTTTCTGCTTTTCTACCTCGGCCACGCAGACCAGCTCGACCAACTTCTCTTTTTCAGCACTCAGCTCGGCCAAAGATGTCTTTTGGGCCTTTAGCTCGGCTTCTTTCACATTCATATAGGCGATGGCCGCCCTAGCTATTTTTCGCAATTCAATAACACATTGGTGAGCAACGTGGCCTTTCTGCACGGCCTGCAAAGCATACGAAATGGTTAGTTAAACCACACCAAGGGATGGTAAAAATAAAATTTTTATGGAACTTCAAACTTTACCAAGACCATAGACTTAGTGGCGGACCAAACCGCCTTCAGCTCGGTCAGGTATTCGTGTTTTTCCATGTCGGTTGGAACGCACAGGCTTTTGGACAAGTTAAAGGCTAGCTGGTGGTCCTTTTTAGCGGCCGCAAAGTCGATTGTGGTTATAGCATGGCCTTTGAAGGTCACGGCTAGAGCCCACACCGAAGGAGAAGAGGAGCCAGTAGGACCAAAGTGGCGGCTCCCTTGAGAAGGTTGGGCTACCGACAACTCAACCTCAGGCAGCCCTGCCTCTTCCTTATCTACCAGTCACTGTGGTTGGGTAACCGAAGTATGTGGCCTCTTACTGGGCCGCGATGAGGTAGCCCTGGTTAATGAAAGGGTGACGACGGTCTCACATGGTTAACTAGTGGGGGGTAGCTCGGTTTGAACCTCGGCGTTTGAAGCAGAGGCTTGCTTGGTGATGAGGTCAGGAACAGCTCACCTTTTGTCCATCTCTTGCTTTTCTGTGAGGGAAATAAGGTTACTTTCAAGGAGGTTGGGATTAGGTTCAGGTAAAGACTCAAGTAAGAAGTCTGTAACTCTGCTTTTTCGCTTGCTGCTGTAGTTGTAAGTTGACTCTACTTCTAATATCTCGGTCCAGTCGCAGTGATGGTACCATATGGCGGCTCGTAGTGCGGCTTGGTTGGCGTAGGCGTAGTCTACTTTTAATCGATTCAGATTTGCAAAAAGTACAAGTGTTAGTACGGCTAAGTAACAATACAAGTTTTTAGAAGAACCGAACCAGGTGTCCCTTTATTCCAGTTGATATTATAACCTCGTATTTGGGCCTCCTAATCTTCAAAGTTGCCAGAGACCTAGAGAAAATCGTCATCGTTTAGATATTTGTCTGGCGTGCGTTTAACGATTTTCTCTCAGCCCTTTTTAATTTTGAGGTAGTGAACCCAACCGTCATCATTTTGATCGAGCAAGTATTGGTGAAAAATCTCGATCAATCTGAGGTTGAGGCCGAGACGGCGATGTAGCTCAGCGATTCCATTTATAATCATGTAGGTGTTGGTGGATGCTTAGGTGGGAAATAGTCTGGTCTATCTAAGGAACTCGTAGATGAGGGGTTGGACTGGGAACCGAAGTCCACCCTCTACGATGGACAGCACAGAGAAGGGAACAAATGCTGGCTTGTCCTAGGGAATGGTGTCTAGCTCGGCTAAGTAGAGGTGGACATTATCTGGAATGTTCTAGTCCCTGCGAAATTCAACCATAGCACCTGGCAAGCTCACCATAAATCGGTATTTACCCATGGCCTTAAATTAGGTAGGAAAAAAAAAATTTGTTCGGCCCTTTAGCTCGACAGTGGTATGATCTAAACTATGCTCGGTCGAGCGACACCACCAAAGGGCAAGTGAATGGTGTACCTAAATAACCTAGTCAAGTCTGCACAGTGAAGAACATAGAATGCGTTATGGCCAGGTGGTGACCGGGCTAAGGCAACAATGCAAATTAGTTTGTAGTTTGTTCGGCCAAGAGAGTGTGTGCGGCATATAGCTCAGCTAAATAAGAGACAAGGTTTTAGCCCGGCCCTGAGAAGAAAAAAGGTAAGGTTTTAGCTCGGTTCCTATTAGGGACAAGGTGTTAGCTTGGCCGCAGTCTCTAGTGTGGTTCCTAGTTCAGTGGGATCCACTTATGGGAAAACTAAACAATCGTAACTCGATCATCATGGGTCACAAACACGTTTTTAGTTCGATTATTATGATTAATTTGGATCAAACTCACTAGTTTTGCATGGGTTTTACCCCATATGTTGGAGGTTCATTTCTAAACATGAAGATACAGGCATAATGAACAGGATAAACATTCATGAATGATGCTGATAGGGGAAGGAAACTTATGGATTTGTGGTAGGCAATCGGATTCCAAATCAGAAGTAGGCGTTCCAGCAATGGCAGCGAGCACGAGGAGGTGAAGAGGAGCTTAAGCATAGACAGTGACAGGTAGGATGCTCAGAGTGCTAGTATAGATGAATAGTAGACAAACAACGGAAGTGCGTTAATGGTATATGTGGAGGATGAAAGGGCGCCATCATTCAAAATTATTTGAGAGTCATGCGTGATGGTTCTTTTGGTTGCACGAGGCTAGTAGTGGGGTGACACATGTCAAAAACATTGTGTGGTGTCAATGCTGTCAATCATATGGAGCGCCAAAAGACATCTGATAACTGAACAATTGGAGGGACCGAGCGAATGTTTTAGCTCGGTCAAAACAAACATTCTTAGCTTGGCTTAAAGTGGATAATCCCAATCACATTTCACGGATGGAATTAAGGGGCAATTGAAAGTGTAATTAGTATGGCCCAAATGGACCGAGATGAATTACATACTCGGCCTACTCTCTACCGAGCTATACGAAATTTTCTTAGAGTTGGACCAAACAGTGGGCCGACAAAAGGGTTTAAATAACCTAGTTTTGGGCCGCCTGGGCTCTAGTTCATTCAGTAGTGAGTCGGTTAAAAGATCATTAGTGGACTGGAGTGACTGCAGTAAGAGGGGTGAGCTAGGTTCAGCTCGGCACCTTATCAGTTAGTAGCTTGGTTTGCTGCCATAAGAACCGAGGTACAAGGTTTTGACCATCTCACTTGGCTGGTAGTGAGTAGGGTGTTATCAGGATATCCATTATCTTGTGGAAAAGTGATTCCTAGAAGGGCTATGATAAGAAGAGTTAGAGTCTTACTAGGAATGTGTCTGGTGGAATTTATAAAAACTCATAACAGAACCTATGGACATGTATTGTAATTCTTATTCTCAAATACACAGAGCTTATTGTCTATTGTCTACTTATTAACTTCGGCATCGAAGGGGTTTCTGGCACACATCCGCCAGCTAGCTCACATTTTTGTTTTCAGGTAGCAAAGCGATGACATGTGGAGGAGTGCAAACTTGGTCAACAAGATTATACAAGAAGATTATTCTGTACTCGTACAATACTCATAAATTTTGTTAGCTTTAAGCAAGTTTCCGACTACTTCAAATTTTATTAACTTTTACATTTTAAGAGTCGCTTAAAATTTTAATCGTATAATCTTGATTTTCAAATAAATTTAATTCACTTGATATATTCATTTTGAAGTGATAAATTTAGTTATCAAACACCATCTTGGTACAACTCTACTTTATGTTGATTTTGAATTTGATGGTCTTATAGCTTCTTTAATGATATGGTAAAAAAGATAGGACGTGATTTCTCCCAGTTCAAATCATGATCTAGAAAGTGTTGTTCAGACCTATAAAGTTCACTACAAGTTTTGTTTCAATGATTAAAAACATTTATTTTGTTGGACTCTATATATATCATCCACACACAAAAATTAGTTGATCCGATAATAGTATTCTATTCAATTTATCGCATTTATTTCTAAAAAAAAAATGGATAAAAAGTGTGTTTTTTAAAATAAACTACCAATTTTGTTTTAGTGAAAAATGCAATAAATTGAATAGGTTACAATATCGACCTTTTTTTTTTTTGTAGATGATATACACGAAAAATCCTAAATTATCAAAACGAGACTGTGATAGACCCCATTTGCCCAAACAACTCTTTAATCTAGATCATAGACTGGAGGGGAGTCCAGTCCAAAAACATATTACTATTAAAAAATAGCATGAAGCTAAATTTAAGCTCCTCAAAGGCTAGCTAAATATTGTACTATATTTTATAATTGTTAAACTTTGTTCCAAATTCAGCACAAGGTTTAGATATAATTACGTTCCGTTTGTTTGGCCAACATTTTTATTTTTTATTTTTTGCATTTTCTAACATTTGGTATGACCAAAAAAATGAAAGTTAACATAAAATATTTTTCATAGTCAACGAAAAACAAACTTATTTGGATAGTTTGAAATGTGAAAAATGTTTTTCAAAGCAAAATTTAATCATTGACACCACATGACCACTCTCACCAACACCGCCAAACCCCTCTCCCCAACCACTAGAATATCAGTTTTAAAGTTACAACCAAACATATGAATACAACTTAAAATTAAACATTTTGTAAGAATACCACTAGAACAATATCTAGCAATTTAACTGTTGAACTATGGAAGGTTTTGCTACACAGCTCCAAAAAGGGTAATTTTATTTACACACCATTTTTACTCTCAATTCACACCATTTTAGGGGGAAAAAAACCCTAAATCTAATCCCTGCGCACCAACCACCACTACTTGCACTAGTTGTCAATAAGCCACATCTTTCTTCTTTAGCTGTTGTCGTGGCTCCGCCACCGCCTACCCAACCCCGTTGCTCCACCACTACCGTTGTCGCCTTTCCAGCCTCATCACTCCTTCATCGCCATCTCAACCTCGTCACTATAGAAACCATCACCAACAATCGACTACTCTATGAGCACCATCATCATGCTTGCAAATCCTAGTGACCCACTACCATCACAAGTTATCCCCAATCGGCGACTAGCCACGGGCAATCTAGAGAGAAAATGAGAGATATATGTTTGAATAAGGAAATGGAAGTGGTGTTGGGAGGGGGCGATGGGGTCGCAAATGGTGGGGGTTGCAATAGTAGTGGTGCAGTGGTGGTAGGGACAATGATGGTGGTAGGGTAGCGGGGGGCGAGTGTTGGTGGCTGAAAGGGCTAAGTATAGGCAACGAGGGAATGGGCTATTGCGATGAGGAGGGGAAGGGTGCCAACTAGCAACTGACAATGACAGTGATTAGGGTTAGGGTTGGCTAGGGAAGATGAGGATAATTTGGTATTATTCAAAAATTGGAGATGTGTATTGTGATAAAATCCAAAGTTTCAATTTGTGTGTAGTATGAATTGAGCAAACAACTAAATAATAGTGTGTATTAAGATGAATAATAATGAGTAAATAAAATTTGCCAGCTCCAAAAACCCCCTGGCAAAATCGCTCCATTAATGCAAATATAAGTTGATTAATTCAAAATTGAGTGACATTGTCTTATTATTGTGTTCACGAGACAAATCAACTGAACAAATGATGGTGAAATAAATAAATGAACTTGTCAAAATTATTACACTTTATGGGTTCAAACATTGCAACTCAGGATCACCTTGAACCATGTCACCGAGAGTTTGGACTAAAGTGTTATTTCTAATTTTTTTTATTTAAATTATTGGAGGGTTTATGTCACACACAATATTTTTTAGAATAGACTTGATTTTTAAAAAAATAAAATAAAAGTGGAATTGACACAATAAGTGGATAATTTTATCCCCATCCTCTTCAAACTTAAAATTAGATTAAGATATTAATTAAAATTAAATTATATTAAATTATAATTAAGGATTGATTTAAAATATAAAATATAAGGATTGATTTAAAATATAATTAAATTAAAGTATAAAATAAATAATAATTTACGATTGATCTAAAATATACTTAAATTAAAATTAGATTAAGATGTTAAGAATTACAATAAATAATTAAGGATTTGGGATTAATTGTGATTTAAAATATAAGTAGATTAAAGAGTTAGACATTTCAATAAATAATTAAGAATTTAGGATTAATTGTGATTTAAAATATATTTAAATTAAAATTAGATTAAAAAATTAAAAATTACAATAAAAAATTAAAAAATTATGATTAATTGTGATTTAATTGAATTAGTGTTAAAAATTATAAATTATGTGTATGAGATAGAAAAGATAAATAAAATAACAAAAAAAAAAGTTTGAGAATATTATAGTCATTTCACATCTATAGTTAATAAAGTTAACAGTAGCATTTTAGCCCAAAATCATATAACGACTTTCTAACTATATTTGAACCATAGGTGGCATAAAGTCCTCCAGTCTCAAACCACAAAGGGTAAAATGAAATTTTTCCATAATTAAAACTAAATTAAATTGTGTCATTTAAAATAAATTTTTAGCTTTCTTAATAATTAAATAAGTCATTACTTTGTAAGTTAAGGTTTTGATATCTTAGGCGAAAGTTAAGTTATAGATCAGTAATTTTCTAAGATGTCAATACTGTAATACTATAAATTTAAAAATTATTCAAAAAAATTAATATATAATTCACATTTATTTTATACATAAATCTCATAATACACACTTTTGTTTGAAATCAAGCTTCTTTTCATTATTAATAATATATAATATATATAATGTATATATTATATTTGTGTGTCATTAGTAGTCATCAGATGCCTTAGATAGTGCAATTTGCTTTAGTTAGTGCCATTTCCTTTCGGCTACTTTTAGTTTTATATGTTGTGCCTTTAATTATGATTGTTGCCTTTCATTATGTTGTCTAGTAGTTTTTTATTATATTGTCTTGCAAATGTTGTATAATCACTCCTATAAAATGGAGTCTCCCCGTAAGGATTAATACAATTGAAAACAAAGAGCCTGTTTGCTCTGTCAATTATTCTCTCCATATTTATTTTTTTCATGGTATCAGAGCAGGTGTAATCCTGTCTCATTATTTTTCGCCCATTTAGTCAGTATTCGAGTTTTTTCTGTTGTTAATTTTTTGTCTCTCTCTTCTACTCAAATCTATCCTTCTATTTCATGACTAAATACGGTCCAGTTTTTGGAATGACTATCAACTCATCCCCTTCTTCTTCTGATATTATCATCTCATCATCTTCATCCTCTCATCAAATGGAAACCTCTCATCTTCCGATCACCGCCCATACACTGAATGGGCAAAATTATTTGCAATGGTCTCAATCCATATTAATGTTTATACGGGGAAAAGAGAAAGATGACTACATCACCGGAGCCTCAGCGCTACCAGAAACCACAGCATCAACCTACAAAAGGTGGATAGCCGAAAATAATATGGTCATGTCGTGGCTCGTCAACTCTATGACCACGGACATTGGCGAAAATTTTCTGTCATGTGATACTGCCAAAGAGATCTGGGACATGGCAAAAGAAACATTTTCGGACAAGGAAAACACATCTGAAATCATCCAGCTTGAAAGCTCCCTCCACAATTTACGTCAAGACAATCTTACGGTAACTGAATATTTCAATACCCTTACTCGTCTATGGCGTCAACTTGATACGTTTGAGGTTCATAACTGGCAGTGTGTTGCTGATGGTTTGTTGTATAAAAAGATTGTCGAAGGGAAGCGTGTGTTTAAATTCTTGTTAGGATTGAACACAAATCTTGATGAGATCAGAGGAAGAATTATGGGAGTAAAACCGCTACCTAGTCTTAGAGAGGCATTCTCTGAAGTCCGTCGCGAAGAAAGTCGGAAAAAACTCATGATGGGATCCCATCAACAACTGAATATGGCAGAAAGCTCGGCTCTTAAGACTCAATTCACTCCTTTTGACAACCGTCAGAAAAATAAAGGAGGTAGGCCTTGGTGTGATCATTGCAGAAAGCCGGGTCACTCGAGAGAAACTTGCTGGAAGATTCATGGAAAGCCAGCAGATTGGAAGCCACGTCAGCCTCTTGAGAAAGAAGGAAAAGGTAATCATGCAGGTACCAATGAACTATCACCACAACCTGAAACAAGCCCTTTCACCAAGGAGAAAATGGAGATGCTCTAGAAACGAATGTCTCCTATTCTACAGTCACAATCTGGTTCGTCTTCCAACCACATCATAGGATCCGGAACCTTGGCTCACAAAGGTAATTCTTTGAACGCCTTTACTGTTAGTAAGAAATGTAAAAAACCTTGGATTGTGGACTCAGGAGCATCTGATCATATGACGGGAGATGCAACACTTTTTGATACATATAGCTCATGTCAAAATAATTTAACGGTCCGAATAGCAGATGGTTCACTATCAAAGGTTGCCGGTACAGGTTCAGTTGTGCTGTCTAGGAATCTTATTCTCAACTCTGTTCTCCTTGTTCCTGACTTGGACTGTAATTTATTGTCAATTAGTAAACTCACTAAGGAAAAGAGGTGTGTTACTAATTTTTTCTCAACTCATTGTGAATTTCAGGATTTGGATTCGGGGAAGACGATTGGCAATGCTGAGGAATGCTCTGGACTCTACATCCTTACGGAACGCCACTATCCACAGGAACAACCTCAAACGGCAATTTGTGGTAGTTCTTTTTCGGTTTCGTGTCAAAATAACGATAGAGCAATTATGTTGTGGCACTATCGCTTAGGTCATCCTAATGTTATGTATCTCAAGCATTTATTTCCTTCATTATTTAATAAAAATCCAAAACCTTTTGATTGTGAGATATGTCAATTTTCTAAACATGTACGGTCCCATTTTCCCATACAATCCTATAAAGCGTCTCGTCCATTCTCACTAATTCATAGTGATATCTGGGGTCCATCCAACATAAAAAATGTAACTGGTACTAGGTGGTTTGTCTCATTCATAGATGATCATACTAGATTAACCTGGATCTTCCTCATGAAAGACAAATTTGAAACAACCCAAATCTTCAAAAATTTTCACATTATGATTCAGACACAATTCCAGTCAAAAATACAAATTCTAAAGTCTGATAATGTTCGGGACTATTTCAACTCCATTCTAGGAGAATTTTTAGCAAAAGAAGGGATAGTTCACTTAAGTTCATGTGTTGACACCCCACAACAAAATGGCATCGCTGAACGAAAAAATAGGCATTTGTTAGATGTTGCCAGATCGCTAATGTTTTCCACAAATGTTCCACAATTCTTCTGGGGGGAAGCTGTTCTTACAGCAGCCTACCTTATTAATAGGATGCCATCTAGGGTACTAAATTTCCAAACCCCTTGTCAACTCCTCCTAAAATCCTTTCCAACTACTCGCCTCATCTCCACCATCCCACCAAAAATTTTCGGGTGCTCTGTCTTTGTTCATATCCATCACCAGTATCGAAGTAAACTTGATCCCAGGTCGCTCAAGTGTATCTTCATTGGGTATTCTTCACATCAAAAAGGGTATAAGTGTTACTCTCCGGTCACAAAGAAATTCTATAATTCCATGGATGTCACATTTTTTGAAACCCAGTCTTACTATCCTAAAATCGTCATTCAGGGGGAGACTCCAACCCAGGAACATCAATTTTGGACCCTTGAGTCATTTAGTGAGCCATCCATCACCACCAAAAATCACACACCTCAAGAGTCATTTAATCAATCTTTACCTGCCGAAAATTCTGAGTTCATTGTTGACTTGCGGGATAATGAGCACATCCAAGAGGACACGGAGGAAGGAGCACTTTCTCAACAATCCCATGAGGCTGAACCGGGTTCTAATCCAAGCAACATTCCAGGTAACAATATTCCTACCACAGATAGTACTGTTGATTCTGAGTTAGAAAACAGTATTCTTAATATGCCCATAGCTTGGAGAAAAGGAGTTAGATCATGTACTCAGCATCCCATTGGGAACTTTATTTCTTATGATAAGCTATCACCTTCATTCCGTGCCTTCACTTCTAGCATCACAGAGATACCCATTCCTCAGAATATTCAGGAAGCCTTCAAGTCTCCTCAGTGGAAGGCGGCAGTCAATGAGGAAGTTCGGGCTCTGGAAAAGAATGGTACTTGGGCAATTACTGATCTTCCAAGAGGTAAGAAACCAGTTGGATGTAAGTGGATTTTCACAGTAAAGTACAAGGCAGATGGTAATGTGGATCGTTATAAAGCTCGGTTGGTCGCTAAAGGATTCTCTCAATCCTATGGCATTGACTATCAAGAAACCTTTGCTCCAGTTGCCAAGCTCAACACTGTTCGTGTCCTTTTATCCTTGGCAGCTAATCTCGATTGGTCACTTCACCAACTTGATGTAAAAAATGCCTTCCTCAATGGTGACTTAACGGAAGAAGTTTACATAGACATTCCTGCTGGACTTGAGACGACATCAAATTTCAACAAAGTTTGCAGACTCCGAAAATCCCTGTATGGTCTCAAACAATCTCCCAGGGCCTGGTTTGAGCGGTTCACTAAGGTAGTGAAAGGGTATGGTTTTGTTCAATGTCAATCCGATCATACATTATTTGTGAAGCACTCCCTAGGAGGGAAATTGGCAATTATCATTGTTTATGTGGATGACATAATTCTAACAGGTGATCATGAAGAGGAAATTGGCTTACTTAAAAAATTCCTAACAAAGGAATTTGAGATTAAAGATCTTGGAAATCTTAAGTACTTTCTTGGAATGGAGATTGCTAGGTCAAAGAAAGGTATAGCAGTCTCACAACGTAAATACGTTCTAGACTTACTAAATGAAACAGGGATGCTAGGATGCAAGCCGGTAGAAACTCCTATGGACACAACTATCAAACTGGAAGAAAGTGACGGTAGTGCACCAAGTGATAAAGGGAGATATCAACGTCTTGTGGGAAAACTCATTTATCTTTCTCATACAAGGCCAGACATCGGCTTCTCTGTTAGTGTGGTCAGTCAATTCATGAATAATCCAACCGAAAAACACATGACTGCTGTGACCAGAATATTGAGGTACCTAAAAATGACACCAGGAAAGGGTCTCTTCTTCCAAAGAACAACAAATAGAAAAATTGAGATTTTTTCAGATGCAGATTGGGCAGGTTCAGTGACTGATCGAAGATCAACCTCTGGCTATTGTTCATTTGTTTGGGGGAACGCGGTTACATGGCGAAGCAAGAAACAGTCAGTGGTAGCCCGTAGTAGTGCTGAGGCAGAATTTCGTGCTATGGCCCTAGGTATCTGTGAGGGAATCTGGTTGAACAGACTGTTAGAAGAATTACGGGTTCCATCTGAGCATCCCATGGTTTTATACTGCGACAACCAAGCCGCCATCAGTATCGCTAAGAATCCGGTTCATCATGATCGAACTAAACACGTGGAGATAGATCGACACTTTATCAAGGAAAAGATTGAAGAAGGAGTTTTTCAAGTCAGCTACACTCCAACAAAGAGCCAAAAGGCTGACATTCTCACAAAAGCTCTTGCTCGAGTTAGCTTTGAAGATCTGACGGACAAATTGGGAATGATTAACATCTACAACGTCGCTTGAGGGGGAGTGTTTGAAATCAAGCTTCTTTTCATTATTAATAATATATAATATATATAATGTATATATTATATTTGTGTGTCATTAGTAGTCATCAGATGCCTTAGATAGTGCAATTTGCTTTAGTTAGTGCCATTTCCTTTCGGCTACTTTTAGTTTTATATGTTGTGCCTTTAATTATGATTGTTGCCTTTCATTATGTTGTCTAGTAGTTTTTTATTATATTGTCTTGCAAATGTTGTATAATCACTCCTATAAAATGGAGTCTCCCCGTAAGGATTAATACAATTGAAAACAAAGAGCCTGTTTGCTCTGTCAATTATTCTCTCCATATTTATTTTTTTCAACTTTCAATTTTCATCTCCTATTATTATTTTCGACCCCGCTAAGTAGCTCGAAACTCAATGGCTCGAATTTGGCTCGACACCAAAACGACGTCGTTTTGGTGTCTTTTTTTTTTCTTTTTTTCTTTTTTCCTGTGTTTTTGTTGCAAAAGGAAGAAGAAAAAGAAGGGAGAAGAAGAAGAAGGGTGGGTCTGCAGATCGGAAGGAGGGGGAAGGAGGAGGAAGAAGGAGAAGTGAAGGGAAGGGGGCCATAAAAATCGGGCTGGACGAGGAGGCGGGGCCGGAGGCGGGACTGCGACGAGCTGCAGGGGCTGCGACGGAGGAGAAAGAAGAAGGACTGGAAGGGAGCTGCGACGACGGCGGGAGCTGCGACGACCTCTCCTCTCTTTCTTCTTCTCTCCTCCTCTTCCCCTCTCCTCTTTCAAGCCATTTTTCAAGCTAATTTCTCAAGTTACCAATCGTTTTCCTATTATTTTTTACATAAATTTAAGACTCAAAGTTTGAGTCTAGACTTCTTAGACTTTTTGGTGTGAATGAAGGGAACCATACAGCAACGGAGAGGATATGATCTGGATATGATACGGATAAAGTCACATAAAGAGCCTAGAAAGAACCTACTTTATGCAGGACACGTGAGTGTGTAGGACTTTGACTGAGCATCCTAGTTTGACTCCATCAATTTCTTGTATATTCACATACAATCAGCTTTATAATTTTATAATTTTTTTTTAAAAATAAAAAATAAAAAAAAAATAGAGAACTTTATCTCTCCCTCACTCCAACAAACAAAAGGGAAAGAAAAAGTCAGCCATGCAGCTTTTCAATTCCAAAGAAAAGTAAAAGGGAAGTATTTTCCATAGCTATGGCCTGCTGGCTGGAGCTGAAATTGTCTTATCTTACAAGATGTCTATAAAAGGAGTCTCCCCATTAAACACACCCCAACCAAAGCTTTAATTTCCTTAAGGCAAAGAAAAGAAAAGAAAATCCTGAAATTCTCTCATCTCATGGCTTCATTTCAATTTATAGCTGCAGCATTCTTCTTGATTGCTGCTGTTGTGTTTGGAGGATCGAATGCTCAATTGTGTCCCACATTTTATGATAGCACATGCCCAAATGTCTCGAGCATAGTACGCAGTGTCCTGGAGCAGGCTCAACGAGATAATGTCCGAAATGCTGCCTTTCTCACTCGACTTCATTTCCATGATTGCTTTGTCAATGTAATAATACCCTTTCTTCCTGTTCTATGCATTTGTCTTTGTGTGTTGCAAACATCTTTTTTTTATGGTCATAAGAAACTCAAATTTATGTAAACTTATATATGTCAATTCATGTATAACTAACTAACTGTCTTTGCATGCAGGGCTGCGATGGGTCCATTTTGCTAGACAACGCAGATGGAATAGAGAGTGAGAAAAATGCAACTATTAATTTGTCAATTAATGGATTTGCTGTTGTTGATGACATCAAGACTGCATTGGAGAATGTTTGTCCAGGTGTTGTCTCCTGTGCTGACATTTTGGCTATTGCAGCTGAAATTTCAGTTGTTTTGGTACGTAAATTAATTTCAATATACATTAATATTGGTGAATAGAATCTACAAAAGACTTTGTTTGCAAAACCCATGTAACTGTCAGCCAAGTTTCAAATATCAACCAATACCTAGCGTATTGGCCTATATGTTTCATTTTCCCCCCAATAGTATATGGCTCGATAACTTTAATTACTTGAATCTTGCATAAGGGAATTAAGTTGGGATTAATAAGGCCTTATATATATTGTGTTAATTAGTCATAACAATATATAAATTAATGCGAGTGATTTATTGCAGTCAGGAGGTCCATCATGGGAAGTTCAGTTAGGAAGAAGAGATAGCAGGACAGCAAATCGAGCTGGCACTAGTGCCCTCCCAGTTTTCAATGAAAGCCTTAGTACCCTAAAAGACAAGTTCAACGCTGTTGGACTTGACTCCACCGATCTAGTTGCTTTATCTGGTAAAGACTATAAACTTAATTTAACATTTCTTTCTTTGATTACAATTACTATTTCCCTTGGTATGAAATTTATGAGCTCAACAAATCATTAATTTCCTTCTTTCTTCATTAAGAAAAAGAAAAAAAAGGAGGAAAAGCACTCTCTTTACACAAATCATCTATAACAACTAACAACAAATGTTTTCATTCCATTTGCAGGTGCTCATACATTCGGACGAGTTGGATGCTTGACTGTGACCCCACGCCTATACAACTTTAACAACATTAGTGGAAATGCAGACCCAACCATAGACCCAACCTACTTGAAAACACTTCGGCAAACATGTCCAGATCCCAACACTCCTGCAGGCAACAACACTAAGTTCACCTTAGCCAATCTTGATCCCACTACTCCCAATGGCTTTGACAACAACTACTTCACTAACCTCCAGAACAACCAGGGACTTCTCCAGACTGATCAGGAATTGTTCTCCACTAATGGTGCTGAGACTGTTGCCATTGTTAACCGCTTCGGAAATAGCCAGAGCGACTTCTTCACTAGCTTTGCTCAGTCCATGATCAATATGGGAAACATAAGTCCGCTGACAGGAAACAATGGAGAGACAAGGTCTAATTGTAGGAGGGTTAATTAATTGGGTCTTATGGTATCGTGGGAGAACATACAAAAGTACTATATATTATTTGTTTGGAATTTTGGCATTTGTTTTTGTTTTTTGTTTTTTGTTTTCCTTTTTTGTTTACAAAATGTCATGCAAGAATTGTATTAAACAATTGATCAATGGAATTAAGATCCAAAAATAAAATCATCACAAATATGGGAGTTTAGTTACTTTTATTCATTTTTGTTTGCCATACATCAATAGTTTAATCATTTTCTCTAAAACATAACAAGGAAATTGTCCTACTCATTAGAATTCTACCACCATAAATGGAAAAAGAAGCAAATGCGAGGAGCCGCCACCATGCGATGAAGAACCAATTCCTGGTACATGATCTAAGGAAGACAGTCGAGTCAAACAGAACAGGGTCATCAAAGTCACCATGACAGGAAGAAACAATTGCCTTAGCAAATCTTAATGGGTGACAATCCACATAATATATTAACCCTGAGAAAACTTGTTAGGTCGAAAACCCAAAAGGCGACCTATGCAAAATTTAGAGCAAAAAAAAAAAAAAAAAAAACAGAGAAAAAAAATTGAAAAAGAGATATGGCAAAAATGGAAGCTCGTAAAGTTAAAAACTCAAAAGAGCAATCTTCGCAAAAGTTAGAATACGAAAAGAAAGAATGAACACCCAAGTGAACCTTAGCCTGAACTACAGACGGCCTAATTCCCACATTAAGGGTATGTAAGCAACTCCACATTGGAGTTTGACCCCATCTCATTCAAATCCCATTATCCGTCAATACCTGTCATCAATCTAAGCAATTGAATGTCAAGATTTTGGGGGATTTTATTTGCCCAACCTATTGGATTCAATTGAAAGAGTTGTCCAATTAGTAAGCTTGTGATGGATCGTTTCACACACCAAAAATAAATACTAAATTATATCAAATTCTTTAGAATAGTGGTAAGGCCAGGTATCGATCCACAGGGACAAACAAGAAATTAAACTAACTTAATTGTTAAATTCATAATTCAGTTTAGATTAAAAACATGATGATTCATAACCTGATGATAATTAAATTAAACAAAACGAATAAACTAGCAATTATAAATAAAGACGAAATTACTGATTTTGAGAAAAATCTAGGTTAATGAATTTACCACTAGTTACATAAATAAGGCTTTAATTTGAGACTCAATTATGTTACGGTTCGAACTAAATAATATTTCGAAAAACTACAAGCTCGAAGGATCTGTTTGGTAATGTTTACGTTTTCAGCTTATATTTACAAAAATTTTATAAACTGGTTTTTATTTATTTTTTGTTTATTTTTAGAAAAACATAAACTACAAACGCATTTGGTAATTGACAAAATGCTTAAAATATTTTAAAAATACAAAAAAGAGTGAGAAATGACAAGTGGCGGCAGAAGACGGTAGTGGAAAGTGGTGACGGTGGGTAGTGGGTGGTGGTGGCAGGCGAGTGGCAGATGGCGGGTGGTGATGGGTGGTGGCGAGTGGGTGGTGGTAGCGGGTAGGTGGCAGTGGGTGGTGATGGTGGGTGGGTGGGTGACGGTGGCGGGTGGTAGGTGGTAGCGAGTGGGTGGTGGTAGTGGTGGTGGCGGGTGATGGATGGGGGTGGCGGGTGGGTGGCCGATGGCAGGTGGTGGCGAGTAGGTGGCGGGTGGTGGTGGTGGTGGTGGTGGTGGCAGGTGGGTAGGTGGTGGGTGGTGGGTAGTGGTAGTGGTGGTGGTGGCGGGTGGGTGGCTGGTGGCTGGTGGTGGCGGGTGGCTGGTGGTGGCGGGTGGTGGATGGTTGTGGCAGGTGGGTGGTGAGTGGTGGTGGCGGGCGGTGGATGGTACTGGCGAGTGACGGGTGGATGGCAGGTAGGTGGTGGGTGGTGGTGGTGGTGGTGGTGGCAAGTGGGTGGCAGGTAGGTGGTGGTGGTGGGTGGTGGCAGGTGAGTGGTGAGTGGTGGTGACAGGTGGTGGTGGGGGATGGGTGGTAGGTGGTGGTGGCGGAAGACAGTGGTGGAAAATGGTGGCAGGTGGTGGCTAGTGTTGGGTGGTAAAAAAAAAAAAACTCAAAACTCAAAATAGAAACACATTTTTTGAGTTTACATTTTTTGACCAAATTTATAAACTGAGACCACTGATTTATAAATCAAAAATTTAACAAACAAGTTTTTATTTGAGTTTTTAAAATTTTTGTAAATATAAACAGAAAACTGAAAACGTTGTCTGTTTGGTAATGTTTACGTTTTCAGTTTATATTTACAAAAATTTTATAAACTGGTTTTTGTTTATTTTTTGTTTATTTTTTAGAAAAACATAAATTACAAACGCATTTGGTAATTGACAAAATGTTTAATAAATTTTAAAAATATAAAAAAGAGTGAGAAATGGCAAGTGGCGGCAAGTAGCGGCGAAAGACGATGGTGGAAAGTGGTGACGGTGGGTGGTGGGTAGCTAGTGATGGTGGGTGGGTGGGTGGGTGGTGGTGGTGGTGGTGGGTGAGTGGGTGGGTGACGGTGGTGGGTGGTAGCGAGTGGGTGGTGGTGGTGGTGGTGGTGATGGGTGGCGGTGGCAGGTGGGTGGCGATGGGTGGGTGGGTGACAGTGGCGGGTGGTGGGTGGTAGCGAGTGGGTGGTGATGGCAGGTGGTGGGTGGTGGTGGCAGGTGGGTGGCGGATAGCTGGTGGTGGATGGTGATGGTGGGTGGCTGGGTGGGTGACGGTGGCGGGTAGTGGGTGGTGGTGGTGGTAGTGGTGGTAGCGGGTGGTGGTGGGTGGGTGGTAGGTGGTGATGGTGGGTGGGTGGGTGACGGTAGCAGGTGGTGGGTGGTAGCGAGTGGGTGGTGGTGGTGGTGGCGGGTGGTGGGTGATGGTGGCAGGTGGGTGGGGGATGGCGGATATGGTGGGTGGTGGCGGTTAGGTGGCGGGTGGTGGTGGTGGTGGTGGTGGATGGGTGGGTGACGGTGGCGAGTGGTAGCAAGTGGGTGGTGGTGGTGATGGTGGTGGGTGGTAGGTGGTGGTTACAAGTGGGTGGCGGGTGGGTGGTGGGTGATGGTGGTGGTGGTTGTGGGTGGTGGTGGCGGTAAGTGGTGGTGGCGGGTGAGTAGCAGATGGCTGGTGGTGGTGGGTGGCTGGTGGTGAATGGTGGTAGCAAGTGGGTGGTGAGTGGTGGTGGCAAGTAGGTGGCGGGTGGTGGTGGCGGGCGGTGGATGGTAGTGGCGGGTGGATGGTAGGTGGGTGGTGGTGGTGGTGGTGGTGGTGGTGGTGGTGGTGGTGGTGGCGAGGGATGGGTGGTGGTGGCGAGTGGATGGCAGGTGGGTGGTGGCTAGAGGGTGGTGGTGGTTGGTGGTGGCAGGTGAGTGGTGTGTGGTGGTGGCAGGTACGGGTGGGTGGTGGTGGTGACGGAAGACGATGGTGGAAAATGGTGGCTGGCGGTGGCTAGTGTTGGGTGGTAAAAAAAAAAACTGAAAACTCAAAATAGAAACACATTTTTTGTATTTTCATTTTTTGGCCAAATTTATAAACTGAGATCACTAATTTATAAATCAAAAATTTTACCAAACAAGTTTTTATTTGAGTTTTTTAAATTTTTGTAAATATAAACAGAAAACTGAAAACGTAAATGTTACCAAACGGCAAGTGTTACCAAATGACACAGAAGCATTTATCAAGAGACTTAACACCTTCAATATATAAGCACGAACCATCTCAAGTAGTACGAGTCGTTCGCTTTAAACAAGGGTAGCAACACGACTCGTCCCTTGTAGTATGGCTCGTCTCATACCTTGAACATGAAAGAATAGAAAACCATTGTATGAAAAGCATTCAATAATCACAGAAAGCAGAATACTTGAAGAAATAATGAAAAATCATATTTGAAAACTTCTTGAGAATCATACAACTGTTCAAACCATTACATAAAAGAAAACATATTTACTTGGCTAGGGTTTCATCAAAACTCTAGAAATAAGAGCCTAGTCAATCATAGAGGAGTGGGAAAAAATAGAAGAATAAGAACCCTGCATGAAAATTGCCCTTGAAGCTTGAGAATCCCCTTTTTCCAAACCCTAGCCTCTCTTTTCTCTTAGAATTTTTCAGAACCCTAATCCAACCTTTTTTTTTTATCTTTTTATACCTCTGCTATTTTGCCCACATTCAAAACATCAAGCACGCTTCCCAAGGTATGACCGCACGTATAGGAAGTACCACTGTACGTGCGGTGATGGTTCCTCATGTGCGGAAATGCGCCTTCGCACATGCAATTGTTTCAAGCTCTATTTGGCTACGATGAATGTGCCGCATGTGCAGAAATAGTCCTCCGCACGTGCGAGAAGCATTTTTCTCTCTAATTTCTGTATTTTTTCTCATTTTATATTCCCACTGTGTCCAACCTAATTGATATTAAACATGCATAAAATATATAATTTGACAGTCAAGTAGGGTTAAGAGATTCTAATTATCGACCTCAGTGTTGTACAATTCAACCTCAATCACATCCCCCAACTTACAACTTGCTAGTCCTCAAGCAAGGAATAAAGAAAGATAAACAAAATCTAATTATCTCCTCTTTCGTGGGAAATACGATTGCATTTAGCATATGCAACAAGCCTTTAAACCACAAAGTTACCCCAGGTGGATGAGTATAGTCTCTTGAGGGTTTCCAAAAATGATATCCACAAACATTAACATATTCGCATTTGTCCAACAACAATTAATCACACTACACTACTCAAAAATTAACTTATGTGCTATTACAGTGCAATATTAAGACATGATGAGTCATTGAAGGCACAATAGACAAGCATGAAGGAATCTATTGAGCAAAGATCGCAATTTAGTATTGCAAAAATTAAGTTCCATGTACTTGTGAATGCTAGTAGACACATCATTAGTACCCTCGGTGTAAAGTACAATCCCCATAACTAATTAACTGTCCACTATAATAGTTCAGTATAACTCATAATAACACCCAATATATATATATATATAACTAAACTTTTACAACCAAGATTCTCAAATTTTTTTTTTTTTTTGAAAGGTTATGCAATATCCTAATCCATTAAGCTTTCTAACCAACCCATGTAACAAGCTGTGAGAACCTGAATATACAAATAAAATAAATAATTAG
The DNA here is from genome assembly GCF_055761805.1 of Camellia sinensis. NCBI lineage: Eukaryota > Viridiplantae > Streptophyta > Magnoliopsida > Ericales > Theaceae > Camellia > Camellia sinensis. The sequence continues at coordinate 7,425,268 of NC_138974.1, read as the reverse complement.
ATAATAATAATTTTACAAATCTCAAATATTTTATTGTGAATCTTTAAGTGCGAATTAAATATTATTGGAGGGTATTTTAATTAATTTTAAACTTAAAATAAATTTATGGTGAAAGTATTTAATTTAGAAGTAAGATTTATTATTTTAAAAAAAAAAGAGGGCAAGTTAGTAAGTATATTTTATTATAATAATAGTTATATTTTATTTAAATTAATGGGTTAGAATAAAATAATATAAAGAAATAATAATTTAGAGCCTTTTGTTTAGATATATAAAGTAACCCTAGGTTGCCTAATACAATATATAACAACACCAACAGCAGCTATAGGGAGAGAGAGGTTGAGAGAAAAGAAGAAGAAGAAAAAAAAAAAAAGAGTTGCAAACAAGGAAGAACTTTTGGATGTGTGGCAAGTCTCTATCTTTCTTCTTCTCTTTGTTTTTGTTCTTTATCCTTACTCTATTATTATTTAGTTCATTGATGAAGAGATTATACGTTTATGTATTTTGTATATATATATACTGTTAAGAAATCTGAGAAGTTAAATTCATGTATAAAGAATGGGTGTAATTCTTAGTCAAAAAATTCTGCACAAAATCACAAACTTTAAAAATCAAGAAACTATATCAAATGGATGGATTTTAAATTGAAATTTTACAGTAGATTAATTACATATTGAATTGCATATCTGAATTTTCTCATAATTTTTGGGAGTCAAAATCTATATTAACTGTTGCGTTCAAATCTGTCCAGAAAGTGGTTTAAACAGTAACTTCAGAAGTGTTGTTCTCTTTGGGTATAAATCCAAAAATTATCAAATCAGCGTCATTAGAACCGGTTACGACTCTAGTTTCTTATATTTTTGGCCTTTCATTGATTGCTCATGTATACTAAGAGAACCATTAATTTCTTTAAAGTGCTGTAGAAAACAACCTATTTGGGCATAATTAATTGTAAATAATTATTTTGATAAGCAAATCAAGTAAAACCAATTGGGTTTGAAACTTAGGATATATTAGTTGATATCTGGAGGATTTTGAAATTTTTCGAATAGTGTAGAGTGGGTTTTGTAATTTTCAAAGTTAGTAAATAGATTGGGAAAACTTGTTTAAAACTTTGTTTTATCTTAAAGTTACTTTTAGTTAAGTTTTGATTGGAACCCATGTCTTGGGTAAATTTAGACCTTGAAGAAAATGAACTTAGGTAATACTTAAGAGTAACGGTGAGTTGGGTTGAGCCGTGTTAGTGCGCTTTAGTTTGAGGTTACTTAGTTCTTATTTTTTAGTATTTTTTTAAAATTAGTAGTGACGTGTAGTCTTCATACTTGGTTCAGGACACTAGTTGGACTTTCATACTCTATTCGAGGATTCATTATTCCATTTTTAGGTGAATAGTTTCATGCTACATATTTTTATAAATGTTCCCCTACCCTGAACTGTTAAAAAATTTAATTGTTGTTTCAAGACTAAACTGTTTTGATAAATTATTATATTATCAATGGAATTAAATTATTTTTGAAACATGTATGAACTTGGCATACAGTAAACTATTTGTTTTGGTCTCGTGTTTATAATGGTGAACTACCATGTTTTGTGAAACCGATGTGTATTGATTATTGGGACATCTGTGTATTTTAGTCCAGAGAAATTATTCCATTGTGTATGGTGACTCTGGCCACTAGAGAACAAATCCGGGTTGGGCCGTGATGACTCTAGTGCTCAACGATTGTAAGGAAAAGACCTAGGTTAAGTTAGGTGACCTTCAATCGGATCGTCTTAGAGAAAAGGCCCAGGTTGCCACCCTGAGGATGACTTTTAGCTCAGTATTGGATCCAACAGGGCTTATAGCCTTGAGAACTGTGTGGCATGTTACTTGTTATTTCTTGGTACCCAGAAAATTATGGGTGTTCATGTTGTAATCTGTTTTAAGTGGAAAATGTCATTTATCATGTTCTTGGGAGACATGAGTATTTTAACTGTTGAACTGTGGAACCTTCTTTTTGAAATAGATTCTCTTTACCAAACTATATGTCAATCTAGTTTCTGTGATACATATCTTATTTTGGAATTGAACCCTGTTTTCAAAATTATATTTACTATCCATGTTGCTACTCACTGAGCTATCAGCTGGCTTAATTGTTTATCATTTCCAGGTGTTAGAAGGACTTAAAGTGGACTCATGGTGTAGTCGGGACTCAATTGCATAGACCTCTAGGACATTCATTTATTTTGTTTTAGATTGTCATGTCCAGTTTGTGCATATTTCTTTTTATTTTTATTGAGATTCATTTAGGATTATTTTGATATGTGGGCGATTTGTGTTCCATTTAGTATATATTTTGGAAGTCAGTTATGGTTGGTTTTACCATTTATACTTGTGACTTGTCATTGGATTGGGTTTTGATTTATTTATTTATGGGTTATCATCACATTTATTCTTTGTGATTTTGGGTTCATATTTAGACTTGCGTGTGCCTTGGGCTAAGTCCCTGTGGGCAACGGCCGATCATGCCCGGATTTGGGGTGTGACACAAGCATTGGGTCAATGACTCCCACACCAGATGTTTGTAGGGCACTAGGTGTGAAGACACTCCTACGGGCTTAATAACTCAAGCTAAAAAGGTTACAAACCTGAACAAATCATTTTCCTTATTTTCCCTTAACTGTGCAATGTCTAGATCCCTTAAGCTTCCAAATTAACCCATATAGCAAATATTGGGCCAATGACTCCCAAACCAGACGGTTTTAGGGCACTAGGTGTAAAGACAACCCTACAAGCTTAATAACTCGAGTTAAAGAGGCTACGAACCCAAACAAATCAAGGTTTTCTTCTTCTTTTTTTCTTTTTTTTTTTTAGAATCAAGGCTACTCATTTATTTTTTTCCACAACCCTAGCAATTATCAATGATGTACACCAGGGATTATAATAGAGAGGTCACCACTATGATAGTGTGTTCATGTGAATCAAGACATACTCATGATAAGTGTACTAATACCACAACCACAAGCAACTATCCTAGTGCAAACATCACATGCGAGTCTTTATCCAATAAATCATTTTCATACAAGTTTACTATGTTCCCCAATTAACATATGCTTATATGACTACCTTACTAGCAACAAGTCAACATCAAGTGAAGTACTGTAATTAAGTGAAACAGGTATAAACATGAATTATGAATTAGGAGCCAAGTAGAAGTACACAAAAGAAAATACCCTCATCTCCCAACTTGAATATGACATTGTCCTCAATGGAAACAAATGCGAAGAAAATAAGAAAGAGAGAGAATATTACCAGATATTGTAGGTGCACCTCCAGCTAAGCAGATAAAAACACAAATATTTTTTTTTTGAAGAAATAAAAATAAAAATAAATAAAGGAAGAAAACAAAACAAAAGATAATAAGTGACTACTGAGAATCTGGCGGTGGCGATGGTAGGAAATGTTGCGCAAATAAGGCAGGCATCAATGACCGCGTCTCGAATGCTTCGTCATGAACCCGAGCGCCAAGCTGGTCAAAACGTTGCTAGCTCAACTCCTGATATGTATAAAAGTTAGTTTGCAAGGAGGCAACTGACTACTGATATTTGAGCTGGCGAGCATTAAGGTGCTCGAATGCCACTTAAGAATAATCCCTATGCACCTAAAAGTCTGTGAGCAACCCCATAAGAAACTGGTGGTGCTCCTGAAGAGTACTGTGGACCTAATCCACAGAGTGTTGAAACTGCAAGTGCTCCTCTCAAGTCATGTACATCGGCTCCCCTTGGGGAGCCACAAGAGAGGTAGGAGGAGGTGGTGGGTCGTGCATGGGGTCATCGGCCTCAATAACCGTGACACCGCCCTGTAGTGGTATTCGGGATAAGCTATATTGTCATTCCCGCTGGCCGAAAGTAGGGTAGACGGTGTCGATTTCTTCAGTCGGATCAACTGGAAGGCTGATCAATTCGAAGAATAATGTGAGCAGGTTGGCAAAGGACAGGGGCCAAGTCGTGTTCTACATAGGTTGAGGCTGAACGACCTCCTACATAAATTTCCGCATATGTACCTAGATCACGTGTTGAAGGTGTACCTGGTAACCATGCTGGTAACACTGTAAGACCCACGCAAGCTCCTTTCGGCGCTCAGCTTTGTGCCCAAGTGGAAGGGCATTCTTATACAATACATATTCAATGAATAATAAGCGGCCAAGCAGCTTGCTCTGGCGCAGGCACTTGAAGTTAGGATCACCATGGGCCCTTGGAAAGAATTCTTGGATGATGCGCGGTATGGGTTGTTGACCTTCAACTTCAGGGAATGGCTGGCTGTCACACTTGTCTTAGAAACCTAACACCCAGGCAATCATGGGTTGCGTGATGCTAATACTATGACCATCAATGGTGGACAAACGAGCGAGAGATGACACCATGGACTCCTCGTATAGGTTTTGGTAGAAGAACCGGACCAGACGAGGATAAGTTAGCGCCGTAACAGTGCAAGTGCCCAACTGTTGTCGAAGTTGAAGCTGCTCAATGGCCCAAGAAGTGACTGGGTCATGCTAAAAATAGGGGATGTTGAATTGAATGAGCTTGTGAAGCGGACGATAAGCCCAATCTGGTCGTGGCAACTCAACCGATGGTGGTGGCAAGGATGGTGGTGACGGCGGCAATGGTGGTACTGAGGAGGATGAACCTCTGGCCTTTTTAAAGGCCAAGCTGGATAGTTGTTTACTCATGTCCTGCACACACCAAAAGCAAATTCACACATACCCGTGGAACTAACGTGAGAATAAGAATATCAAACCATAAGGCTACCCACTTGTTTCACCACATGCGATTCTCATCATCATTTTTTTTTTATTTAAGAAAGAGCAATAATAAAAGAAATAAAATAAAGAACATATATGAAAAAAAAGATTGCAATAACGATTTTTTTTTGAATAGATAAATAAATAAAATAATATAATATAAAATAAAAATAAAAATAAATAAAAGAAACACTCTACAAATATGGAACTAACTTAGTATATCACAACTAGTTATAGGCATCTACATTAAACTAACTAATTAACAATGGTATGGTTAAACACAGTACTATTTTATTTAAGTAACTAATGACCAAATAATTAAAACTAACTGAACTAAACAGGTAATGAACTAAACTATTTTAAGCAAGCAAAATAATAAATAAAAAAAAATAAAAGACACAATCTATTAAATAATAAAATAAAGAATTAAATTGGCTAAACATTTTTTTTTTGAATCATCGCACGAGCGCCGACGAGGGCCGCACGTACGGGAGTGCACACCCAGAATTGTTTTTTTTTTTTTTTTTTTTGGGTTTTAGATGAATCTTTACAAGTTAAGATTGAAAGGAGAAACACAAATCTACACAAAAACAAAAGGATTTACCTTGAAAGAGTGAAGAAAGAGAGAGAAAGAATGGAGATTCGCCGAAAAAAATGGTGGTCGCCGGAGATCGCCGGACGGAGAGAAGGTAGGGTGCGGACGGTGAGGCTCCGGTGGTAGAGTGGTGGTGAGAAGAGGTTGGGTGAAGGTTGGTGATGGTGGGAAGAAGAATGAAGAAAGTTGGTGGTGGTGGGGTTTGAGTGAAAGAGAAAGGGAGGAAGAAAATGAAAAGGTAGAGAGAGAGAGAGTGCATCTGTGAGAGTGATGGGAGTGGGCTAGGGTTTTTATGAAATCAACCCTTCCTTTTTTTGGAAAAACAAAAACAAAAATAAAAATAAAATAAAATAGATAAAATAAAAAAATGTAATAAAGAAATCTTTTTTTTTATGTCAACGTGCCGCACATGCGGGAGTGCACGTCGTACGTGCAGAAGCACACCCGCACCAAGCCCTGCTTGTGTATATAAAGTAATAGAAAATTTGTAGATTGAAATTTTTCCGCACGTGCTATAAGTTATGTCGCACGTGCGGGGTGGTTTTTTTTTTTTTTTAAATCAAAGTCGGGTCGCACATGCAGGAAAGTACGCCGCATGCGTGAAGACACTTCCACACCTATTCTCGCTCATGCATATAAAGCAGTAGCAACTTTGTGGACTGAAATTTTTCCACACATGCGATGGATTGTGCCGCACATGCGGGGTTTTTTTTTTCTTTTTCTTTTTACCCAAATACAACCTAAAAACATTTCAAATTATCTTTACCTTCATTGCACATCTGAAATAAATATAGCACTTCAAAAATATCAAAATGCTCAACAAATGTATAATCTTCACGTGAAAACCACGAGCAATACTTTTCTCCCTAACAATGTTTGTAACTTTCCCTATCCTCCACCAGGGTGGCAGACTAGGTTGATTTGGTATCCAGAATTAAGGTACATAAAGCTAACTCGACTTATGGGGTTTCCATACAGAGTTCAAGCCAGGGTGGTTTTGAAGCAATCTCCACAACCCTGAGTATTTAAACTAGACTTTAGTCACGAAAATTCTAAACCTTTGCGTTCTAGGCTTTGCCATTCGAACTCTAGTTTCCACCGTCTCCGTTGGTCTGCTAGGAACTCACTACAAACATAGTTAGATGGCTATACCAGACCATCAGACGTCGTTTAGGCACAGCTAACATCAAAGGAATTACACCTTTAGAAGATTTAAGGTCTCCTAGATTCAAAATAATTACGATAGAAGATATATTGGGTCCGTCAAGTGGACAACCTCAATCATCTCCCCTCTCAATACCATCCACATAATGTTTCAATCTTTGGCCATTGACCTTGAAGGTTGTACCATCTTGTGGATTTTTAATCTCAACCGCCCCATGCGGAAAGACTTCGATAACCTTATATGGGTCATCCCACCAAGACAGGAGTTTAACCGGGAACAACTGCAATGTAGCATTAAACAGCCACACTTTTTGGTGAGGCTCAAAGGACTTACAAGAAATGTGTTTATCATGAAATGCGTTAGTCCTAGCCTTATAAATTTTGAAGCTCTCGTATGCATCATTGCGAAGCTTCTCTAACTCATTGAGTTGGAGTTTTCGATGGTCACCAGATTTGGCCATATCAAAATTAAACTTCTTAATGGCCCACAAAGACCAGTGTTCTAACTCAACAGGGAGATGGCACAATTTCCTAAACACAATCCTGTATAGAGACATCCCGATGGGTGTTTTATATGCAGTGCGATGGGCCCAAAGTGCATCAACCAACCTAGTAGACTAATCTTTTCTATCAAGCCTCACAGTTTTCTCGAGGATGTGTTTGAATTCCCTATTAGAAACCTCTACTTGACCACTATTCTGGGGATGATAAAGAGTGCCAACTTTGTAAGTGATCATGTGTTTGTGCATCAATGCCTCAAAAAATCGGTTGTAAAAATGTTTGCCACCATCACTAATTATGGCATGTGGAAACCTAAAACGACAGAAAATGGTTTCATAGAGGAATTTAGCCACAACTTTGTGGTCATTCGTTTTGGTGGCCATTGCCTCAACCCACTTGGAGACATAGTCCATGGCCACCAAAATGTATTCAAATCCAAAAATTGTGGAAAGAGACCCATAAAGTCGATGCACCAAACATCAAAAATCTCAACAATCAAAATAGGGGTCATCAGCATCATATCTTGTCGTGACATAGAGCCCATTCGTTGACAACGCACACAAGCTCTACAAAAGTTATGGGCATCTTTGAAGATAGAGAGCCAGTAGAACCCACATTATAAAACCTTGGCGGCCGTTTTCTAGCTACTGAAATGGCTACCACATGCATGAGAGTGACAAAAGGTGAGAATGCTATGGGTTTCACTCTCAGGCGCACAATGCCAAATCACTTGATTCGGACAATATTTGAGCAATTTCGGGTCTTCCCAGAAATAGTGTTTGACCTGTGAGAAAAATTGGTCTTTGTCTTGCTTAGACCAAGTTTTTGGAATTTGCCTAACCGCCAAGTAACTCACTATGTGAGCAAACCACGGGAGGGTCACTTGTAACACCGCAAAAAGTTGCTCATCCGAAAATAAATCGTGCAAGGCTAAGGGCTCACTCATGTGCTCAATAAGGATTCGGGATAGATGATCCGCAACAACATTCTCGGATCCCTTCTTGTCCCAGATTTCTAGGTTAAACTTCTGAAGGAGTAGAATCCACATAATCAACCTAGGTTTGGTCTCTTTTTTGGTCAATAAGTACCACAAAGCGACGTGGTCAGTGAGTACAATAACTTTTGACCCTAGGAGTACGACCGGAACTTATCAAGTGCAAAGACAACAGCTAGTACTTCTTTCTCAGTGGTAGTGTAATTTAATTGAGCATCGTAAAGAGTACGACTAGCATAATAGATAGCATAGGGTGCTCTATTCATCTTTTGGCCCAACACAGCCCCGACAGCATAGTCTAAGGCATCACACATGATTTCAAATAGGGGCGACCAATCTGGTGATTTCATGATTGGGGCGGTAGTAAGGATCGCTCGAAGTGTTTCAAAGGCTTTCAAACATGCATCATCAAAGATAAAAAGTGCATCCTTAGCAAGTAAACTACACAAAGGACGGGATATTTTGTTAAAGTCTTTGATGAATCGACAGTAAAAACCTGTATGCCCTAGGAAAGACCGAACTTGACACATAGAAGTGGGTGGAGGAAGGCTTGTAATGAGGTCAACCTTAGCTTTGTCTACCTCTATACCTCAAGGGGACACAATGTGTCCCAACACTATACCCTCACGAACCATAAAATGGTTCTTCGCCCAACTCAAAATCAGGTTTGCCTCAATACATCATTCCAACACTCTAGTCAAATTTCTAAGGCATTGCTCAAAAAATGGTCCAACCACCGAGAAATCATCCATGAAAACCTCTAAATATTTCTCCATCATATCGGAAAAAATGGCCATCATACACCATTGAAAAGTCGGTTGTGCATTACATAGCCCAAAGAGCATGCGCCTACAAGCAAAAATGCCAAAAAGGCAAGTGAATATGGTCTTTTCTTGGTCAGCAGGGTACATCGGAACTTGATTATACACCAAGTAACCATCGAGAAAGAAATAGAAGCCCTACCTCGCTAACCTCTCCAGAATTTGGTCAATAAATGGCAATAGAAAATGGTCCTTCCCAGTTATGGAATTCAGTCTCCTATAATCAATTCACACTCGCCACCCAGTAGTGGTTCGTGTGGAACTAACTCTCCATGCTCATTCTCAACAACATGGATGCCCGATTTCTTAGGCACCACTTATGTGGGACTCACCCACTTGCTATTCGAGATGGGGTATATAATACCCGCATCTAACAATTTCAACACCTCTTTTTTTACTACCTCTTTCATATTAGGATTAAGCCTCTATTGCATTTCATGAGAAAGTTTGGTGTCCTCCTCTAGATGTACATAATGCATGCACACGGAGGAATCTATCCCTCGCAAATCAGCCACCGACCACCTTATAGCACTCCGATGTGCCACGAGAACACTCATTAATTGACTTTCCTAATCTGTAGTTAAGTCGGATGCAATTATGATCGGTAAAGTATCATGAGGCCTTAAAAAAGTATACTTGAGTGTGGCCAAGAGTGGCTTCAACTCAAGCATAGGTGGTGTGATTAGAGATGGTATGGAAGGCTCCCTAGACAAAGAAGGAAAGAGCTCAAATCGGGCTTTCCACAGAGGAAACTCCGGTGTAGAAGAGGAATCAAGTAAAGCATTCACTTCCTCAACTGACCTATCAATATTAAAATCCTCAAACCCAAAATGAGCTAAATAAGCCTCTAAAGGGTCCTCTACAAGAATGGAGGGTAAGGCCTCCTTTACTATCTCCTCTATAACATCCACAAATAAGCACTCCTCTCTTTCATGGGGTTGTTGGGATGCTTGGAAAACACTGAGTTTCACTTGCATATTCCCAAATGAAACATCCATAACCTCAATACGATAATTAATACATGCATTAGTCGTAGCCAAGAAAGGTTGACCTAAGATCACCAGGATTTGTTTCCTAGAGCTGGCTACCGGTTCCATATCTAAAACCAAAAAATCAATAGGAAAATAAAAGCTATCGACCTTTACTAGCACATCCTCAATGCACTTTGAGAGACCGGTCAGCCAACTAGAGTGTGACAGTAGTGGGCTTCCACTCGCCAAGCCTGAATTTCTCGTACACAGAGTACAGCAACAAATTGACACTAGCCCCTAAATCTAATAAGGCCCTATCAATGAAATGGTCCCCCATAATGCATGCAATGGTTGGGGCACCCGGGTCTTTAAGCTTAGGAGGTGTGTCACTCAATAAGATGGAGCTTATTTGCTCTGTGAGTACGACCTTTTGGGACACGTGTGTCCTAGATTTATGCTTTTGCATACAAAGGTCCTTCAAAAATTTAGCATAGGATGGTACTTGCTTAATTGCCTCCAATAAGGAGAAGTTGATTTTAACTTGTTTAAAAACCTCTATCATCACTTCCATGGATGCTGCCTTCTTATTAAAAAGGGATGGTGTATCAAGGTATTGGGAAAAGGGTGCCTTAGGCACATATAGTGCCTTAGACTAATGTGAAGTACTAGGGACTAAGTCATCCCCCTTATGTGTTTCTCCCTCACCCTTGCTCTCATTGGGTTTACCACCGTGGCCACCCTTTTTAGCCCTAGTTGCATCAGATGCAACTGGACAAGGCTCTAACTCCCTCACACTTCTTAAAGTGATCACCGCTTGCACCTGTTCATGGTGCTTTCCATTCCCACTCGACCCCTCTTTCCCATATTGACCCTTAGGGTTGGCCTTAGTCTGACTCAGTAATTTTCCCTCATCTCTTATATTCATGTTGTTAGCCATTTGACCTAATTGGGCCTCTAGCTTAGCAATGGAGTAAGTATGGGAGGGAACTACTAGTGCTAACCCCTTAAGTTCTGAAAGAACTTCTAACACCTGAGTCTCAAAGGCCGAGTTGCCTTGAGGAACAGGCGGGGGTTGTGGTTGCCAGTAAGGTTGTGGTGGCCGGTAGAAAGATTGGTTGGCAAAATTATTAAAATTCTGCCTTTGTGGTGAAGAGTTGTAAGAAGTGCCTTGTGAAGGAGGTCTCCATGAAAAGTTAGGGTGGTTCCTCCATCTTGGATTATATGTGTTGGAATATGAGTCATTACCTGGGTTAGAGAAACCTTGAGCCACATTCACATACTCTTAGACTAATTCCAAAAATTGTGATGTTGAAAGGCACTCGCTAAAGTCATAAGCAGGGCTCGTACAAATAACACATGCCTCATGAAATTGAGGTTGTGGTTGCTATGTAGGGGCATGTCCTGAAGCTAATAATTGGTCCATTTTGTGGGACAATGCCTCTACTTGTTGAGCTAACTATAGGTTTTGCCTTACCTCATAAATGTCCCTTGTTTTCAGGGCTCCAACTACTGGTTGCCAAATTTGTCGAGCTGCAGAGGCATTATGAAGGAAATTATCACTTAGGTTCTCAAATAATTGCCATGCCTTGGCATCATTTTTGGACATGAATGTCCCACCACAAGAAGAATCCACTATTTGGCGATGAGGCTCAGTTAAGCCATAGTAACAGGTTTGAACAAGTTGCCAATCAGGCACTTGGTGGTGGGGACATTGTTGGAGAAGGTCACGAAGCCTTTCCCATGTTTCATGAAATTGCTGGCCATCAATTTAAGCAAAATTGGTAATGGCTCACCTTAGTTGGTTGGTCCTACCAATGGAAAAGTATTTCTCCAAAAACTTCTGCTCTAATTGGTCCCATGTTATGACAGAATTAGCAAGTAAGGAGTTCAGCCAATGTTTGGCTTTGTCTTTCAGTGAAAATGGGAACAGTGGCAACATTAGGGCCTCATTGGCGAAATTCTAGATCCTCACTGTAGAGTAAATTTCCAGAAATTCATGCAAATGTTTGTAAAGGACATTATGAGCTAGTCCATGGAATGATGGAATCATTTGGATAGTGTTGGACTTAATCTTCATAACGAGCAGCGGTGGTGTCAGGTAACTGAATGTATGATGGTGATATATATGTAGTAAGTGTGAAGCAATCCTTAAGGGTTCGGTTGGGCCCATTTGGGTTCGCCATCTCTAATGGTTCGGAGTATGGATATGGATGTTCAAGCCTAGGAACACGGGAAGAGGCTCTAAGGTTCCTAAGAGTTCTTTCTAGTTCAAGGTCCAAACTCCACAATTCAGGGCGACAAGAACGGCACCCGTGCATACACCACTCACACACACATACTATGTTCCGACTCTTGTGCACTAAGTTATGAAAGCAAAAGACCAAAGAAGAAAATACTCACAGCAGTTCACCGGAAACACTTTACTCGTCTTGCGGGTGCTTGACGTGTAGACCGTTGTCTCCAATCTCCACTTGAGCTCTCTATGTTTAGCACTTTGATGCTTTGCTTGTGAGTATTTGCTCTTCTTTTTTTTTTTAGCACTTTAGTGCTGCTATTTGTTTTTAAAGTTCAGTTGCACTCCGCTTGCACTTCAATGATAGCTTCACTTGCAAAAACTCTGCACACTTAGCAACACTAAAATATAAAATCCTAAACTAAAAATTAAAAAAGAATATATCTTTAAATTACTTAATTTCGCAAGAAGTCCTCGGCAACGGCACCAAAATTTGATAGGTCATCTCACACACCAAAAATAAACACTAAACTATACCAAATTCCTTAGAATAGTGGTAAATCCAGGTATCAATCCACAGGAACAAACAAAAAATTAAACTAATTTAATTGTTAAATTCCTAATTTAATTTTAATTAAAAATATGATGATTCATAACCTAATGATAATTAAATTAAACAAAGCGAATAAACTAGCAATTATAAATAAAGATGAAATTACTAATTTTGAGAAAACCTAGGTTAATGAATTCACCACTAGTTACATAAATAAGACTTCAATTTGAGACTCAATCAAATAATACTTCGCAACCACAAGCTCAAAGCATTTATCAAGAGAATTAACACATTTAGTGTCTAGGCACGAACCATCTCAAATAATACGAGTTGTTTGCTCTAAACTAGGATAGCAACACGACTTGTCCCTCGTAGTATGGCTCATCTCATACCTTGAACATGAAAGAATAGAAAAATCATTGTATGGAAAACATTCAACAATCACAGAAACCAAAATACTTGAAGAATTAATGAAAAATTATATCTGAAAACTTCTTAAGAATCATACAATTGTCCAAACCATTACATAAAAGAAAACTAAAAAGAAAACCTATTTACTTGGCTAGGGTTTCATCAAAACCCTAGAAATAGGAACCTAGCCACTCATGGAGAAGTGGGAAAAAGTAAAAGAAGAAGAAGAACCCTTCATGAAAATTGCCCTTGAAACTTGAGAATCCCCTTTTTCCAAACCCTAGCCTCTCCTCTCTCTTGGAATTTTTTAGAACCCTAATCCAGCCTTTTTTCTGTCTTTTTATACCTTTTCTATTTTTTCCACATTCAAAACATCAAGCACGTTTCTCGAGGTACATCCGCACGTATAGGAAATACCACTGCACGTGCAGCGATGGTTCTACACATGCGGAAATGGGCCTCCGCACTTGCGATTTTTTAAGGCTTTGTTTGGCTGCGACGAATGGGCCACATGTGGGAGAATAGTCCTCCACACGTACATGAAGCATTTTTCTCTCAAATTTCTGCATTTTTGCTCATTTTATGCTCCCACTGTGTCCAACCCAATTGACATTAAACATGCAAAAAATATATATAATCTGATAGGTAAGTAGGGTTAGGAGATCCTAATTATTGACCTCAGTGTTGTACAATTTGGCCTCAATCAGATTGTAAAATTATTATTTGGGTTGTTTTTAATGGGAAGGGTGAGTAATTTGTGTCTGACCATTTACATAATATTTTCAAAGTAAAATGAATAAATTTCATCGCACTATTTTATTATAATAATTTCAAACATAACAAACAAAAACAAAGCTAACTAATTTCCATTCAATAAAAGTCTTGAGAAGCTAAAACAAAATAATAAATAAATAAATAAAAAAGAATGGGATTTAAACTCTAAACTAGGGGCACTACGAGCCAATCCTCTTGAATGGTCTATCCTCATGTGTCTCGACCCAATCAATCTCATGCATAAGCCACTAAATGAATGCCCTCGATAGCCTGCAACTGGAACCCTTGTCTATCATCATAATTGTCCCATCTTGCCGAGCTTTGGCATTTGCCTTCAAGTGAGAAGCCCGGAAAGCAAAAGAATGAGGGTACGAAGGGGAACCCAAATGAGCCACCTGTTCACGCCCAAATTGCCATAAAATTCGATATGGGAAGTACTAGACCATACAAGTCAGGTCAACTACTTCTACGCTTGAAAATCGAGGCATCTCTTGAGTCATAGCTAGAAGCACTAACCAGGAACAACGCCAAACTATATCTCTGTAAGTCTGGGAGCTTATTCAATCATACCAACCTTCACTGGAAATGAGTATGGTATGATATTGCCAAGTAACAGGTAGAAGCTACTCACACCTTTAATTTCTCCATCAACCACATCTAGAAAAAGAAAAGGGAAACAAAAGAATCAAAAGGTGTCAGATATGAGCAGAAAAAGTTAGTTGGGGTGTTCAAAAATAGAAAAGAGAGGTAAAATATGAGAAACCAAATAAGATGGGTGGTACCTGAAGCAATAACGGACTCCCCACAAAGTTCGCAGTCCTACTAGCCTAAACCTCATCCAAACCTATTAGAGTCTCTACTAAAACCAGCCTCATAAAGCTCCCCTCATCCCTAACCTGCTTGGCCACATCAACCAAGATGGGTCTAACTATCCCGTTACTCAACATCACCAAGAAGCAAGCAAGCAATCAAATACACAGAGCAATCTATCTACACTCTTAGAACTTTCGATCCCTCCAATCTCGCCTATTGGTGAACTTATCAGCTAAAAAGATGATTGACAACTCATTATTATGAATGCAAGCCTTAGCTTCACCCGTAAGCAACCTATATATCTCTCAAAGCAACTTGGGATAGCCTATCAGAGGAGTCGGTCGTACCAAGTCAACCATCAGAAGACACTCTAGCAAAGCTTCGAATTCCTCAAAAGTGGGGTACAACTCTTGATGACCAAACCTGAAAACATGGACGTTTAGGTTCCAAAACCAAGACGATGCACTAAGGAAAGGAAAGTCAATGTTCACCTTGCAAAAAAGAAATATGGAGTTTAGACCATAACTACGAAAGTTGACACACTCAACACCATCCAGACTATCCATCCATATTAATAAACCATTCTAGGAAGACATCGCTACAAGTAAAAGATATAGAGCAAGGTTTGGTACCAGAAACTATTTAGAAGGGACTTGTGTAAAGAAACCTTCATGCAAGATAGAGTATTTATAGGCCAAAATAAAGCAATGGCGGCTTAAAGTAGCGAAACCCTAAAACCTAAATGCCATGACCAGTTGTGCGTACGTACATAACTTGTGCGTACACACATCCATGGTGCGTACACACATCCTATACTAACAGTGGAAGTTTGGCTCATTCAGGGAATGCCACTTTAGAGACAATAGAGGCATTCCGGTATCTATGATAGAGTCGTGTTAGTTTATTAGGTTGTTTGTATAGCATTTTTGAGTTGTAATTTTGTTTTCTTTCAGTCGTATTTAAAGAGTTATTATATGCTCTTGTAATTCTTCCAACCCTTTAATCCACTAATCAAAAGGTGTATTTATAGGTCAGGAGATGCCTTGCTCCACAATTATTCCCATGAGAATTGTGGAGATGGCACCTTCCTATCTTCTAGAAACTGCTTTATTTTCTGCTAGTGTTGGCCGACCGACCAAATATTTTTCAGCCATAGTTTTAATGTACGACTATGCCAAAGTTAGACAGACATGCATTAAAGTTGTACAGCTGAGCATATATTGCACAACCAAGGAGGGTATTAAAACTATTTTGGCCAAAACAGGTTTGAGGTTGGAATCCACTTTCAAGCATGGCTTTTACTAAAGATATCAAAGTCTTACTGTAGACACCCCATTTTAACTGACACTAAGACTTCGAGCGCTTGTAAGCCTCCCGATAATGAAACGGTAATTACTTCATCTTTAGAATGATTAAGGTTATTTGGGGTTGCTGTATAAACCTAATTCAGCCAAAAATTAACTTTTTATGAAAATGACCATTTTATCCCTAGACCCATTTTTAGCCAAAAATCAACTTTCTAACCCCGAGAAAGAAAGGAAAGCTCAGTTGTTTTTTGATCAAAGACATTTTCCAAAATTAGTACTCGATTTTATTAAAAACATTGATCAGAAAACAATTCGAGCTTACTAAGCAAGCCAAGGGCATGGTACCCTGCACTTGTGCATACATGGATGGCATGTGTACCGAGCAAGAAGTGCGTACACATGTACTTTGTGCGTGCGCACAACCTTTATGCATGCACACTTCCAAGCATAGTAGAGCTTGTTTTAGAAACTCAATCTTGGCGCATTTTTAGAGGGAGGCGACAAAAAGAAACAATGGAAACCCAAGGGGGTGCTCTAGAACCTTTCCCTCTATCTATAAAAGGAGTTCCTCCCTGTAGCTAGTTTTTCGTGCTCCTTGGAGGGGTTTAGTCTCCTCGGATACGATAGTGTAGACGTCCCTCGAACGGGCCGGGAGGGTGAGTCCCGTTCTGTTCAAGCGGGGGTCACTACAGCTCGGACTCTCAAATTGTCACGGTTCTTAAATCTTGAACCAAAGAGTCCAAATCCGGCAAATCGTTTTGAGAAAACAGATTTTTAAAAAAGAAGTGTCAAACATGGACTGCTTTGCCAGATACAGAGTCGCCACCTAAATATTTTAAAATGTGGGGAATTTAGAAAACCCTGACTCGGTGCCAAAGGCCACGTGTCCGTCATCACCAAAGTTGCCTCGGTTCGCAAACTTGGGTACGATTGGGGAAGGTCAGCTATGAGCACCCCCTCTCGCCCGATCCGAAGATCGGCCTCTACTAACCGTGATATCCGTTTTTGAAAACATTATATGTTCTTATTCCAATTATTGACCTAGAATCACTATGTTATGCGCACAGCAAACAAGTATAGACTAGATTGTCTAATTTGGAAATAAGCATTGCATATCCGTTTGTTTTGAAAAGCGCTTTGGAATTTGCTACTCGCAAGTAGGCTAAAATACGGATTTCAACGAGTTTTTCCAACTCAAACAATCCAACCTTCACCCACAGGCATTCAAACAATTTATCACATAAGCATCTAGCCACATGGTAAGCATACTGTCATGATAGCATTCACACACATGCGAGATGCTAAAGCATTTTAAAATACTTACATAGTACTCCGCGCCAAAACAAAGAACTTGTTAGCAGATATGCATGATCCAAGTCCATGTTAAGTGCCTAATGCATCGCATACAACATGTTACTAGAATAGGCTCGGTTAACCTACACATGGCATGTGAAATGCGATTAATTGATGCACGTATTCAATTTGGGATTGGAATACAAATGCAGTTAGCATGATGTACCAAGCCTAATGCATGCAATACAAATGCATGAATGCACGTATGCATAGCATAAGGTATGCTAAATTAAACGTGCCCTAATACTAACCACCAAAGCAGGTAAATAAAAGGGAAGAAAGAAGTGGGGATTGGAAGACATACACACCACTCACCCACACTTATGACAGATTTGCCCTCGCCCGGAGGGACCAAATAAATAATACAAATTAATTAACTACGCAAGCTAATTAAATATTACAAATTACCTAATTAATTAACAAACTAATTAAGCTAGGAAAAGCAGTAAACTGCCTCGGGGGGAGGGCCAGATGCAGTGCGTGCTCGGGTCTCGCTCGGAAGTGCACGGCCATGCATAGGCTGCCTCTCTTTTCCTTCTTTTACTCCTCTGGAGGCTGCCAAAACCTCGGGATTGCTTCTCTGGATACTGGAAGACATCACCGGCCGAGTGGGATTACTACTGGCAATGATATATAGCTACCGGCCATTGGTGAAGCTATCGGCAGAGATATGAGTGCCGGTCGGCAATGTACACTGCCGGTCGGCAAAGAATGCCTGCAGAACCTGCAACTCACAGCAGCAGAGGACAGAACTTGCATGGCAATACAATTCAAGCAATGTATGCACTGATCATGCTCCCTATCATGTTTGTAACTCAAAGGGGCATGTGTCTCGATTCTCGGACCACCAATTGCGCATTTCCATGCATGATGGCCCAAAGGATCAAGTGTGCAACTTTCATGTCAAATGAAATGCAAACCAAACAAACAAACCAAGGCCCAATTCCTATCACCAAGTCAAGGAATAAGGCATGCATGCAAGATGCAATGCAACCTAGGCATACAAGCTAAGGGTGCATCATGGCATGGCAAGACACTTATGCAAGCATACAAGCAAACATGAGGTAATGCAAATTAATGGAAAGGTGTACTTACACATGATTTAGGCAACTCTAAATAGGCCTAAAACCATGGCCAAAGTGACCAAAATAAGGGACCAAACACATACACACATGCACATGTTGAAGGCCTAAATGCTTAAGCATCAAAAGACTACTTCTAAGCACACTTAGAAGGGAATGATCATGGACATGTGACATGCATTATAAGCTTTGAAAACATGTAGGAAATGATGCCCAAATTAACCTACCAATGCAAGCTATGCATGAGTCCAAACCTAAGGACCTAAAACATGACCATATGACTCATGATGCAAATGACCAAATTGAATCAAAACAGCCCCAAATCATGCAAAAGCAAGCCTCAGGAACCACTTAGATGGCATCCAAATGACCTAATCTTAGAGGCATACACAATGGCATAAACATGAAACATGAAACATCAATTCTTGAAACATCAAAAGGGTCATGAAATGCAAGCATATGAACACGATAAGAGGACTGAAATAACGTGGTGAATAGTCCCAAATCACTAAATCAATGCAAGAATGTCATGCTATACATTCATACACTTAGGGCCAACAAGCCGGAATGCAAAGGAGCTATACTAAGCATGCCAAATCCGGCCCAAACAACTATGGACAGACCTCTAGCATGGCAAAATAAGCACACAAGCTTCACAAAACTATACCTAAAACATGCTCGAACGAAGGCTAACAACCTAAGGCATATTAAGGCAATAACATGGCATTACATGGTAGGTATGCTAAGCATGCATGGTGTACCAAAACCAACACACAACAAGGTTATATCATGGCATAATAAGCATGGAAAACAGCCAAGACATGATCAATACACACTCTAACATGATGCTCTCTCAAGAGGCCAAAAGGGGTCCATTTCAAGGACAACAAGGAGAGGGGGTGGCCCTCTCCTTTTGGAGACTTCAAGGCACCATCTCCACCACTGAAATCCCTGTGGTGAAGAGGCCCAAACACCAAAGTCTCGAAACTTGCTCAAAATGGCTCAAAATGGGGCCTTTCAAGGCCTAAGAGGGGTCAAACACCTCCAAACCAAAAAACACTCTTAATAAACAATCAAGAGGACTAAAAAACAGAACTTTTTCGTATTATACACCAAGCTCAAAAATGATTTTAAGACAGGTAAAAATACAATGCAAGATTGGGGAATAAAGGGGCTAGTTTCTTACCCTTGAAGACCCCTTCAACAATGGTGCTCCAACAGCCCTCCTTGGCTTGAAAACAGCTCCAAAACTTCAAAACCAACCTCTTAGAACCTCAGTAGCTAAGTGAAGGTGAAACACTATGTGTTTATGTGCAATAGTAAGACACAAATGCACTTAAACACACACAAGAGGGAGATATAGAGATAGAAAGTGTATGGTTTCTAACCCTAGAACTCAAAACCCTAAAAATGGCTGTCTAAAAATATCCTAAGTCTCTCAAGTGTCTAACCCTAAAGCCAAGAGACAAAGCTCTCTCTTATAGAGCTTCTTGTCTTGTAAAGCTTACAAGACAAGCTTCCAAGAGAGAGATCCCTCCGTACACATGTATGGAGGGGTGCCAAAAGCAAGACAGCTGTGATAAAATATCTGCAAAAGCAGATGCACAATAGTCGGCCGGCCAAAGATGCCATTTTGGCAAAAAGGGGTGTCGACCGGCAACAAATAGTGCCGACCGGCAACAAAATGTGCCGATGGCAACAAAAACCAGCCGGTGACCTCTAGCCACTG
Organism: Camellia sinensis; assembly: GCF_055761805.1. Taxonomy (NCBI): domain Eukaryota; kingdom Viridiplantae; phylum Streptophyta; class Magnoliopsida; order Ericales; family Theaceae; genus Camellia; species Camellia sinensis. Next base: position 7,405,186 of record NC_138974.1, on the reverse strand, counting down.
CCGGTGGTGTGTGGGGATGCCTCACAAGGCATTCCCTGCCCCTCCAAGGAAAAACACAAGTGTTTGGTGCAAAACCAGACACAAAACAGTCAAGTTCGGAGATCCTGAGGCAAGGCGCGCGAGCCGAGACCTCCGGGAACTTCAAACGAACACAAACATGGATAATCACCAAGTGTTCCAATGGTGACGTCCAAGTCTTGAGGACGGTCAAAAATGGGGTGTCTACAGTTGCCCCTCTTTGACAGAACTCGAAAGTCATAACAATGACGGGAGTGAATGTCAAAGCCCAGAGACGACTCATTTTTGACAAGGCTGAAGACTCAGACAAACATGCAAGACAAAACAAGATATGCGCCCGAAGGCAGGGGCAAAATGCAAGACAATGCACAGAGCCGAACATAACTTATGATCATGCAAAGAAAGCTATAATGAAGCATAACATGCGACAGTTTTAAGCTGGCATACACCGAACTACAGTACAATGCAGAAAGGATGTAAGAGAATTATGCAATTCTCAATACGTCTCACTCGAAGGATACAATACCTGTGCGGCTCGTCTGGTTGCACCAGCCTCAAATGAACCGTACATATGTAGCAGCGCCCGCGTGGGGCCTCGCGCTACAGTTCGGACTCGATTTGCGTCACGGTTCTTAATCTGAACCAAAGAGTCCAAATCTGGCAAATCGTTTTGAGAAACAGATTTTTGAAAAAGTAGTGCCAAACATGGACTGCTTTGCCAGATACAGAGTCGCCACCTAAATATTTTTAAAATGGGGAAATTTAGGAAACCCTGACTCGGTGCCGAAGGCCACATGTCCGTCATCACCGGAGTTGTTTCGGCTCGGGAGCTTGGGTACGATCGGGGAAGGTCAGCTATGAGCACCCCCTTTCGCCCAGTCCGAAGACCGGCCTCTACTAACCGTGATATCCGTTTTTGAAAACTTTATATGTTCTTAAACCAATTATTAGCCTAGAATTACTATGTTATGCGCGCAGCAAACAAGTATAGACCAAATCGCCTAAATTGGAACAAAACATTTCATGTTTGTTTTGAAAATGGTTTGCTACTCGCAAGTAGGCTAAAATGCAGGTTTTTGCCACCCTCAAGTGGGCTTTTAGAAAAGATGGTTTTGCCACTATCCAGTGGGCTTTAAAATTCACAGTTTTAATGTGTTATTCCATTTTAGGTAATTCAACCTCCATCCACAGGCATTCAAGCAGTTATATCACATAAGCAGCTAGCCTCATGGTAATCATGCTATCATGGCAACATTCACACGCATGCGATATGCTAAAGCATAAAAGCTTACCTAGTACTCCGTGCCAAAACAGTAAACTAGTTAGCAAAATGTGCGTGTCCTAGTTCATGTTAAATTGCCTAATGCAACACATACAGGATGCAATTTAGATAGGCTCGGTTAACCTAAGCATGGCATATGTAATGCGATCAATTATCACATATTCGATTTGTAAATTGAAGTACAAATGCAGTTAGCGTGATGTACCGAGCCTGATGCATGTCAACAAATGCATGAATGCACGCATGCATAGCATAAGGTATGCTAAAATAAATGTGCCCTAATCTACCATCATAAGCAGGTAAATAAAAGGGAGAAAGAAGTGGGGGTTGGAAGACATGCACACACACACCCACACTTATTACAAGTATGCCCTCGCTCGGAGGGACCAAATAAATATTACAAATTAATTAACTACGCGAGCTAATTAAATATTACAAATTAATTAACAAATTAATTATTCTAAGAAAGCAGTAAACCGCCTCGGGAAGCGCGCCGCCATGCGTAGGCTGCCTCTGTTTTCTTTCCTGTGCTCCTCTGGAGGCTGCCAAAATTTCAGGACTGCTTCCTTGGATGCTGGGAGACACCACCGGCTGGGTGAAATTGCCACCGGCACTGAGATGTTGCCACCGGCACAAAATTGAAGCTGTCGGCAGAGAAACGATTGCCGGCCGGCACCTTACACTGCCGGTCGGCAGAGTATTCCTGCAGAATCTGCAAATGACAGCAACAGAGGGCAAGGCAAAGCATGGCAGCACAATTCAAGGCATATATGCACCAACCATGTCCCTTATCATGATAATGACTCAAAGGGGCATGTGCCTCAATTCTCGGACCACCAATCACGCATTTCCATGCATGATGGCCCAAAGAACCAAGTATGCAACTTTGATTTCAAATGCAATGCAAATCAATCAAACAAACTCCCAATCCCTATCACCCAAGTCAAGGGACAAGGAATGCATGCAAGATGCAATGCAACCTAGGCATACAAGCTAAGGATGCAACATGCCGATACAAGCAAACATGCAAGATGAGCATGCAAATAAGCAAAGGATGGTCTTAAACATGAATTAGGCAGCTCTAGTTAGGCCCAAAACAGTGGCCATTGGGAGAAAATGAAGTGCCTCGAAATGTGTGCGCACGAGCACGCAAACCGAGGCAATGGCATACGCAATGCAATGGCTAAAACGGCATATAGAATGCAACATGGACTTATACTAACATGAGAGAACCTCAGCCACACTCACATAAGAGGCCGATGAATGAAAATGGAGTGCCTCGGAATGCGTGCACACGGGCACGCAAACCGAGGCAATGGCATACGCAATGCAATGGCATGGAAATGATATGCAAACATGCCAATGGGATTTCAGCAGCAAAATGAGGGGCAAAACAGCCCCGAAATGAGGCGAAAGTACGCCCGATGCATGGAATTCCTCCCGAAATGCGAAATTAGGCACCCGAAATGGCTTACAGCTATACAAAGCATGCATAATATGGACATGGAGCATGAAGACAGAAGCAAGACAGCTCTGAGACAAGAATTTTTACAGTTTATGACATGGCCAATCAGCAAGCAAAGATGGGGCTAAAATGGCATACAAAAACGGCCCTAAACATGAGGTTATGAAGCAACTCACAGCTGCTGTCCCCAAACATGTTAGGGCCCTTCAACAACATTGAAGAGGGGCCCAAAATATGCACATTTACAGTTCATGGCAAGGCTCAAAAACAGATACAAGCATGGCAAACAATTTATGCAAGATTGAGGCCACAAAAGGGCTATAACATGAAGTACACAAAATATTCATAAAATAGCCAAAGACCCTTAATGAAACATGACAAGGGGGTCAAAATATGGCCACTTTAAGTTCGGACCAAGCCACAAAAACAGCAACATCAGGGGCTGCCAAGACATACAAAAATGGGACCAAAAAGAGGATATAAAGGGGAGTACAACATGGACTTCCCAAACAGTGTTGAGCCCTTCTTCAATGTTGAAGAGGGGCTCAAAATAAGCCTATTTTCAGTTTACATCAGGCTCTAAAACAGATTAAACATAGGCCAAAAAATACATGCGAGATTATGGCATTTAAGAGGGGTAATGAAGCAAGTGCAAGCTACTGTCCTCAAACAGCAAGAGGTCCTCAATCAAACATGAAGAGGACCCCAAAATATGATGATTTGAAGTTTAGGTCGGAGCCCAAAAGTGCAAGCAACTATGGCTTAGATATGAAGCAAAAAAAGGCTAGAAAAGGGAAGATGAGGACTCACCCTTGTAGATCAATGAACCAACACCTCTTGGACCAAGTTTAGGTGCTCCTAAGCTCTGGAGAACAGCCTCAAGCTGTTGGAATAGGCGTTGGATGCCTTGTGCTATGAGTTGATGAAGAAATGGCCCAAGAACAAGGGTGTTTGATGGTTGAATGGGAGAGATATAGAGAGAGATGGAGGTTTGTATGTATGTATATCAGATATATATGGTATATCTCTGGTTTTTTTGCCTCAAGTCTCTAACCTAAACAAAGGAGGAGGAGAGGTGCATATATAAGCAATAAAGCACTTAACTTACAAGCTAAGTCAAGGGAAAGGGGTCAAAGGGGTTCAAGGCTTATTGGAGAAGCTTGGACAGCTGGTAGGCTTCTTGAGGAAGCCAAGAAAAGGGGTCAAGGCTTCCTCAAGAAGCCTTGAGCAAAGGGTGCAAGAAAAGGGGCCAAAGGTGTGCAAAGGGTGCAAAACAAGCACACATGCACGTGGGGGATCAATTCTGTGCATTCCAGCTGGCACAGCTGTAATCCACTCAATCTGCAGAATGCTCTGGAAGGCCGTCGGCTAGCAAAAATTGCCGGTCAGCACAATAAAGTGCCGGTCGGCACAATAAATGGCCGGTCGGCACAATAGATTGCCGGCCGGCACAAACAGAGTGCCGATGGGTGGCCGGTGAGGTCAAAAAAGTGCCGGTGGATGTCCAGATTGAAGCCCCGGAAGTTATCTTTCCAATGGCGCAAACCTTGCATTAAAATTCCTTCTGTGCAAAAAGTTATGCCCTTTTCCGTGAAGCCGCGCAGATTCGATCCAACCGGGATGATGCCCGACTTCAACTGATCATATCTCCCCCACCCGGACTTGGCTCTAGGAGATTCTTGAGTGCAAAATGAAGCCCTGGAAGTCTTCTTTCCAACGATGGTGGCCTCATAGCTTAACTCCAAGTATGCAATTGAATGAGCCCGATTTAGCGAGGGCTGCTCGATTTTCTCCTGCCCGGATTCATGCCGAACTTCTCCCAAACTAGATTTCTCCTCTCCTTTCCTCTTTTCTTCAACTCCAAAACCCTAAACAAAGTGTTTTGAAAGATTTGCCTCTCTTCTAGCCGAAGAAACTGATTCTTTGCCCTGCACATCTCTCAACACCGAGCAAACCATCAGTAGTGCCCAAGTCTTAAGGGCGGTCAAAAATGGGGTGTCTACAGTTGCCCCTCTTTGACAGAACTCGAAAGTCATAACAATGACGGGAGTGAATGTCAAAGCCCAGAGACGACCCATTTTTGACAAGGCCGAAGACTTGGACAAACAAACAAAATACTGATAAATAAATGGTTGTGCCCACAGGCTGCCTACGTATCCCTTTGCAAGGAATCAAACCAGCGTAGTTCAGGGGCATGATGCAAATGATATGCAGGAAGACTTTGATAATTGGACTTATACGCTACGCGAAGCCATTTTTGAAAGTTGGACTTATACGCTACGCGAAGCCGATTTTGAAAGTTGGACTTATACGCTACGCGAGGCCGATTTCGAAAGTTGGACTTATACGCTACGCGAAGCCGATTTCGAAAGTTGGACTTATACGCTACGCGAAGCCGATTTCGAAAGTTGGACTTATACGCTACGCGAAGCCGGTTTGTAATTGGACTTATACGCTTTCGCGAAGCCGGTTTGTAATTGGACTTATACGCTTTCGCGAAGCCGGTTTGTAATTGGACTTATACGCTTTCGCGAAGCCGGTTTGATGAAACAATGCAAGTGGAATGTGCGTGACAACGCAAGTGAAGAGGTATGCATGACAATGCAACCTAAGATGAATTCCAAACACACTGAAATTGTGTGGGGAAATGGGACAGGGAGAAACATAGGGACATATCCCGGTGTTTCGGAATGATGTGAGCATTGGAACGTATTCCGAACGCTTTTAACTGAAGAGGGAGAAACATAGGGACGTATCCCAAGGATTAGGGACGTATCCCAAAGGTTAGGGATGTATCCCAAAGGTTAGGGACGTATCCCAATGATGAGGGACGTATCCCAAAGGTTAGGGACGTATCCCAAAGGTTAGGGACGTATCCCAAAGATGAGGGACGTATCCCAAGGATTATGGACGTATCCCAAGGATTAGGGACGTATCCCAAAGGTTAGGGACGTATCCCAAAAATTAGGGACGTATCCCAAAGGTGAGGGACGTATCCCAAAGGTTAGGGACGTATCCCAAAGGTTAGGGACGTATCCCAAAGGTTAGGGACGTATCCCAGTGATTAGGGACGTATCCCAAAGGTTAGGGACGTATCCCAAAGGTTAGGGACGTATCCCAAAGATTAGGGACGTATCCCAAGGATTAGGGACGTATCCCAAAGGTTAGGGACGTATCCCAAAGATTAGGGACGTATCCCAAAGGTTAGGGACGTATCCCAAGGGTGAGACAAAGGAGAAGAAACATAGGGACGTATCCTGGTGTTTCAGAAAAGGAGAAAGAAACGTAGGGACGTATCCCGGTGTTTCGGAAAAGGAAGAGAAACATAAGGACGTATCCCAGTGTCTCGGAAAAGGGAGAGAAACATAAGGACGTATCCCAGTGTCTCGGAAAAAGGGAGAGAAACATAAGGACGTATCCCAGTGTCTCGGAAAAAGAGAGAAACGTAGGGACGTATCCCGGTGTTTCGGAAAGAAGGAGAAACATAGGGACGTATCCCGGTGTTTCGGAAAGAAGGAGAAACATAGGGACGTATCCCGGTGTTTCGGAATGGAAGAAGAAACATAGGGACGTATCCCGGTGTTTCGGAAAGAAGGAGAAACATAGGGACGTATCCCGGTGTTTCGGAAAGGTAAGAGAAACATAGGGACGTATCCCGGAGTTTCGGAAAAAGAGAAAGAAACATAGGGACGTATCCCGGAGTTTCCGAATGAGAAGGGAAAGCATAAGGACGTATCCCAGTGTTTCCGAATAAGAGAGCGTGCATAACAATGCAAGTGGAAAGTGCGTGACAACGCAAGTGAAAAGGTGCATGACAATGCAAATGTAATGAGCATGACAATGCTGGATAGATGTGCAAAATCAATGCAATGAATGAGCATAACAATGCTAGTGAAGTGGGTGCATAACAATGCAATTGGAACGTGCATAACCTTGAAGCAGGATTGATCTTGCGCTTGAGGTAGAGGTACACTCATATTTCGGAGCATTGACAAGGCCCTGAAGAGGTATGTCCAGAGTACAATCACGGAATTTTCTGAAGTTGACACAAACTCAGATACTTCGATTTTCGCTCTTTTGTTTTTGCTTTGCAGTCTGGAACTATCATAGCTTCAGATAGGTCCTGGTTTCACCGTTCACACTTATCGGGGGTGGACCCTGCAGTTTTCGAAAGAACAAATTTCCTTTTTTGCACAAATGTGGAGAATGGCACAGCACTCTGAGCACACAACAAATCATTTTTTGAAATTGAGAAAATGAGTTCTCGACCAGGTATTGAGCCTACGACTGAACACAGCGAGAAAGACTCAACAACGGAAAACAAAAGGTAAACAACCTAAACACGTCGAGACACGCTCGGAACGACTCAAAGCAAGAATCGAGACAAACAAAACAAAAGACACGACACACAGACGTGCACAGGGAGCCTGTTTCACCGGGTATTATTCCCACCCTTTCTTATTTGTGATTCTCACATCACTCGGCTCTCAAGCTCAGTTTTTCTCTCAAAACCCTTTTCTCGCTTTTTCTCTCAGCGCACATCTCTCTATTCTTTAATCTCTCGTTTTTCATCCCTCCCCTGGGTGGTTGATGGATAAGCTGGAAATTGTGGGCTCTTGCCCCTGGTACTCTACCAGCTTTTGATTCTTGTTCACAACAGTGAATTCCTCCCACAGAGGGGGTTGCGCTACAACTGGGTGTGTAGCAAATCTGCAGCTAACATCGGTTGATGATGCCCTGCTGGGGAGTTTGGACGTGGTTAGATCTGTCCAAACAAAGGAGTGAAATATCTTGATCCGTTCCCGTCCGTGCTTCGCACTTGGCTTGATTCCTCGTTGCTTGGAGGATGAGAGAGCTTTCAGCCCTTTGTTGATAGCTTCAGTGGTGCCCTTTTCTGGCAGGTAGAGTGCCCTTCTTGGCAAGTATGTTCTGACAACGGGGGAAAGACAGGAAGCCTGACTCAACTGTGCCCCTAGTTCATTATTTTGACCATTTTTTGTTTTGGTTTTCTACTAAAACAATTTTGACCAATATGAGAGTTAGATTAACATACTTGTTCGATTTTTGAATTGAAAATCATGCAAGTCAGGCTATGAGCACTGAAAATTTTCCTTTTTTGGGTCCAAGAAATGGTCCAGTTTTTGGAAAAGATGGAACAATTTTCGAGGAAATTAGTCAACCTCAGTAAAAATTCTCAAAAACTATTTTTGCAAACGGCCGATGCTTAACAAGCACGGAACCCACTCTTGAGACGCACAACCTCGGATTTGGAGGAAAATTGCCCCCTTGCTCGAAGAGAGCTGCATGGCAACGGAAAGTTGCCCCTTGTTTGAACGGCACCGCAGTGCATTGAATGGCAACGAAAAGTTGCCCCTTGTGTGAATGGCCCCGTAGTGTATTGTAATCAGTCCTCAGAGCGATGATTGCAACCAAACTCCCGGATACAGAAAAGACAAAGATGACTAGAACCATCACATGGACACAGTTGAATTTGAAGTGTTTTACGGCTGGACTTCAGAATGAAGTTGCCTACGTATCCCAAACATGGGAATCAAGCCTTACGTAGTTCGGGGTTAAGGTACACTCGGGTATTAACCTCTCCTTTTTAGGCTCTAACTTTTGCCAAGGCGCCCGTTGCGGGTTTTCGACCTTGCGAGCTTTGTTCTTTTCTTTTCAATTCTTTTCATTTTTTATCTTTTCTTTTCTTTTCATTTCGTTTTTCTTTTTTGTTCTCTTTTTTCTCTTTTTTTTCTTTTTTCTTCTTTTTTCTTTTTTTTGTTCTTTTTCTTCTTTTTCTTGCTCTAACTTTTGCCTGGGTCGCCCTTCCGGGTTTTCGGCCCAGCGAGCCTCTCAAGGGTAAAAGTGTAGCTTGGTCCATGCCAAATGGTTATAGGGTTTCGAAGCCATCCGTATCCAGGAGAGTGGCTGTTGATTTGCAAGAGGACTCATCTTCAGCTCTTCGAGCATGTCTGACATTTTTGCCCCTAGTTTGAGGGGGGCTTCTGATCTAGCTTTACAAGCTTTCTTTGATCTGATCTTCTTGATCTGACTTTGGTGCCTCTTGTCCGAGGGCTGCTTCGAATCTGGCCACACAGGCCTCATATGGCGGTTGACCATTGAACGTTCTGAACTCAGGTTCAAGGTTTGAAAGTGAGGGGTCGAATCTCGAGGCTGAGAGCGATCCTAGGCTGCACAATCTCAAGAGCGATTCCACACAGGTCTTCGCAGGACCGCGCAAAACATTTTGTTTTTGAAAGTTTTTAAGAAAGCGACAAATCGCTCGCGCTAAAGATAGTGTGAAACCAGTCTGGATCAAGCCAGGGTCCTTCTCAGTACTCACGCTAACAAGCATGATTTCATTCATTAAGGGCTTAGCATGCCTCTCTTTCTCTCAAAATGATCAAAATTTTGCAAAACCTGAGGAATTCCTTCCTCTTCGTTTTCATCACCGCAGTGTTCAAAAAGGTTTTGAAAAGCTTAGGTCATTACAATGACTTCAAGGCACAGAAAAGGCAGGCGAAGAGCACTGTCATTCCATTCAATACTTCTGCCACAACTGGCACACGGCAGAAGCAAACACAAGAGTGTGAAAATCACTGCTGTTCATTCAAATCTGTTGGCACAACTGGCTTCCTGGCAGAAACAGACTCAAAAGGACAAACACAAAGCAAAATAGTGATATCCGAAGTAACACCCCCAGAATCACCCGACTTTTAACAAAACAGGACTGACTCGATACAACAAGACAGACCTGAAACAAAAAGACTGACTCAAAACAGACTCAAAACAACACAACAAGACTGACCCAATACCCAAGTCAGAAAGTACCAAAGCTAGTGTTCGCACATTGCTCAAAACTGTGCGTGTCAAACGCCACATCTGAAGTAAACTGAGCGCCGCCCGCAGGTGGTTCATCCCCCGATCGCACCGCATTATCCCCCAGGTTCACTGATCCAATGACGATAGACTTTGTTGAGTTGGTGCGATGATGACCTTATTGTCAATCAGATCTTGTATTTCGTGGCGAAGACGGAAACAACCATCAGTGACATGGCCGACTTGCTGATGAAAGGCACAGTACTTGGTCGGATCATGGGAGGAAGGAAGTCTATCTGGCAGTGGTCGCGGCTCCAAGGGTTTCAAATTCCCCTCTCTAATCAAGATCCTAAAGGCCGCCGATAAAGACATGTACAGTGGTGCGAATACCCTCTGGCCTCGAGGTGGGTATTTTGAGGTTTGTGGAGCTTTGCTGGATGCACCAGCAAAGGGATTGGTAGGCGCTGACTGGGTTTGCTGATCTCTTCCGAGCAAGGGATTAGGGCTGAAGGGAACATTCCTGGTACAAAGGCGCTTCTCTCGGCTTGCCCCTTGATTCAGACTGCTCTCATTCTGAGTGGCGAAAGTGTCATCCACAGTTTTTGTGACAACTGCGAGGACTTGCTCTTTGTTCAGTCCCTCAGCTTTCAAAGCCTCAATATCCCACTGAAGGGGTTCATGGGGACCATTGCCTGCCCCTACCTTGTTCTTACCAGTCGCTTCCACTTTGTCAAAAGATTGGCCTTCTTCCAATGCAACCCGTCCCAAAGTTGGGGAGCCTTTAGACATGAACTCCCTGGTACGTGATGTGGTTGATGATGGGGCCAAAACCCCAAAGGCCAGATCTGCCACAGTTCTCTGAAGATCTTCGATCATCCTCATCAGTTCAAATGTAGTAGGCTCGCGAGCCTGGTATAGCTGGGGGGCCCAGACCGGGTGCGCAACAGGCAACCTGGGCGAATGTGGTGCACCACCATCGATCTCGCCCTGCAAACTGATTCCTTGACCTAATGTGGCTATCATAACCACAGTCTCTTCTGAATTCTGCGCCATCATAAGTCCTGCCTCAGCAAAGGGGGAACACTGGCTATTCTGTATCACCTCTCCGACTCTCTGAACCTTCAAAGGAAAAACAGGCAGCATTTCAGCCCAAACTGATCAAACACGGGTGTAGCCAAACAAATGTACCCTACTGCTGATCACTGTTCCCAGATTTCTGTTCCCAAAATACTGAATCTGATACCCGCGGATAACTGATTCCTACAACTGATACTGATACTGGTGTCCCCAGGTTTGATACTCAAACTTGCAAACTGACATGTGCGTTCCCTGTAGAGCAACACTCTAAAAGCACATAACAAGTAAGAGAGAGCCAAAACACCCCTATGTTGGGGTAGGGTTTCCCTGTCCTATTTTGTCAGGAGCTAGGGTTTCACTATGCACGCAGCAGTTTCAAACAACCTATAATCGGGTAAGCAACCTGTCCTAGCTTGGAATGGTCACTATGGATCCGAATATGCACTAGGTCGAATGGTCAGAAAGGGTGCCCCGGTAAACCGGGGTTTGTGTTCCCATGCTGTCAGAGCCCATAGCCGGTCAGCCTTATGGACATGCCTTGACAAGGCAAGCCTCCGGCAAACCGTTCAGGAATGGCAGATGGCAAACACTGTGTTCCTAGGCGCACCAATGCACATGCAATGCAAAGAAACATATAAATGAAATCAAAATAGGATATCACGAGTTCGAGTCAAGCTCTCTAAAATCCCCAGCAGAGTCGCCAGAAACTGTAGCAGCGCCCGCGTGGGGCCTCGCGCTACAGTTCGGACTCGATTTGCGTCACGGTTCTTAATCTGAACCAAAGAGTCCAAATCTGGCAAATCGTTTTGAGAAACAGATTTTTGAAAAAGTAGTGCCAAACATGGACTGCTTTGCCAGATACAGAGTCGCCACCTAAATATTTTTAAAATGGGGAAATTTAGGAAACCCTGACTCGGTGCCGAAGGCCACATGTCCGTCATCACCGGAGTTGTCTCGGCTCGGGAGCTTGGGTACGATCGGGGAAGGTCAGCTATGAGCACCCCCTTTCGCCCAGTCCGAAGACCGGCCTCTACTAACCGTGATATCCGTTTTTGAAAACTTTATATGTTCTTAAACCAATTATTAGCCTAGAATTACTATGTTATGCGCGCAGCAAACAAGTATAGACCAAATCGCCTAAATTGGAACAAAACATTTCATGTTTGTTTTGAAAATGGTTTGCTACTCGCAAGTAGGCTAAAATGCAGGTTTTTGCCACCCTCAAGTGGGCTTTTAGAAAAGATGGTTTTGCCACTATCCAGTGGGCTTTAAAATTCACAGTTTTAATGTGTTATTCCATTTTAGGTAATTCAACCTCCATCCACAGGCATTCAAGCAGTTATATCACATAAGCAGCTAGCCTCATGGTAATCATGCTATCATGGCAACATTCACACGCATGCGATATGCTAAAGCATAAAAGCTTACCTAGTACTCTGTGCCAAAACAGTAAACTAGTTAGCAAAATGTGCGTGTCCTAGTTCATGTTAAATTGCCTAATGCAACACATACAGGATGCAATTTAGATAGGCTCGGTTAACCTAAGCATGGCATATGTAATGCGATCAATTATCACATATTCGATTTGTAAATTGAAGTACAAATGCAGTTAGCGTGATGTACCGAGCCTGATGCATGTCAACAAATGCATGAATGCACGCATGCATAGCATAAGGTATGCTAAAATAAATGTGCCCTAATCTACCATCATAAGCAGGTAAATAAAAGGGAGAAAGAAGTGGGGGTTGGAAGACATGCACACACACACCCACACTTATTACAAGTATGCCCTCGCTCGGAGGGACCAAATAAATATTACAAATTAATTAACTACGCGAGCTAATTAAATATTACAAATTAATTAACAAATTAATTATTCTAAGAAAGCAGTAAACCGCCTCGGGAAGCGCGCCGCCATGCGTAGGCTGCCTCTGTTTTCTTTCCTGTGCTCCTCTGGAGGCTGCCAAAATTTCAGGACTGCTTCCTTGGATGCTGGGAGACACCACCGGCTGGGTGAAATTGCCACCGGCACTGAGATGTTGCCACCGGCACAAAATTGAAGCTGTCGGCAGAGAAACGATTGCCGGCCGGCACCTTACACTGCCGGTCGGCAGAGTATTCCTGCAGAATCTGCAAATGACAGCAACAGAGGGCAAGGCAAAGCATGGCAGCACAATTCAAGGCATATATGCACCAACCATGTCCCTTATCATGATAATGACTCAAAGGGGCATGTGCCTCAATTCTCGGACCACCAATCACGCATTTCCATGCATGATGGCCCAAAGAACCAAGTATGCAACTTTGATTTCAAATGCAATGCAAATCAATCAAACAAACTCCCAATCCCTATCACCCAAGTCAAGGGACAAGGAATGCATGCAAGATGCAATGCAACCTAGGCATACAAGCTAAGGATGCAACATGCCGATACAAGCAAACATGCAAGATGAGCATGCAAATAAGCAAAGGATGGTCTTAAACATGAATTAGGCAGCTCTAGTTAGGCCCAAAACAGTGGCCATTGGGAGAAAATGAAGTGCCTCGAAATGCGTGCGCACGAGCACGCAAACCGAGGCAATGGCATACGCAATGCAATGGCTAAAACGGCATATAGAATGCAACATGGACTTATACTAACATGAGAGAACCTCAGCCACACTCACATAAGAGGCCGATGAATGAAAATGGAGTGCCTCGGAATGCGTGCACACGGGCACGCAAACCGAGGCAATGGCATACGCAATGCAATGGCATGGAAATGATATGCAAACATGCCAATGGGATTTCAGCAGCAAAATGAGGGGCAAAACAGCCCCGAAATGAGGCGAAAGTACGCCCGATGCATGGAATTCCTCCCGAAATGCGAAATTAGGCACCCGAAATGGCTTACAGCTATACAAAGCATGCATAATATGGACATGGAGCATGAAGACAGAAGCAAGACAGCTCTGAGACAAGAATTTTTACAGTTTATGACATGGCCAATCAGCAAGCAAAGATGGGGCTAAAATGGCATACAAAAACGGCCCTAAACATGAGGTTATGAAGCAACTCACAGCTTCTGTCCCCAAACATGTTAGGGCCCTTCAACAACATTGAAGAGGGGCCCAAAATATGCACATTTACAGTTCATGGCAAGGCTCAAAAACAGATACAAGCATGGCAAACAATTTATGCAAGATTGAGGCCACAAAAGGGCTATAACATGAAGTACACAAAATATTCATCAAATAGCCAAAGACCCTTAATGAAACATGACAAGGGGGTCAAAATATGGCCACTTTAAGTTCGGACCAAGCCACAAAAACAGCAACATCAGGGGCTGCCAAGACATACAAAAATGGGACCAAAAAGAGGATATAAAGGGGAGTACAACATGGACTTCCCAAACAGTGTTGAGCCCTTCTTCAATGTTGAAGAGGGGCTCAAAATAAGCCTATTTTCAGTTTACATCAGGCTCTAAAACAGATTAAACATAGGCCAAAAAATACATGCGAGATTATGGCATTTAAGAGGGGTAATGAAGCAAGTGCAAGCTACTGTCCTCAAACAGCAAGAGGTCCTCAATCAAACATGAAGAGGACCCCAAAATATGATGATTTGAAGTTTAGGTCGGAGCCCAAAAGTGCAAGCAACTATGGCTTAGATATGAAGCAAAAAAAGGCTAGAAAAGGGAAGATGAGGACTCACCCTTGTAGATCAATGAACCAACACCTCTTGGACCAAGTTTAGGTGCTCCTAAGCTCTGGAGAACAGCCTCAAGCTGTTGGAATAGGCGTTGGATGCCTTGTGCTATGAGTTGATGAAGAAATGGCCCAAGAACAAGGGTGTTTGATGGTTGAATGGGAGAGATATAGAGAGAGATGGAGGTTTATATGTATGTATATCAGATATATATGGTATATCTCTGGTTTTTTTGCCTCAAGTCTCTAACCTAAACAAAGGAGGAGGAGAGGTGCATATATAAGCAATAAAGCACTTAACTTACAAGCTAAGTCAAGGGAAAGGGGTCAAAGGGGTTCAAGGCTTATTGGAGAAGCTTGGACAGCTGGTAGGCTTCTTGAGGAAGCCAAGAAAAGGGGTCAAGGCTTCCTCAAGAAGCCTTGAGCAAAGGGTGCAAGAAAAGGGGCCAAAGGTGTGCAAAGGGTGCAAAACAAGCACACATGCACGTGGGGGATCAATTCTGTGCATTCCAGCTGGCACAGCTGTAATCCACTCAATCTGCAGAATGCTCTGGAAGGCCGTCGGCTAGCAAAAATTGCCGGTCAGCACAATAAAGTGCCGGTCGGCACAATAAATGGCCGGTCGGCACAATAGATTGCCGGCCGGCACAAACAGAGTGCCGATGGGTGGCCGGTGAGGTCAAAAAAGTGCCGGTGGATGTCCAGATTGAAGCCCCGGAAGTTATCTTTCCAATGGCGCAAACCTTGCATTAAAATTCCTTCTGTGCAAAAAGTTATGCCCTTTTCCGTGAAGCCGCGCAGATTCGATCCAACCGGGATGATGCCCGACTTCAACTGATCATATCTCCCCCACCCGGACTTGGCTCTAGGAGATTCTTGAGTGCAAAATGAAGCCCTGGAAGTCTTCTTTCCAACGATGGTGGCCTCATAGCTTAACTCCAAGTATGCAATTGAATGAGCCCGATTTAGCGAGGGCTGCTCGATTTTCTCCTGCCCGGATTCATGCCGAACTTCTCCCAAACTAGATTTCTCCTCTCCTTTCCTCTTTTCTTCAACTCCAAAACCCTAAACAAAGTGTTTTGAAAGATTTGCCTCTCTTCTAGCCGAAGAAACTGATTCTTTGCCCTGCACATCTCTCAACACCGAGCAAACCATCAGTAGTGCCCAAGTCTTAAGGGCGGTCAAAAATGGGGTGTCTACAGTTGCCCCTCTTTGACAGAACTCGAAAGTCATAACAATGACGGGAGTGAATGTCAAAGCCCAGAGACGACCCATTTTTGACAAGGCCGAAGACTTGGACAAACAAACAAAATACTGATAAATAAATGGTTGTGCCCACAGGCTGCCTACGTATCCCTTTGCAAGGAATCAAACCAGCGTAGTTCAGGGGCATGATGCAAATGATATGCAGGAAGACTTTGATAATTGGACTTATACGCTACGCGAAGCCATTTTTGAAAGTTGGACTTATACGCTACGCGAAGCCGATTTTGAAAGTTGGACTTATACGCTACGCGAGGCCGATTTCGAAAGTTGGACTTATACGCTACGCGAAGCCGATTTCGAAAGTTGGACTTATACGCTACGCGAAGCCGATTTCGAAAGTTGGACTTATACGCTACGCGAAGCCGGTTTGTAATTGGACTTATACGCTTTCGCGAAGCCGGTTTGTAATTGGACTTATACGCTTTCGCGAAGCCGGTTTGTAATTGGACTTATACGCTTTCGCGAAGCCGGTTTGATGAAACAATGCAAGTGGAATGTGCGTGACAACGCAAGTGAAGAGGTATGCATGACAATGCAACCTAAGATGAATTCCAAACACACTGAAATTGTGTGGGGAAATGGGACAGGGAGAAACATAGGGACATATCCCGGTGTTTCGGAATGATGTGAGCATTGGAACGTATTCCGAACGCTTTTAACTGAAGAGGGAGAAACATAGGGACGTATCCCAAGGATTAGGGACGTATCCCAAAGGTTAGGGATGTATCCCAAAGGTTAGGGACGTATCCCAATGATGAGGGACGTATCCCAAAGGTTAGGGACGTATCCCAAAGGTTAGGGACGTATCCCAAAGATGAGGGACGTATCCCAAGGATTATGGACGTATCCCAAGGATTAGGGACGTATCCCAAAGGTTAGGGACGTATCCCAAAAATTAGGGACGTATCCCAAAGGTGAGGGACGTATCCCAAAGGTTAGGGACGTATCCCAAAGGTTAGGGACGTATCCCAAAGGTTAGGGACGTATCCCAGTGATTAGGGACGTATCCCAAAGGTTAGGGACGTATCCCAAAGGTTAGGGACGTATCCCAAAGATTAGGGACGTATCCCAAGGATTAGGGACGTATCCCAAAGGTTAGGGACGTATCCCAAAGATTAGGGACGTATCCCAAAGGTTAGGGACGTATCCCAAGGGTGAGACAAAGGAGAAGAAACATAGGGACGTATCCTGGTGTTTCAGAAAAGGAGAAAGAAACGTAGGGACGTATCCCGGTGTTTCGGAAAAGGAAGAGAAACATAAGGACGTATCCCAGTGTCTCGGAAAAGGGAGAGAAACATAAGGACGTATCCCAGTGTCTCGGAAAAAGGGAGAGAAACATAAGGACGTATCCCAGTGTCTCGGAAAAAGAGAGAAACGTAGGGACGTATCCCGGTGTTTCGGAAAGAAGGAGAAACATAGGGACGTATCCCGGTGTTTCGGAAAGAAGGAGAAACATAGGGACGTATCCCGGTGTTTCGGAATGGAAGAAGAAACATAGGGACGTATCCCGGTGTTTCGGAAAGAAGGAGAAACATAGGGACGTATCCCGGTGTTTCGGAAAGGTAAGAGAAACATAGGGACGTATCCCGGAGTTTCGGAAAAAGAGAAAGAAACATAGGGACGTATCCCGGAGTTTCCGAATGAGAAGGGAAAGCATAAGGACGTATCCCAGTGTTTCCGAATAAGAGAGCGTGCATAACAATGCAAGTGGAAAGTGCGTGACAACGCAAGTGAAAAGGTGCATGACAATGCAAATGTAATGAGCATGACAATGCTGGATAGATGTGCAAAATCAATGCAATGAATGAGCATAACAATGCTAGTGAAGTGGGTGCATAACAATGCAATTGGAACGTGCATAACCTTGAAGCAGGATTGATCTTGCGCTTGAGGTAGAGGTACACTCATATTTCGGAGCATTGACAAGGCCCTGAAGAGGTATGTCCAGAGTACAATCACGGAATTTTCTGAAGTTGACACAAACTCAGATACTTCGATTTTCGCTCTTTTGTTTTTGCTTTGCAGTCTGGAACTATCATAGCTTCAGATAGGTCCTGGTTTCACCGTTCACACTTATCGGGGGTGGACCCTGCAGTTTTCGAAAGAACAAATTTCCTTTTTTGCACAAATGTGGAGAATGGCACAGCACTCTGAGCACACAACAAATCATTTTTTGAAATTGAGAAAATGAGTTCTCGACCAGGTATTGAGCCTACGACTGAACACAGCGAGAAAGACTCAACAACGGAAAACAAAAGGTAAACAACCTAAACACGTCGAGACACGCTCGGAACGACTCAAAGCAAGAATCGAGACAAACAAAACAAAAGACACGACACACAGACGTGCACAGGGAGCCTGTTTCACCGGGTATTATTCCCACCCTTTCTTATTTGTGATTCTCACATCACTCGGCTCTCAAGCTCAGTTTTTCTCTCAAAACCCTTTTCTCGCTTTTTCTCTCAGCGCACATCTCTCTATTCTTTAATCTCTCGTTTTTCATCCCTCCCCTGGGTGGTTGATGGATAAGCTGGAAATTGTGGGCTCTTGCCCCTGGTACTC
Source organism: Camellia sinensis (assembly GCF_055761805.1). Taxonomy (NCBI): domain Eukaryota; kingdom Viridiplantae; phylum Streptophyta; class Magnoliopsida; order Ericales; family Theaceae; genus Camellia; species Camellia sinensis. The sequence goes on along the minus strand of NC_138974.1, from coordinate 7,387,014 downwards.
TACCAGCTTTTGATTCTTGTTCACAACAGTGAATTCCTCCCACAGAGGGGGTTGCGCTACAACTGGGTGTGTAGCAAATCTGCAGCTAACATCGGTTGATGATGCCCTGCTGGGGAGTTTGGACGTGGTTAGATCTGTCCAAACAAAGGAGTGAAATATCTTGATCCGTTCCCGTCCGTGCTTCGCACTTGGCTTGATTCCTCGTTGCTTGGAGGATGAGAGAGCTTTCAGCCCTTTGTTGATAGCTTCAGTGGTGCCCTTTTCTGGCAGGTAGAGTGCCCTTCTTGGCAAGTATGTTCTGACAACGGGGGAAAGACAGGAAGCCTGACTCAACTGTGCCCCTAGTTCATTATTTTGACCATTTTTTGTTTTGGTTTTCTACTAAAACAATTTTGACCAATATGAGAGTTAGATTAACATACTTGTTCGATTTTTGAATTGAAAATCATGCAAGTCAGGCTATGAGCACTGAAAATTTTCCTTTTTTGGGTCCAAGAAATGGTCCAGTTTTTGGAAAAGATGGAACAATTTTCGAGGAAATTAGTCAACCTCAGTAAAAATTCTCAAAAACTATTTTTGCAAACGGCCGATGCTTAACAAGCACGGAACCCACTCTTGAGACGCACAACCTCGGATTTGGAGGAAAATTGCCCCCTTGCTCGAAGAGAGCTGCATGGCAACGGAAAGTTGCCCCTTGTTTGAACGGCACCGCAGTGCATTGAATGGCAACGAAAAGTTGCCCCTTGTGTGAATGGCCCCGTAGTGTATTGTAATCAGTCCTCAGAGCGATGATTGCAACCAAACTCCCGGATACAGAAAAGACAAAGATGACTAGAACCATCACATGGACACAGTTGAATTTGAAGTGTTTTACGGCTGGACTTCAGAATGAAGTTGCCTACGTATCCCAAACATGGGAATCAAGCCTTACGTAGTTCGGGGTTAAGGTACACTCGGGTATTAACCTCTCCTTTTTAGGCTCTAACTTTTGCCAAGGCGCCCGTTGCGGGTTTTCGACCTTGCGAGCTTTGTTCTTTTCTTTTCAATTCTTTTCATTTTTTATCTTTTCTTTTCTTTTCATTTCGTTTTTCTTTTTTGTTCTCTTTTTTCTCTTTTTTTTCTTTTTTCTTCTTTTTTCTTTTTTTTGTTCTTTTTCTTCTTTTTCTTGCTCTAACTTTTGCCTGGGTCGCCCTTCCGGGTTTTCGGCCCAGCGAGCCTCTCAAGGGTAAAAGTGTAGCTTGGTCCATGCCAAATGGTTATAGGGTTTCGAAGCCATCCGTATCCAGGAGAGTGGCTGTTGATTTGCAAGAGGACTCATCTTCAGCTCTTCGAGCATGTCTGACATTTTTGCCCCTAGTTTGAGGGGGGCTTCTGATCTAGCTTTACAAGCTTTCTTTGATCTGATCTTCTTGATCTGACTTTGGTGCCTCTTGTCCGAGGGCTGCTTCGAATCTGGCCACACAGGCCTCATATGGCGGTTGACCATTGAACGTTCTGAACTCAGGTTCAAGGTTTGAAAGTGAGGGGTCGAATCTCGAGGCTGAGAGCGATCCTAGGCTGCACAATCTCAAGAGCGATTCCACACAGGTCTTCGCAGGACCGCGCAAAACATTTTGTTTTTGAAAGTTTTTAAGAAAGCGACAAATCGCTCGCGCTAAAGATAGTGTGAAACCAGTCTGGATCAAGCCAGGGTCCTTCTCAGTACTCACGCTAACAAGCATGATTTCATTCATTAAGGGCTTAGCATGCCTCTCTTTCTCTCAAAATGATCAAAATTTTGCAAAACCTGAGGAATTCCTTCCTCTTCGTTTTCATCACCGCAGTGTTCAAAAAGGTTTTGAAAAGCTTAGGTCATTACAATGACTTCAAGGCACAGAAAAGGCAGGCGAAGAGCACTGTCATTCCATTCAATACTTCTGCCACAACTGGCACACGGCAGAAGCAAACACAAGAGTGTGAAAATCACTGCTGTTCATTCAAATCTGTTGGCACAACTGGCTTCCTGGCAGAAACAGACTCAAAAGGACAAACACAAAGCAAAATAGTGATATCCGAAGTAACACCCCCAGAATCACCCGACTTTTAACAAAACAGGACTGACTCGATACAACAAGACAGACCTGAAACAAAAAGACTGACTCAAAACAGACTCAAAACAACACAACAAGACTGACCCAATACCCAAGTCAGAAAGTACCAAAGCTAGTGTTCGCACATTGCTCAAAACTGTGCGTGTCAAACGCCACATCTGAAGTAAACTGAGCGCCGCCCGCAGGTGGTTCATCCCCCGATCGCACCGCATTATCCCCCAGGTTCACTGATCCAATGACGATAGACTTTGTTGAGTTGGTGCGATGATGACCTTATTGTCAATCAGATCTTGTATTTCGTGGCGAAGACGGAAACAACCATCAGTGACATGGCCGACTTGCTGATGAAAGGCACAGTACTTGGTCGGATCATGGGAGGAAGGAAGTCTATCTGGCAGTGGTCGCGGCTCCAAGGGTTTCAAATTCCCCTCTCTAATCAAGATCCTAAAGGCCGCCGATAAAGACATGTACAGTGGTGCGAATACCCTCTGGCCTCGAGGTGGGTATTTTGAGGTTTGTGGAGCTTTGCTGGATGCACCAGCAAAGGGATTGGTAGGCGCTGACTGGGTTTGCTGATCTCTTCCGAGCAAGGGATTAGGGCTGAAGGGAACATTCCTGGTACAAAGGCGCTTCTCTCGGCTTGCCCCTTGATTCAGACTGCTCTCATTCTGAGTGGCGAAAGTGTCATCCACAGTTTTTGTGACAACTGCGAGGACTTGCTCTTTGTTCAGTCCCTCAGCTTTCAAAGCCTCAATATCCCACTGAAGGGGTTCATGGGGACCATTGCCTGCCCCTACCTTGTTCTTACCAGTCGCTTCCACTTTGTCAAAAGATTGGCCTTCTTCCAATGCAACCCGTCCCAAAGTTGGGGAGCCTTTAGACATGAACTCCCTGGTACGTGATGTGGTTGATGATGGGGCCAAAACCCCAAAGGCCAGATCTGCCACAGTTCTCTGAAGATCTTCGATCATCCTCATCAGTTCAAATGTAGTAGGCTCGCGAGCCTGGTATAGCTGGGGGGCCCAGACCGGGTGCGCAACAGGCAACCTGGGCGAATGTGGTGCACCACCATCGATCTCGCCCTGCAAACTGATTCCTTGACCTAATGTGGCTATCATAACCACAGTCTCTTCTGAATTCTGCGCCATCATAAGTCCTGCCTCAGCAAAGGGGGAACACTGGCTATTCTGTATCACCTCTCCGACTCTCTGAACCTTCAAAGGAAAAACAGGCAGCATTTCAGCCCAAACTGATCAAACACGGGTGTAGCCAAACAAATGTACCCTACTGCTGATCACTGTTCCCAGATTTCTGTTCCCAAAATACTGAATCTGATACCCGCGGATAACTGATTCCTACAACTGATACTGATACTGGTGTCCCCAGGTTTGATACTCAAACTTGCAAACTGACATGTGCGTTCCCTGTAGAGCAACACTCTAAAAGCACATAACAAGTAAGAGAGAGCCAAAACACCCCTATGTTGGGGTAGGGTTTCCCTGTCCTATTTTGTCAGGAGCTAGGGTTTCACTATGCACGCAGCAGTTTCAAACAACCTATAATCGGGTAAGCAACCTGTCCTAGCTTGGAATGGTCACTATGGATCCGAATATGCACTAGGTCGAATGGTCAGAAAGGGTGCCCCGGTAAACCGGGGTTTGTGTTCCCATGCTGTCAGAGCCCATAGCCGGTCAGCCTTATGGACATGCCTTGACAAGGCAAGCCTCCGGCAAACCGTTCAGGAATGGCAGATGGCAAACACTGTGTTCCTAGGCGCACCAATGCACATGCAATGCAAAGAAACATATAAATGAAATCAAAATAGGATATCACGAGTTCGAGTCAAGCTCTCTAAAATCCCCAGCAGAGTCGCCAGAAACTGTAGCAGCGCCCGCGTGGGGCCTCGCGCTACAGTTCGGACTCGATTTGCGTCACGGTTCTTAATCTGAACCAAAGAGTCCAAATCTGGCAAATCGTTTTGAGAAACAGATTTTTGAAAAAGTAGTGCCAAACATGGACTGCTTTGCCAGATACAGAGTCGCCACCTAAATATTTTTAAAATGGGGAAATTTAGGAAACCCTGACTCGGTGCCGAAGGCCACATGTCCGTCATCACCGGAGTTGTCTCGGCTCGGGAGCTTGGGTACGATCGGGGAAGGTCAGCTATGAGCACCCCATTTCGCCCAGTCCGAAGACCGGCCTCTACTAACCGTGATATCCGTTTTTGAAAACTTTATATGTTCTTAAACCAATTATTAGCCTAGAATTACTATGTTATGCGCGCAGCAAACAAGTATAGACCAAATCGCCTAAATTGGAACAAAACATTTCATGTTTGTTTTGAAAATGGTTTGCTACTCGCAAGTAGGCTAAAATGCAGGTTTTTGCCACCCTCAAGTGGGCTTTTAGAAAAGATGGTTTTGCCACTATCCAGTGGGCTTTAAAATTCACAGTTTTAATGTGTTATTCCATTTTAGGTAATTCAACCTCCATCCACAGGCATTCAAGCAGTTATATCACATAAGCAGCTAGCCTCATGGTAATCATGCTATCATGGCAACATTCACACGCATGCGATATGCTAAAGCATAAAAGCTTACCTAGTACTCCGTGCCAAAACAGTAAACTAGTTAGCAAAATGTGCGTGTCCTAGTTCATGTTAAATTGCCTAATGCAACACATACAGGATGCAATTTAGATAGGCTCGGTTAACCTAAGCATGGCATATGTAATGCGATCAATTATCACATATTCGATTTGTAAATTGAAGTACAAATGCAGTTAGCGTGATGTACCGAGCCTGATGCATGTCAACAAATGCATGAATGCACGCATGCATAGCATAAGGTATGCTAAAATAAATGTGCCCTAATCTACCATCATAAGCAGGTAAATAAAAGGGAGAAAGAAGTGGGGGTTGGAAGACATGCACACACACACCCACACTTATTACAAGTATGCCCTCGCTCGGAGGGACCAAATAAATATTACAAATTAATTAACTACGCGAGCTAATTAAATATTACAAATTAATTAACAAATTAATTATTCTAAGAAAGCAGTAAACCGCCTCGGGAAGCGCGCCGCCATGCGTAGGCTGCCTCTGTTTTCTTTCCTGTGCTCCTCTGGAGGCTGCCAAAATTTCAGGACTGCTTCCTTGGATGCTGGGAGACACCACCGGCTGGGTGAAATTGCCACCGGCACTGAGATGTTGCCACCGGCACAAAATTGAAGCTGTCGGCAGAGAAACGATTGCCGGCCGGCACCTTACACTGCCGGTCGGCAGAGTATTCCTGCAGAATCTGCAAATGACAGCAACAGAGGGCAAGGCAAAGCATGGCAGCACAATTCAAGGCATATATGCACCAACCATGTCCCTTATCATGATAATGACTCAAAGGGGCATGTGCCTCAATTCTCGGACCACCAATCACGCATTTCCATGCATGATGGCCCAAAGAACCAAGTATGCAACTTTGATTTCAAATGCAATGCAAATCAATCAAACAAACTCCCAATCCCTATCACCCAAGTCAAGGGACAAGGAATGCATGCAAGATGCAATGCAACCTAGGCATACAAGCTAAGGATGCAACATGCCGATACAAGCAAACATGCAAGATGAGCATGCAAATAAGCAAAGGATGGTCTTAAACATGAATTAGGCAGCTCTAGTTAGGCCCAAAACAGTGGCCATTGGGAGAAAATGAAGTGCCTCGAAATGCGTGCGCACGAGCACGCAAACCGAGGCAATGGCATACGCAATGCAATGGCTAAAACGGCATATAGAATGCAACATGGACTTATACTAACATGAGAGAACCTCAGCCACACTCACATAAGAGGCCGATGAATGAAAATGGAGTGCCTCGGAATGCGTGCACACGGGCACGCAAACCGAGGCAATGGCATACGCAATGCAATGGCATGGAAATGATATGCAAACATGCCAATGGGATTTCAGCAGCAAAATGAGGGGCAAAACAGCCCCGAAATGAGGCGAAAGTACGCCCGATGCATGGAATTCCTCCCGAAATGCGAAATTAGGCACCCGAAATGGCTTACAGCTATACAAAGCATGCATAATATGGACATGGAGCATGAAGACAGAAGCAAGACAGCTCTGAGACAAGCATTTTTACAGTTTATGACATGGCCAATCAGCAAGCAAAGATGGGGCTAAAATGGCATACAAAAACGGCCCTAAACATGAGGTTATGAAGCAACTCACAGCTGCTGTCCCCAAACATGTTAGGGCCCTTCAACAACATTGAAGAGGGGCCAAAAATATGCACATTTACAGTTCATGGCAAGGCTCAAAAACAGATACAAGCATGGCAAACAATTTATGCAAGATTGAGGCCACAAAAGGGCTATAACATGAAGTACACAAAATATTCATCAAATAGCCAAAGACCCTTAATGAAACATGACAAGGGGGTCAAAATATGGCCACTTTAAGTTCGGACCAAGCCACAAAAACAGCAACATCAGGGGCTGCCAAGACATACAAAAATGGGACCAAAAAGAGGATATAAAGGGGAGTACAACATGGACTTCCCAAACAGTGTTGAGCCCTTCTTCAATGTTGAAGAGGGGCTCAAAATAAGCCTATTTTCAGTTTACATCAGGCTCTAAAACAGATTAAACATAGGCCAAAAAATACATGCGAGATTATGGCATTTAAGAGGGGTAATGAAGCAAGTGCAAGCTACTGTCCTCAAACAGCAAGAGGTCCTCAATCAAACATGAAGAGGACCCCAAAATATGATGATTTGAAGTTTAGGTCGGAGCCCAAAAGTGCAAGCAACTATGGCTTAGATATGAAGCAAAAAAAGGCTAGAAAAGGGAAGATGAGGACTCACCCTTGTAGATCAATGAACCAACACCTCTTGGACCAAGTTTAGGTGCTCCTAAGCTCTGGAGAACAGCCTCAAGCTGTTGGAATAGGCGTTGGATGCCTTGTGCTATGAGTTGATGAAGAAATGGCCCAAGAACAAGGGTGTTTGATGGTTGAATGGGAGAGATATAGAGAGAGATGGAGGTTTGTATGTATGTATATCAGATATATATGGTATATCTCTGGTTTTTTTGCCTCAAGTCTCTAACCTAAACAAAGGAGGAGGAGAGGTGCATATATAAGCAATAAAGCACTTAACTTACAAGCTAAGTCAAGGGAAAGGGGTCAAAGGGGTTCAAGGCTTATTGGAGAAGCTTGGACAGCTGGTAGGCTTCTTGAGGAAGCCAAGAAAAGGGGTCAAGGCTTCCTCAAGAAGCCTTGAGCAAAGGGTGCAAGAAAAGGGGCCAAAGGTGTGCAAAGGGTGCAAAACAAGCACACATGCACGTGGGGGATCAATTCTGTGCATTCCAGCTGGCACAGCTGTAATCCACTCAATCTGCAGAATGCTCTGGAAGGCCGTCGGCTAGCAAAAATTGCCGGTCAGCACAATAAAGTGCCGGTCGGCACAATAAATGGCCGGTCGGCACAATAGATTGCCGGCCGGCACAAACAGAGTGCCGATGGGTGGCCGGTGAGGTCAAAAAAGTGCCGGTGGATGTCCAGATTGAAGCCCCGGAAGTTAGCTTTCCAATGGCGCAAACCTTGCATTAAAATTCCTTCTGTGCAAAAAGTTATGCCCTTTTCCGTGAAGCCGCGCAGATTCGATCCAACCGGGATGATGCCCGACTTCAACTGATCATATCTCCCCCACCCGGACTTGGCTCTAGGAGATTCTTGAGTGCAAAATGAAGCCCTGGAAGTCTTCTTTCCAACGATGGTGGCCTCATAGCTTAACTCCAAGTATGCAATTGAATGAGCCCGATTTAGCGAGGGCTGCTCGATTTTCTCCTGCCCGGATTCATGCCGAACTTCTCCCAAACTAGATTTCTCCTCTCCTTTCCTCTTTTCTTCAACTCCAAAACCCTAAACAAAGTGTTTTGAAAGATTTGCCTCTCTTCTAGCCGAAGAAACTGATTCTTTGCCCTGCACATCTCTCAACACCGAGCAAACCATCAGTAGTGCCCAAGTCTTAAGGGCGGTCAAAAATGGGGTGTCTACAACATACAATATCGTGCCTGAAAAGAAAACAAACTTAACAGGTACAATATCATTAGCAACATGCATGACAATGCAAGAATGGATGCAAAATGATATGCAATAAATACAAAACAATGTATAAACAATGCAAATAAAGATGCAATGCAATTGAAACAATGCAAACTATATGCAAAGCAATTGAATCACGATCCAATCATGAGTGGTTCGAAACCACACCTATGTCAAATAGATTGATGGAGGTAACAAGTCTGTCTACCATAGAACGGTCAACTGAACTATGAGCATTGTAGACAGACACAAGAACAAGTATTGGGGGGGGATTGACATAAGTGGGGAAACAACCCGCTGGAGAAAGGACAATGATCCTAATGCCTGATGCAAAAATTACACTACAATGTAATATATATATATATATGGATATGCTGTGGAGATGAAATGGATATGGCACGCGGGCCAAACCAAATCTTGCCTAGGTAGGGCATGTACGCATACAAGCCACGTCTAACATAGAACGGTCCACTGAACTATGCTTCGACACGAGAAGTATGGGCACATACCAGACCAAGCTCAACATGGAAAGGCGCGAGCCATGGGCAGAGGTGATGCAATGAATGCATACGCATACAAGCCACGTCTAACATAGAACGGTCCACTGAACTATGCTTCGACACGAGAAGTATGGGCACATACCAGACCAAGCTCAACATGGAAAGGCGCGAGCCATGGGCTGAGGTGATGCAATGAATGCATGCGATCTACAATGCAATGGAAATGGCTATTTACAATGGATATGGCACGCAAGCCAAACCAAATCTTGCCTAGGAAAGGCATGTACACGTACGAGCCATGTCTAACACAAAAAAGGTGCCGCAACCCTCAAACCAACATACCAGCGTGGAATAGGCGCGTACACATGCAGAACTGTGTTTTAACGTGAAAAGTAAGGACACATACCAGACCAAGCTCAACATGGAAAGGCGCAAGCCATAGATGGAAGGTGATGCAATGAATGCATGCGATCTACAATGCAATATCTACAAATATGCAATGGAATGGATATTTACAAAATGCATGACAATGCAGTATGATGCGATCTACTGGGGAAAATGCAATGAATGCGTGCAAGCTACAATGGAAATGCATGACAATGCACTATGATGCAACGACTATGATTGCGACTTTCCCTATCTTACCAACAGGGCGATATACTAGGTTGGTTCAGTATCCAGAATTGAGGCGTAGACATGCCGCCTCAATCTATGGGGCTTCCATACAGATTTCAAGCCGAGGATACACCCCTGGGTATTTAAACCAGACTTTAGTCTCGGAACTCCCGAACCTTTGCGTTCTAGGCATAAGCCGTTCGAACTCTAGTTTCCACCATCCCAGTTGGTCTTCTAGGAACTCACCGCAAACATAGGCAGGTGGCTTTACCAGACCACCGAAAGTCGTTCGGGCACGACAAACACCAAAGGAATTGCACCTTCAGAGGATTTAGGGTCTCCTAGACCGGGATGCAAAATGTATGCAAACTGCACACGTCAATGTGCTGAAGGTTTCGCACCTTCCAAGGGTTTAAGGTCTCCTAGACCGTGCGTATTTAAGGTCTCGCCAGACCAACACAATGTGCTGAAGGTTTTGCACCTTCCGAGGATTTAAGGTCTCCTAGACCGGGATATACCTGTGGCTTAAGACATGCCTGGCAATGCAACCGAACTGCACACATCAATGTGCCGAAGGTTTTGCACCTTCCAAGGATTTAAGGTCTCCTAGACCGTGCGTGTTTAAGGTCTTGCCAGACCACCGCAATATGCATGACAATGCAAGAATGAGGCACGCATGCTAATGCTAATGACGACACGCATGCCAGCGAAAATGTGACACGCATGCCGATGCAAATGAAGCATGATGCAAGATGATACAAATGAGACACGCGTGCCTCATAAGATGCAAAATGATGCAAGTGTGACACGCATGCCACACGGAATGTAAAATGATACAAATGAGACACGCATGCCTCATAAGATGCAAAATGATGCAAGTGCGACACGCATGCCACACGGAATGTAAAATGATACAAATGAGACACGCATACCTCATAAGATGCAAAATGATACAAATGAGACACGCGTGCCTCATAAGACACAAAATGATGCAAGTGTGACACGCATGCCACACGGAATGCAAAATTTTGAAAATTGGACTTATACGCTACGTGAAGCCGGTTCGTATTCAAAACAATGCAATGTACTAACAAGTACAAGTGAGGTGCGCAAGATAGCGCAAGAGGATGCATGCAAGATGCAAGTAAGGTGCAGAAAATAGTGCGATGCGCAAGAAAGCGCGAGTGATGAATTGCACAAAACAGCGCGATTGATTTTGAAATGCACAAAACAGTGCGATTGATTTGAAATACACAAAACAGTGCGATGCGCTAAACAGCGCGATTGATTTTGAAATGCACAAAACAGTGCGATGCGCTAAACAGCGCGATTAATTTTGAAATGCACAAGACAGTGCGATTGATTTGAAGTGCACAAAATAGTGCGATGCGCTAAACAGCGCGATTGAAATGCAATGCACAAAACAGTGCGATGCGCTAAACAGCGCGAGTGGTTTTGAAATGCACAAAACAGTGCGATGCGCAAAACAGCGCGAGTGATTTTGAAATGCACAAAACAGTGCGATGCGCATGGGGCAACTTTTGAGTTTTGTAAAAGCCAAAAGGATACGGAAAGGATACACCTTGCACGAGTTCGAGTGCCACGCACTGAAGACACGACCCAAGGTCAAAACGGAGGCCGATTAAGCGTCGGAAACACACTGTTTTGCACTGTTTTGAGTACTAAAGGCCCTGGACCCGACACATAACTCAAACAAGGGTGTAGGAGGCTCCAAAATCACTGTAGGAGACCACCGGATGTCCACCGGCCATCAGAGTAAATCACCGGCCGTCCATCGGCACTTATTCAATTCCATCGGCACAATTTTCTGCCGGCCGGCACAAAATGTTGCCGACCGGCAAAAAGTTCCTGAGTCGGGGCAGATTCGACATTTCACCTCGGGTGTTTTAAAATAGGGTTTCTAAACCCTATTTCCCACTTCCTCTTCCGCCGAAAACTCACACCCTCTCTCTCTAGAGTGTTTTTCTCTCCTCTTTTCTCCGTTTCTTCGCGTTCTACGCCCGTTTTGTCGTCGGATTCGCGATTTTCTTCGCGTTTCAGACATTTTCAACCGAACAAAACTTTGTTTCAGTGCCTCGTTTGCCATTCCCACCTTTTTGGGGTTTGTTCCCCTCGCTTTCCTCTTGATTTCCGTGCCCTTTCACATCCCAGCCTTTTTGGTCATTTTCGACCTTCCCGGGAGTTGACTTTTCGGTTGACTTTCCGTATTCTAGCCCGATTTTCCTTCCTCCGACTATTTTCTCATCATTCTTGACATGGCGGATGACATTCCACGTGGTGGGACTCCTCCGGATCACGAGATGGATCCCGGGGTCGAGCTCCTACCCTTGAGCGAGCGCCCGTTCGACCCGGCGACCTATCGGCCGGCGATCCATGTTTTGCCCCCTGACGGACTGCGCCAGTTCAGGAGTTTCGAGAGGTACGCGCGACCCGAGCTACTACTGCGTGAGCCTACCTCCCACTTGTCCTTCGACACTTCCGAGGTAACTCTCTTTTTTCTGCTTTACTTTCTGCAATGTAGGATACAAAACTGTCAACTGCCATAACCGATTACAGTCGATGCTCTGTATATTGTAGTTGATTGCAAATGCACTTGTAACTGATTATCTGTTTAGGACTCACATGTGCACACACACTGCACTAGCCTTGAACCACTCAACACACGGCACACACCGTATTCCACTGCAAACACCGGCACCCGATATTTGTTTGAATCTGTTAAACTTGCACACATGCCATACTGTACTGAACCACCCGAAGACGCTGACGCATCACACGTTGTAGTTCACTGTAAGCACACCGACACCCGGTATTTGAATCTGTCAAACTTGCACACATGCTACATCTATATGCTTCTTAGAACTGTATTTTGAATATTGCCTTGCAATTGTTGTTTTCTGTTTACAGGGAGATTCCCATACCATCCGCGGGTATGGGAACACCGGCGCTCGAGAGTGGTACGCCGAGCTTCCCGATGCGGTCCATCGTATCGTGGGCCAGGCAGGTTTCGGCGCATTCTGCAGAGGGCTCTCGCAACTTACTACGTGCAGACCTCTACTTGCCGCTCTGGTGGAGAGGTGGTGGGACACCACCGATTCATTCCACTTCTCCGCGGCAGGGGACATGACGATGACCCCTTACGATTTCTCGATGCTCACAGGCATCGAGGTAGGGGGTGATCCGATCCCCTTTGATATTGACATGGACGAGTGGACTGCCACTCAGATCCATCTACTCGGTGAGGTGCCACCCCTCGCTCGCCCAGGCTACGTCCGATACTCCTGGTTTGAGGTGCAGTTCCGGGTCCAGCCCACCCTCGTTGACGCAGCCCCGATGACTCCGGAGGCCGTGGAGAGGTACGCTAGCGGCTTCCTCATGTTCTTATTCGGGACGACCATCTTCGCCGACCAGGCGAACACCGTGCCACTCTGCCTGCTCAGCGCACTGGTGGACGTCAGGTGGATCTTGCATTACGACTGGGGTGGCGCTGCTCTGGCCACTCTCTATGGGTACATGAGCTCGGCTTCCCGCGGCAGCGGACAGTTGCTCGGAGGCTACTGGCGGGCTTGGGAGGTACATTTCTTCTCCGCTTTTCATTTCTGTTCTATATTTTCTGTACTCTGTACACTGAACACACTGTAGACTGCTTTATACTTGTTGTATATTCTACACACGGCACACACATACACTCTACTTTTCACTGACTGTACACTGCTCACATTGCACAATACACTGCACAACACATGGCTCCGCCATTTCTGCTTTATTCTATATTCTTCTTTGTCTGATAGTCATCTTGATGTTTTTTCTGCAGTTGTGGGTTTACGCCTACTTTCCTAGGCTCGCACCCGTACCGGTCACGGAGACCCCTCTGGTCGTCCCCTTTTCGTGCCGCTTTGACGGGAGATGCACCCGGAGGCTGCGAGAGACTTTCAGCTTCTTCCGCCGCTTCTTTGATACCATTACCCCCGCGAAGGTATGTTTTACTCGCAGTTCATTTAAGCTTCGCCTTTCCACTGCATATTTCAATAACAGTAGATAACAAACTGTGTTGCATTTTCAGATCACCTGGCAGCCTTGGGCTCCTTTGCCAGCCGTGACGCAGGATCGGTTTGCCGATGCCGATGAGACCTCGCGTTTTCGGATCTTGCTTGAGGGCCCGGTCTGTCGGGCTTGGTACCTGGGTGAGCGTTTCCTATGCCAGACCCTAGGGTTACTTGAGCAAATAGTCCCGGTTCATCCTCCTGAGGATATGAGGGAGACCGAGAGGCTCACCACTGAGCAGATGAACGATTACACCATCAGTTGGGAGGCGACCCGCTTCAGAGGCATCGGCGACTACCGAGAGTACGTACAGATGTATCTTATGCGGCCTCTGAGCGGCGGCCGTCGAGCTGAGGGAGTTAGACCCATGGCGCCAGCAGCGAGGGCGGGAGCGGGAGCTGGAGCCGGAGCTTCGAGGAGGGCCCGAGTTCGTGGCAGGGGCGGAGTTCAGGGGCGATGGGGGACTGGTTGGCCTGTTCTGCCCACTTCATTGACTTTCCGAGGGCAGGGCGAGGCGACCTATCAGATCCCCTTCGCCCCTCCTCCAGCTGATCACGAGTTTGTCGGTGTCCCCGACTTACCTCCAGTATGTATTACTGCATTCCTGTACAGTCATTTCATTTCAGTTTATTTGATATTCCACAGAATATTGATGTATCTGATACTTTTTCAGGCTTCTTCTGCGTACACCCGACAGTCATTAGAGATGAATGCCTCCATGATGGGGATGTTGCAGCGGACTTTTGATCTCCTGGCCCTCTACAGCATTCTGGTATGTTCTTCTGATCACGGCCTCAAATCACTCACAAGCTGATTCACGTAATCTGATGCACGGCACAACACCTGATAAACTGCATGCACTGCATTCTGCACTGTACTCTGCACTGATAAACTGCTCACGGCATTCTCACACTGTTCACTGCACTCTGCACTGATAAACTGTTCACGGCATTCTTGCACTGTACACTGCATTCTGCACTATACTCTATCCACGGTATACTGATGTATTTTCCTTTTGTGTACTTTTTCAGCCTCCCTTCCAGATTCCCGAGGTAGGAGGTGCTCCAGCTGGACCTTCCGTCCCTGCCCGAGGGAGAGATGAGGAGGGCCGAGTATTCCCCCGCTGCAAGGCGGGGCGCACTCATGTCGGGAGTAGCTCGCGAGCTCCAGTCCCTGATGATGACGATGATGAGGATGACGAGTCGGAGGCGGAGGCAGAGGCAGAGGCAGAGTCGGAGTCATCAGAGGAGGAGACCGGAGGCGGCACTAGTTCGGGCTCCAACGACGATGCTGATGATGCTCCTGGACCTTCGTCCAGGAAGAGGACCAGGACAAACTGATAGCCCATGGAGTCGCTGGACACGGATACAGCTTTTTGTTGTTTTTCTTTTTTCTTGTACTTTTCCTTTTTGTTGGTAGTTAGGATACTCTGTACTGCGGCGGGCAGATTTTTGTTTCCAAAACTTGTGTACTTAAAAGATTATGAAATGAACAAAATTTTTATCTTAAAAAGTGTTACATTTACATATCTCATGTATTGCATCGCATCCCATCATGTTACACTTCAATGTAAATGGAATATGATTTGTTGTCCGAATGTTGAACACTTGCACTGTGGTAATCAGATAACTAAACAGCCAACAGCAAAATAGCCCAAGCAACCCACTACCTGATTCTGGATGCACAGCCCTTACTCTGCTGGGGATTAATCTGGATACAGCCCATAGCACAGCATTCGGTTCATTCTGCACACAGCAAATCCTGAGTGAACGGCCCAATCTGACAAGACGGAGCTCAAAGGCGGAACCGGTTGGAGTTGAAGCATACTCAAATATAGAGAATGGCACAGCATTCTGAGTATAAATGATTTTTGAAATTGAATAAGGGTTTTTCAAACCAGGGTATCGAGCCTACAACTGAACACAGCGGGGAGGACTCAAACAAAAGGGTACACGACCTAAACATAACGAGACACGCTCGGAAAAGACCTAAAACAAAGGATGAAACCGACAAATCAAAAGACACGACATACAGACGCGTTAACGATAGGGGGGGACCCCAGATCACGAGGAGCCAATTTCTCTGGGTATTGTTTCCCACCCTTTCTGATTTGTGATTCTCACATCACTCAATTCTCAAGCTCGGATTTTCTCTCAAAACCCTTTGGCTCGCTTTTCCTCTCAACTTACACCTCTCTATTCTTTATTCTCTCATTTTTCGTCCCTCCCAAAGGTGGTTAATGAGTGAATAGGAAGTTGCGGGTTCATGCTCAATGCCGTTAGCTCACAGCTATTTCTTCTGGCGGGTAGAGTGCCCTTCTTGGCAAGTACGTCGATGACGGGGGAAAGACAGAACGCCTGACTCAACTGTGCCCCTAGTTCATCATTTTAACCATTTTTTGTTTTTGCTTTCTACTAAAACAGTTTTGATCAAAATGAGAGTTAGATCAACGTACTTGTTTGATTTTTGATTTGAAAACCATGCAAGTCAGGCTGTAAGCACTGAAAATTTTCCCTCTTGGGTCCAAGACAATGGTCCAGTTTTGGAAAATGGAATAGTTTTTGAGAAAATAGTCAACCTCAGTAAAAATTTTCAAAAACTATTTTTGCAAACGGCTGATGCTCAACGAGCATGGAACTTACTCTTTGAGATGCGCAACCTCGGATCGGAGGTAATGGAAAATTGCCCCTAGCTTAAAGAACGCCGCACGGCAACGGAAAGTTGCTCCTGGTTTGAATGGTGGCTCACGATGACTCGTGGCAACGGAAAGTTGCCCCTTGTTTGGATAGTGCCGCAGCAGTCCACAAACAGTCTTCATTGGTGGTGGTCGAATTCTCGGACACAGAGATGACGAAGACGGTCACAACAAATATATGGACACAGTCACCTTGGAAGGTGTTGGCAACTGGACTTTGGGATGAAGTTGAAACCATTGCATGGACTGAGACGCTATGAAAGCGTTGGGGGCTGGACTTCATGATGAAGTTGCCTACGTATCCCAAACATGGGAATCAAGCCTTACGTAGTTCCGGTTAAGGTACACTCGGGTATTTTAACCTTCACTTTTCAGGCTCTAACTTTTGCCAAGGCGCCCGATGCGGGTTTTCGACCTTGCGAGCTTTTCTTTCTCTTCTTTTTTTGTTCATTTCTTTTTCTTTTCTTTTTCGCATTTTTTTTTCTTTTCTTTTCTTTTCTTTTTTTGTTGTATTTTTGTATTTTTCTTTTTTTTCTTTTCTGTATTCTTCTCTTGCTCTAACTTTTGCCTGGATCGCCCTTCCGGGTTTTCGACCCAGCGAGCCTCTCAAAGGGTAAAAGTGCAACAAGTCCATGCCAAATGGTTTTTGAAGTTGAAGCCTCTCTGTGTCTAGGAGAACGGCTGTTGCAATGATTCGTAGGAGACTCCGTCATGGCTGCTCCACGAGCTCTTTCAGGTGTGATCTACTCTTTTGATTCGACTTTGGTACCTCTTGTTCGAGGGCTGCTTCAAAACTGGCCACACGGGCCTTCTGCGACAGTTGACCGTTGAATGCCCCGAATGAGTTCGAGGTTCGAAACGGACGGGTTGAATCTTGAGGCTGAGAGCGATCCTAGGCTGCACAATCTCAAGAGCGGTTCCACACAGGTCTTCACAGGGCCGCGTAAAACATTTGTTTTTGAAAGTTTTTAAGAAAGCGACGAATCGCTCGCGCCGAAGATAGTGTGGAACCAATCTGGATCAGGCCAAGATCCTTCTCAGTACTCACGCTGACAAGCATGATTTCATTCATAAAAAGGCTTAGCACGTCTCTCTTTCTCTTAAGATGATCAAAATTTCGCAAAACCCAAGGAATTCCTTCCCCTTTGTTTTTATCACCGCAGTGTTCAAAAGGGTTTTTTGAAAAACTTAGGTTAATGCAATGAGCTTGGCGCGTAGGAGAGTAGACGAGATGTACTGTTGGCCCATTCAAATTCTCTGGCACTTAAACCGAAAGCAAGCACGAAAGTGAGATAGCAACAGATGTTTCATTCAGATTTTGTTAGTGTAACTGGCCCCTCGGCAGAAACAGACTCAAAAACAAAAACAGATAATTGCAAGACAAAACGGTGTTCGGGACAACAACCCCAGAATCACCTGGTATTCTATACAAAGGGGACTGACTCGATACAACAAGACAGACCCTTAAGCAAAAAAGACTGACTCAAGACAAAGAGACAGACTCAAAACAAAAGACTGACTCGATACCCAAGCCAGGATTTACAAAGCTAGTGTTCACAGCCACTCAAAAATGCGTGCCAGACGCCACATTCAAAATACATTCAGTTGCCGCCCGCAGGTGGTTCACCTTCTGATTACATACTTGCAGTATCTGTGTCCTCAAAATCCAATAACTGGGTGGTAACGGACTTGGCTGAGGTGGGCGGGAGGATAACCTCGTTGTCAATCAAATCTTGCACCTCATGGCGGAGGCGGAAGCAATTGTCGGTGGCATGGCCTGTCTGCTGGTGGTACGCGCAGTACTGAGCAGCATCATGCGTAGCGGGGAGATTCTTCGGGAGAAGCCGAGGCTCCAAGGGTTTAAGGTGTCCCCTCTCGGCAAGGATCTGAAGTGCCTTGGACAAAGGCATATAGAGAGCATGAAAGGTCCTGCGCCCCCGGGGCAGGTACTTTGGGGTCTGAGCGCTCTTACTAGCTGCACAAGCGAAAGGGTCGGCAGGCGCCACTTTAGCTTTCTGATCTTTCCCAGGTGCAGGGGCGGGAATAGGAGGAACTGTCTTGGCATGACGGGGCCTATCCCGATTTTCTGACTGACTCGAACTACCCTCAGGCGGAGTGGGGAAAGCATCCTCCACAGTTTTTGCCATAACTGCGGATATCTGTTGCTTATTCATCCCCCCGGCTTTCAAAGCCTCAACTGCCCACAGCAGTTGTTCAATGGGATCGGCATCTGCCTTCATTTTGTCTTTTCCTCTGGCCTCAGCCTGATCGAGGGTTTGAGTTGATGTTGATATGTCGTTGCCATAGTTGGAGGCCATCTCCGGTTGACTAAGTTCGATCACAATTCGCCCCAACAGCAGGGGCTCCTGGGGTATAAAACTCCCGGCATATGGTGCGGCTGGAGGTGAAGCTGACATTCCGTAGGCGAGATCCGCCACAGACCTCTGGAGATCACCTATCATCCCCATTAGCTCGAATGTAGTAGGCTCACGAGCCTGGTATAGTTGCGGGGCCCAAACCGGGTGCACAACAGGCGACCTGGGTGGATGTGACACATCAGTGTTGGCCTCATTTTGCAGAGTGATCCCCTGCTCTAATGCAGCCATCATAATCACGATCTCTTCCGAATTCTGCGTCATCATAAGCCCTGCCTCGGTAAAGGGGAGCACTAGCTATTCTGTACCAATTCTCTGGACACTCTGGACTGAAAGGAGAAACAAACAGCATTTCAGCCCAAACAGATCAAACACGGGTGTAGCTGAACAACTGTACTCTACTGCTAATCACTGTTCCCAGAAATCACTGTCCCAAAACTGAACCTGATACCCGCAGATAACTGATTCTCATAACTGACACTGATACTGGTGTCCTCAGGTCTGATACTCAAACTTGCAAACTGACATGTGCTTTCCTGTAGAGCAATACCCTAAAAGCACATAGCAAGTAAAGAGAGCCAAAACACCCCTATGTTGGGGTAGGGTTTCCCTGTCCTATTTTGTCAGGAGCTAGGGTTCCACTATGCACGCAGCAGTTTTCAAACAACCTAACATCGGGTAAGCAACCTGTCCTAACTTGGAATGGTCACTATGGATCCGAATATGCACTAGGTCGAATGGTCGAAAAGGGTGCCTCGGTAAAACCGGGGTTTGTGTTCCCGTGCTGTCAGAGCCCATAACCGATCAGCCTTATGGTCATGCCTTGACAAGACAAGCCTCCGGCAAACCGTTCAGGAATGGCAGATGGCAAACACTGTGTTCCTAGGCGCACCAATGCACATGCAATGCAAAGAAACACATAATTGTAATCAAAACAGGATATCACGAGTTCGAGTCAAGCTCTCTAAAATCCCCAGCAGAGTCGCCAGAAACTATAGACGTCCCCCGAACGCCCCGAGAGGGTGAGTCACGTTCTGTTCAAGCGGGGGTCACTACAGCTCGGACTCTCAAATTGTCACGGTTCTTAAATCTTGAACCAAAGAGTCCAAATCCGGCAAATCGTTTTGAGAAAACAGATTTTTAGAAAAGAAGTGCCAAACATGGACTGCTTTGCCAGATACAGAGTCGCCACCTAAATATTTTAAAATGTGGGGAATTTAGGAAACCCTGACTCGGTGCCAAAGGCCACGTGTCCGTCATCACCAAAGTTGCCTCGGTTCGCAAACTTGGGTACGATTGGGGAAGGTCAGCTATGAGCACCCCCTCTCGCCCGATCCGAAGATCGGCCTCTACTAACCGTGATATCCGTTTTTGAAAACATTATATGTTCTTATTCCAATTATTAACCTAGAATCACTATGTTATGCGCACAGCAAACAAGTATAGACTAGATTGTCTAATTTGGAAACAAGCATTGCATATCCGTTTGTTTTGAAAAGCGCTTTGGAATTTGCTACTCGCAAGTAGGCTAAAATACGGATTTCAACGAGTTTTTCCAACTCAAACAATCCAACCTTCACCCACAGACATTCAAACAGTTTATCACATAAGCATCTAGCCACATGGTAAGCATACTGTCATGATAGCATTCACACGCATGCGAGATGCTAAAGCATTTTAAAATACTTACATAGTACTCCGCGCCAAAACAAAGAACTTGTTAGCAGACATGCATGATCCAAGTCCATGTTAAGTGCCTAATGCATCGCATACAACATGTTACTAGAATAGGCTCGGCTAACCTACACATGGCATGTGAAATGCGATTAATTGATGCACGTATTCAATTTGGGATTGGAATACAAATGCAGTTAGCATGATGTACCAAGCCTAATGCATGCAATACAAATGCATGAATGCACGTATGCATAGCATAAGGTATGCTAAATTAAACGTGCCCTAATACTAACCATCAAAGTAGGTAAATAAAAGGGAAGAAAGAAGTGGGGATTGGAAGACATACACACCACTCACCCACACTTATTACAGATTTGCCCTCGCCCGGAGGGACCAAATAAATAATACAAATTAATTAACTACGCAAGCTAATTAAATATTACAAATTACCTAATTAATTAACAAACTAATTAAGCTAGGAAAAGCAGTAAACTGCCTCGGGGGGAGGGCCAGATGCAGTGCGTGCTCGGGTCTCGCTCGGAAGTGCACGGCCATGCATAGGCTGCCTCTCTTTTCCTTCTTTTACTCCTCTGGAGGCTGCCAAAACCTCGGGATTGCTTCTCTGGATACTGGAAGACATCACCGGCCGAGTGGGATTACTACCGGCAATGATATATAGCTACCGGCCATTGGTGAAGCTATCGGCAGAGATATGAGTGCCGGTCGGCAATGTACACTGCCGGTCGGCAAAGAATGCCTGCAGAACCTGCAACTCACAGCAGCAGAGGACAGAACTTGCATGGCAATACAATTCAAGCAATGTATGCACTGATCATGCTCCCTATCATGTTTGTAACTCAAAGGGGCATGTGTCTCGATTCTCGGACCACCAATTGCGCATTTCCATGCATGATGGCCCAAAGGATCAAGTGTGCAACTTTCATGTCAAATGAAATGCAAACCAAACAAACAAACCAAGGCCCAATTCCTATCACCAAGTCAAGGAATAAGGCATGCATGCAAGATGCAATGCAACCTAGGCATACAAGCTAAGGGTGCATCATGGCATGGCAAGACACTTATGCAAGCATACAAGCAAACATGAGGTAATGCAAATTAATGGAAAGGTGTACTTACACATGATTTAGGCAACTCTAAATAGGCCTAAAACCATGGCCAAAGTGACCAAAATAAGGGACCAAACACATACACACATGCACATGTTGAAGGCCTAAATGCTTAAGCATCAAAAGACTACTTCTAAGCACACTTAGAAGGGAATGATCATGGACATGTGACATGCATTATAAGCTTTGAAAACATGTAGGAAATGATGCCCAAATTAACCTACCAATGCAAGCTATGCATGAGTCCAAACCTAAGGACCTAAAACATGACCATATGACTCATGATGCAAATGACCAAATTGAATCAAAACAGCCCCAAATCATGCAAAAGCAAGCCTCAGGAACCACTTAGATGGCATCCAAATGACCTAATCTTAGAGGCATACGCAATGGCATAAACATGAAGCATGAAACATCAATTCTTGAAACATCAAAAGGGTCATGAAATGCAAGCATATGAACACGATAAGAGGACTGAAATAACGTGGTGAATAGTCCCAAATCACTAAATCAATGCAAGAATGTCATGCTATACATTCATACACTTAGGGCCAACAAGCCGGAATGCAAAGGAGCTATACTAAGCATGCCAAATCCGGCCCAAACAACTATGGACAGACCTCTAGCATGGCAAAATAAGCACACAAGCTTCACAAAACTAGACCTAAAACATGCTTGAACGAAGGCTAACAACCTAAGGCATATTAAGGCAATAACATGGCATTACATGGTAGGTATGCTAAGCATGCATGGTGTACCAAAACCAACACACAACAAGGTTATATCATGGCATAATAAGCATGGAAAACAGCCAAGATATGATCAATACACACTCTAACATGATGCTCTCTCAAGAGGCCAAAAGGGGTCCATTTCAAGGACAACAAGGAGAGGGGGTGGCCCTCTCCTTTTGGAGACTTCAAGGCACCATCTCCACCACTGAAATCCCTGTGGTGAAGAGGCCCAAACACCAAAGTCTCGAAACTTGCTCAAAATGGCTCAAAATGGGGCCTTTCAAGGCCTAAGAGGGGTCAAACACCTCCAAACCAAAAAACACTCTTAATAAACAATCAAGAGGACTAAAAAACAGAAATTTTTCGTATTATACACCAAGCTCAAAAATGATTTTAAGACAGGTAAAAATACAATGCAAGATTGGGGAATAAAGGGGCTAGTTTCTTACCCTTGAAGACCCCTTCAACAATGGTGCTCCAACAGCCCTCCTTGGCTTGAAAACAGCTCCAAAACTTCAAAACAAACCTCTTAGAACCTCAGTAGCTAAGTGAAGGTGAAACACTATGTGTTTATGTGGAATAGTAAGACACAAATGCACTTAAACACACACAAGAGGGAGATATAGAGATAGAGAGTGTACGGTTTCTAACCCTAGAACTCAAAACCCTAAAAATGGTTGTCTAAAAATATCCTAAGTCTCTCAAGTGTCTAACCCTAAAGCCAAGAGACAAAGCTCTCTCTTATAGAGCTTCTTGTCTTGTAAAGCTTACAAGACAAGCTTCCAAGAGAGAGATCCCTCCGTACACGTGTATGGAGGGGAGCCAAAAACAAGACAGCTGTGATAAAATATCTGCAAAAGCAGATGCACAGTAGTCGGCCGGCCAAAGATGCCATTTTGGCAAAAAGGGGTGCCGACCGGCAACAAATAGTGCCGACCGGCAACAAAATGTGCCGATGGCAACAAAAACCAGCCGGTG
The DNA here is from genome assembly GCF_055761805.1 of Camellia sinensis. Classification (NCBI taxonomy): domain Eukaryota; kingdom Viridiplantae; phylum Streptophyta; class Magnoliopsida; order Ericales; family Theaceae; genus Camellia; species Camellia sinensis. The sequence continues at coordinate 7,364,052 of NC_138974.1, read as the reverse complement.
ACCTCTAGCCACTGCCGGTGGTGTGTGGGGATGCCTCACAAGGCATTCCCTGCCCCTCCAAGGAAAAACACAAGTGTTTGGTGCAAAACCAGACACAAAACAGTCAAGTTCGGAGATCCTGAGGCAAGGCGCGCGAGCCGAGACCTCCGGGAACTCCAAACGAACACAAACATGGATAATCACCAAGTGTTCCAATGGTGACGTCCAAGTCTTGAGGACAGTCAAAAATGGGGTGTCTACAAATAGCCCTATAGTTCGAACTCCTATCGTTCTGAATCTGGTTTCATGTGATAACCCTCACCTCTGATTAATGCTAAACTGTGACTGAGAATGATAAGTAATTGATTTGACTGAGATTCTGAATTGATTGCAAGAGTATACTATTTTAAATGCATTTCTATCTGTTAGTCACTAAATGATATGTTCATGTTTTATCTTTGAATTGCGAATTGAAGGTCCTATCGGCGACCGAATCAGATATCGATTGGTGTTTTATATTAATTAGAATTTATGTGATTTTATGGTAGATTTAATTTGAAATTGATTTGGAATGATTAAATGAGATTAAATAATGTTGAATCACATTAGTTGCTTTAATTACCCTTTTGCCACTAGTGGGCCACTACCTACAACATTGTTTTGGAGCCTCTTGATGCATCATTCTTGTTCATCTCTAGAGACAAAACCGAGAGAAAGAGTGAGAGGGGAGAAAACTTTGCTTCAATTGAGAATTGTCTTGGAGGCTTAGGAGATGTGAAGGTTGATTGCATAATTGAGCTTCTATACCTAAAATTGAAGACCTAAGGTAGGATATTTACCTTCTTGTTTATGAATTCAAGTCATTTCTTGCATGATTCATGGAGGAATAGAAGCTTAAGGTCAAGAATTAAATTAAAGTGTTGAATTAAGAATGATTCCATGCATGCATGTTCATATTATGACATTTCGAAGTTGTTTTTCATGAAATCTTACATGCAAGTTCATGTTTTGATTTTAGTCCATGAATTCATCATGTTTTTCCATCAAATTGCCAATTTAATCTTGATTTGAGGCGTTGGAATTTAAAGGAGATCGTGCATGTCGTGTTTTTGTTTTGTTCTTGAAATTTGGGTTGAGATTGTGTTCAATTGGCTTACCTTTGGGCTTGATTTTACAAATTGATCATTAAAGACATGTTATATTGTTGGTTTTCAAGTGTTTTCCAGAAAATTGGCCCAAAAGGTTGAGTTTTGAGGTGTTGAATGCTTGGTTTGAGCTTGGGAGGCAAATCTGGAAATTCCAGATTTTGGCTTCCACGCTCGAGCGAAGGATTCCACGCTCGAGCGAAGGAGCGAGCCCCTGTGTATTCAAAGGTCCGCTCGAGCGACGGAATGTTGGCTTGAGCGTGAATTGCAAGCTCTCAGGTTTTTGGTGCACGTAGACGCACGCTCGAGCGAGAGAACCTACCCTCGAGCGAGGACTGTGTCTCTCGCTCGAGCGAGCGTCGAGCAGGGATTTTCAACATCCAGCACTTTTTGCATTTTTACAGACCGCTCGAGCGAGGAAGTCCACGCTCGAGTGACCCCACTGTTTTGACAAGCACACTCGAGCGAAGAAAGCCACACTCGAGCGAGACCCCTGTTTTCTGAAAATTTTGAAAAGTGTTTTACAGTACATCTTTACATCCTCATTTCATCCTAGGCATTCCTAGGCCTAGTTTAAGGCATCTTAATGAGGTTATTGATGTAGAACCACACCGAGTCAAGATAAGGACTAAGTTGTTGATTCCCAAGTGTGTAACTTAGTGTGTGTTCGTTCTGTAACTGTGTAGGGTTAGCATCCGAGGACGCTCATTGGCTGCCTATAGCCCAGTGCTCTGTGAGTAACAATGTTGTAAAGATATGTTCAATCATGAATATTTTCTGAATGATCTATTGTACTGCTTTCTGAAATGATATTTCTTACTGAATGAATGTTTGTCCTAATTGTGCACTGAATTCATGGCATCCATAGCAATCTACTGTTACTGTACTGTTATTGCTACTGTTACAGAGATCTCTGTCGGTTCCCAAGTTTGAAACCATTATTGTTTACAGTTATGATGGCCATCAACTGACTGTTCGGTCTGTTCAAACCTACTGTACTATTTTGCTATTGGATGTACCACATATGACCATTATGGTTTCTAAATGACTGTTTTAAATACTGAAAGGACATTCATTCTTAACCCCTTTACGCATATGTTATTCACTGGGTTTTAACTCACTGTTTATATTTATATGTAGGTTTCCAGGCACCGGATCGGAGCTAGGAGCATCTGGTTAACTCCCTTTTTGTCAAGCCAACCATTGTGCCCCACCTTAAGGTTCCAAGTCTGACAGAGCTAAGGCTGTTTTAGGGTGTCTCTGTTTCACCCTTCCATCTCTGTTTTGTAATACTGTTTAAGACTTGTACTGTACTGTGCTAATTAGGGATTTGGTCCCTAACCTGAATGTTTGTACATATGGTGTATATATATTTTGCTTATGAATGTGAATATGTTCGAAAAAGTCTTTTTGCATATAGACTGTCACAGCTCATTGGACATCTTTATTACTATTTTGGCTTCTGCCAGCCCCTGTACTCTGTATTACTGTCTTTACTGTTAAGCAAGCCTTCGGTAATCACGGATTACTAGTCGGTTACAGTGCTAAACCCATAGAGGCAGATTTGGGTCGTGACATTTCACAAGTGCGATGTGAAACAATAAATAAATAAATAAAAGAGTCCAAATCCGGCAATTTTAGAAAATTGATTTATAATCATAAATGCCAAAAATGAACTGCATTACCAGATTTCAGAGTTGTCACCTACATATTTTCAGAAAATTTAGGAAACTTGTGATTCGTGCTAAAGGCCACTTGTCCATCATAACCAAAGTGTCTCAGCTCGGAAACTTAGGTATGAGAGGGGAAGGTCATGAATTTGAGCACCCCAGTCACCCGATCAAATATCGGCCTCTACTAATCATGATGTGATTTTTATATACATTATATGCTCTTGTTCTGATGAGGCGTATAAGTATAGACTAAGTCACCCACTTTGGAATGATTTGATTTCATGTTTGTGTGAAAAGCTTTTTGGATATGTGCTACTTGGAAAAGCAAGCTCATACCGCCTTCATCCACAGGTATTCAAGAGATATATCAAATAAGCACTTAGCCTCATGGTAATATGCTTGATATCGCAACGCCAACATTCATACAATATGCTAAAACAGTAAATGCTCATCGAGTACTCAACTAAGGCAAGCCAAAATAGAAGAAAATAGTTAGAAAAATGTGTGCTCTAATATGCAAGTGACTAATGCAACACATACAAAATGCAACTACTATGGCTCGATTTATTTAACATGTCATATGGATCAACTCAAAGCATGCGGCAACGCACGTATTTAAGTAAGTAGGAAATGACAACAATGTGAAAATGATGAACCGAACCCAATGCATGCAAAAATGGATACAATACATGGCAATGATATGAAACGAAAAATATGACGCTACCACAATAAGCATGTAAATAAAAGGGAGAAAGAAATAGGGGTTGGAAGACATACACAATATTACAAGTTTGCCCTCACAAGGGAGGGTTCGAATGAATGTCTAAATTAAACTAATTATTACAAACCAAATGAATTAATGCTAAATTAACTAGCTATTACAAGTTCAAATGAAGCCACTAATTAAGTACAACATATTTCTATTAAACCATTAATTTAAAGCACCACGGGAAGTGAAGAGTCGCACACGCACAAACAAGAATATCCTCCCGGAAACCTCTTTATTTTGCTGCCAAAATCTGTTCTGTTTGCAATCAGAAAATTATTTTGTTTTTGCCTCAGCTTCTGCTCTATTCTGCCACCAAAACGACACTACCTGCATAAACAATGGTGGTCGGCTGGCCTTAAGAAGTGGTGGCCAGACAAAAAGGTGGCTTGCTGGCTACAATTTTTGGGTACTGCTCTGCTACCACAGAATTGAAGTTTCCAAGGGATGTTTATTCTTTCTGCCTCTCACTATCATGAAATTGATCAAATAAGGAGTAAACTCAATTCATAAACCATCAATTGTCTCAAAGTTGTTGCATGATGATCCATGAACCGATAGGACAAAAGATCAATAAATGGAAATAAAAGACCAACAACACCTCCTCCCTATCATAGAGTTACCTCAAGGGAAGTAGTAGACATTGCTTCTTGAATCATTAACATCACTAAAGAGTATGTAATGATTCAAGAATCAATGGGTTCAATATAACGTCCTATTGAACCCAACCCAATGTTATTACCCCTTTTTTTTTTTTTGCCACTTTTATTCCAATTTTAACCTCTTTTATATTACCTCACCATTCTTTATTCATTTTTGTCCAAAAGTGATGACTACGTCCAATAAGGACAAGAAAAGATAAAGAGAAGTGTCCAACAAGAAGTTGTGCTTAGCATGAGAGAGATGTAATGCCGTGGTAATGAATCTCCGAAGAAATTAAACCATTAAGCATGGAAAGTCTCTTTCTCAAGCCTTGAGCAACAATTTAGTGTTGGATACACCTCTTAATCAAAGGGAAAAAAAATGAGGGAAGTTACAGGGATGATTATGCAAATGTGATGATCATAAGTATGAGTATTTATACAAAAATAATGAATGAAAAATTATCAACTCAAATGGATTGGTGTCTAAGCCTAAATCCCCAAATCCATGAGGACTTTACAACACCATAAGCACAGCATTCAACGCATAAATTGAATAAACAATTAAAACAGCCCCAAAATAGCAAAAATGATGCTAGAATCATGTTGAAAAGCTAGGAAAAGTAAACCAAAAAAAAAAGAAGAGAATAAAGCTAGTAAGCAAGCCTAAGGAAGGGTGGCCAATCCCTTCACTTTTGGGACTTTAAAATCACATGTTTTAGCCTCTGAAAACACTAAAAATCCGTAGCTAAAAGCAAAGAAACAAGTGGGGAAAAACAAAGATATAAGGTATGGAATAAGGTTCAAGAAAGAGTGCTTAACCCTTCCACATTTGGTAACTTTTAAATAATAAGTTTCAGCCCTTAAAATTAGTCCAAAACAGTGTGAAAAAAAGAAGAAAAGAGCAATGTAAATAAGAGAGAAGATGGCAAAAGCTACCTCTTGAAGAGAGGATGCTTTTTGGTTCACAAACCACGAAGTGTTTACCCTCAAGAGTTGAAATTTTGGCTCAATAATCTCAACAAGAAGCCTCAAAATTTTGGTTTAGGAAGTATATGTATATTGCAAGATAGAGAGGGAGAGTGTTTAGAAGTTTTGGTCTCTTGGCAAATTTTTCTAACCTAAAACCATAAGGAATGGTCAAGTATTTATAGAAAAACAGGTTCCCCTGTTGAAAATATCTGTATTGAGCCAGCTGGTGCAAAGCATGCACATAGGGGGACAGCTGGCAACAAAATATCTGTTGGCCGCTGGACATGGTCGGCCGGCCATGGAGAGGGGCGGCTGGCCAATAAAATTGGCCTACCAGCCACTTTTTAGCCAGCAAGCCTCTGATTGGTTAGGCTAAAAAAAATTAGGTTTTGATCCAAAAGGAGGTGTAAGGTTTTAGGTTCTGAAACTCAAAACTGAAACTCTTTGCTGAAGAAATTGAACGATTTGTACAGCGTATCATTTCATCATTGAGTGTTCAACGTGAGGCGCCCAAGTCTTACGGGCGGTCAAAAATGGGGTGTCTACAGTCCCCCTCCTTTTGAAAGGGTTAGAAAATTGAGAACCAACTTATGAATTTGAGAGCAAAAACACCTCTTTTTCCCCCCATTGCCTTAGCTCCGAAATTTCCACCCTCACAGTAACTTCTAAATTATGAAAATCCACTAAGGCTTGAAGGACTCAAACTATAATCAGAAACCCTTTCTTGAGAGAGGCTTGCAAGCAAGAGTACAAAACTTTCTCGTTTTTTCTTGCGTTTTCTTCAAAACAACAAGTAAACTCTTATCTTTTATTATTTCAGTACCTTTTATTTGCTTATTTTCAGTAGTCAATTCTTGCTAGGGTCTTCAGTCATCATCTCATCGTGTAGTCTCTTTATTTGAATTATCATGTAGTTAGTTTGTATTTTTCGTTTTTTACTTGTTATTTGTCTTTTTATGCATAAGCACCATTTAGTAGCCTCAAACCGGGCCTAGGTTCATGTTACGCATGTTTAGATGTAATTAGGATCATATTTAATTTGTGTAATGCATGTAAGACACTTAAGTGGGCATCAAGGTAAGTTTCCTAATCTTCATAGCATATATTCTTGGTTGCATTGTCTTTTCAATAATCCAAGTTAATTGCTTTTCTATGAAAAATTGATTGTTTTAGATGTTTTTAATAAATATTGTTCATTTTAGTTCATGTCTATAGCCATAGAATATTCAAATATCTATTTTATGGAAAAATCATCATTTTATGAAAATATGACTCTAGTTTTAGGTTTGTTAAAGGTTTTTAGGCTTAAAATGAATTTGCATGAATAATTAACCTCTAAAATCATAAAATAGAAAGTTAGTAGAGACCAATCTTCGGATTGGACAAAAGAGGATACTATCATTCAATGACATTGCCCTTTTGTAATTAAGCTCCCGAACCTAGAACTTTCTGGTTATGGCGGATCGGTCCTTAACTTAGTGTTCATTGTTATAGTTTTCTTAATTGCCCTTTAAAAATTAAGTGGCTACTCTATGTTGGTTAAAGCGAGTTGGTACAACATTTTGTATAGGAATGGGCCTTAGACTCAAAAAAAAGTATTGCATCCACACTTACGCATTCCTATTTTCATCATCGAATTACTAAAGAAAGGTGCTTAAGTCTTAGGACCGGTCAAAATGAAGTGTTTACAAGCTGCATACACATTTTTGTGTTTTTTGCTCAATCCAATGTGGGAAAAATGAATTTCAAACTATGTTTTGTACTTGGGCCACCCATTTTTCTAAAAAATAGTCTAATTTAAATAATAAAATAATCCCAAAATAAAATAGAGAAAGCCCAGTCCAAGTCTATCTTGTAGTTTTGTGAAATGACCTTTTTAGCCTTTTTCGTTGAAAACTAATAGATGATCGAAAAAAGGCCACTAAAATTTCGTTTGAAATCCGATTTTAGCAAGTTTTATATCATTGGAAAGCTCTTTGAAAATGCTATAGACTTACATGGGCCATTTTTGAAAATTCCAAATTATTTCACATAAAATGATGCACAACCAAGAGTACCTATTTCTAAACTTCTACGAGGTTAAGGGAGAATAGAAAGGCATTGAGTCATAGGGACCCAATAAGGATCGAATTGGTTATGACTGGGTTTTTAGGATGTTAGGGTCAACTTGGACTAATTTTAGTGTATTCAAATCTGGAGTAATGCTAATGAAATTACTTATTGTTTCGAGTACATCATTGGGTAGCGTTTCCCAAGCAAGGCCAAGCATTGTAGTGAGTCAAAATGGGAGTCCCGATCCTCTGCCACGGCTTTCTGTAGTGGTTCCTGCCATGCTCCAAAATGACATCGTTTTGGTACTCTTTTTTTCATTTTTTTTGTCCTTTCTTTTTCTCCCTAACCTTTCAAAGGTTTATAAGCTCTCACCTAAACAAATAACAAAACCCAAATTTGAAACAAACAAAGAAGAAGAAGTAGTGCATTCCACTTGAAACTTATTGTAGACACTTCATTTTTGACCGTCCTCAAGACTTGGACATCATCGTTTGAACATTCAATGATCACCCATGTTTGTGTTCGTCTTGAGTTTTCGGAGGTTTCGGCTACGCGCCTTGCCTCAAGACCTCTCGACTTGTTTGTTTTGTGTTTCGTTTTGCACCAAACACTTGTTGTTTTGCACCAAACACTTGTTGTTTTGCTTTTGAGGGTGGGAAATAGCTTGCTGGCCATCCCCACACCTCACCAGCCATGGCCTGAGGCCACCGGCCCTATTTTCTTGCTACCGGCCAAAAGTGTTAGCCGGTCGGCAATGTTTTTGGTCGGCCAGCCATTGTTTTGATCAATCGGCCACTTTTTCTGGCCGAGACCTTTTCTTGAGGATGTTTGAACCTTTTGAACCCTTATTTTAGCTTCTTGAGGAGGTTTGAACCTTTTGAACCCTTATTTTAGCTTCTTGAGGAAGTTTGAACCTTTTGAACCCTTGGTTTTAGCTTCTTGATGAAGCTTGAACCTTTTGAACCTTTGTTTTAGCTTCTCCAAGAAGCATTGACCCTTTTGCTCTAGCTTCTCCAAGAAGCTTGACCCTTTTGTTTTGGCTTCTTAGAGAAGCTTGAACCCTTTGCATAGCTTCTTGGAGAAGTTTGAACCCTTTGCTTAGCTTCTTGAGGAAGCTTGACCCCTTTGCTCTAGCTTCCTCAAGAAGCTTGGCCCTTTTGCTACAAGCTTCTAAGAGAAGCTTGGCCCCTTTGCTCCAAGCTTCTCTAAAAAGCTTGGGCCTTTGTTCCTCTATAAAAGAAGAGCTCATCTTCCATTGCAAGGGTTCCAAAAATTTTGCTAAGGCAAACAATATACATTTCTCTATATCCCTCTATTTCGAGCTCCAAATTGCTTGGTTCTTGGCCCCTTTGCACACCAATTCTTAGCCTAACACCTCCATCATCAACCTAAGCATCTTGGAGGCCATTTTCAAAGGCTAAGGGACTAGTTTTTGGTCCACGAACCTGCTGGTTTCACAGCTGTGCATCAAGGGTGAGAAACACCCTTTTTATTCCCCATTTTTGCATAGATTTTTAGCCTATCTTGCATTCTGTTTTGAGCTTAACTTATAACTGATAAAAGTTCTATTTTTGCATTCTTTTGAAGTTTGTTTAAGATCACTTTTGTGTTTGGGGTTGTTTACCCCCTCTTAGGCCTTGTTTAGCCTCATTTTTGTGCCTTTTTTGTGAGCTTCGGGACCACCTTGTATTGGCCCTCTCACCACTGAAATCCCTCTAATCCAGAAAGATTTCAGTGGTGGGGATGGTGTTTTGAGGTCCTAATAAGGAGAGGGGTGATCCTCTCCTTTGTTGTCTTGTTTACTAGCATATTTGGCCTTCCAAAGTGGCCTATATTTGCACACTTCTTGAGCATGTGTCAAGCCTTTTTCAGTGAGTTTTAGGGTCTGCATAACCCCTTTCCAGAGTTGGTTTTTCCATGTTAGATGTCCTTCTTGCATGTGTAAAACAACCCCTTGCATGGCCTTCCAAAGGAGCACCTCATTCTAGCATGTATTGGACACATTTTAGTGGGTATTTGGTCATATTTTGGCATGCCATGAATCTATTTTTGGCTGGTTTAGTGGCCCCTTGAATGCTTCATATACATGTAGTGTAATCCATGCTTACTAGCCTATGTTGCATGTTGTTTTGGCCCTCCATTCTAGCATGTTTTGGCCATACTCCAAACATGTTTTGTTCATATTTTGGGCTGCCTTAGCTCTTTTTTTAGGTCTCTTGGTCGATTGGTGCTTGCCATGCATGCTTGTAGTGTAATCGACATGCTTAGCTTTGAGTTTTGAAGCCTACTGCATGCTTATATCGAGGTGTTTGCATGTTTTAGTATCATTGTGTATGATATTTCAGAACTTATACTTGTGCCATACTCCCCTATTTTCCATGCTTTAAATGTGTTCGAGAGTTGTGCTTGCATACCCCATTTATGAGCCTTTGCATGAGCTTCATGTAAATGCATTTCGAGCCACCATCTCATATCATTTTGCCACTATTTTAGTGCTGCATAAGGTCTGTTTGGGGTTGGTTTCATCATTTGAACATAGCTTTGCATGACTATAGTGTAATGCATTTCACTAGTCTTTGGTGCTTTGAGCCTTCTAGCATGCATAGCATGAGTGTTTGCATATTTCGGAGTCATTTTGGAATCATTTAGTATGCCATTTCAGAGCTGGAATGTATGCCATTGTATGCCATGTTTCATCCTTGCATTGCTCTTGGAAAGTTGCATTTTGAGCCTTAGGCTTGGAGCCCTTGCATTGTGCATGTTTGCATGAATCTTGGGCCTTGTTCTCATCTCATATGGCCACTGATTTAGACATGGCTGAGGCTTGTCCATATTAGTTTAAGTCCATGTTTTGCATGTTGCTAAAATGTTGTTACATTGCTTCATGTTTGCATGCTTTGGTTGCATCATGTCTTGCATGCTCATTGTTTGAATATTGTCACATGCTTGCATGTTCGCATGTTTGTCCACATGTTCATGTTGCATACTTAGCTCGCATGCTTAGGTTGCATAGCATATCATGCATCTCTTGCCTCTTGATCAAACCATGATAAAGGTTGGAGGCATCTTGTTTGTTTTGTGTGCATTTCATTTGACATTGAAATTGCACACTTTGACTTCTCGAGCCATCATGCATTGAAATGCGTAATTGGTGGCCCAAGGACCGAGGGCCGCACTCCCTTGAGTCCATAACATGATGGGGAGGGTGGTTGTGCAAAATTTGCTTTAGAAATGCATTGTCATGCCTTGTCTGTCCTCTGCTGCTGTCAAACAGGGTTCTACAGGAAGAAATGGCCGACTGACCACATTCAGTGCCGGCCGGCCATGCATTGTTGGCCGAGAGCCTCACAACTAGTCGATGACCACTTTTCCATAGCCGGTGACCATCTCTCTTGGCCGGTGACATCCCACAGTGTTCAGGGAGTGTTCCAAAACCAACCTTGGAACTTGTGCAGTCTTCAGAGGTGCAGGGTAGTGTAAACAAAGGCAATTGTGGCATGGCAACGGGTTTCCGGGCGAGGCAAATCGAGCATGCATCACCCATCATTCCAAGGCGGGGCTGCGGCCACCCTCCTCCTATAATTAATTAGAAGTTTTGTAATATTTAATTAGCTAGAGTAGTTAATTATTTATTCAATTTGTATTATTTATTCGGACCCTCCGAAGAGGGCAATATTGTAATAAGTGTGCGTGTGTGTGATGCATGTCTTCCAACCCCATTTCTTTCTCCCTTTTATTTAACTGCTTACGATGGTTAGATTTAGGGCATATTTCAATTAGCATCCTTATGTATGCATGCGTGCATCATTCATCTGTCTTGCATGCACCGAGCTCGGTGCATCATACTAACTGCATCGTATTTCAGTTTCAAGTTGAATACGTGTATCAATTGTTGCATTTCACATGCCATCTTAGAATAGTCGAGCCTATTTCTAGTTGCATTTTGCATGTGTTACATTAGCCATCTTAACATGAACTAGGATCATGCATTTGATTACCAACTAGTTTCTGTTTTGGCTCGGAGTACTAGGTAAGCTTTTATGCTTTAGCATCTTGCATGAGTGTGAGTGTTAACATGATAGCATGCTTGCCATGAGGCTAACTGCTTATGTGATATAACTACCTGAATGCCTGTGGGTGACGATTGGGTCGCTTGAGTTGGAATAATTCGTCGAAACCCGTGTTTTAGCCTACTTGCAAGTAGCAAAATTCAATCCATTTTCAAAACAAACGGAAGTGCGATGCTTTGTTCCAACTTAGGCAATCCAGTCTATACTTGTATGCTGTATGCATCACGTAGTAATTATAGGCTAATAAACCAGAATAAGAGCACATATGTTTTCAAAACCCGATATCATGGTTAGTAGAAGCCGATCTTTGATCGGACGAGCGGGGGTGCTCACGAAATGACCTTCCCCAATCGTACCCAAGTTCCCGAGCCAAGGCAACTTTGGTGATGACGAACACGTGGCCTTAGGCACGAGTCAGGGTTTCCTAAATTCTCCCAAAATAAAATATTTAGGTGGCGAGTATCTGGAAAAGCAGTCCATGTTTGGCACTTCTTTACAAAAAATCTGTTTTCCAAAAACGATTTGCCAGACTTGGACTCTTTGATGATTCATCGGTCTTTCATTGCACTCTGCGAGATTAGATATAGGACCGTGACATTGTGTCCGAACTGTAGTGAGCCCAAATGAACAGAATGGGATTTCCTCCCGGGATGTTCGGGGACGTCTATAGTTTCTGGCGACTCTGCTGGGGATTTAGAGAACTTGACTCGAATTCATGATATCTTGTTTTGACTACACTTATGTGTTTCTTTACATTGCATGTGCATTGGTGCGCCTAGGACACCGTGTTTGCCGCCTGCTATTCCTTAACGGTTTGCCGGAGGCTCACTTTGAGAAGCGTGCCATAAGGCTGACCGGTTACGGGCTCTGCCACGACGGGAACACAAACCCTAGTTTTACCGGGGCACCCTTTTTGACCATTCGGCCTAGTGCATATTCGGAATCCATAGTGACCATTCCAAGCTAGGATAGGTTACTTACCCGAGTTTAGGTTGTTTGAAACTGCTGTGTGCGTAGTGAAACCCTAGCTCCTGACAAAATAGGACAGGGAAATCCTACCCCATCATAGGGGTGTTTTGGCTCTCATTTTCTTGCTATGTACTTTTAGAGTGCGTCTCTATAGGAATGCATGTATCAGTTTGCGAGTCAGGGCATTAGGCCTGCGGGCATCACTATTTGGGGAATCAGTTTTACCCAAGGGTATCAGATTTGAGGTAGAATTTTGGGGCAAAAATCAATAACGAGTGCAGTCATTCAGCTATGCTCAAATCTGTTCTGGTGAAATTGGGCTGAGATGCTGTCTGTTTTCTCTTTTGCTAGGACAGTCTTGGAACCATAGCTTCAGAAAGCTCTGAGATCCCCCAGATTCATTGGACTTGTGTTGATGGACTTTGTCGGGTCAGAGATTCAATTCAAGGGCAATCAGTGTTCCTTTGCCAGAGGCAGGGTAAAAGGGCCAATCAGGCACAGATCACCAGTTCAGCAGTTACCAGATCAGTGGCCCTTATCCACCCCACCAGTGAACAGTCAGGCTGAGGCCTCAGTTTTTATCACAGAGATAGATATACCAGTCAGTCAACCGGAACAGCAGAACATGGCAGGGATGGAGGAAATGATGTGTCAACTCCAAGAAAGTATGAAACTCATGCAGCAGGACGCTGTCCACTAAGCGAAATTTGCCAAACAGTAGGCTGCGATCATGGCCCAGCAGGCAGAGCTAATCACCAGGTTGCTACAGCAAAATGGAGCATCTGTTTCGCATCAAGCTCCTCCACCACCAGGGGTTCTGACACCCGGGGAAACACCAAATGTCCAGGAAGGTACGGACATTCCAGGGCCGATTCCACCCCCAATCCTACCCCAGCTATCCAAAACACCTACCAATCTACTGGACTCTCCCTTCGAATTCGAGGTGAACCCCGCAGCATTAAAACTGAACAAGCTTGAAAAACTGTTCAAGAAATCCCAATGAGTGAAGTCCATCCGGAACATCGAGGATGGGTATACTAACGCAGCCGTGACGCTACCGAGTCGGTTCAAGATGCCACATATTGATCGATTCGATGGCTCTAAAGACCCAATGGTGCACCTCTAACTGTTTTCTGATATCCTGAGGCCAATGGATTTGACCACAGCCCAAAAGCTGTCACTATTCGGCCGAACCATGTCTGGGATAGCCGCAATCTGGTATGTGAAATTGGAGAACTCTGTGAAACAAAATTGGGAAGAGATGGCTGAGGCCTTCAATGATCAATACTCCTACAACACACAGATTAAGGTCACGACTCATGATCTTGAAGTCACCCGCCAAGAGCCAAAGGAGGGTTTCTCAGAGTTTATGGCGAGATGGAGAGCAAAGGCCTCAATGATGACTATTAGGCTGACTGACAAAGATCAAATACGGATGGTTATGTGCAACCTCCAACCCAAGCTCATGCAGAAGATGATCGTTCTCCCCTTCCTCACCTTTTCAGATTTGCATGAGATGGGAGTACAGATCGAGGATGCTTTGAAACAAAGCCTGATTGACAATGACAGGGAGCAGCCCAAGAAGGCATTCAACCGCAGTTCGAATGCGACCACCAGTGGTGATATAGCTGCAAGATCTTTTAAAGTTGGAATGGTCACCACCACTCCCAAAATAGCCACTCCCTTTGTTGGTACATCCAATCCAAACCCCCGAACCTCAGACTATCTACCCTGGGGCAAGAGGATTTTCACCCCGCTTTATATGCCTTTGTCTAAAGCTCTGGGGGTCCTACTCAGGAAAGGACATCTAAAACCGTTAAAACAACGGCCTCTACCCGATCTTCTCCCTCCGAAGCATGACCCGACTAAGTACTGTGCTTTTCATCAACAAACCGGTCATGACACCGACAGTGGCGCCCGTTTCCGCCATGAGATACAAAATTTGATTGACAACAGGGTCATTCCCGCACCAGGTCCTGCAAAGTCTATCGACACTTGATCAGTGAACTTGTGGGGGATAATGTGATGTGATCAGGGGATGAACCACCTGCGGGCGGCACTTAGTTTACTTCAGATGTGGCGTATGGCACTCACTATTTTGAGCATTTGTGAATGTTTGTTTTTGTACTTTCTGACTCGGGTATTGAGTCAGTTTTGCTATGTCGTTTAGAGTCTGTCCCATTGTATAGAGTCAGTCTTTTCATATTGAGTCAGCTGGGTCTGTCTTGTTGTATCGAGTCAGTCCTGTTTTGTTAGAGTCGAGTGATTTCGGGTGTGTTACCTCGGACATCACTTGCTTGTTTTGTGTTTGTCTTTTCGTTTTCTTTTGAGTCTGTTTCTGCTTGAAGCCAGTTACACCAACAAATTTGATCGAAACAGCAGTGGTTTTTCAAGCTCTTGTGTTTGCTTCTACCTTGCGCCAGTTGTGCTAGAAGTTTGAATGAAACGGCAGTGCTTTCCATCTATTCATTCTGTGCTTTTAAGTCATTGCATTGACCTAAGTTTTTCAAAACTTTTTCCAACACTGTGGTAAAAACGAAGAGGAAAGAATTCTTCGGGTTTTGTAAAATTTGATCAATTGAGAGAAAGAGAGGCATGCTAAGCCCTTAATGAGTGAAATCATGTTTGTTAGTGTGCGTACTGAGAAGGATCCTGGCTTGATCCGGATTGGTTCTACACCGTCTTCAGCACGAGCGATTTGTCGCTTTCTTAAAAATTTTCAAAAAATGTTTTGCGCGGTCTTGCGAAGACCTGTGTGGAATCGCTCTTGAGATTGTGCAGCTTAGGATCGCTCTCCCCCGAGACTTAACCCCTCACTTTCGAACCTTGAACTTGAAATCAAAATGTTCAACGGTCAACTACAACATGAGGCCTGTGTGGCCAGATTCGAAGCAGCCCGCGAACTAGGGGCAAGAAAAGTCAGATCAAGTAGCTTGTGAAGCTAGATCAGGAGCACTTCTCGAACTAGGGGCAAAAACGTCAGATGTGCTCGAAGAGTCAAAGACAAAGACTGACAAGAATGCCAAATCCCAGAAGGGAGGAAAGAAGAAAACATTGCTGAAGGACAATTAAGCTCATATCGACAACACTGGGGGCAAACTCAGCCCCCCATTGGATAGACTCCTACATCATCAGCGAACAGTAGCCATTCTCTTGGATTTAGATGACTTTAGGATCTCAAACCATTCAACATGGACAAAGCTACACTTTTACCCTTGAGAGGCTCGCTGGGCCGAAAACCCAGAAGGACGACCCAGGCAAAAGTTAGAGCAAGAAAAAGAAGAAAAAGAAGAAAAAAAGAAAAATGCAAAGAATGAAAAAAAATAAAAGAAGAAAAATGAATAAAATAAAATGAAAAAAGAAAAAAGAAATGAAAAGAATTGAAAAGAAAAGAAGAACAGAGCTTGCAAGGTTGAAAACCCGGAAGGGCAGCTTTGGCAAAAGTTAGAGCGTAAAAGGGAAGGTTAATACCCGAGTGTACCTTGACCCCGAACTACGTAAGGCTTGGTTCCCATGTTTGGGATATACGTAGGCAACTTCATTCTGAAGTCTAGCCATAAACACTTCCAAATCAACTAAGTCCATGTGATGGTTCTGATCATCTTTGTCTTCTCTGTATCCGAGAGTTCGGTTGTGATCTTCACCATGAGAACTGCTTATAACGTGCTGCGGTACTATTCAGACAAGGGGCAACTTTATGTTGCCATTCAATGTGCTGCGGTGCTATTCAAACAAGGGGCAACTTTCAGTTACCAACAAGGGGCAATTCTTCGTTGTTATGGATCCGAGGTTGTGCATCTCAAGAGTAGGTTCCATGCTCGTTGAGCAGTGGCTGTTTGCAAAAATAGTTTTTGAGAATTTTTACTGAGGTTGACTAATTCTCTCAAAAATTATTCCATTTTTCTAAAACTGGACCATTTCTTGAACCCAAAAAAAGGAAAACTTTCAGTGCTTACAGCCTAACTTGCATGATTTTCAAAATCAAAAAGTTGAACAAGCATGTTAATCAAACTCTTATACTAATCAAAATTGTTTTAATAGAAGCAAAAAATAAAAAATGGTCAAAATGATGAACTTAGGGCACATTTGAGTCAGGTGTTCTGTCTTTTTCCCATTGTCAACATACTTGCCAGAAACGGCACTCTACCTGCCAGAAAAGGGCATAACTAAAGCTAACAGCGAAATGCCGAAAGCTCTCTCATCCTCCAAGCAACGAGATAGAAGCACGAGTTGGAATGGATCAAGATATTCCACTCCCTCATCTGGACAGATCTGATCACGTCCAAACTCCCCAACAGAGCATCGTCAACCGATGTCAGCTGCAAATTTATTACACACCTAGTTGTAGCACAACCCCTCTGTGGGAGAAACTGACTGTTGTGAACAAGAATGAGAATCTGGCAGAATACCAGAGGCTAGGGCCCACAATTTCCAGTTTATCCATTAACCACCCAGGGGAGGGATAAAAACATGAGAGATTAAAGAATAGAGAGGTGTGAGCTGAGAGAACAAGTAAGGAAAATGGCTTTTTCAGGAAAAATAGAGCTTGAGGGCCGAGTGATGTGAGAATCACAAATGAGAAAGGATGGGAAACAATACCCAGAGAAACTGGCTCCTCGTGCATCTAAGAGGTCTCTCATCTCTCGTTTGGAGTCGTTTCGAGTGTTTCTCGATGTATTTAGGTTGTTTACCTTTTTGTTTGTTTTTCGTTGTTGAGTCGTAGTGCACTGCGGTCAGTTGTAGGTTCAAGACCCTGTTGAAAAACCCTTTTCTCAAATAAATCGTTTTGTGCTCAGGAGTGCTGTGCCATTCTTCTCCACATTTGTGTAAAACAAGATTTGTTCTTTCATAAAACCGCAAGGTTCAACCTAGGCCATGTGAGAACAATAAAACCAGGACCAATCTGAAGCTATATAGGTTCCGGACTGCAAAGCAAAAGAAAAGAGCGAAAATCGAAGCATCTGAGTGTGCTTCAACTTCAAAAAATTCCGTGATTGTATTCCGAATGTACCTTGTCAAGCCTTGTTAATGCTACCGAAGTATGAGTGCGCTTCTACCTCAAGTGTAAGCCTGCTTCAAGTCAGAATGGCAGTCCAAGCAGCACATGTGGTTTTAATATACAGATGTTATCTGTTGCCAATATAAATAGGGTGTACCCTTTTCGAGCTGAGTGTGTTGCAAAGCCCTTTGAGAGATAAATCGAAGGCACCAAAGTACATGTTTGATGCCCCTCTATTGCATAGGATGTGCACTTTCATATACACTTTTGTTACATGCATGCCGCGCATCGTTATGACTCATGCATAGAATATGCTTGCTTTCGTTTCCGCATAGAATATGCTTTGCTTTCAATGTTGCATAGAATATGCTTGTCTCATGCACAAAATATATCTTCAATATTGCATAGAATATGCTTTCCATGTTGCATAGAAAATGCTCACATACTTGCATAGAAAATGCATTTTATCGCACTTCTTTTGCGCACCTCACTTGTACTGTCTTGCGCACCTTACCTGCACTTGTTAATGCATTGCATTGTTCGCACTTTCTTGTGCATCTTGACTGCACTTGTTAGTGCATTGCATCACGCTATCTTGCGCACCTTACCTGTACTTGTTAGTGCATTGCACCGCACTATTTTGTGCATTTAATCTACATCGCACTGTCTTGTGTACCTGTATTGCATTGTCTTGCACACCTCTTTAACGTACGCTGTCACGCACGTTACTTGCATTATCACGCACGTTACTTGCATTGTCATGCACCTCTTTACTTGCGTTGTCACGCACAGTTCACTTGCATTGTTATGCACCCATTCCTCCTGCATTGTCATGCACTGATTCGCTTGCATTGTTATGCATCGTTCCACCTGCATTGTTATGCACGTTTCACTCGCATTATTATGCACCCTTTCAATTGCATCGTTTTGCACGATCTCTTCTTTTTCGAAACACCGGGATACGTCCCTATGTCTCTCCTTCCTTTTGAAACACCGGGATACGTCCTTATGTCTCTCTTTCCTTTTGAAACACCGGGATACGTCCCTATGTTTCTCCTTCTTTTCGAAACACCGGGATATGTCCCTATGTTTCTCCCTCTTTGGTTAAGAGCATTCGGAATATGTTCCAATGCTCGAACCATTCTGAAACACTGGGATACGTCCCTATGTTTCTCCCTCTTTGGTTAAGAGCATTCGAAATACATTCCAATGCTTGAACCATTCTGAAACACTGGGATACGTCCCTATGTTTCTCCCTCTTTGGTTAAGAGCATTCGAAATACGTTCCAATACTTGAACCATTCTGAAACACTGGGATACGTCCCTATGTTTCTCCCCCTTTGGTTAAGAGCATTTGGAATACGTTCTAATGCTTATACCTTTCCGAAACACCGGGATACGTCCCTCTGTTTCTCCCTCTTTGGTTAAGAGCATTTAGAATACGTTCCAATGCTTATACCTTTCCGAAACACCGGGATATGTCCCTATATTTCTCCCTCTTTGGTTAAGAGCATTTGGAAACGTTCCAATGCTTATACCTTTCCGAAACACCGGGATATGTCCCTATGTTTCTCCCTCTTTGGCTAATTGCATTTGGAATACGTTCCTATGTTTGAACCATTCCGAAACACCCGGGATATGTCCCTATGTTTCTCCCTGTCCCCTTTCCTCACACGATTTCAGTGTGTTTGGAATTCATCTTAGGTTGCATTGTCATGCACACCTCTTCACTTGCGTTGTTACGTGCATTCCGCTTGCATTGTTATGCACGCTCATTTTCAAAACACCGGGATATGTCCCTATGTTTCCCCTTTTTTTTTTAGAGCATTTGGAACATGTTTCAATGCTTGTGCCACTCTTTTTTCCTTTCACGTGCAACGCGACGGAATCTTGTTTGAGACCTCGGGTGCCCCAATGGTTGCTCTTAGTCTTTCCTGCATGGCGCATGGTTGAGATTGTATGACTCTCTTACATCCTTTCTGCATTGTAATGTAGTTTGGTTTTCGTTTGCTTAAAACTGTCGCATGTTATGCTTCGTTATAGCTTTCTTTGCATGATCATAAGTTATGCTCGGCTTTGTGCATTGTCTTGCATCTTGCCCCTGCCTTCGGGCGCATATCTTTGTCTGTTGCTTGCATGCTTTGTCTAAGTCTTTGGCCTCGTCAAAAATGGGTCGTCTCTGGGCTTTAACACTCACTCCCGTCATTGTTATCACTTTTGAGTTCTGTCAAAGAGGGGCAACTGTAGACACCCCATTTTTGACCGTCCTCAAGACTTGGACGTCATTGTTTGAACACTCGATGATCACCCACGTTTGTGTTTGTCTTGAGTTTTCGGAGGTTTCGGCTACGCGTCTTGCCTCAAGACCTCTCGACTTGTTTGTTTTGTGTTTGGTTTTGCACCAAACACTTGTTGTTTTGCTTCTGAGGATGGGAAATAGCTTGTTGGCTATCTCCACACCTCAACGGCCTTGGCTTGAGGCCACCGGCCCTGTTTTCTTGCTACCAGCCAAAAGTGTTGGCTGGTCGGCAATGTTTTTGGTCGACCGGCCATTGTTTTGATCAATCGGCCACTTTTTCAGGCCGAGACCTTTTCTTGAGGAGGTTTGAACCTTTTGAATCCTTTTTTTAGCTTCTTGAGAAAGTTTGAACCTTTTGAACCCTTGGTTTTAGCTTCTTGAGGAAGCTTGAACCTTTTGAACCTTTGTTTTAGCTTCTCCAAGAAGCTTGAACATTTTTAGCTTCTCCAAGAAGCATTGACCCTTTTGCTCTAGCTTCTCCAAGAAGCTTGACCCTTTTGTTTTGGCTTCTTAGAGAAGCTTGAACCCTTTGCATAGCTTCTTGGAGAAGTTTGAACCCTTTGCTTAGCTTCTTGAGGAAGCTTGACCCCTTTGCTCTAGCTTCCTCAAGAAGCTTGGCCCTTTTGCTAGAAGCTTCTAAGAGAAGCTTGGCCCCTTTGCTCCAAGCTTGGAGAAGCTTGGACCTTTGTTCCTCTATAAAAGAAGAGCTCATCTTCCATTGCAAGGGTTCCAAAAATTTTGCTAAGGCAAACAATATACATTTCTCTATATCCCTCTATTTCGAGCTCCAAATTGCTTGGTTCTTGGCCCCTTTGCACACCAATTCTTAGCCTAACACCTCCATCATCAACCTAAGCATCTTGGAGGCCATTTTCAGAGGCTAAGGGACTGGTTTTTGGTCCAAGAACCTGCTAGTTTCGCAGCTGTGCATCAAGGGTGAGAAACACCCTCTTTATTCCCCATTTTTGCATAGATTTTTAGCCCATCTTGCATTCTGTTTTGAGCTTAACTTATAACTGATAAAAGTTCTGTTTTTGCATTCTTTTGAAGTTTGTTTAAGATCACTTTTGTGTTTGGGGTTGTTTACCCCCTCTTAGGCCTTGTTTAGCCTCATTTTTGTGTCTTTTTTGTGAGCTTCGGGACCACCTTGTATTGGCCCTCTCACTACTGAAATCCCTCTAATCCAGAGAGATTTCAGTTGTGGGGATGGTGTTTTGAGGTCCTAATAAGGAAAGGGGTGATCCTCTCCGTTGTCTTGTTTACTAGCATATTTGGCCTTCCAAAGGGGCCTATATTTGCACACTTCTGGAGCATGTTTCAGGCCTTTTTCAGTGAGTTTTAGGGTCTGCATAACCCCTTTCCAGAGTTGGTTTTTCCATGTTAGATGTCCTTCTTGCATGTGTAAAACAACCCCTTGCATGGCCTTCCAAAGGAGCACCTCATTCTAGCATGTATTGGACATATTTCAGTAGGTATTTGGTCATATTTTGGCATGCCATGAATCTTTTTTTGGCTGGTTTAGTGGCCCCTTGAATGCTTCATATACATGTAGTGTAATCCATGCTTACTAGCCTATATTGCATGTTGTTTTGGCCCTCCATTCTAGCATGTTTTGGTCATACTCCAAACATGTTTTGTTCATATTTTGGGCTACCTTAGCTCTATTTTTAGGCCTCTTGGACGTTTGGTGCTTGCCATGCATGCTTGTAGTGTAATAGCCATGCTTAACTTTGAGTTTTGAAGCCTATTACATGCTTATATCGAGGTGTTTGCATGTTTTAGTATCATTGTGTATGATATTTCAGAGCTTATACTTGTGCCATACTCCCCTATTTTCCATGCTTTAAATGTGTTTGAGAGTTGTGGTTATATGCCCCATTTATGAGCCTTTGCATGAGCTTCATTTAAATGCATTTCGAGCCACCATCTCATATTATTTTGTCACTGTTTTAGGGCTGCATAAGGTCTTTTTGGGGTTGGTTTCATCATTTGAACATAGCTTTGCATGACTATAGTGTAATGCACTTCACTAGTCTTTGGTGTTTGAGCCTTCTAGCATGCATAGCATGAGTGTTTGCATGCTTCGGAGTCATTTTAGAATCATTTAGTATGTCATTTTAGAGTTGGAATGTATGCCATTGTATGCCATGTTTCATCCTTGCATTGCTCTTGGAAAGTTGTATTTTGAGCCTTAGGCTTGGAGCCCTTGCATTGTGCATGTTTGCATGAATCTTGGGCCTTGTTCTCATCTCATATGGCCACTGATTTAGACATGGCTAAGGCTTGTCTATATTAGTTTAAGTCCATCTTTTGCATAGCCGGTGACCATCTCTCTTGGCCAGTGACATCCCACAGTGTTCAGGGTGTGTTCTAGAACTAACCTTAGGACTTGTGCAGTCTTCAGAGGTGCAGGGCAGTGTAAACAGAGGCAACTGTGGCATGGCAACAGGTTTCCGGGCGAAGCAAATCGAGCATGCATCATCCCATCATTCCGAGGCGGGGCTGCGGCCACCTTCCTCCTATAATTAATTAGAAGTTTTGTAATATTTAATTAGCTAGAGTAGTTAATTATTTATTCAGTTTGTATTATTTATTCGAACCCTCCGAGGAGGGCAATGTTGTAATAAGTGTGCGTGTGTGTGATGCATGTCTTCCAACCCCATTTCTTTTTCCCTTTTATTTAACCACTTGCGATGGTTAGATTTAGGGCATATTTCAATTAGCATCCTTATGCTATGCATACGTGCATCATTCATCTGTCTTGCATGCACCGGGCTCGGCGCATCATACTAACTGTATCGTATTTCAATTCCAAGTTGAATACGTGTATCATTTGTCGTATTTCATATGCCATCTCAGAATAGTCGAGCCTATTTCTAGTTGCATTTTGCATGTGTTACATTAACCATCTTAACATGAACTAGGATCATGCATTTGATTACCAACTAGTTTCTGTTTTGACTCGGAGTACTAGGTAAGCTTTTACGCTTTAGCATCTTGCATGAGTGTGAGTGTTAACATGATAGTATGCTTGCCATGAGGCTAACTATTTATGTGATATAACTGCCTGAATGCCTATAGGTGAAGGTTGGATCGCTTGAGTTAGAATAATTCGTCGAAACCCGTGTTTTAACCTACTTGCGAGTAACAAAATTCAATCCATTTTCAAAACAAGCGAATGTGCGATGCTTTATTCCAACTTAGGCAATCCAGTCTATACTTGTATGTTGTGCGAATCATGTAGTAATTCTAGGCTAATAAACCAGAATAAGAGCACATATGTTTTCAAAACCCGATATCATGATTAGTAGAGGCCGATCTTTGATCGGGCGAGCGGGAGTGCTCACGAAGTGACATTCCCCAATCGTACCCAAGTTCTCGAGCCGAAGCAACTTTGGTGATAATGGACACGTGGCCTTAGGCACGAGTCAGGGTTTCCTAAATTCCCCCAAAATAAAATATTTAGGTGGCGACTCTGTATCTGGCAAAGCAGTCCATGTTTGGCACTTCTTTACAAAAAATCTGTTTTTTAAAAACAATTTGTCAGACTTGGACTCTTTGATGATTCATCGATCTTGCATTGCACTCTGCGAAATTAGATACAGGACCGTGACATTGAGTCCGAATTGTAGTGAGCCCAAATGAACAGAACGGGATTCCCTCCCGGGACGTTCGGGGACGTCTACACTTACATTCTTCATCGACAAAGCCTTAGCTCTCGACTCACCGATCTGACTCTCTTCAATTCATTTTTCCCTATACGAGAAAGTAATATAGGTGTCGTAGAACTCGAAAAGGCTAAGATTTGGGTTCTTCACGGTGTACATGACGGCGAATCTATAGCGATCCTGGTTTTTCCTCTCTTTATTTATTGTATTCCGGACTCGATTCCGTGGATGTGTTGTTGTCTCATTCTCATTTTCATCCTTTACTCTTTGTATTTGAGTCCTGGGTTGTGTTGGGCAAGTTTGAAACAG
Organism: Camellia sinensis; assembly: GCF_055761805.1. NCBI lineage: Eukaryota > Viridiplantae > Streptophyta > Magnoliopsida > Ericales > Theaceae > Camellia > Camellia sinensis. Next base: position 7,340,510 of record NC_138974.1, on the reverse strand, counting down.
GTTGGTTGTGCTTTGAAACCAAAGGTTGATGCCCAGAATTTGGCCTTCACCCTCGAACGGAGCTTTTAACGCTCGAGCGGGCCCTTTGTTGTTGCTTCTCTGCTCGAGCGGGCGTTTTGACGCTTGAGCGTGAATTTTCATGTCCCGGTATTTTTCTCTGCAGGTCTTTGTATGCTCGAGCGGGAGTTTGACGCTCGAACGTGAACCTTTGATTTTGTTCCTTCGCTCGAGCGAGGAGTTCGACGCTCGAGCGGGGACCATCGTCTACAAAACTTCTATGAGTGTGCATCTGACGCTCGAGCGGGCATTTTGACGCTCGAGCGTAAGTCTGTGTCTGACGCTCGAGCGGGGGTTTCTACGCTCGAGCGGGGCGACTTTTATATCACTTCGGGATTTCACTTTTTGGATCACTTTTCAACATCCTTTCTCTCTCTTACTTTTTGAAAACCACCATTTGAGAGCACCTCACTCTAAAACCTTAACTTCTCTCTAGGATTTGATCTAGTTAGAGTGATCTCCTACCCTTGAGCCTTTGCAAAAAGTGTAGAGCTTGGTGTGGGCTTCCTATCAATCCGAAAATTTCTTGATTTGGAGCACTTCGAGATTTCTTCATCATCTCATTTGGGTTTCATCTCTTGAGGTAGGGATAACTACTCATTCTTATGTGCTTTAACATAGATGTTGAGGTATTTGTATAGATGGTTTGATTTTGGAAGTTAGGGTTTGAGATGTGTTATATTGAAAAGAGAGATTTTATCTTTTTGACTCATATATGTATATTTTGGGTCTTAAAAGGAGATTATTGATGTTGTTGATAATATTTGAGCCTTTGGGTCAATATTTGAAAAAATGGAGAAAATGCCATGTTTAGGCATATTTGGATCATTAGTGTAATTAATGACATTTATCATGGAATCATGAAATTGAATTGGAAATAATGAAATTGGTATAATATGTGATGGAATAGTGGAGTTGGATTTATTAATCACTCACCTTTGAAAATTGTTGATAAATTATCTGTTGATATAATTATTTTTTGTTTAGAAATAATTGTTTTGGGCTATCGGTGGAGAATAGTCTTGATTGTTGTAGACAATACATGATGATTAGGCGACCTAAAACTAATCAATTGATTATGTCATTTTATATGACGGTTGAAATAATACATCATAGTTATGTATTGATTGATTATGTATATGATATGTGTTTATATACATTGTATTGTGTGGGAGGAGATAGGGGATGTACTTCACGGTTTAGGGAAAGATAGGGAATGGACTCCTAAACCAGATATTGTTTAGAAAGAGATAGGGGATGGACTCCATCAATACAGCAATTATGTGTATCTATTGTGAAGTAGGAAGTGTTTAATTTGAGTTGTTATCTCAATTGAAATGGAAGTACTGTTGATATGAGATGTAATCTCATTTAAATTGTTTGGTCAGGTTCTGAGCCATAATTATGAATTGAGGAATTGGATAAGAAATGAAAAGTGGAATAAAACATGGACACATTTGTCATGTAATTGAAATGGGTTATGAACTGATTTATATGAGTTAAATATTTATCAAATGCTAATGTTTTAGTTATTGCTCATATTATGTTTAGCATATCTCTACTGGGCGTTGGCTCACCCTATATGGGACATCATTTTTAGGTACAGGTAGCATGCCACCTCCAAGGACGTAGCTTGAGAGGCTTAGTGGCTGGGACATCTTTTGTGATTACATTTTTGTATTACATGTGTATCAAGCCAAGGGCTTATCATCTGTTTTGAGTTAGTACTCACTCTTTTTGTAACCAAGTGTTGGCTTGAAAAGTTGTAAGCCTGTAGGACATTTACTTTTGTTGTCAACATGTAATACATTTTGTAATGAATACTTTGATGAAATGTAATTATGCTTTATTCTCTTATGTCAAGAATATATGATTGATGGGTTTATTTTGAGGGCATTACAGAATCGGATACTGAATGAGGTTGAAGTAATGAGATTGTCGATCGCGGTAGAGCTCAGCCAGAATTTGAGGGTTTTTGGATATAAGATTGTGAGATTGATGACGGCGAAGATGGCGGTTTGGAGGACAAAGCGGAGGGCGATGATGATTATGCATTTTGTGGGGTTTTTTGGGATTTTTTTAACCTTGATTTTGGTAACAAGTAAGTACTCTTTTTTTTTTTTTTAAATCTAGGTTATAAGATGTATTGTAAGTGCTTGTAAAAATATCTGATTGAATATAGTTGGTGTAAAATCTGAGTTGTATAAGGCACTTAGTAGTTGGTTTGAAATCTGGGTTTGTAAGATGCATTATAAGTGCTTGTAAAAATGTTTGATTGAATATGATTATTTCAGTTTGGTTAAGAAGTTCCTTACCTTCTGGTGTTTGTTTTCATTATATAAAAGTTTTTTTTTTTTTTAATGTAGTGTTGACTTTTTAGTGCTAGTGCTAATGATGATGGTGCTAGCAATGGAGATGTAATTTACTCTAATAGTGGGAAAAATTGGTGCTCTTTTGTTTCTTTTGGGTCCTGGGAGATGTAGGCAAGTGAAGCATGAAAAAGGGAAGTTAAGAAGAGAAAGCAACGTACAAAAATATATAAAGTTTTGATTGTAAGAGAAGGGAGTGCTAAAATTTGACAAATAATAAAATGCTCAAATTGTCTCCATTGATCTTTGGTCAGGACAAAGAAATGTTATAATCGATGGATGAAACTACAATCAATTTGGAAAACCATTAAAAGATATACATTATCTCACTTTTTTTTATATTGAGGACAATATCCTAGAAGGAATTACTAAGAAAAATTGTTAGACTTGCCAAACATTCTCGGTGGTGCATCAATGAAGCACTACCATTCATTAGCTCCAATCTCTAAAGCTCACATCATCACCATTATCCACCCATATCATTGTTACATCAACCCAATTGCAAGCACATAAGAAGTTAAAGAAGTCAATTGGAATTTGTATCAAACGAAACCATTCAAGCCATAAAAATTGAATAGCCAAACCCCAGCTGAGAACAAAATGATCAGATCAATCACCACTTGTATATGAAGAAAATAAACAAGAGAGGGTGAGGAACTTGTTAACCAAAGTGAAACAACTATATTCAATCAAACATTTTTATAAGCACTTGCAGTGCATCTTATAAACCCAGATTTCACACTAACTATATTCAATCAGGCATTTTTATAAGCACCTACAACACATCTTACAACTCAAATTTCAAAACAAATACTTATTTGTTACCAAAATCAAGGTAAAAAAAAATCCCAAAAAACACCACAAAATGCATAATCATCATCGCTCTCCGCGTCGTCCTCCAAACCACCATATTTGTCGCCATTGATCTCACAATCTTACGCCCCAAAACCCCAAAATTTCGGCTGAACACCTCCACAATTGACAACCTCTCCACAATTGACAACCTCACCACTTCAGTCTCATTCAATATCTGATTTGCTGCCATGTACACCATGAAGAACCTAAATCTCGGCCCCTTCGAGTTATGCGACACCTATATTAATTTTTCGTATAAGGAAAAATGAATCGAAGAGAGTTGGATCGGTGAATCAAGAGCTAAGGCTTTGTCGATGAAGAATGTGAGTTTCAAGTGGAATGCACTACTTCTTTCTTCTTCTTCTTCATTTGTTTCGAATTTGGGTTTCATTATTGGTTCAGGTTGTTAGATAATGTCTCAATGGGACCACATAATTAAATGTGGTGTTATCATTTATAAGAAGCCTACAATTTAAGTGATTCAATTTAGTTAATAGGCTTAAGGGTATATGTGTTATGGACCTAATGTGTAGATACTAGTTGTATAATTTCTATTTCTATGAGGGGCAGAAATAGAAATTAAAACATATTGGTTAAAGTTGGTTTTCATTACCTTTCAGTTTTAAAACCAATAATAATAATGGTTAATTTATTAGTTTTTATTACCTTTCAGTTATGAAACTAATAATGGTTAATTTATTGGTTTTTATTACCTTTCAGTTATGAAAGCAATAATGGTTAATTTATTGGTTTTCATTACCTTTCAGTTATGAAAACCAATTACAACCTTTAAAAGGTTATGGTCCCTATTCCTTCCCAAGAGTGAAAAAACAAGAATACTGTTTTGTTTTCTAAATCCTCTCAAGGAGAAACATAAGGCACATAAGGGAAAGGATTAGAAGGCTCTAACAAAGTCAATATTAAGGTTTTATTGACAATCAGACGCTTCCGTTTAACCGTTCATCAATGGATTCAGGTATGTCATTTTGTCTTGATCTCTTGATAATACACATGGTAAATGATCCAAAGTGTAAGGTTTATGTTCTGAAATTTTATGTTTACAAGTGGTATCAGAGCAGTTATATCATGTGTATTATCAGAATTGATATGCTTTTATTCATCCTATTTAGTTTCCTGGAATCAGATTCTGTTTTTTGTATTTCTGTTTTTTCCTCTGCTGCAAATTCTGTTTTGTTTTCTGGAAATGGAACATAATTCGGATGGGCGGTTCATTTTTCAAATGGTGAACATCATGTATTTATATATATATGTATATAATTGGGATTGTTGCAGATTATATAACGTATACGGGGTAACAAATTTAGAAATCTCTAAATTTAATGTAATTTCATACAACGTCTACAGAAATTTAATTTTCTAACATTCTCAATATAAGTCAATTCAAACAAGATGTCACAAAAGTGATCTCTCTTGTCTAGATTGTTTTATATGGAATGTTTTGATGTTCATGTCTGTGTATCTCATGCGGGTATTTATCGGTCCAAAGACATGATTAAGACTTGGCAGAATTACACACACATTTTGTGGTGATAAACATGTGCCAATTGTCAAGGAAACCTAATGTGAATAATAAATCCATCCAAAGATAGATTTGTTATTTGACATAACTTATTGTCAATGTTTGATCATTACAACAAGAATACCACTTACAGTTAATATCACTACCCAAAGGTTTGGTATTAATGTTGTGCTAGGTATCTTGAGATGTTGTCATTTTTTTTTATTTAGAGATTATCTGTTTGGTAACTTAATGTGAGCATTCCTTTTATTTTCTTGTCTATTCAGCTTTAATGTCGACTACTTCAATCTCTGCCAACATGAACAATGTTCCAATGTTAAATGGAACAAACTTTAAGGACTGGAAAGAGAACATATTGATTGTTCTCGGCTGCATGGACATAGACTTGGCATTAAGGATGCCAAAACCGAATGCTCTCACTACACAAAGTACTCCTGAGAAAACTGTGTACTTTGAAAAGTGGGATCGTTCTAACAGGCTAAGTCTTATAATCATGAAGCGTGGGATTCCAGAAGTTTTTCGGGGTGCAATAACAGAGGATGTTACCGTTGCCGGTGAATTTCTTTTAGAAATTCAAAAGCGTTTTGCTAAAAACGATAAGGCTGAAACAAGCACGCTTTTAGCAAGCTTGATTTCAATAAAGTATAAAGGCAAGGGTAATGTTCGCGAGTACATCATGGAAATGTCTCATCTTGCTTCAAAACTTAAGGCACTAAAGCTCGACCTATCTGATGATTTGCTCGTGCATTTAGTTCTCATCTCTCTTCCTGCACAATTTAACCAATTTAAGGTCAGTTATAACTGCCAGAAGGAGAAATGGACTCTCAATGAGCTCATTTCATTTTGTGTGCAAAAGGAAGAGAGATTGAAGCAAGAAAGGACTGAAAGTGCTCATCTAGTAAGCACCTCCAAGCATATGGGCAAAAGAACGCATAAGGGAAAGGAAGTTGCTATTCCTCAGGGTCCGGAACCAAAGAAACAGAAAGTGCAGGATGGTTGTTTCTTTTGTGGCAAGCCCGGACACAGAAAGAAGGATTGTGCCAAATACGTCGCCTGGCGTGTAAAGAAAGGTACATTTCATGTTTTGGTCTGTTCTGAAATAAATTTAGCTTCAGTACCAAGAAACACTTGGTGGGTAGATTCTGGTGCTACTACTCACATATGTGTTTCTATGCAGGGTTGCCTGAACTACCGAAAGCCAACTAATACTGAAAGATACATCTTTGTGGGTGATGGCAAGTCGATAGAAGTGCAGGCAATAGCGCACTTTAGATTATTACTGAAAACTGGTTATTATTTGGATTTATTAGACACTTTTGTTGTACCGTCCTTTAGACGGAATTTAATTCTGTTTCTGTATTGGACAAATTGGGATATTATTGTTCTTTTGGAAATATGAAGTTTAGTATGTCTATTAATTCCAATGTTGTTGGTACTGGTTTACTTAATGTGTTTGATAATCTATATTTGCTCGAAACTATTGCATCTTATAATGCAACCTTGCACGTGGAATCACGAGGTACAAAGCGTAAATTAACTAAGGAAAATTCAGCCTCATTATGGCACAAACGCCTAGGTCACATCTCTAAATCTAGAGTTGAGCGCCTTGTGTCTGATGGAATTTTGGACTCTCTTGATTTTTCAGATTTTGATGTCTGTGTTGAGTGTATCAAGGGAAAACAGACCAAAATAAAGAAATATGGTGCCCATAGGACTACAGATGTCTTAGAATTAATTCATACGGACATTTGTGGCCCATTCCCTATGGCGTCTTGGAATGGTCAACATTATTTTATCACATTCATAGACGACTATTCCAGATATGGGTATCTATTTCTTATCCATAAGAAATCACAGTCTTTGGACGTATTCAAAAAATTTAAGGCCGAAGTTGAGTTACAACTCAACAAACGGATTAAAAGTGTCAGGTCTGACCGTGGTGGTGAATACTATGGCAGATATGATGGATCAGGTGAACAACGTCCAGGACCGTTTGCAAAATACCTGGAGGAATGTGGAATCGTCCCACAATACACCATACCAGGATCACCTAGCATGAATGGTGTATCTGAGAGACGAAACCGGACTCTTAAGGATATGGTAAGAAGTATGATCAGTCATTCTACTTTACCAGAGTCCCTCTGGGGTGAGGCTCTAAAGACAACAACTTATATCTTAAATCGGGTGCCAACTAAAGCAGCTGCAAAAACACCTTATGTGCTTTGGGTTGGGCGAAAGCCTAGTCTAAAACATTTGCATGTGTGGGGGTGTCCTGCTGAGGCGAGGCCTTATAAACCTCATGAACGAAAATTGGACTCTAAAACCATTAGCAGCTACTTTATTGGCTATGCCGAACGATCACGGGGTTACAAGTTTTATGATCCCACAAATAGGTCAATATTTGAGACGGGAATTGCAACATTTTTTTGAGGATGTTGAGTTTGGGGGGAGAAATCCAGTTAGAGACATTGTCTTTGAGGAGGAAGCAGGAGTAATCCCACTTCCTACTACTACTTTTGACCAATCACAGGTTCCTATACCTGTCATTGCTCGAGAAGTAATTTCGAATCCTCAACTAGACAATGTTGTTCAAGATAATATAGTTCAAACCCCCATTCAAGATGAGGTAATTGTTCCTGAGGAACAAACTCTACAACCTCAACCTCAAGAATTTGTGCCATTAAGGCGATCCACCAGAGAAAGGATATTTCCATTTTCAGATGATTATATTGTATATCTCCAGGAACATGAGGTAGAAAATGGAATGTCGAAAGATGATCCAATCAACTTTCGTCAAGCCATGGAAAGTTCCAACTCTCATAAGTGGATAGAAGCCATGAATGAAGAATATAAGTTTATGCAAGACAATAAAGTTTGGGAACTTGTCTCATTACCAGTTGGTGCGAAGCCCGTAGGTTGTAAATGGATATTTAAAACCAAAAGGGATTCAAATGGTAATGTGGAGAGGTATAAGGCACGTCTTGTAGCCAAAGGCTTTACTCAAAAAGAAGGAATTGACTTTAAAGAAACTTTCTCTCCAGTTTCTTCGAAAAATTCTTTTAGGACAATTATGGCGCTTGTTGCATATTTTGATCTTGAGTTGCATCAGATGGATGTCAAAACAGCTTTTCTTAATGGTGACATTAAAGAAACAATTTATATGGTGCAGCCAGAAAACTTTGTGTCAGGAGACCCAAAGAATATGGTTTGCAAATTGACTAAATCCATCTATGGACTCAAACAAGCTTCTCGTCAGTGGTACTTCAAATTTCATCAAATTCTCACATCGTATGGTTTTGAAACTAATGTTGTTGATGAATGTGTGTATCACAAGTTCAGTGGGAGTAAACACATATTTTTGGTTTTATATGTTGACGACATATTGCTTGCCACAAACGATATAAATTTATTGCATGACACCAAGAGATTTCTATCTAAGAATTTTGAAATGAAAGATCTTGGTGATGCTTCCTTTGTATTAGGAATCGAAATACTCCGAGATCGTTCTCGGGGTATTCTGGGATTATCACAAAGGAGCTATATCGAAAAAATACTCATTAGATTTGGCATGCAAAATTGTAAATCAGGTGAAACCCCGGTTGCTAAGGGAGACAAGTTTAGTCTCAGCCAATGCCCGAAGAACAGTCTTGAAATTCAAGAAATGCAGAAGATTCCTTGTGCCTCGGCTGTAGGGAGTCTAATGTATGCTCAAGTATGTACGCGTCCGGATATTGCGTTTATAGTTGGCATGTTAGGCAGATATTTAAGTAATCCTGGCATGGATCATTGGAAAGCAGTCAAGCGTGTTATGCGATATTTACAGAGAACAAAGGAATATATGTTCACATATAGGAGATCGGATAAGTTAGAGGTCATTGGATATTCCGACTCCGATTTTGCTGGATGCCAAGACAGTAAGAAATCCATATCAGGCTATATTTATCTGTTAGCTGGCGGAGCAATTTTCTTGGAGGTCTGCAAAGCAGACGCTCATAGCTTCATCCACCATGGCTGCAGAATTTGTAGCATGTTATGAGGCATCAAACCAAGGGATATGGCTGCGGAATTTTGTCACTGGGTTGCGTATTTTGGAAGGCACTGAAAGACCACTTAAGATATATTGTGACAATAAGTCTGCAGTTTTATATTCCAATAACAACAGGAGCTCGACAAAATCAAACCATATTGATATCAAGTTCCTAGTTGTAAAAGAAAGAGTGCAGAGTGGACAGATTTCCATAGAGCACATTAGGACAAACTTCATGATAGCGGATCCACTTACGAAGAAACTACCACCCAAGGTCTTTCATGAGCACACTGCTCATATGGGTGTTGTTCTATTTGAGAACATTCTGGTTTAGTGGGAGTTTGTATTTATATTACTGCTTTATGTCAGTCTTGAGTTTTATCTATGTAATTAGATTAATTTCTGCAGAAATGAAGTATTCAGTTTATTACGCTCTGTTACGTATTGTGAAGTATTGATCTCAATAAAGTTAAGTAGGACCAGTTGGAAATAGGCATGTATGGATCACATCACATGTAATTTCCATGCTACGCATCCATGATTGATCTATGTCATTTAGCTGTATTAGTGTACGTGACCATTGGTGGGTCGAGTTACGATTGATGTAACGAAGACCGCTTTGATCCTATATTAATATAGTTAATGGACAAGATTGTTTGGATACCCTCAAGTTATGATAACAAATTTCTGAGCTCACTAAAGTTAAGCACATTTTTCAGGATACATATGTGGTCCAGTGGGAGATTGTTAGATAATGTCTCAATGGGACCACATAATTAAATGTGGTGTTATCATTTATAAGAAGCCTACAATTTAAGTGATTCAATTTAGTTAATAGGCTTAAGGGTATATGTGTTATGGACCTAATGTGTAGATACTAGTTGTATAATTTCTATTTCTATGAGGGGCAGAAATAGAAATTAAAACATATTGGTTAAAGTTGGTTTTCATTACCTTTCAGTTTTAAAACCAATAATAATAATGGTTAATTTATTAGTTTTTATTACCTTTCAGTTATGAAACTAATAATGGTTAATTTATTGGTTTTTATTACCTTTCAGTTATGAAAGCAATAATGGTTAATTTATTGGTTTTCATTACCTTTCAGTTATGAAAACCAATTACAACCTTTAAAAGGTTATGGTCCCTATTCCTTCCCAAGAGTGAAAAAACAAGAATACTGTTTTGTTTTCTAAATCATCTCAAGGAGAAACATAAGGCACATAAGGGAAAGGATTAGAAGGCTCTAACAAAGTCAATATTAAGGTTTTATTGACAATCAGACGCTTCCGTTTAACCGTTCATCAATGGATTCAGGTATGTCATTTTGTCTTGATCTCTTGATAATACACATGGTAAATGATCCAAAGTGTAAGGTTTATGTTCTGAAATTTTACGTTTACACAGGTGAGAGCTCACAAACCTTTGAGAAGTCAGAGACAAAAAAAAAAAAAAAAAAAAAAGGATCAAAAAAAAAAAAAGGTACCAAAACGATATCGTTTTGGAGCATGGCAGGAACCACTGCAGAGAGCCATAGCAGATGATCCAGAATCATCATAATGGAAAGTTTACAACTATTATCATACATATTCAATAATAATTGAGTGGATTTCCGCACAATTAACCCAAAATAGATCTCTACCATAAACAATAAACATATATCAAAATCTCAAATGGCCCTTGATCTTTTCAATTTAGTGTAGCATAGGCCTGAAATTATCATACATGACCATAATTTTAAAATTGGCAATCATTTGGAAAGCTTGGGCCTCCATACACTCAAGCCAAAAAGTAGGGTACATGTCAACTTTATTTACCTTGTTTTTAGCTAGTGTGCCCTTTAGATCTTGAACAAGGGTGCATAGATTGGCATGAAAAAGTATGTTTGGTTAAAATAATTTAATCCTTCACATCTCCACGTGTTTAGGCCAAGCATTTCATGTTTGTATAAATCACCAACTTTAATATAGTATTCTTTGAAAAGTGAAAACTTGACCATAAACTCAAAAGGAAATTTCAAGAGTGTAGATTATGAAGGCATTAAGATACAATAGTATTCTATGGAAATCATATGGGGAAAAACAAAAACGAAAATAAAAAATTAAAACCTACACCACATAATACTCAGAAGGGAATCTAGGTTATGACACTCTATAGAATATACAAAAGAAAATCTCAAAAAAAAATGTTTTTTAGCCAGCAGTTGGCAACAAGGGCTAAAGCATATTTAGGCATGAAAGAAATTCAATTATGTATCTCTTCAAATCAATTACATTTACATACCCAAAAAAAAAAAAAAAAAAAAAGGCGCTCTCAAGAGACTGATCAATCAACAATGCACAGGGGATTATGTCATTTGGAAAATCTAGTACACGGCCCCAACTCCCTTTTCTCCTACACTTTCTCTTACACTCTCTTAAATTCTCCAGGTTGTTTGAACTTTTCATTAAGAAAACTAATATTGCACAGCCACCCGTCTTAAAATTAATTAGTAATTAATGAACATGTTTTACAGTGTTGTGCTGTTAGTTTACCTATGATCTTTTCTATTGTTGTTACTTTTGTTGTTGTTGTTGTTCCTTTTGATTATATTTTATGAAAATTTGAGAATAGAGAAGCTCATTCCATGTATCAGGGACACCAGGAAGGCACCAATGGCTGCAGTCTTGGAATCTCAATGGCGATCGTCTTTCCTCCTTCGTTAAATTTTGCTTTCTGTAAATTGAAGGGTGTGCATCCTTGCGAAAATCAGTCATTTTTGTAACATTCAAATAGAAGACAGAAGTCTTCATCCCCTTTATCACCTGCTCCAACATGCTCATTATTTGAAGATTCTCTGATAAATATGCCTCATTCTTTATAGGCTCAGTCTCATTGTCACATTGACCACCAGAATTCCACTGTCCACCACTGCAAATAGACCAGTAACAGCAAAAAAGAATTTAGTACTTCACTCAAAGAAATTGGTGGTGACATGACACTCTACATTAACAAAGACTAGATGCATCCAATTTACCTGAAATGGGAAGCCGAATAGCCTCTGAAGGAAACAAGGGTCTTTGTAGGATTTACATTGGCATCAATCCATCTTGCCCATGTAGTCATAGCTTTCCGAAATGCCTCAACAACATCCAATAAGCCATAAACATGACTACCTTCTTGATAATAACCCTTCCTACAATTTTTTGGCAAGTTTCATATTCCTAGTTTAGTTTCTTGGAATGCAGAACTAAAATTAACTATCCTTCATGTCTATTCATTAACTGTGAGAGATAGGTATATATATGTAGATAGATAGAGAGAGAGAGAGAGAGAGAGAGAGAGAGAGAGACCCTTGGGATGTTTTCTCATGAGTCCACCAGTGTCCTGTGTTGAAGACAAGGATGTCTGCATTTTTATATCTATCAGATGACCTCTCAATGAGATCAAGCCGAAGCGTTTCTTTCGTCGATCCATTTGTGTCTGGCATTTCCCATTCTTGAACCAAAAAGGTAGATCGAAAGAATTCCACTGAAAAATTATAGTCCTGTTCATACATCAGATCCAAAATCAGTAGAGAAAATTCATTTGGAAAGAAATATTAACTTGATAAAAGGACCAGTACTGCTTAGTTAGCTCTTGTAACTACTTCTCTAGCTTATGAAAGCTAACATCAATGTTGATTTTCACATACAAAAAACATGTACTCCCAAGAATGCAAACATAGAATACCCAAATCAAGTACAAAAATGGAGAATGATCGAAAAGCAAGAATTTACTGTGAATAGAAATGAGTATGAACCCTCTGTTCGGAATTGTTCTCTACCAGAGGCTTCAAAGACTTTGCTCTTATCTTTAACCGAATTTCTCAGAGTACAAAGCATTGACTCCCACATATTTCTATTCAGAGAATCACCTACATACACTAACCGCTTTCCTCTCAATAATTCCAATAAATCTCCACCAACCAACCTGCAAAACAAGTTGAACTAAACCAATCTCACTAAAGTCCAATCCAATCTACAAACTGATTGATACTCAGAAACCATTACACAATAATACAAAAAGCATAAAATAAATAAATAATGTAACACAACATTCTTGTGACTTACCTCGGGATATTGCAGCCCTTAGGTTGCCACCTATAATTCTCATACCCATTATCGGGCCTCCCATTGTGAAAACAATCAAATGGCTCATCGATATGCGGACACGTCCCGGCCGAATATAATGGGTATGAATCATCCTTTACCCATGTCCCATCAAAAATATCACAATGAATCAACTCATCAAGCCAATTCTCTTTTCTTTGCTCAGGCATGGACACACCCTTAGCTCCTCCATCACTATGTTTCTTGAACAAGTCAGTACGGTTGGGCATCATATTCATTTCTTTTTCTCCAGTAGCATTCTTTGAAGAATCCACGGGTATATTTTTTACAGATTCTGATGAAGAATTCACCATTGTAGTAGTAGCATTTTTTACAAACTCATGCGATGATGATGACGTTTGACTCGCATGATGACCAAAAGATAAAGATTCATTGGTACCATTAGATAAATTATTTATTTTCCCATCATTTTTTTTATGGGAAAATGTGACATTAGACATCTCTGAAATACCTTTTGTCGTACCGTTCAAACCCATTACATGATGATGTTGAGAAGTATTATTGGTTTTATGAGCAGGAGAAGGCAAAAGTTGATTAGTTCCATTGAATGAAGCATTTGTTTCTGGAAAAAAAGGGGATTTGTGGATAAAAACATCGTGAGGAGGATATGAAGAGGGTGAGGGAGAGGGAGATGAATGAGAGGTGGTGGTGCTGGTGTTGGGGTTTGGGAAAAAGTGGGAGAAAATGGAGGAGAAGTGAGATCTGGTATTGAGGATGTTTGAAAACCAAAGGGAAGAGTGAGTATTGGAAGGGTTATTGAAGAAGAGAATGGTGGTGCAGGTGACGAAGGCAAAGGTGAAGAAGCAGTAGACCAATGCCATGGACCTCCTTGTTCCGAAAGGACAAAAATGTGGATAGAAGAACAAGCCCTTCTTCATTAGGTCTGCTGTTCTTGAAACGTTCGTTGGAGTTGGGTTTGTTGTTGGTGAATCTTCCATGACTGATGATGATGATGATACAGAATAATAATGTCAGATGATCATCGGTGGAACCCTAGAGAAGAAAAATAGAAAAAGAAAAGTGAGAGAAAGAGAAGATGCTGTTGTTCCGGAGTCGTGAGCGCAGAAGAGAGAGAACCTAAATTAACCGGGTAATTATTCATAATTCTGAAGTATGCACGCATAATATTTTATAATATTATAATTGATAAAAAAATAGATAGGCGAGGTACGCATAATATTTTATAATATTATAATTGATAAAAAAATAGATAGGCGAGGTACTGTGTTGGATGATTGGAGAGGAAAGGTATTAAATGATAATTGATTAAGAAATACAGGCACGTGATATTCCAAAAGCAGCAATGTTAGGTATCATGAAAAATCTTTCATAAAAATAATCATAAAAGTTTTGTAATCATTGAATTACAGAATAAAGTACCATTGGATTACACTTAGAATAAAGTATCACACACTAATCAAGGTAATCTAAGAATCATAAATCTTTCATAATATTTTCATAAAAAAATTATCATGATCCCTAACTTTTCTCTTCCAAAAATATTGAATAATTTTCCAAATTTAAGACACAATAAATAAATAGACTTGCTTAAAAAATCATGAAGTTATTACGGATGCTCTTAAATTTATTTGTAATATAAATATGAGGTAGTTTTCAAAATTTTAATTCAATTGTGAGACGAAAAAAAAAAGGTATGCACAGTAAAATTTTATTGTAAAAATTAAAAAAATATTACTTTCACTAACCTTTATTGTTGAAATGTTAACGCAACTGAGAAAATTACTTGCGCTCAACAAATAGCCCACTTTTTTACACAAGTCTAAACTGGGCCGGCCTGGTCCAAGGCAAGTAAGGCCGTCGTCTTCGGCTCCTAAATTTCATCAAATTTTAAGAGTCTTTAGATAGTTTTAGCTCTCATGACGTTTACAAGTCAAAAATAAATGTTTAAATTAACTCATTTAACTTCACAATCAAAATTAAAGATTTTTAAAACATTTCTAACTCTTCATTACTTTCATCTAATTTAATTCTAAATTTGAATTTAAAAATTTGATTTTATATGAACTTTTCAAATCATTTCATCAAAGTTTTTTTAAAAATTCAAAGTCTAAAACAAGCAACTTTGCATGATCAAGTTAAATAAGGATTTCGCCTTAAGTCTACATCACTATATATAACCAACTGCTGCATGGGGATGGGTTATATATAGTAACGTAGACTATATATAACAGAATAAAATATAGCTAAGATTTTGATCACTATAAATAGTCTATGTAGCATTAAATTACGGAAATTTTGATTTTGATGACTATATATAGTTTTTGTAGAATCTAAGATCTAGAAATCGTTTTGATGCAAGCTGGCAACAAACATTTACTATCTCAAAGATGTAGTGATAATTTTTATCGGAGTCATATTTTACTTAGTCTCATTTCTTATCTCGTTTATTTCATTATACGACACAAGATAATAGGCTTCACCTTAATAAATGTACATGAGATTTAATCTCTTGTGTATAAAGCAAAAAATAAATAAATTAAGAAGTAGAATTAAACAAGAATATCCCAACGAAGTTGGCACAATCCAATCACGTGCAGCCCCAAAAAAAAAAACCACTACATAGCTTAGTTAATTAGCAAGGTGCCCCAACTAAGGAAAACAGAGCATAGCAGTGATCATCAATCAAAAACACTCAAAACAGCTCCCAACACAAAAAAAACAGTCCCGTGATATCAACAGCATCCGGCTCTCTTCTTGGACTTCAATTTCCTAACTTCAATTGATACCACAATATGAGTATCACCCACACAAGTCACAGTGTAAAAAGCCTGATCGTTGTTTTAATGGGAGAGAGTCAGTATGGAAAAAAATATACGTGTTTTATTTTTTTTCCATATCTCATATATCGTATCAGATATATAGTCTAAGTATATCATCTATCCATATCAGTTGATATGATAGATATAGATATCATGAGTGGGTTATCCAAATAAGTTTTAAATTCAAATTCAAACTTACATGGATAAGGTTCAAAAGGGTCATGGGTCATGACACATGGGCGCTTAATTTCTAACATTTTTCCACTCGCACATGAGTTGGCATGACACTGCCACATCTCTATCTCAATCTCCCCAAAAAACGAACAATCTCATACTAGCCAATGCACCGTGCGACCGCTGAGAACACCTACATGTGGGAGCTCTATACTAGAAACTCAATATGAGTCAGCATAGAGACATCAATCCAAAATGAACAGAAATAGTGTCTCATGTGCCCAGACCCATCTAGCTACATTGGTCCAAAAACATCTCTAATCCCTCAAAGAGCATGTTTGACTCTCCTAGGTCTCGTATTATATTCACACCCAATCAGCATCCCATAGAGAGCGATGTGAGTTGTCGACAGTGAATATAGAACAAAGATGTAGAACTAGATGATCTTCCCTTCACCCTCATATCATTTGATTTGAAATTGATCGTTTTCCTAGTAATGTCCCTTAAAGCCGAATCATACATGACCGCAGGCAACATAACAAAGTAGCTAAACATTAACTCCTCATCTTATGACATAGTCAAAGGTCACAAAAGGCACAAAGTGAAGTCATTTAAGGAAAAATGACTTTTAGGACTCACACAGTGAAAAAGCAGGGATCCATTCTTTCACCTCGCTAACGAGTCGATAAGCGCATGCAGTACGAACGCATGTTGTAGTGGAGTAACTCTTCCAAAAAGTGATGTTAAACTCACACACCATACAGATCTTAGTCTAGTCGCTCTTAAGTGCACAAGTCGCTTCCTAGCATCTAACTCGAATTCTCTGTTTGCTCGCCTCTCAAGCATCAAATGAGATCTCGCATCTGGCTATCCATAACAGGCACATTATGGAAAAGTGGGTACTCTCATACCCATAGTCGGTCTCTGACAAGACCTCATCTTGGCTCCAACCAAGGCGACATAGCTAGTGGATAATTTTAGCTTCTCTATTTGCTCCAAATACAATAAGCCACTAATCTCATCCTTACTCGCTACCTAGCGCTAAGGGCGATTGCTTGTGTGAGTGAGCCAATCTTGCCTACTAACATTAATTTATTTATTCTGTGTATGCTAATTCACAAACCATTACAAAAAGTAGTAAACATAAATGTAATAGAAACAAATATGAATACTAATGGCATAAATATCCCAAAAAATATGAGTTCAACTGAATACACACACACATATATATCACCACCTACGTAGTCCTAAAGCCCTAACATGAATAAGATAAACATCTCTAGCAATAAGCTTAGCCAAAGGGTCCGCAACCATGCGACTCGTAGGGATGTGCTCCAGGATCACTTCTTTCTACGCCACAATGTCTCTGATAAAGTTAAACATCACATCAATGTATTTGGTTTTCCCGTGGTATTTAGGATCCTTAGCGTAAGCGAGTGCAGCCATGCTGTCACAATGGATAGTCACAGGGTTAGAAGTGTGTGTGACAATATCCAAATGCTGAAGGAATCTCCTCAACCAAACGGCTTCCTGAACGGTAGATGAACAAGCCACAAACTCAGCCTCCATAGTCGATAAGACGATACAGGATTGCTTCTTACTGCTCCAAGAAATAGCACCATCGCTAAGCATGAAAGCATATCTTGAAGTAGACGTACGCTCATCTAAGTCTCCTCCCCAGTCAGCATCACAATAGCCAACTGGATGAAGATCTAAACTTTGGTAGCAAAATGTGTAATCTGCAGTCCCTCTAAGATATCGTAATACCCTCTTAACTGCTTTCCAATGAGTTGGTCCTGGGTTGGATTGGTAACGACTCGCCAATTTGACTGCATAACAAATGTTAGGGCGTGTACACATCATAGCATACATCAAGCTTCCAACAGCATTTGCATAGGGAACACGGGCCATCTTTTCATTCTGTTCTGGAGTCTTAGGACCCATATCAAGACTTAGGCTCTCGCCTTTCGCAACAAGAGTGTCAATGGGTTTGCAACTCTGTATCTCGAATCGCTCTAGGATAGTCTTAATGTAAGTCTCTTGAGACAAACCAAGAAGTCTCCTAGAGTGATCCCTAAGGATCTTAACACTGAGCACGTAGCTCGCTTCACCCATGTCTTTTATCTCAAATGTAGAGAATAACCACCTTTTAGTGGCAACAATCATCTCCTTGTCATTTCCAGCCAATAATATGTCATCTACATATAATGACAATATCAGAAAAATGTCCTTGGACTGCTTAACGTACACACAATGATCTTCATCGATCATCGTAAACCCATTAGAAACAATGGATCAATGAAATCTCAGATTCCACTGTCTGGATGATTACTTTAAGCCATAAATAGATCGTTGAAGCTTGCAAACTTTGCACTCCTGACCTACTACCACAAAGCCTTCTGGTTGATCCATATAGATCTCTTCATCCAATTATCCATTGAGAAATGTAGTTTTAACGTCCATCTGATATAGCTCTAAGGGTTGGTTTGGCATCTACTATATAATTTATTTTTTATCTTTTTTTCATCACATCACCTCTCTACTTTTCTGCACATCTTTTCGTAAAAAGATAAAAAGTATACTTTTTTAGGACACTCCAAACCAACCCTAAGTCCAACTGAGCTACTATGGCCAGAATTAGGCGAATAGAGGCAAACCTCACAACTAGTGAAAAAGTTTCGTCATAGTCCACACCCTCTCATTGGGTGTAACCTTTTGCCACTAGGCGAGCCTTATACTTTTCTATGGAACCATCCGCATTGCGCTTGATTTTGAGAACCCATTTGTTCCCAATAGTCTTGCGCCCTGGCGGCAAATCAACCAAGTCCCAGACATGATTTTTCTTCATAGACTCTATTTCTTCATCCATTACAGCACTCCATTCTTTACTAGCAGGGGATGAGAGAGCTTCTTTGAGATTCTTAGGCTCCATCTCATTACTCGGAGCAATCATGAATGCTTCCCCTTCAATCTCAAAATGACGACGAGGTATAGCTCCACGTTTGCTTCTACGCAGTTGAGAATCCTGAGAATCCTCATCCATTGGATCTAATCCATGGGCAAGTAGATCGCTCCCACTGTCCCTAGGAGCTTGAGGGATTATCTCCTCATTCTCTACTAGGCTACTAGGTGCGCCTTCAAGCAAATCCTCCATCTCATAGAGTTCTACATCTCTAATTACCTCACCTCTGCTAAGGAAATCCTCCTCTAGGAAATCCACATCTCGTGACTCAGGCCTCGTTTGGGAACAAACTATTTTAGTAACTTTTTTGGCTTTTTGGCTAAAATATGAGGTAAAAAAAACTAGTATGTTTGGGGTGACTTTTTGGCTTTTTACGAAAATATGTGCAAAAAGTAGAGAGAAAATGAAATCTTTGACTTTTTGGTATAGGTTGTAGGCTTTTTGGCTTTTTTAGTAACTTTTTGACTTTTTGGCTAAAATGTTAACTTGCCAAACGAGGCCTCAATTTCAGTCACACTTCCATCCAGATGCTTCCCAATAAACACATAACCCTAAGAATGCTCACTATAGCGAATGAAGATACACTTCTTTCCTCTTTCCTCTAGGGCCCAACTTCCCAAACTTATGAGAAGCGTTGTGCATGTAAGCTGCCGCACCCCAAGGCCGCAAATTGCCTAAATCAGGCTTTTTGCCAGGCCACATCTCATATGGGGTGGAAGGAACTAATTTGGAGGGCACACAGTTAAGGATGTAGGCAGCAGTCAACAAAGCATCTCCCCAATAAGAAATGAGAAGATTAGCTTCCGCCATCATAGATCTAACCATGTCAAGCAATGTGCGATTCCTTCTCTCCGCTACACCATTTTGCTGTGGAATCCTAGGAATTGTCAATTGCCTGATAACTCATTTTTCCTCACAGAGCACTTTAAATTGTTCAGATAGATACTTGCGTCCCCGGTCAGTCCTTAGAGCCTTAATGCTCTTGTCTAATTGATTCTCAACCTAACATACCGTCTAAAGCAATCCAATGCTTCTGACTTGTGAGAAATCAAATAGACATGGCCAAAACGCGTGTAATCATCTATAAATGTAATGAAATAAGGGGCTCCATGCCTTGCCCTCACATTCATTAGTCCACATATATCAGAATGAATAATGAAATAGATGCCCTTTTGGCTTTCCCAAGCGGTTTCCTTGTTGCCTTTCCAGCAAGACAATGCTCATAAGTAGGCAAAGTGACTCTAGTGAGTGGGCCTAAAAGACCTTCTCTAGCCAATCTAGTCATCATGTCTTGCCCTATGTGGCCTAATCTAGCATGCCATCTCATAGAATCATTATCACAAAAAGATCCAATATTAGAAACAAAGCCATTGGTATTTTTATTAAAACTGTATTTTTATTAAAACTAGAATCATCCACATCCAAAACTAAAAAACCATCTGAAAGATAACCAAAACCATAAAAAATTGTTTCCAAATAAATGCAAACACCATTATTCTCAAAACAAAAGCTAAAACCAAGGCTCATTATGCTAATAACTGAAACTAAGTTTCGCTGAATATCCGAAACATAAAGAACATCATGAAGATACAAGGTGCGCTCTCGTCGCATTTCCAGCTTATATGTGCCAATGCCAAGCACCTCCACACTGGACTTGTTCCCCATGTAAACTTTTCTGCTCCCAGCAGGTACTCAGCGATACTCAACGAACCTTACTCTGTCCCTCACGATGTGGTTTGTTGCTCCGGAGTCTACAACCCAAAAATGAGGAGAATGAGTAATTAATGCTTGACTAGAAACAAAGCATTGAATGCGAGAAATTAAGTAAGGGAGTACCTTATTTTGCTCAAGGTAATCCCAAGTGAAGTGTCCTTCTTTGTTACAGTTAAAGCATGTCAATTTAGCCTTTGCCTTCTTGCAGCCTCTTTTGCCTCTACGCTTGAAATTTCAAGCGCCATTGGGCTTTGACACAGTTGCTGCTCGCTTCTTAGGAGCACCTTTTGCTTTTCCACGCTTGAACTGAGAAGTCCTACGTGAGCTCGACTCAACCACCATAGCAGAACCATCAAACTTAGTCGCCTCAAGGCGCTCAGCCTCTAGCTCCAAATGACGCGATATGTCTTCGAATGTTTTCACACTCTCATTATGCATCATGTTTTGCTTCATCTGCTCCCAAGAATTTGGTAGAGAGCGAATCACAGCTTGTACTTGCTGCTCTTGAGTCAAATTGTGCCCAGCAGTCGCAAGCTCATGTATCATGGCTAACATGGCCCTCAAATACTGCTTCATCAAGTGATGCACCCTTTTCTGATAGGAGTCAAACTTCATAGTCAGCCCACGTAGCTTTGCCAAAGAGGTAATACCAAACCTTTGCTTGGGAGCTTCCCACATCTCAAATGCAGTCGGGCAATGCTCAAACTCACTAATCAAGTCATTGTGCATGCTGCTCAACATAGTAAAACACGCACACCGATCTTTGTTACACCAAGTCTGAAAGACTTCAAGATCACGACGATGTTGAGCTGTATTGCCCTACTCTAGCTCAACCATCACTTGTTCAAGTGTGGTCAACACTTCTTGCTCATTGAGGAGGTATTGGATCTTACGGCGCCATATGTCATAATTGTCACCATCCAATTTATCTCCCTTAGTTAAGTCTGCCACCACTGTCTTAGCAGTCATTTCTACGTACAGAGTAACAAATGCGTAGGGGATATTAATGATAGCAACACAAAAATTATTTTGCAGCAAAAGAATCTAAATTAAATAATGATAATATTACATATGTCTCAAGATCGAAAATTTGCTATGCTCGTAATCATCTCTTGCGCCTCTAGTGACAATTATCAAAATTTAATTTAATTACATGCGCAAAAAAAAAAAAAAAATCAATCTCCCACTACTTATGGCATATACAAAGCATGATAAATTCCATACAATAGCATCTTAATGTAAATTTTACACATGTTATATTTATTTAATAATGGAATTTAAATAAATAAAAAACTAAGCATGCTTCACTAATCAGAACATATTACAAACCCTAAAAAAGAAATATGTTGTGTTTAATATTCAAATTATGTCATAATAAAATGTACATCATTCTGAAATTTTCTGAAATTTTAAATAACTAATAAACACGCATAAAATCATAAATAAATATTGCAGAATCTGGTAAGCTAAAACAATTATACCAGTAAATAGTAAACCTTTACAGTAGTCTACAATAAAAATTTCAACCCCAAAAAATTAGTCATGCAACACCAGAAGTATTTTAAAGCAGAAATAATGAATTATTATCTCAGGAAAAATATTTTTTATTTTCATAAAATTTTTAAAATTTTACAAAAGGTAGAAAAATTAATTTTGAGTCTAACAATACCAACAACGCTTAAAACAAAGCTATAATGAATTATTCGTGACCATTTAAAACAATTCTGGATTTAAATTAAAAAAAAAAACAAATAGGGCTATACAGCCAAGCCAGCCATGTCAGCGCCGAAAAACGACTCGGCTCGGCGTAGCGAACAGCGCGCGCGTGGCAGGGCAACTTAATGCGCGCGTGGAAGGGCGCAGACAGCGCACGCGTGGCAGAGCGTGGAAAGCGCACCCGGCGCGTGATAACACATGGCAGCGTGTGGGAAGCGCGCCTGGCACATGGCAGCACGTGGGAAGCAGGCCTGGCGCGTGGCAGCGAGTGGCCGCCGCTGACGGCATCATCTGGGCCGTGCGGCTCACACGCCGCCTTCCGTGGTGTTTTCTGGTCCAATTTTGATACTGTCGGACTCCATTTTCAAAAATAAAAACATTTGTGGTCTCAAAAAAGATGTTTAATCAACATAAATTATGAGGTGTATTACACTCTCTCTCTCTAATGAGAGTAGAAGTGCAGAAACCTGCACTTCATCTTCCTCCTTAAGCCATCAAAAAATCAAAAACGAACCCAAATTAGGGTTTGATGCATCTCATCAACCGTAAATCCAAATCTAACAAATAATATATGGTTTCGAAAGTCTCAAAACAAGGATTCTAAATATGTAAGATTTGTAGACTGAAATTAAAGCATGCAAAACCATCATGCATGTAAAGTTTCAAAAATATAAAATGGGCTTCCATATTTCTTGAAATCTAACCGTTGGATTTTCATAAAACTTTGCAAATATGTTCTACATTAAATATACTACCACATATATAAATTTCAGGTCGATCGACGATAGTTCGAAAAATTATTAATTTTCATGCATATATCGTGTATATATTTGTATAAAATTATACACATAATTTAATGCATAAATAAATAAATAAAAGAGCACAAAAATACCCATTATTTGCTTTGATACCAATGTAAATCAAGTATAACACAACGGATAATAATTTCACATCATACCTTAGGTGATAGAACCTGAAGTGAAGAATCTTGTAAGTAAATCACGTGCTTCAAAAATGCGAACAATGAACACCCAGTAGTGGAGTGATACCACAATATGAGTATCACCCACACAAGTCACAGTGCAAAAAGCTTGATCGTTGTTTTAATGGGAGAGAGTCAGTATGGGAAAAAACATACGTTGTTTTATTTTTTTTTCAAATCCCATATATCGTATCAGATATATAGGTTAAGTATATCATCTATCCATATCAGTTGATATGATAGATATAGATATCATGAGTGGGTTATCCAAATAAATTTTGAATTCAAATTCAAACTTACATGGATAAGGTTTAAAAGGGTCATGGGTCATGCCACATGGGCGCCTAATTTCTAACATTTCCCACTCGCACATGAGTTGGCATGACACTGCCACATCTCTATCTCAATCTCCCCAAAAAACAAACAATCTCATACTAGCCAATGCACCATGCGACTGCTGAGAACACCTGCATGTGGGAGCTCTATACTAAAAACTCAATATGAGTCAGCATAGAGACATCAACCCAAAATGAACAGAAATAGTGTCTCATGTACCCAGACCCATGTAGCTACATTAGTCCAAAAACATCTCTAATCCCTCAAAGAGCATGTTTGACTCTCCTAGGTCCCGCATTATATTCACACTCAATCAGTATCCCATAGAGAGCGATGTGAGTTGTCGACAGTGAATATAAAGCAAAGATGTAGAACTAGATGATCTTCCCTTCACCCTCATATCATTTAATTTGAAATTGACCGCTTTCCCAGTAATGTCCCTTAAAACTGAATCATACACGACCGCCGACAACATACCAAAGTAGCTGAACATCAACTCCTTATCTTATGACATAGTCAAAGGTCACAAAAGGCACAAAGTGAAGTCATTTAGGGAAAAATGACTTTTAGGACTCACACGGTGAAAAAGCAGGGATCTATTCTTTCACCTTGCTAATGGGTCGATAAGCACATGCAATACGAATGCATGTTATAGTGGAGTAACTCTTAAAAAGAGTAATGTTAAACTCACACACCATATAGATCTTAGTCTAGTCGCTCTTAAGTGCATAAGTCGCTTCCCAGTGTCTAACTCGAATTCTCTATTTGCTCACCTCTTAGGCATCAAATGAGATCTCGCATCTGGCTATCCATAACAGGCACATCATGGAAAAGTGGGTACTCTCATATCCATGGTCGGTCTCTAACAAGACCTCATCTTGGCTCCAACCAAGGCGACATAGCTAGTGGATAATTTTAGCTTCTTTATTTGCTCCAAATACAATAAGCCACTAGTCTCATCCTTACTTGCTACCTAGCGCTAAGGGCGATTGCTTGTATGAGTGGGCTAATCTTGCCTGCTAACATCAATTTATTTATTCTGTGTATGCTAATTCACAAACCATTGCAAAAAATAGTAAACATAAATGTGTAATAGAAACAAATATGAATACTAATGGCATAAATATTCCAAAAAATATGAGTTCAACTGAATACACACACACACACACACACATATATATATATATATATATATATATCACCACCTACGTAGTCTTAAAGCCCTAACATGAGTAAGATAAACATCTCTAGCAATGGGCTTAGTCAAAGAGTCTGCAACCATGAGACTCGTAGGGATGTGCTCCAGGATCACTTCTTTCTGCGCCACAATGTCTCTGATAAAGTTGAACCTCACATCAATGTGTTTAGTTCTCCCGTGGTATTTGGTTTTCATGTTTAGAATATTAAAAAAAAAAAGAATAAATAAATAAATGTTGGGTTCTAATTTAGTAAGCATTGCTATGGTTTGTTCTTGCACAATCAAGTTTGTTTTTGTGTACATTGTTTGTAATTTGGTTAGTAATTTTTTGCCTATAAGTTTGGAACTTGGTTTGGTTTTCTGTAATAAAAACCAAAGTGTTTAATCTTGGCTAAAGAGTAGTTCTTATTTGTTTAGAAATGACAACTAAGACGGATTTGGTTTCAAACCTTTGAAGTTTGAGGAAGTCTTTGGGTTTAATCATTTTATTTCCAAAGTGTATGAAAACCAAGTTTGAAGAAAGTCTTTGATTATAATATAATTATTTTCAAAGTGTTTTTGGTTTATAATTTGATTATTTCCAAAGTGTTTTGGTTTTGAAAAAAGAAACCAAATTTTAGCATTAGCTAAAATATTTTTGATTTTTATTCAAAAATAATGGGCTCAGTTCTAGGAGTACCGGTTAACTTTTATAAGTAGTGTAATTCTGATAGCAAATTTCATTTGCTTAGGAATTGGTTTGTTTTAACCTGGTTCATCCACTGGAAAAACTTAATTCTAATTTTGTTTTCTATGGAGTAAGAGTCAACATGCTCTTGAAATTTTGTCTAAGGTTAACTGGGTCTTAAGTGGGACCGGTGTGACCCCTCTAGTCTTCTTGAATACTTTCCTGACCATGTTTGATTCTAGGATAAGTGGTGAGATCAGTTTTGAATTAAATTTTAAACTGTGGATTTTCTAGTGTTAAGTTTATTGTCTGGAAAAATAGAATAGTGAAATCTTGTTGTGATTTTTTAGAAATGGCTTCAAGAGGTGACAACAAAAATGTTGTTCCACCTGCCAACCTTAAGCCTTGCGAAGTTCTTAAAAGAAGATCTAGAGAGATCAATTGTGATTAAAGGAAATCATAAGATTGCATGATAATATATCTGAATTAATCAGAAGCGATTAGTATGTTATCCTTGTGTCAATTATAGCATATATGATTGTTATGTGACTTTGCTTGAAAGCGAAGATGAGACAATTCGTTAGGGTGGGTGAATATAGTTTTAAATTTTTAAATTCCAAGTATATTCTTAAATTGGTGGCTCCTAGTGAGAACATGATCATTGATCACATAGATAGAAAACCGGTGGTTTCGATGAGGTATTAGACCACTGGCTGCATAGTTATGAGACTGTGGTTCCTAGTACTGAACAGATTACTGATCACATGTCAAGATATGATGATTTCTAGTAATGGAGAGGCTACTAATCATATGTCAAGACATAATAATTCCTAGCAATGAAAGAGTCTATTGATCCTATGTCAGGACGTTGTGATTCCTAGTACTAAAGTGACTGCTGATCACATGTTAAAACTTTGTGATTCCTAGTAGTAGAAAGTCTATTAACCACATGCTGAGAAATTAGTGATTCCTAGTGATAAGACAATGTTATGAAATTCCGAATAGTAGACTATTGAACACTGGATTTGTGTTTCCTAATAGTAAAACTATTGGTTCAGAGTGATAGAGTAGACCAAATATGTTTGGGTGCCTAATTCAGTTGATGACATTCTAGGAATGTATTTACTGTGATATGATTTTGAGAGTTTCATAATCATTGTCACACAAGGAAATGTTTAAAGATCTTGTATAAATTGTTGGAAAAGGCCAAAAGCCTTTGTATAAAATCTACAAATGTAGGGGTGTATTGCAAAAGGTGGTAATACCTAAACCCAATAGGATTATGATAAGCCTAAAAATCCGTTAACTTTGTATTCAACGGTTGTGCACAATATAGTAGTGCATATCGATTTCTTGTGTTTAAGTTTGCTATTCTAGATATGCATAAGAATACTATCATGGAATCTAGAAATACATCATTCTTTGGAAATGTATTTCCTTGTCATGTCCAAGAAGGGGTTTCGAGTTCCATGAAAGAGGTTGAAGGTGACAATGATCACATAGATGATCAAGTCAATGATCAAGTTAAGGAAGTAGATGAGCCAAGAAGGGGTAAAAAGGCTAAGACCGCAAAGTCCTTTGGTCCGGACTTCTTGACTTATATGTTAGAGGGAGAATCTCAAACTTTTCATGAAGCTATGACTTCATCTAAAAGTCCTTTATGGAAAGAAGCAATTAAGAGTGAGATTGACACCATTTTACATGTGAGACCCCTAACTTTTGTAAACCTTATTAGGTCCCTAAATTTTGAGTTATTATATTAAAGCCCTTAATTCGTTGATTGTTCGCAAATTAAACCCTAGAACCGAAAATGCATCACGGACGAACCCATATAAACCCCAATCGACCCTGAAAGCTTAGAAATCATTTCTAACACTCTAATATTAATTATTTAACTCTCAAATTTTAGATTAATCGCTCTAAACCTTAATTTGCGGTTTTCACAGTCTTCGTTCGGTTATTTACCTTTAAATTCAAAGTAAGATAATACAAACTGAATTATTTTTCCTAACACTAATTTATTAACTCTACACTTGAAATAGATACTTTAATTGAGCCTGAGCCCTCACATTTTTATTAAATCACAAATTGACCCCAAACAAGTGCCATTATATATATATATATATATATATATATATATATATACACTTGTACCCTAAAATCTTTTTTTAACATTATATTTTATAATTTCCAAGATTTGTACACACAAAAAAAAAAAAATATAAAACAAGTCCATCAATTCACCATCTCATGGCTAGCCATCATACCTTCTAGGCTATAATCATTGTACTTTAGTACAAACAAATCCCTTGAAATCTTGAAGCAATAATGACTTTGGTACCTATAAAGATTTGATATATATAAGTGTGTACTTCTAACTAGAAGGTATTTAAATTAGCCCTAAACCTAACTAGATCATAATTAAATACATAATTAAGGTTCTAATCCTCCCTCATTCCATTACATTTAAACTAAATCAAGGCACTATTCAATTGAATTGGAACCAATGGGCATTTGGGACTTTCACACCAAATTCTCTATAAATATTCCACTCATCCCCATTTGTTGAGCACATATACACACCCACACACACACCCACACTATATTCTAGTGAGAGAAGAGAGGGAGGAGGGTGAGCTTGGTGGAAGATAGGAGAAGACGTTTGCTAGCAATTCCAACAACCCTCAAGTAAGCCACAACACAACTCTCTCTTCCATTTTTCTTTTTCAAATAAATGTTACTAGAAGTTTAAAATGGTGTTTTCAGATGTGTTATAATGGTATTCTTGTGTTAAAAATAAAAGGAGTTGAGCCTTGATTCTACCCTTCTTCTATTTTTCTTAATCGGTATAAGACTACATTTTTCCATATCAATCTCTCAAAATTTTCAAAGGCACCCCTTCACTTTAAATTTTTGAGTTTAATAAATATTATTTACCATGTTCTCATCACGAGATAAGTGGAAAATTTCCCCTAGCTGACCTCTTTTCTCACAAACTTTCTATTTTCAAGAACTGTGCTAGAAATCTGTTTTGCAGCCACCTTACGAAAATTGTAGAAAAATGTATAAAAATATTTTGGACCTCCATTTTATGTCAAAATCTTTCTTAAGGAGTTATCTTTCAAGGAAAATTGGTTTCATTAAAACGAGTAAGCGATTTGTGAAAAAATCCAATTTTCGTAACGGTCAACGAATCTGGACAGAGCTGGAGTATTTCTGAAATAACTACAAATCTGGAAAAGCTATTCCATTTCTGAAAAATGTTCTGCAAACTAGATAAAATTCCCTACGAACCATAGGAAGGTCAGGCTCTGGATAAATCTAAAATAGCCCTTTTGAGTATAATCTTTAGGTAGTACTAAATTTGGAAATTCTGTTTTCATTAGTGTTTCATGCTCTTGTGTTCATGAATATGCTTATTAATTTATGATCATGTCTCGATATGATATTTCACATGTCATAGGTTTATGTATTTTATTTTAATCCTTCGATGGTGCTCACGCTTATGCAAATCTGGGAATTTTATTCATGTGCGAATTTATTCCCTTAACTACTTGAATATGCCTAGAGCAACGTTCTGAAAAGCGGTTGCGGTCGCCGTAACGGTGGCGGTGACGCGGTTGCGGTTGCGGGGTGTAAAGGCCGTAGTGTAACAGTTGCGGTAACCGGAACCGTGATTTTTTTATTTTTCACACAATTTGAAAAAAACTTACCGATACACATATTTTTTTTCCATGATCATATTTATTGGGTTAAAAATAACTATTGATCAATTTTTGTAAATTTTTAAGTATGATCCAATATATTTTATATTTTTAAATCACTATAAACTGAGTTTTTTACATTTTATTTTAATAATTAATGACTTTATATTATACAAAAAATCAATCACTAACTATTATATATAAGATAAACAATGACAAAAGTAAGAGAATAAATAAGAGCCTAAATATATATATATATATATATATACATATTTTAACCAAGCCGAATAGATAATGACCACACTTATTATTATCATTATTTTCAAACAATATATAGATAGACACACAAACAAAATGGTTTAGTGATAGCAGCTGAATAGAATAGCAGAGGTCTTACAGTTTCAACAAATCAATAACATGTTCTTCATCTTCCCTCTTCTCTCTCTCTATCTCTTGCTCCTCCATTTTCTCTCTTTATCTTCCCTCTTTTCTATCCCTCTTCCCCCATTTTCAGCTTTCTTTGTGTATTTTTTCGAAAGAAACAGTTTGGAACCGTTACGTAACGGTGCGTAACAGGCCGTTACGGCTGTTACGGCACCGTTACGATCGCTACGACAGCCGCTACGACCGACACACCTATGAATCTCAATCACATTGCAAAAACGGCCGTAACGGGTGGCGGTAACCGACAAAATCATTACGTAACGGCATTACGTAACGGTTGCGGCTGCTTTTTAAAACCTTGGCCTAGAGCTACTTGTGCCTATCTTCATATGTGAATCTCATGTGTTGTAACCTTATTTCCTTCTATTTGTACTATTTAGTTGTTCAAACTTGTGCAATAGATGTTGTTTCAAGAGCATGTCCTAACTCTAACTTAAATTCTCTAACTCAAACGGGAAACTTAATGGGTGGTAATGGGTTGCAAATTTTTGGACAAGATTACTAAGATATTGATTGGTTAATGGGTTGCGTTCCCTATTTGGAAGTGAAAATCTTGCACAAGTGGTTTTTGGAACCCTTGAACGGAGCGGTTGTATTCAGACCCTAGGTATTTGGTGTAAGGAGGCATTTGGGCAAGGCCCATTATTACTGTCTCTTTTGAGGCCCTACGGTTGGCTCTACACGGTATATAACCGTTGGTAGGCATCCGAGGTTAGTTCTGTAACAAAGCAACAAAAGAGGGGGCATACCGAATAATCCGCGTCCGATTCTTGTGGTTGGGAGGATGAAGTCTCTTTGGGGGATTTCTAGATTTCTAACATCTAACCTTGTAATCATTTATTATTGAATGATTATCATGCTTCATTACTTACTTGTTATAATTGTGATGGTGTATTGGATTGGGAAAAAGGGATGGGGTGTGTGTGCGTTTACTGGGCATTCAAAGCTCTGGCGTTTCATGCCAAGTATCGAAAAAACGTACGAAACCAACGAAGAGTCAAAGACATTTGAAGACTTAAGCTTTCCTTAGAGAAAGTTTGGAACCATTTCGCTCATTAGTCTAATTGTGCTTTTATTTATTCTTTTTGGATTATAATAGTAATGGAACTCGTTTTGTAAATTTAAAATTTGAGACGCTGTAATTATTATATACCTTGTAATCCTATGCCTATCTCTGCATTATTATGAGACCTTGCATCAATGCCTTTTAAGATTTGTCAAAAGGGTAGTGCGCTATCTAAGAAAGCTGGACTTAGAATGGAGGCTAACTTGACTCCTCCGACAATCTGGGATCTTACTCGATTATTGGCCATAGGACTCATTAGTGCCGATTCCTAGACTCCTAACCTTAGATAAACCCTGTATTTAATTGATAATATATTCTCTAAAGTTCGCATTTTTTGGGGTGTCACATTATAGAACCATACTTGGGAATTGGTTGATCTACCCCAGGCAATAAGAACTTGCGAAGCAAGTAGATTTTTAGAAGAAAGATGAAAGCAGATAAATCAATTGATAAGTATAAAGCTGGGCTAGCTATCAAAAGATACAGGCAGCGAGAAGACCTGGATTACTTTGATACATATTCACCTATGACAAGGATTATATCCATTCACATGGTGATTGCAATAGCAGCTTTACATGGTCTAGAGATACATCAAACAGATGTAAAAACAGCTTTCTTAAATGGAGATTTGAATAAAGAAATCTACACGGAGCAACCCAAGGGGTTTTCAGCTCCAGGAAAAAATGAGAAAGTCTGTAAGCTTGTCAAATTATTGTATGGCTTAAAACAAGCTCCTAAACAATGACATGAGAAGTTTGACAACGCTATGTTGTCAAATGGATTTAGAATCAATGAGTGTGACAAGTGTGTATATGTTAAAGACACTGACAGAGGTTATGTCATTTTGTGTCTATACGTAAATGACATACTCATTGTTGGTAGTAATGATGAAATGATTCGAACTACCAAGAGATTGTTAAACTCTAAGTTTGACATGAAAGATATGGGCCTTGCAGATGTCATTCTGGGTATTAAGATTACCAGAACATCTAGTGGTATTGTACTTTCTCAGTCTCATTATGTTGAGAAGATACTTGAGAAATTTGGTAAATCAGATACAAGTATATCTAGGACACCGATAGACGTGAGTCTATATATGACCAAGAATAATGGTGAGAGTGTCTCTCAGCTAAAATATTCTCAAGTCATTGGAAGCTCGATGTATCTGATGAGTTGTACAAGGCTGGATATAGCCTACTCTGTTAGCAGGCTTAGTAGATATACGAGTAATCCGAATGCCACTCATTAAAGAGACATTGCGCAGGTGTTAGGTTATCTACGCTACACCCGGGATTATGAGCTGCATTATAGCAAATACCAGCGATACTAGAAGGGTATAGTGATGCTAATTGGATATCTGATATAAAGGATTCCAAATCCACTAGTAGTTATGTGTTTACCCTCGGAGGGCAGCCGTGTCTTGGAAATCTTCCAAGCAAACATGTATATCGAGATCAACGATGGAATCTAAGTTTATTGCTTTGGATAAAGCAACTGAAAAAGCTGAATGGTTTCGTCAGTTCATTAAGGATATTCCATGATGGCCAAGACCTATGCCTACTATCTATATTCATTGTGATAACCAATCAGCGATTAGACGGGCACAGAGTAATATGTATAATGGAAAGTCTAGACATATTCGTCATGGACATAATTCCATACAACAACTGTTCTCTAATAGAGTTGTCTCTCTAGACTATGTAAAGTTTAAGGACAACATTGCGGATCCGCTAAGGGTTAACTCGAAAGTTAGTAGAAATGTCGTCAAGAGGAATGGGGTGAAGGCCTTTAGTAATGTTAGAAAACCCAACATAGTTAACTGGAGATCCCAAGATCTAGGTTCAAATGGATAACCTAATTGCGCGTAACGGATAAGTCATTGTGGAGGTAAATCCTCCTATCCATTCCTTCATACAATGACACCTTATGGGGTGAAAGGTTAAATTGATGCTTTTAATGACCTAAGTGTTATGAATAGTCAACTGTGATATAGCAAGATACCTTATGTAGGTCACCTATGTGAGTGCAAAGTGGGGCTGCTTCTTTAAGAATTTGAAAGGCTGAATTCTTTAAAAAATCTCACTGAACCAGGCTAGTGTTCCAGGACCAAACCAGACACACCAGTGAGAACAAGAATAATGGTTGGAGTAACTCCTATATGAGGTCTATTGTCTCGATTTACACAAATGGCAGAACAGTTCAAGACATCACGTTCATTGGTCAGCCAGTAAATCCGATAGGCTTTCACTACGACAGGTTCAAGGCCAATAGCTACCTTTTCTGATGCAGGATTATTCTGTGTGCTCTCTCTCTCTCTCTCTGAATCTTTGTTGTTAAGTGTTGTTTGTTTTTCTTTATTCGGCCAATTTTGTTCATGTGAGGGATTGTTGGAAAATAATAGTTTTTCGGCAACTTTAATTCAAAATTAAAGTGGGACCCAACCGTCGATTGAAGTGGGTCTGAGTGATTTTGTATTCTCTTAAGTGAGAAGATTGCAATACAAAAATAATGAGCCGAAACCATTGAATTGTGAATGAGAATTGTCTCATAAAGTGGGCATCAACAAAGTTGGGTTTAGATTTAAACTTAGTCTTGGTTTAGATCTAGACTTGTACTTGTGCATGTGCTGGGTTTAGTCTTATACTTGCACTTGGACTTGGACCTTGTCTTGAGCTTTGGGCTAAGTTGTGTTGGGCTTAGTTTGTGCATGTGTTTGAAATTGGGCTTGGATCGGGTTATGACCCAACACCCATATCCATTTTACAGCCCATCTTGTTTAATTATCAAAACTTATACATTATATACACATTATGATTCATATAATGATTTTGGAATTTTAAACCTTTGTAACTCTAGCCCTAATAGCTAGAGTTGATGACATTTGATGACACCATTGATGTTAGTCTTCATGGCTAAGGCTCTTCCCTACTAGTATAAATAGAGGTCTTTCTCCTCCAACTTAGTAGGTTGTTTTTAGAGAAGTTTTGTGATGGAAAATGAGATGGTATTTTGAAATAAAAAGTTAGAAATGATTTTTTACACCAAAGAAAATTTTTCCTATATTCTTTTGTTAACTTCTTCTTTGGTTCTTGTTAGAGAGAGCCTAGCCATCATCAAGTTCACCGAAACTATTCAGAAAGTGCTTCTGCATTAGTTGGTCTAAACTGTCGCATCCTGAGAGACAAAAGTCGACATACCACGGCGAGGCAGCTAATCTGTTTTAAGGACACTATGGTATCACACAGGCTTCGGTTTGTGTTTTCTTTATCATTTTATTATATTGTGTATTTCTGTGCAATGTCATTGTAAATTCCAGCATATTTTCTCAGTTTGTAATTTAATTTGATTATCATGAATCTATTTATTTTAGTTAATTACATTAATTTGTACAACAATATGTATATGATTTGTTATTATTTTTATAATCATTGAGTTTTTAATAAAATCCAATCAGATTCAGTTAGACCCAACTAGGAGTGTAAAAATGGCACGCGGCCCGTGAGTTGCCCAAAGCCCACTTGCTGCCCGAGGTGGGCCCGGTCTGTTTGGGCCCGTTTGGGTCTGGGCCCGAGCCTAGTCTGAGCCCCTAGACCTAGGCCTAGGGCATTATTTTGAAGCCCGGCCCAACCCGCCCGAGCCCTAGTGTTTTTTTAGTGGAAAATAATAATATTTTAATAGAAAAAATTTAAAAAAACAAAAATGGTCAGGCCCGTCCAAGCCCGAGGCCAGACCCAGGCCCACTGGGCCGACCCATCAGCCCGTCCAAGGCCCAAATATCCCTGGGTCTGGGCCTAATTTTTTGACCAGTGGGCTAACCCAGTCAAGCCCAAATTATGGCAGGAGCCCGCGAGACCCGACACGGGCTGGTCCGAGCCAGATTTACACCGCTAAACCCAACATACTTGTAACCTTTATTCTTATTTTTTTTCCTTTAAATAATCTCAATATATCTTCTAAAGACCTTTAAGATTCAAGTAACTTACATCATGAATTATTTGTTGCTATTTTATTAAATTAAATATAGTTGCATATTACATTGGCCAGGTCAATTATACATTTGAAAATGTTTTAAACTTTAAAATAAAATATCCTAAATAATACTTTCTTATTATTTGGTCATTGTTACTTGAAAAAAAGTATGTATATTTATTGTCCAAATATTAATATCGTTGTCAAATTATTTTTATTTTAGAATTTGAGAATTTGTCTTTGTTTACTATCTTTATTAAGAATGGTTGATAAAAAATATCTAAAAAAATGAAAAGGTAAGATACTGATATGACGTAGAAACTTTTGTTAACTTCTTGCCTATTAAACTACATGATCATCATTCAAAGTAATATTTTTTTATTGATTTAAGTCTAAATATTTCATATTTATAAGATATATTTAATATCGAAATGTGTAGATATATTTTTCTAAGTAATTTATAAAAGTAATCAAATCTTTATGATTCATGATTCAATTCGATTCGCGATATGAGATCATTTTGACCCATGATTCAAATTCCAATTTGATAACTATGGTGAGTAGTAGCAGTGATAGTAATGATAATTGGAGAGGGGTCGTTGGATTCAGAACTGTTGTAGTATTTGATTGAACTATTGATAGAGTTTACTCGGTGAAATATAATACAACAAAATCAACTGTAAAAATAGAGTGCAGTAGTATTGTATGTTCTTATTGCAAGAGAAATTTATTTTGAAATATTATAAATAAATTAAAAATGACAAAATCATTTTTCCCTTTTATAGTTGAGGCCAAAACACTTACACTTATCTATGGTTCAAATGTAGATGAAAAATTCCTATGTGATTTTGGACCAAAATGTAACCATTAATTCTGTTAAATATAAATGTGAATTGACTATAATACAATACCCTCAAACCCTGTGTGTTTTTTTTGTTATTTTATTTCTCTCTCCTCTCTCCTCTCTCCTCTCTCATACACATAATTTATAATTTCTAACATTAATTTAGTTAACCCACAATTAATGAAAAATTCTTAATTATTTATTGTAATTCTTAACTTTTTGATTTAATTATATTTTAAATCACAATTAATCCTAAATCCTAAATTATTTTTTGTAATTCCTAAATTTTTAGTCTAATTATATTTTAGATAACTATTAATCCTACATTCTTAATTATTTATTGTAATTCCTACATTATTAGTTATGGATAAGTTGACAAGTAATATTCAAAATGATACGTTATGGTGTATACTTTTTGCATGTTAGTGAATAAGACTAGAGAAAGAGTTAACACTAAGTTGGAAACTTTGAGAGAAGCACTTGAATCTAAAGGAATTAAGATAAGTAAAACTAAGACAAAGTACACTGAATGTAATTTTAGTAATAGTAATAATGAAAATAGATTCACTCAAAAAAACAATGGAAATAGATGAGAAGTAAAGATTGAAAACCAATAACTACCTAAAAGTGAATATTTTTCTTTATTTATGATCGATTATCACAACTACTAGAGAGATTGGAACATATGTGCTCTATAAAATTAAGGCAGGATGGCTTAAGTGGATGAATGCGTATAGGGCACTGTGCGATAAATGAGTGCCCCTTAGACTAAAAAGAATGTTCTATAGAATGGCTATTAGACCAACGATATTGTATGGGACGGAATGTTGAACAACTAAGAAACAACATGTCCATAAGATGAGTATTGCTGAGATGTGGATGCGAAGGTGGATATTTGGCAAGATTAGAAAAGACAAAGTTAGGAATAGGAGTGACATCGATAAAAAATAAAATAAGAAAGAATAGATTAAGATGGTGTGGTCATATACAATAGAGACCAACAGAGATACTAGTAAAGAGATATGATACAGTGACGGTAGATGGAAGTGTTAGGAGAATGGATAAACTTAGATTGGCATGAGTTAATGTAGCAAATACAGATATGAATCTCGTTAATTTAACTAATCAACACATGACATTTAATAGAGTCGAGTGAAAAAAAAATATTCATATAACTGATCCCATTTGATAAAATTTAAGACATAATTTAGTTTGATTTGGCTTAATTTCTTTCTCCCTTCGTAATAGTTATTCACTCCTTTGCATAAACAAATAAATAAATGCGCCCCCCCCCCCCCCCTCAAAAAAAAAAACAAAAAAAAAAACAACTGACGAACAAATAAAGAATAGAGAACATATGTAGAGTTACACATCTTTACAAATCAATCTCTATCTAACTATCTATCTATTTATGTATGTTAATAATTTCAGCTGATCATCATGAAAATGAAAAGAGATGGATCAAATAATCTCAAAATTATAATACTTTTTTTGCATTGGCATTAATTAATGAGGAGGACTTGAACTCATCATCGGTGGTCATGGGATATTCTTGGGTAGGTGAATGCAAGCTCGGCGAGGCGTCATCATCACCTCCCTGTGGAATGTCAGAGATGAAAGCCAGCAAGCGGCAAATGGTAACAGAACGTGCCGGTTTGAAGGTGAGGGACCTGCTCACCTTGTCCTTGGAGAAGATGTCTGAGGAATTGGAGAGGATGAGATAAACTAGAGCTTGAACAACCACAAACATGCCCACCTTCATCAACATATCTGCCTCTGGCATCGACATCCACATCGACATCTCCAACGCCATTTTTCACAAGAGTCTTGTAGTTTGAAGTGCTGAGTATTGCTTGCCAAATGCAGTTTAGGCAAAAGGGACTGGAAATTCTTATTATTATGTAATGTGTGTTTTAAGCAATTAATATGCATGCTTAGGATAGGACTTCACTATATTTATAGAGAGAGAGAGAGAGAGAGAGAGAGAGTAGTGGTTTCCATGAAATTGCCTCTAAAGAATTGTAAAACGTCTTCGGCTCTGGGTTTGGGGATAAGGCCTGGCTTCCCTCCGTCCGTGATCGGACTGGAAGATATTATTGAGTCTGTAGGGGTTTGTTATGGGTCCCGTTTCGATAATCTGAACCATAGAATATGTAAAACTCGTCGAGTATTATATGTCTGTAAAATATCACGTTGATCAGATAATGATGGCTACGTGATCAAATCAATTTTGTATAATAAAAAAAATAAACGGTGAAAAAATAAATGGTTGACAGAAATCTAATCCGATGAGATAGCTATCGATCTCTGATCAACTTAATTTTTTTTACAAACATTTAGTATTCGAAGAATTACACATTATACGGTTTAAATTATCGAAACAAAATTTATAATGAACTTTTACAGATCTAATAATACCCTCCCATCCGTAATCGAATTGGAGGAAAGCCCCGGCCTTGGAGATAATAGAAGTTGTTATTTGACCATTAAATCTCACCACACACGTCACTAGCTTGGTATTATTGGAGCACTTGTGTGTGTTT
Source organism: Camellia sinensis (assembly GCF_055761805.1). Lineage (NCBI taxonomy): Eukaryota > Viridiplantae > Streptophyta > Magnoliopsida > Ericales > Theaceae > Camellia > Camellia sinensis. Next base: position 7,302,413 of record NC_138974.1, on the reverse strand, counting down.
TGTTTGTTTGTTTTGTTTTTGTAAGAATGAATTGATTGTTGAGTAAGGATGTTGTTATTTGACCATTAAAACTCACCACACACGTCACTAACTTGGTATTATTGGAACACGTGTGTGTGTTTTGTTTGTTTGTTTTGTTTTTATAAGAACGAATTGATTGCTGAGTAAGACCTGACGTGGAACGTGGAAAGTGGACCGAACTTGGTCGTTCAACCGAGATTCAAATTCAAATATATGCTATTTATTTATTTTTATTCATAATAAAAGGCTTGGCAAATTCATCCATCTTTATCACGTGTAGCTTTCCTTCCCTGCCTTGCCGACTCGACCTTTAGCTTGGTAGGTTCCCAAACTTTTACGCAACTTCTTTCTGGATTCTTTATTTTCTTCCAAAAATAAATAAATAATTCAAATTTAGGAGAATTTATTAAAAAATTCTTTTTCATATAACATTATCCTTATATTTTAATAAGTCCTATTATTTAGATATTATTAAATTTACTAAATCTTAATTTTCATATTTAAGATATTTTATAGATAATTTTATTTTGTAAATTATTTTTAAACCTTTAGCGAATTGCGAATGTGAACATTCATATAAGTAGACAAATAAGAGATAAGTGGAAAAATAGATGACATGCAAACAGATAGGTGAACATATAGACAAATAGGTGATATATGGATAAATAGACAAATAGGTAAGTGTAATATGGTCTTTTAAATTATTTTTTTTATGGCCCCAAATGTTTCAAAATTGGACCCGTAGTCCCAATTTTCTTTTACCTTTTTATTTTATTTTATGATAAATTATATTGATTTTTTTGAGAAAAATACAACAAATATTATAATTTTAGCATAATTATATTGATTTACTTTTTTTGTAAATATAAATGATTGAAACTAATGCAGGTGATGTGAAAATACATATATATATATATATACACATTTGAAATTGAAACAGGTAATAGCATTATTTTTTTCATGTGTATAATTAACAAATTTTTGATAAAAATTAAGTTAAATTTTAAAGGATAAATCACAAAATACACCCCTAAGGTTTGCTTAAAATATGATTTGTCTCATGTAATTTTGGAAATTACATTTCGTTCCATGAAGTTTTTAATTTTATAACGAATAACCATTTTTATTAAATAACATTAAATTAATTAACAATTGTTAATGATATTAGAAATTTATTTCAATTAATAATTTAAGTAATTTTATCATTATATAGGAGAGTAGTTAGAAATTTTATTTTTTCAGTTAATTCTATTAAATAAAAAATTATGATAAGGAATTATTAGTAATTTTCCAAACTACAGGGCAATTAGAGTTTTAAACAAATCTCAAGGGTGTGTTTGTAATTTATCCAATTCTAAAAAACCAAATATATCAAATTTACAATTTACCGATCATGTTATTTTATAATTTTTTGAGAAAAAAAAGGTAAATTACAAGTACACATCCATAGGTTTACTTAAAATACGATTTGTTCCCTATAGTTCTGAAAATTACATTATGTCCCTTAAAATTTATAATTTCATAATAAATTACCCCTTTTATTCATAAATCATCAAATCAATTAACAGATTTTAATGATATCCAAATTTTATTTTAATTAATAATTTAAATAATTTTATCATTATATAATAAAATAGTTATAAATTTTATTTGGGTCATTTGAGAACCCAAATATAAAAATATAGTAAATAAATAAATAATAATAATTTTATAAATCTCAAATATGTTGTTGGTAAATCGTAAAATGAAAATTAAACATTATTGGAAAGTATTTTAATTAAGTTTATACTTTAAAGAATTATTTTATATACAAGTCTACAGTTAAAAGGTAAGATTTTAATAATGATAATAATAAAAAAAAGAAAAAGAGAAAAGAAAGTCAGATTATATAAAGGGGGATTTTTTTTTTTAGGATCCCTAATATTAAGATTTTATAGCATAAAGGACATTCAATATTTTCATAATGTCTAAGGTCCCTCCAGAGAAATTCTCCCCAGAGAAATTCTGGCCTTTCCACTCTTCAGAGAGAATTTCTTTGGACTTTCCACCCTCTAGAGAAATTCTAGACTTCCTACAAAATTCAAAGTTACCCAATAAAGAATGAGTGTTGGTGAACAAAAAGGGATTGGATTGAATTGAATTACATACAATCAATAAGCTAAAATAATATATATCTAAAGCAAAGAATGGGAGCAATAAAAGGGAAGGCAATGAGGACAAAAGTCTAAGGCCCCTCCAGAGAAAATTTTCTCCAAAGAAATTCTTTCTCTGGGCTTCCCAGAGAAATTCTCTCTAGGAATTTCGCTGGACTTCTCATTCTCTAGAAAAATTCTGAACTTCTCACAAAATTCAAAGTTACCCAGTAAAGAATTAGTGTTGGTGAACAAAAAGGGATTGAATTGAATTTTCATACAATTAATAAGTTAAAATAATTATAATGAGTGACTATATCTATAGATATATACTTGAAACAGAGGATGAGAGCGATGAGAGGGAAGGCAGTAATGGCAAAAGTCCAAGGTCCCTCTAGAGAAAATTCTCTCCGAAGAAATTCTCTCGAATAACTCTTCCTTTTCTTTTCCTGTTTTGAATTTCCTTCGTCTCTAAGCTTTTCTCAACCCTCTTCCACATTTCAGATCTTAGGTTTTCTTTCTCTCTCTCTGTCTCTTTCTGCAGCTCAATCTCACTCATAGCTGGCCATTTCGATTGTAACCCCTTCGACGAAGATGAAGTTAATCCCTTTATTGTAAGCTCTCTCTCTCTCTCTCTCTCTCTCTCTCTCTGTGAAGAAATTCCTAAGTTTGGTGTAGCATAAGTGTACAATTCAAATTTTAGAGTTCTAGGGCTTCCTGTTCAGTCTTTGTTTGGTCAATTTGTTTTGACTACATGATCGGTGTAGCTTTTGAAGTAAATTCGTTGTCTGAGCATTTAGACCTCGTCGAGTGGATTTTAGTCTCTCATCTCACCAATGAACTCATGAATTTAAGAGACCTTAGACTACAAAAAAAATTATTGTGGACCTCTTCCATTACTAAAAGTTGGAGAGGGGTGTTAGACCAATTTTCCCTATATAAAGTGTTTGGGTAACCCTAAACTCTCATAATATTGAACTAATAGTCATGAAGTCCAGAGAGAAGAGGAGATAGGCACAGCTTTTGGTGAAAATTGAAGAACTATAGTTTGGTACTTGAATAACTCCATCTCTAACGTAGGAACCAACACTACAAAAAATTAATGTTTTAAAGACCAAAATTTATGAACAAAATTATTTTTTAGTGATCAAATATTTTTGTTGCGAAAAGTGTCGTTATTATATTTTTAGTAACAAAACTTAGACATTAGTGATGAATTATTATCCTTTTGGGACCAAATTTTTTGTCTAAAAAAATAAATCATTTTGAGACTAAATTATTTTGTCCCTAAAAGTCTATTTCTTAGTGACACTTTTAAAAAAAATTCACTAAAAGCCTTATTTTCAACTTTTTGGGATGACTTTTTAATGACTATCCTCACAATGATAGAAATTGATCCCTAAATGTCTTTTGTAATAAAATTTTCACTTTTAGAGACAAAAATATTTGGTCTCTAAAACTCTTATATGTTGTAGGTAGTGTAATATTTTGTAAATATAATTATTTAGTATAGATGTTTCGGTGAATTAATTGGAAGAAAAATGAATAAAGGGTTAACTGATTAGGTGGCTTGAATATCTATCAAGCTAGTAGTTAGTGTGGAATAGTGTAATGGTGTAATGACCCCAAAAGCCATCCTTATTTAATTAGGGGTTAATGTGTTTTAATTCAACTATATCTATTGGAATTGAGAATGTTTTTATCTTATTTTGGGGTATGGATTGAGGTGGTGGTATGATGGTAAAGTAAGATTAGACCAAAGAGTATAATCCGAATAGTTATTCTACGATCAGCCGTCACTCATTTCCCCTTTTCTTTTTCTACACTTTGAATTTGAATGTGAGGTTAGAACCATTGGAAATTTTATTTTCGGGGCTTCAATTTGGACACAAAAACGACCTAGAACGGAGTCCCGATGAGAGAGTTATACCCGTTTGAAGTTTTTACATCTGTGCTGGAAGCAGAGCCGCACGTGCGGGGAATAGCGCCGCACGTGCGGGCTGTGCGGGACAGCAGCTCAAAAATGAGATTTTTGGCCCATTTCTTACATTTTCGTTTCCTCTCTTCTTCTCCCCTCTTCCATGTCCGAAACCCTAGCTCCCAAAATCTTGATTTCCTCCACTTTTATCAACAAATCCACCATGGATCTTGCATCGAGGATGGAGAACAAGAAAGGGTCAACATTTCCAACTGTAGACACCCCATTTTTGACCGTCCTCAAGACTCGGACGTCACCGTTTGAACACTCGGTGATCATCCATGTTTGTGTTCGTTTGGAGTTCCCGGAGGTCGCGGCTACGCGCTCTGCCTCAGGATCTCCGAACTTGACCGTTTTGTGTCTGGTTTTGCACCAAACACTTGTGTTTTGCCTTGGAGGGGCAGGGAATGCCTTGTGAGGCATCCCCACACACCACCGGCAGTGGCTAGAGGTCACCGGCTGGTTTTTGCTGACATCGGCACTTTTTGTTGCCGGTCGGCACTATTTGTTGCCGGTCGGCACTCACTTTTGCCAAAATGGCATCTTTGGCCGGCCGACTACTGTGCATCTGCTTTTGCAGATATTTTATCACAGTTGTCTTGCATTTGGCTCCCCTCCATACACGTGTATGGAGGGATCTCTCTCTTTAGAAGCTTGTCTTGTAAGCTTTACAAGACAATAAGCTCTATAAAGAGAGGTCTTCTCTCTTGTTGAAAGGGTTAGACACTTTAGACACTTTAGAGAGTTTAGACAGCCATATTAGGGTTTTGAGTTCTAGGGTTAGATATTCATACATATCCTATCTCTATTCTCCCTCTTGTGTGTATTCTAGGTGTTTTAGTCCATACTATTGCACACAAACACTGTTTCACCTTCCTTTGGCTACTGAGGTTCTAAGGGGCTGGTTTTGGTGTTTTGGAGCTGGATTCAAGCCAAGGAGGGCTGTTGGAGCATCATTGGTAAAGGTAGTCTTCAAGGGTAAGAAACTTGCCTTTATATTCTCCATTTTTGCATTGCTTTTCTACCTATCTTAGAGCTGTTTTGTGCTTAGTGTATAACATAAAAAAGTTCTGTTTTTTAGCCCTTTTGATTGTTTATTAAGAGTTTTTTGTGGTTTGGAGGTGTTTGACCCCTCTTAGGCCTTGAAAGGCCCCATTTTGTGCTATTTTGAGTGAGGTTCGAGACTTTGGTGTTAGGGCCTCTTCACCACTGAAATCTTGAGGGATTTCAGTGGCGGAGATGGTGCCTTGAAGTCTCCAAAAGGGGAGGGCCACCCCCTCTCCTTGTTGTCCTTGAAAAGGACCCCTTTTGGCCTCTTGAGGGAGCATCATGTTAGAGTGTGCATTGATCATGCCTTGGCTGTTTTCCACGCTCATTATGTCATAATATAACCTTGTTGTGTGTTGGTTTTGGTACACCATGCATACTTAGCATACCTACCATGTAATGCCTTGTTATTGCCTCAATATGCCTTAGGTTGTTGGCCCTTGTTCTAGCATGTTTTAGGCTTAGCTTTGTGAAGCTTTTGTGCATATTTTGCCATGTTTAAGGTCTGTCCTAGGTTGTTTGGGTCAGATTTGGCATGCTTAGTATAGCCCCTTTGCATTCCGGCTTGTTGGCCTTAAGTGTATGGATGTATAGCATGACATTCTTGCATTGATTTAGTGGTTTGGAACTATTCACCATGTCATTTCAGTCCCCTTTGCATGCCTATATGTTTGCCTTGGATGTCTCCTTGATGCCTCATGAGCTTGTGTTATATGCTCCATGTTTTGGCCATTGCACATGCCTTAGAATTTGAGTCACTTAGATGCCATCTAAGAGCCCCCTTTGCATGGTCTAGTCCTGTCTTGAACCTATTTTAAGTCCTCTTAGCCTTGTGAGGCTTGGTTGACTTGGTCATGGTTCAAGCCCCTTTGACTTGCTTCAAGTACTTAGGCCATTTATTGCATGCTTAGTCTATTTTGTTTGCTTGGTTTGGCACCATCCTTACATGATTTTCAATGCTTACCTTGCATGCCATATGTCCATGATTACCCTCTTTCAAATGTGTTTGAGAGTTGTCCCATTTGTGCCTAAGTGTTGGCCCCTTTAACATGTGCATGTGTGTATGTGTTTAGTCCTTTACTTTGGTCACTTTGGCCATTGTTTTAGGCCTATTTAGAGTTGCCTAAATCATGTATAAGTCCACCTTTTCATCAATTTGCATTGCCTCATGTTTGCTTGCATGCTAGCATAAGTGTCTTGCCATGCCATGTTGCATCCTTAGCTTGCATGCCTAGGTTGCATTGCATCTTGCATGCATGCCTTGTTCCTTGACTTGGTGGTAGGAATTGGGCCTTGGTTCATTTGTTTGGTTTGCATTTCATTTGACATGAAAGTTGCACACTTGATCCTTTGGGCCATCATGCACAGAAATGCGTGATTGGTGGTCCGAGAATCGAGACACATGTCCTTTTGAGTTACAAACATGATAGGGGACATGATTGGTGCATACATTGCTTGAATTGTATTGCCATGCAAGTTCTGTCCTCTGCTGTTGTGAGTTGCAGGTTCTGCAGGCATTCTTTGCCGATCGGCAGTAAATCACCAGCCGATGGATTCATCTTGTGCCGGTGACCAAAATTCACTGCCAGTGGTAATTCTACTCAGCCGGTGGTGATTCCCAGTATCCAGAGAAGCATCCTTGAGACTTTGGCAGTCTTCAAAGAGGCAGAGCAGGGAAAACAGAGGCAGACTATGCATGGCCGTGCACTTCCGAGCGGGACCCGAGCATGCACTGCATCTGGCTCTCCTCCCGAGGCGGTTTACTGCTTTTCCTAGTTTAGTTAGTTTGTTAGCTGATTAGGCAATTTGTAATATTTAATTAGCTTGCGTAGTTAATTAATTTGTACTATTTATTTGTACCCTCCGAGTGAGGGCAATTGTGTAATAAGTGTGCGTGAGTGGGTGTATGTTTTCTAACCCCACGTCTTTCTTCCCTTTTATTTACCTGCTTATGATGGTAGACTAGGGCATATTTAAAATTAGCATACCTCATGCAATGCATGCGTGCATTCATTCATTTGTCTTACATGCACCGGGCTCGGCGCATCATTCTAACTGCATCTGTACTTCAATTCCAAATTGAATACGTGCATCAACTGATTGCATTTCACATGTCATGTTTAGGTTAGCCGAGCCTATTCTAATTGCATTCTATATGTGTTGCATTAGACATTCAAACATGGACTTGGATCATGCATCGTTTACTAACGAGTTTATTGTTTTGGCTCGGAGTACGATGTAAGTATTTTCATGTTTTAGCATATCGCATGCGTGTGAATGCTATCATAACAACATGTTTACCATGTGGCTAGATGCTTATGTGATAAACTGTTTGAATGCTTGTGGATGGAGGTTGGATTGCTTGAGTTGGAATCGCTCGTTGAAATCCGTATTTTAGCCTACTTGCGAGTAGCAAATTCCAAAGCTTTTTTTTTAAAAACAAACGGATATGCAATGCTTGCTTCCAAATTAGGCAATCTAGTCTATACTTGTTTGTTGTGCGCATAACATAGTAATTCTAGGCTAAAAACCAGATTAAGAATACATAACGTTTTCAAAATCGGATATCACGGTTAGTAGAGGCTGATCTTCGGATCGGGCGAGAGGGGGTGCTCATAGCTGACCTTCCCCAATCGTACCCTAGCTCCCGAGCCGAGGCAACTCTGGTAATGACGGACATGTGGCCTTTGACACCGAGTCAGGGTTTCCTAAATTCCCCCATTTTAAAATATTTAGGTGGCGACTCTGTATCTGGCAAAGTAGTCCATGTTTGGCACTTCTTTTCAAAAAAATCTGTTTCTCAAAACGATTTGCCTGAATTGGACTCTTTGGTTCAGATTAAGAACCGTGACGATTTGAGAGTCCGAGCTGTAGTGACCCACCCCCCAAAATGAACAGAACGGGACTCACCCTCCCAGGGCGTTCGGGGACGTCTACAGTTTCTGGCGACTCTGCTGGGGATTTAGAGAGCTTGACTCGAACTCGTGATATCCTGTTTTGATCTCATTTATGTGTCTCTTTGCATTGCATGTGCATTGGTGCGCCTAGGAACACCGTGTTTGCCATCTGCCATTCCTGAACGGTTTGCCGGAGGCTTGTCTTGTCAAGACATGACCATAAGGCTGACCGGTTATGGGCTCTGACAGTATGGGAACACAAACCCCGGTTTTACCGGGGCACCCTTTTCGACCATTCGACCTAGTGCATATTCGGATCCATAGTGACCATTCCAAGTTAGGATAGGCTGCTTACCCGACGTTAGGTTGTTTGAGAACTGCTGCGTGCATAGTGAAACCCTAGCTCCTGACAAGATAGGACAGGGAAACCCTACCCCAACATAGGGGCGTTTTGGCTCTCTTTACTTGCTATGTGCTTTTAGAGTGTTGCTCTACAGGAACGTGCATATCAGTTTGCAAGTTTGAGTATCGGGCCCGAGAGCACCAGTATCAGTGTTGTTGAGAATCAGTCATCTGTGGGTATCAGGTTCAGTTTTTGGGGACAGTGACTTTTGAGGAACAGTGATCAGCAGTAGAGTACAGTTGTTCAGCTACACCCGTGTTTGATCTGTTTGGGCTGAAATGCTGTTTGTTGTCTCTTTCAGTTCGGACAACTGGTACCGAATAGCTAGTGCTCCCCCTTGCCAAGGCAGGACTTATGATGACGCAGAATTCAGAAGAGATCGTGGTTATGACAGCTGCATTGGAGCAGGGGATCACTCTGCAAGGTGAGACCAATACTGATATGCCACATCCACCCAGGTCGCCCGTTGCGCACCCGGTTTGGGCCCCCCAACTATACCAGGCTCGCGAGCCTACTACATTCGAACTAATGGGGATGATAGGTGATCTCCAGAGGTCGGTGGCGGACCTCGCCTACGGAATGTCAGCTTCACCTCTAGCCGCACCATATGCCGGGAGTTTTGTATCCCAGGAACCCCCGTTGTTGGGACGAATTGTGATCGAACTTAGCCAACCGGAGATGGCCTCCAGCTATGGTAATGACATATCAGCATCAACTCAAACCCTCGATCAGGCTGAGGCCAGAGGAAAAGACAAAATGAAGGCAGATGCCGATCCCATGGAACAACTGTTGTGGGCAGTCGAGGCTTTGAAAGCCGGGGGGATGAACAAGTAACAGATATCTGCAATTGTGGCAAAAACTGTGGAGAATGCTTTCCCCACTCCACCTGAGGGTAGTTCAAGCCAGTCAGAAAATCGGGATAGGCCTCATCATGCCAGAACAGTTCCTCCTGTTCCCGCCCCTGCACCTGGGAAAGATCAGAAAGCTAAGGTGGCGTCTGCCGACCCTTTCGCTTGTGCAGCTAGTAAGAGCACTCAGACTCCAAAGTACCTGCCCCGGGGGCGCAGGACCTTTCATGCTCTCTACATGCCTCTGTCCAAGGCACTTCAGATCCTTGTAGAGAGAGGACACCTTAAACCCTTGGAGCCTCGGCCTCTCCCGAAGAATCTCCCCGCTACGCATGATGCTGCTCAGTACTGCGCGTACCACCAGCAGACAGGCCATGCAACTGACAATTGTTTCTGCCTCCGTCATGAGGTGCAAGATTTGATTGACAACGAGGTTATCCTCCCGCCCACCTCAGCCAAGTTCGTTACCACCCAGTTATTGGATTTTGAGGACACAGATACTGCAAGTATGTAATCAGAAGGTGAACCACCTGCGGGCGGCATCTGGTATATTTTGAATGTGGCGTCTGGCACGCATTTTTGAGCATTTGTGAATACTAGCTTTGTAAATCCTGGCTTGGGTATCGAATCGGTCTTTTGTTTTGAGTCTGTCTCTTTGTCTCGAGTCAGTCTTTTTGCTTAAGGGTCTGTCTTGTTGTATCGAGTCAGTCCCCTTTGTACAGAATACCAGGTGATTTCGGGGTTGTTGCCTCGAACACCGTTTTGTCTTGTAACTACCCGTTTTTGTTTTTTGAGTCTGTTTCTGCCGAGGGGCCAGTTATACCAACAAATTTGAATGAAACAGCTGTGGCTATCTCAGTTTCATGCTTGCTTCCAGTATAAGTTAGTTGTGCCAGAGGACTTGAATGGGCTGACAGTACGTCTCGCCTGCTCTCCTGCGCTCCCAACTCATTGCATTAGCCTAAGTTTTTCAAAAACCTTTTGAACACCGCGGTGATAAAAACGAAGAGGAAGGAATTCCTCTGGGTTTGCAAAACTTTGATCAATTAGAGAGAAAGAGAAGCATGCTAAGCCCTTAATGAATGAAACCATGCTTGTCAAGCGTGAGTACTGGGAAGGACCCTGGCTTGATCCAGATTGGTTCCACACTATCTTCGGCGCGGGTGATTTGTCGCTTTCTTAAAAACTTTCAAAAACAAATGTTTTGCGCGGCCCTGTGAAGACCTGTGTGAAATCACTCTTGAGAGTGTGCAGCCTAGGATCGCTCTCAGCCTCAAGATTCAACCCGTACGTTTCGAACCTCGAACCTGTTCAGAAAGTTCAAACGGTCAAACGTCATGTGAGGTCTGTATGGCTAGATTAGAAACAGCCCTCGAACAAGAGGCGCCGAAGTCGAATCAAGAGAGTAGATCTCACCTAAAGGAGCTCATGGAGCAGCCATGACGGAGTCTCCTACAAATCATTGCAACAGCCGTTCTCCTAGACACAGAGAGGCTTCAACTTCAAAAACGATTTGACATGGACTTGTTATGCTTTTACCCTTTGAGAGGTTCGCTGGGCCGAAAACCCGGAAGGGCGACCCAGGCAAAAGTTAGAGCAAGAGAAAAATACAAAAAAGAAGCAAAAAAAGAAAAGAAAAGAAAAGAAAGAAGAAATGCAGAAAAAGAAAAGAAAAAGAAATGAACAAAAGAAAATGAATAAAAAGAAGCTCGCAAGGTCGAAAACCCGCATCGGGCGCCTTGGCAAAAGTTAGAGCCTGAAAAGTGAAGGTTAAAATACCCGAGTGTACCTTAACCGGAACTACGTAAGGCTTGATTCCCATGTTTGGGATACGTAGGCAACTTCATCATGAAGTCCAGCCCCCAACGCTTTCATAGCATCTCAGTCCATACAATGGTTTCGATTTCATCCCAAAGTCCAGTCGCCAACACCTTCAAAGGTGACTGTGTCCATATATTTGTTATAACCGTCTCCATCATCTCTGTGTCCAAGAGTTCGACCACCACCAATGAAGACTGTTTGCGGACTGCTGCGGCACCATCCAAACAAGGGGCAACTTTCCGTTGCCACGAGTCGTCGTGAGCTGCTATTCAAACCAGGGGCAACTTTCCGTTGCCATTCACCCCCTTTAAGCCAGGGGCAATTTTCCATTGCCTCCAATCCGAGGTTGCGCATCTCAAAGAGTAAGTTCCATGCTCGTTGAGCATCAGCCGTTTGCAAAAATAGTTTTTGAAAATTTTTACTAAGGTTGACTATTTTCTCGAAAACTATTTTGTTTTCCAAAACTGGACAATTTTCTTGGACCCAAAAAGGAAAATTTTCAGTGCTTACAGTCTGACTTACATGGCTTTCAAATCAAAAATCGAACAAGTACGTTAATCCGACTCTCATCTTGATCAAAACTGTTTTAGTGGAAAACCAAAACGAAAAATGGTCAAAATGATGAACTAGGGGCACAGTTGAGTCAGGCGTTCTGTCTTTCCCCCGTCATCGACGTACTTTCCAGGAGGGCGCCCTACCCACCAGAAGAAATAGCTGTGAACTAACGGCATCGGGTATGAACCCGCGACTTCCTATTCATTCATTAATCACCCTGGGGAGGGATGAAAAAATGAGAGAATAAAGAATAGAGAGGTGTAAGTTGAGAGAAAAGTGAGGAAAAGGGTTTTGAAAGAAAAACCGAGCCTGAGGGTCGAGTGATGTGAGAATCACAAATGAGAAAAGGGTGGGAAACAATACCCAGAGAAACTGGCTCCTCGTGATCTGAGGTCCCCCATCTTCGTTAACGCGTCTGTATGTCGTGTCTTTTGTTTTGTTTACCTCAACCTTTGTTTTGGGTCTCTTCTGAGCGTGCCTCGTTGTGTTTAGGTCGTGTACCTTTGATGAGCCCTTTGCCGCTGTATCCAGTTATAGGCTCGATACCCCGGTTAAGAAAACCCCTTTTCCGAAAGTTAATCGTTTATGCTCGGAATGCCGTGCCGTTCTCTACATTTGGACGAACCAAAAGAAGGAAGGGAAAATTTGGGGCATCCGAGCATGTTTTAACCCTAGCCGGTTTCACCTTTGAAGGCCGTCTTGTTAGATTGGGCTGTTTTGTTTAAAGTTTGCCGTGTGCAGAATAAACCAAGTGTTGGGTTATGGGCCGTATGCAGATTAATCCTCAGCAGAGTATGGACTGTGTGTTCAGGTTAAACAGTGGTTTGTGCGGGTTGCTTTGCTGTTACTTGGTTTGGTTATCTTGTTATTACCATGCAAGTGTTCAACATTCAGACCACAAATCAATTCCATTTACATTGAAGTGTAACATGATGCGATGCAATACATGAGATATGTAAATGTAACACTTTTTAAGCAAAAAAATTTGTTCATTTCATAATATTTTTTTAAGTACAAAGTTTTGAGGAAAACGAAAATCTGCCTGCGGCAGTACAAAGTATCCTGACTACCAACAAAAGGGAAAAGTACAAAAAAGAAGAAAAATAACAAAAATCTATATCCATGTCAAGCGACTCCAAGGGCTATCGGTCTGTCCTAGTCCTCTTCCTGGACGAAGGTCCAGGAGCATCATCAGCATCGTCGTCAGAGCCCGAGCTAGTGCCTCCTCTGGTCTCCTCCTCTGATGACTCCGCCTTCGGCTCTGCCTCCGCCTCCGACTCGTCATCATCATCATCGTTATCATCAGGGAAAGGAGCCCGCGAACTACTCCCGACATGAGTGTGCCCCGCCTTGGTGCGGGGGAATACTCTGCCCTCCTCATCTCTCCCTCGGGCGGGGACAGAAGGTCCAGCTGGAGCACCTCCTACCCCGGGAATCTGGAAGGGAGGCTGAAAAAGTACACAAAAGGCAAATGCATCAGTATACTGTGGACAGTTTATCAGTGCAGAATGCAGTGTGTGAGTACAGTGTGTGAATGCCGTGAGCAGTCTATCAGTGCAGAATACAATGTATGAGTACAATGTATGAATGCCGTGAGCAGTTTATCGGTGCAGAGTACAGTGTAGAATGCAGTGTATGCAGTGTATCACACGCTGTGAGATCAGTGTATCAGGTGTCATGCCGTGCATCAGATTACGTGAATCAGCTTGTGAGTGATTTGAGGCCATGATCAGAAGAACATACCAGAATATTGTAGAGCGCCAGGAGATCAAAGGTCCGCTGTAGCATCCCCATCATGGAGGCATTCATCTCCAATGACTGTCGGGTGTACTCAGAAGAAGCCTGCAAAAGTATCAGATGCATCAATATTCTGTGGAATATCAAATAAACTGAAATGAAATGACTGTACAAAAATGCAGTAATACATACCGGAGGCAAGTCGGGAACACCGACAAACTCGTGATCAGCCGGCGGAGGGGCGAAGGGGATCTGATAGGTCGCCCTACCCTGCCCTCGGAAAGTCAGTGAAGTGGGCAGAACAGGCCAACCGGTCCCCCGTCCCCCCTGAACTTCGCCCCTGCCAGGGACTCGGGCCCTCCTCGAAGCTCCTGCTCCAGCTCCCGCTCCTGCCCTAGCCGCTGGCGCCATGGGCCTAGCTCCCTCAGCTCGACGGCCGCCGCTCAGAGACCGCATAATGTACGTCTGCACGTACTCTCGGTAGTCGCCGATGCCTCTGAAGCGGATCGCCTCCCAACCGATGGTATAATCGGCCATCTGCTCCGTAGTGAGCCTCTCGGTCTCCCTCATGTCCTCAGGAGGGTGAACCGGGACTATCTACTCCGGTAACCCTAGGGTCTGGCATAGGAAACGCTCACCCAGGTACCAAGCCCGACAGACCGGGCCCTCCAGTAAGATCCGGAAACGCGAGGTCTCATCGGCACCGGCAAACCGATCACGCGTCATGGTTGGCAAAGGAGCCCAAGGCTGCCAGGTGACTGTTATTGAAATATGCAGTGGAAAGGTGAAGCTTAAATGAACTGCAAGTAAAACATACCTCTGCAGGAGTAATGGTGTCGAAGAAGCGGCGGAAGAAGCTAAAAGTCTCTCGCGGCCTCCGAGTGCATCTCCCGTCAAAGCGACGCGAAAAAGGGACGACCAGAGGAGTCTCCGTGACTGGCACGGGTGCAAGCCTGGGAAAGTAGGCGTAAACCCACAACTGCAGAGAAAACATCGATATGACTATCAGATGAAGCAGAATACAGAATAAAGCAGAAATGGCAGGGCCGTGTGTTGTGCAGTGTATTGTGTACAGTGTGCAGTGTGAGCAGTGTATAGTCAGTGTAAAGCAGAGTGTATATGTGTGCCGTGTGTACAGTATACAGCAAGTATAAAGCAGACTACAGTGTGTGCAGTGTACAGAGTACAGAAAATATAGAACAGAAATGAAAAGCGGGAAAGAAACGTACCTCCCAAGCACACCAATAGCCTCCGAGCAACTGTCCGCTGCCGCGGGAAGCTGAGCTCATATATCCGTAGAGAGTGGCCAGAGCGGCGCCACCCCAGTCGTAATGCAAGATCCGCCTGACGTCCACCAGTGCGCTGAGCAGGCAGAGAGGCACGGTGTTTGCCGGTCGGCGAAAATGGTCGTCCCAAACAAGAACATGAGGAAGCCGCGTGCGTATCTCTCCACGGCCTCCGGAGTCATCGGGGCTACATCAACAAGGGTGGGCTGGACCCTGAACTGCACCTCGAACCAGGAATAGCGAACAAAACCTGGACGGGCGAGAGGTGGCACCTCGCCAAACAGATAGATCTAAGCAGCAGTCCACTCGTCCATGTCAATATCAAAGGGGATCAGATCACCCCCTACCCCGATGTCTGTAAGCATCGAGAAATCGTAAGGGGTCATCGTCATGTCCCCTGCCGCGAAGAAATGGAATGAATCGGTGGTGTCCCACCACCTCTCCACCAGAGCGGCGAGGAGAGGTCTGCATGTAGTGAGCCTGGAGAGTCCTCTGCAGAATGCGCCGAAACCCGCCTGGTCCACTACGCGACGGACCGCATCGGGAAGCTCGGCATACCAGTCCCGGGCGCCAGTGTTCCCATACCCACGGATGGTATGGGAATCCCCCTGCAAACGGAAAATAATAATTGCAAGGCAATATTCAAAATGCAATTCTAAGAAGCTTACAGTGAACTACAGCGTGTGATGCGTCAGCGTGTTCGGGTGGTTCAGGGCAGATGTAGCATGTGTGCAAGTTTAACAGATTTAAACAAATACCGGGTGCCGGTGTGCTTACAGTGAACTACAACGTATGATGCGTCAGCGTGTTCGGGTGGTTCAGTGCAGTGTAGCATGTGTGCGTGTTCTCAGACTCAAGCAAATACTGGGTACCAGTGCATATGCAGTGAAATACAATGTGGGCCGTGTGTTTGGGTGATTCAGGGCTAGTGCAGTGTGTGTGCATGTGTCAGTTTCACGCAGATATCAGTTGCACGTATGTTTACAATCAACTACAGTATACAGGGTACCTGAGCTAAAGCAGTTAAAGAGCACAACTAACTACTACAGTTTTGTATCCTACATTGCAAAAAGTAAAGCAGAGAAGAGAGTTACCTCGGAAGTGCCGAAGGACAGGTGGGAGGTAGGCTCGCGCAGTAATAGCTCGGGTGGCACGTGCCTCTCGAAGCTCCGAAACTGGCGCAGTCCGTCAGGGGGCAGAACATGAATCGCCGGCCGGTAGGTCGCCAGGTCGAACGGGCGCTCGCTCAACGGTAGGAGCTCGACCCCGGGATCCATCTTGTGATCCGGGGGAGTCCCACCGCGTGGAATGTCGTCCGCCATGTCAAGAATGATGAGAAAATAGCCAGAGGAAGGAAAACCGGGCTAGAATATGAAAAGTCAACTCCTGAGAAGGTCGAAAATGGCCGAAAAAGGCGGGTTGTGAAAAGGGTACGGAAATCAAGAGGAAAGCGAGGGGAACAAACCCCAAAAGGTGGGAACGGCAAAAGAGGCATCGAAACAAAGATTTGTTCGGTTGAAAATGTCCGAAACGCGAAGAAAATCGCGAATCCGACGACAAAACGGGCATAGAACGCGAAGAAACGGAGAAAAGAGGAGAGGAAAACACTCTAGAGAGAGAGGGTGTGGAATTTCGGCGAAGGAGGAAATGAGAAATAGGGTTTAGAAACCCTATTTTAAAACACCAATGGTGAAATGTCGAATCTGCCCCGACTCAGGAACTTTTTGCCGGTCGGCAACATTTTGTGCCGGCCGGCAGAATATTGTGCCGATGAAATTATTTTGAAGCCGGTGGACAGCCGGTGGCTTCCCTTCCCGACCGGTGGTGTTCCCACAACCTTGTTTAGGCTATATGAGTAGTTTTTGGTCTTCATAGCTCAAGAAAGTGCAAGGAAGTGTATCTCCAACGCTCAACCGGCCTCCGTTTTGACCTCGGATCGCGTCTTCTGTGCGTAGCACTCCAACTCATATAATGTTGTATCCTTTGGTATCCTTTTTGCCTTTTACAAGATCCAAAAGTTATCCCGTGTGCGTTGCACGCGTTCATCGCATTATTTCGATGCATTACATCGCGCTATCATGCGCCTCACAGTAGCATTGTTATGCACATACTACATACGTCGTAACACGCACCCCTTGCATTGTCATGAACATCTCTCATGCATTGTCATTACATTTTTATTACAAGCATAGTCATGTATTTCAATACATACGTCGCCTCGCGCATCGTTCGCGTTGTCGTGCATTCCCTTACCATGCATTGTCATGCATTCTGAAACACGTGCGTTGTTACGCATTTAAGTCCGTTCGCATCATTTTACTTTCCGTGTGGCATGCGTGTCACACTTGCATCATTTTGCATCTTATGAGGCATGCGTGTCACACTTGCATCATTTTGCATCTTATGAGGCATGCGTGTCTCATTTGTATCATTTTGCATCTTATGAGACATGCGTGTCTCATTTGTATCATTCTGCATTTTATGAGGCATGCGTGTCTCATTTGTATCATTTTGCATCTCATGAGGCATGCGTGTCTCATTTGTATCATTTTGCATCTCATGAGGCATGCGTGTCTCATTTGTATCATTTTGCATCTCATGAGGCATGCGTGTCTCATTTGTATCATTTTGCATCTTATAAGGCATGCGTGTCTCATTTGTATCATTTTGCATCTTATGAGGCATGCGTGTCTCATTTGTATCATTTTGCATCTTATGAGGCATGCGTGTCTCATTTGCATCATTTTGCATCTTATGAGGCATGCGTGTCTCATTTGCATCATTTTGCATCTCATAAGGCATGCGTGTCTCATTTGTATCATTTTGCATCTTATGAGGCATGCGTGTCTCATTTGTATCATTTTGCATCTTATGAGGCATGCGTGTCTCATTTGTATCATTTTGCATCTTATGAGGCATGCGTCTCTCATTTGCATCATTTTGCATCTTATAAGGCATGCGTCTCTCATTTGTATCATTTTGCATCTGATGAGGCATGCGTGTCTCATTTGTATCATTTTGCATCTCATGAGGCATGCGTGTCTCATTTGTATCATTTTGCATCTCATGAGGCATGCGTGTCTCATTTGTATCATTTTGCATCTCATGAGGCATGCGTGTCTCATTTGTATCATTTTGCATCTTATGAGGCATGCGTGTCTCATTTGTATCATTTTGCATCTCATGAGGCATGCGTGTCTCGTTTGTATCATTTTACATCTTATGAGGCATGCGTGTCTCATTTGTATCATTTTGCATCTTATGAGGCAAGCGTGTCTCATTTATATTATTCCCCATCTTCCTTGGCACGCGTGTCACATTTCCATTGGCATGCGTGTCTCACTTTCATTGGCATGCGTGTCACATTTCCATTGGCATGCGTGTCTCATTTTCATCGGCATGTGTGCCTCACCTCATCGGCATGCGTGTCACATTTCTATTGGCATGCATGTCTCATTTTCATCGGCATGTGTGCCTCACTTTCATCGGCATGCGTGTTTCATTTCCATTGGCATGTGTGCCCCATCTTCATCGGCATGCGTGCCTCATTTTCATTGGCATGTGTGCCCCCATCTTCATCGGCATGCGTGTCTCATTTCCATTGGCATGCGTGTCACATTTTCGTTGGCATGCGTGTCACATTTTTGTTAGCATGAGTGTCCTCATTTGCATTGTCTTACATTCCTTGCGATCTGAGTTGTCTTGCTTTCATTGGCATTATCATGCATGTTGCTGTACCTGTTAAGTTTGTTTTCTTTGCAGGCGCGATATTGTATGTACGGTTCATTTGAGGCTGGAGCGACCAGACGAACCGCACAGGTATTCCGACGGTCTAGGAGACCCTAAATCCTCTGAAGGTTCAAGTCCTTCGGTGTTTGTCGTGCCCGAACGACTTTTGATGAGTTGCATTATATATGTATTTTAAAGCCGCGTGTTATCGCGCATTCCATGCAACATGCATTTTATACATCAAAAACAAAAAACAAACACACATGCATTGCCACGCATCATCATAAATAGTTGCATTGTCATGCATCGTTAGAACATAGTGCATACTGCATTGTCATGCATGTTTGTAAATATCCATTGCATGTTTGTAGATATTGCATTATAGTTTGCATGCATTTATTGCATCACCTTCCATCTATGGCTTGCGCCTTTCCAGGTTGAGCTTGGTCTAGTATGTGCCCTTTCTTTTCACGTTAAAGCACAGTTCTGCATGTGTACGCGCCTATTCCACGCTGGTATGTTGGTTTGAGGGTTGCGGCACCTTTTCTGTGTTAGACATGGCTCGTATGCGTACATGCCTTTCCTAGGCAAGATTTAGTTTGGCCCGCGTGCCATATCCATTGTATCCATTTCCATTGCATATTTGTAGATATTGCATTGTAGCTTGCATGCATTCATTACATCACATCCGCCCATGGCTCGCGCCTTTCCATGATTGAGCTTGGTCTGGTATGTTCCCATACTTTTCACGTTGAAACATAGTTCAGTGGACCGTTCTATGTTAGGCGCGGCTTGTACGCGTACATGCCTTTCCTAGGCAAGATTTAGTTTGGCCCGCGTGCCATATCCATTGTATCCATTTCCATTGCATTATAGATCGCATGCATTCACTGCATCACCTTCCATTTATGGCACGCGCCTTTCCATGATTGAGCTTGGTCTGGTATGTGCCCATACTTTTCGTATCGAAGCATAGTTCAGTGGACCGTTCTATGTTAAACATGGCTTGTATGTGTACATGCCTTGCCTAGGCAAGATTTGGTTTTGCCCGCGTGCCAAATCCATCGCCATCTCCCCAGCATATCCATATATATATTACATTGTAGTGTAATTTTTGCATCCGGCATTAGGATCGTAGTCCTTTCTCCAGCGGGTCGTTTCCCCACTTGTGTCAATCCCCCCAAATACTTGTTCTTGTGTCTACCTACGTTACTCATAGTTCAGTTGACCGTTCTGTGGTAGGCGGACTTGTTACCCCCATCAATCTTTTGACATAGGTAGGGTTTTGAACCGCTCGCGATTGAATCATGATTCAATTGCTTTGCATATAGTTTACATTGTTTCAATCGCATTTTCATTTTCATTTGCATTATTTATACATTGTTTTGTATATGTTGCATGATCATAAATTGTGTCTGGCTCTGTGCATTGTCTTGAATTTTCCCCTGCCTTCGGGCGCATATCTTGTTTGTCTTGCGTGTTTGTCTGAGTCTTCGGCCTTGTCAAAAATGGGTCGTCTCTGGGCTTTGACATTCACTCCCGTCATTGTTATGACTTTCGAGTTCTGTCAAAGAGGGGCAACTGTAGACACCCCATTTTTGACCGTCCTCAAGACTCGGACGTCACCGTTTGAACACTCGGTGATCATCCATGTTTGTGTTCGTTTGGAGTTCCCAGAGGTCGCAGCTACGCGCCCTGCCTCAGGATCTCTGAACTTGACCGTTTTGTGTTTGGTTTTGCACCAAACACTTGTGTTTTGCCTTGGAGGGGCAGGGAATGCCTTGTGAGGCATCCCCACACACCACCGGCAGTGGCTAGAGGTCACCGGCTGGTTTTTGCTGACATCGGCACTTTTTGTTGCCGGTCGGCACTCACTTTTGCCAAAATGGCATCTTTGGCCGGCCGACTACTGTGCATCTGCTTTTGCAGATATTTTATCACAGCTGTCTTGCATTTGGCTCCCCTCCATACACGTGTATGGAGGGATCTCTCTCTTTAGAAGCTTGTCTTGTGAGCTTTACAAGACAATAAGCTCTATAAAGAGAGGTCTTCTCTCTTGTTGAAAGGGTTAGACACTTTAGACACTTTAGAGAGTTTAGACAGCCATATTAGGGTTTTGAGTTCTAGGGTTAGATATTCATACATATCCTATCTCTATTCTCCCTCTTGTGTGTGTTCTAGGTGTTTTAGTCCATACTATTACACACAAACACCTAGTGCTTCACCTTCCTTTGGCTACTGAGGTTCTAAGGGGCTGGTTTTGGTGTTTTGGAGCTGGATTCAAGCCAAGGAGGGCTGTTGGAGCATCATTGGTAAAGGTAGTCTTCAAGGGTAAGAAACTTGCCTTTATATTCCCCATTTTTGCATTGCTTTTCTACCTATCTTAGAGCTGTTTTTGTGCTTAGTGTATAACATAAAAAAGTTCTGTTTTTTAGCCCTTTTGATTGTTTATTAAGAGTGTTTTGTGGTTTAGAGGTGTTTGACCCCTCTTAGGCCTTGAAAGGCCCCATTTTGTGCTATTTTGAGTGAGGTTTGAGACTTTGGTGTTAGGGCCTCTTCACCACTGAAATCTTGAGGGATTTCAGTGGCGGAGATGGTGCCTTGAAGTCTCCAAAAGGGGAGGGCCACCCCCTCTCCTTGTTGTCCTTGAAAAGGACCCCTTTTGGCCTCTTGAGGAAGCATCATGTTGAAGTGTGCATTGATCATGCCTTGGCTGTTTTCCACGCTCATTATGTCATAATATAACCTTGTGGTGTGTTGGTTTTGGTACACCATGCATACTTAGCATACCTACCATGTAATGCCTTGTTATTGCCTCAATATGCCTTAGGTTGTTAGCCCTTGTTCTAGCATGTTTTAGGCTTAACTTTGTGAAGTTTTTGTGCATATTTTACCATGTTTAAGGTCTGTCCTAGGTTGTTTGGGTCGGATTTGGCATGCTTAGTATAGCCCCTTTGCATTCCGGCTTGTTGGCCTTAAGTGTATGGATGTATAGCATGACATTCTTGCATTGATTTAGTGGTTTGGAACTATTCACCATGTCATTTCAGTCCCCTTTGCATGCCTATATGTTTGCCTTGGATGTCTCCTTGATGCCTCATGAGCTTGTGTTATATGCTCCATGTTTTGGCCATTGCACATGCCTTAGAATTTGAGTCACTTAGATGCCATCTAAGAGCCCCATTTGCATGGTCTAGGCCTGTCTTGAACCTATTTTAAGTCCTCTTAGCCTTGTGAGGCTTGGTTGACTTGGTCATGGTTCAAGCCCCTTTGACTTGCTTCAAGTACTTAGGCCATTTATTGCATGCTTAGTCTATTTTGTTTGCTTGGTTTGGCACCATCCTTACATGATTTTCAATGCTTACCTTGCATGCCATATGTCCATGATTACCCTCTTTCAAATGTGTTTGAGAGTTGTCCCATTTGTGCCTAAGTGTTGGCCCCTTTAACATGTGCATGTGTGTATGTGTTTAGTCCTTTATTTTGGTCACTTTGGCCATTGTTTTAGGCCTATTTAGAGTTGCCTAAATCATGTATAAGTCCACCTTTTCATCAATTTGCATTGCCTCATGTTTGCTTGTATGCTAGCATAAGTGTCTTGCCATGCCATGTTGCATCCTTAGCTTGCATGCCTAGGTTGCATTGCATCTTGCATGCATGCCTTGTTCCTTGACTTGGTGGTAGGAATTGGGCCTTGGTTCATTTGTTTGGTTTGCATTTCATTTGACATGAAAGTTGCACACTTGATCCTTTGGGCCATCATGCACAGAAATGCGTGATTGGTGGTCCGAGAATCGAGACACATGTCCTTTTGAGTTACAAACATGATAGGGGACATGATTGGTGCATACATTGCTTGAATTGTATTGCCATGCAAGTTCTGTCCTCTGCTGCTGTGAGTTGCAGGTTCTGCAGGCATTCTTTGTCGATCGGCAGTAAATCACCAGCCGATGGATTCATCTTGTGCCGGTGACCAAAATTCACTGCCGGTGGTAATTCTACTCAGCCGGTGGTGATTCCCAGTATCCAGAGAAGCATCCTTGAGACTTTGGCAGTCTTCAGAGAGGCAGAGCAGGGAAAACAGAGGCAGACTATGCATGGCCGTGCAATTCCGAGCGGGACCCGAGCATGCGCTGCATCTGGCTCTCCTCCCGAGGCGGTTTACTGCTTTTCCCAGTTTAGTTAGTTTGTTAGCTGATTAGGCAATTTGTAATATTTAATTAGCTTGCGTAGTTAATTAATTTGTACTATTTATTTGTACCCTCCGAGTGAGGGCAATTGTGTAATAAGTGTGCGTGAGTGGGTGTATGTCTTCCAACCCCACGTCTTTCTTCCCTTTTATTTACCTGCTTATGATGGTAGACTAGGGCATATTTAAAATTAGCATACCTCATGCAATGCATGCGTGCATTCATTCATTTGTCTTACATGCACCGGGCTCGGCGCATCATTCTAACTGCATCTGTACTTCAATTCCAAATTGAATACGTGCATCAACTGATTGCATTTCACATGTCATGTTTAGGTTAGCCGAGCCTATTCTAATTGCATTCTATATGTGTTGCATTAGACATTCAAACATGGACTTGGATCATGCATCGTTTACTAACGAGTTTATTGTTTTGGCTCGAAGTACGATGTAAGTATTTTCATGTTTTAGCATATCGCATGCGTGTGAATGCTATCATAACAGCATGTTTACCATGTGGCTAGATGCTTATGTGATAAACTGTTTGAATGCCTGTGGATGAAGGTTGGATTGCTTGAGTTGGAATCGCTCGTTGAAATCCGTATTTTAGCCTACTTGCGAGTAGCAAATTCCAAAGCTTTTTTTTTTAAAACAAACGGATATGCAATGCTTGCTTCCAAATTAGGCAATCTAGTCTATACTTGTTTGCTGTGCGCATAACATAGTAATTCTAGGCTAAAAACCGGATTAAGAATACATAACGTTTTCAAAATCGGATATCACGGTTAGTAGAGGCCGATCTTCGGATCGGGCGAGAGGGGGTGCTCATAGCTGACCTTCCCCAATCGTACCCTAGCTCCCGAGCCGAGGCAACTCTAGTAATGACGGACATGTGGCCTTTGGCACCGAGTCAGGGTTTCCTAAATTCCCCCATTTTAAAATATTTAGGTGGCGACTCTGTATCTGGCAAAGCAGTCCATGTTTGGCACTTCTTTTCAAAAAAATCTGTTTCTCAAAACGATTTGCCGGATTTGGACTCTTTGGTTCAGATTAAGAACCGTGACGATTTGAGAGTCCGAGCTGTAGTGACCCACCCCCCAAAATGAACAGAACGGGACTCACCCTCCCGGGGCGTTCGGGGACGTCTACACCAACCGATTGAAATTCGAATTTTTTTGAAGATTCTTCTCAATCTTTGCTCCTTTGCTTGATTCTTGAGGTAGGGGTCCTTATTCCCTTTCAATATTTGCATTCATGGATGGAATTATGGAATTTTGTGTATATACAAACAAAATCTATAGTTTTGAGCATATTATGTCCAACTTGAGAATTGAGGGTTTAGAGTTGGAGATGTTGGAAGTTGAATTGGTGGGTTAAAATGATGGATTTTGACTCCTAGATGTATAATCATTGGGAAAATTGGAATAAAAAGTAATGGGTTAATAAGTTTGTATTTTTCTTGAAATTTCAATATTTTTTTGAAACCCTAGGTTGATTAATGATGATAACCAATGAATTGGCCCAAATTGAAAGTATAGTAATGAAATTGAGGTATGGAATTATATGTGTTCAAGTTTAATTGGAATTTGGAAATGTTTGAAAATTATATTTAAAATTTGCGAATGAGCTATATTATAAACATTGTAATTCATGCTGTAATGTGAAGGGAAAATTGGGGAAATAATCTATTAATGATATGGATGATATGAACTCGGTTTTGGAATGTTGAAATGGAATTCAAGGATTTATTTTGAATTATGTTAAATTACAAATGGTGTTGATGAATTAAGTGATATCGACTTTGTTGGATTATGTTGTCTGACTTATAGTGAATTGATTGGTGTTGTACTATGATGAATTATGTTTGAATTATGTGAATTGTGTAGGGTCAGCTACAGGGGCGGATCAAGCACCTGAATGCTGTGAGTAGTAGTACTTTGATGTACCTTTAACCGTATATCGTTATTGATGTTAAATCTTCGTCGTAAGAATTATGCTGACATATATGTTATGTATGCTATGTGAGAAACACTGTGACATTATGGAAACTTCAAAAGAGTTTGTGAAGTTATGTGAGAAACATTATGAAATTATGAAAGCATCAAAAGAACTTGTGAAATATGAAGTTATGTGACCAAGGGCCATTTGTGAAGATCAAGCCTACGTGGCCAAGGGCCGACTTGTGACTTATGAAGCTATGAGGCCAAGACCAAATTTGTGAACTTGTGAAACCAATAAAGTCATCTGTAATCTAATGAAAATGTGCTTACTTTTCATTACTACTTATCAGGAATGTCCTGTTAACTTTACGTTAATTATGTCAACTCATGGGAATGGTGTAACGGTTACCATTAGAACTCTGTTAATTACAAGGCAAGGCAACTATGTTAACATATAAAAATGATTAAACAAAGGCGTATGCTATTGATTAATAGAGCACGTAAAGTAAGTCATTTACCCAAAAGAATTTATGTTCATTCTTGAAGAATGGATTCTGAGTAAATATAAGAGTAGCTATGTGTATCCATATGAATTGAAGTTATTTTGCTATGTTGCTTCTAACTTGGAAGTTATTCGGAATCTAAGATATAAGTGCAAAGTTTAGCATCATTGTGTGACCCTCATGAGGATGTGAATTAGTCTCTCATTGTTAAGCGTACGATAATGACATGATACAATAAGAAATGCTCTAGTCATGATATGTTCCGTTTGAATTAATGAATGATGTTCAAGTATGTTTCAGGCATGTTTCCAGTATGTTACAAGTTCAGGTATGTTCAGTTATGTTTCAAGTATATGTTACAAGTGTAAATATGCTACAAGGTCAATTATGTTTCAAGGGCTTTATGCCAATCTTTCAAGGGCTTTATGCCACATGTTTCAAGGGCCTTAGTGCCATATGTTACAAGGGCTTTATGCCACATGTTTCAAGGGCCTTAGTGTCATATGTTATAAGGGCTTTATGCTACAAGTTTCAAGGGCTTATAGCCACCATGTTTCAAGGGCTTATAGCCACCATGTTTCAAGGGCCTCGTGCCACCATGTTTCAAGGGCATATAGCCACCATGTTTATGTTGCAAGATTGAACCTAAGGCCATTTTGTACTTAGCACAGAATCAGACTAACTATGTGAACTCTACATCTTTATATGCATTGCTATGTGTTATGTTTCAAGTTAAGCATCGTTTTATTTATGTGTTACTACTCACTGAGCCCGGCTCACTCTCTGTTATGTCTGTTTCTATAGGTCGCCAATTAGGTGATCAGTCCCAGCCGTGACGCCGCTTTCTTTTGTCAACCTTCGTATGTCCAGTCACTATACACAGCCATTGATTTTGTTAAGCTGATAAGATATTGGCTTGCTTTTCGAATGTCTATCTAAGAGTGATGTATATAGCTTTCGTGTTTTTGTATATGCCCAATGATAGGGCTGGGTCTGTATATATGTATGTATATAACCGATGTTCAAGTGTATGTTTTAGATTTTATTTGTTTGTAAAAGTTTGTGATCCTGGCATGATAGTAGTAGCTCGATGGAGTATGTTTCCAGTGTCAAATTTTGATATTTAGTGCTTCCATTTAGGCCCCATATATATAGATACAAAATAGGTTAAGTGTCCGTTTCTGAAGTGGTCATGCCCAAATTTCTAGGGACGGGTTTGGGCTGTGACAAATGGTATGGTAGATTCATAGAAAATAAGTATATGGCATGTGTTATATTCAATGAGTATTTTTGCTTGTAATGGTGGGCCTTGTGAGTGAAAGGTGGGATAGGTAGAAGTACTTGGCCACCACTATTTGTGAATGTCATTTTTTTTTTTTTTTATGAAGTTTGAGGAATTAAACGGGTACATAAAGTTAAGGGTGCAATTTATAATTGTAAAATTTTGTACATAGTTATAAACTTTAAAACTCAGGAAAATATAGTAAACGAAAGAATTTGAAATTAATTTTTTTAAAGTAGCTTAATTAAATATTGAATTTCATACCAGATTTATTTCATAACTTTTGGGAGTCTAAATCCATATAAATTGATGCATTCAAATTTTTCCAGAAAACTAGTACAAAACAGTAACTTTGGAAGTCTCGTTCTCTTTGGGTATAAATCTAAAAATTATCAAATCAATGTCATTAGAACCGGCTACAAGTCTAGTTTCTTACATTTTTGTCCTTGCATTGATTGCTCGTGTATACTAAGAGAACCATTAATTTCTTTAAAGTATTACAGAAAACAACCTATTTGGATATAATTAATTGTAAATAATTATTTTTATAAGCAAATCAAGTAAAACCAATTGGGTTTGAAATTTAGAATATATTAGTTGATATCTTGAGGGTTTTGGAATTTTTCGCACAGCGTGAAGTGAGTTTTTAATTTTCAAAGTTAGTGAATAGATTGAGAAAATTTGCTTAAAACTCTGTTTTATCTTAAAGTTACTTTTAATTAAATTTCGATCTGAACTCATGTCTTGCGTAATTTTAGACCTTGAAGAACATGAACTTAGGTATTATTTAAGAGTGACGGTGAGTGGGTTAAGTTGTGTTAGTGCGCTTTAGTGTGGGGTACTTAGTTTATTATTCTTTTTACTATTTTTGAATTAGTAGTGACGTGTAGTTTTCATACTTGGTTCAGGACACTAGTTGGGCTTTTATACTCTATTCGAGAATTGCATTATTCCGTTTTCAGGTGAGTAGTTGCATGCTACATATTTTCATAAATGTTTCCCTACCTTGAACTGTTGGAAAATTAAATTGTTGTTTCAAGACTAAACTGTTTTGATAAATTGTTATAGTATCAATGGAATTAAATTATTTCTGAAACATGTGTAAACTTGGAATACAGTAAACTATTTGTTATGGTCTCATGTTTATAATGGTGAACTACCATGTTTTGTGAAACTAAATTGTATTGATTATTGGGATCATCTATATATGAAAGTCCAAGGAAATTTAATTGTGTGCTGTGACTCAGGCCACTAGGGAACAAATCCGGGCTAGGTTGTGATGACTCTAGTGCTCAACGATTGTAAGGAAAAGACCTAGACTAGACTAGGTGACCTTCAATCGGATCGTCTTAGAGAAAAGGCCCAGGTTGCTACCCCAAGGATGACTTTTGGTTCGATGTTGGATCCAACGGGCTTATAATCTTGTGAACTTTGTGGCGTGTTACTTGTTATTCTTGGTACCCAGAAAATTATTGGTGATCATGTTATAATCTGTTTTAAGTGGAGAATGTCATTTGTTATATTCTTGAGAGACATGAGTATTTTAACTGTTGAACTGTGGAACCTTCTTTTTGAAATAGATTATCTTTATCAAAATAGTATGTCAATCTAGTTTTTGTGATATATATCATATTTGGAAATTGAATCCTGTTTTCAAAACTGTATTTACTTTCCATGCTTCTACTCACTAAGTTATCAACTGATTTATTTGTTTATCATTTCCAGGTGGTAAAATGACTTAGAGTGGACTTATGGCATAGCAAAGACTCAATTACATGGACCTCTAGGACATTTTTTTTTTTTTCATGTTTATTTTTCAGATTGTTATGTCAAGTTTGTACATTTTTTTTTTTTTATTGAGGTTCATTTAGGATTATTCTGTTATGTGGGCCATTTATATCACATTGGTTTGGATGATATTGATTAGGGTTGGTTTTGTCATTTATACTTGTAACTAGATTGGGTTTTGATTTATTTATTTCTGGACTATCGTTAAATTTATTCTTTGTGATATTGGGTTCGTATTGAGGGTTACGTGTGCTTTGGGCTTAGTCCCTGTGGGCCTGTAGACACCCCATTTTTGACCAACCTTA
This sequence comes from Camellia sinensis, assembly GCF_055761805.1. Lineage (NCBI taxonomy): Eukaryota > Viridiplantae > Streptophyta > Magnoliopsida > Ericales > Theaceae > Camellia > Camellia sinensis. The sequence continues at coordinate 7,273,952 of NC_138974.1, read as the reverse complement.
AGACTCAGACGTCATCGATTAAGCGCTCGGTGATTACACATGTTGTGCTCGTTTCGAGGTTTTGGAGTTCTTGGCTGAGAGCCTCGCCTCCGGACCTCGGGACCCTTTGTACTTTGACTCGGTCTGCGGGCCAAGTCTTGTTTTCTCTTCCCGGAGGGAGGGAGAGGTCTTGTAGACCATCTCTTAGTGGTCGTAGGCTACTTTTCGTGGTCATAGGCCACTGTTCCCATTTGGAGACTAGTTTCCGGTTTTCAGAGTCGTCGGTCGCGCGCCTCGGCTCGAGACCGCTAAACATTCTCCGTTTGGCACGGTTTTTGGAACACACATTGTTTCCTCTGTCTAGAGGGACACTGTGGTCCGGAAGACCACTTTTGTGGCCGTACGCCACTTTTGGTGCTCAACAGCCAGTTTTCGGGGCACCTGGCCGCGCGCTTTGCCCCCCGAACTCTCGTTTTGCATCCGTGTTGGTTCATTTTTGGCATGAACCTTGTTTTCCTTGTTTGGGAGGTGGTACACGGGTGGGAGACCACCTTTTCTCCTTGGAGACCACTTTCTCCCCGCCAGCCGATTTTCTTGTCGGAAAGCTGGTTTTCTTGGTCTTTGGGCCACATTTGCTGGTCTCCCACCACACCACTAGCTTGCTTTCAAAGTGGAGACCACCAAATGGAGCCACCGACCAATTTTTTGTGTGGGAGACCGACCAGGGAAAGTGGTTGGCCGACCACCTTTTCTGGTTGGCCAGCTCTCTCCTGTTTTGTCTGTTTAAGTGGGTGCCAGTTGTGCCAGCTGGAAGGCACAGACTGTATCCTCCATACACGTGTATGGAGGATCTTAAGCCTTGTTTTTAGCTTCTCAAAGAAGCTTTAGCCTTGTTTATCTATAAGAGAGGCCCTCCCCCTCCTTGAACCAGGTTTAGAATTTCTCTAAGGCAAAACAATACATATCTCTCTATATCTCTATATCTTGGCTCATAAGGTGCATCGTTCTTGACCCTTTTACACTACACCTCATAGCCATACACTTCCACCATTGATTTGAGGTTCTTGGAGGTTGTTTTCAGAGGTTAAAGAGCTAGTTTTTGGTCCCAAAGTTTGCTGGTTTTGCTGAGCTTCAAGGGTAATCATTTTTCCCTCTTTTAAGCATTATTTTGATCATTCTCTTAGCCTCATTTGCATGCTTATTTGAGCTTTGTTGTAAACTGAAAAAATGTTCATATTTAAGTGATTTTCATGTTTGTTTAAGGCTCTTTTGGTGTTGGAGGTCATCTACCCTCTTGCATGCTCTATTTAGCCTTGTTTTGAGCCATGCCATGAGACCTTTGTATTGAGCTTTGCTTGGCCCTTTAGCCATTGAAATATAGAGGATTTTCAGTGGTTGGCATGTAGTTTTGAGAGCCAAAAATCAGAGCGGGGTGACCCTCTCTCTTTTGGCCTTATTTGCTTGCATTTTTGGCTTTCCAAGGGAGCATATATTTCCACACTTCCTAGCCTTGGTTCAGGCCCTTTTTAGTGACTTTTTGGACCTGCCTAGACTCTGTCTATGGCTGGTTTGGTCACCTTTTGTTTGCCTCTTGCACGTGTAGGACAATCCCTTGCATAGCCTATCAAAGTAACACCTCATTTTTGCATGTATTGGTCATGTTTCAGTGGGTTTTTGGCCATCATTTGGCGTGCCATGATTCTGTTTTTGGCTGGTTTGGTAGCCTCTCATATGCTTCACATGCTTGTAGTGTAAATCATGTTCGCTAGCTTATAATGCATGTTGTTTTGGCCCTCTATGCTAGCATATTTTGGCCATGCTCCAAACTGATTTTGTTCATATTTTGGGCTGCCTTAGCTCTGTTTTGAGGTCCCTTGGTCGAATGATGCTTGCCATGTATGGTTGTAGTGTAATAGCCTTGCTTAGCGTTGAGTTTTGAATCCCCTTGCATGCTTAACTTGAGGTGTTTGCATGTTTTAGCATCATTGAGGAATGTTATTTCAGAGCTTATTTCTTGGCCATATTCTCATGTTTGTCACTCTTTCAATGTGCTTGAGAGTTACATCATTATACCCCATTTGGGAGCCATTACATGAGCTTCATTTTTGTGCCTTTCAAGCCATCATCTTAGTTCACTTTTGCTCCTATTCTGGCCTGCATAGGGTCTGTTTGGAGTTGGTTTGGCCATTTGAGCATTGCCTTGCATGCCTATAGTGAAATACACTTCACTAGTTTCGGTGCTTGAGTCATTCAACATGCATTGTGTGAGTTGTCTACATCATTTGGAGTCATTTTGTATGCCATTTCAGAGTTGGAACATGTGTCCTTGCACTCCATATTTTATCATTTTCAATGCGTTTGGAAAGTTGTGTTTTATGCCTTAGGCTTGGGGCCATTGCATTCGGCATGTTTGCATGAGTTTTGGAGCCTTGTTTTCATCATCTTTGGCCACTGATTTGGGTGTGGCTGAGGCCCATTCATTTTGGTTTAAGTCCATTTTTTTGCATTGAGTATGCCATTGTATTCCATAGCATTGAGTATGCCACATTGTTGCATGATTGATCATTGCATTGTGCATGCCTTGTTCATCTCATTGTGTATGTTAGTTCTTAGGTGCATTGTGTATGCTAAGTACCACGTGCATTGAGTATGCCATTGTTAGTTCATAGCATTGTGTATGCTAGTTGCATGTTTGCATGTCATCCTTTGCATGTTTGCATCACTTAGTTGCATAGCATTTAGGTTGCATCCTTAAAGTTGCATTGTGCATGCCATGTTTGTTGCATTGTGTTCGGAATAGGAGTTAGTCCGAACATGGGAAACGAGGGACGTTTCGTACTCAAAGTGATGAAACGTGCCTCGATTCCCGGTCGCCGACACTCTTGACTACCCATGACGGAGTTGTTGGCTTTAGGTGCTTGTATGTGCATTTATTTCACATTGAGTCGTGCAATTCGACTCCTCGGCCATCATGCATCGAGAAGCGCGACCGGTGGCCCGAGGGTCGAGGACTACACTCCCTAGAGCTTATGCAATGACGGAGAGAGTGGTCATGCACACATGTGTTGCAAATACCTTGTCATGTCTCTCTCTTTCCCTTTGTTGCAGAAAAACAAAATCTAGGAGAAGAAACTGGTCGGCCGACCAGGTTTTCTGGCAAGCCGACCACCTTCTTTGGTTTCCACCACAAAAGGTGGTCGGTAGTTGGTCTCCCATGCCTATAAGCTGGTCGGCAGCCTTCCCACAGTTTCCCGGGGTGGAGTTTCATCTCTCTGGAACTTTGTGCAAATTTCTGAAATCAATTGCAAACAAAGGCAAGCTGGGGCATCGCGATGGCTTTCCCGACAAGGCGACTCGAGCATGCATGCATCCTTTATCATTCAAGGTAGAGCTGAGGCCGTCCACATTCATGTAGTTTGCATGCTAGTTTAATTGCTAACTTAGTTAATTTGTTAATTAGTTAGAGTTGTGTAATAATTAGCTGTAGCTTGTTATTCATTTTGTTGTGTAATAACTAGTTTAATTAGATTAGCTTAGATTAGCTAGTTGGTTCTGTATTATTCATTCGAACCCTCCATTGAGAGGGCCAACTGTTGTAATAAGTGTGCGTGTGTGTGATGCATGTCTTCCAACCCCACATCTTTCTCCCTTTTATTTACCAGCTTATGATGGTTAATTTTAGGGCATGTTTCAATTAGCATCCTTATGCTCGCTTGATTGCATCCATTCATCTGTCTTGCATGCACCGAGCTCGACGCATCATACTAATTGCATTGTATTTCAATTCCAAGTTGAATGCATGTTATCTGTAACATCTCATATGCCATTTTAGAATAGCCGAGCCTATCTTAGTTGCATCCTGCATGTGTTGCATTAGGTATCTCAGCATAGGTAGGATTCATGCATGATTTCTAATTAGCTTCTTTCTTTGGCTCAGAGTACTTGGTGAGTGTTTATGCATTAACATCCTTGCATGTGTGTGAGTGACTGCCATGATAGCATGCTTGCCATGAGGCTAACTGATTATGTGATATACCTACCTGAATGCCTGTGGGTGAAGGTTTGATTACTTGAATTGGAACAATTCATCGATTACGAGTTTTAAGCCCACTTGAGAGTGGCAAATCACCCTATTTTCTAAGCCAACTTGAGGGTGGCAAATCCACGTCTTAGCCTACTTGCGAGTAGCACCATCAAACCATTTTCAAATAAACAAACATGAAATGTTTTGTTCCAACTCAGGCGATCTAGTCTATACTTGTATGCTGTGTGCATCACATAGTAATCCTAGGCTAATAAACCGGAATAAGAACGCATGTGTTTTCAAAAACTCGATATCATGTTTAGTAGTGGCCAATCTTTGATCAGGCGAGCGAGGGTGCTCATTGCATGACCTTTCCCAATCGTACCCAAGTTCCCGAGCCGAGGCAACTTTGGTGATGACAGACACATGGCCTTAGGCACGAGTCAGGGTTTCCTAAATTCTCCCAAAATAAATATGTAGGTGGCGACTCTGTATCTGGCAAAGCAGTCCATGTTTGGCACTTCTTTCTAAAAATCAGTTTTTCAAAACGATTTGCCAGATTTGGACTCTTTGGTGATTTATCGGCCTCGCATTGCACTTTGCGGGATTAGATTCAGAACTGTGACATTTGAGTCCGAACTGTAGTAAGCCTAATGAACAAAACGAGATTTTCCCGGGACATCTACAGGGCCACAGCCGGTCATGCCTGGTTTTGGGGTGTGACAGGTCATTTCTCAGAAAGTCCTATTCTTAAATGTTATGTTTCATTCAACCAATTTTCTTTTTTAATATTCCATTAGGTCTTGTTTAAGGTAATATAACCAAATTGCCCTTCTAAGCTTTTTGGGCGTATTTATATTTTGAAACAATTTATAATAAAAAATAATAATAGTCTTTCATTTCATGGAGAACATTTCTCTCTCATTCTAGGGAGAAAATCTCTCCCTTATTTTAGGGAGAAAATTTCTTACATTCCCAAAATCCTAAATCTACCTTACTCTGACGTAAAGAAACAACATTGTAAACATTCACATCGATCAAAAGACACCATGAACATCCACATTGCTGGTGGTTGCTTATATTTGTATACACATAACAATTGGCTTCATGTGAGTTGTGGTAAATAAATATTGATGTAAACTTTCACATTACAAATGTATGTTGGTAAAATAACATATTAATGTTGTTTGCGCTTGTATGACTATTTCTGAATGTAATATTGACATTCATTAATAATGTGATGGTCACAACACCAATTGTAACACATTACAATGTAATAATGCATAATAAGCAGTGACACCTTACAATATGAATATTCACCCCATGTAATAATCATGCAAAACTCATACAATAATCAGTGATATGTAAACATTCACATTATGCAAGCTTGCTTACGGGGCAGAAAAAGTTGTTACTTGATTTGAAAAGACTGGATATGGAAATTGTGTTACATGGTCAAGATGCGGTATTAGCAGCAATGTCAGCTCAACAGGCACTTATTAAAGAAATCAAACAACGGCAAGTAGAAGATGAGTATCTGAAGAAAGTTTGTGATGAGATGGAAACAAGGCCAAGGCCTAGGTGTACCTTTGAAAATTCAGTGGTGAAGTTCAAGGACAGGTGGTTTGTCCCAAATGTTACAAAAATCAAGAGAAGAATTATGGAGGAAGCACATGTCTAAATTTTCCCTACATCCCGGTAGTACGAAAATGTACCAAGATTTGAAGCAAAATTTTTGGTGGCCAAGTATGAAGAAAGAAATTGCCGAGTTCGTTTCAAATGATTGCAATGTCAGCAAGTAAAAGCCGAGCACCAAAGACCAGCGGGACTACTTTAACCTCTCCCAATTCCGGAGTGGAAATGGGAACATTTGATCATGGATTTTATTGTTGGCTTACCCCAAACACTCTAAGGTATGAATTTCATATGGGTTAGCATTGATAGATTAACTAAATATACTCATTTCTTACCTATGAAAACTCACGGATAAACTTGCAACTGTGTATATGAATGAAATTGTGTGGCTATATGGTGTTCCAGTTTCAGTTGTATCCGATAGAGATCCAAAATTTGTCTCCAGATTTTGGCAGAGTTTACAAGATGCTATGGGAACAAAATTAAAATTTAGTACAGCATTCCAACCCCAAACCAATGACCAGTCAAAGAGAACGATACAAACACTAGAGGATATGCTTCGGATGTGTGTCTTGGATTTCCAAGGGAGTTAGGAAACGTATCTACCATTGGCGGAGTTTGTATACAACAATAGTTTCCACTCAACTATAGGATTGGCATCATATGAAGCGTTATACGGAACGAAATGTCACTCTCCAGTGTGTTGGACTGAAGTCGGTGATAGATCATTGCTTGGGCCAGAACTGGTACAACTAACTACAGAGAAAATTAAAACCATTCAACAAAGATGGAATACCGCCTAAAGCAAGCAAAAAATTTATGCAGATTACCGACGAAAAGATTTGGAATTTGAGGTTGGTAATTATGTGTTTGTTAAAGTCACCCCGATGAAAGGACAGACAAGATTTGGTAAGAAATGGAAATTAGCACCCCGATATGTAGGTCCGTTTCAGATTCTAGAAAGAGTTGGTCCAGTGGCTTATTATGTTACTCTACCATTGAGTATGGGACAAATACATAACGTTTTTCATGTATCCGTGTTACAGGGTTACCTCCAAGATCCGTCCCATATTATAGATTACCATCAAATTGCTTTGGATGATAACTTGATCTATGAAAAGAAACCGATTCAAATTTTGGATCGACAAGTGAAACAATTGCGGAACAAGACAATTCCAATTGGTGAAAGTTGAATGGCAAGAACATTATGGGAAGGAAGCCACTTGGGAAAGAGAAGAGGAAATGAGACAATGGTATCTGGAGTTATTTTCTACTTGAGGTAAACTAAGTTTAAAGGGACCAAACTTCTTAAAGAGGGGAAGACTGTAATAACCCGACCCTCTCATATGCTTAAATCCCTCATTAGATGTGTGATTATATGTGTATTTATATGTTTGATGTGAAATTCCATGTTTTAATGTGTGAATTATATGTTTATGGAACTATATTTGTCGGTTATAAGAACATCTGTTGAAATTGCAACCTTTGGATTGAAATTGGAAGCTTTAAAGGCGCGATAACCGGAAATTGGCTTTACAGTTATGATGAACATGATTTTTAGAACATAATATGAAGTTTTGTAAAAATTTGATACGTAATGATTTAATTGACTTTATTTGGTTAATTTTCTTAATTTAGCTCACTCTAGCTAAAGAAGTGATATATACTTAAGTCTTAGTTGAGGCTTAGGCCCATCAAAAACATAAAATACCTCCTAGGAGGAGCTTTAGAGAAAGAAAGAAGAGAAAAGAGGAGAAGGAAAGGAGAACTCAACCTAGGGTTTAGAGATTGAAGAATTGAAGAGGATATTCAAGGAATTTAGCTCAAGGTATGTTTAACTCATCAAGAATATTGTATGTCTTTCCCCAATTGTTTAGAATCAAGACTTAAAATGAAGCTTTGGCACTCATGGAATTAGGGTTTATGAGTTATGAACTTGGGAAAACAAATCTCTTGAAAGTGAAAATGTGGTCTTTACATTTTTTTTGCTTTATGAGTTAATTCCTTTATTTTGAGTTTGATTTGAGTTTGATTATGTGAAATTGTTATTTAATCTCCTCCCTTGCATGCCTTGAGTTCATGTGTATATGTGTATATATGTATACATATGAAAAAGATGAAGTACTGAAGGAAATATAAGGAGTAAAGTTTGATATGTCAAATAAAAGGAAGTTGGTATCTATCTAAGCTTGAGATTCACATGTATTGTGTTCATATGTTATAATTTTGAAGTTGTATTGCTTGATTTGTGCCATAGAAATGCCTTTGTAAGCTTGAATTTGTTGGATTTTCGGACTGCACAAACAGAGCCAGAACTGCACGTATGGGGCTCATGGCCACACGTGCGGGGATGCACAATTGCACGTGCAAAGCTCACAGCAGCACATGCGGAAAATAGGGGAGGCAGAGACTGGCATTCTGAAATAAAAGCACGTGCGGGCCGCACATGCAATGAGGGACCTCCGCACGTACGGAAAGTGGGAAAAATTTCTGTTGTTTTCTGATACCCTTTTTGACCTTCTGAACCTGTTAATATATATCTTTTATCTCTCCGAAATACTTAAAAATGAATAGAAAGTGAACCAAACGAAAGAATGAGGAAGACAAGAAATAAAGAAAAGAATGCATTACTTATCAATTTCAGTGTGTGATGTGTAGGTCACTTGCCGAAAGAAATGATTGCACGACCGGATCACTGTGAGTAATAACAGTGTAACGACATGTTATGCTTATATGTTAAGAATGCATTCTTTTTATGGAAGATGATATCACACTAGATCACAATGGCATATGAATTGGGCCTGAGGCCATTCTGTTATTATTGGGCCCAAGGTCGTTCTATTATTATTGGGCCCGAGGCCATTCTATTATTATCGAGCCCTAGGCCCTTCGAAATGTATTGATAAAAAGAACATACATGCATTATGTACATATTCTACAGGACACATGCTTATTTATATGTCTTCATACATTATTATTATTCACTGAGCCTGACTCATTCCGTATTCATGTATGTTTTGTAGGTGGTCAGCTTGGAGACCAAGCCTAGGTTAGCTTCAAGCGTTTTTTGAGGACTTATTTTGTTAAGCCCAAAGTTGGAGTCTTTTACCTTTTAAGGAGTCTTTTTCATGCCACATTTTTGTTAAGTTCTTGGTGGCTTTTGTTAAACATTTTCTGATTATGCAACTTTTGGGCTGTTAACTCTTTGTATATACACATGATTTGGATTTGGCTTTGTTTGACCTGTACACTTAGATGTGAATCTGAATGATCCTGGCATACATGCACTACTTAATGGACATTCTATTATTTAATTGCTTTCTGTTTTGGGCCCCATTAGTGAATAAAATATTGTTGGAAATTTTGTTTGGAGGCCTAAGTGCAAGCCGGTCATGTCCTAAACTTTTAGGGGCAGGTTTGGGTCATGACAAAAACTCTTATATATTGTAGTGCAATATTCTGTAAATATAGTTATTTTGTATATATGTTTCGGTGAATTAATTGGAAGAAAAAGAAATGAAGGGTTAACTGATTAGGTGGCTTGAATATCTATCAGGCTAGTAGTTAGTGTGGAATAGTGTAATGGTATGGTGGATTCATAGAAAATAAGTATATGGCATGTGTTATATTCAACGAGTATTTTTGCTTGTAATGGTGGGCTTTGTGAGTAAGACATGGTAGGAGTACTTGGCCACCACTATTTGTAAATGTCATATTTTTATTTTTTTTTTATGAAGTTTGAGGAATTAAACAGATACATAAAGTTGAGGGTGCAATTTATAATTGTAAAATTCTGCACATAGTTATAAACTCTAAAAATTAGGAAAGTATAGTAAACGAAAGAATTTGAAGTTGAAATTTTTTTCCAGTAGCTTAATTAAATATTGAATTTCATACCATATTTATTTCATAACTTTTGGGAGTCTAAATCATATAAATTGATGCGTTCAAATCTATCCAGAAAACTAGTACAAAATAGTAAATTTGGAAGTCTCGTTCTCTTTGGATATAAATCTGAAAATTATCAAATTAGTGTCATTAGAACCAGCTACGAGTCTAGTTTCTTGCATTTTTGGCCTTGCATTGATTGCTTGTGTATACTAAGAAAACCATTAATTTTTTTAAAGTGCTGCAGAAAACAACCTGTTTGGATATAATTAATTGTAAATAATTATTTTGATAAGAAAATCAAGTAAAACCAATTGGGTTTGAAATTTAGGATATATTCATTGATATCTGGAGGGTTTGGGAATTTTTCGAACAGCATAGAGTGGGTTTTTAATTTTCAAAGTTAGCGAATAGATTGGGAAAACTTATTTAAAACTCTGTTTTATCTTAAAGTTACTTTTAATTAAATTTCGATCTGAACCCATGTCTTGGGTAATTTTAGACCTTGAAGAACATGAACTTAGGTATTATTTAAGAGTAACGGTGAGTTGGGTTGAGCTGTGTTAGTGCACTTTAGTGTGGGGTACTTAGTTTATTATTCTTTTTTCTATTTTTGAATTAGTAGTAACGTGTAGTTTTCATACTTGGTTCGGGGCACTAGTTGGACTTTTATACTCTATTCAGGGATTACATTATTCTGTTTTCAGGTGAGTAGTTACATGCTACATATTTTTATAAATGTTCCCTTATCTTGAACTGTTGGAAAATTAAATTATTGTTTCAAGACTAAATTGTTTTGATAAATTATTATAGTATCAATGGAATTAAATTATTTCAGAAACATGTGTAAACTTGGCATATTGTAAACTATTTGTTATGGTCTCATGTTTATAATGGTGAACTACCATGTTTTGCAAAATTGAATTGTATTGATTATTGAGACCATCTATATATAAAAGTCTAGGGAAATTATTCAACTATGTGTGGTGACTCTGGCCACTAGGGAACAGATTCGGGTTAGGCTGTGATGACTCTAGTGCTAAACAATTGTAAGGAAATGACCTAGGCTAGGCTAGGCTAGGTGACCTTTAATTGGATCGTTTTAGAGAAAAGGCCTGGGTTGCCACTCCAAGGATGACTCTTGGTTCGATATTGGATCCAACGGCTTCTTACCTTGTGAACTTTGTGGCGTGTTACTTGTTATTCTTGGTACCTAGCAAATTATTGATGATCATGTTGTGATCTGTTTTAAGTGGAGAATGTCATTTGTTATGTTCTTGAGAGACATAAGTATTTTAACTGTTGAACTGTGAAACCTTCTTTTTGAAACAGATTATCTTTATCAAAACTGTATGTCAATCTAGTTTCTGTGATATATATCTTATTTGGGAATTGAACACTGTTTTCAAAACTGTATTTACTATCCATGCTTCTACTCACTGAGCTATCAGTTGACTTAGTTGTTTAACATTTCCAGGTGATAAAATGACTTAGAGTAGACTTATGGCATAAAAGGGACTTAATTACATGGACCTCTGGGACATTCATTTTTTTTTTAATGTTTATTTTTCATATTGTTATGTCAAGTTTGTACATATTTTTTTATATATTAAGGTTCATTTAGGATTATTCTGTTATGTGGACTGTTTATATCCCATTGGTTTGGATGATATTCATTAGGGTTGGTTTTTGTGACTTGTAACTGGATTGAGTTTTGATTTATTTATTTATGGACTATCGTTACATTTATTCTTTGTGATATTGGGCTCGTGTTTAGGCTTACGTGTTTAGTCCCTGTGGGCCACGGCCGGTCATGCCTGGTTTTGGGGTGTGACAAGTCATTTTTCAGAATGTCCTATTCTTAAATGTTATGTTCCATTTAACCCTTTTTTTTTTAAATATTCCATAAGGTCCTGTTTAAAGTAATATAATTAAATCATCCTTCTAAACTTTTTGGGCTTATTTATATTTTGAAACAATACACAATTAAAAATAATAATAGTCTTTCATTTCATGGAGAACATTTCTCTCTCATTCAAGGAAGAAAATCTCTTCCTTATTTCAGGGAGAAAATCTCTCATTTATTCTATGGGAAAAATCTCTCCCTTATTTTAGGGAGAAAATTTCTCACATTCCCAAAATCCTAAATCTACCTTACTCTGACGTAAAGAAGCAACGTTGTAAACATTCACATCGATCGAAGTGTAGACACTGTGAACATCCACATCGCTGGTGGTTGCTTATATTTGTATACACATAACAAGTGGCTTAATGTGAGTTGTGGTACATAAATATTGATGTGAACTTTCACATTAAAATGTATGTTGATAAAATAACATATTAATGTTGTTTGCGCTTGTACGACTATTTTTTAATGTAATATTAACATTCATTAACAATGTGATGGTCATAACACTAATTGTAACGCATTACAATATATTAACGCACAATAAGCAGTGACACCTCACAATATGAATATTCACACCATGTAATAATCATGCAAAACTCATACAATAATCAACGATATGTAAACATTCACATTATGCAATAACCATGCAATCATTACTACATTGCACGTCATTCAACCATCGCATGCTTCTAATGTTGAAGTTCACATCATGAATGCAAAACATTAAATTATGATAATCGACAACAATAATAACTTCAGTGAATGTGAACATTAACATTCACTGAAATACCCCACCCAAAAGCATATACACACTAATACATGAAGGTATCCATTTGTTACTGTGGACACCCCATTTTTGACCGTTCGCAAGGCTCGAACGCTTTACTCAGAACACTCGATGACGAAAATGGTATTGTGCATGGTTCGAGGTCTCAACGAAAGAGCCTTATTTAAGCTTCGAAACAACCCCAAACCTTCCATATTCCCAATGATCATACCCAAGAAATTCATTTTTACAGCTTGTGCCACCTTGTGTTGAGGCTAAAACAGAAAACAGGAGAATTCAAAAAGGCCCGGCCGTGCCTCATTGAGGGCCAGTCGTGGCTATTGAGGGCCGGTCGGGCTTCAATAGCGAGAAACACTGTTCTGGGCAGGAGGCCGCCAGCTGTCCATTTTTGAAGATATTTATCATTTTTTGTGCTCAAATTCTTTAAATACGACCATATACCTCTGTTTTGGGGGTTGAACAATTAAGAGAAAGCCTATATGCATAGAGAGAGCTCCTTCTTCCTCTTTCTTCCATTGCAAGCTACATTTGAGTTAACCTACTAACCTTGTATCATCTATATACACCGTACACAACCTTGACTCATCATCTTAGAACCTTGGTTGACCCTTGAAAAGCATAATTCAAGCTTAAGAGTGTGTCAAGAGTGAGTTTGATCATTAACCAAAGCTTACTCCATTTTAAGAGGTATAAGCTTGTAACTTTTGTTCTTGCTTTTGCTTACTTTATTTCTACCTATTTCTTGTATTCTTGGACTGTTTTGTATTCATTTTAGGTGTTGGAACTTCGGTTTGGATAAGCTATCAAAGGTGGTAAGGTTGACACCCTTACTTGCACCTATTTTTATAGCTCAACCCTTGGTTCTTTACACTCTTTTTCTTTGATTTTTGAACTGATTTTCAGAGTTAAACTAAGGCCAAAAAACATGGTTTGAAGTCTTGAAATTGGCGGGATTAGCCACCCCTCCTTGTTTTTGCTTACATAGCTTTAGTGTCTTTGCCTTTTTGTTTAGCTCTTTAAGTTCTTTTCTTACATTTTCAGCCACTATTTTTGGCTTTTTAGAGGCTGTTTTACAACTGTCCTAATCTATTTAATTGATTCAAGCTTTGATTAGTTCATTTGTTGTAGCATTGGTCTTTATACATAGCTTGTATTATGTTGTTCTTAGCATTTCTTTGTCCAACTTTCATAGTAATAACCTCATTTTAAGAATCAACTTGTCACTCCTTTCTTTCATTTGAGAGTTATTTCAATCAATTGATAGTTATTCGACACATGAACTAGAAATTTACGCTTAATAGCTTAATCTCTACGGAGATTCATTGTCAACGGCATAATTTCTCTTTCATGTTGAGAATTACTTCCCGTTTGGCACTTCTCTCCTTTTAGAGGACTTAATCATCACTTCAGACAAATGGACTAAAGAATGGAAATGACTAAAAGAATTGGTTTAAAAGAAACCAACACACATTAAGAAAATGAGTCATCTTGCTTAGGCTTGGCCGGACGTTATGCCAAGTTTATCGAGTCAAGAGTGATCATGCGCTAATTCATGGCATTTTGATGATTCTTGAAGCGTCTCTACTTCCTTTTTTTGAGTTCATTCCATGATAATAAAAAAATAAAAAATAAAAAAGAGGAGTGGTCATATTCATTACATTCATTGATGTTTGTTCAAAATTGTATCCGGAATCAACAAGTAATCAATTTGCTCATTGATGGTTTTGGAAACAATTCTAACCTTCTCTCGAGGCTTTTCCATGATAGAGAAGGAATGAAGGAACAAAAAGAGCTTGAACAACTCTGTCTGCACTGTTTTCACTGCAGAACACAAAACAGAGTTTTGCACAAAATTGAGGCATGGTCGGCCTTCTTTAGGCCCGGCCGAGCTTCATTAAGGGCCAATCGGCCCTCAATGTTTAGTCAGCAGTGTATTTTTGCAGAAAACAGATGGCAGTGGCAGAGGTGAAATAGAGCAAGCCTGAGGTAGACAAAGCTGTTCTCAAACATTGTGCATGTGCATGCATGTAATCCTTGCGCATTGTCGCTTACATTACGATCGTTGTTTTAATTAATTAATTTAATATTGCTTATTGTAATTAGTCTCGTTAATTATTAAGTGTTGTAATTATTATTATTGTCCTTTTGTAATTGTTGTAGTTACTTAGTTTAGAGAGATAGTTTACTTAACGTAGTTATTCTTGTTGCAATAGCATAGCATAGTTAGATAGTTAATTAGCCTTATTTATTTATTCATTCGGTTTTGTGATAATTAGTTAAATTTGGACTTTTCGGACTTTGATTCGCACCCTCTTGCATGAGGGCAATGTTGTAATAAATTATATGTCTTCCAAATCCACGTCTTTTTCCTTTTTACTTACTCTCTTACAATGGTTAGTATAGGACATCACATTTCATTAGCATTCTTATGATTTGCATCCATTGTCTTGCATACATCCAAGGTTCGGCTCATCATGCTAACCTAATATCAAATGTTCAAATTCATTTACTTAAATACATGCTCTCTTGCATGTCTTGAATGAAATCATATGACATGCTCATAGCCGGGCCTATAAAAATACATAATGTGTACGTTGCATTAGTCATATTGCATAAGTTAGGGACATGCATATTTTTCTAACTCTTTCACCTGTTTTGGCTCAAAGTACTAGGTGAGCTTTTATGTCTTAGCATCTTGCATCGGATGTTTGTGTTGCCATATCTAAAGCATGAATACCATGAGACTAATTGCTTAGATGATATAATTGTTTGAATGCCTGTGGATGAAGGCTAGTTGCTTGAACTGGGATGGTTTGATTAAATGTCCATTTTAGCCCACTTTTTCTAGTGGCAAATTCACAAAACAATTTCAAAACAAAGCATGAGATCAAATGTTCCAATTCTTGCAAACTAGTCTATACCTTGTATGCGCATCACATAGTAACATAGCTAATAAATATGAACAAGAGCATTTAATGTAAATAAAAAACACATCATGATTAGTAGAGGTCGATCTTTGATCGGGCGAGTGGGGTACTCAATTCATGACCTTCCCCTCTCGTACCTAAGTTCCCGAGCCGAGACACTTTGGTGATGACGGACTAATGGCCTTTGGCACGAGTCTCGGGTTTCCTAAATTTTTCAAAAATATTTAGGTGGCGACTCTGAAATCTAGCAAAGTAGTCCATTTTTGGCATTTGATTCAAACATCGATTTTCCAAAAAGAATTGCAGGATTTGGACTCTTTTTGTGTTTTCACTATTTCACATTGTACTTGTGAAATTAGATTCAGAACCACAAGTGGAGTCCGAACTGTAGGACTATTCACTTTCTGGAAGGAGCAAGGAAAGTCAAGCTACAGTTTCTGGCGACTTTACTGGTGAATTAAACTCATGATGTGAATTTTTATTTACACTTACATGTTCTCTGCATTGCATTTGCATTGGTGCGCTTAAGTCACTGTGTTTGCCGACTGCTATTCCTGGACGCTTTACCAGAGGCTTGCCTAAAAAGCTTGCCAAAAGGCTGATCGGTCATGGGCTCTACCATGTTGGGAACACAACCCTTGGATCTGGATTACTGTCGTACCGCTTGATCCACCTTTCACTTTTCGGTGTTAGGTGTGAGAGGTATATTAGGTATTCTTGCTAAAGTACTCTTTTGACCATTCGACCTAGTTGCATATAGTAAAGCTATAGTGACTATTCCAACTTACGACAAGATGCCACCCATTTGTAGGATGTTGTGAAACTCGTTGTTTGAATTAGTGCAGCCTAAATCATGCCAAAAATCTAGGACAGGGTAACCCTACCCCTTATAGGGGTGTTTTGGTTTTTTTTGGTTTTTTTACTTGATAAGTGCTTTTACAGTGAAGCTGTACAGGATGGTTCATATCAGTATGAGTTTAAGAATAGAGTTCAATGGGGATTACAGTTCAGCTATGCGTCTTGACTGTTGTGAATTGGGACCGAAGTGTTGTCCAATTTCGATTTTGTTTTTTCTTTCTTTTTGCTAGGTAGTTTACCATCATAGCTTCAAAAAGACCCGATATTCCCCAAGTTGCGTGGACTCGTTTTTGCAAGCTGTGTAAAACTCGAGACCTTATTGGTGGTCAGCCCGTGCTAGTCTTGCTTCCTCTAGTCACTCGACGGAGAAGAAACAGACGGTTAGTAGTATCAGTATAAAGCACTCCACAAACACCTACCCGTTCTCAGTCAATCAATTCACCAATATCTAGTTCACCTAGACTAGCAACGGCATAGAACACAGCACCAAACGTAGAGGAATTCGCTACCATGATGACTGTCGTCCAAAGGACTATGGGCACTGTAAACCAAAGGATGGGTGCACAAGATAGAGTCATTGCCGATCTACGGCGTACATCTAGGGCATCAGCGTCAACCGTGCACCCGATCCCTACTGCTCAGACAAACTTGGATCTACCCCCGCCAGCAGAAAATCTACCAGTCCTAGATCCTCAGGACATGTTTCCCCCAGCTCCAGCTTATCGTCCTCTGATTCAATCTCATCTAGGGATTTTTCCTTTCAATATCAATGAAATTGATCTAGCCTTGGTCAAAATTACTAGATTGGAGAAAGCATTGAAGAAATCCCAGGGCTTCAACTCCATTCCAGACATCGAAGATGGGTACACTGAGGCTTCGGTCAGATTACCAAAGAAATTTGAGATGCCCCACATCGACAGATTAGATGGGAGTGAGGATCCAATCGTGCACGTCTGATTGTTTTCAGATGTATTGAGGCCCATGGGTTTGTCTCGGGCGCAGAAGCTTTCGTTGTTTAGGAGAACCCTGTCTGATGTGGCGGCCATCTGGTACGCTAAGTTGGAGGACTCTACAAAATGGAATTGAGAGGAGCTATCTGAGGCATTTGTCAATCAGTACTCATATAACACCCAGATAGAAGTAACCATTAGTGAGCTGGAGGCTATTACCTAGAACCCCAAAGAATTATTCATTGATTTTGTCGCCCAGTGGAGAGCCAAGGCAGCCTGAATGACAAATAGACCTGTCGTGAGAGAACAAGTCCGACTAATGGTCCAGAACCTAGAGCCAAACATGCTGCAGAGAATGATAGTGGCTCTGTTATCCACATTTGCTTCCTTACATGAGTTGGGGGTCCATATTGAGAGTGCATTCAAAAAGGGTATCATCCACAGAACAAGTGAACCCGCAAGAAGGTCGTTCTCTCCAAATACCAATGCTAGCAATAGCACTATTCCGCGACCCGCAGATGTCAGCAATGTCGTCACAATGGCCAAGATGGTTGATTCTTTTGCTACTGCCACAATCTCACAACCTTCACAAAATACTTATCCACCCCGAAACCGTAGTCTTTACTTCCCTCCATATGAGCCCAACCCACGCCCTCAAGCTATTAATGCAAAAGGGGCATCTCAAGCCCCTTGATCCTCATCCACTTCTAGATCCATTTCCACCCAAACACAACCCTATCCAGTATTATATCTTCCACCAACAACATGGCCATCCCACAGACATGTGCTACCATCTACGTCATAAGATCCAGGATCTCATTGACAACAAAGTTATCGCCCCACCTTCCAAGCCCAACATAACAACCAACCCACTTTCTGCACATAACCAAGTCCCCCTGTCCAGAAATATTCACCACATCCATATACTACCGCCCACCTTCAACCCTAGCATATACATCACCTCATCCTGCCTACCAAAATCAAATATGGTCATTCCAGAAATCACAGACATGTGCATGACGGATCTGATACCACAAACCCAACCCAGGCCCGTAGCAGTAGAAATAGAGGAAGAGAAGAATTCACCAAAGACAGGGTCGCCTGATACTCGTGTCATAGAGAATGGGGGTTTCGCTCGCAGAGGAGTACGATCCTAGCTTATACATTGTGGCCATTGATCAGCCAAAGCTAGTGGTCATACTGCCAGACTTTCTCAACATCAATACTATAGGGGAAGACCAAATGGCGTAGAATCAGAATGAGTGGCCCGAGCAAGGCCTGAATGACTTAGCAAACATAGAAGAGGATCTGACATAATTAGAAGAGGATCTGGAGGATATACTGGTTTGAGATTAGATCCCATCAAATATCTCTTTAAAAAACCAACACTTACAGGTAGGTTAGCCCGTTGGTTGCTTCTTCTCTCCGAATTTAATCTTACATATGTTACACGCAAGTCGATTAAAGGGAGAGCTGTAGCAGAATTCCTGGCAGATCACCTAGTAGAGAGGAATGAAGCGGTAGAGAACCTTTTCCCAGATGAAAATATTTTGCAAATAGAGGAGAAAACGTGGACGATGTACTTTAATGGAGCAGCCAATCAGTACGGTTATGGGATCGGTGTGTTGTTGATAGCACCTGATGACTCTCATATACCCTTAACTTTCAAACTTCGGTTCAAAGTATCCAACAACGAAGCAAAATATAAGGCTTGTATTGCTAGTTTAGAAGCTGCCCTGGACTAGGGGCAAAAAGGTTGGTCGTCATCGGGGATTCGAATTTGGTTGTTTCTCAAGCCAACAAAGATTGATGGGTTAGAGAAGAAAAAATGAAGGTTTATCATCAGGTCTTGGATATGCTGATTCCGAGATTTGAGAAGTTAACGTTTACCCATCTGCTAAGAGAGAACAACCGATTCACTAATGCACTAGCAACTCTATCTTCTATAGTAGACATTCCATTGGAAATCAGGATGCGTCCGGTCATTATTGAACAGAAGTACACGCTCGCCTATGAAACCATTTTTGCGATAGATGAGGCTTCAGACAAGAACCCCTGGTACTATGATATTTGAAATTTCCAAGAAAATTAGGCATATCCACTAGGAACAAATGGCAATGACAAAAGGGGAATACGGCGTATGGCCGTTCAATTTATGATCTGCGGAGGCAAACTATATAAAAAAGGCCATTTGGAAATGCATATGCTATGTGTTGAAGAAGAAAAATCAAAGCGCCTTATGGAGGCCATTCACGGAAGAGAGTGTGGAGCCACATGAATGGTGTGATGCTCGCTCGAAAAATCCTTAGACAAGGCTACTACTCGTCAACCACGGAAGAAGATTGTATTGGTTTCGTTCGGCGATGTCATAAGTGCCAGATCCATGCCAACTGAATGAACATTTCGTCGTCGAAGCTCTACAACATGACTTCACTATGGCCATTCTCTGTTTGGGGGATAGACGTTATCGGCGCAGTTATGCCAAAAGGGTCAAACGGGCATGAATTCATTCTGGTAGCAATCGATTACTTCACAAAATGGGTGGAAACCCAGTCCTACTCTGTGCTAAAAGCATCGCACGTGGCTAAGTTCATCAAAACAGCATCATATGTCGGTTTGGGGTGCCCAATGAAATTATCTTCGATAATGGGTCACACTTCAAGAAAGAGGTGATAGACTTGCTTGAGAAATATAACATGGCTTTCCATAAGTCATCAACCTACAGGCCGTAGACCAATGGAGCTATCGAAGCTGCAAACAAAAATATCAAGAGAATTCTGCAGAAGAAAATGGAAACCTGCAGTGACTGGCCAGATAAATTGTCATTTGCACTCTGGGGCTACAGAACCTCAATCCGAACATCTACAAACGCAACCCCCGATTCTCTTGTCTATGGGATGGAGGCTGTTTTGCCAATCGAAATTGAAGTGCCCTCGCTACAAATTATGGCCGAGTTTCAAATAATAGAGGCAAATTGTCAGCAAAGTAGGTTTGAGGAGTTGATGTTGTTTGATGAGAGAAGACTAAGAGCATTGTATCATGTCCAAGGCTACCAACGCTGTATTACTAGGGCTTTTAACAAGAAAGTAAAGTTCAGGAATCTTCAAGAAGGGGACATGGTATTGAAAGATAACTGAGCTCCCATTCATGACCTTAGGGGCAAGTTCAAACCTAACTGGATTGGTCCTTACATCATCAAGTCAATCTGGTTATGAGGGGCAGTTATTCTTATGGATTTGGATGGCCTGGAGTTCTCGTAACCAATCAACATGGACAAGTTGAAGAAATATTACTCCTGAGAGGCTCGCTAGGCCGAAAACCCGAAAGGGCGACCTAGGCAAAAGTTAAAGCATAAAAAATTAGAAAAAAAAAAAACTGAGCTCGCAAGGTTGAAAACCCTAAAGGGCAACTTTGGCAAAAGTTATAGTATAAAAGGAAAGAGTTAATACTTGAGTGAACCTTAACCAAACTACGTAAGGCCTGATTCCCATTTTTGGGATACGTAGACAACTTCATCCTAAAGTTCGGCCGTAAATATCTCCAGTTCAACTGTCCAATCCGTTTTCTTGATCAAGTCATCCTTGTTCATCATCTATTAGTTCAGTTGTGCTTCATATTTCAGGCAGAAAAGCTGAGTACAGAATAGAGGCAATAATATGCAGCCAGGGAGAGTTATGATTTCTTTTGATTCGGAATTATACATCTTGAGGATTGACTCTATGCGTGTTAGGTGGTGATCGTTTTTGAAAATTGTTTTGGAAATTTTTAACAAAAGTTGATTTTGTTCAAAACTTTACCCTTCTACAACTTGGACCATTTTGGGACCGAAAGGAAAATTTTCAGTACTCGCAACTTTAATTTTATTAATTTCAACACAAGTACATTCTCCAACTCTTTGATTCAAATCAAAGTTGTTTTTTACATCTTAAACTTGAAAAGAAAATATCAAATCCATAAAACTAGGGGCACAGCTAAGTCATGTGGCTCTATACCAAAGACGGCCCAACCGCTGCCTCTTTTTGAAGCCAAGTCAAACACTCCTCTGACAAGGTGTAACTGAAACTAATGGCAAGGGCCAGAATCTCTCTTATTCTCCAGGCCACAAGATACCGGGCTAGGTGCGACACATGAACTGGAAATGAAGTAGTGTATTCCATCCCCTCATCTGGTCGTATCTAATCATGCCCAAATTAACGTCGGAACCGGAGAGGAAAATAAAATACGCAATGTATGAGACCAATCAACTCTACACCTGACTATCGGGACATGCTGTAGCACATCTCTACCAAATTAAGCCAGGGACAACGCTAAGTTATGTTAGCTGCGGACCGGCTGCACATCCAATCACACCATAAACCCTCTGAGGGGAAATCTATTAGCCATTGACGAAAGAAGTAGGCTCGGGCCGAATACTCGGGAAAAGGAGCAGCTACTTATAATTTATCCATGAGCCATACCTGGGAAGGGATGAAAAATAAGAGAGATTAAAGAATAGAGAGGTGTATGATGAGAGAAAAGTAAGGAAAGGGGCTTTAAGAGAAAAACAGAGAATGAGTGTTGAGTGATGTAAGAATCATAAATTAGAAGGGTGGAAAATAATACCTGAAGAAGTAGCGGATTCCCTGTCAGCCGGGTGGTCTCTCCTCGGTGGAAGGCATCTAAACCCATCAAGGTTTCGGCCAGTACCAAACCCATGCAACTTTTACCCTATTTTAGACGTTGAGCTACGTCGATTAACCAGATGCTAACTCCACTGAAACTAGGGGCAATGAGGAATTGTGCAAGAAGGCATAAATAGAGAGCATGTTACAGGCGACCTCGCCAAAGAAGGTCATTCCTGTCTTCAACAACGAAAAATCGATGAACTAAACCAGGGATATCTAGCTCCCCATTATGTACCAAAGACCGAGCCTCATGTAATGTTAACCCACACATCTATCCCAAAGCTTAGGTATAGCCAAAACGGAGCTGCAGTATCATTTCTTCGTCGTGCCGAGACTCCATCAAGGCTTAAAATTCCTTGAGTCTCAGACACACTTCTTGAGATCTGAATTGAAACACATGTGTGATCGGGTTCCAACATCGAACAGTAGCATGTAAGAATGGAAGGCAAAGAGAAGTGCAACTTAGAGGAAACAGGGCATTTTGGCCAAAATCGCGAAAATTCACCTTCTCCGAGCCATCCAAAGTGGCTATCCAGTCTCGGAGCCTATTGTTGCACAATGTCTCCATTTTGAGAGCAAAATATCTAAAACTTGTTATTCTACCAGAAAAACAACATGGGAGCATTATTTATAGAATATGAGAATGAGCAGTGCATGACAGATGGGCAGCACTAACCGTTCTCACATTGAGGCCCGGTCGTGCCTCAGTGAAGCCCGATCATGCATATTTAGGACCGGCCGGGTCTAAACGGTGTTTCAGAATCAATGCAGTTGCAAGAAATGCCAACCTTTGCCTTGACATACCATAGTTGTATCTTAAGTCTTGTTTTGTTTGTACCAAGTGTTTTTTTAGTATTTTCGAGTTGTTTTTATTTTGTTTTCCTGTTATCGAGTTGTATTTCACAATTTTGTCCGGTTATGGGTAGTTATCCGATTCAAATGAATGCAATAGCAAGTTTTATGTAAAGTTATCATGCAAGGATTACGCCATTCATCACATGAAAATATCATTCATCACATTGTGCAAGGAAATCATTCAACAAAAACTTATCTTTTATAACTAGTGGGTCCAATCCCGATCATTGTTTTACAGAGCAATAAAACAAAAGAAATCCTTTAAAACAAAAACAAAAACAAAAACAAAAACAAAAACAAAAGCAAAGGGCTCTATCTGAAGCTAGTCTTTAACTACAAAGCAAAAAAAAAAAAAAAAAACTAAATCAAAAATCATCATCCTCATCAATAGCCCATCCTCTCTCTCTTTCTCCTCGGTTGCAGAGGAGGTGCATCACTATCATCACTAGGGCTGCTAGACTGCAAGTCAACCTCCTCTCCCTTGTCCTCAGGGGTCGTAGACCAGTCAAAAGACACCTCGAAAGATGAGCACTGCCTCGCTCGGCCTCTCCCTCGATCGGCTCCCCCTCAACCCCTCACTGGGTCCCGTCTCTGTCTACTGGCTGCGGAAGGTCCTACAGGTACTGCTAGCAGTGACTCAAGCTGAAAAGAGTGCAGGCATTAGTATGACTAACAGGAGTGTATAGTATGGCAATAACAGTAAACTACAGATAGAATGTACCTCGATCCCATGGAAGACTAAGATAGACTGCCTCCTCCATACCATAAGAAGCAGTTGGTCGATCGTATGAAGAAGGTCATCAACATACGCCCGGGGTACCTACAAAATGAACAAAATCTAAGAAAAGCAGACAAAAATAATAGAGAAGAATGAACAAAAATGGTAGAAAACAAGGTAAAGTCCAATAAGTAGAAGCATAAAGGAATGTGTAGCTGCTCAATGCCAGGGGCAAAAACTAGTCTGCGGTCCCTCTCCTCGATGCACTTAAGCAGGATATGCTCGATCACTCCATCCGGATGCATGTACATGATCTCAATGGGGATCACAGAAAATCCAAGAATGGAAGCAACAGTAGGGGCACCTCCAGCAGGCGCATCACCAGCCACAGCAGCAGCAGTAGCAGCAACCTCCGGCATAGCTCAAGCCACGCCCGGGGTAAGAGGCCCCATCACCCAAGTGTGTAAGAAGGTAGTGAAGTCACCAAGCTCATGATGTCAATCGCCATCCTCGCCCAGCATCAAGAGGTCGATCTGAGGACCATCTTGCAGCTCATCCACTACCCTTATAACTAGAGGAGGCGAGTGTGGAATGTCGGGGTCAACGACACCTCGCGTCTGGAGATGAACCTCTCCCCCAGGTAGTAAGCCCGACCGGACCCTCAAATAGAATCCGCATGGTGGAGGCATACCATACCACGACGTAGGTCGTCCTCGATACTTGGGGAGTGCCCGTCTAAGGATGCTAGTCAACTTGTGAAATCAGTGCAGTGTCAAAAATCAGTACAGTGCGGGAAATCAGTCCAGTATGAGAAGTCAATGCAGTATCAGATGTTAGTGCAGTGCCAGAATCAGTATAGTGTGAAAAACCAACAGTATGAGAATGACGGTGCAGTGTGGGAAACAATGCAGTATGCTCATGGTATGTAACAGTCAAAGGCTGGTATTTTGTTATCTGGTATGTAGTGATCGTGTCAAAGAAGTCATGAAAATAAAGGAAATCTCGGTCTACGCTGCGGCGGCACTCAATCGAGAGTTGTAGTACCGTGAGCAAGGTACTGACAACTCTATCGGCCTCACCGGGACCGGAGCCAAAGATGCAAAGTATATGTAAACCCAAAACTGCAAATAAAAAAAGATAGATGAAGCAAATGAGCAGAAAATGAAAATGTGAGGCATACCTCCCAAACTCTCCAATAGCTGCCGAGTGAATCCACCTTGTGGCGGGAGACGGAGCTCATATAGCAGTATAGGATGGCCAAACCAGCGCCACCCCAATTGTACTCTGTCACCTGAGGAAGGTGCACTAGTGCCCTCAAAAGATACAACCCCACAATATTTTCTATGTTCGTAAATAGAGTAGCACCGAGGAGATACATAAGGAGGCCACGGGTGTACTGGGCGACCTCATCTGGAGTAGTGGGCTGAAAGTCGGAGAAGTACTCGAAGAACCAGTTATACCTCACCATCCCGTGGTTGGTAATGTCTAGGATTGCTCCAAGAAGCTGACGTTGTGTGACTCTCCACTACGTCATGTCAGGATCGCATGGGATCGGGCTGCCAACTCCAACCCACAAGCCGATGGGCATTACAAAGTCGTACGTTGTCAGAGTCATCTCCCCGATCGATGAGAAATTGAATGAGTATGTGGTGTCCCATCATCTCTCAACCAAGGCCCCATACTACAGTGACTCGGCTCTCATCTGTATAAGCCCTGAGCAGAAGGGTTCGAAGCCAGCTACGTCAACTAATGCGCAGACCTCCATGAGCAGTCTCTCATACCAACGCCGAGGTCTGGATATGGATCCGTATCCACCAATCCTCCTAGCTATCACCTACAAATGGAAAATATACGGCATTTAACTGGTGGTCTATTTGTGAGCTTCAACAATGCATCAAAACAAAATGAAAGTTACTTACTGTGGAGGCATTGACGAACAAGTGCTCTGTGGGCTCTCGTAGCAAGATATCCTCGTTTATCCCGAGAATGAGGCCCTCGAATCTCAAAATCCTACTAGAGGGTGGAGCGTGTGTGCGTGGTCGGTATATGGCCGCGTCAAATGGCCTATCAACGAGGGGAGGCAACACGGGAGCGTCCTTCGCCTCCATGTATACGTCTAGGGCAGCCACAATACCAATGGCGAGGTCTAGAATGGGAACTTCGTCACTAGCCATGGAGAAAAATGGAAGAAATGAAGAGAAATCAAGAAAATGTAAGGGGCTAAGCCCTAGGAGAGAGAAAATGAGAGAGGAAAATGAAAACACGAGAGTGAGTCCCCAAAAAACCAAGAAAACTCGTAAGAAATAAGGCAAAAACAATGAGAAACCCAAAAACTTGGCCGAATCAAAATCCAATCGGTTTAAAATGTAGAGGAGAGAAAGGGTTTTGAATAAAAAGTGGCGAGGTTTGTTGATAAACGCAAGGAAAAAAGGAAATCTAGAGAGAAAGGAAAGCTAAAGAGAGAGCGGAAGTAATTTCGGGCAAGAAGGTGTGAGGAAATAAGGTTTGGATTTTTTTTAAACACATAAGTCGCGAGGAAAGGCCAAAACTGCCCCTGCCATTATCGACGCCGGCTGGCTGTTGCAATGCCGGCCGTGCTTCATTAAGGCCCGGCCGGCCCTCAATGACAACACAGTACAGCACAGTTTTGTTCTTTCCCTCTTTCTCTTCCTTTCTGTTATTTATTTCTTGTTTTATGGAGTTGAAAAATAAGAGAGTTCAAAAAAAAAAAAGACAGTAAAAAAAAAAGCAAGATGAAAAACCAAAAAAAATAAGAGAGTTCAAAAGAGAAAGAAACAGTGAAAGAAAAAAAAAAGAAAGGAGAAAACCAAAAATAAAAAATAAAAAGAGAACAAGAAAAGAAAGACAAAAAAAAAAAGAGAAGAAAGAAGAAAAACAAAAGATAAGAGAGTGAAAAAGAAAATAAGAAATAATAAGAGAGAAAAAATAAAAATAAAAAAAGAAAAAGAAAGGTTTTTGTTTATTTATATATATATATATATTTATTATGTGAACGCATTTGTTTGATTCTTGATTTAATTTGTTTAAAGTTTACTTGTTCAAACTCATTTGTTCAAAGTTTTAATTTATTTAAACTATTCCGAGTAGTTTATAATCTGCTTTATCTAAATCATGGTTCATTCTGTTATTATGTTCTGTTGTAACCAGACGATATTGTATGTATGGTTCATTCAAAAGAGTTCCAAGTAAAATCATTCGTGCCACAATAAAATCATCGTCCATTTCACAACCGAATTGAAACACGGTGCACTATGTTCATTGTTTTACCACATGGGTAAATTGGCTTCCACTTTACTACGCCGCTTTGATTGTTTTGATTTTGCGCCTTTCTGTGTAGAGTCCTTGTTTATTTCTAATTCCTACTTATGTGATTTCCTCCTCTCACGTGTGACGCGTTAGGATTGTATCCTTAGTTAAAAACATCGAGTGCGCCAAGTGTTCACACCACTTTTCCTCCTCTCGCATGTGACACGTTAGGATTGTATCCTCGGTTAAAAACATTGGGTGTGCCCGATGTTCACACCACCTTTCCTCCTCTCGCGTATGATGCATTAGGATTGTATCCTCAGTTAAAAACATCTAGTACGTCCGGTGTTCACACCACATTTTCTTCTCTCGCGTGTGTTACATTAGGATTGTATCATCGGTTAGAAGCATCGGGTGCACCCAGTGTTCACAACACCTTTCCTTATCTCGCGTATGACGCGTTAGGATTGTATCCTTGGTTAAAAACATCGGGTGCGGCCGGTGTTCACACCACCTTTCCTCCTCTCGCGTGTGACGCGTTAGGATTGTATCCTCGATTAAAAACAACGGGTGTACCTGGTGTTCACACCACCTTTCCTCCTCTCGCATGTGACCCGTTAGGATTGTATCCTCGATTAAAAACATCGGGTGTGCCCGGTGTTCACACCACCTTTCCTCCTCTTACGTATGACGCGTTAGGATTGTACCATTGGTTAAAAACATCGGGTGCGCCTGGTGTTCACACCACCTTTCCTCCTCTCATGTGTGACGCGTTAAGATTGTACCCTCGATTAAAAACATGGGGTGTGCCCGGTGTTCACACCACCTTTCCTCTTCTCGCGTATGACGCATTAGGATTGTACCCTCGGTTAAAAACATTGGGTGCGCCCGGTGTTCACACCACATTTCCTCCTCTCGCGTGTGACGTGTCAGGATTGTACCCTTGGTTAAAAAGAGCAGGTGCACCTGTGTGTTCACACTACCTTTCCTCCTCTCGCATATGACGTGTTAAGATTGTATCCTCAGTTAAAAACAACAAGTGCGCCTGTTTGTTCACACTACCTTTCCTTCTCTTGCGTGTGACGCGTGAGGATTGTTTACCTTGGTTAAAAAACATTAGGTGTGCCTATTTGTTTACACCACCTTTCCTCCTCTCGCGTGCAACGCGTTAGGATCTCGGGTGCGCTCGATGGTTACGTCGCCCTTCTCCCTTTCTACATGAGGCGTAGTTAGGTCTGTATTTTTTTACATCCTTTCTACGTGAGATGTAGATTGATTTGTACTTTCTTTGTGTTTTTCACACGAGACGTGCCTGTTTATTCATTTCTTTCCGTGTGAAACACGGCGAGGTTTATTTTGCTTTGTTTTGCATTGTCTTTCAAACGTTGCATTATTGTCTAGATTGTTGCATTGTTTCATTACTTCATTTATGTTATGTTTCATTGCATGATCATAAGTTATTTGCTGCATTTCGTTTTTGCATTTTGCCCCGAATTCAATTTTTGCATTTATGTCTTGATTCTTGCCCGAGACTTGCAGCCTTGTCAAATGGGTCATCTCTGGGCTTTGACATTCACTCACGTCACTTTATGACTTTGAGCTCTGTCAAAGAAAGGCAACTGTGGACACCCCATTTTGATCACCTGTAAGGCTCGAGTGTTTTACTCGGAACACTCGATGATGAAAGTGGTATTGTGCATGGTTCGAGGTCTCAACGATTGAGCCTTATTTAAGCTTCGAAACAACCCCAAACCTTGTATATTCCCAATGATCATATCCATTTTTACAACTTGGACCATTTTTGGGATCGTTGTGTCTTTCAGTTTCGTCGTGCCGTCACACCTCTCGGCTCCGATCAATCGAGATCTCCGTCATCCCCAACTCCTTCCTCTCATCCGATATGATTGTGAAGAAACTAAGATCTGTGCAGCGACTCTTCCGTTGGATAAGGCTTGTGGAGATGATCATGATGATGATGGGTGTTGTGAAATTATGCATTGAATATTGATAACTAGCACTATCTGCTCCGATTCTGCCTTCAAGCCTTAACTTGTTAGGGGGGCTCTTGAAAAGAGTCCATTCGAATCAGACTCTGAGAAATTCTTCATATATCATATATATATGTTTTTTTTTTAAAAAAAAAAATTATTTGTTAATTGTTTTGAGTTTGAAACATGTATGAGAGAAATTAAAGTGATGAATATTTCCCCAAATGATCGAAATTGAAATTACCGAGCACTATTCTCTTTTAGAGAAAAATCCAAGCTAGGATATTCTAATCCATCTCTCTTTTTTTATATATACATTTATGTGCGTATATATATATATATATATCTAATGCTTATGGATTCTATCTTGATATGTTTCTGTTTCCGATCGTGATGATGATAATGATTATCGATTGATTCATCGTCTACCCCAAGTAGTTGTAGACGGTTGTTCTTCAAACCGCCCTCCTTTTTGCTTGTGGATTCTATTTTGATTTGTTTCTATTTCCAATCATGATGATGATAATGATGATTGATTGATTCGTCGTCTACCCCAAGCATCTTTCTCTTTTTTCTTTTTCTTTTTTTATTGTAACAGATAGCGACAAAAATACTTTTTGTGTGTGTGTGTATGTGTTGTTGTTGAAATGTTTATATTTGTTCAAATTTTTTAGTTGTTGTTGTTGTTGTTGTTCAAATTTTGAACAATGGAGAGTTATTGATGATGATAAAAAAAAATTAAATAGATAGGGTTTTGTATGGATCTGTATTGCAACAGATAGAGGTTGGTTTGGCTTTGTATTTCAATAGATAAAATTTGGTTTGGCTTACTATTTCAACAGATAAGATTTGGTAAAAAAAAATTGAAGAGATAGAATTTTGACAGATAAAATTCAATGAAAAATTTGAACTAATAATAAAATTTCGAGAGATATTTGAACAAATAGATAAAAAAATTTGAACAAATAGACAAAAAATTTGAATAGATAGGTATAAATTTGAACAAATAGTCAACGAAAAGTCAAACAGATAAAAAAAAGTCAAAGGGTAAAATTAAAAATAAAATGTCGTCCAGAACTTTTCACCAAACTATTTCCCAAAGTGTGAATTTCTCACTATAAATAAAATAAAATAAAATAAAATAATAATAATAATAAAAAAACCATTGGACAAATGCCTTAGATTTTCTATAGTAGATTTTTGACAAATTTTCTCCTATAAATTTTCTTCACGAACTTATTGATTTATCAATAAAAATCCTACTTTTTTTTCCGGTTCTATTAAATAAAAAATTATATTTGTTTTTTTTTAAAAAAAAGTGAGGTTTGATATACTCCACATGATGGTGGCCAATGGAGTGGTAAAGGAAATTAGGGGTCTTTTCCCAAACTAAACCCCTACACTATTTTATTTTTCAAACTAAGTCTAGTTTGGCCGAATTTCCCAAACTAAGCTGAAACATATTTACTAAACACGCTTTCAGTATTTTTGTGGTCCAGACAAACAAAATAAACAAAATAAACAAAATCGTGTTTAGAAAATGCGCTTTTAATTAAGGTCTCACGGTTACAAATCGCACGTTTATTAATTATCGCGTTAATTAATAAAACGTAATTAAAAAACGTACAACATGAAAACGTGTTTTGAAAACATGCTTTCAATAAATAAAAAATAATTAATTAATTAATTTTACACCCACATCACTCACACTCACATCACTCCACTCACTTTCTCTCTTTCACACACATTCACACACACTTATAATAAATAAATAAAAATAAAAATAATTAATTGTATTCAATATATTTATTTTAATAAAACTTATATAATTTTTAATATATATAAATTTTATTTTATAAAATTGAGACCAATATTAAATATGTATATATATATATAATAATTTACAATAGCAAATAATAATCAACTATATACAATGATCATTTTTTTTATTTTAATTCTTAATTTTTTTTTATTTTAAGATTTAGGATTTAAGGTTTAATTCTTTTTTTATTTTATTTTAGGGTTTAGGGATAAAATTTATTTTTTTATTTTGGGGTTTAGGGTTTAATTCTTAAAATTTATTTATTTTTATTTTAAGGTTTAGGATTTAGGATTTAGGATTTAGAATTTATAGTTTAATTCTTAAAATTTATTTTTTTCTTTTAGAGTTTAGGGTTTAATTCTTAAAATTTTTTATTTTTTTATTTTAGGATTTAGGGTTTAATTCTTAAAATTTATTTATTTTTATTTTAGGGTTTAGGATTTAAGGTTTAGGGCAAAGTGTAATTTATGATGCCAAAAAACATAGTAAGAACATTAAAAAAAAAAAGAGATAAAATTGTGTCATTCTAAGGACGATAAAAAACACAATAGGGGGTCACAGCAATGACCCCGTGGCCATAAACAATAAAATAAGGCTCAGCGTCAGACATCACACACACTCACACTCTTTTCTCTCTCTCTCTCTCTGACGAACTTACACCCACATCACTCCACTCTCCCTCTTTCACACACACTTATAATAAATAAATAAAAATAAAAATAATTAATTTTATTGATTATATTTATTTTAATAAAAATATATAATTTTTAATATATATAAATTTTATTTTTATAAAATCAATACCAATAAAAAGATATCAATCATATTTTTAAAATGAGACCAATATTAAATATATATATATAATAATAATAATTACTTTGTGCCAAATATTTTTTGTTTTTAAATTCTCAATTTTGAAGATAAATATTTATACTGACATAAAACGGCTATAGGAAAACCGTTTTACAATACGGCTTTAGCAAAGCCATTTTTAAAAAAATGTTTATTTTTTTGGTTTGTTAGTGTTGGTTTTGGTTGAATACATGTTTTTGCCCTGCTCCCCAGTCCAACACATACAAACGAAGTCGAAGAGAAAGGAAGAAAGACGAAGGTAGTGCACAACGGAGGAGGGTAATCACTTTTTTGGTTATCACTGTTGA
This sequence comes from Camellia sinensis, assembly GCF_055761805.1. Taxonomy (NCBI): domain Eukaryota; kingdom Viridiplantae; phylum Streptophyta; class Magnoliopsida; order Ericales; family Theaceae; genus Camellia; species Camellia sinensis. The sequence goes on along the minus strand of NC_138974.1, from coordinate 7,242,521 downwards.
ACAGATGAATGAGTTCAGAGATCTTGTTTGTTCCCTTAAATATTTGTTGCCAAGAAATATTTAAATGAAACTTCACACAACATATACAAAGTATCTAATTTGCTAATTACTACTACGAACAAGGAAACAAAATAAAGGTATAACTATAACACTTATAACACTTTAGAACAACGTAACTAGTTCAAACATAAGTATCTTACAAAAATAATTTGTGGAAACATTCAACATAACACAGTACATAAAATAAAGCGACGAGTACAATACTTAACAATTACATAGACAAATATTAGACAAACCTTTCACAAACTCATTGCCGGAAGAGTTATTTTAACACACACAGTACATAATTATAGATAACATATAATTTAGTAAACAGATAGACGCCTAATCCTCGCTCAAATCGGCAATCTCAAAGTCCGAACAATTTAAGAGCTCAGGGTTAGAGAGAAGTGTAGGATCCTCCTTGATCGCCTCAATATTTGGAGTTGTTCCTTTCTTCTTGGCATCTGACTTAAGTATAGATAGTTTCATATCGCGGGCTAACCTACGACACATTTGAGAAATCTCACGTCGAAGTCTTTCACATAGTCGATCAACATTATCTGGATCTTCCTTTTGGATTTCAACTGAACGTGCTTTTGGCGCCTTCAGTTGATTTTCTTGACATAATCTTTCCATTTGCACTTGCTCTATAAATAGTGTGGGCCACTTCAGAAGTGTAGCGTCTGCTAAACCATATATTGTTTGATTATCAGATGGATCCTCCACAAAACCACATGGATCTCAATAGTACATGGGCATGACAAAATGTCACTTCCCAAACCTATCATGATAAGTACAATAGGCATCTAACAAAGCAAATGGTGTTTTATCTTCAGCATCGCCACTTCCCCTTCCCATTTCTCTTCATCGGCGTGAACTCTCACCTCTTTCGAAGTTCCTACCCCCTACGAGTCCCCTTCCCGTTCCTCTTCCTCGTCGTGAACTCTCACCTCTGCAATTCCTATCCCCTGTCGTGAATCTATACTCTATTTGATTTTTTCTCAATAAATGAACAATAGTTTCCTAGGGCGAACTGAGTGGAAAGGTTGTGTGTTTACCTTCATTTCTTTAGTCCTTTATATAGTTGTTTGTCAACACTATTGTCAAGTGGTCGTATTAATGTGACTTAGATGAGTTCTAAAATGCAAGAAAAAAACAAAGCATCTAAGTCGCGCTGCACAAAGTCACATGCCATTAAAAGCCCACATTTACCAACACATCTTTATGAGTTGTCATTGTAAGGAATAAATAATCAATGCTAAACACGCTCCACACAATCAGTACTTCAATCGTCACTCGAAAGTGACTACTCACTTTTTCAAAAAAGACCAATCATCCGTACGCTGTTTACTGTGGCCATGTGAACTTGGCCATTTCATTGAGTCCTTTAATTTATTACGTCTGTTAAAGTCACTGCATCACTAAGAAATGTTGGATGTATCACTGCGACGACTTTGACGAGACTACTCACTGTATGAAAAAAACAAGAAGTCGTACCATAGCTACTGTGCCCATGTGAGCTTCAGCAATTCATAACGGGATGAGGGGGTGTCAGAACAAAATAACAAAACAATTAGACCCTTTGTGACCCTATGCAGCTTCAAATAGATTGATAAATCTTGAAGCGAAAATATTATAGAGTTGGAATATATTGAAGATTAATTTGTAGTAGAGTACTTATAGATGGGTTTTGGATGTATAGAACTTGAAAGTGTTACAGATAAAAACTAGCCTAGTATCCAAACAAGAACAACAACGACTTAAATCAACACATAGTTAACTAAAAATTTGAGAAAAATCATTAAAAAGTAGTTCAAAGAGATTTTAAGAGTAGTTAATACAGCAACAATTCAAGAAAATCAAGGAAGTGGAACAAGTTAAAAGATATCTGCCGAACTGAAGAATCCAAACCCCATCATGTACATCTAAATAAGCTCACAATACCTACAAAAGATAGAGAAATTAAATTGAAATTGAATTGGTGAAATTTCTCCAATTAAATTAAATTAAATATGTAAGGTGAAAAGTGAAATTAAATATATTGTCAAGGCAAAATTAATTGAATTAAATTTGTAAGCAGAAAAGTGAAATTAAATTTCTAAGCGGATTTGAACTTTACTTAAAACCTTTAGATATGCACTGAGTAGTCAATAAAAGTCGAAGTGACAACTCCTATAAAGCTGATGCATAGTTGTTCAGGTCATAAAGGTTGACGTGACAACTCTTTTACAATAATTTTAAACATACAGCTACCATGTGAAACCTCCTAAAGTATGACAAGTCACTGTCGGCATGTGAGTTTAGAGTTTATAAGACATGAATACCTGCGTCTATTTCCATTTTGAATTTGTGCATGTTGCAACAACTGTGCATATGTAGTATAAAAATATTGCATCAAAGTTTTATAGATATATTGAGAGATATCATCATGAGATATACGGTGGTTGATCTATATTCAGCAACGAGTTGCCATTGGGTTGCAGATGGAGATGAATTTCAATACCCATTAAATCCAAATTTGCGTTACTTACATACCACTGTTAATACCATGAGAGCTGAGTGGGAATTTCGCATAACTCGAACAAGCGTTCTCGTTGAGCTATGTCGTGAAGTTAATGTTAAATTTCCTTGACGGTTAGCCATGTGTATGCCAATTGACACTCCACTGTTGTTGCAAAAGGCATTGCATCGTATCCGCGACGAAGTTAATCGCATGACCCAACGTTTGCAAAGGTCTAAACTAATGAAGACCGCAAATAAGCGTGCCGAAGATGGGTTAATGGATGATGCGCACCAATACTTCACTTGAAGCATGGATGCTATGTATGAATTTCACATTGAGATGTCAGATGATGAAGATAATGAATGAAATTGATTGGATGAATGACCAAACCATTTCTCTTGTAATAGCTCTCTAATGCGTATCCACGACTTATCAATGAAGGGAGAAATGTCAATAGTTTTTGAATAGTTCTTGTAATTCTACAAATAACAATTACCTTTACTTTCTCTCCGTTATTGTTATTTTGAAGACCGCTTATTGAAAGTGTGTTCCAAGTTTAGTGAAAGTGAAAGAATATATATAGATTGTTACATTTTATTAATTTGATTTTTATTTTCTACATAATGTTTGGTTTATGGAATTTTTAGATTTCATTTCATTGATTCGCCAATCTTCCTGGTGACTAACAAGTTTGTTTGTACAATTTTCAGAATTTGTATATCAATTTCTCAAAAAATTAATTTAGATTACATGTGATAACATATCAAATGTTAATGTCATTTGATTTGTTCATCCATTTTGTGCATGTCTTAATAAATAATAATGATTACTTAAAAAGAATTTTTTAAGTAAACCTAAATAATTAATGAGGTAATACAAGAGTTGATGTCCTATAACACGCCAAAAAAAAAAAATTTAAATATAAGTAAACCTATGAAATTTACGGTTCAACCACTTAAACAGCACAGACAATAAAATTAATAAGCTTAATTATTTCCAAACTTTCAAAGTTAACAAAAGGAAAAATCAAATGCTACTTACGGGCTAAGACAATGTATGTCCGTAATTAAGGGATTTGATCTCTTAATTTATGTTCATTTGTGGGAGAAACTCTGGTATTTCCCGTGACAATACCCCAAAAAATAGCACTTGAATCTCTCTGGGCCTTTGTTATAATCAAGCAAAATATTGGAGTATAAAATATTAGAAGAAATGATCATATCATATAGCAATATCATTATTCAAAATACATTATAAGCGATGCAAACATTTGAGAAAAAAATATAATATATAAATAATTTAGAAAAGTTCTATAATACATCTCAAAAAAATGGGGTACCACTGGATTGAACTCACATTCCTTTGGAAAAAAATTGATTATCACTTTGGCAAAAGCTATGTACCACTAGATTGAAATTCACAAAACCCTAGCTCTAACCCTCTCTAAACCCCAATTTGAATTCACAGAACCCTAACCCTAACCCACATTGGTATCTTCCAAACTTCCTCCCTTACTATTCTACCCACATTCGCATTTTTACAAATGAAATCAACATAAATAAAATTCAAACTGAGAAAGAGAGAGAGACAGCGCCAACATACCTGCGAGAGAGACGAGCTCAGAGAGAGAGAGGAAGGTGCAGCGAGTGACAGAGAGAGGGAGAGTCACTGCGAGCGACCCACAGAAAGAGAGAGAGAGTAGAGAGCGATAGAGAGAGGGAGAGTGATTGTGAGCGACAGAGGGAGGAAGGTTGCCTCTAGTCGGGGTTTTGGGGGAAAAGAAAGAGAGGAGGTAGAAAGCGTGGTTGCAAATGAGGGGGGACCATTTTATAATGACTTTCTGTTAAAAACGTGTTTGCAAATCACATGATCATTATCTGAAAGTGTTAATAGTAACAACGCTTTCTTAAGTAAAGGCGTGTTTTCTAACAATACTTTCATAACTTCACTGCCTGAGCCAGAAACATGCTGAAAACGTGTTCTTAGTTTGAGAAATTCGGTCAAACTAGACTTAGGCCTCGTTTGGGAACAAACATTTTTAGTAACTTTTTAATTTTTTGGCTAAAACATGATGTAAAAAAAATTAGTATGTTTGGAATGACTTTTTGACTTTTTATGAAAAAATATATAAAAAGTAGAGAGAAAATGAAATTTTTATTTTTTTGATATGAGTTATTAACTTTTTAATTTTTTAATAACTTTTTAATTTTTTAATTAAAATAACCACTTAACAAACGAGGCCTTAATTTGAAAAATTTGAAAAATAGCCTTAATTTGAAAAATAACTTAGTATGTTAGTATAGGAGTTTAGTTTGGGAAAAACCCCGAAAATTAGAGTGACCCTCATTTTCCCGCCATGTGACTTTCCCGGCAAATCGTGACCCTCTCTTTTTCTCTTCCAATCTGTTTCAATTTGTATCTAGGTTTTTGTTGTTACTCATTTCCAAACTCACATCCATACCTCTCTCTCTACCCCCAAAAATCCCACCCTCGATTTTATATTTTCTCCAAGGGTTTCTTGTGAACCAATCTGTGGAAAAGGAAATCCAAAATCGAATTCTTCTAACTTAATTGTTGTTGGTGTTGTTGTTGAAGCAGAATCATGACGTCTTTGTCGTGGAGACACCACACTCTGATTCAAGCTCTGCTGTCGCGTGGTCCTCTCAAGGACCAAGAATTCCACTCCATCTTTTCCGGTGTTACTGGCAAAACCCCAGGTCTCTCTCTCGCCCTCTCTTCCAACCTGTATCTTAGATTTCACCTACCTACTCTTGTTTTGTAGAAACTTTATTTTGACTATGATTGCCACAAGTCCATTATTCAGCTTTATTTTGTGTATTTGAAGAAGATCAACTAACTAGACATTTTTTTATTTGATTTTTTTTTTTTTTTTGGGTTAATATAATTTATATAGAGTTAACTGTGCAGATATTTTTAGGTGCAAAAATCGCAACTTGAATGGGTGTCATTGTTGTCCTCATGTTTTTATTTATTTTTTATTTAATTCCATTGGTCTGTTGTTTGATAATTTTATTTTTTTAATTTCCCTGCTTTAGTGCCCTATTGTAAGGTTTATAATTGGGAACCAAAAAGTTTTTAGTTGTATGCTTTTGGACTCTGGGATTGTAGGTTACCAATTCTCCAGGCCACTGCTTGAATGATTTCAAACATTCAGACCTGAAGCCAGGATTTTGGCTTAGAGTGGGCAGCATTAAGCCATAAAATTATGTATTTCATGTAAAAATACCAATAAATACACCTGAAAAGAAAGAAGCCTATATGTATTATGTTATGTTATATCATAAATATTTAAATATCAAATTTAGCAAATAAAAGTTTAATTTAATTTCATAAAATACTCCATAACACTCCATCCATCTAGAAAGAACCAACAAGTTTTATTTTTCACACAGTACACTCTTGCCGAATTGTAACAATGTTGGATGATTTCATGAAAAAAAAAAATCAACATTGTCATGTGTCAAACAATGAGCAAGGGTCATTTATGCCAAACATCGGTTCACTATCAGATTCTGCCCAAACAACAAAGAGCAAAATCAGGGCAAGCAAGAGTGAGCCCAAAGCTGAACTGCCCCGTGTTGTTCCTAATAGTGCATCATGACTGCAGAATATGCCAACCATTTAAACATAGACCACAAAATCTCGCAAAACACAAGATTCAAAGACAAACAATAAAGCCTAAAAAAAATACAATCAATCGAAATGGCATGTGCAGTGTGTACAACTCACAAAATCTATAAACGGAGATCAAATAATACAAATGAGTGTGAAATAATATAAAGTAGGATTTTTTTGGCATAATGAAAATTTTCTGATAGGTTTAAATTTAAAATTTATCCAGGAAAAAGAAAATAAAATCAACTATAAATCTCATTTTTGTACGAATAATTAAAAAAGACATGGATTCTTTATGTTTTTATTTTTATTTTTTTCTCATTTTCTTAATTCAAGCAAAAATATTTTTTTTTTTGGGGGGGGGGGGGGGAATCAACTTCTTTCACTGCATTTTGAATATCTTTTTCCATCTAAAATTCTAGATTCAAACATAGGTATTAAAGGAAAAAATTATAGGGATTTTGTTAAAAAGAGAAAAGAAAAGAGGGGTTTCAAAGATTTAGGTGGTATATATGAAATGTAAGGGGGAAAATTGAATTAAGTTATTACAAGAATGGGTAAAAATAAAGGTTTACAAAGTTTGAGAGGGGGTAGCTGCTCCCAGACTCCTGGTGACTCCGTTACTGCAGTCTGTAGACACTAGCCATTTTCTTTTTGCTTGCATTTGTGTGTGCCTAGGAAGCACGGGTGCGGGTATGGGTATAGGTACATTGATACAGCAAAATTAGACAAAAATAGGATACGGGTATGACTAGGGTATGCCCAAAACATAAATGTTTTCATAGTTTGAGTAGTGCATGGTATATAACAATTAGAAAGACGAATGTAAAAAATAAATGAAATAACAATTAGAAAAATAGAGAACAATTGATTTGAGGATGGAGAAAACAAATATGAAGATGGGTACTCCAAGAGAGAGGACTGTTAAAAAAAGTAGAGAGGAAGCCAAAAAAGAACTCCTAGTATTTTAATTTTTTTGATAATTTCAAAAATATACTGTATGTTTAATTTTTTAAAAATACGCACAATATGCTTGTTCTACTATATTTTTAAAAAATTACATATATGCCCCGATGTACCCACAAAAGAACCCAAAAGGAACCTATCCCATACTTGAAACATACCCACACCGTATTCAAAACATATCGATCTCGTATCCAAGATGTTACTCCCCAATTTTCAAAGAGTAGGCGGAAACTAATTAACCTAAGCGTGAGGTTTTTAAGTGAGCTCCATTTATTACTTAATTCATTCTCAAAATCACTTTCCTTAGCCAATTCTCATTTGATTATAAAAATGTGGTTTACCTCGTAAAATGTGCTTGTTATCATTTTCTTAAACTTAAGCAAAATTTAAATGACAAAAGAAGTTTTTCGGGATATAACTGACTAGCCTTGGGAAATGTGTATAATTTATTATTTTTTATAGAAATAATAATTAAATGTTTTTGAAAAGCATGTGAAACACTCAATTACATAATGTATTCCCAGAAAGTGAAATGCAACATAATATAATAGAGGAAATGTTTAAATTACAGTCCCGAGATTAATTAATGCAAATAATTTGACAAAAATGTATGAAGGCACGCAGGCCTAATTAACCTAGGGTCTAAACTTAACAAAATAAACTACGTTCTGACACTCACAACAGCGGGCGTCCATCAGTATCTACACAATGCAGGGGGGTGAGTAATGACACTCGCCCGACAATAATCTCATAGCTACATTATTAAGCATGCGGGTACAGTGATAGAATATATAATGCAATGGACATGTTTGATCTCATAAACACATACCATGTCTAAACCGCAAATAAATACCTACTAGGTCCTAGCCTGAGCATGCCCCAGGCTCCCTCTGAGCCGCATGGCAGAAAATCCATACCGACCTCTCCACAGAGGCTACTATTCCTCTCAACTGTGCAATCAATGTTTGGGATTCTAACCCGCAAATAGTTGGATCTATTATCTCCTCAAGCGTATTGGACCACAATATCGGCTATAAGCCTATAACCCGGGCCAAGCCCATAAAATCAATAATACCGGGACACGCCCGAAAAGCAAGTAAAGTATAGTAAATACAAACACCAGTTATTTAATAATTAAGTTCCACTTTTCTACACTTTGAATATTTTTCAACACTAGCCACTTTCTCAACAATTCCTCTTTCTAGCTAATTTTATCCAATTGCCCCTATGACTATAATAGTACATATACTGTAAGCATTACCATTTGTTCTATTAAGTCCCAAATCATTAAATAATTCAATTAAGTCACTAAACTAACTTAATCATAAAATAATCATTAAAATGTATATTTAATGAAACTAGCAAGTAAACTAAATTGAAATTTATAAAAAAAATATCAAATCACTATCAAATCAAACCATCTTTTAAACTAAGTCAAATTATTCCATTATTAATCTAACTAAACTATTTTCTCCAATTTTTCAACAATTTAAATTTAAATAATTCAAAAAAAAATTCAAAGTTGTTCAAATCTCATGTTCTTTATATCAATAGTCTTTTAATATGCCATAAGGTACACTTTTTAATGTTTGACATGAAAACCCTAAATTAATTAAATAATGATTATTTATTTATTTATTTATAGAAGACATGACAATATTATACTCAAAATTTATGAAATCATGCAACACTATCAATCTTAAGGATTTCATAATGATAACTCAACTCTAGTTTAAAAATGAGTTATTAAGCATGAAACAAAGCTTGAATAGGAATTTAGCTTAACACATTCAAAACATGGATTAATGGAGCATTAGTTTCATGGATTGAAATATATATGAAACAAATCATGAATACAAAACTAACTCATACTTTTCATGCTTGAAATCATACTATTAGTTAAAAAAATAGAAACCCCAACATGCTTCTAATGGAGATGTGAGAAGACCCCTACCTTTAACGAAGCTTTTTGTCTCACCTGAAAGCCTAACAACAAATAATTTAATATATGTAATAATTCATACTAAATCATTAATTAATTTTATCAATCCAAAGGCATATAATCAATCTTAAATAAGACAAAATAATCACAAAGCTCCATTCAAATAGATATTTCGATAATCAAGTTTATATATTTCTTAACACACTTAGCAAAAGTAAGCTAATACATTATTCTTTGATGTTGTGTAAGGTGTAAGAACTTGTGTAAGCAAAAGTAAGAATTCCCCCAAGGTGCTAATCTAACAACTAACCATTGACTTTCGCTAATCGGAAAAAAAAAGGTTTTTGAAAAAAGAAAAAGACGGACTTTTGGAGAGAGATGAAGAAGGTTTCGGTCAAGATGCTTGGAGGATCTCAAAATTGTTCAAAATTGATTTATTAAACTTTTTCCTTTATCCCTCCAAAGTCTTAACTCAAATCTGTACAAACTAATACAATTTTTGTACGTTTTCTGTACTAGAATTTAACAAAATTTGCAAGGACAAGTAATAATAATAAAATATACACAAATAACACACAATTAGTAATTATAGGGCTCGAAGAGTCCATCTCTCAAATCTCAAGTCGGATAGGGCCCATATGCATGCATAACGAGACAATCTATGTATTGAGATTTTCGATTCACCAGAATATCTCCAAATTAACTAATAACAGTCTACAAGCATAAAAGCATTTGATACCAAGCCTGGTGAGTCTATCTCTCGAAACTTATGCCGATTCAGATTCAAGTGCACATAAATTGAGATAAACATATGTGTGGAAAGTTGAACGACGAAAGTCTAAATTAAAAAGATTAGGGAAATTGATGGGTTTAATTTTTTTTTATTTTTATCAACAACAAACGACTTTATTGATAAATCAAAAAAGGAAGCGAGGATGAGGCATCCTCTTACAAAAGGAAAAAGAGAAAACAAAGAGCAAAACCCTAATAAGATAATCTCAGGCAAAATCCTACATATCACACACTGTCAACCAATCTCTAACTAACAAAAAAAGTGGGACCCCCTTAAATAAAGAATTCCTTAAAACCCAAAAAGAAGTTAAGTGGCAAACACTATCCCACAAACAATTCACCTCCCGGACCTTATCTTCAAACAACCTCGCATTTCTTTCCATCTATAGAACCCAAAAAGTTGCAAAGACAGCACAAGACCATAGCATTTTGGCCTTCGATTCCTCCAAAAGTGCGAAAGTCAACTCGGAGCATATGCGCACTCCCTTTTAGGGCTACTCACATAACATTTCCCAACAAAAATAATCTGTGCCATAAATTCAAAGCAATTGGGCAATGCATAAACAAATGATCCACTGATTCCCCATTCTTACAATATAGAATGCACTACTGAGGATTTAGAAAGTGATTAGGTCTCCATTCTGCTATGTATCATTTGTCAAAATATCTCCATGAACCAAGGCCCACATGAACACCTTCACCTTTAGAGGAGCACAAGTCTTCTAAATTCTTTTGCAAAAGGAAACTGAGGAAAATAAGGAGTATTGATGATTTTATCAAAAAAAGACTTACAAGAAAATATCAACGATAAATGAAGAGCCCAAACCCTCTTGTCCTCCAAAAGAGGAGGCAAAGAAAAACTATCAATTTTGGACAACAAAGAAGTCAATTGTGAAGCCTCCTTATCATTAAGATTCCTAGAAAAATCAAAATTCTAGGAAATTGGAGTCAAAAGTGAACAAGTCATGGAAGCAATAGAAGAGTTATGAGATCGAGCCATTCTATAGAGATGTGGAAAATCAGAAGCAAAAGAAGATTGACCCATCCAAACATCCTCCCAAAATGAACAATTTTCCTATTGCCACCCTTATAGAAAGATGACGAGACCAACATGTGTAGATTTGATAAATTGATTTCCAAGAAGTGAGACAGTTAACCCTCAGAACCACCTGTGAATCCCTACCATTGTCTTAAGCCTCATACATGCTTCTAATAACCGAATGCCATAGTGAATCACTCTCAAGTGGAAACTTGCATAATCACTTGCCAAGAAGGGCCATGTTCCTAGCCAAAATGTTACCAATAGCCAAACCCTCCTTCTCCTTAGGTAACGAAACTAAATCCCAATTCACCAGGTGATCCTTTTTCCCCTCATCCTTGCCCTCCCAAAGAAAATCCCTCATCAACTTTTGAAGTGCCCTTGCCACCTTATTCAGAATCTTGAACAAAGATAAGAAATAAATAGGAATACTACTCAAAACCGTCTTAACCAATGTGTATCTACCCCTATGTGACAATAAAGCCTTACTCCACCCTTCCAACCTCTTGCCAATCTTTTCCACAACTGGATTCCAAAAAGCTTCACTCTAGGATTGCCCTCCAATGGAAGACTTAAATACTTAAACGGAAGTGACTTATACCACATCCTAAAAGTGCCGCCTTATTTTGAAGCTGATCTTGTTGCATATTAATGCCCACTATATAGCTTTTCTCCAAATTAACCTTAAGCCCTGAGATTATCCCAAAAAGTCTCAAAATCGAATAAAGGTGAACTATCTGACTTTCATCCGCTGAAGAGAAAAATATGGTATCATCCACGTATTGCAAATGTGTCACACTAACTCTATCCCCCCGCCCCCCCTCCCTCCCCACCTACAATCCCTCAAAAAGACCTTCTTTAGCTCTATCAACCATCCTTCCCAGTACGTCAGCCACCAAAATAAAAAGAAAAGGAGTTAGTGGGTCCTGTTGTTGTAACCCTCACGAAGCCTTGAAGCAATCCCTTGGTTTACCATTATGACATATTGCACGTTGACAAACATCCCTAATCCAAGATCTCCACCGCCCACCATAACTCTTCTTGCCTCAAAAAGACCTTCTTTAGCTCTATCAACCATCCTTCCCAGTATGTCAGCCACCAAAATAAAAAGAAAAGGAGATAGTGGGTCCTCTTGTTGTAACCCTCACGAAGCCTTGAAGCAATCCCCTGGTTTACCATTATTGCACGTTGACAAACATCTACTAATTCAAGATCTCCACCGCCCACCATAACTCTTCTTGCCCATTACATAATACAAAAACTGTCAATCCACATGGTCATATGCCTTCTCGAAGTCCACCTTAAAAATAAGTCTCTCCTTCCCTAGACTTCTATATTCCTTCACTACTTCATTTGCCATTAAGGCTATATCTAGGATTTGTCTTCCTTTCACAAAAGCCCCTTGCGCCACAGACATAGTCTCCCCCAAAGAAATCCTTAGTCTTTTTGATAAAACATTCCCTACAATCTTATAAAGTAATGTGACTAAACTGATGGGCTTAAAATCTCAAATTCTTACAACATTCACTTTTTAAGGAATTAAACAAATGAAAGTGGCATTTGAGCTCAAATTAACAACCCCCGACTCATGAAATTTTGAAAAAACTCCCAACAAATCCCCTTTCACCACCTTCCAACAGTCCTGAAAGATGGTCATGGAAAAACCGTCCGGACCTAGAGCTTTGTCTCTTTCACAATCGAAGACTACCTCCCAAATCTCCATTTCGTCAAATGACCTTTCAAGCCACGATGCAATTGTCTGATCAATGGGAACCACTCCCCGGTCTATTCAACTCCTCCTTTGAATAAAGCTTAGAATAGAAGCCATAAATTCCACTAACAATCTAATTCTCCCTTTCCTCCACTACCCCTAGGCTCACTTCTAATCTCTTGATGAACATCTTCTTTCTTTTCCCATCTGCCACCCTATGAATTTTTTTTGAATTCACATCCCCTTCCTTCAACCATTTGACCTTTGCTTTTTGAGCCCAAGATATTTGCTCCCTAAAACCAACTCTTCCAATTTCAATCTCAACTCAAATCTTTCCCTCCTAATTGACTCAGCTAAACCCCCTGCAACTCGAAGCAATCTAGCTCTTCGATTATGCTCACCACCTCTTTCTTTGAAAACTCCAAATTCCCAAAAAACCTCCCTACTCTAGCTTTTCACATTCTCCTTGACCATCTTCAACTTTCTTACAAATTTAAAACCTTCTCATCGATAACAACTAGCATTGGCCCACTATTCCTCAAAATTTCATTCAAAAGATGGATGCTCTAGCTACATGTTCTCAAATCTGAAAGGCATCAGTCCCTACTTTAATGGGCAACTTTCTATCACAATAAGACAATAATCTGAAATTAATTTAGGTAGCGATTCCTACCTTAAATTGGAAAAAACCCTTCTCACCCCAAGGAATATAAAAATCTATCCAGCCTACAACACACTAAATTTTCTTGCACATTAGACCATATAAATCTTGTATTACACAAAGGAGGATCCACCAACTCGTATTCTCTTATAAACAAATCAAAGTCCCTCATACCCCTAGTAGATCTAATCCCATTGAGATTTTCTGCACTCTTCCTAACCACATTAAAATCTCTCCCTAAACACCAATTTAGGGAACACAACCCAAATAACCCATATAGCTCCTCCCAAAAATCCCTTCTCCTAGAAGGCCTATTAGGTCCATAAACCCTAGTCAAACACCACTCTGTACTGTCAAGATTCCTAAACCTAATTGATAGTGAAAACTCCCCCAATATAGTTTCTTACTCAGAAACAACTCTCTTATCTCACACAACCAAAATGTCCCCCTATCTACCAACTGAAGGCAAACAAACCCATCTCCTACGTTAACTCCCCAAAGACTTTTCATGAACCTTCTATCACACACTTCTACTTTAAATTCTTGAAAAACAACTATGTCCGGTTGATGACTCCTTAGAAAATCCTTAATAACACTCCTCTTTCTCTGAGAACCCAACCCCTTACATTTCAATTAATAATCTTTATTGGGAAACATTTTCACCCCTTACCTCCTCTCGCCTCCCCTCATAATTAACTGAACTTGCTAAATTCCTTAGTTCCCTTGCCCCCTTTTTGCTACTCTCTCCTACCTTTCTAACAGCTTTCTCCTTTGTGATCCTATTATTCTTACTAAATGGTCCAGGAGTCCCCTTGAGTTTTACTAATGACAATCCCATAACTTGAAGTAACCGCATAAAAGGGACGTCCTTGTCCTCAATTGGGCGAGTCTCATACTTGCTCAACTCCTTCAACCATCTTTCCGTTTCCTCTCCTTCACTAAAAACTTGTACCCCCTTGTCAAAATGATTGCCTGAGACCTTGCCTTGATTGCCATGCACCTGACCATGAGAAATATTAGCATGTAAGGACTCAGACACAATAGTAGACTCATTCACAATGGCCCCAGGGATTTCAGAGGTAACCCCTTGTTCAATAATATCAACTGATGAGACCTCAAGAACAGGACAAATCAGTCTGGAAAAATGAAACACTGGAACCCCACCCCTAGCCCCTTCCCCAAAAATAGAAGAATCTGGAATAGCTTGTACCCCCTTATGAGGAGATGAAAATGTTAAATTTTGGTTAAATGAAGGACTAACCTGATTTAGAGAGTTGGAAACCTTCTCGATATCCTCACCGTCAATAGTACAATCAGCATTGAAAAGACTATTGAGGTCCCAGTCATGATCAGCCTGCTCATCCTCAATGCTTTCCACTTCAGATTGTGAATCTGAGCTCTCAGATTGTGAAAAGACTATTAAGTTTAATTACAATTAATTAAACTTAATTGGAGCTCAATTATACTAATTAAAAGTTCAAAAATTTTCTTGATCATTACACAAGCCTTACCCAACATTCAAAAATTACCAAATATGTATTTTCACGTACCCTGTATGCATGCAGCATACTGGTACTTGTACCCATATCGGGTAAGTATCCAACACTTGTATGACAATATTTTTGGAGTACCCATGCTGCACAGGTTGTGCAGTCATGTGTGTGTGTGTGTGTGTGTTCCCCTTAGATATGCAGTTCCTGTGTTATTATAATGCTCTAAGGAGCCTCACAATATAATTGAAAGATTTAAGTTCTCAATTGTTGAGAACTTGTTTGACCTATCTACATTTGAGTGCACTTGAGAGCCACTGAAACTAATTGAAGCATAAAAAATGTTTATATCAGGAGGAAAAAATGATAAAAAAAACTCAAATATGCATGAATTTATTTCTAAAGTTTATATTGACATGATGCCTATGGTAGGTTCAATTAATGTGGTGGCCGTGTAATTTTAATTTCTATATTATATATTACTCTTGCTATCCAACACAAAACAATTGGGTTTACTCTTTTTTTTTTTTTTGAATGGACTAACAAGAAATATATATGTTTGGACTTTGAAGTACTGCTTTACTAGTTGATAATCGTTTATTGAATGGTTGATTATTGTTTTTATATCTTGTTCAGGTACTCATCGAAAGCTATTTGATGATTATCTTCTGAATATAAACAAGGAACTTGCAGTTGTTCAATTGGAGTTGCGGGCTTGCAGAAACCAATACAATGGTGATATTTTCTATGGTGTAGTGAATAATGTAGTGGATGAACAGTCCAAACTTGGAACCAAATACACAGTTCCTCAGATTGCTTTTTATAAGGGCATTGTAAGTTTTGATGCACCTTTATATCTTTTTTTAGATTTTTTCAATAAACTTTGCTTATTTATTCTATCTACTTGACACAATGCTGATGTGAGTTATCATTGGGTCCTCAATATAAATTAAAAAAAAAAGTTAGGGCAAGAGAAAATGGGTAATTCTTGAAAAGATTTAATTATTTTACTCAATGAGAAGAAGATTAAGTGATCTTAATATAGTTATTGTAGTAGGAAAAAAGGGCTTATAGAATTACGACAAAAAACACATTGGGAGAGGGATTTTTTTTTTGAATGAAGAGCAACATTTTAGCTTGACTTCACCCAAATCTCTTGTATTAGCTCACCTCTCAAAAGTTTTATCCTAAAGTTCATGCATCTTCTAAGAGGACACATCTAGGACATTGAAGATGTTGGTGTCAACAGGGAGCAATGCGAAGAGTAACAACCAATTTAAGCTGCAAACTAGTTCCTTTCAAGGTGAATGCTAAGATGTTTGGAATAGCTCACATCCAATTATCATGAACTGTCTTGGGTTATTTATAGTAACAATAATGTCACACATGATGCTTGTGCATAATTTCTTAATTTAAATATAATTGATTAGAATAAAAAACAAAATTTAAATTACATCATTTGATACATTAAATTAACAAAACAATCTCACTTCCCTAGTTTCTAGATTCGTGTTGGTCCAAACAATAGGACTATAAGAGTGATCATTAAAATATGAAGAAAATCACCAAATAATCAGAAATGAATGAACCTAAAAACAATAATGATAATAGAAAAGTTACATGTACAAAAAAGGTGCACATAAAGTTAATGTGGAGTCCAAATTCATTCCAGATCACACATTATTTTTTTTTTTTTGGTGCACTTTTCTGTGCATATGGCATTTCTCTAAAGATAAACATATAGAGAAAAGAAAAGGTTGGTGAATAACAACGTTGAATCAAAAGATCTTTGAGAAAATATATACAATTGATGGCATTGACATAGTGAATTATTAAAGGAAAACAATTTTTAACGAAACAGAATTAACTAATGTGAATCTTCAACAATTCTCTTCTTGATTCTGTTAACATGAAGAGGATCCAACAAAAAAACAAACAAACCAGTACTCCATGCCTAATGCTTTGTGTTACGTATAAAATAAATAAATAAAATTAAAAAAAAAAAGGAAAAAGCAAAAAAAGGGATCATTTTTCTTGTGTGTAGTGTGTGAGGCCATGTTTCGTGAACAACCATAGTATAGCCTACCCAAGACCAATTGATCTATCACCATGTTGAAGTTGGGAAATATCAATGTTTAGCATTGTCCTAGAGCTTTAGACTTGAGAATTAGACGAATCCAACAGTTGGATATGTTTGGACCACCCAAACCCAACTGTAATCCAATTGCATCTTTTTCTGTCCCTTTAGTACCTTCATTTCTTGGGAATTCAAATTATTAAAAACTTAAAAAATAGCCCTGAAATCAATGAAATCTTTTCTACCAGCATTGACTGATAGTCATTTTTTCTCTTCCTTCGATGAAAATATTGAGAGTAGTGTTAGGCGATCTTTCATTTCTTACCTATATTTGCTTAGTGGAGCTCATATTTTATCTCTCTTTCGTTGGTGACATATATCTTCAATGCAGGAATTTGGCTCTTTTGGATAAATCTTGATGATATATAAGGTGTTAGAGTCTATTGAATGTGATTATGGTTAAACTGTAGTTTGGATGCATAGTTCCTGAAACTAAGAACCCTTCACTATCCTACTGTTTAACTTTATGTATGCATATATTTATCTAATTATTATTTCTATGAACATATTGGTTTTTTGATGATAAATATATAGAGATTAAGTTGTCTGTGGTTAATTTTCTCATGTTTAGTATTGTTTGATGTCATATATCATCAGATAGAAGCTATTGCACAAGATGCCACAGCTAAGGGTAGCATATCCAATATTGATGCTCTCAATATACGATTGGAAAATCAGGTTTGATGATTTCTACTTAAGGGTCTTGTTAAAAAGATTATACATTTTTTTATTGCACTCACTTTCACAGGGTATGTGCAATCTTTTTAAGCTTCTTAACATTTGCCCTAAAGGACACAATAACAAAATCCTCTAGTTTACAATAAATGATCTTCTGTAAGTAAATTTGTTACCTACTTGTACTGTTCCTTATAGTATGGTATTAATGTGCATTCAACTAATCATTCATGTAACTTAAGTGATAGAAAATCTGATCTTTTAGTTATCTTCTATATAGGAATGGCTTTTTACTACTAGGTTTTTGCTTGAGTGGTATTTCTCATTACTCCTAAAAGGAGAGCTGCAGGATTGTAGTCCTAGTAGGGAAAAGTGTATGGGTTTGGGCATCTTTGGTCTAGGAGTGGTGTGAGCATCACTCCAACACTGCCTCTTTTGGAGGATACTGTAGATTTTGACTTCTTTGGCCCAGGTGTGGTTGTTTGTATTATATGGTTATTTAGATAAAAAATGGTTAGCTTAGTTCTTTCTTCTTTTTCTGTTTTTGGCATCAAAACCTTATGATGCACATGTATACTTAAATATACATTTTATAGGCTTTTGGTGGTGCCTCAAGGTGTTTTGTTGATTGATGCTCTTTCAATCTCTTCTCATTCTCATTTCCCTCCTTGCACTAGGCACTAAGCATGTTTTTGTGGTATGGTTTTGAGTAGAATTGAACTCCAAAAGCTAGCTCGTCAAGTGAGTGCTTTCATGCTTCTACACTGCAAATTCCCTTTGTACCCAAACAATGTGGGACTTTGCTCACAACCTCCCTCACATCTAGAATGTAAGGCCCAAGACATGCATTTTACCCATCCCTGCGGTACGTCCAGTTTTGATACCATGTGACACAGTCTTGGCTAGAACTTAACTCCAAAAGCTAGACAGGTTTGCACGTGAGTGAGGATGTTGGATAGCTTGATATATATTGGTCCCGTTTGGTAGAGCTGTGGGAAAGTGATTATAACTTATAGCCTAACAGCTTATAGCTGTGAACATAAGTTGATTTTTGACTTATAAATTAAGCTTCTCCTCCCCCATTCAAAGAATAAATTGATTTTTGACTTATAAAAAACCATAAGCTGTATTGTTAATGTAAAAAATAGATGTATTATTGATTGTTGAATTGATTGATTTATTAGTACAAATGTGAGAGGCTCCTTATATAGGAGATATAGGTGTAGTAGGTGAAGTGGAGGTGGTAGTGGTGTAGGTGAAGTGGAGGTGGTAGTGGTGTAGTGGGTTAGGTTTAGTGGAGTAGGTGAGGTGGTAGTGGTGTAGGTGAAGGTAAATTCTAACAGCCCCCCGCAAACTCAAGGAGGATAGAAACTAACCAACTTGAGTTTGAAGAGAGGAACAAAACAAGAAAATACATAAAAATAAAAAAAGGATAGGAGACACTGTATGGTCGTGTCAGACCATTGGTGAAGACACTGGATGGTGGTGTCATAACGTTGTAGAGGACACTGTATGGGGTGTCATAACGTTGTAGAGGACACTGTATGGTGGTGTCATAACGGTGTAGAGGACACTGGATGGCGGTGTCAGACCGATGTAGAAGACAGTTTATGGGGTCATGTCGGACCGTTGTAGCAGACAATGTTGTGACAGTTGTTGTGACAGTTTACGGAGTCTTGCTGGACCCTTGTAGAAACTAACCGGAATCAATGTCGGGACAGTTTACAGAGTCTTGTCGGACCCATAAAGGAGCTAACCGGAATCAATGTCGGAACAGTTTACAGAGTCTTGTCGGACCCATAAAGGAGCTAACCGGAATCAATGTCGGGACAGTTTACAGAGTCTTGTCGGACCCCTTAAAAAATCGCATCCTCAAAAGGTGCGCCCAATTTTTCAAAAGGCGTGCCCAATCCATAAAAAGGCGTGCCATCAAAAGGCGTGCCCAATTCATCAAAAGGTGTGCCGGACATGATGGCGAGGCACGTGGGCGCCTTGGCTTGCGTGCCCGTTTGTCGGCTGGTGGCAAGAGGCGCGCGATGCGCGTGGCTGCCTTGGCTATTTAACCAAGACGAAGGCTGAGGCTGAGGCATACCATTCTGAAACCTCTGAAACCAACCCTTCTCTGAAAAACTCTGTCTCTTCGGAGAGAGAAACTGTGGAACATTTTGTAGCCCAGAAAAATGGCTTCGTCTTCCCGCGGGCTGCTCACCCTCTTTCCCGACCTCAACGAGTCAACAAGAGAGAGAACTGGTGCGGTGGCACTGGAAACTCAACCAAGCGCCCCGGAGTTTGCTCCGTTGAACTTTCCGATGCGGTCGGTGGAGCAAAGAATGGCAGTGCAGTCGGATGTGGAGGCCAATCAGTATACTCTGAAGGCATGTGTGGAAAGCATGACGGCGGTCACAAACTTGTCGAACCGGCTGCAGAGTAGGACAAATGAGGTGCAGCATTTAAACTCCCAGCTGGCTCTGCTCCAACGCATGTATAAGGATGCGCGAGCAGAGATAAGCGTGCTAAGGGCAAAAAACAAGGAGCTGAAGCGGAAGGCCGCCGTGATGTTCCGATTTAGAGGGCCGCCATATGCGACAGTGGAGGAGTATGGGGGAGTGAACGTGCTCGGTGGACAAGGAAACACGGAGGCAACACCGGCAAGGGCCGTCCAGGACGGAGGCAAGAAGAAGAGGCCTGCAGCAGAGTAGAGAAGAAAAATCCCACCGGGGGTGTGTTGTTGTATTTTTTTTTTTTGGTGTAAAAATGTGATCGGGGTTGATCCCGAAGATGAATAAAATATGGGTGTTGTGTAAAGTGTTGTTGTTGTGTAATGGGTATCTCTCTCTTCACATGGGCTGTCTCCTTTGGAAATATGTGTGATAAAATAAGAAAAAAAAAGTTGGGTGGTAGTGGTGTAGGTGGTCGATGAGGGTTTCTGTGGAAGAGGGGAGTGATCTCCCTCGGCTTCACGAGGTCGTCGGTTTCCGACACTGTCTTCAGCGGCGGCGTGGAGAGCTTCTTGGTATGTGTTTGTGGTATGTGTTAAAAAAAAACTCCAGCGGGCAGCTAAGGCAAGGTTGCCGGCTGGCTGCCCGCCGGAAAGAAAGGAGTATAGGCTAAATCTTATAGCTCTGATACCATGTAAAAAATAGATGTATTATTGATTGTTGAATTGATTGATTTATTAGTACAAATGTGAGAGGCTCCTTATATAGGAGATATAGGTGTAGTAGGTGAAGTGGAGGTGGTAGTGGTGTAGGTGAAGTGGAGGTGGTAGTGGTGTAGTGGGTTAGGTTTAGTGGAGTAGGTGAGGTGGTAGTGGTGTAGGTGAAGGTAAATTCTAACAGTTAAGCTAAACCAAACACATCAAAATAGCTTAAATTAAGCTAAAAGCTGAAATAAGCTGGAAATAAGCCCTACCAAACAAGGCCATTGTTGGGCTCATCTCCTAAGAGCTTAAGTTTTTGGGACTAGTGGTGATTGATCTAAAATGTGAAGCAGAGTCCCACATTGCTTAGGTACAATGAGGATGTGCAGTGCGTAAGTGTGAGGGTACCCTCATTTCACAATGTAACTTTTAAGGTTGAGTTCTACACAAGACCGTGTCACATGGTACAAGAACTCTAGTTCCTAGAGGTCATAGGTTCAACTGATGTAATAGAATAAGTACCTTTAGTGTATCCTATTAGTTGTAGCTTAGTTGTAGTCTATAAATAGCTGATGTAATACCTATTGTACTTAGTTTTTGATTAAAGAATATACATTGTGATTGGAGTAGAGCTTGGTTTCTCTCTGTAGCCCTTGGGGGTTTTACCCAGCTTGTATAACCAGACTTGGTTTGTAACTCACAGAGCTTTTGGTTTTGATTTGTGATTACAATTCTTGCATTGATTGTAATAATTGGAAGAGATTTTTTACCTGGTTCTTGCCAATCTAGCTTCAATTAGTGGTCATCTCTGGTTAGCAGCAACTGATTTCAGTCCGAAGCCCTAATCAAGATCCAAGTTCGATCTGAACCTGTCTTAGTCAAGATCTGAAGTCCTGGTGGAGATCCAAATTTGATCTGAAAGTACGGTGGAGATCCAACTTGATCCAATTGCTTCTGTTAAGATCCTATTTGTCTTCAGGAGCTGGAATTTGAGTTCACAGAAGTTGTACGAGAAACCGTAGACAATCGAAAGTTGAGTTTGAGTTTGTCTTACGTCCAATCAGTCCTGATCTGAGTTGCTACTTAAGATTTGAGTTCGCGATTTGTTTTTGTGATATGGATTCGACTTCGCAGATTGAGCTTTGACCTAGATCTGTTCTTGGATTTGCGAGCTGTAAATGGATCTTGTTGCTGATTGTGACTTCGATTCTCCAATTTCGTTCAATTTTGGATTGTGATAACGCGATTGCAACTTGTGATACATCTTGATCACGATTCTTCTTTGCTGTCTGCATTGACCTAGGTTCAGTGTTGAGCCTTGACCTGTTGATTTTGATTTCTGTTGCTCTGCATGTCGTGATTGTTGTATGACTTCTCTTGCTTTCTGTTCAGATCTCACTTTGCATTTGACTTTCCTTGCTGCGATCTGTTTTGTTCTGGTTTGAGTTGCTGCATGTGTAGTTGCTGTATCTGTGTGGTCTCACAGCTGAAGTGTCCTATTTTGTGCCTTGGATCAGTCTTTAGCAACTTTAGAGAAGTGTTACTGGTTTGGCTTGATACATTCTCTTAGTTTTGCTTGATAATGAGGTGATTGAGGAAGAGTTTTTGCATTGAGTTTGGGTGAAGAAGCTGAGGTAATTTCTCTATTGGAAGGAGAGTTTTTTGCATTGACTTTGGGTGAAGAAGCTGAGGAAATTGTTTTCAATTGTAAGGAGCAATGATGCTATCCAAATCCAACTCATAATCAAAGAGATGAGTTGAAAGAAATGAGTAAATCAATTGTCGCATTGCAAGATGACATTGATATTTTTCACTACTTCAAATAATTTGTTTGATGCTTTATCGTTGGGACTCCTTTCATGCCTTCTTTAGGAAGCTGTTTTGAGTTGAGTAGGTTGCTTCTTGTGTGCACATTCGGGATTTTTTTCACAACTTCACATAAATTTTTTTTTTTTGATAAGTCGTTGGGACTCCTTTCATGCCCTCTTTAGGAAGCTGTTTTGAGTTGACTAGGTTGCTTCTTGTGTGCGTAGTTCACATTTGTGTCTGAAGGAAGGACAGAAGGCTTGCAATGCCGAATTCCAGCTTGTGATCAACTACTCGTGTTTTTGCTTAGTGGATGCATCGTCCATCCTATCATTGTGTCAATGTTTCTCAGCCTTGCTTTGGAAGATGTCATTTACTAGCCCATTGGTCTCATTCCGATAGAATGAGTACTCTTTTGCACAAGTATGCTGTTGTAGGTGTCGGGGTTTGAAAGTGGGGGTCCGTCCGAGTCTTAACGAGAGGGTATGGACACACCTATGGTTGTTGAGCCAAGGATGCAAGGATGAAGTTCAATGTATTTGTAGACGGCTAGGTTGTGAGAATCATGTTTATTCTTAAGCAAGGAAATGCATCACTTGTTCCTTACCTACGGTTACATGAGTAGTGTTACATTGAGTTTACTTACGCTGCATAAACTTGAGGACAGGTTTCTTCAAAAAGGGGGAGTACTGATGTAGTAGAATAAGTGCCTCAAGTGTATGATTAGATGGCCTAGTAGTTGTAGCTTAGTTGTAGTCTATAAATAGGTGATGTAATACCCATTGTACTTAGTTTTTGATTAAAGACATTGTGATTGGAGCAGAGCTTGTTTTCTCTCACTAGCCCTTGGGGGTTTTACCGCTAATTGGGGCATGTCTTCTCTCCCTCAATTTAATCCTTGATTTGCATTTGGATTGCATTATCAAGTCTTGGCATTCCCAATGCACTTCATTTTGCTTGTCTTTGTGCACCTTATTCACCAAGTGTATTTGCCTCTCCATGTATGAGACGGGGTGATGCAAGATGATTAGGGACAAAAGCAATAGTGGGTTTTTGGGTTGATTTTAATTAGATTTGTGGCTAAAATTGCAATTAAAGTATATGGGACATGTAGGGCTTGTATAGGGTAATAAATGGTAAGGGTGTTCATGCTTCTGTTTGCTTCTGGTTGGCACCAAATTCGGAACCAACCCAATCATGATCAACTCGGAACCAAACATATGATGCACTAGAAGTCTAGAAGCAACCGAACCCAATGTAGCTCGGGTTGGTTCAAGTTGGTACCACAGTTTCACTACACAGGTCTGTAACATTTAAACATAGCCCAAATAAAGAACAAAATATTGTTTAATACATATCAACAACTATGAATGGTATAGTAAAGTCCAACTCGAGCTTAAACACAACCAACAACAATTATGAATGGTATAGTAAAGTCCAACTATGAATGGTACATATCAACAACAATTAAGAGAAGACATGTCAATATATATATAGAATTTTACATAATATATATAGGTTTAGTTCGTAGGTTGGTCCGGTTTAGGCAATGCCTAAACCAAAAACTAACCCAATCCTATTGGGTTGATGATTTGAAGACCCGAAACCAAATCCATGTACTCGAAAACTAGATCAAAACAACCCAATGAGGTCGGGTTGGTTTGGTTCTTTGGTTTACTTGGTATTTTGCACACCCCTAATAAATGGTTTAGAGTTTAAGCATGAAAAAAAATGAGATTTTGGCACTGTCTAGGGACTGTTAAAGTGCAGAAAATACAAGAGGGAAAGAAGGAGAAGAAGAAGATAGATCTAGGAATCTAATGCAGAATATAAGAAACTCAAGGAAAGCTAAATTCAAAGAAGTGATGATACTTGAACATTGGCATGATTTTATAGAGACATTGATAGAAATCTTATATAATTATGTTTTAGAGTCTTATTTTATGATTAGTTTAGATTTTATAAGATTTTTATGTCAAGGGTATTTTGGTAATTTTCATATTTGCTAACATGGGTTGTAGGGGTCATCCATGGGTCGTCTTGTGGGTCAAGCTATTTAATTAGTTTTTGTTTTTGTTTCTTATTTGGTCTTAGATTAGTTGTGAATGTCAAAGATATTATAATAGTTTCTTTTTTTTTATTATAGTTTGTTTAGGAAGTCTCCTAGTTCTAAATAAAGCCATGTAATGCTTATAATTTAATAGAATTGATATTTTAGAGAATTTTTCAGAGCTTTTGAGGCTTCTTATGGATTGTGTGATGCCTACGGAATCTAGGTGCGTTGCCTAGACCTATCTTCTCTTCTTCTTTTCTGTTTCAATTTACTATTCACAGCCCTCTGAAAGTGCACTTTAACTTCAAAACTCTATCCAATCACCCCCAAATCAACCGTAATCCTAGCCTTCAATTTAACCTTTGAAATTCTAAATTACTCACTATTTAGGCCTTCAAATAACCTCTGTTTTCAAAATCTAGCGCTGTCCCTAATCGTCTTGCATCAAAATTACTCCTTAAATCCCTTAGGCATCACACCTAGGGTTTGATTGATTGCATCACACAATCCATAAGAAAATTTCAAAGCTCCTAAAATTTGTTAAAATGTCAACTCTATTGAATTAGAAGCATTGCATTGCTTTATATAGACTTTAGAGACTTTCCATTCCAACTAGAACTAAAAAAGGAAACTACTAAAAATATTTCCAAAACTGATTTAAGACCTATAAATAAAAGTAATTAAATAACTTGATTCACAAGATGATCTATCCTACAGCCCATGTCAGTAAATATGAAAATTATCAAAATACCCTTACATAAAATTTTTAGGAAACATGAAAATAATCATAAAATAAGATTCTAATAATACTAGAAATATAATTATATAAGATTCCTATTAGTTTCTCTTTAAAATCATGTCAATGTCCAAATATCGTTACTTCGTTGAATTTAGCTTTTCTTGAGCTTCTTATACTTTGTATCACGGGGTTGCATGTGAAGGGGAGTGTTAGCTTGATAAAAAATGTAAGTAGAAGTTTCTTTTTTTAATATATATTTTTGGTTTCTTTGCATTCTTTTCATGTTTTATTTTTCTCATGATTTTCTGGTTAGGGTGGGTATTGAATCTGTAGAAATTTAATGTATAAAGAGAAATAGAGAATTGTATTATTGATTGATATAATGTTATATATATTACAATGATTCATGATTCCTATATATAGAAGAGGGTGAGTGTGTAGTAGGTAAGGAGTAGGTGAAGTGGAGGTGGTAGTGGTGTAGTGGGTTAGGTTTAGTGGAGTAGGTGAGGTGGTAGTGGTGTAGTGGGTTAGGTTTAGTGGAGTAGGTTTAAGTGGGTGAAGTAGGTGATAGGTTTTAACAGCCCCCCGCAAACTCAAGGGGGATAGGAACTAACCAACTTGAGTTTGGAGAGAGTTACAAAACAAGAAAATACATAAAAATAAAAGAGGATAGGTGACACTGTATGGTCGTGTCAGACCATTGGTGAAGACACTGGATGGTGGTGTCATAACGTTGTAGAGGACACGGTATAGGGGTGTCATAACGTTGTAGAGGACACTGTATGGTGGTGTCAGACCGATGTAGAAGACAGTTTATGGGGTCATGTCGGACCGTTGTAGCAGACAATGTTGTGACAGTTTACAGAGTCTTGCTGGACCCTTGTAGAAACTAACCGGAATCAATGTCGGGACAGTTTACAGAGTCTTGTCGGACCCATAAAGGAGCTAACCGGAATCAATGTCGGGACAGTTTACAGAGTCTTGTCGGACCCATAAAGGAGCTAACCGGAATTAATGTCGGGACAGTTTACAGAGTCTTGTCGGACCCATAAAGGAGCTAACCGGAATCAATGTCGGGACAGTTTACAGAGTCTTGTCGAACCCATGAAGGAGCTAACCGGAATCAATGTCGGGACAGTTTACAGAGTCTTGTCGGACCCCTAAAAAGTCGCACCCTCAAAAGGTGTGCCCAATCTTTCAAAAGGCGTGCCATCAAAAGGCGTGCCCAATCCATAAAAAGACGTGCCATCAAAATGCGTGCCCAATCCATAAAAAGACGTGCCATCAAAAGTTGCGCCCT
Source organism: Camellia sinensis (assembly GCF_055761805.1). NCBI lineage: Eukaryota > Viridiplantae > Streptophyta > Magnoliopsida > Ericales > Theaceae > Camellia > Camellia sinensis. The sequence continues at coordinate 7,215,890 of NC_138974.1, read as the reverse complement.
CAAAAGGCGCGCCCACTTCATCAAAAGTCGTGCCCGACAGAAAGCGTCGAGCCATCAAAAGGTGAGCTGGAGACGCGGCGAGGCACGTGAGCGACAGAATGGCGTGTCGGCCGCGTCGTTAGTGTCGATATAAACCAATGCGGAGGCTGTGCTTGAGGCAGAAGCGAAGACAAAAAAACCTGGGAAAAAACTTCTGAAAAACTCTTCATTTTCTGAGAGATTGCCTCTAAGAGCTGCAAATCTTGAAACACTCCCCTTCCGAACATTATCAGTCTGAAATTGCTACTTCGCTGAAACACTCAGCAACTCAAAAAACATGGCCTCTTCTTCCCGTTCAGCTACCCAGAATATGGCCTCTTCATCCCGTGGTCTGCTCACTCTCTTTCCCGACCTCAATGAGTCAACAAGAGAGAGAACTGGTGCGGTGGCCAGTGAACCTCAACCAAACACCTCTGTGTTTGCTCCGTTGAACTTTCCGATGCGGTCGGTGGAGCAAAAAATGGCGGTGCAAACTGATATTGAGGCCAATCAGTATACTCTGAAGTCATGTGTGGAAACCATGACTGCGGTCACAAACTTGTCGCACCGGCTGCAGAGCAGGACAAATGAGGTGCAGCAATTAAACGCCCAACTGGCTCTGCTCCAGCGCATGTATAAGGATGCGCGAGCAGAGATAAGTGTGCTAAAGGCGGAAAATAAGGAGCTGAAGCGGAAGGCCACCGTTATGTTCCGATTTGGAGGGCCGCCATTTGCTGCAGTGGAGGAGCAGGGAGTAGTGATCGTGCCCAGTGGAGTGGGAAACACGGAGGCAGCACCGGCAAGGGCCGCCCAGGACGGAGGCAAGAAGAAAAGACCGGCGGAATAGGCGAAGAAGTGAGGTCGGTTGATGGCCGGCTGCAGAAAAGAAAACAAAGCTGTTGGTGTTGTGTAGTGGTTTGTTGTTGTTGCTTTTTTTTTTTGTGTAAAATTGTGATCGGGGTGGATCCCTGAGATGAATAAAATATGGTTTGGTGTGCAAAGCTATATGGTATGAATGGAATTGGAAAAAGATTAAAAATAATGTGAAAGAAAAAAATAAAGAAAAAATAATAAAAATATATTTAAAATAAAAAATGAAAGATGGGGGAAAGACGGAAAGTGGTTTGGAGAAAAATAAATAAAAATAATGGAGTTGGAAATCAAACGGAGGAGAGATGATTTTTTTTTTTTTTTTTTTTTTTCAAAAGTTGTTCTGAATAGAATCTGCTGCCAGGACCAAAGCCCCCGAAAACAAGGCCACAAACTTTGAACTGTCAAAAGCAAACCAAATATAAAGAGATCCAAGGAATCTTAGCCCACCCCAACAAGGAAAACAGGGACCTAACCATCACATGCAGAACACGAGGCTTCAACACCATGGAAGAAAAGGTAAAACTGAAAGTGGACGGACTCAAAAACTAAAAGCTTAGCCTATGCATGATATGGATGCATGATGTCGATGCATGGCCACATTAAAACACAAACTGCCAATGAGACAGAAAAAGACAATGGAAAATAAATTCTAGAACTAGAACCCGTATCTGTATTCTCAGGGAAGCATGGCGATGAAGAAAGCAACGACCCATCATTTGGGCGGCCAAAGTTCTTCCAACAGCTTCCTTATGGAAGGTAAGTTGCAAAAAAAAAGAGTTGCATGCCAAATCCCGAGAGCATAACACATCGCCATAGGCGCTCCACAAGCAGATCAACGATGCTGCTGCTTAGCGCATAGCAGTGCTTCATGTTCAACCCCACAAGAGTCTGACCCAACTGTACCAATAAGGCAAGCTCTTGGCCGATATGAAAGAACAACCGGACAGAGAAAGGATCTGCAAATAGAGCTGGTCTACACTGTAACAATGATCTCAGACACCATTGATGAGAACTCCCAGAAGAATGATGAGAAAAAGTTGTTCATGTGTGCATGGTCACGGTTTGGAGGCTGTATGGTAGCTCAGTCGTGCAGTTGCAGCAGTGGTGTCTGCCGGTTGTGGAGGTGCAGCAGTAGGAAAGTGAATGTATGTGTAGAAAAAACCCCAGCGGGCAGCGAAGGCAAGGTTGCCGGCCGGCTGCCCGCCAGAAAGAAAGGAGTATAGGCCTAAATCTTATAGCTCTGATACCATGTAGAAATTTAATGTATAAAGAGAAATAGAGAATTGTATTATTGATTGATATAATGTTATATATATATTACAATGATTCATGATTCCTATATATAGAAGAGGGTGAGTGTGTAGTAGGTAAGGAGTAGGTGAAGTGGAGGTGGTAGTGGTGTAGTGGGTTAGGTTTAGTGGAGTAGGTGAGGTGGTAGTGGTGTAGTGGGTTAGGTTTAGTGGAGTAGGTTTAAGTGGGTGAAGTAGGTGATAGGTTTTAACAGAATCCATTCCCTTGGTTTGTGTTTTATAAATAGCTTTGGACCATGAAATTAATTTGTGTTTTCGAGAGAAAAGTATTGACATGAAATTTCTGTTGAAGAAAACCAGCTAAATTTGCATATGCCAATATCTTCGCACAACGTGCATTTTGCTTCTACATAGGAAGGTTTTGGAGTTTATAGAGTCAATAACAGTGGTAGGGATGTGGGAGAGTGACCTTGGTATATTCTCTTGATTTGGCAAATTATCTTGCTTTGTTTTCATCTAAATCGCGGATTTCCTCTTGTTGAGGAGCATTGTTTATCTTTTCATAGCTGAGCATTAGACTGAGTTGAAAGAATGGAAAACAATATTTTGGAAAAAATCAAGGGTTGAAGTGCTGGACTCCGACCATCCCCCATTTGGACTGGATTTTCTGTAGAAAGTGCTTTTCTAAGAACATTTTGTTTTTATAGGACATTTTGTGTTGATGGTTGAATTGGCAACCCGTCCAATGTATTCTCTTGGTTCCTAAGATCACAAGGTTTAGAATCACTTAAGGAACATGTATGTTCAATAAAACTCACTCAGAACAACAAACAGATTTTGCCAAGGGGAAAAAGCAGGTAAAGCAAACAAAATATTTAAAAAGCATATATTTCAAAATTTTCTGTAAAAGATACTCTACTAAAAATTTGCTATCAGTTTGAACTCAACACGAGGAACTTTTCACTTGTTAAAATAATAGTATTCATTTAATCACTTCTGAACAAAAAGGAAGGGACGGAATTTTCTGTAAAAGATGCTACTAAAAATTTGCTATCAGTTTGAACTCAACATGAGGAACTTTTCATTTGTTAAAATAATAGTATTCATTTAATCACTTTTGAACAAAAAGAAGGGTTTTCCCTTCAAATTTTTTTTTTCTCCCTTTTCTAGTGATATTTAAAGTGATGATGATTAAATCCCAAAGTATTTTATGGTCCACTGGCAGTGACATTTATGCATAAGCCAATTTATGAATTTTGATTTGGGATGCCATAAATGTCTTCATGATGTTTCTAGAGCCAGACCTTTCACCCACCTTTTAAAAGACCCGTACACAATTCAAAAGTTCACAGCCTGCTTCAGCAGCCCAGGTCATGACATGACTGTTTATGTGATTGATTCATTTCAAAATTAAAATGAAATTAAGAAAATGAAAGACTTTCTAATAAATCCTATTACACATAGAAAATTTGCGTGGAATAAAAAAACTCATGTGGAATAAAGAAACTAGAAAACATGACACATGAACTAAAAAATGGTGTGTAGAAAGCTAGTTATGAAATATATAATTCCATAAATTAGGGAAGAGAGAGCTGAGTAAATTATATAGGTACTAAGAACGTGACACACGCTTTATTTCAAGAAAAAATGACTTGACTGGGAAAAAAAAATTGAATTATCTCAGTTGCAGCAATTTGGTTTGGGAAGATCATTCTTTAAGACAACGCGTTGAAGATGGACAGTGTAGAGGGGCAGAAGTCCTAATGTTGACTTTCTCACTTAAGTAGCCTAAACTAGGGGAATATTTATGATAATTGGAGTATGGGCAAAATCCTAAGGAAAGTGGGTCAACAAAGAACCAAATGGAGTCTGATTTACTGGATTCGAAAAGACTACCTGCAGTATAAGTACCTGAGGTAGGACCTACCGCAGTTGGGGTGGGCATTCATTGGGATGAACCAGGTTCGGACCAAGCTAGCATTACATAATAAGACTTTGTGTCTGTCCAAACTAGGCCCAGCCTGGGCCTAACATTGGGCCTTTGCATCTACCCAAGCCTAGCCCAAAAAATAATTGTGAGTCCCAAGCCCACCCATCATGCTATATGTTAAAAAAAAAAAAATGAAAATATTTCATAATTAAATTCAATCACATTATATTTCTTAAATAAATATACTGACATCATTATAAATTAAAGAATTTTGTGTATAAATTAAAGAATTTCTTAAATAAATTCAATCAAGCATCACCACAAATGGGAGTTTCAATAAAATCAATAAAGATAAAGTCTAGATCCCAACAAAAAAAGTATATTATAATTAATTAATTAATTTAATAGCAGGTTGGGTCAGGCTAGGTTGAAAGTATAAATTCCAAGCCTAACCCATTAATATATCGGGTAAAAAATATTGGCTAGCCTAGCCCTATGGGGCTAAAACAATTTTTCCAAATCCTAAAAAAATAAGGCCAGGTCGGGCAGGCTAATGGGCCAATGTCGACCCCTAACCGTGGTACCAGTACCCAAGTTGACACATTGAGGTACTACCCTCGTCAGAAAACCATTGTTGCCCCACCTCCAAGGCATGAGTACTTGAGGTGTTCCTCTTGAGGGAAGACAATCTAAGGTGATTGCAGCCTCAGGTATCACTATCTGAGGCAAGACTCCCCAAGGTAATTGCAGCCTTAGAGGGAGGCCTCCTGTCACTATCCCAACTCGTCCCAAATAGGATGGTGTAGTGATCGGCCAGTAGTCCTCAACTACCAAAGGCCTAACAAAACAAAAGCAAGGCGGACTCTTAATATAATTGGGGCCAGTGTTTTTAAAGGCTCAAGGCACACTAAGGCGCTGAAGGTCTCTCGAGGCCTAGGCGCAAGGCGAGGCGTAAGCTTTATTGAAGTAAGGCACACAGTCTTAGTAAAAATAGAAAAATTAACATAGACTAATCATTCATAGTACTAAGACAATTTTTTTAAAAATAAAAAGTAATCAAGATTCAAGACAAATTATAGAATAATTCTTAAAGTCATGAAAGTGCATATTACATAGCATTCCAATTTTCAAAGATAAAATAATCCACATTCAATAAAATAAATATAAAAATTAAAAAAAAAACATAAACGCTAAACATCCAAAACATAAATATCCAATAAATACTAATATATGTCTTAACACTTAAAAACATCAATATCAAAAGAAAAGGTAGGTTAGGTAGGTCAGTCAATCATCATCCTCAACGTCAATGGCAAGCAAACTAGCATCTTCTTTTCCATCAGTTGATTTATATCCCTCAACATCTTCCTCATCTATGTCATTTGAGCCCGCTTCCTCTTCATCTATTAATTGAAGTGGAGTTAATCTTGATAATTTAGATATCTTTGGTTGTGCCTTTGAGCGTGAACTTGTTGCTCTACTTGCATGGCTACTTTCTTCTTGTTAGAATTCAATGTATAAAAAGAAATAGAGAATTGTATTATTGATTGTTATATTGATATATTACAATGATTCCTATATATAGAAGAGAGGATGTGGGAAGAGAATAGGTGAGTGTGTAGTAGGTATGGAGTAGGTAAAGTGGAGGTGGTAGGTGGAGTAGGTGAAGTGGAGGTGGTAGTGGTGTAGTGGGTTTAGTGGAGTAGGTGAGGTGGTAGTGGTGTAGTGGGTTAGGTTTAGTGGGTGAAGTAGGTGATAGGTTTTAACAGCCCCCCGCAAACTCAAGGGGGATAGGAACTAACCAACTTGAGTTTGGAGAGAGTAACAAAACAAGAAAATACATAAAAATAAAAGAGGATAGGAGACACTGTATGGTCGTGTTAGACCATTGGTGAAGACACTGGATGGTGGTGTCATAACGTTGTAGAGGACACTGGATGGCGGTGTCAGACCGATGTAGAAGACAGTTTATGGGGTCATGTCAGACCGTTGTAGCAGACAATGTTGTGACAGTTGTTGTGACAGTTTACGGAGTCTTGCTGGACCCTTGTAGAAACTAACCGGAATCAATGGCGGGACAGTTTACAGAGTCTTGTCGGACCCATAAAGGAGCTAACCGGAATCAATGTCGGGACAGTTTACAGAGTCTTGTCGGACCCATGAAGGAGCTAACCGGAATTAATGTCGGGACAGTTTACAGAGTCTTGTCGGACCCATAAAGGAGCTAACCGGAATCAATGTCGGGACAGTTTACAGAGTCTTGTCGGACCCTTAAAAAGTCGCACCCTCAAAAGGTGTGCCCAATCTGTCAAAAAGCGTGCCATCAAAAGGCGTGCCAAATCCATAAAAAGGCGTGCCATCAAAAGGCGTGCCCATTCCATAAAAAGGTGTGCCGGACATGATGGCGAGACGCGTGACCACATTGGCATGCGCGCCCGTTTTGTCGTCTGGCGTCAAGTGGCGCGCGAGGCGCGGATCGGCCCTGGCTATTTAAACCAAGGTTGAGGCGGAGGCTGTGCAAACCAGTCTGAAACCGCTGAACATTTTCATTCTGAAACATCTGAATATTTGCATTCTGAAACATCTGAACAATGGCCTCTTCTTCCCGTTCAGCTACCCAGAATATGGCCTCTTCGTCCCGTGGTCTGCTCACTCTCTTTCCCGACCTCAACGAGTCCACAAGAGAAATAACCGGTGCGGTGGCCCTTGAACCTCAACCAAGCGCCGCTGGTTTTGCTCCGTTGAACTTTCCTATGCGGTCTGTGGAGCAAAAAATGGCGGTGCAAACTGATATTGAGGCCAATCAGTATACTTTGAAGTCATGCGTAGAAACCATGACTGCGGTCACAAACTTGTCGCACCGGCTGCAGAGTAGGACAAATGAGGTGCAGCAGTTAAACGCCCAACTAGCTCTGCTTCAGCGCATGTATAAGGATGCGTGAGCAGAGATTAGTGTGTTAAAGGCGGAAAATAAGGAGCTGAAGCGGAAGGCCACCGTGATGTTCCGATTTGGAGGTCCGCCATATGCGGCAGTGGAGGAGCAGGGAGTAGTGATCGTGCCCAGTGGAGGGGGAAACACGGAGGCAACACCGGCAAGAGCCGCCCAGGACGGAGGCAAGAAGAAAAGACCGGCGGAATAGGTGAAGAAGTGAGGTCGGGTGGTGGCCGGCTGCAGAAAAGAAAACAAAGCATTTGGTGTTGTGTGGTGGTTTGTTGTTGTTGTGTTTTTTTTTTTTTTTTTTTTGTGTAAAATTGTGATCGGGGTTGATCCCTGAGATGAATAAAATATGGTTTGATGTGCAAAGCTATATGGTATGAATGGAATTGGAAAAAGATTAAAAATAATGTGAAAGAAAAATAAAGGAAGAAATAATAAAAATATATGTGAAATCAAAAATGAAAGATGGGGGAAATAAGGAAAGTGGTTTGGAGAAAATAAATAAAAATAATGGAGTTTGAAATCAAACGGAGGAGAGATGATGATGTTTTTTTTTTTTTTTTTTTTAAATATAATATAATAAAAAAAGATAGATAGATATATATATATATATATATATATATATATAAAATAAAGAAAGTGGGGAACAAGAGTAATGAAAAGAAAAAGTATAGGTTGGAGAATCTGAGCATCGTGGGTCACATGGGTGAGTGGTGGTAAAGGAAGTAAAAGAAAAAACAAATAAAGAAATGAGTGGGTGCATTATTGTAATATATATATATATATTAAAAGAAGTGTGAAAGAACGTGGGTGGTGGATGTTTTGGGATAATATTTTAGAGTAGCCTGATCAAAAAGTGGGTATGGGTTTGATTAAAGAAATAGCTATGATCAACATGGCAAGCAATGACCCACCAAAAAAGAGGCAACCCAGACATTACTTTCACTTCATACGGTAGGGATAACAACATTCCTCAGTCTTCTTTGTTGGCATCAACAGCAGACTCGGTTTCTGTGATTCCAGTAGCTGCATTTTCAGATGGACCATTGTCTGTAGGCTGATCATCAACATCGCGGTCAGTTGTCTCGACAGCTTCCCCACTCGATGACCCATCAGTCACTGGTACTGTCTTTTTAACAGACCCAACTTTCGCATACTTGGTCATGAACTTGTATTCCCAATCTTGCGACGCGTCGAGTTCGAATGGACCAAGACCAGAGATATCTCCAGTTAGATCTTGCTCCTCAAAGGACATCTTTGCTAGAGCTCTGCTAGCATTTTTTCCAGCAAATAGAGCATATGGGCCACCGGGTCCATAAAACATCCTGCTCTGTGTGACATCATAGATCTGACCCTTGATCGCCATAAGAAGAGGCCTTTTAGGATCAAAACCATCGTAGACCTTCAATTCCTCTTCAGTGACCTCACCAAGCTGAACAGGAGGGGGAAGAGGCTGCATCTCCTCCTGCAACTCCCTAGAACTCTTACGTTGATTATTACCAGAGGAACCAAACAGACTGGAGAGAACATAGTAGATAGCGAGACCCAAAGCGAGACCTGTGAAGAAAGTTGCTGGAGTGAGACCCGTGTAGACGGTGATCGCATCTTCAAGGGTCTCCCAGAGTTGCAGAGCCATGGCTTAGATAGATAGAGAGAGAGAGATTAAGGAAATTTGGGTTTGTCCGGCGGACGGCCAAGGCGAGGTTGCCGTCCGCCGGTGAAGCGGAATTACTAAGTTGTTAACCTTGCTCTGATACCATGTTAGAATTCAATGTATAAAAAGAAATAGAGAATTGTATTATTGATTGTTATATTGATATATTACAATGATTCCTATATATAGAAGAGAGGATGTGGGAAGAGAATAGGTGAGTGTGTAGTAGGTATGGAGTAGGTAAAGTGGAGGTGGTAGGTGGAGTAGGTGAAGTGGAGGTGGTAGTGGTGTAGTGGGTTTAGTGGAGTAGGTGAGGTGGTAGTGGTGTAGTGGGTTAGGTTTAGTGGGTGAAGTAGGTGATAGGTTTTAACACTTCTACTCCTGAAGCTCTAGCAACAGTGGCCCATGTCAAGCCATCATCATCATCAAACACAACCTCATTATCTTCATCTGATCCTCCATCCATCTTCTCAAGCAACCACTCATTGCTTTCATCAATATTTTGCAAAGATATGGGATCAAGTGTGTTGCACATGTCATACCTAAATCTCAATGTTCTATTATATTTGACAAACACTAAATCAGTGAGACGTTCCAATCTATTTCTTTTCTTACTATGAAGCTGCAAGTATTAAAAAGATATTAAATTTTATATAATGAGAATACAAAATATTTGCATTCAACAAAAAATTAGTTAGAATGTTAAATACTCACATGCTCAAATACACTCCAATTTCGTTCACAACCCAATGAACTACATGTTAGGCTAAGGACTTTTGTGGCAAAAGTTTGCAAGTTTGGGGTTTTAGAATCATATGATGCCCACCAATTAGCTGCAATAATCACTAGTTAGAAATAATTGTTAACAAGTATTAAGTTTTACTAAAAGAATTACTAAAAATAAACTCTATGAGTCTATAATATATTACTTGGTGCCTTTGTATTTCTTTGCCTAATCGCAACAGGCTTGCCAATATGGCTCTCAGCCTTCGTATAAACACTCATCCCATTAGTGATCAAATTTTGAACAGTGACATCTAGGACCAACCTTTGCATGCATTCATAAAACTCATTCATCACTTCATGATCTTTTTGCATCTCTAATGCTTTTGGGTAAAAGAATTCTGGGTTAAGAAAGTGCGCAACTACATGTAAAGGCCGATGCAATTGGACATCTCATCTTTTGTTGATGTTTTCGAAGATTTCATTGTACTTCTCTTCTTTATGATCAAATGAACTTGCAATGCATTCTTTTTCCCTATCCATTGCCTCATAGATGTATCCCATGGGAGGTTTCTTCTCGGTATCAACCAATCTAAGCACTTTGACGAGAGGACCCGAGATCTTAAGGGCAAACACAACAGTATTCTAAAATGAAGGTATCAACAAAGTTTGTGTCATTCTTTTACCTTGTGGCTCCTTTGCCCATTTGCTTGAGGTCCAGTCTTCGGAGGTGACCATCTTTCTCAAATTGTTTTTTTGTTGATGCATCCTAGACAAAGTCAGAAAGACAGTTGCAAATCTAGTTTTTGCAGGCTTGATCAAATTCTTCAAATTTGTATAGCGCCTCATCATGTTTAGCAACGTAGGCCGGTTGTAAATGTAGCTATGTACTGCAATACTCCTTCCAAATGTCTTTTTCAATCTAGGTATCTTGAAATGTCTTCTAACATCAAGCCCAAGCAATGAGCAAAATATGGTGTCCAATACAAGTGTTCATACTTTGCTTCCAAAAACCTCCCCATAATGTAACAATAACGAAGAATTATTATTTTCAAGTTTTTAAATTTTAAATACAAAACAAACTATGAGTAAACAATCTTGATGTAAGGAAGGAGGAAATATTCTTACCCGCCAACACATTATCTATAGCACTATGAGTGATAACTTGCACTACATTCTCTTTTCCAACTTTCTCCACAAACTTGTCTAGTAATTCAAATAGCTTTCGTCCATCCTTTGAATAGCTAGAAGCATCAACCGACTCAACAAACATGGTTCATCTTGGACAATTAACTAAAAAGTTAATCAATGTCCTTCCTCTCTTATCAGTCTAGCCATCAGCCATTATGGAACATCTGTATTTTGTACAATCCTCTTTATGATTCTTCATCAAATCTTCAGTATGTTTCACTTCTTTTTGAGTTGGGTAGCCCGCACTTCATAGTAAGTTGGTGGCTTCATGCCAGGACCATATTGCCCAATGGCTTTAATCATTGGTCCAAAACTCTCATAATTTACTGCTTTAAAAGGGATACCAGCATCATACATTCACGTTGCAAATCTTTGCACTACCCAAGCTCTTATTTCTTTTTGGTAAGGGACATTTGCATCAATTTTGGTTTGCTTCCCTTTTGCTTGGTCTCTTCGATTTTTCACCACTGATTCAGGATTGGGTGTGAAGTAAACATCCATAGGCCCTTTTCTCTTTGGCATTTTTGATTTGGATTTGGATTTGAATGAACCTTGGCTGTTACTTGTCAACTTACGGCGTTGATTGACATTGATCTCAACAACATCTTCATCTTCATCTTCATCTTCCATGTCCATGTCATCGAAATCAAGCAACATGTTCATTTGACATTCCTATGACCTCTTGCGAGGTGTTGTTTCACCCAATAAACACCTCCATTTGATACTTTGCCACAAAAATTACATTCAAACTTATTTAAATTATTTTCCTCTACCAAATGGGCATATTGCCACGTTGGATCTTTTCTATTACTTTCAGATGTCATTTTTTACTTAGTACTTACTACACAACAATAAAAATAAATGAAAGAAAAACAATTTTAGTATAATGTAATTATGTGACCAATTAATTATTTGTATTTTATTTTATTTTATTTTTAAACAGAGACGAGGCTCAAAACAAAGGGAAAAAAGAAAAAAGAAAAAGAAGAACAGAGAGCAAACTAGCAAAATAAGAAAAAGAAAAGAAATAGAATAAGAAGGAAAAAAAAAAAAACAGAAAAATTTCACCCAACAACCAGCAACGAAGAAGGGAAAGGAGGAGAAGAAGAGGAAAAAAATTCACCCAGCAACAAGCACAACCAGCGAAGAAGAAGGGAAAAGAAAAAAAACCAACGAAGCAGCGAGCAACAGAGAAGAAGAAGAAGAAGAAATTCAGCCAACCAAACCCAACCCAGCAACCAACGAGCGAAGAAGAAAAAGAAAATAAAAGATAAAAAAATCGACAGAGCTTCGAATAGTGAAGAAAAAAAAAAATTTGTCAACAGAGGTTCGAACAGTGAAGAAGAAGAAGAAGAAGAAGAAAAGTACCTGGTTCGAGAGAGGAGCCCAGTCGAAGTTGACACAGATTAGGGATTTGATTTGAGTTGTATTCTGATTTGGGTTGTATTGTATTGTACATGAGTTGTAATTGTATGTGCTGGAGCCTTTTGGAACACAATTTTGAGCCGTTAGATCTGAATAAGGAAGAAAAACAAAAGCCCGCCTCCTCACTGCGCCTCTCCCAATCACGTTCAAGGTGCACGACTGCTCTACTACACCTTGCCTTGGCCTCCTTAAGTTGCGCCAGCTGCGCCTAGTGCCTAGGCGTACGCCTTCTTTCATAACACTGATTGGGGCAAAATTTCTTTTCTAATATGCGGAAGCCATTTTTTGTTATATTTGTTGGAATGTATCCCATATCGCCTGGAGTTGCCCATCTGTGCTAATTATAAGGTTTTAGTTTCATTTTTCTTAATATCTGGGTTTTAAGGAAATGTGTGGGTTGAGCTTTTCAGTTTGGTATCAGAGCTTGGTTGGGCTTGTGATTGGTGTGTCGTTTGTCCGGCTACTATATGTTGTGGTCCAGGAGAGTGTGTTGGAATGTGTCCCACGTCGCATAGAGTTGCTCCATCTGTGCTGGTTGTAAGACTTTAGTTTCCCTCTCCTTAACACCTGGGTTTTAAGGAGAAATGTGGACTGGGTTTTTTAATTTGGTATCAGAGCTTGGTTGGGCCTGTGATTAGTGTACCGTTTGTCCGGCTAGCGTTTGTTGTGGTCCAGGACGGTGTGTTGCAATGTGTCCCACATCACCTGGAGTTGCTCCATATGTGCTAGACTAAGGTTTTAGTTCCTCTTTTCTTAATACCTGGGTTTTAAGGAAAAGTGTAGGCTAGGCTTTTCAATTATATTGAGTCCATTTACAACATCCATTTAGAGCAATGCTTAACTATATGAAATGAAAGCATACATTTTTCTTGAATTATTATCTTACAACACTGCATAACTTCAATAATGAAATAAAATACAATACTCAAGTCACAACTTTACAAATCAGTACAAGCACACAAGACCGGTTTCTAGCGAACTTCTCTCTATACTTGAACTCTTCATCACCTATATATATATATAAGGAAGAGGGGTGAGTAATTGCCCAGTGAATTGCAAAAAAATAAGGCGGTAAATGAATGAACATCCATGAGCTTTAGAAATATAACATTCAACATAACTTGTTTATATCTTTAACTTGAACAAGGAAAAACATAGTTGACTTGCAAGCATTACATAGTGATGGACATTTCAAGGATAACAAGGTGGTTAACCGGCCCGGGTACTGGCTAAATGTAATAAAATGAGCTCGGCCATCATATCTGATTGGATATTTCCCCAATTGTGGGCTTGATCCATGAATGTCATCTAAATACATGATAAAAGAGTATAGAATGTTCATTTATAGCAAAACATATCAAAGCTTATAAACATAATCAAGTTTTGCATTGAAAAACATAATTTGACAAACATAGCATCACTAAATTACTACTCACAAATGGCTCTTGAACAAGGGTTTCTCCTCCAATGCTTGACCTACACAAAGCGTGAACAAGGCATTGAAATTCAATTCAATTTGTGAGCTCCTACTTCAATTCAAGTGCCTAAACATACTTTAATATTTCTCATTTATTTTCTTAGATTGTTCAAAGTCTTCCTAAGCTTATTCCAAGTCTATATCAAGTGTCAAATGCATGCCTAGAAACATTCTAGGTGATTAAGGTCTGAAGAATGTTGAAGTGTGTCTAAGACATACGTTAAAGGGCCCCAAGTATTCTACATCAATTTCATATACTAAGCATTAGAAAAATATCATGTTTACATATTTAAAGTTTAAGGAAAAAGCAAGAAAAAAAAGGAATCTAAGTTAGAAAAGGAATTAGCATGAAATGGTTAGGAAGAAAGTAAGCAGCCTTCACTAATTTAAACATATCTTTTTGTGTATTTATAATTTGGATGTGAGACCATCGCTATTGGAAACTCACCTAAAACCGAGTCCAAATGAGAGAGATATGCTCATTTGAAGTTGCAAGGTATAAGTTGAAATAGGGTTGGCCACATGTGCGCCCATCTTGGCCGCTTGTGCGGTGGCTGGGCCGCTCAAGCGGTGGACTTGGCCGCTCGAGCAGTGGGTCAAGACATGCAAAATGTGTTCTGTGCACTAGTGCTGGCCGCTTGAGTGCCCAGCAAGCAGAAAACAAACCTGAAGCTGTTCTTTGAGTTCTAAGGCTTCCCAACCTGATTTTCTTCATTTCTGCTGGAAATTTGTGTTAATGCATATAATAAGATAGTGGCATATGATAGTGGTGTTGGTGGTAGATGGTGGCATGTCTAGAATATGATAGTGGTGCTGGTGGTAGATAGTGGCATGTATAGAATATGATAGTGGTGTTGGTGGTAGATAGTGGCATGTATATAATATGATAGTGGTAGATAGTGGTAATATATAATATGTAAGTGGCATATAATGGGTTATAATGATGTTTGTAATATCTCCTATATAAGGAGTGTCATTTGGTCTTGTAAAATAAGAAGTTTTGAATATAACAGAAATATATTCCTTCTTCCTCATATTTTCGGAGTTCTTCTTCCTTATATTTTCTAAGTTGGTATCAGAGCTACAAAAAACACAGCAGCCCTAAAACCGTCATAGTCATGTCGGAAGTCACGTCCGAAACCACTTCAACCCCTGCCGCTGCCATTCCGGTGAAAACGTCAAACTCTCACTCTGTCCAAATCACCACCATCCGCCTAAATGGTGATAATTTTCTCCGCTGGTCACAATCTGTCCGGATGTATATCCGTGGGCAAGGAAAGATCGGTTACATCACTGGTGACAAGAAGGCTCCTGCTGTTAATGATCCGCTGTTCGACAGTTGGGACGCTGAAAATTCCATGGTTATGACATGGTTGGTCAATTCCATGGAGGAGGATATAAGCTCTAATTACATGTGCTATCCTACTGCACAAGAATTGTGGGATAATGTTAGTCAGATGTATTCTGACCTAGGAAATCAATCTCAAGTTTTCGAATTAACTTTGAAGTTGGGAGAGATTCGTCAAGGAGATGATTCCGTCACCAAATATTTCAATTCGTTGAAAAGGTTGTGGCAGGATCTTGACATCTTCGACACATACGAATGGAAATCGGTTGACGACTGCAACCACCACAAGAAAACTGTGGAAGACAGCCGTATTTACAAGTTTCTTGCCGGCCTCAACATTGAGTTCGATGAAGTGCGAGGAAGAATTATTGGCAGACCTCCTCTCCCATCCATTGGCGAAGTATTTGCCGAAGTCAGAAGGGAAGAGAGCCGAAGGAGCGTCATGCTTAAGAAAAAAGGTACTGGTGAATCAATTGAAATTTCTGCTTTAATTAGCGATGCTGCGGCCAACAAGGCTGCAAATTACCAGCGCAGGTTTGATGATAAGCCACGGGTCTGGTGTGATTTTTGCAACAAGCCTCGCCATACACGCGAAACGTGTTGGAAGATCCATGGCAAACCTGTCAACTGGAAAAGCAGCAAACAAGGAGAGAAGAATCATGGCTTTCCTACCGCTAATGAAGCCGATTCAGGTCCCTTCAACAAAGAGCAGATTGATCAACTCTTAAAGCTGATAAAATCCAACTCCTCATCCGGTACTCCTAGTGTTTTGTTGGCACAAACAGGTAGAAATCCTAAAGCCTTCTCTTGCCTAAACTTCTCTCCGTGGATCATAGATTCCGGTGCCTCCGATCACATGACTAGTTTTTCCCATTTATTTAGTACCTATTTCCCTTGTTCTGGTCATGACAAAATCAGAATAGCCGATGGTAGTTTTTCACCTATTGCAGGAAAAGGATTTATTAAACTAACTGAGAAAATTAATCTCAATGCTGTTCTTCACGTCCCCAACTTAGCCTGTAACCTTTTGTCTGTCAGTAAACTATCTAAGGATTCTAATTGTCGTGTTACATTTTTTGAATCCCATTGTGAATTTCAGGACCAGAACTCGGGGATGATGATTGGGCGTGCTAGGATGCTTGAAGGTCTTTACTACTTTGATGAAGTACTTGTTAGTAATAAAAAAGTTCAGAGCTTTAATAGTACTAGTTCAATCTCTGTTCGAGAAAAAATAATGCTATGGCACTATAGGCTAGGACATCCTAGTTTTCTTTATCTGAAACATTTATTTCCAGAATTATTTAAAGGGATTGATTGTTCTTCTTTTCATTGTGAAAGTTGCATTTTTGCAAAATTGCATCGCTCTACTTATTTGCCAAAACCTTACCAGGCTTCCAAACTTTTTTATTTGATTCATAGTGATGTTTGGGGCCCTTCTAAAATCACTACTCTTTCTGGTAAAAGATGGTTTGTTACATTTATTTATGACCATACCCGCTTATGTTGGATTTATTTGATGAATAAAAAATCTGACGTGAAAAATTTATTCACAAATTTTTACAATATGATTGAAAACCAATTTCAAACCAAAATTGGTATTTTACATTCTGATAATGGAACAGAATATTTCAATGAGCAGTTGGGTGAGTTTTTGGAAAAAAAGGGGATTTTTCATCAATCTACACGTCGGGATACCCCTCAACAAAATGGCATTGCAGAACGAAAAAATAAACATCTACTTGAAGTAGCACGTGCTATAATGTTTTACATGCATGTTCCTAAATATTTATGGGGTGAAGCAATTTTAACAGCCTCTTATTTGATAAACAGGATGCCTACAAAGGTGTTAACATACAAAATACTTTTCGATTGTCTCAAAACTTTTTTTCCTGACACGAGGTTGTTTTCTGATTTACCCGCCAAAGTTTTTGGATGTACTGCCTATGTTCATGTTCCTAGTCAATTTCGTTCAAAACTTGACCCCCGTGCTATAAAATGTGTTTTTTTGGGTTATTCCTCAAACAAAAAGGGGTATAAGTGTTTCGATCCTCAAACCAAGAAATTTCATGTGAGTATGGATGTGTCATTTGTGGAAACAAAATCCTATTTCCCCAACACTTCTCTTCAGGGGGAGACAAGTGGAGTAGAAGACCGTTTTTGGGATATTTCTATCCCGCTCCCCAATGTCATTTATCCTACACAAAAACCACATCTGTCTGATAATGATCACTTAGGAAAACCAAGTTCTATGGTGCCTAGTCAAGAAGATTCTTGTTTAGGGGGAGAAGTACTACAAAATGATCTAAATCCTGAGCTTCAGGTTTATACTAGGAAGCGATTTCATCTGAGGAATAATGACCCGAATGTCCATCCTAATGACCCGAATGTCCACCCGAGTTCTGGCATCGAAATTTTAGGTAATCCTATTCCTTCTATTTCCGACCTTGATGTTCCTATAGCAATTAGGAAAGGTGTCCGAAATTGCATTAAACATCCTATTACAAATTACCTCTCCTATCAAAGACTGTCTAAAAACCATAGAGCTTTCACATCTAGGATTTCACACTTGTTTGTTCCAAGGAATATACAGGAAGCATTGGATGATCCGAATTGGAAATTAGCAGTCATGGAGGAGATGAATGCTTTAAGGAGAAGTGGTACTTGGGAGATAGTTGATCTATCCAAAGACAAGAAAACAGTTGGGTGTAAATGGGTGTTTACGATAAAATGTAACGCAGATGGAAGCGTTGAGAGATACAAGGCGAGACTGGTGGCTAAAGGCTTCACTCAAACTTATGGGATCAACTATCAGGAGACGTTTGCTCCTGTTGCTAAAATAAATTCCATCAGAGTACTGTTATCTCTTGCAGTAAATTCAGATTGGCCTCTACATCAACTTGACATTAAAAATGCATTTCTCAATGGTGATCTTGAAGAGGAGGTGTTCATGAGCCTACCGCCGGGATTTGAGCAGAGACTTGGAAGCGACAGAGTATGCAGATTGAACAAGTCATTATACGGACTCAAACAATCACCAAGAGCATGGTTTGAACGCTTTGGGAAGGCAGTTATCAGTTGTGGCTTTTCGCAGAGTCAAGCAGATCACACAATATTTTATAAACATTCAAAAAACAGTAAAATTGCAATTTTGATTGTTTATGTTGATGACATCATTTTAACTGGTAATGATGAAGCAGAGTTAGCAGCCCTCAAAGAGAAACTCGCAAAAGAATTTCACATTAAGGATCTGGGAGCCCTCAAGTATTTCCTTGGAATGGAATTTGCAAGATCCAAGGAAGGTATATTCGTTAATCAGAGAAAATATGTTCTTGATCTCCTTGGAGAAACAGGTATGCTTGGTTGTAAGATGGTGGAGACTCCGATCGAGCCTAACTTGAAGTTACAAGCTGCTAAGGCTGAAGAAGTCAAAGAGAGGGAACAATATCAGCGACTTGTCGGGAAATTGATTTACTTGTCTCATACGCGACCTGATATTGCCTTTGCAGTCAGCATGGTAAGTCAGTTCATGCACTCACCAAGGGCAGAGCACTTTGAGGCCGTTTATAAGATCTTAAGATATTTGAAAGGAACTCCAGGGAGAGGCTTACTGTTCAAGAAACATGGACATCTTCAAGTTGAAGTATACACAGATGCAGACTGGGCAGGAAGTGTTACAGACAGGAGATCAACATCCGGATACTGCTCCTTTGTAGGTGGGAACCTAGTTACATGGGGGAGTAAAAAACAGAATGTGGTAGCTAGAAGTAGTGCAGAAGCAGAGTTCAGAGCTGTTGCCCATGGAATCTGTGAAGTAATGTGGATTAAAAGAATTCTTGAAGAATTAAAGCTTTCTCACCCGACACCTATGAAGGTCTATTGTGACAACAAAGCAGCTATATCTATAGCTCATAATCCAGTTCTACATGATCGCACAAAACATATAGAAGTGGATAAACATTTCATCAAGGAGAAAATCAATGCTGGCATAATATGTATGACCTACCTTCCAACAGGTGAACAATTAGCTGATGTGCTAACGAAGGGACTACACAAGAAGCAATTTGATAAGCTGACTAGCAAGCTGGCTATGGAAGATATCTTCAAACCAGCTTGAGGGGGAGTGCTGGAAATTTGTGTTAATGCATATAATAAGATAGTGGCATATGATAGTGGTGTTGGTGGTAGATAGTGGCATGTCTAGAATATGATAGTGGTGTTGGTGGTAGATAGTGGCATGTATAGAATATGATAGTGGTGCTGGTGGTAGATAGTGGCATGTATAGAATATGATAGTGGTGCTGGTGGTAGATAGTGGCATGTATAGAATATGATAGTGGTGTTGGTGGTAGATAGTGGTAATATATAATATGTAAGTGACATATAATGGGTTATAATGATGTTTGTAATATCTCCTATATAAGGAGTGTCATTTGGTCTTATAAAATAAGAAGTTTTGAATATAACAGAAATATATTCCTTCTTCCTCATATTTTCGGAGTTCTTCTTCCTCATATTTTCTAAGTATTTCCAAGCCTCAAATCATGATATCTAAGTTACAAATACATATATAAATGATGCATGATTCATGGAAAAACACTTATGCATTGAATCAAAATTTCATGAAACAATTCATAGATTTTGTTAGAAAATTCAGCATCTCTTTCCTTTTTGAAACCCTCCATTTTCATCTTTTCAAAGCATGAATTATCCTTTCAAAAATCGTGCAAACCAAAAGGAAATGTGGAATTATTACTTTCTATGAATCAAAAACATGAAGAACAAGGTCAAATCAACAGAAGTTTGGAACTTCTTGGTTGTTCTTAATCCTAGTTCAACCTCCTCCATTCTTTTCCATTTCTAGTCCAATTTAATCCTAATTTCTTCTTGTTCCTAGATGCTAGGAGAGTTTACTACAAGAATTAGGGTGAAATCTTACCTTAGAACACTTCTTAGATTGAATTTGTTGAAGTTCTTGAGCTTTCCCTCTTTTCTCTCTTCTCTATCTTTTTCTCTTTTCTTCCTCTCTTCTCTAGCTCCTTCATGTTAGTTCTAGGCTGCTGAACTCTCTTCTTCTTATTTGATTTGGGTCTTGAGCTTTTATTCGGTGAGGCGGGGCAAAAGGGAGGTGTATGCATAATTCATTTGTATGCCTCACCAATTAATCTAATCTCACTTGCTTAGCTTAGTTAATTGATCTTAGGTATAATTAATCAAGGTTAGTCTCTAATTAATCAAGGTTTAACTTAATCTTGCTTAGCCTAATTAATCTTAAAAGTTTCACTAATCCTGCTTAATAAACACTAATCCCGATTAGCAAAATGATATATGGTATTAAAATGACGAGTACATTAGTCGAAGATCTTTAAACTCCTCAATTAGTGCATAAGCACATGCTAGCATTCACAAATTCTAACTTAAGGTGTCCCCTAAATCTTAATAATCTTCAAGTATTTCTATTCTTAAGTTTGTCTTATCAATGCATGTTTTTCATTTCTAAGTTTCTTGCCAATTGTATTCATCTTTTAGGGTTTCATCTTATCAATTCCTATTTCTATCTCTAGAGTATTGTAAGATGATGAAATTAAGGTAAATATTCAGTCATGCCATATATAAACACTTTTGATATATTACACACTTGCTTGCCATGCTCAAGAGCGAACTAATTCTTAGGCATTAATAGTGGATGGTAGAATTCTCATGTTCAAAGTCTCCTAGCTACCCATTCCTAAGTTTTACCTTAAATATTTGTGTAGTAAGATGGTTAATTTGACTTAAGGTATTCAAGGATAGGTAATAATATAATTATAACACATGGTGTTCTTTGGGGTGTCACACCTCCTCTCTATGAAAACAGAGATCACTGCTTGGAGTTGACAGTAGGCCCCAAGGCTTATTAGTTGGAGCTGATAGCAAACCCTGAAAGTACTAGTATATCGTGACAAGTTAGAATTATGACTCCCGCGAAGGTGGATGAAGAGAAGCCTAAAAGTAAGGGACTTCCTTTCCATTCTCCCAGGCTAAGGACCTGCCTCGGTCGCAATGGCCAGACCAAGGAAGCCCCCTGGGGCTTGGTATGAGGCATAACCCAGTTGTTCTAGGCTTTGCTGTGACCCAAAACTAGGAAGCTGGGGATTTGGTGGCTAAGAGTAGGGGAGTCGCTGAGGTGGATTCAAGTATGGTTGAATGCAAGCTATAACTCTCGAGTAAGTTATGTTGCAAAACCATACTGAGTAAGGTGGTACCGAGTGAGCTATTACCGAGGTAAATACCCTCGAGGGAGATACCACCTCGAGAGGTGATATTGCGGGAGGTACCATCAAGGTACATACCAAAACATTACGTATCAAGGGAGATACGTGTCTACAGAGGCCCTACAATTAGGACAAGGAATATTCCACGTGATCCCAGAGTTACATGTTATCTCCCTATTGGCCATTTGGTATCTTCAGTATCATGGAAAAGTCTATAAATAGAGCTCATTTCCCAAAGTTTGAAAGGAGGATTTTTGGGGATTTAGGGAGATGATGCCCATTTTTATTGCCATATTCATTCCTTCCTAAACCATTTGCCCTACTCTCACCCGGCTACTCTCTCTCTAAGCCCTCAAATTATCTACCGTTTACATCCTTTTGCCTCTCTAAGTGATATTATTTACGCTTCACATTTCAGACCTCCTACAAAAAGCACCTTATCAAAAGGACACTCGTCTCAAGTATGGTGTGAAATTTGAAACTTTGAAACCTCCAAGGCTTCAACCAATGAACATAACAAAGAAGCGCTAGATTTGACTTTTCATATATTAAATCTCTTCCCCAGGGATGTGATGCTTATTAGGGAGCAAGTTGGTCAGGCTTGGGGAATCCATTGGATCAAAATGGCCTTGAGTTTAAGACTTAAGATTTAGTTTGGCATTGAGAATCACAATTATATCAAGGTTTAAGTTGGCACCCATTGGCAGCTCGAACTTTGGCTAGACATGTACTTATGAATCTTGTCATGGTTCGATCAGTGAGAATTTTAGTTTTAAGGTCTTGTGGCCTTCTATTCTACCATCCTGGAATTGGGTAATTGTTCTAGGTAATTTGGTCTTCGGCACAAGAATGTTGCAGATCATTTTATTTATTTTTTACTGTTTTTTGGCCAAAACCCCCTTCTTGGTGAAAAGGACAGCCCAAATGTTTTTAATTCGTATACCCCCTGAAGAAGAAGTGCGTCCTTCATGAAGGACAAACAAATTTGTTTCCATTTTTTTATGGACTCTTGCCCTTTGTGACTTATTTTATATTTCAAACTTTAAAATTATATAACTTTTGATCTATATATTGGTTTTTAATTAAATTAGTATTTTTAGAATCCTCTTATCAAGATCTATCAAACAAGATCCATATTAGCCATAAAATTCTTTAAAAAATAATATATAAAAAAATTAATTGTTGAAATTAATGTGTACAATAAAATTTTAATCTTATCTTACAATAAAATTTTCCTGTGAAATTTTAACATTTTAAGAAGACACATCCTTCATAAAGAACAAACAAATTTGTTTCCATTTTACTGTCAACTTTTAATATTTACTCTGTCAATTTCTAAAATTTTACTATAGTTTTTGTTTGGTGACAATATGTTTAGTTTTTGTTTGGTGACAATATGTTTATAAATGATGGTAGAAGTTTACTTTATTTGTTTATAAAAATTGACAGTTAACTTTTATCTAATTTGACATTTTTTTTTACTCCTACACAAAATTTTACTATGGTAGGCAGTAAAATTTACTATTTTCGCTATTGAACATACATCGACAACAATTTCGTTTGAGATCCCAATCTCAGTATTTGAACTAGTCATAACCAAAAAAAAAAAAAAAAAAAAGGCTTTGAATTTAAATAAACTTGCTAAAATTGGGAGATTTTTACAGATCTAAACCTCCAACCTTTATATTCAAATAGATCAGCCTTGGAGACGAGTCAATGATCAATGATTATGTAGAAGATATTTGTGATGTGAAAACCAACGTGCAAGAGAAATAGCGATGAATCTATACCAAAATGCGATGATTTCGCCTTCGAATAAGGATTTTATAGAGTATTTTAGAAGAAAAAAAATTGACAGCGAGAATGGTTTGGTGTATGCGAACCGTCTCTATCTCTCCATATACATACAGAGTTATTATAGTCAATTCACCTTATTTTTTAATGGAGGAGGGTGTTTTGCAAGATGCAATTAATTTGCATCCTTTTCGCACCAAAATGTTGAGCCAATGGGTTTTTGGCCGAAAATCCCTATTTTTTAATTCGTAGTTATTTCTCAAATGATTTTTGACTTGTGTATTTCTCTGCTTCCCAAAGAAATTAGAATCACTAGTTGACCTTTTTCTTTCTAAAAGCTCATGCATGTTTTGTTTTTGATGTTTCTGAATTACAAAAAAAAAGGGTGACCTAGCGTACAAGGCTCTCTCTTAAGTGGGGTCTAGGGCGGCAAGATTTAGAGAAGCTTACTCCCATTTTTGGAGAGGTGGTTTATATGACTCGAATCCAGACCACCAAGGACGATAACAGCAAGCCTTACCATTTTGGTCAAGTTGCCCTTAAAAAATGAAAAATAAAAATTAGAAAAAGGATTAGATGTTGCATGGGCTCTTCAGATTTTTGATTGTCCTGTGCAGGGTTCAAGTCCGAGCCTCCTAGGTGGGACACACATTTGTCAATCTTGTCAAAAAAACAAAATGCTAAGGCTACAAAACTCAAATGCAATATATGTGTTTGGAAGACTATAAAGCTCAAATGCAAACCGATGTTTCCCTCAAATTGAGGGGCATGTTATAGTGTTCATAAGCTTTGCTAAAATTTATTTTATAATATGTTCGCTGAGTTTAATGGAGCTTTTGATGGAAGGAAAATTTGTCATTTCGTAAATTTTTTTTCCTGAAATTATGTTCCACAAACAAACAATTACAGTTATGTAGTAATACTGAACTAAGGAAATGTAAAATCACCCTAATTTGTGCCATATTGTGTGAAAACAGTTTCAAATTAATAGAATGACTGGTAAAGCAATGTGAAGTTTCCTTATCATATGGGTGTTGTAGCTTTTTTTTTTTTTTTTTTTCCCCCCTCTATAAATACCAACTGTCGGTCTGACAATCCTTTTGGTTAATCTTCAGGTTTCAACTGGAGTAGGTTCCCAATCTCAGGATACTCCTGCTCAAGCTCCTCATGCATTGAAGAACTTCTCGATGTCTCAAAAGGAGAAAACTCTTGAAGAACTTGTGCGAGACCAGTGGCTCTGTTCCATCACAGATGGTAACATTGGACTGGGGCTTAGATCCTTCCTTGATCTGCGCAGTTGGTTCCGTAATAATGATATTCCTGCATGCGAAGTTTGTAATGAGGCTGGAATTAAGGTAATAATTTCTCCAATTTTATTCTCCAGATATAAGGAATATACTCTCTGATGAAGTTGTTTATAACTTGGAAATGTTTTACTATTGCGTCTTTAGTTGAGACTTGAGAACATAGAAATTCAGTTTGAAGATCTGAACTGTATATCAACTGGAAGCATTTTCTTGCATTGCTTCTTTTGCTTCCTGAGGATCCAGAAGATTGCATGTCATGTATGACTGCAATAATATGATCAAAGGAAAACTCTTGGCAAAAAATATATAATCATACTTGGTTCCACTCATTTGATTAGGAGTTCGTATCTCTACTGTCTATCCAGTCCCAAGTCTGTTGTTTGTGGTGGAGTGCTTTGAGTAGGATCTGATCTAATCTCAGCAGGCAAACTCCTTCCTGACCCAGCTCACCTGCCTCTGAAGCTGGAATGCCTTTCTAGAGGTAGCTACCCGAGGAATCGAAAAGTTTGAAGTGAGATGTGGATGTGTAGTTTAGTAATGAAATACAGTAGTGCCCATACCCATTAGGATAGTAGTAAGAATCTCCCACATTCCATGTGTGACAATTTCTAAAATTTGGGTAACTTCTTGCTTGATCTAAGCTTATGAACATTTTCATAAGCCATGTAGTTTTATATTATTTGAACTAGAATGTAATAATGACCATCATCTTACCATAATTAGAAGTATCTTCAAGCGTTTTACAATTGTTTCTAGGTACATGAGTGTCTCATATGCTACACCCACTGAAATTGCTTTTCAAATTTTAAAGTGACTAATTTGCTGTCAATTTTCTTTTATTTTTTCAATAATCTTCCCCCCCACCCAACCCCAAACCAACTAACAATACTTGGACACACATAAGGTCTTTGTTGCTGCTGTTGAATCTTCATATATTCTGCCGTGATTATTTTGAGCAGGCAGAGTTGTGCGAAAATGAAGGTTGTACTGTTCGATTGCATCAGTACTGTCTAAAAAGGAAATTTTCCCAGAAACGGGTATCATTTCAAACTCCATATTTTCGAACTTCAAATTAACTTAATGAATTAAATTAAATTAAATTGCTGAATCTATGATTTGCAGGGTGAGAAAGTTTGTCCAGGTTGTGGCACTCCATGGCTGCTTCCTGTTTCCAAAATAGAAACTGTGGAGGAAATTGATGATGACACAAATGGGTCCACTCAGAACCAGCCACCTCCTCCACCCTCCATGAGAAAGAGGCTCAGAACATCCGGAGCTGTTGTTGATTCCGGTACTGCTGGATCTGAATCCTCTCTCGTGCCGCCGGTGTCTACTTCTGATGCTAGGAGGACAGCGCGAAGGTCTGCCCGACTGAGATGAAATATGTCTAAAAGCTCTTCTCTGTTGGAGTACTAATTAAAAATATATTATGCTGTTTATTTTGCACCAACAACTTGCCATTAGTTAGTACATATTAACCTCGCAGAACCATGTTTAGTGTTCCATAGCATAGCAGCATTTTGTGTATACTCCATCAATCTTTTGTTTATGGTTAATATATAATTTGCTCATCGGTTTCCATCATGATGCTGTGAATATTAAGTCTAAATTTTCATTTCCTGTGTCAGCAGCAATTGAGTTACTGAATAAAAAGGTTGAAAAAACAATTCAGATTATATTAGTCTTGCTTCTCTATTTGTTTAAATAGCTCGATTTAAAATATGTGAGAGAAGTTGTGGTTTCCACAGCAATGGGTTCCATCACTGTGGAACCCATGACTTCTTTACATTTTTTGGATCAGCCGATTTGGTTATTGAAAAATGCTTCAATATATGTAATTGCCGTGAGCATCACTAAATCTCTTGCCATATTTATATGTACAAATGTTTATGATACCATAGAGATTTCATTTTGACCACTCTTAATATTTGGGTGCCCGCAAAGCTCCTCAATGATGAAACAAAGATAGATAATCTTCTTAGTCCTCCCAAAATAGCTATCCAACTGGTGAGATTCTGAACCCAAATCCAACCCCTCTTTTAGCCAAAACGTTTTCAAACCTTTAACAATGTTTTCAAAAGAGTTGAGTATCACTTCATGCATTTTGACGAGTCTTATCACACTCCAAATCCAAGGCATGATTCGAGGCATGACTAGTCATGGGTCACAGGGCCGTAGTTTAAGGCACACGTAAACTTATACAACAAACTACAATTGAATAGTAAATGATGCAATTTTATTCCGATGTCATAAATAAATCAATACCCAATCCAATGACAATTCAAATAATAAACAAAATAATTCTAACTAGATTTGAACCAAAATGTATGCACAAAATTGACATAACTAGCTAAATGTAAGTGTCCTAGAGATCCATGCAATAGGATTGCAAATGAACAGAACCGTTCGTGAACAAGCTCGAACTTGGCTCGGTAAGAGCTCGTTCGAACTCGGTTTGTTAAAATTTTTTTTGCATTCGCGCTCGAGCTCTAGCTCTAGCTCTAGCTCTAGCTCGTTAAATTTTTAATAACTAAGTCCAAACATTCGTAAGCTCGGCTCGTTAGCTGGATCGTTTAATATTTATTATTTATATATTAAATAATGTAAAAATATGTATAAAAAATAAGATAAATATGTTATTTATATATTTAAAAAATATAAATATAAATAATAGTTAATTATAGATAGACATTGATATAATAGTGGTAGTAGATATTATTATTTTAGTAAAATATTGACTTTTTTTTTAGAATGTTTATATATATTGTATATATAATTGTATAATCAAAGTTTTAATTGTAATTTTAGTCTCATCCACAAGTATGAATTTATAAATTTTTTGGCTCGTTACGGTTCATGAACAAGTTTGAGCTCGAGTCTAAGCCAACTTGGCTCGAGCTCGGTTCGTTAAATTTTTATTGAGCTCGAGCTCAAGCTCGAATTCGTTAAAATCTTAATAAATAAGCCCAAACATACTAAAGCTCTGCCTGGCTCGACTCGTTTGCAGCCCTACATGCAATAGAGTCCCCACTAAGCTATGAGTCCACTCTAAGTCTTTCTCACTTAAAAATGTTAAACTAAGTCAGCAGATAACTCATTGAGTAAAAGTATTGATAGTAAATATAGTTTTGAAAACAATGTTCAATTCCAAAATAAAATGTATATAACAAAAATTAGATTGATATACAGTTTTGGTAAAGACAATCTAACTCAAATAATAAGATTCCACATTTTAACAATTAAAAATGTCAATGCATTTGAAGAACATAACATAGCACATGTCTCCACTTAAAATAGACAATAGCACAATCATCATCATAACTGGGTACCATAGAATAACAAATAACATGCCACAAAGTTCTCAAGTCATCATGCCCATTGTATACAACATCGAACAAAGAGTCATCCTTGGAATAGTAACTCGGGCCTTTCTCTAAGAAGATCCAATGGAAGGTCACCTAGCCCAGCACCAGTCTATTCCTTACAATTGTTTAGCACAAGAGCCATCATAGCCTAACCCAAATTTGTTTCCTAGTGGCTAGAGTCACATACACGGTGGAATAAATTCTTTGGCCTTTTATATATTGTCACTACCCTAGCCCACCGCTAAAGGTTAGGGACATGACCGGCCAGTAATCATAAATTATCTACAACCTCTTAACCAAATCAGAAAATATTAATTAAATAGCGGGGCCTAAAGCAGAAGCAAAAATAGAAATAATATTGTCTATTGAGCTGTGCATACATGATATGAACCAAATTAATTAAACCATTTCATATGCACACTTATATATATATATATATATATATATATAAGCATTCCTCTCATACATATCCCAAGACCATACATATGACTTATCAAAACTTGACAAAACTAAGACTTTACAAAACTCGGGCAAAACAAAAGCTAAAGCCTCAACACTGAGTCACATCTTGGATAGTCTTCACCAAAGGGTTAACTCCAAAGCAAACTTTAATGTAGATCCTCCTAATGCTCACCTATATATATAGGGAAATGGGGGTGAGTTAGAAACTCAATGAGTAATGTCAAAATAAAAAGGTTAAATGAATGAGTTACAGAACTTTATAAAAAACAACATTCTTCACATGGTCAAAGTATTTTTTAGATATATATGATACATAAAGTTCATCAAACCTTTCAAAGTTAAATACGTTACATGGTACATCCCAATAGTATTATTAAAACGTGACAGAACGATCTTCACGGATCAAGACCATACAGAATGTCCACAACGGA
This sequence comes from Camellia sinensis, assembly GCF_055761805.1. Lineage (NCBI taxonomy): Eukaryota > Viridiplantae > Streptophyta > Magnoliopsida > Ericales > Theaceae > Camellia > Camellia sinensis. The sequence goes on along the minus strand of NC_138974.1, from coordinate 7,187,453 downwards.
ACGGAAGCATACAGAGCGATCATACATGATCAGAGCCATGCAGAACGATCATCAAGAATCGACATCATACAGAACATTTACTACGAATCAATAACTTATGCAGAACTTCTATAACGATTCTAAGATAGAATGGAAGTTTTCGAAGATCAAATTATATTTTGTCACATTAGATGTTCAAAAAGGAAACTTATTCATTCTTATCAAAACATAATTTTCAGAAAACCTGTCATATCATAACATTTTGGAAAATACTTATTATATTGGACATTTCGTAAACAAAACATAGATTTAATAAAACATCGTATGGTGTAGCCATTACAAAATCATTTATACAAAAATATCTTTATAAAGATATTACTCACAATGCTTGGTCAGACAATACTCCTTGGAAAAAAACCTACATAATACACATAAAGACATACTCATTGAAACACTACTTCAATCAAATACTTCTCTTTCTTATTCATTTTGTTATGTCGGTTTTTTACTTATTAATCTCTCGTGAGGCTTAAAGCATGCCTAGGAATACTCAGAAAAAGATAGGAACGAAAATACAAACAAAGAGCAATTTTTCCAAAATGTGACAAAACAGGGTGACCGCTCGAGCAGTGAACACAAGTTCACAGTACTTTCGGACCTGCAAAACATAGATACTGGATGCCTTCATTGTGCGCTTGAGCAGTATATAGACCGCTCGAGCAGCCTGCAACATTTCAGAATCCGAATTTCATAAAAATGGCATCCAAACACATTTTCAAAACTTGAATCCATGCATGTCTTAATTTAAACCATGAAAACACTTTAGAAAACAAAAATACATGATCCTTTATAAACCATTTCCTCAAAACCTCTTCAATTTGACAAAGATTTGAACTAAAACTCCATGCATGCAAAGGTTTTCAAACTTCTTTTTCTTTGAAGAGCAAAACATGAAATTGAACATATAAACTCATGAATTTATGAAAATATGGCAAATAAAAACTCTCATGCATGCAAGAACTTTGAAACCCAAACCAAAAATCATGAAACATTACATAATCTTTCATATTTTTTCATTATAGCTCAAGTTCTTCATCAACTTGCTAATTTCATGAATATGATTCCAAACTCTTTTTTAATTTCAAGTGTAATATGAAATCTTTACATGAATTAAATTTCCGTTTCCTTACCTAGAATTGTTGACATGCAGAAATTCTTGAGTTCCCCCTTGGTTTCTTTACTTCTCCTTCAATTCTTTGGATTTCTCACTCTAAAGTTGAGTTCTCCCACTTTCTCTCTCTAAGTTGAACTCCAGCAGAATGTAGGAATGAATCCACACTTCTTGACTTAACTCAAATATAACTCTCACACATACAAAAGGCAGAATCCTCTACACACTTCTTCACAATTAATCACGTGAGTAGGAATAACTTAAACACTAATTAGCCATTAGCTTAACTAATCACAACTTAGGTCACGTTTGGAAAGTTGGCTATTTTAGTAAGCTATTTTAGTTTTTGGATATTTTAGTAGGTTTTAGTAGGCTAAAATATTTATGTTTGGAAAGATGGTTGGATTTTTTTGTAGTTGGATGTGATGTTTGTAAGAAAAAAAGTGAAATGATTATGGGTTTAATGTGACATTTTGTCTTATTGGCTATTTTAGCCTATTTTATTTTTTTGTAGATTTTAGCCCAAAAAACAAAAAATAACCTTTGCCAAACAAGGCCTTAATCTTACTTAACCTTGATTAATCCTACTTACCACATGACTTAATTAATCTAATTAATTCCAATTGGGTTTAATTTCATCATATGTAATTTTACTAAATTAAATCAAATATTTAATTAATTCCCCATCAGGCACCATACATGATATTAAACTGATTTAACTCATCAATTATATTTTCTTAAGTCATCTTGGATTTCAATTTTTGATTCAGAAACAAATCTTTACACTACAAGAATTTTCACTTTTGGCGACTAAATTTTTAGTCGCCAAAAGTTAATTTTTAGTCATCGAAGGGTTTCAGCGACTAAATTATTTGGTCGCAGAAGTAGTCGTGGAAGAATTGTCAGTAAAGGTAATTAGTGACTAAAATTATTTTAGTCGCCAAATGAATTCAATTTCTGACTAAATTTTTAGTCGCCAAAAGGTTGGACATAAAATTAAATTAATACATTTTCGGCGACCAAACTTTTAGTCGCTTAAAGTCCCACATTTTTAGCTACTAAAATTTTAGTCGGCAAAGAGTTCTTGTTTTGGCTACTAAATATTTGGTCGCCTAAAGTCCCACATTTTTTGCTACTAAAATTTTAATCGGCAAAGAGTTCTTCTTTTGGCTACTAAATATTTGGTCTCCTAAAGTTTCACATTTTTGGCTACTAAAATTTTAGTCGGCAAAGAGTTCTTATTTTGACTACTAAATATTTGATCACCTAAAGTCTTACATTTTTTGCTACTAAATTTTTAGTCAGCAAAAGTGTTTTTATTCTTTAGCTTTTGTTTTTAGCTACGAAATATTTTAGTTGCCAAATGTTTGATTTTCTTTTGGATACAAAACTTTTAGTCACCAATTTTATTTATTTATTTTGCTACAAAACTTTTAATCGCCAAATGTCTATTTTTTTTTTTTTTTTTTGATACAAAACTTTTAGCTACCGAAACTATTTTTCCAATTTCTTTTTAGCTACTAATTGTTTAGTCGCCAAAAACATGATATTATGTTTTATCGTAAAATTGTAATTTCTCCACAACCTGTCTATATTCCATGCAACCTGTAATACGTATATAAACAAAATGATACATATTCCATCAATCATTTCACAATTTGCATCCATATACAAAAAATAGATAACTTTAAATGTCAAAATCCATACAAACCAACTCTTGTCCAAACTAAAATAATAATTCCATACAAAATATAAAATCATACAAAAATCAAAACCCGCCGTATACAAAAAATACATTTACTACCAAGCGAAATTACCATTGTAATCTGTACCATGACAAAATGTGATTTATGTACCACGACAAAAATTTTCTATAGACCATGACAAAAAGTCATATATGTACGCCGACAAATGGTCATATATGTACCATGACAGAAGGTGATCTATGTACCACGCTACTCACTATCTGTTGATTGCCAAAAAAAATTTGTATCAGTAATAGTGAACTGCACAAATGCTGATGACGACAAAAGTATTATATGAGTACTATACAAAACTGAAATTTCTTCTCCATTCACCAAAATAAATTATCCACAAGTTTGGACTGATGCTCATTTTGACCATTGAAGAGCTTACTTCTTCACCAAATATGGTTCTCGGGCAAATGGCGGTAGGCACCCATATACCCTATCTTACTTCGCAGACGCTGAGATGATGCATCCATGTTACAATTAGGGCAAGCCAAGTAACCTTTTGTAGTCCAACCAAACATGGTACCATATGCGGGGAAGTCATTGATGGTCCATATGACTGCTGCATGCATTTTAAATATTTGACCACTTGAGGCATCATATGTTTGCACACCATGCTCCCACAAATTCATTAACTCCTCCACTAATGGTTACAAGTAAACATCGATGTCTCTTCCAGGGGCGGATGGACCGGGAATAAGCATTGACATCATCAGAAATGGCTCTTTCATAAACTTCCACGGGGAAAGATTGTAAGGCATTAAGAGTGCGGGCCACATGTTGTACGATGTGCTCATATTTCCAAACAGATTAAAACCATCCGTGGCAAGCCCTAACCTTACATGCCGGGGTTCCACAGAAAATGTAGGATGCTGCATATCAAAGTCCTTCCATGCCTGACCATCGGCTGGATGCCTTAACATTCCATCATCCACACGCTTCTCTTTGTGCCATCTCATATTTGCGGCGGTTTTTTCGACATGTACTATCTCTTCAACCTCGGTGTCAAAGGAAAGTATCTCAATATTTTGTAAGGAATCTTTTTACCACTCGCATTGTTGAACTTATATCTAGACCCCTTACATGTAGGGCAATTATCCAGTTTTGCGTTGTCCTTCCAAAACAAAATACAATCATTCTTGCATGCATGAATGGCCTCGTATCCCAAACCCAATTCACGTAAGAACTTTTTCGCTTCATAAAGGGTCCATGGAACAATTTCATCACACTTTGGGAGAATGTCTTTGAAAACTTGCATAACCATATCGAAAGATTTGTTGCTCTATGTAGCCTGACTTTTTCGCACCCCATTTCGGAAAACGAAATAAGCCCTACAGTTTAGACTCCTGCGGTTTTGAATCTGATCTCACAAGTGCAATGTGAAATAGATAAACAACAAAGAGTCCAAATCCGGCAAAATCTTTTAGAAAATCGATTTTGAATCAAATTGCCAAAAATGGACTGTTTTGCCAGATACAGCGTTGCCACTTAAATATTTTATTTTGGAAAAATTTAGGAAACCCATGACTCGTGCCAAAGGCCACGTGTTTGTTATCACCAAGATTGTCTCGGCTTAGGAATTTAGGTACGAGAGGGGAAGGTCATGAATTGAGCACTCCCGCTCGCCCGATCAAAGATCGGTCTTTACTAATCATGATATGATTTTTATTAACATTATATGCTCTTGTTCCGCTTATTAGGCTAGCATTACTATGTGATGCACACACACACAAGTATAGACTAACTTTGCAAGAATTGGAACATTCGATTCATGTTTGTTTTGAAAATTGTTTCGAAATATGTACCACTTGAAAAAGTGATCGTATATAAACACTACTCAAATTATTCCAATTCAAGCAACAAGCCTTCATCCACAAGCATTCAAGCAATTTATAGCACTTAAGAAATTAGCCTCATGGCAAGCATGCTAGACATGGCAACAATCACATACATACGATATGCTAAAGCGAGTAAAGGCTCACGTAGTACTCCAAGCCAAAAGAAGAAATGAGTTAGAAAAATGCATGATCCTAACTTATGCAATAATGACTAATGCAACACATGCATTCTGCAATCTAAATAGGCCCAGCTACTAACATGGCATATAAATTAATTAAATAACATGCGGTCTAAGCACGTATTCAAAGAAGTATTAAACTAACAATGCAGTTAGAATGATGAACCGAGCCTTAGTGCATGCGATACAAATGGATGCAAACATGAAGTATGCTTAACGAAACATGATGTCCCTAATCTAACCATCATAAGCAGTTAGATAAAAGGGAGAAAAATGTGGGGTTGGAAGACATACACAATATTACAACATTGCGCTCTCATGAAGAAGAGTCCGAACAAACTAAGTTAATTAACTAACTAATTAAAGCTCAGCTAACTATTACAAAACAAATGAAATTAGCTAAACTACTTAACTAATTATTACAACAAAATGAATTAACTAACTAACTAGTCTAGCTAGTTAAAATAATTACATCACAACTAGTTAACTAATTTAACTAATTAAATTACAGCACAAGTGCAATTAAAATAAGTAATTAAACTAAACAACTAGCTACTCCGTCTCGGGAAACGAGGGATGTTCATGCGTATGCTCGGTTTCCACCTGAAAAGTCACTATTTTGCTTCCAGAGAGCCTCTGTTGCACAATAGAACACTAACATTGTTGCCCACTTCCAGAACAACCCTACTTTTCTTCAGAAACACACTGCTGAATTTGCACCAGTGCTCGGTCGGCCAGTGTTGAGGGTTGCCTGCCACCAATGATGGCTGGCCGGCCATCAAAGGTGGTCTGCCGGCCACAGAAAGTGGCCTGCCGGCCATTGCTGCCCAGTTCTCCTTGTTACAACAGAGGACAAACAGAGCATATACAGGGTATTTCAAGGGTTTGTTTGCACAACTCACCCCTCATTTTCATGAGCAAATCAAAGGAGGAGCAAATTCGGTTCCCAAACCATCAATCGATAAAATTTCATTGCATGATAGCTTATGAAACCAAGTGTGCAAGTTCAATAAATGCAAAACAAGACACAAATCTCTTCCCTTTCATGAATGATCAAGGGAAGTGGTGACCTTAGAGACTTGAATCATTTCATCACTAATGAGTATGAAATAGTTCAAGTTTTTATGTGTTCAATTAACGTCCGATTGAACACAACCAAATTATTATCTTGCTAACTTTTAGTTCCATGTTTTAAGTACTTCATTTCAGATTACCAACCATCTTTTAATTCAATTAAGTCCAATAGTGAGTTTAAGTCCTCTAAATGGAAAGAAGGCTCAAACTAAAAGTTATTTTAGGCATGAAAGAGACATTATACTGTTGGTAATGAACCCCTTAAGAGATTAAACCATTAAACATGACATCTCAATCTCATGCTTTAAACAAACAAGTTGTTTGAACCACTTTCAAAGCAAAACAAAAGCCAAGAAATGAGGGAGGTTGTAGAAATGATTAGTGCTGAAAATAAGTGAGATAAAGCATAAATAAATGCTATCAACTCAAACAAGATGGTGTCTAAGGCCTAGAATACCAATCTCATGAGGATTATTACACTACAAGTATGCAAAACAAAGCTCAAATGCAACTAATAGCTCAAAATAGTGCTAAAACAAGTCCTAAAACATGTTGGAATTAAGCTGAAACAAGCTAGATTAATATTCTAAAACATGGCATAAGCTAGACACAAGAAGGAGAGGCTAACCCCTCCAAATTTGAACTTCAAAATATGATTTTGGCCACTGAAAGAGCTCTAAAAATCAGTGTTTAAAAGCTTGGAAAAAGATAGTAAAAGGGTGAAAAATACAAGGGCTAAGGCCTCCAAAACAAGATACAAAGAAGGGCTCTCAACCCTCAACCTTTAATGGCCTTAAACCCAAGCTTCAGCCCAAAAAACACACAGTTTTGACAGCCCAAAACGATGGAAAAATAGCAAGAATAATAGTAGAGAAAGCAAGTAAATGAGCAAAGCTTTATACCTCTTGAAGAGAAGAAGCAATTCAAGCAACAAAACCAAGCAAACAACACCCTCAAGATTCAAACCGAGCTCAAAGACATCTCAGCTCAAAGATGAGAAGATTTGGTTAAGGGTGTATAGGAAAATGTTAAGGAATCGTAGGCTTAAGTGTATAGATTTGCTAGAGAGAGAGAGAGAATTGTAGACAGAGGAAAATTTTTTATCTCAAAATTTTCTAACCTTAAAACATGAGAGAGGGGCCTCCGATATATAGAAAACATGAAATTCCCTCAAGGAGATCCAGCCTTACACGTGGGGATAGATGCATGCATCTGTGCAAACAATCGGCACAGCTGACATAAAATATCTACAAAAGACACTGGTGGCCAGTCGACCATCACTCGTAGCCGGCAAGCCACATTAGTGGCTGGCACCCCAAAAGTGATGGCCGGCAGCCTCAAAAGGTGGCCGACAGGCCACCAGAAGCTGCAGGCTTGAAGAACCAAGGCTTGGTCCAAAACTAAGGCAACAAGGGTGTAGGGTTTGAAAGGCTCAAAGCTGTGGCATTCCGTAGAGGACTTTGAGCACTTGGTGAGCAAAAACATTCATCATCGGGTGTGCATGCGATGGCGTCCAAGTTGTAAGGGCCGTAAAAAATGGGTGTCTATAGTTGCCCCTCTTTCACAAAACTCGGAGTTAAGAAATAACGTGAGTGAATGTCAAAGCCCGGAGACAACCCATTTTTGACAAGGCCATAAGACTTTAGACAAACAATCAAGACAGAAACAAGTGGTTGGCCCGCAGGTTGCCTATGTATCCCCTTGCAAGGAATCAAACAAACGTAGTTCTGGGGCAAGATGCAAATGATATACAAAATGCAGCTTTGAAAGCTGGACTCACACGCCACGTGAAACCGGTTATTTTGAAAACTTATAAGATGATACAATAAGCAATAACAAGATGCGATAAGATAACGAAATAATAAGATATGAATGAGCAGCTTCAAGCTAAAAACCAAAACAGGCTCAATGCAAAAGAAGATAAAACACATTCTGACCACGCCAAAGCAAGAGACGAGGAAAGAAAACACCGCTCAAGGTTACGTTTCATGCATCCTGAGAAACTGAGAACAAAAATCGCTCGAGGTCGCGTTTTACGTGTCTCGAGAAACAAGAGAAACCGCTCGGGGCCGCGTTTCACGCTTCCTGAGAAACAAGAGAAACCGTTCGGGCTCGAGCCGAGATAGCAAGAAAAAGGCTCGGGCTCGCATTTCACGCATCTCGAGATGAAATCCACCTAGGGTTGCGCGTCACACGTCTTGAGATAAAATCGCTTGGGCTCGTGCTTTGCACGTCCCAAGATGAAACCCGTCCAAGACCGCACGTCACGCATCCTAAGATAAAACCGCTCGAGCTCGTGCTTCGCACGTCCCAAGATGAAACCAGCCCAGGGCCGCGCGTTACGTATCTTGAGATAAAATCGCTTGGGCTTGTGCTTCGCACGTCCCGAGATGAAACCCACCTAGGGTCGCACATCACGTGTCCTGAGATAAAACCGCTCGAGCTCGGGCTTCACATGTCCCGTGAAGAAACCCGCCCAGGGCCGCATGTCACGCGTTCTGAGATAAAATCGCTTGGGCACGTGCTTCGTATGTCCTGAGATGAAACCTACCCAGGGCCGCGCGTCACGTGTCTTGAGATAAAACCGCTCAGGCTCATGCTTCGTACGTCCCGAGATGAAACCCGCCCAGGGCCGCGCGTCACGCATCCTGAGATAAAATCGCTCAGGTTTGTGCTTCGCACGTCCCGAGATGAAACCCGTCCAGGGCAGCGTGTCACGCATCCTGAGAAATAACAAAATTGCTCGAGTTCACATTTTTCGCGTCTCGAGATAAAACCCGCCCAAGGCCACGTGTCACCAGTCTTGAGAAACAACAAAACTGCTCGAGTTTGCATTTCACACGTCCTGAGATAAAACCACTCGGGCGCGTGCTTCGCACGTCCTGAGATGAATCCCGAGCAGGGCCGCACGTCACGTATCCTAAGAAATAACAAAAACCATTCGGGGCCGTGTTTCACACATCTTGAGATAAAACTGCTTGGGCGCGTGCTTCGCACGTCCCGAGATAAAACCTGCCCAGGGCCGCGCGTCACGCCTTCTGAGAAATAACAAAACCACTAGGGTTCGCGTTTCACGCATTCTAAGATAAAACCTGCCTAGGGCCACGCGTCTTAAGAAATAACAAAATCGCTCGGGGCCGTGTTTTACATGTCCCGAGATAAAACCACTTGGGTGCGTGCTTCGTACGTCCTGAGATGAAACCTGCCCAGGGCTGCACGTCATGCGTCTTGAGAAACAACAAAAACTACTCAAGCTCGTGCTTTGCACGTCCCGAGATAGAATAGAGAGGTGTGTAATAGATGCACAAAACGAACAAGTGAGATAGATGCACAAAGTGAACCGCTCGAGCTCGTGCTTCGCACGTCCCGAGATGGAATTGAGAGGTGTGTAATAGATGCACAAAACGAACAAGTGAGATAGATACACAAAGTGAATGCATGCGATAGATGTACAAAGTGAATGAGTGCTATAGACGCACAAAGAAAACTTATCTACGAAGTTGTGCAAGTTCTCCTACCAAGACACAAATGACTTTATCTGGAACTCCTCTGAATGAACCGTACATACAGCATCGTTTGCCTGTGTTAGCATTGGAAGAAAGGAAGCATAATTCACATGAAGAACATGTGATGTAGTGACAATGCATATTCTATACAAGATAAACAACCGAGATATGAACATGTTCTATGCTATAAACAAAAACATATTCTATGCATGATTATGATTAGAATGATGCGAGATACGCATGCAATATGTATACGTGAAATGCATATTCTATGAAACAATACATGTGAGATACGTATTCTAGCAACAAATATGTGAAATGCACATTCTATGCAACAATAGAGAACGAAAGGAGAACGAAGGCAAAACGAACAAAAGCGACATTCAATGGCACCATCCAATTTACCTCTCGGAGGAATTACAATATGTTTAAAAATGATACACCCCATTCATGTTGACAAGTGATGAACATCGTGTGTCGAAAGCACAGTTTTGAGCTTCCGTAGAGACAATCTGAACCCAACAGCGAACTTTTCTTGAAACTCTTGGGAAACAAAGACACAAAACAACATCAGGACTCAGAGGGAGGCCACCGGCCACCTGCCAGCCACCGGAGGAGGCTGCCGGCCACATGTCGGCCACTGAACAGTCTTGCCAGCCACCTATCGGCCACCGATGGCAATTCGTGGCAAATTTGCCTTTTCACGCATAGGTCTTTAAGTATACATTGCAACACTTCATTTCCTTACTTCTCTATGGCTGAAATTTTTCCCTCTCTCTCTCGCTCTAGACACTTTTTCTCTCTAGATCCGAGCCTTTTACGCGTTTTCCAACACCCCACGCAAACTTTTTTCGCTAAACCCTCTTAGTTCTCTTCACTTTGAACCGATTGGAATTTGATTTCGACACTTTTTCTTGGATTTTCACCCTTCTAGGTTTGTTCCTCTCAAGTTTCTCTCGAGTTTGGTGACCTTTCTCGGCTTTGACTTTTTCTTCCATTTTCTCTCTCCTAGGGTTGACTTTTTCCAAGTTTACCCTCTTTTTTCTATTTTTCTCCATTTTTCACCCACTTTTCACCCATTTTCCAGATGGCGGATGATTCACCACATGACGAGGCCCCTCCAGAGGTTCTCCCAGTATTTCCACCTATTCCTGAGGCGGATGAGCCGGTCATTGTCAAGGCTGACGAGGTAGCTGAGGGCATCGAGGCAGACATCGAGGTGGAGTTCGAGCCTGAGCCTGAGCCTGAGCCTGAGCCTGAACCTGAACCTGAACCAGAGCCACTACCATTGAGGATACGGCCCTTCGATCCAGAGAGATACCATCTCCGTACACATATCCTGCCACCCAGAGGCATCAGGCACTTCAGCGACTTTATTCACGGTGTACCGGAGGACCTTCTACTAAGGGAGCCGGCATCATTGTTGAGGTATGAACCTTGTTTTCATGCATTCCTGCCTATATTTACACTGCATTTCTTGTACTGCCTTTCATCTGACTGTAATTTGATCACTTCTTTGTATCTGACTATACTTTCATCACTGCCTGATCTGATTCATCTGTTCTTTGCCACAGGGAGAGTCTCGCACTTTCAGAGGGTACGGAGCCAGAATTGTGCGAGATTAGTACGACGAGCTCCCTACCGAGGTTCGCGACATTATAGACGAGACTGGCTTCAGCCTATTTTGCTTCGGCCTGACACGGGTTGTTATGAGTCGTTCTCTTCTGGGCGTGCTTGTGGAGAGGTGGTGATACACCACCAACTCCTTTCACTTCTCCACTACTGGGGAGATGACGATGACTTTCTATGACTTTGCCATGATCACTGGCTTAGGAATAGGGGTGATCCGATCCCGTTTGACTCCGACATGGGAGAGTGGGAGGCCACTTGGATCGAGCTATTGGGAGCGCGCTCACCCTTGTATCAAGCAGGTATGGTCAGATATACCTGGTTTGCTGAGCAGTTAAGAGGGAGCGAGCTCAAGACGGTAGAGGAGATGGAGCAGTACGCCAGAGGCTTTCTGATGTTTGTTTTCGATACCACCTTGTTTTCGAACAGGTGGAACACCGTAGTCTTATATCTGCTGAGTGCCCTGGTGACCCTTCCTTGGGTTTGCTTTTACGACTCCGGCAGAGCCAGCCTTACCACCCTATATGGCTACATGAGCTCTACCTCCCACTTGAGGGGAGGCTACTGGCGAGTCTGGAAGGTATGCATTTCAATTCCCTCTTTGCACTTTACATTTTCTGCTCTACATTTTCTGCTTTATATCTGCTTAACACCTGTGCTTTCTGCTTTGCACTTTCTGCATTTGTTCATATGTTTTGCTTTTTATTTTACACTTTCTACATGTGTTCATACATTGTGCTCTCTGCTTTGCACTTTCTACATCTGTTCATACATTGTGCTTTCTGTTTCGCACTTTCTACATCTGTTCATACACTATGCTCACATATTACTGCCCTTTCCTTGTAGCTGTGGATCTATGCTTATTTTCGAGCTCTGGCCCCTGAGCTCGTGAAGGAGCTTCCCCTTACGGTTCCTTATTTGAGACGGTATGACAACCGATGCCAGCGTAGGACCCGCGAGACCTTCGCATTCTTCTGGTACTATTTTGACACAGTAGCTGCCCATGAGGTAACCCGAAACACAATCATTTTTGTTTTTCAACCGTTTTGATTCACATTTTAGCAACTGACAGCAACTAACAATCTGTTCACTCTTCGCTTGCAGATCACGTGGTAGCCTTGGGCCATGATGCCGACTGGAATACAGGACCAGTATGCTGGGGCTGGGCCACTTCTCGCTTCCGCATTCTACTTGAAGGGCTAGTTTGCCGAGCCTGGTTCTTGAGTGAGCGGTTTGTCCGGCAGATCGTGGGCTTACCAGACCCGATCCTCCCAATAGCACCTCCGGAGTCCATAAGATCAGTAGACAGCCTATCCGTAGACATGATTACTTAATTTATGGTGGGCTTAGATGCTGATTACTTCAAAACAGAGGGTGACTACGCGACCTTCATTTAGACACACCTCATGCGACCCTTGACAGGCGCTAGCGGAGGCGAGGGCTCTTACTATGAGAGAGACGCGTAAGGTGACTAGGACGACCAGGGCCCGTACTAGAGGGGCGCCCCGAGCGAGACAGAGGGCCAGTTGGCCAGAGCTTCCCACCGTGAGGACATGCTAGCGGCATACTAGGGATGCTTACCAGGTCCTGATTGAGCCTGTAGCAGCTAGGCACGAGCTTGTCGAGGTTCGAGGCTCGACTCAGGTATGGACTGCACTTTACGATTTGCATCCCACATTTCATTTTAGATATGTTTATTGCGAACACTGATCACCCAAATGCATTTGCAGGCATCCATTGAGTACACAGGGAGCGCTCTCAAGTTGATAGCCTCCTTGATGGGCATGATACAGAGGAGGGAGACGCTGTTCAGTCTCCATGGCATCCTGGTAATTTACTTTAGTTTTGCACTTCATGCTATCAAATTTCCACCGATACACTGACATTTTAACTGTAGTTCGTTCTGCTCTGATACACTACATTGGCACACTATATTTACACACTATACTTACACACTATATCTGACTTCTGCATACACTTATTCTGCATCGCTATGCTTGCATCTAATATACATAATATAACTGATATGTTGACAACTGTCCTTTCAAATCCCAGCTATACCGATTGCTCTAGGGACGGCAACAGTAGCACCAGCATCGGCAGTACACCTTCCAGCAGCAGGGCAGACAAGTATAGACAAGAGTACCCGAGCCTGGAGCAGTCCGTCAGAGCCCATCTTGAGGGATGACAATACTGAGACCAATGGCTCGAAGGAGGCAGCGAGTCAGCACTCTGAGTCGTCCGAGAGCGGAGATGATGATGTCAGCTCGGGTTTCAAGAGTGGAGGCGATGATGCTGAGGAAGGTTCTGGAGCACAGAGTGGAGATGATGCCGGCTCTGGTTCTGGTTCAGAGGCAGATTCAGACAGCGACGCTGATGGAGATAGTGCCCCAGAGTCCTCTTCTCCAAGGTAGAGGACAAAGAGGGCCTCTCAAGCATGAGGTGACTGGTGCTGATTTTTGTATATTTTGCTTAGTTTCTTTTTGTTTGGTAGCATTAGCAGATGTATAGCTTTAGGAAGTTTTATTTTGCTTTTAAAACATGTACTCCTCTTTTGTAAAAAACCATGATCGGAATAAAACCCGCAGTTTTTATAAAAAAAAGTGTTGTTTTTGCATCATGAGCACCATAAAAGCATGAAATGGACATAGAATTGAAATGGCCAACAGCATCTGATTAAAACAAAATTCTTAATCGGGTAATGAACCAACCAATAACCAAAATGCAAAATACAACTCGATAAACAAAACAACAACAACTCGATATACAAAACAAATCAACTCAAATACAACTCAGCAAACTTGCTAAAACCAAGAGGACTCAAAACAAGACTTTAAAACATAGAAAAAGCAAAACACAACATTTGCTTTCATCATTGTTCAGCAGACAGGTGGACAGCAGGTTTGAAAAAAAAGACTATTGGCCAGAAAAGGAGCCTGCCGGCTGCATGTCGGCCACAAAAGGTGGCCGGTTGTCGGCCATCAATGTGAAGTACCTCCAGATTGTTGACAGCTAGCTTCCACTCACTGCCCTATCTTCTGCAAAAGGATGAACTTCGTAATTTCTTCTCCAGAACTTCATTTAAGTTGCAATTTCTTCACAAATGGAGCCATTTTGTGTCTAAAAGCTCTCATATTGGATTGTGACTTTGCACAGCTCAAAAAAGGTGAATTTTTAGGGTTTCAGCATAAATGCACTATTTTCGCTAAACCGTACTCCAATTTGTTTTTCATTCCTTTATGTCGCGGCTAGATGCTGGAACCCGATTACACACGTCTTTAGCTTCGGAGGACAAGAAATATGCCCGACAATTGAAGAATTTTAGGCATTAATGGAATCCCAGTGCGATGAGAAAATCATGCCTCAGCCCCGTTTTGGCCACGCCCAAGCTTTGGGACAGATGTATGGGCTTACTCTGCACGAGGTTCGATCTCTAGCCCACAACAGAGAACTAGACATTCCCAGTTTGATTCACCAATTTTTCGACATCGGTAACCGAGACGACCTTCTCTGGTGGGGTTTTCGACAACATGCCCTCTGCTTGTGCATGCTTGCACATTTTCCTCTTGCCCCTAGTTTTGTCGAATCTAGTATTCACTTGATCAAAGTGGCGCAAGGCCTAAAAGAAGGCAAGGGTTGCATTGGTTTGGCATTGGCCGAGACATTGATGGGCTTAGACGCCTTCCATCGGTGGGAGACAACCAAATCTGTGGGAAGTCCACTACTTCTTTAGGTAATGTTTCCTACCCTTCTTGATATGTGTATCTCATATCTCTCGACACTCATGTTCTATTTTTCTCTCAAAACCCTTTTCGTACTTTTTTCTCAACATACATCTCTCTATTATTTAATCTATCTTTTCTTTCATCCCTTCCTAGGTGTGGCTTATGGATAAGATGAAGGTAATGGACTCTTGCCCTGAGTACTTAGCTCCAAGCTATTTCTTCCGCCACCGGCTAGTGGATTTCCCAAATGAGGGATGGTGGTGTGATTGGATGTGCAGCAGGTCTGCTGCTGACATTGCCTGGCATTGCCCCTGGCTTAATCTGACCGAGATGAGTTACAGGATGGCTCGGCAACTTGGCATTCAGCTAATCGGCCTCATACACTACATGTTTTACTTCCCTTTCCGATTCAGGCGTTAGTTTGGGCATGATCAAACCCGTCCAAATGAGGGGATAGAGTACCTGGTTTCATTCCCCATCCGAGGTTCACACTGGGCTAGGTACCTCACTGCTTGGAGGATGAGAGAACTTCTGACCCCTGCCCCTAGTTTCAGTTGCGCCCTTTCTGGCGAGTGTTTGGCTTGGCTCAAGGATGAGGCACAAATTGGGCCCATTTTGGCTTCAGAAGCTTTCACAAGCACAAGTAAGGGACGCAAGAGCACTTGACACATCTATGCACCTAGTTTATTACTTTGACCTTTCTTTTCAAGTTTTTCAATGTAATAAAGCAACTTTGATTTGTATCAGAGAGTTGGAGAACTTTTATGTCTAAATCAATGAAATTAAAGTTATGAGCACTGAGAATTTTCCTTTTGGTCCAAAAATAGTCTAAGTTGTAAAAGGAAAAATTTGAACAAAAATCAACTTTTATCAAAACTTTTCAAAACCATTTTCGAAAAGGATCACCACTTGACACGCACGGAATCAATCCTTGAGATGTACAACGCCGAAATCCAAATATCATAACTGCCCTTTGATTACACCACTGCTCAGCACTGTAACCAGCTCTTCTCTTAGAATGAAGATCACAACCGAACTCTTAGGTAAAGAACAAACAAAGATGACCCGATCAAACACATGGACAGGACAGTTAAGTTGGAGGTAATTATGGCCGGACTTCAGGATGAAGTTGTCTACATATCCCGAAGATGGAAATCAGGCCTTACATAGTTCGGCTAAGGTTCACTCGAGTATTAACACTCTCCTTTTGTGCTCTAACTTTTGCCAAGGCCGCCCTTTAGGGTTTTCAACCTTGCGAGCTCAGTTTTTCTTTATTTCTAATTTTTTGTGCTCTAACTTTTGCCTAGGTCACCCTCTCGGGTTTTCGGCCTAGCGAGCCTCTCAGGAATAGTATTTCTTCAACTTGTCCATGTTGATTGGTTGAGAAAATTCCAAGCCATCTAGGTCCATGAGAATAATAACTCCACCAAACTAGATAGTTTTGATGATGTAAGGACAGCCCAATTGGGTCTGAATTTGTCCCTAGGATCATGGATGGGAGCTCGGTTGTCTTTCAACACCATATCTCTCTCTTTGAGATTCTGGGACTCGATATTCTTGTTAAAAGCCCTAGCAATCCTGCATTGATAGCCTGAACATGGTACAATGCTTTCAGCCTTCTCTCATCAAACAACATCAGCTCTTCAAACCTGCTCTGTTGCCAGTTTGCCTTTGCTATCTGACACTCAGCTATAACTCGTAGCGACGGGACTTCTATTTCAATTGGCAGAACAACTTCCATCCCATAGACGAGAGAATAAGGAGTTGCCTCTATAGACGTCTGGATTGAAGTTCTATAGCCCCACAGTGTGAATGACAATTTATCTGGCCAGTCCCTTTAAATCTTAACCATTTTCTGCAAAATATGCTTGATGTTCTTGTTAGCGGCCTCAACAGCTCCGTTGGTTTGTGGCCAGTATGTAGATGACTTATGAAAAGCCACGTTGGTCTATCACCTTCTTTTTGAAGTGGGAGCCATTATCTGATATAATCTCGTTTAGGACTCATTATCGGTAAATGATGTTGTTTCTGATGAACTTAGCCACATGCGATGCTTTCAACACTGCATAGGAGTGAGCTTCCACCCACTTTGTAAAGTAATCAATTGCCACCAGAATGTATTCATGCCCATTCGACCCTTTCGGTGTGACTGCGCCGATGATGTCAATTCCCCAGACTGAAAAAGGCCATAGTGAAGTCGTGTTGTACAGCTTCGACGGTGGGATATTCATGTGATTAGCATGAATTTTGCATTTGTGGCATCGCCAAACAAAACCAATACAATCCTCCTCTATGGTGGACTAGTAGTAACATTGCCTAAAAATCTTTCGGGCTAACATTACTCCGTTCATATGCACTCCGCACTCCCCTCCATGGATGGCCTCCACCAGGCGTTTTTCCTCTTCTTTGACACACAACTTGTGCACTCCCAGATGACTTTTCTTGTATAGTTTACCTCCACAGATGATAAATTGGACAACCATTCTCCGTATTCCCCTTTTGTCCCTTGGTGGATAAACCTCATTTTCCAAGAAGTTCCAGCTATCGAAGTACCAAGGGTTTCTGTCTTGCGCTTCATCTATTGCGGAGATAGTTTCATAGGCCAGCGTGTATCTCTGCTCAATGATGATCGATGCATCCGGACTCTAAGCAGGATGTCTATCATGGATGATAGAGTTGATAAAGTGTCAGCGAACCTGTTGTTCCCCCTCAGTAGATGCGTGAAAGTCAGCTTTTCAAACCTAAGAATCAAAACGTCCAGGGTTTGGTGATAAATCTTCATCTTTTCTTCCTTAACTTTCGAGTCTCTATTTGCTTGAGAGACAACTAGGTTCGAGTCCCTGATAACGTCCAACCTTTTTGTCCCTAGTTCTAGGGCGACTTCTAAACCAGCAATACACGCTTCATATTTTGCTTCGTTATTGGACATCTTGAATCGGAGTTTGAAGGCTAAAGGTATATGGGAGTCGTTGGGTGCTATCAGCAACACACCTATCCCATAACCGTACTGATTGGGCGCTTCGTCAAAGTACATTGTCCAAGTCTCCTCCTCGACTTGTAGAATGGCGTCATCTGGGAATAGGTATTCTACCGCTTCATCTCCCTTCTACTGGGTGATCTGCCAGGAACTCCACTACAGCTCTCCCCTTGACCGAATTGCGAGTGACATACTTGAGATCAAATTTGGAGAGAAGAAGCAACCAACGGGCTAACCTATCCACAAGCGCTGGTTTCTCAAAGAGATATTTGATGGGATCTAATCTTGAAACCAGAATTATGGAGTGAGCTAACAAGTAGTGCCTCAACTTCCTGGAGTAAGCTAACAAGGCTAGGCAAACTTTCTCCAGCAGGGTGTAATGAGTTTCGTAATCTAGCATTTTCTTGCTCAAATAGTAGATGGCTTTCTCCACCATATCCTTAGATTCCTAAGCAAGCATGCATCCCTTAGTTGTGTCTGTTACTAACAAATACAAAATCAAAGGCTTCCCCAGCTCTCGCGGTGACAACATAGGTGGATTCTGAAGGTACTACTTAATCTGCTCAAAAGCGAACTAACATCGATTATCCCATCGGAATTTCTTTCATTTCTTCAGGAAACCAAATAGTGGTTCACAAATCAAGGTTAATTTGGAAATAAACTGTCTTATGAATTGCACTTTACCCAGAAAGCCTTGCACCTCCTTTTCAGTCCTTGGTGGTGACATTTATAGGATGGGCTTGATTTTGGAAGGATCTACCTCGATGCCCCTCTGTGTGATCAAAAAGCTCAGTATTTTCTCTGCTGTCACTCCGAAAGTACACTTCTGCGAGTTCAACCTCAATTAGTATTCTCTGATCCGTTGAAAGAATTTCTTTAAGGTGGTGTGGTGTAGTGGCCCTCTCTTTCCTTGGACTTGACAATCATGTCGTCCACGTACACCTCAACTTCTTTGTGGATCATATCGTGCAGAATAGTGGTTGCAGCCAGCTGGTAGGTAGCCCCGGTATTCTTCAGCCCAAATGGCATCACCCTGTAGCAGTAGGCACCCCATGGCGTAATGAAAGCGATTTTCTCTCTGTCTTCAGGCGCCATCAGAATTTGGCTATACCCGGAAAATCTATCCATGAAGGAGAGCAATGCATGGCCCGTGGTGAAGTCTACTAATTCATCAATATGTGAAAGGGGAAAATCATCCTTCAAACTAGCCTTATTCAGATCCTTGAAGTCGACACAAACCCTGATTCTATCATCCTTCTTCGGGACTGGAACAATGTTGACCAACCACGTTAGATACTCAGACAAAGCAAGAACCTTACCTCAATCTGTTTGGTAACTTTTTCCTTAATCTTCAGAGCCCAATCTGGACGTATTCTCCACAACTTCTATTTGACGGGTCAGGCCTCGGGATCGAGAGGGATCCAATGCTATACAATCTGGGGATCAATTCTAGGCATGTCTTCATAGGACCAAGCGAAAACGTCTTTGAAATATTTTAATAAAGCGACTAAGCGCTCGCGATTCTCTGAAGACAACGTGGACCCAATCTGGACCAGACGCGGATCCGTCTCAGTACCCACATTAATAACAATGATTTCATCAGCAAGGGGTTTGACAAGCCTCTCCTCCTCTCGATTAATAAAGTTTTTCAAAACCAGAGGAATTCCTTCCTCATCGTTTTCATTAAAATTTTGAAAGTCTTAGTCAATGCAATAAACAAGTGGCACAGAGAAATACTCAGAATCAGCAGTGTTCTGATTCATAAGGTCTAGCTCATCTAGCTCTTCGGTTACAACCAACTCAAAAGTAAAAGAAAAAGAGGACCTGGACAAGACCTTGGCATCTGGGTTATCACCCCTAGGAATACCGGACTCAAACTCAGAAGAATCGGAATCTAATTCTGACTCCATAGACTCTGTGGAATCAGATTCTGGCTCATTACCTGACTCAAAACTAGACAGATAGCCCTCCTCCAAACAAGAGATCGTGCTTTAGATGCATCCAAAATGCTACTAGATGGGTTCACACCCGATTGGTCCCCGATCATGGAGATGGTCAAGTTATCCCCCAAGCTCTCTGAGTCGGCCAAAGGATCTAAAAAGAGACATGCCAGTGCTGCCCCTACTCCAAGCTCAGTGTTGTCAGAGTCACTTTCCACGCCTTGTTCAGCTTTAGCACTTGGTTCAGTTTTTTTCTCGGTATCATTATCTTGCAGCTACAAGTCGAAGAAAATTTCGAAGCCAGGGACATATTGCTTCGTAGAATTCATCCAGGGTTGAGGAAAGCCGCAAAAGGGGAAATCTTTTCCCTCCCTAACAAAGTGACCATTTAGTATTCCTCGGATTGGCTTGTGAACAAGCTCATAGCGTTTCCCAGCCTGCTTGGCTCTAGCTCTGCCTGCCATCTCTTTTCTTTTCTTGACCCAATCTTCTTTGGTGGGCACATAACCAAGACCAAAGGCATGCAAATTACGCGACACATCGGCCAATGCTGTAACGTCTTTCCAGCCACTTCTTCCAAGTCCCGTTCCTAGCATGTATTGTAGTTTGTTCATGAAATAAACAGACTAGGCACTGACATACATACCCTCATCTGCTGCCAAGATGGTCTGCACTACTTGGGCCTCAGCCAGAGTGAACCTTGAGAGGAAAACATCCTCTTCGCCATGTATGATTTCCAACACTAGTGTAGTTACCTCTAGTGGCAAGTGAATGGATGAATTCCCCAAAACAATAGCCACTCCTGTCCCGTGAGGATACTTCAACATTTGGTGGAGGGTAGAGGAGACAGTTTTTACATGACGTAGCCAGGGTCTCCCTAGCAGTAAATTGAAAGTGACCGGCACATCCAGGACATGGAACTCGACATCCTATTGAGCTGGGCCCACCTAAACTCTGATCTGTACTGTGTCTATAACCTTCCTACTAGTATTGTCATACGCCCGAATCACTTGTGCTGTGGGCACAAAATCTGTTGGTTTCAGGCCGATGGCATAAGCTGTGCGAGACGGACAGATATTGATAGTTGACCCAGTATCAACCAACACTACTGGCACCCATTTTTCTCTACACTCAACAGATATATACAGGGGTTTGTTGTATGCTGAGCCTTCTGGCGGCAGTTTTTTATCGAAAAAGGTTAGGGTTGGCCTGACGCCACTTGAGAAGACCAATCCCACAAACTGTTCAGGTAGAGTGTCAATGGATAGTTTGGCTTTGTCCATTGTTGATAATACAACCTGTTATGTACCCCGGAGGCCATAAGAAGACCCCCGATCGAGATGTTGGCTTGGATCTTCTTCGGTTTTTTCAACACTGCCTCTTCCTCCAGCTGCTTCTCTTTCTGTTTCTCAACCTCTCTATCTTTCCTAGAGGCCTCAGCTTGGTCTAAGTGCGGTGGCTTAAAATACCACCCACTCCTTGTCATGTGATCAATCTCCTCAGTGTAAGGGACTCATTCTAGTCTTCATCGGTGTGAGCCAGATATAGATCGTCATCCTCTCACCATACACCTCCGGCAACCGATAAACAATTGTCCGGCTCCGTTCTGATCACTCTTACATCACATGCATCCCCCGCACCCTCTCTTCTTCAAACTACTTCAATGCAGTTTCCTTTTCTATCTCCACAGTACTCACAGTACCCAATTCTTGAGCTAAATTCTCGACGCCGATGCACTTCGGTCGTTTTTCCTTTTCATCGGCCATTCCGGCCATTGCAGTAATTCTTGCTTCCTTTTCTTCTGGTTTTGTTTCAATTCCTTCCTCTTTGTCGGGTTCATCACTCAAACGCCCAGAGTTATCCATTGACCCATTCAAATCGAACCAGTCAATCTGCACGTCCTCTTGATCTTGCTCATCGAAGAACTGTAGGTTGTCTAAGTCTTTCTCAAGCTCTGCCAGATCATACAAACCTTGGCTCGGGCCATCTTCTCTAACCACATTGACCACTATTGCAGTTAGCAATACCACTCCTGGCTTAGTTTGATTAGTCGGTACAATGTAGCAGCTCGGATTGTACACCCCCTCAGACAAGTCCTCTAAGCACCCAAGCAACGGACTCATACTTCCTTCTAAGGCCAACCTCTCTTCTTCTGCCACTGTCACCACCACAGGTTTAGGTTGAAGAGCGGACATGTCCATCATATACAAATTTGTGTTTTCAGGAATGAACACCGTCGGTCTGGGTAGGTGGAAGGGGTAATATATATACTGGGGTCGTATGGAGTGGCTAGTGTATGGATTAGGTTTAGGTTCCAAGGTGGTGGAACTTGATTATGGGCTGGGAGAGGATTTGTAGTTACATTTGGCTTTTGGGGTGGTGCGATCACTTTGTTGTCAATGAGGTCTTGAATCTCATGACGCAGTCTGAAGCATTGGTCGATGTCGTGACCGTGCTGCTGGTGAAACACACAGTACTTGGCTGGGTTGTGTTTCGATGAGAGAGGATCAGGTAGAGGGTGAGGCTCTAATGGTTTGAGATGCCCTTTTTTAATCAACACCCTCAGGGCTTGAGATAAAGGCATGTAAAGTGGGGTAAAGGTCCTTTGGGATCGGGCGGGGTTATTTGAAGTTTGTGGAGCTGTATTGGTGAAGGGATTGGTGGTCTTGGCTTTGGTGGTGACAACACTCACATTAGATGGTCGTGCAGCTACGCTTCCGCTGGTGGTTGCATTGGAACTACGGATAAAAGGCCTCTTGGTCTGCTATTTCTCATCAATGATCAACCCTTGCTTCACAGTGTCTTCAATCTGAACCCCTATCTCATGGAGCTCGGTAAATGTGAATAGCGGTAGGACGATCAATTTCTGCAACAACTTCCCGTGCAGATTATAGACTACCATCCTTATCTGATCTTTCTCGGAAGGTCGTGTAGTCATCATTGAAGCTTTAGCCCTCCACCTCGTCACAAATTTTGAGAAACCCTCTTTTGGCTCCCGGCACGTTGCCTCGAGATCACGGGTTATGACCTCGATTTGTGTATTGTATGAGTACTGTTCAATAAAGGCCTTAGCCATTTTCTCCAAACTCTGCTTCACAGAATCCTCTAGCTTCGCATACCATATGGTGGCTATACCTAACAGGGTTCGACCAAAGAGTGAGAGTTTCTGTAATCTGGTTAGGCCCATCGGCCGCAGGATGTCTGAAAACAACTGAAGATAAACCATGGGATCTCCAGAGCCATTGAATCTATCGATATGCGGCATTTTGAACCGATCTGGTAATGTCATTGCAGAGTCGGTATACCATATCGAGAATAGAATTAACACCCTGTGCCCGCTTAAATAGTTTCCCCAATTTGTTGGCCTTAAGCACAGTTGGGTTAACTTCAAATTCAAACGGAGCCTCAGTTTGATACACAGGTGCTTTGGAGGCTTGTGGTGGGATCGACTCTGTCGAATTACCCTAATTCTCAACTTGGGCATTAGCAATATGGGTAGTGGCTCCGAGTGCTGGGATACCCGTGAGAGGTGCATGAGATGCAGAAGTCGCTGCCAATTGTGGTTGTTGCTGTTGTAGCCTAGTTATTACCTCTGCCTGACATGCTGTGACCTCAGCCTGACGAGCAGCGTCTTGTTGCATAATTTCAACTGTTTGCTGAAGGTGGTAGATCAAAGTCTTCCATGCTGACCGAGGGATATTCTACCATCGGAATGGACGAATGATCTCGTACTGGACTAGTTGTAGAAAATTAAGCTTGATTATATACAGGTGAAGTGAGGGGTGATTGCTAGACTGGTGAATTGTGCCTAACTCTTCTCCGTCTAGTAACCGGTGAGAGCGAAGCAAACATAGGTTGTCCTCTAATAAGATCTCCGGATCTATAAAGCCTCCTGACACGGGTCTAGAGCGCTTGGGGGATATCCAAACTGTCCGAAGCTATGATGTTATACTACCTAGCAAAAAGAAATAAAGCAAAAAGAAAGCAGTAATCAAAAACTGCACAGCAACTCAGCTCAAATGTTAACAACACACAGATGTAATCAACGCTGTAGGACTACACTTAACACTGAATTCTGCCTCCAAAACTGATACCCAACTTGTAACTGATACGTACATTCCTGTAAGTTTCACTGTAAAGCACATACTAGTTAAGTGAGAACAAAAACACCCCTATGAGGGAATAGGGTTACCCTGTCCTAGTTTCGTCAGGAGCTAGGGTTCACTATTCAAACAAAGCGGTTTCACGCAATCCTGTATTCGGGTGAGCATCCTGTTCTAGTTTGGAACAATCTCTATGCCTTTCGATATGCAACTAGGCCAAATGGTCAAAAAAGGGTGCCTCAGCAAAACCACCTAATATACCTCTCGTACGTAACACCGAGAAATGAAAGGAGGATCAAACGGTACATCGGTAGTCTAGATCCAAGGGTTGTGTTTCCATCATGGCAGAGCCCGTGACCGGTTAGCCTTTTGGCAAGCTTTTCAGGTAAGCCTTCGGCAAACCGTCTAGGAATACACAGTAACTTAAGAGCACCAATACAAATGCAAATGCAAATGCAAAGAAATATATAAATGTAGATAAAATTTCATATCATGAATTTCAAGTTAAGTTCTCTAAATCCCTAGCAAAGTCACCAGAAACTGTAGCCTGACTTTTTCGCGCTCACTTCCGGAAGGCGAAATAAGCCCTACAGTTTGGACTCTCGCGATTCTGAATCTGATCTCACAAGTGTAATGTGAAATAAATAAACAAAGAGTCCAAATCTGGAAAAATCTTTTAGAAAATCAATTTTGAATCAAATTGCCAAAAATGGACTACTTTGCCAGATACAGAGTCGCCACTGTAGCTCGACTTTTTCGCACCCCCTTTCGGAAGCTCGGAAGAAAGCCCTATAGTTCGGACTCCCGTGGTTCTGAATCTAATCTCACAAGTGCAATTTGAAATTGATAAACACTAAAGAGTCCAAATCCGGCAAATCGTTTTGGAAAATCGATTTTTGAATCAAATATGTCAAAATTGGACTACTTTGTCAGATACAGAGTCGCCACCTAAATATTTTATTTTGGAAAACTTTAGGAAACCCATAACTCGTGCCAAAGGACACGTGTCCGTCATCACCAAAGTTGCCGCAGCTTGGGAACTTAGGTACAAGAGAGGAAGGTCATGAATTGAGCACCCCCGCTCGCCCGATCAAAGATCGGGCTCTACTAATCATGATATGATTTTTATCAACATTATGTGTTCTTATTCTGGTTATTAGGCTAGCTTTACTATGTGATGCGCACATGCAAGTATAAACTAGTTTGGTCAAATTGGAACAACTCAATTTCGTGTTTGTTTTGAAAAAAAGGTTTGAATTTGCCACCTTAGGTGGGCTTAAAGTTTGCAAATTTGCCACCAAACAAAGTGGGCTTAAAATAGATTTGCCACTCAATAAAGTGGGCTTAAAAACGTACATTCGTTGAATCGCTCCAATTCAAGCAACAAGCCTTCATTCACAGGCATTCAAACAGTTTAACAAGTAAGCATTTAGCCTCATGGCAAGCATGCTAGACATGGCAATCACTCACACTCATGCAAGTATGCTAAAGCATTAAAAACTCACCTAGTACTCCGAGCTAAGAAGATATGAGTTAGAAAAATATGCGTGATTCCTATCTATGCAAAATGACTAATGCAACACACGTGAAGAATGCAACTAATAGGCTCGGCTACTAATATGGCATATGATTCAATTAAATAACATGCAATTAAACACATATTCAAACAATTATTGAAATGACAATACAATTTGAATGATGCACTGAGCCTCGGTGCATGCAATACAAACTGAATGGATGCAAGCATAAGGCATAAGGTATGCTAATTGAAACATGTCCCTAATCTAACCATCAAAAGCAGGTAAATAAAAGGGAGAAAGACGTGGGGCTGGAAGACATACACATTATTTCAACATGCTCTCACAAAGGAGAGTCCGAATGAATTAAACTAACTAACTAAGCTAAGCTAAGCTAGTTAAGCTAATTATTACAACACTTAAAATGAATAATTAACTAACTATCTAATCTAATTAATTAAGAATCTAACTAGGCTAAGCTAATTAAATATTACAACACCAAATAAATTAGCTACAACTAATTAGACTAATTAAATATTAAAACACAATTCATTATGCTAATGAAACAATTAAATGATCAAACACATTTGATAAGGACACCGAGGAAGATAGATGGAGGTTGCATACGCATCGCCTGAAAGCTACGCTGTCTGCCCAGGCCGCCTCTGTTTCACCTTCAGCCACTACCTCTGTTTCTGCAAAATTATACTACTGGCCACACACCAAGGGCTGGCCGTGCATCACTTATGGCCGACCGGGCCTACAGAGGGCCGACCGTGCATTGATTTGGTGTAAAACTCTGTTTCTGTGCTCTGAGGTAAAATCAGTGCAGATAGAGCATTTTCAAGCTTTGTTTATTCTTCCTTCCTTCTCTGTCATGTGAAAGCCTTAAAAGAAGGTTGGGATTGACTTTCAAGAAGTAAACTTGTTGTCGATGTTCCAAACTAAGTTTCAATGCACTCTCAAGCTTGAATTACACTTCTCCAAGATCAACCAAGGTTTTAGGATGGTAAGACAAGGTTGTATATGGTGTGTATAGGTGGTATAAGCAAGCTAGGTTAGCTCAAAGATGACTTGCAACGGAAAAAGGAGGAGTCAAGAGTTCTCAAGGTGTATATATCACTTCTAGAATTTTGTTCAACCCTCAAAACAATCCTAGAGCTTCGGTTTTATACAATTCGAGCTCAAAAGGTGATAAATATCTTCAAAAATGGACGGCCCGCGGCCTCCCGCCCAGAACAATATTTGTTATCAACGAAGGCCGGCCGACCATCACTGATGCACGGCCGGGTCTTGATGGCCTCCCCTATTTTCTTGGTTCAAACTCAGCTCAGGGTAAAAAAAGGTCCAAAAATGAAACTTATGGGTTTCAACAAGGTATATGTTAAAGACGTGAGGTTATTTCTGAAGCCTGATTGATTCCGAATCACTGCGAATTCACAATTCAACTTTCATCATTGAGTGTATTGAACCAAGCGTCTGAGTCTAGCGAGCGGTCAAAAATGGGGCGTCTACAGCCACCTAAATATTTTATTTTTGAGAAATTTAGGAAACCCATGACTCGTGCCAAAGGCCATGTGTCCGTCATCACCAAGATTGTCTCGGCTCAGGAACTTAAGTACGAGAGGGGAAGGTCATGAATTGAGCACCCCCACTCGGTCGATCAAAGATCAGCCTCTACTAATCATGATATGATTTTTATCAACATTATATGCTCTTGTTCCGCTTATTAAGCTAGCATTACTATGTGATGCGCACATACACAAGTATAGACTAACTTTGCAAGAATTGGAACATTTGACTCATGTTTGTTTTGAAAATCGTTTCGAAATATGTACCACTTGAAAAAGTACTCGCATATAAACACTACTCAAATTATTCCAATTCAAGCAACAAGCCTTCATCCACAGGCATTCAAGCAGTTTATAGCACTTAAGCAATTAGTCTCATGGCAAGCATGCCAGACATGGCAACAATCACATACATGCGATATGCTAAAGCGAATAAAAGCTCACCTAGTACTCCAAGCCAAAAGAATAAATGAGTTAGAAAAATGCATGATCCTAACTTATGCAATAATGACTAATGCAACACATGCGTTATGCAATCTAAATAGGCCCGGTTACTAACATGGCATATGAATCAATTAAATAATATGCGGTCTAAGCACGTATTCAAAGAAGAATTAAATTAACAATGCAGTTAGAATGATGAACCAAGCCTCAGTGCATGTGATACAAATGGATGTACACATGAAGTATGCTTAACGAAACATGATGCCCCTGATCTAACCATCGTAAACAGTTAAATAAAAGGGAAAAAGGCGTGGGGTTGGAAGACATACACATTATTACAACATTGCGCTCTTACGAATAAGAGTCTGAATGAACTAAGCTAATTAACTAACTAATTAAAGCTAAGCTAACTATTACAAAACAAATGAAATTAGCTAAACTACTTAACTAATTATTACAACAAAATGAATTAACTAACTAACTAGTCTAGCTAATTAAAATAATTACATCACAACTAGTGAACTATTTTAACTAATTAAATTACAACACAAGTGCAATTAAAATAAGTAATTAAACTAAACAACTAGCTACTCTGCCTCGGGAAACGAGGGATGTTCATGCACATGCTTAGTTTCCACCCAAAAAGCCACTGTTTTGCTTCTAGAGAGCCTTTGTTGCACTATGGAACACTAACACTACTGCCCCCTTCCAGAACAACCCTACT
This sequence comes from Camellia sinensis, assembly GCF_055761805.1. NCBI lineage: Eukaryota > Viridiplantae > Streptophyta > Magnoliopsida > Ericales > Theaceae > Camellia > Camellia sinensis. Next base: position 7,159,325 of record NC_138974.1, on the reverse strand, counting down.
CTTCTTCAGAAACGCACTACTAATTTGCACCAGTGGCCGGTCGGCCGGTGTTGAGGGTTGCTAGCCACCAATGATGGCCTGCCGGCCATCAAAGGTGGTCTGCCGGCCATGGAAAGTGGTCTGCCAACCACTGCTGCCCAATTCTCCATGCTACAACAGAGGACAAACAGAGCATATACAAGGTATTTCAAGGGTTTGTTTGCACAACTCACCCCTCCTTTTCATGAGCAAATCAAAGGTGTAGCAAGTTCGTTTCACAAACCATCAATGGATGCAATTTTATTGTACGATGGCTTATGAAACCAAGTGTGCAAGTTCAATAAATGCAAAACAAGACACAAACCTCCTCCCTTTCATGAATGATCAAGGGAAGTGGTGACCTTGGAACCTTAAATCATTTCATCACTAATGAGTATGAAATGGTTCAAGTTTCCATGTGTTCAATTAATGTCTGATTGAACACAACCAAATTATTATCTTGCTCACTTTTAGTTCCGAGTTTTAATTACTTTATTTTAGATTACCAACCATCATTTATTCAATTAAGTCCAATAGTGAGTTTAAGTCCTCTAAATAGAAAGAAGACTCAAACTAAAAGTTATTTTAGGCATGAAAGAGATATCATACCATTGGTAATGAATCCCCTAAGGGATTAAACCATTAAGCATGACATCTCAATCTCATACTTTAAACAAACAAGTTGTTTGAACCACTTTCAAAGCAAAACAAAAGCCAAGAAAGGAGAGAGCTTGCAGAAATGATTAGTGCTGAAAATAAGTGAGATAAAGCATAAATAAATGCTATCAACTCAAACAAGATGGTGTCTAAGACCTAGAATACCAATCTCATGAGGACTATTACACTATAAGCATGCAAAACAAAGCTCAAATGCAACTAATAGCTCAAAACAGTGCTAAAACAGTCTAAAATAAGTCTTAAAACATGCTGGAATTGAGCTAAAATAAGCTAAATTAATATGCTAAAACTAGTAAACAAGACACATGGAGAGAAGGCTAACCCCTCCAAATTTGAACTTCAAAACATGATTTTGGTCACTGAAAAAGCTCTGAAAATCAGTGTTTAAAAGCTTGGAAAAAGATAGTAAATGAGTGGGAAACACAAGGGCTAAGGCCTCCAAAACAAGGTACAAAGAAGGGCTCTCAACCCCTCAACCTTTAATGACCTTAAACCCAAACTTCAGTCCAAAAAACATAGAGTTTTGACAGCCCAAAACAATGAAAAAATAGCAAGAATAATAGTAGAGAAAGCAAGTAAATGAGCAAAGCTTTATATTTCTTGAAGAAAAGAAGCAATTCAAGCAACAAAACCAAGCAAACAATACCCTCAAGAGCTCAAACCAAACTCAAAGACATCTCAGCTCAAAGATGAGAAGATTTGGTTAAGGGTGTATAAGCAAAGGTTAAGGAATTATAGGCTGAAGTGTAGAGATTCGCTAGAGAGAGAGAATTGTAAAGAGAGAGGAAAATTTTTGATCTCAGAATTTTCTAACATTAAAACATGAGAGAGAGGCCTCCTATATATAGAAAACATGAAATTCCCTCAAGGAGATTCAGCCCTACACGTGGGGATAGATGCATGCATCTGTGCAAACAGCTAGCACAGCTGACATAAAATATCTGCAAAAGACACTGGTGGCCGGCAGCCCAAAAGTGATGGCCGGTAGCCTTAAAAGGTGGCTAGCAGGCCACCCGAAGCTACAGGTTTGAAGAACCAAGGCTTGGTCCAAAACTGAGGCAACAAGGGTGCAGGGTTTGAAAGGCTCAAAGCTGTGGTGTTCCGCTGAGGACTTCGAGCACTTGGCGAGTAAAAACATTCATCATCGGGTGTGCATGCAATGGCGTCCAAGTCGTAAGGGCCGTCAAAAATGGGATGTCTACACTCCATTTATTGTACACCTTAATATGAAGCATTTTAATAATGAAGGACAACATGGAAAACTTTTCACACTCCGGGTACACTTTGCGTTGAGCATCGTCAAACAACCTAATGAACTTCACTAAATTTTCTCTCTCCGAACTATTAGGTTCTTCGTCGATATGATCATCCATGAGGCCACTTATGTAAATCTCTTCCAACATTGTAGGTAACTCGCCCAAATTATCGTCAATGTCAAAAATTCCAGCTCCATCTCTTTCACTATCATCGTTTGACACACTAGGTTGATCATGACACAATGGAACATGTTCCCCGTGGTGCACCCATGTCACGCCCCAAACCCGCCCCTAAAAGTTTCGGGCATGACTTATTCAGAAACGGACACTTAACCTGATATACGTAGTATATGGGGCCTGGACGGAAGCATTAATAAAATTAAATAACATAAAACATCATCCATTGAGCTACCACTACTATGCCAGGACCGCAAACATTACATTAGGTAGATAATACACAGGAAGCATACACCCGAGCTTTAGTTACAGTCATTCACATTCATACGAAAGTACTAAAGAAGAAAGGGGTTATTTACATTCATCCATAGGCAGACAATCAAAGCATAAACCGAAAACCTAGTTAAAGCTTTACAAAATGCATGGGTTCCATCTTAAGTGCCTGGACACACTAAGGTTGACAAGAGATAGACAAGTCTCAAGGGTTAGGACTGGCTTTCCAGTTGGTTACCTACAGAAACAGACAAAATACAGGGTGAGTAAAACTCAGTGAATAATAGCACATGAATAATGTAATGGTTAACTTAAATAACAAAGCATATAACTGTGGAGGCATATGATTAATTACATTCTGTAGTCATTTCTAGAACGGCCATTGGCCCAATTTCCTTAATAGAGTGGCTTTAAGCCCAGTAATACACAGAACGGCCATCGGCCCAGAAATAACAGAACAGCCTATCGGCCCAGAATAACAGAACAGCCTATCGGCCCAAAATAACAAAACGGCCTATCGGCCCAAAAATAACAGAACGGCCTAGCGGCCCACAAAGATATATGTATGGACTCAAGAGGTGGCTCGTACGGATTCTAGAGGTGGCTCCCACCAAAGTGTAGCACTTAGTTCCATACAGCACTTTGTTCCATACCCGAAATCATCAGAACAGATTAACTTCAGAATCATACAGAAAGTACATACATTCTTCCCATTATTCACATGAATTACCATCGGTAATATAAGTTTAACAGAACGTTGTTGATAATTGTTAGCAAAAGGTAACCACATTCCAGAGATATGTAGATACCATAGTTCCATAATGCACATACATCCCATTTGCTTGTCATGAACCAATACCACTAACTTGCAGATAATGGAATGTCAACATTAACTATCAACAGTAAACAAAACGTATGATCCAACGATGCACTTAGATTTTCTCATGGTTCTTTGTAGGTCGACATATTTGTCTCGTAATTAGCAGAACATTAATATTAACAATAGTCCAAAGGTAAAGGTACCATTACATCAATAGGTCAGAACAGTTCACATCATAACATGAATCACGTAACAATGTTATTGATACTCAATTCCTTTTAATTAACCAACTTCACAGTGTTAATAGTTTGTATGCAATTCTTATGCAGAATCATGAGTAATTCATAGGATGGTACATTCACGATAATCATTAGCCATAGCCAGAATACAGTGTAGGTTTAGAGTCATACCAATGTTCACAAAAATCTTTCAATGTCCACACTATTTCCCAATCAACATAATATTAACATAACTACGTCTGAAGTGCAGAGCGTTAATAAAAAGAATTATTAACGGTAATCAAATGTGCGATTACAGTACTATTACTCACAGTGGTAGGTCTCTGATAACGGTGGAACGATGTCCTCGTCTTGACTTACAAACATAATGCCCATAGCAGATTATGAGAATAAAACCAATCTCTTTTTATTCCTTACTCAATAGCTATGGTGGTTCTAGACTCATTACGCCTCCATAGGTTATCATAAACTAGGAGGAATCGGTAGGAGAAAGGTTTAGGCAAAGAAACAGTACAAACTCAATAAACAGAAAGTGAATAGTCATCACTAATTTGGGCATAACTATTTATGTACTTAGCATTTTGGAGGAGATCACCACCATTGGAAACTAGACTTTTGGGGCTTGATTTTAGGCTCAAGAATCACTCAAAACGGAGTCCGGATGCAAAAGATATGCTTGTTCAAAGTTACAAGGTATAAGCTGAAACAAGGTTGGCCGCTCGTGCGGCCCAATTCCGCTCGAGCGGAAGAACCCGGTTGCTCGAGCGCCCAAAAGTAGAATGAAAACCTCTTTTTCTTCTTCATGTCCGCTCGTGCGGTGCCCATGGCCGCTTGTGCGGTCTGGGCAAGAAAAACCAGTCCGAAACTCACACAAAACCCAACTTAAAGAACACATAGCAAGGTTCAAAATAGATCAATCTAACACAAAATAAAGCTCAAAATCACATGGAAAATTAATCATAAATCAACTTAGGTTCTTAATCACTTTGAATTCATAATTATAATCAATCAATTCCATGGAATTTCTAACTTTCTCACACACACACACACATTTATATAACCATTTGGTCATGAAATGAATTCAAGCTTACTAATAGAAGAAATAGAATTCTCAGTAGATGATTGAAGTTAAGTTTAAACAATCAATTAACCCCAAGCACACACACAAGACCACAATTACAAACCCTAAATGACATGAATCAAAAGGAAATTCTTACCCCACTCCATGACTAAGGTTACACAAGATGACTAAGGAAATTCTTGAGCTTGATTCTCTTAAATTCCTCTCAATCTCCCTTCTTCTTGATGACTTTCTTCTCTTCCCTTCAAACCTCTTATTCTCTAATTTTTTTCTCCCCAGGAGATATTTTTGAGTGATGGTTCCAAGTCAATCATATAAGAAGCATTGATACATATATATATAAAAAGTGAATAAGACGAAATTTAATCAGTTTAATCATTCCAAATTGAAATTTCACAGAAAATCATATTATGACTTAAAAATTATGTTGATCCCAAATGTAAAGTCAATTTCAGATAATTATGCTTCTAAGGCTTTCAATTTCTGATTCAAACACTAGAATTGTAACAGATATTTCTCATATTAAACAGATACACATCCATAAGCATAAGATTCACTTCATTAAACTTACTTTCACATAAGGTTTTACAATAAGTACTTAGATGCACAGAATAAGGGACCGAAAGTGTATCAGGTAACATGTACGAGGGTCGGGTTATTACAACCCAAGTTCTATAAGAACATGCGATTCCTCTTCGAAACAAGTGCAGCCATACAACTTGTCGACTATGTTTTGTGCCATTTAAGCAATCGACACACGAACAACGAATGTCATCGTGTGGGCCTAAATCCTTCGTAGCAAAGTCAATAAATGACTTAACACCTTGTTGGTACTCTTTACTTTTCAACCTATCTTTTATCATCATCCAACTCTTGTTCATCTTTTGAACCCTACAAGTTAAGCAAAGATTAACGTAGGAATGGACAACAAATAAACAAAAATACTCAACAATGGAATTGCGTATCTTTTATCATCATCCAACTCTTGTACATTTTTTACGACAAAAGTTTTGGTTTTCACTTATTTGCAACATAGATTAAAATTTGGAAACACATGGTTTAGGGATTGTATTCAAAAGTTAGGGTGAAACAACAAACTATTTGGACTATACAAGTACAACGTAAACAAGGAGAGGTAAAAAAGAATGAGAAAATTCACCAAACACAACCATCGTAAGTACAAGAAACAAGCAAGCTACCATCAAAGGTTACGAATTATAGTAAACAACCAAAGCTTAAATGCTTGTTCCACTGTGGGTGAAGTTGTAGAATGTTCCTTAAGAGCAAATATGGTTTAGGTATACTGCTAGCATCATTGGAACTCCTCTCTACTTGAATTAGCTCACGTTTACTAGAAGCAAGCTTACTTTTGTTATAGGAGCAAACTTACAAAAGTGTGATGTTTGCAAGGGTTTGGTCTCATAAGCAACAGACATTTCATCCTCCCTCTTATACACGCAATAGTGGAGAGTAAAGAAGACTCAAATACAAAACCCAACAATGTAAAAAGTGGTAAAGAAAAAAAAGAGAAAAGCTGGTATGCAAGTTTCTTTAACAAATATCAACGAAGAAATGGCACAAGGTCCTCCACCTCTTTTATATCTATTGTCTTTGAAATCCTCAAATCTTGTGAAATGGGAGTTTTAGGTAATAGCAAATTCACTTCTAATCAAGAGTTGCCATGCCAAAAGAATGTTCTAAATTATTCTCAAGGCACACCCAACAAGGATAAGAAAAAGAACCACCAAAGAATCCACATTGTGATAAGCTAAAAATTTCTATCATAACTCAAGCTAATGAAAGACCGAGTAGGACTTTTGAGGTTGGCCATAAAATATGACAATTTGGGTGAAGTAGGATAATAAAGAAAATACAAACAAAATTTATAAAAAAAAAATTAAAAAAATCACACATAATAATGTATCTTATTTATATTATTTAATAAAAATTAAAATGTCTATCAATTTAGTTTATAATTATAAAAATAACATTATTTCATCAATTTTGCCTTTAGTATCATTTTTGTTTTAATAATGGAGCATCAATCTCCTTATATTGTCTTTCAAGTGTTAGATGACATTTTGCACTATATTTGGCAAAATTTATGAGAAGAATGATACAAAACATGAGCAAATAATTGACCAAACTGATGAGAATACATATTAATTATATTTAAACTGATGAGAATACATACATAGATAATCTCAATTTCATAACACAAAATTTAAACTGATGAGAATACATAGAGAACATATAAACAGAGAATAAACAGATAATCTAATTGAGATTATATTTAAACTGATGAGAATACATACACAGATGCATATGTTTTTAGTTTAGATTACCCAATCTCAAAATATATATTAATTATATTTAAACTGAATCTTCGCCACTACATCTAAACTGATTACCCAATCATAGATTACCCATTCAATTTAATCCATTTAAATGTAGACTGGTTCATGTGTTGCTAGGCGTAGTGTAAACCCAATCTGTAAACTGAAGATTCAGTTTACAGTTTAACTGTAAACCCTATCATCAGTTTAAATGTAAACTCAATCTCAAAATACATACACAGATAATTTCAATCTCAGAATACATACACAAATCAGATAATATGTGTATGTAAATTTCATACATAGATTTACCTAAATAATGACGAGTAGAATACATGAGAGAGAAAATTTCAATGAAAATAATTAGAATACATGAGATTAGATAGACAATCAATGGATTAGATCTTTGAAACTAATGAGAGAGAAAGGAAAAAGAGGGGAAAAGGTATCAAACCCTAAAATCAAACCCATTTATAACATCAAATCCATAAAACTCTAGTAATGAAACCACTTCAAACAAACCCATTTCAGAAATTAAGAAAAAATAAACTGGAATTGGTAGAATAAAAACCCTAGAGCAAAAGTTCACAGTTGGGGAAATAGAAGAAGGGATAGAGAAAGAGAGGGAGAGCGAGATAGAGAGAGTGAGACCGAGACAGAGAGCAACAGAGCAAGAGAGCGAAAGGGAGCGACCTTGTTAGCGGCGGTGACTTTGGTGATTTGCGGCGTACGGGGAACGACAGTGCTGAGGATGCGAGGTCGTGAGGTTTGCTGGTGATTTGTGCGGCGAAACAACAGAGCAAGAGATGTTCTGTGGCTGTGTGTATACAAAGAGAGGCAAAATGTGTGAGATAAGTGCGAAAATAAATCTAAAACATTTAGAGTTTTAGCGGCTACATGTTTTATTTGTCGGCAAAAGTTAATATATAAGGACTAAATAATTTTATATAGCGACTAATGTTTTTGTTAGTCACCAAAACTGAATCATTGGGAACCAAACTTGTGTGGTCACTAGAAGGTTTTGAGTATCATCTACTGCCATTTGGCGACTGAAGATTATTTTGTCGGCAAAAGGTATAAGACACCGACTAAAAAACAATTTAGTAGCCTAAAATATATACTATCGGCGACTAAACGTTTTTTAGTAGCCTATATGGAATATTTAGCGACAAAAATATTGTTTGGTTGCCAATAAGCTATATTTCTCGATTAAAAAAATTTAACAGCTATATCATTTGGCGACCAAATAAATTTAGTAGCTAAAACTAATGTTACAACGACTAAAAATTGTTTTCGTCGACAATTGTTCAATAATTAGCTACTAAATAATAATTTAGTAGTTAATTGTGCCATTATTAGCGACTAAATTTATGTTAGTCGCCGATAAGCAATATATACCGACTAAAAAATTTTAGTAGCTAAATCTTGTTTTTTTGCCGACTAATAAAATATTTAGTTGCTAATTCCACCACTTTTGGCGACTAAAAATTGTTTAGTCGCCAAATTTAGTCGCCAAAAGTGTCATTTCCTGTAGTGCTAATAAAATCAGACACAAATTAGATACAGAATATGCAAATAAATTTCATAATCAAATCAGATTATGCAAATTAACATCCAAAATCTCATAATTAAATAAATGTAAATGATGTATAATGTTCGGTTATCATATATATGGTCCTAATAATCAATTTAATCCAGTTTCAGAAGACATGATAGTTCACTATTATAAGCATGAGACCTTATCAAATAGTTTACTCTATGTCAAGTTTACACGTTTAGTTTTAGTGATATAGTAATAATTAACTAACGTAGTTTAGTTACCAAACAGTATTCACTTTTCAAACAGTTTTAAGGAAAGAGAATATTTATAAAAAAAAAAATATGTAACATGTAACTACTCATCTAATAAAGGCATAATCGTAAAGAATTAAGAAAGTCCAACTAGCACCCTAAACCGAGTATGAAAACTACATGTCATTACTAATCCAAAAGTAACTAAAACGGGTAATAAACAAAACAACTCCAAGCTAAAGCGCATGCACTCCTACAGCCCTACTTAACTAGCTGTTATTCTTAAGTAATACCTAAGTTCATATTGTTCAAGGTCTCGAATTACTTAGGACATGGGTTTAGATTGAAAATTAATTAAACGTCGTTTTGAGGTAAAATAGAATTGTGCACAGATTTTTCTGATCTGCCCGCTAACTTAAAAAATTAAAATCTCACATTACACAATTTGAAAAATTCTAAAACTTTCCAGATATCAACTAATATATCTCAAGTTTCAAACCCAATTGCTTTCACTTGATTTGCATATCATATGAATTATTTACAATTAATTATATCCAAACGGATCACTTTCTGCAGCACATTTAATAAATTAATGTTTCTCTTAATATATACAAGCAATTGATGCAACGCCAAAAATGTAGAAAATTAAACTCATAAACGGTTCAAATGGCGCTAACTTGATAATTTTCATATTTATATCCAAAGGGAACGATATTTTTAAAGTCAGCCATCTTGTTCATAATTTTAAGACCAAGAATTTCCGCCCACCATTTAAGCATGAGTTTAGCTCCTTAATTTGGTTTAGAATTATGCATGAAAATTATATACACAAAAGTTGTTATGGTACAAAAGGCTAGCCAAGACTTAACTACTTAGATGGATCACTCATGCATTAATATTTGCAGCCCCAAGAATATACACAGCACCATAGTTATACCCACGGCCGGCCCTAAGGCATAGGCCACAAGGCCATGGCTTAGGGCTCCTCAAAATAGACTCAAAAAAGAGACTCCCTACTATTATAATTTAGTGTAATATATTAGGTATATTTTAAGCTTAAAAAAATTAAAAAATGCTCAAACTAACTTAAAATAAATTGACCATTAAAAAATTGAAAGACCATTGAAAAAAATTAGCATTGTTATCAATTGAAAAGAGGCCCAAAAAAGGGGTCTCTCTTATTATAGTTTAGTCTAATATATTAAGTATATTTTAAGTCTAAAAAAAATTAAGGAAGGCCCAAATTAACTTAAAATAAATTAATCCATTAAAAAATTGAAAGGCCCATTTAAAATAATTAGCATGGTTGTTCATTGAAAATAATTTTGCAAAAAAATTAGATTATTCAAGTATAATTAATTTATTTCTTAGAAGAGTGAGGATCAAGCGATACTTATTAGTTATTGTATTGTAATGCTAAGTATTTTTTGTGATTTTGACACAAATCTTTTGTCCTCTATTTTCAATTTTTTTTTTTCATTTAATGAAAAAAAAATGTGAAGGATCTCAAAAATTTATTAATTGATTATTAACTTTAAGTCCCGAAAATCTCAAGACTGGGCCTGATTATACCCTAAACATCCACTTGTACTTGCTTGCAAGAACCCCCTACGGCTAAAATTTCTAATCACCAACCACTAACTTGGCACCCAACTAGGCAACCCGTTTCTCTTTTCCTTCCCAACAACTTACATAGCACACATGCACCATAACTATATATATATATATATATATATATATATATCATATAGTAGAATAAGAAAAGGTTGACTCCTACCTTAGAGTTATATTGAACCACCACGCTGGAACGTTGCCTTCTCTCTACTACAACTTTATGCTACTACTCTTTTTTCTCTCACAAAAGGTGCACCTCTCATACAATTTTAGAGACTAAATTTGATTTATTGTAGCCCTAAATAATACACCCTCCTAATTAAATTGATAATCCCACATTACTATGAATATTATTGTGGGGATTTAGTAGAAAGTCTTATTTAGGAGACTTATATCTCATGTAGTCTTATTATACTGTATTTGGCTGGGAGATTTGGAAAGGGAAAGGGAAACGGAAACGGAAAAGGTGTGTGAAATTAGATGAAATGTAAGTATATTTTACTCACATTTCACTTAACTTTTCTCTTTTCCTTTCCAAATCTCTCCTCAAATCCCTTCTAATGTTCCATTAGGTCCTGTATATTTTACAATTCCCATTGGTTTGAGGGCGCCAATGTACATTCTCAGGTCAGTCTTGGGGTCGCCAATAACATTAAACTTCTCCGTTTCTTGCATTTTGAACTTCTCAAAGAGCTTCGTCTTTGGGAACTAACAAAGCCCTCAACATCAAGTATGTAGTCTTTGACCTTTGTTCTCCTCAACACGCTCTTGATCTTGTCAGAGGTGATTTCAGGTTGGGTCTTGATGGAAGTATCAAGTATGTTGAATTTTGGGTTATTTGGAATAATGGGAGTAGGATTTGGTATAGGTTTAGGGACAACATGATTTGGTAGAGGGTTTAGGACAGCAGGATTTGGTTGGTTTTGGGGGTTTGGAACCTCCGAGGCTTAATTTAGAATTGCTTGTGCCATGGTAACTTGTCAGTTAGTCATGGCCCTTTGCATGTCGGTTATCATTTGCCTCAACTCATCAATAATGAAATCCTTCTCAGCCATTGGACTAGGTGACTTTTCAGACGTTTTTATGAAATATATGTCAGAGTCGGCAGTCTTTTCTGCCCAAAAAATTTTCTTTCTTGAACCAATCAAATCAACAAAGGAATTCTGTTTCAATTGCCCGTGTCAACTTGCTTGTAACCTACCTTTCAGTTTTGCCCCTTGATTTCAGAGCAAAATATACACAATAATGTATATATCCAAAACAGCAACAGTTTAAGCATGCCTTAAGAAGGGTTGCCCTATCCTAGTTTGGGTTGGTTCTAGAGTTGTGTACATGCACCAAAGGCTGGTTTTGGTTAAGGAGGTTTTCTCATGGCTAAGGAAACATCGGTGTGTCATCTATTCACGGATTAACTTGCTTGCCAAACAACGTAGGATGCGTGATAGTAATAGACACACTGAGAGTCCCTTTTGGTATACCCGAATGCACTTGGTCACAAGACAACAACAATCCTCCATGGGATTCTTGGCTAATCAGACAAGGTCCCTAGGGATTGCTACGAGGCTATCCAATAATGTAAAGATGAAATGATCTTACCAAATTTAATTTCAAATTAAAAAGATGCTTTTGAGTCAAGTCGTCTATAATCCTTAGCAGAGTTGCCACTATAAGCGTAGTCCCTGGGGTTTTAATTTGGGTTAAGGCACGACGGGTTTAATGCTTTCATATTCTTAATATCCCACAAGATTGTTTGTAAGACTGATCAAATAGCCTTTTTATTTAAACCCACTAAGATCCACCATATAGCGTGCATGGATCTTTTATTGTTTTCCTAGATAGGCTAAATGATCAAACGAATAGCAATCAAAATTTAGAGCCGCCACTTGGTTTTAAGGTTCAAGAACCATAAATTGACTCTGTGAAAGTAACTAATCAATCACCACCAGAGAGGAACTCCAGGTATTTAGGTGCGAGATGGGAAGGTATTACGCGCACTCACCTCGCTCGATACAAGATCAGTCTCTACTCATCATCTTGATAATTTTAAATTCAAAGTTGGTAAGATTTATGCATGATAAAGCAACCAATAAATAAAGGGAGCGCTAAAAGTGGGGAACAAATATATAAGGGGGAAAATAAAATACATAGAAAGAAATAGACAAGAATAGGGAACATGCACGAGGGAGATAACAAACATAATGAATAACCAATCTAAATGCAACCAAGTCAATAATGACTAAATTACATATAGATCATATGCTTAGTATTGCTGAAAATAAAACAGAAAATAAACTTAAAAAATAGAAGCTGACTCATATGTAACTAACAAAGCAAAAAATGGCTAACCCACATGTAACCAATCCAACAATGGCTTGATCACATATGGGTCCTATGTCCAATATAACTCGAAAATGAAGGCAGGAACAATAATGAAAAAGAGCAAAAAACTAAGCATTTGAAGAGCATAACTGCAATGGGGAGTGCTTTACTACCCTCAAATTTTCTCCTTGGTTGGAAGAAATCCTGACTCGCCTTCGGATGAACAGACCAAAGACTAAACTCTAAAAACTTTGAACTAGGATAACTATAAGTCAATGTACAATGGTGCTAGACGATCAAGATTTCTCTTTTGAATTCAGAAAATGGCTTAGTGAACTCAAATCTTGAACCTAAAATTTATGGATGGCAAGGGAGTATTTATAGGAACTTTAGGAAGGATTTGGAATGCTGAAATTTGATGTAGGATTGCACACTGTCATGAACCGATAAGCTCAACTAAACAGGCGAGGGCGAAAGAGTCCAAAAATCACCACCACAAAAAACCAAGGGACAAAGCTAGTCCGACCATCCGTATGCCTTGAAAAAATATGACATATCCGGTCCGGCCATGTCTAGCTATGCGTACGTTTTTGTGTTTTTTGCTCAACCCTAGGTGGGGAAAATGTTTTCAAACCGGGTTTTGGGCATGGGCCACCCATATTTCTAAAAAATAGTCCAATTTATAATAGAATAAGCCCAAAATAAAATAGAAAAATTCCGATCCAAGTCTGACTTGTAGCTTTTGTGATATGACTCTTTTATCCTCTCTTGTCGAAAACCACCGATGAACAATAAAAAAAAAGCCACCAAAATTTCATTTTTTGAAATCAGTTTTTAGTGAATTTTCTATCAATGGAAATCTCTATAAAAATGCCTCAAACTAACGTGGACCTTTTTTTAAAATTCCCAAGTTTTTCACTTAAAATGATGCACTAAAGAGTGTACTAGTTTTTGAACTTGTGCAAGGTTAAGAGAGAATATAAAGGAATTGAGTTATAGGGACCCAATAAGGCTCAAATTGGTTATGGTTAGGTTTTCAGAGATGTTGGGGTGAACCGGGATTAGTTTTAGTGAATTCATATCCGAAGTAAAGCCAACAAATCGAGAATTTTTTATTTTTCCAAGTACATCACTAGGTAGTGTTTCCCAAGTAGGGCAAAGCATTATAATGAGTCATGGGGTGTCCACACCTCCTACTCCACCAAATGCCCCGCTGTCATAGCTAGTAACAACGCCCAACAATTGCTCTCACCACTGCCGCCCTACCACTACAATCCTTATGGTCTCTGTCCCTGTTTGGGAAGATAGGTTTGGCACTTTTTTAACTAAAATAGTCACAAAAAAATAAAATAGGTTTTTTAGCTCAATAAGACAAAACATCATATCCAATCCATAATCATTACATTCTTTTTCTTATAAAAGTCAAAAAAGTCAAAAAGTCTTTCCCAAACGAAACTTTTTAGTCCCAGGCTAAAATAGTCAAAAAATCAACTCACTTCCCAAATGAACCCTCTGATTGAAAGCTTTGAAAGCTTCGTTTCACCCTAAGTCTCTCTAATTTTGATTCAATATACATGTATATATACACACACACTATATATATATATATATAAATTATAACACATACAAACTAATATAGTTTATAAATACATATACAAATGCAAGTTTTATAAATAGAATATATACAAATTAGGTTTTATATACATACAGTATATAGGTTGAATATATATTATGTATATGTGAATTGATTAAGGCCGAATTGTACATCATTGAGGCCGTTAATTAGGATCTCTTAACTTCACTTGCTGGTCAATCTGTATACTTTATGTGTGTTGAATGTCAATCAGGTTGTACATAGTCGGAACATAAAATGGACAAAAAGACAGAATTTGGAGAGAGTTGACTTTTTCGCACGTGCGTTGACTTTTCCGCACATGTGATGACTTTTTCTGGGAAAATGTATCCGACGTTTTAAACCTGTTTGGAAGAGGTCAGAAGTATAACTAGGCAAGGAAAATGCTGGAATAGGGATGGAAAAAATTGTTTTTGCAAAGAAAGAGAGGCTGGGGTTTGGAAAGAAAATAACAAGAAGCTTTAGGCATGTCTCCCATGGTGGCTTCTTCTCCATCTATCTCCTTCCACTCCTCCATGAGTGGCTAATCTCATTTTCTATGGTTTTGATGAAACCCTAGCCATGTAATAGGTTTTTCTCTTTGATTTTCAATTATGTAAAGGTTTGAACACTTGTATGGTGTTTTAGAAGTTTCATATATTTATTTTTTATTATTTCTTCAAATATTCGACTTTCTGTGATTGTTGAATGTTTTCCATAAAAGAGTTTTCTATTCTTTCACATTCAAGGTATGAGACGAATCATATTACGAGAGACGAGTTGTATCACTACCTTAGTTTAGAGTGAACGATTCGTACTACTTGAGATGGTTCGTGCTCGTACATTGAACGTGATAATTTTCTTGTTAAATGCTTTGATCTTGTAGTTGCGAAGCATTAATTCGTTCGAACCATAACATAATTGTTGTCAATTTGAAAACCTTATTTACGTGACTAGTGGTGGACTCTTTGCCCTAGGTTTTTTCCACAATTCAGTAAATCCAATTTTATTTATAATTGTTAATTTAATTATTTAGTTTAATTTATTTGTTATTAAATTAGGTTATGATCAATCAATCTTTTCATCAAAATTAATTTAGGAATTTAACAAGTTAAATTAGTTTAATTTCACAATTGTCCCTGTGGATCGATACCTGGACTTGCCATTATTCTAAAAGAATTTGATGTAGTTTAGTGTTTAATTTTGGTGTGTTCAACAACCCATCATATATATATATTTTTCCTATAGATAACAATTTTAGGTTTTGAATGTAATATGTCATTATAGAATTATTATTCAGAAGGAAATTTATTTCCATTTTCTCAAGTTTCATAAACATGTTGGGTTTCAATACACATACTGGGTTTGAATATTTCTCAAATTTGGCTTTCTGAATTACTAAATTATTATAGAAATCTAGTTTTTACATACATTTTTTTTTTTGAATTTATGAATTTTTGTATATAATTAATTTTTTGTGGATGTTTATAAACATGTGCTTGTTTTCTTCCTGCAACTCAATTGTAGTCTAATTGTAGCCTTCATGACAAATCAGTGCTTTGGTTGTCGTAAATATTTGGTGGATTGGGTGGTCATGCCCGGGGCTTTAACCTATTTGGGATTTTTTTATTATTCCAAAATTTAAAAAAAAAAACTAGATTGCTTTATAAATTAATTTTCAAAATGGATCGAAACATATTTTAAATACGTTTTCATGAAAGCGTATTTACAAAATACATTTTCTGCTAAAATAAAATAATAAAAAAATCATTTAGAAAACTTATTTTGTAAATACGTTTTTTCATGAAAGCATATTTACAAAATACATTTTCTGTTGAAATACCTAAAAAAAAAAAATCATTTAGAAAGCGTTTTTTGTAAATACGTTTTTTTAAATTAGAAAGTGTATTTACAAAAATACGTTTTCAACAATTTTTTAAAGTAATTAATAAAAAAATTGAAATCAAAGTTTTTTTTAATAATTTTTTTTAAAAAAAAATCATTAATAAAAAACTGAAATCATAATATTGTTTTTGAAAATATTTTTTTCACAATCATAGCAGATCCTTTACTTGTCTCTGATCCTAAGCTTTTCGATTATTCGAATTCTGAGATTCCTAATTTAAGTGAGAATTAGTACATAGAGAAATCTTTGTAATAAATGGGTTACGAGTTTAATTAGGTTTACTATTGCTCAATTTTGTAGGTATATGCAGACATGGTCTCAAATTTTGCAAAGTATTACTAGTATTATGCGCTAGTACAAATAAAGATGGAGGATACTTAACTCCAAAAGAGTTATTCTTGTATATGAATTGTATGTGCTGTTTTCTGACCACACTGCCAAACAGGTACTCAGCTAGAGAACACTAGTAGAATAGATTGTGCCCAAACAACCTGTCACAGAAAGAAAAAGACTCCGGCGGTGGTTCGTCCACCCGGAGGCACTCCAACGATCAAGTCAGTTATCTCTCAAAGATAGCAAAAGTAATTAACTCACTATTCGAAATACAAAAAGCGTACCTTAGACGCACGACGGTGCCTTACTTTTATAACCAACACTGATCTGATCCCTGTAGAAGCCTAGATTCAATAGACTCTGGCTCAATGCCTATCCAGGACTCTCAAATAGATAAAGATAAACTCCCTAAGAGCTTTATTCTTATCCAGGCTGAAGTTCTCCCTCATCCTAGGACTCTTGTAACTTATTCGCTCATCTCGGATTCCAGTATCTCCGCAGATAACCTCGGCCTAGTCGAGATTACCTTGGCGTCAAGTTAAGGACATGCGGCACCTCGGCTGGCACTTCGGTGCCACCTTGGCCATGTGTTGCTCTCCAAAAAATATGTCCCCACAACTGCCCCCTAGGTTCTATTACCTCAGCATCCTGAGGTGATGGAACCTATATCATTTCAACCCATAGCACGTCGGCTAAACTTGCTCTATCATTCATTACCGAGGTTATCACACACTGGCTTTCATACGATAAACACTTCTGTGTGTTTACATTAATGCTTTAGAACCAAGAACCAAGTTTTTTTCTTTTTTTTTCAAATTCCTCTAGCCGAGATCGTCCCCCTAGTCGAGGTCCTTACTTCATTAAATCAAGAACTCCAAGAGTTTCAACACGTGTATGAACTGTCACGCATGGTATTTCAACCGTTTTTGCCACGCGTCCTTTTCTTGTTAAACCGTACCTGACACGTGCTATTGAGTCGCGTCACATTTGCGTGCGCCGTCTGACAAGCACGTCGTCCTGGGCACACCAATTACGATTTGTTGCCTTTTCGTGTTTTGATAAAAACACGCCGTTTCACTTCTACAAACGCAATTTGTCCCTCCACTCTAAGCCTCTCTATCTGAAAATTTCTTAAACAGCCATTTTCGTTCCTTCGAAGCTCTCTGCAATCACCCCATTTGTCTCTTCCGATGAAGCTCTCTCCGCTCTGCTCTACCTATTTCCACCGTCAAACTCCGGCGAATCTCATATCGGCGTCTTTTTCTGTAGTAAGTCACTATTTCCCCCATTTTTTAGTTTCAAACTCCGTTGTTTTTGTCTATTGCCATGGTGAATGTCTTCATGCTCTCCAATCTTTATCTGTGTTTCAAACTTTATCGTGCGCGAGTTTTGAGCAAGTCCTGTCTTGCAATTTTTTTGTTTGTCCAATTAGTTCTTGATTCTTGACCTTTATGTACAAATTGCACACACACTCACTCAATTTTGTCACTGTTCTTGGCCTTGCACACCTGCACAAACTTATTCAGTGTTCTTTGATTTCTTGTTTGTCTTCCTGAGTCCGAATCGTGTTTTTGTCTCTGTTTTCTTGTTGTGTTCTCCAGATTCTTGCCTTCAATCCTTGTTTCTATAGTCTTAGCTTTGGGATGTGTTCTAGAACTTACAAACTTTAGGAAAATTTGAAACAAATTCCCTTTGGATCCTCAAAACTCTTGCCCCAGCATTCGTTTAGGTTTTGGCGAGGTTCTTTAAACCTTAACAAAATGTCACGACCCAAACTCGTCCCTATGGGTTTAGTATCGCAACCGGCCAGTAATCCGTGATTACCAAAGGCCTGCTTAAACAGTAATGACAGTAATACAAAATAAGGGGCAGGCAGAAGCCGAACAGTAAATAAAAGATGTTCAATGAGCTGTGACAATCTGAATGCAAAAACACTTTTATAAACAAGCCACATTCATAACCAAAACATATATATATATATATATATATATGCGTCATAAACACAAACATCCAGATTAGGGACCAAATCCCTAACTATAACTGTACAGTCAAGTCTTAAACACCTATTACAAAACAGAGACAGAAGGGTGAGACTGAGACACTCCAAAAATAGCCTTAGCTTGAACGGACTTGGAACCTCGAAGTGAGGCACAAAGGTTGGCTTGACAAAACGGGAGCTTAACTTGACGCTCCTAGCTTCGGTCCGGTGCCTGGACACCTACGTATAAATATAAACAGTGAGCTAAAGCCCAGTGAATAACATATGCGTAAAGGGGTTAAGAATTAATGTCCTTTCAGTAATTAAAACAGTTAATTGTATCAGTAAATCAGTTATTCAATCAGTGGCTCATATTTCATGCCATAACAGTTATTTAGAAACCATAATAGTCAGATGTAGTACATCTAATAGCAAAATAGTACAGTAGGTCTTAACAGACCGAACAGTCAGTTGATGGCCATCAAACGGTAAACAGTAGTGGTTCCAAACATTGGAATCGGCAGAGATCTCTGTAACAGTAGCAGGAACGGTATAGTAACAGTAAGTTGCGATGGATGCCACGAATACAGTTTACAAATAGGACAAACATTCATTCAATAAATGATGCCATTTCAAAAAACAGTATAATCAATCGTTCAGAAATAGTTATAATTGAACATATCTTTACAACATTGTTACTCACAGAGTATTGGGCTACAGACAGGCTAGTCAGCGTCCCCGGGTGCCAACCCTACACAGTTGCAGAATGAACACACACACTAAGTTACACACTTGGGATTAATAGCTTAGCCCCTAAACTTGACTTGGTGTGGTTCTATAGCATTATCCTCATTAAGATGCCTTAAACTTGACCTAGGAATGCCTAGGATGAAATGAGGATGCAAAGATGTACTTTAAAACACTTTTCAAAATTTGCTGAAACAGGAGTCCACGCTCGAGTGTGGCTTTCTACCCTCGAGCAGACATGCAGATAAAGAAGCTCCGCTCAAGCGTGACTTTCTTCGCTCGAGCGGACTGCAAACTCAAGAAAAGTACTGGTTGTATGATATTCACGCTCGACGAACGCTCGACCTCCGCTCGAGCATGAAACTCAGACCCTCGTGACTTTCTACGCTCGAGCGGAAGTGCATGTACTCAGAGTGTACACTCGAGCGGGAAGTCCTTCTCTCGAGCGTGGATCCAAGACCTGGAATTTTCAGATTGATCCTCAAGCACAAAACTCAACTTTTAAAGTTTCAAACTTGATTCTTTTGGGCTAATTTTCTGGAAAATACTTAAAAACCCAGAATATAACATGTTTTAAAGATAATTTTACAAAATCAAGCCCAAAGGTGTGACAATTGAACACAATTATGAATGAAACTTAATGAATATAGCAAGAACACAGCATGTATGAGCCCTTATGAATTCCAATGTTCCAAAACAAGATCAAATGCAAGATTGAGCTCAAAATCATGGTGAATTCATGGACCACAACAAAAATATGAACATGCATGTAAGAAATTCTTATGAAAGCTATTCACCCAAAAAAAAATTCTTATGAAAGCAACCTCAAAATTCAAGAACATGTACATGCATGCATGAATTAGCTTCACTCTCTTAAATTCTAACTCAACTAACCATGAATTCACCTATTTCATTAACATACAAGCTCTAGGTAGCTCAAAAACAAAATTAAAGGGTTGAACTCTTACCTAAGCTCTTCAATTAAGCTTTACTTAAGCAAGGTCCTTGAGCAAATGAACAATTCTTCAAAATCCAAGCCAAATTTCTAGATGAATCAATTTTCTCCTACTCTCCCTCTCTCTCTCACGGTTTTGGTCTAGAAGTTGGATGAAGAATGGTGTAACAAAATGTATGAATTAAGCCTCAAGATGCTTTTGAAAGTGGCCCACTAGTGACAATTTGGTAGTAATGCAAACTAATGTAATTTAACATTATTTAATCTAATTTAATCATTCCAAATTGAATTTTAATTAAACATGTCATAAAATCACATAAATCCTAATTATCATATAACACTAATCAATCTCTGATTCGGTCGCCGATAAGACCTTTAATTCGCGGTTCAAAATTAAAACACGAACAGATCATTCAGTAATCAAACAGATAAGAATGCATTTAAAGCAACGCACTCATGCAATTAGTTCAAAATTTCATTCTAATCAATTACTTATCATGCTCAATCACAGTTTAACACTAATCAGAGGTAAGGGTTGTTACACAAAACCAGTTCCTTTTGAAATCCAACACCCTCCCCACTTAGCCGACATTATGGGAATGTTTAGGTGGAGAGTAGACACCCCAAAGAAGCTTGAACACTTTAGGCAGGAGTTCTCCATCCCCGCCGACGTCCACCTTAGGCTGGCTGGGGAGAAGGACTCAATCATGCCCAAAGACAATTCCATGCCCTTTCCAGCAATAGCCTTTATTGAGTGCGGGCTCAGGTTTCCCCTTGACATTCTCTTCTGCCAAATCCTTCACTACTATAAGCTTAACCCGATGCAAATAGCCATCAACTCTTTCCGAGTTATCAACGGCATAATTGCCTTAGCTAAAAAAGAGAATGCTAGGATTACCCTAACCGACATCCAATACTGCTATACCATGTGCGGCCTTAAGTCAGAAAAATGCTACATTTATTACTTAAAGCCAAGGTCGACCGAATACAAACTCATCGCCGACCTCCTTGATTCCAACAAGGGTGCTGGAGACGATTATTTCATCGTCTCAGGTAACTGGGAGTTCCCACCAAATGATGACCTCCACATGTACCCTTTAAGCTAATCAGTATTCAGAGAGGGGAATGGTAAGAACCAAGTGTCACTTTTTCTCGTTCTAAAGTCTTTATATTTTGATATTTTTTGTATGTGCTAACATCTGCTCATTTTATCTTTGCAGCTCTTCCTCAGCCCCCAAAGGGTTTCCGCAAAAACTTCTTTCCCAGTAAAGATTTTAAGAGGTTGCTGGACTTGCCTGTTAATCAGCGCAAGGCTCTTTTGCTTCTGAATTTCATCCCAACATATAAATCAACTTTGCCCAACATCCTGAAGAAGAGTAAGTCCCCCCCCCCTTCTGCTACCACTCCTGCCATAACCTTGCCATCTCGTCCAGATCAGGGATCAACCTCTGTCCCAGCAGAACAGCCATCAACCTCAGCTCTACAGCTAATTCTACCTTCTCAACGCCAGCGCCGACGTCGAGCTTCACTGCAAGCACTAGCAGGCAAGACTCGAAGCCAAAGACACTAAAGTGCTGAGGCGTCATCTTTCGACCCAACAAATCCACCAACAGCTCTACCAGCAATTCATTTTGGTACAAGGGTCACAATAGCCGCCACCGCCGACGAGATGGGCCGAAAACCTGTAATTGTCGAAGACTTGCTCGCCAACCTTCCCGGCATTGTCAATGTCCAGTCTTCTTCCTCCTCTCTGCCAATCCCTAAGCCAAAAGGCATGAAGAAGGACAAGGCGAAGGCTACAGTGACTCAGATTGATTTTGAGGACACTGTTCCTATCTCCAAATTAGCTGAGGCTGAGAAGACCGCCCCTTCTGCCGAAAAGAGTCCCACCGAGGACCCAGATTCCGAGGCCCCACCTACTAAGAAGACGAGGTCAGACCCCAAAGAGGGCAGCAGCTATCCCCGAGGTATGGTCTGGGCGGCCGAGATCATGCTCGACGACAAACCTCCTACCTCCGGTAACAGTGCTGCCAATCTTGAGGTCGGCGCGGCCCTGTCCACGGCAGTTCTTCTGCCCGAGGACATGAACCATATGGCCGAGCTTCATGAATACAAAGATTTTGCCTTCATGATGCAGTATTCAGTTCTGGTAAATATTTTGCCTTCTATTTTGACAATCTTTCCACACTTAGTGAAATTTTGCTAACTTTATGTTACTTCCTTGCAGGCCATCTAGCACGCTCACTCCTATGCCACAAAGACTGAGATGATGAGGAAGGACTTGGCAAAGAAAACAAAAGAAGCAGCCAAACTCCTATCCTCCCTGAACAAATCCGAGGCCAGTAACCGCGCCCTCATGGACCAGGCCAAGGACGCCAAGATTGCTCAAAGTCTAGCTGAGGAAAAGGCCAAGGAGGCGAAAAACGAAGCCGATGCTGCAAGGGTTGACCTTAAAGCCGCCAATGTAAAAGTGGCTGATATGGAGGCCAAGCTTCAGGAGGCCCTTGCTAACAAAGAGGCCGAGGTGAAGGTGGCCGATGAAAAGGCCTTTGAAGAGGAACAGGCCGCCGTCTACGACCAATACAAGCAACAAGTCAACCTGGCTTGTAACCGAGGTTACTACCTTGGTTGGACGGCAGACCTCAATAAGTTGGCTATTCCTCTAAACTCCGACCTTCGAGACATCAACCAGCTCGATGTGTCTTTCCCTCCAGAGACCAGGGAGGATGCCAAAGATGATGAAGCTGACGAAGTAGAGGAGGAGGTTACTGCTGATGCCAAGTCTCCCACCCTTAATGACCAAATTGATTTGACTCAGGATGAGGAGGATGACTTGGCCTCCAAGGGCATCTCCCCCAAGCCATCCATTTCCGAGGCTGAGATCCAGTGCTCTGAGAAGAGTCTGGATAAGACTTTACAAGAAATTGATGTTGAGATTCAAGCCGACAAAAGTGTAACCCCAACCGACAAAGCCAATCCTAACACTTAGGATATTTCTGTTTTTTCTTGTATTTTTTCTCTGTTTTCTTCTTAGCCGTAATATTTTGTATTTAAACAATGTTAACTCTGTATCTGGCCGATGTGCCCTTTTTTGGTATTCTGAACAAGTAATCTTTTGTAAGCCGAAGTTCTTTGTTTCTTTTTGAATGCAAGTCTTCCTTTTTGACTAAGTGTTTGAGTGCTTGTCTTTCCTTTACTGTCTTGTATGATTCCATACTTAGAATATTTTGCATACCTTCAAAGTACACCTTAACTGTGTAATCTCTTTAGGGTAAAATACCTCGAATATATGTACTGACTGTTTATCTCGGCCTTGTCTTTGACACTTGAAAAGCATTGTAAGAAAGTTTTCACAAGTGTTTATCTAAAACATGCCACTTCACTTTCTTTCTGTCTTCCATTATTTTCTAAATCTTGGTAACACGGTAATCTCGGCAAATGCGCAGATACTTCTTTAAAAATAATTTTGGTTTAACTTCAACTTGTAAATTGTTCTTAAAATTTCAACAAGTGTTAAACCAACTTTCTTTCAACATGACCTCGGCTTAACTTCAACTTGTAAAATCTTCTCAAAATTTTAACAAGTGTTGAACCAACTTTAGCTTATAAATTCCAACTTCCAGGCATATTATTCTCCAACTCTCTGCCCCCTAATGTGAACTTAAGTTTCACTTATGTTCACATTAAGTATGTACCTATGATCTTGTTGCCGAGATCAGATTTAAACAGAGACTGGCTGAGGTTGTCAACGTCGGTCTTTGTTGGTCCAACTGATATGTATTTAGTGTCTAAGTTATTCGTCATGTTTCAATCAGAAACATCGCCAACTTAGTTCAACTCTATTATATGCAAGTATAATTCAACTCTGCCATATAATAAATCTAAGTTATTCGTCATGTTTCAATTAGGAACATTGCCAACTTAGTTCAACTCTATTATATGCAAGTATAATTCAACTTTGTCATATAATAAGTCTAAGTTATTCGTCATGTTTCAATCAGAAACATCGCCAACTTAGTTCAACTATATTATATGCAAGTATAATTCAACTCTGCCATATAATATGTCTAAGTCATTCGTCATGTTTCAATCAGAAACATCGCTAAGTGACTGGTCAATTGTTTTACACAAGTTTGAAATCAAAAAATCGAGCTAAGATTTTATTAATTACTTCGGCTAATAACAGAAAAACTTAAAACAAAAGGAAATTTTAATGATAGAAAAATTTCAGGTTGCAAGTATTCCAAGGTCTTGGCAACTCTTTGCCTTCACTGTCTTCAAGTCAATATGTCCTATTGCCCAGGGCCGAGATGATTCTATAAGGTCTTTCCCAATTTGGGCCAAGCTTGCCCTCTCTGGGATCCTCCTTGTTGCCGACGACTTTTCTCAAGATGAGATCCCTCGTGGGTTGACCTTTTTGTTATAAGCCTTGGCAAGCTGCTGCTGGTATGCCCCCAGTTGAATTGCTGCTTTCTTCCTTCTTTCTTCTAATAGATCTAGATCTCGGGCTAAAAATGCCTCGTTGGTACCAGTTTCTACTCCCTGGGTTCTGATCCCTAGGATGCCGACCTCCAGTGGGATTACTGCCTCTGTGCCATAAGCCATGGCAAATGAGGATTCCCCAGTTAATCTTCTCGGCGTAGTCCGATATGTCCAGAGTACACTGGGCAACTCATTCACCCACTTTCTCTTTACTACTTCCAGCCTCTTCTTAATCCCATCCAATATTATTTTGTTGGATGCTTCTGCCTGTCCATTGCTTTAAGGGAAACTTGGAGTGGAATAGTAGTTCTTGATCTTGTACTTTGCACAGAAGCTCTTGATTAGCTTACTGTCAAACTGAGTACCATTGTCTGCTATTATTGCTCTTGGAATCCCAAACCTGGTGATGATGTTCTTCCATATGAAGTTTTTTACATCAATGTCCTGAATCTTTGCAAGGGGCTCAGCTTCAACCCATTTGGTAAAGTAATCTGTTGCCACCAGCAAGAACTTCCTTTGTCCAGTTGCTTGAGGCAGTTGTCCAACAAGATCCATATCCCATTGGGCAAATGGCCAAGGGCTGGACACTGGGTTCAAGTCTGCTGCTAGTTGGTGTATCAAAAGTGCAAACCTCTAACACTTCTCACACTTTTTGACATAGGCTTCAGCATCTTTCTGCATATAGGGCCACTAGTACCCCTGAGTAATGGCCCTATGAGCAAGTGACCGGCCCCCAGTGCGGCTTCCACATACTCCTACATGTATCTTATACAAGAAGTCTTCAACTTGTGAAGGATGCACACACCTCAATAGGGGACCCGTAAAAGATCTTCTGTAGAGATGCCCCTCTGTTGTCAGATTGAATCTTGCAGACTTCAGTCTGATCTTGTGTGCTTCTTTTTGATTATCTGGCAGTTTTTCCTCTTTAAGGAATACTATTATTGCATCCATCCAGCTTGGTTTCATCTCCACACACATTGCTTCATGCTCTGTGTTCAGTGGTTTTACACTTGGTCCTAGCAAGTAGTCAACCATTATTGTTTTTGCCCCTCTTGGTTTCATTGCACTAACCAGGTTGGCCAAGGCAACGACATGGTTGTTGTCATCTCGGTCGACTTGCTGTAGTCAGCAATTTTGGAACAATGCCATCAGTCTGCCCACTTCCTTTACATAGGTCATTATCCTTTCATCTCGAGCTGCATATTCGCCTGTTGCCTGGTTGACGATAAGTTGGGAGTCACAGAAGACCATTACCTCGTCGGCTTTCATTGCTGCTGCCAACTTTAATCCTGCTATCAGTGCTTCATATTCTGCTTCGTTGTTTAAGGCCTTAAACCCCAAGTGAATGGATTGTTCCAACATCTGTCCATCCGGTGATATTAGCACTACTCCTGCCCCGCTCCTTGTCGGTTTGAACTTCCGTCAACAAATAGTTAGAAGGAGTCGCCGACATAAATACTGCAGGGCTTGAGTTTCTCTTCTTTCTTCTGTTTGGCTATCCCTAACTGGGTTTCTCCTTGTTCACCTAGGCATTGTATACCTCGGCTTAATAGAGCCTGATGTATGATAGCGCCTGGTGTGAACTCAGCCATGAAGTTAGTCAAAACTTGGTATTTGATTGCTATTCTGGGTCTGAATTCCAGGTCATATTGGCTATCCTGCCTGTTAGATCCCTTTGCTACAACAGGGACTTCAGAGGGTACTCAATTAACACCACGATCTTGTGGGCTTGAAAGTAATGATTCAGCTTCTTGGAGGCCATTACCAAGGCTAGTTTTAGCTTTTTCTAAAGGTAGATATCTGGTCTCTGCATCTGCTAGGGTTTTACTCACGTAGTAGACTGCCCTCTATTCTCCTTTATCTTCCCTGATTATTACTGCACATACTACGTGCTCTGAGACCGCCAAATATAAGAACAGCTCTTCTCCAGGTACTGGATTTAAGAGAACTGGAGCTGTGGTCAAGTATTTCTTCAAGTCGATCAAGGCGGCTTCGCACTTCTCTATCCATAAGAAGTCTGTGGCTTTCTTTACTAAACTGAAGAAAGGTTTGCATTTATCAGAACTTCTGCTTATGAATTTGTTTAGGGCTGCAGCCCTTTCAGTCAGCATCTGCACTTGTTTTGCCGACGTTGGGCTCTCTAACTCCAGAATGGCCTTAATTTGATCTGGGCTTGCCTCAATGCCCTTTCTGGTGACCAAGTATCCTAGGAATTTTCCTGACCCAACTCCAAATGCACACTTCGATGCATTGAGTCAGAGCCAAAATGTCCCTAGGATGTCAAAGACTATGTTCATGTTGGCCAGATGATCTTCAAGTTCCTTGGTCTTCACGACTATGTCATCAATGTATACCTCCACTGTTTTGCCTATTAAATGTCTGAACATCTTAGTCACTAATCTCTGGTAAGTTGCTCCTGCATTTTTTAACCCAAAAGGCATTACTCTGTAGCAATACAGCCCTTTTGGGGTGATAAATGCAGTCTTCTCCTCATCTGAAGGGTACATGGCTATCTGGTGGTACCCCTTGTAGGCGTCCAGGAAGCTCATCATTCCGTGTCCTGAAGTGGCATCCACCAATTGGTCAATCTTGGGTAGTGGGAAACTGTCTTTGGGACAAGCCTTGTTCAGGCTGGTAAAGTCCACGCAGACCCTCCACTTCCCATTCTTTTTCTTCATAACCATTGTGTTTGATAACCATGTCGGGTAATTTACCTCTTGAATGGCTTTGGCCTTTAGAAGTTTATCCACTTCCTCTTCTACTGTCTCAACATGCATCAACGTCGGCCTTCTTGCTCGTTGGATGACAGGTTTAGTCGACCTGTTCACATTCAGTTTATGGCAAGTGACCTCGGGGTTAATGCCAAGCATCTCGTACGGTGTCCAAGCAAACACCTCAAGGTTTGCTCTCAAGAATGCTTCTAACTCTCTTTCCTCTTCCTCTTCCTCGGCCAAGCCTGAGCCGAGGAGGAAGAAGCGTTCTTCATCCCCTTGCTGGACTAAGATCTTCTTTAGGGCTTCCTCACTTTTTTTAGCTAGTTTTTTGCCGACGTCCTCAAGGACCTCCATGTCCTCATCTTCAATCTCTGCTGCTTCTGCTTCTCGTATGTTGCAGGTGGACTTCATTGCTGCCATGGAGCAATTCTTTGCTTGCACTTGATCCCTTCTGATCTCCTCAATTCCATGTTCTGTTGGAAACCGTAACAGTTGGGGCAATGTTGAGGGAACAGCCCCCATTGCATATAGCCATGGCCTTCCCAGGATAGCATTGTAAGGAGAGGAAGTGTCAATTATTGTGAACTCAGTTTTTACTTTCTTGGTGCCAGTCTGCACCTACAAACTCACTGCTCCCAGGGGCCAAGTCGGCGTTCCATTGAACCCGACCATTGGACCATTGGATTGTTCCAGATCATCCTGGTAAAGGCCAAACTCTTTGTAACACCTGACATACATGATGTCACAAGAGCTACCTTGGTCGATTAGAATTCGCTTTACCTGGCACTCTCCAATATAGAGGGATATTACCAAGGCATCGTTGTGTGGATGTTGCACCATCTCTAGGTCATCTTCAGTAAAGGACACCACTGGTCCCTGGCACTCGTCTGTCCTAGGTCTCTTCTGCCGGACCTGATACACATGTTGCAAGTGTTTTACCTTCTGAGCTTTCCCATGTATCTCGTTCTCATTCACCTTCTAGTGAATCACATTGATGACTCGAGGCCCGCCTACTTGCGGTTGCGGTGCTGGCGGGGGTGGTGCTGCTGGTGCCTGAGGCAGTCTCGCTTGCTCTTCCCTTGTCCTGGTCTCATCTATCAAGTCTCTTAAATGACCCTGTCTTACCAGGTCTTCCAGATGTGCCTTTAGGGCTCTGCACCATTGAGTTAGATGTCCATCCTCATTGCGGTAGGCACAATGTTTCCCCAGACTTCTTCTCATAAATTCACCAGGAAGCTTTTCTGGTGCTCTGTAGTAGGGCTGGCTCCAAATTCTTTCCAAGACTTTGTAGACCAAAATTCAGAATACGGTTGTGATCGCCTGTGCAACCCTTAGTCCTGTTTCTGGTTTATTGTATCCACCATTACCTCGGCCTCACTTCGGCGAGCCATTTTTCTTCTCTTGTTTCGACGCCTTTATCCCCGGCGTGTCCTCCTCGACCCTGGCATACTTTTTTTATCCTGGCCATAAGTTCCTCTATACTTTTTGGCAATGTCTTTGCCAGTGATTTTCGAAGCAGGCAATCATCTTTCAGGCCGTTCTTAAAAGACACGACCGCCACCTCTTGGTTGCATCCTGGTATCCGATTGAACACCTCACAATACCTTTTGGCATAGGCCCTAAGGCTTTCATCCTTGCCAATCCTCAGAGCCATCAGGGCGTCCACCCTCAATGGTTGTAGTTTGTTTGTCACAAACCTAGCCACAAACATCTCGGCCAAGCCTTTCCAACTTTTCACAGTTCCTTTCGACAACTTGTGAAACAAGTCTGATGCAATTTTCCCAAAGGATGAGGGGAACACTTTGCAGAGCAACAACTCATTCTCGGTGTATAGTGCCATTGAGTTCAGGTACAAGCCAACGTAAAAGTTAGGGTCAGACTTCTCGTCGTATATCTGGAATCTCAGCATGTGGAACTTCTTCAGGGCTTCAAACTTGTCCAATTCTACCAAGAACAGTGTTCTCGGCTTGACCATAAGGTTACCTCAGCATCTTGTCACTTCCTTTGGAGGTAATCCCTTAGATCCTCCTTGGTCCGTCCAGGAGCTCGGCTTTCAACAGATTTCAGCCTTTTCGATGCGCTACTCCCAGTGTCGTTATGAGTCCTCTTGGACCTTTCTCTATTAGTTGCGTTGAAACACAGTTCCTTCCCTTGAACATACCGATGTTCTTTGGGGTCAGCTTCCTTGGTATGATGCGTCCTCCGAAAATCTGTCATTCTTGACTCTCCTCACCCGACCTCCCTTGAAGGCCGGTGAGAGTGTTCCTCAGTCCCAGTGTGCTAGGGGACTGTAGGGACTGTTTTCTGTCCCCTTTCTGGGCATTGTTCTTGGCCGCTAGAATCGGCGTGTCTTGTAACGGAAACGGTGACTGCATGATGTTGTTCTGCATCATGAAATTGACGACTGATTGCAGGTCTACCAATTTGTTCGCCATTCATTTCATCTCGCCGTCCCTCTGCAGGCATCTATCTTTCCATACCTGGAGGTCGTCCTCGTTATAATACCTGCTTCGGTCTGACTTCTTTGGTACGTCGCCCTTCTTGCCGACGTCTTTCTCTCTGGGATTCTGATCCCGAGTTCCTTCATTACAGTTATCCTCCTCCAGGCTAGGGTCAATGTGCTTACCACTCCTAGTAGGAACGTCGTCCCCAATCTTTTCTTTTTGTCCGTTGTTGGCTATCTATTCTCCTTTCTTTCCCACAGACAGCACCAAACTGTGTGTGTTGTTTTTTGACCACACTGCCAAACAGGTACTCAGTTCGAGAACACTAGCAGAATAGATTGCGCCCAAACGACCTGTCATAAAAAGAAAAAGACTCTGGCGGTGGTTCGTCCACCCGAGGGCACTCCGACGATCAAATCAGTTATCTCTCAAAGATAGCAAAAGTGCTTAACTCACTATTCAGAATACAAAAAGCGTACCTTAGACCCATGATGGTGCCTTACTTTTATAACCAACATTGATCTGATCCCTATAGAAGCCTAGCTTCAATGGACTCTGGCTCAATACCTATCCAGGACTCTCAAATAGATAAAGATAAACTCTCTAAGAGTTTTATCCTTATCCAGATTGAAGTTCTCGCTCATCCTAGGACTCTTGTAACTTATCCGCTCATCTCGGATTCCGGTATCTCCCCAGATAACCTTGGCCTAGTCGAGATTACCCCGGCATCAAGTTAAGGACACATGGCACGTCGACTGGCAATTCAGTGCCACCTTGACCATGTGTTGCTCTCCAAAAAATATGTCCCCACATGAATGTATGTATAATGTATGTATGTAGGGCTTACTATATGTATATGTTGTGTTAGCATGTATTTAAAAGAAAATATTTAAATAAAGTCATTATATTGTGGTTCTTAAACAATATATATATATATATATATATATGTATAATCTTGTACTGAAAATTAATATAAAAATAAAATAAAATGCTAAAGTGTTCATAAAAAAAAAAAAAAAAAAAAAAATTGAAAAACACACTAAACAAAATATATGTTCAAAACTTGTTTCTATTTTAAGCAATGATAATAAAATGCTGAAACTGCTAAAAAAAAAAATTAAAAACACGCTTTCGACATTGAATGGACAAAATCTTCTTACGTCAAAAGTGTATTTTGTCAACACGTGGGGCCGGCCTGGCTTAAGGTCAGTAAGGCTGGTACCTTAGATATCAAAATTTTGGCTTAAAAATAGGATTTTCAAATTTAGTAAAACGTTATAGGCCTAATGTTTTTATTTTTTTTTAAAATCAATTTAAAGGGTCTCAAAATATTTTATTGGATCTCTAAAATATTTTATTGGATCCATGTATGGTTTAGCCCATATTCATTTATAAGTGTAGTTTGACCCGTATTTATTAAAATGAAAATATATATTTAAAAAAAAAAGGTGTTTGGGCCCAAGAAAAACAATACATACAATCTACGGGCCCTAATTTTATTTTTTTAACTTTCTTTATTTATTAGATTTTAGTGCAATAAATAATTTTGCCCTAATTTTTTTACCTAGGTTTTTATCAATTTTAATTGAATAATTTTTTCCTAATTTTTTTGTCCTAATTTTATTTCATTAAATTGTTTTGTTTATAATTTTAATAATTATATGTGCAAGTAAATTTTTTTGTAACTACAAACAAATAAAACAATTGTAACTTATGATTTTATTCATGAATTTTTTTTTTTTTCAATGTAAGAGGGTCCCTCATCTCTGAAATTTGTTTTAGGCCTCTTAAATCTCGGGGCCGGCTTTGTCAACACGATTTCTATTTTAAGTATCAAAAGCAATGGTAATAAAATGATGAAAGTGTACTGTAAACTTGATTTCAATATATAAAAAAAATGAAAACTTGTTCTATTTTTTTTTAAATGCAAAGCGTTAAAAAAAAAAATTTAAGTTGAAAGCATGTTTTCAACATTTAAAAAAATTATGTTGAAAGAGAGATGAATGACGGCGAGTGAGAGTTAGGGACAAAAAAAAAAATATGTATAACGGTAATAAGATGCAACGCCAAAAAAAAAAAAAACAAAATGGAAGCGTGCTTTTAACATAAATAAAAAATTATGTTAAAAAAAACACGTTTTTTATTTAAAAAAAATTATATTGCAATCATATGTCGTACAAAAAAAAAAACTTATTTACAAAATAAACTTTCATTAATTATTTAAAAAATAACCGTATTTACAAAATATGTTTACTATTTCAACAACTTTTTATTAATTATTTTAAAAAAAATTGACGAAAACATATTTACAAAAATACAACAATATTAAATATTTAATAATTAAATAAAAATGTATTTACGAAATACGTTTTCTATTTCAACACGCTTTCTATAAAAAAAATTATTAAATATTTTTTAAAAAATTACTATGTTTTCTATTTTTTACTATTAATTATTTTTAAAACATGTAAAATACAGTTTCAACAGACTTTCTATTAATTACTTTTTAAAAAAGAATTTATGATGAAAACGTATTTTGCAAAAATTATGATGAAAATATATTTACAAAATACGTTTTCAGTTTTTTATTTTTCAAAAAAAAAAATTATGATTTCAGTTTTTTATTAATTATTGTTTTAAAAAAAAATTATGATGAAAACTTATTTTTGAATATGTTTTTACAAATTATTAACAAAATACGTTTTCAGTTTTTTATTTATAAAAATATATATTATGGTTTCCATCGTTTATTAATTATTTTGTAAAAAAATGTTAAAAACATATTTGTAAATATGTGTTTTAATTAAGAAAACATATTTACAAAATAAACTTTGTAAATGATGTTTTTATTTTATTTTAACAGAAGACGTATTTATAAAATATGTTTTGACCCATTTTGAGAATTAATTTTTAAATCAACTTAATTTTTTAACTTTCATTAAAAAAAAATCCAAATAGGTTAAAGTCTCGATGGCGCACTCTAGCAAAGGAGGCCTAGTGTGTCAAGGTGGCAATAGGCAAAGGAGGGTAAAATAAGAAATATAATAAAATAACCCCGTTTGGTAGCTCGAATTTCCCGTGGCTCGAGTGGCCCGAAATACCAAAACGACGTCTTTTTGGATTTTTTTTTCTTTTTTTTCGTCCTTTCCAACTCAAACAGAGAGGAGAAGAAGAAAGAAGAAGAAGAAGAAGAGGAGGAAGAAGAGAATATCATCATCAACAACATATCATCATCATCAACAACAACAACAAACAGAACAGAGATCAGCCAATTTTTTTTTTTTTTTCCTTTACCTTCAGATCTGGATCTACTAGAATAAAAAATTTAAAAAAAAATCAAGAACAACATCTTCATCAACAATTTTTTTTTTTCAATTTTTTCTTTCATCTTCAAATCCAGAAAAAAAAATAGAGAAAACAGATCTGCCGGTGATGGCAGTCGCCGGTCATGGCGGAGTGGAAGAGGAAGATCGTGGAAGAGGAAGATCAGATCGTGGAAGAGGAAGGAAGATCAGATCGGCCCTTTCTCCCTTTCTCTCTCTTTCTTCTCTCCTCTCTCTCTTTCTCTCTCATTCTCTCTCTTTCTCCCTTTCTTCTTGCGTTTCACAGATAAAAACGAAAAAAAAAATCAAAATCAAAACGATGACGTTTTGATTTTGAGCCATTCGAGCCTGGGGGATTTCGAGCTGCCAGCCATTTTTCATAATCAAATTGATGACCTGGACAAAGTCAGCTATTGTTATTGACAGTCAATTAACATAAGTGTGTATCTGAAATTTCAAAGTAAATCAAAGGAGAAGGGCATGTTTGATTGGGGGATATGGGGGAGATTATTTATTGTGTAGATTGTAATTTGGGGGAAGCATCTAATCTGACATTTTTTTTTTTTTTTAATCTGTCGGAGATGGAGTCCATCTAGACCCCTTATCCCCCATATGGGAGATTATACTATCCTAGGAGAGTATGGGACAATTTTGGAGGGACTATTTACTGTTGGGATTATGTGGTGAAATGATCATTTTGACCATCTACTATTTAATTATGTATTATATTTAGTAAAATTCAATAAAATTTAAATGTCTCGATTTGAAAATAAAATAATTTTATTTAAATTTTTATTGATGTTTTATTTATTTTTTAAAATAATTTTTATAGATATTTTATTGATATTTTATTTTAAAATTTTATTTATATTTTATTTAATTTCATTATTTGAATGTTAAAAGATGTTTTATTTAATTTCATTGTTTAATTATTATTGTTTTTAAAAACAAATTTATTTAAAATTTTAATTAAAAAATAACATATATTTTTATTGATATTTTATTTATTTAATTAAAAAAAATAAATTTATTTAATTGTGTAAAAAATAAAATAAAATACATTTTTATTTTATCTAGCTAAAAATAATTAAAATATGAAAATTATTTGAGGGCTCGAAATCGTTGGCCCGAATTTGGCTCGAAACCCAAAACGACGTTGTTTTGGGTTTCTTTTTTTCTTTTTTTTGCCTTGTCCCTTCTCTGAAACCGACAGAAGACACAGAGAAGAGGCAAGAGAGAGAAGCAGAAAAGATTGAGAGAAGAGGAGGAAGAGAAGGAGAAGGAGGAGAAAAAAAAGATTGAGAGAATGAGGAAGAGAAGAAGAAAAACAGAGTAAGGGAACAGATCTGCATACACAGATCTGTGTGTGTATACACAAATCTGTGTATACACACAGACAAGACGGTAATGGCGTACAGAGGAGACGGTGATGGCGGCGTCGATGGGTGGCTCTCTCTCATATATATATATATATATATATGTTGATACACACATAGATCTGTTGATGATGATGTGTTGTTGTTGTTGATGAAGAATATGAAGGAAAAAGAAAAAAAAAATTGTTGGTGGGTTTGATTTTTGATTTTTGATTTGTGGATTTGATTTTTTGGTTTGATTTCTGTCTTCGTTTCTTCTTTCTGATAAAATAATGGTTTTGGTTTGGATTGTGGTTTTGATTTTTGGGTCATGAATATAATAACATTCATGATGGAAATTATACATAGAGTAAAGGAATTTCAAATTTTCATATAGATATAGGAGACGGAAGAGATATAGATTGGGCATGATCAGAAAAATAGATGTGACTCATATGAAAACCCAGAAAGAAGTGTAATCAAGTAATATAGCTTTCAGAAAGAACACAAATGTCCACAACTGTATAATTGAAAGAAGACCCAAAGATTACTTGTTTGATAAAATAAACCAGACCCATTATAGAAAATTGATTTCTGGGTTTGATTATAATGGGTTTGGTTTTCTTTCAATTTTTTGATATCTCTTCTTTCTTCTCTTCTTTCTTCTTCTTCTTTCTTCCTTCTCTCCTCTGAAACCTGCAAGTTATGAAAAGGAAGAAGAAGAAAGAAAAAAAATAAAAATAAAATTTCAAAACGACGTCGTTTTGAAATTCGGGGCAGTCGAGCCACAGTAAAATCGGGCTACGTAGCGGGATTGTTAAAATATTAAAGATATGTTTAATATTGCTATTACTTAGTAAACAATTGAAAAAAGGGTAAAATAGTATTTTGTTTATTTATCCTATCTAGTCCGTCAAACCAAACATTGGATTCACTAAAAATAGTTCTTTCTAGACATCTAATCCCATGAAAAAACAAACACAGGATACATATCCAATCCAACCAAATAGTCCGGAGGTTCACAGTCCCAAGACTCAAGTCCGATGAATTCTAATTCCCCCTATCCAGTCTGTCCAATCAAACACACCCTTGGCGTTAGGGGCGGGCGCGGGTCGGTTGCAGCCACTGAACCTTCAATCCACCATCCGTCTGCCAGATTGGCGGATTGGAGAAAATCAATCTGCATCCGTTCGCCAATTCGATGGATATAGATTGAGCGGATTGACAGATTGGCGGATAAATGTGAATCGGTTTGGCGGTCTAAAATTTTATAATTTTTTAACGTAATTTAACTTATGCATTTCCTCAACCAAAAAAAAAAAAAAAGTATTACTGTCAATGACTCAAAAAAGTATTACAATCACTGCATGCTTCATCCAAAGAAACAAAGTTTGAAACTTTAGAGTATTACAATCACTGTATGCTTCATTCACATATTACAATTACAACATGCCTCATCTACATAAAGTATTACAATATGTGGTTCTTAAAATATAAAAACAATTCAAACCACCAAAATCATGAACAGAGCAGTAGTAGAGATTGTATGCATTTATATTGTTACATCTATATGTATTTTTGAAAACAAAAACCAACCAGATATATCATCTTTTTTATTTATTATTTTTAGAGTTAGATTTAAAAATCAAAAAAATAAATAAATAATACATTTATTTTTTTCAACTCAAAAAATATATTCAAGTTGAAAACTCTTTTTCAACAGAATATATTCAATATAATATTTAAACTCTTTTTTAATTGAAAATACAAATAGAATATCTAAACAAATTGAAAATATAAAATCTTACAAATTGCTAAGAGTGCTCGCGGTTTAACGGTTCGATTGTAGCCAAAGGAACCTCAAATCCGCCATCCGTCCAAAACTAGGCGGATTGAAAAAAATCAATCCGCAACCATCCGCTAGTCATCACGCATCTGTCAAAAATGCGGCGAATCGATTCAGTTCAGTCAGTTTATGCGGATCGGTATATCCGCTACTCAACCCTACTTAGTGTTATTTTTAAAACCTCAAGGAGGTCTTTATAAATGTCTGTAATCTTAGGGGAAGACAGTGTAATTTATCCTAAAAAAATAATGAAATGTGTTTGAGTTAACTAAAAAGGTATGTGACCTAATATACTATGGTCTTGTTGGCGTTTAGTTTTTATTTTTAGAAACATTTTAAGTTTTTGACTTTTTTAGAAAAAGAAAAAAAAATTAATTACTAAAGTGTATAATTTTACTTTTTGAATAGTTTTTTTGATTTTTTAGCATTTTTTTTATAAACTTTAGGATTTATTACACTTTCTACCCCTGAACTATCTCAAATTATTTACTTAGTCCCTAAACTATTGATTGAGTCTACTAAGTTCCTAAAATAAATAAATCAAAGTCGATTTAATCTCTAAACTATCAATTGAATCTATTAAATCCCTAAAATATTTAGTTCAAACATATTTAGTCCCTAAAAGAATTACAAAAATTAAAATATAAACCTATAAATATTATAAATTAGTAAAAGACCTTAAATAGTGTTTTGTTTCACTATGTATTTAAATTAGTTTAAGAGCTTGGTTTATCAGTCTTGTCAATAAAATTATATGAGTATTATATATATTAAAGAAGTAGAAATCAAATAACTGAAATAATGACATTTTGTTCCAAATAATAATAGAATAAAATAATATATTAATTAAGTTATAAAAAGAACTCACTGAAAAATTCAAAGGCAATAAACTATAAATTATAAACAAAATTCGATATATAATGCTAAATAAAAGTAAGCACGTAGTCATTGAAAAATATTGAATAAACTTTTAGATTTTTTTTAAAAAAAAAAATAAAATTTTAACTAGGTAGAGTCTTTTAATAATTTTTAATATTTACGAGTTTATATTTTTTTTCTTGTAATTATTTCAGGAACTAAATAGGTTTAAATTAAATATTTTAATAATTTAATATATTCAATTGATAATTTAAAAATTAAGTAGACTTTGATTTATATAGTTTAGAGACTTTAATATACTCAGGCCTCATTTGGGAACAAGGTTTTTTAGTAACTTTTTAGCTTTTTGACTAAAATAAGATGTAAGAAAAACTAGTATGTTTGGAATGACTTTTGAATTTTTTACGAAAAGATGTGCAAAAAGTAGAGAGAAAAAAGAATCTTCGACTTTTTGATGTAGGAGGTTGGTTTTTTGGGTTTTTTAATGACTTTTTGGCTTTTAGGCTAAAAAGTGATATTGCCAAATAAGGCCTCAATCGATAGTTAAATGACTAAATAGACAGTTTAATAATAATTCAATAATAGAAAATGTAATAAACCCTAGGGTTTTTTTTTTTTTAAAGTCCCTCATATTAAGATTTTATAACATAAAAGACATCTAATATTTTCATAATGTCTAAGGTCCTTCAAGTTGATCTAGAGAAAATTAGTCCAGAGAAATTTCAAATTTCTCTGGCCTCCTTAGCCTTTCATGGACTCTCCAGAGAAATTTTAAATTTCTCTGCATTCCATATACTTCCCACTCTCCAGAGAAATTTCTCTGTGGCTTCTTTATCTCATCATTAAGATTGTTTGGTGAAATATTACCCATGTTCCAAAGCTAATCTATCTTGACTTGAATTTTACTGTTATTAGGTTTGTGATTTTGGGTTATCTCGAATGAAACGCAGCACATTTTTTTCTTCAAGGTCAACTGCAGGGACGGTAAGCAGTACATGTGAATTTGTAATTTAGCCCTATTCCTCTGTTGCATGCTAACCTAAGCTGCTCCCCACCACCACCATCTCCATTTTTCTTCCCTTCTTATTTCCCAACTCTCTGCCCCTTCCATTCTCCTTCCTCCCTAACCCCATTCAACACCAACCTCTTTCTCTCTCTCTCTCAATTCATAGAGCACTCAAAGAGAAGGATTGTGATGAAGTGTTCTTAAAAGGATTGGAGTGAGCTGTTTATGATCACTTAATTTGCTTCTCTTTATATGCTAAATTTAGGTGAATGGGTTTTACTTCTCTTCAAGTTTGCATGGATTCATCTGATTGGCTCCAAGTATGCCATGCATTCTTCAATTTTTATTTCTTCATTTTCAAACACTTAAAATTAAATTTTGCAACTTAATTTAATGGCGATACGTGTTTTAAGATTAAAAATAAATAAATAAAGAGATATGAGACAGAGAATCATGCCCACACAACCCATCATTATCATCGTCATCATTATCATCATTATCCTCTTTTTTCATCTAAATCTCAATACTTCAATTTATTTTCTTAAAGTTTTCTAACATCCTCAGATTTTATTTTTATTTTCAAAAGTTTAATTTTGATGACAGCATGGTCTAAGATCTAGGTGAAAGAGAGTATTAAGCATATGTAATCTTTCACTGTAATTATTCAGTGTCATAATAAATTATTAGTGTTGGTAATTAAGATACTATGCACTCACATAGCTTACAGTTCCAGGGGACTAAAATTGCTCATATAAAGTAGTTCAACTCTTATTCTCATGCAATCTAATGACACTAGAAACAAAACATAAATGATTTGTATATGAAAAATATCCATATTTGAAATAATAGTGTTGTGGAGTCCAGAGAAATTCTCTGGGTTGAGAGAATTTCTCTGGAAATATTTGTCTGGGAATTTTCTCTGGGTTGTGGAGTCCAGAGAAATTCTTTGGGTGAGAGAATCTCTGAAAATGTTTGTCTAAGAATTTCTCTGGGTTTGGGAAGTCCAGAGAAATTTTGAAAATTTGAAATTTCTCTATGATGTGTCCAGAGAAATTTTGAAATTAAGCAAAGCTCGATCATCGACATATCGTTTCATCTCAGCAATCATTCCCGACATACGAATTGGATCTGTTTCGCGTACAATCCAACTCTGCAAAGCCTCAATTCGATCCTCAAACGACTTCATAGTATTGATAACAATCAGAGTTTCATCCAGATCAAACACAATTGAAAGACACCGTAAATTCAACATCCCTAAACAAGCATTATACAAACCGGACGGAACCGCATAGCACCAAAAACACGAAAATTTCTTCTGCTTGCTTGGCATTGCCACCAAGTGAACCTCTTCGTCTTCGATCAACACCACCACAGTCTACAAAACCAGCTTAAAACCAATCAATACATACAAAATGAAACCCAATTACAAACAAATAAATGTATGTGTGATTGAAACCTTGAGTTCGTAAAAGCAAGAGGCGTGAAGATTGATCAATTGTGACTGTTCGATTGGAGATGTGGATTCGAGCTTGCATCGGACTGAATTTGAGGAAATTTTTTGGAGGATTACATCTCCGTCGAGACCACAATTCGTGGGTCTAGACGTATTTGAGCAAGAACAAGGGTTTTAGACGCCATTTTTGGGTGAAAAGTTGTGACTAGTATATATATTTGGGGGGTGTATCGACTTGAATTGGAATTGGATTGGACTGAGAGTGAGTAGCTTGTACGCAAGAAGAAGTGAACTCGGTGATGGAATGTTCGAAGAAGGCGTAGAAATCGTGGGCAAAGAGTCAAATTTCTTTTATATATGTTTAGGGACCTTAGACATCAAAAAATAATTTTGTGAATTTCTTCCATTATGAAAAGTGAGAGAGGGACCCTAGACTACTTTTCCCTAAACCCTAAACTTTATAACTTTTTTTTAGCCAAAAATACGAAGTTATAGCTTCCCACCCAAAAAAAAAAAAAAAAAAAAAAAATGACATGATATGCCAATGAACAAACCTCTCAATCACCACGCAATATTTTTACGATTTTTATCTGTTTAAACTTTTTAAATATTTATTATTATTATTATTATTATTATTATTTATGGTGTGTGGTATCAAGGGGATATTTTGAAATGATAATTAAAAGTCATCTTTTAACTTTTAATTCATTTTAAGTCATATTATTTCATATTTTTTATATATTTTTTAAAAAAAATTAAAAAATCAAAAAAATAATTTTTAACCATATTTTTAAAACAATCCAGGTGTTTGGTGGCCCTTAAAAAGTACAATTGAGTGCCACATCCATGTACAAATTGAAATAAATAGAATAATGTTATATATACTAATTAATATACTAACTAGTGTATCAATTAATGATGTAACATAATTTAAAGAGTTTTTGAGATTTGTAATGTAATTAATGAATAGAGTCGATAATAATATCATAACTAGTGTTAGTACATTAGTTAGTTCACTAATTAGTGCACGTAACACGACTGAAATAAATAGATTATAAAAATGAAAAATACTATAAATTTTAAATTTTTTATTAAATAAATAATTAAATATTTTATATGAGTGTAAAATTTACAAAATTACAATCTCATATTTATGATCAAATTGATTGCGGTTTTGGGAACCAAAATAAAAAGCACGATTTTGTCAAAATGTCCAAGTGGCAAAAACGTAACAAAATTGGTTTGGGAAGTGAGAAATTCTATTTCCACCACCCTAATAAACTCAGTGAACACACTTAATGAAAAATTAAGTTAATGACAACTATATCCTAATTAAAAATTACTATAATAGTCATTAATCAACGCTCCTAATAATATATATACAAATTCTCTATACACATCTTTTAGAAATAAAAATATTTCAATATATACTTTTAGAAACAAAAAAATTAAACCCTAATTTTTTTTTTGTAGTCACTTTGCTTCTTACACACTCTGTACTCCTCTTTGTTATTTGCAAACAAAACATCTCCTTTATTGTTTTAATCTTTAAGTTTATACTCAATTATTAACATCGTTTAATTATTAGTTCAACAATTTTTATTTGATTTTGATCAACACTCCTAATAATTTTTTTTTATGTTTTTTAGTCGGAAACGCAGTGCCGAATTTGTTAAATTAATTCGGTTACCAAATACCGAAAAAATATGAATAGTTCGTCATTAGAACTATTCGGTCTCAGAGTGCTGAACAAAATTAATATTTTCAGCACTAGAATTCCGAATTTTGTTATTATTTTTTGTTTTTATTATCTGAATTATTTTACTTACTTCGGCTCTGTAGAACCGAATTGAAATTTTCCCCAAGCATGCACTGAAGAACCTAGGAAAGGTTAGCTGAAGTCAATTAAAGAGGGTAGTGACGACATCATCAAGAATATTTCCAAGATATTTTTGCACCGAAGAACCTAGTCAATTTATATAATTGGGGCATCGTCTTCCTCCCTACTGTTTGAAGAACCTAGTCAATTTATAATTTTGGGGCATCGTCTTCTTCAAGAAATAGGATGATGATGGTGAAGATATTTTTGCTTTAATCTTGTTTGAACTTCTTCTTCCCTCCTGTTTGAAGTAGAATTGTAAATTGGGATAAATTAAAGTGTGTGTATTTTGATGGTAAAGTGTGTGTATATATGAGTGAAGGATTTATTTATAATTTTAAGGATGTGGATTGAGATAATTACTTAATAATTAAATTAATAGAGATGTGTATTGAGAAAAAATTTGCCCTGAGTTTATTAGGGTGGTGGAAATAGAATTTCCCTTGGGAAGTGCCAAAAACGCAAATGTGAAATTACAAATTGGGGGCTATGACAAAAAAATAAAAAAATAAATTTCTTATGTTAGGTAAGGATATTTTGATCATTTTAATTTGATTTGACACCATAAACAAATATTAAACTAAAAAATCTAAAGTCAATTTTTTATCAATTTTTTAAATCACTTTTTAAAAAGTTAA
Organism: Camellia sinensis; assembly: GCF_055761805.1. Taxonomy (NCBI): domain Eukaryota; kingdom Viridiplantae; phylum Streptophyta; class Magnoliopsida; order Ericales; family Theaceae; genus Camellia; species Camellia sinensis. Next base: position 7,117,173 of record NC_138974.1, on the reverse strand, counting down.
AAATTTTAATAAAAAATCAAAAATTAAATTTTTATCAACTACTAAAAACATTGCGTACGTGAAATGTCACCTTTTCAGTGAGAGAAACAAAAAAAACAAAAAAAAATTATAACACTCAACTCACGCATTAAAGATAACAAGTCATCTCGTACCCATTTAATATTAAAAAATGCTTAGAAGCACTAGAAGTATCACTAATGATGTGGCAATGAGTCTTGTCCACTTTCTATGTCTTGTTTCTTTTTTTTTATCATTTTTCATATATTAATACTATTAATAATATATTTTTTAGTGATTTAAATCATTGTTATTTAATATTTATAACTCATAAATGATTTTCTGAACTATTCTCAATTGTGAGCTGTACAAACTCCACAATTGAACTGACAGCACCCATATGGACCATATAGACAGGTGTATCTACAAATTTATTTATTTAATAAATTAATGTATTATATAATAATAAAAATTTGAATAAATTACACCAATCACCCTTAAATAGGATACAAACGTACTGAGTCAAATCAAATCAAACTTTTAAATACTTTGATTTGTTTATTGAAAATTAGTCGTGCTTAAATTCAAATTGGACTCGTCAAATATTTGACAAATTAGAGCTCGGCTTGAACTCAAACTCGAGTTCGAACTTAAAAAAAAATTAAATTTAAATTAAATTACTTATTTAGATAAAAAAAAAATTATCAGTAAAATATAAGGTGTTTTGGAGAAATGATAAAAAGTTAACTTTTGATTTTTTATCAAATTTTTTTAACTTTTTTAGAAAGTGATTTGGGAAGTTAATAAAAAATTATTTTTGACTTTTTTAGTTAATATTTATTTATGCTGTCACATTACAATTAAATGACCAAAATACCCCCACTCAATTTAGTAAATTTACAATTACACCTATGTGTGGCTCATTTTGATGTATGAAGGGTATAATTGTAATTTTATCAGTAACTTTTTTTAACCTCCCGAAATGATTTTAATGGTAAAAGCCATTTTGACTTTTTTGGGACGAGCCGTAAAACGCAACTTTTTTGACAAGTTGCCTAAACGACACTCTATAAGAATGCTTATATTAACAATAAATTTCATCGATCAAATATGTAAATTTACACAAATATCAAATGCAAATAGAAAAATAAAATAAAATATTAAATTTTTTGATATATTATTAAAAATAAATATTAATTCATTTTCTTTATGTTCGCGAGTCTTATCAAGCCGAGCTTGAAACTACTCGACCTCAACTTAATTAATAAACGAGCCTAAAAATTGAATTCAAACTTGTTCATTTAATAAACAAGCCGAGTTTGACCTATTTATAAACAACCCGGTTTGTTTACAGCTTTACACTTATAGTTTGAAAAAATACAATAAATTTCATAATTTTGAGATAATTGCATTAAGTTGCCTTACAATAAAGGTCAAGTTAATGGAAGAATTGACTTATATCATAAATTTACATTTTTGCCCTTCTATAACATACGTTCTATTTTATAATAAATTTACCCTTGCAACCTTGTTGCTCACCTAACTGAACCCCAATTTCCAATTTCTTTTCATTTTCTCTTCTTATTAGCATAGACAATAAATAATGAACTGTTACCTTAAAATCTCATGAAGTGGCCTATATCAGAACCATTACGATTGGACGTCGTTGCTTTTACCACCACCATTGCAATCAAACACAAAACCACCTCCACTACCATCATCACAATTAATGCGACAGCCAGCATTACCATTATCACAATTGGATACAACCACCTCTACTGCCGCTACCTTCACATTGCGATCAAATTGGGAAGCAGAATGACAACTGTAATAGAAGGAATTGGAAGATAAAATAAGATAAAAGGTTACATTAAGGGGAAGAAGAAAGTAGAAAAGAGTTGTGCTGAGAGAAAGACAGAGATAAGATGTCAATTATGCTAAATGAATGAAGAAGGTAGAGGTAGCTTACAGATGGCAAGGACATAAAGAATGGAGCGATGAATAGACGATGATGACGAGAAGAAAAAAGGAGCAAAGTATAGAAGGCGCAACGAGAAAAATGGAATGAGACAAAATGTGTGTTGTCTTGGTTGCCAACGAGAGAAAGAATGAAAGAGGACGTCTATTGTCATTAGCTAATGATGATAGAAAAAAAAAATGGGTGACGATGTCTACTGATGACCCTTCTTCTCTATTGTGGTTTAGTGACACTAAGAGAATAACAACTTTTTTGCTAGATATTGAAGATGTAGAAGAGAATTTTTATATTTCTTATTTGAATTATGTGTTTTGTGTTCAATTTTGTTAATGACCAATAACTACGAAGAAAATAGGGTAAGAAGAAAATGACAAGTATATAAATTAGCTCATTATGTTGACATAATTAATAAAATTGACATTTGAATTTAAAATTTGCTGATATCGTTTATTCTCATTTTTTACGTTGTAATGTAATAGGAAAAAAATGTTATTCATTTACAATTTTGATAGAGTTTAATATAATTATATTAAAATAATAAGATTTAAACATCCATGAATATTAACCAATATGAGATATGTAGATTGGGACACCGAAGCCTTTGACTCTTGTTCTTATATATACCAAATCCGGCCAACGCACGTAAATTCAGGGGAAACGGCTCCTCGGATTGTGCTCCACCTCACCCCCCTCTCCTACTGTGCGTGTCACCTTGTTGGAGCCCAATCACATTCACAACCCAATTATTGATTGATGCTCTCTCTCTCTCTCTCTCTCTCTGTCCCTCTCTCTCTCTACATGGCTTTTCTGCTCAGAATCTGATCTGGGTTTTTCCCGTCTCGATCAGTTCACTTCTTCTCTCTCTGCTCGATTCTCTTGCTGATTGATGGAGTGCGATTGATTTTGACTAGGTTTATCTTGGCGATTTTGTTTGTTTGCAGTTTCTGAGCACACTACCAGGTTCAGATTTTCTTCTGGGTAATCTTCGTTTTCGTGGAATTTGATACAAAATGCAAGAATCGTGTGGAAAAGACTGAGATAATGTTCAATGTGCTTCTGAATTTGGTTCACCGTTTTTATTTTGTTAGCAATGGAGTTGAAATCTTGTGTTTGCCCCAATGTTCCTAGTTATGATGTTTAAAATCTTCGTATAAACCATTTAGGTGAATTCAATCCTATTGCTGTGTTATTGCATTTTTTTTTTGGATGTATTGTTAATGCATGTTTCTATTTGTAAACAACTATATTTAAAGCACTAAATTTTCCTGTTTATTTGTTTTGTTGAGGTGGTTTGACTGAGCCTCCGTTTGGGTACTTGATTAGTTTTTTAGTTTTTTGATTTTTTTGATTATTTTAATCTGAATTAAAAAGTTTAGTTTTGGAAGAATTTTTTTATTTTTTTGAATTTTTTTTGTGAGAGAATAGTATAATGATTATGGATTAGATATGATATTTTATTTGTTATAATTAAAATAACTTATTTTATCATTTGTAACTATTTTAGTCACAAATCAACCTCCCAAACCCCACCTGAAGTTATATCTCTGTATGTATGGATGGTGTTCAATGTCACCCGTATATTTGTCGGTTCAACCTTCTTTATCTCAAGACCCACCAAGAAAATCTCAAAAAAATCTTATTGCCGTTAGGCCCCGATTTTTTAATGCACATACTGGGTTTGAATATCGTGAAATCCGTAATCTGATCCAGTCTAGGCCAATCCGGTAGGTTTGGATTGATTTTTTGAATATATGATTCGGTTCCGAATTGAAAAATTAAAAATTCATAGTCCGCAGATCGGTTCTGGATTGGACCCCACAGTTCCTGATTAGAATCGATTCGGACCGTATACAAATAGCCTATATTTATATTATACACCCTCTATTATAGTATCTTCTCATATTCCATATAAAACCTAAATCCCAACTTAAACCCGCATAGTATTTTCTTTTATTGGCTTTGTTTGTTAGTTTTTAGTTTTAATTTGTAATCGTCTAAATAAATATTTATGATAGAACCAGTTTTCTTATGGTTGTTTAAATTCTATAACAGTATGTCGCTATTATGGAAAGAAATGTTGCTATTGTGAAACTAATATTATGCTATGTTTATATTTTTATGAAATTAAAATATTCTATATTCTTTTTTGTTATTTAATAATTCGAATCTGTAATCCTAAACCGATCAAATCTGTATTTAAATGGATTGATTCGGATTGATTTTACGATTTAAACGGATTGTATTGGTTTCAATTTTTTAAGAACTGTAGTTATCAAATTAGTCCTAATTTTATCCCAATCTAGATCAATTCAGGCCATACTCACCCTTGAATTTTTGTACTCCCTCCGTCCCAAAATATTGGTCCCTTTTGGGGAATCCAACTTTTTTTGGTAGTACACTTATTGCATTTGAAAAAAGTTGATTTTTCAAAATTACCCTTTTGATAGTACATTTTTTAGGAATATCAATGTCATAATTGTACTTTTTAAATTGTTTATTAATTTAAAAGAAGGGCAAAATAGGAAATTTACATTATTTTTGTACTTGATTTATAAAGAGGGACTAATATTTTGGGACAATGAAAAATGGAATAAGGGACTAATATTTTGAGACGGAGGGAGTATATAATTAATTTTTTTGTGAATGTTTATAAACATGTGCTTGTTTTCTTTAGGGGTGCAACTCGGGCGGGCTCAACCCGAGCAACCCGAGCCCAGCCCGAGTTTTTTTAGGGCTTGGGCAACTATATCTTATAATCTGGACGGGCTTGGGCAAAATTTTGATGCCCGAATTGCAATTCGGGCCGGGCTTGGGCAGAACCAATGGCCAACCCGAGCAACCCGAACCCGAATTGAATTTAATATATTATATAAATTATATAATATATATATAATTTAATAAATTATATAATATATATAAATTAAGTAAAAGAGTTAGTCTTAATTTTTATTTTTTATTTTTTTTTGGTTAGTCTTCTACCATTAGATTAGCATCTTTTATGTCTACCCTTAGATCTACCTACAGGTTTCTAGACTCGGGCAATTCGGGCTAACCCGAGTTCAAAATACAAAGCTCGGGCCGGGCTTGGGCAGCAATGCTCGGGTTCATGGTCGGGCTTGGGCGGGCTTGGGCACTGCTAAATACAATTCGGGTCGGGCTTGGGCAGACCCCCAACCCGACCGAACCCGCCCGAGTTGCACCCCTAGTTTTCTTCCTACAACTCAACTGTAGTCTAATTGTTGCCTTCATGACAAATCAGTGCTTTGGTTGTCGTAAGGGGTGGTTTGGCATCTTTTAAATAATTTATCTTTTTATCTTTTTTTATCATATTATCTCTTTATTTTTTTATACATCTTTTCGTAAAAAGATAAAAAATACACTTATTTAGATTATTCCAAACAACTCTTAAATATTTGGTGGATTGGGTGGTCATGCACGGGGCGTTAACCTATTTGGGATTTTTTTTTGGTTCCAAAATTAAAAAACTAGATTGCTTTAAAAATTAATTATCAGAATGGGTCAAAACATATTTTAAATACGTATTCATGAAAGCGTATTTACAACATACTCTGTTGAAATCCAAAAAAAAAAAAAATCATTTAGAAAACGTATTTTGTAAATACGTTTTTTCATGAAAGCATATTTACAAAATACATTTTCTGTTCAAATACAAAAAAAAAAAAAAAAATCATTTAGAAAATGTATTTTGTAAATACGTTTTTTCATGAAACGTTTTCAACAATTTTTTAAAATAATTTTTTTTTTTAAAAAAAAATCATTAATAAAAAACTGAAATCATGTATTGTTTTTGAAAATATTTTTTTCACAATCATGAAGGATCCTTTACTTGTCTTTGATCCTAAGCTTTTTGATTATTCGAATTCTGAGATTCCTGATTTAAGTGAGAATTAGTACATAAGAGAAATCTTTGTAATAAATGGGTTACGAGTTTAATTAGGTTTACTGTTGCTCAATTTTGTAGGTATATGCAGCCATGGTCTCAAATTTTGCGGAGTATTACCGGTATTATGCACTAGTACGAATAAAGATGAAGGATACTCGTTTGGGAACAGATTAATTTAGTAATTTTTTAGCTATTTGACTAAAAAAGTAGGTAAAAAAAACTTATATGTTTGGGATGACTTTTTGACTAATTACGAAAAGATGTGCAAAAAGTAGAGAGAAAAGAGAATCTTTGACTTTTTGATTTGAGTTATTGGCTTTTTGGCTAAAAGGGTAACTTTTTGACTTTTTGGCTAAAAAAGTAAGTCCCCAAATGGGGTTGAGTTATCAATACTATATATTAAGTAAAAAAAGATTTTTAATCTCAAAATTTGTAGGAGCTCCAATCTCTTAATTCTAATTTTCTAATTTTTTGATTTTAAAAAAAAAATCTCAGCATTTATTGACTTCTCCCAACCCAACATCAGCATTTATTGACTTCTCCCAACCCACAATCTCTTTTGACTTCTCTCATAATTATTGCAACACCATTTTCAATTTCTCCCATATACTATGATTACACACAAAAATAAAAAATAAAAATATAAGAATTTAGCTACAGATCTCAAAAAGATATAACATCTAAATTTGAATTATGATTTAATAATATAATTATGTATTTTTTTTTATGTATATCTATCAAAATTTTAAATCACTTAATAAGACAAATTAATCAATTTTTCAAAATTATTGATTTTTAATTTACAAAATAGATTAAAAAAAACTATTGACTGATTTATTTATTTAATAACAAAAATATTTCATAATCTCTCCCTCTTAATCTCTCTCACAAATTTTAAAAAAAAAACATTAAAACTTGCATTCATTTTTTCTTCCCCAAAAAATTAGATAATATTTTTTTATTAAAGCTGTAGATATCTACCTATATTTTATATATTATATTATAACATAACAAAAAAAACTATAAAACTAAAAAAAAATCTTTAAAGTTTATCTAAATAAACTTTAAATCAATAAAACTCACATGTCTATCACATATTTAACTCACATCATAATTTACCGAAATAATAATAATTAAAAACAAATGGAAACCACGGATAAATTAAATTTAAAAAAAAAAAGATACCCACAACTCCATCTTAAATAAATTGAAAAAAAAAATACCCGAATAGAAACCACACAAAAATAAAAATAAAAATAAAAAGATATATCTATCTATCTATCTAAAAATGGGTTTTTAGCCCCAAGCTTTGTGGGAGCTCCAATCTCGCAATCTAAGGGGTTGTTTGGGGTGTCCTAAATAAGTGCACTTTTTATCTTTTTGAACTAAAAATTTGAGGTTGAAAATATGGATGTTTGGGTAAATTTTTTGACTTTTTATGAAAAAATGTGTAATAAAAAATTGTAAAAATTGATTTGTAGGGAAAAATTCGAATTGGGAGTTGTGCAGCCGTAATTGTTGACTTTTGGTGAATAGTGTTAACTTTTTGACTTTTTGAGTAACTTTTTGGCTTTTTAACTTTTTTACAAGTTCTCAAACTTGGCCTAAATTTCCTGAGTTTTTGATTTAAAAAAAAAAAAATCTTAGCATTTATTAACTTCTCCCAACTCCCAAGCCTTACCTTCATAATAACACTTTAATGCATTAAGAACAAGTATAAAAAAATTTCTTTGAAATCCAACACATGAATTCCTTGAAGAGTCCCAACACATATAATTATTATCCCTTATAATAATACTTTAATGCATTAAGAACAAGCATAAAAAAAATTTCTTAAAAAGTCCAACACATATGATTATTATCAAAATATTAAACTTTAATATAATATAATAAAAAAAAAGACATTTAATTCCTTGAAAAGTCCAACACATATGATTATTATCAAAATATTAAACTTTAATATAATATAAAAAAAGAAAAAAAGAAGACATTTAAAAAAATATATTTAAAAATCACAATTCACATATATAGATAATTGTAAACACAATCCGTGTATAGCACGAGTGATATGTTAGTTCTTATATATGGGAATATGCTATTTTAGTAACTTTTTAATTTTTTGGTTAAAATATGAGATAAAAAAAACTAGTATGTTTGAGATGATTTTTTAATTTTTTACGAAAAGATGTGCAAAAAGTAGAGAGAAAATGAAATCTTTGACTTTTTAGTATGAGTTATAGGCTTTTTAGTTATTTTAGTAACTTTTTGACTGTTAAGCTAAAACAAACACTTACCAAACGAGGCCTGAATGAATGTATGAATGTATGTGGGGCTTACTATATGTATATGTTATGTTAGCATATATCCAAAAGAAAATATTTAAATAAAATCATTATATTGTGCTTCTTAAACAATATATATATATATATAAAATCTTGTACTAAAAATTAATATAAAAAAAAATTGTTACATTTTAAAAAACTTGCATTGAAAGCAATGGTAATAAAATGCTAAAGTGTTCAAATAAAAATTTTAAGTTGAAAAACATTACTAACAAAATATATGTTCAAAACTTGTTTCTATTTTAAATGATAATAAAATGCTGAAAGTGTTAAAAAAATAATTTAAAAACACACTTTCAATAAGGGATGGCAATTTGAACCCGGCCTGACGGGGACCCGGTGTCACGACCCCAAACCGCCCCTAGTAGTTTGGTGCCGTGATGGCCAGTAATTCGAGATTACCGAAGGCCAACTTTCAAAATTCACACACGATCAGAGTATAAATATATGGGGCTCACAAGTGCGGAAGCAATAATCTAAAATACAAGTGGTCCATAAGAGCAGTGCATAAGTCAAATGGAATGACATACATCTTTACATAGCTTTACAACTTGAATACAAATAGAGATGAAGTACAAAAATATATATTACATCTTGGAAAAAGACTTCTCAAGCCGACATGAACAAAATACAAAAGCTTCAAAACTGCCGACATAAACGAAATACATGAAATACAAGTCAAGATACATAATATTCAGGATTGCCGACATAAACATTGCCGACATAACATGCATCCAAAACATCTTGCAAAACACACATCTCGGCGTAGCCGACTTCTTGCTTGTTACCTACATATATACATAGGGAGGGTGAGTTTGGATACTCAGTGAATGGTATAAGTAATAAAGGGGTTAAATGAATGATTCCCGAGGTCCTTGTCAAAACAATACATATATCATAGCTTGTTCAAAATACAAAATAAATCTTGTTCATCAAACTTGATCTTGCAAAACTTACATACTTAACATGCGTCAAATCTTATAACATAACCTCGGCATAACCTTGGTCCTTCAAAACTTACTTACTTACTTACAAGACCCACGCAGTAAACCGCCAGTGGCAAAACAAGACCAAGTAAGAAGGCCCGTAGCCCTTTAACACTTGGGTGCTGCTCAAGTTTAGAGTCCTCCAGCACAAGGGACCTATGTTACAAGAGCCCGTAGCCCTTTAACACTTGGGTGTTGCGCAAGTTTAGAGTCCTCCAGCACAAGGGACCTATGTTACAAGAGCCCGTAGCCCTTTAACACTTGGGTGCTGCTCAAGTTTAGAGTCCTCCAGCACAAGGGACCTATGTTACAAGAGCCCGTAGCCCTTTAACACTTGGGTGCTGCTCAAGTTTAGAGTCCTCCAACACAAGGGACTTTCCGAAAAAAATGTCGTCAAAACAAAGCTTACTTGATACATTGTCATTCAAAACAAAGCTTATACTTGATTCATAAAATAGGGATATCATTCATGTTTAACAAATACTTTTATCAAAACAAGGCAAAGCTTTATCAAAACCTTAAGAACATAACTTTATTAAAAATACCACTCACATTAGTTCTTGGGACGTCGGGGTCAAGGCAAAGGTCCAAGTCCTACAAACACATGGCAAAGCATACTGAACATACTTCTCAAAACAGGTCTCACATGTATGCAAATGATCTTGGGAAAACATGCTGGAAGTCAAAACACTGTTTTATATGTCAGGAAGACATGCTGGGTACCAACCAGGTCTTTGCCGAGGTCCCACACTTCCTGGCAGAGGTGTGGCTACCTAGGCTTCGGCATGCGGCTGCATGCCGAGGTGTGCACAAGACAAACTAAGGTGTAAGTGATCATGCAAGATAGGCCAAGGTGAGATATGATGCTTGGCCTAAGTGTGAGGTCTAGGTAAGAGTGATCTCGGGGACTACACCTCGGGAAGTGAGGTCTGGAGATCTGGGTTTCCACCCGTGAAGAACAGGAAGAACATGAACATGAAGATCTTGAAGAACATGAAGAACATGGATGCTAAAATCATAACATCTTTATTTACAAAATCTGGGGTTTTATGCTATGAGTTCGAAAACATGGACCTGGGTACCCATACTTGAAAATCATGTGAAAACAAACACAAAAACATGAATCTTGGCATAAGCTTTCGGATCAAAACATGACTTTTCTTGAAGAACACATGAATGCTATTTTCTCTTTCTAAAACCGAACCTCAAAGCAATGCATAGCTTACAAATCATATTCAATCATGCAATGCAACAACATAAACATAAGGAACGACAAGAGCAGATTTAGAATCTAACCTTCGAACACGAATCTAACGGTTCGATCTCTAGGAATCAAGCTTGGAAATCTACTCTCCCTCAAGAACTTCTCTCCCTCTTCTAGAGCTTTTCTCTCCTCTTCAAAACAAGGATATAACAAATGATAGGTTTCTCTCTCTTCCGGCTGACTTAACTCTCAGCTTGGACACGTGGCAACGGCTGGTTGGTTCTCTTCAAAAAGGTGATGGGTTGACAAGACAAGACTATGACAAAGCGTATCTAACAAGCTACTCGGTAAGGCACTCCGGCAATGGGTGACATTGGCTAAGGACAAAGCTTCGGCAACTAAGGTGACAATGACCTCGGCTAAGAAGGACAACGCTTGCCTAAGCTGTACCACACCTTGGCCTAGATGTGCCACACCTTGGCCTAGATGTGCCACACCTCGGTCTAGGTCATACCACTCCAGGACAAAGATCACTCGGGTGTAAAGGTAACACCTCGGCCTAGATAATACACATCTCGGCCTTGGTGATTAACACCTCGGCTTAGATAATGACATCTCGGCCAATATGTCAAAGCAAAGGTGGAGGTCAAACGAAGGGGTTCCAAGATACTTCTAGACTGAAGATGACCTCGGCTTGGAATGATCTAGGCGTAACGTAACCTAGGCTTGGCATAACTTAGGCTTACATAACCTAGGCTTGAGACACCAAGGGAGGATCAAAGCAGGCGCACAACACTTAGACAAATCACATAAACACAAAACAAGACAAGATTCATGAATGCAAACTTAACAAGGCAAAGCTATATAAATGAACATGAACATGACTACAGCATGAATATTGGTTGTTACAGCGACTTAACATGGCAAAACATACAAATGCATGCAAACATGACTAGGACATAAAATACGGGTTGTTACACCCGGACCACCCCGCCCTGATAAATTAGGTTTTTCCAGAAAATTATTCCCCATAGGACTGGGGCTAGTATTAAAAAATACATACATAATGATTTTTGAGCCGGGGACGGTGATAGGTTCCCCCGACCCTGGCCCCGACCCGAAATTTCCCCAAACCATCCCCGTTACCCCGTATATATATAAATATATATATATATATATATATATATATATGCATGTGTTTAGGGTTTATCTATCTCAATCAGATTCTCAACTCTCTCTCTCTTTCTCTCTATCTCTCTCTCGTTCTTCGCCTCTCCCTCTACTCTGTGAAACTGTCTCTTTCTCTCTCGTCCTTGCACCGTCACTGACACCACCATTTCTCTCTCCCTCTCTCTCTCTCTCTCTTTTTCATACCTCGTTTGCTGCCTCGTCTCCGCTGCCTCATGATGTCTTCAACGACTTTATCTCTAGATCTAGAAGATCTGAAGATCATCTCTAGTGTCCTTCCACCGTCGCCGACACCACCACCTCTCTCTATCTCTCTCTCTCTCTCTCTCTCTCTCTCTCTCTCTCTCACTCTTACTCACTCTCTGTATGTGTGTCCTATTTTTAGATTAAACCAGATCATGAAGAGCTTGACAACCTGAGCAAACAAAGGTAAGATGATAACGATCTATGATTTGGGCCACCAATCTGAGATAGTGGCAGCGACGGTATCTTCATCGCCATCGTGGTCGGCTTCGTCCTTGAAGAAATGAGTGTGTGTGATTGGATCAACTCAATTTTTTTTTGGTTAAGGTTTGTGTGATTGAATCTGATCTCTGTGTGTGATTGGATCTGATTTGTGTTCTATTTTCAACTCTAAATTTATTTTTTTGTTGGGGTTTTCTTAGATCTGATAGATACATATATATATATATATATATATGTGTGTGTGTGTGTGTGTGTGTGTGTGTGTAATGAACAAACATACTAAATTGTTGAGTTGTTGATGATTGTTGAGTTGAGTTGTTGAGTTATCTAAAAAAAATTTTTTGTTAAGTTGTTGATGATTGGGGCTTTTCTGGAGATTTTTCAGATCTAAATTTTCAAAGTTAAGTTGGGGGCATGGGCGGGAGCGGGGGCAGGGGTGGGGGTGGGGGTGGGGGTGGGGGGGTGATGGGTTCTCCGCCGAGAATAGGGGGCGAAGACAGGGATATTTTGACCTTTGGGGACAGGGAGTGCAATCCCTGGCCCCGGCCCAGCCCATTGCCATTCCTACTTTCAATATGGAATGGACAAAACCTTCTTATGTTGAAGGTGTGTTTTGGCAGCACGATTTCTATTTTAAATAAAAAAATTTGTGTCAAAAGCAATGGTAATAAAATGATGAAAGTGTTTTATAAACGTGTTTTCAATATAAATAAATAAAAAAAATAAAATTTGTTCTATTTTTTTTTTTTTAAATGCAAAGCATTAAAAAAAATTAAGTTGAAAGCATGTTTTCAATATTAAAAAAAATTATGTTGGAAGTGAAATGAACAACGGCGAGTGAGAGTCAGGGACAAAAAAAAAATGTGTATATTGGTAATAAGATGCAATGCAAAAAAAAAAAAAAGAAAAAAAAAAGCCTGTTTTTAACATAAATAAATAAAAAATATGTTAAAAAAACACGTTTTTTATTTTCTTTAAAAAATTATATTGCAATCATATCTCGTAATAAAAAATAAAAAAAAAAACTTAATTACAAAATAAAATTTCATTAATTATTTGAAAAAATAATTGTATTTACGAAATATGTTTACTATTTCAACTACTTTTTATTAATTATTTAAAAAAATTATGACGAAAACGTATTTACAAAAATACAACACTATTAAATATTTAAAAATTAAATAAAAGTGTATTTACAAAATACGTTTTCTATTTCAAACGCTTTCTATAAAAAAAAAAAATTACAATGTTTTCTATTTTTTCCTATTAATTATTTTTAAAAAAATGTAAAATACATTTTTAGTTTCAACAGACTTTCTATTAATTATTTTTTTAAAAAGAATTTATGATGAAAACTTATTTTGCAAAAATTATGATGAAAATGTATTTACAAAATACGTTTTCAGTGTTTTATTTTTCAAAAAAAAATTATGATTTCAATTTTTTATTAATTATTTAAAAAAAAAATTATGATGAAAACTTATTTTTAAATACGTTTTCACAAATTATTATGAAAATTTATTTACAAAATACATTTTCAGATTTTTATTTATAAATATATATATATATATATATATCATGATTTCCATTTTTTATTAATTATTTTATAAAAAAAATGTTAAAAACGTATTTTGTAAATACACATTCTAATTAAGGAAATGTATTTACAAAATAAACTTTCTAAATGATTTTTTTTTTTAACAGAAAACGTATTTATAAAATACGTTTTGACTTATTTTGAGAATTAATTTTTAAATTAGCTTAATTTTTAACTTTGATTAAAAAAAAATTCAAACAGGTTAAAGGCTCGGTTATGCACTCTGGCAAGGGAGGCCTACTGTGTCGAGGTGGTTATAGGCAAAGGAGCGTAAAATAAGAAATATAATACAGTAAATTGATGACCTTAACAAAGTCAGCTATTGTTATTGACAGTCAATTAACATAAGGGTGTATTTGAAAATTAAAAGCAAATCAAAGGGGAAGTTAGTGTTATTTTTAAAACTTCAAGTGAGGTCTTTATAAATGTCAGGAACTTCAAGGTACACTACAAGAAAACAGGGCAAATAACACTAAGATTTTTGTAACGGGGTAACTGCCTTTTTTTGCGACGCAGTATAGTTGTTGTCGCCAAAAAAAGTCTTTTGCGACAGCGTGTATCTGCCGTCGAGAAAAATGACCTTTTGCGACAGGGCTGACCTCCATCGCTAATGATTGTAAAAGAAAAATGCAGGAACATTTGCGACGCACGGTATACCGTCGCAAAAAATATTATTTTGCAATGGTAAGAAGTTACTGTCGCAAATTGTGGACTATTTGTGACGGCAAAAGCCCATCACAAACAAATATGGGTAAAACGACGTCGTTTTTATTGGTTAATTATGTATCATTTGTGACGGTTAAAATATGCCGTCGTGAAAAAATAAATATTTGGTGTCCCGCTCATTTCTATCCCATTCACGGTCATGTGTCCCAAAGTCCCTAAAATCCCCAAAATCCTCAAAATCAAAATCCATTTGAGACCAAAATCCCTAAAATCACCAAACCAAAATCGTCAAAATCCCTACTCGCATTTAGCATTGCCGGAGTGAAGGAGGGTGAACGACGGCCTTCGTCGGAATGACGAGCAGCAACGACTGTGAACGATGAGTGACGAGGGTGAACGACGGCCTTTGCCGGAGTGACGAGCAGCGAGTTTCGTGCTCCAGATCTCACTCCACTCTCAACTCCCTTGACTTGAATCTCGATATAAAATGCCCAAGTTGGAAGCTCAAAGGGACACCTCTCCACAGGACTAAAGGTAAGAGAGAACAAAATTGTTCCAAACACTCTATACTTACATTGCGTTTTTTCCCTCCAATTTCTCTTCCCAAATTCCTAATTTACATGATTATTTTTTGTTAAAATTCAGTAATTTTGTAAATGCATCAGTAATTTACATGATTACATCAGTAATTTTTGTTAAAATCCAGTAATTTTGTTAAAATCCAGTAATTTACATGATTAATTCCTAATCAAGGTTTCTGTTTTTTTTTTTAAATGTGAATTGTCACAGATTTAAGGTTACAGTAAATTTTTTTTTTTTTGTTAAAATCCAGCAATTCTGTCACAGATTTAATTTTTATAAATGCTCATGTGAATTGGGTTTCTGTGCTTTTTTTTTTTATAAAACTTTGTCCCAATTTTGGTTTCCAATTTAGGGTTTCTTGACCACTTTGTCTGTTGATGTTCTTGATAGATCATTTTACTCGTAGTGGAAAAGTGGTTTTGGGGTTAACAGATTTGTGGGTTTTTTTGGGTACCAGTTTTACTGTTAACATAAAAGAAGATAATCAGAAATCTGGGTAAGGTTTGTGCAAAAATAATAATAAAATAAAATATGGGTAAGGGTTAGATATGTTGAATCTTATTCTCAAACTTTGTAATTTGTTAAATAAATTGTTGTGACTTACAGATCTGGGATTTATTGGTTTTTATGTTCTGAATTTACTGAATTTTGTTGTTTTCTTCAACATCAGGATGTGGTGAATGGAGTTTTGAGATGCTTTAGGTCCATAGACAGCTCAGATTGTTGGATCAGGATTATGTAAGTCTTTTTTTTCTTGGATCAATTCTGGTTGTATTCTTTTTTCACGTAGCTATAAATTTTGCGGTGAAATTATGAATTTTAATGGCCTTTTGGATCACTAACTATAACTATTTTGATGAATTGGTTTATTCAAATTAAACTGGAAAGTATTACTTGTTGCTTTGGTTCTCTTTAACTTATATAAATATCTTTATATCTTTATTTATAAAAATACAAAAAGTATTACTTGTTCTTGTTGATGCAGGCTTATGAATTTGTCAACTGGGCTTATGAAAATGATATATATATATATATTAATTTTGAAAAAATATTTAAAAAAGAAATACTATATGGGTTTCAAGAGAGAGATACATAAGTTTACGATTAATCTAGGTCTGTCTATGGTCATTTAATGAAAAAGTTTTACTTTATTTCTTAACATTAATTAGTCTGTTATGAATCTAGACTTATCTGAAAGATAGAAATGCTAGTGATGAGCCTTAGATGTAGATGCAAACCTTATGTCACATCTGAAGTTTTTGTAGTTTGTTAGATAGATATCAATGGTTTTTCTCATCATATCCAATATGTTTTTGTTTTTTCTGTTTTTGTTCCTACAGTATGCTTTGAAACTTAAAAATATATCATAAAAGGCTAATAATACCCAGGCAATTTATGTTTTGAAATGCATGTTCTGAACATGATACATTTCTATTGAACTATTCTTATTCTAATTCTAATACTCCAGATTTAGGGATCCAGAAATTTCCTCCCTATTTATTTCCTTAGGTTTATCCTTTTTCATGGAGTTGAAAAGGTTGCATTAGAGAGCATGGAAGGAGATCACATTCCCATCTTTTACTAAAATAAGGTTTATCTGGGGTTTACTAAAAGTTGGATCTTTACATGCCTCTGCTTTGTTTGAACCTATTAAGAAAAAGGGTTGTTTCATTTTTAAAGTTTATTAAAATCGGAAAGTAAAACCCTAATAATATTTGAAAATTGGAATCCCTAATAAAATAAGAAACCAAATGTTAATAAAACTCCAAATTAAACTATAATTAAAAAGAAAATAAATAAAATACGAAAGACTTATATTAAATAAAAACATTGGTTGCTGTTGGATTACATTAAATAAAAACAATAAATAGATGAATGGAAGTTACGTGAACAATCCACAATTATAACATTGGTTGCTGTTGGATCACATTACTGAAGACAACTCTCTCTCTCTCTCTCTCTTACACACACACACACACACACACACGCATGCACGCACGCACACACATACAAAAGCGATAGCATATAAATAAAATAGTTCACCAACCACTACGGTTCATTGTTGGTATAAAAAACATTTGACACTGTGAATACACTTGTTATATCTTTCAATTAAAACATTTTCAGGAGAAATCAGTGACTTTGGGGCATCAACACCTCGAATTCTAAGTACCGAGGAGATATTAGTTTGTCTAGACCGAAATTTGGCTCTAACTCCCAAACCGGGAACCCGATTTGAGTCTTGTCTTCTCCCACAAGTCTCTCGTATCAAGGTGGTTATGTGTGCGAAGTTTCGTGCTAATCCAACGCCATTTGGTGACTTTGGGGCGTCAACACCTCAAATTCTAAGTTTGTTCAGAAACTAGTTTGCCTAGACCGAAATTCGACTCTAACTCCCAAATTGGAAACCCGATTCGAGTCCCATCTTCTCCCACAAGTCTCTCATACCAAGGCGGTCGTGTGTGCCAAGTTTCGTGCTAATCTGACGCCATTTGGTGACTTTGGGGCGTCAATACCTCAAATTCTAAGTTTGTTAAGAAACTAGTTTGCCTAGATCGAAATTCGGCTCTAACTCCCAAATCGGGAACCTGATTCGAGTCCCATCTTGTCCCACAAGTCTCTCGTGCCAAGGCGGTCGTGTGTGTCAAGTTTCGTGCTAATCCGATGCCATTTGGTGACTTTGGGACGTCAATACCTCAAATTCTAAGTTTGTTAAGAAACTAGTTTGCCTAGATCGAAATTCGGCTCTAACTCCCAAATCGGGAACCTGATTCGAGTCCCATCTTCTCCCACAAGTCTCTCATGCCAAGGCGGTCGTGTGTGTCAAGTTTCATGCTAATCCGATGCCATTTGGTGACTTTGGGGCGTCAATACCTCAAATTCTAAGTTTGTTAAGAAACTAGTTTGCCTAGACCGAAATCCGGCTCTAACTCCCAAATCGAGAACCCGATTTGAGTCCCATCTTCTCCTACAAGTCTCTCCTGCCAAGGCAGTCTTGTGTGTCAAGTTTCGTGCCAATCCGATGCTGATTGGTGATTTTGAGGCATCAACATCTCGAATTCTAAGTTTCTTAAGAAACTAGTTTATCTAGAGTGAAATCCGGCTCTAACTCTCAAACAGTGAACCCAATTCTAGACTGATGTTTTAAGACAATTTGTTTGTTTGTTTGTTTGTTTGTTTGTTTGTTTTTCAAATTAATCATGTTTTGTAGTTATTTGATGTTTAATTTTTGTGGATGTTTGCAAAAGAGATATTTAAGGGAAGAACAGATGATGGATAAGAGTTGGGTTGACTTGCCAAATAGGATGTCGAGAGAATACATTAATGTGATTGATCAATTCCTTGTGTTTGCCTACACCAATAGGACTGAAGGTTCGATGATTAGTTGTCCGTGTAGGAAATGTGAGAATCGATATCATCTCGTACGAGAGGGTGTATGGGAGCATCTGATTTTGAATGGTCTTTTTAAAAAGTATAAACATTGGATTAATCATGGGGAATCTTACGTATCTATGCATGGTAATCGAGAGAATGAAACATTAGCTAATTTAGACATTGGGGATGATATGGTTGGAATGATACAAAGGGGCCATAGGAAATCCACATGTCGATACAAGTGTTGAGGGTAATGAACCACATCTTGTATGAGAGGGTGTGCAAAGTATTTCAAACTTCTTGAAGATGCACAAAGTGAACTGTATCCGGGTTGTCAGAAGTTCACATCTTTGTCATTCATTGTTCGACTTCTACATCTGAAGGTGCTTAATCAGTGGATAGACAAGTCTGTTGACATGTTGCTTAAGTTATTGAATGAGGCGTTCCCGGTAGGTGTGAAACTCTCGAACTCATATTATAAAGCTCAAAAGGTCACAATAGATTTGGACTTTACGTATGAGACGTGGGATGCATGTCCCAACAGTTGCATGTTGTTTCGAAACGAGGACGCCAATCTTGATTAATGTGTCATATGCAACAATTCTAGATGGAAATCAAATGGTGATGGTGGTTCAAATGGTCCTAACAAAGGTGGCAAATGAATAGCTGCAAAACATATGAGGTATTTTCCTTTAAAGCCAAGGTTGCAGAGGTTGTTTATGTCATCCAAGACGGCCAAGTTAATGAGATGGCATGCAGAGGAATGAATTGATGACGGTGTCTTTAGGCATCCTGCTGACTCCCTTGTATGGAAAGATTTTGACCGTCGAAATATTGACTTGAGTAATGATTGCTGCAGTGTAAGGCTTGGCTTATCATCTGATGGGTTTAACCCATTTAGGACGATGAACATAGTTCATAGCACTTGGCCTGTTGTGCTCATTCTATATAACTTGCTGCCATGGATGTGCATGAAGCAACCATATCTAATTTTATCTGTGTTTATTGACGGCCCGAAAGGACCTGGTGACAAGATTGATGTGTATATGCAACCGTTGATTGAGGAGTTGAAAGAACTATGGAATGACGATGTCTCCACATTTGATGCATCAACAAATCAAATATTTCAACTGTATACAGCTTTACTATGGACAATTAGTGATTTTTTTGCATATGCAAACTTGTTATGATGGAACACTAAAGGTGAATATGCATGTCCGTGTTGCAATAAGGAAACTACATCGTGTTGGTTGAAGCATAGTAGGAAACAATCATACTTGGGTCATTGTAGATTTTTACCTAGTGGCAATAAATTTCGAAAGGATAAAGTATCATTTGATGGTAGTCGGGAATTCAGAATCAAACCAAAATTGTTGTCTGGAACTGAGATATTGCTACAATTAGAATGTGACGGTATTTTAACCCAATACAAGAGGGATGACCTTAAGGAGAGGCATATGAGACAAGTTGAGAAAGAGAAAACTGGACATCGCATCCATAGCTAGAAGAAAAAGAGTATCTTTTATGAACTGCCATATTGGGAGCACAATCTAATAAGACACAACCTCGATGTGATGCATGTAAAGAATAATGTTTGTGAAAATGTGTTGTGGACAATATTAGGGGTTGCAGGAAAATCGAAGGATAGTGTTAATGCTCGGCGTGATTTACAAGAAATGAATATTAGAAAACCCCTACATTTGCAGTTAAGAGGGTCGAATAAAGCTTATTTACCACCAGAACAATTCACGATGACCAAGGATGAGAAAGATTTGTTCTTGAAAGTATTGAAGGAAGTTAGAGTTCCCGACGGGTATTCATCCAATATATCACGTCGCGTGCGGTTACATGATAGAAGTATTAGGGGTCTTAACAGCCATGATATTCATCTTCTGATGTAGCAACTAATTCCATTGGCTATTCAAAGATCGTTACCGAAGAATGTAATTGAACCTTTGATTGAATTAACAATTTCTTTAGACAATTGTGTTCCAAAGTGAATCGTGTGATGGATTTGCAATATATTCAAGATCGTATCGCTGTAACACTTTGTCATCTAGAAAAAATATTTCCTCTGACTTTTTTTGATATAATGGAGCACTTGCCTATACATCTAGCTGACGAAGCATTATTGGGTGGAGCGATTTAGTTTCGATGGATGTATCCAATTGAGAGGTATCTGCTTACTTTGAAGCAATTAAGAGGTATCTTCATCAGTTTCTTAATTTACTTTGTCTTTGTAATTGTATTAGTTCAATTAATGTCATATTATAGTTGATTGAAAACCATTCTCTATGTTTCTAATGTCAGTTAATGTGATGGCACTTGCAGATTATTACGGCAAAGAAGAGGAAGCCTGATTATCCCCTATGCATGATGTCCGATGTGGTACGTAAGAGGACATCAGTGGCACCACCATCAGAGGAGGCATTACATTGACCACTATCAGAGGGGCCATTAGTGCCACCACTATCTGACTAGCCACTGCAGCGACCACCATTAGTGGCACCACCATTAGAGGAGGCATCACATCAAGCACCATCAGAGGGGCCATTAGTGCCACCACATCGATCACCATCAGTGGCACCACAACAGCTATCATCTACTCAGCCTCCACGTTTACCATCGGTGTGTCCACCATCAGTGGCACCACAGCAGCTATCATCCTGACTAGAGTCATCATCTTATGAGCCATCTGCAAGTCTATAAATTTACTTTGATTTGTATGAAAATGATTTAAATATATATTTATTTATTCTCATTATATATAACTTGTTTATTCTCATTGTATTTTCCAGACCCTACGACTTCTTCACAGCCCACCTCACGTATAAGTATTCGATTTGTATTGACATTATTTTAATTTGCATTTGTTTATTAGTGATGCATATTTTTATTCTTATTGTATTTCGTAGGTCATGTTAGTTCTTCATCAACCTTGACTAGACGTGGTAGAGGATGTGCCAAGGACATTAAGGAGTGGGGTACTGGTACAAAGTTGGACATACAATTTGATGAAAATTACTGTCTAATAGAGGATAACGTGTCTAAGTTAACTACTTAACTTGGCATTATTGTGCGGAATGGTAACATTGTTCCTCTTACTTTTCTTGACGGGAACACTGTGCCTGATAATATTCTTGATGCTATCTGGAAGGATGTGAAGGTAAAAGTATATTTTTGTCCAAAAATTCAAATTCCAAAATTGTGTTATTATTATTTAAACTTTGAAATTGTGTTTTATAGGACAATTTGAATATATATCCATAGGAGTATAAGCCAATCTGCATGAAAACCTGCAACAGCATATGGAAGGATCACAAGAATAAGATTAAGACTAAGACTAAGTATTTCAAGTCTAGAAGTTCTGATCTTAATTTGAAGAATGGTGTTCCTTTGCATATTGTGCCAAGTCAGTGGGAAGAACTTGTGGAGTATTGGCGTACTTCTGATGCTAAGGTATACAAATAAGTTATATGTATGATATGTAAACATACAAATCATATTTATATACTTACATTTGTTGAACCTGTTATAAAAAATTGCAACTAGGAACGCTAAAAATCGGCGAGCTCACGGCATAGCTCATATCACAGGGCATACTACTTTCGCTTAGATACGGCATGAGGTTTATATTTTATTGTTTTATTTTTGTATATAAATAAACATTGTATATTTGCAAATTATTTGGATTCTAATTTTCATATTTCTAAAAAAATCTAGCTGACCAATAAGGGGGAGTCTATTGATAAGATGAATGTTTGGCTTATAACACGTAGAGCAGATGACCCTGAGGTTATCTAGACCTTGGTAGTTTCCAAACACCTAACATTGTATTTAAAGTTTATTTTTTATTTTTTTGTATGTCAACCATCTTAATTTCACATATACGTGTATATCTTATTCAATACAGGATGAATTTAATCGTTAACTCTCCATGCTACCTGAGGATTGTCGAACTTTGGAGGCTAGGAATGCCATTTTCCATGAGTTGATACGTCATGAAGGACATGGATATTGTCGCACATACGGGAGAACTGTGCCTCGGAGAGCGGTGTATAAAGATAGTGCTGGGCCATCACAGTCAACACCCCAGCCATCGACTATTATTTAGATCACCCAGCAGGTTCGTGCAGAGCTAAGGGATGAGTTGAGGGAGGAGCTGAGGGAGGAGATGCGAGCAGATTTCTCTACACATTTACAGCAGATGAGAGCTGAGATGATGGCCCTTGTATCACAGGGGGCGAGTGTAGATCCCAACAGACAGGTTTGATATAAATTAAATTGTTTGATAGTTAAATTTTCACACAACATATATGTACATATATATAATAAAATTCAAATATGATTAACACATTATGTATTGACTATCATAGGTTCCTGATAAATCGAGTGGCCACCGAGCATTTATGGAATCTACAGGAGAAGAGAATCCATATACACCACCACCAGAAGATCAGGTATAAAATGTATCTTTGCATTCTGTCACGACCCAAACCCGCCCCTATAGGTTTAGCATCGTAACCGACCAATAATCCTTAGACTACCGAAGGCCTCTGAACAGATTAACAAGATTAAGGGGCTAGCGGAAGCAAATGCATAAATATAATTGTCCAATGAGCTGTGCTGACTTATATGAAACGGAATATTTAAAAACTTTATATACATAAATCAAAGTCATTCATATATTATACCCACACACATTACAGTATCTTAAGTCCAGCCAACAGAATTAAAACAAGTTATACATATACATAGAACTAACAGAATTTGAACACAGGACACTTCGGGAACCTCCACGTGAGGCACAATGGTTGGCTGACAACAGGACACAGATCCAGACAAAAGCCTTCAGGCTCGGGCTCCAGAATGCTCATCTATACATATATATACACATAATGAGGTAAAACCCAATGAATAACATTAATGTAAAGGGGTTTGTGAACGAAATCCGAACATATCATAAGCGGAAAACAGATCATAGCATAGTCATTTCCATATCAGGACATAATAATGGTACATCCCATAGAACACATCACAGAACGTCTTCCGACTAGAGTTATCGGTTCCAGATACCGATTAAACACATGTCACCACAATGAAGTGGCTAACGAGATCTCGTAAACACATGAATGTCATGGACCCATATTTTCATACCATCCCCCATGACTTGGGACTATCTATGGATGCCATAATAGATTTCAAATACGGAATATTCGTTCACAAAAACAGATATCATTTCAGAAAACATAGCTTATCACATTTCATTTGGAACATAATTCATATAGACGTATCTTTACGATAACGTTACTCACAGTGGTTCCAGTAAGCGGTCAATCAATCCTCGAGTCTCGACCTATAATCACAAAATACATAACACAAGCACGTCTTATCATTACACATTCAAGTGGCCA
Source organism: Camellia sinensis (assembly GCF_055761805.1). Taxonomy (NCBI): domain Eukaryota; kingdom Viridiplantae; phylum Streptophyta; class Magnoliopsida; order Ericales; family Theaceae; genus Camellia; species Camellia sinensis. The sequence continues at coordinate 7,093,475 of NC_138974.1, read as the reverse complement.
TTAAGGCTTAGCTTTCACTACATTGATTCTTGTTCTTCCTTAACACATTGCTCAAAACACACTCTTGAATCTCATAACTTAGTACATTCTTTTCTTAGTGTGTTTCTAACCCATAACCTCATTACTATGGCTTAATTAAGGCTTAAGAATGCCTAAGATGCAATGAGGATGCCAAAACATGCCTTGGAACACTTAGGAAAAATTTCTGAAAATAAGGTCCACGCTCGAGCGTAGCTTTCCTCACTCAAGCAGACATGCAAAATGTGAATGGTCGCTCGAGCGCACATTCCTTCGCTCGAGCGATCTGCAAAAGACATGAAACTTCTGGGAGCTTGCATTTCACGCTCGAGCAGACTTTTGGTCGCTCGAGCGGAGTGCACAGACTCAGACTGGTCGCTCAAGCGTGAACTCCCATGCTCGAGCGTAGATGCAAATTCTGGAATTTCCAGATTGCACCTTCAAGCTCAAAACTCAAATTCTAACCTTCAAAACACATCTTTTGGGCCCCAAAACATGAGATAACATAGTAAACTTGTAGAACATGAAGAATTTAGGATCATTTCATAAAATCATGGCCCAAGAGTTTGTTAAAAACTCACAATTTCAACTTAAAACATGATGAATGTTCATGAACACAACATGCACGTAAAATCTTTTCTTCAAACCTCATGAAACTAGCAAATTGAGCTCATAAGCTCCATGCATGTAAGAAATTCTTCCCAAAACATGATTTTAAGTGAAGGAACATGATAATTCAAACATGGATGATATGAATCATGCTCTAAATGATGAAATTAAATGAAACTAAGCATGCATGTATGAATTAGTTCTAAATACATCATCTTTGGTCCAATTCTTGTACATAATCACAAATTCTTCTTGAAATGATCTACTTGATGGTTAAAAGTCATAATTAAGTCTTAAATCCATACCTAGAGTCTTCAATTAGCTAGGTACTAGCACAATCTTTAATCAATTCAAGTTATAACCTTCAATTCTTCTTCAATCTCTTCCTCTCTCTCTCTAGAATTGTGCTCCCTCTCTCTCTAAAATGTTTCACCAGATTTTAGCACTAAGGGGCAAAAGGATTGAGCTAAAAACTGAGCTTAAGGCTCACATATAAAGCTATGATGCTAAAATACACTAATTAGAACATAAGGCTTGCCAAACGCGACTTAACGAATCAGACTGAATTAATTTTTAATAAAACTTGCCATATGGTTCTAAAAATTCCAAATAACATACTAGTGGAGTCAATTTCGGTTTCGAATGCCGATAAGGCTTTCAATTTACATATTAAAGTGAATTCCAGACGGATATTTCTACAAGTAACAGATAGTAAGCCAAATATCATGCAAATCACAAAATAAACCCATAATTTATTTTATTCATTTAATTAACATCCTTAACTACTGATTAGTGGCTAATTGTGGATTAGGGTTATTACACATTCTAAGCTAAGAATAACCACAAATTAATTGTACACAGCCCAAAAGGATAGAAGCTAGGCACGAGAAACTTGAATTCGACGTGTTGACGCCCCAGAATCACCAACGGCGTCGATTTAGCACGAAACAAGGCACACATGACCACCTATGCACGATAGACTTGAGGGAGAAGACGGGGCTCGAATCGGGTTCCCGGTTTGGGAGTTAGAGCCAAATTTCACTCTAGGCAAACAGTTCATTAAAAAACTTGAATTCGAGGTGTTGGCGCCCCAAAATACGAAACGGTGTCTGTTTAGCACGAAACTTGGCACACACGACCGCCTAGGCACGAGAAACTTGTGGAAGAAAACGGGACTCCAATCGGATTCCCAGTTTGGGAGTTAGAGCCAGATTTTACTCTAGGCAAACCAGTTCATTAAGAAACTTGAATTCGAGGTGTTGATGCCCCAAAATCACCAAACAGGGTCGGTTTAGCACGAAACTTGGCACACACGACTGCCTAGGCACGAGAGACTTGTGGGAGAAAACGGGACTCCAATCGGGTTCCCAGTTTAGGAGTTAGAGTCGGATTTCACTCTAGGCAAACTAGTTCATTAAGAAACTTGAATTCGAGGTGTAGACGCCCCAAAATCACCAAACGACGTCAGTTTAGTACGAAACTTGGCACACATGACCGCCTAGGCATGAGAGACTTGTGGGAGAAGACGGGACTCCAATCGGGTTCTCGGTATGGGAGTTAGAGCCGAATTTCACTCTAAGCAAACTAGTTTATTAAGAAACTTGAATTCGAGAGGTGTTGACGCCCCAAAATCACCAAACGGCATCGGATTAGTATGAAACTTGGCACACACGACCACCTAGGAACGAGAGACTTGTGGGAGAAGACGGGACTCCAATCAAGTTCCCAATTTGGAAGTTAGAGCCGAATTTCACTCTAGGCAAACTAGTTCCTTAAGAAACTTGAATTCGAGGTGTTGACGCCCCAAAATCACCAAACGACGTCGGTTTAGCCCGAAACTTGGCACACGCAACCGCCTATGCACAAGAGACTTGTGGGAGAAGACGGGATTCCAATCAGGTTCTCGGTTTGGGAGTTAGAGCCAGATTTTGGTCTAGACAAACTAGTTCCTTAAGAAACTTGAATTCGAGATGTTGACGCCCCAAAATCACCAAACAGCGTCGGTTTAGCACAAAACTTGGCACACACGACCGCCTAAGCACAAAAGACTTGTGGGAGAAGACTCCAATCGGGTTCCCGATTTGGGAGTTAGAGCCGAATTTTTGTCTAGCCAAAAATATTTACTTAATTATCTTTGTAGTTATATAGTAGTTAATTTTTTTATATTTTTTTATAATTAAAATATTAACACATAATTATATTGTCATTAATTATTTTTATTTTTTGTTTACAGATATTTCTCGAGTAGCAGTTTGTTTCTTGTGGAATGCAGGTGGGAGGTAGATTGCGACTAACTTTTGTTTTTGTTACCCACGAAAGAATCATGAGGAAAACTTTTGTTTTTGATTTATGTTTTTTTGATTTGTGAACAACATTATGTATTTAAACATTGTATATGTATTATGCAACATTATATAGTGGGATAATTTTGCTGATGTGTGTTGTGATGAATGAAAGAATATTTTTATTATGGATGAATTGTTATTTTTATACTGGAATGTTTATATTATTATATAATTATTGGTTTCTTTTTTAGTTATTTTTCATTTAATACAGGTAATTTTTATATTTTTAATATTTTTATTGCTTTTTTTTTTTTTTTTTGAGACAGCATCACATCGTCTCAAAAAAACATAAGAACCAGATTTTTTTTGCGACGTCAGCATTGCCGTCGCAAAAGATATTGCCAATAGTTGGAATAAAACCTTTTGTGACAGTCTTGTTTGTCGTCACAAATAATATTTTAGTGACGGCGTGTCTGTGCTATCTCAATAACTTTTAGCGACGGCAAGTACCCCAGTCGCAAATAACACTTTTAGCGACGATATTTTTTGCCGTCGCAAATAACACTTTTAGCGACGGCAACACAGTGTCATCTCAAAAAATCTTAGATTTTTACATATTATTGCCGACAACATAATTCCATCGCAAAAAAGGCAACTTTGCCGTCGTAAAACAAAGGCAACGACACTTTCCAGTCGCAAAAAACTTTTGGCAACGCCCTTTGTTGTGACCCCCCTGCCGTCGCTAAAAGTCAGTTGCCATCACAAAAAAGTTTTTGAGACGGCGTTTTGAGTATTTGTGGCAAAAAATCGAAATTTTTGCAGTGGTAAGGGTGTATTTGAAATTTAAAAGCAAATCAAAGGAGAAGTTAGTGTTATTTTTAAAACTTCAAGTGAGGTCTTTATAAATGTCAGTAACTTCAAGGAAAATCAGTGTAATTTATCTCAAAAAAATAATGAAATGTCTTTGAGTTAACTAAAGGGTTTTGTGGTGAGAACCCCTCCTATTAGGTCTTTTCTGTGTAAAGGATATGGAATAAATTAAGGGTGATTCTATTTACACCACTATTGAACCTCTTTACATCCTTCATCTCATTACACCACTAAAAAAAATATAATTCTCATTACACCCCCAATATATCACTAAAACTAACCCTAAATTAACTATTTCATCTCTTTACACCACTAATTTTAGTAACACGGTGCTAAACAATTTATATTATTCCAGTGTTATGCTGCTGGAAAAAATAGATCTCTCCAACATTTTGTTACAATACATTTACAAAGACACTTTCTTCTAAACAATGATTTTTTAATTTGTGGTGGGCTTGTTCGGTAATACAACGCTAATTAATTTGAATTACTCCAGTGCCATGTTACCGAACACTATTTTTTTCCCCAGCATTATGTTGCCGCCAAATTAGATGATAACAAAAAATTAATTTGGGCCACTTGTAAAGTGTATGTTCAGTGATACATTGTTATACAAATGGGATTACTCTAATGTTATGTTGCCAAACTACAATAGAGTTGCCTAGGCTCCCGTTGCTATACATTGAAAGATTTACTGTTTCCTTGAAGCATCCATAAAAAAATTCATAAATCAAACACGCATCCATAAAATCTGTCATTGTTTGTATCCATCAATCAAATATGTTATCACAATTCGTTTTGATAATTTATAGGTAATTTTTTTCCCCTTAATAGAAATAGACATCCACAATTTTTAGAACCTATCAACCTCAATCGTTTCCCCTTGATCTTCCTGTTGTCTCTATAGTAACCACTTCTTTTACAAGTAAGTGTAAGTTTTGGTTTTCTGCCATTGCCTCCCACATCTGATGTCTTTATAACAATGACAAATCCAGTCTTTTTCCCAACTTCAAAAGCTCATTTAATTAATGCTTCATGACTACGAAAAATCTAAAGATAATAAATACATTTATACGTCAAATTATTAATAAAACTCAATACAAATTAAAAATAAGAAAAATTCGTATTCATAAAAAAAACTTAACAACCTCGTCTGTAATGAATTCACGACTAGAGTCCACTAATATTGTAGTACTTGCATTGTTGCAATGAGTATAAGTATAAGTATAAGTATAATCCTCCCAGGCAAAAAAATATAAAAAAAATGAAACTGAAAATATATGGTAATGAGAAGCCGAACAAATTAAGAAAATTCGGTTTGGGGTTACCGGAAATGTATCTTTTATTCGGTAGTTGGTTACGATGCTTATATTTTTTATTTGACAATGTGATGTCGGACTATTTTATTTTGTTCAATTTCGAACCACCGAACGAAAGTCGAACACCAATCCAAAAAAAACGAAACAAAAACTTACCAAATAAATAAAAAAATCTCACCATTTCACTTTTTTGATGGTTTTTCACCATCGTTTCTTCATCTATTGCTTTCTTTAATGATCAAAATACTATGATTCTCACTTTTTGAAAAGAGATGTGTAAGAGAAAAGAAAAATTAAGAAAGGAAAAAGAGGAGTAGGGATTGAAGATCAAAGGGTGTAGGGAGATAACACAATATATTTAATTTTAGTCTTTTGTCCTTAAAGGTAATTTCACACATGGATAATATCGGAAAAAAAAAAAATTCATATGGAAGGTGTAAAGAGGTAAAATAGTGGTACAAGTGGAATCACCCTAAATTAATACTGTCAAAACCTTTCAGAATTAAAAAAATAAGATGAAAAGATAGGAATACCCTTGCATATATATGGGCAATAGCAAGCAGTTGAGCTATTTGTCTCTCTTGTTCTTTTTCTTCGTTTGAAAACTATCAAAATTCAAAAACCTTTGATTCGAAAACCCTCCTTCAAAAACAGTCAATTGAAGCAAAAATTGAAACATAATAAGAGATTTTCAAGTGCCACTATTGAATGTTTTGAAGTTATTGAACGATTTCATCATCTTCTATCGGTCGTTACTTTCAAATCAACCATCACAAGTCAAAGAAGCTCTCTTTCTTTTATAGTTCTCTCTTTCTGTCTCTACTAACTCCACCTCGATGGTTGTTCATCGCCCCCACCATCTCCATCATCTGTCGGCATCGCACATCTTCACCGCTTATCCTTACCGTCAACCATCACCATATTAGATTTGATGGCTATGAATTCATGTTTGAGATTAATAACTTCAAATCTAAGATAAAATGACTTCATATATGTCAAAAAAATGATAAATTGATATATTACAATGAAAAATCAAGAGTTTTTTTGTTTGTTTGTTCATAGATCTAAAGTAAAAATCGACTACAATTCCTTGCTCTAGTATGTACTTTGTTTTTGTAACAGTAAAATTCTACTTTGGTTAATGAAAATAAAGTTTGATTGCTGATTTGCTTAACGACAGTAAAATTTTACTTTGAATCATAATAAAATTTACTCTAATTCAGAGTAAAATTTTACTCTGAAAGACATTGCGATTTTGCCTTACTTTGATAATGATAGTAAAATTTTACTGTCTAAGTAAATTTCGATGATATTTTGTTTTACTTTTTTTTTAAAGGAATTTCATAGTAACCTGAATCTTGTTTGATAGATCTTGATGAGAGAATTTTAAAAATACTAATTTTATTAAAAACCGACATCTAAATCAAAAGTTATATCATTTTGAAATTTAAAAATAAAAAGGGTACATATGTTGGTACATATTAGATATGTTTTACAGTAGAACTCATACTAAACCTATATTGTTTCTGACAGTAACATTTTATTATTTTTCAGAGTAAAATTTTACTCAAAACCTTCACTTCTACTGAACAAGCTCCATTACAATTTTTTTTACATGAAACTAATCAAGAACATTAAAAAAATATACTAAAGTGTCAAATTGAATTACAAAGCAACTTAGTGAATTGGATAGACAACCATTCAACAACACAGTAAAAATGGACTGTTATTGCAAAAATACTACATTATTTTCATACTTTTATTACAAAATAATAATGTCTTTCATGACAATGTCTCCTTACAAGTTTTTCTGTTATGACCGTACTTCTTACATCTACTACACTATACTCATCTTATGCTCTCACCCCTAAATGGAATCATATTCTTTATTGGCCTATCGGATAGCTTCTTATAAATTGGATAAAAGACAACAAGATCATCCACAACTATTCATAGTCTTTATATCGACAATATCAATTGCAAGAGGAAAAAATCTAAAAAAGAGAACATTTTCCAATTAGTATGTAGAATACACAAAAGGCTAAAAAAGTAGAACAATAAAATGTTACTATAATTAAAAGTAAAATTTTACTCAGAAAATAAGTAAAATGTTACTCTAAAATTAAGTAAAATTTTACTTTGTAAGACACTGACAATAGTATCTACCTTGATCCCTATTCTTCGTTGTAGTTGATAACAATGTGGCCTTATATTTGCCATTCAGGAACATACCATGAATAAACAATAGAAATCGGTTAAATCCTTTAATGTGCAGTTTGACACAACCTTCAACATAATGTTACGATCACCATACTTGCATAACAACATAAGAAGTGGAACTATTTTTCAAATCTGCAATCACTTGACAGTAAAAATTTATTGTCAATCAAAGTAAAATTTTACTGTCACTACGAGTCCAAAAACAAATCACAGAAACACACACTACCAGAGTAAAATTTTATTGTTATTCTATCAAACAAAAACATAACACATAATACCAGGGCAAAATTTTGCTCTCATTTTATCAAACAAAAATAGAGCACATAAAACCAGAGTAGAATTTTACTCCTAAACAAAAACAGAGCACATAGTACTTGAGTAAAATTTTGCTCTAATTCTATCAAACAAAATCAGATCATACATAATAAATAAATAAAACTAATCAACAAATCAACATACCTGGTCAAACTTGAACAATAATCAAACACGTGATCGAAGCAAAACCTCTAAAACTCAATCAACACTCTCAATCTTGATGAAACTCTCAAAATTTGATACAGGTTTGAAATATAAGCTCTCATTGAAATAGATTTCGAGATTGCCGAAGAGCATGTGATCAAAGCAAATTTGGTGAGATTATTGGTGGCAAATCATCTATTGTTGATAAACGGCGAGATCGTCGACAGTGAAATCTTCAGATTTTGAGATCGTATTCGCTGATTAGATTTTTGAATATATGAGATCAGTGTATATATCAATCAAATGTTCAAATATAATATAATATATATAACAAGAAAGGGTTGTTTTTGAATTCTGATGGGACTTTTGTCCCTTTGTCAAAATGTGAACTGTTAGATTAATTTAATCCAACAGCTAAAAAATGTCCAAGAAACAAATTATTTTTCAATGGTTGAGATTGTTTGTTCACATACATCCTACGGTGGATATAAATTTCTCCTTATGTTTCTTCTTCCTTTCCATCTCTCTCTTTTCAGCTCTTTCTCTCTCTCTCATTCAAAATTCAAAATTGAGTTATCTCTCTCATCTCTCACTCTTAAAGCTCACTCTTCATCTTCAATCTCACTAGCAACGGTCACAGCCTCACCCCTATTAGTCACTCATTCCCTCGAAAACCTAATACATAACAGATCGGCGACTTCGCAGATAGTGGGTTTGTTGGGTGCTCTGTTTTGCAAAGTAAAGGTAATACTCTCATCTCTTTCTTCATAGATTATTGTGTGTATAGATTGATTACAGATTTTTTTTATTTTTTTTCTTTGAAGCCACAGAGATCATCAATTAATCATTAGTGGAATAGAGAAAGAACGATTCCCAAAATCGAACTGTGAGTATTGTTTTTCTTTAATTTTCTAGATGCATATAGGATTTTGGGTATACTTTTATGGATTTTGTTGATTTTTCTTATACATAATATTATCTATGTATATAGACACACATATATGAAGAGTTGGTTGGGTTCCACGAAACCCATTTACTTTGATTTAGTAAGAATTTGTAGGACTATTATATTGAGTTACTCTATTGAGTGGTTGTTGTGTCATTACTATCGTTTGGTTGTTACTAAAATGTTTGATAATCATTCTATCTTCCTTGCTTATTAAGTGTTTGATAAAATATTTCAATGGAATTTACACACACACACAAAAAAGAAGGTAATACTCTCATCTCTTTCTTAAGCAGTTTTGCAAAGTAAAAGTAATACTCTCATCTCTTTTTTAATAGATTACTGTGTGTGTATATATTGATTATAGATTTTTTTTTTCTTTGAAGCCATAAAGATCATCAATTGATCATTAATGAATAGAGAAAGAACGATTCCCAAAATCAAACTGTGAGTGTTATTTTTCTTTAATTTTCTAGATGCATGCAGGATTTTGAGTATACTTTTATGGGTTTTGTTGATTTTTCTTATATATATATATATATATATATATTATCTATGTATATATACACACATGTATGAAGTTCGTTGGGTTCCACGAAACCCATTTACTTTGATTTAGTAGGAATTTGTGGGACTATTGTATTGAGTTACGCTATTGAATGGTTGTTCTGCCATTACTATCATTTGGTTGTTACTAAAATGTTCAATAACCATTCTATCTTTCTTGCTTATTAAGTGTTTGATAAAATGTCTCAATGGAATTTACACACACGCACACACACAAAAAAAAAAAAAAAAAAAAAAGAAGAAGAAGAAACCGAGATTAAACTTCATCTAAAACATCCTTATACATAAATATAATATAATCGAAGTTGCTACTATGTGTATCCCAAATACTATGTTTGGTTGAGGGATTTGAAGAAGGACTTGGAAATGGAAATGGTAGATAAAATATGAATAAAATATACTTACAATTCACATAGTTTCACACACTTTTTCCGTTTCCGTTTTCCTTTCCAAATCCCTCCCCAAATCCCCCAACCGAACACAACGTAAAAGGGTGCATATGGTATGTCTATAAAATAATATAATTTTTTTTTTAACTGGTGCATACACAATAAATTTGCAATTTATAATTTTACCACAAATTAACTTTAACACACACCACAAACATTGGTAATTTTCATCATAAAAATTCATAACCATCTTATGATGTGTATCTTTTTTTTTTTTTTTTTTCTCTCTCTTTTTTTTTTTGAGATAAATAAACAAACTTTATTAATATGATGTGCATCCTTTTAAGAGTGAACCTTATTAATTTCTCCTAATAAATGAGAAATCAATACATGAGAAATCAATGGGAGTGTTTGTTTCAGCTTTTCAGAGCCAACTTATGACTTTTAGTTTTGAAAAAGTTATTTTGGACTGTTTGGTTAAATTTATTTCAAACAGCTTCTGATTCTAACAGCTTATTTTAACTCAAAAAAGCTGATTATGAGAAGCTGCTCACCCCTTACTTCTGATTATCAGCTTCTGCTGTGGACATGTTAATTTATGGTTATACTCTTAAATTTTTTATTTTTTTATTTTTTTAAAAATAGAAAAAGACTCAAATGGACTATAGATTATTATTATTATTTTTTATGAGAAATGTAGACAAACAAAAAATAAAAATTAATTGAAAAAGCTATTTCGCAGCTTATTTAACAAACACTACTCAGTAACTTAAATCTATAATTCAACAGTTACACCAAACAGATTAACAACTTCTAATTAAAGTCATAATCTATAATCTGTTAAGTTATAATTTATAAGCTGTTTTAACAGCTACATCAAACGGGGCCAATATTTAGCCAAGAGAATGCATTAAAAAAAAAAAAAATCAAAGAACAAGATAGAAACCTTAAACAAATAAATTATGGGTCAGAATTAAAAAAATAAAATATACAAAAACAAATCAAACGTGAACTTAGGCTTTTTGTACAAGAAAAGCAATTGTCAAAATTGACTTGACCTACTTTGGTCAATTAGATAGAGATAAAGTCATTCTCATTCATTTTTTTTTATTTTTGCAATCTCATTTATCAGAAGTACCATGTGTATATACTTTTATGGCATTCCAAGAATATTCAATAATTTTTCAAGTATAATTTAATTATTTAATGTTACAAGTCTATTGGATGAATTAATTTTTTTTAATTTCTTTTCCTTTTCCTTATTGTGATTTAAAATTTCTTTTCCAATTTTCGGTACTTAGATCTCAGCCCAAAATTTTAGAAATTAGGATACTTTGTCAGTGCTAAATTTATCTATGAATAGTATCAGTAATTAACTTATATTTTTCCTACAAATTTGGATACTCTGTTTTTTTTCATCCCATCATCCCCACCTTCACTAACAAAGCTCTCGCTCTCTATCAAATCAAATGGGGGTTAAAGAAAAAATATTGGTTTCATGTTAACACCCATTTTTATTTCATGTTAGTCAAATGGGTTGAGGATTGTTAATATTAAATGGGTTAATGTGAACATTAAGGTTAGCCTGACTGTCAACATTAAGCTGAAAATAAAATAGATGGTCATAATTTTACTCATAGTTTCAAATTAGACAAAATATTTTTGGTATTTATTGAATACTTTTGTATTTACTTAAGCTTTATCTAGAACATTATTCAGTGGTGATTTGTAGAATGATGATAAGTCGTGGTGCACAGCGGATGAGAGCAGTGGGTTTTGTTTTGGGGTAATGTTCTTGTACTTTATTATTATTATTATTATTATTATTATTATTTTGAGAAGTGCTCTTACTGATTTTGGATTTGGTGCTCCTTCATTTCTAAAAGATATATTTTGCTTATGGTGATTCTTTTGGATATATTTATTTATTTTGTGTTCGTTTTTTCAATTATTTTTGGTATTGATATATATCTAAGAATGTTTCAATTGCAGTACGAGTGCTTCAAAGTAGAAAATCACTTCCAATTTAATTGTTTTATTTACATTTATATGAAGCTTTGTGTTTGTGGTCTTATATATATGAATCATTGCTTTAAATTTGCTTAATAGGTTCACATTAGAGAGCTTGAGGAAGAAGTGAAACTTTTTAACAACCTTTCGCATCTGAACATTGTGGTAAGTATTTGATTTGCATTCTTAGTAAAACATTTTAATGTTTCCTTTTGTTGGTCATCCCTTAGAAAACAATTCAATTATCTTTCTGTGCCTATCCATAAATTCTTCAAAAGGTAAGGTATAACTTCCAATTTCTAGTTGTAATAATAACATTCTAATGATTTGAGCACATGCAAGTTTGTTCAAATATAAGTGGTGATCCTCTCCACCATATATAGAACTTTAAACCCAAATGAAACCCTAATATTTCAAGGCAATTAAAATCGATTGGGGTTTCTGTTTATAATTTGTTGGGGATATTGCTTTGTTTTCACTTATAAATTCAAATGACTTTGGTCTGGTTTCCTTTGCTTATATAGAGTTATGAGCCATTATATTGGTTTTTATTTTTCTTGATAATTAATTATTTTCTTTTATCTACCAATGTCGATAGCTATTATAGGCAGTTTGGAAGTTGACTTCAATAATTTTTGACTTCCATGATTCTTTGATTTTGAAGACCAACACATGCTCTACAGAGTTGATTTGTGTCGACTCTCTCTCTCTCTCTCTCTCTTTGTCTCTCTCTCTCTCTCTCAAGATTTATATTCAATAACTTTTTTGTGGTGAGCACCCAAACTTAGATTTTTAGATATATTTTTCATGTGAATGTGTTGTTATTTCATGCTTTTATTGGTATATTAGTACGGGATTTTAGGGTTTTTAGTATGTTGTTATTGTATTATTGTACAAAGAGGTTTTCATTTGAACCTTTCTCACCTTTGTTTTTTCCTCCTCAATATTTAATGTACATTTATAATCTCATCATACACCACCAGTTGAGCCCCCGTGTGTTTGGATTTTGTTTTAGGCTGAAGATTCATAATGGAATGATTCCCACTCACTCACACCGCCTATCTCAGTCATACCTAAATAAAATTTTGGTTTTTTTGTTTTATTTTTTTATTTTTAATTGGTACAAATGTATTCAATTTCCATGGGATTCAAAACTTTACCAATGTAAGCAATTTCAAGTTGAGGCATGAGTTATAGACATAAAAGGTAAATTCATGACTTAATTTGTTTTATACTTATAGAAGTTGAGTTTGAGGTTTTATTTACTAAGATTTAAAATTCATGGCTTCTTTGTGTTAATGATTAATATTTGAATTTTTTTCCAGTTAATTGGTTTTGAATTTCATAACTTAATTATTTGGATTTGTAATATCATGCTGTTCAGTCTTTGATTAATCTCATTAACAAAAGTCTTCTTATTTACATAGAATCCTCTAATTGGTTGTTTTAAACTTCATCATTATTAGTTGATTTAACAGAGAAGCCTTCTATTTGTTAGCCTGCTTTCAATTTGATTTCCAAATTCTATGTTTTTATTTATTTATAGTGTAATGATTTAACTATGTTCATTGTGGAATCTAATCTCTTTTTGTTCTTGGTATTATTGATTGGTAGGTTATTGATGTTGACATAAAACAGTACATCTTTAGCTTAAATTTTATATTATTAGTTTGGCATCTGTATATGTGTATGGTTTTGATTGATTACTTGAATTAGATGGTTTGATTCTTGGTCTAAAGAAACTAACAAATGCATAGGAAAACAATGTGCAATATAGCTCATATCTTTGTCAGATTGATTCAATTCAATTCAATTCAATTAATAATATTGGGTAATAGTAAAATGAATATATACTGTCTTTTGGGTATAAATAGGGCAATTTCATGATTTCATCGTAAATTTTATCATTTTTACTTGAATAATCAAATGAAATTGGGAAGTTTGAACTAAAAAGTTTTGTGGAGGGGGATGTTTTGTTGAGTATCGCTCATTTGGGACATTTTATTTTGTTTTTGCATGTAACCTTTGTTTTGAATAGAGCTTCAATAGAGTTGTTAACAATTGTTGATTCACTTCTTTCCTCTCTCAGCTAAATCGTAATTTGCCTTTTAATTTTTAATTTTTTAATTTTATACTGGTTTGGTTGGGTGCATTCAGTTTGCGTGGAATTCAAAATAGAAAATTGTCATTTTTTTAAGTTGAATTGAAAGTGTGAGAAGTTGTGGTAATGACTGAAATTTACCTTCTATCCATATGGTTTTGGAGTACTTTCCACCATTGACTGAATTTCATCATAACTTTTCTAGCATTTTCTACTACTGATTTGGTTTCATTTGTGGGTTTTTGACTAGATCACGTTTTTGATAAAAAGCGTGATTATGCTAATTACATTTTTTTTTACTTGAACACAGAATAATATTTTTTCCCAAGTGGATTTGGCATAATTGGGAGTTTTGCCCACTTTCCTAAATTATGGAATTTGAGTTTTTAATATTAGTTGATCGTTAAATTGTAATTTGTGAACTTTATAATTTCTTCTTCCAAATTTTTCTTTGTTAACATCTAGGCGATGACTCTGGATGTTCAGTTCAAATATCAATTTAGTTTTTAATTTGTAGTTGCTAATGTGCCATTATGGAGTAACAAGGAGATTTTAGAACGTAATTTGAATGCTATGACAACCATGTGGGTGCTTTTTGAATGGCTAAGTTCTCTATATCTCTCTCTCTCTCTCTCTCTCTCACTCACTCAGTCATGTAACATCAGCCACCGAAATCGAAGTTGGATTGATGTTTATCAGTTTGATACAGAGGAATTAACGATGTTGACATGCCCAATAGCCACTTCACCCACTCAGTCTTTTCTCTTTGCCAGCATGTAACCACTACTTCCTTATCAAATTGCTCTTCTTAAAGTACCACTCTCCGTTCCTCTTTAAAATTTTCTCTGATTTTTTTTTCTTCTATTGTTCATTTTCATCACTTGAATTACAGGCTGTTAGGTGACGGAATATACAAATAGGTGACATGGATTGCACAACTGGGAGACGAATTTATTGTTAGTAAAAAGCCTTTTCTTTTTATTGTTAGTCCCTCTTTAAATACTATAAACACATACACATATGTATGCATATAATGTAATGGGGGGAATGAATTTATTTAACGTGAAAAGATCAACTGGTTCCATTTGAAACATATTAGTTTGTGAGACTGTAATTCCCTTCGAAATATCATCTGGATTTGCAAATGGATCTTTTGATCTTTTTCAAGCATCATGCATTTATAGTGGTGTGCTACTGGCAATAAAAAATAATTAGATCTAAAATGCATATGGGAGAAGTTGAACCAAGTTTAAAGTGGGACTACACTTGAGGCTATACATACAGAATATATGATTATTTATTTTTTGGTTTCAAATTAATTCATGAACTATATGTGTTAAGTTAATCTCTCCTGATTTCATATTGTAATTACAAAGTAAAAGGACAAGGGAATTCAAAATGGTTGTAATTGTTTATATGTGTATACTGAAAGTTTTGTACACATGGTGACACGGAGTTTAATCTTGAATATGAAGAATCATTAATGGATTGAATGGATCATAACTACAATGTGGTGAATTTTTACTAGTATGAAAGCGCTACATTAGTTTGTCTTAACTTTTATTTTTCATTGGTCAAAAGTGTATTAACTTGAATGTGGTTTTTTTTTTTTTTTTTAACTTGGAGTGCCGTAGGCATGGGTCATCTGCTAGTTTAATAATAATTTAGGGATAGAAAATATAATATATCCTAAATTTTATAACTTTTTTTAGCCAAAAATACCAAGTTATAGCTTCCCACCAAAAATCCGTTAGAAAAAAAAAAAAAATGCATGATATGCAATGGCCAAACATCTTAATCACCACGCAATATTTTTAGCATTTTTATCTTTTTAAACTTTTTAATTTTTTTAAAAAAATTTTATCTTGTTTTTTGATGGAGTGTGGTATCAAATGGTTTGTTTAATTTGTATCTCAAGATACAAGTTTTGAGAAAAAATTTCAAAATTTTGTTTTATTCAATTAAATTTTTTTTTTTTCCAAAATCTCTTTCTCTCTCTCTTACATATTAATTAATCAATCACTTTTTCTCTCTCCTCTCTCTTTCTCAATCACTTTTTCTCTCACATACATCTACTCAATTATAACAAAATATCAAATCATACAAAACGTACAAACTATTTTCAAAATATACAACCAAACAAATCAAAAAAAATTCCAAATGCTCTCAATAATTTTTTAAAAAAAATTTATTTCAAAACACAAACCAAACACACCCGGAGTGTTTGGTAGTAAAAGTCAACAAAATGCCAAATTAATGTATAAATTAAGAGCATCTCCAATGGTGAACTTCTTTTTTCACCAAATCTGAGTAAAAAATGACTCATTTCATCAAATCTGATATCACTAGCTCCAATGGTGCGTCAAATCCCGTGGGGCAATCGGTTGGTCGATTGGTAAGTGTAATTTTTTTTTATACCCTTTTGAACTGTTTGAACCTACCTTTGTGAACCGGGGAAAGGGGCGACCGGTTGGTCGACCGGTCAGCCAATTTTATTTATTTTTTTTGTAACGGCTAGTTGTGAAATATATATGTCAAATATATAGGGAATTTAAATTTATATCACCTTCAAATTATTCATAATCCACAAATTAGCCTATGTCCAAATAAACCAGCTCAAACAAGTTGAAACCAACCAGTTCAAACCTGTTCTTGCTAGTTGTGCACTGTAGCCGAATTGCCCAACCCGGTCGACCGGTTGGTCAACCGGCCAGTCAACCGTCCGGTTGACCGGTTGCTCTCCAAGGGTCACGCGAGGCAGCAGTTCAAACCAACCAGTTCAAACCAACCAACTGAGGATTCAAACGAACCAGTGGCTTAAATGGTGCACCGGTCGACCGATTGGTCAACCGGCCGGGCAACCGGCTGGTTGACCGGTTTCTCCCTTCAACGGTCACACACAGTGTTTTGGTGAAATCTGTATGTTGTCCTCAGTTTGATGAATTATTTGGTAAAATCTCAATTTGATATCGATTTGGTACAACCGTTGGAACACCAAACAGTAATTTTTTCATCAAAATTTAAATTTGATGTCAACTTTGGTGAACCGTTGGAGATGGTCTAAGTAGGTTATAAAAATTATTTACATAATATTCGTATTATTTATTTTAATAAGAATATTAAATTTTTTACTAAATAAATAATCAAATATCTCATATAAATGTGAGATCCGTAATTTTATAGACCTTACAACTGTATTAATCATTTATTTAATAAAAAATTTGAGACTTATATATTTTTCAAATCAACAATATTTCAAAATGTCACCTTCTCAGTGAAAAAAAAATATAAAAAAATTATAACACTCATGTCACGCATTAAAGACAACAACTCATCTGGTACCCATTTAATATTTATTACTCATAAATGAATTTCTGCTATAACTATTCTCAATTGCGAGCTGTACAAACTCCACAATTACACTGACAACACCAATATGGACCATATAGGCATGTGTATTCAAATATAAAAATTAGGGTAAATTACTGACTCTTCTGAGGTTTGGTTTAATTATATTTTATCTTTTGATATTTTGAAAATTATGTTTATATTTCTGTGATTAATAGTTCATTTCACAAACTCTTATTTGTATAAAGGCAATAACTTTTAGTAAAAAAAAGAGAAAATTTCATTGAAAAAAAAAGTAAAGTAAAGCAAAGGAAAAGGAGAAAAAAAAAACAAAAGAAGTAAAGTAAAGCATGAAAAGAGGGAGTGTATGAGTTCAATGTCTTCATTCTGTCTAAATAATTATAATGACGGGGGGTTAGTGTAATTTTTCAAATGTCAGGGGGTGATATGTATTAAACCCAAGCCTCATGGGGTGTAAGTGTAATTTACCCTAAAAATTATTATACAGATTTATTTATTTATTAATTAATGTGTTATATAATAATAAAAATTTAAATAAATTACACCGATCACCCTTGAATAGGGCTATAAACGAGCTGAGTTAAACCAAACCAAACTTTTAAGTATTCAGACTTATTTATTAAAAATTAGTCGAGCTCAAGCTCAAATTTGGTTTGTCAAATATTTGATAAACTTGAACTCGGCTTAAACTCGAGCTTGAAAAAAACTAAACTTAAATTAATTTACTTATTAAGATTAAAAAAAAAGAAGTTATGAGTAAAATGCTTATATTAATAATAAATTTCATCAATCAAATATGTAAATTTATACAAATATCAAATACAAATAGAAAAATAAAATAAAATATTAAAATTTTTGATATATTATTAATAATAAATACTAATTTATTTTCTTTATGTTCACGAGTCTTATCAAGCTGAGCTTAGGACTACTCAAACTCGGCTAAATTAATAAACGAGCCTAAAAATTGAACATACGCTCTAATAATAAACAAGCCGACCTTGAGCTATTTATAAACAACTTGATTCATTTATAGCTTTACACTTGTTGTTTGAAAAAATATAATAAATTTTATGGTTTTGACATAATTACATTAAATTGTCTTACAATAAAGGTAAAGTTAATGGAAGAATAAACTTATATAATAAATTTACATTTTTAGCCTTCTATAAAATACGTTCTATTTTATAATAAATTTACCCTTACAACCTTATTTCTCACTTAACCGAACCCCAATTTCCAATATATTTTCATTTTCTCTTCTTCTTATTAGCATAGACAATAAAAATGAACCGTTACCTCAAAATCTCATGAAGTTGCCTTTATCACAACCATTGTGATTGGACGTCATCGCTTTACCACCACCATTACAATCAAACACAAACTACCTCCGCTACCATCATAACAATTAAACGCAACGGTCTACATTAGCATTATCACAATCGGATACAACCACCTCTACTACCACCACCTTCACATCGCGATCAACTTGGGAAGCATAAGGACAATTGCGATGGGAGGAATTGGGAAATAAAATGAGGCAAGAAGTTACGTTAAAGAGAAGAAGAAAATTGAAGAGAGTTGTGCTAAGGGAAAGATGATAAGGGGTCAATTATGCTAAATGAATGAAGGAGGTAGATGTTGGTTACAGATGGGAAGGACAGAAAGAATGGAGCGATGAATAGACGATGACGACGAGAATAAAAAAGGAGTAAAATATAGAAAGTGCAATGAGAAAAAGAGAATGAGATGAAATTTGTGTTGTTGTTGGTTGCCGACAAGAGAAAGAATGAAAGATAACGTCTATTGTCATTCGCTGATGATGATAGAAAAAGAAAAAAAAATGGGTAACGATGTCCATTGACGACTCTTCTTCTCTATTGTGGTTTGGTGACACTAAGAGAATAACAATTTTGTTACTAGATATTTAAGACGTAGGAAAGATTTTCTATATTTCTTATTTGAATTATGTGTTTTGTGTTCAATTTTATTAATGGCAAATAACTACAGAGAAAATAGCATGAGAGGAAAGAGACAGACATATAAATTAACTCATTATATTGACATAATTAATAAAATTGAGGTTTGAATTTAAAATTTGATGATATGGTTTATTCTCGTTTATTAGTTTATAACGAGATGGGAAAAAAATGTTATGCATTTACAATTTTGATAGAGTACAATATAATTATATTGAAATAATAAAATTTAAATATTTATATAGATTATGCTTGTGTATCATAGAGTACAATATAATTATATTAAAATAATAAAATTTAAATATTTATATAGATTATGCTTGTGTATCATAGAGTACAATATAATTATATTAAAATAATAAAATTTAAATATTTATATAGATTATGCTCGTGTATCCATGGATATTAACCAATATGAGATACATAGATTGGGACACCGAAGCCTTTGACTCTTGTTTTTATATATACCAAATCCGGCCAACGCACGTAAATTCAGGGGAAACGGCTTCTCGGATTGTGCTCCACCTCAGCCCCTCTCCTACTGTGCGTGTCACCTTGTTGGAGCCCAATCACATTCACAACCCAATTATTGATTGATGCTCTCTCTCTCTCTCTCTCTCTCTCTGTCCCTCTCTCTCTACATGGGTTTTCTGCTCAGAATCTGATCTGGGTTTTTCTCGTCTCGATCAGTTCACTTCTCTCTCTGCTCGATTCTCTTGCTGATTGATGGAGTGCGATTGATTTTGACTAGGTTTATCTTGGCGATTTTGTTTGTTTGAAGTTTCTGAGCACACTACCAGGTTCAGATTTTCTTCTGGGTAATCTTCGTTTTCGTGGAATTTGATATAAAATGCAAGAATCGTGTGGAAAAGACTGAGATAATGTTCAATGTGCTTCTGAATTTGGTTCTCCGTTTTTATTTTGTTAGCAATGGCGTTGAAATCTTGTGTTTGCCCCAATGTTCCTAGTTGTGATTTTTAAAATTTTCGTATAACCATTTAGGTGAATTCAATCCTATTGCTGTGTTATTGCATTATTTTGGATGTATTGTTAATGCATGTTTCTACTTGTAAACAACTATATTTAAAGCACTAAATTTTCCTGTTTATTTGTTCTGTTGAGGTGGTTTGACTGAAATTATCATTTCTGTATGTATGGATGGTGTTCAATGTTACCAATATATTTGTTGGTTCAACCTTGTTTGTCTTAAGACCCACCAAGCAAATCTCAAAAAATTCTTATTGCCGTTAGGCCCCGATTTTCAAAGGCTCAATAAGATAAGGCCTCATTTAAATATGTGGCCGGGTATTTTTTATTTTTATTTTTTGTTTTTAACTCTATATACCTTGTTTTTCCCTGGAACCAACAAATTTAATGGTGGCATTACCATTTCACTTTTGGTATATATCAGATTTTGATTCCTGTTGAAATGTGGCATTTATGGTTTCCGTTTTGGTACATATCGGATTTTGATTCCTAGGACAGCTATTAGTTTGCTTGAATATGGTCAGATGATTAGAATGCTCACTCATTTTTATGAATTAGTGTTGTAGATTAAATATCCTGTACTAGATTTCAGAATCTTTTTATTACCAATCTGAAAATTTAGATACTCTCTTGTCAAGTTGGTGATTGTTTTATGGAAAAAAAAAAGAAGAAGATTTTCCTATGTTCATTGTTTCGATATTATTTATGTTCCAGATAAAAATATATGTTATATAATTACACAGGTTTTATTTTACTTGATTTAGGGTTTAGGGTTACTGTTGTTGGGAATTTGTATCGATTCTTTTGTATGCATATGAAGCACCAGGAATTTTGTTATGTGTTTTACATTTGGAGCACTGTCAGTGTGTTTAGAATTTTTGTAAATGGAAAACTTAAATTTTATGGAAGCTATGGATTAAAATCTCTCAGACCTTTTTTGGAAAGAGCATTGGGTGCTGTGTATGTGCCTATTTTACATGGACTAGGGTAAATGTCTTGCTGCGAGATGTCTTAGGATTGGGACAAGGTTTGTTGAAATCTCATGCAACTTGGATATGTTGTCTGGTAAGTGTTGTATTTTTTGTCTTACACACCCAAATTTTAATGATGTCTGTGCATAGTATATAAAAAAAAAAAGAAGCACATCATTCATTTTAAAATATTTCATCCAACAGAAAAAAATGCATACAATGGCAATTGGCAGAGACATATGTGATATTTATCCATGTCTTGTTGTGTCTATGTGCATGTTTCTGCCGTTATAGAATGTACACATAACATAACTTTGTGTCACTTGCATAAAATATTGTTGGTGAGGCTGTTTCCTCTTGGATGAGGCATGTACTTTGCACCCTACAGATTATCACAGTAATGGGGGAAAGGCATTTGTACTCAGCTGGTCTTACAATGGTAGATCTTAGTGGTGGAAATGAACTGAGAGTGAGCTTCAGGTTTTGTTTGGACTTGGCTCAGTAAAGTCGTGTGACTGGGCAAGGTTGCCTAGTGTCAAAGGTCTCTCCACTGCGACCCATGATGGCTCACACACGCACCTTAGTGCACTTAACATGTTCCCAAGACTACTGGTACCAACATAGGATGGATGCCCAACAAACCTTGCAGCCATGTGCCCCCACTTGTGCAACTGCCCACCGACGCCACCATCGAGCATATGAAAGAATGTAGAGACATTTTGCCACACAAACTTGGGTTAAAAAATTAGGGTAAATATAGACCTTTGGAGTAGTATTTGAGATGTGATGTGATTTTTTTTTCTTCTATTTATTAAAATCCATTATGACTTCTTAAGCAAGGGTGATGCTTCCTATTGTTACTTTGTAAATGGGTTAGAAAAGGGTCAGCCGTGTAACTACCTCTTCCCATTAACTTGCTAATCTTTTGCCTATGCTTATGTGTTGTCGCAGGGTATGCTAGTGCAATGCTATATTCTTGTAAATAATCCTTTTACTTAATGAAATGTTATATTTTTCTTCCAATCGTGTCTCAATAAGATAACCATCGAGGACAAGTACCTAAGTCCCCTCATTGTCAACTCATTTGATCAATTGAGTAAGGCAATGTATTCTCAATGCTTGATTTAAGGTCGGGCTACTATATTACTGAGTGTGGAAGAAGCCGAGGGCTGAGCTAAGACAAAGTGCGTCACTTGGTATGGATCTTTTGAGTTTTGGGGCATGCCATTTGGTTTTACCAATGTATGGTAACATTTGCACTCTCATGAATGAGGTGTGTTTGTGGTGGTTTATCTTGATGATATGGTGGTATATAGTTCTATACTAGAGGAGTATGTGAAGTACTTGAAGCTAGTATATTCTTTGCACCACTTCAGCACCTTAGACAAGGATTCCTTGGTGCAAAACAAAATGAACGTTATCGAACAGGGAAAACTCTCTGGCTTTGGGTGTAAGATGTGTTGCTTCTAACAATGGGTAATATAGGATCTTTGTGCCTAAGGCCTGTGGCTTGATGACACTCTTGTCTGTCATGACATGAAATGCGCATGATATCCGTGGTACTATAGGACCTTTGCTTTGTTGGAGTGAGGATACTATTGGTCCCATATGTGATGATTTTGAAGAGTACATGCACACCTGTCTCACTTGCTAACAAGACCAGCCCAAGAATCACAAGCAAGGTGGTCCAAGCCCTTGCCAAAACTATAAGAGCTTATTAGGGATGCCAAAGAATATTGTTAATGATCAAGAGACACATTTTACTGGTGCCTTTTGGACTAAGCTCTTTCAGCTTCTCGAGTTGTCATTGAGTTATCACCCATATATAGATGGCCATATTGTGTATCTAAATTGCATCCTATAGAAGTACTTGTGTTACTCTATCAATGCTATTCACTAAAATTGGGTGCAAGTCTTGATGTGGTTTACTTATGTTTGAACGCCCAAAAGAGTAGCTTGGTGGGCATGAGTGCTTTTAAGGTAGTCATTGGACACCAACCACTTTTGCCCCCACATAGTGAGGGAACCTTACATGGAGGTCACCAAGAGCCTTCCAATGTGCTTGAGATTGGCAAAAGGACATCAACCTTGTTCACACCTACTTAAATAAAATTACAAGCAAGATGAAGTGGGTGGATGCCTTGGAGTTTAGGCCAGGAAACCAAGTGCTTGTCAAACTCCTACCTACATTTATGCAATGACTAAACAAGATACTCGTTTGCAGTATGAGCGACGGATCACCGTTGTGAAGAAGATTGGAAAGTGTGCTTACAAGATTGACCCATTGTGCTGGATGAAGACTCACCTAGTCTTTCGGGTGAGCTATCTCAAGCCTTATTACTCTTAACATGGAAGACCCCTTTTGCAATGTGCCTACATTGGAGACCGTCACAACCAAGGAAAAGAATAGTATAAAAAACATCTTAGTTGATCTATTGACCAACTCTTCAAGGAAGACATTCTGGGAATTTCTTATAAAGTGGAAGGGTCTTGGTGATGATGAAATAAGTTGAATAAAGTTAGACTTTACGGATCTTGCAGAGGGGAGCGAAGCCCAATTAGCTCAAAACACATCAGGAACGTAACCATTCCAGTGAGAGCGCCCACGATGAGTCACACATGCGACTTAGTTCACTTATCATATTCCCAAGATGTGCTAGCACCAAGGTAGGATTTAGATAATCAATTCACGAAGCAGGTGCAACCGTGCAAAGGTGAAAGCAAGAGCGAGAACACGATAGCATCCTTTGTGAAAATACCTTGAGAGAGGGACCACTGCTAGAGCATGTATATTTGTATTCTAAGATATACATAGATATATATTTACATAAATACATTTATATAAATTATTTTTATATTGATTGTTTGTAAAAAAAAAATACTTATCCTTGGTGTTTGCAAAGAAAATGCTGTTAATATAATGAAGAATGCATTTTTACCAAATATTTACATTAGCGTTATAGTGGTGTGACGATTAAAGTGTAGGATAACCATATATATGGTCACGTGTTCATGCTTCCAACAACCAATTTTTAAAAGGAAAGATGTTTTGGCAAAAAAATGTGTGACAAACCTACGGTACATGTATGAATCACTAATTATTGGTCGACATTGAGTCTGTCCTTGATTTGCGAATTTAACTAGTATAATTTGTTAATTTAACCCGAATTGTCTATCAATATACTAGTTTGCCTGCTAAGTCACTGAAGTGCAATCTGTCCACCCACCTAGGCAGATTAGGTGACCTCAGGAAGGTCAGATGCCAAAACACCATGTGCGCACATTGTCCATTCTTTTGCAACAAGGGGCCCACTTTCTCTACTATTGCATATATGGGAGAATCTATGGACATTTTGTCGTATATCCTTGGGTCCAAAAATCAGTTTAAATATAGTATAGCACTCAAGTTAAACGGTTTAAAATAAGTAGAACTAAACTACATATATGGAATGTAAATTTAGTAACAATAGAAGTAGAAATAATAGAGAAGTGAAGATTGAAAATTAGTTGTTACAAAAAGGTGAACATATTCGTTACCTAGGTTCAATTATTAATAACGTTGGAGATGATGTGATCTATAAAATTAAAGTAGACTAACTCAAGTAGAGTAGTGCTTTTTTGGTATTATGTGATTGATGAATACCAACAAATTTGAAAAGAAAATTTTATAGAACAACTGTAAGCCCAAAGATTCTTTGCGGGATAGGATACTGGTCAACTAAGAAACTACATATTCATAAAGTGAGTATAGTTAAGATGAGGATGTTTAGATGTATATATGGTAAGATTAGAAAAGACAAAATTAAAAATGAATATATTTGTGAAATGGTAGGAGTAGCTCTATTGAAGTTAAGTTGAGAAAGAGAACAAACTTTGATGGTTTGGTTATGTGCAACGAAAACTTGTAGATGCAACGGTGAGGAAGAGTGATATGATCATCATAAATGAAAATTTAGGGGGAAGGCAAGACTTGAAATGAGATAGAATGCGGTATTAAAAAAGGATGTGAATTTATTTAATTTAATTGATCATATAATTCTTGATTGAGTCGAATGAAGAAAAATGATTTATATAGTTGACCCCACTTGATTGGAATACAAGGCTTTTTTTTTTTTTAGGTTTGTGTGTGTGTGTGATTATTAGAAGCCATTATGACTCCTCAAGCTAGGTGGTGTCAGCTCCTACCACTTTGTGGCTTAGGAAGCTATATTAAGGATGGATCAGCAGTGTAACTCCCCACTATCTTGCTAGTCTTGTCTACATTGTTTGTGCGCAGTCTTGTCTACTTGTCTCACCCTGTGACACCTAGTTAAGCTCAAACTTGTTATGTCAATCTTTGGCCAAGCATGGGCTTATCCTAGCTCAAGCATGTTTGCACCACTAGATAAAATAAAGAAGCCCTAGTCTCACTCAAACATTGTCACTCATGTAAACAATATGCACATATGCATGTTTGTGTATGTATATATTATGGAGAGATGTACAAAAATGCACACATTTGTATGTTAACCTTAGATAAAAGTCACAAAGATGCATTTAGTGTACTCCTCAAATCCATGTCATAGATCTACCTTTAAATGTGAGGAATTGAAACGAAATCTATAGATTTTAAACCATAAATAATGAGATTTGGAAAATGAAGGTTGCCATAACTTAATTTTGATTTTCATCTATGGTACAAATTGTAGACATAACGGTAAGTGAGTTTGACGGAGAAGATGATGAAGGTGTAACTCTATAGATTGCAAAGGGAATTGGCCATGGAATATACCCATTTTAGGAAGAGAAAAGGATAACACTATAGTGGTTTTTGTTCCATCCTGGGAAGCAAGAAGCAGACATAGGACATATATAGACACTATATGGACATGTCGTGAGATATGATGACAAATAATATATATATATATATATATATAAATATATACATGAAAATAATAAATTGTTCATGTTACAAGCATATTTATATTTTACCATATCAATATACGAAGAAATCATTTTTCACATTTTATATGTTTGTGAAGAAATGCGGATAGGAAGTCTTGATATCTATTTCCAAACAAATTGAAATTTTTATATTTTAGGTTTCTAAATTTAACGAGTTTAAAAGAGGACAGATGAATAGATATAAATCCATATATTTTAATCATCGCCTCTGAAGTTATTATCTTAAAACATCCGTAAAGGCCCATGTGTTTCATCATTTTTTGCATGTCTAGGCAATAGACACGTTACATGACCTCCAAGTGTACAAAGCATGTTTGATTTTAGAAAGATAAAAAAATAGTAGGATTTTTTTGGATGTGTGGCTGACACATGTCAGGATGTGTCTCACAAGTGTCAGAGTCCAATATTTGTCCATGTTGGACACCACACCTTCTAGGAAGTATTTGTTCTTCGTAGTGTCCATCTAAACTTGTGTAGGTGTCAGTTTGACTCAATGGAATTATTATATATTTTGCTTGATTTTCTTACTCAGGTTCTTATGTTGGTTGAATTTTAGAAGACATTTTAGTATGTGATAACATTGTAAATGCCGCATTATCCATGTTCAGTTCATGAACATAGGCTATCCTAACCAAGCCAAGGGCTACTCGAGCTCAGCTTCTTCATTAAAGGAGCTCTAGAAGGATGTTCAATATTGACTTATTTAAACAGGGAAGGAACTTGAATGACCTTGTTAGTGAACCGAGCCCAAGTTGAAGCTGGTCAAAAGTAACAAGGATCATTTGTAGCCCTATTAGACCTGCCAAATTGTTAATTTTCATCTCTCAATTGAATAAATCCTATTACTTATTAGTGCTTGTTTCTATAAAAGCTTGTCCTTTTCATACCTTTTCAGGCACACCTAAATCATTTAAAGATGGTTGTCCTATTAATTTTGGAATCTTCTCTAATTGTTTTATTAGAATTATAGCTAGATTTTAAATCATGATTGCAGCTGCTATTGTGGTCATGTTTCAAAGCCGAAGACGTATATAATGGACGTAGTGAGACTTTGACATGGGAGCTGTGAATTCTTATTGGTTGCACAGCCCTGCTAGACATCAGTGATAAGCATGTTTTAAGCTTTGAATTCCATAAAATTGGTTTTGTATGATTCCAATGAATTTAGTTATGATATTCATTATTACTTAATTGAGAATACTTTGTCATAATTTGGTATATGTAATTACTAGAGAATATTAAATTAGTAAACAAACAATAACTACTTAATATAAATAATTAAGACAAACATTAATGTATAATATGAAAAAATAAAAAATAAAACCCATAATTACGATGAATTTAACACTAATGAGGCAAAAAGAGAAACAAGAAAAGGGTGCAATTTAGGGAAGTGTGTGCCTTTACCTTAGTATTGGAATACGTAACAAGCCTCCATTGATTTGATTTAAGAGCTAAGCTTAGAAATGGCTTGAGAGCTTAGAAAGCTGGAACTTCCCCAAACAAGGTGAGGAAATTGCTAGATCTGTCCTTTCAAAGAATTACTGCTTGACAGCAGCTTTAACCTTTGGTCCACTCTTAAGGCTATGTTGCATTGCCTATACAGTTACGATTTAGATTAGGTTTTCTATTGCAGATTTTAATGGATTTGGGACCTTTCAAGGTGTTATGTAAAGTTTGCAGATGATATTCATGTGAGAATATTAGGTTGTTTGTGTGAATATTCTTTGAATTATTCTTGTTACCTATTTTAGTCTTAGTCCTAGAGTTGCTATTTAAATCAGATGTACTCTTTGTATTTTATACAATTGAATATACTTTATTCATTCAGAAATCTTACAATTCAAACCAAGATTTATGGGCACGAGTAATAATGGTGTATAAGGCTTGATTTTCTTGCCGTTGATAATATTTTACAAGCCTTCTTGCTTTAGAAATTAGTTGATGCATGCCATAAACAGTTCAAGAAAAAAATAAATACAAAGAGGCATAAAAAATCAAGAAGTGGCTTTTGGGATTTAGCATCATGAGTTTGTGTCAAAAGATTTCCTACCTTCAACCTAATTTACAGCCTTAATGTATTTATCCTTCTACCATCCAACTATAAAACACAAACATAGACTAAACCAGTACCTAATTACTATTTTTGGGTACTGTTCACGGTGCCTAGAACAACCCCTTGACAGCCTCTTAAATCCTATCCTTTTACTCCCAAAACCCTACTCTTATATTACCTCATACAAACCCCAAATCTCTATAACTTGCTACTTCTACAGCCTCATAAGTGATTAATTGCAAACCTAAAACTAGAGCCATTTGTTGCTGCTATATATTATTTTGGGTAACTCATAGGAGAGTGGTCCTTGCACTCATCCCGCATCATTAGTATTATTTTTATTTTTTGGGTGGATCATGTTGTGTGTCCCAAATAATTGCATATGCATACTTTATGACATTACTTAATCCTATCCTGTGGACCACATGATGTTATCTCTTCATAAGAATTTCCCCTGGATATAGTATCATATTAATTGTGAAATTAGATTTATGGTTGATATTTCTTTTACACTTTTTCAGTTCTACAACATTCCTTTTATTGCGATATCATGTCTTCTTAATCTGATATGAAGTTTGCTTTACATAATTATACAAAGGGAGACTTATTAGGAAATCATTTTTCAAGTACTTGTATCCCAATTAATCTATAACATATTCTTGTATTCCAATAAGTTCTATTTTTTGGACATTTGATCCACCAAATCGTTATTCTCATATTTAAGATATTTTATGGACAATTTTACTCTTACAAATATTTTTTGAACGCTTGGCGACTTGGTGATGTAAACATTCATATTTGAAAGTGTGAATGTTCAAATTGACAGTGTGAACGTTCCCATCACGGAACATTTACACTATCAATCTAAATATTATTCCAATAAGTTCTATCATTTGGACATTTGATCCACCAAATCCTTATTCTCATATTTAAGATATTTTATGGACAATTTTACTCTTACAAATATTTTTTGAATACTTGGCAACTTGGTGATGTAAACATTCATATTTGAAAGTGTGAATGTTCAAATTGACAGTGTGAACGTTCCCATCACGGAACATTTACACTGTCAATATGAATATTGTTATTAAGGGTATGTTGGTAACTATGTCACACATAGAACTTATTGGAATATAAGAAAATAATTTGGACTAAGTAGAACATAAGTAGGTGAATAGGGATTTATGAATAAATGCCCTTTATACAAAATGCTACAGTGGATAAAATAATTTCAGTGTAAGATAAAGTTACGAATTTAACTTCAAATGCATATAAGTTTCCTTGTTACATAGAGCTTCTGCCAATTTAACTTCTAATGTAGGTTATGTTAAACAGGATAGGACCATCTAAGGACATTGGAAAGTGAAGCAGGAATATTGTGGTATAAGTTCAGAAAGAGAAAGGAGATCAGTGAACTAAACACTGAAGAATAAGACATGGCTCCTGGAGGAAGTGTCTACCAAGATGTTCTTGAGTCTCGCACTGCATTTGCTGATTATGGTATAGCACCTACAGAAATGGAATTCAGAAATTCTACTTTCAGAAAATCGGCTTCTGTTGGTGGTGGGAAGGTTGGTGGAATGGCATCAAATAGTGCCGTACATGAGCTACTTGAATGCCCTGTTTGCCTAAATCTAATGTACCCTCCCATTCATCAGGTACATCCTTGAACATTTGAGACTGATAAACTGAGAATGCTTGAGATTTTATATTGTTAAGCAAACTTTATATATTTACTTTAATGATTTGATATAGCCATGCAAATTGAGTAACTAGGATTTAAGACGTCATTGGGTGTTTGACATGTCCGGACAAATAATGTCAGCTATCAAGATTGATGCCTAGTGGCAGTGTTGATGTATTGTAAAATGTAATGTCAAAGGCCTTTTATATAATGCATAAAATTTGTAAATAATTATTTATTGCCAATAATAGAACAGAATATTTTATGTAGTTGAAGGATATCATAAAGGGAAGGCCAATGAATGAGGCTCCTGCTACTGTGGGGTCTGGAAATGATATCATAATTCAGTTAAACAGAAAATTTTGAATAAATTTTACTTCATTTTATGTTGGGTGGAATTCCTTTGTTTTATTTCTTATTTATTTTTTTCCTACATTTTATACCAACCTTTCAATTGTCCTTTTCTTTTGTGCGGTGGTGGGTGGGGACAGTGCATGCATGTGTTCTCATTTCTCACTGCAGAATTAAATTAACCACAGAAACAAATTTTGAAAATCTACAAAATTATCCGAATACTTCCAACAAATTATTAAATCCCAAAGTATTCTAAATATTACAAACCATCCATTACTTCTCCCAACATTGTAAGATCCATTACAATTATCGAACAGGAAATTATTTTATTAAGCTTCTTGAAGTAAATTGCTTTCTTGCTAAATAACTCCTGAATTACAAATTGTTTTACAAAAATGACAAGAAAACAATATCAGTTATGTTTGTGTATCCCATTGGTACTTATTTTTACACTAGTCACACTACAAAGCTGTAAGAATTTATGTATTATTGATTGATGTAGATATATTACAATTGATTGTGATGTAAATTACAGATGGTGAGGTACTAATTATATAGGAGAGGATTGGGGAGTAGGTGAGTGTGTGTGGTAGGTGAGTTGAGTGGAGGTGGTAGGTGATGATATATTATGGTAAATTCTAACAGCCCCCCGCAAACTCAAGGAGGATAGGAACTAACCAACTTGAGTTTGGAGAGAGGAACAAAACAAGAAAAATAAACTGATAAATAAAACAGGATAGGAGACACGGTATGGTCGTGTCAGACCGATGTAGCAGACAGTTTATGGGGTCATGTCGGACCGTTGTAGCAGACACTGTGTGGTCGTGTCAGACCGATGTAGAAGACAGTTTACGGGGTCATGTCGGACCGTTGTAGCAGGACAGTTTACGGGGTCATGTCGGACCGTTGTAGAAGACAGTTTACGGGGTCATGTCGGACCGATGTAGCAGGACAGTTTACGGGGTCATGTCGGACCGATGTAGAAGACAGTTTACGGGGTCATGTTGGACCGTTGTAGAAGCTGACCGGAATCAATGTCGGGACAGTTTATGGGGTCATGTCGGACCGTTGTAGCAGGACAGTTTACGAGGTCATGTCGGACCGATGTAGCAGACACTGTGTGGTCGTGTCAGACCGATGTAGAAGACAGTTTATGGGGTCATGTCGGACCGTTGGTGAAGAGTTGCACCCTCAAAAGGTGTGCCCAATTTTGTCAAAAGGCGTGCCATCAAAAGGCGTGCCCAATTTATCAAAAGGCGTGCCGGAGTCATCATGGCGAGGCACGTGAGTGCCTTGGTTGGCGTGCCCGTTTGTCGGCGTCAAAAGGCGCGCGATGCGCGTGGCTGCCTCGGCTATAAGACAGAGGCTGAGGCTGAGGCAGAGAAAACGGAGGCTGAGGCTGAGGCAGAGAAAAGCTGCGAGAGATATTCTGAGAGAGAGTGCTGAGAGAGATTCGGTAACACTCTGTTGCGAGAGATAGTCTGTAATACTCTTGTGCCCAGAAAATGGCCTCGTCTTCCCGGAGTCTGCTCACTCTCTTTCCCGACCTCAACGAGTCAACAGGAGAGAGAACTGGTGCGGGGGCACTGGAACCTCAACCAAGTACCGCTGGGTATACTCCGTTGAACTTTCCGATACGGTCTGTGGAGCAAAGAATGGCAGGGCTGTCGGATGTGGAGGCCAATCAGCATACTTTGAAGGCATGTGTGGAAAGCATGACGGCGGTCACAAATTTGTCGAACCGGCTGCAGAGTAGGACAAATGAGGTGCAGCATTTAAACTCCCAGCTGGCTCTGCTCCAACGCATGTATAAGGATGCGCGAGCAGAGATTAGCGTGCTAAGGGCAGAAAACAAGGAGCTGAAGCGGAAGGCCACCGTAATGTTCCGATTTGGAGGGCCGCCATATGCGGCAGTGGAGGAGCAGCGAGTAGTGATCATGCCCAGTGGAGTGGGAAACACGGAGGCAACGCCGGTAAGGGCCGCCCAGGACGGAGGCAAAAAGAAAAGACTGGCGGCAGAGTAGAGAAGAAGTGAGGTCGATGTGTGGCCGCTGCAGAAAAGAAAACAAAGCTGTTGTTGTTGTTGTTGTTTTTTTTTTTTTTTTTTTTTTTTTGTGTAAAATGGGGATCGGGGTTGATCCCGATATGAATAAAAGGAATTTGGTGTGCAGGTCGTCTCCGTCTTTTTTTTTTTTTTTTTTTTTTTGTTTTTTGTTTTTTTGTTTTTTTGTTTTTTGAAAAGAAAAAGAAAATGAAAGAAAACAAGGGATAAAGAAAATACATAAAAAAAAATTGGTAGATGGATTATATGAAAAAAAATATCAGTGTGGGAAATGAAATAAAATAAAATAAATAGGGAAAAAAAAAAACAGAGGTGGTGGAATCCGTGGGCTCGGATGTGGAGGGAAATAAAAAAAAATATGTAGATATATAGATAAAAATAAAAGAAAGGGGAAAAAAATAGGAACACACTTGAAAATATAGAGCAAAATAAATATATATAGATAGATAAAGGAAAAGAAAGTTTGAGTGGGGGACAAAAAAGAAAGGGCTAAGGTGATGGGTTGGACAGGATGAGCTGTCTTCTTTTTTTTTTTTTTTTTTTTTTTTTTTTTTTTTTTTTTTAATCTTTTCTGTCTCACGAAGGAATCGAGAGAGTAGTGGACTCGAAGGACTTTTCGTCATTAAAAAAAAAACTCTTCTGTACTCATGTCGTTGGACGAAAACAGAGCAACCAAGGGGTACAACAATGGAAAAGAGAAGAGGGGTTGGAGATCGGTGGTGAGTTGGGTTTGTTGGTTTTCCGGTGAGTCGATGGTGTCCATTTTGGGTGGTGACTCGGTGGCGAGGAGGGTGTTGTGGTGGTGGCCCCGCCGGGTTTAGGGAGGAGAGAGAGCTTGCGGGCTCGAGCGACCTTGTCGAGGATGGATCGCCATGAGCCACGGGAAGCGAGGTCTTGGAGGGAGGAGAGCTCGTAGCAGAGGTCGTTGAGGGTGGCGAACTGGCTCGTCAGTGGGTCGTCGGTGGTGGTGGAGGAGGAGAGAGAAGATGGGGGATTTGGGTTCTAGGGTTTTGAATGATTTCTAATACTTTGATTCTGGTGTTGATTTTTTTTTTTTTTTTTTTTTTTTTTTTTTTTTTTTTTTTGGAAATGGCTTTGAGTTTTGGTTTCACTGGGAAGGTTTTGGCTATGCCTGGCTGGTCTGCCGCCATTGAAAGAGCTTGAGGAAGTTACAGTGGATGTAGAGTTCGAGTGGGCTGCTGTGTGTAAATGTAGCTGCCATGGCCATGAGGGAGAGGGATCATGTCTGATGCAGAGGATCCGGCGGGCGGTCAAGGCAAGGTTTCCGCCCGCCGGAAAGCGGAGAACACCGAGAACACCAAGATCTTTAACCTTGCTCTGATACCATGTAAGAATTTATGTATTATTGATTGATGTAGATATATTACAATTGATTGTGATGTAAATTACAGATGGTGAGGTACTAATTATATAGGAGAGGATTGGGGAGTAGGTGAGTGTGTGTGGTAGGTGAGTTGAGTGGAGGTGGTAGGTGATGATATATTATGGTAAATTCTAACAAAAGCGCATATGATCTTCATGTTCAAAATGATCAAGGTGTCCTGAAAATAAATACTCTGATTAATGATTCCCTATGGGCATACATTTTCTGTATATATAATAATTTCATTATGTTTCATAATATGATGAAATATATGTATACTGTAATGCAAAAATAACATGAATATATATTTTACTCACCTACACTTGCAAACTTTGTACAAAAAATTATCACGGTGAATGCTGATGAGCATGTAGATATTTTAGATACTCTCATATTTGGTTTGGTAATTGGAAGAGATATCTTCACTGTGCTTGAGCCCAAGTTCCTTCACTTATATAATATGTAGTCATTGTAAACAGAATGCATGTCCTTTGTGTCTTGATCATGCATAGGTTGTGCATGATGCAAGATAACTTTGGGCAACAACTATTTTATGGAATTTTTAGTGTGAATTTAGTGGCAAAAGGGTAGAGGAACAGGTTGTGGACGATTTGAACTAGATTGGCTAAGGTTTATGGCCTGAAAATGGTGTTGTTCTATGGTAGTAAACAATAGCCCGATAATAGTAACCTGCTTATGAGCATGAAAGGGAAGAAAAGAGGGAAATAGATGTTTCACCCTCACAAGGTGATGGTGCAGCCCTTAACTGGTTGGAATCCAACTATCAGATTTGGAAGTCTAGGGTGAAGCCCATGGGCCCAAAGATTTTTTGGTCTCATAAATGTAATTGGTAGCCTATTATAATTATTCAGTGAGATTTACTTAAATAAAAAAAAATAGCAAGAGATGGTTGATTTTGTTTCCTATTTGAGTTAGGTTTCTTTTTGGTTATAAATTATAGGATTTGCATTGTAATACTCAGTTTTGAGAATAATAGTTTGAGAGGTTTTTGGCTGTGGCTGTTGTTGAGTTCTCCCTCTCTTCTCTCTATCTTACCCTACATCAATTTGGTATCAAAGCTAAATCTCCATTCACTGTTCTCCATCTCTCTTCCTTGCCCGATCACCGTCTCCTCCAAAAATAAAATAAAAATAAAATCCATCATCCTACCTCAATTCCCATTGTTTTTGCTGCCCACCGTTGAAGTGTTAATGAAATTTATCACCAGCCTCTCCATCGCAACCTGGAATTTTGAAGCAAGCCTGCGACGAAACTCTGGGTTTGAAATCTTCATGTCATAGACTGTCTTCTGTTCCCTCCCACTGTTTCGTGTTGAGCTGCAAGCACCACTGCCACCCATATTGCTGGGGAAACCCTTTGTTGGTTGGAGTCAGAGCCCGAACCGTAAAACAAGGGGCTATCTGGGTCAATCCAATTTGTCATTGATCCTTTCCTAGTGTCGCCACCCTATCGTCGTCGCCTTTCACCGTTAGCATTGTCTTCTCCCTCGCACTCCATCATTGAAGTCGATTTCTGGGTAGACTATTGGAGCCAGGTAACCCACAAACCCAAATCAAATCCCAACCCATCTATAAACTTAACCCGACCCAAGGAAAAATCCAGACCCAAGTCTATTTAACCAAGACCTGATCTGTTTAACCCAATAACCCAAACCAGGTTTTATAAAACCCTAACCCATTACCCTTAAACCTGATCCACCTATCCTTAAGACCCAACACAGCAATTCAACCACCTTATACAGCCTTATCCTGACCTCCAAGCCCATTAAATAAATACCCAGCCAAAATCAATAACACGAGCCATATAATAAACCCAAAACAAGTCTATACCTCTGAACCACTTAAATCCAAGGCAAGCAATCTATTAACAATGCCAAAATCCCTTAAAACCTTATCCAGCCCATTTACCTCAGCCCAAACAGTCAGTGCAGCCCAAACTCAGCCCACATATTTTAGAAACTCAGCCTAGAAACAACTTAAACTGAACCAGCTCATTAAGCCTAACCCTTCCATCCTGTAACCTCACCAAACTACACTTAAATTCAGCGAACCCAACTAACCCATAAACCAGCTAACCAAGTGTCACGACCCCGCCCCGCCCTGCCCCAAACAGGATAGCAGTAGTGACCGGCCAGTAGTGCCTGACTATTGAAGGCCTAGCAAGACAAGGCAAGACAAGACTGGACTAAAAACATTAGAGCATATGCGGAACCATTTGTCCATTAATTACCAAGAGTCCAATCAGAGCATGAACATAAGTCATATGAAAATAAAACAAGCAAGCTTCTCATTTTATTTACTTTGACATTTACAAGTCCAAACAACACAAAAAGAAAAGTGCAACATTTACAACATACTCTTAACAAAAAGCAAAACATATATACAAGGCACAAAACAAAAAGAAAAAGACTTTTGGCTTGACCTTTCTTCTCTAACTTGTTCTTCATCATCACCTACATACATAGGGAAGGGGGGTGGGCCCCAAAGCCCAGTGAATAGTAATACAATAAAGTGGTAAATGAATGAACACCGATAAATTTTATTAAAACCAAGCACAAGATCATTTCAAACATAATATAACTTTGTCGAGACAACAAGTTTAACTTACAAGCATATACATAGCGATGAACATTCCAAGACTTTCGAATCAAGAGTCCACAAAAGGTGGCAAGAGGAGCTCAGTTACCTAGAGATTATTGGCATGATTCCTAATAACAAACATGATCCAAGATGTCATTTTAATACATGATGCAAGGGTATAGGATGTTCATTCATAGTAGAACAATGTCATAACTTCCTTAAATACATCATAGGTTTGCATTTTGAATCATAGTTTTAACAAACATAATTTTACTACACTACTACTCACAAATGGCTCATTGAACACTAGGTATTCTCTTTTGAAGCTCGACCTATACGAAACAAGAACAAAGTATTGAAGTGCTAAACAAACTCATACAAACATGACAATTTGAGTGTCTAAACTTAGCTAAGTGTTTTCCTTAGATTTCTTTCATGTTTTTAGTGTTGTTCTAGGTCTAGTTCAAGTCTCAACTAGGTGTCAAAGGCGTACAAGGAGTGTCTTATGTGAGAGAGGGTTATAAAACCGACTTGTGCACAAAACAGGGCATTTCCGCACGTGCGGGGCTCAATCCGCATGTGCGGGCCGCACATGCCTTTTTTTCATAACTAAATTTGTGATTTATCTGGCCGCATGTCCGGGAATCACTTCCGCACTTGCAGAAGTGGATGACTTGCTTAGTTCGAAAATTCCTTCTTGTTCTAAGTTTCCTCCTTTCAAGTTCTAAGCTAGGGGTTCATACAAACTCAATCTAAATCATGCAAATTTGATAACAAACACGAAAGTATGATCATTTTCCAAATCATTAGCATCAAAACTTAGTTTGATTTCAAGATTAAAGGCTATAACTACAAGTTTTGTTAAGAATTTGAGGAATTCAATCTTTTTCCAAAACCTTTCTTTATCTTTGTTTCAAATCACGAACTTGAATGGTAAAACTATTGAAAATCAAAAGAACATATGAAGATGAAAGTTTAAATGCATCACGAACATCAAAAACCAATTCAACGTGATGAAGTTCTAGGTCTCCTACCTACTTCTACAATCTAACCAACGCTTCCTCATTCTTTCCTTCAATTCTTCCTTGTTAATCCAAATTGATCCTAACGTTTTCTTGATTTTAGATGCTAGGAGGGTTTACTACAAGAATTGAGATTAAAATCTTACCTTAGTTTTATTGAGGGATGAGTTTTGGTGTTCTTGGATGTCCCCTCTTTTCTCTCTTCTTTCTTTTCTTTTCTTGCTTTTTCTCTTTTTCTCTAGCCCTTTCTCCTCTTTTCCAGCAGATTTTCTTTCTTCTTTGATTTGGTTTGGCTTTTATAAGGTAAGGTAGGACAAAGACTAAATTGGGACAAAAAGGGGGGAGGTGTATGTATGCTTCATCAAATTATCTAATTTTTGTTTGCTTAGCTTAACTAATCTTGCTTATTTAACTTAGTTAACTAAGTTTTGTACTAATTAATCTAGGTTTAACTTCATCACACTTAACTTAGTTAATCCTAATTAAGGCTCACTAATCATACTTAATTAACACTAATCCCAATTAGCAAAAATTCATATAGCATGAAATGGGCAAGCGTATTATACCAGGATCTTTAAGCTCCTCAATTAGTGCAATAGCACATCCTATGATTTTCAAATCAAGTCTAAAGTCATCCCCTAATTCATTGCACAAAACAAATAAGTCCTAAACATGAGGTTCCAAACTAACTTCTTCTCCTCCTTTCTAATTCTAATTAGTCCTATTTCACATCAGCATATAACACACGGATAAAAGCAATAATAGCATGATATGCATTATGCATGAATGGTTGGTTGTCACATTCTTCCCTCCATAAGAAGTTTGGTCTTCCAAACTTACCTTATATTAGCTTGGAAATAAACTGGGATACCTCATCCTCATTTCATCCTTTTTTCCCAAGTAGCATCCCTCCCATAGTGTTCTTTCCATTCTACCTTCGCCATTGGTGTAGCTTTGTTTCCCAATTGTTTCACTTGACAATCAATAATTTGAATAGGTCGTTTCTCGTATTCTAAATCCTCATCAATGGCTAATCGGCGATAATCTATCACATGGGAAAGATCCCAAGTATAACCCCGTAACGTGGAAATGTGGAATACATTGTGGACTTGCTCCATCTTTGATGGTAGTGCTAACCGGTAAGCCACTGGGCTAATCTTTTCCAAAATCTCAAATGGCCCTATGTAGCGTGGAGCTAACTTTCCTTTCTTCCCAAATTGAGTTTGGCCATTCACTGGAGTTATCTTAAAAAACACATGATATCCAACTTCGAGCTCTAAGTGCCTCCTCAAATCGGCAGAACTCTTTTGGCAGCTTTGGGCAGTCTTGAGTCGTCGTTGAATAATCTTGATCTTCTCAGTGGTGACTTGAACAATTTCAGGTCCCAACATTGGCTTATCTTCCACGTCCATCCAACAAATTGGTAATCTACATTTTCTTCCATACAGTGCCTCATACGGTGCCATGCCAATACTTGCTTGGAAACTGTTATTGTAGGCGAATTCTGACAAGGGTACATGAGTTTCCCAACTCCCCTTGAAGTCCAAAGAACACAAACGAAGCATATCTTCCAAAGTTTGTATCATCCTCTCTGATTGTCCATCGGTTTGTGGATGGAAGGCGGTATTAAACCTTAGTTCTGTTCCCATTGCTTTCTACAAGTTCTGCCAAAATCTAGATACACATTTGGAGTCTCTATCTGACACAATAGAAATAGTCACACCATGAAGTCTAACAATCTCATCTATGTACAAGGTAGAAAGTTTGTTTGCGTTGTAAAAAGATTTCACAGGTAAGAAATGGGTGGACTTGGTCAATTTATCTACAATGACCCAAATTGAATCTATACCTCTTGGTGTGCGAGGCAAGCCAACTACGAAATCCATTGTGATATGTTTCCATTTCCATTCTGGGATAGAGAGAGGTTGAAGTATACCGGCTGGCTTTTGGTGTTCTGTTTTTAACTTGTTGGCATTGAAGGCAACAAGAAACAAATTCTGCTATGTCCCTTTTCATGTTTTTCCACCAATAGATTTGCTTGAGGTTTTGATACATTTTGGTATTTCTAGATTGCAACACTTGATCTTTGATTGTGAATCCCGGTCTTGGCTTTGAATCAATATCATCAAAAACTTTCTTGAAGTAAGCATCCTCCAATTGCTTTTGCTTGATTTCTTCAATGATTGATGGTTGGGCTGAAATTGCAGCTAAAGTCCCTTCAGTCTCATGTAAGACCAATTCCACTTCCATTTTCTGCAATCTTGTAGTATGTCTCCTTGTTTGGTGAATAAGCATGCCAAGTTCTCCATTGACTTTCGGCTAAGAGCGTTTGCCATGGTGTTTGCTTTGCCAAGATGATACTAAATTTGCAAATCATAATCTTTCATCAATTCTAGCCACCTCCTTTGTCTCATGTTGAGCTCCTTTTGCGTGAACAAATACATCAAGCTCTTGTGGTTTGTGAACACTTCACATGTAGCCCCATATAGATAATGACGCCATATTTTCAATGTAAAAACAACGGCTGCCAATTTTAAATCACATGTTGGATAATTCTTTTTATGTGATTTTAATTGGCGTGAAGCATAAGCAATAACTCTATTGTTTTGCATTAAGACACAACCCAATCCTTTATAAGATGTAGCATTATAAATAACAAACTCCTCCGTACTTGATGGTAGTACAAAGACTGGTGCTGTGATCAACTTGGTTTTCAATTAAGATCCTGACGAGCCTCCTTGTAGGATTGGGGTTTTGAAAAAGAATGAACAGTAAACAAGAAGGTACGATATTAATTAGAAAAACATGTATTAAAATACCAACCTGTTCGGCATGTAACAAGATTAGTGTCTTTAGAAGCAGGAAGGGCAATAGTAGGTGAGGAGACAATTGGTGAGGGAACAGCCTTGCAACGAGAATAGACTAACAACGGAAGAGAAGAGGGAACAGACTCATTGGGGACAATAGAGAAGGATTCAACAGGAGGGTGGGTAGGAGGAAAAGAGGGAACAAGCTCATGGGGAACAGTAGAGATGTACTCATCAGGGGGGACCTCAGAAGGAAATGGATCTATGTTAACCAAATCCTCTTTGGAAACCGGGGCAGTGATAGGAGGAAGTTGAAAGTATGACAAACGTTCAAAAACGGCAACATGGCGGGAGATATAAAGGCGACGGGAACGATAGCCTTTTTGGGTAAGGCTGTAACCCAAAAAGACATCGAGGACAAACCGGGCACTAAGTTTGGTTTTATCTTTACGGGAAAGAAGGATAAAACAAGCAGATCCAAAGACGTGAAGGAGGAAGTAATTCGGCGTTTAAGAAAATAGAGCCTCATAAGGAGAACGGCCAGAGAGAAAGGGAGTTGGCAGCTGGTTGAGAAGGAAAGTAGCGATAAGAACTGTTTTACCCCAAAATGGAGCTGGAATAGAGGTAGAGAGAAGAAGAGACCTAGTTATCTCAAGGAGATGATGGTGTTTACGCTCAGCTTGACTATTTTGGACGGGTGTATCAGTACAAGAAGTTTGGTGGATGGTATCCAAGTTGACCAAATATTCACAGAACTCAGTTTTAAAATATTTCCCACCCAAGTCAGACCATAACAATTTAATAATAGATCCAAACTGTGTAGCGATCATAGACTGAAAAGTACGGTATATCTGGTAGAAGTCAGACTTATGAGTTATAAGAAAAACCCAAGCGTAACGAGTGCAGTCATCAACAAATGACACATAGTATATAGAACCCTCTTTAGTGAAAACAAGAGAAAGGCCCCAGACATCAATATGAACTAAATAGTACTTTTACGAAAAGGTAAGACTAAAATGACAAGTTTACACCCCTGACACTTGGTAAGTTGATTAAGAGAAATTTTACCCAATAAACCTAACTAAGCTAAAGATTGTAAGCAGTCAGCAGACAAATATCCTAATTGAGAAGGCCACAAATAAGGACTTAACAGATAATCTGACTGAAAAGAGGAAAAACCAGTTGGAGAGGTAGTCATAGGCAGATGTAAGCTCTCCACCACATAGAGGTCTCCAACTCTATGGCTGATCTCAATCTATTGCTTGGACATTCGATTTTGCACAAAACAGATAGAAGAAAAAATGATAACATCAAGACCGGAGACATTAAGCTGGCTGATCGATAATAAACTGACAGATAACTGAGGAACATAAAAGACAGATGGAATAGTGACAGCAGACATATCAAACATAGGTCAAACCCAACAGATATAACAGATATACCAGACCTATTAGTCGCATCAACAGTAATATGAAAGGGAAAAGGCGTACAATTTTAAAGTAAGGAGACATGAGGAGTCATATAATGAGAGGCGCCAGAGTCAAAATCTAGACAGACAAAGAGATACTTGAAGAAGACCCAAGCAAACCTGAATGAAGGGAGGAAAGAGAGGAGGCAGACAGGGATAGCTGTGAGGTAGACAATATATGTTGAAGTGGAGCAATCTGTGCACTCAAGGGAGTCAAGTCAGAATCAAGAGCCGGAGCAGATTTAGTATAAGCAGTGGAAGGCTGAAAAGTATTTTGAGGAGGAGCGCGGAATTGGATCTGAGACTGTAGAGAAGACGAGGCAGGCAGATGTCCCTTCTTGGGACAGTGGTACTTCCAATGGTCCTTTTGATGGCACAGAAGGTACACTCATTAGAATCTAGAGACATCACAATAACCAGAAAGCTGAGGGGTTCAAGTGTAATAAACCCAGAACCAGAACTAGAACTAGATGGGTCAAACTGTAATAGGCCAAAAACACAAGAAACACAGTACTGGATAAGTCAAGTATCAGTGGGCAACTCATAAATCGGAAGAAAACAGCCTCAGAGAAGACAAAAACCACTCAGAGTCGAAGCCCCGAAGGAGAGAGATACGAATCCTGAGTCTCAAGCAAAGAAGAGACCATGATTTTTCTGTCTCTTCGAACCAATACCAGTCGAAGCAACTAGGTAGGTCACGACTAGCAGATGCGATGATCAGAGAAGGAGAGAGATCGCAAGTTGAGAACTAGAGAAGCCGAAGACGAAGACGAAGACCAACGAACCAAAAAACTAGAGAGAGAAGACCAGTGAACCAAAAAACCAGAAATTAAACCCAGATGATTTGAAAGGGTTTCGTGACTCGCTAAGGCTAAGAGGAGTCGCGAGTTGAACCCAAACAACTGATGAACAAATCAACCTAGACAGACCAGTTGATCGAGAGAGAGAAAGAGAGTGACCTACGAATAAAAGAACTAGACAAGCAGTCACTCGCGATAAAGGGAGAAGACCACGACCTACGGTGTAGAGAGACAAGCAACTTCTAGGGTTTCAGTGATAGCTCTGATACCATGTAAGATTTTTGAATAATAATCTGTATATTCAATTGTGAATGTAATACTAGGATACATGTGATTATATAGCAATCCTAACCCTAAGACTGAAAAGGAAAGAGAATATTTACAATCCCTCACAATCTCTCAACATATATACAAAATATATACTACCGTATATAGAGATACACTAATATTCTCACAGGATTATGACTATTGCTCATCTACGATT
Organism: Camellia sinensis; assembly: GCF_055761805.1. Lineage (NCBI taxonomy): Eukaryota > Viridiplantae > Streptophyta > Magnoliopsida > Ericales > Theaceae > Camellia > Camellia sinensis. The sequence continues at coordinate 7,050,711 of NC_138974.1, read as the reverse complement.
GAAATTATCATGAGATAAACCTATCCAACAACGTACTAAATTAAAATAAACATAGAGGCTTAAGAACACTGCAAAATTTGATTCCATGATGCTGTAAACGTGCTCTATGTAAAATTTCAGATTTGTCATTTTTTTTTCTTTTCTTTCTTTCATGTTTTTCATCAATGCTGCCACTACGAAAGTCAATATGGTGTATGTTGTAGAAAATTCTCTTCTTTGGACACAAGGAAATGGATATTTCTTGAAAGCAGCTATTGTTAGAGATTGATGCAAAACAATGTATGTTTTTGTTTTGTCTTCTTTTGTTTTTTGTTTTTTTTGGTTTTGGTTTTTGTTTTTGTTTTTTTTTGTTTGTTTGTTTTTTTTTTTTTTTGATTTTTAAAAACCTTAAAAGGATAACTAGCTCTACAGAGCTTGTTCATCTCATTTTTTGGGTTAGTTTACCAAGGGTCCTTATGGTTGTCACAAAATGTGAATTGGGCCATTCAAAATTAGACAATTTTCAATTAGATAATTAAATGTGTTTGGTTGCAAGAGTGAAACAACTCAAAATCTGCATGTTTTGCATTCTGTACGAACATTTAGAAGTGATCATTTCATTTTGTTTAAAATATAGTATGACCTAATCTAAATTTGGGATATTCAAAACCTGTTAGTTCAATGCCTACACAAATTTTTAAGTGAACTCATTTACAATCGCATTTATTTTGAATTATTTAATCACGAATGAAATAATTCAATTTGCTCAACCAAATGGGCCTTAAAAAAGCTTCTTTTTTTTCATTACTGTCAAGATTACACCCATTACACGATATTATTTAGGCTATTTCCATTTTTCTTTGTGTGAAAGCAAAAAATAGGACTAGTACGCAGTTCTCTCTCTCTCTCTCCCCCCTATTGTGGCTTGAACCATGCACCTTGCCTTTTGAAGTGGCAGGAGAATACACTGAATTTCCTGGTAGCTATGATGTTGCGGTCCATTGTCTTCATTTCTGCCTGACTTATATGTTGATTTCAGAACTCATTCTTATTATAACCTGGCAAATTAATATTGAGACTGAGAAAAAATGTATTGAAAAAGTGTAAAATGATTATAAAGTGTTTTGAAATTCATAAAAAGTGTATTGAATTTTGTAATTAATGCCTTGAGATTGACATATCTTTTGTCCTTTTCTGGTGTCCTAGGGGCACTTATTAGCAAGACCCTTAGAACATATATATATATATATATATATATTTCTTTTAAAATCTTCTTTTTCCTGTATGTAGTGTCCCAATGGCCACACTATATGTTTGAACTGCAAGACTAAAGTACACAATTGCTGCCCAATTTGCCGGCAAGAGCTTGGAAACATAAGGTGTGTGGCTCTGGAGAAAATAGCAGAAATGCTTGAACTGCCATGCAGATACCAGTTCTTGGGTTGTCAAGATATATTCCCTTACCATAGCAGACTCAGGCACGAGCAGAATTGCAGGTTCCGCCCATATAATTGCCCTTATGCTGGAGCTGAATGCAATGCCAATGGTGATATCCAGTTCCTTGTTGCGCATCTCAAGGATGATCACAAGGTTGACATGCATGATGGCTGTACGTTCAACCATCGATATGTCAAATCCAATCCCCAAGATGTTGAAAATGCTACATGGATGTTGACAGTGAGCTCTTTCTCTCTCTCTCTCTCTATATATATATATACATATATATATCTACTATGTATGTGTGTATCAATTTATCTATTTCTCAAGCCTAATATGACAAAACTTTGTTAGTCTTAGCAATTAGCCTTGGTTTTATACTAATTTGTGCGTGCTAGTGATAAGGATCAAATCCCAATCCCAAAAGTAATTGAATTAATTTTTTTTCTTCCCACTTTTGCATCCTTTATCCACCTTCCATGCAGCTAACTTCATCCTTCAGATTTTGACTTATTTGATAAATTTTTCCTCGAGGAAATAATGATCAAATCCTAAATTTTTTTGGTGCTTTAATTAAGCAAGGGTAGTTCATTTTTCCTATCCAATTAATTTGTTTGATCACCAGTCCAACTCTTTTTACACTATCAAACATTGATTATTTGCATTGACCAACTTATCTGATTTTTTTGAGTATTGTCCATGCAATGGGTGATACATAATTTTCCTTGAAGCCTGTTATGCGTAGTTCTTTGTTTAGCCTGAAAGAAGACAAAAAGAAGAGATTAATTAGTTCTTTTTCTATTTTTTTTTCCCCTGTTTTTTCTCAAGAACCCATACAAAAATGCTTGGTTCACTTTTATGTTTATCATCTTGCATCCCCAGAAGCATTTTATTTCATTTAAAACATTGGCAACACCTTGTTGTTCAATCAATCAACACTAAAAGAATTGAGAAACATGATTGGTTCTGTTATCTGGTGCAGGTTTTCAACTGTTTTGGCCACCAGTTTTGCTTGCACTTTGAGGCATTCAATATAGGAATGGCACCTGTTTACATGGCCTTCTTGCGGTTTATGGGGGATGATCACGAGGCCAAAAAGTTCAGTTACAGTTTGGAAGTTGGTGGGAATGGGAGGAAACTAACATGGCAAGGAGTTCCAAGGAGCATTCGTGATACTCATAAGACAGTTAGAGATAGTCTGGATGGACTGATTATCCAGAGAAACTTGGCACTCTTCTTTTCCGGTGGTGATGGGCAGGAGCTGAAGCTTAAAGTGGCTGGCCGCATATGGAAAGAGCAGTTATAAATCTATAGAATGCTATCTATAAAAATCATGTGGTAACTGAAGACACCTTTCTTAAAACAATATTTTTGTTTTTAAAAATTCTGAACTTGTTATGGGTCGGCGGAGTGTAAATGGGTTGGATTTCTAAAAGATTTTTTGGTTTGTAGATCAATTGGAGTTATTACTGTGCAGCTAGCTTTGTTCTGGGATCATGTTTCTATGGTTATTCAAGATTCCTAAAACCTTTCTTTCCCATTCTTTGTTTCTGGTATTTTTGGTATCATTTGGATACAGTTCTCAGTTCAGCTTCACCCACTGGCATGTCCTCTTAACCTTTTTTCAATTCAAAAGACGCCCATGCTGTACGCCACACACCAGCCACTGGCCGTCCACCAGTGCCAGCTCTCTCTCTCTCTCTCCCTCTCTCTCTCTCCATTTTCTTCTTTTCTACCACCAGTGTCATTTGCGAACCCACCGCTACTGCCCTCAACCGGTAGTACACCACCATCCCTCAATTCCAAAACCCCCGCACAGGACAATCACAGCCACCATTTTTGACAGAAACGGTCAATGGATGTGGTTAAGTAATGCTAATGGCAGTGTGTAATTTTGTCATACTTCACACCGATTTGGCAGCAATTATGACCCATATAATCTTAGAAGTCCCAATTGAAACGTGCCATTTTTTTAGGCTAAACTACCCATAACTCTTAATAATTGGATTTAATTTTCATAAAATCTTATTGAAAAAAGTCTTAGTAAAATCGTCGCTAAAAATAATTTTTTATGACTATTTTTTGCATATGTCGCCATCAATTAACAATTAGTGATTTTTTTTTTATGGTTTTTATAAATTGTCGCTAAAAATTAAAAATAACATTTTTTTTGTGACAATTTTTTTAAATGTCGTTAAAACTTATAATAAGTGACATGTTTTTGACAATATTTTCAAATTGTCCCTAAAACTAACAATTAGTGATTTTTTTTTATAGTGTTTGATGAAAAACGCCATTAATTATCATATAATCTATTGGACAATAAGTTCACTTATTAAGATTTACACGCATGTCTATTTTTTTTTTTTAAATTACGACTGAAAAAACATATTAGGCTCCTAATACCAACCTTGAGATGCAATTTCATTTTTCATTAGTTTACCTCAACTTCAACTTGGGTTTTAAGGCTCTATTTGATTAGTAGGATTAGTAATGAAGCGATTAATAATTTAAGAGATTAATGTAGGATTGGTTATCTAGTTAGATTAATAGGATACATAATCCCTTCTTATCCATATTTGTTTTGCAATATATAATATCAATTATATATGGAAATATATGTCTATTTTACATTATTTTGTTGTAAGATTAAAAAATTCGTCAAGTTTATTAAATTGAATACCTATCGAAATGTAATGTGAATAACGACTAGAATGTAAGTTTTATAGATTAATAACGACTAGAGCTCATCATGTTCATCTCCTTCCGGGGAAGTTTCATCACGACTGTATAAGTCATCACAACAAGAGGGCAATGGTTGGGTTGATATCTGTGTGCGTTTTTATTTTTTATTTTATTTTGGTGATGGATTATGGTGGTTAAACATGTGTGTATACATATATTAAATACAAAGTGTGCACACCTATTAAGTGTATTATGAAACGCAAATAAAAACAAAGTTTAGATCTAATTGCTGAGAAACCCAAACTAGAGAAATGAATGGTCTGATGTTGTTGAAAAAGATGTCTTCGTCCTTACAAAAGAAAAGATCCAAGTCATATATGAAGAGGTGAGAGGCTATCAATATTTTGTTTACTATGACAGAAAACAATTTGAGTAGTTCTTCAAAAATGAAAATGTGAAGAAAAAAAAAATAAAAATGAAAGAAAAAGATGAAGAAAAGACTGCATTAATTAATCTTGATGAGTTATTCAATATTAAAGTTTTAGAAAATTTTAAATTACCTTTTTGGGGGTAAAATTAAATACAAAAAAACTCATTTAAATAATTAAATTTTAGACTATTCATTTACTAAATTCCTTTAATGAATGTCATTCAGCCTGAATAATTCTTATTTATGTTGGCTATCAAAAGAAATTATAAAAATCAAATGAAATTTCAAAATTATTTTTTATTTTTTTTGTAATGAGTGCTGCTTATTAACATTCCAACAATTAACACTTTAGAACTTCTAAATTCTTTCGGCTCCCACCTACAAAATTCAAATCCTTAAAAATTTCTAAGAACCCTCAAAATAATATCAAAACTATCCTTCTAAAAACATCACACTCACCAAAAAAACTCTTCATCTCCCAAAACCCTTAACAGTTGAACTCACCAATCTTTCTCTCACCATCGAAAGAGTCGCGTTGTTGATCTCTCCACCGTCAATCTCTATCACAGCCGATTTCTAACCGCCAACCTCTTTCTACCGCCATGTTTGGGCTTGTGTTGCCGAACAAATTACCAATGTTTGGACTTGTGTTATTGAACAATTTGTACATGTTTGGACCTGTGTTACCGACCATTATAAAAGCGTAAGGTCCTATATCTGTGAACAAGTTTGACCCATCAAAGTTTAACAAACAAAGATAAGTATGCATCAACCAGTTTGAGTAACAAAGAAAACTAAAATTCATCGCATAACCCAAAAAAGGGTTATATACATGAAGATCTCTTAAACTATTGAGAAATATCACTTTGACTCCCTAAACTATAAAAACGTATAAAATGACCACATAAACTATTGAAAAGTATCACTTTGCCCCCTAAACTATAAAAACGTACAAATGGATCCCCTAAACTGTTGACATATTTCACTTTGACCCCTTCCATTAGAGGGTCTAATTTATATGCTTTTATAGTTTAGAGGGTAAAGTGATACTTCTCAATAGTTTAGGTGATCAATTTGTACACTTTTATAGTTTATGGGGTTAAAGTGATACTTCTCAATAGTTTAGAGAGTTTTTGTGTAAATAATCCCCAAAAATATAAGTATACATTAAGGTTACATCTAAAGTGCTGAACATATGAATAAAAAAGTTTAGATCCAAAGTATCGAATACAATAATAATGTTCGGTTAGAGGTTGCCGAACTAATGCCATATTTTCCAGAGTTACAGAAAAAAAAATCAAATCGTTTCACCATTTTTTTTGTGTGTTTTTTAAAAAACTTATCATTACTGAATAATTTAATTGGATTTACGTTTGAAAGTTCTTCTTTTATTATTTTTAAAAATGGAATGCGCTACATCCGCTATCACTTTGGCTGCAGGAGGGGAACTGCTTCCGATAATCGGAAACCTTTTATACACAAAGCCAATAAGGAATTTCACTACCTTAGGACCATTATGGTTATGGTTGCCATTCGCCGTTCAGTTGCTGGATCCCCTGTCCATTCGAGTAGTTTGTCAAAAAAGGTTGTAATCCCTCTCTTGGTGATAGCTTCGATCGTAAGGACCCACCTACCAACTTGGTGTAATATCGCCGTAAACGGGTCCGTCGCCTGAGAATTAGAGCAAAAAGCGCACTAGGTCAACCTCATCCGAGTTGCGAACCTCCTCTAAGCTTAGATTGTTGAGAGGGTAATTTATGTGAAAATTGGGCCGAGCTGGGTAATGGACTGTTATGAGCCGCAGTACAAAGGGCCGAGTAAAATGGCCATGTAAGTTACTCTGGTCGTGTGGATATTTTGAAGCTAGTCCGGTCCAACAGAAGATCGAAGTTAGATTGGTCTAACGGTACTTTGGAGTTAGATCGGTCTTGGAGTTATACCGGTCATGACATGTTAGTTCGGTCTAACCACGCCATGGGTTGTACATGAGAAGCCGACGTAAGAGCAGGAAAATGAAGAGCTAGTTCGGCTCATTCTGCGGCTATGCATAGTCATGTTTACTTCGGTCATATTGGTAGTCTGGCCATGGTAAAACCATCTCACTTGGTTTAAGCAGTGAGGGGGTGTTGAAGGATAAGCATTATCCTTCAGGAGTATGAATCCTAGGAGGACTCTACATGGAGGAGTAAGAGTCCTACTTGGATTGTGCCACATGGAACCTATAAAAGCTCACCAATATCACCTATGGAGAGGTAACACAACTTTGTTTTCTGAATACACAGCTTTTGTCTATTTGTCAAGCTTACTGACTTAGGCATCGGAGAGGTTTCCGGCACATACCCGCCGGCTAGCTCACGTTTGTGTTTTCAGGTGATAAAGCGACGCCGTACGGAGGAGCGCAGACTTGATCAATAGGATTATACGAGAAGGTTTATTTCTTTCCCGTACAATTGTCATGCTCCATTTGTCTCATGGTATTGAGGTTGCAGGAAAAACTCACTCATTGCCATTGTCATTGCCATTGTCGTTGCTAGAGAAGTGAATAGTTGCTACCATTTTCGCCGTTTTCGCCAGAGGGATTTGAAGGGTTTTTAGGGTGTATAGGTTTTGAGGGTTTTGGAGTATGTGAGTGGTGATGAAGGTGAGTGTTTTCATAAACTCTATCCTATGATTTAGTGAGTAAGTGGGTTAATTGTGAAATAGAGTGTTTCAAAATAATTTATGTATTTTTAATAATTTCATTTAAAATTATTATTATGATAAAAAAATGAAAGAAATGAAAGTCTAAAATATTAATTAAGGTGTTAATAACAACACTCTTTTACAATCCCTCCTTATTCACAACACCATTATTTTAGTTTTATTTGTGTGAGACCAAGAAATTTACTCATATAGATCGCTTGAGAAATTCAAGGAAGAGATGACTCCTACGAATCCGGATCACCCGTCGCCTTACCCCTGTCGCCCCCAAAACGACGTCGTTTTGGGGGCGAATTTTCAAAAAAAAAAAACGCAGAGAAGAGACGCAGAGAAGAGGGAGGAAGGAGAGGAAGAGGGAGAGGGAGGAAGAGGGAGAGGGAGAGGGAGAGGGAGGAGGGAGGAGGAGGAGGAGGAGGCTGCCGCCCTCGCCGCCGTCGCAACCGCCGTCGTCCCTCGCCGCCGTCGCAGCCGCCGTTGCAGCAGCTCCACCTCGTCGCAAGTGCTGCGACCGCCGTCGAGCTCCGCCTCCGACCCGTCGAGCTCCGCCTCCTCCTCCTCCCCTGTATTTATGGCCCCCTCCAGTCCGGCCGGCCCTCCTCCTCCTCCTCCTCCCTCCTCCCTCCTCCCTCCCTCTTCCTCTCCTTCCTCCCTCTTTTGCGTTTTTTTTTTTTGAAATTTCGCCCCCAAAACGACGTCGTTTTGGGGGCGACAGGGGAAGGCGATAGGGGAATGCGACAGAAGATCCGGATTCTGACTCCTACCGCACAAATAAAACACTGTTAAACTTTATGATTGGTGGGGTCCATCTCGAGAGTCCTCCAATGATGAAATTAGATGGTAATCCTCTATGAGAGAACCAAAGTTTGTCTGTTGCGTGTAAAGATAAGGCATACGTCTCTTCAAAAGGGTGGTTTTCCTTTTATAAAGGTAGTGGTCGAAAATTGTCCAGGCCGACCCCTACAATCTCCACTGTTTTTTATTGATCTATAATTTTTTTTTTTAAAAATCTTTCACTTGCTGCCTCCGACGTAGAGGTGGGAGTGCTGGAAATCACCCCCACTGAGTGTCCCCAGCCCTAATTGTGTTGTCTGCTGGGCTTCTTGATTTGGAGTAGTCCATTGTGCCCTTTTCCAATGCTATTATTGTGTCCCCCCACAAATGCCACAAAACTTTCACTTTCTTTGATCCAAGTGAACAGGAGTGGAAGTTTTTCTTCTTGTTGTATTGCTACGACATGCCCTCCAAGTGACTTTAACTGACTGTATTTATACAATGTCTGAATATCAAAATATCATACCTAGTTGAGTTGGGACTTTTAGCTGGAGCGTTTGGCGAGATAAATTTTGGATGAAGAATATCTTTGATAAAGAATGATTAGCTGATATAGGTCTTACTCCTGAAGTGCTATGTTGAGCTATGTTGTTGATAAATAATACTTAGGAAGCTAGGGCTTTAGTTCAGGCCCCCTATTTTATAATCCGGTTAACATTATCATAAACATTATTATTATTTAATTCCAGTTCATACATACGATGCAAAATGAATTATAGTTAAATAAAAATGTCCTTAACCTTACATTAATACATAAAATAAAAAAAAGACTTAACCTTTAGTACATCAATGGCATTCTGTGGGTGTTTTTTTGTAAGTTTTTTTAGATGTAGGATATTATTGGAGAAATTTTTTTTTGTATTTAGGAAGATAGTTGAGTTTTTTTGTGATTGGATGTGATGTTTGTGAGAGAAAAAGTGAAATAATTATGGGGTTTGATGTGATATTTTGTTTTAAATTTTTTTTTTTTGGTTTTGTTACAAATTTGTCTTTTAGTGAAAAAAAAAATCAAAAAACTTCTTTTCTAAACACCACCTCTGTCTACAAGAATTAGGCCCATTGGCCAACAAATAAAGACGATCCCTTGATCTTGAACTACTCTTCAACTTTGTACTTGAAAAAGGTATTTAACAATATAGGATGAGCATGTAGTCCAATAGATATCTTAATGACTCAAAATAATACCAGCACATGAATAACTATGATCATGAATGCTACACCAGATAAATATATGTAATATGATTTTTCATATAAAAAATATACTTACATATGTGAGAACCAGTATTTAATTATTCTTAAAAATATCATATAAGATATGAATAATAAATTAATTTTGTCTAAAGACTATTTAATAAATATATTATTGTATAAATTAGTTTTAAACTATTCCAACTTAGTAACTAACAAAATTATTACTAAGAATAAATAATTTTGTGGGTATTTAATATTTTTCATTTGTAACTATTTTTGACAATGATTCAACTTAATAATTACCCTTCCTAAATATTTTGGTTGAAAATTTTACTTCATTCAATCATCTCACTTATACATCATTAGGTTTAAAATCCACAAATATCTTTCTTGTTCTGTTTCACAAATGGAGAGAGGAGGGTGGAATCTGGTGATTCGTAGAAGAAGGGTAGGCTTGCAAGGAAATCGATCAGTGAAGGAAGGTTTGTTTACACTATTAGTGGATGATTTACCAAACTCTATGGATCCTAAGAGTTTGTATTCTCTGTTTGGAAAGTTCGGAGTTGTCAAGGATGTGTTCATTCCGTCAAAGCGAAGGAAAAGTTTGGGAACACGTTTTGGTTTTGTGAGGTATGATTGTAAGGTAGCCGCTGATATGGCAATTCAAAAGGCGAATGGCCTATGGTGTGATAATAAGACATTAAGGGTGAAGCAAGCAGATGTCCAGAAATCAGAGCGCATGGGGGGAAAGGAGTGCCTTACAGGGGAAAAGAGGATAATGAGTGGGGTGCAGAAGGTATTTCCTCAAGTAGGAATGTAGAGCCATCATTGGCAATCCTATGCAGAAGTTGTGAAGCAGAGTACTGACTTTTGGAAAGAAAAGTTGGTAGTTCAAGCAAGAGAGGCTGGTAATGGATGGTTGTATGAAAGCCCGTTGGTCAGTCTTAAAGCATTTTCGTCATTTCACGAATTTGAAGCAGAGGTAAAGGAGCGCATGAAAGGAGTTTGAGTCAGAAGTGGAGGTGGTAAGTTAGAGCATCTCCAATGGTGGTAGGCATTTTACCTATCTAAATATTACTATAAAGTATACATTTTATTTTGCCTGTCAACAATTTCATGTTTCTACCCCAACCATGCTCTTTATTTTAGCTACTCATCCAAATACTATTAACTTTATAGAATGCCACGTCAGCAACAAAGATGGAGGGAAATAATCTTAATGATTAAATACATTTTGCCTAGCCTTGAAGGCTAGCTACATGTAGCTAGTGAATGTGAGCTGAGCCAAAATGCCTAAGCATATGCCTAGTGCATTGGAGTTGAAAAAAGTGAGTCATATTAGGCATTTTGACTAACAAGCATCATATGCCTAGTGGGTTGGAGATGCTCTTAGCTATCTTAACATTCTCTTCAAAGCAACAAATGAATGAAGAAAGAGCGTGTATGGATGCGTGGATTTCTCGGTGGAGTGACTCTATAACCGAGTGAGGGAAAGGAAAATCCATCTCAACTGAACGATGTGTTTGGATTTCTTGCATGGGTGTACCAATCAATTTTTGGAGTACTAATACATTTCGTGATATTGGCAGCATTTGGGGTGAAGTGGTGTAGTTAGAAGAAGATATCAATAATCCTTACACCTTTGAGTATGGTAGGGTGAGGATTGTTACATCTACATTGGAGGTTATTAATACAGTGGTGTTTTTGGAGTGCAATGAATGCAAGTTTCCTGTTCGAGTTTGTGAAGATTACCCACTATTTGATTTGTCCAAAAATTGCACAAGGGAGGTGAATTTCGAGTTTCTTGCGTCAAGTTCTTTGAGTGTTGCCTGTGAACAGAAGTTAATCAATGATAAAGGTAGCAAAGAAGATGAGGACGATGGGTTTGATAATTCGAAGGAGGTGGCAAAAGATTTAGCGGATGTGGCAGATAATGATGTGGTGGCAAATTCAGTAAAGGACACAGTGGATAGAGAGTAGGTACAAATGAATGGAGTTAATGAGGCGTTGGCAGATATGGTGGTCAATGCAATAGAGCATGGTCTAGGAAGTATACAACATAATGAAGGTGGTAATGTAGAAGGTTTGGAGTTGGTGATGAGCTCAAGGAATGAGGCGCCAGTTGAATTGCAAAAAGAGGTGGGCCGTGTTTGTTCATCTGAATTTGTAAAAAGTGTTTGTGAGTTTGATCGTGTAAGGCCCAATATTAATCTTCAAGTTGTTTTAAGTGGAATTCAGTCTGGGGCAACAGTTGCAGGGCCCATTGAGGTAGATTCAAATTTAAGTGAAAGTGCAGCCCAATATCAAATTGGGCCATCTCTTTGTCCAAAACCAGTCCTAGATCAAAGAAGGATAAGGATATTGCGGCTAGGAGGGGTACGACTAATAATAAGGGGAAGAAGCAAGGTTCTCAATTGAGAAGAAGAGTCAAGCATCATCGAAGTCTTGCATTACAAAAAGGGGTTCTGCCCAGTCTAAGTCTAAAAAATGGTGCTATTTTTTGAGCTGCTGTGGCCGCAATTTCAGCTTCAATTTGACATAGTAATGCTTCAAGAAGGAGGAGAGAGATTCGGGAGGAGGCTCTTGCTACCTTGCAAGTAGGGAAGGTTCTTGGGATGGATTGTAAAGATAAGGAGCAGGAGGTTGTCAACCGAATTGTAATGCTGGAATTGAAGGATAGGGAGATGGTGGAGGAGGGTGAAGGGGCTATTTAGGCTGTTCAGTAGGCTCTGGGGGTCAGGTGAGTGTCTGACATTTATAGATGAAGATAGTAACATGGAATGTTAGGGGATTGGGAAAACCAGAGAAGAGAAGGAGCATTAAGAAGCTAGTTAATGATAGAAAGATAGAGGCTTTGCTACTTCAGGAAACTGAGAAAAGCAGTGTTGAAGTTGGGTTCATCAAGTCTTTGTGGCCAGCTGAGGATGTGGGCTTTTTGAAGGTGGGTGCCGACGGCAGTGCAGGTGGTCTTCTCTGCTTATGGAATCCTGAGGTATTTGAACTTAAAGAGTGCTGCTGCCACAAAAGTTTTATTTTGATGGCAGGAATACTTAATCACTCATTTGAATGTGTAGTTGTTAATGTGTATGCACCAAATGATGTTAGTGACTGGAGGACTTTATGGGAATCATCGTCCAAATTGAGAGTAGTTTTTTCAAGTCTCTGGTGTATTGGGGGTGACTTCAATGAGATTAGGTTTATGAGTGAGAGAAAAGGGTGCATAAGAAGAGATAGGGGGATGAAGGACTTCAATGGCTTTATTGACACTATGGAGTTGTTGGACTTGCCAATGTTAGGAAGATCATTTACATGGTACAATGATGCGGAGGGTGAGAGGTGGAGCAGGTTAGATAGATTTCTTTTGGACATTGGCTGGCTTGAGAAATTCTCCTTTAAGCAGTGGGGATTAAATAGAAGTATTTCTGATCATTGTCCAGTTATCATTATAACTGATGAGAGGGACTGGGGTCCAAAACCATTCAGGTGTATTAATGCTTGGAGCTTACATCCAAATTTTGTTGTTACAGTTAAGACTGCATGGGATAGTTGTTAGGTAAGTGGGTGGGCTAGTTATAGGATTATGAAAAAGTTGGGGCACTTGCGAGGTCAATTACGAAGATGGAATAGTGAAGTGTTTGGTGATGTGGATGAAAAACTGAAAAAAGCTGAGGATGAATTGCATGAGTGAGACCTAAATGCTGAGTCTAGAGATTTGTAGGAGTTTGAGAAAAGTCGTAGAAGAGAGGTGCAAAGTTTAGTTTGGGACCTGAAGAGAAAAAAAGAGAACATGTGGCAGCAAAAATCCAGGTTACTTTGGACTGAAAATGGTGATAAGAATTCAAGGTTTTTTCATATGATGGCTAGTAGAAGACAGAGGAAAAATATGCTTGATTTTGTGGCAGTGAATGGGTCTTTGGTGGTTCGGCCAGTCTTGGTTAAGCAAGCAGTGGTGAATTTTTTCGAGAAGTTATTTTCAGAGGAGTGGGAGAGTACGCCTACATTAGTTGGTGTCAGTACTAAAATAAGTGAACAAGCAGCAGCTATGTTGGAATCTAAATTTACAGAGGAAGAAATTTGGGTTGCTGTGAAAGAGTGTGATGGGAATAAGGCTCATGGGCCTGACGGGTTTAATCTAGCTTGTTTCCAAAGGTGTTGGCCCATAATGAAGGATGAGGTTATTCAGGTGTTGAAGGAATTTCACTTAAATGGGATGCTGGCTAGAGGTGTAAATAGTTCGTTTATTTCACTCATTCCAAATAAGGACTGTTTTGTTGGGTTGTCTGATTTTAGGCCTATAAGTTTGGTAAACTCAGTGTATAAAATTCTTGCGAAGGTTTTATCTAGACGATTGAGGCAGGTTCTTCCTCAGATAAAAAGTGAAGCGAAGTCCGGTTTTTTGAGTGGCCGATGTATTTTCGATAGAATCTTAATTGCTAATGAGGTGGTTCACTGATGGAAAAAATCCAAGAAGAGAGGAGTTTCGAGAAGGCATATGACTCAGTGAATTGGGGGTTCTTGTGCTCCATCATGTACAATTTTGATTTTGGTGAAAAGTGGGTGGGTTGGATAAAGGCGTGTATATCATCAGCTAGAGTTTCTGTGTTAGTTAATGGGTCCCCAATTTCAGAATTTTCGCCTCACAAAGGTCTAAGGCAAGGTGATCTTCTTTCACATTTTCTCTTCAACTTGGTGGCGGAAGATCTGAATATCTTATTAGAAAGTGCAAAAGAGTTAGGTCTCATCAAAGGAGCTACAGTGGGTCATAGTCAGTTTAAGGTGTCTCATCTTCAGTTTGCGGACGGTACAATTATTTTTTGTGAGGCAAGCTGGGAGGAAATCTTTACGATGAAGAGAATTTTGAGATGCTTTGAAGTAATGTCTGGGCTTAAGATTAATTTTCATAAGAGTAAAGTATGTGGAATTGGTGTTAAAGATGAATTGGTTCAGGCATTTTCCAAAAAGCTGAATTGCTTAACTCAGAAATTGCCTTTGAATTACCTAGGTATGCCTCTAGGTGCAAATCCCAGGTGTAAGAGAATGTGGCATCCAGTAGTTGACAAATTCAAGAAGAAGCTAGCACTATGGAAAAGGAGATGTCTATCATTTGCAGGTAGATTAACCTTGATCAAGTCTGTATTATTATGACAACCCTCACTCCTGTTCACTAATAACACCACTGATTAGTGCTAATCTATGATTAAGCATGTTAACTGACTGATTGACTGAAAATCTGAACTGATTGATTGAGTGTGTTAGTTTAAATGCATTTCTATTTGTTTGACTGTTAAATTATCTGTTCATGTATTATGTTTAAACTGCAAATTGAAGGCTTTATCGGCGGCTGAATCTGAAATTGATTGATGTTTTGTGTTAATTAGCATTTATGTGATTGTTTGGTATATTTAATTGAAATGTGATTTGGTATGACTAAATTAGATTAAATAAAGCTAAATTGCATTAGGTTGATTATTCACCAAATTGCCACTTAGTGGGTTATGCTAGACCACTCCTCTTCTCACCCTTACATTGTTTGAGCACCCTTTTCCTCAGCCACTTTGAGAGCTAAAATCGACTAGAGTGAGAGAGTGAGAGAAATTGAGTCCAACTTAGAGGTTTTGCTTGGAAATTATAGGAATTGAAGGATAATTTGCATAATTAAGCTCCCATATCTTGCATTCAAGACCTAAGGTAGGACATTTACCTTCTTGTTTGTGAATTCAAGTTAATTGTTGCATGGTTCATGGTAAATAGGAGCTTAAGATCATAAATTGGTTGTAGATGTTGAATTGGAGCTTAATCCATGCATGCATGTGCATGGTCTTGCATTTTGAGGTTGCTCTTCATGAAATTCCACATGCATGTTCATATCTTGAGCTTAGTCCATGAATTCATCTTGTTATAGAAAGAATTGACTCATTTGTTCATGTTTTGAAAGCTTGAAGTTGATTAAATTCATGCATGTTATGTTTTACATCATGTTCATGGAATTTGTTTGAATTTGTATTCAATTGAACTACCTTTAGGCCTTGATTTTACAAATTGAGCTTTGAATCATGCTAAACTATGAATTTACAAGTGTTTTCCAGAAAATTGGCCCAAGAGGATCGAATTTGATGCATTAAAACTTGATTTTGAGCTTGAAGTCCAAATCTGGAAATTCCAGATTTTGGACTCCCGCTCGAGCGGGGTAAGTGGCGCTCGAGCGGGAAATTCGTGTATCCAGCACTTTTGTTGTGTTTATAGTCCGCTTGAGCGGGGTTTTGCACGCTCAAGCGAGGACTTGTGTCACACGCTCGAGCTGGTGTCGAGCGCCTATCGAGCGTGATTTTCACACATCCAGTACTTTTGCAGTCCGCTCGAGCGGGAAAGTTTACGCTCGAGCAGAGCCTTTTGTTTGCATGTCCGCTCGAGCGGGGAAACCCATGCTCGAGCGGGACCTCTGTTTTTTGAAAATTCTGAAAATATTTTTAAAGTGCATCTTTGCATCCTCATTCTATCCTAGGCATTCCTAGGCCTAGTTTAAGGCATCTTAGTGAGGATATTGATGTAGAACCACACCGAGTCAAGATAGGGATTAAGTTATTATTTCCCAACTGTGTAACTTAGTGTGTGTTCATTCTGTAACTGTGTAGGGTTGGCATCCGAGGACGCGTACTAGCTTATCTGTAGCCCAGAACTCTGTGAGTAACAATGTTGTAAATATATGTTCAATAATGATTATTTTCTGAACAATTGAACTGTACTGTTTTCTGAAATAATACTATTACTGAATGAATGATGTCCTATGTGTGAAATGTATTCGTGGCATCCATAGCAACCTACTGTTACTGTACTGTACTGCTATCATCACAGAGATCTCTGTCGGTTCCCATGTTGGAACCACTACTGTTTACTGATATGATGGCCATCAACTGACTGTTCAGTCTGATAAGGCCTACTGTACTGTTTTGCTATTGGATGTACCACATATGACTATTATAGTTTCTGAATGACTGTTATGGCATGAATTATGAGCCACAAACTGAATGACTGATATGCTGATAAATGACTATTTTCAATATTGAAAGGACATTCATTCTTAACCTCTTTACGTATATGTTATTCACTAGGCTTTAGCTCACTGCTCATATATATATGTATGTGTACAGGCACCGGACCATTGCTAGAAGCATCAGGGTAAACTCCAGTTTTGTCAAGCCAACCACTGTGCCTCACTGAGAGGTTCCAAGTCCTTCAAGCTAGGGCTTTTGGGGTGTTTTAGTTTTCCCCCTTTTTGTATCTGTTTTGTAATTACTGTATAGATTGAATGATATTGTACCGTACTGTTATGGTAGGGATCCGGTCCCTAACCTGAATATCTGTATATGATGTATGTATGTACTGTTTTGTTCTGAATGTGTATATGATATGAAAAGTCTTTTTGCATACAGACTGTCATAGCTCATTGGACATCTTTTATTACTGTTTTAGCTTCCGCCAGCCTTTGTACTCAGTATTACTGTCTTACTGTTAAGCAGGCCTTCGGTAATCTCAAATTACTAGCAAGTTACGGTGCTAAATCCATAGGGACGGGTTTAGGTCGTGACAATTATCTGAAATGCCTGTGTATTTTCTGTCTTTATTTAAAATGCCTGTGGGCATTGCTAACAAGTCGGATAGAATTCAGTCTACTTTTCTGTGGGGTGGTGATGAGGTGAAGAGAAAAGTGCATCTTGTTAAGTGGGAGGAGGTGTGTAAAAATAAGTGTCAAGGTGGGCTTGGTGTGAGGAAGCTTAGTGAATTTAATGAGTGCTTGTTGATCAAATGGTGGTGGAAATTTGGCGGGGAAGACAAGGCCTTACGGAAAAAAGTGCTGTGTAGCAAGTATGGTCAGCTTGGAGGTAGGAGGAGTCCATTGTTAGTGGAGTTAGGGGGGGTTTTTGTTTTATGGAAGGATATTCCGTTCTTAGCTGCTCGAAATCCATCTTTGAGGGAGTTCTTTTTCTCTAACTTTAAGATTGTGATTGGAAATGGCATTAGGACAAAATTTTGGGTGGATGTGTGGTGCAATAACCAGAGCCTTTCTTTTGTTTTCCCTAGACTTTTTTCCTTGTCAGTTCATAAAGATGGTTCAGTGTCTGATTTTGTACAAAGGAAAAATGATGGTGATGATTGAAATCTTATGTTTAGAAGACAGCTTTTTTCTTGGGAAGAGGAGGATCTGGCTGACTTGTATGAGTACCTTCGTGTTGTACCCAGTTTAAGGAGTAATGTGGAGGATTAGTGCACTTGGCTGGCTAATCCATCTGGTGTTTTCTCTATAGCCTCTGTGTGGGATTGAATGGCTTCGCATAAAGGGTGTAATCTCAGATTTGTAATGAATATCTACAAGAATATTGCACCTCCTAAGGTTCAATTCATGTCTTGGTTAGCTTGAAGAGGTAGGATGAAGTCTGCTGCTTTTATGCAAAGGGTTGGGGTGCTCAAGTCTAATGCAAACATTCTTTGTGTTCTTTGCAAGACAAAGGTGGAGACTCAGAGTCATGTCTTGCTGCATTGTAGTAGTATTTGGAAAGTGTGGTATGGGATTATTGATTGGTGGGGTTTGTGTTGGGCCATTCCTAAATCAGTTCAGTCTTTGCTTAGTTGGTGGGCTGGTTTTAAGGTGAAAAAGAAGGTAAAGATGTTGTGGAGAATTGTTCCTATGGCTGTGCTATGGTCAGTTTGGGAGTTAAGAAATGCTTGTTTGTTTAATAATGCTCAACCTCATTTTGTGAATTTGGAGGAGTTGGTGAAGGTTAGAGTGGCATTGTGGGCAAAGTCCAGGTTGAAGGATCTGCATTATTCTGTGCATGACATTATTTCAAATTTATGGCAGATTTTCTATTTAGTGTAATGGAGGAGCTGCTGATGTATTGACCGCAAGAAGAGGCTACTGCTAGTAGGTTGGGTGTTTGGCTTCGGTTGTTGTCTGTCTTGTGGCTGCTGTTGCGGTTAAGCTTTAATGCCTTCTGTTGCTGTTGAGAATAAACTTCGCTACTGCTGTTGTTGATGCTCTGCTAAGGTGTCCGTTGCAATCTGATTGGTAAAGAGCACAAAGGTGTGGAGTCTGATTAAGTATTAGTGTAAGTATGTTTTGGCTATCTGCTAAGAGATGGGTGAGGGTCTATACAATACTAACAAAAGATATGTATTTTATTTTCAAAAGGCCTCAGTTTGGAGTACCAGTAAATCCTACAAGGATCTCATGCTTAAGGTTGAAGGATGTTTGAAGCTACAGTTAGTCAGAGTGTTTCTTGCAACACACTAGCTAAGTTTGTTGGTGTATTATTCATAAGATTGCTGGTGGAGTTTTGTTGTAGGTGGCTTGGCAGTGCTTGAGGAGTGGATGGGGGGTCTTCATTTTTGTATCTTGTTTAATTTCTCTGTTTTGGATTGGCATCTCACCAATTGGTGGGTTTTGTGCAAACAAATGATTAAGCTTCCTCCTTGGTGCCAACTTAGTTGGGATTGTGGAGTGATGGCAATGATGTTTTTGTACTTACTTCTTTTATTGATGGTTTTTGTTGATTGTATTTGCTCATTTCATCAATAAAAGTTTCCTTTTTTCTTTGCTGATAAAAAAAAAAAAATTAAAAAAAACTAAGTGGCCGATAGGGTGAGTGACCCCACCACTTGTGCCTTTACATGCAAAGTTAAGAAGTAGAGTGATGATTAACCTTGGACAAAGGAAATTTGATGGGATATGCTTAATGAGTGAGGTTGGCTGATCTCATCTATATATGGGAGTGTTTAGCATCCTTTCTTTTCACTTGCTGATCGGAGATAATTATTATTATTATTATTATAGTAAAGCTAGAGTAAGGAAGAAGGATAGAAGAAGAGAAGATGGCTAGAATTTTTCTACTATTTTACCACCTCATTTCAATCTCATTGTTAAGTAAGAAAATTCTCAAAACCTTCTCATTCTTTTTCTTCAAATTCAGATTTTAAAAAAAAAAATCAGATTTTATTCAAATGTCTATGAGGCTAAAAATCTTGACATAGCTATATTTGTAGGTGCATATGAATTTGAGATTATATATGTTAGATGTTTTAAGTTTATTTATATATTAGTGTGTGGGTGAAAATCTGACCACACTGCCCGTTTAGTGATCAGCTGGAGAGCATAGGCAGAATAGATGGCTTTAGCAACCTGTAACAGAAGGAAAAAGGCTCCGGCGGTGGTTCTTCCACCCGGGGGCACTCCGACGATCAAGTCAGTATATCTCTCAAAGATAATCAAGTACTAAACTGAATACTCAAAGTATAAATTGCATACCTTAGACCCACGGGGGTGCCTCTCTTTTATAATATACTTAATCCAAGTTCCACTAGAAGTATGACTTCTATGAACTCTAATTCACTGTTTACTCTGGACTCTTTTAAGTGATAAAGATAAACTCCTTGAGAGTTTTATCCTTATCTTGATTCAGTCCCCTTTGTGCCTTAGGACTCTTGCCCCTTATCTTGGATTCCGATATCTTCAGAGATGACCTCGGCTTCTCCGAGATTACCTCGGCTTAACTACCAGGGCACGTGGCACCTCGGCTGACACGTCGGCGTCACCATGCCATGTGTTGGTATTCAGAAAATACATCCCCACAACTGCCCCCTAGGTTCTATTACCTCGGCATTCTGAGGTGATGGAACCTATTCCGAAATTTTGTCACTTCTTTTCTGAGTAATGGCTCAAAAACTATTTAGCCAAGATTATCTACTTTCAGCCGACGTGTTCTCTTCGGAGAACAAGGCTTCGGTCGTACTCTCCCACGCGCATGAGCTGTCATGCATATCTAACTGTTTTTTTTTTCACGTGCTTTGTTTTGATTGGAGCGTGTCTGTGACGCGCCTGGAAGCTATCTGTTCGTTCGTCTGCGCCGTCTGACGCGTGCGTTGCTCTAGGCGCAATAATTGCCCTATTTTTGCCGCCGTTTCAAATTTTTGACAAAACTCTTTTTTGCCTCTTCTTTTCCTTCACTTTTTCATTCTGTCTTCTTGCTCTTTCTCTCTCTGAAAGCTTTTTCTTCCTCAAATCTGCCATCGCTTCAATTTCTCTTCTGGAACTGCTCTTAATCCCTTATTCTCGCAAGGCCTTCTTTGCTGTTGCAACCGGTTTCTGGGTTCGACGAGCATTGCCTCGGCTTCATTTGTCCTGGTAAGGCCATTTCCTTTAATTCTTCCATTCTTTTTATGTGCTTTTGTCTGTCTGTTGCCATTACTGATCTTGTTCGAGGTCTTGGATTTATTCGTATCTTGAATTTGTGGCTTTACCTTGAACTTCTATGCTTTTTCATCATTCTCTTTGCCGCTGTTCTTGATTTTTTCTGTATCTCTATTGTTTATGAGAACTATACCTCTGTTCTTGAATCTGAAACTTCGTCTTTGTTTTCTCTTTTTTGTATCTGCCCCAGATCTGTGCCCTCGATCTTTATCTTCATACCTCATAGATTTGGGATTTGTCTGTAGAACCCTTAATCTTTAGGGAAACCTGAAAAACGCCCATCTTCTGAAACATATTCCTCTTAGTTTAAGCCGACATAATGGGTATGTGGAGGCATAGGGTAAATACCCCAACAAAACTTGAATACTTTAGGCAAGAATTCTCTATCCCAGCCGACGTTCATCTTAAGCTGGCTGGGGATAATGATACCATCGTGCCCACAGACCATACAATGCCTTTTCCAATAGTTGCTTTTACCGAATGTGGTCTTCGGCTTCCACTTGATCCCCTTTTTCGTCAAGTTCTCCACTTCTATAAGCTGAACCCCATGCAACTTACTATCAATTCCTATAGGGTAATTAACGGTATTATTGCCTTAGCTAGGCAAGAAAACCTTAGAATCACCCTAGCCGACCTTCAATATTGTTATACTATGTGCCCTCTTGATCTGAAGGATAGGGGTTTTGTCTATTACCTTAAGCCGAGATCCACTCAGTACAAAATTATAGCCGACCTCCCAGACTCCAACAAGGGGGCTGGAGATGATTTTCTCATTGCTTCTGGAAATTGGGAATTTGGCCCAGATGAAGATGTCCACCTCTACCCTCTTCCTCGAACAATCACAGAGGGCAAGAGTAAGAGCCCTGAGTCAACACTTAGTTGTTTTTTATTTAAGACTTTCATACTTTTTGTTTCTGACGTCTGTTTCTTTGCAGATCTTCATCAGCCACCGAAAAATTTTCGTCAATCCTTCTTCCCAGGAACAGATCTGAAAACACTTCTTGGCCTTCCAATCCATAAACGAAAAGCCCCAGTATTACTAAACTTCATCCCTACATACAAATCCACCTTACCCGACGTCCCAAGAAAAAGGAAGAAGAGTCTTTCTCCACCCACAGCCACAACCTTAACTGCTTCTACATCCCGAACAGATCAAGAGTCCACATCTAACCCAGCCGATCTTCCATCAACCTCGGCCCCCTACTTAATACCAATTTCTGAACGTAAATGTCGAAGAAAGCTTGTAAAGACTGCCGAAATGGTTCGTCCAAGGCCTGTTGTCCAAGACCTTCTTGCCGACCTTCCAACTGACGCCGAAGCCGCACCAACGCAATCAATGCTCCCACCCAAACCAAAGAGAGTTAAAAAGGCTCAGCCTAAGGCCAAGGCTACAGATGCCGAGGCTGAGGATGCTCTGCCGATTTCGAAGCTGGCTGAAAGCAAAAAATCAGCCTCTACTTCAACCAAGAGGTCTGCTGAGGGCCAACCCTCAGGGTCTACACAAACAAAGAGGCCAAGGTCATCGTCTGCGACGACCTCGGCTTCGAAGAAACCCGACGTCCCCTGGGCCCCTGATCTATCCCTGGAGGATAGGCCCATTATGGCTAGAGAAAGTGCTGACGACATTAATGTTGCTGTCGCCCTTAGCACTGCTCTTCTTCTACCAAATGACTTGGAGCGAAATAGCAAGCTTAGTGAGTATGAAAATTACGCTCTTATGCTCCAACATTCCGCTCAAGTAAGTATTTCTGTTTGTACTTGCGATTTTTTTTCTTCCGTTCTTCACTGAGAGTACTGTCTCACATTTCTGTTTTTCTGCAGGCCATTCAGCATGCCCACTCATTTTCCATGCAATCCTTTGAAAATCGTCAAAGGTTGGTTGATATGAAAAGGGAAGCATCTTCTATGAAGAGAGAGATCAAGTCTCTTGAAGCAAAAATGAAAAAATTGGAGGATCAAGCCGAGGCTGCAACTAAAGTTCAAACTTTAGCTCTTGAGAAGGCCGAAGCTGCTGAGGCCGTTAGAAAAGTTGCTGAGGCCGAGAAAAGAGAGGCCGAGGTTCAGAAGGCCCAAGCGGAGAAAGAACTCCAGCAAGCTCTGGCCACCAAAGAGGCCGAAATCAAAGAGGCCGATGAAAAGGCTTATGCCCAAGGTATGGCCGATGTCGCAGAAGATTATAAGCTTCAAGTCAGGCAGGCATGCAACAGGGGATTTTCCCTAGGTTGGATGTCCCTGATAAAGAAGCTTGATCTCCCTGTTGACTCGCCCCTTCGGAATGCTGATGCCATCCCTTTGCCATTTCCTCCTCCTCCACCTGAAGGTGAATCAGAGTCTGAGGCCGATGCTGTGGATGAAGAAGAAGAAAAAGATGATGGTGACGCCTTGGTGAGAAGACCCAAGAATGCTGCCGAAGCCAAGTCCCCTCCTCCTGCTGAGCAGGTTATGGACTTGAGTTTGGATGAGGAGGGTGATGGGGCTGAGGGGGCACCCAAGGAGACTGCCACTGGGCAACTATCGTCCATTCTTCTCTTGGTAGAAAGAAGTGTTGAGTCAACAATCGCTGAGATTGATGCCGAGATAGAAGCGGAGAAAGTGGCCGAGGAGGTACCACCAGAGTCGTCCGAGGTCCCAGTCCCTGCAGTGGCTAATACTGAAGAATCTTGAAAAAATTGTCCTTTGTACTTTTTTTCTTTCTTTTTTCTGTTTTTTGCGCTTTGTACTTTTTTACTTTCTGGATTAATGCAAAACTCTTTCTTTTGGCCGACGTGGTTTCTTCAATATGTAACTGTAACAGTTCTTCCTCTGGATGTTCCAATCTTGTGATATTCTGTTGACTGCTTTGCATAGTCTTGTACTTATAAAATTTTTGCATGTTTCCCCATGTTGCTTCCTTTGTGCAATCTCCTCGGGGTTTCATACCTCGGGTATAATCATAAAACTTTTACTTTGGCAGGATACTGTCCTGCAATCTTTTCATAAATTTCAACAAGTATAAAACATATAATTCGGAATGTAAACTTTTCCAAGCTTCTTCTTAAGTTTCAACAAGTTTTAAACGGTTATCTAAGTCTTACCTACTTGTAAATTGCTACAAATTTCAACAAGTAATGAACAATATACTTAGCCTTTATTTTAACCTGTAACTTTCTGTGTACCTCAGCGAGTGATCGTATGTCGGCTTAACATAAACTTGTAAATTGCTACAAATTTCAACAAGTGTTAAGCATCTTCCCTTGGGTTTAAACAACCCACATATTGCTATGAGAACTTAAGCAATAACCTCGGCCTATCTTCGACTTGTAAATTGCTACAAATTTCAACAAGTGAAGATAAGGAATCAGCTTAATTCCAACTTGTAAATTGCTACAAATTTCAACAAGTGAATTAAGGAATAACATCGGCTTAACTTCAACTTGTAAATTGCTACAAATTTCAACAAGTGAAGATAAGGAATAACATCGGCTTAATTCTGCCTGGGTTTGATATGTCTTCAATAAACATCCATGCATAACTTTATCAATCATATATGTTGAAAGATTCTGAAAAGACTTTATTGATGATATCGGCCAAACAATGATGTTTATCTAATGATAGAAAAATTTCAAATTACAAGTATTCCAAGGCTTGGGCAATGCTTTGCCCTCATTGTCCTCAAGCCGATATGCTCCATTGCCTAATACTGAAGTAATTCTGTAGGGTCCTTCCCAGTTTGGGCCAAGCTTGCCCTCCCTGGGATCCTTCTTGTTCCCGACGACTTTTCTTAGGACTAAGTCGCCAACTTGAAAATCTCTTGGATTAACCTTCTTGTTGTAAGCTCTGGCAAGCTGTTGCTGGTATATTGCGAGCTGAATTGCAGCTTTCTCTCTTCGTTCTTCCAATAAATCCAGGTCTCGGGCTAAGAGTATGTCATTGGTGCCATTCTCTACTCCCTGGGTTCTGATCCCTGGGATGCCGATCTCTAATGGGATGACTGCTTCTGTGCCATAGGCCATGGCAAAGGGGGATTCTCCTGTTGATCTTCTCGGCGTAGTTCGATACGCCCAAAGTACGTTGGGTAACTCGTCTACCCACTTTCCTTTTGCTGCCTGGAGCCTCTTCTTTATTCCATCCAGGATTACTTTGTTGGATGCCTCTGCTTGCCCATTGCTTTGAGGAAAACTTGGTGTTGAGAAATAATTCTTGATCTTGAATTTTGCACAAAAGTTTTTGACAAGTTTACTGTCGAACTGTGTTCCGTTGTCGGCAACTATTGCTCTTGGAATCCCAAATCTTGTGATAATGTTCTTCCATATAAAATTCTTGACGTCCACATCTCGGATTTTGGCAAGAGGTTCTGCCTCTATCCATTTTGTAAAGTAGTCTGTTGCTACCAGCAAGTATTTTCTCTGCCCAGTTGCCTGGGGAAGTTGTCCAACCAGATCCATGCCCCATTGGGCAAACGGCCAAGGGCTGGATACTGGGTTTAGGTCGGCAGCTGGCTGATGTATTAAAGGTGCAAACTTTTGACATTGTTCACACTTCTTTACATAAGCTTCGGCATCCTTTTGCATGTAGGGCCACCAATACCCCTGGGTAATGGCCCTGTGGGCTAACGATCTGCCCCCAGTATGGCTTCCACAGATTCCTTCATGAATCTCGTACAGAAAATCTTCAACCTGCAAAGGGTGTACGCACCTTAAAAGTGGTCCAGTGAACGACCTCCTGTAGAGATGACCTTCCGCTGTTAGACTGAATCTGGCCGACTTCAGCCTTATTTTATGCGCTTCTTTATGGTCTTCTGGCAGCTTTCCCTCTTTTAGGAATGCAATGATTGCATCCATCCAGCTTGGTCCAAAGCCCACGCACATTGCCTCTTGTTCAGTGCTCTGTTTGTCTATGCTCGGGGCCGACATGTAGTCGATCATAATTGTCCTTGTTTTTCCAGTTTGAATTGAGCTGGCCAGGTTGGCTAACGCGTCGGCGTGGGTGTTGTCATCTCGGCTTACTTGGAGTAATCTGCAGTTCTGGAATAGGGCTGCCAGTCGGATGACTTCCTTTGCATATGCCGACATTCTTTCGTCTCTGGCTGCAAATTCTCCTGTTGACTGGTTAACAATTAATTGTGAATCACAAAAAACAATTACCTCGTCTGCCTCTGCTGCTGCTGCTAGCTTTAGCCCTGCAATTAATGCTTCATATTCTGCTTCATTATTGGAGGCTTTGAACCCCAGACGGATGGACTGTTCTACAATTTCTCCATCTGGAGATATCAGCAGTACTCCTGCTCCTGCTCCCTGGCGGTTTGAACTTCCATCGACGAATAGTCTGAATGAATCGCCGATGTAGATGCTGCATGGTCTGAGCTTTTCTTTCTCTTGCTTTTTTGTCTTTGACTGGGATTCTTTTTGCTTGTCGGGCCGATGCTCATCTTGGCTCAACGGAGCCCGAGGTGTGATGGCTTCAGGTGTGAGTTCTGCGACGAAGTCGGCCAAAACTTGGCCCTTTATTGCTGTTCTTGGCCTAAATTCTAGGTCAAACTGGCCTAGAGTTACTGCCCATTTTGCTATCCTTCCTGTTAGGTCTCCTTGATGTAATAAGGACTTCAGCGGGTGCTCTGTTAGGACCACGATTTTGTGTGCCTGAAAGTAATGGCTTAATTTCTTTGAGGCCATTACCAAGGCTAACATTAATTTTTCCAGTGGTAGGTACCTTGTTTCCGCGTTAGCCAGAGTCTTGCTTACATAATAGACAGCCTTCTGCTCCCCTTTTTCCTCTCGGATTAGCACTGCACTGACTGCGTGTTCAGAGACTGCTAAGTACAAAAACAATTCCTCCCCTGGGATTGGGTTAGAAAGGACCGGGGTTGTGGTCAAGTACTTTTTTAGGTCGGCTAAGGCAGCTTCACATTCTTCTGTCCATAGGAAGTCTGTGGCTTTTTTCACCAGGTTAAAGAAGGGTCTGCATTTGTCTGAGCTTCTGCTGATGAATCGGTTTAGGGCTGCTGCCCTTCTAGTGAGCACTTGAACTTGCTTTGCCGATGTCGGACTCTATAGTTCCAGGATGGCTTTGATTTGGTCTGGGCTGGCCTCAATGCCTTTTCTTGTTACCAGATATCCTAGAAATTTACCTGACCCAACTCCAAAGGCACACTTCGAGGGGTTGAGTCGGAGCCGATATCGTTTGAGTATGTCAAAGACCTCTTTTAGGTCGGCAAGATGACCTTCTGATTTCTTGGTCTTTACGACCATGTCATCGATGTAAACTTCTACCGTTTTACCAATAAGATGTTTAAACATCTTTGTCACTAACCTCTGATAGGTTGCTCCTGCGTTTTTCAGCCCAAAAGGCATTACCCTGTAACAGTACAGGCCTTTCGGGGTGATGAACGCGGTCTTCTCCTCATCTGGAGGGTACATAGCAATCTGGTGGTACCCTCTGTATGCATCTAAAAAACTCATCCTTTCATGTCCCGAGGTGGCGTCTACCAGTTGGTCGATTTTGGGCAGAGGAAAGCTGTCTTTCGGGCAAGCTTTGTTGAGGCTGGTGAAGTCTACACAAACCCTTCACTTGCCATTCTTCTTTTTTACTACTACTGTGTTAGACAGCCACGTTGGGTACTGGACTTCTCGGATGGCCCTGGCTTCAAGGAGTCTGTCTACCTCTTCCTCGACTGCTTCGACGTGCATTAACGTCGGCCTTCTGGCTCGTTGAATCACAGGTTTTGCCGATCTGTCGACATTCAGACTATGGCAAGTGACCTCGGGGTCAATGCCAGGCATTTCATATGGTGTCCAGGCGAACGCCTCTATGTTTGCCCTTAAAAAATCTTCCAGTTCTTTTTCTTCTTCTCTAGCTAAGCCTGAGCCGAGAAGAAAAAATCGTTCTTCGTCGCCCTCCTGGACGAGGATTTTCTTTAGCGCCTCTTCGCTTTTCTCGACTGGTTCTTTCCCGACGTCTTCAAGGACTTCCATGTCCTCATCTTCAACTTCTGCTTTCTTTGGCTCCCGTATACTACAGGTGGACTTTATTGCTGCCATGGAGCAATTTTTGGCTTGTAGTTGATCCCCTCTGACTTCTTCAATCCCATGCTCTGTTGGGAACCGGAGTAGTTGATGCAACGTCGAGGGAACTGCCCCCATTGCATGCAACCACGGCCTTCCCAGTATGATGTTGTATGGTGAGGGTGTGTCAATTACTAGGAATTCCGTCCTGATCTTCTTAGTGCCGGCTTGTACTTCTAAGCTTGTTGCACCCAGTGGCCATGTCGGCGTTCCGTTAAAGCCGACCATCGGGCCGCTTGATTGTTCTAGGTCATCGGGGTGAAGGCCTAGCTCTTTGTAACATCTGACATACATGATGTCACAGGAGCTGCCTTGATCTATTAGGATGCGTTTAACTTGGCACTCCCCAACCTGGAGGGATACTACCAAGGCATCATTATGCGGATGTTGGACCAGTTCTAGGTCGGCTTCAGTAAAGGCTATCATTGGCCCTTGGCATTCTTCTGGCCGATGTCTCTTTTCCCCGACTTGATAGATATGCTGTAAATGTCTTACCCTTTGGGTTTCTCCTCTGACTTCGTTTTCGTTGACCCTTGAGTGGATCACATTAACCACCCTCGGTTCTCCTGCTTGTGGTAGCTGTGTTGGGGGAGGGGGTGCCGCTGGTGCTTGAGGCAACCTTGCCTGTTCTTCCCTTGTTCTGGCCTCATCGACCAGGTCCCTTAGAAGGCCTTGTCTCACTAGGTCTTCCAAGTGTGCTTTTAAGGCTCTGCAACCTTGAGTTGGATGCCCTTCTTCATTGTGGTAGGCACAACGTCTACCAACGTTTCTTCCCATGAATTCCCCTGGTGCTCTTGCTGGAGCCCTGAAATAAGGTTGATTTCGAATCCGATCCAAGATTTTATGGATTGGGATCCGGAATACTGTGGTTACCGCCTGTTTATTTCTTAATTCTATTTCTTGTTTGGTCGGCCCATTGTTGACTCGGCCTCGCTTTGGCGAGCCGTTTCCCTTTTCTTGTTTCACCTCTTTGTTTCCCGATGTATCTTCTTTGGCCCTGGCGTATTTCTCAATTCTTGCCATGAGTTCTTCCATGCTTTTTGGCAATGTTTTTGCCAAAGACTTCCGTAGAGGGCAGTCATCTTTCAGGCCGTTCTTAAAGGACACGACTGCTACTTCCTGGTTGCATTCGGGTATTCGGTTGAACACCTCGTAGTACCTCTTCGCATAGGCCCTGAGGCCTTCTTCTTTGGTGATTCGTAGAGCCATCAAAGCATCAACCCTCAGGGGTTGTAGCTTGTTGGTCACGAATCTGGCCACAAACATCTCGGCCAAGCCTTCCCATGTCTTTATGCTTCCTTTTGGTAACTTATGGAACCAAT
The DNA here is from genome assembly GCF_055761805.1 of Camellia sinensis. NCBI lineage: Eukaryota > Viridiplantae > Streptophyta > Magnoliopsida > Ericales > Theaceae > Camellia > Camellia sinensis. The sequence continues at coordinate 7,021,854 of NC_138974.1, read as the reverse complement.
CAGATGCAATTTCCCCAAAGGATGAGGGGAATACTTTACAGAACAACGGCTCGTTTCCGCTATATAACGCCATTGAATTCAGGTATAGCCCAACATGAAAGTTTGGATCTGACTTACCATCATAGATTTGAAACCTCGGCATACTGAATCTTTTGGGTGGTTCGAATTTGTCCAGTTCCACCGAGAAGGCTGTCTTCGGTTTCACTGGGGAGTTTACCTCGGCTTCTGCATTCTGCTGCCTCCTCTTGAGGTAGTCCCTTAAGTCTTCTTTGCTCCTCCCTGGAGCTCGGCTGTCTTTGGATTTTAGTCTTTTTGGTACACTGCTTTCGGCCTCGTGGTGGGGTCATTTGGATCTTTCTTCATGGGATGTGTCAAAATGGAGTACTTGCCCCTGAACATGTTGATGTTCTTTGGGGTCTGGATTCTTCATGTGGTGTGTCCTTCGGGACTCTTCTTGCCTCGGCTTTTCCCGTCCGACTTCCCTGGAAGGCCGGTGAGAATGCCTTCCGCTTCTGGTATGCTGAGGGACCTCGGGGATTGTTTTTCTTCCATCCTTTTGAGTGTTGTTCGCTGGCATTGGCGTATCTTGCAGCGGGTATGGTGGCTGCATAACGTTATTCTGCATCATGAAGTTGACGACTGACTGGAGGTCCGCCAACTTGTTTGCTAGTTCTTTCACTTCCTCATCCCTCCGTAGGCACCTGTCCCTCCATACCTGGAGGTTATCTTCATTGTAGTACTTTCCTTGGTTTGCTCTTTTTGACGTGTCGCCTTCTGGGATGACGTCGTTCTCTCTGTGACCCTGGTCACGGGCTTCTGTATTGTGGTTATCTCCTTCGATGTCAAGATCAATTGGTCTGCCACTCCCAGTGGGAGCGTCATCCCCAATATTTTGCTGTCCGTTACTGGCCATCTATTCTTCCTTCGTTCCCACAGACGGCGCCAAATTGTGTGGGTGAAAATCTGACCACACTGCCCGTTTAGTGATCAGCTGGAGAGCACAGGCAGAATAGATGGCTTTAGCAACCTGTAACAGAAGGAAAAAGGCTCTGGCGGTGGTTCTTCCACCCGGGGGCACTCCGACGATCAAGTCAGTATATCTCTCAAAGATAATCAAGTACTAAACTGAATACTCAAAGTATAAATTGCATACCTTAGACCCACGGGGGTGCCTCTCTTTTATAATATACTTAATCCAAGTTCCACTAGAAGTATGACTTCTATGAACTCTAATTCACTGTTTACTCTGGACTCTTTTAAGTGATAAAGATAAACTCCTTGAGAGTTTTATCCTTATCTTGATTCAGTCCCCTTTGTGCCTTAGGACTCTTGCCCCTTATCTCGGATTCCGATATCTTCGGAGATGACCTCGGCTTCTCCGAGATTACCTCGGCTTAACTACCAGGGCACGTGGCACCTCGGCTGACACGTCGGCGTCACTATGCCATGTGTTGGTATTCAGAAAATACATCCCCACAATTAGTAGTATTAAAATTATGATATAATCTTGCATGTGTAATTTGTGATATTAAATAGATGATTGAAGATTTTATTTGATTTGATCTTATGGTTCTGTTTGCAACTATTTTTGCTAAGTTCTATCAACAAATGGTCCAGTTAATAGAGGACACGTGGCCAAGTCTAGAGTGGATGTCCAGCGTCAGAGGAGCATGACTAGTAGTTGAGAGTGGGTCTTTGCATATGGGCTGACTATAAATGATGGAGCAGTTACTGGCAGTGATCATGGAGTTAGTGGGCAGCTTTTCAGGAGTAAGTATGAGACAAAGTAGGAGCTTTTCTCTGTCGAGAGAAGGTTAAAAGAGTTGGCGGGCATGAAATAACCTGAAGAAAAGGGAGATTGATAGGCATAAGGAAAGGATTAGTGTAGTTGAAAAGCCTAGAAGTCAAGGAACAGTTGCAGTAGTTACACATCAGCAGTTGTAGGTTGGGGAGATCATGGGGACGTGTGAAAGAAGAAGTATAAAGGCCAGAGATTGGCAGAAAAGAGGAGGGCATCAACAACAACATAACAACTTAGCTTTTAAACTTAGGAGTAGTTGAGATTGTAATTTAGGAGTAGTATATATCATTGTAATCTGTACTTGTTGAGTAAGCATGGGTGATTTCAGTACGAAATTGCTTCTGTTTATTTAATCTACCTTGTCACCATCTGTTGATACAACAATTTGAAGTTGTTTCTTTTTATTCAATCTACTTTGTTACCATCTCTTGATCAAGAAAGTTTGTTTTCCTTCTTGTTTACTTTGCTGTCACTGTTTAGTCCAGAGAAGTCCTTAGTCTTTTAAGGCATTGGAACCAGAACCACAGTTGTTTGATCGTTTTCATTTAAGTTGTGTAGTTTGGATTATTTCTTAGTAAATGTCGATCCAGCCCTAGCTCAATTTTTACTAACAAGTTCTTAAATCTTTTAGAATTTGGTACGAATTTTAGATAATTTTATACTCAAAATTTTGAGATGGTTTCTTCTACAAAGTTGTTAAGAATGATGTCTATATCACCAAAACATTTTTTATCAATTATTTTTAGCTTTGTATGAATTTATATAAAATTTTAATTAAATCTGGATTTTTAGACAAATTTTGCTTCATGTTTGGAAAATTACTAAAAATCCTATATTAGACAAATCTGGTGTTTGCTAACTTAAAAGTGAAACTTGTGAAGTCTAGTTTCATCCTCAATTTTTAGATTATGGATTTAATTTATAAATTTCAGTGTGGAATTATTTTCTGAAAATGTGACCAATCTGTGTTAAGTAACTTCTTGTAATTTTGTAGAATTAATTATAATTTATTTTTGGGAAATTGTTTTTGAAAAATGACCATAACGTGTTTTTTGAAGATTTTTTTAGAATTACATGAATTTTAGAATTTCCTAAATAATTTATTTATAATTTTAACTATGAGATTTGTGTTCTAAAAATTCTGGACAAAATATTAAAAGAACCAAGATTACCACTTCTAAACATAAGTGTTGTGGTAGTCTATTTAATTGGATCTTGTAAAATTAGTAGTTCATGCATGTGTGTCATCGTAATTTATTTTAGTAATTAAAATTATTATTTCACATCATGACTTGATTTAACTATTTACATTAATTTGTACATTGATAAATTATTGTAAAACACATGTGCTAATATTTTTTTTGTTAAAAATTATATTAAAATGGTATAATGTCAATGGTGATCTAATTTTGTAATTATTATAGAAATTAACTAAAATAATCAACAGAGTGTATGAAATTAACGGTTGACGGTTAGTACCGATTGTTTAGGGTGAGCCCTGATTTTGAGAATTCTTACGTAATTTGTGTCATGAAATCCTAAGATGGCACGGGACTTATTTGAACCCTTTTCAGTATTCGATTTTGGAATAAGGGTGGATGTACAGGTGGCACACAGGGAGGTTACGTACCCCTGACAGACCGTTCCCTTGGGGCAGAACACGGATGCCACTGCTTGCGTATGTATTTCTGGAAGGGGTCATCCCTGGTAGTTACGGTTGGTATTGTTGTGTTTTCTTACTGTGTTGCAAAGCTTGTCCTAGCATTTAATATTAGATTTTGCGAGGAAGGAATGGAAGTTGAAAATGGAGTTGATGCTAACATAGAGCCTTATCTAACTTGAAGCCATGACTATAGTGGAATAAAATTTTATTATCTTATATATTAATATTTAAGGACGTTATGATTTTGTTTAATATTGTATTTGGACATTTTAAGTTTTTATTAGGTGTTGTTGGACTTTTGGTTGTATGGGAGTTGGAATTTTCAATTAAAATATCAAGTTTTTAATTTAATAAATCATTTTGTTTATTTAATTTCCCTTGATGTTCCAAAAACTTGGGGCGTCACACATAAGTACATTTTTTCAAAAGATCGTCTTTAACATAATAAGAAACAAACCATTTTTTATCTTTCTAATCTTTCCATTTTAATTCAAAAGAATCCCACAGTAACGTTTATTTTCAAAAACAAGTTCACGTGTTTAAATCATACTCTCAAGCATACCAACTATTCTGGTTATGACCTCAACCATTTAATACATTACCAAAGCCTCGTGAATCGACTAGACAAATAAACTCGTCCGGCATTCCAATTCCGTACTCTCACAAGGACGTCTACCATATTTTATGGCCTTAAGAACAAGGGAAAATGAAGCACATACCACAATTTAATCCAAAACATAAATGACAATAACATTAACACGTACTCCCATGTTTTACTAGCCACTGGCATGGAAGGCAAATTGGGCACCCCTTGTATCACAGTACACATACAAAAATAAATGAATAAAACTAAAACATAAAATAACCCGACTTTGTCCAGCCACAATCACCACAACATGGTTTACCAGGCGCGAGTGAGTCAAAAAGGAAGGGAACGAAACCTATTTCAAAGCGCCACACTTTACTAGTGGCTAGCCAAAAGGGAACAAAACGTCCATATAGCCTAATAGTACACACGCTTTATCGGGTGCCAACTGAAAGGGAATGAAACCTATCTCAAGGTGCCATGCTTTACTGGACCAAAGCTGGAAGGGAACGGAACCTTAATCTATGCTTTACCGGGCACAAACCAAAAAGGAACGAAACCTATGTCAATGCGCCACACCTTTACCAGGTGCTGACCAGAAGAAAATGGACCCTCTATATAGTACTTTTTTGGGTGAATAATCTATATAGTACTTTCCTTTTTCACTTCATCACATAATACAACATTCTAGATTACACAATTAATTCAACAATATATAACATCAATAATCTATTCAGCAACGTCAATACCATCCTCCTCCGATAGGCAATGACAAAACTTCTAAATGATAAATACACAACTCTCATAATTAAATCTATAATCGATTCCATGACTTCAATTATTAACATTTTCAATATAATTTGATCCAAAACAATTATCACCTCTTTATCTTCTATAACAAGTTCCCAATTCACAACACGTACAATTATTCATTAATTTAAACCATCAACATTGTCTCACTTCTCATTTATCATTTCTCATTATATTTACATAGGCATGCATAACCAAATTATCATAGTCATCTAACAATACTTTTTTTAATTATCATGCTCTCAATTCATCAATAACACTCATGCCTTAACATTTACATGACACTAACCATTTCTATGTATCACAATCATTAAATAAAATTAGGGCTTTCCATTTCTAACATCCTAAACATGCTCACATAATCTATAATTTCCCATATCAACTATATAGGTAAGCTTAATCTCATAAAACCCAAAAACCCTCTTGGATATGCTTTTCAAAAATCTCATCTCAAATATGTTTTTCATGTTATAAAAAGGACCACACATTTATCTATAGCGAGGTATTGTAAATAATCAAAAAAATCCCTACTTCTTGACACGAAGAGGGAAAAAACCTAAAAATCCAACAATGACGAAAACACAATGCAATAAGATTAAAACATTCCCCTCGACGAGCTCAAGCTTTATACCACAAGGATTAGGAGTCAAAAGTGGATAGAAATAGATTAAACCAAGAGTATAGAAGCTTTGAGCTTTAGAAATGGCGGTAGGAGAGAGAAGAGAAGGGAAAAAGCAGGAAAAATGACTTTTCACACACACTCAACACTTATATAGATAGACCATTGCAGCACAATGTCACAACCCAACCCTGGTTGCTTAGGGCTGGAATCGTAACTTGTTAATTTTAATTTTAACAAACTAAGTAGCGCAGGCGGAGGCGGAATGAAAGTAAGAAATAATTAAATAGATAATTAACTTCATTACTTATTTTACGATTTTAATAAAAGGAAATACATCCATCGGGTTTTTCTTATTTTATTATTCGATGACAGGAAATTATAAAAAAAGAAAGAAAAAAAAAGAGATCCGTATCAAATTCCATGTCGGTCCCACTGCACGAGGTTGCAATCCTTCTTTATATTTCATCACCTAAAAGGGATAACAGCTATAAGCACACAACAGAGTGAGAGATATTATGCCAAGAGCGTAGGGCTCAAAATAACCATGGATAGTTATTTAAGCTAAAACATTATATGGACTTAATTTAAGTACATAAATTATTTAATTGGCAGAAACTGAAATCCAGAAGTTATGTAAACAAATAACCATAACTACGATATAGAACAAAACAAAACAAAGGTCACTGGAGTGACAATTAAAACAAGGGTCAATAGATCCAAGACAAACAGAAGGCCACATAGTGACCAATCAGAGGCTAATCACTATTTAAGTCTCCCAAAGCATGGGACTCCCGTGGTGGTACTCACAAAAATAAATATTTATATAATCATTGTCAAATAACTTCTAACATTGTCAAATAATTTCTAAAATTTAAACAATCATATCCATGGGTGTCAATTTAAGTAAATAGAGTCCAAAAAACCATTAACGTAATTGAAATATTAATCTAATTTATAGAACATGAACTGCATAAAATAAGTTATGGTAACTCGAAATATACGTAAAATATGTTATGGTGACTCAAAGTATAATATAACTCACCTTAATATTGATTCCTACTATTTCCCTCCTATTTTTGCCGAGTTTTCAAGGTTGTTCTGATGGGTCGTTTCACACACAAAAAATAAACACTAAACTATACCAAATTCTTTTAGAATAATAGCAAGTCCAGGTATTGATCCATAGGGACAAACGGGAAATTAAACTAATTTAATTATTAAATTCCTAAATTAAGTTTGATAAAAAGATTGATGAATATTATGACTAAACGAGAATTAAATAAAATTGAGAAATTAAATTGACAATTAAAATTAGGGTTTTAGATACTAATTTTTGGGAAAATCTCAGGGCAAAGAATTCACCACTGACCACATAAATAAGACTCAACATCGACCATCAATCGTACTCCAGTTTGAACTACCCAATATTTCACAACTAAAAGTTTGAAACATTGATCAAGAGGATTGTTGTGTTCAATGTACAAGCACGTGTCATCTCAAGTAGCACGAGGCATTTGCTCCAAACTATGGTAGCAACACAACCCGTCTTTCGTAGCATGACTCGTCTCATACTTTGAACACAAACACAAAGAAAACTAATGTATGGAAAGCATTAAACAATCACAGAGAGTAAAACACTTGAAGAGATGAAAAGGAAAATTAATATAAACTTTTAAAACATCCATACATTTATTCAAACCATTTCATAATCAAAGCTTAAGAAAAATACCTTTCGATGGCTAGGGTTTCATCAAAATCCTAAAATTGGAAGGCTAGCCACTCATGGAGGAGTGGGAAGAGGTGGAAGAGATGGAAGAGGAAGAAACCCCCATGAAAGTTCTCTTTTAAGCTTGAGGAAAAAAATCACTTTCTCCAAACCTTAGCCTCCTTTTTCCTTAGAATAATTTTCGAACCCCCTTCAGCCCCTCTTTTTTTTTCTCTTTTTATTCCTAGTAGAAAAGCCTAAAATTTTCACACACGCAACCCTAGGTGGGTCGCTTGAGCGCCCATATGGGCCGGTCGAGCGGCGGTGGGCTGGACGTGCGGTGGAGCTTGGCCGCACGTGTGGTGAGGTGGCTAGCTTGAATTTTTCACTCCTCGTACGGAGAATTTGCTTTCGTGCCGTTTTTGATTGAATTTGCGTATTTCTTGCCAAATCTATACAAGTACACAAAACACATCATCTCCACCAAATAAACAAAATTAAAAGACTATAACTGTAATTTAAGCGACCTCAATGTGGTTCCTTTCGGCCTATATCACATCCCCCAACTTTCATTTTGTTAGTCCTCAAGAAAAATAATAGAACTAAGAAAAAGAAAATACTCTAAGCCACTTTCGTAGGGATCATGATTGCTTTTAGCATATGCAGCAAGCCTTTAAACCACAAGATTATCCCAAGTGGATGAGTATAGTCTCGTGAGGGTTTCCAAAAATGATACCCACAAACATTAACATATTCATATCTGCTTAACAACAATTAACCACACTACTCCACCTAACAATAAACTTATGTACCACTACAGTGTGATATTAAGACATGATGAGTCATCGAAGGCATAGTGGACAAGCATGAAGGAATCTATTAAGCAAAAATCACAATTCAGTTAATACAAAAATTAAGTCCTTTGTACTTGTAAATGCTAGTAAACACATCATCAGTGCCGTTAGTGTAAAGTGCATTTCCCATAACTAGTTAACTGTCTACTATAATAGCCCAGTGTAACTCACAATAACACCCAACATATACAGAAAAACTAAACTTTTGCAACCAAGATTTTTATCATTTTTTTTTGAAAGACTGCGCAATGTCCTAATCCATTAAGCTTTCTAATCAACCCATGTAACAAGCATTGGGCCAATGACTCCTAAACCAGACGGTTTTAGGGCACTAAGTGTGAAGACACCCCTACAGGCTTAATAACTCGAGCTGAAAAGGCTATGAACCCAAACAAGTCTTTATTTATTTATTTATTTATTTATTTTTTTCTTATCTATGCAATGTCTAGGTCCCTTAAGCTTTCTAATTAACCCATGTAGCAAGTATTGGGCCAATGACTCCTAAACCAGACGATTTTAGGGCACTAGGTGTAGAGACACCCCTACGGGCTTGATAGCTCGAGTTAAAGAGGCTACGAACCCAAACAAGTCAAGTTTTTTTTTTTTTTGTTGTTGATAAAAATCAAGGCTACTCATTTATTCTTTTCTGTAACACTAGCAATTATCAATGATGTACACCAGGGATTAGAATAGAGAGGTCACCGCTATGAAAGTGTGTTTATGTGAATCAAGGCATACTCATGACTAGTGTACAAATACCACAAACACAAACAACTCTCCTAATGCAAACATCACATGCGAGTATTTACCCAATAAACCCTTTTCATACAAGTCCACTATGTTCCCCAATTAACATATGCTTATATCACAACCATACTGGTACAAAGTGAACATCAAGTGAAGTGGTGCAATCAAGTGCAACAAGTACAAACATGAATTATTTTTATAAATACCCTCACCCCCCAACTGGAATACAACATTGTCCTCAATGTAAGCAACTATAAAGTAGATAGTAAAATGAGAGAGAGAGGATCTTACCAGACGGCGTAGGTGCACATCCAGCGAGGCAGGGACGAACCAAACGCACACACACACTTTTTTTTACTGTACAGTATAAAAGGAAAAAAATAAATAAATAAAACAAAAAGAAATAAAGAAATGAAATAAAGAACATAGAATGGCTATCACTAATTTGGATCCGACAGTGGAGGAAAATGCTGCTTAAATAGGGCATGCATCAGCGTTCGAGTCTCGAAAGCCTCATCATGAACCCTAGTGCAACCGTTGCTGGCTCGACTCTTGGTATGCGTAGAAGTCAGTTTGCAGAGATGTAACTGACTGCTGATACTCATCAAGTGCCGTCTGCGAGTAATCTCGATATGCCTAATAGTCTGCCCTGGAGATCAACCATAGATTGTTGAATAGCAGCTTGATTATCCAAAAGAGCTTGATGTTGCACCTGCGTCATACGGAATGGCACTGGCACGGTAGCGGGCTCTACCGGAACATCATTAGGATTGGCCGGGGCATCGGGGAGGAGTAGTGAAGGCGGTAGGCAAGCAATGGTTTGGCGCCATTAGGTTTTACCATAAAGCATTGGTGGCGGAAGTTGAACCTCATTGGGTTTGCGTGGATATGTCCCTTGGCCTTTTATGAGTACAGTGATGAGGTTGGCGAAAGGGAGGACCCATGTAGAATTGCTTCGGGTGTTGCGCAACTTGACTTCATTAAGGGTACGACCATCTGGTTAAAGATCAAAATAAGGATGTCGACCCAAAATCCAAAGTCAAATCAGTGCAAGGTGTAGACACCCCATTTTTGACCGTCCTCAAGACTTGGACGTCACCGTTTGAACACTCGGTGATTATCCATGATTGTGTTCGTTTGGAGTTCCCGGAGGTCTCGGCTACGCGCCCTGCCTCAGGATCTCCGAACTTGACTGTTTAGTGTCTGGTTTTGCACCAAACACTTGTGTTTTGCCTTGGAGGGGCAGAGAATGCCTTGTGAGGCATCCCCACACATCACCGGCAGTGGCTAGAGGTCACCGGCTGGTTTTTGCTGCCATCGGCACTTTTTGTTGCCGGTCGGCACTGTTTGTTGCCGGTCGGCACTCAATTTTGTCAAAATGACATTTTTGGCCGGCCGACTACTGTGCATCTGCTTTTGCAGATATTTTAAGACAGTTGTCTTGCTTTTTACTCCCCTCCGTGTATGGAGGGATTTCTCTCTTTAGAAGCTTGTCTTGTAAGCTTTACAAGACAATAAGCTCTATAAGAGAGAGCCTTGTCTCTTGGCTTTAGGGTTAGACACTTGAGACATTTTAGAGATAGAAAAGATAGAGAGAAGCTCTGGTTTTAGGGTTAGGGTTCATACATATCTCCTATCTCTCTTTTTCTCTCTTTGTGCTCAAGGTGTTTTAGTTCATACTATTGCACACAAACACCTAGTGTTTCACCTTCCTTTGGCTCCTGAGGTTCTAAGGGGCTGATTTTGGTGTTTTGGTGTTGGATTCAAGCCAAGGAGGGCCATTGGAGCATCATTTGTGAAGGTGGTCTACAAGGGTGAGAAACTACCCATTTTTACCCCATTTTTGCATCTTGTTTTTACCTGTCTTAAAATCATTTTTGAACTTGGTGTATAATACAAAAAAGTTTTATTTTTTAGCCCTATTGGTTGTTTATTAAGAGTGTTTTGTGGTTTGAGGGTGTTTGACCCCTCTTAGGCCTTGAAAGGCCTCATTTTGTGCTATTTTGAGTGAGTTTCGAGACTTTGGTGTTTGGGCCTCTTCACCACTGAAATCTTGAGGGATTTCAGTGGTGGAGATGGTGCCTTGAAGTCTCCAAAAGGAGAGGGCCACCCCCTCTCCTTGTTGTCCTTGAAAAGGACCATTTTTGGCCTCTTGAGGGAGCACCTAGCTAAGCTTCATGTTGACCATGCCTTAGTTGTTTTTTGTGCTTATTATGTCTTAATATGCCTCTGTTTTTACTTGGTTTTGGTACACAATGCATGCTTAGCATACCTACCATGTAATGCCATGATATTGCCTTAATATGCCTTAGGTTGTTAGCCTTTGTTCAAGCATGTTTTAGGCTTAGTCTTGTGAAGGTTTTGTGCATATTTTGCCATGTTTTAGGTCTGTCCATGGTTGTTTGGGTCGGATTTGGCATGCTTAGTATAGCCCCTTTGCATTCCGGCTTGTTGGCCTTAAGCGTGTGAATGTATAGCATGACATTTTTGTATTGATTTGGTGATTTGGAACCATCTACCATGTCATTTCAGTCCCATTTGCATGCCTATACGTTTGCCTTGGACGCATCTTTAATGCTTTGAAAGCTTGTGTAGTATGCTCCATGTTTTGGCCATTGCGTATGCCTTTGAATTTGAGCCACTTAGATGCCATCTAGGGAGTCCCCTTTGTGTGGTCTAGGTCTGCCTTGAACCTATTTTAAGTCCCCTTAGCCTTGTGAGGCTTGGTTGGCTTAGCCATGGTTCAACCCCCCTTGACTTGCTTCAAGTACTTGGACCATTTGCATGCTAATGTTTAGCCTATCTTGTTGCTTGGTTTGACATCATCCTAACATGATTTACAATGCTTACCTTGCATGCTATTTGTCCATGATTGCCTCATTCAAATGTGCTTAGAAATAGCCCTTTGATGCTTAAGCATTTGGGCCTTAACATGTGCATGCGTGTATGTGTATTTTGGTCCCTTGTTTTGGTCACTTTGGCTACTGTTTTGGGCCTATTTAGAGCTGCCCAAATCATGTTTTAGACCACCTTTTCATTGGTTGGTATTGCCTCATGTTTGCTTGTATGCTTGCATAAATGTCTTGCCATGCCATGTTGCATCCTTAGCTTGTATGCCTAGGTTGCATTGCATCTTGCATACATGCCTTGTTCCTTGAATTGGTGATGGGAATTGGGCCTTGGTTTGTTTGTATGGTTTGCATTTCATTTGACATGAAAGTTGCACACTTGATTCTTTGGGCCGTCATGCATGGAAATGCATGATTGGCGGTCCGAGAATCGAGGCACATGCCCTTTTGAGTCACAAACATGATAGGGGGCATGATTGGTGCATACTCTGTTTGAATTGTACTGCCATGCAAGTTCTGTCCTCTGCTGCTGTGAGTTGCAGGTTCTGCAGGCATTCTTTGCCGACCGGCAGTGTACATTGCCGACCGGCAGTCATTCTCCTGCCGATAGCTTCATCTTGTGCCGGTGACTATATACCACTGCTGGTGGTAATTTCATTCAGCCGGTGGTGATCTCCAGTATCCAGAAGAGCATCTTTGAGACTTTGGCAGTCTTCAGAGGGGCAGAGCAGGGAAAACAGAGGTAGACTATGCATGGCGGTGCACTTCCGAGCAAGACCCGAGCACGCGCTGCATCCGGCCCTCCTCCCGAGGCGGTTTACTGTTTTTCCTAGCTTAATTAGTTTGTTAGCTGATTAAGAAATTTGTAATATTTAATTAGCTTGCGTAGTTAATTAATTTGTATTATTTATTTGGTCCCTTCGAGCGAGGGCAAATCTGTAATAAGTGTGTGTGAGTGATGTGTATGTCTTCCAATCCCCACTTCTTTCTTCCCTTTTACTTACCTGCTTTGGTGGTTAGTATTAGGGCACGTTTAATTTAGCATACCTTATGCTATGCATGCGTGCATTTATGCATTTGTATTGCATGCATTAGGCTCGGTACATCATGCTGACTGCATTTGTACCACAATTCCAAATTGAATACGTGAATCAAATTGATCGCATTTTCACATGCAATGATTAGACTAGCCGAGCCTACTCTAGTGACATTTTGCTTGTGTTGCATTAGTCATTTTAACATGAACTAGGACATGCATGTTTGCTAACTAGTTTATTGTTTTCGCACGGAGTACGATGTAAGTATTTATGTTTTAGCATCCCGCATGCGTGTGAGTGTTGCCATGACAGTATGCTTGCCATGCGGCTAAATGCTTATGTGATAAATTGTTTGAATGCCTGTGGGTGAAGGTTGGATTGTTTGAGTTGGAAAAACTTGTTGAAATCCGTGTTTTAGCCTACTTGCGAGTAGCAAAGTCCAAAACATTTTTCCAAGAACAAACGGATATGCAATGCTTATTTCCAAAATTAGGCAATCTAGTTTATACTTGTTTGCTGCGCGCATAACATAGTAATTCTAGGCTAATAAATGGAATAAGAACACATAACGTTTTCAAAATCGGATATCATGGTTAGTAGAGGCTGGTCTTCGGACCGGGCGAAAGGGGGTGCTCATAGCAGACCTTCCCCGATCGTACCCAAGCTCCCGAGCCGAGACAACTCCGGTGATGACGGACATGTGGCCTTCGGCACCGAGTCAGGGTTTCCTAAATTTCCCCATTAAAAAAATATTTAGGTGGCGACTCTGTATCTGGCAAAGCAGTCCATGTTTGGCACTTCTTTTCAAAAAATCTGTTTCTCAAAACGATTTGTCGGATTTGGACTCTTTGATTCAAGATTAAGAACCGTGACACAAATCGAGTCCGAACTGTAGCGAAGGCCCCACGCGGGCGCGTCTACACAAGGCACGGAGGAAGTCCCCTCGTCGCTCTTCCTTGTGGTTTAGAGGGATGACATTAATTTTTAGAACCGCATCAAGGAAGAGGAGGCGCCGCGGTAAGTTAGCCCATTGGATGCTAGTTTGGTTGTCATCATCCTGTGCCCTTTATAAAATTCAGTCACCAGTGCCGGGATTGTGAGTTCCCGAGTGAACACTGGAAACTACTCTTCATTGATAGTGTCCATGGAACAAGGGAGAACCTTAGCAATGGAAGCTGGAGTGACCACTAACTCCACCCCGTCAATAATGGACAAAAGAGCTCCCGGGGTCTCGTCACTGATGTACATGCTTTGATAAAAGACTCGCACAATGCAAGGATACGCTGGTTCAGTGACGGTGCAGATGCCTAGGAGGTCTTGGTCTTCAAGTTGTCGGACACTCCACGCAGTGGGTTGATGGTGCCGGAAGAAGTCCACAACAAATGGTGTGTCAAAGGCAATTTTTTTATTGGCCCAGATGTCGGTTGGTACATCTCTAGCAGCGATGTTAGCATTGCGAGGCCGTTTGGGTGCTCGGCGAAATGATGTAGACATATTTGTACAAAATAACACAACTAATATAACCAAAAACGTGGAACTATTATATCGACACTCATCAAATCGTGCATGCATACACAAATCTCTCAAAACCTCATTGTCATCACACCATCGGATTACTTTTATTTCAAATTGTTTTTTTTAAAAGAAAATGAAAATAAATTAAATAACTAACTTAAAGAAAAACAGGCAAACCAAAGTATGAAATAAAATAAATAAATAAATAAATAAATAAGTTAGTAGAGGAAAAGAAAAGAAAATAAATTAACATAAAATAAAATAAAAATACAAAAAATAAAAATAAGAAACTAAACTATTAAACAAATAAATCACTAAATAAAAATAAAACTAAATCACTAACTAAACAATTAAAACAAAAATAAAAACAATACACTAACCAATGAAACTGTAACACCCTCAAAATAATACATAAAACCCATCATTCTTGACATGCACAATATAAGAGAAATAAACATCTTTCTATTTATCAGAATAGTTCTTACAAAAATATTACATGTTGACAACAAAAGTAAACGCCCTATGGGCTTATAACTTTCCAAGCCAACACTTGGTTACAAGAAGTGAGTACTAACTCATATACATATTAAGCCTTTGGCTTGAATTTACATGCAATACATCAAAGGAAAGCAAAACAACCAAAAAGTCTGACTGCCTCTAGCCTCCCAAGCTCTTGGAGGTGGCATGCTACCTGTACCTGAAAATGATGTCCCATATAGGGTGAGCCGTAGCCCAGTAGAAATATACCAAACCAACCATAAACAATGACTAAAATAACAGCATTCGATAGATGGTCCATACTTATATTCCCACTTATAACACATCGCCATTTCATGACATTCAAGTCCATGTTACATTTCATTTCCCACTTCTTTTCAACTTTGAGTTTGAGAACAAGGCTCAGAACCTAGCCAAATAACTTAATGAGATTATGACCCATCTTTAAAACACTTTTGAAATTCATGATGGATATACATTTTGGTGCTGTATCAATAACACATAAACCACTTCCATACTTCATGAAGGATACACATTTTGATGCTGTATCAATATAACATAGAAATGCTTCTATACTTCACAATTGATAACAATATACATTTTAGTGCTATATCAAATCAATTCAAACACTTCCATAATCCACACTTGATACACATTGTAGTGTTGTATCAATGTCACCCAAAATCCGGTTTAGAGGTCCATCCCCTAGCTTCTCCTAAACCGTGGAGTACATCCCCTATCTCCACCTACACACAATGTATATAAACATAAATCATATACATAATCAATCAATACATAAAGTTAATGTATTATTC
The DNA here is from genome assembly GCF_055761805.1 of Camellia sinensis. NCBI lineage: Eukaryota > Viridiplantae > Streptophyta > Magnoliopsida > Ericales > Theaceae > Camellia > Camellia sinensis. Next base: position 7,006,352 of record NC_138974.1, on the reverse strand, counting down.
CAACCACTATACTCGATAGCATACTCCATCGATTAGTTTTAGTTTGCCTAATCATCATGCATTGTCTACAACAATCAAGACTATCCTCCATCGATAGCCCAAAGCAGTTATTTCTAAATAGAAAATAAATGCACCAAATGGATAAAATATCAACATTTCAACTAGGTGAGTGATAAATGATCCTACTACACCCTTTAATCCCATACGTTCCCAATTTCAACATTCTCAATTCAACTTCTCATTTCTCAAAATTAATTTCACAAATTAATTCATCAATGTAATTAGGGCATTTTCCATAATTAACAAAACAACTCTAAGGTTCCATTTCTATCAATAACCCAACATTTATCTCATTTCTCCATGCTAAACATGCATATAGGCTTATATAAATAAAACCCCATCTTTTTGTAAAGTTACACAAAGACCCAAACTTTCTCAAAATTACCCAACAATCCCCAACATATCAAAATGCTAAAATTTAAAGACAAAGCTCATAAGGAGGAGTAGGATATCCCTGCCTCAAAGTTAGAGCTCAATCGGAGAAGATGAAGATAACGAAAATGCTCCAAACACCAAGATTCTCGGATCAAAACGTAGCTCTCAACGATCAACACACTTTTTACAAAGGCCGAAGGATAGGGAAACACTCTAACTAGATCAAACCCTAGAGAGAAGGGAGATCCTAGAGAGAGAGGCTCTCAAAAACAATTTTGGAAAAGTAAGAGAGAGAAAGGAAATGTAAAAAGTGATTTAAAATTACCCAGCTGATGACTCATATATGTATAGAACGCTCGAGCGTTAAGCAAAAAAATCTGGACACGCTCGAGCTCAAGAAGGCCCGCTCGAGCGCCAAGACACAAGAATGAAATACATCCGCTCGAGCGCAAAAACCAGTCCGCTCGAGCGTAGATTTCCCCTTCCCAGAACTTTCACAGACAAAGCACTGCACGCTCGAGCGCCAAGACACCCGCTCAAGCGCTACCCGCTCGAGCGTGAAAAACACACCTACAGAAGTTTTGTAGGGACACAAGATACTAGGAGTGTGTAAACCACGCTCAAGCGCAAGAAGGCCTGCTCGAGTGGACAATCAAAAACCAAACTCCGCTCGAGCGCAGAATGATCCGCTCGAGCGTAACACCAAAAACCTGGGCAACTACACTTGAGACCAAAACTCAACCTACCTGTCCAGAACACGCCCAACACATCCTATAACTCAAACACAAAGTACGAAAGGATGTAAACAAGATATAAACAACTGCTAACATCCACGGAACCAAGTCCAGATCACTATACAAGAAGGGGTAAAACCCGAAATCGCTATAACCTCCCCCCCTTAAAGAATTTCGTCCCTGAAATTAAATGCAAGTTTTTAAAAAAACAAGTTTTTCTCTATTTTAAACAATGTTACATTCAACATTCAATAACTCGACCCTTCCCGGTCATTCCGTCTCTTGTCAGGAGGCATTTCACAACATTTTCCACAACATGCATTATAGATATGCATTCCCTGAAATTTCACAAATTTCGATACCACACTCCACAATTCTATATTATATTCAATATTCATGATATATTCCGACTTCTACAATACATTCAACATATGCAATGTTTACATTAAACTTCCATTTTAAGGCAAGTTCTAAAACATAATTCCATAAACCAAAACATATACCATGTTTTACAACTTAAGCCATATATAATGCTCTTAAAGTTCAACAATATTACAAAATCTCAATACATGATTATACATCAACAAACAAGTCCGAATAATTCTCACGGACATTCGCCTCACGTTCCCAAGTGGCTTCCTCCACTCCGTGATGCTTCCACAAAACCTTTACCAAGGGAATGATCTTGCCTCGTAAGACTTGATCCCGCTTATCCAGGACCCAAACCGGTCTCTCCTCATACGAGGTATCTTCATCTACCTCTAAGTCGGTCCAATCCAATACATGCAATGGATCTGGCTCATACTTCCAAAGCATACTCACATGAAACACGTCATGCACTCTGGACAACTGCGGCGGCAAAGCCAAACGATAAGCAACCTCCCTAATCCTCTCAAGGATCTCAAAGGGACCGATAAACCGAGGGGATAACTTCCCACTCTTTCCAAACCTCATCAAACCTCGCCTAGGTGATATTTTCAGAAAGACATGATCACCCGTCTCAAAAGCTAAAGACCTCCTCCTACGGTCGGCATAACTCTTTTGACGACTCTGGACTGTAACAAGCCTCCTACGGATAAGTTCGACTTTCTCCGTCGTTTCTCTCACCAACTCTAGACCCAACAAAGGTGCATCACCGACCTCGGCCCAACAAACTGGAGACCTACATGGTTGACCATACAAGGCCTCAAATGGTGCCATACCGATACTAGACTGGAAACTGTTGTTGTAGGCAAACTCCACCAAGGGCAAGTGCCCCTCCCACGACCCACTAAAGTCAAGAACACAACCCCGAAGCATATCCTCAAGGATCTGAATAGTATGCTCCGACTGCCCATCAGTCTGAGGATGATAAGCCGTGCTAAAGGTCAACTTAGTGCCCATGGCACTCTGCAAACTCTACCACAGCCTAGCAGTAAAGCGAGGATCTCTATCTGAGACGATCGTCACTGGGACTCCGTGCAACCTCACTATGTCCCGAATATATAAGTCGGCAAGATGATCTACCGAATCTCTCATGCGCATAGGAATGAAGTGCGCCAACTTAATCAACCGGTCCACAACCACCCAAATAGCATGCTCCCACTTCCATTCGGCAATAAGCAAGGGTTGTAACAAACCCGCTGGCCTCTGATGTTCGGCCTTCACTTGTTGACAAGTAAGGCACTTAGACACGAAAGCCGCCACATCCTTCTTCATACCCCGCCACCAAAACTGGCGACCTAAATCCCGATACATCTTAGTGCCTCTTGGATGCACCGCAAGGCGTGAATGGTGAAACTCTCGGAGTACTTCCTCTCGGCAAGACTCCGGCATAAACAAACGGTCTCGGTATCTCACACTCTAGTCGGGATACGCCGTCAAACCCTTCTCAACCTTCCCACTGGAAATCTTCTCTCAGAAAGACTCTACCTCAAGGTCACCTCCCTGTGCCTCTAACACTCGAGTCATAAGTGTAGGCTACGCAATAACCAAAAACAAGGCCGCAGCCTCAACAGATTCCCCTAAAAGCAAATCAAACTCGCCAAGTGCACCCAACATCTCCTACTCCCGGATGGCTATACAAGCTACATCACTAATGGATTTCCTGCTAAGGGCATCGGCCATTACATTGGCCTTTCCCGGGTGATAGTGCAACTCAAAGTTGTAGTCCTCAATGAACTCTATCCACCTTCTCTGTCTCAAATTCAAATCCCTCTATGTAAACAGGTACTTCAAACTCTTATGGTCCAAGAATACCTCGAACCTCTCACCATAAAGGTAGTGCCTCCAAATCTTTAAGGCAAATATCACTGCTGCTAACTCTAGGTCGTGTGTAGGGTAATTCCTCTCATGTATTTTCAATTGACGTGAGCCATAAGCTACCATTTTCCCCTCTTGCATCAACACACAACCCAAACCCTCTCGTGAGGCATCACAATGAACCGCATAACCCAACCCTCTCTCCGGAATAATCAAGACCGGAACGGTGGTCAATCTAACTTTCAGCTCTTGGAACGACTTTTCACAAGTCTCACTCCATACAAACTTGACCCCTTTCCGCGTCAATCTAGTCAACGGCGAAGCTAGCCTGGAGAAATCCTTCACAAACCAGTGGTAATACCCAGCTAATCCCAGAAAACTGCGAATCTCAAACACGCTCTTAGGCTATGCCCAATCTTGCACTGCTTCAATCTTGGATGTATCAACAGACACCCATTTCCCGGAAACCACATGGCCTAAGAACTTGACTTCCCCTAGCCAGAATTCACACTTCCCAAACTTGGCATACAGCCTATGGGCTCTAAGTAACTTAAGCACCATTCTCAAGTGTTCCTCGTGCTCCTCCTCTGAAGGTGAATAGATAAAAATGTCGTCCACGAAAACGACCACAAAACGATCTAAGAATTCCTGGAAGATCCGATTCATCAAGTCCATAAAGACTGCCAGTGCATTGTTGAGCCCAAACGGCATCACTAGAAACTCATAGTGGCCATACCGCGTACGGAATGCCGTCTTCAGAATATCCTCCTCCTTGACCCTCAACTGGTGGTAACCCGATCTCAAGTCTATCTTAGAGAAACAACGGGACCCCTTCAACTAGTCAAATAGATCATCTATACGGGGCATAGGGTACTTATTCTTAACCGTAGCCCGATTCAACTTTCGGTAATCTATACAAAGTCTCAAGGCACCATCTTTGTTTTTAGCAAAGAGGGCCGGTGCTCCCCACGGCGAAACACTAGGGCGAATGAAGCCCTTATCTAACAATTCCTGGAGTTGAATCTTCAACTCACTTAACTCAGCTGGGGCAAAACGATAAGGTGCCATAGAAATCGGCGCCGTGTCGGGCACTAAATCAATAGAGTACTCGATCTCTCGTTGAGGTGGCAAACTAACGAGATCCTCGGGAAAGACATCCGAGTACTCACAAACCACTCTCGGCAACACAGTCTGGGTTTCACCACACTCATTACTCAAAAAGCTAGCAAGTAGACCACTAAGCTCACTCCGCCCTCGCGGATCATACACCGGTGGCAACACACTACCAACCCGATCCCCCAAGAAATGGAAACACTCCCTGCTCAAGGTACATACTGTAATCCTCTGGCAGTAGCAATCGATAACAGCCCGGTACGACGATAGCCAGTCCATACCCAAAATAACATCAAAACCCGTCATGGGCATACCTACGAAAGGAAACGGAAGTCGGCGATCGGCGACTTCTATATCACAACCCCTACATCCTTGTTTCAAAATCAACTCACCCCCAATAGGTGACACTACACAAATAGGAGATGTTAACTGTGCCAACTCCAATCTAAAAACAAATGCAAATTGTCACGACCCCTAACCGCCCCTAGTAGTTTAGTGCCGTGATGGCCAGTAACCTGAGATTACCGAAGGCCAACTTTCAAAATTCACACACAAACAGAGTATAAATATATATATGGGGCTCACAAGTGCGGAAGCAAAATTTTAAAGTACAAGTAGTCCATAAGAGCAGTGCGTAAGTTACATGGAATAGCATACAACTTTACATAATATTACCACTTGGATACAAATACAATAAAGTACAAAATACATTTTACATCTTGATCAAAAGGCTTCTTCAGCCGACATGTGTAAATTACAAGCATTATAAGCTGAGAAGCATAATTTTCAAGACTGCCGACGTGTATGCAAGTTAAGCCGACATAACAAAACCCAAAACAGCTTGCGAGTCACACTTAGGCGTCACCGCCTTCCTGCTCATCACCTACATATATATAGAGAGGGTGAGCTTGGATACTCAGTGAATGGTATAAGAAATAATGGGGTTTGCATGACTGGTATTCAAGATCTTTATCAAACAATACATAACATAGTTGTTACAAGCCAAGGGATGAATCAAGTCCATCTTCCAAATCTATCAAGTTTCAAAGGATGCTTACTAACATCATTATAATACAAGTGATGACATCTCGGCAAACAAGACCCACGCGGTAAACCGTCAGTGGCAAACAAGACAAGACAAGGCAAGACAAGGGAGATATCTCAATTCAATGGTGTCGTTGCATTATAATCCCAGGACACTAAGGACTTGTGCTACTAACGCTTAGAGTCCCCTAGCACGTACGGACTTCCAAACTTTGTGCTACAAACGCTTATAGTCCCTTAACACGTACGGACTTCCAAACTTTGTGCTACAAACGCTTATAGTCCCTTAGCACGTACGGACTTCCAAGAATGTCATCAAAACAAGAATATATATATATTTTCCAATTAGGAATAACCATTCATGCTTACAAATACTTTCTCAAAACAGAGCAAAACGAGACTTTATCAAAACATTATAACATAGCTTTATTAAAAATACCACTCACTTAGTTCTTGAGACGTCGGGGTCAAGGCAAGTCCAAACCCTACAAACACATGGCAAAGTCGGTTGAATGCACTTTCAAACAAGTTTCACATGCATGCAGATGATCTCGGCATTTCCCTAAGACTAAGTCAAATCAGAACAAACACAATTCTTTATCTCGGGAAAACATGTTGGGCGACTACCAAGTCTAGGCCGAGGTCCCACACCTCCTTGCCGAGGTGTTGCCTCGATGGCCACATTCAGCGGAATGAAGTCGGGAAAAATCTGGGTTTCCCTTTCTTGAAGAACATGATGAACATGAAGAACATGAACATGAGGGAGATGAATGCAAGGATCGTGATTTGTTATTACAAAATATGAGATTTCATGCTATGAGTTCAAAAACATGGACCTGGGTACCCATATTCAAGGATCTAGTGAGAACAAACACAAAAACACGAAGCTTAATGCAAACTTTCAGATTAAACAAGACCTTTCTTTCAAGAACACATGAACACCATTTTCTCTTTCTAAAACCAACTTCAAAATCGATGCATGAGATGCAAAACGGGTTCGATCATGCAATGCAGCTAGATGATCAATAAGAATGATAAGAGTAGATCAAGAATCTAACCTCAATACGCGAATCTAATGGTTTGATCTCTAGGAATCAAGCTCGAAACCCACTCTCTCACTCTAAACTTCTTCTTCTTCTTCTAGAGCTTCTCTGTCTTCACAACCAAAGACATATAGCAAAATGATTCATTTCTAAGTCTGTTGGCTGACTTAACCCTCTACAGAGGCACGTGGCAGCGGCTGGTTGGTGCTAAACAAAAAGGTGACTGAGTGACAAGACAAAACTATGACAAAGTGTGTTCAACAAGCAAGACGGCATGGGCACTCTGGCGAGTAAGGACCTCGGCTATATCAAGAAATCGGCAAGTAGGGAATGATGACCTCGGTTAGGAAGGACAACACTTGACTAAGCTGTGCCACACCTTGGCCTAGATGTGCCACACCTCGGTCTAGGTCATACCACTCCGGGACAAGATCACTTGGGTGCAAGGGTAACATCTTGGCGTAGATGATTCACACCTTGGCCTTGGTGATGAACACCTCGGCCTAGGTAATGACATCTCGGCCAATATGTCAAGGCAATGGTGGAGGTCAAACAAAGTGGTTCCAAGATAACTGAAAATGACCTCGGCTAAACTCACACCAAGCAGGATACAAAACATGTTGCAACACTTAAACAAACAAGGACAAGACTCGAAATGCAAGTTTACAAGACAGAATCACATGAATGCATATGAGTATGGTTAGGATAGCATGAGGGTTATTACATCCTACCCCCCTTAAAGAAGTTTGGTCCCCAAACTTGAGTTACCTTGGTTCGAGAATAACTCTGGGTATCGGACTTTCATTTCCTCTTCCATTTCCCACGTAGCATCCTTGCCATAATGCTCTTTCCATTCAATCTTCACCATCAGTATTACCTTATTTCTCAAACGCCTTACTTGCCTATCGATGATACGTATCGGTTCTTCTTTATAGCTTAGGCCTTCATCAACCACAATCCCGAAATGATCGATCACATGTAGTGAATCCCGTATATACTTCCTCAACATCGAGATATGAAACACATCATGAACTTGACTTAGTCTCGGTGGTAAAGCTAGTCTGTAGGCAACCGGGTTAACTTTCTCATGAATTTCAAACGGTCCAATGTAACGGGGTGCCAATTTACCCTTCTTCCCAAATCTTGAAACTCCTTTCATCGGCGAGGTTTTCCGGAACACATGATCCCCTACTTCAAATTCTAACTCCTTCCTTCTCTGGTCGGCGTAACTCTTTTGTCGGCTCTGAGCGGTTCTGATTCTCTGTTGGATAAGCTTAATCTTTTCGGTTGTTTTTTGAACTAAATCCGGGCCGATCAAAGCTTTATCTCCTACTTCGGTCCAACATATCGGCGATCTGCACTTTCTCCCATACAAGGCTTCATACGGCGTCATGCCAATGCTAGCTCAGTAGCTATTGTTGTAAGCGAACTCTACTAATGGCAAATGCACTTCCCAGCTTCCCTTGAAGTCCAATACACACAGTCTAAGCATATTTTCAAGTGTTTGAATTGTTCTCTCTGTTTGGCCATCGGTCTGCGGATGAAAAGCTGTACTAAACCTCAATTCGGTCCCTAAAGCCCTTTGTAAACTCTGCCAAAATCTAGAAACAAATTTTGGATCTCGGTCTGACACGATGGACATCGGCACACCATGAAGTCTAACGATCTCATTCATATACAACACAGTAAGTCGGTCGGTATTGAACAAAGTCCTAACCGGCAAGAAATGCGTTGACTTAGTTAACCTGTCGATTATAACCCAAATCGAATCCATTCCTTTCTGTGTCTTCGGCAGCCCAATCACAAAGTCCATGGAGATGTCCTCCCATTTCCACTCAGGAATCGGCAAAGGTTGGAGAAGTCCTGCTGGCCTCTGATGTTCCGCTTTCACTTGCTGACAATACAAACACTGAGACACGAACTCGGCTATCTCTCTTTTCATATTCGGCCACCAAAAGGTCTGTTTCACATCCTGATACATCTTGGTGTTCCCTAGGTGAACTGCAAATCTGGATCCATGAGAGTCTTGCAAAATCTTTCTTTTCAATTCCGGGACGTCGGCCACGCACAATCTTCCTTCAAACTTAAGCACTCCATTCTCAAGGGTGTAACCCGACCTCGGCTTGGTGGTAATCTCGTCGGCTACCTTCTTCAGGAATCCATCCTCCATTTGCCTTGCTTTTACCTCCCCAATAGTAGTCGGCTCCACTGAAATCACGGCTAGGCACGCCAAACCTCCCACTGACTTCCTACTCAATGCGTCGGCTACCGAGTTTGCTTTACCTGGGTGATACTGAATCTGCATGTCATAATCCTTCAATAGTTCAAGCCATCTTCTCTGCCTCAAATTCAGTTCCTTCTGGGTGAACAAATACTTCAAACTCTTGTGATTTGTAAAAACTTGGCAAGAGGCTCCATACAAGTAGTGGCGCCAAATCTTCAAAGCAAACACCACGGCTGCTAGCTCTAGATCATGGGTTGGATAGTTCTTTTCATGAAGCTTCAACTGACGAGATGCATATGCTATGACTCTGCCCCCTTGCATTAATACACAACCCAAACCCTTATGCGAAGCATCGCTGAAGATCTGAAATTCCTCATTACCCGACGGAAGTACAAGAACTGGTGCCGTAACCAACCTCGTCTTCAACTCTTGGAAGGCTGATTCTCTATCATCGGTCCATTCATATGCTGTTCCTTTCTTAGTTAGTTGTGTCAATGGTACTGCTATCCTTGAGAAGTCCTTCACAAACTTTCTGTAATAACCTGCCAAGCCCAGAAAACTACGAACCTCGGACACATTGGTCGGCGTCGGCCAATTCACAATGGCCTCAATCTTGCTCGGATCAACTGATATACCCTCTTCATTAATCACATGCCCTAAAAATGAGATGCTGGAAAGCCAAAACTCGCACTTACTCAACTTGGTGTACAGCTTCTTGTCTCTCAAAATTTGCAGGGCAAGCCTCAGATGGTTCTCGTGCTCAATTGTGCTCTTGGAATAGATCAATATGTCGTTAATAAAAACAACTACGAACTCATCCAGATACGGCTTAAAGACTCTGTTCATCAAGTCCATGGACGCTGCAGGAGCATTGGTCACTCCGAAAGGCATTACCAAAAATTCGTAGTGGCCATACATTGTCCGAAAAGCAGTTTTCTCAATGTCCTCGGCTTTAACTTTCAGCTGGTGGTAGCCCGACCTAAGGTCAATCTTGGAAAAGACTCGTGCCCCTTGTAATTGATCAAGTAAATCGTCAATCCTAGGCAATGGGTACTTGTTCTTGATGGTTACCTTATTAAGTTCTCTGTAATCAATGCATAGGCGAAGCGTGCCATCCTTTTTCTTAACAAATAAAACAGGTGCTCCCCACGGTGAAGTGCTCGGCCTGATGAATCCCTTATCCAACAATTCTTGTAACTGTAGTTTCAGTTCTCTAAGTTCAGCTGGGGCCATCCTATAGGGTGTTTTGGAGATAGGTTGCGTTCCCGACACGAGGTCCACAGTAAACTCTATTTCTCTATCGACTAAGTGGCCAGGCAGCTCATTTGGAAAAACGTCGGGAAATTCCTTAACAACTGGTATGTCGGCTAAATCAACACTTCCGTTCAAATCACTTAGTATACTGCACAAATAACCCTGACACCCTTTTTGGATCAACTTATAGGCTTTCATGGATGAGATTAAGTAGGGTGGGGGTACTACTCCCTTACCCTGGAAAAAGACCTCGATTTTGTTTGGGGTCCTCAATGTAACGCTCTTAGTAACACAATTAATGGATGCGTGATGCGCTACTAACCAATCCATTCCCAATATGACATCAAAGTAAGTCATGCTAAATGGCATCAAATCAACTAATAATTATATATCCTCAATCATCACAACACACGCCCTATATATGGATGCAATAAGTATAGTTCCCCCAGATGGAGTAGATACAGATAGCACATAATCAAGGGGTTCTAATGGTCTGTTCAACTTCTCGGCAAACTTAACAGATACAAAGGAATGCGTAGAGCCCGAATCAATCAAGACGTATGCAACTTGAGAGCAAATTGAGAGTGTACCTGACACTACCGTTTCAGCATTCTGGGTGTCTCCTGGCACTAAAGCAAAAACTCTGCCCTGTCTCATCTATGTCCTTCTAACGTTGCTTCCTTGTGCAGAGCCTGAGGTGCTCCCACTTTTCTTACCATCACCAGCTCTTGCCTTTGGACAGTCCTTCACGCGGTGGCCTATCTCGCCACATTCAAAGCAGGCTCCTGTCGCCCAGCGGCAAACCCCGGTATGCGGCTTTCCACAACTCGCACACGTTGGCTTAGCATTCCCATCCCGATCTAAGTTGCTGGAACTGCCCACATTCGCCTTCTTCTTGGCATTAAACGGTATCCGACGACCTTCATAGTTCTGTCTCTTCTTCTGACTCTCTCCTGAACTTTGATATCGGTTTAGGTTAGCTTCCGCCAAGATGGCCTTGTCTAACACCTCGGCGTAAGTCGGCATATTGAGCATGTTGACCCGATCCTGGATTGGTCCTCGTAGTCCACTTTCAAACTTCCTGGCTTTCTTATACTCATCACTGACCATATGAGGCGCATATCTCGCCAATTCGGTGAAGGCACGGTCGTACTCTGCTACTGTTCTGCTGCCTTGTGTTAGAGTGTGGAACTCTGTGGTCTTGCGATCTCGAACGCTAAGTGGAAAATGCTTGTTGTAAAACAGTTCTAAAAATCTGGCCCAAGTTAAACCAAGGTTAGCCTCCCGGATCATCATCTACCACCTTCGAGCGTCATCGTCTAATGTGAATGCTGCTAATGTCACCTTCTGAGTGTCGGTGCTAGGGAAGATCTCGAACAGCTTTTCTATTTCCAAAACCCACGCCTCGGCCTTCATCGACTCTATGCCTCCTGCGAATCTTGGTGGGTTCATCTTCTTGAACTCTTTAATCAAAGTCATCGTCCCTTCCCCATACAAGGCTGGCTGTGGAGGCACTTGGGGCACTGGAAGAGGTGGAGCTGCATGTCGGCCATCCGTCTGTTCGGCCGGGGTTGATGTAGCACTTGCATTCTGTTGCCTTATCTGCCTCAACTCGTGAGTTAAACCTTCAACTAGTCTCTCTAGTCTGTCCAATCTATCCTCTGGTTGATCTCGGCCAACTGATGGTCTACCTCTCCTCATGATGCTATGAGTAGTCAAAATGCAACCTTAAAACAAACTGAACCAAGAAGCATGTATGCAAATAACAAATGGTTATGCCGAGATGATGCGCACCTTGTCAAGCAACAAGCATTATGATGCAATCCTAAATTTATTCTAAAGGACATCCTATGCTCTTTAGGAATCGAAGTGTGTGAATAACGTACTACAAGGAATGCGTGCTCTGATACCAATCTGTCACGACCCCAAACCGCCCCTAGTAGTTTAGTGCCGTGATGGCCAGTAACCTGAGATTACCGAAGGCCAACTTTCAAAATTCACACATAAACAGAGTATAAATATATATATGGGGCTCACAAGTGCGGAAGCAAAATTTTAAAGTACAAGTAGTCCATAAGAGCAGTGCGTAAGTTACATGGAATAGCATACAACTTTACATAATATTACCACTTGGATACAAATACAATAAAGAACAAAATACATTTTACATCTTGATCAAAAGGCTCCTTCAGCCGACATGTGTAAATTACAAGCATTATAAGCCAAGAAGCATAATTTTCAAGACTACCGACGTGTATGCAAGTTAAGCCGACATAACAAAACCCAAAACAGCTTGCGAGTCACACTTAGGCGTCACCGCCTTCCTGCTCATCACCTACATATATATAGAGAGGGTGAGCTTGGATACTCAGTGAATGGTATAAGAAATAAAGGGGTTTGCATGACTGGTATTCAAGATCTTTATCAAACAATACATAACATAGTTGTTACAAGCCAAGGGATGAATCAAGTCCATCTTCCAAATCTATCAAGTTTCAAAGGATGCTTACTAACATCATTATAATACAAGTGATGACATCTCGGCAAACAAGACCCACGTAGTAAACCGTCAGTGGCAAACAAGACAAGACAAGGCAAGACAAGGGAGATATCTCAATTCAATGGTGTCGTTGCATTATAGTGCCCGGACACTAAGGACTTGTGCTACTAATGCTTAGAGTCCCCTAGCACGTACGGACTTCCAAACTTTGTGCTACAAACGCTTATAGTCCCTTAGCACGTACGGACTTCCAAGAATGTCATCAAAACAAGAATATATATATATTTTCCAATTAGGAATAACCATTCATGCTTACAAATACTTTCTCAAAACAGAGCAAAACGAGACTTTATCAAAACATTATAACATAGCTTTATTAAAAATACCACTCACTTAGTTCTTGAGACGTCGGGGTCAAGGCAAGTCCAAACCCTACAAACACATGGCAAAGTCGGTTGAATGCACTTTCAAACAAGTTTCACATGCATGCAGATGATCTCGGCATTTTCCCAAGACTAAGTCAAATCAGAACAAACACAATTCTTTATCTCGGGAAAATATGCTGGGCGACTACCAGGTCTAGGCCGAGGTCCCACACCTCCTTGCCAAGGTGTTGCCTCGATGGCCACATTCAGCGGAATGAAGTCGGGAAAAATCTAGGTTTCCCTTTCTTGAAGAACATGATGAACATGAAGAACATGAACATGAGGGAGATGAATGCAAGGATCGTGATTTGTTATTACAAAATCTGGGATTTCATGCTATGAGTTCAAAAACATGGACCTGGGTACCCATATTCAATGATCTAGTGAGAACAAACACAAAAACACGAAGCTTAATGCAAACTTTCAGATTAAACAAGACCTTTCTTTCAAGAACACATGAACACCATTTTCTCTTTCTAAAACCAACTTTAAATCAATGCATGACATGCAAAACGGGTTCGATCATGCAATGCAACTAGATGATCAATAAGAATGATAAGAGTAGATCAAGAATCTAACCTCAATATGCGAATCTAATGGTTTGATCTCTAGGAATCAAGCTCGAAACCCACTCTCTCACTCTAAACTTCTTCTTCTTCTTCTAGAGCTTCTCTCTCTTCACAACCAAAGACATATAGCAAAATGATTCATTTCTAAGTCTGTTGGCTGACTTAACCCTCTACAGAGGCACGTGGCAGCGGCTGGTTGGTGCTAAACAAAAAGGTGACTGAGTGACAAGACAAAACTATGACAAAGTGTGTTCAACAAGCAAGACGGCATGGGCACTCTGGCGAGTAAGGACCTCGGCTATATCAAGACATCGGCAAGTAGGGAATGATGACCTCGGTTAGGAAGGACAACACTTGACTAAGCTATGCCACACCTTGGCCTAGATGTGCCACACCTCGGTCTAGGTCATACCACTCCGGGACAAGATCACTTGGGTGCAAGGGTAACATCTCGGCCTAGATGATTCACACCTTGGCCTTGGTGATGAACACCTCGGCCTAGGTAATGACATCTCGGCCAATATGTCAGGGCAATGGTGGAGGTCAAACAAAGTGGTTCCAAGATAACTGAAAATGACCTCGGCTAAACTCACACCAAGCAGGATACAAAACATGTTGTAACACTTAAACAAACAAGGACAAGACTCGAAATGCAAGTTTACAAGACAAAATCGCATGAATGCATATGAGTATGGTTAGGATAGCATGAGGGTTATTACATAAATGCAGCAGATACGAAAGAATGAGATGCACCCGTATCAATTAATACACTAGTAACCGAGTTACAAAACAAGAAGGTACCTCTCACAACTGATGGAGCAGGTACAAGATTCTGCGCGGTAACAGCATACACGCGCCCAGTAGGCCCCTGATCTACTTGCTCACCCCTCGGAGCATACGACTGCTGCACAGACTAGGACGATGAGGCTCCCAGATTGGCCCTCGAGGCCTGCAAAGATCAAGCTGGCTGAAAACCCTGCGTCTGTCTAGAACCAGACGTGCCCGAAGTGGCACTCAACTGTGGGCAAAACCTCTTCAGGTGACCAGGCTGACCACACTGATAACAAGACAAGGGCCGGCCCCTGCCCTGACTCTAGCTCTGCGGTCTAGCTAAAGATGAAGCAGCTCTCTGACCTCCTCTCCTCTGTGGGCAAACCGAAGCCTTGTGGCCCAGCTGACCACACTTGTAACAGGTGAAATCTCCTTGATTGCCTCTCTCCGAGCCTACATTCGGCACTGGAAAGGTCAATCTAGCAACACCCCCCTGAGTCTAAGGGTTAGCACCCCTCTGTCTCCTGCCATCACCCTGACCATCCTGGCTCCTCTTGGAGCCTCTCTATCCCTCCTCCTCCTCCATCATGATCTCCATATGGGTTACAGCATCAACCAAGCACCCATAGTCTCGGATCATGGAACCCCCAACTCTCATCTTGAGGCTGCGCCTCAACCTCTTCTCATACTCGATACAGCGGCGTTCCTCGGACGCCACAAGCTCAGGTGCAAACCTGGACAAGCTAGTAAAAGCAGCCTCATACTCGGCCACTGAAGAACTCAACTACAAAAGCTAGCAAAACTGGTCTCTCAGCTTCTCCCTGACTGTTGGAGATAAGTACTTCTCCTGAAAAGCCTCCACAAAAGCCTCCCACGTGCCAGCAATACGGCCCCTCATGTATTTCCACCACTGACCCGCACCCCTTTTAAGCTGGAAGGATGCCAAGGTCACTTTCAACACCCCGTCCTCGATGCCAAGCGTCTCGAACGTCTTACTCATCTGCTCCAACCACTCGTCAGCCTTAAGTGGCTCCTTTGGATCCCCAATAAACTCGTCTGGGTTAGACTGGAAGAACTCCCTATTCAAGAAGGAAGGTGTAGACACCCCATTTTTGACCGTCCTCAAGACTTGGACGTCACTGTTCGAACGCTCGGTGATCATCCATGTTCGTGTTCATTTTGAGTTCCCGGGGGCCTCAGTCGCGCACCTTGCCTCAGGATCTCTTAACTTGCCTGTTCTGTGCTTGGTTTTGCACCAGGGACTTGTGTTTTGTGCTTCTGAGGGTGGGAAGACGCTTGTTAGCCATCCCTGAAACCACCGGCCGTGGCATGAAGCCACCGGCCTTTCCTTTTTTCTACCGACCAAATGTTTGGTCAGTCGGCACTTATCTGAGGTGTATCGGCATTTTGTGTGCTTGGCCGACCATGTATTTGGACGGTGGTCTCTTTTTTTGATCGGCACCTCCTTTTCGCCTTTTTCAGGCATTATGCATGCCAGCTGTGCTAGCTGGAGTGCACGGACCTGTCCTCCATACACGTGTATGGAGGAATTTTCCCCCTTTGCACCCTTTTGGTCTAGCTTCTTGGGGAAGCTTGGACCTTTGTCTTAGCTTCCTCAAGAAGCTTGGACCCCTGTCTCAGCTTCTTCAGGAAGCCTTGGCCTCTTTGCCTTAGCTTCTTTAGGAAGCCTTGACCCCTTTTGATAGCTTCTCTTGGAAGCTTAGGTCTTTTGCCTTGTCTATATAAGGAGGCTTCCCTCCTCCTTTGAAGAGGTTCAGCAAAACCAGAGATAATACATATATATCTGATATATACTCCACTCTCTCTCTATATCTCCCTCTCTCTCTTCATTTGTGTGTGTTTGAGGGTCTAAAAGTGTGTTTTCTTCTTAGTTTTGCACTAAGACACATAGCATTACACCATACTTCAATTGCGGAGGTGTTGAGAGTTTGTTCTTGGAGTTTTGAGGTGGTTTTGATGAAAAGAAGGGGCCTGGACTTGCTGTTCTTGAAGTGTTCTTCAAGGGTAACACTATTGCTTTATATTCCCCAATCTTGCATTAGCTTTTACCCCCCTTTGCATGCTATTTTAAACTTTTTGTATAACTGAAAAAAGTCTTGTATTTGCATGCTTAAGATGTTTTATTAAGGTCATTTTGGTGTTGGGGGTCGACCTCCCCCTCTTAGGCCTTGTTTGGCCCTTTTGTGCCTTCTTTAGTTAAGCTTTGAATACCTTGGTGTGTTGGTCTTCTCACCACTGAAATCTAGAGGATTTTTAGTGGTCAAGAAGAGGTTTTGAGGTCTTGCATAGGAGAGGGACACCCCTCTCCCTTTGTGTCTCTTTTGTCCATGTTTTTGGCTCATAATGGCTGCATGCATGAATAGTTGTCTTTGGCTCCATTTCAGAGGTTTTTGGGTGTTGTTAGGTCATAATAGGCCTCTATTTTTGGTCAGATTAATGGTCCATTTCATGCATTATACACTTGCCTTGTATTCTCCCATTTTGCCTAGAAGTGCATCCTGCCATTAGACCATCATGCTTGCATGTTTTTGTCTAGCTTTGTGAAGCTTTTGGTCATGTTTCATCATTCTTGAGGTCTGTTGGGTGTTGATTTGGTCATGCCTTTCATGCTTTGTATAGTCTCTTTGCATTCTAGCATGTTGACATCAGGTGTGTGAGTCATTAGCATGCATTATCTTGGCTATTTCAGTGATTTGGAATCACTTATTAGGTCATTTCAGTCCATGTTTTATGCTTACATGTTTGCATTTTGTTATCCTTTCACTGCTTTGAAGAGATGTGATCCCATGCTCCATATATAAACCATTGTGCATGCTTATGTGTTTAAGTCTTTGGGGCTGCCATATCAGTTGGGGCATATTTTGATGCATAGAAACTCCGTTTTTGGTTGCTTAGGCCATGCCATGAGTGGTCATGATAGTTATAGTAGAATGCTCCTTTTTATGCCTTAGTCTTAAGCCCATTGGTATGTATGTTTGCATGAGCATTTGTCCACCATTTCCACCACTTTTGGCCATTGTTTTGGGGCATGGCTGAGGCCTCCCATTTCAGTTTAAGACCACCCTTGTAAATAGTTGCATGCTTAGCATGATGCATGTTGCATTACATTAGTTGCATGCTTGCATTATATCTTGTTTGCATGTTTGCATATTGTTCAGCTGAGTGCATCACATAGTCTTGTTGTATGCTTGACATGTTCATATTGCATTAGTTTAGCTTGCATGAGTAAGTAGTGTCATGTTGCGTTAGCTTAGCATGCTCATATTACCTTGCATGAGTTGCATCACTTTGCATTGTATATGGCATACATGCATTGCATCTTGTTTGGTTTGGGGTGTCAAACCAAACTTGAGGAATGAGGCGTGTTTGTACTTAAAGTGATGAAACACGTCTCACTCCTCGGTCGCTAATGCCCTTGACCTCAACATGATAGGGCATGAGGCATTCATTTCTTTTGTGCATGCATTTACATTGAATGGCAAACTTGGCCTCTTAGGCCATCATGCATCAAAATGCATAATTGATGGCCCGAGGGTCGAGAGTCGTGCTCCCTTGAGTCCATTGCATGATAGGGAGTGTAGCCATGCTCACATTTGCTTGAAAATTCCATGCCATACATTGCTTGTCCTCTGCTGCTGTCAACTGCAGGATTCTGTAGGAAGAAATAACCGGCCGACCGACCATCAGTGTCGAGCCGATGTCCCAATATTTAGCCGATGAGCATATTCCCATGGCCGGGGATCTTATTCCTTGGCCGGTGTCATTCCACAATGCTCAAGGAGCAGTTCAGAAGCAACCTCAGGATTTTCATAATTTTCAGAGGAGCAGGGTAGTGTAAACAGAGGCAACAGTGGCATGGTATCGGGTTTCCGAGCAAGGCAAATCGAGCATGCATCATCCACGCATTCCGAGGCAGAGCTGTGGCAGTCTCTTTAGTTTCATATTTAGGCTGTTTTTGTAAATAATTTGTTAATTAATTAGAGGGTTTGTAATAATTAATTGGCTAGGATAGTTGATTTGTTATTCGGCCTGTATTATTCTTTCGGACCCTCCGAGTGAGGGCAATTGTGTATTAAGTGTGCGTGAGTGTGTGTATGTCTTCCAACCCCACGTCTTTTTTCCCTTTTATTTACTAGCTTTTGATGGTTAGTTTAGGGCATGTTTAATTTAGCATACCTTATGCTATGCATGCGTGCATCATTCATCTATATTGCATGCACCGGCCTCGGCGCATCATACTAACTGCATTGTATTTGAATTCCAAGTTGAATACATGTATCGATTGTTGCATCTCATATGCCATTCTTAGATTAGCCGGGCCTATCTTAGTTGCATTTTGCATGTGTTGCATTAGCCATCTTAACATGAACTAGGATCATGCATTGATTACTAACTAGTTTCTGTTTTGGCTCGAAGTACTAGGTAAGCTTTTACGCTTTAGCATCTTGCATGAGTGTGAGTGTTAACATGATAGCGTGCTTGCCATGAGGCTAACTGCTTATGTAATATAACTGCCTGAATGCCTGTGGGTGAAGGTTGGGTTGCTTGAGTTGGAATAATTCGTTAAAACCCGTGTTTTAGCCTACTTGCGAGTAGCAAAATTCAATCCATTTTCAAAACAAACGGATGTGCGATGCTTTGTTCCAACTTAGGCAATCCAGTCTATACTTGTATGCTGTGTGCATCACATAGTAATTCTAGGCTAATAACCGGAATAAGAGCACATAATGTTTTCAAAACTCGATATCATGGTTAGTAGAGGCTGATCTTTGATCGAGCGAGTGGGGGTGCTCATAGCTGACCTTCCCCAATCGTACCCAAGTTCCCGAGCCGAGGCAACTTTGGTGATGACGGACACGTGGCCTTAGGCACGAGTCAGAGTTTCCTAAATTCTCCCAAAATAAAATATTTAGGTGGCGACTCTGAATCTAACAAAGCAGTCCATGTTTGGCACTTCTTTCAAAAAATCTGTTTTCAAAAACAATTTGCCGGATCTAGACTCTTTGATGATTCATCGGTCTTGCATTTCACTCTGCGAGATTAGATACAGGACCGTGACATTTGAGTCTGAACTGTAGTGAGCCCCAATGAACAAAACGAGATTTCCCTCCCGGGACGTTCGGGGACGTCTACAGAAGGCCCTGTCTCAACAACCTGGGCCTGCACTGGAGCCTGAACTGGATTCTCAGCTCTGAGAATACCCATAGACTCCCTCAAAGCATCGGCTATCCCTCGGGCTAAAGCGCCCATAGCTTCCTGACCTGCTGGCTCGGCCATATTAGCCTGGCCAACCCCCTCCTGCTGTGCCGGAATATCATCTGGTAAAGGCATCTCCTGCCTACCACGTCTGCCACGTCTACCACCTCTTCCTCGTCCTGACATCCTAATAAAGGTAACAAAGAACATTAGCACATTCATAAGTGTGCCAAAACTAAACACTGGCGCCCTAATACATGGACAACTGTAATTCACTCTACATAAGCACATAAACACATAAGCACTTTTGAATTTCATTTCCGGATAATGATAGTCCCGAGGTGTTACTAGAGTTCCGGTTAGAAACAGCATTGATCAAGTGCTTTTCCAACAAGACTCACAGAAACCCAAGGATCCAATCAACATCCTACAAACTAAATCCCATACCCAAGTAGTCACATAAACATGTTATCAAATAAACACATAATGTCACACATAAGTTTCTAACAAGCGAGACAAACCCATTGTGATACTAATCACTTCCCACGTACCCAAGGTATTCGAACCCGGTACGCTCTGATACCAAGTTGTAACGCCCTCAAAATAATACATAAAACCCATCATTCTTGGCATGCACAATATAAGAGAAATAAACATCTTTCTATTTATCAGAATAGTTCTTACAAAAGTATTAAATGTTGACAACAAAAGTAAACGCCCTATGGGCTTACAACTTTCCAAGCCAACACTTGGTTACAAGAAGTGAGTACTAACTCATATACATATTAAGCCCTTGGCTTGAATTTACATGCAATACATCCAAGGAAAGCAAAACAACCAAAAAGTCTGACTGCCTCTAGCCTCCCAAGCTATGTCCTTAAAGGTGGCATGCTACCTGTACCTGAAAATGATGTCCCATATAGGGTGAGCCGCAAACCAGTAGAAATATACCAAACCAACCATAAACAATGACTAAAATAACAGCATTCAATAGATGGTCCATACTTATATTCCCACTTATAACACATCACCGTTTCATGACATTCAAGTCCATGTTACATTTCATTTCCCACTTCTTTTCAACTTTGAGTTTGAGAACAAGGTTCAGAACCTAGCCAAATAACTTAATGAGATTATGACCCATCTTTAAAACACTTTTGAAATTCATGATGGATACACATTTTGGTGTTGTATCAATAACACATAAACCACTTCCATACTTCATGAAGGATACACATTTTGATGCTGTATCAATATAACATAAAAATACTTCTATACTTCACAATTGATAACGATATACATTTTAGTGCTATATCAAATCAACTCAAACACTTCCATAATCCACACTTGATACACATTGTAGTGCTATATCAATGTCACCCAAAATCCGATTTAGAGGTCCATCCCCTATCTTCCCCTAAACCATGGAGTACATCCCCTATCTCCTCCCACACACAATGTATATAAACATAGATCATATACATAATCAATCAATACATAAAGTTAATGTATTATTCCAACCGCTATACTTGATAGCATACTCAATTGATTAGTTTTAGTTTGCCTAATCATCATGCATTGTCTACAACAATCAAGACTATCCTTCACCGATAGCCCAAAGCAGTTATTTCTAAACAGAAAATAAATGCACCAAATGGATAAAATATCAACATTTCAACTAGGTGAGTGATAAATGATCCTACTACACCGTTTAATCCCATACGTTCTCAGTTTCAACATTCTCAATTCAACTTCTCATTTCTCAAAATTAATTTCACAAATTAATTCATCAATGTAATTAGAGCATTTCCCATAATTAACAAAACAATCCTAAGGTTCCATTTCTATCAATAACCCAACATTTATCTCATTTCTCTATGCTAAACATGTATATAGGCTTATATAAATAAAACCCCATTTTTTGTAAAGTTACACAAAGACCCAAACTTTCTCAAAATTACCCAACAATCCCCAACATATCAAAATGCTAAAATTTAAAGACAAAGCTCATAAGGAGGAGTAGGATATCCCTACCTCGAAGTTAGAGCTTAATCGGAGAAGATGAAGAAAACGAAAATGCTCCAAACACCAAGATTCTCGGATCGAAACGTAGCTCTCAATGATCAACACACTTTTTACAAAGGCCGAAGGATAGAGAGACACTCTAACTAGATCAAACCCTAGAGAGAAGGGAGATCGTAGAGAGAGAGGCTCTCAAAAATGATTTTGGGAAAGTAAGAGAGAGAAAGGAAATGTAAAAAGTGATTTAAAATTACCCAGCGGATGACTCATATACGTATGACCCGCTCGAGCGGAGAATAGAATGCTCGAGCGTCAAGCACAAAAATCTGGACACGCTCGAGCTCAAGAAGGCCCGTTCGAGCGCCAAGACACAAGAATGATATACATTCGCTCGAGCGCGAAAACCAGTCCGCTCGAGCGTAGATTTCCCCCTCCCAGAACTTTCACAGACAAAGCACTACACGCTTGAGCGCCAAAACACCCGCTCGAGCGCTACCCGCTCGAGCGTGAAAAACACACCTACAGAAGTTTTGCAGAGACACAAGATACTGGGAGTGTGTAAACCACGCTCGAGCGCAAGAAGGCCCGCTCGAGCGGACAACCAAAAACCAAACTGCGCTCGAGCGCAGAATGATCCGCTCGAGCGTAACACCGAAAACCTAGGCAACTACACTTGAGACCAAAACTCAACCTACCTGTCCAGAACACGCCCAACACATCCTATAACTCAAACACAAAGTACGAAAGGATGTAAACAAGATATAAATAACTGCTAACATCCACGGAACCAAGTCCGGATCACTGTACAATAAGGGGTAAAACCCGGAATCGCTATAGAAACTAACAAGAACCACTAATTAAACAACTACATTATACAAAAATAGGCTACAAGTTAAATTATTATTATTATTATTATTGGTCCCTTTTTTCTTTTTTTTCTTGGTCGCGCGTGTGGTGGTTTGTTGCTTGGTTACAGGATCAATTTTTTTTTTTTTTTTATATGTAAGGATGAAGATGATGAATGATAATGAACAAAGCTCAAAAATCACCATTAAACTACCAATGCACTAATATTCCAATGGAAAACTAAGAAATCTAAACAAAAAGAGGGTGATTACCTCAAAAAAAAAAGTAGGAAGAAAAGAAAGGAAGAAGAAGATGTAGATCCGCCGGAAGGTCACTGGTCGGAAAAGATGGTGATGCTTCGGTGGGAAGGTGGTGGTGAGTGAAAGTTGAAGGAAGAAGGAAGTAGAAGTTGGTGATGGTGGGGTTTGATGAGTTTGTGGGTTTGTGGGGTTGAGAGAGAGAGAGAGAGAGAGAAGATGATGAGAGGTAGAGAGAGTGTGCTGGGAAGTGGTGTTGGTCAAAGGTGGGTTAGGGTTTTCTTAAAGAAATCTTTTTTTTTTTTGTTTTAAAGAAAATAAAACAAAATAAAATAAGGAAATATAAATAAATAAAATTTGCAGGATTTTTTTTTTTTTTGAACGCTTGTGCACCCATTTGGGCCGCATGAGTGCTGAATTATGAGCCGCTTGTGCCGAAGAATCGGGCCGCTCCAGCGGCATTCAAGCAATAGCCATTTGGGCCTGGGCCGCACGAGCGGCCCAGGCCTCCACTCGTGCGTGCCGTTTTTTTTGTTGTTGCTGTTTTGTTGGGCCGCTCGTGCGCCTATTTGGGCTGCGTAAGCGCTGATTTTTGGGCTGCTCCAACAGTGAAATTGGGCTGCTTGTCCGGCGGTTACGTTGTGGGGCTTGGGCTGCTCGTGCGGCTTGGCCCTCCGCTCGAGCGCCCAAGCATGGACTCTCTGCTCGTGCGCCCATTTAGGCCGCACGTGCGGTCTGCTTAATATTATTATTATTATTTTTAATTTCTTTTACAAACCTAATTAAAACCCATATAAAAATTGAAACCATTTTTACCTTTAATGCACATCTGAAATAAAAATAACATTTTGCAAATATCTAAATGCTCAACAAAGGTATAATCTTCACGCAAAAACCACGAGTACTACTTTTCTCCCTAACAATGTTTGTAACTTTCCCTATTCTCCAACAAGGTAACAGACTAGGTTGATTCAATATCCAGAATTGAGTCACATAAAGCTAAGTCGACCTATGGGGCTACCATACAGAGTTCAAGACGGGGTGATTTTGAAGCAATCTCCACACCCCTGGATATTTAAACCAGACTTTAGTCTCAGAAATTCCAAACCTTTGTGTTCTAGGCTTTGCCATTCAAACTCTAGTTTCCACCGTCTCAGTTGGTCTCCTAGGAACTCATTACAAACAGTTAGGTGGCTATACCAGACCGTTAGATGTCGTTTGAGCACAACTAACACCAAAGGAATTACATCTTTAAAGGATTTAAAGTCTCCTAGACGTCAAATAAAGCATAGCAAGAATAAAGAAAAA
The DNA here is from genome assembly GCF_055761805.1 of Camellia sinensis. Classification (NCBI taxonomy): domain Eukaryota; kingdom Viridiplantae; phylum Streptophyta; class Magnoliopsida; order Ericales; family Theaceae; genus Camellia; species Camellia sinensis. The sequence continues at coordinate 6,982,349 of NC_138974.1, read as the reverse complement.
TAGAATAGAATAGAAAGGAAAAAAAAGAGAACAAGACATCAATCTCTCAATCAAAGTAAAAAGGGTCTATCAAAGCAATGGATTCAATCATATCCCCATTTCTAATCCCCTCCATATACGGCTTCAGTCTTTGGCCATTCACTTTAAAAGTGTGGCCATTCTTTGGATCTTGCACCTCAACGGCACCATGAATAAATGCCTCTACAACCACAAAGGGACCATCCCATCTTGATCTAAGCTTACTCGGAAAAAGTCTCAATTTTGAGTTAAAAAGCCATACTTTTTGACTGAATTCAAAGGATTTTCTATTAATGTGCTTGTCATGGAATTCCTTAGTTCAAGCTTTAAAAATTTTTGAACTCTCATATACATCATTTCGAATTTACTCCAACTCATTGAGTTGCAATTTCCGGCTGAGCCTAGCCGCAGCCATATCGAAGTTAAACTTCTTTATGGCCCACAACGCTCGGTGCTCAAGTTCAACCGATAGGTAGCAAGCGTTGCCAAACACTGTCCTATATGGTGACATCCCAATGGGTATCTTATAAGCAGTGCAGTAGGCCTATAATGCATCAATCAAACGTTTTGACCAATCTTTCCTATCTGGCCTCACCGTTTTCTCTATTATGTGCTTCACCTCCCTATTAGAGACTTCCACTTGGCCACTGGTTTGAGGATGGTTTGGAGTGCCAACTTTATGAGTGATAGAGTATTTCTTAACTACTGACTCAAAGAACCGGTTACAAAAATGCGTACCCTGATCACTTATTATGGCTCTAGGAAACCTAAAACCACTAAAGATGTTTTCATGCAAGAATTTGATTACTACTTTATCATTATTTGTTTCGGGTAGCTATTGCCTCCACCCACTTAGAAACATAATCCACTGCTAAGAGAATATACTCAAACCCGAATGACGTTTGGAAAGGGCCCATAAAATCAATCCCCCAAACATCAAAGATCTCTACCACAAGAATAGGGAACATTGGCATTATATCACGACGAGATATCGAACCCATTTGCTGACAGTGCAAATAAGTTCTACAAAATTGATGGGCATCTTTAAAAATGGTGAGCCAATAAAACCCGTTTTGTAAAATCGTGGCGGCCGTTTTATGCCCACTAAAATGACTGCCACATGCAGAAGAATGACAAAATGTAAGAATGCTATGCACCTCACTCTCTAGCACACACTATCAGATCACTTGGTCGAAGCAATATTTAAACAACTTCGGATCCTCCCAAAAACAATACTTGACCTGCGAAAAGAATCGGTCTTTGTCTTGCTTAGAACAATTTTTAGGAAGTTGTCCAATGGCCAAGTAATTCACAATATGTGCAAACCATGGGGGGCTCACTCGTGACACCACAAGAAGTTGTTCGTCCAAGAACGAATCATGCATAGTTAAAGGGTCACTAGTTACTCAACAAGGACTCGGCAAAGGTGATCCGCCACCACATTCTCAGATCCTTTCTTATCTCGGATCTCTAGGTCAAATTCTCGAAGCAACAAAATTCATCTAATCAACCTAGGTTTGGTGTCTTTCTTTGATAGTAAATACCGCAAAGCGGCATGATCAGTGAAGACTATGACTTTGGAGCCTAGGAGATAGGGATGGAATTTATCTAAGGCAAAGACCACAGCTAGCAACTCTTTCTCAGTGGTAGTGTAATTCAATTATGCATCCAAGAGAGTGCGACTAGCATAGTATATAGCATATGGTGCCCTATTGACCCTTTGGCCTAACATAGCCCCGATAGCATAATCTGAGGCATCACACATGATTTCAACGGGAAGCAACCAATCTGGTGATTTCATGATTGGGGCGGTAGTAAGGGTCACTCTCAGTGTTTCAAAGGCTTTCAAACATGCCTCATCCAAGATAAAACATGCTTCCTTAGCAAGTAAACTACACAAAGGACGAGATATTTTACTAAAGTCTTTGATGAACCAACGGTAAAAAATTGCATGTCCTAAGAAGTGGGTGGAGAAAGGCCTGCAATGAGGTCAACTTTAGCTTTGTAAACCTCTATACCTCGAGGGGACACAATGTGTCCCAACACTATACCCTCACAAACCATAAAATGGCTCTTCTCCTAACTCAAAATCAAGTTTGCCTCGGTACATCGTTTGAACACTCTAGTCAAATTCCTAAGGCATTCCTCATAAGGCAGTCCAAACACTGAAAAATCATCCACGAAAACCTCTAGAAATTTCTTCACCAATCGGAGAAAAGAGCCATCATACACCGTTGAAAAGTCGTCGGTGTATTACATAGCCCAAAGAGCATGCGCCTATAAACAAAAGTGCTAAAAGAGCAAGTGAACATGGTCTTTTCTTGGTCAGCAGGGTACACCGGGACTTGATTATACCCCGAGTAGCCGTCAAGAAAACAATAAAAACCCTGCCCTACCAACCTTTGAAGAATTTGATCAATAAATGGCAAAGGAAAATGGTTTTTCCTAGTTATGGAATTCAATCTCCTATAATCAATACACACTCGCCACCTAGTAGTGGTTTGTGTGGGGACCAACTCTCCTTGTTCATTCTCTACAATAATGATGCCCGATTTCTTAGACACCACTTGTGTGGGACTCATTTACTTGCGGGATGGGGTACATAATACCCGCTGTAGACGTCCCCGAACACCCCGGGAGGGTGAGTCCCGTTCCGTTCATTTGGGGTTACTACAGCTCGGACTCTTAAATCGTCACGGTTCTTAATCTTGAACCAAAGAGTCCAAATCCGATAAATCGTTTTGAGAAACAGATTTTTGAAAAGAAGTGCCAAACATGGACTGCTTTGCCAGATATAGAGTCGCCACCTAAATATTTTTTATGGGGGAATTTAGGAAACCCTGACTCGGTGCCGAAGGCCACATGTCCGTCATCATCGGAGTTGTCTCGGCTCGGGAGCTAGGGTACGATTGGGGAAGGTCAGCTATGAGCACCCCCTCTCGCCCGATCCGAAGATCGGCCTCTACTAACCGTGATATCCATTTTTGAAAACGTTATGTGTTCTTATTCCAGTTATAGCCTAGAATTACTATATTATGCGCACAGCAAACAAGTATAGACTAGATTGCCTAATTTGGAAATAAGCATTGCATATCCGCTTATTTTGGAAAAATGTTTTGGAATTTGCTACTCGCAAGTAGGCTAAAAATACGGATTTCAATGAGTTTTTCCAACTCAAACAATCCAACCTTCACCCACAGGCATTCAAACAATTTATCACATAAGCATTTAGCCGCATGGCAAGCATACTGTCATGGCAATACTCACACGCATGCGGGATGCTAAAGCATAAATACTTACATCGTACTCCGTGCCAAAACAATAAACTAGTTAGCCAACATGCATGGTCCTATTTCGTGTCAAATTGCCTAATGTAACACATACAGGATGCAATCAAAGTAGGCTCGGCTAACCTAAGCATGGCATGTGAAATGCGATCAATTGATGCACGTATTCAATTTGGAATTGAAGTACAAATGCAGTTAGCGTGATGTACCGAGCCTGATGCATACAATACAAATGCATGAATGCACGCTAATTTTAAATATGCCCTAGTCTACCATCATAAGCAGGTAAATAAAAGGGAAGAAAGACGTAGGGTTGAAAGACATACACACACTCACGCACACTTATTACATCATTGCCCTCACTCAGAGGGTACAAATAAATATTACAGTCCGAATGATAAGCAAATAAATTATTACAGAATTTCTAATTTACTTAACAGAATTAGTGCAAAAAGTAAAGAAAGGTGACCACAGCCCCCGCCTCGGGATGCGCGAATGATGCATGCTCGAACCTGTCTCGCCCGGAAAGTCCGTACCATACCATTGTTGCCTCTGTTTTCACTGCCTTGCTTCTCTGAAAAATTCCAAAGTTCTGGGACAGGTTTCTTGCACACTGCAGAATACCATCGGCAGGGGGAAATTCACACCGGCAGTGTATAACTTCCATCGGCTGATGATTGAGTCATCGGCCATTCACCAATGGCCGGTCGGCACTGAATTCTGCCGGTCGGCAGAAACTTCCTGCAGAAGATAGTTTTGACAGCAACAGAGGACAGACAGCATATGGCATGGGATTTCAGGCACATGTAATCATGGTCATGTTCCCCATCATGTGTTGAACTCAGGGAGGCATGGCCCTCGATCCTCGAGCCATCAATGGTGCATGATAGCCCAAGAAATCAAGCTTGCCACTTGATGTAAAAAATGCATGCAATCACACAAATGAGGACCAAGACCCTATCATACCGAAGTGAAGGGCCCCGGTGACCGAGAGTCAAGGCACATTACATCACTTATAGTATGAATGCTCCTTGACCTTCACACTTGGTTTGACACCCCAAACCAAGTAATGCAATGCATGTTATGGGAACAATGACTCAAAGGTACAACATGAGATCGGAAATGCAAGGCATGCCAAATGCCATGCAACTAATATGGCAAATATACAATGCTAGGCATGCAAGAGGCAAATGTAATGCAAACATGGACAATTTAAGCAATAGGATCAACATATTACAACACTTAATGAAGCAATTATGCAATGGACATGAGACGAGCATGCAAAAGGGCCTTAAACCATAGAAGGGCAGACCTTGATCCACCCCAAAACAGTGGCCAAAAGTGCCTAAAAAGGTAGACAAATACTCATGCCAACAAGCAAGCTAATGGTCCTAAAGTTAAGGCACAAAAGGGGGTACTTCACTTCCACCAACATGACCACTCATGGCATGAATTGGACAAGCCAAAACAGAAACTTAGCAAGCAAAAATAGACTCCAAAACCTACTAACATGGCAGCTAAAGTGGCTCCAAAGAGACGTATGCACCGAAGCTCATTTCTAGGCATAAGAGGGCACACCCTCAAGGCATGAAAGAGGTCACACATGCACACATATAAGTTTGATTTATGGACTGAAATATGGTCCTAAATGATGCCAAATCATGAGGATGGTCATAGCTACGCATGCTAGAAGTCAAAATGCTCAAAGCTTACAAGCCAAAACATAAAGAGAGGACACCAAATAAGGCAAGCATGACTGAAATAGATGGCCAACAGACCTTAAACATGGTAAAATAATGCCAACACCTTCATGGGACTAAGCCAACACATACAAGAATCATGGCCTAAACATGAGATGCATTTCTAAGCCAAATAGGGGGATGTAAAGCAAGTATGTTAAGCATGCAAAGGGGCACAAATCCGACCAAAAACAGAGATTACATATGACCTAAAAACACCCAAAAACCTCTGAAAAAGAGCCAAAACCAATCAAGCATGCATGTTACACTTTAAGCCAAAATGCAAGGAAATAAGACAATGAAGGGAGAGAGGTGTCCCTCCCCTATGCAAGACTTCAAACCACCTTTCTCGCCACTAAAAATCTACTGGTTTTCAGTGGTGAAAAGACCAAAACACTCAAGCAAACAAGGCCTTACCAAGGAGGCAACAAAAGAGGCCAAATAAGGCCTGAGAGGGTGAGTTTGAACTCAAACCACAAAAGACCCTTAATGAAAGTTCTTAAGCATGAAAATATAAGCCTTTTTTATGTTATGCACAAAAACTAAATCAGCAAGCAAGATAGGTAAAAGACTAGTACAAGTTTGGGGAAACTAAAGCAAAGTGCTCACCCTTGAAGCACACCTCAAGAACAGCCAATACAGCCCTCTTCTTTTGATCAAAAACAGCCCAAAAACTCAAGAATCAACCCTCAAAGTCCCTCAATCTCGGAGCAAGGTGTAATAGTGTGTGTATTAGTGCAAAAGTAAGGTAAAAACACACTTTTAGGCCAAGAAACACACACAAGGGAGGAGAGAGAGGGAAATATAGAGAGAGGGTGTATCTATATGTATAAGCACTGGTTTTGCCTTCAAACTTTCTAACCTAGAACAAGGAGAAGACCTCTCCTCTTATAGAAGTCCCTCTTGCAAAGCTTACACAACAAGCTTGCTTAGAGGGAAATCCCTCCATACACATGTATGGAGGGAAGCAGAGTTGGTGCCAGCTATCACAGCTGGCACAAAATATCTACATAAAGTAGATGAACAGTGGTCGGCTACTCAAAATTGCCATTTTGACAAAAATGAGTGCCGACCGGCAATACATATTGCCGACGGCAACAAAACACAGCCGGTGGCCTGTGGCCATGGCCGGTGATGTGTGGGGATGCCTCACAAGGCATTCCCTCCCCCTCCGAGGCAAAACACAAGTGTTTGGTGCAAAACCAGACACTAAACGGTCGAGTTCGGAGATCTTGAGGCAAGGCGCGTAGCCGAGACCTCCGGGAACTCCAAACGAACACAAACAAGGATGATCACCGGGTGTTCAAACGGTGACGTCCAAGTCTTAAGGACGATCAAAAATGGGGTGTCTACAGTTGCCCCTCTTTGACAGAACTCGAAAGTCATAACAATGACGGGAGTGAATGTCAAAGCCCAGAGATGACGCATTTTTGACAAGGCTGAAGACTTAGACAAACATGCAAGACAGACAAGGTATGCGCCCGAAGGCAGGGGCAAAATGTAAGACAATGCACGAAGCCGAGCATAACTTATGATCATGCGAAGAAAGCTGTAATGAAGCATACATGCGACAATTTTAAGCTAGCATATATCGAACTACACTACAATGCAGAAGGGATGTAAGAGAATTATGTAATTCTCAATACGTCTCACTCGGAGGATACAATACCTGTGCGGCTCGTCTAGTTGCACCAGCCTCAAATGAACCGTACATACAATATCGTGCCTGCAAAGAAAACAAACTTAACTGGTACAATATCGTTAGCAACATGCATAATAGTGTACTCGGAATGCGTGACAACGCAAAGCAAGTGGGGAGCATAACAATGTTGTGAAGGTACAGATGTGTAAGTGGAGCATGCGGTCTACGCAGGCAATGAATTTGATCGTAAGCATGCAGTCTACGCAAGCAATGAAATTTGAACCAACATGCGGTCTACGCAAGCAATACATACGGTCTACGCAAGTAATGAATTTTTGAACAAATATGTAGTCTACGCAAGCGAAACATGCGATCTACGCAAGTAATGAAATGATTATGAACATGCGGTCTACGCAGGCAAAACGTGTGATCTACGCAAGTAATGTAATCGAACAAACAGGCGGTCTACGCAAGTAATGAAATTTGAACAAACATGCGGTCTACGCAAGCAATGAAATGGATTACAAACATGCAGTCTACGCAGGTAATGTAATTAACATGCAGTCTACACAAGTAATGAAATTGATTACAAACATGCGGTCTACGCAGGTAATGTAATTAACATGCGGTCTACGCAAGTAATGAAATTGATTACAAACATACGGTCTACGTAGGTAATGTAATTAACATGCGGTCTACGCAGGTAATGAAATTGATTACAAACATGCGGTCTACGCAGGTAATGTAATTAGCATGCGGTCTACGCAAGTAATGAAATTGATTACAAACATGCGGTCTACGCAGGTAATGTAATTAACATGTGGTCTACGCAGGTAATGAAATTGATTACAAACATGCGGTCTACACAGGTAATGTAATTAACATGCGGTCTACGCAAGTAATGAAATTGATTACAAACATGCGGCCTGCGCAGGTAATGTAATTAACATGCGGTCTACGCAGGTAATGAAATTGATTACAAACATGCGGTCTACGCAGGTAATGTAATTAACATGCGGTCTACGCAAGTAAAGTGTATAAAGAGAAACTTGAACACATGTGAGTGAGAACATATCATTCATAATGCAAGGGAGGGGGTAAAATACTGTAACACAGCGTAGTTGAAGCGATTTGTGGGAATCCTCAAGACATGAAAAGGATACGGGAAGGGACATTCTTCGTACGTATCGAGCATCACTCGCAGAAGTTGTGGCCTGAGGTCAACTCGAAGATCCACGTTTCAAAGGTGCCAAACCATGTGGTTGACCCGAACAAAGGCATGGAAGGTGCGTTGACCGCAAGGGGAGTTTTGCTGGTATCCATTCCGACACTTTGCTACCCTGTCATTCTATGTTTTACTTTCCTTTTTACAAGTAGTTTAAGCACATTGCACTGCCTCGGGCAGGTTTTATTCTTTCTCAAAATTACACATTTCGCAAAACACGTGACGAGAATGAAACAACCATTTTGTTCAAAAGATGTTGCATTTGTAAACTTTCTATGCATCGCATCGCAAGGTATCACACCACAATGTGAACGAAATTGAACTTATTTTGAACACCGAGTATTTGCATCGTAATAATCAGGTAGCGAACCGACTTACAACTCTATAAGCAAAACAAAGGCATGATATAACCAAACAAGTGTGAGTACAACTCGATAAACAAATCAAAAACTCAAAGAGAGTGAAATACAACTCGATAAGCAAATGTACAATAACCTGATAAGCAGACAGGTGTGACTTCCCAAAAATCGATCACCGAGGGGAGATTGGAGGTGGTAGAGTTCCCCAACCCCTAGCATAAACAACTCAGGGAACCAGGAGGAAGCCCATCGGCCATGGGTAGGGGCCATCGGCCACAAGGAATGGCCATCGGCCAGAAATTTGTTCGGTCGGCAAAAGGTAATGGCCGGTCGGCAGAATATTTGGCCGGCCGGCTATGAATGAGGGAATCACCAGAATGTTGACACTTGTCCTCCAACCAACCTTATCTCCTACAAAAGATCCCAGCTTCGTAGTTTTTCTCAATTCCACACTGATTTGCTCTAATGGAAAAGTTTCTTGCTCAAAATCTCACAGCTTGGATTGCTAGCTTGGATGGCTCGGAAAAGTTGAATTTCCGGGGTTTCGGCATAAATGCACTATTCACTCTGGGTCGTACCCCGTTGCACCTCCCATTTCTCCATGCCGCGGCAAGGTTTTGGAATCCGGTGACGCATGTCTTTAGCTTCGCTGGGCAAGAGATATGTCCTACCTTTGAAGATTTTCGAGCCTTAATGGAGTCCGAGCGCGACGAGGAGCTACTGCCCCAACTTAATTTTGGCCATGCCCAATCCTTAGGGCGAATGTGTGGACTCAGCATGCGTGACGCTCGGTCTCTGATTTGTGACGGGATGCTGGACATTCCGAGTTTGATCGATCGGTTTTCTGATGCTGGTGATCGCAACAACCACCATTGGCAAGGCTTCCGGCGACATGCCCTCTGTTTGTGCATGCTATCCCATTTTCTATTCGTCTCAGGCTCTGGAGGGTCTAGTGTTCGGCTGATTGAGGTTGCCCAAGGCTTGAAGGAGGGCAACAGCTGCATTGTCATGACTCTGGCTGAGACGTTAATGGGCTTAGACGCCTTTTATCGTCATGAGACAACCAGATTAGCAGGGAGTCCACTACTACTATAGGTAATGTTTCCCATCCAATTTCACATTATACATTGCTCACATCACTCGGCCCTCAAGCTCGGTCTTTTCTCACAAAACCCTATTCTCACTTTTCTCTCCTCGTACATCTCTCTATTCTTTACTCTCTCATTTTTCATCCCTCCCCAGGTATGGTTGATGGACAAACTGTAGGTTGTGGACTCTTGCCCAGCATATTCAGCTCGTGGCTACTTCTTTCGGCACCGTCTAGTCAATGCCCTGGATGAGGGATGGTGGTTCGCTTGGATGTGCTGCTTGTCTGCAGACCGTATTGCTTGGCGGTGCCCTTGGCTGAGCCTTCCGGCAATGAGTTATAATATGCCCCGGCAGACTGGGATTCAATTGGTTGGTCTCACTCACTGTGTATTCTACTTCCCATTCCGGATTCGACGCCAATTTGGCCATGATCAGACTTGCCCGCCAGAGGGGATAGAGTATCCTGCTGCATTCCCAGCCCGAGGCGCACAACTTGCTTGGCAGGCCACCGCGTGGAGGATGATAGAACTCCTGGCCCCCGCCCTTACTTTCAGTTGCACCTTGTCTGACGAGTGCGTGGATTGGCTCAATGAGGAGGCACAGGTTGGGCCTATTTTGGCATCAGAGGCTTCGACCAGCTCTGGGAGGGGGCGAAGGAGCACCTGACTTGACTATGCCCCAGATTTATTGCTTTATTAGTACTTTCAAGTTTTCTTTATGATTGTAATGAAAAGCAACTTCGATTGTATGCAAGAGCAGGAGAACTCTGTTTTTTGAAATCAATGAAATTGAAGATTGTGGTACTGAAAATTTTCCGCTTTAGTCCAAAAATGGTCAGAGTTGTAAAAAGATTATTTGAACAAAGTCAGCTTTTATTAAAACTTCTCAAAATCATTTTCGATGTGGATCAGAACTGGACACGCCTGAGATCTGTCACTGAGATGCACAATCCCAGATCCCTGCAACTGGAAAGTTGCCCCTAGTCTGAAGAGCACCGCAGCACTACATAGCAACAGAAAGTTGCCCCTAGTCTGAGGAGAACTGCGCCGGAGATCATAACCGAACCCTTGAATGCTGAATAGACAAAGATGGCCGAGATGATCAAATGGACAAAGTTGATCGGGGAAGTGTTATGGCTGAACTTCAAGATGAAGTTGCCTACGTATCCCATAGATGGGAATCAAGCCTTACGTAGTTTAGGCTTAGGTTCGCTCGAGTATTTTCACTCTCCTTTTGCACTCTAACTTTTGCCAAAGCCGCCCTTTGCGGGTTTTCAGCCTTGCGAGCTCAGTTTTTATATTTTTCTAATTTTTGTGCTCTAACTTTTGCCTAGGTTGCCCTTTCGGGTTTTCGGCCTAGCGAGCCTCTCAAGGGTAATATTTCTTCAACTTGTCCATGTTGATCGGTTGGGAAAATTCCAGGCCATCTAGGTCCATCAAAACCACAGCTCCACCTGACCAGATAGCTTTGATGATGTAGGGACCGGTCCAATTGGGTCTGAACTTGCCCCTTGGGTCGTGGATGGGAGCTCGGTTGTCCTTGAGCACCAAATCCCCTTCCTTTAGATTCCTGGACTTAACCTTCTTGTTGAAAGCCTGGGCAATTCTGCGCTAATAGCTTTGAACGTGGTACAGTGCTTTCAGTCTTCTCTCGTCAAAGAGCATGAGTTCCTCAAACCTGCTCTGCTGCCAATCTGCTTCGGCTATTTGACACTCAGCCAATACCCGTAAGGACGGAACCTCAATTTCGATAGGTAGAACGGCCTACATTCCATAAACTAATGAAAACGGAGTCGCTCCAGTAGAAGTTCTAATTGAAGTCCTGTAGCCCCACAGAGCAAACGGCAACATATCTGGCCAATCCCGGTAGGTTTCCACCATCTTCCGCAGTATATGCTTGATGTTCTTGTTGGCGGCCTCAACTGCTCCGTTGGTTTGCGGCTGGTATGTGGATGACTTATGAAAAGCCACGTTATATTTCTCCAACAAGTCAATCACTTCCTTCTTGAAGTGGGAACCGTTATCCGAAATAATCTTGTTTGGAACCCCGTAGCGACAGATGATGTTGTTTCTGATGAACTTTGCGACGTGCGACACCTTCAACACCGCATAAGATTGGGCCTCGACCCACTTCGTAAAGTAATCTATCGCTACCAGGATAAACTCATGCCCATTCGATCCCTTCGGGGTAACAGCTCCGATCACATTGATTCCCCAAACTGAAAACGGCCATGGGGACGTCATGTTGTACAGCTTTGACGGCGGGATGTTCATGCGGTTTGCATGGATCTGGCATTTGTGGCATCGCCAAACAAAGCCGATACAATCCTCTTCCATGGTAGACCAGTAGTAGCCCTGTCTGAGGATCTTTCTGGCTAGCATTACTCCATTCATGTGTGCACCGCAGTCTCCTCCATGGATGGCCTCCATCAGGCGCTTCGATTCCTCAGCTTCTACACAGAGCTTATGCATTCCCAGATGACCTCTCTTATACAGCTTACCCCCGCAGATGATGAACTGAACAGCCATTCTTCTGATTGCCCTTTTATCCTTGGCATTTGCCCCTGGCGGATACGCCTCCTTTTCCAAGAAGTTCCAAATGTCGTAATACCAGGGGTTGTCGTCCTGAACCTCATCTATGGCGGAAATTGACTCGTACGCTGGCGCAAACTTCTGGTTAATAATGACTGGACGCATCCGGACTCCAGACGGGATGTCTGTCATGGAAGATAGAGTTGCTAGTGAATCTGCGAACCTGTTGTTCTCTCTTACCAGGTGGGTGAAATTTAGCTTCTCAAATCGAGGAATTAACAAATCCAAGGTTTGGTGGTAAATTATCATCCTTTCCTCTTTGACTTTCCAGTCTCCTTTTGCTTGAGATACAACAAGGTTCGAGTCCCCAATAACGTCCAACCATCTTGCCCCTAGTTCTAGGGCTGCTTCTAGGCCAGCAATACATGCCTCATATTCTGCTTCATTGTTCGAGACTTTGAATCGGAGTTTGAATGCTAAAGGGATACGGGAATCGTCCGGCACTATCAGCAACACTCCTATCCCATACCCGTATTGGTTCGACGCTCCGTCAAAGTACATCGTCCAAGTTTCATCTTCGATGTGCAGAATGGCTTCATCTGGGAACAAGTACTCAGCCGCTTCATCCCCTTCAACCGGGTGGTCGGCAAGGAACTCCGCTACTGCTCTTCCTTTTACTGACTTGCGTGTTACATACTTCAGATCAAATTCAGAGAGCAAAAGCAGCCAACGAGCTAGCCTACCCGTAAGTGCCGGTTTCTCGAAGAGATATTTGATGGGATCCAAGCGTGAAACCAACATTACAGAGTGAGCTAGCAAGTAGTGCCGCAGCTTCCTGGTAGCCCATACCAAGGCCAAGCAAGCCTTCTCCAGCGGAGTGTAGCGGGTCTCATAATCCAGCATCTTCTTGCTCAGATAGTAGATGGCCCTTTCCACTTTGTCCTCTGACTCTTGTGCAAACATGCAGCCCATGGTGGTTTCAGTTACTGAAAGGTACAATATCAACGGTCTCCCTGGCTCTAGTGGTGACAACACGGGCGGGTTCTGTAAATATTCTTTGATCTGTTCAAAAGCTGCTTGACATCGGCCGTCCCATTGGAACTTCTTTCCTTTCTTCAGAAGACCAAAAAGTGGTTCACAAGTCAAGGTTAATTTTGAGATAAACCGTCTTATGAATTGCACTTTACCTAGAAAGTCTCGCACCTCCTTTTCATTCATTGGTGGTGGCATTTCCAGGATGGCCTTGATTTTGGAAGGGTCGACTTCGATGCCCCTTTGTGTAATCAGAAACCCTAACATTTTCCCCGCTGTAACACCGAATGTACACTTCTGGGGATTCAACCGCAACCGAAACTCTCTGATCCTTTGAAAGAACTTTTGTAAGGTGGTGTAGTGGCCCTCTCTTTTTTTTGGACTTGACAATCATGTCGTCCACGTACACCTCGACCTGTTTATGGATCATATCATGCAATATCGTGGTTGCTGCCCGTTGATAAGTAGCTCCAGCGTTCTTCAACCCAAATGGCATCACTCTGTAGCAATATGTACCCCACGGGGTAGTGAATGCAATCTTCTCCCGGTCTTCGGATGCCATTACTATCTGATTATAGCCTGAGAAGCCATCCATAAACGAAAGCAAGGCGTGTCCTGCCGTGAAATCTACCAATTCATCAATGTGCGGCAAGGGAAAGTCGTCCTTCGGACTGGCCCTGTTCAAATCTCTGAAGTCTACACATACCCGAATTCTGCCATCCTTCTTCGGCACCGGAACAATGTTGGCCAACCAAGTCGGGTATTCGGATACCAGCAGGAAGCCTGCGTCGATTTGCTTGGTGACCTCTTCCTTGATCTTAATGGCCCAATCAGGACGGATCCTTCTGAGTTTCTGCTTGACAAGTCGGGCCTCGGGATCAAGAGGGATCCAGTGCTGTACAATCTCAGGATCGATTCCAGGCATGTCTTCGTAGGACCACGCGAAAACATCTTTGAAATCTTTTAATAAAGCGACTAAGCGCTCGCGTTCCTCCGAAGACAACGTGGACCCGATCTGGACCAGCCGCGGGTCCTCCTCAGTACCAACATTCACTGTAGTGATTTCATCCATTAAGGGTTTAAAAAATCTTTCCTGCTCTTGATCAATTAACCGTTGCAAAATCGGAGGAATTTCTTCCTCGTCGTTTTCATCAAAATTTTGAAAATCCTAATTTAAGCAATAAATCAAAGGCACAGAAAAATACTCAGAAACCACATCCACATCGTTCTAATTAGATACTTCCAAGCCGTCCGATTCTTCTGTTACGACAGACTCAAAAGAGAAAGAAAATGACGACCTAGACAGGACTGTGGCATCCGGGTTATCACCCCCAGGAATACCGGACTCAGACTCAATCGAGCTGGAACCTGATTCCGACTCACAGGACTCGGTGGAATCAGATTCCGGCTCACTACCTGACCCGGTGCTGCTGGACAAAAATCCTTCTTCATATTGCCAGACGAGAGAGGGTGCGATGGATGCATCCAAAATAGTTGCCGGTAGGCTCGCAGCCGTTTCGTTCCCGATCACGCATACCGAGGAGTTATCCCCCAAGCACTTTTGTTCGATCGGAGGATCTGAAAGTAGACATGCCAGCGCTACCCCTATTTCATTTTCAGCGTCCTTAGACTGCACTTCCTTACTGTGTTCAACCTCAGCCGATAGATCTGCCTTCCCTTTGACGACTTCATTCTCAGGTAGCTGCAGTTCAAAGAAGATCTCGAAACCTGGCACGCGTTTCTTCTCCGCGTTCAACCACGGCTCTGGGAAACCACAAAATGGAAAGTCTTCCCCCTCCCGGACGAAGCGTCCGTTTAGGGTACCCTGAATGGGCCTATGTATCAACTCGAAAGGCTTCCCAGCCTTCTTTGCTCTGGCTCTTCCGGCCATTTCCTTTCCTTTCCTTATCCAGTCCTCTTTGGTGGGTAGATAACCCAATCCAAAGGTATGAGGGTTGTGTGGCACTTCGGCCAATGCTGCGACGCCCTTCCGGCTGTTCTTGCCCAATCCCATCCCGGGGATGTGTTGGAGCTTGTTCATGAGATAGACTGCCTGAGCACTGACATATACCCCTTCACTAGCAGCCATGATGTCCTGTACAACCCGAGCCTCAGCCAAGGTAAAACCCGATATGAACACATCTTCCATACCGTGCTCAATTTCTAGAACAGGCATAGATACTTCTGGCGGCGGATGAATCGATGAATTTCGAAAAACGATGGCTACTCCCTTCCCATAGGGGTATTTCACCATCTGATGTAGGGTGGAGGAGACTGCCTTTACCTGATGCAACCACGGCCGCCCTAAAAGCAGGTTGAAAGTTGCAGGAACTTCCAAGACATGGAAATCTATCTCATGCTGTCCCGGCCCAACCTTTGTTTGAATTTTAACTGTTCCCATTACTTCCCGGCTTGTGTTGTCATACGCCCGAATCACCTGGGCCGTTGGCACAAAATCCGCGATTTTCAAACCGATCGCATAGGCTGTCCTTGCCGAGCAGACGTTGATGGCGGACCCCGTGTCGACAAGCACCACGGGTATCCATTTATCTCTGCATTCCACAGAGATGTAGAGTGGCTTGTTATGGTTCGCACCCTCAGGTGGCAGTTCTTTGTCAGAAAAGGTCAACATTGAGGTAGTCCCTCCCGAAAAAACTAGGCCCACCAGCTGTTCGGGCGTGGTGTCTATAGAAAGCTTGGCTTTATCCATGGCTGAAAGGACAGCCTGTCTATGTACTCGAGAAGCCATAAGCAGTTCCCAGATGGAGATGTCTGCTTGTATATTTTTCAATTGTCTCAATACGGCCTCATCCTCGAGTTGCTTTTCCTTTTGCTTCTCTGCCTCCTTATCTTTTCCAGATGCCTCCGGTTGATCTAGGTGTGGAGGCTTGAAGTATCGTCCACTCCTAGTCATGTGATCGACTTCGCCGATATACCAGGTATCATCTGGTTGGTTACCCCCCCAATCCTCGTCCGTGTGGGCAAGACATAGATCATCGTCTTCCCACCACATGCCATCTGCCGCTGACAGGCACCTGTCCGGTTCTGGCATGACTGTTCCGATACTTGCAGTACCTTCTATTCCTATGCTCGCAACATTCTCCATTCCTGTACTTGTGGCAGTCTCAACCCCCACGTGGGCTTTTGCCTTCCTGATCCTCTCAGAATCTTCGAATCTTTCCTGTTCTGATTGTATCAATGCAGTAGACTGTTCAATAATCCCTGTACTCAAAATGCTCCAATCCCGAGCGAAACTCTTGACACCGGCGCTCTCCGGTGATGTACTCTGTTCTTCGACCCTCCCGGCTGTTACTAACATTCCTGCCCCTGCCGGGCCTTGTTCTGACTGAAATTCTCCTACCACATCTGGCTGATACTCCAACCATCCCGTGGCCTCTGTCGATTCCTCATAATCGAACCAGTTGACGACTGAGTCTTCTGGATCTTGGTTACTGTAAAACTGGAACTTGGCAAGATCCTCTTCCACAGTTGTCAAATCATCCGTTCCCTGTCTTGGACTGTCCCCTTGGATTGCACACAGCTCTCCTCCTGCTGGAAATTCCACATCTGGTCTATTCTGGCCCATTGGTGAAATGTAGTCACTCGGACTATAAGCATTCCCAACATCACTCCCAGACTCCGCGAACTCTAGCTCGACAACCTCCTTCTCCTTTGGAGTCTTCTCTCTCCTGCTCTCGATGGTCACCACCACTGGCTTGGGTTGGGTTATGGAGACGTCCATCATGCACAAATTGGTGCAATCAGGAAGGAAAACCTCCGGCTTAGGCAGGTAGGAGGGTGTGATATAGACACTAGGATCGTAGGACACGACCCCAGTATGGATGAAATTGATTCTTTTAGGTGGTGGAGCTTGGTTATGTGTGGGGAGAGGATTTGTAGTAACATTGGGTTTCTCAAGAGGTAAAATCACCCCGTTATCAATGAGGTCTTGAATCTCATGACACAATCGAAAGCACAGGTCGGTGTCGTGACCGTGCTGCTGGTGAAATGCACAATACTTGGCTAGGTTGTGGGCAGCGGGGAGTCTTTCCGGTAAGGGCCGCGGCTCTAGGGGCTTCAGATGCCCTTTTCTGATCAAAACCCCCAAAGCTTTGGACAGGGGCATATAAAGCGGAGCGAAGGTTCTGGTGTTTTTGGGAGGGTATTTGGCTGTTTGTGGGTTGCTTCCGGACGCACCGGAGAATGGTGTGGCTGCCATAGTTCTCGGGGAAGGGTTGGTGGTGACCATACTCACTTCAGAGGTCCTGGTAGTTGTAGCACCACTCGGGCCTGCATTAGTATTACGATTAAAAGTTCTGCGGGGTTGCTCCCGGTCATTATCAATCAAGCCTTGTTTTAAGGCATCCTCGATCTGCACCCCCATTTCATGCAGATCGGAAAAGGTAGGGAAGGGGAGTACAATCATCTTTTGCATTAGCTTCGGCTGAAGATTGCGCACAATCATTCAAATCTAGTCTTTGTCCGTGGGTCTTAAGGTCATCATCAAAGCCTTAGCCCGCCATCTGGTTACAAATTCTGAGAAGCTCTCCATGGGTTCTTGCCTCGTTGTCTCGAGATCCCGGGTCGTGATCTCGATTTGTGTATTATATGAGTACTGCAGGATGAAGGCCTCAGCCATCTCGTCCCAACTTCTCTTGACGCCATCCTCCAATTTGGCATACCATGTGGCCGCTACACCCGACAGGGTCCGGCCAAATAAAGACAGCTTCTGCAGTCTAGTGAGGCCCATTGGCCTTAGGATGTCTGAAAATAGTCGCAGGTGCACCATAGGATTCCCGGATCCGTCAAAACGATCAATTTGTGGCATCTTAAACCGATCTGGCAGTGTCACGGCCGCGTCGGTGTATCCGTCTCTAATGTCCGGAATGGACTTCACACCTTGAGATTTCTTGAACAGCTTTTCAAGCTTGCGCATTTTTAATGCCACGGGGTCGACCTCGGACTCGAAGGGAGAATCCGACTGATTGATAGGAGTGGGTGCCTTGGATAGTTGAGGCATAATCGGGGGTGGAGCCGGCCCCGTTGGGATGTCTATATCTTCTTGGACATTCCGGGCATTTGGCGTCTCTTCGGGTATCGGAACCCTTAGTGGGGGAGGGACTTGCTGTGAAGCAGATGCTCCAGTTTGCTGCTGCAATCTTACGATTAACTCCGCTTGCTCATTCATAACTGTGGCTTGTTGTTTGGCGAATTCTGCCTGTCGGGCAGCATCCTGCTGCATCACTTTCATGCTTTCTTGGAGTTGGCGCACCATCTCTTCTAAACTAGCCATGTTGTTCTGTTCTGACTGAATTGTCGGTATATATTCCCTTTCTGTGGGTGAAACAGGATCCCGATCCCTACCGTACACAGGTGGGGTGGATAAAGCCCTCTGTACTGACTGTTGAACTGATGTCTTCTGCCTAGTTGCTCTCCGTCTAGTAACCGGGGGTAGAGAGTGGTACACTGGTTGTCCGTCTACCAGATCCTCAGATCGATGGAGCCGACGACCTCTAATCCAGAGTGCTTGGGGAATATCTACCGGGTTAGAAGCAATGATGCTAAACTACCTAGCAAAAAGATAAATAAAGCAATAAATAAACTAACAAACGGACAGCATAACGGCATAAAATAAACACACACAACGCACAGTTGGGTATCCATAAT
Source organism: Camellia sinensis (assembly GCF_055761805.1). Taxonomy (NCBI): domain Eukaryota; kingdom Viridiplantae; phylum Streptophyta; class Magnoliopsida; order Ericales; family Theaceae; genus Camellia; species Camellia sinensis. Next base: position 6,963,760 of record NC_138974.1, on the reverse strand, counting down.
ACACAGTTGGCGAGCCGAACACACTATTCCTCGACACTGATCACTGTTCCCCAAAATCACTGTTCCCAAAACTGAACCTGATACCCGCAGATAACTGATTCTCATAAACTGATACTGATGCCCTCAGGTCTAAAACTCAATCTTGCAAACTGATATGTACGTTTCTGTAGAGCACCACTCTAAAAGCACATAGCAAGTAAAGAGAGCCAAAACACCCCTATGTTGGGGTAAGGTTTCCCTGTCCTATTTTGTCAGGGGCTAGGGTTCCACTATGCACGCAGCAGTTTCAAACAACTTAGCATCGGGTAGGCAACCTGTCCTAGTTTGGGATGGTCACTATAGATTCCGAATATGCACTAGGTCGAATGGTCAAAAAAGGGTGCCCCGGAAAAATCGGGGTTTGTGTTCCCATACTGTCAGAGCCCATAACCGGTCAGCCTTATGGTCATGTCTTGACAAGACAAGCCTCCGGCAAACCGTTCAGGAATGACAGATGGCAAACACGGTGTCCTAGGCGAACCAATGCACATGCAATGCAAAGAGACACATAAATGAGATCAAAACAGGACATCACGAGTTCGAGTCAAGCTCTCTAAATCCCCAGCAGAGTCGCCAAAAACTGTAGACGTCCCCGAACGCCCCGGGAGGGTGAGTCCCGTTCCGTTCATTTGGGGTTACTACAGCTCGGACTCTTAAATCGTCACGGTTCTTAATCTTGAACCAAAGAGTCCAAATCCGACAAATCGTTTTGAGAAACAGATTTTTGAAAAGAAGTGCCAAACATGGACTGCTTTGCTAGATACAGAGTCGCCACCTAAATATTTTTTATGGGGGAATTTAGGAGACCCTGACTCGGTGCCGAAGGCCACATGTCCGTCATCACCGGAGTTGTCTCGGCTCGGGAGCTAGGGTACGATTGGGGAAGGTCAGCTATGAGCACCCCCTCTCGCCCGATCCAAAGATCGGCCTCTACTAACCGTGATATCCGTTTTTGAAAACGTTACGTGTTCTTATTCCAGTTATAGCCTACAATTACTATATTATGCGCACATCAAACAAGTATAGACTAGATTGCCTAATTTGGAAATAAGCATTGCATATCCGCTTAATTTGGAAAAATGTTTTGGAATTTGCTACTCGCAAGTAGGCTAAAAATACGGATTTCAACGAGTTTTTCCAACTCAAACAATCCAACCTTCACCCACAGGCATTCAAACAGTTTATCACATAAGCATTTAGCCGCATGGCAAGCATACTGTCATGGCAACACTCACACGCATGCGGGATGCTAAAGCATAAATACTTACATCGTACTCCGTGCCAAAACAATAAACTAGTTAGCCAACATGCATGGTCCTATTTCCTGTCAAATTGCCTAATGTAACACATACAGGATGCAATCAAAGTAGGCTCGGCTAACCTAAGCATGGCATGTGAAATGCGATCAATTGATACACGTATTCAATTTGGAATTGAAGTACAAATGCAGTTAGCGTGATGTACCGAGCCTGATGCATGCAATACAAATGCATGAATGCACGCATGCATAGCATAAGGCATGCTAATTTTAAATATGCCCTAGTCTACCGTCATAAGCAGGTAAATAAAAGGGAAGAAAGACGTGGGGTTGGAAGACATACACACACTCACGCACACTTATTACATCATTGCCCTCACTCAGAGGGTACAAATAAATATTACAGTCCGAATGATAAGCAAATAAATTATTACAGAATTTCTAATTTACTTAACAAAATGAGTGCAAAAAGTAAAGAAAGGTGACCACAGCCCCCGCCTCGGGATGCGCGAATGATGCATGCTCGAACCTGTCTCGCCCGAAAAGTTCGTACCATACCATTGTTGCCTCTGTTTTCACTGCCTTGCTTCTCTGAAAAATTCCAAAGTTCTGGGACAGGTTCCTTGCACACTGCAGAATACCATCGGCAGGGGGAAATTCCCACCGGCAGTGTATAACTTCCATCGGCTGATGATTGAGTCATCGGCTATTCACCAATGGCCGGTCGGCACTGAATTCTGTCGGTCGGCAGAAACTTCCTGCAGAAGACAATTTTGACAGCAACAAAGGACAGACAGTATATGGCATGGGATTTTAGGCACATGTAAGCATGGTCATGTTCCCCATCATGTGTTGAACTCAGGGAGGCATGGCCCTCGATCCTCGAGCCATCAATGGTGCATGATAGCCCAAGAAATCAAGCTTGCCACTTGATGTAAAAAATGCATGCAATCACACAAATGAGGACCAAGACCCTATCATACCGAAGTGAAGGGCCCCGGTGACCGAGAGTCAAGGCACATTACATCACTTATAGTATGAATGCTCCTTGACCTTCACACTTGGTTTGACACCCCAAACCAAGTAATGCAATGCATGTTATGGGAACAATGACTCAAAGGTACAACATGAGATCGGAAATGCAAGGCATGCCAAATGCCATGCAACTAATATGGCAAATATGCAATGCTAGGCATGCAAGAGGCAAATGTAATGCAAACATGGACAATTTAAGCAATAGGATCAACATATTACAACACTTAATGAAGCAATTATGCAATGGACATGAGACGAGCATGCAAAAGGGCCTTAAACCATAGAAGGGCAGACCTTGATCCACCCTAAAACAATGGCCAAAAGTGCCTAAAAAGGTGGACAAATACTCATGCCAACAAGCAAGCCAATGGTCCTAAAGTTAAGGCACAAAAGGGGGTACTTCACTTCCACCAACATGACCACTCATGGCATGAATTGGACAAGCCAAAACAGAAACTTAGCAAGCAAAAATAGACTCCAAAACCTTCTAACATGGCAGCTAAAGTGGCTCCAAAGAGACGTATGCACCGAAGCTCATTTCTAGGCATAAGAGGGCACACCCTCAAGGCATGAAAGAGGTCACACATGCACACATATAAACTTGATTTATGGACTGAAATATGGTCCTAAATGATGCCAAATCATGAGGATGGTCATAGCTACGCATGCTAGAAGTCAAAATGCTCAAAGCTTACAAGCCAAAACATAAAGAGAGGACACCAAATAAGGCAAGCATGACTGAAATAGATGGCCAACAGACCTTAAACATGGTAAAATAATGCCAACACCTTCATGGGACTAAGCCAACACATGCAAGAATCATGGCCTAAACATGAGATGCATTTCTAAGCCAAATAGGGGGATGTAAAGCAAGTATGTTAAGCATGCAAAGGGGCACAAATCCGACCAAAAATAGAGATTACATATGACCTAAAAACACCCAAAAACCTCTGAAAAAGAGCCAAAACCAATCAAGCATGCATGTTACACTTTAAGCCAAAATGCAAGGAAATAAGACAATGAAGGGAGAGAGGTGTCCCTCCCCTATGCAAGACTTCAAACCACCTTTCTCACCACTAAAAATCCACTGGTTTTCAGTGGTGAAAAGACCAAAACACTCAAGCAAACAAGGCCTTACCAAGGAGGCAACAAAAGAGGCCAAATAAGGCCTGAGAGGGTGAGTTTGAACTCAAACCACAAAAGACCCTTAATGAAAGTTCTTAAGCATGAAAATATAAGCCTTTTTTATGTTATGCACAAAAATTAAATCAGCAAGCAAGATAGGTAAAAGACTAGTACAAGTTTGGGGAAACTAAAGCAAAGTGCTCACCCTTGAAGCACACCTCAAGAACAGCCAATGCAGCCCTCTTCTTTTGATCAAAAACAGCCCAAAAACTCAAGAATCAACCCTCAAAGTCCCTCAATCTCAGAGCAAGGTGTAATAGTGTGTGTATTAGTGCAAAAGTAAGGTAAAAACACACTTTTAGGCCAAGAAACACACACAAGGGAGGAGAGAGAGGGAAATATAGAGAGAGGGTGTATCTATATGTATAAGCACTGGTTTTGCCTTCAAACTTTCTAACCTAGAACAAGGAGAAGACCTCTCCTCTTATAGAAGTCCCTCTTGCAAAGCTTACACAACAAGCTTGCTTAGAGGGAAATCCCTCCATACACGTGTATGGAGGGAAGCAGAGTTGGTGCCAGCTATCACAGCTGGCACAAAATATCTACATAAAGTAGATGAACAGTGGTCGGCTACTCAAAATTTCCATTTTGACAAAAATGAGTGCCGATCGGCAACAAATAGTGCCGACCGGCAATACATATTGCCGACGGCAACAAAACACAGCCGGTGGCCTGTGGCCATGGCCGGTGATGTGTGGGGATGCCTCACAAGGCATTCCCTCCCCCTCTAAGGCAAAACACAAGTGTTTGGTGCAAAACCAGACACTAAACGGTCGAGTTCGGAGATCCTGAGGCAAGGCGCGTAGCCGAGACCTCCGGGAACTCCAAACGAACACAAACAAGGATGATCACCGGGTGTTCAAACGGTGATGTCCAAGTCTTAAGGACGGTCAAAAATGGGGTGTCTACACCCGCATCTAACAATTTCAAAACCTCTTTTTTTACAACCTCTTTGATGTTAGGATTAAGTCTCCGTTGCATTTCTCGAGAAGGTTAGGCGTCATCCTCTAGATGTATATGATGCATGCACACGGAGGGATTTATCTCTTTCAAATCAGCCACTGACCACCCTATAGCACTCCGATGTGCCACAAGAACACTCATTAATTGACTTTCCTGCTTTGCAGTTAAGTCAAATGCAATGATGACATGTAAAGTATCCTTTGGCCCTAAAAATGCATACTTAAGTGTGCTCGGGAGTGGCTTCAACTCAAGTGTAGGTGGAGTGACTGGGGATGATATGGAAGGCTCCCTAGATAGAGAATGAAGGGACTCAAACTGGACTTTCCATGGAGGAAAATCTAGTGTAGAAGAAGAATTAAATAAGGCATTCACCTCCTCAACTGATCCGTCTATATCAAAATCTTTGAACCCAAAATGAGCTAGACAAGCCTCTAGATGGTCCTCTACAAGAATGGAGGGTAAAGCCTCCTTTATAATCCCATCCACAACATCCACGAATCAACATTCCTCTCTTTCATGGGGTTGTTGGGATGCTTGGAAAAAATTGAGTTTCAGCTGCATATTTCCAAATGAAACATCCATAACCTCGGTACGACAATTTATACAGGCATTAGCCATAGCCAAGAAAGGTTGACCTAAGATCACCAGGACTTGTTTCTAGAGCTGACTACCGATTCCATATCTAAAACCAAAAAGTCAATAGGAAAATAAAACCTATCAACCTTTACTAGCACATCCTCAATTATGCCACGTGGCACTTTGAGGGACCGATTAGCCAACTGGAGAGTAACAGTAGTGGGCTTCAATTCGCCAAGCTCAAATTCTGCATACACAGAGTACGACAACAAATTGACACTAGCCCCTAAATCTAACAAGGCCTTATCAATGAAATGTTCCCCTATAATGCATGCAATGGTTGGGGAACCCGAGGTCTTTAAGCTTAGGGGGTGTGTCACTCAATAAGATGGAGCTTACTTACTCCGTAAATATGACCTTTTGGGACACGTGTGTCCTAGATTTATGCTTTTGCGTACAAAGATCCTTCAAAAATTTAGCATAGGAGGGTACTTGTTTAATTGCCTCCAACAGGGAGAGGTTGATTTTAACTTGTTTAAACACCTCCATTATCACTTCTATGGGCCTTTTTATTAAAAGGGAATGTTGTATCAAGGCATTAGGGAAAGGGTGCCTTAGGCACATATGGTGCCTTAGGCTCATGTGAAGTGCTAGGGACTATGTCATCCCCCTTAGGTGTTTCTCTCTCACCCTTGCTCTTATTGGGTTTACCACCGTGGTCACGTTTTTTAGCCCTAGTTGCATCAGACGCAATTGGCCAAGGCTCTAACTCCCTCCCATTTCTCAAAGTGATCACCGCTTGCACTTGTTCATGGTGCTTTCCATTCTTATCCGATCCCTCTTCCCCTATATTGGCCCTTAGGGTTGGCCACGGCCTGACTTGGTAATTTTCCCTCCTCCTTCCTATTCATGTTGTTCGCCATTTGACCTAATTGGGCCTCTAGATTGGCAATGGAGTGAGTATAGGAGTGAACTATTGATGCTAACCCCTTAAGTTCTGAGAGAACATCCAACACTTGAGTCTCAAAGGCCGAGTTGCCTTAAGGAATAGGTGGGAGTTGTGGTTATCGGTAAGGTTGTAATGGTCGATAGGAAGATTGGTTGGCAAAATTATTAAAATTCTACTTTGGTGGTGGAGGATTGTAAAAAGTGCCTTGTGAAGGAGGTCTCTATGAAAAATTAGGGTGATTTCTCCATCCCGAATTGTATATATTGGAATATGGGTCATCACCCGGGTTGGAGAATCCTTGAGCCGCATTCACATGCTCTTGGACTAATTCTGGAAATTATGATGCCGAAAGGCACTTATTCAAGTCATAAGCAAGGCTTGCATAAATAGCACATGCCTCGTGAAATTGAGGCTGATCTTGCTGTGTAGGGGCATGTCCCGAAGCTAATAATTGGTCTACCTTGTGGGACAATGCCTTTACTTGTTAGGCTAACTTTAGGTTTTGCCCTACCTTATAAATGCCCCTACTTTTTGGGACTCCAACTACCGGTTGTCAGACTTGTCGCACTGTGGAGGCACAGTGAAGGGAATTATCACTTAAGTTCTCAAACAATTGTCATGCCTTGACATCATTTTTGGACATAAATGTCCCACCACAAGAAGAATCCACCATTTGGTGGTGAGGCTCAGTTAAGCCATAGTAAAAGGTCTGAACAAGTTCCCAATCAGGCACTTGGTGGTGGGGACAATGTTGGAGAAGGTCACGAAGTTTTTTCCATGTCTCGTGAAATTGCTCGCTATCAATTTGAGCAAAACTGGTGATGGCTCGCCTAAGTTGGTTGGTCTTACCAATGGGAAAGTACTTTTCCAAAAACTTTTGTTGTAATTGGTCCCAAGTTATGATGGAATTAACAGGTAAGGAGTTCAGCTAGTGTTTGGCTTTGTCCTTTAATGAAAATGGGAACAATCGCAAAATTAGGACCTTATTAGTGAAATTTTGGATCCTCACTGTAGAGAAAATTTCCAGAAATTCATGTAGATGTTTATAAAGGTCATCATGAGCTAGTCCATGGAATGATGGGAGCATTTGGATGGTGTTGGACTTAATCTCATAATGAGCAGTAGTGGTGTCAGGGTAACTGGATGCATGATGGTGATCTATATGCAATGGGTGTGAAGTAATCCTTAAGGGTCTGGTTGGGCCTATTTAGGCCATTCGGATTCGCCATCTCTATTGGTTAGAAGTATGGATAAGGGTATTCAAGCCTAGGAATATGGAAAGAGGCTCTAAGTTTCCTAAGAGTCCTTTCTAGTTCAAGGTCCAAACTCCACAATTTAGGGCAACAAGAACGGCGCCCGAGCATACACTACTCACACACACACACACACTAAGTTCTGACTCTGTGCACTAAGTTATGAAAGCAAAATATCAATGGAAGAAATACTCACAGCAATTTAACAAAAACGCTTTACTTGTTTTGCAGGTGCTTGACGTGTAGACATTATTCCCAATTTTCACTTGAGCTCTCTAGTTTTAGCACTTTGTTGCCCTACTTGCGAGTATTTGTTTTTGTTTTTTCTTGTTTTTAGCACTTTGGTGCTGCGGTTTGTTTTTAAAGCTCAGTTGTGTTCCGCTTGCACTTCGGTGATAGCTCCACTTGCCAACACTCTGTACACTTAGAAACACTAAAATATAAAATCCTAAACTAAAAATTAAAATAGGAATGTAGCTTTAAATTACTTAATTTCGCCAGAAGTCTCCAGCAACGACGCTAAAATTTGATGGGTCCTTTCACACACCAAAAATAAACACTAAACTATACCAAATTCTTTTAGAATAATGGCAAGTCCAGGTATTGATCCACACGGACAAAAAGGAAATTAAACTAATTTAATTATTAAATTCCTAAATTAATTTTGATAAAAAGATTGATGGATATTATGAATAAATGAGAATTAAATAAAATTGAGAAATTAAATTGACAATTAAAATTAGGGTTTTAGATACTGATTTCTGGGAAAATCTTAAGGCAAAGAATTCACCACTAACCATATAAATAAGACTCAACATCGGCCATCAATTGGACTCTGGTTTGAACTACTCAATATTTCACAATTACAAGTTTGAAGCATTGATCAAGAGGATTGTTGTTCTCAACGTACAAGCACGAGCCATCTCAAGTAGCATGAAGCATTTGCACTAAACTATGGTAGCAACATGACCCGTCTCTCATAGCATGACTCGTATTGTACTTTGAACACAAACACAAAGAAAACTAATATATGGAAAGCATAAAACAATCACAAAGAGTAAACCACTTGAAGAGATGAAAAGGAAAATTAATATAAACTTCTAAATCATTCATACATTTATTCAAACCGTTTCACAATCAAAGCTTAAGAAAAATCCCTTTACATGGCTAGGGTTTCATCAAAATCCTAAAATTAGAAGACTAGCCACTTATGGAGGAGTGGGAAGACGTGGAAGAGGAAGAAGCCCGCATGAAAGTTCTCCTTTAAGCTTGAGGAAAAAAATCACTTTCTCCAAACCCTAGCCTCCACTTTCCTTAGAATAATTTTCGAACCCCCTTCAGCCCATTTTTTTTTTCTCCTTTTATTCCTAGTATAAAAGCCTAAAATTTTCACGCACGTAACCCTAGGTGGGCCGCTCGAGCGATGGTGAGCCGTACGTGCGGTGAGGTGGCTGGCTTGGATTTTTCGCTTCTCGCACAGAGAATCTGCTTTCGTGCTCTTTTTGATTGAATTTGCATATTTCCTGCCAAATCTGTATAAGTGCATAAAACACATCATCTCCACCAAATAAACAAAATTAAAAGACTATAAATGTAATTTAAGCGACCTCAATGTGGTACCTTTCAGCCTATATCATGTTCCCTTGCTTCCCTTTTCTCTTCCCCTCATTTTTCTTTTTCTTTCTTTTTCCTTTCATTTTTACCGACTTCTCATGCCTCGCTATATATATATATATATATATATGTCCCTGGGTGGTGAATCACCCTGTAATTATGACCCTAAGTTGATGATTCACTCCTCTAGGTTCTAGACAGTATAGATGGCTTATCACTTTTTCCTCTAACAAATCTTGCAACCCTTTCTTTTAATTCTACATGGCCCCAACTTTTATCATAATTAATCTTTGTGTTGATTTGGCCCTAAACAATATATTAATCACATTTTGACACACCAATGTCCAATTAGATTACATCAGATATATTATTTTATATATTTTTCATTATTATTATTATTGTTGTTGTTGTTGTTGTTGTTGTTGTTGTTGTTGTTGTTATTTTTATTTTGGTAGTAACGTGGTGCTAATAAAATGTTTAGGGTGTCATATTTCTCCTATCGTAAATAGAGGTTTGTCCTCAAACTTGACGTACCTTGGTTTTTAAAGAGATGTGGGTATTTGGCCCGCATTTGATTTTCAGTTTCCCATGTTGCTTTTCCGACACAATGATTTCTTCATAAGTTTTTACAAGCGGTATAGTCTTATTTTGGAGAACCTGATCATGACGATCGAGAATCTGTACTGGTTATTCTTCATAAGAGAGATCTTCTTGAACTTCCAGGTCCTCAAACTCGACAACATGTTCTGGATCTCGGAGATGTCGGCGAAGCATTGAAACGCGGAATACAATGTGGACATTAGATAGTTCTGGTGGAAGGGTAAAACAGTATGTTATAGGGCCAATCCTCTCTAGTATTTCAAATGGTCCGATGTATCAATTTTTTTCATTTTCCAAATCGAATGACTCTCCTGGTTGGTGAGACCTTTAAGAAAACATGCTCTCTTACCTGGAATTCCAAATCCCATCTCTGTGTGTCTGCATAGCTTTTCTGGCGACTTTAAGCAGTGTGAATTCGTTATTGGATTAGTTGAATTTTATTACTTGTTATTTGCACGATTTCAAGGCCCAATAACTCTTTGTCTCCAATTTCCACCCAGCACAGGGGTGATCGACACATTCTTCCATATAGTGCTTCGTACGATGCCATTCCAATGCTTGTTTAGTAACTATTGTTATAGACGAATTCCACTAACGGTAAGTGTTCATCCTAATTCCCTTTGAGGTCCAACACGCACATATGTAACATGTCTTCCAAGGTTTGGATTGTCCTTTCGGATTGTCCATCAGTTTACGAGTGATAGGCGGTACTATTCAATGTGGTTTCCAAAGCTTGCAATTTGTTCCAAAAGTGAGATACTGGGTGCCATGCAATCAAATGATTTCCTTGATGTATAAAGTGGCAAACCTATTGAGAGTGTATGTGACTTTGACTGGAAAAAAAATGCGCCGACTTTGTCAATCGGTCTACTATAACCCATATAGCATCATTCTTCGAGACTGGCTGTGGTAACTCAACCACGAAGTGCATAATAATGTTCTCCCATTTCCATTTCCATGCAGGCCTCTGATGTTCTGTTTTAACAAGTTGACACTGCAGGCATTTTGAGATGTGACTTGCTATGTCTCTTTTCATTCTTGTTCACCAATAGTGTTCCTTCAGATCGTGATACATCTTTGAATTGCCAAGGTGGACTGCAAACCTTGAGCTATAAGCTTTCACCAATATCTTCTTCTTGAGCTCTGGAACGTCGTACACAAATTCGATTTTGAAATTTTAGCACCCCATTGCTTATAGTGAAATTAGGATCGTGCGTATTTCTCTGCTCTTTGTATTTTTTTCTTCAGAAGTTTATCTTCACATTGGCGTGCTCTAATTTCTTCTATCAACGTGGGTTCTACAATTATGTTGGCGAGCAATCCATTGATCTTGCGGGAAACAAGGGAACATGCCAAACTTTTAGTAGTCTTTCAACTTAATACGTCAGCTACTATGTTAGCTTTGTCTGGGTGGTGGTATATCTCCACATCATAGTTTTCATAAATTCTAGCCACCGTTGTTGCCTCATATTTAGTTCCTTCTATGTGAATAGATATTTAAGACTCTTATGATCAGTGTAAATCTCATAGGTTACATCGTAGAGATAATGATGCAAGATCTTGAGGGCGAAGATCACCGCAGCTAATTTTAGGTCATGGGTTGGATAGTTCTTCTCTTGAGTCTTTAGTTGACATGAGGCATATGCAATGACTTTTCCATTTTGCATAAGAATGCAACCTAAACCATTGTATGAGGCATCACTATAAATTACGAACCCATCCGTTCACGTAGGGAGTGCTAGTATAGGAGCTAATACAAGTCTGCTTTTTAACTCTTGGAAGCGACGTTCCCGTTTGTCAGTCTATTCAAAGGGTGTGTTTTTCTGAGTCGGCTGGGTCAAGGGTGATGCCATCTTCGATAAATTTTGAATGAAGTGTCAATAATAGCCGCCTAGACCCAAAAAGCTTCGAATTTCAGACACGTTAGTAGGTCATGGCCAATCTACAATTGTTGTAACATTTTGGGAGTCAACCGAGATACCATCCTTGTTAATGACGTGATCGAGGAAGTGCAAACTAATGATCCAGAATTCGTATTTCTTCAACTCGGCAAAGTTTGTGATCACATAGTGTCTGCAAGATCATTCACAAGTGTTGCTCATGGTTCTTCGGTGACCTGGAGTATATGAGAATGTCGTTAATGAAGACAATGACGAACTCATCAAGATATGTTTTGAACACTCGGTTCATGAGGTCCACGAAGTCTTTTGGAGTATTTGTGATGCCAAATGGCATGATGTGAAACTCGTAGTGCCCGTAACGTGTTCTAAAGGCATTTTTTCGATGCTTTCGTTTTGACTTTTAGTTGATGGTAACCAGAACGCAAGTTGATTTTGAGAATGCTTAGGTGCCTCGAAGTTGATCAAACCAGTCATCGATTTGGGCCAAGGGGTACAAATTCTTGATGGTGACTTTATTCAATTCCTGATAATCGATACACAATCTCATTGTACCATCTTTTTTCTTTACAAACAGTACTAGAGCTCCCTAGGGCGAGGTACTAGGTCAAATGAAGCCTTTGTCCAATAGTTCCTGGAGTTAGGTCTTCAGTTCTTTCAATTCCATCATTGACATGCGGTAAGGAGCTTTAGATACCAGTTGTGTACCAGGTTTAGTTTCAATGGTGAATTCAATTTCTCGATCAACTAGAGTACCATTAGGTCTTCCAGAAAGACACCTGGAAATTCTCTAATCACAGGGATTACATCAAGTGTGGGGGCTTCTTGCTAAGTATCGATCACATAACAGATATAACTACAACAACCCTTTCTTAAAAGTTGTTGGGCTGTCATGGAGGATATAACACATGAAGGGATGAAAACTCCAGTTCCATCAAAGACAAGCTTGAGTTGGTTTGGTAACCGGAGAGAGACCTTTTTTGGATTTGGAATTGATAGAGGCGTGGTTGGCAGCTAACCAATCTATTTCTACGATCACATCAAAGTTCCCAATACATAAGGGAATCAAGTCCACGTATAAGGTTTCGCGTTTTAAGGATATTGCACAAGAATTGTACATATCAATACCAAGGGCAGAATTACCAGAAGGAAAGGACACAGATAGTATATATCATAAGGGTTCGTGTATTGATGCTAACTTGGAAGCAAAGTGTGGTGCAACAAAAGAATGAGTTGAACCAGAGTCAATGAGAACATGAGCTAAATGACCACAGATAGAAAGTGTACATGACACAACGTTCTCAGTAACTTTTGGGTTTCCAGGCACCAAGGCAAAAGCTCTTCCTTGGCTTTTTTGGTCCTTTCTCACTCCTCCAGGTGCTGCGAGTTTTGGGGCTAGTTTAGAGGGGCCTATTATAGGATTGGTAAGCTTAGGACAATCTCTCAGCAAGTGACCAATTTTTCTGTATTTAAAAGCATGTTCCCATGTCTCGATGGCATCGTCCCCAATGAGCCTTCCCACAAGTAGGGCAATTTGGAATAATGCCACTTCTGGGGTTGGTAGGACGTTGATTGCTTAGAGTAGTTGAACCCATATTTACCTTTTTTGGGGGTGTAGCACTAGATCTTCTGTTGTCTTTTTCCCAAAATCACTTCTTTTGGTTCGTTTTCCTGGAACGCGATACTTTAATCCCTTTTTCGACCTGCATATGTTGGCAACTTCAGAACTTCAATCTTGTTTTTGATGTCATAATCTAAGCTGGCTTCGAAGTTTCAAGCTCTTCGGGCTTCAGTGGGAATGACATATGTCGCAAACCGTGCTAGTTGCGTGAACATGCTCTCGTATTCGGCCACCGTCATTGATCCTTGCTTAAGATGTATAATTCCGATGCCTTTTGTTCTCGTAGTGAATTCGAAAAGTATTTTTTGTAAAATACTTCTAAGAATCTTACTCAAATCGCAATTTTTTTTTTCAGGATGAGAAGCCACCATTCCTACGCATCATCTTTGAAAGTGAGAGTGGCAAAAGTTACCTTCTGTCTTTCTGTGCGAGGCAGCGTGCAAAAAATCTTCTCCATGTCCCTAATCCAAGCTTCTACTCTCAATAGGTTTGAACTGTCGGTGAATATGGAGGCTTTTAGATCCTGAAACTGTTTTATTATAATCGGCTCTTCTCGCTGTTCTGGTATTCCATTGTTTATGTTGGTTTGCAGGGCCTGCAAAAAGCTAGTAACTGTTCTTTTCATGATTCTTTCCATTGACTTTGTTCCACTGACTGACGACCCATTTCTGTTACCATCATTGGCTATTATTACAAAGTAAGGTTTTAGTAGAATTAATTTAATAAGCATGACATCACATTTATAAAAGCATCATATATATATATATATATATATATATAACACTAGCTTTACTATTTATACAAATATGGTGTTAGTACTACATCTTGATTAAAAGTTAAAAGTTAAGTCAGTGTCTAATCCTTTTAGTACAAAAATAAGAATTCAGAACTAATCGCGGTTAGCTCAGAAAAAGGATCCTCCTCTCCAGTGCCTAGATTGGCGAGTCAAACAGCCATGGAAAGTACTGCTGCATGAGAAGCTAGAATTCTCATCCCAGCTACACTACTCCGAAATAGACCCATGCTGCCTGAATTGTATAAATGGGGATGGACTGTAGGTATCCCCAAAATGCTCAGTCGATGATCCACCCATGTGTCTCGACATATGTGAGGTCATTACTAAAATTGACATTTTGGACATTAATAATGTCTAAGGGGTTGGGGATGTCGGTGAGTATGTAGTCGCCAGGAAAAACATTTCCCCTCATTTCAGCATAACTCGGGGGCAAAGGACCAACTATGTAATAAGGGCAGTCTAGTCCTGGGGCAAGGCCGACTGCGTAGGTAGGTCTGAGATTCCATCCTTGAGTATAGGCACGGCTCTGTCTCCATGATGGATATGCCAAGTTATCAGGATCGGCCTGTAGATATATCGGTCGACCCATCAGTTGGTCAAGGCCTGGGTGTAGCTGTCTGACTATGTCCTCGGAATCTTCCTATCCTTCTTGCGAGGCAGGGGCATAATGTTCTTCTAAGATTCCTTCCAGACTTAACCTTTCGAGCTCGTTCAAGAATGACACACCGAGCGTAAATTCAGACATCCTTACATCACCAAATTTAGTAATGCTACAATTGTAAGATTAACGTGACGGGTGGAATTTTTTTTTAATTAAACCACTACTCTAATACGACCTTTGTCACGACCCAACTCTGGTTGCTTAGGGCTAGAATCGTAACTTGCTAATTAATTCTAATTTTAACAAACTAAGTGGTGCAGACAGAGACCGAATGAAAGGAAGAAAATAATTAAATAGATAATTAACTTTATTACAAATTTTACTATTTTAATAAAAGGACATACATCCATTGGGCTTTTCTTATTTTATAGTTCGGTGAGAAGCAATTATAAAAAAAAGAGAAAAAAAAATTCGCATCAAATTTCGTGCCAGTCCCACTACACGAGTTTGCAATCCTTCTTTATATTTCATCACCTAAAAGGGGTAACAACTATAAGCACACAGCAGAGTAAGAGATATTATACCAAGAGTGTAGGGCTCAAAATAACCATGGATAGTTATTTAAGCTAAAACATTATACAATATTTGAGTAAATAAATTATTTAAGTGGCAAAAACTAAAATCCAGAAGTTATGTAAACAAATAACCATAACCAGGCATAAAACAGAACATAACAGAGGTCACTGGAGTGATAATCAGAACAGAGGTCAATAGATCCATGACAAACAGAAGGCCACAAAGTAACCAATCAGAGACTAATGGTTATTTAAGTCACCCAAAGCATGGGACTCCCGTGGTGGTACTCACAAAAATAAATATTTATATAATGATTGTCAAATAATTTCTAAAATTTAAACAATCATATCCATGGGTGTCAATTTAAGCAAATAGAGTCCAGAAAATAATAAACGTAATTGAAATATTAATATAATTTATAGAACATGAATTGCATAAATAAATTATAGTAATTCGAAACATATGTAAAGTATGTTATGGTGACACAAGGTATAATATAACTCACCTTAATATTGATTCCTACTCTTTCCCTCCTATTTTTGTTGAGTTTTCAAGGTTGTTCCCTTGCTTCCCCTTTCTCTTCCCCCTCTTTTTTTTCTTTCTTTTTCCTTTCGTTTTTACCGTTTTCATAGGCCCCGCTATATATATATATATATATATATATGTCCTTAGGTGGTGAATCACCCTGTAATTATGACGCTAAGTTGATGATTCACCCCCTAGGTTCTAGACAACACAGATGGCTTATCTCTTTTTCCTTCAGCAAATCTTGCACACCTTTCTTTTAATTCTACATGGCCCCAACTTTTATCATAATTAATCATTGTGTTGATTTGGCCCTAAACAATATACTAATCACACTTTTGACACACCAATGTCCAATTAAATTACACCAGATATATTATTGTATATATTTATTTATTTTTATTTTTATTATTATTTTTATTTTGGTAATAACGTGATGCCAATTAAATATTTGGGGTGTCACACGCGATGTCCATCATCGCGGGTGCAGTCATCTCCCCTGCGGGCACGACTATGCTACTAGCGAGCCATCATCATGGCCCATCTCGGGCAACGCACCTCCATGAGCCAAAATACCCAAAAATGGTTTTTGGTCACGGCCTGGTCTTGATCCATAGTGGGTGCGATGGTGTTGGTCGCAGCCGGACCTTTATGATTGCGGGTGCGATGGTGTTGGTTACAGGCCCGGCCTCTATGATTGCGGGCGTGATCACTCACACCTAATACAACAAGTTTCAATTCCTGGGACAAAAACAAGGGTGAGCAAGGCTAGATTCAACAAAGTAAGGTGAATATCAATCCAAAACAATTCCATACTCCAAATGAAAAGGTAAACTTGGTCAGGTTTTTGACTTGGGCCACTACATTAGTGCTAAATACTTAGCAATACTGGGGCTTACTTTTAATTACTTAGCAGGGTTAGGGCTTTGTTGATCAAATTTCTAGCAAGACTAGGGCTTACTTCTAGTTGTCTAGGTAGGCTAAGGCTTTGTTGCTTGAATGCAAGGCTATGGCTTACTTCTAATTGCATAGCGGGGCTAGGGCTTTGTTGCTCGAATGCTTAACAAGACCAAGGCTTACTTCTAATTGCCTAATTGGGCTTTATTACTTGAATGCTTGACAAGACTAAGGCTTACTTCTAATTTCCTAGTAGGTAGGGTTGTACAGATAACCAATTCACCTAACAAGCTCAACCTAAATTGACGAAACCAAGCTTGCTGCGAATAATTTTAAGATTTCAATGGTCAAAAGCGAGCTTCATTCAACTAATCCATTCATTTTTCAATTGAGTAGCTGGTGTGGAAAAGGTAATTTTCTCCGAAACAAACCCAAACCGATGTCTTTATAAATGATGATACATATGCCACATAATAGTTGCTTGTCTCCACTGATTACATTCATCTTTTCTAAGACAGCCTTATCACATTTTTCTACTCAAACCTTTGAATCTCACACTTTCATATGTCTCCTTCTCAGTTTCTCTTATCTCTCTCATGGTGTCATGTTCACTTTCTTATCTCCCTCTCAGAATTCTCTCTTTTGCTATTACTCTATTGTCTCCCTTTCCATAAACCCTTTTCCATTTTAATCTCCCACTCCTAGTGGAGATTGTGTGAAATTGGTAGCTGACGGTGGCGATGGTGCCATTTAACAGTAACGGTGATGATGGTGCTTAGATTTACTTAGATTTGTGATGAAGGTTACGATAGTGCTCAGATCTATGTTTAGATACATCTTTATTTTATTTTTCTCACTCAAATTTGTAATTTTTTCCAAAAAAAAAAAAAAGATAGATCCGTATATATCTTCTTTTTTTTCATGTCTCTCAAATCTAAACATTTTCATAATTTTTGTTTTTTTTTTTTTCTTCTCATTTTCTTAACTCTTTTCCCAGATCCATACTTACTTTGGGTTTGAAGAGAGAGATCAAAGTTCATCATTTTTTTACCAGTTTTGATTGAAATCCAACCAGCCATGTCAGTTTTAACTGTTACAATTTTGACCACTATTACGGTCAAAATTGGTTGATGAAATTTTCTACCCGATAGAGTTGGTTCGAGTGATAGGTCAATACCAAACCCAATTTGAATCGACTCGTGAACAACCCTACTAGTAGGACTAGGGCTTTATTTCTCAAATGTCTAATAAGACTAGGGCTTACTTCTAATTGTCTAGCCAAGCTAGGGCTTAATTGCTTGAATGCCTAGCAAGACTAGTGCTTACTTTTGATTGCCTAGCCAGCTTGGGACTTTGTTGCTCGAATATTAGCAAGACTAGGACTTACTTCTAATTGCCTAGGCAGGTTAGGGTTTGTCTTTCATGCCTAGCAAAACTAAGGCTTATCGTTCTTTGACTTTCATGTCTAACAAGACTAGGTGTGGGATGCTTCCCTGGGGCATGCCCTACACGCCCAACACTTTACTCCCGTCTTGTTCACAAAATGTGCAATATGAATCAAGTGACATTCGAGACTCGGCAATAACGTAGAAATTCACTTATCTAATAAAATGCTAAATAAAGATCGTATCACTAGACATGAAGTCGTCACCTAATCTTTTTGGATAAACCAAGAAACCATGACTCTGATCAATATAGGCTACTAACCCGACGCAACTAGAAAACTGGTTCGAGAGTTTAGGTATGAGAAGAGAAGATCATGATTCAAAGATCAGCCTCTCTTATTCTTGATATGAGGCTCATTACCAAAATATATTCATATTCCAATTATTTAAATCTAACTTTACTATGTGAGGCAAACAATAGAACAAATAACCAATTTCGAAATATTTCTATTTTTTTTCTTTTTGGAAAAACGAAGGTTACATTTGATTTAGTTTTTGAATTATCATTTGAGTTTCAAATTGTATTTCAAGTTTTGAGTTTTTAAATGAGTTTTGAAAAGAGTTGAGTTGTATTTTGAAATTTTTTGGGTTTATTTTTTAAAAATATTTAAAAAAAAATTGTACTTTTTTTTAGGATAAATATTTTTTTTAATGTGTTGTATTTACTACATTTGTGCAATACATTTTTTTAAATATTCAAAAAGTTTATGTTTTCATTTTAAATATATAATTTTTATTTTTTATTTTTAATATTTTATTTTATTTTTAAATATTTTTTTTAAATTATTTATTTATTATTTATTTATTTTTTAAATTTTAAAAAATTTTAGATCGCCCATATATATCCAAATCATAACAAATTATTTGGCCAATACTTACAAAAATATCCAAAAAAAATCGAAATAATAAAAATATAAAAAAAAATATTTTTCTTCAAAAAAAATTATTTTTTGAAAAAAAATATATTTTTAGAAAAATTAAAAAAATAATTTTAAAGAACAAAATAAAAAAAATATTTTTTTTTTTGAATTTTTTTAAGGAAAAATTAGTCAAAGGTCCCTCTCCAATTTTTAATAATAGAACAGATTCACAATATTATTTTATAATGTCTAAGGTCCTTCAATCCCACACTCATATATCATAGAGAAATTTGTCCAACTATTTATCTAACGCCTCGTTGATTCGTTTATGATCCAACGGAGCAACGACGATCTCCGACTTCGAGGATCCACCTCCTCCTCCTCGATCTCTATATATATTTTTGTCTTCAAATTCGAGAATTACAGGTCTGGTTGATCAGAGAGAGCAGTAGAGAAAATTGAGAAAGGAGTGGTAGATTAGGGTTTGGTAGAGACGGTAGAAACTAGGGTTTTGATCATAGCTTCTTCACTCATCTTCTTCTCTCTCTTTCTCTTTAACCTTCAAAGTATGTATGTATGTATATCCCTTCTTTTCTTTGCTTCAATTCACTTTCCATAATTTCCCTAATTTTTGAAATATTTTCCATCAGTTTCTATGGTTGATAGTAACATCGCATTCAAAGATGGCTACACAATCAGTACTCGCTTGATTCTTCCTCAATTTGGATTGTCCGATCTCATCATCCTCGATTCAGCCAACAGTGCCTATTACATTGTCTCATTGTCCAAACCCAAGGTACCATGTATATATATATATATATATATATATGCATATGGATTATATGAATGTGTTTGCAAAAGAAAATTGATTTCAATATTAACTATTAATTGTTGTTTAACATAGAGATGAGGGATGAGTACGTAGTCTAGCCAGAGAAAATCACAAGAAGAGTGTGTGATCTGGCTAGAGAAAATGAACAAATTTCTCTTGCCATCACATAAAGAAAATGAACACGAAAAATTAAATCAGAGAGAATTTCTCTGGTTTGTAAGTAAACGCCATTGATGTAAAGCTCCCTCTCTCTCAGTCTATGGGCCATTGAAATGATGAATATACAGGTATTCCAAATGGAGCATAGTGAATTGCTTTGTATTTGTAAAGTCTAGTTTCAAAAATTAACAATTTTGTTCAGAGAAATTTCAATTTTCTTTGGTTTGATTCCAGAGTAATTCTCTGCACGTACTGAGACAAATTTCTCTGGGAATTTCTCTGTGAAGTCCAGAGAAATTCTCTGAATCAAATTTTCTTTGGATCGATTCAAGGGACTTTAGATATTATGAAAATATTAGATGTCCTATATGCTATAAAATCTTAATACCAGAGACCTTCAAAAAAATCTCCATTTTTTAAATAAAATTTTGAAAAGAGTTTATTTATGAGTTTTGAAATGAGCTTTTGAATTGAATTTTGAATTGTGTATTAGGTTATAAATTTTTTAAAAAAAATATTTAAAATTTTTTGATTAAAATCATGATTTGAGTTTTAAACCAAACGCAGAGTGTTTTAATTATTATCTTTCTAAAAAATAGAAATGAACTAAAAAAACGATAGAAACGATTCCAATTTAGGCAAATACCTTCAATCAATAGGCAAAATCTCCCCAAGTAGGAATCGGTTTTACGACTAATCAACTAACAATCAATCGCTTCGCTACTAAGGAATAATAGAGACTTACGGTGAGCAAATTTAGACACCAAAGTTTAGATATCACTAGAAAAATAACTACTCTCTCCGTCCCAAATTAATGGTCCCTTTCGGGGAATTCAACTTTTTTTGGTAGTACAATTATTGTACTTTTAAAAAGTTGGTTTTCCAAAATTGCCCTTTGATAGTACTCCTTTTTGGAAATATCAATGTCATAATTGTACTTTTTATATTATTTATGAATTTAAAAGAAGGACAAAATGGGAAATTTATATTATTTTTGTACTTGATTTTTGAAGAGGGACAAATATTTTAGGACAATGAAAAATGGAATAAGGGACTAATATTATGGGACGGAGGGAGTACATTATTTGAATAAGACATGAAAGTCAGGATCTATTAATTAAATTTAATAGTGATACATTAGATGGTATATAAAAATTAGTATCTAAATTTTTTCACCGGAGTATTACTGAAAAGCATCATGATTCTCTCTAGTAGATTAGATACCCCAGTCCCCATAGGGCTAATCACGAGTCTTTCTGGTAATTTGTATAGTTTATTTTTGAATAAATTATACTTTGTTCTTTTTATTTTTGGCTACTTTTTTTTTTTGGTCCTTAAAATTTATTTATTTCTCACTTTAACCCTTCATATTTGACGTTTTTTCTACTTTACTCTTAAAACTAATTTTTGTTAAAAATTAAACAAAAAATAATACATTGACAGTAACGTGACAAAAATATTTTATTATATAACTCACACATCTGATATAAACTTTAAATTCCAGTATAATTATATTTTTTTATGTTATATGACAATTATTGTAACATTTTTTTATCTAATTTTAAACAAATGTTAGCTTTAGGAATAAACTAGGAAGAACTTGAAACATGAAGCTTCAGAGTGAAAAAAAATAAATTTTAAAGACCAAAGTGAAAAAGTGTCTAATCATAAATGGGGGCAAAGTGTAATTTACCCTTCATTTTTTAAACTCTTCTGTGTAAATTATCGATATAAAAAAAATCATATTAATCCAATCATAGCATCCACATGATTTTATCATTTATGTCTTTAAAAATAATAAATGACAAGTATGATTTTGACAATAGATTGTCAAATTTTTTTTAAAAATAAATGATAAAATCATGTAGAAATGATTATTGAATGAGTAACTTTTTCATTGGATGATTTACACACATAGATCTTAAAAATGAACGAAACAGATCATCGAAACGACGCATGTAATGGGCTCCACAAATTGAAGTGGACTGAATCTTACTCCTATTGAATATGTTGATCTTAACATTTGAATGCATTTGGTTTCAATAATCTTATTTTCATTAATTCCACATAATGCAGAAGCTAGAACAAGTTGCAATAAGCCTTTATTTAATTGAAGCAATACATTTCCTTTAAAGAAATGTCATGGATGTCTAATCAACAAGGGTAAGAGCAATGACATTTTTGATCATCAGCTCTACAAGTCCCAGAAGCGTTTTGTCCACGAACACTCTTACAAGCAAAGTTGCAATAAAAATTGTCACATGGTGGTGCTGATTGGAAATTTAGAATAATATCACAAATTTTGCCTGCCTTCACGTCATTCCCTACATCGATTCGAAATGAAGCGAGAAAAAACAAATAAAAGGTTAAAAAGATCATACTTTAAAACATCTAATAATTAATGATATTAACTGAGAAAGGGAAAGTATTAAATTTTTAAATATTAAAGGTTGGTTTGGCATAACCTATATAATTCATCTTTTATCTTTTTTTCATTACATCACCTCTCTACTTTTCTGCACATCTTTTCGTAAAAAGATAAAAAGTGCACTTTTTTAAGATATCCCAAACCAACCCTTAAGTTTCTCTATGATTCTAAATGACAAAAACAAAAATCTCACAGTTGTACAAAACTAAGGCACACAAACGTATGTTTGATGGAAATAAACCATTTTTCAGAAAATAATAGTGGGGATCAATTGTTAGAAGTTTTTATCTAGCATATATGGCACGATAGAACTACACATAACCAATGAATATTCAGGGTGAAGTCTCGAATACTCTCGTGAACGAAAGAATTTCAAAAAAAAAAAAAAAATCAATCAAATAATACAGCGTATTTTTGTAATATATAATTTAAACTGTTAAACTGTTTGTAAGTCAATCATGTCATGACACATAAAAAAGTAGTGTGTGGTTAGTAGTTAAGATATGAATAAAAAAATAAAGATGAATAGCAATTTACCTGTAGTTGTGGAGATGACAAGTAAGGCGATAACAACAATAAACATATTCTTCATTTTTCTCCTTTGGTGTTTAAAAACTGAAAGTTCAAGAGTAAAAAATGCTTGTAAGCAATGATTATGGTGAAAGGTGTGGCAATTGGTAGTATTTATAAAGATTTCAACGGATGGTGTGATGGATAAAGCTGGAGAGGTTACAAGAATCTGCCCCAGATTTTTGTAATCTCCAAAAATGGAAGAAATGTTACCATGTTACTTTGGAAGGTCAAATATAATATAGAAGGATGATTGAGACTCCACCTCTACAAGACCCCCACAAATCTGGACCACTCATGATGTGAACCCCACAAATATATGAAGGGTCAGAATCACTTTGGAGGTGCGGGGGTCATCCCCAAAGGGGATCCCAAACATTTCCCTATAATATACAAGGAAAATAATATACAATACTGTGATTACTTGAATTCAATTGTGTTAAAAATGGTATTTTATTTAAGTTATTTTTGTGATTGCTCTCCAAAAAATAAATAAATAAATAACTAATAAGTTTTATTTAGCACTTAAGACTACTAAATCATATCAAGTTTTGATAGGATTTGGGGTCGCTGCTGTGCAACCAAATGGGCCCCATGCGGGGCCCATTTTGATAATCTGAAGTATTCACATTTTAGAATACAAATGGGTCTCAAAATGGACCCATTTGACTGCACAATAGTGACTGTTATGCACCTCCGCACAGCAGCCACCCAAATCCTTTTTAAAATGGACAACAAAATTTTCTTTTTCATAAAATATTTCTATGTTTCATAATAATGTATTTTATTCCAATTTTGTCTTTCATTTAATGTGAACAATAATTTCATAAATACTTTTAATCTAAGTAAAATTATATTTTTTAATTTTAAAATTTATGATATTGTATTAAAAAAATCATAAATTACAATGAAAAAATTATCAATAAGTTTTTTATTTTTCTTTAAAAGTACTATTGAGTATCAAATTTTAATATTAACAAGTAACTCTCTCTCTCTCTCTCTCTCTCTCTCAAATTGTTATAAAAAAGTTCAATTATTTATAATAGTATATTTTATTTTAATTTTATCTTTCTCATTAAAATATGAACCAAAAAAATCATAAATAATTTTAATTTATTTAAAATTTTACAAAAAAAATATTTTTAATTGTTGAAATTAAATAAATTTTTATAAACCATTTTGCCTAACTTTAATAGGGTTAGAGGCCATTGATTAATCCTGTTTCAGAAAGTTCTATGGGGTTTGCTTAATACAATTGGAGTGACATAATACAAGTTGAACGACGGAAGAAGAAAGAAAGATATTATTATGTGTGGATGCTAATTTCTGAACACATAACCAAATAAAGTGAAATGCTCCAATTTTCATACCCAAATGGTAAGACAATAGTGATGGCTCTTTAAAGTAAAACTGAGAATAAATCCTCATACTTGCATTACATAATGTAAATAGTCTTTATGCAATAATACGATTAATCCAACAATAATTAATTAAACAACAAATCCCCCCACGGGTTTATAAGTTTCCAAGGCTTGAGTCTGGTTACACAAAACGGTTATTCAAACCCACATATACAAAGCCCTTGGCTTACAATCAGAGTCACAACAAGTGAGCACATTATGCTCTCTACACACACTTCCACGTCTTCAGTTAGGCGGAATTACCAAATCTTTTCCTGCACAAAAATCCTGTAGGGTGAACAAAAAGCCCAGTAGGAAAATCCTTCACAAAGTATATACATTTTATACAACTCTCAAGATATGAATGCATATGCCATGCCATACTTTTTTGTAAATAGTTCACATCATCATCTTTTGAAAACCATCATGCTCAGTGATGCCATGAAATTTTTCATTGTTCAAAACTTAACAATTTAACTCAAGGGACGGTAAATACAATTCTAGTAGTCCCTAGGTCTGTGTCTGCAAGTAGACTATGTAAGTACTACCAATTTGTCATTTTTACTAGTAATTTGCCATTTTTACCAGTATTAACTAGAAAGCTCGACGCCTATTCTCTACACTAACTTTCAAGATTTACCACTATATTTACCCGAAAACCATTTCATGAAAACTTATTTCTCAACATTCATTTCTCAATGCAAGTTTCCAAATCAACTTTCAAAGTTTAATGTAATCATATGAATTGATATGCCAATGCAACAATAATCAATACAATGCAACAATCCTTCCATTTCCAATTCTTCCACACAATGCTACCATTGTGATCAAAATTCTCATTTCTCTTTTCCATGCAATTTCACAAGATGAATAAATATACATTTATTTCAATTCATCCGAGGAATAACACATCTTCCATATTTCGAACATTTTCAACAAATTAGTTATTTCAAGACTAAATCAACATTTTGAATAATAATTTTTAAAATGAACAACAACTCTCTTATTTCTCAAAATTTATCATTTATACAATATAAACAAGAAATTTTCCAAACATCACTTATTTTGGGCATTCCAAATAAATATAACAATATCAACCATGGATTTTCAACTTCTTTTAAAAATCCCCTATTTCTAGGTTTTCTCACCAAAACCATCCATCTTCAAACATTTGAGAAAAATCTCATCAAAATCCTCTTTCTTCAATCAACATAGTTTCAAAACCCTCAATTTTTATTTTTAAGGAAACAAGAAAGTAAACCCACTTTCAAAAATTACTATCTTCTTGAATCAACTACCCATTTTCAAAGCAAATCAAAGGATGATTTCAAAATCATCTAGATCTTGCAAATATATATATATAACTCAAAGAAAATCCCTACCTCAAGTTCTGAAGAGAATTTGAGATGAAACCCCAAAATTTACGGTGTCGAAACTTGATCTCAGCCGCACACGACGAAGCCCTCGAGGAGATAACCAACTTTGGTGAAGAACTTAGGCCTAAATCCCAATGGATTTGGAGAAATCAAAGAGGGATGATGGCTTCTAGAGAGAGAAGCTGCAGATTTAGGGTTTTTGAGTGAGAAGCAGATAAAAAATGAAGCAAAACGGCGCTGTTGGAAACTGATATATACCAAGATCGCTCAAGCGAAGGAGTTCTCGCTCGAGCGACCAGACACAAAAAGGTCGCCTCGCTTGAGCGCAAGAAGCGTCGCTCGAGTGTAGAATGCAAAGCTTCAGGTCTACTACCAACGCAAACGCACGCTCGAACGAAGAAACAATTTCACAAGTCTCGCTCGAGCGAAGAAGTCAAAATCTAGGCAACAACATTCTAGACCAACTAACAACCAACCTGTTCCAAACACACCCAACATAATCCAAAACTGAAATACAAAGAGTTAAAGGAAGGAAACAAGACATAGACAACAGTATACAATCACGGAATCCGAGTCCGGAACACAATGAAAGTCGGGGTAAAAACCTGGGTTGCTATACAAAGAACTTAGCTGGAGAGCACGCGACAGAATAGATTAAGCCAACAACCTGCCAACAAGAAAATGAGAATACCGTGATGGTTCATCCACCAGGGGGCACTCCGATGATCAAGTCAGTTAAATAATCTCTCAAAGATATCACACAAGTACTCAATGCACAAATTAAAGCGTACCTTAGACCCACGAGGGTGCCTTACTTTTATAGCCAGCATTGACTTAGTCCTTTAAAAGTCTCACTTCATAGGACTCAAGCACAATGTTCATCTCGGACTCTCAGCTAGATAAGGATAAACTCCTCAAGAGCCTTATCCTTATCCAAATTAAGAGCCTCCTCTTATCTAGGACTCTTGTCATCTATCCAGATATCCCATAATCTTGGTATTGCCGCACCATACCTTGGCCATACCGCAATTATCTCGGCAATGTGCCTCACCCACGTGGTACATCAGCCGACACCTCAGCAGAATCTCAGCCACGTGACATCATTCACAAAATACTTCCCCGCATTATGTAATCATAGAGAGGTAATCTCTTGAGGAGAGGCTAGCTCTCGTAATCTTATTATTATAGAAAGCGGACCTCCTCATTAGAGATCCGCTCTCGGAAACTATTACGTGCATTGCATTAAATAAACTTTCAAGTAAAGAGGTCGGGAACTCCCCCAAAAGCATAAGTATAAGATTCATCAATTATCTCATGTATTGAGAAATATATAAAATTTTCATAGTATTATTTTTCATAACTCTGTGTAATTTTAATGGAATTTAGCCTTTTTAGAATGTTTATACTAAAAAAATTAAGGATAAAATCCATTTTACCTCCTATGGTTTAGCCCAAAAGTACTTTACCCCTTATCTTTTAAAAATAGCCAATTATCCCTTATGTGGTTTCCGTCGTTTTTCATTTTACCTCCCCGTCGTCAATAATTCCATCTAAATTAACTAAATGTGTAATGCATGCGACATAAGTAGAGTTGATAAGGATAAAAATTTATTCAAAAATTAAAATAAAATGTAAAAAGACAAATTTATCCTAAGCTTTATCTTCTTTTCCCAAAACCCGTAATCACTATCATTTTCTTCCCTAAACCAAACCCCAACCTTAACCCTAGGAGGACCACTCACCCCTCCCACCTTCTTGCCATCAACAGTTGCCTTTCCCACCACCCCTCCCTGCTTTCCCACCTCTCTCCCTTACCCTTTTTACTCTCACCCAGCACCCTCATTACCTCCCCTTACCCTGCATCAGCCTTCTTTCTTTTACCTAGCATAGACCCGCAATCATCACCCCCTTTTCTCACTTTTGCAGCCACCTTATGTCAGCACCTCTCCCCTACACTGCCCTCACCCTTTCTTCACTCACAACTCCCTCTCCTCTTACCACATCTCCATTCATGTGATTTCAATTTCAAAGAAAACCAATTTCAATAATCAAAGAACCAAAATCCCAGTTTCAATTTCAGCAAGCAACGGACAAATCATGGCTTGATAATCAATGGATAATACATTCAAGCAATTAATGTGAAATAAATAACTCAGTCCGGTTCAGTTCAATTGGCTAGATGCAATGCATTCTTCACAAGGGGTGTAAAATTGGCATGCGAGCTTAAGGCACAGGTGGGCCCAAGCCCAGCCCTAGACCTTGGGCCTGGGCCATGTGTTTTGTAGCCAAGCCCATGGCCCGACCCGACCTGAAATTTTGCTATCCCGTTGGCCCGCCCTGCCTGCCTCCTCAACGGCTCCCTTCTCTCCAATGGTCAAAAAATTCAAAATCCCTCAAATGGTAAAAAATTTGACTGTTTTCACCCGTTGGGCCCAATTTATTTTTTTTTACAAATTAGCCCCTCGTCTCCCTAAGTCCTATAATACCACCCCTCTCCCTTTTTATTTCTTATAAATAAATCTCTCTCAAACTCTTATTCTCTCTTAACTCTCAACTCTTGCAATTAATTTTAAAGTTTCATCCCTAAGTGGCAATTGCAATTGTGCAAGAATAAACTTTTATCAAAAGAAGCTAATTTTTGTATCGCATTCGCTAGTCAGTAACATTAATTATTTGAATTAATATTTACTAGTTGTTCATTTTTTTACGTTAATTATTTTTTTAACATATATTACTTGTTATTGTTTTCTCATTATTTTAATTAATTGATAGTTGATATATATTATTTTACTTATATTACTATGGATCATAATATTCCTAATATTTATCTCGATGTTGATGCATATGCACAACATGAATCTATTGGTTCTCCTTCTAATATACCTAATGTACGTCTTTCAATAGCAACATCATTATCTTGGGGTACGACTAGTAGTGTTTGGAAGCATTTTGAAAGAGTATCTGTAAATAACCCTTATAGTAAAACTACAATTAAAACAAAATGTAAATATTGTACACATTTACTTAGTGCTGCATCTGCAGGGGTACTAGTTATCTAAAAATATATGTTAACAAACATTTACAAAGTCAACAACCTGATATTAGAACTCAAATGCAATTAGGGGTTCATCAACTAGTAATTAGCAAATATACTCATATAATTCCATATGTGCACAAAATTTTGTAGCACAAAATTTTGTAGTTGATTATATTATTAAAAAAGAGCAACGTTTTACTACTATTGAATATCCCGATTTTTTAGAATGATTTACGGAGGTTTTGCACCGCAATATCAAGGTTTTTCAAGAAATACTACTAGAAATAAGATTTTAAAGAAATTTGAAAATATTAAAAGTGAATTATTTGACATTTTTAAAATTTTGAATGGAAAAGTTTATTTAACATCTAATCTATGATGAAATAATGGTTTAGAATTTCAATATATCACTGCACATTTTATTGATAATGATTAGAAATTAAATAAAGGAATCATTTCATTTAAATTATTTGAACTTTCATACACTGGTCATTCACTTGGAGTAGAAATAAGAAATGTATTATATGAGTGGGCTTTGCAAAATAAAATATTTACCATTAGTTTAAATAATGCAACGTATTACAATCAGATTGTAACCCATTTGAAATCAACTTTATAATTACTTGTTGATGGTGATTTACTTCATGTTTGTTGTTGTACTCATATTTTAAACTTGATTGTTAAAGAAGCTATGCATGCGTATGAGACTTCTATATTGGTAATAAAACATGTGATTGTTACTATTATGTTTTCTGCTAATTGTATTTTAAAATATAAAAAAATTTGTCAACGAGAAGGTATGCCATTTAAAAATTAATTTTAGATATAGACAGTACGTGGAATTCAACGTATAATATGTTAACAAGAGCTTATAAACAAAGAAAAACCATAGATTTATTTTTTATAACAACATCAACAGGAGTATTGACTCCCACAGAACTTAATTGGTGCCAAGTAGCCTTATATAAAGATTTTCTAAAAGTTTTTGATATTACAACAAAATTATTTTCTTATATGTATATATTCCTACTTCACCATTTGTTTTACATATGTTAGTAGAAATAATAAAAGTTTTCACAAAATATATGGGTAATGGATATTATATAACCATTATTACTGTAATGAAAGAAAAATTTGATAAATATTTTAATCCATTGTCTCATCTTTTAAGTTTAGCCATCGTAATTGATCTTAGGTGTAAAGAAATTGGTTTACAAGAATTTTTGGATCATATTTTCGTTAATAAAAAACAACTTGCCTATAATGAAAACATGCTCAAAATTATTTGAAGAATATAAGAAAACTATATCTATAAATACACCTACACACACTACACTAGCCTCATCTCGAGGTGGAAGATTAAATGTTTTTCAATAATATAAAGTAGAAGAATATCTGGCAAATCCATAGAAAATTCGCTAATCACAAGAAATGTCGAAAATGGAATACATCACTAGACTTACAACCACCACCTAATCTTTTGGAAAAACTATGAAACCCATAACTCGTGCCAAAGGCCATTTCCGTCACAACCAAAGTGTCTCAGCTCAGAAACTAGGGTACGAGGGAGAACGGTCATAAATTGAGCACCCTCACTCGCCCCAATCATAAATCGACCTCTATTAATTCACAATATGAGATTTATTATCAAAATATGCTAATGTTCTGATTATTAATGCTAAAATTACTATGTGAAATAAATAAATATAAACTTAATCACTTACTTTTGGAATGCTTTAATCTCATGCATTTTTAGAAAAGGGGCTGAATATCCATGACTCAAAGAAAAGATGAGTTTCACATGCATAGAAATCAAGATCATTCCAACTTAAGCGAAATAACCTCCATCCACTGGCAATCAAAGAAATATCTCAAGTAAGCAAGTAGCCACATGGTAGTATACTAGACATAGTAAGAAAAACATCTACAAATGGGATGCAAAGATGAAAGAAGCTCACCTAGTACTCATATGCACCAAGCCAAGCGCAAAGGGTTAGAAAAATATGCATGATCCTAGATGCAAAAAAAACTAATGCAATACATTCACAAGAATGCAACTAAAGACTTGCACTAGCATATGACATGTGAACCATTGCAAGGCATGAGATTGCACACAAAATCATGTAGAAAATAATGAAAGCACGAAGTATACTGAGCCAAGCCTTATGCATGAAGAATGGATGCAAAGCATGAAAAATGATATGAAAGAAAACGTGATGCCAAAACAATATGGAAAGAGTAAGATAGAGAAGGGAGACATACATCAAAGCTATAAACAAAAGAAACCACTTCACAAAGATAATGGAAGCAACTACTAACAAAGTAAAAGCTAACATGGATGATTTAACTATACTAACAAAGCTATAACATAAAAGGAAAGGAATACAAACCCAAGCATAACTAAAAATAATGGAATGACATACATAATGACATCACTCTAACCACATTACAGCGTGTATTACTACTTCAGATTGGTTTTCTTGTACATTAACAGGATAAAAGACACGAAAAATATGGAATGAAATTAGAACTTAGAGCAGAAATGGAACCATAATGGCTTCAAAATAGTAAGGTGGGTATGGCACGTATTGTCTCCTTACCTCTTTTGGAATATCTAACTATTGCATTCTTGATGAATAGATTGAATTCTTGTTGCACACGACTCATACACAGATGAATTGTTGTACAACACTCGCTCCTGAACTACACTAATCAGATTCCTTGCAAAAAGGATATGTAGGCAACCTACGGGTTTGATCATTTGCATGAATGTATGGCATGACCTTAAGTCTTCAGGTTGTATCAACTAGGATGGTCTTGGATATTTGACATTCACTCCATATCATTTCATGATTGTTTGAGTTTTGCTAAAGAAGGACAACTATAAACACCCAATTTTTTACTAACCCTAAGATTTCTGGTGCTTGTAAGCTTTCCAATGATGAAAATGTAATTACTTTATCCTTAGAGCTACTTAATGTTATTAGCAGTTGTTGTGTAACCCTGTTTTGGCAAAAAATCATATTTTTGTAAGAATGATCATTTTACCCTTGAACTAGTTTTTATTCAAAACCCAACTTTTTGATCTCCACTTAGATGTAAGGGGTTCGATTAAGTTTGAATTGATGAATATTTTCAGAACATGGACTATCTTATGCAAAATCGTCAATGGGAAGTCGACCGGACCTACTTAGGTAAAAAGAAGGTTCAAAAGCTTAAAATCACATACTTGTGCATGCATGCATGGCTTGCATCAATCGAGGGCACGTGTGTCCGTACATAGAGGCTTGGATGCACGTGCGGCCACACATGGTGTGTGCACCCACACATGCCACTTTGATGGCCTGTGCGGCCGTACATCCTATCAGCCCAGTCTATGGTTTTAAGTTGCTATTTCTTCGGGAGGCACAAGGACAAAGCAAAGAAGTAACTCTAGGACGACCTAGGGTGTTCCCCAACCTTCCTCTAAGCCTACACATTCATTTGCATGAATGTATGACAAGACCTTAAGTCTTAAGGTTGTGTCAACTAGGATGGTCTTGGATATTTGACATTCACTCCACATCATTTCATGATTGTTTGACTTTTTCCAAAGAGGAGCAACTCTAGACACCCAATTTTTGACTAACCCTAAGACTTCGGGTGCTTGTCAGCTTCCCTATCACGTCCCAACTTTTATTACTCGAATAATGCTACATTTTTCCTTTAAATCAGTCCATTTCAATAATAATAAACAGCAAAGATATTTAGGAATAAATAAATTACAATGTTCTCTCTTGTGTACATGTAATGAAATACAATCCACGTACATAGGCGTTACATCATCAATTACAAAATAATGAAATATATAAAAGGGATTAATCCTTTTTACAACACATTGGCATTTCGCCTACATTTAAAATGCCCCATGGCCAACAATTAATAGACTTCAAGTCTCGAGCAACTCTTCACTCCATACCTGAAAAATGATTAACAACGTGGGATGAACACAGAGGTTCAATAGGAATCCCAATAATTCTAAACAATAACAACATATAGTTATGATCATGAATGCTCCACGCATATATATATATATATATATATATAGGATATGTGACATTTCATACTTCAAAATATACTAACATAAATATAATTTTCCAAATATCCTCTTTAACATAACAAGAAACAAAGACCAGTTCTTACCTTTCAAAATTTTTCATTTGCATTTAAAGAAATCTCAGCCATTCATCACATTACCACAATCTCCTAAAATTGATCTAAACAATATACTCATCCTACATTCCAACTCATTACGGTTACAAGGACAATTACTATATATTATGGCCTTAAGCACAAGTATAAAATGAACGTTCACAAATACATATATATATATATATATATATATATATATATATATATAAGCAACAATAGACATGTCAACACACATTACCATATTTTATTGGCCACATGCACGGAAAGCCAATAATGCATCCTTTCTTATCACAACACAAGTATAAAGATACACTGCGCATAATTAACACACAACGGACCCCGGCTTCGTTAAGCCATAACCACCACAACCCACTTTATTGGGTGCGAGCCAGAGGGAAGAGAAACCCATTTCAAAACACCAAACTTTACCAGACCTCGAGCCGGAGGAGAGAGGAACCCGTTCACACTTTACCGGGAGCGGACCGGAGGGGAGAGGAACCCATGTCAAAGCGCCAAACTTTACCGGGCGCAAATTCGGAGGGGAGAGGAACCCATATGAATGCACACTTTCATTCAACTCAACAATTGGCACACTATTCCAAGTTTCACAAATTATTTAACAACGTCAATACCATCCTCTACCAATGGCCAAGGACACAACCTCATAAACAACAAGTACCAAGTCTCAATTTCATCCTCTTGATTTAGATTTTATCAACATTTATACGTTACATAACTTTCATCTTTCAACTCCAATTAATTCAACTTCCAATTCACGCCATTTTCAAAACTCATAATTAAAGTCTCTTCCATCACTACCATCCCATCTTTATGATTCAATTCAAAATATTCAAATTTGATTCAACAAGTAGTAATTCGTCACGAATACAATTATTCACTTGTTTTAAAGAAGAAAAAAAATCGCCAGCTCCTCTTACTTCTCATTTCACAAAAGTATATAAATGTTTTTTTGATTTCCAAAATTTATTTTCCCTTCTCTCCAAACTCCCAATACCTACAACAAATAGTCACATCTTTCTCATTAATTATCAAAACTCAACTAGTAATTTATTTTCATAATCCAATACATATGTAACACAAATTAATCACATCTCTCAAACAAATAAATAACCGAAGGATTTGGGGCTTTTCATCACAACCCTCATAAATGAGGTTAACCAATCCAAAAAAATTTCATACACACAACATTTACCAACACCCTTTTTGTTTCTCTGAAATTTTGATTTTTCAACAATTATTACAACTTAACAATTATAAAACCATAGATAACAATTAACACAAATTGAATTTCATGATGACTTTCTTTATTTTCTTACATATCCATTTTCACATTTGTAATACGCAATACCCCATATGGTTCAAATAAAATTAAATCATCAATTTTTTCCTCTTTCTCATAACCCATAAACAATTAATTAGGGCTTTTTACTCTAATCCTTTTAAACATTTTTCTCAAACATAGAATCTCATATATTAACAATAAAACAGAAGATTTAACTCTAGATCATAAAATCCTAACCCTCCTCACATGCTTTTCAAAAATACCTAGCAAATCAAGTTTTTAATGCAATAAAAACTATCACATGTCTATCTATAATGAGGTATTGAAAAGGAGAAAAGAAATCCCTACCTCAAAGAAAGAAAATGAGAAAACTCAAAAAAATCAACTTCGCTGGAATTTAATCTCCACCAGTCAAAATGTAACCCTTGAGACGCTCGTCATTTTTGCATAAGGAACTAGTATCAAAATCTTGCTTGATCTTTGTAGAT
Source organism: Camellia sinensis (assembly GCF_055761805.1). Lineage (NCBI taxonomy): Eukaryota > Viridiplantae > Streptophyta > Magnoliopsida > Ericales > Theaceae > Camellia > Camellia sinensis. The sequence continues at coordinate 6,929,285 of NC_138974.1, read as the reverse complement.
CGAAGAAAATGTGAAATTTGATGAGAGTTTAGAGAGAATGGAGAGAAAAGAGAACTTAGAGAGAGAGAGTGGTAAAAAATGGTCAAAAAGAGAGAGGGATCTAATTTGAGTGAAACGGGCACAGAAATTGATGTCTGGATACGCAAAATCCACTTGTGCGAATTTTGAAACCACTCGTGCGGATCAACTCAGGGAAAAATGGCTTTCTCACAAAATTCAAATTTTCACTCCTGCAGATTTGACCAGACAACTTTTGCTGGGTGATTTCCTATAGGCATATCTCCCTCGTTCGGAAACAGAATGCCACGACCCAAACCTGCCCCTATAGGTTTAGCGTCATGACCGGCCAGTAATCTTAGATTACCTACGGCCTCTAGTAACAAAATCGATTTAACATGAATTATGGGGCTTAGCGGAAGCAAATTAAAATATAGAAATAGTCCATTGAGCTGTGCATATATAAAAAGAGTTCGCATTAGCACTGTACATCCATTTATTAGGTAAGTGCATACATCACAAAAGTTTTTAAAACAACATTCGGCCCACAATTTCAAACTTGTCAAGTCTTACATACACAAAACCCCTATACCAAAAACCAAGCTAAGAGTTCATAACCAAAAAAGGGTTTAGTCTATGCTTGGCTCCACACGAGTCCAAGTTAGCTCATTCTCGGGAGCTTCACAAAAGGCTGACCACTGGGTGACTCCGAAGCACTCTCTATCCTTGATGCTTAACTTGTTCACCTACACACACACACACACACATATATATATACATAAATAGTGAGCTAATACCCAATGAGTAATAACAGAATAAAGAGGTTATATTAATGAAGTTCAATATCATTACAAATGTCATTTTCACATATCTAGTCAACCTTGTATCAATATCCATTTCATTCAAATCATGTGGCACATCCAATAGAGTAATAATGCTTTAATAACAATAGGGCTGCGAGGGTCAATCAATGTTCAATATTCAATGTGACCATGAAGGTCTAACATCAGAGATCTCTATGTTTCAATTATCTAATGGGCCACGGTATTGTTTCCTCCGGGCGAGGGCTAATGGGCCATGGTATTAATCTCCCCCAGGTAAGGGCCTCGCTAAAGGATGCCATGATTACAAATTCAAATAGAACTTCATTCCTTAAGGATAAGTAGTACTTCAATAAATCTTTCAATCATTCATATATCAATTTCAATAACCAATATCATTTTTGAAAGTAACATAACTTGAACATATCTTTATAAAGTTATTACTCAAAGTGGGTTATGTTGACACTAGGCCTCGAACGTCCACCTATACAAAACACATAACAAAAATACAAATTGAGTACCGTTCAATAACCATTCTGCTTTAATTAAATTTTCCTCATGTGTTTCTAACTCATTCCATGTTTATATGAGCTCAATTGGTGCCTAATAGTACTTGACATGACATGAAAATGTAAGCATGCACTTAAAAGAGTTAGTCAAAATTTACTGAAAACAGGGTCCTCGCTCAAGCGGGGGTTCAAAAATAAGGGTGGTCGCTCGAGCGTAACTTCGGTTGCTCGAGCTGTCTGTAAACTCTGCAAAAGTACTAGTTACAAGAATTTTCTGCTCGATAGATGCTCGACAGTTGCTCGAGCAGAAGACTGAGTAAATAAGATCTTGGGTCCTCACTCAAGCACAACTTTGGCCACTTGAGTGGTTTGCAAAATTTTGCAAAACTACTGGGAGCTCGATTTTTACGCTCGAGCGACACTTTCTTCGCTCAAGCAGACAGGACGAATTCTGAAATTTTCAGAACTGTGTTTGAAGTTTAAATTTGATATTCAAAGGTCCAAAACTTGTATTTTTGGTACAAAAACATGGGAAAACATTTTAGAACTTGAAAATATAGTCAATTTGAAACCAATTGCTCAAATCATGGACTCAATTCTCAAAATCAAACTTAAATCATGAAGTTAGAACCATGCATGACATGTATTGCCCTTATTTCTTTTCAAATCTTTTCAAAACTTGATAAAATGGCATGACAAGTGTAAAAACATGAAGAACTCTTTAAATGAACGTGTAAAAGTTCCATGCATGTAAGAATTCATAGAAAATTGAACTCAAAGATGAAGAATTATGCATGCATGTATGCTATTATACTCAATTCTTCCATAATCAAGCCAATTCTTTCTACTTACATGCAAATAGACTCGTAACTTCTTGAATTCATGACCTACATGTTTTATTCTCAAGATTTAAGGAGGAATTCCATACCTAGGATGTGAATTCAAGTGTATCCTAGTTTGATCCTTCAAGTTCTCTACCAATTCCCTTCAATTTCTCCTTACTCTCTCTCTCTCTCTCTCTCTCTCTTTCTCTCTCTTAGTTGAGTTCTTCTTCTCTCTCTCTTAAAATCTCAGCCAAATTACGTATTTGAGGCCAAGTAAGGATTATATCACTTATATATACATGTGATTAGCTTAGCCTAATCATATGTGAATAAGGTGGTTAATTAGGTTCAACTCTAACTAAGTTCAATCAGTTTATTCTAATTATTTTGGTCCGAATCAAATTTTGACGAAAGTTGCCATAAAATTCTAAATATTCCAATTAGCCTATTAGGCCAGTCAATTTTAGCTTCTGAAGTCGTTTGGGCTTTCAATTTCTGATTCTAAGTCAATAAGTGAACAGATATTCCAAATAATAACTGATAACCACAAAATTAAGCATGTAACCACACAATTAAACACATAATCATGTAATTAAACTTATTGAATCAATATAATATAATAGTACGGAGGTCGGGGTGTCACACGGAATATGGTCAATTTTGTATCTAAATTGAAGCTCCAGAAATAAGCTTTCCAATGGTTCTAACCTCACATCAAGATTTAAAATGTGGAGAACGAAAAAGACAAAAGAGTGAACACTCTCAAAATAAAAATTCAAATTTGGCATTCTTGGTCTAATCTTGCAAAACCAACATGTTAACTCATCAATCAAGACTCTAAACAATGTAGAGAAGGTCCCAATTATAACAACTAAAAGTTTAAGTGCAACCCACAACTTTTCAAAAGTCCAAATTTTTTTTTTTTTTTTTTTGTAAATATAAGGTAATGATTACCACTTAACATAAACAAGTCGGGTCTAAGACCCGGGACACTACATTCCCGATGATGAAAAGGTAATTACTACATCCTTAGAGATGCTTAAGGTTGTTAGAAGTTGTTGTGTAACCTCGTTTTGGCACAAAATCATAATTTTGTAAAAATAATCATTTTACCCTTGAACTGGTTTTTATCCCAAACCTAACTTTTTGATCCCCAATTAAAGGTAAGGGGTTCGGTTGAGTTTGAATTGATGAATATTTTCAGAATATGGATTAATCTTATGCAAATATGTCAATGGGAAATCGACTGGACCTACTTAGGTAAAAGGAGGGTTCAAAAGCTTAAAATCATGCACTTATGCATGCATGCATTGCTTGTATGCATCGAGGGCACATGTGCCCACACATAGAGGCTTGGTCGCACATGCAGCCACACATGGTGTGTGCGCCCACACATGCCACTTTGATGGGCTGTGCAGCCGCACATCCTATCAATCCAGTCTATGGTTTTAAGTTGCTATTTCTTCAGGAGGTGCAAGGAGAAAGCAAAGAGGTAACCCTAGGACAACCAAGGGTGTTCCCCAAGCTTTCCCTAAGCCTATAAATAGGACCCTACCCCCTCTCATTCCCTTTTATAGAGGATTGATTTGTAAAGTGTTTTAGTAAGCCTTGAGAGAGAAACATCTATTCCCTTCACCTAACACCCTCCAATTTGAGATATTCAAACCCTAGCAGCAGCTTTTCAACTTCCAAAAGTGTATCTGAGGTTGAAAAAAAGCAATCAAAGCAAGTCGAAGCCTGAGGGATGCTTGCAAGTAAGGATTTCAAGGCATTTCTCGCTTTCTTCAGTTTAATCTTTAAACCAGCAAGTAAGTTACTGTTTTTACTTTTTTTTAGTAGCTTCTAATTCATTACTTCAACACCTAATCATGCTAGGATGTTAGCATAGCATGTTCATCATGTAGGGTAGTTTATCTTGCATGTTTTTAGTTTATTTTTGCATGCTTTGTTTAGGTTATAGTTGCTACATGTTTAGGGTAGTTTAGGTTTCATCTTCTTATGCATATGACCCGGTTTAAGTATCATGTATATTAGTTTAGCATTCTTTTACTTGTTAGTTGCTTTTTGTGTATTATAATCATGTTAGAACCCTTCAACCGAACCTAGATCGCATCTTGTATGTATAATAGCATGTTTAGGGCAATGCATATTATTTTATTCTTATCATGCATGTTGGATGCATGGTGGTGGAATTTGGTGAGTTTCCTATCTTTTCCTGGCATATGCTTGTTTTGGTGTATTGTTTTCAATAATCCAAGCTAGGTTCTTCATGCAAAATTGGTTATTTTGGATATTTTCACAAATATTGCTTGATTTAGTTCATGTTTATGGCCATCAATTTTGAAAATATGATTTTTAATGAAGAATATGATTTTTGGTGAAAAATATGGCTTTATTCAATGAATCTAAATTGAGTGACATTTATTCATTAATATCACTTAGTTTTAGGGTTAGTAAAGGTTTTAGGATTAATAATGAAGTTTGTAGAATAATTAATATCTAACCTCATAAAATAGAATATTACTAGAGGTCAATTTTCGGATTGGACAAAAATGGGTGCATCATTCAAAGACCTTTCCTTTTTGTGCCTTAGTTCCTGAATTTGGATTGTTTGGTTGTGACGGATCAAGTCTTTTACTTAGTTTTCATTGTTAAAAGTTTCTTAATTCTTCTAGAACTAAGTGATGACTCAATTAATATGAAAAAGTAAGTTGATATAATATGAGTGTGAAAACGCATCTTATATCCAAAAAGCCCCAGGATCCACACCCTACCAAGCAATTACTTATTCAACATATTGCCTCTTTAGATTAGGTGGTTGATATTTTTACCGAATCTCTATTGTTGCTAGATTCCTCTTTTAACAGGCCAAGCTTTTAGTTGGTGTCCCACCTTTCAGCTAGAGTGGACTGGTAAGTGTAATTTATTGGTTCAAAGAATAGACCAAAGGAAATCAAGGCTACAAACACAGCTAAAGAAATTGAGGACACAACAGCTTCAGCTAGATTAACAAAGGCCGTTGGGGCTCACTAGTATGACTATTACTAAGATATCGGGGCTGTTTGGTAGAACTTAAAAGCTGCTTATTTCAATTTTTAGATTATTTTAAATTGTTTTGGTGTGTTTGGTAGAGCTTAAAATCACTTTTTGTAGCTTAAATTAAGCTAAAAAAGCGATTTTTGGCTGAGTGGGCTTGGGGGTGTTTCTGGATTGAGCTTAAGCGGGAAGCTGAAAAATTGAGAGATAAAATTATTTAAATGCCCCTAGTCAATCTCAACTATTACCAAAAATCTAACTATATAAACCCCATATTCAAACACTGTTCACTTGAGAGAGAGAGGAGAGGTGATTTTCGGTGGGAGATTTCCGGCGAGGAGGCGATTTCCAGAGCTCTCTCTCTCTCTCACTCATGAACGAGAACAAGAACATAACCGGTGGATTTCTGATTCGAGGATTGTATGCGTATCTATATCTCCGAAGAAAATTTCTTTAGAGGATGCCATTTAATGGAGTTCGCATTTTCCTTTACCTCCAATCATGTGTATCTATATCTATATAATTGTATTTCCAGATTATTGTTTTTCTGGGTGTGATTTCAAAGTGTAAATTTTTGTGGGTTTTAATGAAAGATTATTGCTTCAGAAGAACAAGTTACTTCAGAGGATGCTTCAAAGGATGCCATTTTTGTGGGTATTTCCAAATTATTGCTTCAGATGAATAAGTTACAATTATTGTTTTTCTGGGTGTGATTTCAAAGTGTTATTCTTTTCTTCCAATTCCTAACTTGTATGAGTGGATGTGGAGATGCTTGTTGTTGTCGTCCATTAATCTTGCCAAACAAGTAATGGGTTTCATTTGAATTGTGCAAACCACCGGCAGCGGCTCCAGCTCCGGCTCCGGCAAAATCAGATCTAGGGTTTTGCAGAATTGTAAAAATTGGTATAAATTGCAAAATTAGATCTAGGGTTCCATTTAATTTTTTTAAAAAAATATTTCAATTAATATTGAAATAAATTGTGCAATTTATATCCATTAAATAAATTACACAATTTATTTCACAATTATTGGTATAAATTGCACAATTGCACAATTTAAATAAAGAAATAAATTGCACAATTGTTATATTATTAATTGTTATGAAAATAAATAAATTAAAAAAATAGCAATTGTTATATTATTAATTGTAATGAAAAAAAATTAATAAAAACATAATCACAATTTTTAAAAAAAAATTAAAATTGAAGAAAAAAATTGAAATATAAAGAAAAATATTATAACTTCTATTAAATAACTAATTGAAATTAATATAAAGAAAAATAATATGTAATAACATCACAACATTAATATAAGGGCAAATTACATATACCCCTCGAGGTTTGGCTAAATTACAGATACCCCCTGAGGTTTCGGAAATTACATCCCGCCCCCTGAGGTTTGTATTTTCATAACAATTTGTCCCCTGAGGTTTATATTTCATAACAAATTACCTCCTAATTTCTTATGCAAATATAGCATTCAGGGGGGAATTCGTAATTTTTCAAACCACAGGGGGTATCTGTAATTTAGCCAAACCTCGAGAGGGGTATATGTAATTTGCCCTTAATATAAATACATAGATATTAATTGATATTAATTGTAATGAATTAATAAATTAAATAAAAAAAAGTAATGATGCTAATTAAGCCATTAATTGACACTAATTAATTTATAATGAAAAAATAAAATAATTTTATACTAATTGATATTATTAATGAAAATAATAATTTTTGTAATACTAATTATATTAACTTTTATTAATGAAATAACTTTTTTAAAATTAAAACTGAAAAAAATGTTAAAATAATTATTTTTATATCATAGAAGGGCAAAAAAGACAATTATACAATAAAAAGTTATTTTACAGCTTATCAACTGTAGGAGAGGGTTCAAGAAAAGAGTTGGAAAATTCGAAGATCTTCAAAGATCCTTGAAGAACAACTTCGAATTCTCTAGAATATGATGAGAGGCTTAGATTCTTCAATAATCTCAACTTGGGAACACAACAACAAAGGAGATGATGGAGATAAGAGATTGGGTGAAGAAGAAGGCAAAATGGCTAGAGAATAGAATAATGGCAAGGCTCTCCCATTGATCTCCCACTTTCGCTCTCAAGGTTGATAATGGAGAAGGGAAATTAGTTCTTTCCCAAGAGTTAAAAATCTCCAAAATCCGTCCCTTGTAAAGCTATGGGTGGGTGCTATTTATAGGCACCTCATGATGTAGGATGGAGCCCATGTGCAAGGCACATGGGGGATATTTTCTCTAACCACCTTGTCCGAGGGGGTGACCTCTCCGAGGAGGTGACTTCTCCGAGGAGGTGACCTCTCCGAGGAGGTGACTTCTCCGAGGATGAGAAAACCCCGAAGAGGAGATCAATCCCTCGGCGAACCCTTCTTCTTAGCCACACCTAACCAATGATCCCCAATCATCCCAAAGGGTCAGGGGTAGTCCCAGAGGACGTCCTGCCGCAAAATATTGCCGAGTCTCATGGACCCCCCGAGGTCGTGCCACCTCGACCCGGGTATAGGCTAGTTTAACCGAAGAGTGAATTTATCTCCACTCACCGTCCTCGGGATCGGGTCCTTTGTTCGAACTCCATTACGCCCATCGTTCTGGTGCGTAGATCCCGGAAAGCTCCGAGCCCGCAAGTGTTCTGGGACTCATTAACGGAGCGACTTCTAGATTGCGTCTGAATCCGTTCGAAGCCAAGTACTTCGGATCTCTAGATTCGTGGATCCGAATCCTTTCGAGTCCGAGTGCCTCGGATCTCTAGGCTTGCTTAATACCCTTTCGAGTCCGGGCCCGAGTAAGTCTCTAGGTTCGTGGATCCGAACCCTTTCGAGGCTTAGAGCGATTCAATCCGTTTGATGGCGATAAATCTGAGCCCACTGATTCTTGGACTTGCGATAAATTCGGGCCCACTAATCTTGGGCTATTGGGCCTAAATAATTTAGTGGGCTCAAATTAGCTCCTCTTACATTTGCCCCTTGCGTGTGCGAGAAATTGTAATTTTCTCGGACATGCATACTGTCATTTCTTCGACCCTGCGTCGCGTCACGTTTTCCAAAAAAAAAACATGTTGTCACGACAGAGCCTATGGATAAAGTTGATGACGCACTTCAATTTACAAAAAAAATTGACAAGCAAAAAATTTATTTTTTTGTACTTTTTTTTTTTTTTTTTTTTTTTTTTTTTTTTAAGCTCACACGTGCCTTTGTTGTTTGGCACACACGGATAATACTCTTTTTTTTTTTTATTTAAGGAAAGTGCCAAAACCCTAATCCTTACAAACTTTGCACAGCCGCCGCACCTACTCTCTCTCTGGATCGAGAGGCCATCTTCCTTCTTCTTTCTTTTTTTTTTTTTTTTTTTTTTCTAAACCGAGAGACCACACCAGGTAGCCTTGTTTCTTCAACAAACCAAAGGCTAAAAGTGTGCACACTGACTGCCATCACAGCCCCGATCAACACCACTGACCTGTCCTAGCTCCGGCTGCCGCAGACGTCGCGACCCAGTCACCGACCTATCCCAGCGTCGTGACCCAGCCACCGACTAGTCCCCGCGTCGCGATCGCCGCAGACGTGTGATCTAAGCTGCTACCCACCATTGCTGCTTCACTTCAGCTTAGCGTCCTCAGAGATTCGGGCATACTGGATCTCGGTTTTTGCTCCCACAGCCACCGAAGACCACCACTGCTTGCATGTCGCCCGTCGTCCTAGCCCAGGCACCGCCGTCGGCCTGCGAAAGAGTCACTCAAGGCACTGTCCCCCGCGCGACCACCCCAACTCGCGCGGCCTGCACGCTTCGCGTCTGACCCTTTCGGTATCGCCCACTGCTCACGCCGTGACTCCGGACACCACTGGTGCTGCGACCCAAAGCGCCACCAGCTGGCGCTATTACCAACCCAGTTCGTCACTGTCCAGCCCGTTGTGAGTGCATGATGTTATCTGTGGTATCTCTTGGTAGCAATCCCATGTTATTAAGTAACATTGATCATTAGTTTTTATATCATACTCTGCATAGATGGCTTATGATGTGTATATATATATATATATAATATTTTATTTTATTATACATATATGTTATTTTATTTTATTTTATTTTATTTTTTCGAATCTGCTGGAGCTTCTTTTTTTTTTTTTTTTTACTTTGCTGCTTGACAAACTTTGGGCAAATATATATATATATATATTGATTATCATATATATATATATATTTTTTTGTTTAGAGCTCGGATTACCCACATTAGCCTTGGCTTGTGCACAATCAATTGCTGCTTCCGGCTTCAGTTTATCCGACGTCGACCACGCACGTTCGCCCTCTCAACGCAACGTGTGTGGTCTTGCCCAACCTAGCTCCACATTGCTGCTTCCGGCTTCAGCTTATCCGACGTTGACCACGCACGTTCGCCCTCTCAACGCAACGTGTGTGGTCTTGCCCAAGCCTAGCCCAGTCTTGTTGATTACAGTCTGTAAAGCCTCTCTGATTTCAGCTTAAATTTCCAGTATCGGCTTCGGACTTCACCTCTCTAACTGCCCAAATTTGTAAGTATGACATTCAACCCCCTCTTCCGAATATAAGTATATTTAAATATATATAAATATATTTTTGTGGCAATGTAGAGGGCCCAAGCAATCTGATGAAAATAAAAATAAAATAAATAAATAAATAAAATCTGAATCTGAATATGGACTCAATTTTTGTGGCAATCCCAATGATATTTTTTTTTTAGCTCAAACACCGTGATTTTGGCCATATGGAAACATGCACTAGCACTTGAAACCTTATTGAGGTGCTTGGCTTGAACATAATTTGTTGAACTTTATCACCGAGGAAAGGCCGAATATAACTTGTTGACTAGTATTTGAGCTCCATTTTTGACATGGAGAGAGAAAACCCTGGACTTATGAATATGGACTTTGGAAAGGACATTCTTGTAATTTGCATAATGATCCATTGAATCTTGCTACTGATAAGCAATGTAATATACTTCGGATCTCGGGCCTGAAATTTACTATTGAACTTCACTCTGTCCAAATTTTTGAGCCCCGTATAAATTGGACCTTTAATATAGAACATAGTGACTTTAAGAAATTGACCCAATTGAACTTCATCATGAAGCGACCTATGACATTGCACCTCTTATTGATGATAGAAGACGAAAATCTATATGTTGATGATGCACCCATTGGTATTAAAATTTGTTGAGCTTGAGGAACACCCGAGAAAAAGAATTGTTGATGACTTCCGGGGTTGAACCTGGACTCTTGGTGTAAAAAAAAAAAATTCCTCGTAGAATTTGTTGAATTCATGGACTCTCAGAGAAACGAATAGTTGATGCCGAAATTTCATTCGAATGTGTTGCTTTAATTCCAATATTCTGAATTTTAATACGGTCAACTCCTTACTATTTATACATGTTATTTCAGCCATATGTCTTCTCAAAAGAAACCCGTAGTCTCGGGGTCATCGGAACCGGCTCTCATGAAAGAAAGGGATGTACCTCCGGCATCTGAGTGGAGGAAATCTCCTTATTTTGGTCGGAAGGATCCCTTCTGGCGGGCGGCTACCTCCACCACTTCTCTTCTATCTCCGAAGGCGGCTCCATTATGTCTCACTGAGGACACTGACTCTGGACATGAGGCCCTCATTTCTCCTTCCTCGGTGCTACGCTTTCGGATTGAGCGGGGGGACTTTCCGTACTGTTATCCTCAGTTCAAGGCCTTCTCAAACCCTCCTTTCGGTTGGCAAGAGTGGGTCGATGATGTCCTCTCGGACAAGAGCCTCTGTCAACGGCTTCAGGAGGCCCGGCTATTGATCCCGGTGAAAATATCTAGATCTCTATCCATCCGTCGCAACAATGCTAGCCTGGAAGCCATGGCTCTTCGGTGGAGCACCGAGACACACACCTTTATACTTGGCCAGCACGAGATGGGGCCCACCGAGACACACACCTGCAGGACCCCGGTAGCAGCTAACACTGGAGCAGAGTCTGAGGCAGGTGAAGGCAGGACCCCGGTAGCAGCTAACACTGGAGCAGAGTCTGAGGTAGGTGAAGGCAAGACCCCATTAGCAGCTAACACTGAAGAAAAGATAAGAAGGCCTTATTAGAGGTAGGGAACAGGAAAGTCATTTAAGTAAAGATTTCTCACAGATATAAGTAAATGACAAACTTCAGAAAGAAAGATTACCAGAGGGAGAATCAATATGCAAAGCAGGGGCAACTGAAGGACTCCTAGCATCAACAAAGTCACTTGGTCGTGTAGAGACCACCTGATCGATCTCAATGTCTGATGAAGCCTGAACAGTAGCAGTCATCCCTGAAGAAGGAAGGAGGGCCGGAGGATGAGAATCACCATAAGTGCCAGAGCGAGTCTCAGAGATCTCTAGCACATCCACCTCCATACCATTCCCAGAGGCGCACCTCATCTCTACATCGCTTCTAGAAGCATGGCCCGCGACATCAATTTCTGTGGCATCAGTCCCTCCAGCAATCTCAACATCAGAACGGTGAGCCCCAACAAGTTCGAGCCTTAGCCCAGAGAAGCGGGAACAGTTGTTAAAATTGATAAGCCGATACTCAGATGTGTTTGCTTGGTCATATAAGGAAATGCCCGGACTAGATCCTGACCTAGTCTCCCACTATCTTGATGTGTTCCCAAACTCCAAGCCAATTAAGCAAGCTGCTCGAAAATATCATCCAGATCTCGAAGAGAAGATTAAGGAGGAGATTGAAAAACTTCAACAGGCTGGTTTCATCCGGCCAATACAGTACCCCACGTGGTTAGCAAACATCGTGCCAGTAAAGAAGAAGAATGGCCAAATCAGAGTATGTGTAGACTTTCGAGATATGAACAAATCTTGCCCGAAGGATGAATTCCCTCTTCCTCACATCGACACCCTCGTGGATACTACCTCGGGACACCAGATGTTCTCATTCATGGATGGATTCAGTGGATACAATCAGATTAAGATGGCTGAAGAGGACGCAGAAAAGACTGCTTTTAGAACACCTCTCGGAAACTTCTTCTATACAGTCATGCCTTTCGGACTCAAGAATGCCGGTGCAACTTACCAAAGGGCTATGACTGCAATCTTTCATGACATGATCCATCATGAGGTGGAAGATTATGTCGATGATCTAGTGGTGAAACCCAAGAAAGAAGATGACCATCTCCGAGACCTTGAGAAGGTATTCAAGAGGTGCCAGAAATTCGAATTGAGGATGAATCCTCTCAAATGTGCTTTCGGGGTGACGGCCGGGAAGTTCCTCGGGTTTCTTGTACATAGGCATGGTATCGAGACAGATGAAGACAAGGTCAAGTCTATCAAAGCAATGCCTCCCCCACATTCTCAGAAGGAGTTAAAGAAGTTCCTCGGGAAGGTGTCTTATATTCGGAGGTTCATCCCAGCACTGGCAGAGATCTCTGCACCTTTCGGCTCTTTATTAAAAGGAGATGCCAAGTTCGAGTGGAACCAGGAGCACCAAAAGGCCTTCGAGAGAATCAAGGCAGCCTCCTCATGCCACACCGGTAATGAACTCGGACGGATCATAATCAGCATATCAACAAAGGGTGCAGGGATGTTCTTCGGCAAAGGAACGGACACCGAGCGGGAGGAACCATGATAGATAAGCGGTGTGGCCACACCCACAGGTGGGCATACATACGGCTGTGCCACAAAGCGTCGGGGATCATCCACCAGAGTATTCAAGGATAAGGTGGAAATGGTACGTGACCACCGTGTAATCAACGGCTGGCAAGACTTCGCTTTCTCAAATGTCCGAGACCCATCAGTATCGAGCACGGGGATGCCATCTTTATCCACTTTCTCCCGAAGAACTTCCGCCTCAAATACAGTCGGAGCAGGGGCAAATTTTGGGAACCTCTCGAAGAAGAAACATAGCAAGAACTGGCTGTGAATAAAGGAGACAGGCTCATATCGACCCACGGAGCGAACCATATCTCGATGTAGTAAATCCAGCCGATAGTAGAGATTCCCAAGAAATAGTGGAGCCAAAGGGATCCGATCTCCTCTGAAGAGCCTGACAGCCAAGGGGAAGACGAAAGGATTGAGGGAATCCGGAGGTGTGCTCGGAAGAATGAAGAATGAAAGGAAGCAAGCCAGAAATCCCAAGAAATAGAGCCTGGAGCCATACATCGGACCGGCCTCATACTCCCGAGAGTTAGGGTCAGCATCTCTGGCCAAGGGCTGAAGATCCTTGAAGAAGTGACGGATCCATGCAGTATAGGAGGCACGGTCTGTCCTTACTCGACTAGTCCTCCTCGCTGAACCATCAAAAAACAGAACTCCACCGACCACAAGTTTGAAGATTTAGCTTCAGAGATTGGATCAAAGAATCATCTTCGGGGGGTGTCTGCTCAGGGTCGAAGGCATCAGGGCCGGTCACTTCCAGACGCAGCAACATGAACACATCCTCAAGGGTGGGCCCCATCTCGTGCTGGCCAAGTATAAAGGTGTGTGTCTCGGTGCTCCACCGAAGAGCCATGGCTTCCAGGCTAGCATTGTTGCGACGGATGGATAGAGATCTAGATATTTTCACCGGGATCAATAGCCGGGCCTCCTGAAGCCGTTGACAGAGGCTCTTGTCCGAGAGGACATCATCGACCCACTCTTGCCAACCGAAAGGAGGGTTTGAGAAGGCCTTGAACTGAGGATAACAGTACGGAAAGTCCCCCCGCTCAATCCGAAAGCGTAGCACCGAGGAAGGAGAAATGAGGGCCTCATGTCCAGAGTCAGTGTCCTCAGTGAGACATAATGGAGCCGCCTTCGGAGATAGAAGAGAAGTGGTGGAGGTAGCCGCCCGCCAGAAGGGATCCTTCCGACCAAAATAAGGAGATTTCCTCCACTCAGATGCCGGAGGTACATCCCTTTCTTTCATGAGAGCCGGTTCCGATGACCCCGAGACTACGGGTTTCTTTTGAGAAGACATATGGCTGAAATAACAGGTATAAATAGTAAGGAGTTGACCGTATTAAAATTCAGAATATTGGAATTAAAGCAACACATTCGAATGAAATTTCGGCATCAACTATTCGTTTCTCTGAGAGTCCATGAATTCAACAAATTCTACGAGGAATTTTTTTTTTTTACACCAAGAGTCCAGGTTCAACCCCGGAAGTCATCAACAATTCTTTTTCTCGGGTGTTCCTCAAGCTCAACAAATTTTAATACCAATGGGTGCATCATCAACATATAGATTTTCGTCTTCTATCATCAATAAGAGGTGCAATGTCATAGGTCGCTTCATGATGAAGTTCAATTGGGTCAATTTCTTAAAGTCACTATGTTCTATATTAAAGGTCCAATTTATACGGGGCTCAAAAATTTGGACAGAGTGAAGTTCAATAGTAAATTTCAGGCCCGAGATCCGAAGTATATTACATTGCTTATCAGTAGCAAGATTCAATGGATCATTATGCAAATTACAAGAATGTCCTTTCCAAAGTCCATATTCATAAGTCCAGGGTTTTCTCTCTCCATGTCAAAAATGGAGCTCAAATACTAGTCAACAAGTTATATTCGGCCTTTCCTCGGTGATAAAGTTCAACAAATTATGTTCAAGCCAAGCACCTCAATAAGGTTTCAAGTGCTAGTGCATGTTTCCATATGGCCAAAATCACGGTGTTTGAGCTAAAAAAAAAATATCATTGGGATTGCCACAAAAATTGAGTCCATATTCAGATTCAGTTTTTTTTTATTTATTTATTTTATTTTTATTTTCATCAGATTGCTTGGGCCCTCTACATTGCCACAAAAATATATTTATATATATTTAAATATACTTATATTCGGAAGAGGGGGTTGAATGTCATACTTACAAATTTGGGCAGTTAGAGAGGTGAAGTCCGAAGCCGATGTTGGAATTCAAGTTGAAATCAGAAAGGTTTTATAGACTGTAATCAACAGGACTGAGCTAGGCTGGGCAAGACCACGCACGTTGCGTTGAGTGGGCGAACGTGCGTGGTCGGCGTTGGACAGTTGAGGACGAAGGCAGTGTTGAAGACGTAGCGGAGTCGGCGTCGATCAAGATCAACAAGACTGGGCTAGGCTTGGCAAGACCACACACGTTGCGTTGAGTGGGCGAACGTGCGTGGTCGGCGTCAGACAAGTTGAAGCCGGAAGCAACGCTGGTACCACAGAAGAGTCAGCAACCACACACGTTGCGTTGAGAGGGCGAACGTGTGTGGTTTGCATTGGACCGTCGAAGCCGGAGGAAAAGTTTCAGCAAAGAGAGGCCGATGGTAGGCTGGTTCGGTCTTGGCGCAAGGCATCAAGCGTGACATCATTCTTATCACATCTCCACCCTTGACATCGATATTTCAATGCAAGCATCAAATATTCTATTTATGTTAGATTTGTCAACATGAGTTCAAGATTTGGTAACAGTGGTTCAAACACATAAGTGAGCAATAAAATTTCACCATTCTCGGATTTAACAAGTCTCAGCAGTATAGTTCAGATCCCAAGTGAGGATTCAAAATGTATTTTATCAAGCATTATCAACAGATACTTATGTTCAAACTCGGTGATTCAGCTACTCTGTAAAACAAAGATTAGCAAAATTCAATATCAGAGCATTTCTTTTCTCTCCATGACCAAGCACTAGCTATTTAGAAGTCAAGAACACAAATCCCAAATTTATTCTTTGCAAGCCCAGGTTCATGAGCAACAAAAAAAAAAATACATATATATATATATATATATATATATTTATGTATCAAAAAAATCAAAAAAAAAAAATATATATATATATATATTCAAGAATGGGGTTTCAGTAACACTTGCTCACAAACCAAGAATGACAGCGCGGGCATTGGGCAACTGGGCAAACCGGCACCGCGCTGAGTCGGCGGTGTGGTTGATATTGATTAATCACGGCTGGAACCAAGGGCGATGAATTTCAGTGGGTGTGAAATCAAGGCCAAGATCTGGGGGTTCGGAACTCTGAAAAGTGTTAATAAGCTGAGATGGAGGACCGGTGATGAGCTAAATAGCGCTGGACAACCAAAACAGGAGGCAAAGTCGCAGCAGAGAGAAGCCGACAGTGGTTGAGCTCGGCAGTCGAAGGGCAGAAGCGGCTGTAACGTCGCTGAGGAGTTGGCGTCGGTGCTGGTTAGTTGAGGAAGGTTTGTGGCCGCCGATGGTGTGCAAGGAGGCGTGGGTCTTCGGTGACGATGACGGTACTCGGAGTGGCAGCAAGCTGGGTTGGTCTTGTGAGCAACCAACGGTAGCTTTTGGTGTAGCAGCTTCAGAGCTTTGTTGGAAAAGAAGGTCTGTTTTGTTGAAGAAGAAAGGAGTTGGGTTGGTGCCTGTGGAAAGAGAGAGACCTGGAACGGCTACGAGCAAAGAAAATGGGTGAGATTTAGGGTTTTACACCTAAATATAAAAAGAGGAGGCCCAAGCAGTTTACGGGTTTTCGGTTTCAAGAAGAGCAGTGGGTTTCCACTTTTTAGAGAGAGAAGAGGTGGGTTTCATGGTTTGTATATATATATATATAAAAGGAGCAGAGCCGTGGTGGTACAGTATTTTTTTTTTTATATAAAGAAAAGTTTGTTTTGGAGCAAAAAGTTTGGTTATGGTGGTCCCTCACATATTCCACAATATATATATATATATATATATATATATATATATTTATATATATAAAAAGTGTCATGCGTTTTATGGGTTTTCAATATTGAAAAAAAAAAGGGTCAGCTTTTGTGATTTGTTTATTTTCAAGGAAAAGGATTATTATTATTATATTCTTTGGCAATTGGTGCTGTATGGATTACATGTCCAGGTTGATTTGGTGGAGTATTAAACAGTTCAAGTTTTGACTTTCTCCAAAAAAAAAAAAAAAAAAAAAAAAAAATTATTATTATTTATTTATTTTTTATTAATTGGCAACTTTATCTGTAATTTACAGTGAGTCCTCAATTTTATCCATAGATTTTATTAAGGCCAAATATTCTCGAAGACATAATATGTCAATTTTATCCATAGATTTTATTAAGGCCAAATATTCTCGAAGACATAATATGAAGCATGGCTGATAAGGTGAAATTATGCATGTCCGAGAAAATTACAATTTCTCATACACGCAAGGGGCAAATGTAAGAGGGGCTAATTTGAGCCCACTAAATTATTTAGGCCCAATAGCCCAAGATTAGTGGGCCCGAATTTATCGCAAGTCCAAGAATCGGTGGGCCCAGATTTATCGCCATCAAACGGATTGAATCACTCTAAGCCTCGAAAGGGTTCGGATCCACGAATCTAGAGACTTACTCGGGCCCAGACTCGAAAAGGTATTAAGCAAGCCTAGAGATCCGAGGCACTCGGACTCGAAAGGGTTCGGATCCACGAACCTAGAGATCCGAAGCACCTGGCTTCGAACGGATTCAAACGCAATCTAGAAGTCGCTCTGTTAATGAGTCTCAGAACACTTGCGGGCTCGGAGCTTTCCGGGATCTACGCACCAGAACCATGGGCGTAATGGAGTTCGAACAAAGGACCCGATCCCGAGGACGGTGAGTGGAGACAAATTCACTCTTCGGTTAAACTAGCCTATACCCGGGTCGAGGTGGCACGACCCCGGGGGGTCCATGAGACTCGGCAATATTTTGCGGCAGGACGTCCTCTGGGACTACCCCTGACCCTTTGGGATGATTGGGGATCATTGGTTAGGTGTGGCTAAGAAGAAGGGTTCGCCGAGGGATTGATCTCCTCTTCGGGGTTTTCTCATCCTCGGAGAAGTCACCTCCTCGGAGAAGTCACCTCCTCGGAGAGGTCACCCCCTCGGACAAGGTGGTTAGAGAGAATATCCCCCATGTGCCTTGCACATGGGCTCCATCCTACATCATGAGGTGCCTATAAATAGCACCCACCCATAGCTTTACAAGGGATGAATTTTGGAGATTTTTTTTCAACTCTTGGGAAAGAACTAATTTCCCTTCTCCATTATCAACCTTGAGAGTGAAAGTGGGAGATCCATGGGAGAGCCTTGCCATTATTCTATTCTCTAGCCATTTTGCCTTCTTCTTCACCCAATCTCTTATCTCCATCATCTCCTTTGTTGTTGTGTTCCTAAGTTGAGATTATTGAAGAATCTAAGCCTCTCATCATATTCTAGAGAATTCGATCTTCGAATTTTCCAACTCCTTTCTTGAACCCTCTCCTACATTTTGGCGACTCCACTGGGGATCGAACCCAGAATCTCTGGTTTAGAATTTGTTGAATTCATGGACTCTCAGAGAAACGAATAGTTGATGCCGAAATTTCATTCGAATGTGTTGCTTTAATTCCAATATTCTGAATTTTAATACGGTCAACTCCTTACTATTTATACCTGTTATTTCAGCCATATGTCTTCTCAAAAGAAACCCGTAGTCTCGGGGTCATCGGAACCGGCTCTCATGAAAGAAAGGGATGTACCTCCGGCATCTGAGTGGAGGAAATCTCCTTATTTTGGTCGGAAGGATCCCTTCTGGCGGGCGGCTACCTCCACCACTTCTCTTCTATCTCCGAAGGCGGCTCCATTATGTCTCACTGAGGACACTGACTCTGGACATGAGGCCCTCATTTCTCCTTCCTCGGTGCTACGCTTTCGGATTGAGCGGGGGGACTTTCCGTACTGTTATCCTCAGTTCAAGGCCTTCTCAAACCCTCCTTTCGGTTGGCAAGAGTGGGTCGATGATGTCCTCTCGGACAAGAGCCTCTGTCAACGGCTTCAGGAGGCCCGGCTATTGATCCCGGTGAAAATATCTAGATCTCTATCCATCCGTCGCAACAATGCTAGCCTGGAAGCCATGGCTCTTCGGTGGAGCACCGAGACACACACCTTTATACTTGGCCAGCACGAGATGGGGCCCACCCTTGAGGATGTGTTCATGTTGCTGCGTCTGGAAGTGACCGGCCCTGATGCCTTCGACCCTGAGCAGACACCCCCCGAAGATGATTCTTTGATCCAATCTCTGAAGCTAAATCTTCAAACTTGTGGTCGGTGGAGTTCTGTTTTTGATGGTTCAGCGAGGAGGACTAGTCGAGTAAGGACAGACCGTGCCTCCTATACTGCATGGATCCGTCACTTCTTCAAGGATCTTCAGCCCTTGGCCAGAGATGCTGACCCTAACTCTCGGGAGTATGAGGCCGGTCCGATGTATGGCTCCAGGCTCTATTTCTTGGGATTTCTGGCTTGCTTCCTTTCATTCTTCATTCTTCCGAGCACACCTCCGGATTCCCTCAATCCTTTCGTCTTCCCCTTGGCTGTCAGGCTCTTCAGAGGAGATCGGATCCCTTTGGCTCCACTATTTCTTGGGAATCTCTACTATCGGCTGGATTTACTACATCGAGATATGGTTCGCTCCGTGGGTCGATATGAGCCTGTCTCCTTTATTCACAGCCAGTTCTTGCTATGTTTCTTCTTCGAGAGGTTCCCAAAATTTGCCCCTGCTCCGACTGTATTTGAGGCGGAAGTTCTTCGGGAGAAAGTGGATAAAGATGGCATCCCCGTGCTCGATACTGATGGGTCTCGGACATTTGAGAAAGCGAAGTCTTGCCAGCCGTTGATTACACGGTGGTCACGTACCATTTCCACCTTATCCTTGAATACTCTAGTGGATGATCCCCGACGCTTTGTGGCACAGCCGTATGTATGCCCACCTGTGGGTGTGGCCACACCGCTTATCTATCATGGTTCCTCCCGCTCGGTGTCCTTTCCTTTGCCGAAGAACATCCCTGCACCCTTTGTTGATATGCTGATTATGATCCGTCCGAGTTCATTACCGGTGTGGCATGAGGAAGGCGTTGATAGTGCCATTTATAGGCCTGACCGTGTAGCATGTCAATTCGGGTTTGATCAATGTGCCCTGGGGCCAGCACCTCATTTATTATCATTTTCAGAGAGCTACGGGCGCTTCAGTCGCCGGCTTGTACACACCGTGCTTCCCATATCCGGCTCTTTGACGATGCCAGGCTTGAGCCGAGTAGGGGGTTTCACCCCCTCTTTCAGGCGGTATTGGCAGAAGAATATCGATGCGTTTATTGCATTTGTCCAGAGCAGACCGACCGTATGTTTGCCTCCGCCGATTTATAAAAAGGATTCTTCTCTTCGGCTACCCGAGAGCCGAAAATCTGACCACATGTACGAGGGTTTCTTTACTTCATCTGCTCCAACTGACCCTTCTGCTCGGGCCTCTGCTTCTAGCTTGGCAATTACTTCTCTAGAGCCAGTCCCTTTGAATAAGGCCTCTGGTCCTCGGACAACCCGCCTTAAGAAGATGGCTCACAAGAGGACTTCTGATGCCAGTCCTTCCGCTCCTCGCCTTTCCAAAAGGCTTCATGAGGTACCCGAAATTCTTGATTTGAAGCTACTTTCCTTCTTGCGACTATACCTTCTAAAATGAAAACTTTTATTTGCCCATGTTGTGTAGGATCCTGCGGTTGTTGACGTTCTCGGTACCGTGGCTCCTGGCCATGCTGCCTCCCCCAGGCCGGACTCAGACTTGGACGACACCCTCCCTTTGTCTGCAAGACTTGTGAAGATGTGCACCCCTCGTATAGCAGTTATAAATGACGATGATGATGAGGCTGAGTCCTCCGATCATTTTTGTGACCTTATTCCACGCACGCGTCGTCATCGCCCTACCGTAGCTGAGGAGGAGCACTACCTTGGTGACGAGTTTATTGGGGCTCACCGTTCTGATGTTGAGATTGCTGGAGGGACTGATGCCACAGAAATTGATGTCGCGGGCCATGCTTCTAGAAGCGATGTAGAGATGAGGTGCGCCTCTGGGAATGGTATGGAGGTGGATGTGCTAGAGATCTCTGAGACTCGCTCTGGCACTTATGGTGATTCTCATCCTCCGGCCCTCCTTCCTTCTTCAGGGATGACTGCTACTGTTCAGGCTTCATCAGACATTGAGATCGATCAGGTGGTCTCTACACGACCAAGTGACTTTGTTGATGCTAGGAGTCCTTCAGTTGCCCCTGCTTTGCATATTGATTCTCCCTCTGGTAATCTTTCTTTCTGAAGTTTGTCATTTACTTATATCTGTGAGAAATCTTTACTTAAATGACTTTCCTGTTCCCTACCTCTAATAAGGCCTTCTTATCTTTTCTTCAGTGTTAGCTGCTAATGGGGTCTTGCCTTCACCTACCTCAGACTCTGCTCCAGTGTTAGCTGCTACCGGGGTCCTGCCTTCACCTGCCTCGGACTCTGCTCCAGTGTTAGCTGCTACCGGGGTCCTGCCTTCACCTGCCTCGGACTCTGCTCCAGTGTTAGCTACTACCGGGGTCCCGTCTTCACCTGCCCCGGACTCTACTCCGACTCTCTTTGTAACTCCTCACGGTTCTCCTTCTCAAGGGGGAACACCTGCCTTTGAGACGATTGCCAGAGGTTCTTCATCGCCAGTGCCTTCGAATATTTTGGATTTGAATCTCAGTGATTTCCACATTGATAATGATGCTTTTGGTCTTTCCCCTTATCGTTCGGCATTCTCAGGCTCGGGACCTCTGCCAGGAGTTACCCCTCCGGGTGGTTCATCTAACCCGATAGACATTGGGGAGATTCCTGAGACTAGCAACTTTCCGGCCCCAATTCCTCCTTCGACTTCTGGCAAAGTATCATTTCTCCATTATTGGGTAGCTCCTGAGTTTGCTTCAGTTCTACAGCTTGTGCATTCAAGTTACCCGGAGACCTTTGCTTCATTTGCTTGCCAGTGTCCACTCATTCAGACTGCTCTTCTCGAGTCTTTTGCCACTATCTTATATAGCTTGGACACGCAACGGTTGTGTGACCTTAATGGAAAAGTAGTCGAGACGGCGTATCAGGGGATCTCTGACATGGAGCGTCACCAAGTGGACTTATCATGGCTTCGGAAGCGCCTGGATATGGCTTCGAACGCCAGTCATCGGCTGGAACTTATGTCTGTGCTTGCCTCTTATCGCACCTCTATAGATGAGACAAAGGCAACTCTTCGTGAACTTGAGTCGGGTTATGCTCAGGCCTTGGAGACTTTAGAGGCACACTCTACTGTTTGTCCTCCAGATGTAGATGTGACGGGCAGCTTCTTCGAGGGTGTCTTTAGGAAAGATTGAGTTTTTTTTTTTATCATTACTTTCTTGCCCCTTTCGATAAAAATGTTTTATCTAGGACAATGCAATGAAATGACAAAATTTTTGTTGTTTGGATATTTTCGCATTGTTTTCTCATTCTACTTGATAAAATATTTATTTCGAATGATAGAACAATCATATGCACATGTTTATAAAAGCTGAAATATTCTCATTAGTTCTTCAACTTTCTTGACAAAAGCATAATAGATTCACTGTAAGTGATGGGATAAAACATACACCATAGAGAAAACCAGCTGAAATATTTTCGAGCAGCTTGCTTAATTGGCTTGGAGTTTGGGAACACATCAAGATAGTGGGAGACTAGGTCAGGATCTAGTCCGGGCATTTCCTTATATGACCAAGCAAACACATTTGAGTATCGGCTTATCAACTTTAACAACTGTTCCCGCTTTTCTGGGCTAAGGCTCGAACTTACGAATACCGGCCTCGGTGCATCTTGTCCATCACTCAGATCTATTTCGATAAGTTGTTCAGGCTGAGGCTTCGGCCCATCTTGCATACATTCTGGAGCCACTTCAGGCTTTATTACTATATCATTGTCAGGAGGCTCTTCTTTTGACTCAGAGTCGGTGACTGAAGAAACCGACTCCCCGCACCTTCATAAATAATACACCATCTTGCCTCCTTCTCGAACTTTCGTCACCTTCCGAGGAATAGGCGGACTTTCTGGTCTAGACATCGCCCGCTTACTTGATTCGGTCATCGGCTCCTTGTCATCTTTGATATCCTCCCAACGAGGAATTTTGACCCCTCGAGGCTTAGAGGTGGTGGGAACTTCTTCGATAGCCAGTTCGGTGAAGTAGATGGCATCAGAATAATGAGCTTCATGGATCTCGAACGGCCTTTCTGTAGCCTGAATTGTCACCGTCTTCTTTCCCCATTTAGCCTTAACACACTGATGATAACTTGATGGTACAGCCCCATATCTATGCATCCAGGTCCTCCCTAGAATGATGTGATAATTTGCCTCAGAATCGATAATATGGAACTTGGTGGCCGAGCGAATCTCTCCAACGGCTAAATCAACTGTTACGCATCCGATAGTAACTCTCCTTTCTCCACCGAAGCCAGTGATGACTATCGGCTGCTTCACAATGCGTTCTTCAGAGATTCCGGCTTTTTCTAGAGTAGCGCGAGTGATAATGTTGATAGAGGCTCCACTATCTAGAAAGGCCCTTTTGAACTCGACCCCGTTAATAAAAACAGTCACATAAAGCGGGCGATTGTGAGAAAAAGGATACTTTCGATCAGCCTCGGAGAAAGTAATGGCACTAGATTGCTCTTTTGCCTTCCTCGGGATAGACCCCTCAGTCGACATGCATTCCTCATGGTGTGCCTCGGCTATATTAATGATAGACTTGGTGATTTCCGTTCTTGCCTCCCTGGAAAGTCCAAGCTGGTCAAAGAACTGTTTGAACTTTACACAGTCTTGCAGGGTTTTGGCATAGTGATCCGGATCTTTTTCCACTCTTGGAGGCTCGTAGTTAACCATCTCCTCGGTCTCCTCAAAATAAGATGCCACATAAACATGGTGTCCTCCTCTTCCATAGTATTCTTCTCCTCCTTCTGGATCAAAGGGATCTTCGCCATGAGTCATAAATGTTCTGCCCTCTGGATCGAGAGCACTTCCATAGTAAACTTGCTCACCCTCTAGCTCGAGGATGTCGTCCAGATAACAGTCATCGTCATCAAGATTAGCGATAGCCTCGATCATTGGGCCTTCATAAGCTATCATAGCAACATTCTTGCCCTTGTCTCGGTGTTGAGGATACGGTTGTTCTCGGATGTCTTGAGTCCCTCGCTTTTTGAACCTCAATTCGTCTGCCTCGACTTTATCTCTGAAGATTTTCCTGAGAGTCCAACACTTCTCTGTCGGATGTTTCAATGTACGATGGTAGACACAAAATTCAGGGCTCTCACGGTCCTTTTTTGATGGCATTTCTTCAACATAAGGCAATTTTAGCTCTCCGTCAGCCACCCATTCCTTAACTAGAGCTTTCACTTCCTCGATTCCACATGGATAAGAAACATTCCCCTTTTCACCATTATATTGCTTTCTTTTCTGGCCTCTATGACCTCCTCCTTGTGAATTTCGGGTATCCGGGGCAGAGGCAGTAGCAACGATAGGTCCACGAGATGACTTGAAACTAGTCTTGTAACTGGCTTTAAATCCGGACTCCTGAGCCTGAGGAATGCTAATGTTCCGAGCTGCTTCTATTAATGCCGAGAAGGTGGGTAGCTTGTGGTTAACTAGAAACATTTTGTACCTGCTCAATGCCCCTTCTAGACAAATTTGAACCAGATAACTCTCCTCAACAGCTTCATGACAATCCACGGCCTTGTCCTGAAACCTTTTGACGTAGTCAAGGATGTCTTCACTTTCTTGTTGCTTCTCTTTACACAATGTAAGTGTGGTCACCTTCTCCGCCACTTGAAAGAACTTGGAGTGGAATTTGTTAACCATTTCCTCCCAACTTCGGACAGAGTTTGGGGCCAAATTAACATACCAACTATATGCTCGGTCGGTGAGGGACTTAGAGAATTCTCTCAGTCGGAGGACGTGGTTTGAACCATGAATACCTAGAGTCTCGATGAATCGCACAACATGTTCTCGGGCATTTCCTTGTTTGCCGTCGAACTTGATGAACTTCGGCACTGTATACCCCTCAGGGTATGGATAGCTCAGCATCTCAATGGGGTAAGGCGGCTTGACGTCTGGATCAGGCAAAGAGGGTAAGGTCCTCTTGCCCCGTTCGAGATCGAACATGGCCTGCACATCGGCGAGAGTGAGAAACTGTTGAGGGAGAGAGTTTGATGGTTGTATTCCCGGGACTTGGCTTATGTACCCGAAGACTGAGCTAGGGGCGTCTTGGCCATTCTGGTGCTGCGAATTCATCATTGGTGAGGACATTTGACGATACTGGCCATCAACGCCTATAGACAAGCCAGTTGGTGATGGGATATTGAATTGAGGCCCGTAAAGTCCACCGTACGGCGCCGCTATACCGGGTTGTGCTTGCAGATTTATTATTGGCACCAAAGGAGGCCCGCTTGGTGCTTGGGTAACATTTACTGGTGGCGTGACAAGATTAGGTACGGGCAGAGCTCCCTTTTGCGCCATCATGCTCCTTATGTTTTCCTGGACACCAACAGTTGCCGGAGCACCATTCATTACACTAGAAACTCCCCTAGTCACCATTGGATCCTGGCTTGGCACGCCATGGAGCCCGGGTATGGGCAAACTGCCGCCGCCTACTGTGGTTTGAGCATGTGTTACTGTGGCCGTGTTGCCATGAGCCATGGGCTGATTGGGGCCTACTTCTCCTTGGATTTGATTTTGCGCTCCGGCGGGAATAACTCCACCACCAGTTTGATTTCCGTTTGGCGCCGGTGCAAAGTTGGAACTCATCACCAACATGGTGTGAGTGAGATTCTGAAGAGTGGTAAGAATCTCTTGCTGAGTATTCTGAAGTCCTTGAATGGCTTCAAGCAAAAGTGGTTGATCTGGAGCTATGGTTCTGTCATCACCACCATTAGAGGATCCTTGTTGGTGAACTTCATCTTCTCCCGCCATCCTTGTTGGAGTTGTGTGGATTCCAGATCTCGTTGAGACCATTAACCAATCCGCCTCCCCAGCAGAGTCGCCAAAATGTAGGAGAGGGTTCAAGAAAAGAGTTGGAAAATTCGAAGATCTTCAAAGATCCTTGAAGAACAACTTCGAATTCTCTAGAATATGATGAGAGGCTTAGATTCTTCAATAATCTCAACTTGGGAACACAACAACAAAGGAGATGATGGAGATAAGAGATTGGGTGAAGAAGAAGGCAAAATGGCTAGAGAATAGAATAATGGCAAGGCTCTCCCATTGATCTCCCACTTTCGCTCTCAAGGTTGATAATGGAGAAGGGAAATTAGTTCTTTCCCAAGAGTTAAAAATCTCCAAAATCCGTCCCTTGTAAAGCTATGGGTGGGTGCTATTTATAGGCACCTCATGATGTAGGATGGAGCCCATGTGCAAGGCACATGGGGGATATTTTCTCTAACCACCTTGTCCGAGGGGGTGACCTCTCCGAGGAGGTGACTTCTCCGAGGAGGTGACCTCTCCGAGGAGGTGACTTCTCCGAGGATGAGAAAACCCCGAAGAGGAGATCAATCCCTCGGCGAACCCTTCTTCTTAGCCACACCTAACCAATGATCCCCAATCATCCCAAAGGGTCAGGGGTAGTCCCAGAGGACGTCCTGCCGCAAAATATTGCCGAGTCTCATGGACCCCCCGAGGTCGTGCCACCTCGACCCGGGTATAGGCTAGTTTAACCGAAGAGTGAATTTATCTCCACTCACCGTCCTCGGGATCGGGTCCTTTGTTCGAACTCCATTACGCCCATCGTTCTGGTGCGTAGATCCCGGAAAGCTCCGAGCCCGCAAGTGTTCTGGGACTCATTAACGGAGCGACTTCTAGATTGCGTCTGAATCCGTTCGAAGCCAAGTACTTCGGATCTCTAGATTCGTGGATCCGAATCCTTTCGAGTCCGAGTGCCTCGGATCTCTAGGCTTGCTTAATACCCTTTCGAGTCCGGGCCCGAGTAAGTCTCTAGGTTCGTGGATCCGAACCCTTTCGAGGCTTAGAGCGATTCAATCCGTTTGATGGCGATAAATCTGAGCCCACTGATTCTTGGACTTGCGATAAATTCGGGCCCACTAATCTTGGGCTATTGGGCCTAAATAATTTAGTGGGCTCAAATTAGCTCCTCTTACATCAACCAAATACTACTCTGCTGTTTAAATTCATAATTCCACAGCTGCACCAAACAGGTTAATAGCTTATGTTCACAGTTATAAGTTATAATATGTTAAGTTATAATTTATAATTACTTTTCCACAACTCTACCAAGCAGGATCATCATCTAATGTTGGACTGCTGGACTATCATAAGGGTGTAGGATAGCTGTATGAGATTAACTCTATTGTAACAAGCTTTTAGTTAGTTAGACCAATGCGTGTATATATAGTTACACCAGTCAAAGACTTGTTATGTTGATTTCATTTTTCTGTTAATCAATAATATCTTTAGATATTTTCTTTCTCTTTCCCTCTTTTTCAAAAATTAAATTGATACACCAGTCAAAGACTTGTTATGTTGATTTCATTTTCCTGTTAATCAATAATATCTGTAGATATTTTCTTTCGCTTGCTCTCTTTTTTAAAAATTAAATTGATTGAATAATGGAGCGTTTGGTAACGTTTACGTTTTTTGTTTATATTTACAAAATTTTTATAAATTAGTTTTTGTTTATTTTTAAAAAAAGCATAAATTACAAACGCGTTTGATTTGAACAAAATGTTTAAAAAATTTAAAAAACATAAACTAAAAAATATGTTTGTTCAGGCCTAAAATATTTATATTTATTTTTATTATTTATGACAATGGGATCACACACATTATAATTGAAAAAAAAATTAATTAAGAAAATAATTGAAAAAAATTTAATTGGGAAAAAAATTATTTGAAAAAAATGAAAAAAAATAATTGAAAAATAATTAATTGGGAAAAAATATTTGAAAAAAAAAATAATAATTAATTAAAAAAATAATTGGAAAAAAATTTAATTGGGAAAAAAATATTTGAAAAAAAGATTAATTGAAAACAAAATTAATTGAAAAAAAAATTATTTGAAAAAAAATTAATTGAAAACAAAATTATTTGAAAAAAAAATTAAAAACTGAAAACGTAAACTTATTTTTTGAGTTTACGTTTTTTTCTCAAATTTATAAATTGAGACAACCATTTATGAACCAAAAATATTATCAAACAAGTTTTTATGACAGTTTTTAAATTTTTTGTAAATATAAACTGAAAATTGAAAACGGAATGGTTACCAAACAGACCCAATATTTTTTATTTATCGTGATTTGTTCAAGAAAACAAACAATATTTCTTTGTGTATGTTTTAGTTTTTTTTTTTTTATTTTGGTGCAAGATTGATAAGGAGTATGTTTTTTAAGTGATTGATTTATTTATTTTCTGTATAGTAAAAGCATAATTTCAATCTAAAATTTAACAACTTGTCTAATCAGAAATTTTGTGTGTTTTTTTCGTTTTTTTAAGTCAATGGGAGACATCAGTTCAATGAGGAATGTATGTTGAAAAAAGTTTGGTCACAAATCTTTTAGGGTCAACAATATACAAAAAAAAAAAAAAAAAAAAGTAGAATTGTTTGTTTCATATTTTTACTGTTTGAATTTTAAATTTACAAAGTAAAAGTAAATAAATAAATGAAATATGTTAATTATTTTTTTGTAAGAAATTATTAAAATCATTGTTTTTTAGACAAAGGGTTTGACTTGAGAACATAAAGCATTTTTTTCATAAATTATTCTATAAATTTAAAATTTCGAAGGCAATTTAAAAAATACAAATTGCTATAAAATAACTTCATACTTTAATTTTTCAATGTTATTAATCAGTAATGGAGAACAAACTTCATTTGTTTTGTAAATTGGAATGGAGACCAAACTAGATCAGACGATTCCGTAAATTTTGCGACTAAAGCATGGGATACTTTCATCTTTTTATATATATATTTTTTTGTAGGTCTTAATTTAGAGTTGTATTAATAATTCAAACCATTTATTTTGTAAGTTTATAACAAGTTATTCATGTAAAAAAATGAGTTTCATCAAAAAATTATAAAAATCCTTCTTAATCTGATCATCTAATCCTACTTAAGGGGTGTATGCATTAATAATGTTCACTATAATTTCTTCAATAACTAGTTTAACTAACATCAGCTTATTCCATTTCATAATGACCGCCCACAAGACCCTTAACAATTAAGATTCCTACCTCATTCCTGCGTCTATCTTTACCACTATAATACAGTTTAAAACCAGTATCATCAATTTCCCTAACTTTCTCACCCGTTCACTTAGTTTCTTGTACACAAGCTATACTAACTCTCCTCCTAATAACTCTCCTCCTAATTATAATATCTACCAATTCCATCGTCTTACCAATTAAGGTTCCTATATTTCAAGTGACTATCATAAACTTATAGTCTTGGACTAATTTCTTTACCTGCGCTCGTCCAGAAAAACGCAAGAACCTTTGCCCGTTTTTCACCTCACCCAGGCGTCGATGCGATGCCTATTGCTCACTTTTCGAAACACCCAGAGGCCGGCGCAACGCATCATTTGAGGTGAACAACCTAGCATATAAATGATTCAAAATAGGATTAATTGTCACACTACAAGAAAAAAACACTTTTGGCGACTAAATTTTTAGTCGCCAAAAGTCCATTTTTAGTCGCCGAAAGTCGAGTTTTTACTTTCAGCGATTAATTTTTTTAGTCGTCCCTTTTGTCGCGTATATATGGTCGCCGGAGGTATTAGCGACTAAAATTTTTTTAGTCGGCAAAAAATAGCTCTTTAGCGACCAACTTTTTAGTCGCCAATAGTAATTTACACTTTTTAAAATCACACATTTGGCGACTAATCTTTTAGTCGCCAATAATCCATGAATCGCCGACTAAACGGTTTAGTCGCCCAAAATAAACACTTTTGGCGACTAAAATTTTCATCGCCAAAGGTCCTTCCGTGAAAAAAAAAAAAAAAAAAAAAAAACCAATTTCTTTACTTTTTCTGAGATTCGAACCGCCAACACCTTTAGCAACACACTCCTTCTACTATGCCACTTCAACATCACATGAATATATATGCAATATATATTATTTATATAGTATATTAACCGGTATTAATACAAAATTATATATATAAATATAATTATTTCTATTCAATATAATTTATGTAAAAAATAAATTATTTATTAAAAAAAATTTAGGCCACTTTTGGCGACTAAATATTTAGTCGCCAATTCTATTATTTTGGGCTACTAATTAATTTTTTGTCGCTAAAAAAATAAGTTCAAATTAAAAATAATCAGTTTTGGCGACTAAATCTGTTTTTCGTCGCCAAAAACGTCCCCTTTTGGCTACTAAACTGAATTTTAGTAGCCAATTAACTGTTTTTAGCTACTATTTTTTTTTTGTAGCCAAAAAGCTTCATTTTCAGCGACCAATCTGTTTTTAGTAGGCAAAACACCTATAATCGGCGACGAAAATGTTTTTTAGTCGCCAAAACCATCACTTTTGACTACTAAATTATTTTAGTCGCCAAAAACCATCACTTTTGGCTACTAAACAACCTTTAGTCGCTAAAACCCCTACATTCGGCGACTAAACTGCCTTTTAGTCGCTAAAACCCCTGTATTCGGCGACTAAACTCTTTTAGTCGGCAAAAGTGTTTAATTTTGGCGACTAATTCCATTTTAGTCGTCAATTCTACTACTTTCAGCTACGAAAAATGAAGTTTTAGTCGCCAAAAACGCTTTTTCTTGTAGTG
The DNA here is from genome assembly GCF_055761805.1 of Camellia sinensis. Lineage (NCBI taxonomy): Eukaryota > Viridiplantae > Streptophyta > Magnoliopsida > Ericales > Theaceae > Camellia > Camellia sinensis. Next base: position 6,898,559 of record NC_138974.1, on the reverse strand, counting down.
TCACAAGGGATCCGAGCAGTTTTTTTACGTGTTGGTTGTCGGCTATCTAACACACAACCCTCTTCCTTAACCCGGGCTTAGGTCCGACGGAGTTGTTAACAACCCCGGCAGAGTTAAAAATTTGTTATTTTGGATATTTTCATAAATATTGCTTGATTTAGTTCATGTTTATGGCCATCATGTTTTGAAAACATGTTTTTTAACGAAGAATGTGATTTTTGGTGAAAACATGGCTTTATTCAATAAATCTAATCTAAATTGATTGACATTTATTCACTTATATCACATAGTTTTAGGGTTAGTAAATGTTTTAGGATTAATAATGAAGTTTGTGGAATAATTAATCTCTAACCTCATAAAATAGAATATTAATAGAGGTCAATTTTTAGATTAGACAAAAAATGAGTGCATCATTCAAAGACCTTTCCTTTTTGTGCCTTAGTTCCTGAATTTGGATTGTTTGGTTGTGACATATCAAGTCTTTTACTTAATTTTCATTGTTAAATTTTTTTTTAATTCTTCTAAAATTAAGTAACGACTCTACCGATATGAAAAAATAAATATAATATGAATGTGAAAATGCATCTTATATCCGAAAAGACCCGGGATCCACACTCTAGCAAGCAATTACTTATTCAACATAGGGAAATGTTTGAGGGCCACAATTTTTGTGGCCACAATGGCTCAAAACTGTCAAAACGACGTTATTTTTGGTGCAAAACATGCCAAAACGATATCGTTTTGACAGTTTTAAGCCATTATGACCACAAAAATTGTGACCTCTACCATTGTTGTTCAACATATTGCCTCTTCAGATTAGGTGGTTGATATTTTTACCAAATCTCTACTGTTGCTAGATTCCTCTTTAGCAGGCCAAGCTTTTAGATGGTGTCCCACCTTTCAGCTTGAGAGGGACTGGTAAGTGCTGAGATATCATCTAATGTTGGACAGCTGGACTATCATAAGGGTGTAAGAGAGCTGTATGAGATTAACTCTATTGTAACAAACTTTTTGTTAGTTAGACCAATGCGTGTATATATAGTTCCACCAGTCAAACACTTGTTATGTTGATTTCATTTTTCTGTAAATCAATAATATTATCTATAGATATATTCTTTCTCTTTCTCTCTTTTTCAAAAATTAAATTGATACACCAGTCAAAGACTTGATATGTTAATTTCATTTTCCTGTTAATCAATAATATCTTTAGATATTTTCTTTCTCTTTCTCTCTTTTTCAAAAATTAAATTGATTGAATAATTATAATATTTTTTATTTTATCGCGATTTGTCCATGAAAACAAACAATATTTCTTTGTGTATGTTTTAGTTTTTTTATTAAAAAATAAAAATAAAAGTTCTAATGGTGCAAGATTGATATGGAGATTATGTTTTTTAATTGATTGATTTATTTATTTTCAGTATAGTAAAAGTATAATTTCAATCTAACATTTAACAACTTGTCTAATCAGAAGTTTTGTGTGTTTTTTTCGTTTTGTTTAAGTCAATGGGAGACATCAGTTTAATGAGGAATATATGTTGAAAAAAGTTTGGTCACAAATCTTTTAGGGTCAAAAAAAAAAAAAAAAAAAAAAAAAAGTTAGAATTGTATGTTTCATATTTTTACTGTTTGAATTTTAAATTTACAAAGTAAAAGTAAATAAATAAATAAAATATGTTAATTATTTTTTTTGTAAGAAATTAATAAAATCATTGTTTTTTAGACAAATGGTTTGACTTTAGAACATAAAGCATTTTTTTTTTCATAAATTATTCTACAAATTTAAAACTTCAAAGGCAATTTAAAAAATACAAATTGCCATAAAATAACTTCATACTTTAATTTTTTAATGTTATTAATCAGTAATGGAGAACAAACTTCATTTGTTTATTTATTTGTTTTGTAAATTGGAATGGAGACCAAACTAGGGCTTATTTTGGGAAGGAGCTCTGATTCGTAGCTCGAATTCGGAGGCTCGAATTTGGCCCGAATTCGGAGAAGAGGAAGAAAGAAGAAGAAGAAGAAGAGAAGAAGGAGAAAAAGAACTGGACTGGAGGGGGCCATCAAAATCGGAGGTGGAGGCGGAGGCAGAGGCGGAGGCGGGGGTGAGCGACGAGCTGCGACGCCGACAAGCTGTGTTCAACGACGCCGATGAGGTGTGTCCGACGAGCTCTGTTTCTCTCTCGCCTCTGCTCTGCTCTCTCTCGCCTATGTTCAACGAAGAAGAAGAAGAAAAGAAATAAAGAAAAAGAAGAGAAAGAAAACGAAGAAAAAGAAGAAAAAAAAATGACAAAACGACGTCGTTTTGCCATTCCAGCCAAAATCGAGCCACAAATTTCGAGCTACCAATTATTTTCCTTTGGGAAAATGGTAAAAAGTGATTTTTTGGCTTTTAACCAAGCTTTGGCTTTTTTAAACAAATGATTTGAGAAGTTAGTAAAAAGTGACTTTTGACTTTTTTCATTAATATTTGTTTATAATGTCAAATCATAATGAAATGACCAAAGTATCCCTAGCCAATTGAAAAATTACACATCTTTACCCTTTCATTTTCCATCTATATATGGAGGGTAATTTCGTAATTTTTCTTTTGACTTATAACCAACATCCCAAATCAATTTATGGCAAAAAAAAGTCACTTTTTACGTTTTGGCAAAAAGCCAAAACGCCACTTATAACTTTCTTCCCAAATTGAGCCTAGATCAAACGATTCCATAAATTTTGCGACTAAAGCATGGGATAGACCGTCTTTCATACTTTCATCTTTTATATTTTTTTTATATATTATTTTTTGTAGGTCTTAATTTAGACTTGTATTAATAATTCAAATCGTTTATTTTGTAAGTTTTATAATAAGTTATTCATGTAAAAAAAATGAGTTTCATCAAAAAATTATAAATACAAGAATAAAAAATATTTTATTTTATAAAATAAATAGTTTAAATTTACACTCACACTTATCGTTCATTTTATAAAATAAAAAATATATATTTAATTTATAATTTTTTTTTATGAAACTCATTTTTTTTTTGGTATAAATGATCTCTATTACAAAACTTACGAGATAAACAGTCCGAATTATCGGTATGGATCCAAATTGAAACTTACAAAAGGGTATTTTTTTTTTTAATGCACCTACAAAAAGGGATATCGAGAGATAAAAATATGGAGAGGAATGTATCCTAACATTTTATTATACACACTCCATATTATGTATCTTTAGGTATCATTTGGCAAACTTGGTTTTTTGTTTTTTTTAGCTTAGGACTTTTTTGTTCATTTGGTTTTCATATTTGGCTTTTTTGCATTGGAATAACAAAATTGCCTTCCACTTAGAAATGATGTTTTTTTGACTTTTTATTTGTATATGGGTCAATTTGGTAATTTTGTATCAAAAGTCAAGTGTTTTGTCACTTTGTGATTTTGTGATTTTTTTTTGTCTTTATGTGCTTATTTAGTCCCAATATATTTACCAAACCAAGGTTTAATTATATTATTTAATTTTTTTAATTATGATATTATTTTAAGATCATTAATTATAATTTTTTTAATTATAATTTTAAAATATTAAATTATATTATTTTGTCTAAGGTGTAAATGGTATCTTTCACTGGACATTATTGGTGTTGAAAAAGGCGGGACAGGATAGAAACAACCTTTTCGCATGACGCGTTCAAAAAAGAAAACATCTTTGTCTACACCGGCATTGTACGAGCCTCTCTATCTAGATCTATCTATATGTAGTGGCTGCGTGGTGTTGGGTTGGGGTTGTGAAGAAGGTTTGTGAGTTAGGATTGGAATGAATACGGACGGGGAGTCGGAAGCAAAAGCGCCGCTGTTGGTGCCGGCGGCAACCGATGGTCGGAGGCTGAGTAGTAGCGGCCGCCGCTTACGACTCAGTCGCCGGAATTCGGTAAACTCGTTCAGACAAGACTTCGTGTCCAGACTCCCTGATAAGCTCCGACCTGGCCTCGACCTCGAGTCTGCTTCTCTAATTGATTTCTCCAAAACCACTGATTTAACTCAAGGTTCCCCTCTCTCTCTCTCTCTCTCTCTCTCTCTCTCTCTATATATATATATATATATACATATATTCGTTTTGATTGTTCAAATTTTTCGGTGAACTCTGTAAGATAATTTCGATCTAAAAAAAAGGTGATACATTTCTTTTTTCATGATTGCTCTGTTTGGTTGAGTAGAAAATAGGGACAGAAAGGTAGTCAAATTTCCTGTTGTTTGTTTCCTTCTTGTTCCGTCTCTCTGCTAGCAAATTGACTAGCAGATAAGAGTCTTCTATGGCTCCTAAAAAAAATAGGCACTTTAAATGTATACTTTATATGTAGTCTATATTTTTGTTAGTTGATAATGCATAGTTATTGTGTGTCTGTTTGATAAAACTGAGATTAATTATTGAAAATTTGTAGAATGAGATATTTAAGTATGGAGTTGTTAAATTTGAAAGTTTCAAGATACATTTGTTGCTGAGATTATGAAAACGATTTTCACATAGCGTTTTCAGCATTTAATTGAGAGTTAAGATACTGTTTGAAAAAACCAGGGGTGGCGCCACTAAGAGTTGTGGGTATTCGCTTGGATATCTTGAATATATATATATATATATATATATATATATATTAATACAAGAGTAGTAGTTTATATTTTGGATGACATTTGTCCCATCTAAAACTTTTTTGAATACATTACGCACCACTTGTCGCCTCTCAAAATTTGTTTTGCACTCCTTGGTGCCACTGTTACTTTGACTTTTTTTTTTTAGCACAATGAGTAGTTGGTTCTTTGAGCTTACTACATCAAAATTTTGAACAATCTTTCTATGACTAGCCCACTCCAAGTTTTGTTTTCTTATTAATTTCCAAACTTTTTTTTTTCTTTTTTAATTTTGGAATGTTTACGAAGATATCCCATTGGCCAAGAGTTCATGCACCTTACTAGGAGGTTAGAAGTTTGAATTTGTCCACCTACGTGTCCCTTGTATTTGTTTGAGGTCTTTCTTATGTTGGTTGAGATTGTTGTTGTTGGCTTATTATGGTGGAGTGTCATGACATTGAAGTTTCATGGGTGTTGAATGATCTTTTTTTGTGAGAAATGCCTCTTATGCTATCTCCAAAGCCATTTGTGATGATTTGGTACCCGGAGCCGGCTTTTTGGAGGAAGGATGAGTTTATTTTGGGACCATGTGAGAAGCATGATTTTGATGTAATCTTGCTTCCAAAACGGCATGCTACATGAGTGGCCTATTCACACCTCAACATGGCTTCGGTTGATGTGCATAAATGATAACTTGTTTTGATGGAAGGATATTTGCTAGGATGATCTTGAATAAGGACTTGTAACTACTTAGTGTTGTTCGCTGTTGCATGTTCATTTTGCTTCCCTGAATCATTGTTTTGAGTCATTTTGTTGATGGTGTTGTCTTGAGTCATTTTATTGTAGTCCCAACTTGAGGACAAGTTGTTTTCTTCATAGGGGAAGTTTGATGTAGTTAGAATTAGTATGGTTGTTATGTTTTAGTACCATTAGAGTTAGTTAGAATTAGTTTGGTTTTTTATCCTATAAATAGGTGGTTAGTCTCCTTTAGTATTCAGTTGATATTTTGATATTGAATATTTTAGAGCTTGAGAGCTCTTGTACCCATTTTGGGATTTTCTTTCTCTAATGAAATCCATTTCTGGAGGTGCGGGTGCGGGTGCTGGTGCGGGTGCGGGTGCGGGCTAGGAGAAAATGACTCCCTAATTATATATTAAAAAGAGAAAAAATATTTACAAACTTTGTTGAATTGAGAAGAAGAAAAACAAAAGATTCTGAAAAAGTCAAGTGTATAAACAGTGAGGATTCGAGGGTATTAGTGAAGGATGATGATATTATGTAAAGGTGAAAATGTTATTTTGAGAAAATGTTAAATGAGAAACATTTAGAAACTTTAGGAGAGAAATATGGTAGCATTGATGGAACTAGAGAGTATAAGTTTTGTCATCCAATAAAGGAGTTTGAAGTGGAATTTATATTAAAGAGGATGAAATTAGGTAAAGCATTGGGACTGGATTGTATTCTTATTGACATTGAAAATGCTTAGCTCTTGGTTAACAAAATTATTTGATAAGATTCTAATGATTAAGAAAATGTATGATGAGCGGAGAAAAAGTATATTTGTACCTATATATAAAAATAAAGGAAATATCTAAAATTGTAACAACTATAGATGTATTAAGTTGATGAGTCATACAATGATTGTGAGAGAGGGTAATTGTTAGTTAATTAGTTTGGATTTATGCTAGGCCAATCAATTGTGGAAACTATATATTTACTAAGTAGATTAATGAAAAAGTGAAAAGAGAAGAGGTGGGTTTTCATATAGTTTTTATAGATTTTGAAAAAAACCTTATGACAGGTTGCTTAGTGTTTGGGAAGAAAAAAAATAGCCAAATTTAGGCTAAAAATCACAAAAAGACAAAATAGGCTAAAATAGCTAATAAGACAAAATATCACATCAAACCCATAATCATTTCACTTTTTCTCTCACAAACATCACATCCAACCACAAAAAAATCCAATCATCTTCCCAAACAAAAAAATTTTAGCCTACTTAAAATAGCCAAAAACTAAAATAGCCTACTAAAATAGTCACTTCCCAAACGAGGCCATAATATAGTGGGTGGTAGAGGAAAAAAAAAGTGTAACCAAGGAGTATATTTATGTGATAAAAATATGTATAATGAGGTTGTGACTACAATTAGTTCACCTGTTCTAGAAACTAGTGAATTTTCAATCATTGTAGGACTATACCAAAAGTAAGCTTTGAGTCCTTACCTATTTGCCTTGTCATGGATGAATTAAGTAAACACAATCAGGATGATGTCCCATGGTGTATGTTGTTCGCAAATGATATTGTTCTAGTGGATGAAACTAAGGGAGGAATTAGCACTAAATTAGAAATCTGGAGATAATCATTTGAGTCAAAAGGGTTTAAAATTATTAGCTAAATTGAATATGTAACTTTAGTAACAATGGAAGTAAAAATAATAGAGAAGTGATCCATAGAATCTAAGGGTGGGCATCGTGTTTGTGTTGTGTCGTGTCATGTCATCTCAGATTCGTGTCAGAATTCTCTTAACATTAACACAATATTATTATTATTATTATTATTTTGTGTTATTGTGTCATGTTATTTGGATTCACGTCTGATTCGTGCCATGTTAACGAATCGTGCTAAAAATTCGTCGTAATTAAAAATACTAAGTGTATGGAAAGATTAAAGCTTTTTCTTAAGTTTAATTTCATGAAACTAATATCTACTAAATGAAATTATTCAAAAAAAATATTTAATTTTAACTCTATTTTATTCAAAAAAAAAATATATATATATATATATATATTTTTATTGACTTCAAAGTAATAAATGAAAAGATCATGCTCTCTCAAATAAAAGACAAAATGACTATATTAACCTCAAAATACTATTTTACATATTTTCTTTATTTAATTGTGTAGGTTACATAAGAGATTGAAACATGTCTGACATCCTTTAATGAAAATAATATTAAAATTTGTAACTAATTCTCTATTAAATGGGTTTTCTGTGTCAACTTCATATTATGCAGGTTTGACACTAACCCTATTTATTTATCATGTTATTGTATCGTGTCATAATTGTGTTCATGTCGAAAAATGTTCAACCCTAACCCCTAACTTCGTGTATGATTCATTTTGTGTTAGAAATTCCCACCTGTAATAGAATCAAAGTAGGTTGGTTCAAGTGGGGTGCTTTTGGCATATTTTGTGATCAATGATGCTAACAAAATTGAAAAGAAAATTTTATAAAACAATTGTAAGACCAATGATACTTTGCAGTTTACATAATATTGGACAATTAAGAAACAACACGCTCATAAAATGAGTACAGTTAAGATGAGGATGCTTGGGTGGGTGTTTGGTAAGTTTTGGACAGAGAGAAATAGAAATGAATATACATTAAATGGTAGGAGTAGCACCAATTAAAAATATGTTGAGAAAAAACAAACTAAGATGGTTTGGTATGTACAATGAAGACTAGCAGATGAAACGGTAAAGAAGAATGTGATAAGATCACTGTAAAAGGAAATGTTAGGGGAAGACGTAAATTGACTTGGGATGTGATAGTAAAAGAATTAAACAAATTTATTTAATTTAACCGAGCATATAGCTTTTAATAGTATGAAATGACGAAAAAAGGATTCACGTATCCGAGCCCACTTGATTGGGACACAAAGCTTTGTTTGGTTTAGTTTCGTTTGGTTTATTTCACTGTATTTGGGGTCATACACCCAAAATATTATAAAAAATTCTTAGGATTTATGTTCATTTGGGTTTCGCTAAAGTTTCCACTTAGTTGTTAACTATCTAAATTCATACTTTAGGACATTGCTTATTGCAGGTGTCTGCATATAAGCACATAAGCACTTGTAAGTTGTATGTTAGACCGGATTGCACATGACATAATGCATGTGTTAAAAAATGATGGCCAAACTCTCTCTCTCTCTCTCTCTCTCTCTCTCTCTCTCTCTCTCTCTCTCTCTCGCCTCGTTTGTTCTCTTTCTCTTAATCTGACATTTCCTTGTTTATAGGAGAAAAAGAATACTATGAAAGACAAATTGCAACCTTGAAATCATTTGAGGAAGCTGATTCTTTGATGACATCTGACAGCATTGATGAGGAAGATTTCGAAGAACAAGCCCAACAAGAAAGAGCAATGAAGATATCTAATTATGCAAATGTTATCCTACTGGCATTCAAGGTGAGTTGTAATTACTTGTAGTTTAATCAAAATTTCTGGGTTTGACTTCTGGAAGTTATCCTGACATGGTACATTTTAACAGTCTAATACATGATATGAGTTAGGAAGTTAACAGTTTCACTTTGTAGATTTACTCTTTTTCCTTTTTATTTTTTGTTACAAAGTGACGTTTCATTTTTCTGAAAGTGTTCTGCGTCTTTGAGATATGCCTGTTTTCAGTTGTCTTGTTCAACAAAACAAAAGTTTTGAAGAAGATGTTATGTTAAGGTACTTAAAGAGGTTACATTAATGGGAAATGCTATGTCCCCAGTTTTTTGTGTCCATTTTATATCACCTCCTACGTGGATACTCGTGATTGATTCCCGTGTTTGGAGATAGTTATTAAGCAATTAATGAAAACAAATATATCTTGCCATGTATGCCATACTTTTTGCTTTGGACTAAATAGAAAGAATAAAAAATAAACGCTCTTTGTATGACCTTGGGTGATAAGTTGACGTAGAGAATATATAGCTGAAAAATAAACACTCTTTGGGTGATAAGTTGACATAAGAGACACTCTTTGTATGAAAAATAAACAGTCTTTGTATGACTTTGAGTGATAAGTTGACGTAGAGAATATATAGCTGTATTTATTATTTCATACCAATGATATATATGCATCATGTCTTGCAGATTTATGCTACAATAGAGACCGGATCAATAGCCATTGCTGCATCAACACTGGATTCCTTACTTGATCTCATGGCTGGTGGCATACTTTGGTTCACTCACTTGTCAATGAAAAACATTAACATCTATAAGTATCCTATTGGGAAATTGAGGGTGCAACCAGTAGGCATAATTATCTTTGCTGCTATCATGGCCACACTCGGTATGTAATTGTGTTTTAACCTGCCATTAGTTTCCAGGGAGGGTGGTTATTCATTTAAATAGTACATCATCTTTTCAAAATGAACTAATGCATCGTGCATGTTGGTTAATATTAACATTGGAATTTTGTTGTTGTTGCTGGTTATAGTTGTTGATGTAGGACGAGTAGGGATTACTTTCTTACAAGTAGTGAGCCCGGTTTAAGTACACTAGCAGCAGCAATAATAGACTTATAGGGCAGGATTTTGTGGGATTTTGTGGCTGCAAAAGTATTTAAAAAATAGGAGTTTAAGGGGGTTTGTAAAAGGGTAGAGTTTTGGGAATGAAAACACGAGTGTTTAGGGATTGTCGGGTGGCTGTTCTGAGCACTGTGAATAGTGATGTGAACAGTGTAAGTTTTTGAAGAATATTTTGTATTCAATTGTATATAGTTATAAAGTATTCATCAGTTTATATAGCCCTAAATCTATGGCTAAACAAGGAATGACTGAAAAAGGAAATACGCCTATATGCCTAATTTACACCTAATTTCTAATATACACAATCATGCCATACATACACAAGTATGCCATATATACAATATACTTTCACATCCCCGCTCAAACTCAAGGTGTTTTAGCAAAAAACACTGAGAGTTTGCTAAGAATAAACTGAAACCAAGTGGTAGTTTGAGTTTTGGTGAAGAAGTCCGCAAGTTACAAAGCCGAGGAGACAAAAGGAAGTGAGATAGAGTTAGACTGTAGATGCTAGCGGACAAAGTAACAATCAATCTCAGTGTGTTTCGTCCGTTCATGGAAGACAGTATTGTGGGCAATCTGAATAGCACTGCGGTTGTCACAATAGAGAAAGGTCGGAGAAGGCTGAGGTACACCCAAATTAGAAAGAAGACAACGAAGCCAAACAAGTTCAGCAGTAGCATGAGCCATAGCACGCTACTCAGCTTCGGCAGTAGAGCGAGCAACAACAGTTTGTTTTTTGCTTTTCCAAGAGATCAAGGAATCGCCAAGGAACATACAGAGACCAGAGGTGGACTTGCGATCATTAACATCACCAGCCTAATCAGAATCAACATAGGCCACCAAGTCTAAAGAGGAAGTAGAGGACAACAGTAAGCCCTGAAAGATGATACCCCGGAGATAGCGAAGAATGCGAACCAAAGCAGCCCAATGGGTAGAGTGAGGAGCAGAAACGAACTGACTAACCACACGAACAACATAAGCAAGATTAGGGCGAGTAACAGTCAAATAAACTAAACAACCTATAAGCTTGCGATAGAACGTGGGATCATCCAGAGGGACACCATTAGTAGAGTTGAGCTTCACATTAAGCTCAATAGGTGTATCAAAAACCTTAGTATCAATAAGACCAGCATGGTGAATAACCTCATTAGCATACTTAGCCTGATACAGAAAATAGCCCTTTGTAGAAGAGGCAACCTCAATACCAAGAAAATACCGCAATGGACTTAGATCTTTCATTTTGAAGGTGCGGAAAAGATGTTGCTTGGCCTCAGAGATAATAGAAGAATTAGAGCCAATGATGATCATATCATCCACATAGAGTAGGAGAGCAACAAAACCAGCCGAGATATGTCTTAGAAACAAAGCAAAGTTGGAAGCAGAAGGATAAAACCCAAGCTCGGTAACAGCAGTCTGAAAGCGATCATACCAAGCACGAGAAGACTGCTTCAAACCATATAGAGCACGTCGAAGATGACAAACCTGCCCAGAGGAGTGGGGAAGACTAGGGGGAGGACGTATGTAGACCTCCTCAGTGAGATGACCGTTAAGAAAAGCATTCTTAACGTCCATCTGATAGAGAGGCCAATGTCGAACAGCAGCAACATAAGTCAAGGTATGGACAGTAGTCATCTTGACAACAGGGGCAAACGTCTCATCATAAGCAATACTATACTTCTGTGAGAAACCCTTGGCAACCAAGAGAGCTTTGTAATGCTTGAGAGAACCATCAAAATGAGTCTTGACTTTATAGACCCATTTGCAACCAACTATATTTTTGCCAGCAGGCAAAGGAACCAACTCCCAAGTGTTAGTCTTCTGCAAGGCAAACAACTCATCCTCCATAGCTTGAACCTAATTAGGATCCTGACAGGCCTCGGTGTAAGACTGAGGTTCTGAAAAAGAATGAATAACAGACAAAAAAGTACGATAGGAAGTAGAAAAACATGTATTAGACCAATCCAACTTGTTTGGAGGACGACGCTCACGAGTAAGATATCAGCGTGCAGCAAGATCAGAGTCATCAGAAGTAGGAGTAGCAGCAGGAATAGAGACAACTGGTGGTAGGGGAGCCTGGCGACGAGAATAGACCAACAATGGAGGGGAAGAAGAAGCCGAAGAAGGAGAAGGAGCCATGGGTGACGTAGACGGAGAATTAGGAATGACCTCAAGAAGAACAGTGGAGATATACTCATCAGACGGGACCTCAAAAGGAAATGGGTCAATGTGAACCAAATCCTCTTTGAAAACGGGAGCAGTGAGAGGGAAAAGTCGAAAGTAAGCCAGACGTTCGAGAAAGGCAACATGACAGGAGACATAAAGGCGACGAGAGACAAGGTCGTAACAGCAGTAGTATTTCTGAGTGAGACTATAACCCAAAAAGACACACAAGACAAACCGGGCACTAAGTTTGGTCCTATCTTTATTGGAAAGGAGGACAAAACAAGCAAATCCAAAGACACGCAGAAGGGAATAATTAGGAGGTTAGGAATACAGAGCCTTATATGAGGATTAATCGGAGAGTAGGGGAGTCGGCATGCGATTAAGGAGGAAAGCAGCGGTAAGAACTGCCTCACCCCAGAATGGTGCCGAAATAGAGGCTGAGAGAAGGAGAGATCGAGCTGTCTCAAGGAGATGACGGTGTTTACGCTTAGCACAACCATTTTGGGCAGGGGTATCAGTACAGGAGGTTTGGTGAATGGTGCCTATTGTAGCCAAATACTCACAGAATTCAGTTTTAAAGTATTCTCCACCCAAGTCAGACCAGAGTATTTTAATTGTGGCTTCAAACTGTGTAGTGATCATAGACTGAAAGGTACGATATATCTGGTAGAAGTCAGATTTATGAGTCATAAGATAAACTCAGGTATAACAGGTACAATCATCAACAAAGGACACAGTACGCAGAACTCCCTTTAGTGAGAACTGGAGAAGGCCCCAAACATCAATATGTACAAGAGAAAAAGGGGAAGCAGAAATAGAAGTATTGTTATTAAAAGGTAAAGCTGTCATTTTAGCAAGCTTACATCCTCGACACTTATTAATTTGACTAGGAGAAACTTTACCTAACAATCTTGACTGAGCTAAACACCGCAAGCGGTCAACAGACAAATGATCTAAGCGAGAATTCCATAAATAAAACTGACTCGGCTGAGAATTTAACTGAAAAGATGGAAGTGCAACGGAGGAGGAGACAGAGGAAGATGTAGGCTTTCCACCACATAGAGATCTCCAACTCTACGGCCGGTTCCAATCTGCTTCTTAGACACCCGATCCTACACACAACAGACAGAAGAAGAAAAGATAACATCAAAACCAAAAACATCAAGTTGACTTATAGAAAGTAAGCTAACAGACAGTTGAGGAACATAAAAAATAGAGGGAATAGTAACAGCAGACATGACAGAGGACAAGACAGACCTAATAGATAGGACAGACATACCAGACTCATTAGTAATATTAATAGTAATAGAAAAGGGAGGTGGGATATAGTTTTGGAGTAAGGAAAGGTGAAGAGTCATATGATGAGAGGCACCAGAATCCAAAAGCCAAACAGAGGAAGGAATATCTAAAGAGGACCCAAGCAAACTTGAATGAAGAGAGGTCAGAGCAGAGGCAGATGAAAATGACTAAGAGGTGGATTAGAGATGCTGAAACTGGGCAATCTGGGCACTCAAGGAAACCAAGTCAGGATCAGAAGTCGGAGCAGATGCATTATAAGCAACAGGAGGGCGAAAAGTACTCGGAGCGGGACCTCAGAATTGTGGCTGAGACGGCTGAGAAGTCTGAGCAGACTGACGGCCCTTCTTAGGACAGTTGTATTTCCAATGGCCCTTCTGATGGCAAAAAGCACACTCATCAGAGGAAGTGGCCCTTTCTTGGGCTTTGCAGTGTCTTGAAGATGAGGGGGGTTCGACAGCAGAGGAGGCTGAGTAGGAGCTAAGAAGACAGATGGAGATAGAGTCTGACTGGCCGTTTTAAGACTGGTTTCCTCGGAGAGGAGTTCACGAACAATAGCATCCACAGAGGGGTTAGGAGACCGATGAAGGATGCCATCATGAATAGCCTCATACTGGGAAAAAAACGCTGCTAAGAACTGCACTAAACAACCCTGCTCCCGAAACTCAACGTAAGTGTCTAGTACCTTGAGGCTAGGTGGTTCTATGAGAGTCAATTGATCCCAGAGACCTGTCATCTCAATATAGAAATCCTGAATAGTCTGATCCCGTTGACAAGCACTCTGAATAGCTGTTTCCAACTCATACCGCTTGGCAAAGTTGGACAGCTGATAAACACCTAGTAAATAATCTCACACCTCCTTGGCAGTATTGTAGTTAGAAAACATTATTCTAATATGGTCCTCCACAGAATTATGAAACTAGGTTAGAACTTAGGCATTATCACAATCCCAAGTATCACAGGAAGTCAGATATCCTTCCGCCTTTGAGTCCAATGGCCGAGGAATAGAATCAGAAACATAACCCCATTTTTCTGACTAAGAAGAAAGTTCATAACACTGGCCCAATAAGTATAATTGTTACCAGTGAGTTTGCACTTGATGGCTTGGGTTTTAGTGTCCAACATTATAATGAAACAAGAGTTTATAGAATTAATGGGTTAAAACTATAATATTCAGAAGGTGCTAGGGTCAAACAATAATAATCCTAAAATAAGTTTCAAGTTTACTAACCCCAAACCAGGCTACCACGAGTAGACGAGCAGAGTGAAAGATACTGTGGTCGCGTAACCCCAAACCAGGCTACCACGACCAGATGAGCAGAGAGAGAGATCAGACAAGGCGAAGCAGAGATGGCTGAGGGAGACGGCGACGAGGCAACGAGGCGAAGCAAAGATGGCTGAGGGAGACGTCTATGCTAGGGCTCGCGAGCACGCAGATTGATCATGATTTTTCAATTGTAATCCGAAAACCAGAGACGGCTGAGGAAGATGACGGCGCTAGGGTTACGAACATGGCTCTAATACCATATAAGTTTCCGAAGAACATTGTGTATTCAATTTTATATAGTTACAAAGTATTCATCAGTTTATATAGCCCTAAATCTATGGTTGAACAAGGAATGACTGAAAAAGGAAATATGCCTATATGTCTAATTTATGCCTAATTCCTAATATACACAATCATGCCATATATACAATATATTCTCACAAACAGTAATCTTGCTAGATAGAAGTAGAGAAGAGAGAGAGAGAGAGAGAGAGTGTGAGAGAGAGAGAGAGATGCTTCATCCTCAAAATGGATATGCCAATCACACAAACACAATCTCAAATTCTCATAATATTTACTCTCATAATTCTATAAGGGCTATATCTCAAATTTAGAAACTAACAATATTTAGCAACTATTAATATTCTAGACCAACTATGACTTCTAATTCTACTTCAATCATAGTAGAAAACTTTAATGACTTCTAATTTTACTTTAATATCAAAATAGGAAACATGGACTTTTGATCACTAAGATTATTTTAGACGTAACAAAGTCCATATATAATGACCCATTTAATAACTTGACCCAAAATTAAACCCGTGGGCAACCCTTACAACCCATGTCCTACAATTATTAGAATTACCATTGTACCCTTACTTACTAAAACCTACTATAATGACATAAAAACTAAAATAATTCCAAATCTTTAATTCTTGATAAATGTGGTTCATGTGAAATCACAGATTTGCTCTTTTTCGTCTTTCCATGATCTTTGTTCTAGGCTATTGTAAAGTCGAGTTTTTAGTGCTTTTAACTCTCCATACTGCTGGACTGTCATTCTTGGTTCGACAAATATTTTCATTTTTTTGGATTTACTTCGTGCTTGATTTAAAAATCAAGCCATCTTTTCTTATTTGTTGTGTTTGTGCTTTGGATGGATTTTTATCATAGTAATTTCTTAACATGAAGTCTAATTATTCCACCATGCATAGCAGCATAGCAAGAAATATTTGACTACTGATCATTTGAGAAATAAGAAGTAATAATGCTTTCATATGTTCACCTGTCATGTGGTTACTTATTACATTATTTGTTAAAAATTAAAGCACTCTTGTGTAATATGCTTCAAACATTATTATTATTTTTCTCTATTTTGGGTGTAATAGCAACCATCTGATCTTCTGATATGGTAGAGTGAGTTGTCATCAAAAAGCTTAAATGTGTTTCTTCACCACATTGGCTATTGCATGCTCTTTCTTTCTCTTTTTATCTTTTCCTTTCCTTTCTTTCCTTCCATTTTGTAGTAGTGTTGTCGGTGTCTATGCTGTAAGTAACATGTAAAAAGCTGTGCATCCAGTTGTCTCACAATGTCCAAGTCTCAAGGAATTCAATGAGTTAATGCTGCACAGCATTTTGAGCACCACAAGAGAAAAAAACGAACCTATTGGAATACAACATACATAAAAAGCAAACAAATAAATAAAGTTGTTATATCCATGCATTTTTATAGGCTTTCAGGTATTGGTCCAGGCTGTAGAACAACTAGTTGAAGATGAAGCTTCTGAAAAGATGACCACTGATCAATTGGTATGGTTGTATGCAATCATGTTATCTGCTACGGCGATAAAACTTGCACTGTGGTTTTACTGCCGAAGCTCAGGAAGCACAATTGTCCGTGCTTATGCAAAGGTATATCCCACATTGCTCTTGCTCTCAACCTTTCGGTTCCCCATTTTTTTAGTTGTATAACTTCTTTTTTATGTTGATTGCCAGGATCACTATTTTGATGTGGTAACCAATGTAGTCGGGTTAGTTGCAGCTGTTCTTGGTGATGAGTTCTACTGGTGGATTGACCCTGTCGGTGCTATTGCTCTTGCAATTTATACAATCACAAATTGGTCTGGAACTGTTATCGAAAATGCAGGTAACTCCTGCTGCCCTCATCTTAATTTTCTTTGGATCTGCTTGTTGCTTAAATTTCCCTATAGATCAAAAAGAGTCACGAATTAAACATCTGAGACATTGCTTGTTTTGGCTCTTGATGCTTTTTTTTTTAATTTTTTTTTTTAATAAAGGGCCATTCAGAAGTAACTAAATGGAGCTAGAAAGTATGCGATTTTGATTCCCTCTGCATCATCATAGAACTGAACAACAATATGGCAGAATAGATCGAAGAAAACATGGCTAAGAAGCATGGACACGGGACACGGTGATTTAAAAAAAATGAGGACGTGGACATGGCGGGGACACGTCAATACATTATATATAAGAATTGACTAAAAAGTCATATTAGGAAGATGGATGCACCAATAAGACCTCTTGACTTTTTTATGACTTTCTAGTGCATCAAAACATCTTCTTCACTTTTAATTGTTACCACAATATTTTTTTTCTTCTTTTTAGTGGCATTTTCATAAAAAAATGTCACTAATTGTTAGTTTTTAGCAATAGTTGAAAAATTCGTCACAGGAAAATGTCACTAATTGTTAGTGTTTAGTGACAACTGAAAAATTCGTTACAGAAAACGTCACTAACTGTCATTTTTTAGTGACAAATATAGAAGATCATCATAGAAAAACGTCACTAATTGTCAATTTTTGGCGACAGATTTAGAAAAATGTCACTAACAATTGTGGACTTTTTGATCTATACAAAGTGGGACTTAATAGTGCATAGGTCCTTATAACAGGACCAACGAGTAATTACTCCTTTATTTATTTGCTATGTAGTTTATTATAACATTCACAAATAATCAAAATTAATAACATTTAACACTAATTCAATATATATATAACCTCACTCTTAAGTTTACTCTTATCTTTTATGTCTTTTTTATGAATGATCTATTCATTATTTAAATCTAATAAAAAAATAATAAACATTCAACAGCCATCAAAAACACGAAAGAATAGGGAAAAAAAACTAATTGGTGTCCTTGGCATGTCCCTGAGGTGTCCCTTGAAAAAGAATTAATTACATAAAGGGACATACCACATGGCGTGTCCCATTTGTGTCCACATCGTGTTCCTGTGTCTGACACGGCTACAACACTTGTTCTGAAGTGTCAGTACTTCATAGTGTCTTGGTCTCTAGAGTTGCTTTTTTGCTAGCAAATCAGCATTAGTGATGTAGAACAAAGTAGGAGAAAAAGAGGGACACTTAAAATAGCCACAACCTAATCATCACAATGGCCTCATTTGGGAAGTGGCTATTTTAGAAGCTTTTCAGCTTTTTGGCTATTTTAGTAGGCTATTTTAGTTTTTGTGTTTGGGAAAATGAGATGAATTTTTAGTTGAGTTGTTGTATTGAAAAGTGTGTTGAAATGATGTTTGAATTTAAAATGACAAAGTTGTCCCTAAATTATAATTTTTTAAATTGATGTAAAGGGGTAAAATGGTAATTTAGCCGTTGATGATGACTTTTGAGGCTGTGAGAGTGTAGGCACAACCTACACTGTCCGGCGCTGAGCCTATTTTTATTTTTATTTTTTTGAAAAACTTTGAACAGTTTTGCTTTTTAGCTTATTTCTCATTTCAGGTTATAATAGCCTCAACCCATCATTCCCAAACAGCGCCAATATTTTTTGAGGCAACTTTGAGTAAAACAAAGCGAAACCCATTATTTATAGGCCAAAAAACCCTATTTAAAATAAGAAACTAAACCCTAATTTGATTTGGAAACACATAAAAATAATCTAACTAATAATTACTTAAATAACATTAATAATAGAAATAAAAATCTACCAATTACATTTCTTGGACCAAAAAGTCTTTAGTGCATGCAAAATGGACCTATGAGCTTCACCCTAGGCTTCCAAAGCAGATATTGGGGCTCCATCCAATGAAGGGTGTTAGAGTAGGAAATTATATTATTCCGATTTGTTCCTTGATTGATGTAATGGGTTGTAATGAGCTAGCCCGTAATTCATGCCTTATGGCACTCCTGTAATTATGTTTTATTCTTAATATAACTCACTTATTCTCTATCTCTTTCTCTTCTCCAAAACTATCATGGTATCAAAGCCACAAACCTAACCTATACACCACCACACTGCCACCCCACACCACCTTACAGCCACTACAAAGCCACCCATCTAGTTTCATCAACTCATTGTGTGTGTAGGGGTCCTGGCAGCAGCCAGAGGTCACCCAGGTTGAGTCACCTACTGTCGTGGGCCACCCAAGCCTGATCGACTGCTGCTGAAGGCCTCCCAGGCTTGGTCAACAGTCACCGAAGGCCACCCAGGCCTGGTCGGCTGTTGTTGAAGGCCACCTAGGCCCTGTCGAAAGTCACCCAGGCCTAATTGACTGCTGTCAGAAGCCCACCAAGACCAGTCGACACCTCTTCTGCTCATCCGACAATATCTCTGTCTATTTCGGCTCAATCCACTGCTCTTCTGCTCTTTGCCGACTCTGGTTCTGGGTATGGTTTGATTAGTTCATCTGACTGTTCTATACAACAACAATCTTTATTTATCTGTTTGATTGATGGGTCTCTCTTGTAATTTAAGAGAATACAAAGCTTGAGTGATGATTATGATATCATTTCCTTTTATATTAATCAATCAACTGTACAAAAGGAAGCCTTAAGGCACTAATTAAGGAATCACAATCAATTAATCAATCACAATCTAATCTAAATAAGGAAACAATGAAATATTTGAACATTCTCCCTCAAGCTGGTGCGAAGATATCTCATATGCCCAGCTTGCCTAGAATATCATGAAATGATTTACTCCCA
This sequence comes from Camellia sinensis, assembly GCF_055761805.1. Classification (NCBI taxonomy): domain Eukaryota; kingdom Viridiplantae; phylum Streptophyta; class Magnoliopsida; order Ericales; family Theaceae; genus Camellia; species Camellia sinensis. The sequence goes on along the minus strand of NC_138974.1, from coordinate 6,878,968 downwards.
ACTTCCTTGATAAGGATGTCTACAAGTTGTTCATCTGACTTCACAAAAGGAGTACATATCATGCCACTAGTAAGTTTCTCCTTGATGAAGTGGCGATCAATCTCAACATGTTTTGTCCTATCATGTTGAACAGGATTGTGAGCTATGTTGATGGCATCTTTATTATCACAACATAGCCGCATAGAGTCTGTCTAGCCCATCCCCAGATCATTTAACAACAGTCTGATCCACAAGAGTTCACACACCTTGTGCTATAGCTATAAACTCAACTTCTGCACTTGATCTAGCGACCACATTCTGTTTCTTACTCCAAGTAACAAGATTGCCGCCCATAAAGGTACAATATCTTGATGTAGATCTCCTATCAGCTATTGACCCTACCCAATCAGCATCTATATAGGCTTCCACTCTGAGATGATCATGTTTGGAAAGTAGAGGCCCTTTCCAGGAGAAGATTTCAAGTACCTCGGAATTTTCATAACAACCTCTAAGTGAATTTGATGAGGAACATGCATAAACTGACTAACCATACTGATAGCAATAGCAATATTAGGACGAGAGTGAGATAAGTAAATGAGCTTACCCACTAGTCGCTGATAACTCCCCTTATCAACAGCTGCTCCTCCTTCATCATCACTAAGTTTCTAATTAGGTTCCAGTGGGGTATCACAGGCCTTACATCCAAGCATCCATGTTTCCTTCAAAAGGTCAAGAACATATTTCCTTTGTGAGATGAAATCCCATCCTTGGAGTGAGCAACTTCGATTCCCAAAAAATATTTCAAGTTCTCCCAGTCTTTGATTTCAAATTCACTAGCTAAATATTTCTTCAACGGGGATATTTTCTCACTATCATCGCTTGTAAGCACTATGTCATCCACATAAACAATGAGAGTTGTAGTGTTACCACGTGAGGAATATTTCACAAACAAAGTGTGATCTGCCTGACTCTGTTTGAAATCATTTTTAAGCATAGCCTGAGTGAATCTCTCAAACCAAGCCATTGGAGACTGTTTGAGACCATATAACGACTTCTGAAGCCTGCATACTTTACCCTCTGTCTAATGATTCTCAAAATCAGGAGGAATGTCCATATATACCTCTTATTCTAGATCACCATGTAAGAAAGCATTCTTTACACCTAACTAATGAAGTGGCCAATCTAAATTAGCTGCTAGAGGGAAAAGTATTCTGATTGAATTCATCTTAGCCACTAGTGCATAAGTCTCTTGATAGTCTACTCCATAAGTCTGAGTGAAGCCTTTTGCCACAAGTCGAGCCTTGTAATGCTCAATGGAACCATCTGTTTTGTGCTTCACAGTATACACCTATTTTCATCTCACCAGTCGTTTGCCCTTAAGTAACTCAGTTAATTCCCAAGTGTCATTCTTACAAAGTACTTTCATTTCATCAATCATGGCAAGTTTCTCCTTCATACTGCACCTTTTTGTTTGCCATTCACACTTTTTTCAGAACCCTAGTCTTACAAGGAAGTCTGTCAAGATTCTAATTGGGTTCAAGCTATGGAGGATAAATTGTCTGCATTGCAAAAGATTGTTACTTGGGAGCTAGTTCTTTTGCCTGATGTCAAGAATCTGGTTGGTTGCAAATGAGTCTATAAAGTCAAGATTCACTCTGATGGTTCTCTCAAGTGCTACAAAGCTCGCCTGGTTGCCAAAGGTTTCTCACAGAAGTATGGTATTGATTGTGAGGAGACCTCTGTCCCTGTTGCCAAGATGACTATTGTCCGTATTTTAATCTCTGTTGTTGCTGTTTGTCATTGGCCTCTCTATCAGATGAATGTTAAGAATGATATTCTTAATGGCCATCTCGTTGAGAAGGTGATGTAAGATGAGTAGGGATTACTTTCCTACAAATAGTGAGCCCAGTTTTAGTATACTGGCAACAGCAAGAATAGACTTATAGACGATCTTTCATGCTTTCTTTAGCAAGCAAATTACTTTTTGCCTTCGTTTCTTCAATATCCTCAATATTAGCAACTTGTTCATCTTGCTCTTTCATAGTTTTTTCAAAATATTTTACACTATCAACCTTTTGCTCCTGGATATAAGTCTTCTATAAAACAGCAGCCAACAACCCTTCCATGGAAGCTTTCAATCCATTCAAAGTTGCCGTGATAATAGTATGCACATCACTCTTTATTGTTGCAACATCCTCCTTAATTATCGCAAAATCCTCCTTTAACATCGCAACATCTTTGTTAGTAGCTCTATAATTTGTTGACAAGGTTTCTGAAAAACCTATGTGATTTCTGATTCATAATAGACTTAATTGCAACCAATCCAAAACAATTAAAACTAACAATCTAAATCATCTAGCATGTATGAAAATGATTTAAATTTGTTGTTTCATAATTAACAAGTCGACACAAGCGATTTTTACGTGGAAAAAACTACAGTTGGAGCACCTTTAATTGTGATAAAAAAAACTACGGGCGAAACGCCACAAATCAATCCACCATAAAGAATGAAAGAACACAAATTCACCAAACAATTTATCCAAACTCTGTAAAATTGTCTTTAACAATTCGTGCCTCTTTCACCAACGCCTTCGTCTCGGAATTGACCAACTTGATGTCGAATCCACAACATCCACGTCGAATCCACGACCACGAGCAGCTTCGAACTCCTTCAAAGACTTCACGCTCGAATCCTCGGAATCCACCGAAGAAGAACTCTTTTGTATTGAACGCTCAAACAAAACCTTTTGATGTGAACCACTCAATTCATGAGATAAACTCACACAAATATCAAAGGAAACTAGTAAAGAAGTTCCGGAAGAAAACCCTAATACCCAAGAAGAAAATCTGGAAGCCGTACTCTAGAATTGCACTTGTTCGCAGCTTTATAGCAGATAGATTTGCGATCATCGCTCGAGCCATGACATGGTCGCTCGAGCGGTGTGACTGAAACGCGTGTTGTTACATAAGTGACTTCGCTCAAGCGATGGAAAGTTTGCTCGAGCGTGAAAACTCAACTCCCAGTATTTTTGCAGTCAGTTCAAACTTTGAGAGGCTTGCATATTTGCTCGAGCGACACTTTCATTGCTCAAGCGGTCAAGCCAAAAACACTGGCATATTTAAACCTCAATGCGACAAGTTTGTTCGCGGAATTGGCAACAAGTAAGGACCTAACAGTTTCAAACTTCCAATTTAATTCAATGCTTGTCAACATTGAAATAAAGAAAGCAATTTTATCAAAAGATTGGTAAGGAATAAGGTAGGATCTTGAAACTCTGATACCAAACTGATGTAGGATGAGTAGGGATTACTTTCCTACAAGTAGTGAGCCCATTTAAGTATACTGGCAGCAGCAACAATAGACTTATAGGGTTGGATTTGGTGGGATTTTGTGACTGCAAAAGTATTTTAAAAAAAAGAGTTTAAGGGTTTGTAAAAAGGTAGGATTTTGGAAATGAAAACACAAGTGTTTAGGGGATGTTGGGTAGCTATTCTAAGCACTGTGTACAGTGAAGTAAACAGTAACTTTGCTATAGGGAGAGAGAGAGAGAGAGAGATGTTTTACCCTCACAAGGGATAGGCCAATCACACAAACACAATCTCAAATTTTCATAATAATAACTCTTCTCCTCAATCATTGAGATTACACATATTTATAGGTTAAAGACACTCCTAATTCTATAAAGACTATAACTCAAATTTAGGAGTGGTTTGGGATATCGTAAATAAGTGCACTTTTTGACTTTTTTAAAAAAAATGTGTAGAAAAGTAGAGAAAGTTGGTAGAAAAATAGAGAGGAGATGTTGATAAATGTTGATTGATGTGACCCAAATAAATGTATGTATGCAAAAAAAAAATGCACTTTTTTAGTGCATGCCAAATACCTACTTAGAAACTAAAAATATTTAGCTACTAATATTCTAGACCAACTATGAGTTCCAATTCTACTTCAATCATAATAGGAAACTTTAATGACTTTTAATTCTACTTCAATATTAAAATAGAACTTGGAATTTTGACCACTAAAATTATTTTAGACATAATAAACACATATATAATGACCCATTTAATAACTTGACCCAAAATATGAGCCATGGGTGACCCCTACAACCCATGGCCAACAATTATTAGAATTATTAGAATTACCATTATACCCTTAATGACTAAAACCTGCTATAATGACATGAAGACTCAAAATTATTTCAAATCTTTAATTCTTGATGCCCTAAATTTGCTTCATGTGAAATTCCAGATTTGCTCTTTTTCTTCTTTCCATGATCTTCATCAGAAAGTCCACATGCGTCCTCCCCATGGCCATCTCGTCTTCGTCGTGCTCTATATGGTTTGAAATAGTCTCCTCGTGCTTGGTATGACTGTTTTCAGACAGCAGTTACTCAGCTTAGGTTTCACCTTTGTGCCCAAGATTCTACTTTGATTCTCCACACCACTGCTAGTTTTGTTGCCCTGTTACATTATATGGATGATATGATGATCACTGGTTTTGACTTTTTTGCTATCTCTGAGGTCAAGCAGCATCTCTTCTGCACCTTTAAAATGAAGGATTTGGACCCATTGTAGTATTTTCTTAATATTAAGGCAGCTTCTTCTCCCAAGAGCTATTTTCTGTCTCAATCCAAGTATGCAAATGAGGTTATTCACCGTGCCAGTCTTACTGACAGTAAGATTTCTGAAACCTCAATTGAGCTTAATGTGAAGCTTAATACTACTGATGGTGTCCCTCTAGATGATCCCATTTTATATCGAGAACTTGTGGGTTGCTTAGTCTATCTGACGGTTACTTGCCTTGATCTTGCCTATGTTGTTCATGTGGTTAGCCAGTTCGTTTCTTCTCGTTCTACACTTTGGGTTGCTTTAGTTCGGATTCTTCGCTATCTCCAGGGTATTATATTTCAGGATTTACTGTTGTCTTCTACTTCCTCTTTGGACTTGGTGGCTTGTGCTGATTTTGATTGGGTGGTGATGTTACTGATCGAAAGTCCACATCTGGTTTTTGTATGTTTCTTAGCGATTCCTTAATCTCTTGGAAAAGTAAGAAACAAATTATTGTTACTCGCTCTACTGCACAAGGTGAGTATCGTGCTGTGGCTCATGCTACTGCTGAGATTGTTTGGTTTCGCTATCTCTTGTTTGATTTGGGTGTCCTTCAGTCTTCTCCGACCTCTCTCCATTGTAACAATCGCAGTGCTATTCAAATTGCCTATAACACTATCTTTCATGAGTGGACGAAGCACATTGAGATTGATTGTCATTTTGTCTGTCAGCATCTGCAATCTAGCCCTATCTCCTTTTCTTTCATCGCTTCGGCTCTGCAATTTGTTGATTTCTTTACTAAGACTCACACCGCTACTCGATTTCAGTATCTTCTTGGCAAATTCTCAGTATTTTCTACCAAAACACCTTGTGTTTGGTAGAATATTAAGTTTTATGTATATATGGTAGTATATATTTTTGGTATTTTAGGGATTGAGTAATTATTCTAGTTTCCTTTTCAATCTTAGGGTTAGATTGTTATACAAACCGATGTACTCCTATATTACAAACAATTGAATATACAGATTTTATTAAGAAATCTTATAGCAATATCTCAGACTTTTGCGGAATAGACTGCTCAAGCAACCAATCATGCGCTCGAGCGAAGAATGAATGCTCTCAGTATCTCAGGTTTCAAAATTCAATACTAGAAGGGTCAAAAGACCGCTTGAGCGGTGAAACTTGCACTCGAGTGAACAATCTAAGTTGTCTAGGTGACCAAGCTACCAACGGACATAACTCTCTCGTCCGAACCCCATTTAAAGTAAATCAAGGGTCTAGAATGAAGCCCCAACAAGCAGTCCAAAGGTTGTAGTCGTACACTAAGATGATACACTAATTAAAGTTATAAGATCAATTAAAAGGGTTTCATTTCTAACAACAAAGGAGTTAGATGTAGTTCCAATGACTTGAAGAGCACAAATGTTACACTTTCTCTCTTCTAACCCTGACCCTAATCTCTAGCACTTTACATTTCAACTGCCTCTTAAATCCAAGACGGTTTGTAAGGATTCAAATGCGTTTCTATTGCCAACCCCAATTTTGGGAAAACTTCCCTGAAACTACATTATTGCAATTTCCTGAATCAATAACATGTCAACATACCTTGCCGCAATAGTGCAGGTAGATTGAAGGATGTTATTCCAAACTACTAGTAAGTGAACCTCATCACCCTGCACAAACTCCTTATGACTATCATTGACAGTATCAAATCAAACGGAGGGTCTTGCTCAGCATCCACTGCTTTCGTTGATGTAGACTTCGCAGTCCACGAACAACCCTTTACCATAAACACTATCCTTTTAGAAATCTTCCATTTTGTGCCTCGCTTCACCACACTTAAAACGTGTTAGGCCACTATTTGTTGTTTCCGGTTAGGTTGGCCTCTCATATTAGCCCTCTTGGTTGTAGCATATAGGATACAATTACATTTTGGGACTAGAGGATTGGAACAACTATCCCATTTTCCAGGGAAGACTGTTGAATTTTTGGATTGACAATTAAGTTGTTTCTCTTAGTAGTAATGCTCTCCAATGTGCATCTGAAATTGAAACTGGGTCAAAACATATTCAAACCATTTTGAGACACCAACTGGTCTTATGTTTGTGAGGTCGTTGCTATTAAAGCATCCAACTTAGCCACAACTGGTCTTCTGTTTGTGAGGTCATTGCTATTAAAGCATCCGACTCAGCCAATTAACAATGAGTTTGTTTGGGGTGGGGCTCTCAACTAAAGTATATTAACCAAGCTTGGGTGGCTTAAAGAGACGATGTGAGACTAGTGATGTAGAGTATAAGAAGCTCAAGGAAGAGTAAATTCAAAGAAACGGCGATATTTGGAAATTGGAATGGTTTCAAAGTGAAATCGATAGGAACCATACATAGTCATGTTTCTAGTAATATTATAGTCCTATTTTATGATTATTTTTATGTTTCTAGGATTTTTAGGTGAGGGATATTTTGGTAATTTTATATTTACTGGCATGGGTTGTAGGGGTCACCCATGGGTTATCTTATGGGTCAAGTTATTTACTTAGTTTTTATTTATGTTTCTTATTTGGTCTTAAATTAGTTTTAGAAGTCAAATATTTTAATAGTTTCCTTTTTTGGTTCTAGTTGGTTTAGGAAATCTCCTATTCCTATATAAAGCCATGTAATGCTTATAATTTAATAGAGTTAATAATTTATAGAATTTTTAGAGCTTTGAAGCCTCTTTTGGGTTTGGGTGATGCAACCCTAACCTAACCTTAGGTGTGATGCCTAAGGGATTCTAGGAGTGATTCCTAGATCTATCTTCTTCTTGTCCTTCTTTCTTAAATTTCAGCACTTAACAGCCCCCAGAACAGTCCCTAATAGTACTTTTGTGGTTGTCCCTAATTGTCCTGCATCAAATTGTCTAACACTCCCCCACACATGCAGTCCAAATAGCATGTGGAAGTGATGGAGAGATGAGAGGCGAGAGATTAAACATCAGGCAGAGACTTGACCCACTATAGACCACCCAAGACCCACCTATGATACCATGTTACACGGTCTTGGGTAGAACTCAACCCCAAAAGTTAGATATTTAGGTGAGGATGCCCTCATGTATATATACTTCAAGTTACTTTAGTACCTAGGCAATGTGGGACTTTGCTTGTCAAGGAAACGCACCTTAGGTACTCTGGCTCTGATACCATGTTAAAGCATAGAACTCGAAACCAATTGGCAATGAGTGGAGGGGCTTCTCAAGTATATTAACAAAGCTTGGGTGACTTAAAGAGACGATGTGGGACAAGTCTAACAGTTGCACTCCACAAGTTGATAGAACTCTAGATAGATTGGGAACCTTGCTAAAAATTCTAGAGGAGTTGATGTAGTGTCCTTAATCATATAGTTATTTATATGGAGTAAGAATGCTAGACGAATGTGCTTTAGGTACAAACCTAACCTTTGGCATGATTTGCACGAAGTGGATGCCCTCAAGTTTGAAACCATAGGGTTAGTAGGCTGAGTTTTAACTATTGAACTAGTGGCCTCTTGTAATCGAAGACACAACAATGAGTAATTAGAAATTTGACCAAATAACTTTTCATAAGGTGAGACACCAGAGAGGAGTCAACAGACATATGATTAAGATGAGTGTGAAATGCATTTTGTATTTATTTATTTATTGGGTTGGGTTGAGGCCTTTTACTAGTATTGGGTTAGCTCTTTGCAAAGAACAAAGAAGATTAGGATTTGCATTGCAAATAGATAAATAGATTCGCAATCGACCAAGGATTTTTTTTGGTGATCGAAGACTGATTTTGGCAAGGGTTTAATGATGTGACCAAGTCCAATAAATTGACAAGGGTCAAAGATGAAGGATTATGACGTGGGTTCAACGATGCTAGGCTTTACAATCTGGGTCTACGACCATCTAGTTTGCACTGATTAGGGCTGATTGGGTTTTGAATGGCAACTGCTATCTAGGTTTGTAATTTCAGATGCAATTCTAATTTGTTGAGGGTTTGCAAGAGCTGCAACAACAACCACAACGATTTTGGCTATGAAGATGACGACAATAGTTTTGGATACCACGATTCTGGATGGTAGGGTTTCCAACGAAAGAGCTCTAGTTAGTTGATGCAAACAAGATGAATTTTTTTTTTTTTTTTTTTTTTAATATTATTCCATTAACCTCTCAAAACTTGATTACATAGTTTATACAACATAAATAGAGTGGAAAACTCTAATTAACGATAAAGTTTGAATTTTTCCTATGGAAAATATGAAAGAATCAAAAAGAGAATTTTATTTTTACCCCTATACTTTGTCTTGATTTTCAATTACACCCCTAGACTTTTAATAATTTCATTTTTTCCCCCAAAGTTTTTGAAATCGTATTATTTTTACCCCTACCGTCACATTTGAAATGGAAAACGTTAAAAAAATTACATTTTAGCCCCAAATTTCAAAAGAAAAATGCAAATCCACCATCTTCTACCCAAACTCACCATCTCTCATCTTCCTCCAATTTTTCCCTCTCCTCCGCCCTTGCAAGCACTGCCACCACCACCGCCGCAATCACTCAATTCTCCAACCTAACTTCTCTCAAACCCAAATTCACTCACTCAATATATATACATATATATATGTATACATATCATCTCTTCATCAACTTCTCTCAAACCCAAATTCACTCGCTCAATATTCTATCAAACCCATATCAATTATCTATCTATATATATACATATCATCTCTTCATCAACTTCACCAACATCACCACCCGAACCACCAACTTCACCGCTACCGAACTTCATTACCGCCACCATGAGCATCACCATCACCACCACCTTTCAACACCAAACCCACCTCCTTCACAACCAAGTTCCATTATCATTACCGTCAAGCTCCACAACCACCATCACCGTGAGCTCTGCCACCACCACCATCACCAGCTCCATTACCACCTAGAACCATGGTCCACATCATATTATAAGTGAAGAAGAAGAAGAAGAATAAGGAAGATGGAGGAGAAAGAAACAAAAGATGAATGTTTCGGAATTTTCGAAGTTAGTTTTCAGACAACTTTTGGCATACCGAAACCACCCATTACACGAAAAGTGAAAAAGCGAGGTAGTATAGGACTAAGTAAGAAGGGAGGTGAAGAGAATGGCAAAAGAATAAAGTAGAACCGTTAAGAATTGAGAAAGATATGAAGTCCGAAAGATGGCTCGAAGAAAAATCGAAAATGGGAAGAAAAGTCTTATTTTATTTTTTATCAACTTTTGGAGCTCTGAGGGCATGCAAAAAGAGGAAGAACGAGACATGTGTAAGAGGTGATACGAAAACTAGGCCGTGAAGTGAATCCAACGACGTAAAAATGAGGCAAAATGGAGTTATGATAAAGGAGATAGAAGTGCTTGAGTGGTGGTGAGGAAAGAGGGTGAGTTTGGGTAGAAGAGGGTGAGTGTACAAGGGTAAAAATGATGCGATTTCAAAAACTTTGGTAGTAAAATTGAAATTATTTGAAGCCTAGGGATATAATTGAAAATTAAGGCAAAGTATAGGGGTAAAAATAATCAAAACATAATATATTTCACAACTCTCATCTCTGATTAGTTTGAACCCCTCCTATTTTGGGGGAGTCTGCCTCACCAAAATGCTATGAAGCATTGACACTTCAAAACACGTGTTGTAGCAGTATCAAACACAGGGACATGACAGAGACATGTACGGGATACACCATGTGGCATGTCCCTGTATTTAATTAATTTGTTTTCTAGTGACAAATTGACTAGTTTTTTCTTCTCTTCTTTAGTGCTTTTGATAGATGATGTTGGATGTCGAATGCTTATTACTTTTTGCTTAGATTTAAATAATTAGTAGATCTTCCATATATAAGGAAAAACAATAAGTTAGTTTAAGAGTGAGTTTTTTTTTTTTTTTTTAAATATAAAATTAGTATTAGTTTTTGTTAATTTGATTATTTGTTAATGTAATATTACATAGAAATTAAAAATATTTAAAGAAAAAATGATTTATTGTTGTGTCCCTATTTTTTTGAAATCACCTCATCTTGTGTCTGTTGCTTCTTAGCCAAAATGAATCTTGGAGACTTAGTAAATGGAGTCATCATGGACTGAAACCTATGCTGGCTTGCATTCTAGTTATCTCCATTTTCGTAGCGATTAGGTTCTAATAAAACTCTATTCCAAATAGTCCAAATATGCCAACAAGTAAAGGAAATAGAATTTGCTAATCTAGCAAAACCATAAACAGAATATTAAGCACAGATGTTATGATAAAATTCACTTAATTAAATTAATCATCATGCATTTTAGGAATTTGTATAGTATACGGAACATAATTTGTTAAGTAAACAAAATATGATATAAATAAAATTTAAATTGGAGTTTAGAACAGTAGCCTGTGAGAGTCTAGCAGCCGGGTTGTCATTGTTCTAAAATTACTTTTCCTCCCTTTGTGAAGGTGTTAGCGGAGTAAAACAGTTCCAAAATAAAATCCAGTTTACTCATAGCATCTCTTGTCCAATGTTCACGACCATCAGGAAACTTGAACCAAGTCATGAACCGAACCGAATTTGCTCAAAATAGACAATATATATACTATAAGAGGCTCTTGCCTATTGCTACAGTAAAACAAGGCCCTTTTTTTACTTTCGACCTGTTTTTCCTTGCCTTTGTGCTGCTTCTTATTTCACCAATGATAGCCTTTCCAGTAAATTGTCTTGCATATGTTGGATCAAGGAAATTACAAATTTACATATGTTCGATCACTGAAATTACAAATTTATCATTTCTCTTTGATGGAGGAAAAGTTACTGGTAGAAAAAACTATTATGTACGTATTGGTACACTAAATCATAATGTTAGGTGGTACCTTTCATCAATCGTAAAATATTATACCTTCAACTTTGACTCAAATATCAATATAAATATCGTGTGATGACTTGAAAGGAATCAATAGTTTGGACAAAACTAAGGCTCAAAAAAGATTGTGCCATGTGTCTCAGTTATGCTCTTTTGTGATATTTAATTATGACTCATTGCAATGTTGGATATGACTTGATTATGACCTACTATAATTATTATGTTGGTTATGATCGAAAATTGAATACACCTCCAGTGGAGTTTGGGTTATGACCCATTGTGATGTTGATTATAACTTCTTTTTTTGTAAAAAAATAATTTTTATATAACATTTACCTATTAACTACAATAAGATTATATTATAAAAATGTTTTAAACTCACGAATTCACTTGACACTGATGTGACAGAAGAATTGGGTCCTATATAATTGAGTATATGATAAATAAAAAAAATTGACATTTATCATGCCATATCATTATAGATCAAATTAAAAATATATATATTTTTAGAAATATCAAGTATTTTTTTATCATAATTATTGATTGCCATGTATACCTTAGAAAGGCCATGCCTTGCATGGGCATTTCTTACTAGTATATTATATATATATATATATATGTGTGAAAAACTATCTCAAACCATGTCATATTTCAAATCACCTTTTGGTGTCTCTAATCTTTTATGAAACCATAGATATATATAGAGGTTTGAAATAGATGAGAATTAAATACTAAGGGTAAATTACACTTTGCCCCCATAAAGTTTCACTTATTTCTCACTTTGGCCCTAAGTTTGATTTTTCTCACTTTGGCCCTTCATGTTTGAAATCCTTCTCACTTTGACCCTTCATGTTTGCAATCATTTCTACTTTGGCCCTTTAAATTTGATTTTTCTCACTTTGGCCATTCATGTTTGCAATCATTCCCACTTTGGCCTTTTAAGTTTGATTTTTCTCACTTTGGCTCTTCATGTTTGCAATGCTTCCCACTTTGCTTTTAGACTAACTTCCATCCAAAAAACTAACAGAATCTGCCACATCATCAACACATCAGCTCCACATGTGATGTAAAAAATTCACTAAAAATGCAAAAAATGAAAAATAGAAAACAAAAAAATTGAAAATTTTGTTTGTCTTTAGTAAACTTTTTTTCAAATTTATTCATAAACATTATTACATTATTATAGATGTATCTAGCTTAGATGGATCTAAAAAAATAAAAACAAGTTTAACTAAAAAAAGAAAAATGTTACTAAAGATGAAAAAAAAACAAAAAAAACAATAGTAAATTTTTCATTTCAGAATTGACAATACAGGTGTTTGAGTTAGTATATTTTCATTTTTTTTTCGTCTTTAGTAAACTTTTTTCTTTTTTTAGTTCAATTTTTTTTTTTTTTTTTAGGTGCATCTAATCTAAATGCATCTATAATGTAATAATGTCTGAATAAATTTGAAAAAAAAGTTCGCTATAGACTAACAAAATCTTTGCATCTTTAGTGAATTTTTTACATCACACATGGAGCTGATGTGCTGGTGATGTGGCAGATTTTGTTAGTTTTTTAAATGGAAGTTAGTCTAGGAGTAAATTAAGAAGGATTGCAAGGGTCAAAGTGGGAAAGATTGCAAACATGAAGGGCCAAAATGGAAAAAATCAAACTTAAAGAGCCAAAGTGGGAAATGGGTGAAACTTTAAGGGGACAAAGTGTAATTTACCCAAATACCAATAAAAGCAAAATGTTCAAGAATTTACGATTACATTTAGGGCATGTTTGATTGGGTGGATTAGATCATGGGATTGGAATTATTAATCCGTGGGCCCAATTATCCTATGTTTGTTTTAACATTTTGGTTTAAGATTATTAATCCAATGGATAATTAATCCAACAAATTTGTAGGATTATTAGTAATGGGGTAGGGGTGGGATTATTAATCCAATGGATATTAATCCAATTGGATAGTGAATACCACACTAATTTAATAGGATTATTAATACTTCACTATTAATCTTGTGAATCAAACATGACCTTAAATCATTAAATTTTGGTATAATAAATGTAATAATGAGTATAAATATTATAACCAAAATGTTTAAACCACATTGAAAATTGTAACAACAAAGAATTGAACAATTATTTTTTATTAAAAATTATCTAACAAAATTTACCATAAAGTGGAAGATTGGTGAATACTTATGTTGTGTTTGGTTGGGGGATTTGAGGAGGGATTTGGAAAGGAAAATGGAAAAGATAGGTGAAATGTGAATAAAATATGCTTAAATTTCACATAATTTCACACACCTTTTCCCTTTCTCTTTTTAAATCTCCCAACCAAACACAACATTAGTCTGCTAACTTTTATTGTACTGCAAAATTAAGAATAGAAGAAGAATTGTAGGTTGGTTAATCTTCTTCAGGAAAGAATATCTAATGAACATGCAATTCAGCCAAGGGATGTTCACTTTCTGCCTCATTGGCTGCAGGAGTGGACCAGATATTCTATATTATGACCTAATGCATAAGCTGAATATCTGGATGCTAGTTGGTGTCGCAATCTGAATGTAAAATTCTTGTCTTGGGTTTGATTAATCCTTCTTTGGACATCAAGTTCAATTGGAAGTTCAAAACATGATTCAAAATTCTCGAGAAGAGTGAACAAAAGCAAGCTGCGGTGAGGAAAAGAAAAATAAGGTGCTGAAATGAGTTGACAGTATAGTTCTTTGGGACAATTATGATAGAGAAAAGTTATCAACCATCTTGGATGTATAACCCCATCTATAAGAAAGAGCTTCTCAATAAGAAAGCCCAAAGCAATTTTTGTGAGCTTTGTTTTTATTTTTGAAATGAATTCCTGAAGGTTTTCACCCATATCATCACGGATGAACTTAAACCAACTCATTGATTCAACAAAGGACATTAAGTGCCTCAGTGTTCACGTAGGGAACATGCACATTCCACCTGGTGAGCTATGGGGTGGACCAAATATTCTGTATATGAAGACCTAATGTTTAAGCTGATGCAAAATTTGAATGCTAGTTGGTGTCAAAATCTAAGAAAAGTAGGGTCTAAGAAGATACAATTGGTTTAATCCACTTTTGGTGAGGATTTAACTTGGGGGTAAGTTGTAGATAAAAATGTTGATTTTGAAAATGAAGGTGGAAAGCTTTAATTGTGTTCAAGAGCTCATATTTTCTTTTATAAACTTTTGGAGTATATTTGGTAGCATATTTTACAATGTTTGTACCGTTTACTTGCGCTAACTATCCATTTCTTGGGAGATTTAAATCGAAGATGGGCTTGTTGATGCAGTGTCACTTGTGGGACAATCAGCTTCCCCTGAAGTCTTGCAGAAGATGACTTATCTCGTCATAAGGCATCCCCAAGTCAAGCGTATTGACACAGTCCGTGCTTACACTTTTGGTGTTCTGTATTTTGTAGAGGTCAGTAGTGGAAATAGTAGAGTTTTCCGTTATTGGTTTATTAATGGAGAATTGGCTCCAAGCACTCCTTTTTCTTGAATGTTTTGCTAGTGAGAGAGCAGAGTCTCGATCATGTTAATTCTTATAACTTTGTTGAAAACACAGGTTGACATTGAACTTCCTGAAGAGTTACCATTGAAAGAAGCACATGCCATAGGAGAGACCCTGCAGATGAAGATAGAGAAACTTCCTGAAGTTGAAAGGGCATTTGTTCATCTTGATTATGAGTGTCAACACAAACCAGAGCACTCTGTTCTCAGTAGGCTGCCCAATAGAGAGGATTGATTTTTCTTTCAGTTCATGTTAGTTACTACTTACATGCTTCAAAATTTGGCCGCCTGGAAATTTGCTTGATAGGAATGTTAGGGATAGTAAACAACTTTTCTGGTTTGAGCATGAGTGGACTTTGAATCTTCTTCCATATTTCGGATCTAATTGTTATATATAAGTCACTTTCATGTGCCTGTTGTATGGAGAAAACTGTACAATGAGTCTTCTGAAATACTAGCAAATGAGGCGATTTATTCGGCTGCTTTCAGTCTTCAATAAATTAGTAAAGGCAATTTTCAGTGATACCTTATTTTTAAGTACTACTAGTTTTGTTTTTGTATTTTGTTTTTTCCCCTTCTTTAGCCTTTTTTATATTTTATTTTTTGAAAAGAAAAAAAAAAATTGTTACCAAACAGTGGTTAAACAATTTTAAATATCGCTGTTGAATGATATTATGCATTACTTGGAGTTGAAATGATAAGGGTGGGAGTATTATTTGACTTATTAACTGAGCAGTAATGAATGAGTATTTTCACTTAATTTGACGTATTTGCTACTCATCAACATCTATAATTTCTATTAATATTTTTATTTTTCAATTTGCAAAACAACCCCGGTTGGTAGCTCGAAAATTCGTGGGTCGAATGGGTCGAAAGATCAAAACGACGTCATTTTGATCTTTGTATTTTTTTTATTTATTTTTTTTCAGCAGAAGGAAGAAGAAGACGAGGGGAGGAAGAAGGAGGAGGAGGGGAGGAAGAGGAGGGGAGGAAGAGGAGGGGGAGGGGAGGGGAGGGGAGGGGGCCAACAAACTCGGGGCTGAGGCAGGGGCGGAGGTGTGGCGGCGAGGCAGAGGCAGAGGTGGAGCTGCGGCGAGGACGGTGAGGCGACGAGGACGGCGAGGCGATGGAGCTGCGGCGAGGACGGCGAGGCGACGAGGACGTCGGCAGAACCAGTACCCCGGCTCCCTCTCTTCTCCTTCTCCTCTCTTCTCTTCTCTCCCTCTCTTCGAATTCGACCCAAATTTTGACCCACGAAATTCGAGCACCCACCCATTTTTCTTTGCAAAATTAACCTGCCTCTCCTCCCACATCCACCCCGCTTTCATCCCCCGATTTGTCCTGCCTTCGAGATGATAGAAGGTGAGGACGGATTTTTATAAACTCTCCCTAAACTTGACCCGTGACCATTCTTAAGTTCCATTAATTTAAAATGAGCAATCTAATTTCTGATATCTTTCTTTTATTCCTAAACACAAAATAGTAAGTCCCGTGTACATGTGACACTTGTGCCATGTTCAACTAGTCCCTTGTTCAGAATTTAGAAAAAGAGAAAAAAAATGGATAGTTCACATGAAGAGTGCTCGAGAGCTATTTTGATTGATAATTTATTTAACAGTAATGATAGAGACTCCTACAAAACACAACCTCCACAATTCCAAAATAATCTGAACCATTCATGTCATTGTTAAACACAATTTTCAAAAAAAATTCAAACACATCAATGGTTAATGTATCAGTGGAGGTTAATGAGGGTCCTCTTTTGTGGAGTTCCAAATATTTTCCTTTATTTAATATGTATTAAAAAAATAAATTTATAATATTTTGATGTATATATTAATTCAGACTGAATTAATGTTATTTTTTAGAGCACGGCCTATTAGGATGACTTTCGGCCTACAGCCCATGACGATGACATCAATCATTGCGTATTGCTTAGGTTCATTATATCTAAGATCTATCTTCACGAGTCCGGATCCCCGGCCGCCCTACCCAGCGGCCCATTCCAGCAGCGCCCCAAAACGACGTCGTTTTGGGGCCAATTTTCCAAAAAAAAAAAAAAAAAAAAAGAGCACAGAATGATCCAAATCTGGGAAGCATTCTTGGAAATTTTGAAAAAAAAAAACTGAATTTTGGTAGATGATGAAGAATGATCGGTGGTCAAAAAAAAAAAAAACAGATCGGTGACCAAATCAATTATGTGACAGACTCGAGGTCTTCATAATCTACCAACATTCAGTTC
This sequence comes from Camellia sinensis, assembly GCF_055761805.1. Taxonomy (NCBI): domain Eukaryota; kingdom Viridiplantae; phylum Streptophyta; class Magnoliopsida; order Ericales; family Theaceae; genus Camellia; species Camellia sinensis. The sequence continues at coordinate 6,861,816 of NC_138974.1, read as the reverse complement.
ATCTTCATCATCAAAAACACACCTTCATCAACAACAACACAGAGGTCTTCATCATTTTCAGATCAAAAAAAAAAACAGATCGGTGACCAAATCAATTTTTGAATGCATAAAAAAACTGATCGGTGGTCAAAAAAAAAACACAGAGGTCTTCAACACAGGAATCAATTTTTTTTCCCCTTTTAGATCCAGATCCAAATCAACTAAAAAAAAAAAAAAAAAAAGTAGAGAAAGCAGAGGCCATCGGCAAAATTTTTTTTGAACATCATCATCATCTTCAACATCATCATCAGCTTCATCATCTTCATCAACAATCACATACACACAAACAAATCCAGATTTTGAACAATTTTTTTTTTTTTTTTTTTTTGTTGAGGATGAACCCAGCAGCTCCTTCTTCATCTTTCTTCTCTTCTTCTTCTTTTTCTTCTATAGATATTGAATGCATAAAAAAACTGATCGGTGGTCAAAAAAAAAACACAGAGGTTTTTTTCCCCCTTTAGATCCAGATCCAAATCAACTAAAAAAAAAAAAAAAAAGGTAGAGAAATTTTTTTTTTTTTTTGTTGATGATGAACCCAGCAGCTCCTTCTTCATCTTTCTTCTCTTCTTAGCAGACCCCATTTTTTTTTTTTTTTTTTTTGGGGATAATTGGCCCCAAAACGACGTCGTTTTGGGGCGCTGCGAGAAAGGGCCGCTGGGTGAGGCGGCCGAGGATCCAGACTCCTATCTTCACACTAGTTATTATAACTTTGGAAAATGTCCCTACAAATTATTTTTCTATTTTTCTATTTAAAATAAGAAAATTATATACTAGTTCATTGTTTAGACTCATTTTCTAAACTTAAGCCAAGTTTGGCAATATCAAAATAATTTATCTTTTTATCTTTTTTCCATCACATCACCTCTCTACTTTTTTGCACATCTTTTCGTAAAAAGACAAAAAGTACACTTATTTAGGTCATCCCAAAATATGATTTGTTGATAATTAGAGAATATATGAGAGATAGTGTTATCTTTAATATTTTAATTGATTGACACATTAAATTTGAAAAGTGAGTATAATTTTTTTTTATCTTGAATAGTTTTATAGACCTATTATTGGCATCGAAATTAGAAATTCCCTCATTATAGTTTTTATAGACCTATTTTTGGCACCCTAAATAAGAAATTCCCAATTCGTCCCTACTCACAGGCTACCTTTCTAAATTTTATTTGACTTTACAAATTCTTAAATTGCATGTTAATTAAATTTTTTTTCTCTCAATTTTATCATAAAATTTCTACTTATTTTTCCAGACTAACATGGTATCCCAATAGAGACGCCCAGATCCTCTTTAGAGATGGCAATTTTCAACCTCTCTCACTCCCACTCACACTCACTTCTTTTCTCTCAGCCTTTCTCCCTCTTTCTATCTGCTGCAAGTGTTCACGGCATCGGCAGTGGCGACTCCTTCTCTTTTTCTCACTGGCTCCCTCACGACGTTACGGCGGCAACTTCTCATCTCTCTCTCATTAGCGGCGACTCCTCCTCTTCCTCTCACAATATCTCCTCCTCTCTCTCTCACTATATCTCCTTCTCTCTAGTTACTCTCTCTCTCTTTCTTTGTTTTTTGCTTTTGTTCTTCAAAACTAGAAAATGATGAAGATGAAGATGAAGATGAAGATTTTGTTGTTGATGAAGATTTGTTGTTGATGAAAATGATGAAGATGTTTTTTTATTTGAGCTCAGATCTGTTGTTGATGAAGATGAAGAAAATGATGATCTATTTAATGTGTTAGATTTTTTATTTTTTACATTTGAGCTCAGATCTGTTTGATCTGTTGAATATATATGTGAATTCTAGTGTATAGTTGTGATGTTGTTGTTGATGATGATGATGATGGTGATGGTGATGATGAACAGACATGATTTGATGATGATGATGTTGTTGTTGTTGTTGATGATGATATTGATGTTGATGTTGTTGTTGTTGATGAATTCTTGTATTTTCTAGAGCTAATTTTTTTTTTTTTGGCTAGGAAATTTTATGGGTCGGTAAAAGCCGATCCCCATTAAAGGGCGGGGGTGGTGATAGGATTCCCGTCGAGGATCTGGGCCAGGGACGGGAGAATTTCCACTATCGGGGATCGAGGATGAGAAATGTGATCCCCGGCCCGTTGCCATTCTTAATCCTCTTAGCTATCCAAGTCAACGTCTTCGACTGCGGCAACATAACCATCGGTATATCCTCGGGTAATTCTATTTACACATTCTTACTTATCTTAGTATACACCATACACAAATTAAAACTTTTAATTTTGTCTCATTGCACATCAATAATTTTCAAATAATACTAAACTATCCTCATCTTCTCCAACAAATCCTAACCCTAACCATTGTCAGCAACCACCGCCTCCTACCGACGTTTTTCCCTTCTCAGCCTCTCTCAACCTCCCACGGCCGCCGCCCCTTCCCAGCCTTCTCCCCATTCCGTTATTGCTTCCTCCTCTCCATCGCCGCTCTCAGATCGGATCTGTGAAGAACCCAGTTGATCTCAGACTTCACACCTTCGCCGCCACTCCTTCGTCGACCACCTCACCCCAGGTCGCCTCTTTTCGCTGCAACTCGTGCCACCCTTCTTCGCCGCCGACAGAGATATGAAAACCCTTGGCTAGAATGAATCGCAATGATGGGAAATGAATCGCGACGGCTAGAGAGATAGAGAAAAAGAGAACCCAGCTCACCACTCTGTTTCTCTCTGTCCAAACTCTCAATTCTTTCTCTTTCCTCTCTCTCTCTCTAAAAGTCATGGCACCAACATCTAAGCAACACAACTCCAAAACAGTCTATGTAATGGATGCCAGGAAAGAAGAGAGAAATGCTATGAAGGTGGTGATGATCGGAAGGGAAGGAGGTGACTGCCGATAGTTGGAAATGGCAAAGGTTAGGGTTAAGTTGAGAGAGAGAAATGGAGGTGTGTGTTGGTAATTTGATTGAAAGATAGAAATGTAATAAAAAAAATTTAGAGAAAAGATATGCACTGAGTTAATCAAGTGTGTGGAAATAGAATTTCCCTACATCCTCTTCTCTCAAGTTCATGGATGGACTCTCAATGTTGACCTTCTTCAAGAGTTGGGCTCCTCATTCTCGAAACAATCATACCAAAACAGTCTCACCCAAATTCAATCTTGCTATGCTCTTCCCTCCTAGAGACATGCCTAGTCATGGTCAAACAATACTCATTACCAACTCATTACTATCACTCCCCAAGACAAGAACATTTCTACTTATGCCACAAATAAATTTGTATTTTGTCCTTATTCTGTGTCTACTCTAAAATCCAAATTTGGTGCAACACACCTGTAGACACCCCATTTTTGACCGTCCTTAAGACTTGGCATCATCGTTTGAACACTCGATGATTACTCTTGTTTGTGATCATCTTGAGTTCTCGAAGGTTTCGGCTATGCGCCTTACCTTAAGACCTCTCGACTTGTTTGTTTTGTGTTTGGTTTTGCATCAAACACTTGTTGTTTTGCTTCTGAGGATGGAAAATAGCTTGTAGGCCATCCCCACACCTCACCGGCCATGGCTTGAGGCCACCGGCCTTGTTTCCTTGCCACCGGCGGCACTATTGATGGTCGGTCGGCATTGTGTTTGGTCGGCCGGCCACTGATTTTGGTCAATCAGCCACTTTTTCTGGCCGAGACCTTTTCTTGAGGGGGTTTGAACCTTTTAAACCCTTGGTTCTAGCTTCTTGAGGAAGCTTGAACCTTTTGAACCCTTGGTTTTAGCTTCTTGAGGAAGCTTGAACCTTTTAAACCCTTGGTTTCAGCTTCTTGAGGAAGCTTGAACCTCTTGAACCCTTTGTCTAGCTTCTCCAAGAAGCTTGAACCCTTTTGTCTAGCTTCTCCAAGAAGCTTGGCCCTTTTTGCTCCAAGCTTCTAAGAGAAGCTTGGACCCTTCTTCCTCTATAAAAGAAGAGCTCCTCTTCCATTGCAAGGGTTCCAACAATTGCTCTAAGTCATACAAGAGTTGTATCTCTCTATATCTTTACATCCAAGCTCCATAAATGTTGGTTCTTGACCCCTTTACACACCACCTCACAACCACACGCTTCCTCCATCACTCTAAGGTTCTTGGAGCTGGTTTTCAGAGGTTGAAGGCCTACATTTTTGGTCCATAAGCTGCTGGAGCTTCTGGCTACAAGGGTGACACTCCTTACCCTCTTTATTTCCCGTTTTTGCACATACTTTTAGCCTGTCTTGCATGCTATTTTGGGCTTTGTCATAAAAGTCTTATTTTTGAGTGCTTTAAATAGTTGTTTGAGGTCACTTTGTTGTTTGGGGTTGTTTGACCCCTCTTAGGCCTTGTTTGGCTCCTATTTTATGCTATTTTGGTGAGCTCCGGGACCACCTTGTTTGGGCCTCCTCACCACTGAAATCTTGAGGGATTTCAGTGGTGGGGATGGTGTCTTAAAGTCCTAAGAAGGAGAGGGCCATCCCTTCTCCTTGTTGTCTTCAAAAAGTGCCATTTTAGTCTCATGTGTGAGCACCATTTTTAAGTTCATGTTGGCCATGTCTTAAGTGTTATTTGTGCTTATTTTGCCATGATATAGCACTGTTTTTACTTGGTTTAGACACACCATGAGTTTGCCTTAACATGCTTTAGGCTTTGACCCTTGTTCTAGCATGATTTTGGCCAAGCTTTGTGAAGCTTTTATGCATGTTTTAGTATACTTTAGCTCTATTTTCAATTGCTTTGGTCATGCTCAACATGTTTTGTATAGTCTCTTTGCATTCTAGCTTATAGGCCTTGAGTGTGTAAAGCCATGAGCATGTTTTGCTTGATTTGTTTAGTTGGTTTGGCACCTTTTCTAACATAATTTCAGAGCTTAGTATGCATGCCATGTGTCCATGTTCATCTCTTTTAAGTGTGCTTAAGAGTCCCTTCTTTATGCTTAAGTGTTGGTCCATTCGCATGCATGATTGTATGTGTACTTGGCCCCCATTTCCTTAGCATTTGGCCACTGTTTTGGGCCTAGTTGAGAGCTGCCCAAATTAGTTTAAGACCATTCTAGCATGTTGTTGCATGCTTGCCCTATGTGTTGTTGCATATTTGGCCTCGTTCCATGCTTGTTACATTGCATTTTGCATGTTTGATACATTGCACCTTTGCATGCTTAGGTTGTAATGCATTTGGCATGAATTGTACTTAACATGTTGTCCATGTTGCATCTTGCATGCTTGCATGGTTAAGATTACACTTTGCATGTTTGCTAACTTGCATACTTGCCCTCATGTTCATGTTGCATACTTAGCCTCCATGCCTAGGTTGCATTGCATAGAGCATGCATGCTTTGCCTCTTGAATTGAGTATCATAGAGGTTGGACTTTATGTGTTTATTTGGTTTGCATGTCATTTGAAATCAAAATGCACAACTTGGCCTCTTGGGCCATCATGCATGGAAATGCGCGATTGGTGGTCCGAGGGTCGAGCACCATACTCCCTTGTGTCTTAAACATGATATGGAGTGTGGTTGTGCAAACATTTGCTTTGAAATGCATTGCCATGCCTTGTCTGTCCTCTGCTGCTGTCAAAACAAGTTTCTGCAAGAAGACATGGCCGGTCGGCCATCTACAGTGCCGATCAACCAAACATTTGTGGCCGATATCAACATCCATGGTCGATGGATGGCCGGTGGCCTTTACTCTTGGCCGGTGACCTTCCACAGTGCTCAGAAGGTGGTACAGAAGCATCTTGGAAACTTGTGCAGTTTTCAGAGGTGCAAAACAGTGTAAACAGAGGCAGCAGTGGCATGGCATTGGGTTTCTGAGCGAAGCCAATCCGAGCATGCATTCATCCCTCTTCTCGGGGCTCTTTTACTGCTTTATTAGCTTAATTAAGTTGATTAATTGGTTAAGGGTTTGTAATATTTAATTAGCTAGAGTAGTTAATTATTTATTCGGTCTGTATTATTTATTCGGACCCTCCGAGTGAGGGCACAACTATAATAAGCGTGCGTGTGTGTGATGCATGTCTTCCAATCCCCACTTCTTTCTCCCTTTTACTTACCTGCTTTTGATGGTTAGTACTAGGGTATATTTCAATTAGCATCCTTATGCTCGCATGTTTGCATCATTCATCTGTATTGCATGTACCGGGCTCGACGCATCATACTAACTGCATTGTATTTCAATTCCAAGTTGAATACATGTATTGAACCGTCGCATCTCATATGCCATTCTTAGGGTAGCCGAGCCTATTCTAGTTGCATCTTTGCATGTGTTGCATTAGCCATCTTAACATGAACTAGGATCATGCATTTGATTACTAACTAGTTTCTATTTTGGCTCGGAGTACTCGGTAAGTGCTTATACTTTAGCATCCTTGCATGCATGTGAGTGTTGCCATGACAGCATGCTTGCTATGAGGCTAATTGTTTATGTGATATAACTGCCTGAATGCCTGTGGGTGAAGATTGGATTGCTTGAATTGGGACAATTTATTGAAATCTGAAGGTCAGCTATACTTGTTTTGCTGCGCGCATCACATAGTAATTCTAGGCTAATAACCGGAATAAGAGCACATAATGTTTTCAAAACTAGATATCATGGTTAGTAGAGGCCGATCTTTGATCGGGCGAGCGGGGGTGCTCATAGCTGACCTTCCCCAATCGTACCCAAGTTTCCGAGCCGAGGTAACTTTGGTGATGACGGACACGTGGCCTTAGGCACGAGTCAGGATTTTCTAAATTCTCCCAAAATAAAATATTTAGGTGGCGACTCTGTATCTGGCAAAGTAGTCCATGTTTGGCACTTCTTTTCTAAAAATCTATTTTTCTCAAAACGATTTGCCGGATTTGGACTCTTTGGTTCAGATTAAGAACCGTGACAATTTGAGTCCGAACTGTAGTGAGCCCAATTTAAACAGAACGGGGATTTCCTCCCGGGACGTTCGGAGACGTCTACAGTTTCTGGCGACTCTGCTGGGGATTTAGAGAACTTGACTCGAACTCATGATATCTTGTTTTGACTACACTTATGTGTTTCTTTGCATTGCATTTGCATCAGTGCGCCTAGGACACAGTGTTTGCTGTCTGCTATTCCTGAACGGTTTGCCGGAGGCTCGCTTTGAGAAGCGTGCCATAAGGCTAACTGGTTATGGGCTCTGCCATGATGGGAACACAAACCCCAATTTTTACCGGGGCACCCTTTTTGACCATTCGACCTAGTGCATATTCGGAATCCATAGTGACCATTCCAAACTAAGTCAGGTTGCTTACCCGATTGTAGGTTGTTTGAAACCGCTGCGTGCGTAGTGAAACCCTAGCTCCTCACAAAATAGGACAAGGAAACCCTACCCTAACATAGGGGTGTTTTGGCTCTTACTTGTTTGCTATGTGCTCTAGAGTGTATCTTTACAGAGAATGCATGTATTAGTTGCAAGTCTGGGTATCAGGCCTGTGGGCATCAGTATTTGGGGAATTAGTTTTACCTGAGGGTATCGATTTACAGGTAGAAATTTGGGCAGAATTTTGTAGGGACCTTAGTTATTCAGCTATGCTCAAATATGTTCTGGTGAAATCAGGCTGAGATGCTGTCTGTTTTCTCTTTTTCTAAGAAGTCTTGGAACCATAGCTCCAAAAGGGTCTAATATCCCTCGGGTACTCTAGACCTGTGTTGTTATGTAATCGGGGGATGAACCACTTGCTGTCGGTGCTCAGTTTACTCCAGATGTGATGGATGGCACGCACTATTTTGAGTATTTGCGAATGCTGTTTATTTTACTTTCGGACTTGGGTATTGAGTCTGTCTTATTGTATTAAGTCAGTCCTGTTGAGTCTGTCTTGTTATATCGAGTCGGTCCTGTTAAGTCTGTCTTGTTGTATCGAGTCAGTCCTGTTGAGTCTGTCTTGTCGTATCAAGTCAGTCCTGTTAAGTCTGTCTCGTTGTACCGAGTCAGTCCTGTTGAGTCTGTCTTATTGTATCAAGTCTGTCTTGTCGTGTTTGAGTCGGGTGATTTCGGGGGTGTTACCTCAGACATCACTTTCCTATTTTGTGTTTGTCTTTTGCACTCTTTCTTTTGCATCTGTTCCTGCCTTGGAGCCAGTTACGCCCAGAAGATCTGAATGAAACAAAAGTGATTTTCACACTCTTGTGTTTGCTTCTGCCGTGTGCCAGTTGTGCCAGAAATTCTAAATGCGATGGCAGTATTTGACTAGAAGTTGTGTCTTTTCTGTGCCTTGAATTCATTGCATCGGCCTAAGTTTTCCAAAACTTTTTTTCGAAACATAGTGATAAAAACAAAGAGAAAGGAATTCCTCGGGTTTTGCAAAATTTGATCAATTGAGCGAAAGAGAGGAGTGCTAAGCCCTTAATGAATGAGATCATGCTTGTTAAAGTGAGTACTGAGAAAGATCCTAGCTTGATCCAGATTGGTTCTACACTGTTTTCAGCACGAGCGATTTGTCGCTTTCTTAAAAAAAAAATTCAAAAAAATATATTTTGCGTGGTCCTGCGAAGACTTGTGTGGAATCGCTCTTGAGATTATGCTGCCTAGGATCGCTCTCAACCTCAAGATTCAACCCCTTTGCTCTCAAAACCTTGAACTTGGGATCAGAATGATCAATGGTCAACCATCAATGTGAGGCCCGTGTGGCCAGATTTAAAGCAGCCCTCGAACAAGAGGCACCAAAGTCAGATCAAGAAGATCAGTTGTCATCAAAAGAAGCTTGCAAAGCTAGATCAGAAGCATCCATGGAACTAGGGACAAAGAATTTCAAATGTGCTCGAAGAGCCAAAGATGGATCATTCCACAAATCAAAGAAGGTCGGCAACAAAGCCAAATCCCAGAAATGAGGAAAGAAGACAGTTTCTGCTGAAGAATAACTGAGTTCCTATCCACAGCACTAGGGGCAAATTTAGCCCCCATTGGATGGACTCTTACATCATCAGTGAACATCAGCCATTCTCCTGGATTCAGATGAATTCAGGATCTCAAAACCATTTGGCATGGACGCATGGACAAAGCTACACTTTTACCCTTGAGAGGCTCGTTGGGCCGAAAACCCGGAAGGGCGACCCAGGCACAAGTTAGAGCAAGAAAAAGAACAAAAAGAACAAAAAAAAAAAAAGAAAAATGCAAAAAAAAGAAGAAAAGAAAAAAAAAATTCTGAAAAATGAAAAAAATGCAAAAAGATGAAAAAAGAAAAAAAGAAATGAAAAAAAAAAAAACATAGCTCGCAATGTTGAAAACCCAAAAAGGGTGACCTTAGCAAAAATGAGAGCGCAAAATGAGAGGTTCAATACCCGAGTGTACTTTAACCCCGAACTACATAAGGCTTGATTCCCATGTTTGGGATACGTAGGCAACTTCATCCTGTCCAGCCACAAACACTGCCAAATGGATTGTGTCCATGTAATGGTTTTGCTCATCTTTGTTTTCTCTGTATCCGAGAGTTTGGTTGTGATCATCACTCTGAAGGCTGATTACAATGCGCAGCGGTGCTATCCAAACAAGGGGAAACTTTCCGTTGCCATACAATGCGCCGCAATACCATTCAAACAAGGGGCAACTTTCCGTTGCCATTCAGTGTGCTGCGATGCCGTTCAGACAAGGGGCAATTTTCCATTGTTTTGGATCTGAGGTTGTACATCTCAAGAGTAGGTTCCGTGCTCGTAGAGCAGTGGCCGTTTGCAAAAATAGTTTTTGAGAATTTTTACTGAGGTTGACTAATTTTCTCGAAAATTATTTCACTTTTCCAAAATTGGACCATTTCTTGGACCAAAAAAGGAAAATTTTTAGTGCTCATAACCTAACTTACATGATTTTAAATCAGAAAATCGAACAAGCATGTTAATCTAACTCTCATATTAATCAAAATTGTTTTAGAAAGCCAAAACAAAAAAATTGGTCAAAATGATGAACTAGGGACACAGTTGAGTCAGGCTTCTTGTCTTTTCCTCGTTGTCAATGCACTTGCTAGAAAGGGCACTCTACTTGCCGGAAAGGGCACCGTATTCGCCAAAAAGGGCACAATTGAAGATAACAACAAAGGGCTAAAAGCTCTCTCATCCTCCAATCAGCGAGGTATCAAGCTAAGTGCGAAGCACGAATTGGAATGGATCAAGATATTCCATTCCCTAATCTAGACAGATCTGATCACGCCCAAACTCCCCAACAGAGCATCGTCAACCAATGCCAGCTGCAGATTTGCTACACGCCTAGTTATAGCACAGCCCCTCTATGGGAGAAACTCACTGTTGTGAACAAGAAGAAGAATCTAGCGGAATGCTAGGGGCAAGACCCGCAACTATCTATTTATCCATCAACCACCCAGGGGAGGGATTAAAAATGAGAGATTGAAGAATAGAGAGATGTGCGTTGAGAGAAAAAGTGAGAAAAGGGCTTTTTTTTTAAGAAAAACAGAGCTTAGGGCCGAGTGATGTGAGAATCACAAATGAGAAAGGGTGGGAAACAATACCCGAAGAAACAGGCTCCCTGTGCACGTCTGTATGTCGTGCCTTTTGTTTTGTTTGTCTCAAATCTTGTTTTGAGTCGTTCCGAGCGTGTCTCGTTGTGTTTAGGTTATTTTACCTTTGTCTTCCATTTTTGAGTCGTTTTGGCTGTGGTCAGTTGTAGGCTCAATACTCGGTCGAGAACTCATTCTCAATTTCAAAAATGAATCGTTTTGTGCTCAGAGTGCTGTGCCATTCTCCACATTTGTGCAAAACAAGATTTGTTCTTTCATAAAAACCGTATGGTTCAACCCAGGTCATGTGAGAACAGTAAAACCAGGACCTATCTGAAGCTATATAGGTTTCAGACTACAAAGCAAAAGAAAAGAGGGAAAATCGGAGCATCTGAGTTTGTTTCAAATTCCATGATTGTATTCTGGATGCACCTCCTCAGGCCTTGTTAATGCTACCGAAGTATGAGTGCGCCTCTACCTCAAGTGTAAGCCTGCTTCAAGTCAGAATGGCAGTCCAAGCAGCACATGTGGTCTTCACATGCAGATGTCATCTCTTGCCAATATGAATAGGGTGTGCCCTTTTCAAGCTGCGTGTGTTGCAAAGTTCTCTGAGAGGCAAATCGGAGGCACCGGAGTACATGTTTGATGCGCCTCTATTGCATAGGATGTGCACTTTCATATACACTTTTGTTACATGCGTGCCACACATCGTTATGATTCATGCATAGAATATGCTTGCTTTCGATTCCGCATAGAATATGTTTCCTTTTGATTCCGCATAGAATATGCTTTGCTTTCAATGTTGCATAAAATATGCTTGTCTCATGCACAGAATATGCTTTCCATGTTGCATAGAAAATGCTCCCATACTTGCATAGAAAATACATTTTATCGCACTTCTTTTGTGCACCTCACTCGCACTGTCTTGCGCACTTTACCTGCACTTGTTAGTGCATTGCATTGTTCGTGCTTTCTTGTGCATCTTACCTGCACTTGTTAGCGCACCTTACCTGTACTTGTTAGTGCATTGCATCACACTGTTTTGTGCATTTAATCTACATCGCACTGTCTTGTGTACCCGTATTGCATTGTCTTGCACACCTCTTTAACCCGCGCAGTCACGCACGTTGCTTGCATTGTTATGCACCTATTCCTCTTGCATTGTTATGCACTGATTCGCTTGCATTGTTATGCATCGTTCCACCTGCATTGTTATGCACGTTTCACTCGCATTGTTAGGCACCATTTCAATTGTATCGTTTTGCACGATCTCTTCCTTTCCGAAACACCGGGACACGTCCCTATGTTTCTCCTTCCTTTCGAAACACAGGGATACGTCCCTATGTTTCTCCTTCCATTTTGAAACACAGGGATACGTCTCTATGTTTCTCCTTCCTTCTGAAACACCAGGATACGTCCCTATGTTTCTCATTCCTTTCCGAAATACCAGGATACGTCCCTATGTTTCTCCTTCGTTTTGAAACACCGGGATACGTCCCTATGTTTCTCTCTCTTTCCGAAACACCGGGATACGTCCCTATGTTTCTCCTTCTTTGGTTAAGAGCATTTGGAATACGTTCCGGTGCTTGAACCACTCTGAACATCGGGATACGTCCCTGAACACCGGGATACGTCCCTATGTTTCTTCCTCTTTGGTTAAGAGCATTTGGAATACGTTCCAGTGCTTGAACCACTCTGAAACACTGGGATACGTCCCTATGTTTCTCCTTCGTTTCGAAACACCGGGATATGTCCCTATGTTTCTCCCTCTTTGGTTAAGAGCATTTGGAATACGTTCCAATGCTTATACCTTTCTGAAACACCGGGATACGTCCTTATGTTTCTTGCATGATCATAAGTTATGCTCGGCTTTGTGCATTGTCTTGCATTTTGCCCCTACCCTCGGGCGCATATCTTTGTCTGCTGCTTGTATGCTTTGCCTAAGTCTTCGGCCTTGTCAAAAATGGGTCGTCTCTGGGCTTTGACATTTACTCCCGTTATTTTTATGACTTTCAAGTTCGTCAAAGAGGGGCAACTGTAGACACCCCATTTTTGACCGTCCTTAAGACTTGGACGTCATCGTTTGAACACTCGATGATTACCCTTGTTTGTGTTCATCTTGAGTTCTCGGAGGTTTCGGCTACGCACCTTACCTCAAGACCTCTCGACTTGTTTGTTTTGTGTTTGGTTCTGCATCAAACACTTGTTGTTTTGCTTCTGAGGTTGGGAAATAGCTTGTAGGCCATCCACACACCTCACCGGCCATGGCTTGAGGCCACCGGCCTTGTTTCCTTGCCACCGGCCATTGGTGATGGCCGGTCGGCACTATTGATGGTCGGTCAGCATTGTGTTTGGTCGGTCGGCCACTGATTTTGGTCAATCGGCCTCTTTTTCTAGCCGAGACCTTTTCTTGAGGGGGTTTGAACCTTTTGAACCCTTGGTTTTAGCTTCTTGAGGAAGCTTGAACCTTTTGAACCCTTGGTTTTAGCTTCTTGAGGAAGCTTGAACCTCTTGAACCCTTTGTCTAGCTTCTCCAAGAAGCTTGAACCCTTTTGTCTAGCTTCTCCAAGAAGCTTGGCCCTTTTGGCCCTTTTGGCTCCAAGCTTCTTAGAAGCTTGGACCCTTCTTCCTCTATAAAAGAAGAGCTCCTCTTCCATTGCAAGGATTCCAACAATTGGTCTAAGGCATACAAGAGTTGTATCTCTCTATATCTCTACATCCAAGCTCCATAATTGTTGGTTCTTGACCCCTTTACACACCACCTCACAACCACACGCTTCCTCCATCACTCTAACGTTCTTGGAGCTGGTTTTCAAAGGTTGAAGGCCTACATTTTTGGTCCATAAGCTGCTGGAGCTTCTTGGCTACAAGGGTGACACTCCTTACCCTCTTTATTTCTCATTTTTGCACACACTTTTAGCCTGTCTTGCATACTATTTTGGGCTTTGTCATAAACTGAAAAAAGTCTTGTTTTTGAGTGCTTTAAATAGTTGTTTGAGGTCACTTTGTTGTTTAGGATTGTTTGACCCCTCTTAGGCCTTGTTTAGCCCCCATTTTGTGCTATTTTGGTGAGCTCCGGGACCACCTTGTTTGGGCCTCCTCACCACTGAAACCTTGAGGGATTTCAGTGGTGGGGATGGTGTCTTAAGGTCCTAAGAAGGAGAGGGTCATCCCTTCTCCTTGTTGTCTTCAAAAAGTGCCATTTTAGTCTCATGTGTGAGCACCATTTTTAAGTTCATGTTGGCCATGTCTTAAGTGTTATTTGTGCTTATTTTGCCATGATATAGCACTATTTTTACTTGGTTTAGACACACCATGCATGCCTTGCATACTTGTCTTGTAATGCCATGAATTTTCCTTAACATGCTTTAGGCTTTGACCCTTGTTCTAGCATGATTTTGGCCAAGCTTTGTGAAGCTTTTATGCATGTTTTAGTATACTTTAGCTCTGTTTTCAATTGCTTTGGTCATGCTCAACATGTTCTGTATAGTCTCTTTGCATTCTAGCTTATAGGCCTTGAGTGTGTAAAGCCATGAGCATGTTTTGCTTGATTTGTTTAGTTAGTTTGGCACCTTTTCTAACATAATTTCAGAGCTTAGTATGCATGCCATGTGTCCATGTCCATCTCTTTTAAGTGTGCTTAAGAGTCCCTCCTTTATGCTTAGTGTTGGTCCATTTGCATGCATGATTGTATGTGTACTTGGCCCCCATTTCCTTAGCATTTGGCCACTATTTTGGGCCTAGTTGAGAGCTGCCCAAATTAGTTTAAGACCATTCTAGCATGTTGTTGCATGCTTGCCCTATGTGTTGTTACATATTTGGCCTCGTTCCATGCTTGTTACATTGCATTTTGCATGTTTGATACATTGCACCTTTGCATGTTTAGGTTGTAATGCATTTGGCATGAATTGTACTTAACATGTTGTCCATGTTGCATCTTGCATGCTTGCATGGTTAAGATTACACTTTGCATGTTTGCTAACTTGCATACTTGCCCTCATGTTCATGTTGCATACTTAGCCTCCATGCCTAGGTTGCATTGCATAGAGCATGCATGCTTTGCCTCTTGAATTGAGTATCATAGAGGTTGGGCTTTATGTGTTTATTTGGTTTGCATGTCATTTGAAATCAAAATGCACAACTTGGCCTCTTGGGCCATCATGCATGGAGATGCGCGATTGGTGGTCCGAGGGTCGAGCACCATACTCCCTTGAGTCTTAAACATGATATGGAGTGTGGTTGTGCAAACATTTGCTTTGAAATGCATTGCCATGCCTTGTCTGTCCTCTGCTGCTGTCAAAATAGGTTTCTGCAGGAAGACATGGCCGGTCGGCCATCTACAGTGCCGATCGACCAAACATTTGTGGCCAATATCAATATCCATGGTCGATGGATGGCCGGTGGCCTTTACTCTTGGCCGGTGACCTTCCACAGTGCTCAGAAGGTGGTACAGAAGCATCCTGGAGACTTATGCAGTTTTCAGAGGTGTAAAACAATGTAAACAGACGCAACAGTGGCATGGCATTGGGTTTCTGAGCGAAGCCAATCCGAGCATGCATTCATCTCTCTTCCCGGGACTGTTTCACTACTTTATTAGCTTAATTAAGTTGATTAATTGGTTAAGGGTTTGTAATATTTAATTAGCTAGAGTAGTTAATTATTTATTCGGTCTGTATTACTTATTCGGACCCTCCGAGTGAGGGCACAACTGTAGTAAGTGTGCGTGTGTGTGATGCATGTCTTCTAATCCCCACTTCTTTCTCCCTTTTACTTACCTGCTTTTGATGGTTAGTACTAGGGCATATTTCAATTAGCATCCTTATGCTCACATGTTTGCATCATTCTTCTGTATTGCATGTACCGGGCTCGGCGCATCATACTAACTGCATTGTATTTCAATTCCAAGTTAAATACATGTATTGAACTGTCGCATCTCATATGCCATTCTTAGGGTAGTCGAGCCTATTCTAGTTGCATCTTTGCATGTGTTGCATTAGCCATCTTAACATGAACTAGGATCATGCATTTGATTACTAACTAGTTTCTGTTTTGGCTCGGAGTACTCGGTAAGTGCTTATGCTTTAGCATTCTTGCATGCATGTGAGTGTTGCCATGACAGCATGCTTGCCATGAGGCTAATTGTTTATGTGATATAACTGCCTGAATGCCTGTGGGTGAAGGTTGGATTGCTTGAATTGGGACAATTCATTGAAATCTGCATTTTAGCCTACTTGCGAGTAGCAAACTTCAAACCATTTTCCAAACAAACGGATATGCAATGCTTTGCTCCAAATTAGGAGATCTAGTCTATACTTGTTTTGCTGTGCGCATCACATAGTAATTCTAGGCTAATAACTGGAATAAGAGCACATAATGTTTTCAAAACTAGATATCATGGTTAATAGAGGCCGATCTTTGATCGGGCGAGCGGAGGTGCTCATAGTTGACCTTCCTCAATCGTACCCAAGTTCCCGAGCTGAGGCAACTTTGGTGATGACGGACACGTGGCCTTAGGCACGAGTCATGGTTTCTTAAATTCTCCCAAAATAAAATATTTAGGTGGCGACTCTGTATCTGGCAAAGCAGTCCATGTTTGGCACTTCTTTTCTAAAAATCTGTTTTTCTCAAAACGATTTGCCGGATTTGGACTCTTTGGTTCAAATTAAGAACCGTGACAATTTGAGTCCGAACTGAAGTGAGCCCAAATTGAACAGAACGGGGATTTCCCCCCGGGACGTTCGGTGACGTCTACAACACCAATATCTAAATTCGCCAAGTCAAGCTAAGTTTGTTTCGGCTTTCATTTGGAGCAAATTTATGGTTTCTACTCAAGGAGACAAGGTTAGTGAGGTTGGAAAGAGGTACAAAGTTGTTCAAGGTATGAATTTGCGTCTGAGGGCAAACCCGCTTTTACCTAAACTTAGTTTTGGGGTAATTCTATTTACACATCCTTACTTATCTTAGTATACACCATTTACTCAATTTACACCATACACAAATTAAAACTTTTAATTTTGTCTCAATACACATCAATAATTTTCAGATAATACTAAACTACCCTTATCTTCTCTAATAAATCCTAACCCTAACCATTGTCGGTAACCACCGTCTCCCACCGGCGCCGTGCCCTTCTCAACCTCTCTCAACCTTCCACAGCTGCCACCCCTCCAAGCCTTCTCCCCTTCCCGCCACTGCTTCATCCTCTCCATCGCCGCCCTCAGATCAGATTTGTGAAGAACCCAGTTGATCTCAGACTTCACACCCTTGCCGTCACTCCTTCGTCAACCACCTCACCCTAGGTCACCTCTCCTCACTGCAACTCGTACCGCCCTTCTCCGCCGCTGACGAAGATCTGAAAACCCTTGGCTAGAATGAATCGCGATGGCGAGAGAGAGAGAGAGAGAGAACCCAGCTCAGCACTCTGTTTCTCTTTGTCCAAACTCACATTTCTTTCTCTCCTCTCTCTCTCTCTCTAAAAGTCATGGCACCAGCATCTTAGCAGCACATTACCAAAATGGTCTATGTAATAATGATTCTTACCCAAATTTAATTTTAACTCAATTATCTATTTATTTTTTATTATTATATTGATTGGTAATTTGAGCCGATTTGCAAAAGCAATGCCATCAATGGAAGGAAGTGAAGAAGATGGGTATGGGTTAGGGACCCAAATGAGGGAAGCAATAAGAAAAATTGATGGTGATTATGTCAAGAAATTTAAAGAAGGAGATTTTGATGTGGTGGCTAAAGAGATAGAGGGATGGAAAGGAATTGCATTTACTTTTACTAGTTTGTCAAAGTTTTCAATGTATGAGGCTGATTTTGGGTGACCTGTGTGGGTGACAATGGCTGCACAAACTGTTGGGAATGTGGTTGCTCTAATGCCCATTCCTATGGCCAATGTATCAGAGGAGGCCATGCAAGCAGTGATGAGTATGAGAAGGGATGAATTGGCAAAACTTGAAGCTGATAAAGTGTTCCAAGCATTTCTTTCCCCTACCTTGGATGATAAAGTTCTCTTTAAGAGCTCTATGTAGATTTAGGTAGCCTCTCTCTTGTACTACTGAATAATTATTATGATTAATTTAAGTTTCTTTATTGGTATTTTGGGTCTTTATGTGTTTTGTCCTTTTCTTCTTGGTTTTTATAGTAAAATTGCTTAATTAAGTTCAATCCATTAACAATTATAAAACCATAGATAACAATTAACACAAATTGAATTTCATGACGACTTTCTTTATTTTCTTACACATCCATTTTCACATTTGTAATACACAATTCCCCATATGGTTCAAATAAAATTAAATCATCAATTTTTTCCTCTTTTTCATAACCCATAAACAATTAATTACGGCTTTTTACTCTAATCCTTTTAAACATTTTCCTCAAACATATAATCTCATATATTAACAATAAAACACAAAATTTAACTCTAGATCATAAAATCCTAACCCTCATCACATGCTTTTCAAAAATACCTAACAAATCAAGTTTTTAATGCAATAAAAACTATCACATGTCTATCTATAACGAGGTATTGAAAAGGAGAAAAGAAATCCCCGCCTCAAGGAAAGAAAAGGAGAAAACTCAAAAAAATCAACTTCGCTAGAATTTAATCTCCACCGATCAAAACATAACCCTCGAGACGTTCGTCATTTTTGTATAAGGAACTAATATCAAAATCTCACTTGATCTTTGTAGATCGAAGAAAATGTGAAATTTGGTGAGAATTTAGAGAGAATGGAGAGAAAAGAGAACTTAGAGAGAGAGAGAGAGTGGTAAAAAATGGTCAAAAAGGTAGAGGGATCTAATTTGAGTGAAAAGGGCACAAAAATCGATGTCTGGACACGCAAAATCCACTTGTGCAAATTTTGAAACCACTCGTGCGGATCAACTCGGGGAAAAATGGCTTTCTCGCAAAATTCACTCGTGCGGAATTCAAATTTCCGCTCATGCGGATTTGACCAAACAACTGATTTCTAATAGGTGTATCTCCTCGTTCGAAAACGGAATGTCACAACCCAAACATGCCCCTATAGGTTTAGCGTCATGACCGGCCAGTAATCTAAGATTACCTATGGCCTCTAGTAACAAAATTGATTTAACATGAATTATGAGGCTTAGCGGAAGCAAATTAAAATATACAAGTAGTCCATTGAGTTGTGCATATATGAAAAGAGTTCGCATTAACACTGTACATCCATTCATTAGGTAAGTGCATACATCACAAAAGTCTTTAAAGCAACATTCAACCTACAATTTCAAACTTGTCAAGTCTTACATACACAAAACCCCTATACCAAAAACCAAGCTAAGAGTTCATAACCAAAAAGGGGTTTAGTCTATGCTTGGCTCCACACGAGTCCAAGTTAGCTAATTCTCAGGAGCTCCACGAAAGGCTGACTATTGGATGACTTCGAGGCACTCTCTATCCTTGATGCTCAACTTGCTCACCTACATATATATACATAAATAGTGAGCTAATGCTCAATGAGTAATAACAGAATAAAGAGGTTATATGAATGAAGTTCAATATCATTACAAATGTCATTTTCACATATCTAGTCAACCTTGTATCGATAACCATTTGATTCAAATCATGTGGCACATCAAGTAGAGTAATAATGCTTTAATAACAATGGGACCGTGAGGGTCAATCAATGTTCAATATTCAATGTGACCATGAAGGTCTAACATTAGAGATCTTTGTGTTTCAATTATCCAATGGGCCACGGTATTGTTTCCTCTGGGCAAGGGCCAATGGGCCATGATGTTAATCTCCTCCAGGCAGGGGCCTCACTAAAGGATTCCACGATTACAAATTCAAATAGAACTTCATTCATTAAGGATAAGTAGTACTTCAATAAATCATTCAATCATTCATATATCAATTTCGATAACTAATACTATTTTTGAAAGTAACATATCTTTATAAAGTTATTACTCACAGTGGGTTATGTTGTCACTAGGCCCCGGACTTCTATCTATACAAAACACATAACAAAAATACAATTTGAGTACCGTTCAATAACCATTCCGCTTTAATTAAATTTTCCTCATGTGTTTCTAACGCATTCCATGTTTATATGAGCTCAATTGGTGCCTAAGAGTACTTGAAATGACATGAAAATGTAAGCATGCACTTAAAAGAGTTAGTCAAAATTTATTGAAAACAAGGTCCTCGCTCGAGCGGGGGTTCAAAAATAAGGGTGGTCGCTCGAGCGCAACTTCGGTCACTCGAGTAGTCTGTAAACTCTGCAAAAGTATTGATTGCAAGAATTTTTCGCTCGATAGACGCTCGACAGTTGCTTGAGCGGAAGACTGAGTAAATAGGGTCTTGGGTCCTCGCTCGAGCACAACTTTAGGCTCTCGAGCGGTCTGCAAAATTTTGCAAAACTACTGGGAGCTCGATTTTTACGCTCAAGCGACACTTTTTTTGCTCGAGCGGACAGGCCGAATTCTGGAATTTCCAGAACTGTGTTTGAAGTTCAAATTTGATATTCAGAGGTTCAAAACTTGTATTTTTGGTACAAAAACTTGGAAAAACATTTTAGAACTTGAAAATATAGTCAATTTGAAACCAATTGCTCAAATCATGGACCCAATTCTCAAAATCAAACTTAAATCATGACGTTAGAACCATGCATGACATGTATTGCCCTCATTTCTTTCCAAATCTTTTCAAAACTTTATCAAATGGCATGACAAGTGTAAAAATATGAAGAACTCTTTAAATGAATGTGTAAAAGTTCCATGCATGTAAGAATTCATAGAAAATTGAACTCAAAGATGAAGGATTATGCATGCATGTATGCTATTATACTCAATTCTTCCATAATCAAGTCAATTCTTTCTACTTACATGCAAATAGACTCATAACTTCTTGAATTCATGACCTACATGTTTTATTTTCAAGATTTAAGGAGGAATTCCATACCTAGGATGTGAATTCAAGTGTATCCCAGTTTGATCCTTCAAGTTCTCTACCAATTCCCTTGAATTTCTCTTTGCTCTCTCTCTCTCTCTAAGTTGAGTTCTTCTTCTCCCTCTCTTAAAATCTCAGCCAAATTACGTATTTGAGGCCAAGTAAGGATTATATCACTTATATATAAATGTGATTAGCTTAGCCTAATCATATATGATTAAGGTTGGTTAATTATAGTCAACTCTAACTAAGTTCAATCAGTTTATTCTAATTATTTTGGTCCGAATCAAATTTTGATGAAAGTTACCATAAAATTCTAAATATTCCAATTAGCCTATTGGGCTAGTCAATTTTAGCTTCTAAAGTCGTTTGGGGCTTTCAATTTCTGATTCTAAGTCGATAAGTGAACAGATATTCCAAGTAATAACAGATAACTATAGAATTAAGCATGTAACCACACAATTAAACACACAATCATGCAATTAAACTTATTGAATCAATATAATATAATAGTACGGAGGTCAGGGTCGTCACACGAAATATGGTCAATTTTGTATCTAAATTGAAGCTCCAAAAATAAGCTTTCCAACGATTTTAACCTCTCATCAAGATTCAAAATGTGGAGAAAGAAAAAGACAAAAGAGTGAACACTCAAAATAAAAATTTTAATTTGGCATTCTTGGTCTAATCTTGCCCAGCCAACATGTTAACTCATCAATCAAGACTCTAAACAATGAGGAGAAGGTCTCAATTATAATAACTAAAAGTTTAAATGCAACCCACAACTTTTCAAAAGTCCAAAAAAAAAATTTGTAAATATAAGGTAACGATTACCACTTAACATAAACAATTCGGGTCTAAGACCCGTGACACTACATTCCCGATGATGAAAAGGTAATTACTTCATCCTTAGAGATGCTTAAGGTTGTTAGGAGTTGCTGTATAACCTCGTTTTGGCACAAAATCATAATTTTGTAAAAATGATCATTTTACCCTTGAACTGGTTTTTATCCAAAACCCAACTTTTTGATTGAGTTTGAATTGATGAATATTTTCAGAACATGGACTGATCTTATGCAAAAACGTCAATTGGTAATCGACTGGACCTACTTAGGTAAAAGGAGGGTTCAAAAGCTTAAAATCATGCACTTATGCATGGCTTGCATGCATTGAGGGCACGTGCGTCCGCACATAGAGGTTTGGTCGCACATGCAGCCACACATGGTGTGTGTGCCCACACATACCACTTTGATGGGCTGTGCAGCCGCACATCCTATCAATCCAGTCTATGGTTTTAAGTTGCTATTTCTTTAAGAGGCGCAAGGAAAAAGCAAAGAGGCAACCCTAGGACAACCAAGGGTGTTCCCCAAGCTTTCCCTATGCCTATAAATAGGACCCTACCCTCCTCCCCTTCCCATTTACAAAGGATTGATTTTTGAAGTGTATTAGTGAGCCTTGAGAGAGAAACACCTCTTCCCTTCACCTAACACCCTCAAATCTAAGATATTCAAACCCTAGAAGTAGATTTTCAACTTCCAAAAGTGTATCTAAGGTTGAAAAAAAGCAATCAAAGCAAGTCCAAGCTTGAAGGATGCTTGCAAGTAAGGATTTCAAGGCATTTCTCTCTTTCTTTGGTTTAATCTTTAAACCAGCAAATTACTGTTTTTACTTATTTTTAGTAGCTTCTAATTCATTATTTCAATACCTAATCATGCTAGGATGTTAGCATAGCATGTTCATCATGTAGGGTAGTTATCTTGCATGTTTTTAGTTTATTTTTACATGCTTTGTTTAGGTTATAGTTGCTGCATGTTTAGGGTAGTTTAGGTTTCATATTCTCATGCATATGACCCGGTTTAAGTATCATGTATATTAGTATAGCATTCTTTCACTTGTTAGTTGCTTTTTGTGTATTATAATCATGTTAGAACCCTTAAACCGAACCTAGATTGCATCTTGTATGTATAGTAGCATGTTTAGGGCATACGCATATTATTTTATTCTTATCATGCATGTTGGATGCGTGATGGTGGAATTTGGGGAGTTTCCTATCTTTTCATGGCATATGCTTGTTTTGGTGTGTTGTTTTCAATAATCCAAGCTAGGTGCTTTTTCATGCAAAATTGGTTATTTTGGATATTTTCATAAATATTGCTTGATTTAGTTCATGTTTATGGCCATCATGTTTTGAAAATATGATTTTTAATGAAGAATGTGATTTTTGGTGAAAAATATGGCTTTATTCAATGAATCTAAATTGAGTGACATTTATTCATTTATATCACTTAGTTTTAGGGTTAGTAAATGTTTTAGGATTAATAATGAAGGTTGTGAAATAATTAATCTCTAACCTCATAAAATAGAATATTAGTAGCGGCCAATTTTCGGATTGAACAAAAATGGATGCATCATTCAAAGACCTTTCCTTTTCGTGCCTTAATTCTGAATTTGGATTATTTGGTTGTGACGGATCAAGTTTTTTATTTAATTGTCATTGTTAATTCTTTTAAAACTAAGTGACTCTATCAATGTGGGAAAGTAAGTTGGTATAATATGAATGTGAAACACATCTTATACTCAAAAAGACACCGGATCCACACCCTACCAAGCAATTACTTATGCTACATATTGCCTCTTTAGATTAGGTGGTTGATTCCTCTTTTAGCAGGCCAAGCTTGTAGTTGGTGTCCCACCTTTCAGCTTGAGAGGGACTGGTATGTGTAATTTATTGGTTCAAAGAATAGTCCAAAGGAAATCAAGGCTACAAACACAACTAAAGAAATTGAGGACACAGCAGCTTCAGCTAGAGTAACAAAGGCTGCTAGTATGACAAGAGCTGAGATATCATCTAATGTTGGACTGCTGGATCATCATAAGGGTGTAGGATAGCTGTATGAGATTAACTCTCTTGTAACGAAGTTAGTTAGACCAATGCGTGTGGTGTACATATAGTTACACCAGTCAAAGACTTGTTATGTTGATTTCACTTCTCTGTTAATCAATAATATCTTTAGATATTTTCACTCTTTCTCTCTTTTTCAAAAATTAAATTGATTGGATAATTATAATTAGTTTGTTTGATTTTGATTTTCATAAAATACTTTTCAGAAAATTTTACTTTTTTATGCTTCGTATTTTTTTTGTTTTCAATGAATTTTTTTAATATTTTAAAATTTTTAGACACACCTAATATAAATACACTAAAAAATATAATATTTGTGAATTTTTTTTAAAAAAATTCACTAAATATTAAAAATACAAAAAAAAAAAAAGAAATTCAGTATATTTTTCATATTTTTGTATATTTATTGATTTTTTAAAATATTTTTTCACAAATATTTTACTATTTGGATACATCTAAGTAAGATATATCTAAAAAAGTAAAAACAATTAATTAAAATTTTAAAAATATTCACTAAAAACAAAAAAACACAAAAAAATGAAAAACTCAACTTATAAAAAACTGAATTCAGAGAACTATAACCAAACACATTGAATATTTTTTATTTTATCGTGATTTGTTCAAGAAAACAAACAATATATTTCTTTGTGTATGTTTTAGTTTTTTCATTAAAAAATAAAAATAAAAATTCTAATGGTGCAAGATTGATAAGGACATTATGTTTTTTAAATGATTGATTTATTTATTTTCAGTATAGTAATAGCGTAATTTCAATCCAAAACTTAACTTATCTAATCAGAAATTTTGCCTTTTTTTTCGTTTTGTTTAAGTCAATGGGAGACATCAGTTCAATGATATGTTGAAAAAGAGTTCGAATCCCCTCCTTGAGAAGCCTCCTCCACATTCTACTTGCAACGGTTGAGATCAACCGTTGCACATCCAACGGCTGAGATAAAAAAAATAAAAAAATAAAAACAAAGAAATTGAAATTTTGGTCCATTCCCGCCCAAACAAAACACAGCTCTGTGAGGCTATACATTCACTCTCACTCTCAATTTCACTCAGCCGCTCGTCCACCGAACCCACCCTCACCGGCGAACCGACGACCAATCCCGACGGTCACCCAGACGTACCCTTGAATGCACAGTTCACATTCCACCAAAAATATAGTAATAAATATTGACCAAAGAGTCAAATGTTAAACAACAGTAGACTATAAAGAACATACAGAGCAAAGAGAGAGAAATTTACCAAAGAATCAACACATATACATACATACAGAGAGAGAAGGTTTTGTATTTTTTAAGAGAGCAAGAATCAGAAATCCCCATGGATTTCAAGATCTATGGTTGAATATTCAATTTACCAAAGAATTAACACAGATACATAGATATATAAAGAGAGAGAAAGTTTGTATTTTTAGAGAGAGAAAGCAAGAATTGGAAATCTCCATGGATTTCAAGATCTATGATTGAATATTCAACTTTCTTGTAGGTTCAAGCAATGGAATATACGGGTTCACCTCAAGATGCAACAACAACAACAATTCGACCCTTCAAAATTAGTCTTTGGAGCTGCGATTGTTCTCATTCTCTTCCTAATCTCTCTATGGTTCAACTCAAGATGCAAGCAATGGAATTTACGGGTTATTATCTTTTTACTGAAGTGTGAAGGAGGAGAAAGACTAGCACGCCTCACCCTCACCTCACCCTCTTCTCCTCTACCTCACCCAACCCATCTCAGCAGCTACTCTGTCGACGATGACCTACTCCCAACGGCGACCCTGATGGCCACTCTATCTCCTGAAACAAGGGCCTCAAGGAAAAGATCTTTCAATGCCTTCCAAAGTTTCCCACAACTAGATTGCCAATGTGTGTATATATATATATAAAATATAACAATAAATTGAACAAAGAGACCAAGAACCTATCAAGATTTTTTTCCATATTATACACCAAAGCTAGTTTCAACTGCTTGATTTCACATATCTCATAAAACGGAGAGATCAAGAAAGTGACAAATATAGATTTGTATATATATACACAAATGTATATGTGTGTATTATGTAGAGATAGAGAGGAGGGAAATGAAGAAATCAGATTTTGTTAATTTTGTTTTCTTAGATTTTGATTTGTTATTTTTGGGAAATTTGAATTATTGTTTGGCTATTGATCAAAACTCTAGAAATCTGGGTTTGATGTTTTTTTTATCCTTTCCCTTCAATGACTCCAAGCTATGGGGAGGCATAAAAGCAACAACAATGGCCGATGGACAGTGGTCGCCGGCGGACAACAATGGCTGATGAACGGTGGTTACCGATGAAAAATTGTGGACGGTGGTCGCCAGTGGACAAACAACGATGCGTATCTCTCTCCCTCTATCTCTTTTCGATTGCTGAACTCTCTCTCTCTCTCTCTCTCTCTCTCTCTTCTCTTTCACGCTTTCAGCAAAAATTTGGTTTTAATTTTTTATTTTTTTAATGAAGTGATCTCAGCCGCCCATCTCCCTTGGCCCAATCTGAGTCGTTCCCAGTAGGAAGTGAAGTAGGGTTGAAAAATCTAGAAATCTCCTAGATATTGATTTGTGATTATGTATTAATTTTAAGCAATATATAACAATCCCAATCAAACAATCAAGACAAATCGACACAACGATTTTACGTGGAAAAACCACAATTGGACACCTCCAATTGTGATAAAAAATCACGGGCAACAGCCACAAAACAATCCACTAAGAAGATATAAAGGAATTACACAAGTATACTCTCAATTACCTAGCGAATCCACGCCCGAATTGAACCAACCCCTATGTGTCTCTTCCAACCCCGTTTCAATTCGGAATTGTCTTGGCAATGAGCCACTCCAGAATCCATCAAAGTTTCAAGCTCAAATTCTTCAGAATCCACCGAAGAACAACTCTCTCTTTTGTGTAGAACAAACAAATAATCCTTTGATGTATACTCTTTAAACCATGAGTTGAATACTCAATCAAAACATCAAAGAAAACTAGCAAAATATCCCCAGATAGAAACCTTAATATCCAAAAAGTAGATCTGGAGCAGTAATCCTAAATTTTGACAGAAACCCGTACTTATAGAAATCTGGAACTGCGAGGCTCGCTCGAGCGAAGACTTTCTCGCTCGAGCGAGGAACAAAAACGTGTGTTTTTCCATAAGTGGTTTCGCTCGAGCGCACATTCATCTCTTTTAGGTTTTTTGCCAGACGCAGTCTTCGCTTGAGCGAGGACTCCTTCGCTCGAGCAAGCAAGGGCGGACATGCAACTTCGAATGTAATTTTGCATTTTGCTTCGGGGGCGCTGCCCCTCGACCCCGCCGTGGCACTACCCCGGACCCGCCAAGGGGCGCTGCCCCCTCGACCCCCGCGTGCTGACCGGGTAGTTCGATCCCCATCATAATCAGCAAAGTGGCAATCTTGAAAGTATTAACATCACAAACTTCTCTACAAGGCACAATTCGGGTTGGATTCGCATCTAAACACTCAAAGCCTCACTGAAATAAAAAGTGCGAAAATAAGTACAACTGAAAGGAGTTTTGTCAAACGGAATCGCCAAGAATAACAGCCTAACAAGGGTAAATAAGGAGAGGATCCAGACTCGTTGAAAAAAGTTGGTCACAAATCTCTTATGGTCAACAATATACAAAAAAAAAAGTAGAATTGTATGTACCATATTTTTACTGTTTGAATTAACAAAGTAAAAGTAAATAAATAAATGAAATGTGTTAATTATTTTTTGTAAGAAATTAATAAAATCATTGTTTTTTAGACAATAGGTTTGACTTTAGAACATAAAGAATTTTTTTTTCATAAATTATTCTATAAATTTAAAATTTCAAAGGCAATTTAAAAAAGACAAATTGCTATAAAATGACTTCATACTTTAATTTTTTTAATGTTATTAATCAATAATGGAGAACAAACTTCATTTGTTTATTTATTTGTTAAACTAGATCAAACGATTCCATAAATTTTGCAACTAACATGTGGGACATTTTTTAGAAGAAAAACCTCCATAATAACAACGTTACCCTTAACATTAACATTAAGAGCATGGGATAGACCGTCTTTCATACCTTCATCTTTTTATATTTTTTTATACTATTTTTTTTTTTTTAGGTTTTAATTTGGATTCGTCCTAATGATTCAAGCCGTCTATCTCGTAAGTTTTATAATAAGCCATCTATATAAAAAATGAATTTTATCAAAAAATTATAAATACAAGAATAAGAAATATTTTATTTTATAAAATAAATGGTTTAACTTTATGCTCACACTCATCATTCATTTTATAAAATAAAATGTAATATTTTTTTTAAAATTTATATTTTTTCAATAAAACTCATTTTTTGTATGAATAACCTTTATTACGAAATTTACGAGATAGACAGTTTGAATTATCGATGCGGGTTCAAATTAAAACCTACAAAATGACATTTTTTTTTTTAATACACCTACAAAAGAGATATTGAGAGATAAAGGCATGGGAAGAAACTTATCCCAATATTCTATTAAACATACTCTATATCATATATATATATATATATCATCTTTTTTATAATTATAATTATTTTTTTAATTATGATATTATTTTGAGCTCATTAATTATAATTTTTTTTATATTTTAAATGGTATCTTTCACTTGACATTATTGGTGCTGAAAAAGGCGGGATGGAATTGAAACAACCTTTTCGCATGACGCGTTCAAAAAAGAAAAAAATATAGTCTACACCGGCATGGTACGGGCCTATCTCTCTAGATCTATCTATATGTAGTGGCGGGGGGTTTTTTCTCAAAATAAAATCAACCTAGTAACTTATTTATCAAACTATATTTGGACAAAATTTTCAGTATAAGTTGAAGCATGTTTTTAAAATATATTTTTAGCATATTTTTGGTTTAGGCATATAAAATCAATAAAATCATAAAAGCGTAATTATAAAATATGCTTTTAATTAAGAAAACGTGGTTAGAAACCACGTTTTTAAAGAAATCTATTTTGTAAAGAAAACGTGGTTAGAAACCACGCTTTTAAAGAAAATTTGGTTTTAAAAGAACGCGTGATTCTTAATCACGCTTTTAAAAGCCCCTAAAATTAGTAAAAAACTATTTATTATTATAATTATTTTGATTGATTTCTCTTCAATCTACATTCTATAATTCACTCAGTCATCTTTTAGATTTCTATATATAAATTGACATAGGTGGGCCCATAGAGGTTTTTGGCCCACCACTTAGAGCCCAACACATGGTTCAAATACTAAAGCCCAACATTACTAGAACTCAACGTTACACCAAGAACCAATGGCATCTAAACACTTGTCAAGAAGAGAACCAGCTACATAAGCAGACAAAGATCTTGTAGAGTTATTGCACCACACATCAGCCATTAATGAAGCCCCTGCAGCATTAAATGCGATAATCCCTTCACGTCGGAGCAGGCAGCCTCACCATGAACAAGGCAAGCTAGAGCGTAGACTTTCAACCAACGTGAGAGATTGGAGTGGACAAGGAAATGATGAACGAAGAATATAAGAAGACTTCCAAGAGACAAAAAGATTAGGCCCCCTACCATTATTCTCCTATCATTCGCCATAAACTCCTCTCTCTTCTACTTTGTCCGTCAGAGGGTCCGCTAGGGGACTCTGTTCCTCGCTGGGCTTTTGTGCAGGTACCCCGATGGGCTCAGTGATCAGGGAACGAGGTTGGAAGCATGGGCTTACGATTAGCAGCACTATCAGTTGGCGTCGTCTGTGGAAAACACCATTCCGTGTGACAATTGTGCTAATTGTTACCGAAGACCCGTTCCCGATAATCTCTCATCGTTGGCCATCAAGGTAGGTGGTCACAACGAGATCCATAGCTTCTCAACACAACGTCGTCAACCCCCAAGCCGACCTTACCAATCCAAAATCCACCTCAGTACTTCACAGAACTCACCAACAGCATCAACCGCTTGGGCGAGCAAAACCATGCCTTGATCAACGATTTGCTCCAGCGAAACCTCCATATACCTCCTCCACCGCCACAAGATATTCCTCCTAATCGAGAACAAACCTTGAGCCATTCTTTCCAGCAAGCCCACCTCTCCAACTTAGAGGGTCGGCAAGCTCCACTCCAAGACATAAACCCGCCGCCTCGAGGTTTACATCCGTCCGGTCAAACACTTGCCCCTAAAGGAGAGACTAATAGTGTTCAGCCCCCACTGCCCTCAGGGGGCGACAATGTCCCTATCTGGGATGTGGAACTTCGAGCCATGAAACTCCAGCTTCAAGAATTTATGCAGAACATACAGAATAAACCCTCCACAACAGCCAACTCCTCATTTGTCACCTCCATCAGAGACAAACCCTTACCTCTCAAGTTCAAAATGCACTCGATCGACTCTTTCAATGGTACAACGGAACCAGTTGACCATTTGGAGATTTACAGAACCCTAATGATCCTTCATGTTTTTCCTGATGAGATCATGTGTCGGGCTTTCCCCGTGACACTTAGGGGTCGGCTCGACTATAGTTTAGTCAGCTACTACCGAACTCCGTTTCTACTTTCCAACACTTAAGTGATTCCTTCCTGATCCATTTCATTGGCGCTCAACGCCAGTGGCATCCGGCAACATAGCTTCTTAACATCCGCCAGACGGAGGGGGAGTCGCTACGTAGCTTTCTCACCCATTTTAACACCGAAGCCCTACAGGTGGCGGAAAACGACGACAAGGTCATCCTCACGGCTTTCATGGCCAATTTACGATCATCTGACTTCCTCTTCTCCCTCTCCAAAAACCCTCCAACCTCCATGGCCACCCTCCTTTCCAAAGCCCAAAAATATATGAACGCCGAAGACTCTCTAACAGACCGCTAGGATACTACAACTAAAAACCCAACCTCCAAGGAGAAAAGAAAGGAATCTGAAACCAGAACCACCCAATATACACAACAAACCCCTCAGTATACCGGCCAACCCGCTCACCCCAATTGATCGGCACCTACCCGACTGTCCGGTCGGTTCGAGCGGTACACTCCCCTCAATTCCCCTATGGAGCAAGTCTTGAACCAGATCCAGCGAGATTACAACTTGAAATGGCCCCAACCATCACAGTCTCCTTCCAACCGGCAAGATCAATCTAAGTATTGTCGTTTCCATCAAGACTACGGTCACAACACTGAGGAATATGTTAACCTTGAAGACCAGGTAGAGAATCTGATATGTTAGGGTCGCCTCAGTCGATTCACGGCGACCTGTCCCCAACAGTGGCCAAGGACCGAACCCACCGGAGGCCACCACCGACAAACTCCTCCCCGACAACCCCCACAACCTAACCGAGACAATGATCGGCCCCATTACGACCCCGACCCCGACCCCAAGGCAACCCTACTCCCTCAGTCGGAGAGATTAGAGTCATCGTTGGCGGGCTTGCATGCGGAGGACCATCCCGTTCGACCCAACGAGCCGAACTCAGAAAAATCAGACAAGGCTCCGATAAGGAAGTCGCCACGTTGGATCGCCCCTTCAAACACCCCAAACAGTGGACTGAACCCATCACCTTTACGGAGGCCGACTGCACAAGCATCCATTACCCCCACGACGACCCCATCGTCATCTTTGCTCTCTTATCCAATTACAAAGTCAGACGGGTACTTGTTGACAACAGCAGTTCTTCCAACATTATCTTCCTGAACGTCTATCGCCAGCTCAAAGTCGGCGAAGAAAATTATCCCCTCTCCAGACCCCGTTAGTCGGCTTCACGGGGGATCGGGTGACCTCCATAGGTTCCATCAATCTTCCCATCACCATCGGAGAGTACCCACGGCAGACCACCAAGTTACTCACTTTCTTTGTCGTCGACTGTCCTTCTGCCTATAACATAATCCTCGGCCGAACAACTGTTAACGATTTCCAAGTTGTCACCTCCACATACCATTTAGCCATGAAATTCCCCACTGACCTTGGAATAGGGACCGTGAGGGGCGAGCAGACGATGGCCAGAGAATATTATGTCACCTCACTAAAAGAGGTCAAGCTAAAGGAAGCTATGATCATCGAAGGACTCGATGTCAGAGACGAAGAAGAGTTAGTCAGAGGGAAACTAGTAGAAGAACTTGTCGAAGTCCCCATCAACCCCAGGAACTCAGTGAAAACAGCCAAGATCGGCAGCCAACTATCCTTGCAGGCCAAGGTCGACCTTACAGCTCTTTTGACCGAGCACAATGATGTGTTCGCCTGGACCCATTCCAACATGCCATGCATCGATCCCTCTTTCATCACTCACCGTCTTAGTATCGAGCCCTACTTCTGACCTTTCAACCAGAGACAGTGTATCTTTCACCCAAAACGTAATGCTCTCATTGCCTCTGAGGTAGACAAACTACTGAAGGTGCAGTTCATCCAAAATGTGGATTACCCCAGATGGTTGTCGAATGTAGTCCTGGTCCGCAAAAACAATGGTAAATGGTAACTCTGCGTCGACTACTCCGATCTTAATCGAGCTTGCCCCAAAGATAGTTATCCCCTTCTCTAGATAGATCTGTTGGTCGATGCCACTGTTGGACACCAGATGCTTAGTTTCATGGATGCCTTCTCTGGCTACAATCAAATTCTGATGCACCCGGCCGATCAGGAACATACCTCTTTCATCATAGACAGAGGAACTTATCACTATCGTGTTATGCCGTTCGGACTGAAAAATACCGGAGCAACTTACCAACGTCTGGTCAATGTTGTCTTCCAACACCAGATAGGCCGAAACATGGAAGTCTACGTTAACGACATGCTAGTCAAGAGTAAACTCTCCTCTGATCATTTGGCAGACTTGTGAAAAACCTTCGAAACCTTACGCAAACATCAGATAAAGCTGAATCCGGAGAAGTGCGCCTTCGGCGTAGGATTTGAAAAATTCTTCGGCTTCATGGTCAACCAACAGGGCATCGAGGCCAACCCTGAAAAGATCAAGACCCTGATAGAAATGCGGTCTCCCAGAACGGTCAAGAAGGTTTAACGGCTCACAGACAGAGTCGTCGCCCTCAACCGCTTCATTTCTCAAGCAACAGACAAATGACTCCCATTTTTTAAAGTCCTTCGACAGGCTTTTGAGTAGAACACCGAATCTGAGAAAGCTTTTCAACAACTTAAGCAGTGCATGGCCAACCCCCCTCCTCTCTCAAGCACTCCCAGGCGAAACTCTCTTTCTCTACTTAGCCATATCAAACACTACAGTCAGGGTCGCCCTCATCAAGGAAGATAGCTCAATACAACGTCCAGTCTACTATATCAGTCACGCTTTCAAGGGGGCGGAACAAAATTATCCTTTGTTGGAGAAAATGGCCCTCGCCTTGATCATAGCCTCAAGGCGCCTCCGGCCTTACTTCCAAGCTCGCTCCATAGTGGTTCTCACTGACCAGTCTTTAAAAAAGGTCATGCAATAGCCAGAGTTGTCAGGCAAACTGATGCAGTGGTTCGTCGAGCTCAATCAATTTGAAATCTCTTACCGACCTCGAACGACAATCAAAGGATTGGCCGTCACCGATTTTATCTTGGAATTCACCAATCTCACACCGAACGTGCCCCCTCCGCTAACGCAATTCAACTCCTAGGTAGAAGACCCCCATTCCTAGACCCTTTATGTTGATAGGTCATCCCGCAAAGAAGGAAGTGAGGCCAGTCTCATCCTCACCACCCCCGAGAGCGGGTATTTCAAGTGCGCCCTCCGCTTCCTATTCGACGCGAGCAACAATGAAGCCGAATACGAGGCCTTGATAGCGGGTCTTCGTCTGGCCAGAGACATTAGTGTAAGCCATCTTCATGTGTTCAATGATTCCCAACTGATCGTTGGGCAATTTACCGGGGAATTCGATGCAAAGAAAGACACAATGCGGGTCTACAGGGACATTGCACCCCCTCTTGTTCACATTTTCAATACTTTCTAGATCAAACACATCCATAGGTCAGAAAACTCCAAGGTAGACAAAATGGCCCAATTAGCCTCGGCCGACCAGTCAGACCTCGACCACGGCATTCACATTGAATACCTAACCCATCCGGCTACTTCGCCAAACTAGCAGGAGGTTCACTTCCTCCAAAACGAACCTATTCCATGGGCTATAGACATCCTTCTATTTTTTATGCGAGGGGAGTTGCCAGATGATAAACAGCGGGCCGCTAAAGTCAGAGCCCGGTCATCTAATTACATTCTCATCGACGGCCTACTATACAAGTAGGGATTCTCACGCTCATACCTCAGGTGTCTCAGTCCTGCTCAAGCGATTTATGTGATGAGGGAAGTCCACGAAGGCATTTGTGGTAATCATTCGGGTGCAAGGTCTCTGGCCCACAAAATCCTCCGCACCGGTTACTGCTGGCCTACTCTCAATCAGGATACTGCCGAATTTGTGCTCAAGTGTGATAAATGTCAGCGCTTTGCCAACATCACCCATGCTCCACCAACAGAGTTTATCACAGTTAGCAGTTCTTACCCCTTCGCCAAGTAGGGCATTGACTTGGTTGGTCCTCTGCCCACTGGGAGGGGCCAAACCAAGTTCGCCGTGGTTGCCATTGACTACTTCACCAAATAGGTGGAAGCCGAACCCCTCGCTACAATCACTGAATGAAACACCACCAGATTCATCTGGCAGTCGATCGTTTGCCGATTTGGAATCCCCCAAGCCATCGTTTCAAACAATGGCAAGCAATTCGACAATGCCAAGTTCACGAAATTCTGTGCAGAGCTCCACATCAGGCCATGTTTCTCTTCCCTAGGGCATCCCTAAGCTAATGGGCAAGTCGAAGTCACCAATCGCTCCCTTCTGAAGATCATCAAAACTAAACTAGAAGCCGTTAAAGGGCTCTGGGCTAAGGAACTACCGAACGTGCTCTGGGTTTATCGGACGACCGCCCGAAACCCCTACTAGGAAGACCCCTTTCCGCCTAACATACGGTGCTGAGGCCGAATCCCAGTGGAAATCGGCCTGCCGACCCCCTGGGTTTTACACCCGAATCCAGAACTAAACGAAGAGTTGCGTCGAGCTGACTTGGACCTGATTGAAGAACTTTGAGAGACAACTGTTGTCAAACGGGCGTCATATCAGCAGAAAATGAGAACACATTATAACCGCAAGGTCCGACCTCGAGTGTTCGTTGTGGGCGACCTAGTCTTACGGGAAGGACCCTATGTTGTCAAAGCCAGACCTCGCCCGGGCACTTACGTCTCCAAGATATTGAAGGCAGAGACCTCCCCCATCCATAGAATGTCGAGCATTTAAAGCGCTACTTCCAGTGAAACAGCGTCTCCTATTTTTGTATTTTTCAATTGTTGTATGTGTTCTTTTCCTGATTTGCACACTTCTTCATTTACGCCCTTTCCACACATGGTGTAAACTTGTGATCAACAGGCTGTGCCTTAAATAACAACAATCTGGCATCTCCATTATCTGTGTTGCATTTCAATGACAACTTTTTGACCGAGCCTCAGCCAGGCTGGACATGAAGAACTTAGCCTGAATGAGATAACTAAAGCCTCAGCCCAACTGAGCCCTTCAAGCCTCAACCAAACTAAGCATTACGAACTTAGCCAGACTGAGATAACTAAAGCCTTAGCCTGACTAAGCCGTTCAAGCCTCAGCCAGACTGAGCATTATAAACTCAGCCAGACTGAGATAACTAAAGCCTTAGCCCGACTGAGCCCTTCAAGCCTCAGCCATACTGAGCATGAAGAACTCATCCAGACCAAGTATGCAATTACAATCAGTCATTGCCAGACTTGGTTAAAATCAGTCCATAATTATCCACTTTTACTGATTTGTACTATTTATACAAGATAGCTTGCTTGTCTATTTTTACCAAATTTATCAAATTTCATATTCCAAAATTTTTTTTACCCATTTTTGTCCAATTTTACTCAGCCATTTTTTCCATTAAAACTTTACAAATCCAAGCAATAACAAAAATAACAACAATACAAGAACTCGTCATTTTATTAATACACTTGCACTTTTATACAATTCATTACAAAAATTACATGCACCAAAAAAAAAAAAAAAATTTACAACGATTAAAATCCCTCACTGGATGCGAGATCTTCCTCTTCAATCCCCTCATCCAAGGGAGTCTGGGCAACGTCGTCTACCACTACTTTCACACGAATGAAATCCACGTTTGGGAATAGCTCTTGTGCCTTGTACTTGAAGCTCATCCAGCCGCTGTCCCAGTACTGGCTCATCTCGTGCTTGTAGAAGTCTGACCGCTAAAAGCTTTGGATCACTTCTTCTTCACTCCTATCTTCAGCGACCACCCCCGACGGCCTAGTACCCCCTTCCCCCTCCTTCGCCAGGCTCCGCGCGACCGCGGCGTCAATGGCCATTTGGAATTCGGTGGACCCCTTAAATTACTCCACAGCAGCCACACATAAATCAGGGTACGCCGCCTTCTCAGATGCCAATTTGGCCCTCTCTTCTGCCAAGGCCTTCTCCAAGTCTGCAATTCGCCCCTTTGCTTCTTCCTTTTTCTTTAATCATCTGATCCCACAGCTCTTCGTTGTTAACCAGGGCTTCCTCCAACATTTCCTTGGCAGTGGTGCAGTCCTCTTGGATTTTGCCTACCTTCTTCTGCTCGTCCGTCAATTCAAACTCCAACGATATCGCCTTGTGGCGCACCACTTCCAGCTCTGATTTGGTCTGGGCGAGCTCAGCGGTAGCATGATCTGCTAAGTAGTTCTGCACTACCGCCAGTACCTTCATCTTCCTTGCCCTCTGAGTATACTCCAGCCCTTTGGCATACGCACTCTGCGCGGCTTTCTTCCAGCCCGCTGTCTCCGCCCTTAAATTTTGCAGCTGCGCCTTTACCCCTTCCAGCTGGGCCCTTAGAGGCTCTCCCTCCATCCTCGCGTGCGTTGCCTTATTCATCAAGGCAGCCACCAGGGTACATTGCCTCCATCTGCGCTGAGCAGAACCCTCTTAGGAGGTCGGCCTCTATTAATTGCGCCATTGATCGCACGGCCGCATCCTCCACTACTCCAACGAGACGGTTGGCAGTGACCTTGGCTTCCCTTCCTTCTTCTACTGATCGACCTGCCAGCGCACGCGCGTGATACATAGCGGTCTTCAACGAGGCACTCGTCTCTGGTTTGCTAACTCCATCTTTCCCTTCACCAGGATTGGGGGATACTTCTGGCGTAGGCCCCACCGTCGTTACCACTTGGGCACTTGAGCCCATGCCTTCTTTCGGCACTTGGGCACTTGGGCCCATGTCTTTTTTCACCACTTGGGTATCCTCCTTTTCTGGAGCTTCCTCCGCCCTCCCCTCCTTCATCTTCTTTAAAACATGGGCGCCCTTACTCCCCTCTGCTGTCGCCCTTTTTTTCTTCATCTTCTTTAACACCGCATCTACCTCCTGTTTGCCCCCTTCCTTTAGCGGGTTTATTGAGGGCGGCAGTAAAGCAAAGTTAGTTAGGTCGTTGTCCCCTAACGGTTTGGGCCGTGGTCGGACCCGCTCCCTCATCGCTAGTTTAGGCGCAGGCCCCAATTGTGTTTCCTTATACCTGTCCGCCTTGGCGAATGCTCTTCGCTCTTCCGCCTTCTTTCTTGCCTCCAATTCCTTCCGCTCAGGATCTTCCTCCATCGGCTGCAGCCCCAAACTCAAGGCAAACAGGGTTGAAGGTCGGATCAGGTTGTCCCACTTCGCACCCTCCTTCTCCCTCCACTCCTTCACCCACTTCACCCTGTTCTCAGCCTCTGCGTCTAGCTTTGGTTCCACTGACTCTGTGAGGACTTTCCACGTTGTGTGAGCCCCCCTCCCACCGTTTGCCGATACATAGAACCATCTCGGCCTACACTCCTTTACCGAAGATGGTAAGCCTGCCACTAGACCTCGGCCCACTACCGCCTGTAAGGTCACCCACATTTCTTGTTGGCCTCTTGTAGCAAGAGAAAAATTCCTCCATTGTCATAGTCGCCCCCCCGGTCACCTGTGGTCATGCGATCGCACAGGCCATTAGTATTTTCCAGGTGTTGGGCATCAGTTGCCCTAGTGCCACCTCCAGCCGGTAATGTACGTCCACCACTATTTGGGGGAGCGGCAGCCTTAGCCCCTCCGTAATGCCTCCTCATACAACGTAAATTTTGACGGCCGTGTATTGGACGCCCTCTCCTTAGACGTGGACAATGTCTGCTCTATCTCCGCTGGAATTTGGTACTTTCTTCGTACCTCCTTCAACTCCTTCACCATGAACGTAGACTTGTCAGCCTTGGTGTGCCAGTGGTCCAGTTCCACTTGGCTAATTGACTTAGCAGCTACGATCATTGTCACCGGGCAAGCCCGTGCCGCTTGCCCAGCCCCTCTCTCCTCCCTCCTCTCTGCTCTGTATTGTTCAACCAACTTCACTGCGTTGTCCTCTCCCAATGCCTCTAACCTCATGGCTGACACTTCATCTCAAACCATCCCTCTTATGTGTCTGCGTATCACTTCGGACGCTGGCACAAAGAAGTTCGCAAAGTGTTGCAGAGGCGTGTCACACGAAACAAATGAGTTCAACTCTGGGATGTGTTGGTTATTCGCGAAAAGATAAGTAAACCGAATAACTCTAAATGCCCATGGTTTGCCTATATTCCAAGATCGATATTAAATTTCGCCAGTTTGAAAATTTTCGAAAGCTTCCGCCCTCGCCTTTTCCACACCCTATATTAATCCTACCCCTTCATTTCCTGCCAACGCATCACCTCCCTTATTACGGGATCATGCCACGTGTATGACCACGATTCACTACCCTCTTCCCCTTCCCAATCTATTCCACTTCATATCACCACGTGCCCTGCTGCCCCTCGAGCCCCGCGCACCGCCACTTTCTCTCTCAGCTCCCTCTCGGTTGGTCTTACCCCCTCTTGGTCGGTCTTCTCGCCCGGTAACCCTTTGCAGTCGACCTTCCTCCTGGTCGGTCTTCCTTCCAGCCAGTCGGTCTTCTCGCTAGGAAACCCTTTGCGGTCGGCCCTCATCACAGTCGGTCTTCTCGCTTAAAAACCCTTTGTAGTCGACCCTCCTCATAGTTGATCTTCTCGCTCGGTCCCTTTTTGTGGTCGGCCTCCTCTCGGTCGGTCTTACCCCTCGATTCCCCTTTCCAGTCGGCCCTCCTCTCGGTCGGCCTTCTTTTCCAGTCGCCCTTTGCCGTCGACCTTCTTTCACTCATCCACCCACAATTCCTGTCTTCTTCCCTATTCCCTTCATTGGACTGAAGCTGTACTTGGAAAATGGGGGACTACTGACATAGGTGGGCCCATAGAGGTTTTTGGTCCACCACTTAGAGCCCAACACACGGTTCAAACACTAAAGCCCAACATTACTAGAACCCAACGTTACACCAAGAACCAATGACATCTAAATACTTGTCTAGAGGAGAACCAGCCACGTATGTAGACAAAGATCCTACAGAGCTATTGCACCACACATCAGTCATTAATGAAGCCCTCGCAGCATTAAATGCGATAATCCCTTCACGTCAGAGCAAGCAGCCTCACAATGAACAAGGTAAGCTAGAGCGTAGACTTTCGGCCAACGTGACAAGTCGGAGTGGACAAGGAAATGATGAACGAAGAATATAAGAAGGCTTCCAAGACACAAAAAGGTTGGGTGCCCTACTGTTATTCTCCTGTCATTCGCCATAAACTCCTCTCTCTTCTAACTTGTCCGTCGAAGGGTCCGCTGGGGGACTTCCGTTCCTTGTTGGGCTTTTGTGCAGGTACTCCGGTGGGCTCAGTGATCAGGGAACGACGTTGGAAGCGTGGGCTTGCGATTAGCAGTACTATCATAAATTATTCATATAAAATATCGTATTGATAAACAATCTTAGCTACCAAATTTTATTATTTTAATATTTAAAAATAAATTATGTAATTTTGAAATTATGTTTCTCATCTATTTTTTTTTTAAATGATAAAATTATATATACGATTATCAGATCAAATGATAAAAAAAATGATAAAATTATATATAAGATTATCAGATTAAAAAAAAAAGATAAAATGATAAAATTATGTTTCTCATCCATTATTTCTAAAACTAGAGTTCTGATTTAAGCTGTAATGATGCCTTTTCCCAAAATAAAAAGAAAACCACAAACAAGCAAAGATAAACATCATATCAAAGATTATTAAATTAAGATTTTACTATTGAATCAATGATCACCGATTATGACTTTAAAAATATAAAAATTAAAAAAAAATATGAAAAAATATAAATTAAATATTTGCTTAATTGAACTGATTATTTTGTTTTTTTAAATTTTTATTTAAATATAAATTTTTAAATTAAATTTTTATTTTGTTATATAATTCAAATATAATTTAAAAAAGATCGATGATGGACAAAAATAAAAACAACAAATAAAAAATTAAAAATTAAAAAAGAAGAAGAAAATAATGGCCTCAAGACACACACCCTCCCCATAGAACATTTTGCGCAATTTCGGAGAGATTTTGCTGGGGCTTTTCCCAAACTAAACCCCTATACTAATTTATTTCCCAAACTAAGCCTACTTTCGCGGAATTTTCAAAACTAAATATTTGTTGTTCCCTTAAATATTTGTTGCCAAGAAATATTTAAATAAAACTTCACACAGCATTTACAAAGTATCTAATTTGCTAATTACTACTGCGAACAGGAAAACAAAATAAAGGTATAACTATAACATTTATAACACTTCAGAACGACGTAGCTAGTTCAAACATGAGTATCCCACAAAAATAATTTGTGGAAACATTCAACATAACACAGTACATAAAATAAAGTGACGAGTATAATACTTAACAGTTATATAGACAAATATTAGACAAACATTTCACAAACTCATTGTCGAAAGAGTTATTTTAACACACACAATACATAATTATGGATAACCTAATATAATTTAGTAGACAGATAGACGCCTAATCCTCACTCAAATCAATAATCTCAGAGTTCGAACAATCTGCGAGCTCAGGGTCAAAGAGAAGTGCAGAATCCTCATTGACAGCCTTGATAGCCTCATCATTTGGTGATGTTCCGTTCTTCTTGGCATCCGACTTAAGTATAGATAGTTTCATATCGCGGGCTGATCTATGGCGCATTTGAGAAATCTCATGTCAAAGTCTTTCATATAGTCGATCAACATTATTTGGATCTTCCTTTTGGATCTCAACTGAATGTGCTTTCGGCACCTTCAGTCGATTTTCCCGACATAATCTTTCCATTTGCACACGCTCTATAAATAGTGCGGGCCACTTTAGAAGTGTAGCGTTTGCTAAACCATATCTTGTTTGATTAACAGATGGATCCTCCACAAAACCACATGGATCTCGATAGTACTTGGACATGACAAAATGTCGCTTCCCAAACCTATCATGATAAGCACAAGAGGCATCTAACAAAGCAAACGGTGTTTCAACTTTAGCATCGCCACTTCCCCTTCCCGTTCCTTTTCTTCGATGTGAACTCTCACCTCTTTCGAAGTTCTTACCCCCTACGAGTCCCCTTCCCGTTCCTCTTCCTCATCGTGAACTCTCACCTCTGCGATTCCTACCCCCTGCCATGAATGTATACTCCATTTGATTTTTACTTAATAAATGAATGATAGTTTCCTAGGGAGAACTACGTGGAAAGATTGTGTGTTTACCATCACTCCTTCAATCCTTTATATAGTTGTTTGTCAACACTATTGCCATGTGGTCGTATTAATGTGATTAATAATTCAAATATGAAATGTGAGGAAAAAACAAAGCATCTAAGTTGCGCTGCACAAAGTCACATGCCATTAAAAGCCCACATATTTATGAGTAATAAACAATCAATGCTAAACACGCTCTACACAATCAGTACTTCAATCGTCACTCAAATGTGACTACTCACTTTTTCAAAAAAGACCAATCATCTGTACGCTATTTACTGTGGCCATGTGAATTTGGCCATTTCATTGAGTCTTTTAATTTATTCTGTCTGTTAAAGTCACTGCATCACTGCATGACTAAGAAATATTGGACGTATAACAATATCACTGTATTGAAGATTATTCCGACTTTGACGAGATAAAGCAAGAGGTCGTAGATTATTCCGACGTAGATTATTCCGATTATTCCGACTTAATTTATTCTGACTTTGACAAGACTACTCACTGTATGAAAAAAGCAAGAGGTCGTACCATAGCTACTGTGCCCATGTGAACTTCAGCAATTCATAATGGGATGAGGAGGTGTTAGAACAAAACAACAAAGCAATTAGACCCTTTGTGTTTAAAAGGCCACCCTATGCAGCTTCAAATAGATTCATAAACCTTGAAGAGAAAATATAATAGAGTTGGAATGTATTGAAGATTAATTTGTAGTAGAGTACTTATAGATGGGTTTTTCGATGTATAGAACTTGAAAGTGTTACAGATAAAAGCTAGCTTAGTATGCAGACAAGAACAACACCGACTTAAATCAACACATAGTTAACTTGAAATTAAATTGGTTAAATTTCTCCAATTAAATTAAATTAAATATGTAAGGTAAAAAGTGAAATTAAACTATTGTATAATGGAAAATAAATTGAATTATATTTGTAAGCAGAAAAATGAAATTAAAATTCTAAGCAGATTTGAACTTTGCTTAAAACCTTCAGATATGCACTGAATAGTAAATAAAAGTCGAAGTGACAACTCCTATAAAGTTGATGCATAGTTGTTCAGGTCATAAAGGTTAATGTGACAATTCTTTTACAGTAATTTGAAACATACAGCTACCATGTGAACTTCCTGAAGTATCAGTACTTCATTGTCGGCATGTGAGTTTAGAGTTTATAAGACATGAATACCTGCATTCATCTCCATTTTGAATTTGTGCATGTTACAACAACTATGTAGGATCCCAATTTTAACAACCTTGGCATTATATGGCCGCAATGATTTTTCTTGACGGTTGATTTTGGTAAGTTGGATTAAAAATGGATTTACTTAACCTAGGTTTGAATGTATGCTATTAAATTGATGAGGTAATGTAACATTAAATTGACATATATCTATGACTTCCAAGTCTAAAGCTCCATAAATCGTTTGAGTGATAGTTTTTTTTGTTTTTGTTTTTTTGGTACAAGGAACAAAATCCACTATTTAAGTGGTTATATGGGTTCGATCCCCAAAAAAAAAAAAAAAAAAAAAAAAAAGGTTATATGGGAGTGCCTTTAGGTACGGGTTATGCACTAGTACTAAAATAAGTAAGGATGTTTAGGCTAAGTTTGGGATATTGAGAAAAAGTTAAAAGGTCAAAAAGTTACTTAAAAAGTTAAAAAGTTAACACTATTCACCAAAAGTCAACAATTACGGCTGCACAACTCCCAATCTTAATTTTTCCCTACAAACCAATTTTTACAATTTTTTAATACACATTTTTTCATAAAAAGTCAAAAAGTTAACCCAAACATCTATATTTTTCCTCTCAATTTTTTAGTCCTAAAAGACAAAAAGTGCACTTATTTAGGACATCCCAAACAACCCCTTAATATATATTACCTGTGGGGACGCATTTTCCTATTCTCACTCCCATCTCCATTATACTAATCAAATATAGTTTTATATAATATATATATAATTTATTTTTTTAAATATAATAAGACTTAAACACTTAAATATTATACTTTAAAACAATCATTTTCATTTCTTTATTTTTCATTTTACATTTTTTAAGTCTCATTTTTTATAATTTATGAAAAATGCTAATAAAAGCCCTAAGGCTTATTATTATTATTATTATTCATATAGATAAGCCCTAACACTTATTGATAGTGTTGAAAAAGTGTGTAACATGTATATTAAAAGTGTATTGAAATTTGTAAAAATATTCTGGAATATATGGGAAAATGTATTGGGATTATAATTTTTTTGATCTTGTTATGGGTACTTATTAACAACCCTTAGCATGACCTATAAATTATTATCTATAATATACTATATCATCTCTCATTTTTATTAATACCGCCATCCTTAAGATTATAAAATTACCTCATCCGTATTTATCTCTCTCAATCTGATATCAGTGGATCCTTACATTGGCCTGCCCCACTATCATTTTTAATTTTGAGTTTATCATTTTAAAACAAAAAGTTTAAATTCAAAATTATGTAAAAATTGGGATCCAAAAAATTTATACATTTTATATTAAGTTCAAAATTAAAATATTTATAATAAGTCTCACTCAAATGGAGTCCAAATCCAAAAGGTCCAAAATTATTATTTTTAATTCAGCTAGAAACCAAACAAAAAATAAATAAAAAGAGTAATGTTTAATTAGTAATTTTGCAGTTTATTATATTATCCATTGAAAATGATATAATAGATAAGCTTCATTATGCAAGTTTAATTAGTACATTTGCAATTAAAAATATAAGAAGAGTAACATTTAAGTGAAATTTTGTTGCATTTAAATTATTGTTTTCATATAATTTTATATTTTTTAAAATTGTGTACTGAATTTTGGTAAACTATGAAGTAACAAAATCATTTATTTATTTATTTTTATCTTTTTCAATTCTTGAAATAATTCCTTAATAGCTTAATCTGTATAAGCAAATTTTAGTAATTATGTTCAAACAATACTAATAAATATATAAAAAAACAAAAAAAAAAAAAGCCTTTAAGAGAGTTTAAAAAAATTATTCATTCTCTCTTGCACTCATTTTTATATAGAATTTATAATTTTTATAAGATTCTTATTATCTGTTTTAAGAGAGTTTAAATTTTTTATTTTTCATTATTTTTGTGAACATTTGTCTGACAATCAAAAAATAAAAACCCTAGAGTTCAATTGTGAATTAAAAAACAAAAAACAAAAAACTTTGGATTAGGGCTAGGGTTCAATTTGAAACCCTAACCCTATAATTGTCAGACAAATTCAAGCAAAAACTTTGGGTTAGCCCTAACCCTAATTTCTGATTTCAAATTCAATTGAAAACCCTAGAATTGGGTTAGGCTAGGGTTCAATTTGCATTACAAACTTTGGGTTAGGGCTAGGGTTCAATTTCAAACCCTAGATTTGGGTTAGGGCTAGGGCTAGGGCTAGGGCTACGATTTAGGCCTAGTTTGGAAAGACTAAATAAGTACACTTTTTGACTTTTTTTGTATTATGTGTAGAAAAAGTAGAGAGGAGATGTTGATTGATGTGACCCAAAAAAGATAAAAAGATGAAATAAGTGCACTTTTTCCTTTGTAGCCAAACTTGGCCTTATTCTGTGAATTCAAAATCACAATTTCAATTTACAAAGCCTATTTTACCCATATTGATATAAATTTCAATTCACAACATTTTCACATTCACAAATTCTATTCTACTAACATTTTCATCAATTCACAACATTTTCACCTTCACAAAGTATATTCTACCCACATTGTACCCACATTCACATTTTCACAAACAAAATAAACACATATAAAATTCAAATTGAGAGAGAGAGACAGACAGTCATACCAGTGAGAGAGAGAGAGCGGAGAGCGACCCACAGAGAGAGAGAGCAGAGAACCCACAGAGAGAGAGTGAGAGCAGAGAAATCACAAAGAGAGAGAGTGAGACCAGAGGGAGAACATAG
Organism: Camellia sinensis; assembly: GCF_055761805.1. Lineage (NCBI taxonomy): Eukaryota > Viridiplantae > Streptophyta > Magnoliopsida > Ericales > Theaceae > Camellia > Camellia sinensis. Next base: position 6,816,955 of record NC_138974.1, on the reverse strand, counting down.
GGAGACTGGTTCAGGGAAAAAAATGAAGTATAAAAAGCGTGGTTGCAAATGAAGGGGGTGGGCCATTTTATATAACTTTTAAAAGCGTAATTATGAATCACACTTTCTTTTAAAACTAAATTTTCTTTAAAAACGTGATTTTTAATTACGTTTTCTTTACAAAACAATTTTTTTTTAAAAGTATAATTTTTAACCACACTTTCTTAATTAAAAATGTATTTTGTAAGCACACTTTTATGATTTTCTTAATTTTGTGTGCCGGGCCACAAACAGGCTGAAAACATGCTTTGGAAACCTGTTTCAGCTTATTCTGGGAGTTTCATCCAAAATTAGTTTGGAAATAAGTCAGTAGGTTGGCTTATTTTGGGAAAAGCCTCGTGGCTGGGTGGTGTTGGGTTGGGGTTGTGAAGAAGGTTTGTGAGTTAGGATTGGAATGAATATGGAGGGGGAGTCGGAAGCGAAAGCGCCGCTGTTGGTGGCGGCGCCAACCGATGGTCGGAGGCTGAGTAGTAGCAGCCGCCGCTTACGACTCAGTCGCCGGAATTCGGTAAACTCGTTCAGACAAGACTTCGTGTCCAGACTCCCTGATAAGCTCCGACCTGGCCTCGACCTCGAGTCTGCTTCTCTCATTGATTTCTCCAAAACCACTGCCTTAACTCAAGGTTCCTCTCTCTCTCTCTCTCTCTCTCTCTCTCTCTCTGTCGTTTTGATTGTTCCAATTTTTTCCGTGAACTCTGTAAGATAATTTCGATCTAAAAAAAGGTGATACAATTCTTTTTTCATGATTGCTCTGTTTGGTTGAGTAGAAAATAGGGTCAGAAAGATAGTCTAAATTTCCTGTTGTTTGTTTCCTTCTTGTTCCGTCTCTCTGCTAGCAAATTGACTAGCAGATACGAGTCTTCTTCGGCTCCTAACAAAAATAGGCACTTTAAATGTATACTTTATATGTAGTCTATATTTTTGTTAGTTGATAATGCATAGTTATTGTGTGTCTGTTTGATAAAACTGAGATTAATTATTGAAAATTTGTAGTATGAGATATTCAAGTATGGAGTTGTTAAATTTGAAAGTTTCAAGATACATTTGCTGCTGAGATTAAATGAAAACGACTTTCACATAGCGTTTTCAGCATTTAATTGAGAGTTAAGATACTGTTTGAAAAAACCAGGGGAGGCGCCACTAAGAGTTGTGGGTATTCGCTTGGATATCTTGAATATTTGTGTATATATATATATTAATACAAGTGTAATAGTTTATATTTTGGATGACATGTGTCCCATCTAAAACTTTTTTGAATACATTACGCACCACTTGTCGTCTCTCAAAATTTGTTTTGCACTCCTTGGTGCCACTGTTACTTGGACTTTTTTTTTTTTTTTTACAATGAGTTGTTGGTTCTTTGAGCTTACTGCATCAAAATTTTGAACAATCTTTCTATGACTAGCCCACTCCAAGTTTTGTTTTCTTATTAATTTCCAAACTTTTTTTTTCTTTTTTAATTTTTGAATGTTTACGAAGTTAGCCCATTGGCCAAGAGTTCATGCACCTCACTAGGAGGTTAGAAGTTCGAATTTGTCCTCCTACGTGTCCCTTGTATTTGTTTGAGGTCTTTCTTATGTTGGTTGAGATTGTTGTTGTCGGGTTATTATGGTGGAGTGTCATGACGTTGAAGTTTCATGGGTGTTGAATGATCTTTGCTTTTGAGAAATGCCTCTTATGCTATCTTCAAAGCCATTTGTTCCGCTTTGTGTTGATTTGGTACCCCGGATCGACTTTTGGAGGAAGGATGAGTTTATTTTGGGACCATGTGAGAAGCATGATTTTGATGGCATCTTGCTTCCAAAACGGCATGCTACATGAGTGGCCTATTCACACCTCAACATGGCTTCGGTTGATATGCATAAATGATAACTTGTTTTGATGGAAGGATATTTGCTAGAATGATCTTGAATGAGGACTTGCAACTACTTAGTCTTGTTCACTGTTGCATGTTAATTATGCTTCCCTAAATCATTGTTTTGAGTGATTCTGTTGATGGCGTTGTCTTGAGTCATTTTGTTGTAGGCCCAACTTGAGGACAAGTTGTTTTCTTCAGAGGAGAAGTTTGATGTAGTTAGAATTAGTATGGTTGTTATGTTTTAGTACCATTAGAGTTAGTTAGAATTAGTTTGGTTTTTTATCCTGTAAATAGGTGGTTAGCCCCCCTTTAGTATTCAGTTGATATTTTGATATTGAATATTTCAGAGCTTGAGAGCTCTTGTACCCATTTTGGGATTTTTTCTCTCTAATGAAATCCATTTCTGGAGATGCGGGTGCGGGTGCAAGCCGAGAGAAAATGACTATCCCTAATTATATATTAAAAAGAGAAAATATTTACAAACTTTGTTGAATTGAGAGGAAGAAAAACAAAAGATTCTGAAAAAGTCAAGTGTATAAAAAGTGAGGATTCGAGGGTATTAGTGAAGGATGGGGATATTATGTAAAGGTGAAAATGTTATTTTGAGAAAATGTTAAATGAAAAACATTTAGAAACTTTAGGAGAGAAATATGGTATTGTAACGCCTCGAAATAATCCAACATAAATCTAATACATCAACCCACGTCCACTAAACAATAATAATAATACTCCAATCATTACAGCATCAATCAACAAGATTTATACAAAAGTTCCACTTTCGTATTATATATTCAATGATATAGAAATACCTGAATCTATAGCATGTAGAGTATCGTGTTCCAAAAATAATAAAATTTGCCCTCATGGGCTTACAATTTCCAAGGCTTAAGCCCGGCTATACAAAAATGACCTCTCAGACCCATACATGAATAGCCCTTGGCTAGCAATTAAATCATAACAAAACAGAATTATTACTCTTCACAACATATCCACGCCCTCAACTTGGTGGGATCACCACGTCTTTTCCTGCACCAAAATTCCATAGGGGTGAGCACAAAGCCCAATACGAAATTCTTAACAAAGTATATATATTTATGCAATTCCCATGAAATGAAAATGCTCATGCCACGGTATGCCATTAAAAGGAAATCATATCTTTTTCTTTTGAAAATCGTCATGCACCATAAAAATGTGGAAGTTCCAACAGTTCAAATGTTTTATATCAAATTCACGGGGCGGTAAATACAACTCAGGTAATCCCTAGGTTGGTGTCTGCAAGTAGGCATAGCAAGCTCTACCAAAACCCCACTTTACCGGTAGCTAACCAGAAGGCACGTGGTATCTACTCCGCACGTGTTTTCAATCTTTCACCCTGAACACTCAGGCTAACTTAATCAATGTCATCTACACCCCCTATCCGGACTTACTAACATATTTACCCCAAACAATTCAATAAATTCTCATTTTCACAAATATTTCTTTTCAATGTGAGCTTTCAATTTCTCTATTCAAGGATTTACAATGATCAACCGAAATTAAATGCCAATGCAACAACTATCAATGCAAGGCACACCTTTCCAATTCTCAGCATTTTCCATACACCATCCCATTAGTGGTCGTAATTTCCACTTCTCATTCCAAATGTAAGATTCACAAGATGACCATGCATCCATTTAGATTCATCAAGAATAACTACATTTTAACAATAATAAATAAAAATAATTATTCCACATATTCCTTACCATTTCTCCTTCATCAACATTTTAAGAAAGTCCCCTTTTTTCATTACATTAGACACACAAGAAAAACAATAATAACGTTGGTAGTAATAATATTTCATGGATCCTCAACATATTCTTTAACCCCAAATTTCTAGGGTTTTTCTCCAAAATCAACATTCTCTCATCTTTCGAAAAGGTTTCTCCTCAAAACATCACCTCTCTTACCATGCGATTTAAAACCCTCAAGAAAATAGTTTAGAGAGAGAGAGAGAGAGAGAGAGAGAGAGAGAGAGATAGGTTGAACCCACTTTTAAAACCCTCAACATTTATGAGACAAAACCAAACTTTCAATATCATTAAAGAAACTTTTAAATCAACAAAATCTAGCATAAATATATATATATATATATATATATATAACTCAAAGAAATCTCTCTACCTCAAGTTTGTTGATGAAAGATGAGATGAAAACCCTAAAAATTTGAAGGTGTTGAAATAAGATCTCCACCACTCCAATGGTAGCCCTTGATTAGCTCTTCAAGTTTTGAGAAGAATTTGATTCACAATCTCAATGGATTGAGAAGGACCAATTGTTTGGTGTGCTAGGTGAGGGTTTTTAGAGAGAAGGGAGAGAATACGGTATTTTTAGAGAGAGATATAAGAAAAATATGAGATATTCCCAGCCAAAAAGAGAAAAAAAAACAGAGTTCTTGGATCTGGGCTTTTCTCGCACTTGCGGAGCCCACTCTCGCACGTGCGGCGTGTGCCTCCTGCACGTGTGGCTCTCACCCTCGCATGTGCGGCACCGTCCCGCACCTCCTTCCCGTACCTGCATTTATTCCAGTATGCACCCCAAGCCTCCCCTGTTTCCCGCATGTGCGGCCTGGCCTCCCGCACGTGCGGCGCCCATCCTGCACGTGCGGCCCATGCCCCTGCACGTGTGGCCCAATTTCCCAGCCCAGAATTTTCCAGTTAGGTTCGAAACCCTCCGGATCCAATCTCGTACCTTTAGGAACAAATGAAATTTCGGAAAAGAAACAAATAAGAACGAAACTTTTAACAAGAGTTTTCAAAAAATACAAATCCACACAACTAAGGAAAAGTGAGGTGATTCACGAGCCCAGTCATCACAGGTAGCATTGATAAAACTAGAGAGTATAAGTTTTGTCATCCAATAAAGGAGTTTGAAGTGAAATTTATATTGAAGAGGATGAAATTAGGTAAAGCATTGGGATTGGATTGTATTCTTGTTGTTGGCATTGAAAATGCTTAGCTCTTGGTTAACAAAATTATTTGATAAGATTCTAATGATTAAGAAAATGTATGATGAGTGGAGAAAAAGTATATTTGTACCTATATATAAAAATAAAGGAAATATCTAAAATTGCAACAATTATAGATGTGTTGATGATTCATAAAATGATTGTGATAGAGGGTAATTGTTAGTTAATTAGTTTGGATTTATACTAGGCCAATCAATTTTGGAAACCATATATTTACTAAGTGGATTAATGAAAAAGTGAAAAGAGAAGAGGAGGGGTTTTCATTTAGTTTTTATAGATTTAGAAAAAACCTTACGATAGGTTGCTTGGAGATATAATATAGTGGGTGTTAGAGGAAAAAAAAAGTGTAACCAAGGAGTATATTGATGTGATAAAAATATGTATAATGAGGTTGTGACTACAATTAGTTCACTTGTTGGAGAAGCTAGTGAATTTTCAATCATTGTAGGACTATACCAAAGGAAAGCTTTGAGTCCTTACCTATTTGCCTTAGTCATGGATGAATTAAGTAACCACAACCAGGATGATGTCCCATGGTGTATGTTGTTCGCAAATGATATTGTTCTAGTGGATGAAACTAAGGGAGGAATTTACACTAAATTAGAAATCTGGAGATAATCATTTGAGTCAAAAGGGTTTAAAATTAGTAGCTGAATTGAATATGTAACTTTAGTAACAATGTAAGTAAAAATAACAAAGAAGTGACCATAGAATCTAAGGATGGGCATCGTGTTTGTGTTGTGTCATGTCATCTCAGATTCGTGTCAAAATTCTCTTAACACTAACACAATATTATTATTATTATTTTGTGTTATTGTGTCATGTTATTTGGATTCATGTCTGATTCGTGCCATATTAACGTATCATGCTAAAAAATCATCGTAATTAAAAATACTAAGTGTATGGAAAGATTAATCACTATGTTTGATTATCATTTTTCAAAAGCACTTTTCAGAAAATTCTACTTTCTTATTTTTCGTGTTTTTTTGTTTTTACTGAATTTTTTTAATATTTTGAGCAATTTTTTTAATTTTTAGACATACCTAACATAAATATATCTAAAAAATAAAATAAATTTGAAAAAGACCTTTTAAAAATTCACTAAATACCAAAAATACAAAAAAAAAAAAAAAACGAGAATTCGGTACATTTTTTTATATTTTTTTGTATTTATTAATTTTTAAAAATATTTTTTCACAAATTTTTTACTTTTTAGATACATCTAAGTAAGGTGCATCTAAAAAAGTAAAAAAAATGTTTAAAATTTTAAAAATATTCACTAAAAAAAAAAAATACGAAAACCAAATAACTCAATTTTTAAAAAGCTTAATTCAAAAAACTCAAACCAAACACATTGAATGTTTTTTCATAAGTTAAATTTCATGAAACTAATCTTTACTAAATGAAATTATTCAAAAAAAAATAATAATAATTTTGACTCTATTTTATTCAAAAAAAATATTTTTATTGACTTCAAAATAATTAATGAAAAGATCATGTTCTCTCAAATAAAAGACAAAATGACTATATTAACCTCAAAATACTATTTTACGTATTTTCTTTATTTAATTGTGTAGGTTACATAAGAGATTTAAACAAGTCTGGCATCCTTTAATGAAAATAACATTAAAATTTGTATTTAATTATCTATTAAATGAGTTATCTGTGTCAACTTCATATTATGCAAGTTTAACATAACCCTATTTATTTAATCATGTTATTGTATCGTGTCATAATTGTGTTTGTGTTGAAAATGTTCAACCCTAACCCCTAACTTCGTGTACGATTCATGTTGTGTTAGAAATTCCCACCTGTAATAGAATCAAAGTAGGTTCAAGTGGAGTGCCTTTGGCATATTATGTGATCAATGATGCTAACAAAATTGAAAAGAAAAATTTATAAAACAATTATAAGACCAGTGATACTTTGCAGTCTACATAATATTAGACCATTAAGAAACAACACGCTCATAAATTGAGTGTAGTTAAGATGAGGATGCTTAGGTGGGTGGTTGGTAAGTTTTGGACAGAGAGAAATAGAAATGAATATACATTAAATGGTAGGAGTAGCAACAATTGAAAATATGTTGAGAGAGAACAAACTAAGATGGTTTGGTATGTACAATGAAGACTAGCAGATGAAATGGTAAAGAAGAATGTGATAGGATCACCGTAAAAGGAAATGTTAGGGGAAGACGTAAATTGACTTGGGATGCGATAGTAAAAAAATTAAACGAATTTATTTAATTTAACCGAGCATATACCTTTTAATAGTACAAAATGACGAAAAAAGGATTCACGTATCCGAGCCCACTTGATTGGAACACAAAGCTTTGTTTGGTTTAGTTTCATTTGGTTTATTTCACTGTATTTGGGGTCAGGCACCCAAAATATTATAAAAAATTCTTTGGATTTATGTTTATTTGGGTTTCGCTAAAGGTTTCCACTTAGTTGTTAACTACCTAAATCCATACTTTAGGACATAGCTTATTGCAAGCGTCTGCATATAAGCATATAAGCACATAAGCACTTGTAAATTGTATGTTAGACCGCATTGCACATGACATAATGCATATGTTAAAAAATGATGGCCAAACTCTCTCTCTCTCTCTCTCTCCTCGTTTGTTCTCTTTCTCATAATCTGACATTTCCTTGTTTATAGGAGAAAAAGAATACTATGAAAGACAGATTGCAACCTTGAAATCGTTTGAGGAAGTTGATTCTTTGATGACATCTGACAGCATTGATGAGGAAGATTTCAAAGAACAAGCCCAACAAGAAAGAGCAATGAAGATATCTAATTATGCAAATATTATCCTACTGGCATTTAAGGTGAGTTGTAATCACTTGAAGTTTAATCAAAATTTCTGGGTTTGACTTCTGGAAGTTATCCTGACATGGTACATTTTGACAGTCTAATACATGATATGAGTTAGGAAGTTAACAGTTTCACTTTGTAGATTTACTCTTTTTCCTTTTTATTTTTTGTTACAAAGTGATGTTTCATTTTTCTGAAAGTGTTCTGCGTCTTTGAGATATGCCTGTTTTCAGTTGTCTTGTTCAACAAAACAAATGTTTTGAAGAAGATGTTATGTTAAGGTACTTAAAGAGGTTACATTAATGAGAAATGCTATGTCCCCGGTTTGTTGTGTCCATTTTATATCACCTCCTACATAGATACTCGTGATTGATTCCCTTGTTTGGAGATAGTTATTAAGCAATTAATGAAAACAAATAATATCTTGCCATGTATGCCACACTTTTTGCTTTGGACTACATAGAAAGCATGAAAAATAAACGCTCTTTGGGGGTGTTTGGGAAGAAAAAAAATAGCCTAATTTAGGCTAAAATTCACAAAAAGACAAAATAGGCTAAAATAGCTAATAAGACAAAATATCACATCAAACCCATAATCATTTCACTTTTTCTCTCACAAACATCACATCCAACCATAAAAAAATCCAATCATCTTCCCAAACACAAAAATTTTAGCCTACTAAAATAGCCAAAAACTAAAACAGCCTACTAAAATAGCAACTTCCCAAACGAAGCCTTTGTATGACTTTGGGTGGTAAGTTGACATAGAGAATATATAGCTGAAAAATAAACACTCTTTGGGTGATAAGTTGACGTAGAGACACTCTTTGTATGAAAAATAAACACTCTTTGTATGACTTTGGTTGATAAGTTGATGGAGAGAATATATAGCTGTATTTGTTATTTCATACCAATGATATATATGCATCATGTCTTGCAGATTTATGCTACAATAGAGACTGGATCAATAGCCATTGCTGCATCAACACTGGATTCCTTACTTGATCTCATGGCTGGTGGCATACTTTGGTTCACTCACTTGTCAATGAAAAACATTAACATCTATAAGTATCCTATTGGGAAATTGAGGGTGCAACCAATAGGCATAATTATCTTTGCTGCTATCATGGCCACACTCGGTATGTAATTGTGTTTTAACCTGCCATTAGTTTCCCGGAAGGGTGGTTATTCATTTAAATAGTACATCATCTTTTCAAAATGAACTAATGCATCGTGCATGTTGGTTAACATTAACATTAAAATATTTGTTGTTGTTGCTGGTTATAGTTGTTGATGTAGGATGAGTAGGGATTACTTTCCTACAAGTAGTGAGCCCGGTTTAAGTGTACTGGCAGCAGCAATAATAGACTTATAGGGCAGGATTTTTTGGGATTTTGTAGCTGCATAAGTATTCAAAAAATAGGAGTTTAAGGGGGTTTGTAAAAGGGTAGGGTTTTGGGAATGAAAACACGAGTGTTCAGGGGCTGTCGGGTGGCTGTTTTGAGCACCGTAAACAGTGACGTGAACAGTAATCTTGTTGGATAGAAGTAGAGAGAGAGAAAGAGGTGCTTCACCCTGAGAAGGGATAGGCCAATCACACACACAATCTCAAATTCTCATAATATTAACTTTTCTAATTCTATATGGACTATAACTCAAATTTAGAAACTTAAAATATTTAGCAACTACTAATATTTTAGATCAACTATGACTTCCAATTCTTCTTCAATCATAGTAGGAAACTTTAATGACTTCTAATTCTACTTCAATATCAAAATAGGAAATTTGGACTTTTGACCACTGAGATTATTTTAGACATAACAAGGTCCATATATAATGACCCATTTAATAACTTGACCCAAAATTAAACCCATGGGCAACCCCTACAACCCATGTCCCACAATTATTGGAATTACCATTGCACCCTTAATTACTAAAACCTACTATAATGACATGAAAACTCAAAATAATTCCAAATTTTTAATTCTTGATGCCCTAAATGTGGTTCGTGTGAAATTCCAGATTTGCTCTTTTTTGTCTTTCCATGATCTTCCTCAGTTGTTCTAGGCTATTGTGAAGTTGAGTTTTTAGTGCTTTTAACTCTCCCTACTGCTGAACTGTCATTCTTGGTTGGACAAATATTATAATTTTTTTGGATTTACTTTGTGCTTGATTTAAAAATCAAGGCATCTTTTCTTATTTGTTGTGTTTTCACTTTGGATTGATTTTATCATAGTAATTTCTTAACATGAAGTCTAATTATTCCACTATGCATAGCAGCTTAGCAAGAAATGTTTAACTACTGACCATTTGAGAAATAAGAAGTAATAATGCATTCATTTGTTTACCTGTCAGGTGGTTACTTATTACATTATTTGTTAAAAATTAAAGCACTCTTATGTAATATGCTTCAAACATTATTATTATTTTTCTCTATTTTGGGTGTAATAGCAACCATCTGATCTTCTGATATGGTAGAGTGAGTTGTCATCAAAAAGCTTATATGTGTTTCTTCACCACATTGGCTTTTGCATGCTCTTTCTTTCTCTTTTATCTTTTCCTTTCCTTTCTTTCCTTCCATTTTGTAGTGGTGTTGTCGGTGTCTATGCTGTAAGTAACATGTAAAAAGCTGTGCATCCAGTTCTCACAATGTCCAAGTCTCAAGGAATGAGTTAATGCTGCACAGCATTTTGAGCACCACAAGAGAAAAAAACAAACCTATTGGAATACAACATACATAAAAAATAAACAAATAAATAAGGTTGTTATATCCATGCATTTTTATAGGCTTTCAGGTATTGGTCCAGGCTGTAGAACAACTAGTTGAAGATAAAGCTTCTGAAAAGATGACCACTGATCAATTGGTATGGTTGTACGCAATCATGTTATCTGCTACGGTGATAAAACTTGCACTGTGGTTTTACTGCAGAAGCTCAGGAAGCACAATTGTCCGTGCTTACGCAAAGGTATATCCCACATTGCTCTTGCTCTCAACCTTTCTGTTCCCAATTTTTTAGTTGTATAACTTCTTTTTTATGTTGATTGCCAGGATCACTATTTTGATGTGGTAACCAATATAGTCGGGTTAGTTGCAGCTGTTCTTGGTGATGAGTTCTACTGGTGGATTGACCCTGTTGGTGCTATTGCTCTTGCAATTTATACAATCACAAATTGGTCTGGAACTGTTCTTGAAAATGCAGGTAGCTCCTGCTGCCCTCATCTTAATTTTCTCTGGATCTGCTTGTTGCTTAAATTTCCGTATAGATCAAAAAGAGTCCCGAATTAAACATCTGAGACATTGCTTGTTTTGGCTCTAGATGTTTTTTTTTTATTTATTTATATTTTTTTTTTAATAAAGGACCATTCAGAAATGACTAAATGGAGCTAGAAAGTATGCGATTTTGATTCCCTCTGCATCATCATAGAACTGAACAACAATATGGCAGAATAGATCGAAAGAAAACATGGCTAAGACGCATGGACATGGTGATTTAAAAAAAAATGGAGACATGGACATGGCGGGGACACGTCAATAAATTATATATAGGAATTGACTGAAAAATTATATTAGGAAGATGGATGCACCAATAAGTCCTCTCGACTTTTTGATGACTTTCTGGTGCATCAAAAAGTCATGTTCACTTTTAATTGTTACCAGAGTCTTATTTTGTTATTTTTTTAGTGGCGTTTCATAAAAAAGTGTCACTAATTGTTAGTTTTTAACGATAGTTGAAAAATTCGTTATAGGAAAATGTCACTAATTGTTAGTTTTTAGCGACAGTTGAAAATTTCGTCACTGAAAACGTCACTATTTGTCATTTTTTGGTGACAAATATAGAAAATCGTCATAGAAAAATGTCACTAATTGTCCGTTTTTAGCAACAAATTTAGAAAAACGTCGCTAACACTTGTAGACTTTTGTGATCTATACAAAGTGGGACTTCATAGTGCATAGGTCCTTATAACAGGACCTGTGAGTAATTACCCCTTTATTTATTTGCTATGTAGTTTAATATAACATTCACAAATAATCAAAATTAACAAAATTTAACACTAATTCAATATATATAACCTCACTCTTAAGTTTACTCTTATCGTTTATGTCTTTTTTATGAATGATCTATTCATAATTTAAATCTAATAAAAAAATAATAATCATTTAACATCCATCAAAAACACTAAAGAATAGGGAAAAAAAAAACTAATTGGTGTCCCTGAGGTGACCCTTGAAAAAGAATTAATTAAATAAAGAGACATACCACGTGGCGTGTCCCATTTGTGTCCACATCGTGTCCCTATGTCTGACACGGCTACAACATTTGTTCTGAAGCGTCAGTGCTTCATAGCGTCTTGGTCTCTAGAGTTGCTTTTTTGCTAGCAAACAAGCATTAGTGATGTAGAACATAGTAGGAGAAAAAGAGGGACACTCAAAATGGCCACAACCTAATCCTCACAATATTTTTTTAGGCAACTTTGAGTAAAACAAAGCGAAACCCATTATTTATAGGCCAAAAAACCCTATTTAAAATAAGAAACTAAACCCTAATTTGATTTGGAGACACATAAAAATAATCTAACTAATAATTACTTAAACAATATTAATAATAGAAATAAAAATCTACCAACTACATTTCTTGGACCAAAAAGTTTTTAGCGCACGCAAAGGACCTATGAGCTTCACTCTAGGCTTCCAAAGCAGATATTGGGGCTCCATCCAGTGAAGGGCTGTGACATCAATTAGTTTCCTTGAAAACATGGTTAAGCATTGTTATATTATGTTACATGGGATTGGGTACGCGTGTTGGGGGCAGTTGTCGATGCATATTTAGAGGTCAGACCCATCAAACTTGAAATTTAAGGTGGATAAAATGGGTTGTATTCTCATATTTCCAATCTATTATGTGAGATAAAATTGTGTTATATAATATGCAGTGTCAAAAAGGCATTTTACTTATTATTATAGCGATAATACAACAATAAAGTCATTCCAAGTGCCGATGGCTCTAAGAAGGTTATATGTCATATATAAGTATAAATGATACACTTGACACGTCTAAGAAGGTAACGTGTTGTGTCCGACACTCATGGTTATCAAAATCCCGATCCGGATCTTACGATCCTACGATCCATTTGAGTATAATCGATCCGGATCGTGTAAAAAAATCCTTATAGGTAGGATCTTTCGATCCTGGTAATGGGATCTTATAGGATCTTGGAATCCCGATTCGAATCCGATCCTATTTACAAGCCTTGTTTTGTATTGTATGACATATTTTATTATAAATTTTATGTTTATTGTCTAAATACCCATTTATGTGGTCAAAATAAATAATAAAAATTAAGTAGTATTGAATCAAATAGACAAAAAAAAAAAAACTAGGAAACAAACATTCAAATATTGTGGTAATTTAAGAAAATTAACTAGTCAGAAAAACGAACTTAGTTTTAGCTGAGTTTAAGGAGGGTAAGATGATTGCAACTTTATCCTAATTTTTGGAGAGATTATTTTTGTTATTCGAATCCGCTCTACCAGGGATGCTAACGATAAACCTTATCATTCGGTTAAGTTGCTCTTTTTAATTCTTAATCTATTTTCATATCCAACTTTGTTAAATATTTTTCATCACTTTTTATGCATTATTGTAGATTGTAAAGTATTTTGTTATAGAATTCTTCTTCTTCACCTTCTTTTTTGATGAAATACAAAACTTTTACCATCGAGTTGTCTATTATATAATATTATATGTACATTTTATATGGAGTTTTATATTTTTCACAATATCTTCGCTTTTTTTTAATAGAATATATGCTCATTTTGTGTATACTTTTTAGGAAATATTTATTTAAATTAAATAATTATGTAATTTGTCTTTTTCGGTAGGATCTTACGATCCTCAATCCGATTCTACGATCCGATTCTATAAACACCTCCAACGATCCAACGTAGGATCCCGATTTAACAACCTTGCCGACACTGTGTTTGACACTAACACGACACGACTCGGTCTCTTCCTCACACTTAGGCCTCGTTTGGGAACAGGCTAATTTAGTAAGTTTTTGGCTATTTAGCTAAAATATGAGCTAAAAAAAACTAGTATCTTTGGGATGATTTTTTGACTTTTTATGAAAAGTTGTGCAAAAAGTAGAGAGAAAAGAGAATCTTTGACTTTTTAGTATGGATTGTTGGCTTTTTGATTTTTTTAGTGACTTTTTGGCTTTTTGGCTAAAAAGGCCATTTGCCAAACGAGGCCTAAGAATACAAAAAACATAGTACAAATTTGAATAAAATAACTTGGAATACAATGAAAAAACAAAAACAATGTAAATCTATATCTATTTTTCTCATTTAGACTTTAAAAATTATTATCTTTGAATTAAATATTGATATACATGAACAATAATAATTATTTATACTTATATATGACATATAATATATATTATAAAATTATATATTTTTCCTCACATGTTTTGTCCTATATTTTTTGAAAATTTAGGTGTTGGTGTTGTGGCGAATGTCCATGTCCATGCTTCTTAGGTTGTAAGTGGTCTTTCCATTATTTTAGCTAATACCAACAATATCGCCACTGGCTTGGTCAGGTTTTTTGCTGGATTCTCTTGTTATCTGATTCAAAATAGGATGGAGAAAATTGTATATTATTTCATTAACCTCTTACATAGTTTATACAAAATGAATAAAGAGAAAAATATAATTAACCATGAAGACTAAAATTCCTATATAGCAAATATAAACTAACCAAAATACACAATGCATTTCACCTCCCTTCTCTCTCTCAAGATGCGAGCCCACTGGTCATTGAGAATTCGCCAAGTAAAAACTGAAAATAAGCAGAAGTTGAGTCTTGGTGAAGAAGTCTATAAGCTGCAAAAAAGAAGAGACAAAAGAAAGCTCAATAGTAACTGAAGACTGATGGAACAAAGTGACAGTCAATTTCTCTGTGCTTCACGGAAGACAAAGTTGTGAGCTATCCAAATAGAACTCTTATGATAATAGTAGAAAGTAATAAGAGATGACAATAAAACACCCAAATTAGAGAGGGAGCCAACAAAGCCAAACTGTCTTGGTGGCATGAGCCATAACACAATACTCAACCAGCCTTAACACGATACTCAACCAGCCTTAATAGTAGTAGAACGAGCAATAATAGATTGTTTCTAGGCCAAACAAAATCAATTTCTTCTTAATCTAGTGAAAAGCCTGTCACTGCATCTATCAAGAAAGTTTCCCAGCCTTCATACTGTTTGTTATTGGCACCATGATAGTGTTGGAATTAGGAATAGATCATCAGTAGAAACGTTCTAGACCATGGAAACTTCGAACCTCATGAACAGTCTTTGGTAATGGCCACTGTTTGATAACTTTGACATTAGATTCATCCACTGACAACCCATCTTCTGATACTACATAATCCAAAACAAGACACTGTCAGTCATGAAGGAAAATTTGGACATCGTGGCAAAGAATTTTTTTCTTCTCAAAACTATGAGAGCCTCCTGAAGATGCTAAAGATGGAAATCAACATTAGCACTTTAAATTAATATATTGTTAAAATAGACAAACCTGCCAATGAAGGGGCAAAAAAATCTTGTTCATAATCTGCATGAATGTAGTTGGGGCAATGGAGAGCCTGAATGGCATGATTTAACCTTTCATGTCACCCTTAGTGGGTATTGAAGGAAATCTTGCAGATCTGATCACGGCCGCTTTTCAAATCAAGCTTTGTAAACAGTGTTGCACTGTTTAACTGGTCTAACAAGTCATCTAACCGGGGAATAAGAAATCTGTTTTGTATTATTATTTTGTTAATTGTGAGGTTATTAACACATTCACCATGATCCATTGGGAGTGAGTAGAGTAGGTGCAACACATGGACTGGGACTTTCTCATACATGGCCCTTGGATAGTGATGCATCCACTTGACACCTAAGCTCCTCATGTTCCTTTGGACTCATTCAATAGTGCGGGTGTGATGCAGGGCAACGCTAGATTTTGAAAACAGAGGTTATTTGACGGCCTAAACAGTGAGCAATTTAGGGTTTTAAGGGTTAAATTGAAGGCTAATAGGTAGGAGAAGGGATTAGGGTTGATATGGGGGTGATTGGATGGGGTTTTGAGGTTGAAAAGTGCACTTTTAGAGGGCTGTGAATAGTAATCCGAGAATAGTAAATTGAAATGGAAAAGAAAAAGAAAGAAGAAAATAGATCTAGGAATCACTACTAGAATTCCTTAGGCATCACACCTAGGGTTTGATTGCATCATACAATCCATAAAGAAGCTTTAAAAACCCTTGAAATTCTCTAAAATATTAATTCTATTGAATTACAAGTGTTACGTGGTTTTATATATAATTAGGAGATTTCTTAAACCAATTGGAACTAAAAAAGGAAATTACAACAATATTTTTGACTTTCAAAACCAATTTAAGACCAAATAAGAAACGTAAATAAAACCCAATTAAATAACTTGATTCACAAGACGACCCGTGGGTGACCCCTACAGCCCATGTCAGCAAATATGAAAATTACAAAAAAAAACCTGGACCTAAAAATCCTAAAAAATATAAATTAATCATAAAATAAGACTCTAACTAAGAAGCACGGACACGGACACGCGACACGACACGGACACGACATGGACACGCAAAAACGCAAATTTTCAAAAAATAGGGGACACGACACGCCGGGGACACGTTCAATATATATAATTAATTTTATTTATTATATGTCATAAAATTATTTAAAAAAATCAAATAAAGGTAATAAAATATACAAAATAACACTATTAAAATTATAAAAAATAAACATTTAATTGATTTAACATTATATATATCGTTCACAATTAACATAAAATAGCATTCCATCAATACATAACATGTCATTCGAAGCTACCAACCATCATTTGTTACAAAATGCATGAAAATCAAACCACAAAATATAAAATTATCCAATGTACCAACAACTATTACAAAATCCATAAATATCAACCTAAGTAGAGGAAACTATTACAACATCTTCACCACCGCCTCCATCTTCTCCTTCATCTGTAAATAGGACCGCCTCCATAGCCGGTTCATCAAGTGAGAGGTTAGTTATCCCAAGCATTCCAATATCATCAAGTGAGTCAAAGTTATCTCCGGCAATATCCCACATTTTTGTCTCTCCTTGCAAGTATTGGGAGCTCCTCCTTGATAAAAGACGAAGATTGCTATGAATGAACACCAAATCCTCCGCGCGTTGAGGGACCATCTTGTTCCTTCTCACTGAGTGAATAAAGGAGTAAGTACTCCAATTTCTCTCACAACAAGATGAAGAGGCAGGTTGCACAAGCAATCTCAAAGCCAGTTTTTGAAGAGATGGTGCATATGCACCATATGCACACCACCAAGTATAAGGATCCATGTGCCACCTATTATGAATGGAATCATACTCTGAGAATGCTTCAACATAACCCGAAAATTTTCCAAACTCAGTTATCACCTTAGTTCGCTCCGTGATATCTTCAAAATACCTCTTAAAACACTTGTTCCTCTCACATGTCACCTCTTCATCACTATGTGGAGGAACTCTATTTTGATCCTCATGGAGCCACTCATCACTATAATACCTACAATCCAAAATAGGAAAAATAATTATTTCAAGAAAGACTAGATAAGTCCATTAAAATGAAATATGTAAAACAAATTTAAATGTGGTACTTACTTTGGATTCAATGAATGTGCCATACAATAGAGAGGAGTATTGTTTTTATTCCAACGATCCACGAGAATTTGATGCACCACATTGTAAAATGTAGATTCCTCATCTATTCTTTTCCCTTCATGCCTATAAATTGACATCTTCACTTTCTCTATCATTGAGTCCCACATATCATATACTAAGTGAAGGCAAGGTTTGTCCGTATCACAAGCCCTAAGCATGTCATATATAGGACCCGTGAAGGAAAGAATATAATCAATGTAATCCCACCACACATCATCCAAAATCTTTTCTTTCACAAATTTTGCCTTCCCAACATCATCCTCTCTATAGCAATTCCACTTGTCACTAATTACCATTGCTTGAAGACCACGTTTTATAAGCTTTAACCTCTTGAGCATAACAATTGTGGAGGCAAATCGTGTTTCGGCAACCGAAAGCAACTTCAATGACACAAATTCATTGTACATAGCCAATCGCATTGAGTGATTAGAGATAAAATTCTTAATCATCAAACCATCTCCGGCAATATCAGTAATCCAACTACATTCTTCATATGTGACTTCATTCCTCTCAATATTCTTTGCGGCACAAATATTTTTCAAAGCTAGATTTAATGTGTGCACCACACAAGGAGTCCATAGAATATGAGGGAATTGAGCTTCGATGAGTTGTCCGGCTGCCTTACAATTAGGAGCATTATCCGTGATGACTTGAACCACATTACTTGGCCCAACCTCATTAATCACTTCTTTCATCAAATTTGCAATGAAATATTTGTCTTTAGTTTCTCCAGAACAATCAACTGCTTTAATGAACATAGGCCCACTTTCACTCACTGCCATAAAATTAATCAAAGGCCTCCTTTGAGAATCACTCCGACCATCACTAACAATGCTCACCCCTTTTTCCTTCCATGTGCCCCTAATTGGTTGCAACAATTTATCAATGTTTGCCCTCTCTTTTTGAAGTAATGTGGTTCGTAACAAATTATAACCGGGAGGCAAATATCCAGGAATATTATGATTTGCAGCAAATGTGTAAGAGCTAACATAGTAAGGATTTCTTGCAAGATTAAAAGGTACCCCCCCCCCCCCCCCCGGCGAGTAGAACATCCTAGCAATTTCAAAATGCAATTGCTCTCTATCCTTCAAGTTGAATGCTTTCTCAATAGCACTTCCACTTCCACTCCCACTCCCACTCCCACTCCCAGGTGCACTTCCACTCCCACTCCCACTCCCACTCCCAGGTGCACTTCCACTCCCACTCTCACATGTTCTCCTCTTCTTTGATTCATAAGGATAACTACTACCCACTGATACAGTGCAAGGAGGCAATGGTACATTTTTGAGAAGAGCATTTTTAATTCTCAGCTCAGCAGCATCATTCTCATTTTGTAGTTGTGAAAGTTTTTGACTTGTCACTTTCTTACAAGCACCAATTCCCTTTCTTGGGAGTTTTAACAAGTGTGCCCTTACTCTTGTATATGAACCTTTGAAAGTATTATTACAAAATTTACATTGTAATTGGCAATTTCCTCCTCCTTTCCCAGGTTTTGCTAATTTAGTTATATACTTCCACAATGGTTTATTCTCATCAAAATCATCATCAGGTATATCATTAGAACTACCACCCGTAGCCATTGTTTCAGAATTATAATTGGTCCCTATAATAAAATTAATAAACATACATTATTAAAATTATATCCTCAAATAATAGAAAAGAAAAAATAAAATCAGAATATAAAAAAAATAAAAGAAAAGAAAAAATAAAATAAAACAAAATCAGAATCAGAATTAAAGAAAAAGAAAAGAAAAAATTAAATTAATAAAAGAAAAAAAAATCAAAATCAAAATCAAAATAAAAGGAAAAAAAAAATGAAATAAAAGAAAGAAAGAAGAGGCTGAGACAGAGAGAGAGAGAGAGAGCTATCGAAGAGAGAGAAATAAAAGAAGAAGAGGCTGAGACAGAGAGAGAGAGAGCTATCGAAGAGAGAGGGAGCGATCGAAGAAGATCGAAGAGTCGTACCTTCCTTAACGAAGCAGCAAATCGACTGAAGATCGCATGAAGAAGATCGCCGACTGACGACAGACGACCGACGACCGACGAGGAGCAACGATCGACGAGAGACGACGTACGACGAAGTCAGGTCCTCTCTCTTTCTCTCTTTCTCAGCTGTTTATCTTCTATTCCATGGTCGATTCGAAGAGATTAGGGCGAATAGAGATTAGGGCAAATTTGATCAGTTTTTGGTTATTTTCAAATTGACCCCAAAAAATTTTAGTAAACTGTGAAATTGCCCCCGCGCGTGTCCCAAGCATGTCTATAACGTGTCCAAAACGTGTCCGGATGTAAAAAAATTAAAAAAAAATGGGACACTCTCCCATGCGTGTCGGACACGTGTCCACCGCGTGTCCGACGCGTGTCCGTGTCCGACACGTGTCTGACACTGGTACGGAGCCCTCGGAGAGGTGTCCGTGCTTCATAGGACTCTAATAATACTAGAAACATGGTTATGAATGGTTTCTATGGATTTTTCTTTGAAATCATGCAAATTTTCAAATGTCACCACTTGTTTGAATTTAATCTTCCTTTAGCTTCTTATATTCTGCATCAGGGTGATTTGGAAAATTGGATATGGGCACGAGGTAAATCTTCTGCCAGCATCTTCCCAATAAGAGATGACACAATGCATCTATGGTAATCACATCTCACCACATGCTATCCTTGTGCTTAGGACTAGTGTAGAAGAGTAAGGATTGATTTGACACAATTACCTCATTGCACTTTGTTAGAATAGTGGTGTTTTTTTTTTTTTATGTTTTTTTAAATTTTTTATTTAGGGTATTATTTGTTACATTGTCACATTCTATTGTCTAATATAAATATGCGCTAAGATGGAGGATTTGTTACACACCCAAGACCTATTAATCTATTCTCTTCCCTCCTCTCTCTCTCTCTCTCTCTTTAATGCCCCCAAAATAATTGAAACCCGAATCATCGGATATTATCCATATTCACTCATCAATACCATTACACATGCGGAAGCTATAGTTAATCTCAACAATTTATGGAATCGATTCATACTAAATCCTTGTAATTCATTCATGAATTTTGTTTAGAAATTTACAAAATAGGATCACATGTGGTAATACATTCACCATCCGTAAGATATGAATCTATAGCATGTGATTTACAAACGTTTAAAACTAAACAACACCAAATACATTCCCAAAAAGGTTGCAAATTCCCAAGGTTTTACCCAGTTACATCAAAAGGAGTTTCAACCCGGCACAACTAAAGCCCTTGGCTATACAAAAGAAGACAAGTATGAGCTTGATGCTTCCAAAAATCCTCCACACCGTTCACCTCGGCAGAGGCACACCGTTAGCACCTGAAATGGTTCCACAACAGGGATGAGCATTGACGCCCAGCAGAGATAATCTTAATGAAGTGCATGAAGGTTAATAATATCATAAGGTGAATGCAAATGAGATGTTATGCCAAAATATAAGTTTTCATTTCGAAAACCTCATGCCATGCACTTGTTCAAAACCAAAACCAAGCAATCACTATTTTGATAAAACAAAGGACGGTAAATACAACTCTAGCAATCTGTAGATACGTGTCTACAAGTAGTTTCATTGAGCACTACCAAAACCACTTTACCAGCTCTTAACTGAAAGGAAATTGAATCCTACTCCACGCATGTTTTAGGACTTTCACCATGGACCTAAAGCCAACTTAATTCTCAACAATCTACACCCCCTAACTGGATTCACCAAGGTATTTACCCCATTTTCTCAATACATTTCCATCATTCTCAACAATTTCAAAGGTTCACAATGCATTGAATCATAATGCGTTTCTCAACATGCGAACAAGTTAAATTCATGAAATCATGGAATATTCAATGATATGCATGACTTTGTAAATGTTTCAATTTACCTAGTTTACATGTAATTTCTACAACTTGTCAATACAACCCTCCATCGGTTGCCAAAACATAGATCTCTAATTCAATATTCCAATATAGGCAATATATAAAGTATAACTCAACATTTCCTCAACAATTCTAAAATAGAAGTGATTGTCCAAAAATCGTAGTCTCCTCATTCACAATATATCCAATGCTTATAATCTTCCAAGAATTTCATAGATTTCATAATACACAATTAATTTCTCAATCTTAACACTCTAGGGTTTAGGAAAAATGAGAGATTTCTCATTTTGAAAGCGAATTTCTCAAATTCAAGTATTTCACAATTACTATGAGTAAACTAATTGAAAACTTAGACAATATTTAAGAACTTCCTCCTTTTTTGCATTAGATAAAACCCTAATCTTCCAATTAGCTCTAACTATCAAAATTGTAAATAATAGAGTTAAAATACATACAGAACGTTAAGGAAATCCCTAACTCAAAATTAGAAAAGAAGAGAAGCAAAACCCCAAATTTTCAATGTTGTCAGATTTTGATCCACTCCGGTCAAAACGTAGCTCTCGATGCGCTCATCGTTTTGGTCTTAAGAACTAGTACCTAAATCTCTACAGATTTTGTAGGATGGAGAGGTTCGTGTGACTTAGGAGAGTTTTAGAGATAAGGGAGAGAGAAAAAAGAGTAGAGAGATAGAGTAATGAGAAAATGAGAGAGAGAGAGAGAGAGAGAGAGAGAGAAAGAGTGAGTCTATTTATATTGTAAGTACAAAAAGGAGGTTTTTGGTTCCACAAATCTGATAAAAAGTAGCTTTCATGCGCTGAGTTTCGAACAGACCACTCGAGTGGTTAAAACTGTGCTTGAGCAGTGAATGAAGGCTTGGAGTTGTGAGAATATTAGGTTTTATATATATATGGTAGTATATATTTTTTGCATATTATAGTGATTGAGTAATTATTCTTGTTTCCTTTTCAGTCTTAGGGTTGGATTGTTATATAAACCGATGTACTCTTGTATTACAAACAATTGAATATATAGCCTTTATTCAGAAATCTTACATGGTATCAGAGCCATCTCTGAGCCCAAACCTTAGATGTTGTCCCTGAATCGTCTTCCTCATCAGATTCTCACTGAGTCGTGATCATAGGTCATCCTTGGACGCGATTATCTCTTGGAAAATAGTCCTTTGGTTTTATCTCTCTGAGTCCCAGGTTGTGACTCCTTTTGTGTTCGTTTGATTCAATTGAAGGGCACGAGTGTCTAGCTTGACTTATTTGGTTCCTTATCTGCTTTGAGAGATGGACTTCGTGCTTCGTCTTCACTAGTTGAAGAAGTGTCGCATTGGCCTTGTCTCTCTAGGTCAAGTTTGACGTGACCTTTCTTTGGCTTTCTTTGGTTCATGATCATCAGAAGTCTTCTTCTGGTTGAGTTCAAAGTCTCCCTCTCTCTCTGGAATAGCGGCGATCATGAGCTCACCCTCCACCTCTGGTTCACACGACTCTCGCTTGACTTCGACTTCTGGTTCAATCTCTCTCTCTCTCGGTGCTATCGATTTCGGAAAGCTTCTCTTTGGTCCTTGCCAGTTCGCGACCTGATTACGACATCTCTGTCTCTCTCTTGATCTCTTTGAGTCGTGATTTGGTTCTGGTTATCTCTCTTGTTCTGAGTCACGTGGCCTGGGTGTTGCTCTTTAGCTGACCACAATTTTCTTTTATTCTTGTTTAGACCAAACAAGTTTTGGTTATTTACAGTTTGACCCTCAATTTTTTAGTTATTACAATGTCTTTGGCTTTTGATGAGTGTGCCTTCTGCCATCAGAGGGGCCATTAGAAGTACCATTGTCCCAAAGAGGGATGTTTATTTGCTTTACAGTCTCAGCCACACTTCCGAGCTCCTCCTCAAAGTACTTTTTAGACTCCAACCATTTATACTGCATCTGTTCCGTCTCCCGATCCTGACTTGGTTTCCTTGAGTGCTCAGATTGGTCAGCTTCAGTATACAGTCTACTTCCCAAACATCCCTGTCTGCCTCTACTATTTCCTCTCTTCAATCAGGTTTGTTTGGGTCTTCTTCAGGTATCTCTCTGTCTATCTAGCTTTTTGACTTTGGTGTCTCTCATCATATGACTCATCATCTCTCTTTACTTCAAAATTGTACTGTCTCTCCATTTCCTATTATTGTTAATATTGTTAATGGGTCTGGTATGTCTGTTATATCTGTTGGGCCTGTCTTACCGTCTGATATGTCTGTTGTCTTTATTACATCTGTCCTTTATGTTCCTTAGTTATCTGTCAGTTTATTATCTATCAGTCAGCTTGATGCCTCCGGTTTTGATGTTATCTTTTCTTCTTCTATCTGTTTTGTGTAGGATCGGATGTCCAAGCAACAGATTAGGACCAGCTGTAGAGTTGAAGACCTCTATATAGTGGAGAGCTTGCATTTGCCTATGGCTACTTGTCTGATTGTTTTTTCCTCTTTTCAGTTAGATTCTCTATCGAGGCATTTTTATTTGTGGCATTCTAGATTAGGTCATTTGTCTGTTGACCGCTTACGGTCTTTAGTTCAGTCAGATATATTGGGTAAAGTTTCTCCTAGTCAATTTATCGAGTGTCGGGGATGTAAACCTGCCAAAATGATAGCCTTTCCTTTTCATAAAAGTACTTTTATCTCTAATACACCGTTTTCTTTAGTTTATACTGATGTTTGGAGCCATTCTCCTATTCTCACCAAAGAGGGTTCTGTATACTATGTGTTATTTGTTGATGACAGCACCCGTTACCCTTGGGTTTATCTTATGACTCATAAGTCCGACTTCTACCAGATATACCACACTTTTCAGTCTATGATCTCTACACAGCTTGGGTCTATTATTAAATTGTTACCGTCAAACTTGGGTGGGGAATATTTTAAAACTGAGTTCTGTGAGTATTTGGCCAATTTGGGTACCATTCATCAAACTTTATGTACTGATACATCCACCTAAAATGGTCGAGCTACGTATAAATACCGTCATCTCCTTGAGACAGCTAGGTCTTTTTTTTTGTCTCTATTCTGGCTCAGTTTTGGGGAGAGGTAGCTCTTACTGCTGCTTTTCTTCTCAACTGTATACCTACTCCCCTTCTCTCTTATCGTTCTCCTTATGAGGCTTTGTTTTTTCAACTTCCCAATTACTTACTCCTTCGTGTTTTTAAGTCTGCTTGTTTTGTCCTTCTTCTCTAT
The DNA here is from genome assembly GCF_055761805.1 of Camellia sinensis. Lineage (NCBI taxonomy): Eukaryota > Viridiplantae > Streptophyta > Magnoliopsida > Ericales > Theaceae > Camellia > Camellia sinensis. The sequence goes on along the minus strand of NC_138974.1, from coordinate 6,792,368 downwards.
AAAGATTGGACCAAACTTAGTGTCCGGTCCATCCTGTGTGTCTTTTTAGGTTACAGTCTTATTCAGAAAGGCTGTCGTTGTCACGACCTTATTTTCTGTTGCCTTTATGTCTCCTGCCATGTTTCTTTTCTCGAACGCCTGTCTTACTTTCAGCTTTTTCCTATCACTGCTCTGTTTTTCAAAGAGGATTTAGTTCACATTGATCCATTTCCTTCTGAAGTCTCTCTTGATGAGTATATCTCTACTGTTTCCTGTGAGCTTGTTCCATCTTCTCCTCCTACCACCCCTCCTGCTGAGTCCCTCTCTATTGTCCCCCATCAGTTTGTTCCCTTTCTGCCACTGTTGTTGATCCTCCTACTTTTGATGATTCTGATCTTACTAACCGTAAGTATCCCCTTCGCAATCGTAAACAGGTAGTTAAACTTGGTTTTACTAAAGCATGTTTTTCTCCTTCATACTGCACCTTTTTGTCTGCTATTCACTCTTTTTTCAGAACCCTAGTCTTACAAGGAGACCTGTCAGGATCTTAATTAGGTTCGAGCTATGGAGGATGAGTTGTCTGCATTGTAGAAGACTGCTACTTGGGAGCTTATTTTTTTTCCTGCTGGCAAGAATTTGATTGGTTACAAATGGGTCTATAAAGTCAAGATTCATTCTGATGGTTCTCTCAAGCGCTACAAAGCTCACTTGGTTGCCAAAGGTTTCTCATAAGAGTATGGTATTGATTACAAGGAGACCCTTGTCCTTGTTGCCAAGATGACTACTGTTTGTATTTGATCTCTGTTGCTGCTATTTGTCATTGGCCTCTCTATCAAATGGATGTTAAGAATGATTTTCTTAATGGCCATCTCGTTGAGAAGGTGATGAAGACGAGTAGGGATTACTTTTCTACAAGTAGTGAGCCCGTTTTAAGTATATTGGCAGCAGCAAGAATAGACTTGTAGGGTTAGATTTTATGAGATTTTGTGGCTACAAAAGTATTTAAAAAAATAAGAGTTTAATGGTTTGTATAAGGGTAGGATTTTAGAAATGAAAACACAAATGTTTAGAGGTGTTGGGTGGCTGTTCTAAGTACTGTGAACAGTGAAGTGAACACTAACCTGGCTAGAGAGAGAGAGAGAGAGAGATGCTTCATCACAAGGGATAGGCCAATCACACAAACACAAACTCAAATTTTCATAATAATAACTCTCATATTTATAGGCTAAAGACTCTCCTACTATAAGGATTATAACTCAAATTTAGAAACTAAAAATATTTAGCAACTACTAATATTTTAGACCAACTATGACTTCCAATTCTACTTCAATCATAATAGGAAATTTTAATCCCTTCTAATTCTACTTCAATATCAAAATAGGAAATTTAGACTTTTGACTACTAAAATTATTTTAGACATGATAAAACCCATATATAATGACTCATTTAATAACTTGACCCAAAATAAAACCCATGGGCGATCCGCACAACTCATGTCCAACAATTATTAGAATTACCATTATACCCTTAATGACTAAAACCTACTATAATGACATGAAGACTCAAAATCATTCCAAATTCTTGATGTCCTAAATTTGCTTCATGTAAAATTTTAAATTTGCTCTTTTTCTTCTTTCCATGATCTTCATCATTCTCCCTTGCATTTGAAAAAACTCGACCTCGAGTTTTATAATGTTGAAGTATAAGCTATGAAGCACGGACACCTCTCCGAGGGCTCCGTACCAATGTCAGACACGTGTCGGACACGAACACGCGTCGGATACGCGGTGGACACGTGTCCGACACGCATGGGAGAGTGTCCCAATTTTTTTTAATTTTTTTACATCCGGACACGTTTTGGACACGTTATAGACACGTTTGGGACACGCGCGAGGGCAATTTCACAGTTTACTAAAATTTTTTGGGGTCAATTTGAAAATAACCAAAAACAGATTAAATTTGCCCTAATCTCTATTCGCCCTAATCTCTTCGAATCGACTATGGAATAGAAGATAAACAGTTGAGAAAGAGAGAAAGAGAGAGGACCTGACTTCGTCGTACGTCGTCTCTCGTCGATCGTTGCTCCTCGTCGGTCGTCTGTCGTCGGCCGTCTGTCATCAGTCGGCGACCTTCTTCGTGCGATCTTCAGTCGATTTGCTGCTTCGTTAAGGAAGGTACGACTCTTCGATCTTCTTCGATCGCTCCCTCTCTCTTCGATAGCTCTCTCTCTCTGTCTCAGCCTCTTCTTTCTTTTATTTTTCTCTTCGATAGCTCTCTCTCTCTCTCTCTCTCTCTCTCTCTTTGTCTCAGCCTCTTCTTTCTTTCTTTTATTTCATTTTTTTTTTCCTTTTATTTTGATTTTGATTTTATTTTTTTTCTTTTATTAATTTAATTTTTTCTTTTCTTTTTCTTTAATTCTGATTCTGATTCTGATTTTGTTTTATTTTATTTTTTCTTTTCTTTTCTTTTATTTTTTTTATATTCTGATTTTATTTTTTCTTTTCTATTATTTGAGGATATAATGTTAATAATGTATGTTTATTAATTTTATTATAGGGACCAATTATTAATTCTGAAACAATGGCTACGGGTGGTAGTTCTAATGATATACCTGATGATGATTTTGATGAGAATAAACCATTGTGGAAGTATATAACTAAATTAGCAAAACCTGGGGAAGGAGGAAGAAATTGCCAATTACAATGTAAATTTTGTAATAATACTTTCAAAGGTTCATATACAAGAGTAAGGGCACACTTGTTAAAACTCCCAGGAAAGGGAATTGGTGCTTGTAAGAAAGTGACAAGTCAAAAACTTTCACAACTACAAAATGAGAATGATGCTGCTGAGCTGAGAATTAAAAATGCTCCTCCCAAAAATGTACCATTGCCTCCTTCCACTGTATCAGTGGGTAGTAGTTATGCTTATGAATCAAAGAAGAGGGAGAACATGTGAGAGTGGGAGTGGGAGTGCTATTGAGAAAGCATTCAACTTGAAGGATAGAGAGCAATTGCATTTTGAAATTGCTAGGATGTTCTACTCGCCGGGGGGGGGGGGGGGGGTACCTTTTAATCTTGCAAGAAATCCTTACTATGTTAGCTCTTACACATTTGCTGCAAATCATAATATTCCTGGATATTTGCCTCCCGGTTATAATTTGTTACGAACCACATTACTTCAAAAAGAGAGGGCAAACATTGATAAATTGTTGCAACCAATTAGGGGCACATGGAAGGAAAAAGGGGTGAGCATTGTTAGTGATTGTTGGAGTGATTCTCAAAGGAGGCCTTTGATTAATTTTATGGCAGTGAGTGAAAGTGGGCCTATGTTCATTAAAGCAGTTGATTGTTCTGGAGAAACTAAAGACAAATATTTCATTGCAAATTTGATGAAAGAAGTGATTAATGAGGTTGGGCCAAGTAATGTGGTTCAAGTCATCACGGCTAATGCTCCTAATTGTAAGGCAGCCGGACAACTCATTGAAGCTCAATTCCCTCATATTCTATGGACTCCTTGTGTGGTGCACACATTAAATCTAGCTTTGAAAAATATTTGTGCTGCAAAGAATATTGAGAGGAATGAAGTCACATATGAAGAATGTAGTTGGATTACTGATATTGCCGGAGATGGTTTGATGATTAAGAATTTTATCTCTAATCACTCAACGCGATTGGCTATGTACAATGAATTTGTGTCATTGAAGTTGCTTTCGGTTGCCGAAACACGATTTGCCTCTACAATTGTTATGCTCAAGAGGTTAAAGCTTATAAAACGTGGTCTTCAAGCAATAGTAATTAGTGACAAGTGGAATTGCTATAGAGAGGATGATGTTGGGAATGCAAAATTTGTGAAAGAAAAGATTTTGGATGATGTGTGGTGGGATTACATTGATTATATTCTTTCCTTCATGGGTCCTATATATGACATGCTTAGGGCTTGTGATACGGACAAACCTTGCCTTCACTTAGTATATGATATGTGGGACTCAATGATAGAGAAAGTGAAGATGTCAATTTATAGGCATGAAGGGAAAAGAATAGATGAGGAATCTACATTTTACAATGTGGTGCATCAAATTCTCGTGGATCGTTGGAATAAAAACAATACTCCTCTCCATTGTATGGCACATTCATTGAATTCAAAGTAAGTACCACATTTAAATTTGTTTTACATATTTCATTTTAATGGACTTATCTAGTCTTTCTTGAAATAATTATTTTTCCTATTTTGGATTGTAGGTATTATAGTGATGAGTGGCTCCATGAGGATCAAAATAGAGTTCCTCCACATAGGGATGAAGAGGTGACACGTGAGAGGAGCAAGTGTTTTAAGAGGTATTTTGAAGATATTACGGAGCGAACTAAGGTGATAACTGAGTTTGGAAAATTTTCGGGTTATGTTGAAACATTCTCAGAGTATGATTCCATTCATAATAGGTGGCACATGGATCCTTATACTTGGTGGTGTGCATATGGTGCATATGCACCATCTCTTCAAAAACTAGCTTTGAGATTGCTTGTGCAACCTGCCTCTTCATCTTGTTGTGAGAGAAATTGGAGTACTTACTCCTTTATTCACTCAGTGAGAAGGAACAAGATGGTCCCTCAACGCGCGGAGGATTTGGTGTTCATTCATAGCAATCTTCGTCTTTTATCAAGGAGGAGCTCCCAATACTTGCAAGGAGAGACAAAAATGTGGGATATTGCCGGAGATAACTTTGACTCACTTGATGATATTGGAATGCTTGGGATAGCTAACCTCTCACTTGATGAACCGGCTATGGAGGCGGTCCTATTTACAGATGAAGGAGAAGATGGAGGTGGTGGTGAAGATGTTGTAATAGTTTCCTCTACTTAGGTTGATATTTATAGATTTTGTAATAGTTGTTGGTACATTGGATAATTTTATATTTTGTGGTTTGATTTTCATGCATTTTGTAACAAATGATGGTTGGTAGCTTCGAATGACATGTTATGTATTGATGGAATGCTATTTTATATTAATTGTGAACGATATATATGATGTTAAATCAATTAAATGTTTATTTTTTATAATTTTAATAGTGTTATTTTGTATATTTTATTACCTTTATTTGATTTTTTTAAATAATTTTATGACATATAATAAATAAAATTAATTATATATATTGAACATGTCCCCGGCGTGTCGCGTCCCCTATTTTTTGAAAATTTGCGTTTTTGCGTGTCCGTGTCGTGTCGCGTGTCCGTGTCCGTGCTTCTTAGAGTATAAGGATTATGAAATCTTGCACTTGCAACCATTCAAATTGATTGTTTTGAATAAATGATTAGAAAATCAAAATGTTCAATGTTGTCATCACTCCGTTGTCCACATCGAACTTATTAGGAATCATAAACTTAATGTGAACTTCATTTTTCTTGTGAAGAGCAAAAGGTTCAATTGCATTCACATCATTTTCTTTGGCTTCCTTGGCTTTAGAACCTTGATCTTGACGATCTTTCATGCTTTCTTTAGTAAGCAGTTAATTTTTGCCTTCGTTTCTTCAATATCCTCAATATTAGCAACTTGTTCATCTTGCTCGTTCATAGTTTCTTCAAAATCTTTTACACTATCAACCTTTTGCTTCTGGATATTAGTCTTTTGTAAAACAGCAACCAACAATCCTTCCATGGAAGCTTTCAATTCATTCAAAGTTGCCTTGATAGTATGCACATCACTCTTTATTGTTGCAACATCCTCCTTAATTATCGCAAAATCCTCCTTTAACATTGCAACATCTTTGCTAGTAGCTCTATAATTTGTTAACAATGTTTCAAACTTTCAATTTAATTCAATGCTTGTCAACATTGTAATAAAGAAAGCAATTTCATCAAAAGATTGGTAAGGAACAAGGTATGATCTTGAAGCTCTGATACCAAACTGATGTAGGACAAGTAGAGATTACTTTCCTACAAGTTATGGGCCCGGTTTAAGTATATTGGCAGCAGCAACAATAGACTTATAAGGCTGGATTTGGTAGGATTTTGTGGCTGCAAAAGTATTTAAAAAAAAAAAAAAAAAGAGTTTAAAGGTTTGTAAAAGGGTAGGATTTTGGAAATGAAAACGCAAATGTTTAGGGGATGTTGGATGGCTGTTCTAAGCACTATAAATAGTGAAGTGAACAGTAACCTTGCTAGAGAGAGAGAGAGAGATGCTTCACCCTCACAAGGGATAGGCTAATCACACAAATACAATATCAAATTTTCATAATAATAACTGTTCACCTTAATCATTGAGATTACACATATTTATAGGCTAAAGGCTCCTAATTCTATGAGGACTATAACTCAAATTTAGAAACTAAAAATATTTAACAACTACTAATATTCTAGACCAACTATAACTTCCAATTCTACTTCAATCATAATTGAAAACTTTAATGACTTCTAATTCTACTTCAATATCAAAATAGGAAACTTAGACTTTTGACCACTAAAATTATTTTAGACATAATAAAAATCCATATATAATGACCCATTTAATAACTTGACCCAAAATAAAATCTGTGGGCGACCCTTACAACCCATGTCCAACAATTATTAGAATTACCATTATACCCTTAATGACTAAAACCTACTATAATGACATGAAGACTCAAAATTATTCCAAATCTTTAATTTTTGATGCCTTAGAGCATCTCCAACGGTAGTAGGCATTTTACCTAGCTAAATATGACTATAAAGTATATATTTTATTTTGCCTATCAACTGTTTTATGTTTTTACTCCAACCATGCTCTTTATTTTATCTATTTATCCAAATACTATTAATTTTATAGAATACCACGTCAACAACAAAGATGGAGGGAAATAATCCTAATGATTGAATACATTTTGCCTAGCGTTGAAGGCTAGCTACATGTAGTTAGTGAATATGAGTTGAGCCAAAATGCCTAATCATATGCCTAGTGCATTGGAATTGAAAAAAGTGAATCACACTAGGCATTTTAACTAACAAGTATCATATGCCTAGTGCATTGGAGATGTTCTTATATTTGCTTCATGTGAAATTCTAGATTTGTTCTTTTTCTTCTTTCTATGATCATCAGAAGGTCTACATGCGTCCGCCCCCTTGCCATCTCGTCTTCGTCGTGCTTGGTATGACTGTTTTCACCCTTGTGCCCAGGATTTTACTTTGTTTCTCCTTCACACCACTGCTAGTTTCGTTGCCCTGTTACATTATGTAGGTGATATGATGATCACGGGCTCTGACTCTTTAGCTATCTCTGAGGTCAAGCAGCATTTCTTCCGCACCTTTGAAATGAAGGATCTGGACCCATTGCGGTATTTCTTAGTATTAAAGTAGCTTCTTTTTCCAAGAGTTATTTTCTGTCTCAGGCCAAGTATGCAAATGAGGTTATTCACCATGCCGGTCTTATTGACACTAAGATTTTTGATATCCCAATTGAGCTTTATGTAAAGCTTAATACTACTAATGGTGTCCCTCGGGATAATCCCACTTTATATTGAGAGTTTATGGGTTGCTTAGTCTATTTGACAGTTACTTGCCCTGATCTTGTCTATGCTATTCATGTGATTAGCCAATTCGTTTTTGCTCCTCATTCTACACATTGGGCTGCTTTGGTTCAGATTCTTCGCTATCTCCGGAATACTATATTTCAGGGCTTACTGTTGTCTGCTACTTTTTCTTTGGACTTGGTGCCTTATGTTGATTCTGATTGGGTGGTGATGTTATTGATCGAAAGTCCACATTTGGTTTATGTATATTTCTTAGCGATTCCTTGATCTCTTGGAAAAGTAAGAAACAAACTGTTGTTACTCGCTCTGCTGAGATTGTTTGGCTTTGCTGTCTCTTGTCTGATTTGGGTGTCCCTTAGTCTTCTCCGATCTCTCTCTATTGTGACAATCGCAGTGCTATTCAGATTGCCTATAACACAGTCTTCCATGAGTGGACGAAGCACATTGAGATTGATTGTCACTTGTCCGTCAACATCTACAATCTAGCTCTATCTCCCTTCCTTTCATCTCTTCAGCTCTGCAATTTGCTGACTTCTTTACCAAGAGACTAACATTATTACTCTATTTCAGTTTCTTCTTAACAAACTCTCAGTATTTTCTGCTAAAACACCTTGAGGTTGAGTGGAGGTGTGAGAATATTAGGTTTTATGTATATATAGTAGTATATATTTTTGGTATATTTTAGGGATTGAGTAATTATTCTAGTTTCCTTTTCAGTCTTAGGGTTAGATTGTTATATAAACCGATGTATTACTATATTACAAACAATTGAATATGTAGACTTTATTAAGAAATCTTACAGCAGTATCTCAGACTTCTGCGAAATAGACCGCTTCAGCGACCAATCATGCGCTCGAGTGAAGAATGAATGCTCTCAATATCTGAGGTTTCGAAATTCAATACTGGAAGGGTCAAAAGACCGCTTGAGCGGTGAAACTTGCGCTCGAGTGAACAGTCTAAGTTGTCTAGGTGACCAAGCCACCAACGGACATAACTCTCTCGTCCGAACCCTGTTTAAAGTAAACCAAGGGTCTAGAATGAAGCCCCAACAACAAGCAGTCCAAAGGTTGTAGTCCTACACTAAGACGATACGCTAATTAAAGTTATAAGATCAATTAAAAGGGTTTCATTTCTAACAATAAAGGAGTTAGATGTAGTTCAAATGACTTAAAGAGTACGAATGTTACACTTTCTCTTTTCTAACCCTGACCCTAATCTCTAGCACTTTACATTTCAACTCCCTCTTAAATCCAAGACAATTTGTAAGGATTCAAATGCGTTTCTATTGCCAACCCCAATTTTGGGACAACTTCCCTGAAACTACATTATTGCAATTTCCTGAATCAATAGCAACTCCACACCTTGCCACAATAGTGCAGGTAGATTGAAGGATGTTATTCCGAACTACCAGTAAGTGAACCTCATTACCTTGCACGAACTCCTTATGACTGTCATTGACAGTATCAAATCAAACGGAGGGTCTTGCTCAGCATCCACTGCTTGTCGATGTAGACTTCACAGTCCACGAAAAACCCTTTACCATAAACACTATCCTTTTAGAAATCTTCCATTCTGTTCCTCACTTAACCACACTTAAAAGTGTTAGGCCACTCTTTGTTGATTCCAGTTAGGTTGACCTCTCATGTTAGCCCTCTTGGTTGTAGCCTGTAGGATACAATTACATTTTGGGACTAAAGGGTTGGACAAAGAATTGAACAATTATTTTTGAAAAAAAAGGTTCACTAAAGACTAAAAAAATAAATTCAATTTTTTTATTTTATATTTTTTATTTTTTGCATCTTTAGTGAATTTTTTACATCACACATGGAGCTGATGTGTTGGTGATGTGGCAGATTCTGTTATGGGAGTTAGTCTAGGAATAAAATGAGAAGGATTGCAAACATGAAGGGCCAAAGTGGAAAAAATCAAACTTAAAGGGCCAAAGTGGGAAATGGGTGAACGTTTAGGGGGGCAAAGTGTAATTTACCCAAATACTAATAAAAGCAAAATGTTAGAGAATTTATGATTACATTTAAATCATTAAATTTTGGTATAATAAATGTAATAATGAGTATAAATATTATAACCAAAATGTTTAAACCACAGTAAAAATTATAACAGCAAAGAATTGAACAATTATTTTTTATTAAAAATTATCTAACAGAATTTACCATAAAGTGGAAGATTGGTGAATACTTAGTCTGCTAACTATTGTACTTCAAAATTGAGAATAGAAGAAGAATTGTAGGTTGGTTAATCTTCTTCAGGAAAGAATATCTAATGAACTTGCAATTGAGCCAAGGGATGTTCACTTTCTGCCTCATTGGCTGCAGGAGTGGACCAGATATTCTATATTATGACCTAATGCATAAGCTGAATATCTGAATGCTAGTTGGTGTCACAATCTGAATGTAAAATTCTTGTCTTGGGTTTTGATTAATCCTTCTTTGGACATCAAGTTCAATTGGAAGTTCAAAATATGATTCAAAATTCTCGAGACGAGTGAACAAAAGCAAGCTGCGGCGAGGAAAAGAAAAACAAGGTGCTGAAATGAGTTGACAGTATAGTTCTTTGGGACAATTATGATGGAGAAAAGTTATCAACCATCTTGGATGGATAACCCCATCTATGAGAAAGAGCTTCTCAATAATAAAGCCCAAAAGCAATTTTTATGAGCTTTGTTTTTATTTTTGAAATGAATTCCTGAAGGTTTTCACCCATATCATCACGGATGAACTTAAACCAACTGATTGATTCAACGAAGGACATTAAGTGCCTCAGTGTTCACGTAGGGAACATGCACATTCCACCTAGTGAGCTATGGGGTGGACCAAATATTCTGTATATGAAGACCCAATGTTTAAGCTGATGCAAAATTTGAATGCTAGTTGGTGTCAAAATCTAAGAAAAGTAGGGTCTAAGAAGATACAATTGGTTTAATCCACTTTTGGTGAGGATTTAACTTGGGGGTAAGTTGTAGATAAAAATGTTGATTTTGAAAATGAAGGTAGAAAGCTTTAATTGTGTTAAAGAGCTCGTATTTTCTTTTATAAACTTTTGGAGTATATTTGGTGGCATATTTTACAATGCTTGTACCGTTTACTTGCGCTAACTATCCATTTCTTGGGAGACTTAAATTGAAGATGGGCTTGTTGATGCAGTGTCACTTGTGGGACAATCAGCTCCCCCTGATGTCTTGCAGAAGATGACTTATCTCGTCATAAGGCATCCCCAAGTCAAGCATATTGACACAGTCCGCGCTTACACTTTTGGTGTTCTGTATTTTGTAGAGGTTAGTAGTTGAAATAGTAGAGTTTTCCGTTAATGGTTTATTAATGGAGAATTGGCTCCAAGCACTCCTTTTTCTTGAATGCTTTGCTAGTGAGAGAGTATAGTCACGATCATGTTATTTCTTATATCTTTGTTGAAAACACAGGTTGACATTGAACTTCCAGAAGAGTTACCGTTGAAAGAAGCACATCTCATAGGAGAGACCCTGCAGATGAAGATAGAGAAACTTCCTGAAGTTGAAAGGGCATTTGTTCATCTTGATTATGAGTGTCAACACAAACCAGAGCACTCTGTTCTCAGTAGGCTGCCCAACAGAGAGGATTGATTTTTCTTTCAGTTCATGTCAGTTACTACTTACATGCTTCAAAATTTGGCCTTCTGGAAATTTACTTGATAGGAATGTTTGGGATAGTAAACGACTTTTCTGGTTTGAGCATGAGTGGACTTTGAATCTGCTTCCATATTTCGGATCTAATTGTTATATATAAGTCACTTTCATGTGCCTGTTGTATGGAGAAAACTGTATAATGAGTCTTCTGAAATACTAGCAAATGAGGCGATTTATTCGGCTGCTTTCAGTCTTCAATAAATTAGTAAAGGCAATTTTCAGTGATACCTTATTTTTAAGTACTACTAGTTTTGTTTTTGTTTTTGTTTTTTTCCCCTTCTTTATCTTTTTTATATCTTATTTTTTGAAAAGAAAAAAAAAATTGTTATCAAACAGTGGTTAAACAATTTTAAATATCGCTGTTGAATGATATTATGCATTACTTGGAGTTGAAATGACAAGGGTGGGAGTATCATTTGACTTGTTAACTGAGCAGTAATGAATGAGTATTTTCGCTCAATTTCACGTATTTGCCACTCATCAACATCTATAATTTTTATTAATATTTTAATTTTTCAACTTGCAAAATTAACTCGCCTCCCTTTCGTCAACCTCCGATTTGTCCCGCCCCCGAGATGATACAAGGAGAGGACATATTTTTGTAAACCCTCCCTAAACTTGACCCGTGACCGTTAAGTTCCATAAGCAATCTAATTTCTGATATCTTTCTTTTATTCCTAGACACAAAATAGTAAATCTCGTGCACATGTGACATTTGTGTCATGTTCAATTAGTCCCATGTTCAGAATTTAGAAAAAGAGAGAGAAAAAAATGGATAGTTCACATGAAGAGTGCTCGAGAGCTATTTTGATTGATAATTTATTTAATATGTATTAAAAAATTAAATTTGTAATATTTTGATGTATATATTAATTAAGACTGAATTAATGTTATATTTTAGAGCACGGCCTATTAGGATGACTTTTGGCCTACAGCCCATGACGGTGACATCAATCATTGGGTATTGCTTAGGTTCATTATATCTAAGGTCTATCTTCACACTAGTTATTATAACTTTATCCCTACAAATTATTTTTCTATTTTTATATTTAAAATAAGAAAATTATATACAGGCTCAATTTCTAAATTCATTTTCTAAACTTAGTGATATGTAAGTGATGTGATTCGTTAAAAATTAAAGAACATATGGGAGTGTGTGTTACCTTTAATATCTTAATTGATTGACACATCATTAGATTTGAAAAAATGAGTATAATTTTTTTATCTTGAATAGCAATTGTATTATTAAGAGTGCTGCTATTAACACCCAATGAATTATTTTGGACCCCTTAATTTTTAGCTTTTTTTTATTACAATAGCAACCTCAAATAAAATTACTAAAAAAGACATCATTAATTTTGGAACATCCCATCTCACAATTAAATTAAACCCACACACCATTATATTATGAATTAGAGTTTATGAGATTACTCACATCCATCACTACCCATCTATCTTCTCCAAATTTCACTTTCAAAACTTATCCATCTTCAAAATCTTGAAAACCTTTTAGTGGCAATATTCTGGCAATAACGGCAGCAACCATTTGATTACTGACACTTCTCCAGCAATGATAATGAGTGGAAGTTTTTTCGAAAATCACAATTCTATGAGACGGGAGGAGTAACAATAAAAGTTCAGAAGAAGTTCATAGTTTTGATGGTGTTCTTAACTCAGAAGAGATTGATCTTGTAAGAGTAAGTTTCTTTAAAAAAATAGCAAAAATAATAAAATTTATTCGTCATTTTTTCAGGACTGAACTCCCGAATATATGACCGAAATTCGAGAACACAGGCTCGAACATTATTTATTTGTTCAGGAACCGGTAACCGAACATTTATTATTTGTTCGGAATCGGTAATCGAACATAATCATCGAAGAAAAAGATGAGGCGGTAGAGAGAGAGAGAGAGAGAGAGAGAGAGCAAAGACAGTAATCAAACTCGGTTCTTCTTCTTCTTCTTCTTCTTCTTCGTGTGTTTTGTTAGGATTTTTGGAAAAGATGTTTTTTTAGGGTGTGAGGGGTGTGCATTCAATTGAATGGATAGAATATTTTCACAAGGATAATTTTGGTATTATTTGGGGGGGGGAAAAGAAACTTTAAGGGTTTAAAAATTTATAAGTGGGGGTCCAAAATAATAAAAAAAATGGTGCTAATAGCACTACTCATTATTAGCACCCCATTTATTATTTTGGACCCCCACTTATAAATTTTGAAACCCTTGAAATTTCTTTTCTCCCTCCAAATAAAATCAAAATTATCCTTGTGAAAACATTTCACTCATTGAATGCACACCCCCCCCCCCACCCCCACACCCAAAAAAAAAACCCCACTTCCAAAAAAACCCTAACAAAGCCCACGACGAAGAAGAAGAAGAGGCAATGTAATTACTGTCTCTACTGTCTCATCCACCATCGTCACAGTTGGTATACTCTCTCTCTCTCTCTCTCTCTCTCTACACCCCATATATATATATGCATAATTTCTTAGTTTACTCATAATAATATCTTCTCTTGCAGAAAAAAATTATAATAATTGGTTTAGTTTTCTCAATAAAACAGGTCTGAACCTATGAATAATGTTCGGTTACCTATTTCCGAACAAATAATAAATGTTCAGTTACCGGTTCCCGAACAAATAAACAATGTTCAAGCCTATGTTCCTGAATTTCAGTCATATGTTCGGAAGCTCAACCCCAAAAAAATGACGAATAGATTTTATTATTTTTGCTATTTTTTTCAAGAAACTTACCCTCACAAGGCCAATCTCCTCTAAGTTAAGAACAACATCAAAGTTATGAAACTCCTCTAAGCTTTTATTGTTGTACTCCTCTCATCTTATGGACTTGTGGTTGCCAGAAAAACTTCTACTCATTGTCATTGTCGAAGAAGTATAGGTAATCAAATGTTGCCACCGTTATTGTTGGAATATTGCCACCAAAGGGTTTTCAAGGTTTTGAAGATGAGATTTGGGAAAGATGGATGAGTGGTAATGGAAGTGGTGCTCTCATAAACCCTAATTCATGATGTAATGGATGTGTAGGATTAATTGTGAGATGAGATGTCCCAAAATTAATGATGTCCTTTGTAGTAATTTCATTTGAGATTATTATTGTAATAAAAAAAGCTAAAAATTAGAGGATCCAAAATAATTGATGAGGTGCTAATAGCAGCACTCATGATAAATTATATTTATGGTCTTTAAGTATGCATTTTGTGAATTTTAATTTTGTCAATTTCGTTAATTAAAATTTTAATTTATATTAATTTGGTCTTATTTAAACTCATAACTTAAATAGTTAATGGAATAATAATAAAATATACATATGACTTTGGTTCGTAAAGTTTTTTAATTTTGTTAATTTATTCTTGAAACATTGATGAGAAAAATAAAACATGACTTATAATATTGAAAGATGAAATTAGCAATATTAGAACCTTAAGGACCAAACTAACACATGACATATATACTTTAGTGATCATATTTAAAATTTATAATTATTTTACTAACAATTTAAACAGTAGTTTAAAATTAGACTAATTTGGTAATTTAAAGGAAAAATAAAATAAAATTAAAATTTAAAGGACTAAAAGTGATATGAAAGGCATGCGTCTTCCTATTTGATCTAAACTTAAAATAAATAAATATGATCTCTGATCAAATGAGTTGATTTTAAAATCTTTCTAATTAAAAATCCTAATATTATATGGTGTTTGGCAAGTGGGTTGGGGCTAAAATAGCCACAAAAGACAAAACAGGCTATTTTAGTCACAACAAACAAAACATCACATCCAACCCATAATCATTACACTCTTCTCTCACAAAAAAAAGCCAAAAAGCCAAAAAGCCATTCCCAAACCAAGCTTTTTAGCCCAGGCTAAAATAGCCAAAAAAGCCAAAAAGCCAACCCACTTCCCAAACGGAGTATGTTGTTGGTTTTATTGAGGGAAACTACCCTGCAGTGGTCTTTTCAAAAAATTATTGACTAATTAACGAAAAATTTTATACCTTACACTTTAATATTAATAAAGTATATTATTAATTCGTCCCTGCTCACAGGCTACCTTTATAAATTCTATTTAACTTTACAAATTCTTAAATTGTGTGTTAATTAATTTTTGGATAAATTACACTTTGCACTTTTTTACTTTATATCAAATCTCATTTTGGCCCCTAAACATCAAATTGTGGCACTTAACCCCCTGCACTTTTGTTCAAGTGTCACTTTGGCCGTTTTGTTAGCCTTATTGTTAACAGAGGTTAGTCACATGAAAAACATGTGAGGATAAATTACACTTTACACCCCTACATTTTATACAAAATCTCACTTTAATCCCTACACATCAAAATTGTGACACTTAGCTCCCTAAAGGATAACTTTTGTTAGTCTCACTATTAACAAAAGGACCAATGTGACACTTGACCAAAAGTGTAGGGGATTAAGCGTCACAATTTGATATGTAGGAACTAAAGTAAGATTTTGTGTAAAGTGCAGGGGTGCAAAGTGTAATTTACCCTTAATTTTTTATTTATTTATTTTTTTTGTTCTATCAATTTTATCATAAAATTTGTACTTATTTTGCCAGACTGACATGGTATCCCGACAGAGACGCCAACATCCTCTTAGCTATCCAAGTCAACGTCTTCGACTGCAACAGCATAGCTATCGCTGCATCCTTTTTCTCACGAGTTCATGGATGGACCTCCTTCAAGAGTTGGGCTGCTCATTCTCGAAACAGTCATACCAAAACAGTCTCACCCAAATTCAATCTTGCTATGCTCTTCCCTCCTAGTGAGGTTGGAAAGCGGTACAGAGTTGTTCAGGCTGTGAATTTGAGTCCGAGGGCAAACCTGCCTTTGCCTAAACTTAGTTTTGGTAATGTTGGTGACTGTCTTCTCACGGTGATGATTCTTACCCAATATTTAATTTTAACTCCATTATCTATATATTTTTGGTTGTTACATTGATAGGTAATTTGAGCCAATTTGCAAAAGCAGTGCCATCAATGGAGAGAAGTGAGGAAGATGGGTATGGGTTGGTGAAGCAACAAGGAAAATTGATGGTGATTATGTCAAGAAATTTAAAGGAGATTTTGATGTGGTGGCTAAAGAAATAGAGGGATGGAAAGGAATTGCATTTAATGTATGAGGCTGATTTTGGGTGGGGGAGACCTGTGTGGGTGACAATGGCTGCACAAACTGTTGGGAATGTTGTTGGTCTAATGCCCATTCCTGTGGCCAATGTATCAGGGGAGGCCATGCAAGCAGTGATGAGTATGAGAAGGGATGAGTTGGCAAAACTTGAACCTGATAAAGTGTTCCAAGCATTTGTTTCCCCTACATTGGATGATAAAGTTTTCTTTAAGAGCTCTATGTAGATTTAGGTAACCTCTCTCCTGTACTACTGAATAATTATTGTGATTAATTTAAGTTCCTCTATTGGTATTTTGGGTCTTTATGTGTTTTGTCCTTTTCTTCTTGGTTTTAGTAAAATTGCTTAATTAAGTTCAATCCACGAATATTCATTTTGTTAGGTTATTGCTATCGCATGCACCCCACGGAAATATGGGGTAGAATATTTTTGGGGGTTTCAAGTATTTTGGCTTATTTTGGCAACATAGTTAAATTCTACTTAATTATTTTTATTTTTTGCTTCAATTGCTTTGTTTTTGTGCTTTTCTTTTTATTTTACAAATTATGAGGCTGAGTAATTTGTTGTTAGGATGTGAGTTTGAACTTTTTGAAGAGATATCGTATAACAGCTTAGAGATCATATCTAATCCAAAAACAATAAAAAAAAAAAAAAACATTGATCACAAGGCCTCTGGATCAAACCCAAATCATAAATTTGAATGAGTGACGAACTAAGAATTAAAAATAGAATTAATTACAAAAAATATATTAAGGCTTCATGTATTTTTTTACTTTAAAAAATTTCAATTTTTCAATTTCTAAAACTTAAATCTTGGAGTTCCATCTGTATTTTAATGTGCTCCTTCCATACATCTTCGTGTGCGTAAGGTAACGGAGAATTATTTTGAAATTTAAAGTGAAAAATACTGAGATTTAAAATGAAAAACATGTAAAATCTTGAGATTTTTTTTGTAATTAATTCTAATATTTAAATTTTTTATTTTTTTTTTGTGTATATATAAACTTACATATTTTATTATATATATACATGTGTGCTTGTATATATAGTGAAATTGTTTTATTCAAATTTTGATTCTTCCAGTGATAAAATTTTGATTTCATCTCTAATTTCAATGGCTATGTAAGAAGAGCTACTTGAAATGTAATTAACACTCTTAATTTAAGTCTGCATTAGAGTGTTTAATGTAGTTTTTGTTAACAATTTATGAGATAAAAATAACTTCAAAAAAAAAAAAAACAAACAAACAAACAAACAAACAAACTTTTTGATGTTATTTGGTATAACTGATCTGACTTATTTATAATTTTTTATTTTTTATTTTGTAACTTATCTGACTTATTTATAATTTAAACCTTGGGTTTATAATGTTTTTTTTTATCTACTTGGTGTTGTTTTTCTTTTAGTGGTTTTTTTTTTTAACTTCTAAAAAAAAAAAAAAATGGTTCATTACCCAAAAAAAGACACCCAAAGGTTTTATACATTTTTCAATTTAAACCCCAAAAAGATTCTTCATTACCTTACATAGACAAAGATGGACAAAAAGAGCACATTAAAACACGGATAAAACTCTTCCAAAATTTAATTTGCCAAAATTGAAATACTAAAATTTAAAATGAAAAATACGCAAAACCTTGAAAAAAAAAATTTGTAATTAACCCTTATCTATACTATTATATTAAATAAACACTAAATTTATTAGTGTCCACATATTCTCCTTATGGCATGTGCCACTTATTTCTCTATCAAAAATAAAAAATAAAATATTACAGTGGTGAAAGAGACTCGAACTTCCAACCATTGATTTGGTAAACACTTTTACCACTTGAACAATATGCACTACATATTTTTAATTTAAAATCAAAATTTATATTTTATAGGTTTAACAGAACACTCATCAGGTCCACACCCACCCACAAGTATATATATATATATATAAATAAAAATACAGCAACAAGTAGCTAGCTAATAGTCTTCTTCTAAACAAACATAAGCCCCATCAAAGCTTGAAAGCCAAAGAGGTCCAGTCGAGTAATATCCCTTGCAAATATCTCCGCAAACATGTTCTCCAACTACACAAAATTGAATTGGAATATGCTGAAAGTGTGTTGTGAGGAATAGCGCCAAGCCAAGAATACAACAGCTCTGATATAAATATGCACAAAATGTTCATAAATGTTCCAGCTCATAAACTCCTACACCATCTCTACTTTTACAATTACAAAATAGGGACCAAATTAGAAGGAAAAAAAAAAAAAAAAGGAATCTAATAAGGAGATAGAAGAAACACTGATGACATTGATGGCTTGACTTATGGAATTTTTTTACTTTCCACACAAAAAAAACCAAAAGGAAAGAAAGAAAGAAAGAAAGATCAATCAATCTCCTTCCTTCCTACCCCCATTGTAAACAGCAATCAAGATACAGTTCGTCCATAGCACACACAAGCTAGATACAGATTTTTTGCCCATTTTTCCTGCACATCAAAATTCGTAACTTAAGGAAACATTCCTCCAAAATAACAATATACATCAAATCAATTTTTATGAATAATAATAAACAAATAAATAAACAGACCCAATTATATGTTCAGTAGATTCACAATATGCTATTGTTCACTGCTTAGTTTTTGAAGACAACAATTAATTCAACATGAGGGTTACCTCGATTTTTAATTCAGACAAATTGGAACTAAAATAAATTTTTAAAAATATAAAAACTATGACAAACCTCACGAAATTTTAGCATTTGTGACGTGCCCACATCAGCTTGGTCGGAAAAATTTCTAGACTATATATTGTCAATTCACATCCCTTCCTAGTAACAACACATTTTAAAGCAATGAGGGCTTTAGCCCAAAGCGACAATATTGTAAAGGATTGGCATGGATGCATTACAATTTGTTATCAGAGCGGGTACCTTCACCTGTGCGGATCATACATGGTGGGAGCCGCCTTTAAAATCTATATAAGCCACCTCTTGAATCCAATGAGCAGGAGCAAAGGGCTATGCAAAGCCAAGTGTTGTGTAGAGGGATTTTAAAGTCATGAGGGCTCCACATCAAGACCAAGTTATCAACCGAGGCATGGTAGATCAAGCTCTTATCGCTGAGAGGAATAGTGAGGAATACCAGAAACCCAAGGAGAAAAGGAACAAAATGTGTAGATAGGATAGTTCTCAGGAGACAAGGCTGGAAATACAAACAAGGAGAAGAAAAAATCCACTCAGTTTGGGAGTAAGAGTGCACCCCAGAAGGACTGGTACTACTTACAGAAATGTGGGAATAATAACAATACCAAGCCCTGTTTAAAAAAAATGGTGCATGTTTTAGATGTGGCAAGGTGGGTCATATGGTCAACGATTGTCCTTAACCAAAGGGATTCAAGGCGAACAAAGAAAATATATATGGTCAAAAGCAGAAGGTTCCAGGGCGAGTATTTGCTACTAAGCTCTAGAAGCACAAACACTTCTAAGAAAGTGATGTGTCCATGTCAGACACTTCCCAACACGTGTCTGATGCGCATCCAAGCGTGTCTTATTCCTCTTAGGAATAATTACCAACAGGTCCTATCTATTGAATTTATTCACTTATAAATCCTAAATTTTTTTTTATTTTTTTTTTTTTAAAGTATTTTCCCTTCATTCTAATAATGAGAGAATTTTTAGACTTTTTAGATGTGTTGTGTACTCGTCAAATTATCATTTGGTACTAGTAATAATACTGGGAAATTTATCAGAGTGATAAATGTCTAGGACAATTTGACTTTTGTTTATGAGTTTTGATTTATATTTAGTTTATTTGTGTTAGCTTGAATTGAAATATGATGTGAGATGTGTACGTAAGTGAATTGTATTTTTCTAAAAATATTTTTACAGTGATGAAATTTATCATTGAAAGTTAGTTATTGATCCAGTTCACAAGACTAGCTCGTAGCTGCCCCTATTTTTTAAAAACATTTCTAGACTCAGATACTCTTCGAATACTTGGAGGACATGTGTATTGTTTAGACACCCATGAAACTAATTATAAGTCTGATCAAAATAAGGTATGATACAATGATAAAACAAAATAATATAAATTTATAATAATTAGTGTTATGTTGCAAATTTTTTTTTAAATCTTCGAATATATATTCATATATATATATATATACACTCCATCCGTCCCAAAATATTAGTCCCTTATTCTATTTTCCATTGTCCCAAAATATTAGTGTCTTTTCAAAAATCAATGACTAAAATATTCGAATTTCCTATTTTGCCATTCTTTTAAATTTATTAACATTAGCATACCAAAAAAAACAAAAGTATAATGATGACAATTGTACTACCCAAAAAAAAGTTAAATTTTCCAAAATGATAGTTTTGGAAAGTTAATATTTTTGAAGTGTAATAATTGTACTACCCAAAAGAATTGAATTCCACAAAAGGGACTAGTATTTTAGGACGGAGTGAGTATATATTTTGATCAGCAAAACAAAGAAAAAGTATTATTAAGATTAGAAAAATAGCAATACATTCAACAAGGGAACATAAGGAAAGATTGCATCATTGTCAAAACACCAAATCCCAATTAGGTTGGCACTGGGAGCAAGACCAATCATGTGCGCTTCCCCGATGTTTCGTGTTTGGCATTTTTTCAAAATTGTAGTGTCAATGTCGTGTCGAGTGTCCATGCTTCTTAGACTAAGGAGGATGCACAAGCATCCAATACTGTGGTGTAACGCACTTTGTTCATTCATTCTCAATTCGCACAAGTTTTGATTGACTCGGGCACTACTCGTTTGTTTGTCATCGTTTTCCTACTAGTTTGACTATTTTACCTGCACCCTGAAGTGCATGATTTATCTGTTGTCACACCTATTGGGTACTCTATATTCCTCTCAAGTCTTGTGGGATTCGAGTAGGACACAAGGAGTTGTCTATTGAGTTGATTCTTTTGGGCATTCATGATTTTCATATAATTTTGGATATGCATTGGCTAGCTGCCTATCATGCTACAGTTGATTTCTTTGCTAACCAGAGTTCATTTGGGAAGGGTCTAGAGATGTTTTTCTTCCTTGTATTATTCTAGCCATGAGAACTAGCGAAACGCTTAGCGAGGGATGTGTGGGTTACCTTGCTTCTGTCCTAGACAATTAAAAAGGAAGTCAAAACTTGTGTGATATTCCCATTGTTCAAGATTATTCTAATATTTTTCCAATAGAGCTTCGATGATATCCCTATTGAAGCTTGGAAATGTTTGGATAGAAGTGTTGGAAGAGTATTTTAGTGTCAATCTATAAGAATAAAGGAGAAGCCTAGAATTGCAACAACTATAGAGGAATCAAGCTGATGTGTCATATAATGAAACTGTGGGAGATAGTGATTGAACGTCGATTGCGTAATATAACAGAGGTGTCAGAGAATCAATTTGAATTTATGCCAAGTAGGTCAACAATGAAAGCGATCTATCTTTTGAAGAGAGTAATAGAAAAGTACAGAGAAAAGAAAAGAGACATTCATATGATTTTTATCATCTTAAGAAAGAATATGATAGAGTGCCTCAGGATATAATCTGATAAGTGTTAAAGAAGAAAGGGATGACAAAAGGTTACATTAATATGATTAGAGACATATATGAAGGTATGATGACCACTATTAGATTGCCTATTAGAGAGACAGGTGAATTTTTAATTGTTGTGGGATTACACCAAGAATCAACTTTAAATCCTTGTAGCGATCCCAGTTTTGCCACTTCGCTTGAGTATGTAGGGGGTCGAGCTGCCCGGTCAGTTTGCGGGGGTCCAGGGGGCAGCGCCCCTTGTCGAGTCCAAGGGCAGTGCCCTAGCGGGGTTGACGGGTCGATTTGGAGTGTCGGGAGTTGAACCGAGAGAATTTCGGGCTGAGGACCAAGGCCACACGTGCGGGAAACAAGGGAGGGGTGAAGCACACTGCTAAAAAGACAGGTGCGAGAGTGAGGTGCAGAAGAGAAGGGCCGCACGTGCGGGAGCATGCGCCGCACGTACGAGAGTAGGTGAGATTCGAATTTTCTTTCTTTTTCCTCTCTATTTGGGCTGAAGTTGTATCACTTTTGTATACCTCTCTCTCTCTCTCTCTAAAAACATTTCTTCTTCCTTCTCTCTACATTTCCTACCAAAAACCTCACAAGATCTTTGATTCTTCCAAATCCATTGGGATTTAGATCCAAGTTCTTCATCAAAGTTGGTTATCTAGGCGAAAGCTACGTTGTGTGCGGTGGAGATCAAGTTTAGGCATCGTTGATTTTGGGGTTTCAACTCTATTCTTCTTCAAACTTGAGGTAGGGATTTCCTTTGAGTTATATATATGTTTTTGCAAGATCCAAATGATTTTCAAAATCATCCTTTGATTAGTTTTGAAAATTAATTGTTGATTCAAGAAGAAGAGTAATTTTGAAAGTGGATTTACTTTCTTTTCCTTTTAAAATGAAAATTGCGGGCTTTGAATTATATTAATTGTAGAAAGATGATTTTGGTGAGATCCTTCTAAATATTTTGGAGATGAGTGGTTTTGGTGAGAAAACCTAGAAATAGGGATTTTTGAAAGATGTTGAAAATACTTGAATAATGTTGACATATTTATTTTGGGGGTCAAAATAAATGGATGTTTTGAAAATTGTTTATTTATATATATAAATGATGAAATTTGTAAAATATGAGAATTGTTGTTCATTTTGGAAATTGTTATTCAAAATGTTGTTTTAGTCTTGAAATGGCTAATTTGTAAAGAATGCTCGAAATGTGGGAAATGTGTTGTTCCTTGGGGGAATTGGAAATCAAAGTTTATATTCATCTTGTGATATTATTGTTTTGAAAAGAGAAATGGGAGATTTGTTCACAATGGAATTATTGTGCAAAAATATTGAGAATGGAAGAAATGTTGTATTGCATTTACTCATTTCACGGGCATACCAATTCATTTGATTATGTTGAGCTTTGAACGTTGGTTTGAAAACTTTCCATTGAGAAAAGAATGTTGAGAAACGGGTTTTCATGAAATGGTTTTGGAGTAAATACGGTAGTAAGTCTTGATAGGTGGTGTAGATGAAATTGATTAAGTTGGCCTGAGTGTCCTTGGTGAAAAACTAGAAAGTCGCGGATAGGTGTCGAGCATTCCGATTAATACCGGTAAAAATGACAATTGGTAGTACTTGCATAGTCTACTTGCAGACACCGACCTAGGGATTACCAAAGTCGTATTTACCGCCACTTGAGTTAAATTGGTTAATTTTGAACAGTTGGAGTTGCATGATATCATTGAACATAATGATTTTCAAAAGATGTAGATGCGTCTTACTTTTAAAAAAACATAGCATGGCATGTGCATTCATCATCTTGAGACTTATATAAAATGTATATACTTTGCTAAGGATCTTCTACTAGGCTTTAAGATCACCCTACGGGATTTTTGTACAAGAAAGGACATGGTGATTCCGCCCAACTAAGGGCGTGGAAGTATGTGTTGGGAGCACAATGCTCTCATTTTGCGTGACTCTGTTTTGTAAGTCAAGGATTATATTTGTATGGTTTGAATAACCGATTTGTGTAACCGGGCCTAAGCCTTGGGAACTTGTGAACCCATGAGGGTATTTATTTGTTTATATTATTTGATTTGAAGCGAATGTGTTATCGCATGAAGACTATTTGTATCATGTAATGCAAGTGTGAAGATTTATTTTCAAATTTACCTTGAAGAGCCATGATTATTGTATTATCATTTGGGTATAAAAATTGGGGTGTTACAATCCTTATCTTTTTGCTTTAGTTATAGATGAGTTGACAAAAAATATTTAGGATGATGTGCCATGGTGTATACTTTTTGCAGATGATATCATGTTAGTGGATGAGACTAGAGAAAAAGTTAACACTAAGTTGGAGACTTTGAGAGAAGCACTTGACTCTAAAAGATTTAGGATAAGCAAAACTAAGATAGTATGAAATGTAATTTGAGTAACAGTAACAATTGTAGCAAAGGAGAAGTGAAGATTTGAAACCAAGAACTACCTAAGAGTGAACATTTTCGTTATTTATAATCGACTATCACAACAATTGGGGAGATTGGAGCAAATGTAGTCCATAGAATTAAGGCGGAGTGACTTAATTGGAGGAGTGCATCTGGTATACTGTGCAATAAATGAGTACCCACTAAATCAAAAGGAAAGTTCTATAAAACGACTATTAGACCAGCGATATTATATGGAACGGAATGTTGAGCAACAAAGAAACAACATGTAAATAAGATGTGTTGCTGAGATGAGGATGCTAAGGTAGATATATGGCAAAACTAAAAAAGACAAAGATAGGAATGTATATATTCGTGAGTGGGTAGGAGTAATACCGATAGAAGATAAGTTGAGAGCATAATTGTCAAATCGAGACTCGTATCGTGAATCGAAATGGTCTCATACCAAATCGCCTATGAAGCACGGACACGGACACGCGACGCGACACGACACGGATACGCAAAAACGCAAATTTTCAAAAAATAAGGGACACGACACGTTGGGGACACGTTCAATATATATAATTTTTTTTTATATATTATATGTAAAATTAAAAAATATATACTAATTTTATTTATTTATTTTATTTATTATATGTAAAATTAAAAAATAAATATATTATTTGTATTTATTTATATTATTTATTTACAAAAGAAAGGCATAAAAAAGACAAAAAAAGAATAAAGAGGAAGAGACAAACACGGTATAAGGAAGAGGGAAAGAAAGTGAGAGGCGAGAGTGAGGCGAGAGCGAGAGGCGATCAGAGAGCGAGAGCGAGAGGTAGACACGATCAGAGAGGGAGAGGCGACACCAGAGAGAGATGGACAGAGAGAGAGGAGATGAAGACGATAAGAGACGAACAAGTTCTTCCTCGATCTAGCCTCGACAGGTTCTTTCTCTCTCTCTCTTTCTCTTTCTCTCTATCTTCAATGGGTTAGGTCTCTGGTTAGGGTTTCTGTTTACAACGTGTCCACGACGTGTCAAGCGTGTCCGAAAGAGTGTCCACCTGCAAAAATTCAAAAAAAAAAACAGGGACATGTTAGGTCGAATGTCGGACACGTGTCTACCGCGTGTCCGACGCGTGTCCGTGTCCGACACCCATACGCTGCCTCCAGCGACGTGTCCATGCTTCATAGCAAATCGCAAACCAAATCGAATCGTGAATCGTAAAGATTCGATCACTTTTTTAAAATTACTTAAAAACATATATCTACACATTTAGATGTTAAATATAGCTAATGAATATGAAATAATTAGACTTAAATCAATGAAAATGTTATTTTGAATGATAATCACGTAGTTTAATAGGTAAGAAGTTAACAAAGGTTACTATGTAAGATCACTATTTTACCTTTTTTCTTTTTAAGATATTTCTTATCAACCATTCTTAATAAAGATAATAACCAAATAGACAAATTATGAATTTTCAAGGTAACAATAATTAACAATGATATTGATATTTAGATAATAAACATACATACTTTTCTAAGTAACAGTGAGCAAATAATAAGAAATAATTATTTAGAATCTTTTATTTTAAAGCCTAAAACATTTTAAAAGGTATAACTGACTTCACACATGTAATATTCAATTATATTCAATTTAATAAAATAGCAACAGATAATTCATAGTGTAACTTTAATCTTAAATATCTTTAGACGATATATTATGTTTTTTAGGGGCAAAAAATGATAAGAAAGTTAAAAATATGTTGGATTTGACGGAATCTGATTGGATTCTATTAAAAACTCCATGATCACTAAAATAACAATAAATCATGTATATATATTGGTTATCTTGATATTAAATGCTATTAGAAGTTATATTATATCATTTTCACTAAGGAGAAAAAAAAGTCGAAAATACGCAATAATTTTAAAAATTGCATGAATCATAAAAAGTAAATCAAATCGTGAATCGATTCTGAATCATGTGATTCACTAGAGATTCACTTCCAAAATAGATTCACCCATAGATTTGTATCAATTTTGCAAAAATTACGAATCGAATCGCAAATCGTAAGATTCTGATAACAGAGGTAGAGAGAGAATAGATTGAGATGATTTGATTATATACAACGGAGGCCAATAGAGACGAGTGAAAAGATGTGATACAGTGACGACAGATGAATGTGTTAGGGGAAGGGACAACAGACCTAGATTGACGGAGCTAGTGTAGTAAATAGAGACATGAATGTCCTTAATTTGACTAACCAAATGGCCATTGCTAGAGTTGAGTAGAGAAGAAAGATTCATGTAGCTGACCTCATTTGATGAGACTTAAGACTTAGTTTGGTTTAGTTTGGTTTGATTTGGTTTGGTTAGAGCTTCGAGGACTTCCTCGCCCGATAGGGATATCGAATTTTCCATTGATCTCACCTCTTGTGTTGGCCCTATTTCTAAAACTCCATACCAAATGGTGTCACTTAGAGATGGATCCATCCAATCCGTCCAACCCGACCAAACCTGATTGATTTTGGAGCGGATCAACCATCTTGCACCCGCATGAACCCGATCCGCCCATAGATGAAGTTTAAAAAAAAGAAGAAAAGAAACTACTAACAAGTAACAACATAAAGTAGAAATAATAAAATACATATTTTTATGAAAATGGAAAACAATACCTTAAAAATATACATATGTGGTGCCATGGCCTATTATAGACAAATAATACATATTTTTTCAGATTACTAGTTATTGGAGATTGTAAAAGTTATGAATTATAATTCAAAAAAATACTCAATTTTGTAAAGTCCAAAATGCTAAACCGATCGCATCTATCCGCCAATTCGCACGGCCCACTCAATCTACATCCGCCAAACCGGTAGATGGATGCGGATTGATTTTTTTTAATCTGCCCAATTTTGGACGGATATGGGATGAGATGCCACCCGACCCAACCCGATTAGTGTTAGTTGAACTAAAGGAGTTAAAGACTCAATTGCCAGTATTGCTTGATAAGGGCTTTATTCGCCCTAGTGTGTCTTCATGAGGAGCTCCAGTGCTTTTTGGGCCTCATTGGACACTATAGGACATTTATTAAATGATTCTCAAAAGAGAATACTTTGGTAACTAGATTGACAAAAAAGAAGGTTAAGTTAATCGAGTGGCCTAATGACTGACAATTTTTAGGAATTGAAAATAGGTTAGTGACTGCCCCAATTCTTACTGTTCCATCAGGCAATGGGGGATTTATTGTGTATAGTGATGTTCCTCGAAAGGGACTGAGATGTATTTTGATGCATCATGTGTAGGTAATAGCTTATGCTTCATGGCAACTCAAGCCTTACAAGCAAAATTAACCTATCCATGACTTAAGAGTTGGCTGTAGTGACATTTGCACTAAAAATCTAGAGGCATTACCTATATTGAGAGACATGAGATATTCACAAATCATAAGAGCCTAAAGTACTGGTTTTCTCATAAAGATTTAAATTTGAGGCAAATATGATCTAATATATGTACTAATTTTTACACTAGCTTTAAGTCGCTGTCTATAGTTTGTTGCATGTATTTAATTTTCTTTACTTTACTGATCGTACTTATGGATAACTTTCTATTTGTTAAGAAAACAAATAATGAAGTATATTTAATATTAAAAATATAAGTTCATAATACAAACAATCAGCATACTAACGTAGAATTACACAACATGATATTCAAGTTCTACAAGACTAAGTTGCTATCAAGGTTAAATGAGTATATTTATCCTTCCTTTTTTTTTTGGGGTCAAATTTTTTGTCCTCAACAATCTTTCATTACATTCTTACTTTATTCATTGGGTGACAAGATTCAAGCCTCCAAGACTAGCTGAGTGTTTTCCCATTTCTTCTATGGACATGGAATTCGATACTTCTTTTTTGTGATCATACTACTCTACAAATCAATTCCCTTCGAATTTTTTAAAATGAATACACTTCATGAGATCAACAATTCCCACAAGTCATAAAGCCTACAACATTTTTACCTTAACATGTGTGCTTGGAAATTGAGATGTACGCAAAGTCTCCTGAGTTTCATCTGTGGGTTTGCGCCTGGGCACACTCAAGATAAGAGCAGCTTGATCACAAGTAGCAGCTGTTGATGTAATACGATAACCATTATCCCAACGTTTGTGGATCCCCTCACTCGGATAAAGAAAATCAAGCTCCACAACCTATGAGGCAGTAATATATCAGATAGGGAGTCACCGAGAAAATACATACAAATGAAACTTAAATATAACAAAAAATCTAGCCAATATTAAAATGCACCATGAAACCAATGTTTAAGATTTGATCATGTTGACTTGTCGAGCACCAACTAATCTAAAGGCTGAAGTTGTTAGAGAGGCAAGTTTATTATTTCTACCCAACACGGTCTGTCACGTGTGGCTACACTCAATTTCATGGGTAAAACATGTGCAAATATTATAATCATCAAGCAGACAGTGGAGTTTGAACAACTGACACAAAACAACTGACATTAAGTTTCACTCAATGTGGTACAAGTCTTCAACACTCGCCCTGCACAAGCAGCCCAGTCTCATGCGGAGAGAGAGAGAGAGAGAGAGAGAGAAATAGACCTGAAGTGAAGACTTGCCTCAAGAGACCACCCAAGACCCAACTCTATTACAATGTTTGAATTATCAATGCATTCAACCCAAAACCAATTGGCAATAGGTGGAGGAGCTTCTAGACTACATAGACCAACCTTCGGTGACTTACAAAAA
The DNA here is from genome assembly GCF_055761805.1 of Camellia sinensis. Lineage (NCBI taxonomy): Eukaryota > Viridiplantae > Streptophyta > Magnoliopsida > Ericales > Theaceae > Camellia > Camellia sinensis. Next base: position 6,763,330 of record NC_138974.1, on the reverse strand, counting down.
TAATGTGGGACAAGTCTCTAACACTTACCTTGCACATGTGGCCTGCATGTGGAGGTGATAGTAGGATAGAGAGATGAAAACAAGAGAAGACCCCAAGCAAATACTTTGCCCCCAAGGGACCCCCAAAACCTAACTCCAATACCATGTTAGAATTGTTTTTGGCATACAACCCAAAACCAATTGGCAATAAGTGGAGGGCCACGTATAGACCAAGCTTAGGACTTAGAAAAGTGGTATGGGGCAAGTCTCTAACAGATCACGTGGATGAACTAACAGCAAGGGCCCAGTCAATCCTATGGCAATAGAAGATTGATTAAAGTTGGCCACAACAGATACAGCAGAACTCAACCACAAAGATATGTACTTCACCAAGACACTAAGACCTATTACCAAGTCCTGATTTCATTTTCTATGAAAGTACCACAACAGAATAGGTGCTACTCCTTGCAGAGAATGTGCAACATCCAAACAAGAGCTAGAGATGACCCAATAAGCTTTGAAATTCCAACCTCTGAAAATTAGGCGTCTCTAAACCAAACCCCCATGCTACTTGCCAAGAGGTCATTGGTTCTGCAAACTCCCATAAGGATTGACAATAAACCAGGAACTTAAGGAAGACCTTCAATCTTTTTACTTCTACCTCCATCTAATATTTGAAGAAACCTCTCAAAATTACTACTTCAACCTCCATTTGAACATTCAACAGACCACAAAAACCTCCTCGAACCACCACATACCCAGCCAGTTAAATAATTCAAATTGAGAGTGAACAACCAAGGAAAAAAACATTAAGTGAACTTAAAAAGAAATAAAAGGACATATGCACTCCCAATCAAAACTAAAAGACCTACCTAACACACTCAAAATAAAAATAAAAATAAATAAAGGTGAAAGGCCTCATTCTTTTCCCAGAAAATACAAAACTAGCAGGAGGCCCTTGTAGTTAAAGACAGAATTGGAAGTGTTAACAGAGCTTAGGACCCCTTGATATCATCCACACAATTGATTTTATGGAGTTTTCCAGAAACAATCTGTCTTCAGGATATTTTCAGAAATAGATTTCAACAATGCTAAATGTGGTTTTCTCATTGTATTATTTTTCTTATTTTTCAAAAACAGAGAAGTTTCAAAAAAAATACCAAACAGGCTAGTTTTTTGCAAGGAGATAACAAAGATGGGAATAAGTGAAGGCAAGAACTCAACCTGATCACTGAAGCCAGTATTGCGAGACATGACAACAGCCCATCGGCTACCAGCAGTTGCCATGGAGGTCACATGAAACCCTTCTCTCCACTTCTTGTTTATCCACTTGAAGGGAAAGGAGTCACTTACTTTATAAGACTGTTGAGTATATTGCATGCCTGCAAAATATGATCGTAACCTCAAAGCTTAGTAAATGAAACCAAAAAAATTTGGCCAAGACAGATGGAAACCAGTGCGTATGCAAGTGATTATTGAAACAACCAGAACTGAAAGACTAGCTTGAAATCAAAGACAAAAAGAACAACACAAGAAAAATGCATACACACGCAAAGAAACTATGGGAAGACCCAGGGTTCCATCCAGCAGTTAATATCAAATATCTGCATCTTATTAATGCACAACAATCAACATAAGAAACTCCACCTAAACAGGGGTTTTACATGCACATGTGCTTAAATGGACAAGAACCATTTCAGCAAATAGATATATCAACATATTGACTGTAAACCTAGTTTTGCAACTAAAAATAGGAACAAACAATGTTTTAAAAAGCTCTAGCTGCGCATTGAGGTGCTAATGTCTCCTGGAGCCTAATTGTGGCACAAGTTGTACAAGATAAGCAAAAATAAGATAAAATAAATATATAGGCAAAGTTTTCAACATAAACAAATATTTCTAGAATTCCAAAGATCACAAAAGTAACATTCAGGTAGAGAAAAATCCATAAACATAACATTCAATTCAACCTTCTAAAAACCACAAACACAACTGACAGCCATTATCATCATCCTCATACTAATATTTGTCTCTTATATGACAGCCATTTGTTTCAATCTCTCCCTTCTTATGAAGACCTAACTGATATAGATTTCTCTTTGATCTATCCACTACGTCGGCAAGTCCCAAATGAATTTCCTATGTTACGAGACCATATTCCTGACAAGTTTTCCGTCAGCTTTTCATTCATCCCTCTTCTAGTAACCTTTGCACCGTAGCCCTGAACCCTAAAACCCTAATTAAAATCTGAAACTACACTCTAATAAAAATAAGAACCAACTATTAATAAGATCCTCCTAACTAAACTACAATTAAAAATAAATAAACGTAAATATTAAAACATAAAATTATAAAATAAATAAAAATCTCTATGCCAAACTTCTAGCGCACATGTTCCGCATCACATATAGCTACGTCTTACATGTCAATACTCAAAATATTGTGTATCTGGCATAATCTGCATAAAATCCAAGATCAAAACATGAGAACCTTTTGCACTCAATATAAATTTTCTTCAGCTCATTATTTCAGTACTCTTTGTGCAATGGCTGCTGTATTTAAAATGATTTGGCAGGTCAATGTATCACGAATATAATATTTGGGTACCATAAAACCTTAAAACATTAATGCCCTCTCCTTATTATCACAATGACAAAAGAGTCAATCTCTCAATAAACAATGAACACCAAACACATCAGCATCTAAACTTCACTTTTTGAAGTTCAGGCAAAGCTTGAGGCTTACTAAAACTAAACAAACATGACCAAGAATCCACCTAATCGACCTCTCATACAGCCACCCACCTAAGTTGGGCTGATTTACATCTCACACGTAAGAAACATCCCAAACTTCATTTCCATGTACAACAGTTCTCTTGAAAGCATTTGTTGCTTACATCATGTACCAAGACATTTTATGGAGTGATAAACAAGATGAGACATACAGATTTAAAGCATGCAAGTATAGATAAGCATAGGGTGTAAAAACTTAAAACATTATCTAGGCTATCCTTCGATTGGAGAACCCAACATTCAACTATCACTAAAGCACTAAGGGCAAATGAACCCAACAAAATTTGGCAAACATAACTCAAGTTGCACATCTTTCCATCAAAATGGAGTTGAATCATCCATCAATAAGAACTACTACCACAATATAAAGCAAACATACCTTTGGACATCACCACCAGAGAACTTCCGTTGTTAGCGCCAGCAATGGAACTAATGTAATAATTCTTCTCCCATTGTTCCATGATCCATTCCTACAATTAGAAAATCAAATATGCTACTTGTTAAATGAGCTCTGATATCAATGTATGTAGACAATAAACAAAAAACAAATACGAAACACAAAAATTCACCTTGTGTAAGAAGTTAGGTGATAACTCATATACTTGGCTTGTGAAACCAGTTCGAGCATCCATAATAAGTGCCCATAAATTGGAACAGGATGCCACACAACTGATGAGTAGACCATCTGCATTTCCTCTCTCCACATGTTGGGCCAGTCTTCCATCTGCCACATTATAGTGGTACCTAATAACAGAACAAAAGTCAGTAAGTAGGTAACGTAACACTTAAACAGATCACAGCGAATAACTAGTAATTAGCAAGGCCAATGTGCTTGTTGAGTTTATCCAAACAACAGCAAGCCCCTACTGCATTCAACTGATTAAACATCATTGAAATTATCATCTAAAGTCAAAGAAACCAAAGAGAAGCACTCAAGCTAGCAACCCACACCAAAATAATCGGGCCCAACAAAATAAACAGCCTCACTAACAAATTCATAGTATATCAGTTCTGAAACTACACTATCGGGTGGACTAAATTCTATGCATTGCAAACACCTTTTCTCAAATAGACATTCATTCCATCAAAACTGCCAAACAGCTTCTTGCAAACTTCACAACCACCGTAAAAGCTACAATGACTTCACAGACTTCCATGACAAAGCAAAATCCAACCAGAATTGGGTTCAATACATATATTTTTAATAAGTAACATGGAAGTTTTATTTTAGCGGAGTGTATTCTAATTTTTGGCCTAATTCTTCTTTTGATGATCAATTCAACCTTATATTTCAACTCACCAACAAGTTTAGTGATGAGCGTAACGGCCCTATTGTTCTAATGGAGAAAAAAAACCTAAGATTAGCTTTCCAGGAAATTTCCAAATGAACCAAACAAAAAGGCATCAAGGAAGTGTCACCTGTATATACTAAATGTGTGTGTATATATATATGAACTCTCCAGATAAAGGTCCTCCCTCTCTTTAACCTAATCAAACAAAATCTTTAATGATAACTATTTAACACAACCACATAATCCATGCCTTCAAAAGAGTGCCCTTTCTGTCCCCAAATACACCACATTTTTTTTTTTTTTGATCAGCTTCTGTCCCCAAATGCACCACATCAATCAAAGAGGAGCAACATTCCAATTCTTGTTGCTTAGCTTACCAAAAAACCCCCTTTTCACCCACTAATAACTTCTGTTAACATTCTGGACAACCCCCATAAAGCCCCAAAATCAAGGCCCACAGATGGCTAGCAATACAAAAACATACCAAGTTGAAACAGACTCCCCTGCTTCTTTACAAATGTAATACAAAAAGATCAGACTTTTTTCCTCCTAATGAGATTATCAATGGTGAAAATCCTTCCATGTGAAGCCTCTCAAGTTCTCAACCAAAGACAGCATCCCAACAGCTCCTCATAATCAATCACAAAATAAAGTAATGTTAATTCTACTAGGATTAGTGAGATATATATTCAAGCCACTTAGAGAAATTTGAATTCTGGTAAGTGACAACTGACAACACAGCAATAGAAAAATAATTTCACAGAAAAGGACCTCATGAAAACATTCACAATATAATAACCATATAATTTGAAGGCCACCACTTTAGTCCAGCAACATGAATAGCAGCAACTTGTTCTAATCTATCCAAGCCATAGCATCCATTAGTGTACTAAATTGATATTGTGAAAATAAAAAATAAGATTTAAACAACTTCCTAGTAAGTGATAGTAATACAAAATAAACAATAAAACACAATTCTACCTCTGTTTCATAGGTTGCCTTGCATTGTAAATTGAAATCCACTGTGTGGCAGGAACTCCTAGACGAACCTTCTTCTTAGGGAGCCCATCCTCATCCTCCTCAATATTCAATCTACTTCGTTTTTGACCAACTTGATATATAATCTACCAATGATTACACAAACAGGATTTGTTAATAGCAAGGTGCACAAGAAAAGGAATCATAGTCATAAATTCAAAGATCACCAGAATCACCTTTTGAGCACCATCAGTGTTTATTGGCCTTATAGCAGGATTTGGTCCAATCAGTCCCTCAAACAGGGAGATTAGCTTGGAATAGTTAGGCTCTTCATCAAATTTCATGTTAATCACAATTTCAAGAAATTGTTTTAGTGGTGCAGGGCAAAAGCAGCACATCATTTCAGGAGACGTTGCCATCTTCTTCTTGCAAACTAGGAATGATTTATTATCACCCTAACAGAGAAAAAGCAATGTGGGCATAAGAGAGAAAAAATATTACATCTATACAGCAAGTCTGGCAATGGTTAAACTCTCCCAGAAAGATATGAAGTAGCTAATGGGGACTCCAGCATACCTGATACCCTTGCCATGGAAGCCTGCCTCGGTGAAGAAAAATGAGTGTATACGCAAGAGATTCTAGATCATCTCTTCTACTGGCAGTTCTACCCAAGTGAGCATGAGCGCTAGCATATCGAACAGTTCCTCTGAAAAATCACGCAATAAAGATATAAAGATGATAGATGAATACTTAAATTTGCAAAGCAATAACCCACGATGACAAGTAATACTATACCTGAACATATCAGGACGTTGATCATAGTCAACATGCTTATTGGAGCTATCTCTCCACTTTGTTGCTGCAATTCATTAGTTGAAAAATAAGTTAAAATAGACTACTCACTACAAAAGTATATAAATAAAATGATACATTAAATAGTGAAAAAAATTCACGCACCTAATCCCAAATCAACAAGAAACAACTTCTTCTCTTGCGGTGAAGATGGCCGACCAAGTAAAAAGTTTTCTGGCTTTACGTCTCCATGCACATAGCTAATACGAACAACAATTACGTTGGGAAACATATGACAAACAAAAAAGCAAAACAAAACTAGGAAGTACTTGAGAAAAAAATCATCAAGAAGCCTATCAATAATTGTTAGAATTTACCATCACCTACCACCACTACTTTACCATCACCTACCACCACTACCACCTCACCTACTCCACTAAACCTAACCAACTACACCACTATCACCATCCACTACACACCATCCACTACACCTACATCTATATAAGGAACCATTTGTAATAGACAGAATATCAACAATACAATATCAATCAATCAATCAATAATACATAAATCTTACATGGTATCAGAGCAAGGTTAAGAAGCTAATAATTTTGCTTCACCGGCGGGCGGCAGCCTCGCCTTGGCCGCCCGCCGGACCTCTATACATGCCTTCACTCCATCTCTTCCCTCTCTTCTTGGAGAATTGCAGCCACTTGATCCTCCATTCGGTCAATGATCTGAGACCATTTAGTTGTTGATTGCTCTGCAACAATCCGGCTCTTCACCAATGATGTCAAGTCCACGAGCAGCAACATCAGTTGCAATAAGAAAATCTACTTGCTGCTTCCTGAAAAGTTCCAAAGCATCAAGACGCTGGGCTTGGCCTATGTGCAGCCTGCTTTGTTCCACTGCAAATTATCACTCTGGATGTGAAAGTCTTGGAGCACAGTGCAAGAAGAACTGCCTCCTGTTTCACTTCTCGCATTCAGCGTATCCTAATCACCTCCTCCGTCAGTGATGCTGGTCTTTTTGTGGATGGTCAGCAGAGGGGCGCAATGACTTCACCCTCTTCTCTCTCGGCTGTTTTGAGTGTTGAAAATATTCTCTCTCTCTGTAATGAGCGGCGCTGGTGGCAGCAACGGTGGAATAGCGGCGGCGGAGATGGCGGAGTCGCAGTACGAGAAGGCGAAGATATCGGTGTGGTAGGACATAGAGAACTGCCAAGTCCCGAAAGGCTGCGATCCACACGCGATCGCTCAGAACATAAGCTCCGCACTCGTCAAGATGAACTACTGTGGCCCCGTCTCCATCTCCGCCTACGGCGACACCACTGGTATTCCCTCCTCTGTCCAAGCAAGCCCTCAACAGCACCGGCATCTCCTTAAATCACATCCCTGCAGGTGTTAAAGATGCGAGCGACAAGAAGATTCTGTTGGACATGTTATTCTGGGCGGTGGACAATTCTGCGCCCGATAATTATTTGTTAATTTCTGGTGATCGAGACTTCTCCAATGCTCTGCATCAGTTGCGCATGAGGAAATACAATATTCTCCTAGCACAACCTCAAACTCAGGGACAAAGTTCACTTTTTGAATAAAGCCACACCATTACACAACTCAATTTTTTTTTTTATTCATTTTATCAACATCATCATGATGTACCCATTCTCTCTCTCTAATAATCAACCCACATGTTTTCCATTTCTTTTCTTTTCTTTATTTTCCACTTTCAAACCCTTTATTTTTTTTTTTATTCTCTTTGAATTCCGTAATGCATTCTCAGCCGACATGCACTGCATAAAGAGCCCCTTTTCTTTTTTTATTTAATCAACCTCACTCCACTTTCTCTTATTTTAATCTATCTCTATATCTATATATCTATGTTTCTTTTCATCTATTGCACAGACCATTCTTATTAGTATTATTCTTCTTATTATTATTATTATTTTTATTTTTTTTTTGTTTCTTTTTTAATTTTTGCACAACCAAAAAAAAAAAAAAAAAAAAAAAACAACCAGGCAGAAGACGAACTTGCACACCACACTCCTTTTATTCATGTCGGGGCTCCCCCGTTCACCATTTTACATCAAAAAAAAAAAAAAAAAAAAAAAAAAAAAAAAACACACACACACACACAAATAAGACCACCACACCCACAGTGGGATTTTTCTTCTCTACTCTGCCGCCGGTCTTTTCTTTTTGCCTCCGTCCTGGGCGGCCCTTGACGGTGCTGCCTCCGTGTTTCCCCCTCCACTGGGCACGATCACTACTCCCTGCTCCTCCACTGCAGCATATGGTGGCCCTCCAAATCGGAACATCACGGTGGCCTTCCGCTTCAGCTCCTTATTTTCTGACTTCAGCACACTTATCTCTGCTCGCGCATCCTTATACATGCGTTGGAGCAGAGCCAGCTGGGAGTTTAACTGTTGCACCTCATTTGTCCTGCTCTGCAGCCGGTGCGACAAATTTGTGACCGCAGTCATGGTTTCCACGCATGACTTCAGAGTATACTGATTGGCCTCAATATCAGTTTGCACCGCCATTTTTTGCTCCACCGACCGCATCGGAAAGTTCAACGGAGCAAAACCAGAGGTGTTTGGTTGAGGTTCACTGGCCCCCACACCAGTTATTTCTCTTGTGGACTCATTCAGTTCTGGAAAGAGCGTAAGCAGCCCACGGGAAGAGGAGGCCATGTTCTGGTTAGCTGGACGGGAAGATGAGGCCATGTTATGGGTTGCTGAGTTTTTTCAGAGCAGGGTTGGTTACAGAGTGTCTCTCTCAGAAATCTCTCTCAGAATACAACGTATTACAGAGTTTCTCTCTCAGCAAAGGAAGAGTGTTTTTTTTTTTCAGAGGATTTTCAGAAGTTTTTTTGTCAGCCTCAGCCTCGGCATCAACCTTGGTTAAATAGCCAAGGCAGCCACGCGTATCGCGCGCCACTTGACGACAAACGGGCACGCCAGCCAAGGCACTCACGTGCCTCGCCATCATATCTGGCACGCCTTTTTATGGATTGGGCACGCCTTTTTATGGCACGCCTTTTGAAAGATTGGGCACACCTTTTGAGGGTGCGACTTTTTAGGGGTCCGACAAGACTCTGTAAACTGTCCCGACATTGATTCCGGTTAGCTCCTTTATGGGTCCGACAAGACTCTGTAAACTGTCCCGACATTGATTCCGGTTAGCTCCTTCATGGGTCCGACAAGACTCTGTAAACTGTCCCGACATTGATTCCGGTTAGCTCCTTTATGGGTCCGACAAGACTCTGTAAACTGTCCCGACATAGATTCCGGTTAGTTTCTACAAGGGTCCGACAAGCCTCTGTCAACTGTCCCGGCATTGATTCCGGTTAGTTTCTACAAGGGTCCGACAAGACTTTGTAAACTGTCCCGACATAGATTCCGGTTAGTTTCTACAAGGGTCCAGCAAGACTTCGTAAACTGTCACAACAACTGTCACAACATTGTCTGCTACAACGGTCCGACATGACCCCATAAACTGTCTTCTACAACGGTCCGACATGACCCCATAAACTGTCTTCTACATCGGTCTGACACCCCCATACAGTGTCTTCACCAATGGTCTGACACGACCATACAGTGTCTCCTATCCTTTTTTATTTTTATGTATTTTCTTGTTTTGTTCCTCACTTCAAACTCAAGTTGGTTAGTTTCTATCCTCCTTGAGTTTGCGGGGGCTGTTAGAATTTACCATCACCTACCACCACTACTTTACCATCACCTACCACCACTACCACCTCACCTACTCCACTAAACCTAACCAACTACACCACTATCACCATCCACTACACACCATCCACTACACCTACATCTATATAAGGAACCATTTGTAATAGACAGAATATCAACAATACAATATCAATCAATCAATCAATAATACATAAATCTTACAATAATTTATGGAACAAATTTAGGATATTGACTAGTAAAATTATACAGTGAAAAAAAGACTTCAAAATTATAGAATCATACCCCCTTGAGTGCATCTTCTCTAGGATCGATAAAGACTCAACTGCGATACATGCTACCATTTCAGAGGACATCCTGTGCAGATGACAAGTTAATGCAAAAGATTAAGATACCCAGCCAACAAGTCTATTTTCTATCAAAATGATTATAACAAGCCATCTTATATGCGATACACTGGTGCGAGCAGCAAAAGATTCAGTAGTGTGTCTGAGTCATAGAAAGGCATGCCACTATGTATCTATCTCTACTACTATAAAAAGAGTGAAGAGTCCAATAGTGTTTTCTACATTTTTATAATTCCAAAAACAACCCCAACTCCAAGTGATACATTGGTTGGAATTCAATAAGATACACTGCCAGATACGTGAAAGCAAAAAGAAGGCATAAAGGCATTGCCAAATGGGTTTTAAAAACCGTGAACTTGCACCACACCAATACAAGTATTTACAAACAATCTTAAACAATCCCCCGTTCTCTCAATACAAACCTAGATCACTTCTTTTAACCCTAGTCAAACTTTGAGTTCCTACGGTGAGGCCATCTTTGAAAATAATGGCCAGTCCAACCCGCACCACCTTCTTCTCCCTTCCTTTCACTGTAATTCTTTTTCTCTCTTGGTCTTTTTTTTTTTTTTTTTTTTTGTGTGTGTGTGTGTGTGTTGGGGGGGGGGGGGGTTGCATTGCCTTACAATAATTTTGACTCTAGGGGTTAATTCATATGAATGGTGAATTTTAGAGATGTGTGGAAGAGAGAGTAGAGAGTAGAAGAAAAACAGAGAGATGAGTGATGGTCCGTAAAGAGAGTGTGCAAGGAAAGAAGAGTAGAGAAAGTAGAAGAAAAATATATACGAGAGTGGTGGTCTATAAAGAGAGAAAGATTCAAGAAAGAGAATAGTAGAGAGAGAGGATGAGAGAATGTAAAACAGAGATCATGAATCATAGTGACTACTGAAGGGTGAAATGAATATACCAATGAAAGGTGGGAGGAATTTTTGCAAATCTAAACATTTTTCTCTAACTGATAAATATGGAAAAATTATATTTTGCTTTAATGGTAAATTTATGTGGTGCCAACACTAGAATTATATTCGCTAAAATAACGTAACCCACCACTTTTGTCTCTCTTTTTGGAAAGACAATCTGACAAGTCTAAGCATGGAGTAATGCTTCAACGCTACCAAACAACCTTTAATAAATGTCATTTTGTATAAATATGTGTGGTATTATTGCCATTTTTTTTTTTTTTTGGGCGAGATTTAATGGGTTTTTAATTTACTGTTTGGAGAGAGCAATATTTGTGGTGTGGTAAGCAGTGGTGGTGGTGGTGAAAAATTTAACTTATATTTAATCAATTTTTTTACACTTTTTTTCTATAAATTTAAAAACCATACACAAATTATTGTAAATTGTACCTTTTAAAACAAATATTTGGGTCAAATCATTATCCTTATAAAATGTTTCGTTGATTTTTTCCCATTTTTAACTATTTTTCTATCTTTATAACTAAAATTCTCCAACAATTTTATATTCACATAATATTCAAGTTATCTTTTGTATCCGTGTTGTTTTCATTTTTTATTTTATTTTATTAAACTAACCTTTGGTTGAGATGCTTAATAACATCATTCAAACTGCAATGATTTAGGCACTTATCATTTCACCATAATTAAAATACATAAATGAGGCAATGCCCTTTGATATGGTTATAGATAGTTTCACCAATCATTCTACTGAAAGAAAGAGTACTTAAATGATTAAGTTTTCGTTCTTTATTTGTTTTTCTTAAAATTGTTCCATTATAATGCACACATGAAATATTTTAGAAGCATTTCCTAAAATATCTAATATATTAGCATAAGAATTGCCTCAATATAATAATTAAGTTGAGAAGGCAACATGTAAGGATTATGTCGTAATTAATTAATTTATATGCCATCTTAAAAATTCCAATTTGTAGTTACTTTACAGTAATAATTTCGTTGTATTTCTAACATTTTCTTTATGTACATTTCCATTTCTTACTTTATATTTCAAACATATTTTGTTTCTTACTTTCTATTTCAAACATATATTTCATTTTTGGCATACATTTTTTTCCATCTCTCACATGCAACACACATGCTTCCTTTACTAGTGAACACAAGATACATGACTTATCCCACCAAATCCTACCCCAAGGAAAAAGAAAAATATACAAACGTAAACAACTAATTAAACATGTTAAGATAGCGAGAAGATAATTTTTAGTGAAAATTTATATTAAGAAGATAATGAAATCAAACCCATCCTGTAAAATACATAAAAACATAGCAGCTTGCATTGTGAATAAACAAAACCAGCTCTGTAACTAGAGGGCACTGCACTGCCGAAGCTAGGGCAGTAAACACTTGGAGTTATGAATGTTGATTCACATACTATAACCCTTTTTGATGTATAAAATTATTAAAATGAGTTGCTATAACCCAAAGTGAAACCATTTTCATAAACATGAAAGGGGAAATTCCATACTCATAACTTTCAATTCTCTGTAAGGATCTCATACAAGTTTTTAGGGGTACTCACGTGTAGGTCCTAATAAGTGGACTTATTGTCTAGTAGGTCCTAATAAGTGGACTTATTGTCTAATAGGTCCTATGGAAAAAATTTGTCATAAAAAAAGTCACCAATTGTAAATTTTAGCGACAATTTATAAAAATCATGACAAAAAAAAATCACTAATTGTCAATTTTTAGCGACATATATAAAAAATTGTCACAAAAAAATTATTTTTAGCGACAATTTTACCAAGACTTATTTTCAATAAGAATTTATAGGAATTAAGTCCAACTATTAGGATCTATTGGTAGTTTACCCATGTTTTTAAGGTGCACATTTTAGACATAAAGTGGAATTGTGAGAATTGGGCCACAGCCTCATAATACACAGGCAATATATACACCATATCAGCCTTCTTCCCTGTCCCACTGGTGAATTTTGGGGCATCAACTATGTTTGTTTTGTTCAACCTTAACTTGTAATTGCCCCTTAAGTCAGTTTTTGAGTTTTAATCTCCTGCAAGCACAGGAGTAATCCTCAACTTTATAAAGTCTTATCCCAATTCTTTGGGTCTGCTACATCAATCGTATTTTTCCATCCTACCATGTCAAAGGAAGGGATAGATCTACTGATTGCAATATTATTCCCTCTAACCAGCAGTCTATGACAGATTAAAAAAAATAATAATTTACCAAAATGCGAAACATTCTATCCACCATAAGAGATAAAGATTCAAAACCTATTGAATATGCATAGGTCAAAAAAACAAAGCCTATTGAAAATTATCAAGTATGGGATACTCACGACTGTCCTGAAGAATTCCATACATCCCATAAGCTAGGCCCTAGCATGTCCATAACCTACAAATATATGCACAAGTTAAATTTATACCTTTTACATGGTAACCAATGTATAAAGGGGCATGAAGTTGTTTAACATACCATTACATAATAGTCTCCTTGTTTTCCTTTATAGTGTACTCTAGGCACTCCATGACTACCACCAAGAGTGCTGTTCATCCACAAAAAGAACAAGTTTCAAAACAACAGAAATAGAATCCTAATATCGCATACATCTATACAAAATAAATAGTTATCCTTACTTGTACACTTGCCACTCATATGGAGGACCATAGTTACAGCCTTTGCTATTTCTATGCTCAAATTTCAGAGCTACCTAATATAAGAACAACACACCAAAAGAAATTCATAGCCTCATTACACAAAAAGACAACAATTACCCCTCCCAAAAAAAAATAATAAAATAAACAAGGGAGAAAAAACCATAAAATTTAATTGCTCACATAATGAGAACTTTAAATAACCTTACCTCCGTAGCCCCAGGACCCGTAGTGCGGTCATTTCCACCCGAAATGACTGAAAGACGGCGACCAACAAATACCTGACCAAACCCACCTTTACCCAACTTCCTCTCAATCTTGTATAATGGTGACCCGCCCACTTGAACCTACAAAAAGCAAAAATACATAAACAAAATTCTCGTAAATGCATCATTGGATATTTGAAACGTTATATAACTGGGAAGACATTCATTTTCAAGCAATATTAAAAGCAACAAATATCCAAACCAAATTTTTTAGTCAACAATGACAATACCTGAGATAAAACAACAAAATACACAAACTGTATATTCCCATATATAAACAAAACAAGCAGTCATTCATTCGTAAACATGTACTCCTCCTACATAAATAAACTCCCATATATAAACAAACACAACCAACGGGGTTAGTCTGATAGACCAAAACTTCTGCAACTCACTAGAAGGTCAGTACAGTAGTTCGAATATCCCTACCTGCATGGGGGTCTTATTCCCCATATATTAATTAGGAATTTCTTTCCCACTTTGGGAGATTGGGAGTTTTTTTTATGATTATAATTCATTGGGCTTCATTGTAATATCTTATATGAATCAAATCTAAAATATATATATATATATATAAACACACTAGAAGGTCAGTACAATAGTTCGAATATCCCTACCTGCATATGGGTCGTATTCCCCGTATATTAATTGGAAATTTCTTTCCCACTTTGGGAGTTTGGGAGTTTTTTTATGATTATAATTTATTGGGTTTCATTGTAACATCTTATACGAATCAAATCTAATATATATATATATATATATATATAAACACAATCCATATATATACGCATTACATACCGTCTCGGGGAAAGGAGCTGTGCTACCCTCTTCTTCCTGGCCAGTAACTTTATTAGCACTTAAACCACCACTTTCATCCCCCATGGTCTCAGCACCACCACCTCCTCTTACTCTGCCTCCACTCCTAGGAAAAGACCCACCCTCTTCAGCAACCTTGTTATCCTCCTCCGAAATCAGAGCCAACTGCACCTCCTTCCGCTTCTTTGCCGCTGCTGCTGCTCCTGCTGCTAGTGCCGCCCTGGCCTTGGCCTTGGCCTTGGCTTTTGCTACCGCTGCCCGAGTCTTGATGTAATTCCCAACTACTACCTCCGATTTCTTCTGTGTGCGGGGGGCTACACCTACTCCTCTCCGCAAATCCGGCATTCTTCGCCCATACAACACAAACAAACCACAACTGAATTGACCATTATCGTCCTCCTATGAAACCCTAAACATCACTCTAATCAATTCGATTCGATTCGCTCTCAAACCCTAACCAATTGTTACGTATGTATTTGTGGAAAGTGGGTGCGATTGGAAAGCAATTTTTGCATGAGATCGGGTCTAGGGTTTTTAAAAATGAATACACATATTTGTCTATCTGTATATGTATATTGCTCTACCTTACACGTAGAATATAAACGGTCCGGCCCGGCCTGACCCGGTCAGATTCCCGCCAAAACTAGACGGTCCGACGAACTTTTTCAATTGAATTTTTTTTTATTGATTTTCTGAAAATTAAAATTATTTTTGTATCTAGATTAAAAAATTGATTTTTTTTTTTGTTAATTCAATATTATACTTTTTAAGGTAATCTAAATTAAGGTCTCGTTTTGAAATTGGCTTTTTTAGTAACTTTTTAATTTTTTAGCTAAAATGTGATGTAAGAAAAAGTAATATGTTTAGGATGATTTTTTAACTTTTTACGAAAAGATGTACAAAAAATAGAGAGAAAATAAAATTTTTGACTTTTTAATATGAGTTGTTGGCTTTTTAGTTTTTTTAGTGACTGCCACTTGCCAAACGAGGCTTAAGTGTTTCCAAAAAGTAAAAAAATTACTTAAATTATCAAAAAAAATTCACTAAATATAACAAAATACGAAAAATAAAAAATTCAATTTTCACCAATTTAATGTAGACCAAACAAGGTGATTATGATCTCACCCATCATCACTACCTCTACTCTTATGCGTCTGTGGGCTATATTGACACTTTGAAAGTGAAAAATATAATTTATTGCGTGCTAGTAAGCATCTGAAAAGTTCTTACAGAATTTTATAAGTCAATTCACTTATCAAGAGATTATGTGATTAGCTTTTTTTTAGCCTCAATGAAGAAGACTTTACTGGTTGTGTTTTGGTAAGAACCAATGCAATAGAACTAGAATTCGAAGCAAAATGGGATGAAGAAACTAGACAGAAAAATGTAATTGATTAATTGAGCAATGTTATGGAACTTCGAAAGTTGTATTCTGGAAATACAAGAGGTACTTTAATCTATTCCTATGGAAAGTAAGGTAGCATTTGAAAAAGCTGAAAACTGAAGTCTGAAATTAAGTATTGAAAATTGAATGCTAAATTTTTTAAGCCGAAAAACTGTTTGAAAAAAATTTAAGTACTGAATTAAAAATAAGTTGTTTGATATATATGAAATCAAATTTAAAATTTATTATTTTGAAATTTGATATTTTGATTTTTATATTGTAATGGTGGTGGTTGTTGTGGTGGTGAGGGTATGGGGCGGTGGTAGTGGTTATGATAGTGGTAATAGTAATGATGGTGGTAGCGGTATAAGAATCTGAATTTTTAGATAACTAATTAATTTGTTAATAATTAAATTAAGTCAATTAATAGCGATTATTAAATTATTAAATTATAATGTTAATAGTATCATGATTAATACTAATATTAAACTCATTTAAATAAATTTAATTATATTTATGTGATTAAATTTTTGTATCTAAATACAGTTATGAAAACTAAATGAGTTAAATAAATAATAACTGACTTAGTCAAGGAATAGTAAGGAGCAAAACATCTACGGATAGGTTATAAAAATGTTACCCAAAAAGCAACCTAAGAGGGGGGTGAATTATGTTTCTACAAATTAAAATTAATAATATCCCAATAAAATTAACTACTAGTACAACAAATTATTAACTAGCACAATGATGAACTTAGCAGTAAATGATCAAGCAAAATAATAATGAAGTATAACTAACATACAGGGTAAATCAAATGATTAACACATGAATATTAGATAGCTATAGCAGTAGTAGCAAAGTAAAGAGATTAGGGAAAAGGTGAGAAACAGATTTATAGTGGTTCAGCTTTAACCAAGCCTACATCCACTCCTCAAGCTTCACTTGAGATTTTTCACTATCTTCTAGCTTCACAGGGGTGCTAGTAACCTCTTTACAAATGGAGTAATCATCTACGGATTTTACATAGACTTCACAAGCCAAAACCCTTGCAAATCTTAAGTGATTCACAATCACTCTCAAAATTTTAAGAACACAGTGTTTGCAACACTTTTACAAGATGAAATGGTATTTTTGCTTTAAAAGAAAGTTCACAATAAATATCTTTCAAAGATAGATATATAAAATGAAGCTTTGATTTTTCTATAAATCTCACACAGGAAAGATGAGCTTAATGCTATAAAGCTCAGTGTATAATTTCCGAGAGACGATGTAAACAAAAATTGAAGAACACTTCTTAGAGAATTTTTCAGAGAATAGATGTGAGTGATTATAGATCAAAGAATATTTTCTGATTTTTTGTAACTTGTTTACATTAGAGGCTTTGGTATATATAATGAAACTTATAGCCGTTATATTCATTTGAATTTATAGCCGTTTATAGTCGTTGTATTCATTTGAATTTATAGCCGTCGTACTCCATCATTACTAATTTGAATATCTTCCACTCCATCATTACAAATTTGAATAACTTTAACTTGAACCTTTTGAACCTTTCCAACTGCTGCTGTGCTGGGTTGTTTGAACCTCTGTTTTGGGTTGTTTGAACTCCTGATTTAATCAAATATTAAATACATTCTAATAACATTTAGGATAAAGGTTTAGGTAAGAAATAATGGGACAAAATAAATTTTGAATCTATTTTTCACTTTCAAATAAATCATCAAAATAAATTTTGATTCTATTTTTCTCTTTCAAATAAATCATCAAAATAAATTTTGATTCTATTAAAATATAATTAAATAAATCATCAAAATATATTTTGGATTCTATTTTTCTCTTTCAAATAAATTAAAACATAATTAAATAAATCATCAAAATAAATAAGTCTAACAAAAAACATTGCTTTTATTTTGTACACCAAAAAAAAAAAAAAAAATGAAATCAAATTTCGGCAAAGGATTTCGGCCACCTTCCTTCCCAAGGAGGCTGCAGAGAGGCATGCTAAGGCACGCATCCAAACCCACTTACACACTCAAGGCCTATGCCTTATAGATAATGTTTCCCAAGTCAAAAACAAATAAAATAAAATAAAATAAAATAAAATGCCAAAAATAAATAAATAAATAAAAATATGTTGCCACCAAACCCCTACAAATAGAGCACTATTTCAACCCCTCTATTCCTATACACACGGCTGAGTAAGGGAAAAAGAAAGAGGAAAAAAGAAAAGAAAAAAAGAGGGAGAAATGAGAGGGTGTTTGCTTGGTGGTCGCTATTTTTAAGCTAGTCTTGAGCATAGTTTGTAAAAGTTCTTGAGGTAAGAATACATTACCTCTATCCTCTCTTAGATATTCTTCACTGAATTTATATATTATATATGTGCAAGAGCATGCAATATTAATATATACATAGCAAGTGTGATTAGAATAGCTCAATGCATGTTCACATTTTGATAGAATGAGAATTTTATGACTATATGATTTCTATTCCTTATTTGCATGCATAGATTAGATGATTTAGCTACTGATTTTATCTTCTTATGTATTCAAATATTCTCCATTATTTTGAAATAATCTTGCATGAGGGTGAAATAAGATAAGGTTGGTTCACTTTTACTTGAAACTTATATTTTCTTCACTATTTCATATTTTATGTATTGAAAAATGCTCTAATAAATTGAAAATAACTTTTGTTTCAAATCTGTTTGTATTGGGAGTAGATATAGGTGTTCTATACATATGTAAAAATTTTATAAGATCATTGGACACCATTTTTTTAC
Organism: Camellia sinensis; assembly: GCF_055761805.1. Classification (NCBI taxonomy): domain Eukaryota; kingdom Viridiplantae; phylum Streptophyta; class Magnoliopsida; order Ericales; family Theaceae; genus Camellia; species Camellia sinensis. The sequence goes on along the minus strand of NC_138974.1, from coordinate 6,744,610 downwards.
CTAAAAAAACATTTGTCCCAAGTGTTGCTTACAACACAGTAGATACAGCGAATTCAAACAGGTTCCATTTTCTCTACAAATGGTATATTTCTGCACGACCACTTGGAATAGTTAGATATATGAGTTATCTTTCATTTTTCACCGATTTCACAAAAAATGGATAAGTCTAAGAGGAGAAATTGCAGTTTTAATAAAATGCGACAAAATCTGTCCAATTTTCTTAGCAAAATTAATTGACTATCTTCCATTAGTTTTCAGTTTTCGAGCTCTCTGCAAATGTGTTCTTAACTCAAATATCTAGCATAACATTCTAACCTTACCTCTTTTTGACATCGTTTGGGGCCGCTTTTTATTTTTCAAACATAGATTACCTGTGCTGAAAGTTGTTGTAGTTCACTGTCCCAGAAACCAATTTTCTTTCAAATTTTATTTCTCCATTTTAAAATCATTTTTAGCCCTGGCATTCTGCTTGAAATATTTTCCTAACTCAATGAACTAGTACTAGTTAAAATATTGTAATAATTGAACTTCGTTTGGTATGGGTTTCATTATTTTTAGTTTAATAATTCAGTGCTAAAAACAAGAAGTGTGGAAAATTCTAAGAAATTTTGTGATGACTCCTATTGTGGTTGTGTCGTGCTATATAAACCTTATGTCACTGTGGTTTTCAAACTAAAATTTGTGCATGTATCAAAATGAGAATTTGACGAAGTAAAGAAATACGAATTTGAACCGATGCATTAAAAGTTAAAAGTGATGGGGTGAGCCCGGTTTAGAATCCTGTGCGAATGAGTTATACACCCTAACATGGCACAGGAAGGTATTTTGGCTCTTATCGGTATAGGTGATATAAGGTTGCTGGTGCGAGCATCATAACATAGACCGTTCACTTGGGACAGACCGTGATGTCACGACTTGGGTACGTAACCCTGATGCGTGGACATCATTGGTAGTTACATCAAATAAAATTTAAATATTTGACCAAGGGGGAGTCAAAATTGCCCGTGGTCATTGCTTAGCGGTTGAGTGGAAATTGTGCTATCACGACCCAAACCCGTCCCTATAGGTTTAGCGTCATAACTGGCTAGTAATCCGTGATTACCAAAGGCCTGCATAACAGTAATACAATAATAGGGGCCGGCGGAAGCTTGTAAATAATAAAGTATTTTCGTCCAATGAGCTGTGAGGACTTAAATGAACAAACAACTTTGATGTATATATACATAAACACTTAAGTCCATAATACACTTATGTACAAAATGAAAACATAAGTTAGGGAATTAAATCCCATTATCAAAAACAGTAGCAACAAATGTCAAAGAACATTCATGTCACTTATACACAAGTTCAAAAGGGTGAACTTAGAACCACCCAAAAACCCTTGACACTTAACGGTTCAGAACTTCATGGTGAGGCACAGTAGTTAGCTTGACAAAATGGGATTCGGGTTGACGCCGTTAAGTTCGTTTCGGTGCTTGATCACCTACATACATATAATAAATAGTGAGTTAGAGCCTAGTGAATAACAAATGTGTAAAGGGGTTTATGAATGATGTCCTTATAGCGATTCAAAACAGTCAATTTCAGTAGTGAATCAGTTTACACAGTAGTATTTCATGCATTTCAAAGTCATATGAAATCATAGCAGCCATACTAATAGAAAAATAGTACAGTAGGTCTTAAAGACCGAATAGTCATTTGATGGCCATCAATACAGTAAATAGTAGTTCTAAAAGTTGAAACTGATAGAGATCTCTGTAACAGTAGTAGTAATAGTAACAGTAATAGTTGTTATGGATGCTGTAGACGCGCCCGTGGGCCTCACTACAGTTCAGACTCAATTTGTGTCACGGTTCTTAATCTGAACCAAAGAGTCCAAATCCGGCAAATCGTTTTGAGAAACAGATTTTTGAAAAGAAGTGCCAAACATGGACTGCTTTGCCAGATACAGAGTCGCCACCTAAATATTTTATTTTTGGGGGAATTTAGGAAACCCTGACTCGGTGCCAAAGGCCACGTGTCCGTCATCACCAAAGTTGCCTCAGCTCGGGAACTTGGGTACGATTGGGGAAGGTCAGCTATGAGCACCCCCTCTCGCCCGATCCGAAGATCGGCCTCTACTAACCATGATATCCGTTTTTGAAAACGTTATGTGTTCTTATCCCGATTATTAGTCTAGAATTACTATGTTATGCGCACAGCACAAAAGTATAGACTAGATCGCCTAATTTGGAAATAAGCATTGCCTATCCGTTTGTTTTGAAAAAAAATGTTTTGGAATTTGCTACTCGCAAGTAGGCTAAAACACGGATTTCAATGAGCTATTCCAACTCAGACAATCCAACCTTCACCCACAGACATTTAAGCAGTTATATCACATAAGCAGCTAGCCTCATGGTAATCATGCTATCATGGCAACACTCACACGCATGCAAGGATGCTAAAGCATAAATACTTACATCGTACTCTGTGCCAAAACAAAGAACTCATTAGCAATCAATGCATGATCCAAGTCCATGTTTAAATGTCTAATGCAACGCATACGGAATGTCACTAGAGTAGGCTCGGCTATTCTATGAATGACATGTGAAAATGCACAAGTAGCATGTATTCAAGTTAGATTTGAAATACTAATGCAGTTAGCATGATGCGCCGAGCCTGGTGCATGCAATACTGATGAATGATGCACGCATGCATAGCATAAGGTATGCTAAATTAAACATGTCCTATTACTAACCATCAAAGCAGGTAAGTAAAAGGGAGAAAGAAGTGGGGGTTGGAAGACATGCACACACTCACCCACACTTGTTACAAATTCGCCCTCGCTCGGAGGGACCAAAAGAATGATACAATTCGAATAATGAATTAACTAACCTAGCTAATTAATTATTACAGACCAACTAAATTAATTAAAAAAATTAATCAACTTAAGAAAGCAAGAAAAAGGGCCTCGGGAAAAGGGCTCAATGCACGCGTGCTCGGGTCTTGCTCGGAAGTCCACTGCCATGCGCAAGCTGCCTCTGTTTTCCCTGCTTTGCCCCTCTGAAAACTTCCAAAGTCTGAGAATTGCTTCCCTGGACATTGGGAGACACCACCGGCTGAGGAGAATGGCCACCGGCAGTAAGATGTGATCATCGGCTGTTGATGAAGCTATCGGCCACGGATGGATTGCCGGTCGGCACTATGTGCAGTCGATCGGCAAAAAGTTCCTGCAGAATCTGTTTGACAGCAGCAGAGGACAGAGCTTTGCATGGCAATGCAATTCAAGCAATGTATGCACCAACCATATCCCTTATCATGTTTATGACTCAAAGGGACATGGTCCTTGGTTCTCGGACCATCAATCGCGCATTTCAATGCGTGATGAACCAAGAGACCAAGTTATGCATGTTGATTTCAAATGTAATGCAATGCACATAGTCAAACCAAGGGGCTTCTACCTCTATCATGACTCACTTCAAGAGGTGAGGCAATGCATGCACAATGCAATGCAACCTAGGCATGCGAGCTAAGGATGCAACATGGCAATGCAATGCATTTATGCAAGTATGCAAGCAAATATGCAAGGCAAGCATGCAAACAAGCAAATGATGGACTTAAGCATGGTTTAGGCAGCCCTCATTAGGCCTAAAACAGTGGCCAAGGTGCTCAAAAATGAAGGACTAATAGGCACATAAACATGTATGCAAATGATATCCAACACTTCAAGCATTAAAGAGCAATTCTCAAGCACACTCAAGAGGATGCAAACATGGACATATAACATGCAAATTAAGCCTTGAAAATCATGCAAGAACATTGTGCCAAACCAACCCAAACAATGCAATCAAGGTATGCAAGCAAAGTCCAAGATTCAAAGGAAGTTAAAGGGGTATTGAACCACACTTAATAAGACCAAACATGGCATGAATCCAATGACCCAAAACAGAGTTTTAGCACCTAAAACAAAGCCCAAAAGATTACTTAGATGGCATCTAAATAACTTGAATTCAAAAGCATGCACAATGACCAAAACATAGAGCATGCAACACAAGCCTTTGACACATCAAAGGGGCCATGAAATGCAAGCATACAAGCATACTAAGTGGACTGAAATGACATGGAAAATGGTCCCAACCCACTAAATCAAAGCAAGTAATGCATTCTATACACTCACATCCTTAAGGCCAACAAGCCAAAATGCAAAGGGGCTATACAATGCATGCCAAAGTCGACCCAAACAACTAAGGACAGACCTTAATCATGGCAAAATAAACATGAAAGCTTCACAAAGCCAAGCCTAAAACATGCTAGAACAATGGTTTACAACCTAAGGCATGTTAAGGCAACAAAGTGACATTACAAGGCATGTATGCTAAGCAAGCATGGTGTACCAAAACCAACTTAAAACAATGCTATTTCGTGGCAAAATAAGCATAAATAAAAGCTAAGGCATGGTCAACAAGAGCCTAAGCTAGGTGCTCTCTCAAGAGGCAAAAATGGTCCTTTTCAAGGACAACAAGGATAGGGGGTGGCCCTCTCCTTCTTGGGACCTCAAGGCACCATCCTTACCACTGAAATCTCTCAAGATTTCAGTGGTGAGGAGGCCCAAACACCAAAGTCCTAGAGCTCACACAAAATAGCACAAAACAAGGGCCAAACAAGGCTTAAGAGGGGTCAAACAACCCCAAAGCTTAAAACACTCTTAACAAACTATTTAGAGGCCTTAAAAACAGAACTTTTATGTATTATATGCAAAGCCAAAAAACAGTTGCAAGATAGGTAAAAGTAGTGTGCAAAAATGGGGTAAAAAAGGACTAGTTTCTTACCCTTGAAGTCCTCCTTCACAAATGATGATCTTGTTGCCTCCTTGAGCTCAAATCCAGTCAAGAACACCAACAACAACCCTCTGGTCCCTCAACAACCAAGAGAAGGTGTAACACTATGTGTTTGTGTGCAATAGTATGGACAAACACACACTAGACACACACAAGAGAGAGATACAGAGATAGGAAATATGTATCAACCCTAACCCTAATCCAGAGCTCCCTTTGAAATTTTTTGTAACCCTAATGCCAAGAGAGGATCCCTCTTCTTATAGGCAACTCCCTCTTGTAAGGCTTCCAAAACAAGCCATCCAAGAGGGAAATCCCTCCATACACGTGTATGGAGGGGGACAGAGTGGGTGCCAGCTATCACAGCTGGCACAAAATATGTACTAAAAGTAGATGAACAGTGATCGGCCATTCAAAATTGCCATTTTGGCAAAATAAATGGCCAACCGGCAACAAAGAGTGCCGATCGGCAATATACATTGCCGATGGCATAAAATCACTGGCTGGTGGCCTCAAGCCATGGCCGGTGATGTGTGGGGATGCCTCTCAAGGCATTCTCTGCCCCTCCAAGGCAAAACACAAGTGTTTGGTGCAAAACCAGACACAACACAGTCGAGTCGAGAGATCCTGAGGTAAGGCGCGCAACCGAGACCTCCGGGAACTCAAGACCAACACAAACAAGGGTAATCACCAAGTGTTTCAATGGTGACGTCCAAGTCTTGAGGACAGTCAAAAATGGGGTGTCTACAGATGCCACAAGTACAGTTCATAAAATAGGACAATCATTCATTCAGTAAACACATTCTAGAAAATAATGCATTTCATCGATCAGAAAATAATCCCAATTAAACATAGTTTTACAACATTGTTACTCACAGTGGGCTCCTCAAAATACATGCTTAAGATGCAGTGTTCGACTTAAATAAACAAATTCAAGCACAACAACTCAATTACATTCAATTCATTCAGTTGGTTCTATTTGATTCGGTACTTATACTTATTCAGTTTATATTCATTGCTTATTCGCTCGGTTATAACTTTCTGTTCTTATATTTTCTTTTTCCATGAAATGCAAATGCACATGAAAACATGTAAACACCATGTAAACAGAGGCCTGGAAGGTAGGAAAAATGAAGTGTAAATAAAATCGAGCCTGCCCTATTGACCGCACGTGCAGTGGCCTAGGTTGCACGAGCGAGCAAAATGCATGCTAGAACAGAGGGCTAGCCGCCCGAGCGGTGGTCCAAGCCACTTGAGCGTACAGTATACATGTTGCAAAAGAGAGCTAGCCACTCGAGCAGTCTAGGTTGAAGCAGTCCAAAATCTTTTCCAAGTTTTGGAACTCAAGGTTTTGAAATTAAAAATTCAATCTCATATATTTCAACTCTAAATTCCATCATAATAACCTTGAATTTAGATTTTCCAGCATCAAACATGAATTAAATCTTAAATCAAAAACCAAATTTTCCAATGAAACAACAAAATCTTGAATTAAGGCATAACATCACCAAAACATATATATTCATGGGTTCCAATCCAAGATCTTTGAAGTTTCCTCTACAATTTTGAAAAATCCTTTAAGAAATGATGTGTATGAACAAGAATAAAACCGTGCATGTCCATGATTTAAGCTAATTCTTCCAATTAGTTGGTCAAAGACTTCAAATACATTATAAAACCATAAACCAAGTGTTTCAAATGTCCAATTCCAAAATTTATGAGGAAAGCTCTTTAAAACTTGTAGAATTCATAAAGATCATGCAAGAAATAAACAAAATGTCATGAATTCATGCTATGCATGTTGATCTTTGAGCTAAATTCCTACAATTCTTCTTTATTTGCTCATATGAGATCCTAACATAAATTTACACCACTAAACTCATTATTATGCATGATCTCTTATTAATTCAACTCAAGGTCTAAAGGATTATGAGTGTAATGTCTCAAATTCATGAAATTAGAGAAGAACTCCTACCTTGATTGCTTGAATTGTTAAGATTTGCCTAGTTCTCTAATTCTCTTCTTCTTGAGCTCTTTCTCTCCCTCTCCAGGACTCTTCTCAACTGTCTCTATAATACACACTTAGTCTCTCTCCTAGGTTTCTTTTGTTTGTGTTCAACTTGATGAGTGAAAATTAGAATTATAATAAATGGTCTAATTATTCTTGAATTATTTATTAAGTTAATTTAAACTATAATGATTTCACTCAAATTAAATTAAGTCTCAATATAAAATAACTAAATTAGACTAAACTTAATTTTTACTAATACGAATTAGGCTCTAAGTAATTACTTCTAACTTGTGAAAATTACTGAATCAGACAGGTTCATTCATATCTATACATATTTGTTCACAATAACATTACAATGCATATAACACATGGTTATAACACATGGCACCATATTTAACACACAATCACATGATCAACATTAATCACATAATCAAGGCTAATCATATAATTAGCTTAATTAATTAAGGAGGTGGTTGTCACAGGTGCTCTGCGAGGAGTTACTTAGACTTACCTGGTAAACTAAACACATGAGAATTCAAAAGAAAAGTTTGACATTTTCCTTATGATGAATCATTGCTTTCGCTTGCCACTATTCTTATTATCTATTGTTATTATTTCAACTGCTAGCATTCATGTTATGCTTATTACTTTGTTACTGCACAGTATTTATTATTTGTAAGTATTATTTTTGGGGTGGGTATTTTCGGGTTGTAGTATCTTATTGAGCTCGTCGCTTATTGGCATTCCCGTTGCCCTAGCATTTTATGCTAGGTACCGAAGAAATCAAAGGAAACACCAAGGTCTTGAAAGGCGACGTCCAACCTTGATTAGCTTGAAGTGTGCCCAAGTTCCATGAACCCCTTTCCTGAGTTCTCTAGTTTTTTTTTTATATTGGTGTTTTTCTGTCATGAATACACTAAGACCAAGCTTTAAGTTTGATTTGGAGTTATAATTTAAGAACTTTTAATTTCTGTTTTGTTAATTAATAGATGATGGCAAACATGGTGGCAACAATGATTAGAAGCTCTTAATTAAGAATAGTGATTTTAAAGATGTCCTCAAATTTGGGGTGTCACAAATGCTACGACTACTACCACTACCACCACCACTACCACCATCACCATTATCATTACCACTACCACTACCACAACCGCTACCACCGCTACCACCACTACCACCACCACTTGTGACAATTTTGCACCCACCAAAAGGTGTGCAGGGGGTTACAGCAAATTCGCCTCCAAGATACAATGAAGCCTAATCTAAAAATCAAGTTTACCGGCCTCTGCATTGATGACAGTAGATCAAAATACTCTTGATATAATCAAGAAAACCAAGACACTAATAATCAAGTCTGCAAAATTTGATTACCAGTAAGAAAAAAATAAACTTGTTTAAGAAACTTTTGATCGAAAACTCTAAATCAGGAGAGAGAGAGAGAAAAAGAGAGAGAGAGAGAGAGAGAGAGAGAGAGAGAGAGAGAATTGCAGGAATGCTTTCTGGATTTTTGGATGGATTGAAATGGCTGATTTCATAGCCTATTGTAAACACCCCATTTTTTTACCGCCTTTAAGACTTGGGCACCTCAGGTTGATCACTCGATGATGTGCTGTACAAATGTTCGATTTCTTCAGTAAGAAGAGCTTCTAAATCCCAACCTTACACTCTATTTTTGACAAAAATTATTTTAGACGCTAAAACCCTCTCTTTCAAAATATTTTTGAAAATGTTTCTACGATGTTCCGAGGCTCGCATTTCGTTGAAAATATTACATTTTTCGATAAATCGAGCAAGGACAAAGTGGACATAAATGGAAGAGAGGTGAACTCTTTGAAAAATCTTTAAAAATATCTTATTTATAGGTTTGGAGTTAAAGGAAATATGAGGGAAGGGAAGAAAACTAGTTGGGGAGAAAGTTAGGCATCAATCCGTTAGGAAAGAAACTGAGCAGCCTTTAATAAAATAGGAATATCTCTATGCACACTTAGAATTTACATGTGAGGCTTCCGCCATTGGAAATTAGACTTTCCGGGCTTTAATTTAGACTCAAGAATGACCTAAAACCGGGTCTGAATGAGGGAGATATACTCATTTGAAATCAGGCCTGGAAACAGTTTTTTGTGGCCAGCCACTTTTAGTGGAAAGTGGCCTGCCGACCAAAAAAAAGTGGCCGAAAGCAGTTTTTTTTGCAAATATTTTTTGCAAGTTGTTTCCCCACTACGCCAGTTGTTTGGACATAGAAATTTTCGACTGAGACATATGTTTTCTATATATAGAGGACCTCCCCTCTTGCTTCAAGATTGGAAAAATTTAGGAGTGAGGAAACATTTTTGGAAGAGCAAAATTCTCTCTCTCTACAATTATCTCCCTCTCTTGCAACTTACATAGTCTTTGCCTAAACACTCTAAACCAAACCTAGAGAGCTTCTTTTTAAGGTGATTTGAGCTTGAATTTGAACTCTTAAGGCACTTGAAAGTGTGAAATTAGTGGTTTGTAACTCAAAGAAGCATTCATCTTCAAGGGGTATACCTTCTAGTCCTTTTGTACCATCTTTACACTACTTGTTTGCTATTATTTCTTGCTATTTTTAAGCTATTTATTATCTGTATTTTTGGGCTGAAACTTGTGGTTTAAGGCCATTAAAGGTAGAGGGGTTGATAGCCCTTCTTTGAACCTTTTGCCCTTGTGTTTCCCACCTTCTCATCATCTTTTTTTGAGCTTTTTACCACTGATTTTTAGAGGTTTTCAGAGGCTAAAAATCATGTTTTGAAGTCCCAAAAGTGGAGGGGTTAGCCTCCCCTCCCCTCCTTGTGCTTGTGTGCTAGTATTAATTCTTCAATATTTTAGCTTATTGTTTTAGCTATTTTTCTTTTCATTCCAGCACATTTTTGCACTGTTTTAGGACATTTTTTAATTATTCATTGCATTTGAGCTTTGTATAGCATGCTTGTAGTGTAATGGTTCTCATAGGTTTGGTGGTTTAGGCCTTAGCCATCAACCTATTTGAGTTGATAGTGTTTATTTCTTACTTACCATACTTGTTTTCATCTCTAATCACCTGTAACCTCCTTCCTTTCTTGGCTTTTTCTTTTCTTTGAAAGTTGTTTTAAACTAGTTGTTTGTTTAATCTTCAGATAGAGTTATTCTGCTTAATGGTTTAATCCTTTTGGAGGTTCATTACCAACGGCATGACACTTTTCTCATGCCTAAAACAACACTTGGTTTGGTACTCCTTTCCATTAGAGGACTTAAAGCTCATTATTGGACTTAATTTATTAAGGAATAAATGGTAATTAAAATGAAGTAATAAAATTGAATTAAAAGTGATACAAGATAACATCAACTTGGGTTCAATCGGATGTTAATTGAACCTATTGAGTCTTGAGTCGTTTTATACTTGTTAGTGATGTAAATGGTTCAAGAGTCAATGTCAACCACTTCCCTTGATCAATCCATGATAGGGAGGGGGTTTTGAGAGTCTTTAAATTGTGCATTTATTGAACTGTGTCCCTTGATTCCTAAGTCAGCACGCAATGAAATTACGCCGATTTATGATTTGTGAATCAAACCTCCCCCTCCTTTGACCTGTTTGCTGATAAGGAGAGGTAAGGTGGACAGATATCCCCTAAGAATGCTCTGGTTTGTGCTCTGTTTGTCCTATATTACTGCAGAAAAATATCAACATTAGTAGCCGATAGACTACTTCTTCTGGACGGCAACCCACTTTTTGTGGCCGGGAGGTCACTACTTCTGGACGACAGGCTACCTTTTGTGGCCGGCAGGCCACTACTTCTGGCCTGCCGACCACTTTTGTCAAATTGAACAGTAACTTTTTGGAACAGAATAAAGTAGAGGCTGAGGTGAAAAGATGTTCTACTGTGCAATAGAGGCATTCTGGCAGCAGAATAGTGGGCTTTTCAGGTGGCAATCCATGCATGCATGAGCATTCCTCGCTTCCCAGGGCTGATTAGTTAGCTTAGTTCTTTATTTCATGTTGTATTTATGTTGTAATTAATTAGCTAATTCTAATTTGTAATTAATTAATTAGTGTAATTAATTAGTTAGTTCCGTAGACTAGTTAATTAATTAATTGGTTTTGTAATAACTAGCTAGCATAGTTAGTTTATTTGTTGTTGTAATAATTAGTTAATTCGTTTTGTAATAGCTAGTTAATTAGCTTAACTAGTTAATTTATTCGGACCCTCCTGTGCGAGGGCACAATTGTAATAATGTGTATGTCTCTCAATCCCGCGTCTTTCTCCTTTTTATTTATCTACTTATGATGGTTAGTTGTCACAACCCCAAACCGCCCCTAGTAGGATGGTGCCGTGATGGCCAGTAATCCGAGATTACCGAAGGCCAACTTTCAAAATTCACACACAATCAGAGTATTACATATGGGGCTAACAAGTACGGAAGCAATAATTTACAATACAAGTGGTCCATAAGAGCAGTGCATAGATCAAATGAAATGACATATATCTTTAACATGGTCTTACACCTTGAATACAACGTAAGCAAAATACATATTACATCTTGTTCAAAGGCCTCTCAAGCCGACATATACAAAATACATGAACTACAAGTCAAGAAACATAATCTACAAGATTGCCGACATCCTCGCCGCCGACACAACATACATACAAAACACACATCTCGGCGTAGCCGACTTCTTGCTTGTTACCTACATATATACATAGAGAGGGTGAGCTTGGATATTCAGTGAATGGTACAAGTAATAAAGGGGTTAAATGAATGATATCCGAGATCTTTGCAAAACATACATAGTATATCTTTATCAAAACCATACATACATAGCTTAGCTTGGCTTGAAATAAAACAACAATCGAATCTTGGTCTTTCAAAACTTACTTACTTACTTAACATACGTCACTTAAAACATGGGGTGATGACATTCCGGGCAAAAACAAAAGCATAACCTCGGCATCGAGCACACCCGTTCATAGTCCGTCGGTGGCCGATATCTTAACAAGGGTGCTACTTAGGCTTAACGTCCCCTAGCATGAAAGGACGGTGCTACCTAGGCTTAAAGTCCCCTAGCACGGAAGGACTATGCTACATAGGCTTAAAGTCCCCTAGCACGGAAGGACTATGTTACATAGGCTTAACGTCCCCTAACACGAAAAGACAGTGTTACATAGGTATAACGTCCCCTAACACGAAAGGACGGTGTTACATAGGCTTAACGTCCCCTAACACGAAAGGACTATGCTACATAGGCTTAAAGTCCCCTAGCACGAAAGGACTATGTTACATAGGCTTAACGTCCCCTAACACGAAAGGACGGTGTTACATAGGCTTAACGTCCCCTAACACGAAAGGACGGTGTTACATAAGCTTAACATCCCCTAACACGAAAGGACGGTTCCAAGAATGTCATCCAAAACAAAGCTTATACTTGATACATAAAATAGGGATATCATTCATGCTTAACAAATAATTTTATCAAAACAAGGCAAAGCTTTATCAAAACTTTATAACATAGTTTTATTAAAAATACCACTCGCATAGCTCTTCGGACGTCGGGGTCAAGGCAAAGGTCCAAGTCCTACAAACACATGGCAAAGTCTACTGAATGCACTTCTCAAAACAAGTCTTACATGCATGCAAATGATCTCGGAAAACATGCTGGAAGTCAAAACACTGTTTTACATGTCAGGAAGACATGCTGGGTACCAACCAGGTCTAAGCCGAGGTCCCACACCTCCTGGCCGAGGTGCGGCTACCTAAGCTTCGGCGTGCGACTGCATGCCGAGGTGCGCACAAGATAACTAAATGTGTAAGTGATCATGTAAGGTAGGCCAAGGTGAGATACGATGCTTGGCCTAAGTGTGAGGTCTAGGTAAGAGTGATCTCGGCGACTACACTTAGGGAAATGAGGTCTGGAGATCTGGGTTTCTACCCGTGAAGAGTAGGAAGAACATGAACATGAAGATCACGAAGAACATGCATGCTAAAATCATAACTTCTTTATTACAAAATCTGGGATTTCATGCTATGAGTTCGAAAACATGGACCTGGGTACCCATCCTTGGAAATCATATAGAAACAAACACAAAAACATGGATCTTGGCATGAGCTTTCAGATCAAAACATGACTTTTCTTGAAGAACATATGAATGCTATTTTCTCTTTCTAAAACCGAACTTCAAAGCAATGCATGGCTTACAATCATATTCAATCATGCAATGCAATAACATGAACATAAAGAACAACATGAGCGGATCAAGAATCTAACCTTAGAACACGGATCTAACGGTTCGATCTCTAGGGATCAAGCTTGGAAATATACTCTTCCTCAAGAACTCCTCTTCCTCTCCTAGAGCTTCTCTCTCCTCTTCAAAAACAAGGATATAACAAATGATAGGTTTCTCCCTCTGCCGGCTGACTTAACACTCAGTTTGGACACGTGGCAACGGCTGGTTGGTTCTCCTCAAAAAGGTGATAGATTGACAAGACAAGACTATGACAAAGTGTATCTAACAAGCTAGACGGCAAGAGCACTCCGGCAAGTGATGATCTCGGCTAAGGGTAAAGCTTCGACAACTAAGGTGACAACGACCTCGGCTAGGAAGGACAACACTTGACTAAGCTGTGCCACACCTTGGCCTAGATGTGCCACACCTCGGTGTAGGTCATACCACTTCAGGACAAAATCACTTAGGTGCAAAGGTAACATCTTGGCCTAGATAATACACATCTCGGCCTTGGTGATGAACACCTCGACCTAGATAGTGACATCTCGGCCAATATGTCAAGGCGAATGTGGAGGTCAAACAAAGTGGTTTCAAGACACTTCTAGACTGAAGATGACCTCGGCTTGGAATGATCTAGGCTTAACATAACTTAGGCTCGAGACACCAAGGAAGGGACAAAGCATGCACACAACACTTAGGCAAATCACATAAACACAAAACAAGACATGGACCTTACTTAGGCAAAACAAGTTATAAACATACAAATGCAAGCTTAATGGGTCATAAGCATACAAATGCTCATGAACATGACTAAGACATAAATGTGGGTTGTTACATTAGTTTAGGGCATCATGTTTCGTTTAGCATCTCTCATGCCTTACATCCATTGTCTTGCATGCATTGAGCTCGACACTTCATTCTAACTCGCATTGTTAGTTAAACACTTCTTTGAATACGTGCTTAGACCGCATGCTATCAGATTGATTCATATGCCATATTAGTAGCTGAGCCTAGTAATTGCATATCGTATGTGTTGCATTAGGTACATTGCATAGTTAGGATGACACATTTTTCTAACTTTGTAATCTTTTTTGGCTTTGAGTACTAGGTGAGCTTTTATTTGTTTTAGCATATCACATGAGTATGGATGTTACCATGTCAAAGCATGTTCACCATGAGGCTAAGTGATTAAGTGATAAATTGTTTGAATACCTGTGAATGAAGGCAAGTTACTTGAATTGGGATAGTTTGATTAATGTAAATTTGAGCTCACTTTTTCAAGTGGCACATTCATAAACTCTTTTAAAAAAATAAACATGAAATCAAATGTTCAAATTAGTCTATATTTGGGTGCATTACATAGTAATGCTAGCCTAATAAATCGGAACGAGAGCATATAATGTAAATAAGAATCACATCATGATTACTAGAGGCCGATCTTTGATCGGGCAAGCGGGGGTGCTCAATTCATGACCTTCCCTTCTCGTACCTAAGTTCTCGAGCCGAGATAATCTTGGTGATGACGGACACGTGGCCTTTAGCACGAGTCATGAGTTTCCTAAATTTCTCAAAAATATTTAGGTGGCGACTCTGTATCTGACAAAGTAGTCCATTTTTGGCATTTTGATTCAAAATCAATTTTCCAAAAGATTTGTCAAATTTGGACTCTTTGGTGTTTATCTATTTCACATTGCACTTGTGAGATCAGATTCAAAACTGCGGGAGTTCGAACTATAGGGCTAGTCATATCCGAAAGGAGCACGAAAAGTCGAGCTACACCTATTTATAGGCCTTGATATGTTTGATCGAATGGATATGTCCCTTTATCGCATTCGATCAGATCTGACCGTTAGATCGACGATCTATGGTGCAGATCATTCTCACATTGAATAGATGTCTTGACTGATCATACCTGATCACAATCGGGTGCCATCTCATCAGTACAATCGCGTGCATTTCCAATCAACAGCTATGACCAAACCGCTCCAGATCGAACACGCAACTGTTTGATCGATTGGTTGACCCATCGCCAGCGGACGCCACATCACTGCCACGCGGAGCAGATTATATTCCACATCATCGTTCTAACCGGTCTGATGTAAACAGGAAAGCGCCCTTATTAGATCTGACCGTTGGATCGATGATCTATGGTGTAGATCATTCTCACACTGAATAGATGACTTGACTGATCAAACTAATCACGGTCAGGTGCTATCTCATCCGTACGATCGTACGCATTTCCAATCAATGGCTATGACCAAGCCGCTCCAGATCGGACACGCAACCGTTCGATCGGTTGGTTGACTTATCACTAACGAACGCCATATCACTGCCACACGGAGCTGACTGTATTCCACGTTATCACTCCAACTTGTCCGATGCAAATAGGAAAGCGTCCTCATGGCGCTGATGCGTCTGTGCTAAGTGCAAAGTGCGCCATCAAACGCCACACAGCCCACTGCCCACGCCACGTGCGCGTGCATTTGCATGTCCGGATGGTGCTTACGGTGTAAGGGCATGCACACTAGCATCAATTTCACAATTCTATATTCAAAGGAATATTCCACGTAGCACTTTAACACGTGCTCCATGTTTTCCTATTTTTCCAATGTGGGACAAAGTCCCCAAGTTTTTCAAGTTTTCTAAAGAAAAACAAGGAATGTTTTGAAAACACCCAAAAACTAAACTATAAATTTTGAAAATTCCCGAACAGTCCAAAAAAATTTATACGTGTATAGAACGCCTATATCTACTCCCAGTACAAACATATTTTAAAAGTTATTTTCAATTTATCAGAGCATTTTTCAACCAATAAAATTTGAAACAGTGAAGAAAATATAAGTTTTAAGTAAAAGTGAACTAACCTTATCTCATTTCACCCTCATGCAATATTATTTCAAAACAATAGAGAATATTTGAACACATAAGAAGATAAATAAGTAGCTAAATCATCTAATCTATGCATGCAAAGATGGAATAGAAATCATATAGGCATGAAATTCTCATTCTATCGAAATGTGAACATGCATTGAGCTATTCTAATCGCACTTGCTATATATGTATTAATAATGCATGCTCTTGCATATATATAATATAAATTCAGTTAAGAATATCTAAGGGAGGATAGAGGTAAAGTATTCCTACCTCAAGAGCTTTTACAAACTATGCTCAAGATTAGCTTAAAAATAGTGACCACCAAGCAAGAACCCTCTCCTCTCTTCCTCTTTTTTTTTTTCCTTTCTCCTCTTTCTTTTTCCCTTACTCAGTCGTGTGTGTAGGAATAGAGGGGTTGAAATAGTGCTCTATTTGTAAGAGTTTGGAGGCAACATATTTTTATTTATTTATTTTGTTTTTGGCAGATTTTTTTATTTTATTTTTATTTTTTGACTTGGGAAACATTATCTATAAGGCATAGGCCTTGAGTGTGTAAGTGGGTTTGGATGCATGCCTTAGCATGCCTCTTTGCAGACTACAGCCTCCTTGGGAAGGAAGGTGGCTGAAATCCTTTGCCAAAATCTGATTTCAAAAATTTTTTTTTTTGGTATGTGTACAATATAAAATCAATGTATATATAACCTAGTTACTAGATGTTTTGCTCCCTTCTATCCTCTGACTAACTTAGTTGTTATTTCTTTAACTCATTTAGTTTCCACAATTGTACTTAGATATAGAAATTTAATCACAAAAAGATAATTAAATTTATTTAAAGGACTTTAATATTGGTATTAATCATGATGCTATTAACATTATAATTTAATAATTGCTATTAACTGACTTAATTTTATTAGCAAATTAATTAGTTGTCTAAAAATTTAGGTTCTTACAACCTATCCCCCTTAAATAATTTCATCCTCAAAATTTTAACGCGTACCTTTATCTTCAAATAACTGAGCGTAGTTGGCTTGTATTGCATCCTCTCTTTTCCAAGCAGACTCCTCCACTCCTCGATGCTGCCACAACACTCACACCAAATGGATGACTTTGCCTCTCAAGTTCTTTTCTCATCGATTCATAATATTTATAGGCCTTTCCTTAAAGCTTGCATCTTCATTGAGATCAATCTCTCCCCAGTAGATAACATGGGAAGGGTATGGCTCATACTTCCATAACATTAGATTGTGAAAAACATTGTGCACTGATGCGAGCTGTGGTGGTAATGCAAAATGGTATGCCACCTCTCCTACATTGCTTAGAATTTCAAAGGGTCCCACAAAACAAGATACAAGTTTTCCTTTCTTCCCCAATCATGTAGTACCTCGACGAGGTCGAACTTTGAGGAAAACATGATCCCCTATCTCAAACGTTAAGGGTCATCTCCTTTGATCCGCATAGCTCTTTTGTTGACTATGAGCTGTGATTAGTCGCTGTCTGAATAGTTTTATCTTCTCAGTGGTCTCCTGAACCAAGTCTGGTCCTAACAAGGTTGCTTCCCCTACTTCAGTCTAATAGACCGGTGATCAACAAGGTCACCCATAAAGTGTTTCGTATGGTGCTATTCCAATATTGGTCTGGAAACTATTGTTGTAAGCAAACTCAATTAAAGGTAGGTGTTTCTCTCAACTTACTTTAAAATTCAAAATGCAAGCTCGAAGCATATCCTCCAAGATTTGTATCGTCATTTCAGATTATCCATCTATTTGTGGATGAAATGTCATACTAAAGCATAGGTTCGTTCCCATTGCCTTCTGCAAGCTTTGCCAAAATTGAGAAGTGAATCGCAGATCACGATCAGACACGATGCTAACTGGTATTCCATGTAATCTGATCACTTCTTTGATGAACAATCTGCTGAGTGAATCTAATGTATCTGATGGCCCGACAGGTAAGAATCAGGCTATCTTAGTTAGTCGATCTAACACTACCCACATATCGCCATGTCCCTGTGGTAATCAAGGCAAACCCGTCAAGAAATCCATGGTTATGTGTTCCCATTTCCACTCCGAGATTAGTAAGGGTTGAAGTGTTATTGCCGGTCTTTGGTGTTCAGCTTTTACTTGTTGACATGTCAAGCACTGAGACACAAATTTCACTACATCCATTTTCATTCTGCCCCACCAATATTGGCGTTTTAAGTCTTGGTACATCTTAGTAACTCCTGGATGTATTGCGAATACTGAATGCTGGAATTCCTTAAGTACCTTTTCTTTTAGTGAGTCGTTACTTGGCATGAACATTCGACTTGATATTTCAAACTCCCATCTGTGTGAATTTCCTAACCAGGCAGGGTTTCACTAGATTTCATTCGTGCCTTGATGAATGTTACCTTCTGATTGTACTTTTGTGACTCTAATATCTCGCTCAAAATTTTAGGCATAGCAATCTGAGTACCAAGGTAAGCCTTTTCATCTTGAACCTCTATCTATACCCCAAATTCATTGAGTGTTCCAACTATATTCCATTCTCTAAGTGCTAAACTAGCAACAATCCCTCTATTCTTGCGACTTAGCACATCTGCCACCACATTAGCCTTGCCGGGATGATAGGAAAGGGTAAATTGGTAATCCTCAAGATACTCCATCCAACGTCTCTGACGCATGTTCAGGCCTTTTTGAGTGAACAAGTACTTCAAGCTTTTGTGATCGGTAAATATATCAAACATTTCACCATGCAGGTAGTGTCTCTAAATATTGAGTGCGTGAACTATGGCTGCTAACTCCAAGTCATGAGAGAGATAATTCTTCTCATGGTTCTTTAATTGCCTTGATCCATATGCCACCACCTTGCCATTTTGCATCAATACACACCCCAGACCTTCTTTGGAAGCATCACAATACACATTGTATCCAACGTCACGTTCTGGTACTATGAGAATAGGGGCACTCATCAATCTTTTCTTGAGTTCTTGGATTGAATTTTCATAAGACTCGTTCCATTCAAACTTAACTCCTTTTTGAGTCAAATGTGTCATTGGTTTGGCCAATTTTGAGAAGTCTTGAATGAATCTTTGATAGTAACAAGCCAATCCTAAGAAACTACGAATCTCGAATGTGTTCTTAGGTTGCTTCTATTATGTCATTGCTTCTACTTTAGTTAGGTCCACTGATATTCCCTTTTTAGACACCACGTGGCCTAAAAATTTTACTTCATCCATCCAGAACTAACATTTACTAGCCTTAGCATATAGTTGGTCCTCTTTCAAGGTTTGAAGTACTATTCTCAAGTGTTGTTCGTGGTTTCCTTCAGACTTGGAATACATCAAAATATTATCAATGAAAACTACCACAAATTGATCTAAGGTGTTGATATTTTGTTCATTAAGCTCATAAACCAGCATGGTGCATTGGTTAGGCCGAATGGCATCACTACGAACTCATAGTGGCTGTAACGGGTTCGAAACGCAGTCTTAGTAATATCTTATTCCCGAATACGCAACTAGTGATACCCAGACCTAAGGTCTATCTTTGAGAAACACTTTGCCTCTCTAAGCTAATCGACGAGGTCATCAATCCTAGGTAATAAATACCGATTCTTAATGGTGACTCTATTAAGTTGTTGGTAATCATTGCATAACCTAAGTGTCCCATCTTTCTTCTTAGCGAATAAGGTTGGTGTTCTCCACGGGGACATGCTTGGCCTTATAAATTCCTTGTCCAATAATTCTTACAACTGTGTCTTTAGCTCTCTCAATTCAGCTGGTGCCATATGATGTAGTGCTATTGAGATCGGTGATGTATAGGTTGTAGTTCGATGGTAAAGTCTACTTCTCACTTTGGGGGCAGCTCTGGTAATTCCTCTGGGAATACATCAGCATACTCACACACCACATGAGGTAACCCTAGTTCCATACGATCTTTCTCTTGCCCTAGTTCCGTACGATCTTTGTCTTCCAAAACTAAGCTGGCTAGCCACCGCTAGGTGATCATACAACTTTGACTTTCGAAGTGTCGGTGATAGAGAATCTTGTCTATCCCCCTTAAATTGGAATCTTGTTTCGTCATGAGAGTAGGCAGTCACTATTTTTCGATAACAATTAATGGTGGCTTTATGGGTTGATAACCAGTCCATTCCTAGGATAATGTCAAAGTCTGACATTTCCATGACTCGTACGTCGCAAGTTAAACGCAAACTGGAGACTCCGAGTTCACATGATTTGCATATGAGATCTACTCGAGTTTGACCTCCTAGTGGTGAGGCTACACTTATAGGTGTTACTAAACGTTCAGGCTCTAATCGTAAAGTTGTAACACATGAAGCAGATATGAAAGAATATGATGCTCCAGAATCAAACAGGACTTGTACACAAGAGTTCATAAGGATGAGTATATCTTGAATCACTGAAGGATTTCTAGTGTTTTCTCATTCTTGGAGTGCGAAGACCTTCCCGGTGGCACCTTGGTTTGGCTCCCAAGGCCTCCATGCATTGTCATTTCCTGGTTGTTGAGTACTCGATTGTTCCACATTCCGATTAGCTAGCGGATGACCTCTGTCGAATTGGGGATTTTGTGCAGCTCGTGTTCCCTAAGTTGGCATGCATTTGTTTCATTGAGCGGCTCCCCTTGATTGATGTAATAGCTTGACCTTTGAGGACAGTTGTTCCTAAAGTGGCCTTCTTGGCTACATTCGTAGCACCTTCTAGCCTCTTCCCTATCACGTTGTTCAAGATTGTACCCTTGCTGTTGTTGTGGCCCCCTAACATAACGTACCGAAGCAGCATGAGTCCTATTGTTCCTTGAGGGTCCTCCATTTCTTTGCTGGTTGGCTCTAGACTGCTGACCTTGAGTCCTTACAGTGTCCATCTTCTCTCTTTTTAAAGTAAGAGCCTTATTTACTACTTGTGCATAAGTAGGTAGCTATATTCCAACCAGCTTGTCTCGGATTCCCAAGGAGTCCCCACTCAGAGTGCCTTTCTTTGTTTCATTTGCCACTATAACGGTGGCATGGCGAGAAAGGGCCTTAAATTGATTGGCATACTGTGTCACAGTCATGCCCCTTTGTTTCAATTGTAGAAATTCTTGGATTATCTCCTGCCTTACCGAGTTTGGGAAGTACTTTTCCATAAACAATTCCTCGAACTATCTCCAAGATTGTTCTTTCACTTAACGACTTTTTTTTTTTATCATTGTTCGCCAGAAATCGGCCAGGCGAGGGACACTTAGTCTTGCTCGTTCTAAATTTCTAGTGTCTCCAATATTTTCTTCACTTGTCTTATCTATGCCTCAGCCATGTAAGGATTGGCTTCTCTGAAAAAATTTTAGGGCCTGAGTTTTTGAAATTTCGCTATTAATTTTGCCTTATTGTTTTCACGCCTGGGTTGGTTTCTTAATTCATTAGTAATTGCCTGACCGAAATTCATGACGTTATTGCTGTTGTTGTTGTCGTTGGATCCATTTGCCCTAGTTCATCCTGTCATTTTCTCTATGAAGGATATTGTTGTTACACTTTCTTTTCTTTTTTTTTTATAGGATAAAATGCATGTAAAACAGTCCAAGTTGAACACAAAAAATTCTAAATACTATGACTTCATTAATAATAATAATAAAAGATCAGTACATTCATAAAAGAAAGAAAAGAGAAAAAAATATATTCATTTTACCCCTTCCCATCTCATTGCGGTATTTTTGCCAAAAACCCTAAGTTAGAAACTAGGACTATTACCATTAAGTACTACAAAATTTGTTATTGTCCAAACTTCTACACTTGCCATCTCCTAACCAAGCAATTGGGCACAACGTTGACGCACTGTCTCCTCTAACTCCTACGCCTCATCGAGTAACCCATAACACTCCCAGCAGACAAGGACCATCCGCACCCCATTCTGACACATCATTCGCCTAATCATGCAGGTAGGGATCTCATAATATGTGGCAGCTCTATAAAAATTCACCAATGGGTCTAGGGTTCAGACAACATAACTGAAAAAGGTTGGGTAGTCTGGATATCTTAGAGTAGAAATGCATCACCCTTGTTTGCGACGTACTGCGGTGGTAGGTTCCATACTCGATAGAAATTATTGTCCAAATATTCTCTTATCTAGACTGGCCCGATAAACGTGTCCATTCTAGGCGAGCTCCTCTAATAGCACATCCTAGTAGGGATAATCCTTACAAACACTGCCTTTCCATACGACAAGACGAGTGACACCTTCATGTGTCTCAAAATTTTCCATACGACAAGACGAGTGACACCTTCATGTGTCTCAAAATCGCCTTAAGGCCGTCCTCTATCATGGATTCAGGATCAGACTCCTCTACTTCCTCATCAGAGTCAGACTTAGAATCAGAATCATCCTCAGCTCATACTTTGAATTCTTCTTCCAAGTTCTCTTCTGGCTCTTCTACCTTTTCCCAATCAATAGGTTCTTCTAAAAACATCTCCGGTTCTTTCTTCAACCATCCATTCTGATTTTGGTTTGCCATCTACAAAAATCAAAATTTCACTTAGTAACTTACAAAAGTGCTCACTATGACCACTAATAAGTTGTTTAACAAACAGGTTTACGGCTCCTCAAGGCCTCAAGGGTTTCTCAACCTATGCTCTGATATTAAGTTGTGACACCCCAAATTTGAGGACATCATAATAAGGTTTAAAACTTAAAATCACTTTTCTCAATTAAGAACTTCAAATCATTATTGCCACCAAGTTTGCCATCATCCATTAATTAACAAGACAGAAATTAAAAGTTCATAAATTACAACTCCAAATCAAACTTAAAACTTGGTCTTAGTACATTCATGATAAAAAAACACCAGTATAAAATAAATAAATAAATAAACTAGAGAAAACTAAATAACTCAAGAAAGGGGTTCGCGGGACTTAGGCACACTTCAAGCTAACCAAGGCTGAATGTCGCCTTCCAAGACCTCGTTGTTTCCTTCGGTTTCTTCGGAACCTCGCATAAAACGCCAGGGCAATGGGAATGCCAATGAGCGATGAGCTTAATAAGATACTACAACCAAAAAATTCCCACCTCGAAAATAATACTTACAAATAATGAATACCGTGTTGTAACAGAGTAATAAGCATAACAGGAATGCTAGTAGTTGAAATAATAACAATTGATAATAAGAACAATGGCAAGCGGAAGAAGTGATTTATCATAAGGAAAATGCCAAACTTTTCTTTTGAATTCTCATAGGTTTAGTTTATCAGGTAAATCTAAGTAACTTCTCGCGGAGCACCATTTCTACTCAACTGCTAAGCAATGGCCACGGGGAATTTTGACTCCCCCTTGGTCAAATATTTAAATGT
The DNA here is from genome assembly GCF_055761805.1 of Camellia sinensis. Taxonomy (NCBI): domain Eukaryota; kingdom Viridiplantae; phylum Streptophyta; class Magnoliopsida; order Ericales; family Theaceae; genus Camellia; species Camellia sinensis. The sequence goes on along the minus strand of NC_138974.1, from coordinate 6,721,379 downwards.
TGCTTATTGTAACTACCAAAGATGTCCACGCACTAGGGTTACGTACCCGAGTCGTGACATCATGGTCTACCCTAAGGGAACGGTCTATTCCAAGGGAACGGTCTATGTTGTGATGCCTGCACCACCAATCTTATATCTTCTATACCGATAAGAGCCAAAATACCTTCCCGTGCTATGTTAGGGTTCGCAACTCATTCGCGCAAGATTCTAAACCGGGCTCACCCTATCACTTTTAACTTTTAATGCATCGGTTCAGGTTCATGTTTCTTTACTTCGTCAAATTCACATTTTGATACATGCGCAAATTTTAGTTTGAAAACCACAGTGACATAAGGTTTATATAGCACGACACAAATGTCTTAGGAGTCATCACAAAATTTCTTAGAATTTTCCACACTTCTTATTTTTAGCACTGAATTATTAGACTAAAAATAATGAAACCCATACCAAACGAAGATCAATTATTACAATATTCTAAATGGTACTAGTTCATTGAGTTAGGAAACTATTTCAAGAGAATGCCAAGGCTAAAAACAATTTCAAGACGGAGAAATAAAATTTGGAAGAAAACTGGTTTCTAGGACAGTGAACTACAACAACTTCTAGCACAGGTAATCTGTGTTTGAAAAACAAAAAGCGGCCCCAAACAATGTCAAAAAGAGGTAAGGTCAGAATGTTTTGCTAGATATTTGAGTTGAGAACACATTTACAGAAGAGCTTGAAGACTGAAAACCAATGGAAGATGGTCAATTAATTTTGCTAAGAAAATTGGACAGATTCTGTTGTATTTTAGTAAAACTGCAATTTCTCCTCTTAGACTTATCCATTTTCTATAAAATCAGGGGAAAATTAAAGATAACTCATATATCTAACTATCCCAAGTGGTCATGCAGAAAAATACCATTTGTAGAGAAAATGAGACTTGTTTGAATTCACTGTATCTACAGTGTTGTAAGCAACACTTAGGACAAATATTTATTTCGGTAAGAAAATGGTGTCCAGTGATCTTATAAAAATTTTACACATCTATAGAACACCTATATCTGCTCCTAGTACAAATATGTTTGAAAGAAATTGAAAATAATTTATTAGAGCATTTTTCAACCGATAAAATCTGAAATAGTGAAGAAAATATAAGTTTCAAGTAAAAGCGAACTAACCTTATCTCATTTCACCTCGTGCAATATTATTTCAAAACAATGGAGAATGTTTGGACACATAAGAAGATAAAATCAGTAGCTAAATCATCTAATCTATGCATGTAAAGAAGGAATAGAAATCCTATAGTCATGAAATTCTCACTCTATCAAAATGTGAACATGCATTGAGCTATTCTAATCACACTTGCTATGTATGTATTAATAATGCATGTTTTTGAATATATATAATATAAATTCAGTTAAGAATATCTAAGGGAGGATAGAGGTAAAGTATTTCTACCTCAAGAGCTTTTACAAACTATGCTCAAGATTAGCTTAAAAATAGTGACCACCAAGCAAGCACCCTCTCATTTCTCCCTCTTTTTTCTTTTCTTTTCTCCTCTTTCTTTTTCCCTTACTCAGCCGTGTGTGTAGGAATAGAGGGGTTGAAATAGTGCTCTATTTGTAAGAGTTTGGTGGCAACATATTTTTATTTGTTTATTTATTTGTGGTAGATTTTTTTTTTTTTTTTTTTTTTTTTTTTTTTTTTTTTTTTTTTTTTGGACTTGGGAAACATTATCTATAAGGCATAGGCCTTAAGTGTGTAAGTGGGTTTGGATGTGTGCCTTTGCATGCCTCTTTGCAGCCTCCTTGGGAAGGAAGGTGGCCGAAATCCTCTGCCAAAATCTGATTTCAGCTTTTTTATTTTTTTATGTGTGTACAAAATAAATTCAATGTATATATAACCTATTTACTAGATGTTTTGTTCCCTACTATCCTCTGACTAGCTTACCTCTGACTGGCTTAGTTATTATTTGTTTAACTCATTTAATTTCCACAACTGTATTTAGATACAGAAATTAATCACAGAAAAATAATTAAATTTATTTAAAGGAGTTTAATATTGGTATTAATCATGATGCTATGAACATTATAATTTAATAATTTAATAATTGCTATTAATTGACTTAATTTTATTATTAACAAATTAATTAGTTGTCTAAAAATTCAAGTCCTTACAACGTTGATGGTGATAGTGGTGGTAATAGTTGTAGTGGTGGCGATAGCGGTAATAGTATCAGTAGCGATGATAGTGGTATTAAATGATGGTGGTACTTATGGTAACAATGACAATGGTGATGAAAGTGGTACTAGTAATAGTAGTGGCGGCGGCGGCGGTGGTGGTAGTTGTAGCGATGGTGGTGGTAGTGGTAGTAATGAGTTTATAATAGTATATATCAATATTTATATGTAGTATTTATAAATTCAGTCAAAATTAAGTAAATTTCATATGACTTCAATTTTTTTTGAGTTTTAGCATACATTTTAAGAAGCACTTAAATTTTTGAGTGATATCAATTTTGGTTATCAAACGAATTTAATTGATTTTCACTTAATGGATTCAGTTTTAAGTGTTAAATTAGGTTATCAAACACCCCTTAAGTGTAGTGTTGAAATTTAAAGATAAAGAAATGATAAAGACATAGAGTCTGAATTTGTTCAGGAATCCTCCTTATCTTTGCTTTCATCTATTTATAGCTTTCTCTTGGCCTTCGAAGTAGTTAAGCTACTTTTCCTCACCATGATCTCCTTTGTTGTAGTTATTTCTTAGTATCATTTCTTCTCTTCATACGTGCATAACTGCTAATAGCTCCCGCCTTGATAACTTCTCTCCTTTGTGCTTCTCGCGTATTGAATAACTAACTGCTAGAACTTGCGTCCGCTGCTTACGTGAGTTACTTCAAAGTTGGGGTTCTTTAATGACTTGTGTATCTTTATAATTTCCTTTGCTTGTCACATGTCACCTTCTAACTGGATGGTTTAATTATGTCGCCAACATTACCTCCCGCACTAGTGTAAGCATTATGGGTTACACTAGTGGCTCTAACTTCTACCGCTTCATTTTCTTCAAGATCTCCATTACCATGAATGTAGCTACTACCAAAATTGCTAACCTTCACCACGATCTTTCATCTTGCAAACTCTTGGTTTTAGTATTTAAAGATGACTAATTCGAAGAAATGGAATCATTATTACTTTATTAATCAACTCTTACTTGCATTAATTGTTCCTTAGAAGCCTTGAATCATGGTTGGCATTGACTAAATGTATGATGATGCTGCTGAGGATTTTATCCAACCTCCAAAAGCAAATGCAACCATCCCTTTTGCATTTCTTGTATCTAGGGACTCAGTTTGAGTCTATTCATATTAGTGAGTCATTTTCTTTTGTTCCTCTCCCAAAAGATTTTCAAGCCATAGCACAGTATGCTCTTGATCCTTTTCCAGGGTTTGGTCAACTACCAGCCTTAGGTTGGGATACTCTTGCTCCTTCTTCCCCACCCAGAACTGTTACTGGCTGGGTCACATGGAAATCTCGCGCACTACACCATTACTTTTTTGACCAAGTTGATTCTACATCCATTCCCAAACCCATCGAAGTTGGGATGTATACCCACACCGACCTCGACTTAACGGACACAAGCTTGAGGATCACTTCCTGTACTATTGGTGTGATAACCACACCATGCGCATCATTTGCATTCATTGAATTATGAGATTTTGGATGTTAATTTGTGTGTGTGTGTGTGATCTGTGTCCGATTTGTAGATGATTTCGTTAAGGATTTTATTCTGAATTAGAAATTGAAAGCCTAATAAGAAAATATAATTGATGAGTTGAATTAGTTTAATTTCATGAATAAAACCTTATAGGAAATTAATTAAATATTTGGTTCAATTTAGTAAAATTACATATGATTAAATTACGCCCCAATTGGATTTAATTAGATGAATTAAGTTATGAGGGGATTTTAAGTTTGACTTAATTAAGCTAATGTGTAATTAGTTTTTAAGTTTATCCTACTCATGTGATTAATTGTGAAGTGGTGTGTAGATGATTCTAGCCCTTATGTGTGTGTTTATGTTGGCTGATAAGTGAAGAGGTGTGTTTATTTCTCATTTTTGCTGAGAGTGAAATCAACTTAGAGAGAAAGAGAGAGAGACAGAGAGAGCTCAACTTACGCTGTGTTTGGTTGGGGATTTGGGAAGAGTTTTGGAAAGGGAAAGGGAAAAGGAAAAGGTAGGTGAAATGTGAATAAAATATACTTACATTTCACCTAGTTTCACACACTTTTTCCCTTTCTCTTTCCAAATCCCTTTCCAAATCCCCCAACCAAACACATTAGAGAGAGAAACAAAAAGAAGCTCGAGAATTGAAGAACAAGAAGTGAAACCAAGAGGGAAACTCAAGAATTTCTACAAATTAACAATGCTAGATAAGAAATTGAAGCTCAATTTATGTAAAGATTTCATAGTACACTTGAAATCAAGAAAAAATTGGAATCAACTTCATGAAATTTGTAAGAAATTGGGTTTTGAGTAAGAAATTGAGCTATAAATATAAGTCATGGAAGATTATGTTATGTTTATCATTTTGGTTTCAGTTTTCAAGTTCTTGCATGTATAAGAGTTTATATCTTGCATGATTTTCAAAAATTTTATGGATTTTATACTTTAAATTTCATGTTTAGTCTTCAAAGAAAAAGAAGTTTGAAAATCTTTGCATGCATGGAGGTTTTGGGGTTCAATCTTGTTAAATTGATGAGGTTTTAAGCAAATGGTTTATAAATAAACATGTATTTATGTTTTCTAAAGTGTCTTCATGGTTTTGATTAAGACATGCATGAATTCAAGTTTTGAAAAAGTGTTTGGAAACTATTTTTAAGAAATTCAAAATTTTGAAAAATTGCAGACCGCTCGAGCGCACAATGAAGGCATCCAATAAATATTTTTTTGCAGGTTTGAAATGCTGTGAACCTCTATGTTCACTGCTCGAGCGGTGAAGTGACCGCTCGAGTAGTCATCCTAGTTCTAAGTTTTGAAAGTTGCTTTTTGTTTGCATTTTCATTCTCATCTTTATCTGAGCATTCCTAGGAAGAATTTAAGCCTCATGAAAGATTAATAAGTAAGAATTCAGTTTATTTGATAAGAAAAGATAAGAGAAGTAAGATTCGATTAAGTGAATAATGTTATGTTTCTATGTGTATGGTTGTGTGCAATGTGTAGGTTGAACCGCTAAGGATAGCATCCGACCAAGTCACTGTGAGTAATATTTTTGTAAAGATATTTTTCGTATAAATAATTATGAAACAGTTATGCTATATGATGTTTTATGAAATCTATGTTTCGTTTACAAAATGTTCGATATGATAAATATTTTCTAAAATGTCAAGTTATGCTATTGAATTCTCAAATGATTATGATATGATTTGTTTTCTGAAATTATGTTTTAATAAGAATGAATGAGTTTCATTTTTGATCTCCTGAAACTTCCGTTCTATCTTCAACTCGTCATAGACGTTTTGCATATGTTATTGATTCGTTATAAACGTTTTGTATGATACCGATATTTGACGATCGTTCTACATGGCTCCGATCATGTATGATCGTTCAGTATGGCTTTGTACCTTTATAGACATTCTGTATGTTATCGATCCATTATAGATGTTTTATATGATTTTGTTCCAATGTGGACGTTCTGTATTAGCTTCGTCAATATAGTAATTCTATATGCATTTGTTCTATCGTGGACGTTTTGTATGGTTTCAATTAGTTGACATCATCCTATCAAGTTTTAATAATACTATTGGAATGTACCACGCAATGTATTTAACTTGGAAAAAAGGTTTGATGAACTTTATTATGAAAATGCTTTGATCAAGTTAAGAATATGTTTTTATTAAGTTTTGGAACTCATTCATTTAATCTCTTTATTTTGATATTACTCATTGGACTTCTAGCTCACCCAATTTCTCTTATATATATGTAGGTGAGCATCAGGAGGACTCGCATTAGAGATTACTTTGGAGTCAACCTTTTTGTGAAGCCCATCCGAGATGTGCCTTCACGTTGAGGCTTTAGCTTTTGTTTTGACCAAGTTCTGTAAAGTTTTGGTGTATCAAGTTTTGTAAAGTCATATGTATGATCTTGCGTTATGTATGAGATGAATGTTGGTAAATATTATATATATGTTATGAAATGTGTTGTATATTTCTATTCACGTCATATATGCATAGCTCAATGGACAACATTAATTCTGTTTTGTTCCCGCTTCAGGTCCTGTTATTTATTAAATATTTGTGATTTGATTAAGAGGCCGTATGTAATCTATGATTATTGGCCGGTCACGTCCTTAACTTTCAGGAGCAAGTTGGGATCGTGACAATTGGCACATGGCTTTAAAGCCATTTCAAGTTACTAAGCAATGAGCCCCTTGTGAGGAAGCTTCTCAACGTTTAAGTCCTAGTCTTTTAGCAAAAGAAGTTGAACTCCACCATTTAGACTAGTTCCAATGTGTCATCTCCCCTTGCTTACCATCCTCAGTGGCTCTCTAAGCTTTGAATGGCTATTAAGGATCGTGTGATAGGAAGTTATAATTCACCTTCCAGTTGCCGCATTTTCATAGCCAAGATTCTTTTGGCTGCTTTTAGCCATCTTCCCTTCGAAACTCATTGTGATGAAGTTCCTCACAAGAAGAAAATACATAAATTAATTATATAAAGTATTGATTTTTTCTTTAATATTCATTTTGAATTATTTATACATATTGTATATAGATATATAAAATATAAATATTTTGTAATAAATAATTTCGTGTTAAATAAAAAATTAAATATTAATTAATATTAAGACATCAATAAGATAGACAAAAAAATATAAAATATAAAAAAAAATTAATTTGATCCGTGCGATGCACATAATTAAACACATTCTATCTTATTTATTTATATTTATTTGCATATCGAGATAATTTTTTTTTTTCAAATGTCAAAATAATTAAATTATAATTATATATATGAAATCAAATAGTGTCCATATAAAATTAGTTATTATAATTGAAATTGAGTTTATGTAGAACTTTATATGTAAATGAAAAAGACATGCACATGTGGCTTTTTTTTTTATTTATTTAAAAAGTACGCTTTTAGAATGTGTCACATAGAAAGGAAAAAACACAACTTATATTAAATATGATATGATATCACGATTTGCTATTACAATGTTACAATGAAGGGTTTGAATTATTTCATATTGAAATTTGAATTTGAGAGAATTTGAATAGCTAGTATGCATCAAGTTTGGATGATTCAAATAATTTATTTTGAAGGGCACCTCAATTTATATCATTTATAAAAAAAAATAAAAATTAGATCAATCTGATAATTGTAATTTTTTTTTAATTTATTGAATTTGTCTTTAAAACAATTGATGACAAATATATTTTGAAAATAAACTATTTATTTTTTTGAGACAAATATAATAAAAACGAAAAAGTTACGACTATTAGATTATCTTAATTTTTTTCCATGAATGATATAAATAAAAAAACCTTATAAAATGAATTATTTAAATTATCAAAATGAGACCAGTGATAAACTCCATTAATCTTATCAAATTTTCTTCAAATTTAAATTTGAACAAAAAGAAATGCTAAGGTCCCAGTACACTAAGCTCACATACCACTCATTTTATATTTGCACTGTATTACTCCTTCCGCTTCAAAATATCAATTTTTTTTAGGTAATTTAATTTTTTTGACAGTATAATTATTACATTTAAAAAATATTAGAATTTTAAAACTACCCTTTGATTTAAAATTAAAATAGTTCAATTTTTTTTAAAACATCAATTATCATACTTATATTTTTTGTGTATATTAATGTTAGTGAATTTAAAAGAAATGCAAAATAGAAAATTCATGTTGTTTTAATACTTGATTTTTGAAAATGGACTAATGTTTTGAAACTAATATTTTGAGACAATAAAAAATAAAATAATAGACCAATATTTTGGAATGAATGGGAGTATATAGTTCACTTTTAAACAAAACTAATAGAAAATGCCTACTCATTCAATTATATCTTCAAGTGAAAAAAATACTGCAACCGTCACATAATATTAATCTCTTATTTCTTTTTTCATTATCCAAAAATATTAGTTTCTTTTCAAAAATTAAGGAGTAAAATACCATGAATTTCCTATTTTGCCCTTCTTTTAAATTCATTAGACAAATGTAACTAGGGCTGCAAACGAGTCGAGCCGAGATTTAGTATATTTGAACTTGTTTATTAAGATTTTAGATCCTTATTAACATATTCTATATCTGAGCTTTGTATTCCTGTCGTATTGTATACTTCTTGAGTTAATTTATTTTTCAAGTACGAAACAAATTAATGGAAGTCGAAGTTGATGCATTTAAAGAATTTATTGAGTTAGACATTTGAGACCCACCATTATATACAATTTTTGGAGACAATTGTATTTTATTTTGGAGACATTTGTCTAAATATTTTTGGAGATGATTTATGTATTTGAGATTATTAGTTCAACTAAAATTATAAGTTTGATGTTGATTTGATTTATTAATGTAATAACCCCGACCTCCGATTAATGTTAAACCATGATTAGTTATGCCTAACAGTAATTTAGAAGAAATCCGAAATTAATTTGCATATGTATTGCATTATCTTTGCGTTTATATCTGTTTGCCATAGAATGGCCTGTTCATGTTTTGACTTTGAACTGCGAATTGAAAGCCTTATCGGCGCCCGAGTCCGAAATTTATTAGTGTTTTAGACTCGTTAGAATATATGTGATTTTATGGTATATTTAATTAGAATTTTATTTGGTATGATTAAATTGGATTAAATAAGCTAAATTACATTAGTTGGACTTATCTACCATTATGCCACTTAGTGGCTTGATGTGAAACCAACCTTATTACATTTAGTAGCATATTTCCTCAGCCATTTTCTTGGCCAAAATCGACTAGAGAGGGAGAATTAGGAGAAGATTGAATTCATCTAGAGAATTGGCTTGGAACTTAGGAGAATTGAAGAGGCTTTGCAAATTTGAGCTCCTAGACTTGGAATTCAAGGTTTAAGGTAGGAGATATACCTTTCAATTGTGAATTTAAGATTAATTCTTAGATGGTTCATGGAAGATTAGAGTTTAAAGTCTAGAATTGGTTCAAAGAGTTGGATTTGAGAGTGAATTCATGCATGCATGCACATATTCTTGTATTTTGGAGTTGTTCTTCATGAATTTCCACATGTATGTCCACATTTTTGTTATAGTCCATGAATTCATCCTATTCTTGAGCTTAATCTTGTTTTGGATCATGTTTTGGAGCATTAGAAGTCACGAGAATTCATGCATGTTACATGTAAGTTATGTTCTTGATATTTTATTTGAAATTGTGTTTAATTGACTCACCTTTGGGCCATGATTTCTTGAATTGAAGCTTTAAACATGTTTTATGGGTTACTAAGTGTTTTCCAAAGATTTGGCCCAGAAAAATGAGTTTTGGAGGGTTGAAGGTCGAGTTTCATGCTTGGAGGTCAATCTGGATTTTCCAGAATTTTGACCCACGCTTGAGCAGGGACTTTCACACTCGAGCGTGAAGCCTGAGTATATGCACTTCCCCTCGAGCGGCGAGAGTCACGCTCGAGCGTGAAATGCATATACCCAGAAGTTTGTGTGTCTTGTAGTCCGCTCAAGCGGGGGGAAGCCACGCTCGAGCGAGGGTCTGTGTCACACGCTCGAGCGGGGGTCGAGCTCCCGTCGAGCGTGAATTGCATGCATCCAGTACTTTTTCATAAATTTGCAGTTCGCTCGAGCGGGGAAGTCCACACTCGAGCATGGCTTCTTTTTCTGCATGTCCGCTCGAGCGGGGAAAGCCACGCTCGAGCGTGGACCTTATCTTCAGCAAAATTTGAGAAATGTTTTCCAAGGCATCATTGCATTCTCATTCCATCCTAGGCATTCCTAGGCCATGTTTAAGACTCTATAGTGAGGATTTAAGGTTAGAAACACACTAAGAATCAACGATGTAAGTTTTGTGCAATTAGAATATGTGTTTCAAGTGTGTGCCAATTATGTGTTATGTAGGTCACGTGCCGCGTGTCGTGTGATCAATCTGCTCCGTCTGTCTGTTTCAAGGCCAACTGTGAGTAATAATTTAGTAAAGTTATGTTCAAACTGTATCTACTTTCTGTGTGATAAAACAAGATCTGTTTTCCGAAATGATATGTTCTGTACAATGAATGATTGTTCAATTTCTGATATGTATTCGTGACATCCTTAGCATCATGTAATATCTGTTACCTGTTACCCGATATCGGAGGTTCCTTTACGGAACTTATTTCTGTCTGTACTCTGTTACCCGTACCGGAGGCCCTGCCACAGGGGCTCAGCTTTTGTTCTGTTCTGTTACCCGGATCCGGAGGTTCCTTTATGGAACTGGTTATTCGTAACCTCACGTGTATACATTCTATTATGTTCTGTTCTGATTATGCTAATGGATATATTACATAAACTTAATCATGACTTATGATTTCTGTTTGTATATGATCTGGACAAACTATGATTTTGATATGAATTGAATTATGATTTCTGAATCTGTGCGAACTCATTCATTGAAACCCGTTACTCTCTTATTATTCACTGGGCTTTCGCTCACAGGTTATATTATGTATGTAGGTAAGCCGGCGTGTGACCAGGGCCAGAGTTGATGGCCTTCTGTTCTGTTTTGTCAGCCAACTGTTGTGCCTCCCGAGGAGGTTCCGGTCGAAGTCTAATGTTATGGCTGTTTTTGTATTCATGCTAGTCTCTGTATGTGTTTTGTAAGGACAGGTCTTGGGATGTAATACTTTGTAAATATTGGTGTCCTTGACTGGCATGCTTATGTATAAATATAAGTTTTGAAATGTTCTGTCTCATGTACATTATCACAGCTCATTGGATCTTGTCTATTTTGTATTATTACTTCCGCAGCCCCTTATTATTTGCTAATCTGTTCAGAGGCCTTTGGTAATCCACGGATTACTGGCCGGTTACGGTGCCAAATCTATAGGGGCGAGTTTGGGTCGTGACAATTAACGACCTGAAAGTTGGTGCATTACATTTCTAATTTGTTTATCAATCTAATTTAATCATTATTTGCACTATCACATTGAGTATTTATTTTACTATGTTATATTTTAATATTGTATAAAATTATTATATATATATATATATATATATTTAAGTTATAATTTTATAACACGATATAGTTAAAATTATTTTCACGCATTGCATACTTCGCAACATATGTTTGAAATTGATTTTATATGTGCATATACATAAACATACACATAAATAATTCAACTAAAATTATAACATGCATTTATTTAATTAACAAATAGTGTTAAAATTATCAAATTAAATAATTATTAAATCATTCTTGATTTTCAAATTACTATTTTGTCTTCAAATTTAATCATTATTCTTATTATTAGATTGAGGGTTTTCTTTACCATGTTATAATTTAACATTATATAAATTATTATATATGTAATTTGTTTAAGTTATACTTTTAGGAAAATACTATGGTACACACCTCATCTTTTTTTTTTTTTTGATAAGTAAAAGAGAAGAAATTTATTAATGAATTGCAAGCATAAAAGGAAAAAATATGGCGAGAAACCATAAGAGAGGAGAGAAGTCTTGTGGAGCAGCAAGTAGGGATGAATGAGGGTGGATACCAGTCTTTCATTAGAAGCATAGAAGGAGTAAGGGCAACCTGAGCTTACAAACAATTTTTGTGGATAATATTCCTGAGCCTATGGATCCAAAAGGGCTCTATACTTTATTCACAAAGTTTGGTGCAGTCAAAGATGTGTTCTTCAAAAGAAAAAAAGCAACAAGATCAAAGTTTGGTTTCGTCCACTACGACTGTCCAGTTGCAGCAAAGGTGGCTATCCAGAAGGCAAATGGAGTATGGTGCGGAAACAGATCCCTAGTAGTGAATAATGCTGAGTTTGGAAGAGAGCAGAATGCAGGACTTCAAACCACAGATAAGCAGAAAATGCACGCAAAAAGAAATGCTGGGATTGGGTGCATGGAAAACCATCCTTTGCAGAAGTGGTGAGAGGTGGGCAGCAACAAAAAGACCCTGTAAAGGTAGTTATAGCTGAGGAATATGGAAATGGTTGGCTGCACCAAAGTGTTATAGTTACACTTAAGAAACAATATAACTTTACAAACTTTAGAAAATAGTGTGTAAGAAGAGATATGCAGAATGTTCGAGTTCAAGAAGGTGGAGGTAGAGTAGTAGTTTTGTCTTTTGAATCAATTGAGGCATTAAGGAATATGAGGGAGGTACTTGGGGATTGGACTGATGAATGGTGTGAATCCATGGTCGAATAGAGTAATGGATTTATTCTAGATCAAGAGAAGGAGGTATGGCTATGATGCTATGGCATACCTTTTAATCTTTGGAATAACACAAACTTCAGAAGAATTAGGGAATTATGGAGAGAGGTGTTAGAGGTTGATGTGAACACCATGTCTATGACAACCTTGGCTTGTGGTAAACTGAGAATCTTGACAAAGAACATGGAGTTAATCAATAAGAGTATCAAGTTAATTAATAAAGGGATTGTAAGTACAGTAGGGTGATTGAAGAGCTAGGTTCATGCCATTATCCACAAAAGGAAGATAACTCATCAAACTACCAGTACAGTGTAACAGAGAAGGAAGCTGGGAAGAGTGAGGAGGATGATGACGTGGATGAATCAGATGATGAAGTGGCAGGCAATGGTGAGGCGGCATTTGAAGTGGGTGGCAACAACAGGGCATGGGAGGGCAGCAAAAGTAGTGTTGCTACTGTATCTATAGTTAATGACACATGCAATGATGTGGAAGAACCAAGAACAGCTGGTACAGGTTTGGAAAATGAAGAAGGCATGCTTGGGGTCATAATACAGAGCACTAACATGGGAAGTCGAAGGGATACAAAGAGAGGGCCTTCAGTGGGCTTTATGAAAAGTATAAGCAATCATGATTTACAAAGGCCAAGCATTAATCTTAAAGTGGTATTGGATTAGGCCCAGTCCAAAAGGCTATTTGTGGGCTTGAATCAAGGTAGGATTGAATGGCATAAAGAGGTAACCCAAAGCAAAAACTCCTCATCAGTAGATCAGTTGCTTGTAGAGGTAGTATCAGGCCCAGTGGAAACATATGGGCAAACTAATCAAAAAGTGAAAGACTTACAGCAAAAGAATGTGATTTCTAAAAGTCAAGTTGAGTAGAGTAGAAACAAGGGTGAAGCTAATCTGAGTCATATGGTGCAAAGGAGGAGAAGATTGGGGAAAAATAAGGTGTAGTCAAAGCATGGACTGTATAAAGGAGCTATTTTTAAGGCTGCAGTCGAGGCAATCTCATCTTTTTTTGTCACAAAGTAGGAAGGATCAAAGAAGTAGTTATCTAAGAAATGAAGCTATAGCTACAATACAAGTTGGGAAAAATCTGGGGGTAGATTTCGAAGGTAAGGAAATGGAGGTGATTGAAAAAATTATCATAATGGAACAAAATGATTTGGCCCAGGTATTGAAAATGAATGAAGGAGTGGATGTTTGAAGAAGCATCTTAGGAGTACAAGGGGTTATTATAATTTTTAATGAAGATAGTATTTTGGAATATAAAAGAGTTCAAAAGGATGGAGAAGAAAATGAGAGTAAAAGAGTTCTTAAGGCAAAAAATGGTAGATATGGTTCTTTTTCAAGAAACAAAAAAAACAAAGATATCAGAGCAGTTTGTCAAAACTCTTTGGCCTGAAGATCTGGTTGATTTCATGGCAGTGGATGCTGAAGGCAATGCTGGAGGATTGCTTTGTGTGTGGAAACCTGAGGTATTTGAACTAATTGACTGCTGCAGTAACAGGAATTGCATCATCCTCTCAGATAAAATTCATCTTGTAATTGAATGTGTGGTTGTTAATGTTTATGCCCCAAATGATAGAATTATGAGAATGAAACTTTGGAAAACTTTGGGCAATCTACAACCTAAGTTTCCTAAACCTTGGTGTATCGGGGGAGATTTTAATGAAGTTAGAATAGTGGCTAAAAGGAAAGGTTGTATAAGAAGAGATAGGGGGATGATTAAGTTTGATGAATTTATTAATAATTTGGGGTTAATAGATGTTCCCATGATTGGGAGAAAGTATACATGGTGGAACTTATAGGAAGAAGAGAGGTGGAGTAGATTGGATAGATTTCTTGTTAGTCCAGAATGGCTAGAATGGTTTTCATTTAAATTATGGGGTCTGTCACGGTTGTTATCAGATCATTGTCCTCTAATCTTTATGGAAGATGGTTGGGATTGGGGACCTAAGCCATTTAGGTTCCTAAATGCTTGGATTCTTTATCCCATTTTCATGAACAAGGTAAAATCTGTAAGGGCGAGCACTCAGGTGGAGGGTTGGGCTGGATATAGGCTCAAGATCAAATTGAAGTCCTTGAAAGAAACATTGAAAGTATGGAACAATGCAGTGTTTGGAAATGTTGAGTTTAAGCTCAAAGAAGTAGATGATGCATCGTATGCACTGGATTTGGCTACTGTAGATAGGCCCTTGCAAGATCATGAAGTATTAAGTAGAAGAGAGATCGAATGAGAGATATGGACGTTGAGAAAAATGAAGGATTGGGTATGGATGCAGAAATCAAGGGTAAATTGGGCTCTAAAAGGTGACAGGAATACTAGGTATTTCCACATCATGGCTACACAGAGACAGAATAGAAATCTGATGGACTCCATCACAATCAAGGGTAATACTTTCAACACACCTGAAGTTATGAAACAAGAAGTTGCAAGGTATTTTGGTGAAACATTTGCTGAGAATTGGTTGAGTAGACCTAAGATTGGAGGTGTATTTAAAACCATTGAACCCTCTCAAACTGAGTTGCTATTGAAGGATTTTTCTGAATCAAAAGTTAGGGCTATAATCAAAGAGTGTGATGGGAATAAAGCACCTGGGCCAGATGGTTTTAATTGGATTTGCATCCAAAAGGGTTGGAAGCTAATGAAAAATGATATAATACAGTTTATGACTGAGTTCCATGAGAATGGTCGGTTGGTGAAGGGATTGAATTGTTTCTTTGTAACATTAATCCCCAAGAAGGAAAGTCCAACTAATATCCTAGACTTTAGACTAATCAGTCTCATAAACTCCATTTACAAAATTCTTTCAAAAGTCCTAGCCTACAGATTAAAAATGGTGATTCCAAGTATTATTAGTCCAACCCAATTAGCATTCCTAAGTTGAAGAAATATAGTAGATGAGATATTAGTGGCAAATGAGGTGGTATAATGGTGGAAAAGATCCAAGAGAAGTGGGTTAATACTAAAATTGGACTTTGAGAATGCCTATGATACAGTAAATTGGGAATATTTGTTTGATATATTGAGGAAGTTTGGGTTTGAGACAAAATGGGTGGATTGGATGAGGACATGTTTAATGTTTGCTAGAATTTCATTTCTTATTAATGGATTCCCATCTGAGGAAGTGTTTCCCCAAAAAGGCTTGAGGCAAAGGGATCCAATCTCACCATTTTTATTGAACATTGCAGTTGAAGATCTTAACATGTTGTTATCAAGAGCCAAACAACTTGGATTGATAAGAGAGGTCAAGGTTGGGGCTGAAAGCCTGAATTTATCTCATTTACAATTTGCGGATGACACAATCTTATTTTGTGAAGCTGACTAGATGGAGGTTACAAATGTGAAGAGGATTCTAAGATGCTTTGAAGTAGTGTCTAGTCTTAAGATTAACTATCATAAAAGTGTAATGGGGTGGGAATTGAAGAGGATATAGTGGATGAATTTGCTTCAAGATTAAATTGCGCAAGTCAAAAGCTCCCTTTCAAGTACTTAGGTTTGCCCTTAGGGGCTAATCCTAGAAAAAAGCAAACTTGGAAACCTGTGGTGGATAAGTTCAAAAATAAATTAACTGGATGGAAAAGAAGAATGCTCTCTTTTGCTGGTAAGGTGGTATTAATTAAATCAGTGTTATCCAACCTTCCACTCTACTACATGTCCTTGTTTAGGATGCCTCAAGGTATTATAAAGGAGCTAAATAAGATACAATCAACTTTTCTTTGGGGTGGCACTAATCTGAAGAGAAGGATACATCTAGTGAAATGGAAGGGTGCTTCTGTGAGCAAGAAACTTGGACGTTTGGGAGTAAGGAACATTAAATCAGTTAATGAAAGTTTATTAGCCAAATGGTGGTGGAGGTTTGGGGTTGAAGATAATGCTTTATGGAAGATATTGATTTGTTCTCGGTATGGAGCTGAGGGTGGTAAATGGTCTCCTTTCTTTATGGCTGATTATACTTGCTCAAGGATTTGGAGCGATATCTTATCAGTGGCACAATCTAATCCCAAGCTTTTTGATTTTTTTAAGGAGAATGTTGATATCAAAGTTGGGAATGGTAGAAGGATTATGTTTTGAGAGGATGCATGGAAGGGTAGTTATTGTCTTACAAACAAATATTCGAGACTATTTCGTATTTCTATCGATATAGGGGTAACATTGAAAGAGATGGTGGACAGAAAAGCAAGCTATGTTGATTGGGTTTTCAGGTTTCGAAGGAATTTAAGGGTATAGGGAGAGGAGGAACTGAGAATTTTGAAGGATGGTTTAGGATCTGGTCCAGCTTTTTGTTTGAACACTTTGGACAGTATCATATGGAAGAAGGGAAGTTTAGGGTGTTTCAATATAAAAGCAACCTATAATTGGTGTGAGCTGAGTTATGGGCCTATAAAAAGCTTATCTAGATTAATCTGGAACAATGATGCTTCTTCAAAATCCCAGTTTTTTGCATGGTTGGTCTGGAAAGGGAGAATAAAGTCATTTGATTTTTTGCAAAAGATTGGGGTCGTTGATTCTAATATGGGTCCAAGCTGTGTTCTATGTAGAACAGAGGAGGAATCTTTAAATCATATAATGCCACACTGTCCCTTTGTTTGGAAAGTCTGGTCTAGTATCATCAAATGGTGGGGAGTACAGTGGGCTATTCCTGGCATTGTGGAATGCCTATTTCAGTGGTGGAATGGATGGAAGTTTAAAAAATGGGGAAATACAGATTTGAAAAGCACTACCATTAGCAGTGTTTTGGTCAGTATGGAAGCACAAAAATGATGTTATCTTCAATAAGGTACAACCCAATATGGAAGAGCTCTGTGATCTCATTAAGGTTAGAGTAGCCATGTGGATGAAGTCAACTTTGGTGAGAAGAGATTACTCAATTAATTAGTTCTTTTCAAACGTGCAACAGATCAGGTTATGTATCAAGTGATTGGGCAATCGTGGTTTTGGTTCTGTTACTTACCTTGATGCTGCCGTGGGTTGATTGCTATTCTGGATTGTGTGGTTGAGGTTATGATATCATTAGTATCAATGGCTTCAGCTGTCTTGTGAGAGGTTGTCTGGGTTAGGAGGCATGTCTGCTGCTGTATGCTGTTGAATGATGTTGTGTGGTGCATGTTTTGGTGCTGCTGTAGAGATACTAGGAGGGGAACTGAAATGCGGATATTGCTGGTCTGTTACTCGGTTGCTGCTGCAAGAATTATGCAGACACTCTGCAAAGACTTAAAGTGAAAGTTGAATCAGTTTTGTATGAAGGACGGACTCACACAGATTTATTCCTCTAGGTTCAGGTCCAGGCTCTGTTCTGTTGGAATGTGATGCTTAGTAGTGCTTTTGGTGTGTTCTTTTGGTGTAGGGGTGTTTTTGGTGTGTTCTTTTGTTATGCTTACTAGTGCTTTTGCTGTTGGACTGCCTTGTTGGGCTTTTGGTATAGAGGTGTGTTCACTGTGGCTTCATTTTGGAAAGGTTGTAGTCACTTATGGGACTCATGCTCAGTATTTCACTTAATGTGTTCTCTGCTATATGCTGTTGTTCTGAGGTGTTTGGTGCAGGGGAAGAGGGTGTATTCTAGGCATTTGAGTTTTGTTGGTGTGTGCAGATACTCTGAGGTTGCCCCTGCTCAATGTTTTGGAATGAGTGTATGTTAAATGGGTTGCATCTTATCTGTGAAGATCTCTATGAGCTCATTATAGTTAGAGTGGCCCCTTGGAAGAAAACTCACTCATTTGGGCAAGGTTCACAGTGAATGAGTTTGTGTTTAATATACATTAAGTTAGAAGTTGTATTTAGGCCAAGTTTGGGAAGACTAAATAAGTGCACTTTTTGACTTTTTATGAAATATGGGTTGGATTTGGGTTGGGTTTGAAGTGATATGTTAAAGAGGTGATGTGACTTAAATAAGATGATGTGACTTAAATAGGATTGTGACTTTTTGACTTTTTGGATTTTTTGGAGGATGCCAAACTTGGCCTTAGTGTGTCTGGTAGGCTTTTGTTCATTAGGTTTGCACTACTGTCAGTTTTTCTCTGTTGCTAACCCTGTTTGTGTGGAATTGCTGCTGCTTTGCCTCAGTTTCTGTTTATCTTGCTCTGTTGTTAGTTTGCTCTACTGCTGGCCTTGTTTTTGTGGGGTTACTGATTCAGGTTCTATTTTGTTAGACTGTTTGCTTAGCTGTGGATTGCTATGTTGATGCTTGGGCTGCCATACTGATATGCTTGGATTGCTTAGCAGTGGACTGATATGCTGTTATGCTTTGGTTGGTTGCTCACCAACTTGGAGTGCTAGCAAATGATAGGATGAGCTTTTTGGTGCCAACATAGTTGGAATGATTTAGCTCGTTTTGATGCTTTTGCACTTCTCTCTCTGTATTTATGTAAATTTTCTTGTACTTTGTACTTTGCTATTTCATCAATATAGTTGTTTTTTTGCCGATCAAAAAATAAAATAAAATGAAGGGCCATGCTACAGACCCCCAGTGGGGTGACCCCCACTGACAACCCCCAGTGAGGTGTCACCCCCCCATTGGCTGAAAAAAAAAAAAAAAAAAAAGGAAAACAATTTTTAGGCCAATGAAAAACGACCCCCAGTGACCCCCACTTGGGGTGTTAGGCATTTTTCTAAAATGAATTGCAAGCATATAATTACATATGACAGAAACATCAATAAAGGGAAAGGGGAGAGGGGCAAATGCAAAAAACATCATAGCATAATATAGTATCTCAACTAAGTTGACACCAATATACATGTCCAATCATATGCTAGCATCACGCCACGTTTGCCATTTGTGAGTTTGATAATCACAAATGGTGTAACTAAATACTATGGAAGTCATAAAAAAAGATTAAATTATAACTAAATATCACATGACGTATAACCAAACAACTTTTAAGTCGTAATCAAAATTTTGTTATAATTAATAACACAATAAGTCATAACTATTGACTCAAAGATGGTAACTGAAGATACATATGATACACACCTAATGGTTTGTGTACCATAGAATTTCACATACTTTTATAGCATGATAAAGCTAAATTACATTGCATACTTTGCATATTTTTAAAAAATATACATACATACATTTGTACACATCAACATATATATGAACAATTAACTAAAATAATCACATATATTTATTTAAAATATGTTTTTATAACACGGTAGAACAAAATTATTATTTATTATTGCATATGTCGCAATATACTTTTTAAAATAATTTTCTAAAAATTAAGAAATACAACTTTTCTTAAAAAACGTTATTCCATGAATCGCAAGGGCCAACATGTAAGGCAAGTTTGGATACCTTTCAAAATAAATTATAAATCAATGGTAAAATTTATTAATTTGACTAATTAAAGGGATAATTTTTTCATAATTTTGTAATTTCTTTTTCGTCTTATCACTGATATGCAATTTTTCTTTGAGATAATAGTAAAAAAAAATACTAAAAAATAAAAAATAAAAAAGTCAAAGATTATACACACCAAAAAAAAAAAATCAAAATTTTATTTTTCTCTGTACTATTTGTAAAATTTTTCATAAAAAATTAAAAATATTATAAATATATTAATTCCCAATTTTTTTCAACTCATATTTTAATTTAAAAACTAAAAAAATAGTTAAATAATTTATTCCTAAACCAATAAAAATTTTGGATGTCAAAAGTTTTTTAATTGAAAATAATATACTATAATTATTTATAATTTGCTGTCAAAAGTCGACAAAGGGGGGAGTCAGTGGTCCAAAACTATCATCCATAACCGCCATTCCTGGAAGCACGCAATCACCCCAGGATCAACGAGACCCAACGTATCGACAATTGAAAACGTCTGCTGCATATTCTAGGTGGTATATTTTTATAATTTGATGGGAAATATTAGGAATTATGAAATTTTTTTTATGAAAATAATTATAAAAAATTTGTGATTTTTAGATTACTTTGATTAGTGTGTAGTGTTTTATTCTATGTGTAATTCAAATGTCACAAATTTTTCATGATTATTTTTATGAAAGACTTTTCATGATACCTAATATTTCTGTAATTTTATTGATTATATATTTATTATTTTTTATGTTTTCGGTTATATATTATATAAAATAATTTTAAAAAAAAAAATTAAAACAACACACAGTCTAATTAAAATTATTAAAAAACAGAATAATTTCTCATAATTGTAATTTCTCATATTAATTTTCTTACCATCTTAAGTCTCTGTATCATTTATCTTCTTCAAGTCATTCATTCTCCTGATTAATCGGCTGCTATGGGAACCAAGACCCCTTCCTCCACCACCACCGCCGCCAACTCCTCCACCAACTTCACCTCCACCACCAATTCCACCATTACCACCACCACGACCACCTCCACCTCCACCACCACCTCCACCTCAATTCCCCAGCAAGCGGCAATCCAAGTCCTGGAAATCACTATCATATCCGCCCAAGACCTTGCACCCATCTCCAAATCAATGCGAACCTACGCAGTGGTATGGGTTCACCAGGACCGCAAGTTAACCACGCGCGTTGACAACCACGGCCATGCCAACCCTACCTGGAACGACAAGTTTGTGTTCTGTGTGGACGACGAGTTCCTGAGCTCCGACGCCTCATCAGTCATGGTCGAGATTTACACTGCCTCCTGGTTCCGTCACAACCTCGTTGGAACCGTACGAGTTCTCATAAACAATCTCATCCCTCCATCTTCAAGAAAAAAAAACAATTTCATTAGCACCCGATTTGTGGCGCTTCAGGTTCGTCGTTCTTCAGGTAATCCACAAGGGATTCTTAACATGGGTGTTTCGCTTGTTGATAACACCATGCGATGCATTCCTATGTATTCAGATCCTAGTCCCTCTGCCGCTGCCAATGGAGAAGCAGAAGGAGCAACACAAGAAGAGAAAGAACGATTAAATGCAAAGATACAACTTTGGCGCTCGCGGAGTGACAAATCTGAAGACAATATCAACTCTGACGATTTCCCTCCTTCTTCTAAAGATGGTTCTCTATGCATTGGTTCGATGATAAATGGGTCTGTATACAATGGATCAGCGGTGAACGGGAACGGATCAGAGCTTTGCTCGGACGTGGGACCATCAGCGTCAGTTGTAGCTGCAGCAATCGCAAAGGGGTTGTATCCATCGCCAACAACAACAACAACAACAACAGAGGAAAAAAGGATGGTTTCAAGAGGAGGAGGCGAAGTAGAGGATGGAGAAAGCTCCTCCATATTAGAGGATTTGACAATTGAAGAGGCTAAGGCCAAAGGGTACAAATCAAAGGTGGCAAGATGGCGGACAGAGTTTCCAGGGACGGTGGACCATTATTCCAACAGGGACGACAGCAACCATTCACGGCGGCACTCTGATGGAGGCCTGTTTTCATGCTTTGTGTACGGGATTGAATTCAGCATCAAATGTGGTGCTAATAATAAGAATAATAATAACAACAACAATAATACAAACAAGAAGCCTAGTAGAGGTACTGGTGGTGGTAAGTCCATGAAGCGAAGCCCTTCCCATCAAAATGTAAGCATTTGCTGTAAAAACTCTTAAGCGATTTCCGAATTTATTTAGAGATCGAAAAAGGACTCTTTATCTTCTCTCCTTCTTGTTGACGCAGTGAAGAAAAGTTTTGGATTGGTTATGCTTATGCATATGTGTGTATCAACATGATCCTGCAGTGCATGGATTTTACATTTCCTAATTTGCGCATGAAATGCAGGAATTTTTGTATGATAATTTTTATTTTTTACACAATTTATCTTTGAAATCGGTTCCAATACATAATTGTAATGTAAGATTTTCATTACATTATTCAATAGTTCTAAAATAGTAACGTAAATTTATTTTTATTTAAAATTTAAAAAAAAAAATCATTTTAACAATTAAGGTGATTCTTTCCCAATCATTAAATGATGTGAGGTTATCTATAATTAAACATTATTTTCACTTACTCATTATTTTAAAATGACAGATTTACATTAAGACTAATTATTCTTCACTCATTTTTCGTTTATATAAAATTACTCTTTAACTTGATAGAAAGAAAGTTGTAGGAAAACACTAAACATACAAAAATGCCAAATTCAACTTAGACTCGAGTGTAAATTAAATTCCCAAGACTTAGACTTGATTCTGCCTGTAGGGGCTGATAGATTTTGTGTGTTTTGTGGGTTCGAAAATGAATCTGGGGACCGCATTCTTTTGCATTGCGGCGATCATGGCTGATTTGGTATGCAATTCTCAAGTGGTAGGGTATTTCTTGGGTTTGTCCTGTGTCATTATCCTCTCTAGTGTGTTGGTGGTTACACTCAAAGCTTAGAGGTTTTAAAAGAATTATTTGGGAACCCATATTTGCAGGGGTATGTTGGAAGATTTGGCTATCTGGGAATGATGCAGTGAATTTAACCATAATCAACAATGTTGGCCTCTTTTGGTTGATGAGATTAAAGTGCTCTTGGCTCATTGGTGTTCGGTTAACTCAAGTTTTACTGGCTTTTCTATCATTGATTTTGTGCAGCATATCGAGGTGGTAAGGATTTTGAAGACCAAAAAGATTGCTGGGTGTTGATGACGTTTCGGTGTGTGGATCTGTTTTGGGTTCTTTTTGTTTGATCCACTACAGTTAGGTGTTTTGGCCTTAGTTTGGCAACATGTATAAAAACCTAAAAGTTAGCGTTTAACCCATTTTGAGTCACATCATATTTTACATAAAATAGTGAATTTTTTTTTAAAAAAGTCAAAAAATCAATTTTTAACTATCTTTCCAAAGCAATCCACTGTGTAGCGTATTTCATAAAGGTGCATATGATTGTGTTGTCTTCCAGGTGTCAACTTCGTTCGGATATTATTGTTCAACCATAATACAATTTTTTTTCCATGCTTTTATTGATGTGTAATCCTTTATTTTGATTATTATCAATAAAATTCTCTATGCCGGTAAAAAAAATAAAAAAAATAAAAAAAATTAAATTAAATTCCTATATGCAAAAAATATATATGTATAAAAAATAAAACGACTAATTATAAACCCGCCATGTAGTCCATTAACTAATAAAAATATATAATAATATGTATATCATAACTTAAATATAAAATGATGTTGCTAGTTTAATAATTATGATATTTTGTCATAAGATAGAAGTATACAAAGGTTACGAGTTCAAATGTTTTATCTAATCCATTTATAAAGTATTTTTCATCTCTAATAACAAAGTTAAATAAGATAAAAGATGATATATATATGTAATAAGTACATGTATATAGATATTATATACATAATATATAGGTTGAGTCAAACTTTCATTCTTTCTAAGATTGTACATAATTATAAGGAAAAATTGTGAATACATCTCTTTACATGTTGAGAGGGAGATTTATGACTTAATAATGGGCCGAGCCAGTTTGGGCCAGAGTCTGGGTCTTTACTCGGTCAAATATCGAGAGCATGCAGGACCGAAGACGTAGTCCGGTTGAGTCCATGCTCGGAAGAAACAACCCACACGATCGAGCGAGTTTTGAGCAAGGTCAGGCGCGTGGCACATATTGGGACGGGATATCAGCCCAGTCCTGTGAAGTGAGTTTGAGGTACTAATGCGGCTCGAAAATGTGCGCCGTGCGAGTCGGATAGAGTTTGTCCTCGGAAAACCAGATGCGATTGAACAGGAGCTCGGTCGTGACTGTGGAGCTCGGTTGAGTCCACGATCAAGAATTATCGATGAGACCAGACAAGTAGCACGGTCATAAGGTGATGGCGTGGCGCTGCACTAAGCATAGCTTGGTGGGAAGTATTACACGACGTGACGAGACTACAGGAAGAAGATTCCGCTGTCTGTACGCGTCAATACCATTTGGCGATTTCGTCATTTGGTGTTTAGCTTTATTAGCGCTGACACATGAGAGAACGTAAGAGGAGTAATTCCACGCGTCCAGAGGGGAATGGAAGTAGAAGCGCGCGCAGAAACTATATAAACAATGCTACGCCACCATACACAGGTCTGGAACATCTTCTGATCAGAGCTTACCTACCACTTTGTCCCCTCTCTCTCTTTGCTCCCCCCTCCTCTCTCTCTATGCGCTAACTTTATCGTCGGAGGGATTTTCTGACAACCACTCGCCGGGTAGCTCACCATCGTTGTGTTCTCAGGTTGAACGACGTCATTCGAAGTAAGGAAGAGCTTGGACAGCGAGGAGTACGGAAGCAAGAGAATATTTGCTCCCCGCACAATTGACGTCGTCTGTGGGAATATTTTAACAGACAAAACCTTGTCCTCCAAGCTTGTATGATCATCTTTCATGGCGAACAACGATGACATTCACTGTCCGCCATCGACGACATCACCCCAGAGTCTATTCGGAGGAGAGACGGCCTACTAACCATTCCGACCATGGTTGGCATAGAGACCTCTTCCAAGGGGCTCCCTAGAGATGTTCGAGACAAGCGCGCAAGGAGCACTAACCATTCACGGAGTCCAGACAGGCACTGGCGGAGAAAAAACTCTCACGCTCAGCGCTTGGAGCATAAGCTGAGAGAGCAAGACACCATCATTCGGAGGATGGCAGCAGAGATTGAGGCGCTGAACTGACAAGTCAAGGGAAAAGGTATTGCTGGAGTGGGTAACCACAGTGAGCGCACCCAACCCCACCGTTCAGGCAGCCAGAACCAACGACGGACACCTTCCCTCTCCATCACCAAAAGCTATAAGGTTAGTGACTCTGACCGGCCGGAAGAGAAGTCATGCGCACGGGTAGCAGCTATTGTCCCTTGCGTCCATCGAGGACGTCGAGGTACTCTTACTCCACCCGTCCGGAGGACCTGTGAGACATCTTGAAAGAATAAGCACACCGACGGAAGGCACAAAAGGTGCCAATGTTGCAGAGGTTATCCCACGGAGGTCATGCCAGTGAAGAGGTCATAATGCCGCTACCACGCCCAGTTGTACATGTACCTGTGTATAGGGACTTGGCGAGGCTAAGTGCCACTCATTTCTCTCTCGAGATAGAAACCACACCGCTCCCTGTAGGCTTCCACCAGCCCAAGTTTACGTTCTACGATGGAAAAACAGATCCATACATGCATGTGAGCCACTTCTAGCAGGTCATGGCTGGCTACAGGGGAAATGATGCCCTTATATGCCTTATTTTCCCATCAAGTTTGGGTGAGTTGGGCTTGAAGTGGTTCGAGAGGCTGTTGAAGGAAAGTATCGATAGGTGGCAACAGATGGCAGAGGTGTTCGTGACCCAATTCAAAACCAACACTAAAACACCCAAAGAAGTCGACCACCTTCTGAGTGTCAAAATGAAGCCGGATGACTTGCTCAAGGCGTACAACGCCAAGTACTGGAAAGCCCTCTTAGCCGAGGTGGTTTTACTTGGATAAAAGAGTTGATGACTTGTTCAACTCCAGTGTTAAGCCGATATGTCTTGTCTGGCCAAAAAAGTTGATGACTTGTTCAACTTCAAGTCTCTTAGCCAAGGTGTTTTACCCAACTAAAAGGGTTGATGATTTGTTCATTTCCAGCGTTAAGCGGAGATGTCTTGTCCGATCAAAAGAGTTGATGACTTGTTCAACTCTAAATCTTTAGCCGAGGTGTTTTGCCCGGCTAAAGAGGTTGATTACTTGTCCAACTCCAGTGTTAAGTCGAGATGTCTTGTCCAGCTAAAAGAGTTGATGACTTGTTCAACTCTAAATCTTTAGCCGAGGTGTTTTGCCCGGCTAAAGGGTTTGATGCCTTGATCAATTCCAAGTCTTAACTGAGATGTTTTGCTTGGCTGAAGGAGTTGATGACCAACTTCAAGTGTATAGCCGAGATGTTTTATCCGGCTGAAAGAGTTGATGACTTGTTCAACTCCAAATTCTTAGCCGAGGTGTTTTGCCCAGCTAAAGGAGTTGATGACCAGTTCGACTCCAAGTTTTAGTCGAGGTGTTTTAACCAGCAAAAAAGGAGATTTCTTGTTCCACTTATGATTTATGGCCGAGATCTCTGTCTGGTAAAATGAATAGATGTATTGTTCAAGAATACTGCACGGTTATAAAGAAGGTATACAATGTAATTGCAAGAGACTAAAGTTGTAAAAAAATTTCATTGATTAAGGTTGCAAAGTACAAAAGTTGGGGCTAATAGCCCGGTTACAAAAGTTCAACCCAGAAAGACAGAAAATAAAAAGACTAGACTGGAGGAGAAAGGTCGGCAAATTCGTCCCTGCCTCCGGCGGTGGTCTCCAAGTCAACTACAGCGGTTGCATCGCCGTGCTCCCTATGGTCGGTTTTGTCCTGACCACCCTCTTCCTCAACCTCGGCCTCAGCCTCGGCCTCCTCTTGTAAAGATTTGAAGACGTTGTTGGCATTAGGCACAATGTAACCTAGTAGGAAGGCGAGGGGTGGAGAGGTGAACTCCTCAGTCTCGGGTCTTTGACCGAGCTTCTTGCAAGCTGCCTTTTAACCGGACTTGAAGAAGATGTCCTTGGTGGCTTCGACTTGCTTTGTGTAGCTCTCATCGTCCTCTTTGAAATCGAGGTTGTTGACCTCATCCACCGCCTTGTCCTTTGCCATTTTCACCTCCTTGAGCTCGATTTTCAGGGCATCTCTCTCTTGCTTGGCCTTTCCGAGCTGACCAAGTGGCCTCACATTATCAGTATTTGCGATTTCAATCGAAGCCTTAGCTCGGCCCAACTCAGCTGAGACATTCTTCCCAGCAGCGTTCAGCTCAGTTACTTTTTGTCGCAAGCTGACAATGCGGTCCATGACAAAGTGGGTTTTCTGAATAGACTGCAAGAAATCAAAAGAAGGTTAGACCGAGTAAGAAACAAATCGAGCAGACAGTTGGAAAGATTTTAAAATTCGAAGCTTTTACCCTCGTCATTGATTTCACCGCGGACTTGACAAGCCAGGTGTCTAGAACGTGCTCAGTGCCTATCATGTCTTCCGGCAGAAGTAGAGATTTGAAAAGATCAAAGGCAAGGAGATGTTCCTTGTCCTCCTTCACAGAAGCATTGGTCGGGATAGGGCCTCTCTGGGATTTCAACCTCTGCTGCCAAGCAGGAACCGGTTCGACTTCGGTCGCTACGTGCTCAGTATTGAGCTCAGTTGCTAGCTCAACGGATGGATCAACCGAGCGGGCCGTCTTACTAGCCTGGCGTTGCTCAACATGTTGTGTAGCCGTAGAAGCAAGGTGATCACAGTCCCCGAGCTCTGGCCAATGGTTGGTATAGGAGGTGGGTTGCTCGACAGCTCGGTAGAAATGTCGGTGATTAGGTTCTTAACACGGCTCCTTTTTGCAATCTCTTCTTCCTCGGTCAATCACATTAGGGACACATCTAGCAGAGTTGGGTCAGGCGGAGAAAAGGGAGCCCGGAGAAAATCGGTAACCTTGTTCTTGCGGGGAGCTGAGTAACGGTAGCTCGGTACGTACCCGAGGAGCTCGTAGTAATCTCGGTGTCGATACCTTAGCACGTCCCTGATCGCCTCGTCGTTCGGATAGAGGTAATTGGCTTGTAACTCTTCGATAGCTGCAAAAGGAAGACAATTAGCTCGGCACAATTAATAATGACAAAAATAAGTTATTAGAAAGCTTAGAGTACAAGAAGAACTGAAGCCCTTGCTAATGTACCAACCGGGCACATCGGCCATTTCGTAAGTGCCGGTCACCCAGAAAAAATCATCGTCATGCATGTCTTTGTTCGGCGTCCCAGTCACTAATCGTTCCCTGCTCGGTCCATCCTTCGTCCGGCCAAGCATGTATTGACAAAGGATGTCAACCAATCCTAACTGCAACCCTAGCCGATTATTTAGCTTGGCCACTCCGTTTATGATCCTATAAGTGTTGGTAGATACTTGTGTAGGAGCCAGTCCGATACGTCTTAAGAATTCACACATTAAGGGCTGCACCGGGAAGTGCAACCCTCCATCGACTATGCTTAACACGATAAAGGAGCAGGACTCTAACCTGCCTCATGGATTTATGCCCTCTTTACCGAGCTCCAAGTGTACGTCGGTAGGGATGCCATACTCCTCGCGAAACACCTCCAGGGTGCCCGGCGTGTTTACAAGGAAGCAGTAAAGGACCGGCTTATTCAGCTCGACAAAATTTAGGTTGACTAAGCTGTGCATGGTGGCTGCTCGGTCTTTGAGAGCCCTGGTGTTGGTATGCCTGGCCCTCTAGGAGTTTGCAGTTAAAAATCAAGTATAAGTGGCAGCGCGGTCGAAAATGACTTTGGCGGAATCTAACTCGGTCGAAAAGCAGGCCAGATATTAGCCTGGTCACATGACCTTGTGCGTCTTGTATCTCGGTTTTCTACTCTAGTTTCACAAACAATGAATTTGCCCGATCTACTTTCATTTTCATATCAACATAGTACTATTAGCCCAGTCTGTACCAGATTTGCCCCTATTCATCTCAGAAGGCGATGAACAGTGGCTGAAAATGGGGAGTGCGAGGGTTTCCCAGCGCAGATTGGTTGTACAAAGCCCTAATTCTTTATGTTTCGTGATATTATCATGCCATTTTGAAGGAAAGTAACACGACAAGCTCAAGAACATAAAGAACAATTAAGAAAAACAGAGGTAATACGAAAAACTTACGGGTTGGGACGTGAATCGAAGTTCCAGGCAGAGGGATGCTTTCCCGCGGTAATGACAGAGCCAAATCCACCAAAGAAATGCTTCGATATAGACAAGAGACGCAGAGAACTAGGGAAAGAAGACAACTGTAGCTCTGGATCGTCTATAGGGAAGAAAATGAATAGTAGGAGTTGGGATGTGAAGAGGCTTACAATGTATGTGTGAGAATAGGTATAGGTGCCAAAGTTTGAATTCAGAGAGACGTCGTGGGGCAGTTGGATAGGAGTTACGGAGCCAATCAGTGAGTGAAAAGCATCTATGATGAGACCGATGTCAGTCTTGAAAAGACAAGTCGAAAAGCTAAACCGCCATCCGGTCAAGCAGTAAGACTGAGCATAAAGAATAGCATGGTTGGAGCTTGTGCACTGGTTTGGAAGCGTGGCTATTGAGGTGATTGACCGAGCACATGACAGCTGGGCGAAAGAAGGAGTTATGCCGGAGAATGTAATCTCGATCACACTAGCGTAACCAGAATTAAGGGGCAATTGAGGGAAATTTATGACTTGATAATGGACCGAGCCAGTTTGGGCCGGAGTTTGGTCTTTACTCGGTCAAATATTGGGAGCATGCAGGACTAGAGACGTAATCCAGTCGAGTCCATGCTCGGAAGAAACAACCCACACGATCGAGTGAGTTTTAAGCAAGGTCAGGCGCGTGGCACGTGTTGGGACGCGATATCAGTCTGGTCTTGTGAAGTGAGTTTGAAGTACTAGTGCAGCTCGAAAATATGCGTCGTGTGAGTCAGATGGAGTATGTTCTCGGAAGACTAGATGCGATCGAACAGGAGCTCGGTTGTGACTGTGGAGCTCGGTTGAGTCCACGATCAAGAATTACTGATGAGACCGGACAAGTAGCACGGTCATAAGGTGAGGGCGTGGCACCGCACTAAACATAGCTCGGTGGGAAGTACTACGCAGCGTGACGGGATTGCAAGAAGAAGATTCCGATGTCTATATACATCAATACTGTTTAGCGATTTCGTCATTTGGTGTTTAGTTGTATTAGCGTTGACACGTGGGAGAACGTAAGAGGAGAGTAGGTTCACATGTCCAGAGGGGAATGGATGTAGAAGTGTGCGCAAAAACTATATAAACAATACTGTGCCACCATACACAGGTCTGGAATATCTTTTTATCAGAGCTCACCTACTACTTTGTCCCCTCTCTCTCTTTTCTCCCTCTCTCTCTCTTTCTCTCTATGGCTAACTTGACCGTCGGAGGTTCACACGTCCAGAGTAGATTCACACGTCCAGAGGGGAATGGATGTAGAAGTGTGCGCAAAAACTATATGAACAATACTGTGCCACCATACACAGGTCTGGAATATCTTCTTATCAGAGCTCACCTACTACTTTGTCCCCTCTCTCTCTTTTCTCTCTCTCTCTCTCTTTCTCTCTATGGCTAACTTGACCGTCGGAGGGGTTTTCCCGCAGCCACCCGTTGGGTAGCTCATCGTTATTGTATTCTCAGGTTGAACGACGTCATTCAGAGGAACAAAGAGCTTGGACAACGAGGAGCAAGGAAGCAAGAGAATATTTGCTTCCCGTACACATGTTATTGCTATAGTTTTAGGACATTGATTATTTATTTGCTAGTGAGGTTCTCTAGGGTTTGACACTTTAGGAGGATAAAGACAAATTTTAACATCTATGGTAAAAAATGTCCTTATAACCCTAAAAAATTTAAACTTTCTCCAGGACACTCTTGATATCTCTATCTCTCTCTAACCACTTTCTCTCTCTAAAATCGCCAAATAGTCACTCAATATAGTTTCACTACTTCATTTGCACATTCATCACCAATTTGTGTTTCACCAGTTTAGATCTAAATCGTGATTCATCGCTCACAACCATCATCATTCATCATTGATATACATATATGTTTAGAATATATATATATAATATTTATGTATTTTTTTTATAAGGTATATATGTTGTTGACTAATAGTGAAATTTGTTGCACAATTTGATTTATATTCTCTCTCTCTCTCTCTATCTCTCTCTCTTCATATTCTTTTTCTATATCACTTTTTGTTCAAAACAGTTTTATTTTACTGTTGCACAATGAAATTTCATTGTGACAGTGAAAATTCATTTAGAGAAATTTAACTATAAGAAATTTCTCTGAGTGAAATTTCACTGTCACAGAGAAATTGACGTGTTTAAAAAATACTAAAAAAATATTTTTTTTGTTAGTGAAAATTTTAAGGGATATATATATTTGTCAACTAAATGCAAAATTTTTCTTAGCAACAAATAGCCAAAAAAATAACAATTTTAGCCAAAATCTAGCAAGGTACTCATGGATATGGATATATATATATATATATATATATATATATATATGATAACTATCTATCATCAACAATTATAAATTAGACCTAAAAGTCATAGATCAATTGTTCAATTCCACATGAAGTAAAAGAGAACAATACCTAATTCCTAATATAGTAAAACTTACAAATGTTTGAATCCTGAGAAAATGTAGAAGTATAGCCCCTCATGCAAAATTTGGCAACTATCTGTGTTGCCAAATGTGTTTTAGGCCTATGATTTTTGAATTCAGATCCTTTGTAATGTATTGTCTATAATTGTAATGCCTCAAAATGACGTCGTTTGTTGTTTTGGAGAAGCGTAGGGGGAGTGAAGAGAGAGGGAAAAGTTTTTTTTATTTTTATTTTTTATTAAGTCATTTTGAGGTGGTGTATTACAAACAATACACTACAAATGATCCAGATTGAAAATTTCCTATGAATGATGGATTGTTCCATTCCATTTTTAAACAAATACCATATTAAAAATAAAAGTTTAAGTAACTTGAAGCACCAGAAGAAGTCCTCCTCCCATTCTTTCCATTTTTTAAAATAATAACAATGTTTGGTACAAAACTAAAACATTGAACTATTTCAAGAAAAAAAAATACTATCAAAGTTACACGTTTCTGTTTTCATCATTGGGTGACTAGGAGGAGGTTCTCAAGTCTTAGGACCAGTCAAAATGGGGTTCCTACAAGGAGGCAGTGGTCGTTTGGAGGTGACGGGGAAGAAAGCCTTGCCAGTAATAATGATCGAAAGAAGTAGATATGTTGAAATTAATTAAAGTGTTTGGGGTGTTCAACCAAAAAATGCCAAAATTCAAAGCTATGGTCAGGGTGTTCAAAAAAAATGGGGTGCCGAACCAAAATTTTGGGGTGCATTTAAAGCTACCCTAAAGACAGGTAAGTTTACATAGCTAAATTGTACCACAATATTATAATGAATATCCAAAGGTGAAATTACATTTAAGGGTGGGAAGCTTTTGACTTACCCAGCATTTGTGGTATTGTATAAGCACACACACACAAGATGCCTTGTTGAATTCTACAAATTAATTGCAAAATTTTACTTAATAAGCCTAATCTGTTGATTAGTCTCGTTTGAATAGACCCCATATTGGCTACTGTTTTCTCGATTTTATTTTATTTTTTAGTACAAATTATGTGGGAAAAAACTTACCACACCTTGCAACAACTTCAGATTGCTTTAACACGAGGTTGATTAGCCTGAAAGATACTCAAAAGAAGAATTTCGACATGTGGTTAGCCAAGGGACTATGCCTAAGTCAGTAAGGGTATGTTTGATTGGAAGGATTAAAGCATAGGATTGAGATTATTAATCCATGGGCCCAATCATCCTATGTTTGTTTTGACATTTTGGTTTAGGATTATTAATCCAATGGATAATTAATCCAACAAATTTGTAGGATTATTAGTAATGGGGTAGAGGTGGGATAACTAATACCACACTAATTTAATAGGATTATTAATACCTCACTATTAGTGTTGTGAATCAAACATGGCCTAACAGTATGAGCACCAAAAGTATATAGCTTAAGTGTAAGTTGTTGTGTACCTTTTGGATTTAGTGTGGCTTACTTATATAGGCCCTAATTATGACCATTGAGTTGGTTAAGAGATCTCTGCTACAACTCTACATTGTTCCATCTTACATGGGATCACGTTCCATACTTGCGAATTTTTAAGAGTAGATAAGTCCACATTTAGTAAAATATATGCTAACTGTACAGACTACCCATCTGAACCCATACTCACCTTGACATCCAAATTGACGTATGTTTAACTTGTCCACCTGAGGTAGACTAGCTTGACAAACTGGTCTTACACTAATCTAGCTCAGTCGATCTGGCTTAACTTGGTATGAAATAATGACATGAGGCTTGTAGTTTGAATTTTACCTCTTATAATTTCTCCAAACTCTAACTTGCCTGAGCTCGTCACAAGGGAAGTTAGAGTTTCTCAGTTCAGATTTTGCTGAGTATGATTCTAAGCTGGTTTCCTATATCGACTTTATCATCCAAGGTTATTTGGAAATGAACCATCATTCTTGTATTTGAAACAATTCATTCGTGACAATTTCTGAATAGACATCATTTCATCTAATGCTTCTTAGTCTTCTTTACCATGTGGCGCCCTCTCATTGGCCTTGAACCTGACCACTGCATCATGCGAAAATCAAAGTGTCAAGGGCCAATTTCCCTCTTTGTGCCGTTTTGAACATTTTAGTCCCATTTTAGGGTGTATTTTTATCTTTATTCTCAAAGTAGGGTAAAACGGTTTTTCTAATGCCGTTTTTCAGAAAACGGTTTTCACAAAACCGTATTCATCGATTAAAATAATAATAAAATTTGAAAATAGAAACCGGCTTTTCTAAAGCCGTTTTTAATTAAGTTTTTAATTATTCTGAATTAATTAAAAACGGTTTTCGTAAAACCGTTTTCCCATTAATTTTTTTTTTAATTTATATTTTCAACATAAATATTTTTTGTTTAATTTTTTTTTTAATGAAAACCGGTTTTAGAAAAGCCGTTTTTCAACATTAATTTTTTATTTATTTATATTTTCAACATAAATATTTTTTGTTCAAAATTTTTTTTTAATAAAAATCGGTTTTAGAAAAGTCGTTTTTGCATTATTTTTTTTTAAATAAATATTTTATGACCAAATTTTTTTTTTAATAAAAAACGGTTTTAGAAAAGTCGTTTTTGAGAAATTTTTTTTTTTTTAAAAACGGTTTTACAAAAGTCGTTTTTTGACCAAAAATATTTTTAATAAAAATCGGTTTTAGAAAAGCCATTTCATTATATACGAAACAGCTCCCTTCTTCTCCCTTACGAAAGCCGTGTTTGATCCAACCCATTTTCTTCTCCCTTTCTCAGCCGAAGAAGACCGACGACGAAGAGGCCGTGTTTGATCCAACCCATCTTCTTCTCCCTCTCTCAGCCGAAGAAGACCGACGACGAAGAGGCCGTGTTTGATCCAACCCATCTTCTTCTCCCTCTCTCAGCCGAAGAAGACCGACGACGAAGAGGAAGCACACCACCGGCAGAACACCTTCATCAAACACCCACTTTCAGGTTTGTATCGCATAAATGAGGGATTTCATTTTAGATTTGGGATTTTAAATTTTGAAATTAGGGATTCAGATTTGGGATTTTAAATTTCGAAATTAGGGATTCAGATTTGGGATTTTGAAATTAGGGATTTTAAATATTCAGATTTGGGATTTTAAATTTTGAAATTAGGGATTCAGATTTGGGATTTTAAATTTCGAAATTAGGGGTGTAAACTTTTCATTCAACAACGCCAGAATTATTTGTATAAATCCTGCGTTGGTTGCAAACCCATTTTCTCGTCAGTTCCATGATATAAAAATGATGTTTGTGAATAATTTTTCAAATTAATTTGATAGGTTGTGATCATATATATGAAAATAGTTTCCATGATATTTTAAAGAATTTTGTAAGATTGACGAAAACTTAGTTAATATTAGGAGCTGTAATGATGAATAAATCAATCAAATCCCTATATTTAGATGAATAGCATGATGATTCCAACCATTTCTTCCTAATAACAAGCCAATATCTTATTGAAGACCTAACAACCACCTTCAAAATGAAGTATGTCTTGAGATTTATCATACAGAATGTGATTGAAATAGAGATTCAAGGAAAAGAAAGAGAGAGAGAGAGCTTACATGTGCTAATGTAGTTATATAAATGTATCAAGAATAAGAGCTGCAAAAGAGAAACCCAAAGAAAGAGAAAGCTCTCTCACAGATACAAATTGGTGTGAGAAGCGAAGCAAAGATAAGCTCACAACCAATATAGGAGAGAGAAGTGCAAAGATGATTCTTCAGTTCTCTCTCTCTTTTAGCACAAAGCTCAAGATAATCAACAACAAATGACAGTTTTTCTAATTAATTTGAGAGAGAGAGAGAGAGAGAATTGCTGAGTTGGGGATTGTCAATGAGAGTGTGGTGGATTAGCTTAAATAGAATGGAAAGGAATGATTGGTAATGATTTGCTCTAGTTGAAAAGTGATGTTAGGGTCTCAAAGAGGGACAAGTGCACATACAAACATATAATTAGAGAGAGAGAGAGAGAGAGAGAGAGAGAGAGAGAGAGAGAGAATCCACGTGAAAGGAAAGTGAGGTGGATTAGGATGATAGAAGAAGAGAAAGAAATGGATGGTAGAGATTGGTTTTTGTAGAAAAGAGGCAGGGGTGTTAAAGAGGGACAAGTGCACATACAAACCTATAGAGATATAGATAGATACAAAATAGTCAAAAGAGTATTATCGGCCACGTTTTATATTGATTCATTCAACTCTTTATTTGTTTCTTAGCTATTCACACATGCATCCCTACCCTATCATTACACAAATATTTCTCCTATGTTTTTGCCCAACTTCCGGATATGGTAAGAAACACTCCGCATGCAAATATGTCTCCAATCTCTCTCTCTCTCTCTCTAGAACTTACATATATCGCACGTCTCTCTCTCTCATCAATTGATATACGCGGCAAATACAATTCTTAACTTGAGAATTTGATGCATATCGGATACATGCTTGCTATAGAATTTTTGAAATTTAGGAAAAACAAGATAAATGTTAAAACATTAATAGACGTAATACGGCATGTCTTTAGAATCATGTGAAATTTGATCGAAATATGAAAAATGACATGGCCAACAATATTCATTGCTTCGTCATGGCATACGATGAATTTTGAACAATTTTTAATGTTTATGTCTTCAATTTTGTAATTTTGCTAGTTTTGAAAATAATTGATTCACATATAACTCAATTTAAACGAATCCAATTGGGACTAGATTTTTTTTGTTCATAACATGTATTTTTCATTGTAATTTTTAGATTTGAGCTTAACGCAAATATTTTCATTTTTGATAATTTTTATAATTCCTTTGATTTAAGATTGATGAGCACATATTGTTTTTTTCAATTTATCTTTTAGCTTAATTAGAACCTCGTTCTATTATAAATAACTGTTGTAAACTTTAGAGAAAAAAAAAAAAACCAATTTATTTTGGAGAATTAGTATTATTACCAAAGAGAATATCTTTTTATTAAATTTGTTGTTGTTGTTTGTGTTCGAATGTTCATCTCATTACCTTCCCTGCATCAATACCTCTGAGACCAATTACCGTAAGGGGCCTATGGTGGCTGTATTGCTGTCAAGGGAAAGACAGGGCAAGGGTAGTTAAGTAATTCATTTTACATCATGAAGGGCAATAGAGTAATTTACTTATCAAAGTTAACATCGTCAATATTCTACTTGTTAAATATAGTAACTATATATTTTATCTATTATACATACCATATTATATTCATTACTATACTTAGATTTATCTCCTTCTATATGAAGCAATCTTGTATACATTATTACAACATTTAATATGATACAAATTTCTCTCTCTCTCTCTCTTACATATTGTAATATAGTATCAGAGTTAGGTTAACTACTAAGTAATTTTTTGTATAAATCCTGCGTTGGGATTGATCTCTCATATTAGTTAGTCAATACGGCCGGATATCAATCCAAATATATATATATATATATATGTATGTATTTTTGAGATCATATTAGTCAGTCATTACGGCCGGATACCAATAAAAAAAAATATATTTTTTTGTAAGTGGGTTGAGGAAAGATTAAAAACAAAGGACAACAATGAGTTGATTGGAGTTTTTGGTGATTGAACATCACATTGTTGTCCTCGAACCCCCTACGGCCATTGATGGACACTTGGACTTCATAATTTTCTGAGACTTTACCTGTTGAGTGATCAACATGGAATTAATATGCCAAATGACCGAGGAATGGAGGGCCATATTTTAGAAGATTTAATTTTAATTTCTACATTTGGATTTTAAATTTGTCAATAGAAATGGCAAGAAAAAAAAGAAAAAACAAGATAAAAAAATTCATAATTCTACAAGTTTGGGAATAACAAATGCATTCAAATAATAATATAATAGGTTTGAGAAAACTTCACAACAAACTTAACATATTTTTCCTTCTATTTTAATTACTTTTTTGTTAGTACATAAAAAGAAAATTATAAATATGTGCAAGAAAGATCCTCAAAACACATATAAAAAGAAAAAGCCCACATCTACAAAGGGAATCAAACCTTTTTTGAAGAAAGGAAAATTCTATAATTCAGAGCCTCTAGATATAGAAGTCTGGCCCTTTTGGACCAAGCCCTACAATAAGCCCACAATTTTCTTGTATGAGCCCACAGCCTAGCCCAACCCATTACATCGTATGCAATAACAACAGATCTAAATCGAGCCCACGGCCTAGCCCAACCCACTAAGCTTTTTTTTTCTTTTTTTGTTTGTTTGTTGTTAATTTTGGCTAGTACTTTGTTCGGTGGTACTGTATGGGTGTGCTTATGTGATGTCAAACTTGGGTTATAAATTGATGTTAAAGAAATCAAATGTTGTTATTAAAATGTGATAATTTTCCCGTCTTCTCTAATAGGATCAAAATTTCGTTTCCCTACGTTCTTTCGGTTAGGTTGGAAATGAAAATAGAATTGGAAACTTTTCAAACTTTTCGAAAAGTTTGAGAAATAACAAAAGGATTTGAAAGTGCCTGAAAATATTTAGGAAAAAAAACAAAAACTTTGATTGATGTTAATAAATTCTCAATAATTAATTACTTGAACATGTTGAGTGTTATGCATGCTTAGTTGGATAAAGGGGTTTCCCATTTTAAGAAAAGTATATTTAAAGAAATTGCGAAATTCTTGTAACAGTAGGCATGGAAAAATAAACAATCGGTGCATTGCTCCTTAATGGATTTTAGACTACGAGCACAATTGGTAGCTAATTTGTTCTCATAATAAAGTCTAAAAAAATCTTTTTTGGTTGGTCTTAATTCTTGTGGTGATTTTTAGCCAAAAGACCCATGCCTAAAGGCACTCCTGTGTAATATATGTGGTGTTTGGTCTCAAATGTGCTTACTTCATTATTTTGAAATAATTGAGTTACTTTGAATGCAAAGTGTAGGTATGGAAGTTGTGAGCATTATGTTCTATTGGGGTGGAAAGATTTTGAGCAATCGCGATGAAGGTGTGTCCTACGACATCGAACCTCAGGGGTTGTATAATGTGTACAGGGGGATAACATTGTCCGAATTGGAGGCTATGATGGTGCCGAAGGTTGGTACGCATAGGGAAATAATGCGATTAGAGTTTAAATGTAGACTCCCATGTCGGGGGCAGTATAGGTTGTTGCCAATCAAAGATAATGAGACCTTAAGTAATGTCTTAGACCTCCCACATAAATTAGGCCCTGATTATTTTTTGGAAATCTATGTGGAGAAGGAGAGCAATTTTGGTAGCACAGGGATGCCATTTCCGGTGGGTGGGACATTCACTCAAATGTTGACACAATTGCAATCCCCTGACAATACACTTACACAGTCTGCACACATGTTCCCTGCAAATTACCCTCTATTCAATCATTCTCAGAGTTACAATGAATTAAATGCATCACAGAACGTAGATGGTTATTATAGTGCCGGAGCAGGTCCAAGTGCTCCGACAACGTATAATCCGATGGTTCTTACAACCCCATATCCCCACCGGAATGAAGAATGTCCACCGGTTTGTAATGTTCAACGTACACCGGAGACGGCTGTCCAAAATTATACATACTCCGATGATACAGTGCCATTGTTTGACGAGGTTGGAGTAAGTGATGAAGATTCCGCGGAAGATTTGGATGTCGCATGGGAAGGTGCGGACAATGACTCCGGCGAAGATGAAGTTGGAGGGCATCATGATATGCAGGAGGTACACACAAATGTCCATATCCCTTTCAACCATAATTTGCATTTCGACAATGATGGTTCCATCACTAGCCGTGATGTTGTCGAACGTTGGCCATTGTGGGACTTCGAAACTGCTCATTTGGAGAAAGGAATGATATTTACTGATAAGAAAAAACTAGTGCACGCTGTTCAGTTGTATAACCTGAAGCGCAATCGAGAATGCAGGGTTGTAGAATCCAAAGGAAACAGTTGGGTCGCCGAGTGCAAGCACGGCTGCAACTGGAGGGTTCGGGCAACGAAGTTGAAAGACAAAGATTTCTTTCAAATTAGAAGGTTTGAAGCGTCGCATCAGTGTGTGTACCCCAGAATGAATAGGGACAATTGTAACCTCAAGTCCGAGGTCATTGCTCATTTCATCAAGGCACAAATTGCGGTAAGTGCCATGGTAGATAGATTATTGTTTTTAGGATTTCATTATGACTGTAATGTATTCAAATATAATTTATATTTGCAGATATCACCAGAATTGCCTCTTGCTACCATAATTGAGGACGTGAAGGAGAAGTTTCAGTTCACTATATCATATAAGAAAGCGTGGCTTGCAAGGACGAAGGCAGTTGCAATGGTGTTTGGTGACTGGGACGAGTCGTATCGAAGGTTGCCTAGATATATGGCTGCATTGCAGTCATTCAATCCAGGCACAGTTGTCATGTGGGACATGATTCCGAATTTGCACTCTACCTCAATCGGAACTGAAATGTACATGAACTATGTGTTCTGGGCATTTAAACCTGCAATAGAAGGCTTCAAGTATTGTCGTCCAGTGATATGCATTGACGGCACACACTTGTACGGGAAATACGAAGGGAAGATTGTTGTGGCCACTGCAGTGACTGCTGCGGACAAGATTGTACCTCTTGCCTTTGCCGTTGTTGACAAGGAGATGATCGAGAGTTGGGGTTGGTTCATTACTCTGCTTAGGCGACATGTGTGCCGTGACCGAGAGGGGGTCACATTGATATCCGATCGACACACAGCTTTGCTTAGTGTCCTCTCAAGAATTTGGGACAATCCAGCAGTTCAACCAAGAGGGTACCATAGGTATTGCTTGCGACACGTATGTAGCAATTTCAATGAAAAATTCAGCAATATAGTAGCCAAGGATCTTGTGTGGAGAGCTGGTTCTGCACGGCAAGTGCGGAAGTTTAATAAGATTATGGACGATATCTACAAGCTCGAGAAGAATGCTGAACGGTGGTTTAGACGGATGAACCCTATTCATTGGACATTGTGCCATGATGGTGGTTGTCGTTGGGGCATATTGACGACAAACCATATAGAGGGCTTCAATGGTGTATTGAAAGGCGCACGCAGTGTTCCCATTACAGCATCAGTTGAGATCACTTTTTATCAGCTCGTGAAATATTTTGACGAGGGCAGGACCATTGCTGAAAATGCAAGTAATCGGGGTCACTTGTACACGACTAATGTTCAACGATGGATTGACGAGCACCAAGCTAAAGCGAATGTGCATATGTTGGTACCGATTAATAGGTAATTTTTATTGGATGCATCGAATTCACTACACTTTAACATTTTGCACTCGTCGATCATTGATGTTGTGTCATAATTTTATCATATATGCATATTCATCCACGTACATACATTTTTCCTGCAGGGGAATAGGGGAATATGAGGTGAGGACAGCACCGCATGGGATGGGGGGTGGTGCTCGTCAAATAGTTAGTCTCCGACCACCGAGTTGTTCATGTGGGAAGTACACATTATTTCACTTGCCATGTTCCCATATGCTTGCTGTGACAGCAGACTTGGGCGAGGACCCTTTTCCTTTCGTTGCACCAGAGTATAGGTTGGAAGTCCACAAGCGTATCTTCGCGCAGAAGTTTAGGCCCATGCCGCATGAGCAATATTGGCCTGACAATGATTACCCAACTTTGCTTGCTATTCCAGCTCGACAACGTGAAGTTAAAATGTGTCGTCCTCAACATAGCCGCATACACAACGAAATGGATACTTCCAGACAAAGTGGATTGCACCATTGTAGTTTGTGTTTGCAAAGAGGGCATGATAAGAGAAAATGTCCAGCGAGAATCCGATCGATTCGACAGTAGTTGTTTGTCTTCTTTACATATTAGTTCCACGCTACTTTCTTTGAATTGGAGTCAGTATTCAGTAAATTGATAATGTATTTACGACTTCAATTACTAATGACATAGATTTGGTCAAATGTGGCAAATCTCTTTAATTGCTTTAGTTGTTGCAAGTGTCCTTTGTGCACTGGATTGTGCAGACTTTGGTGCGTTGATGGTCGATTGTGTCCTGACCTCGATGGACACCAGTTTATCTAATGTTACAAAAATGCAAATATTCACAGAATGACTTGATAATCACCAATATAAATGCAGTTTATATTCAATGTGTGTTTTGCCACATTTTGTTATGTGGGAAACTAATTTTTTTTTAATTTTTTTTTCCAACATCCATTACGTGGGTGAAGGCCTATTTTATGAATTCAATCATTTCTCAGACATTTACTATGTATTCGTATATGCTTAGTTCTTGTAAAACTTTGACTAATGTATTTCAAATCTACATAAAACCCTCTTCAAACTTTCGTACTTCTTTCCTGTCCAAATGACAACTCTTTTAAAGTGAAAGCACGTTTTTTCATGTCCTACAGGTTGACGTGACAACACACTGACAATAACTTTAATCACATAGGTACCATGTGAACCTTATCTCCTATGACAATAATGTGAAATGAATTACTAATCACCAATATAAATGCATGTGATATTTAATGCGTTGCCACATTTTGTTACGTCGTGAATTTTTTTTTTAGTTTTCAAAAATTCATTACGTGAGGGAAGACCATTTTATCAATTCAATCATGTGTCTTAAATTTAGTACATATTGGTAAATGCTTAGTTGTTCTAAAAAGTGTGAGTAGTGGATTTGAAATCTACTTAAAGCATGGGTTTTCATGTCATAAAGCTTGACATGACAACGCACTGACAATATCTTTAAACTCACGGGTACCATGTGTACCTTATCTCCTATGACAATAATGTGAAATGAATTACTAATCAACAATATAAATGCATGTAATATTCATTGCGTAGCCATATTTTGTTAGGTGGTGAACTGTTTTTTAGTTATCAAGAAATTTTT
The DNA here is from genome assembly GCF_055761805.1 of Camellia sinensis. Taxonomy (NCBI): domain Eukaryota; kingdom Viridiplantae; phylum Streptophyta; class Magnoliopsida; order Ericales; family Theaceae; genus Camellia; species Camellia sinensis. The sequence goes on along the minus strand of NC_138974.1, from coordinate 6,679,043 downwards.
CCAGGCAACCCTTTGTTTTTGTTTTCCCTAACTTGTTGCAGTTTGTATACCTGCGATATACTGTCAGGTCGTATTCTAATTTTGTCAGCATATGTATGTACTGTTGTCAAACTTCTTGTTATCGGATATCCATTTCATATATGAAAACTTGTGCAGGTCTATGACTCATTTAGCAGAGGAGATCCCATTATTGACTCATCAGCATCGAGCCGATACGATATGGCGTCAGTCGGTATGAATTATTTACTTATAATCGATATTTGAATACTACACAAACACTGTAGTTGTTACATAATATAATGTGAAACTGTAAATGTTTGTCCATGGATCATCCTATTTGGACATTTCAATGGCTTAGACAAATTTCCCCAAGTGTAAACGTTAGTCCATAGAGAGAGAACGAAGAAGATTATATTAAATGGACCGCTAGGTTAACCAAAAAAAAAAAAAATCATCAAAATTGGTTATATAATCATCACAAAGGACTTTTAATATAAAGGACTTTTAATATAAAGGACTTTTAAATACAATTCCTAAAATAAAAGAAGAAATAAATATCACAAACAAAATTCTTTTTTATAGAGGTTGAATTCATAATCTTATAGCACAAAATAATATTATATAATCATCAAATCAGAAGTCCTAGTTCATCACCCATTACCTACTCAAAAAATTATTAAATAATCCAATTTCAGCGACTCATAGTACCATCGGAGTGTGGAAAAGTAGATCTGTCTACTTCCTTACTTGAACAACATTATTTCATTTGATAAATTTCAATAAAAAATTTTAAATCTAGGTGGAGTTTGCCCTTTCAAAAATAGTTAAAGTGTTGTAACAGCGGGAACCACCCACTGGTTGTTGGAATTCATGGTACGGACTGTTTTCACACTATTAACCCACATTGACTTTTTCAATTTTTATGAGATGATTTTCAGAATAATTTACATGAATTGTTTGTAGTTTTTTTTTTTTAACTATAATTTCAGAGTTGCGTATTGCCCTGTTGTTGCAACTTTTATTTTTAAATAAGTTAAAAAAGTTAATTACCATAATGTTAGCAAAATAATGCTTTCGGCGTCTTTTTTATTGCTAACCTTTAACTTATAATAAACTGTACCAAATAAACACATGAACGGGTTCATTTGGGATGTGGGTTGACTCTTTGGCTTTTTAACTTTTTGGCTATTTTAGTTTGGGTCTAAAAAGCCTCACTTGGGATAGGCTTTTTGGCTTTTATAAAAGATAAAATGAAATGAATATTGTTTAGATGTAACATTTTGTGTTATTGGCTTTTTAGCCTATTTTGTTTTTTTGCCATGGCAAACGAAGGACCAGTTGTTCATTCCTTCTCTTCTACCTAGTTAATAGAGTGAGTCAACATTATTTCTTGTAAAAATTGTCATCACGTAAGTAGTTGGGAACATGAAATAAATAACACCACATGATACTTTTGGATGACTCAATAATTATCCTTACTAACTGCCTAATTATGTAGTTACTCTAGGAGAAAAATATGTTGATTCAATTTTGTTTAAAATTTAAGAAATAATAAATAATTCACTTAATATGTTATGATTTCTCATTTGTTGATTCATCTGTGAAGCGTTTTGCCAATTCCGAATAACATAATCTTCTACTTGCCAGCGATTTCTTACTTTATATTTTCACTGTCCTAAAAATTATATAAAATAAGAACACAAACAATTTCAATTATTGACAAAGTGACTATTTTAGCTTGTTCGTCTACTTAAATAACTTTTTTAACTTATTTCATACTACAACAACTTGCATTAATATAGTTCGAGCGACATTTTTCATTTCAAAATAAAGGACTTTAAACTCTTCAAAATATATTCATTATATGTTATATTAGTCTGTAATATTTCATTGTATTCATTTGATCCCCAACTTATTCAATTCTTATCTCAATGATGAAATGACGGCTTAGTTATATTTTACGCCCTTCTAATTTAACTAAAAACCACATAAACCCCCATTGCAGTCTACAGTAAAGGAAACAACCCAACTTCGTTAACAGGTGTACCAAACATTCTAGAACTTATATTAGTTTTGATGGAGCCTTTTATTTGTATGTCATGACACTGCAAATCTGTGTCTGTATGTATTTATCTTTGTACATTTACACCACTTACGCACTATGCACCACTAAAATGTTGGTTATCTCACCCACTGTTTCAGTTAATAGAAGATGGGTTCATTATGAAAATTCAATTGTCATTTGTACAAGCATTATGTCTCTTACACACAACGTTGTCTTGTGCAGGCGAAAGATCAGCCGAAATTGAAATGACGACGATCTGATTCAGGCTTATGGGACACCGCCTTGGACCATAGAGTCCTACGTTGCCTACTCCGTGCGGGGTTCTACGGGGTGTATCGGATTGGACCTATTCGATTGGACCACCATCTCGTTACAACTCTCGTAGAGAGGTGGCGCATAGAGACGCGCACATTTCATTTTCCTGTTGGAGAGTCCACAGTTACATTACAAGATGTGGCTATTCTATTTGGCCTACCGGTTGACGGACACGCAGTCACAGGAAAAGACCCAGGAAATATGTTGGATGATTTGATAGCGTTATGTGTGGAGTTGTTAGGAGCAGCACCTACACAAGAAGACTTCATAGGCTCATCACTTAAGTTGAAATGGATATCCGAGCATTTCCGTCACCTTCCACATGATGCATCCGATGAGACGGTTCATCATTATGCTCGAGCCTATATTTTGTGGCTTATTGGGGGGGTCCTCGTCCCTGATAAGTCACAAAATATAGTCAAGATGATGTTTTTGCCACTACTTAGAGACTTTGACCGTATCCAGGAGTACAGCTGGGGTGGTACCACATTGGCATGTTTGTACAGGATGTTGTGTCGGGCAACTAAGGCTGATACGAAGGAGATAGCTGGCCCACTAGTATTGTTACAAGTGAGTTGCAATGACTTGTAGTTTTATCTCATATTCTCAATTGCCATGTTTTCTAAATTGCCTACTGTAATAAATTAATAATGGCATCATTCATTGTAGGTTTGGGCGTGGGAGAGATTGAGCAGGATCGCCCCTAGTCGGAAGTCAAACATTGCTGCTGGCGAGCGTCCCATAGGGGAGGGCGACCAGCTGTTACCACCTGGCCCGCGAGCTTGCAGGTGGAGGGTTCCCTTCAGCCATGAGGTGATATCGACTAATGTCGGTGTCATCTTCCGGGACCAGTTCGACCGCATGGTGGAGGGAGAGGTTTGTAATTTGTTCATGTGAATTTACCCATTTTTTTGTTTGTCAACCTCCGTTGTACGAATAGATCTCTAAATTATTGCATTGCTATTGCAGTTCATATGGGAGCCTTACGGGACAGAGGATGGCATCATAACCAGCTTCCCATCGTATTGCACTGTTGGTCGAGACATATGGATGGCGCGAGTGCCACTTATATGCTTCGATATCATTGACTGGCATCTTCCCGACCGGGTGCTTAGACAATTTGGGCGAGTTTAGAGTGTGCCTGATCGCTTTGACGCCCACTTGGCTATGCATTTTAGGGATAGGCGTGGCAAAATGGGCATTGATTGGGCAAACGAATACCAGTCATTTATTGGTGAGTGGAACAACAGACGTAACACCATTGTCCATGCTGAGAGGAGCAATGAAGTGCTTACATCTTCGGACCCATACATGTTATGGTTTCGCCGCCATACACGTCTAGTACTTAGTAATCCGAGTGACATTGCTGCCTTCGGATACCAAGGCGTCGGGGGCAGTTTAGAGGGATTGGTAAGTTATTTATATTCTCCAAAACAACATTTGCTTAAGTTTGTATATGTTTGTTATTTGGCATTGATGGTTATGTAACACAGCTACCATTACATTACAGGTTCGTAGAGTTACGAGGGCATATCACATGGCAGACACTGCCCATATTACACGCGATGCTAGAGAAAAATCGGATGCCATTGTCGAGATACGGGAGTTATTGTACGATGGTTTGCAACAGGCACACCGACGTGATCGACTAGATTTCGGCCACTTTGGCGAGGATCCTTATATGGGGGTAGATATTACAGTGACATCAATGCCGCACCCGAATATACCATCCACTGAGCCATCGACATCAATGCCTCCACCGCATCCTACAGCACGTCATGCACATCAATCGGACTATTTCGATATGGAACACTTTGGTGAGGGGCCTTCCATGGTCCTGTCCCCTCATGGTCTATCTACAGCAATGCATACACCGCAGACTTCCCCACCTGAATGTACCAATTACACATCCCAGTTTTCCCCTGAGGTAGATCCTCTAATGTCTGAACCTACTTCCACACACCATGGCCATATATTGGACCCCTCCTGGTCACCACCACCATATAGGACAGCAGTTGGTACCCCGGTGACTCCCTTAACACCACTGTCTACTGCATGTCTGTCTACTATGATTCCCTCTGCATCGACATTGACCGCACCCGACCCTTTCACAATACCATCATCTCCTACCCCACCATCATCTCCTACACCACATATATCCTTCACCTACCATGTTGATCCATTCATTACCCATGACTTTCACATTGACGGGGAGGGGGAGGGCCAGGTCCATGCACCTACCAGAGGGACACGTAGGGGTAGAGGTTGTGGCGGCCGTCGTGGTGTAAGTAGAGGCCGAGGGCGAGGGCGAGGGCGAGGTCGAGGGCGACGCCAAGCAATAGACCATGACAATAATGCAGCGGATGATGACGTTTCACAGCTTAGTGCCGTATGTGAAGGTGTGCCAGAGGTGGTATCAAATGAGTGTACTGCAGCCATTGGTGATGTGCAGCCAGCTTCTATAGAAGCGGGCGAGGGAGTCGTACGTGCGGCAGTGCAAGATATACTGAGAGTATATAGTAAGAGACCCAGGAGACAAACCCATGGAAGGGGTTGTGGAACAGGGGGAAAATTAGGACATTAGGAACAACCAGCATTGGTAAGTATATTCAAACATTATGTTCAGGTGGTGTTTTCACGTGGATTAGTCTACATTGTTTAAGTTGTGGCTTATTATATAGCTCTGGCTTTTGGCTTATCTTATCTTGTAATTGTGGCTTATTTTATAAGATTCTAGATGCTGATGCTGCTGCTATTTTTGTTACTGTTTTGAAGGAAGGGGTAGCTGCTTGCTGTGTTGCTGGTTGCTGGTTGCTGGTTGCTTGCTGCTTCTTCATTCTGGTTGCTACCGACTGTGTGTTGCTACTGCTGGCTTGGATCAGTGAGCTGATAATTGGGTATGAATTTTATGGTCTTAAAATAGCTTTGGATGTGTTGCAGCTCCCCGCTATTAGCTAAAGAAGTCAATGAATTGATATTTTCCTGTTCTGTGAAACAAGAGGTTATATATTTATATACATTAGTTAATTTTTTCTTCTTACAATTTACTACCCTTAATGGGTAGTCAGTTGTTTGGTTGAAATTGAATAGCCAAGTTGTCAACCCTAAATTAATTTTTTGTGCACTTTTAGGGTCAGAGCCAGATTTCTTACATCGTGTTTGTGGAATATAATTTAATATTTCATGCGTTTTTAATTGAAATATACCTTATAATGTGGGGCTTTTTGAAAATTTTTGCCATCTCTGTGCTTTTGGCGTTTTAAATGTTGTCTACCTTATATTGACATGCACTCATAGCATTTATCAAATTGTTGGCAGCCTATATTTCATGTCATAACTCAACTCTTGTTTGCTTGATTCTCTTCATTCTAAAAAATGTTACCTATGGATTGGTTTTATTTATCCATTTTGTGAGTCCATATATAGCTGATTAGAAGTTAAGTTGCTTACCTTATCATGGTTGATTGATGGAAAAACATATTGTCTCTGCTCTCATATAGGACGATGATGGAAATCTAGAGGCACTTAAAGTTGGTGCTGGTCAAGAAAAGCAGAATCTCTCTAAATGGTGGAAATTTAGAACTTAATCCACGCATATAGAAACTGTTTCCTAATATATGCTTTGCAACACTTAACGATAGGACATGACATGCCTTCTAAGGGAAGAAAATTAAAAAAACCATATCTCCTAGACTGTTGCTTTGCCAAAGAGTGGCACCATTGTTACCTAAAGGCTTTTAGAAAATTAAATTTGTAGATTGATCAAGGTCTTAATAATTGATCTAGGCTAACATTGTTCACTAGCAAAATGGGCATATGAAGTTGCAAAGTTAGACATAATTTTTTAAATCTTCTCCAGAGGCTTTTACAAGTTCAAACCATTCTGACGACATGATTTGGCAACAGATAAACTTGTGACATAACTTGGAAAAAAACAAAACTCAATCAAATTAACTATAGAAAGCTCATTAACTTTTGAATTTTTTGCACACCTCATAGTTGATGGTGAGGAGGTTTAAGTTTAAAAAGTAGTAAGTAATAACTAATTGTTAGTATGTACCCATTTCAATTGCATATTGATCCCTTGATCTCTGGTTTTTTCCTTTGTAGCCCTTTTGTTTCATATCTGCAGGTGACTGATTACCTCATTTTTTTGGGGTCTTTTATAGCTTCTTGCTTCATCCCCCACTGCAAAGTCTCTACGTCTACAGTATAATTCCACAGAACCAAGTTCAGTAGATAAAGAAGGTTAACCCACAAACGCTGGTCAACATCCCTCCTGTGGAAACCAATTCCCTCAACAAAGAAAGTTGCTGGCTTAAAATCCCACCAGTGGTGATTGAGGCAAATGATTTGTTATGTGATGATCAAACTGCAATAGAATCCCAGCCTCCAGAAAATAGTGGAAAACATGAGGGTATTCCTGTGACAAATGGAGAGTTAAGATGTAGGGAAGATATAACTGTCAATGAGACTCATAAATCTGCCCGGACAGCTTCTTCTGCAGCAAAGCAGGAACGTGCGAAGAATGGGGTACAAAACAGACCTGCAGTGCCAAGTTACATGGCAGCAACTGAATCTGCAAAAGCAAAACTGAAAGCACAAGGCTCGCCAAGGTTGGACCAAGATGGAATTGAGAATCATAATCTCAGTAGGCGTCATTCTTTGCCAGCTTCAACTAACAAGAAAACAAATTCACCGTCGCCAAGGGCACAGAGACCAATACATTCGGGTGGAAAAGGTGGAAACAAAAGTGATAGATCTATGTTGTCATCTAGAGATGGAAATGGTAAGAAATGGAAGAACTCCAACCAACCTGCTAAAAAGTAAGTTATATTCGGCTCTTGCATGTAACATAGCCCACATTCCATACAGGCATCTCATTCTCTCTCTCTGTGTCTATCTCTCATGTTTTTATGTCCTTTACACTCTCCTTATTGTTTCTCTACTTTTGTTCAAGCCAGGAATTCCAAGCTTACTCATATGCTGCAGAGCTCTCTAGGTGAGGTTCTTTGGTGTTTTTAGTATTTTGCTTCCTTGAAGTGATTTTTGTGCTTTAGAATCCACTTTAAATGTTGTAGTGCCACTTATAATCTGCCATGCCGCTGTTGTTCAAAAAGTATACTTTTCGTAATGAGAAAAATGAATGAGTAATTGATGTGCTCAATTGTTTATAACTTAATTGTCGGGAATTAACTACATAGGATCCTAATCTAAAATATAAATTTTTGCAACGGAAAGTCAATTTCTATCTACTGCCTTTTGTTCAAGTACAAATTACTGGAACTTGAAATGCAGGAGGAGATTGCAAGACCCTGATGTTTGTCCAGATCAGCCCAAGTGCTGCTGATTTGGGAGAAACTCTGTGCTCACTTAATTTTGCTAGCCGTGTGAGAGGGATAGAGCATGGACCTGCTCGTAAACAGGCAGACCTCACAGAGCTTGTCAAATATAAGCAACTGGTATGCAGAAAGATAACTTCTTTTCCAAGAACTATTATTTTTGTCAAAAGCTGTTGCAACTCATGATTATAAATTTAAAACAGGCAGAAAAAGCCAAGCATGATGAGAAGGAAATGAAGAAATTGCAGGATAGCTTGCAGTCGTTGCAATTACCACTTGGTTCTACAGAACACTTCTGCAGAAGTCTTCAATAGAAGGTATTGTTTTAAGGCAATTTCTAGATGGATGTTCTAACAAAGGAAATGGATGTTTTATTTATTGGCTTGAAAGATAGGAATCGAGTTTTAAGCCAATTGTTCTTTGAATTACTCAACAGGTTCGAGATCTTGAGAACCAATTAGCAGAGGAGAGAAAAACCAGACTAAAACAAGAAACTAGAGCTTTGGCTGCTGTTTCTGCTCAATCTCCAGCTTTGTCAGCTCTAAACCAAGCACAGAAGACCATAGCAGAGAAAAAACCACCATTGGGTCCCTCAAGATTGAGATTGCCTTTGCGAAGAATCACCAATTTCTTGCCCCCGCCATCACCACATCACAAGACCAGCACTCCCACTTCTTCTATTCTCCCTGTCTCAACAGATGACAAGGAAAACATGTCGAACACAACCAAGAGAAAGGCACCCTTGAAAGCAAGACGTGGATCCATTGCTGTCAGACCTCCTCCTCCAGCAACAAATCCAGATTTGACCAATGCAAATTGTAGAATATGTTTGAGATATCAGACAGGAGAAGGATGCAAATTTAGGTCTTCTAAGAAAAAAATGATAACTATACTAAACGCTCTTCTGCAAGAAAAATAATAATGATCCTATTAATTCTGGGTCCATGTTATATTTCTTGTGTTAACTTTTATGTGTTATGGCTTGTTGCAGGTTGTGTTGTCCACTCTTGCTTTCACAGCATTTGAGCTTCCCCCTAATGGGGCTATTGGAACAAGAATATTGGAGTTCTTTTTTCACTCAAGGCCTGATTTGGTGAGAATTTTATTTATTTATTTTCCTTAATGTCAGTAAATCTAATCCTGAAATGCACTACCATTGTTGTGTCCTGCCTTGTTTTTGGTGGGAAATTTGGCAATTGAAAAACTATTGTTGTGGAGTTCTCATGTTGTGATTTTGCCAACTACTTTGAACTTTTTTGTCCTATTCTACTTGCAAGCTTACTTTAGATGGGGCAAATTACAAAAGTACTCCCTGATAGGCAATTTATTGAAATGCATCTGATTTGTCTGAGTTTTCTCAAATCTGAAGTAGCTAAAATTGTTTGGGTTCAACCAAACCCCTTGAAAACAGTCCCCCTATAATGTGATACCAATGGTGAGACAATGGTCCGTTGGTAGGGCCCATATGGATGTTTTCTTTCTCCTTTTCTGAGCATAGACTTTAAGGTGTCAATCTCCATATCAGTATGTGAGTTAGTTACTGCTGAATCATTTATTATGTTCATCTATATTTCAAATTGTCTACAAAACTTTTTGTTGACACTTGGATAAACTTATAGAAATTGTATTTACCATGTGGTGATCCATGTTTGAACATTGAAATTTCATGTATTTGTTTGATGTCTTGATTTCAAAAATTTGTAGGTGAACATCAGGAGTGTTGATGAGGCAATAGTGATCGGTGCTGCTCTTTCATTGTCTTCTTCAGCTTTTGTCCTGCAGGTAATTTTGTTGTAGGTATCTCAAGGTTGCTCTGTCGATTAAATAAGTTGGTTAGAGTTTGCCAGCATTGGCCTTGTGAATTTGCAGCATGGTTTATGCAATAATTACATTTCTATCATTAAGTTAATTGAACTCTTTTTTGTAATCAGTAAAAAATCAATTTAGCTTCTTGGTGCTTCCTGTTTTACTGCTCAAGTATTGCTTAATATTTCCCTTCTTTCTTCGTTTCTTTCTTTCTTTCTTTCTTTAAATTTTTGGCTTGTCATTCTCTGCAGAATTTGGTGGAGGAAAGTATTTGGCCAATGCTTGCTAAAGAAAGTTTGAAGGCTTTACGTGGACTTGGTTTGCATTACGTGGACTTGGTTTGCTTTCGCTGGGAGGAAAATACCTTCTTCGGAGAGTTTTTGAGGTTTGCATTAAGTTATCTAGACCAGAAAATCTCCAAAGTCATGTCGTCATATGATATGCACATACTAAATCAAATATATGAATCCCAAGTGGTTGCAGAAGCGAGGAGCTCAGAAGATTTTGTTGCTCTCTGCCTACTGATAGTTGCTGGGACTTCACTCGTAACCTAGAAGTTGGGTTTCAGTGACACGGTGTGATATATATTTCTCAAAGATGGAGAATACCTGATATTGATATTGTTCAAATTTATTAGTTTATGTAATTTGTGATTTTTGCGTTCACTGTGCAGCTTGGAACATTTTTGGCTGGGGCATTATTAGCAGAAACAAATTTCCGAACACAGATTGAAGCTGATATAAGGCCATTTAGAGGCTTGCTGCTTGGGTTATTTTTTGTTACTACTGGCACTTCCATTGACATGCAGGTAGTTCCATGCTTTTATCCCATGTGTTGTGTTTTAATTATGGTGCACTGTTTCATATTCATTCCTTGGGTACAAGGTTAGGGTGATGATTTCGTAGAGTGAGGTTTTGGAGATGAAATGTCAACTGTTTGGAGGGTGTTAGCAGTCACATATGAAAAATAATTCAGTTGTTTCTTGTGGAAAAGAAATTTTTGGGAATTTTACCTAAATTCCTTAGATGTCATCAGTCATAACGTAAAATGAAGGAATTTAGGGTTGAGATTTAGGAGGAAGAAGAAGAAGAAGTTTTATATATTGAAATAAGCATTAACCTCAACTTTACATCAGTCAAATATATATACAAAACCCTAACATAGCAATATGACCATCGTACCCTCAACTTAGGTAAATATTAACAATAGAACAGAAGAACAAAATTTAACTTCCCAACCAAAGATGGGAATCATTTATCTACTTAACCTATCCTTTGATATTTTTGTACTCGGAACTACTTTTACTCATATATGCTCTTTCTGATTTGCAAAACTTTACAACAGACGGAACTACCGTATGGATGTTGTAACGCCCTCAAAATAAGACAAGCATTTACATATAAACTAACCACATTCCTTTATTTCATTGAGTTTCATTACATAAGTATTACATGTTAACATCAAAACAAAATGCCCTACGGGCTTACAGCTTTCCAAGTTAACACTTGGTTTCAACAAAAGAGTACTAACTCGTTTACACATTAAGCCCTTGGCTTGAAGTTACATGTAATACATCAAGAGTAAAACCACTACACTATGTCCGCTTCTAGCCTTCCAAGCTATGTCCTTGGAGGTGGCATGCTTCCTGTACCTGAAAATGATATTCCCATATAGGGTGAGCCACAGCCCAGTAGAAATACACTAAACCAACCATGGACAATGACTAAAACATTAGCAATTGATCGTTGGTCAACACTGATACAATCACATAAATTACATATTTATGTCAACGACTTACAAGTCCCAATTACTTTTCATTTTCCCTTTTTCAACAGATAAGCATGCTAGCTCTATCATCATTTCCACAGATATGTATAAAAACTATATCTCACATTCAGATAAGCATAAAAGCTATACCCACATTCTCAACAGATATGTATATCAACAATATCCACAGATAAGCATACAAGCTGTATCCACACTCTACAACAGATATGTATATCAACAATATCCACAGATAAGCATACAAGCTGTATCCACACTTCACAAAGATAAGCATATGAGCTCTATCTTCACTTCTCTAGACAAGCATATGAGCTGTGTCTACGGAGTTCATCCCCTATCTCCTCCCAATACCTATCCGGTTTAGAGGTACATCCCCTATCTTCCCCTAAACCGCGGAGTACATCCCCTATCTCCTCCTCTACACATAACGTATATAAACACATTGGTTCTATATACAATCACACAATACACACAATTAATGTATACTATCAACCGTCAAGTTCTATGACACATTCCATTGATTAGTTTCCGTTTACCTAATCATCATGCATTGTCTACAACAATCTCGACTATCCTCCACCGATAGCCCAAAGCAGTTATTTCTAAAACAGAAAATAAATGCACAAATGGATATTCAATCAACATTTCATTTCCTCACTTCTCACCAATTAATTATCCCAATTAATTAAACAATGTAATTAGGCCATTTTCCATAATTACCATTTCAACCCTTAGGTCCCATTTTCATCAATGATTCAACAATCATTCCATTTTTTTTATGCCAAACATGCATCTAGGTTTATTATGAATAAAACCCCAACTTTTGTAAAATTACACAAAAGCCCCAAACTTTCACAAAATTACCAAACCAAGCCCAACATCTCAAAATACCAAAATTTAAAGACAAAACCCATAGAGAGGAGTAGGTTATCCCTACCTCAATTTCGGAGTCCCAAAGGAGAAGACGACAAAACCCAACGTGCTCCAAAACTCGAGATTTTCAGATTAAAATGAAGCCCTCGACGATCAACAACTTTTTTGTAAAGGCCAAAGGTGAGTAAATCACTCCTACTAGATCACAACCTAGAGAGAAGGTAGAGTCTAGAGTGAGAGGCTCAACAATGGTGATTTTGGAAAAGTAAGAGAGAGAAGAGAAAGTGAAAAAGTGATTTGAAAAGTCACAATTTCGGGATTTAAACCCAGTCTTCCGCTCGAGCGTAAAACACCCCGCTCGAGCGGCCACTCACAGACTTCCGCTCGAGCGGCCAACCTCCCGCTCGAGCGCAGAATGCACTCGCCCAGCACTTTTGCAGAACCAGGACTCCGCTCGAGCTCCCAACTCTACGCTCGAGCTCACAACACTGCACAACAAGATACTGGATGGACGTAATCTACGCTCGAGCGCCAACACCTCCGCTCGAGCGTACAGGCCAAAAATCTGGGCAACTAGTTTTGGTTTCTAAACTCAACCAACCTGTAACAAACCCGCTCAACACATCCTATAACTCAAATACAACGTAAGAAAGGATGTAAACAAGATAATAAACAACTACCAACATCCACGGACACATGTCCGGATCACTATACAACAAGGGTAAACCTGGGATCGCTATAGATGTCACGGTCACCTTTCCCATCATAAATACGAGCTGTGACAACAGACAGAATTTAATAAGCCCGTGTAGGTTGGGAGTTAGAGCTGAAAACGCATTGAACTTAACCGAAAAAGGACGTTAAAGGGGCGAAAATATGAAACAGCCCCCGAACTACCATATGGATGTCACGGTCATCTTCCCCATCATAAATAGGAGCTGTGACAACAGACGGAATTTAATTAGTCCATGTAGGTTGGGAGTTAGAGCTGAAAACGCGTTAAACTTAACCAAAAAAGGGCGTTAAGAGAGCGACAATACAAAACAGCCCCTGAACCACCGTTCGGATGTCACGGCCACCTTCCCCATGATAAATAGGACCTGTGACAATAGACGGATTGTAATTAGCACGTGTAGGTTGGGAGTTAGAGCCGAAAACGCCTTAAACTTAACCGAAAATTGGCGTTAAAGGGGCGAAACTGCGAAACAGCCCCCGAACCACGTTACGGATGTCACGGCTACATTGCCTGTGACAAATAGGACCTGTGACAACAGACGAAATGTAATTAGCACGAGTAGGTTGGGAGTTAGAGCTGAAAATGCATTAAACTTAATCAAAAAATGGCGTTAAGGGTGCGAAAAAGCAAAAAGGGCGTTAACAGTGCGAAAAAGCTAATTGATAAACTCACTTTGTTGTTGTATAATTGATACTGTGTGTTATATCCTCATAAATCATTATTTGCCTATTTTAGTTTAAATAACAATATGTTAAGCTAAAAGGAATCATTGACTGATTTTTAGTAATATAGTCTTGGTATATCAATTGGTATATTCGTTGTGTTATTCATCTAAATTCATCTGAGTTAGTTATCTAATTTTTTCTTTCTCCATAAGCTAACTCCACTTGTTAAATAAATTGAACCATATTCTGTTTAAAAAAAAATCAAGCTCTGCATTTTTTATTACTTACCTCACTGGTTTTTGTTGCAGATTGATAATGTTGGCATGGATACAGTGATGTTTTTGGGCCAGATTGATGATGTTTGCATGGGCGCAATTTACATTATATTTTTTTTTTTATGGAAAACATGTACAGCTGATATGTTTTGTTATTAAGTTTTTTTTTTTTAGTTTGAATTGTAATTGTTGGTTCGGATAGTATATGTATTTGTTAGATTATACTATATTTATGGATTCTTATTTTCTTTGATATGTACGGTTAATAGTTAAGTTGTGTATATGATTGAAAATTGAATGCTACAGGTTGTGGAGAAATATTTTTATTGAATGGTTGAGAATTGGATGAATGAATGGATGGATGAATAATTTTGTATATGCATAGGTTACATGTGACAAATAATTGAATGAAATAATTTTGTATATGCACAGGTTACAGGTGAGAAATAATTTTGGATGAATAATTGAATGAATGAATGGTTGTGGAGAAATAATTTTGTTAATGTGGTTCTTATATGAATTCACCTTGTGTAGGTTCTACTTACTACCACAATGATTCTACCTTGCCTACGACCACATTGGCCCTGACAGATAATTGTTTGAAGGGAACGACCATATGTCAAATTTTAGGGTTTAATGTTAAGGGCTGGTGTGGATGGCTTGTGTTTTCACCATCTCAATGCCTGATATTTCCTGCTCCTAAGCCTTTCTTTTGTTGTAAGTATGAATATACACTTCAGTTAGCTTTTTCTTCACGTCTGGCAACCAAGTTTCAAATTTATTTTGCATTTCTTCTCAGGTGTTGTCCCTGCATTTCATCCCATTTTTGTCCCTCAAGATGTCGACACATTTGATGTTGAAGCAGCAAACATTGCAATGCCGAGTCTGCACCTGCTCAATCTAACAAATAATCTTTGCTTACTCCTCTTGGTCAGCCTTTAGGTTCTTCTCTTTCGGGGCCATCAGGTCTCAGCCCTCCCCCCAAAATTTTACAAGGAAACACCATGACAAATTCAATTGTTGAGGTATTCAAGCAGGCTGCAGTGTGCCTTCAGCATGATCTTCTCAATGTTTTGAAGTCCAAGGATTTTCATGATCATGAGTCTATGATCCTAGAGGCCTGTTTCATTTTTTGTTAGATGCTCTGTTTGTTGATTCTCAACCCTTTAAAGAACAAGCGGAGGAATTTATTGGTTGTGCAGCATAACTTGATGAAGTAGAATTGTCTATTAACAATTTTGTGTATAATGATAAAGGCTTGTTCCTTTATTTATGGTTGCACCTCTTATTTATCTTGAGCTCTTTTATTTTGGTTTTTATGTTGAGCAGTGACTTTCAAATCCTTTGTAAGACCAATCCAATCCAATCTTTGTAAGACCAATCCAATCCGATCCGATCTCTCATTTCCAATTCCAAATTCAAACTTTTTTTGAATTCTCAGATCATACCAGGAATTACAAGAGGAAGAGGAAATCAGCCTTGAGAAAACATTGCTATGTATAGCACATGTAATTTGAAGTCCGATTTAATAGGGTTTTTGTTTTGAGTAGTTGTTGTTAAGGGTAGTTTATATTTTATTGAACTAGTAGGGTTAAGTGTGTTGGATTGAAGAAGTTTTGTTAGGCTGAATAGAGAAAATTAGGGTTAGGGTTTATGATGGAAGATTGATTGATAATGGTGCGGCTGTTGGGATTGATTGGCCAATTTCCCTGTTTGGGGCATTTTGAATATTTTAGTCCGACTTCTAGGTTGTATGTTGTGTCATATCTTCGTTACTGGAGTGTAAGACAATGTTGTTGTTCATCTAGCGTACGGATGTATTTCAACTATTTTTTATATGAACCTGAAGTTTATGAAATAACTACATCTATAAGTACACAAATCCATTCATTGAACTATTTGTAGAATTACAAGAACTATTCAAAAACAATTGAAATATCTCCTTTCATTGATAACATAGAGAATAAACATTACAAATCCATTACAAGATAAATGGTTTGGTCATTCATCCAAACAATTTCATTCATTATCATCATCCTCTGACATCTCAACATCAGATTCATACATAACATCCATGCTCCAGGCGAAGTACTGGTGTGCATCATCCATTAACCCATCTTCGGCACGCTCATTTGCGGTCTTCATTAGTGAGGACCTTTGCAAACGTTGGGTCATGCGATTAACTTCGTTGCGGATACGATGCAATGCCCTTTGCAACAACTGTGGAGTGTCAGTTGGCATACGCATGGCTAACCGGCGAGGAAATTTAATATTAACTTCACGACATAACTCAACGAGAACGTTTGCTCGAGTTATGCGAAATTCCCACTCAGCTCTCATAGTATTGATGGTGGCACGTGAGTAACGCAAATTTGGATTTAATGGGTATTGAAATTCATCTCCATCTGCAACCCAATAGCGACCCATTGCTGAATATAGATCAACCACCGTATATCTCATGATGATATCACTCGAAATAGCTGTAAAACTTTTGTTGTGGTATGATGCGATATTTATACCATATATATATACATGGTAGTTGTATGTATGAAATTATTGTAAACAACTATGCATCAGAGTTGTCATGTCAACTTTTATGACCTGAAGAACTGTGCATCAACTTTATAGGAGTTGTCACTTCGACTTTTATGAATTGCATAATTTATTGCTATTTCAAAACAAAAAGTAAAAAATTTGTGAAAAAATATTTCAAAAAATTAATAGAGCGAGTGCAAAAAATTAATAGAGCATTTCCTGTTCGATCACATGCATGCCACTGGCCTTATACGGTGCATTCGAATGCCAGGACTCCACTGTTGTCAAGTCATGAACGAATCTAAGGCATGTAGCATCGGCTGTTGTGCCGCAGATGGTGTCAGCCTGGCTAGTGTAAAAATGTAACTTTACCTTCTTTCAAAGGCAAGTTGAAAATTAAGAGGTTGTTTGGGATGATCTAAATAAGTGTATTTTTTGTCTTCTTACAATATGTTTCTACAATATATTTTTCTACCCATTGTTCAAACCACTTTTTCTACAATTTTTTTTACTTTTATGTATTTATTAATTTTTTTAAATATTTTACGAGCAAAATTTGTTTACTTTTTAGGTGTATTGAAATATTTATTAATTTATTGTTATTTTGTTCTGACACCCCCTCAAAATTTTTATGAATTGCATAATTCACATGGACACAGTAGGTATGGTACGATAATAAATTGTAGTTCGGCGCAGTGATACGTCCAACATTTCTCAGTGATGCTCGACAGTGGCTTGAACAGGCGTGATAATTTGGATGCTTTATTTTTTCCTCAGATGCTATGTGACTTTGTGCAGCGATGCAGTGATACATCTGACTTTGTGCAGTGATACAGTGATGCATGTGACTTTGTGCAGTGATGCATGTGACTTTGTGCAGTGATGCATAGATGCATGTCACTTGATGCATATGATTTTATCTGACAACCACGTCCGTGACTACATCACAGGTACACTTCGTCACGAGTACTCAGGATTGCATGAAATGAATAACATGTCATAATATCACGGGTATCACTTCTTCTATAGTGCCCCAGCATGCATTATCGTCACTAGATCATCTCTAGTTAACCCCTACTATGATGTCTATAAATACCGATACCCCTAGTATGGTGTTTGTTCAAGTCATAACAATGGTAATATATATCTACAATTACTATTATTATGTGTTTGTTCATTTTATGAACAATGTCTTCAAGAGGTGCAGGAAGTTCACGCCGACAAAGAAATCAGAAAGTGTGGCTGCTACCTCCATTTACTTATGACTACAAGAGCGAAAAGTACTCGAGTCCGAAGGATTATTATGCTGGTATCCGAGCAGAATGGGCGTTTAGGGTAACAGAGCAAGAAGGATTGTTTAATGATCTACGTAACTTTGGGGCACCGGTACCTCACCGTCGTTCATTAACCATGGCTAGACGAAATGTGAGTGACTATGAAAAAGCAGTTAGCAGAATTAAGAAGGAGAACAACAAAATGTTGATGCGGAGATGTCGACATTTCATGCTTCAGCTAGCCACCGAAATAGCAGAAGCCAGCAACAGAGATTTGACAGTGATTGAGCGAAATAATGTCTTAAACAATGAAAAATATCTCTCTGACTACTACATGTCAGATGAGGAATGAGAAATCAAACACCTTTATCTTTCATATATGTTTGTATGTTCTCTCGTATCTTCGTTACTGGAGTGTAAGACAATGTTGTTATTCCTCTAACGTACGGATGTATTTCAAGTATTTGTTTTATGAACCTAAAGTTTATGAAATAACTACATTTATAACTGCACATTTATTAATTCATGACTTTCTTTATTAAATTGCAATAAGTTAATGAATGTTCTGGATTAATGAATGGATTAATGTATGTTGAATTATGTGAATACTTAAAACACATAAAACAGAACATGTAGCTCGGTGAAAAGCTTCCCTTAACTGGGGCTCGTGAAATAGGGATCCTCTATGTAAAGAATTTCAATCTGCATCAGGAAAGAAGAAAGAGTTGCCTTCCAATTCGTGGAAGTCCAGTCAAGTACTCCTACGTAACCCATGTTTCACTCACAAGATCCACCATTATTTTAAAGTTTATTTCAAAAGTTGAGATTGTAAATGTTTCGCAAAATATTACAAATTCAATATTCAAAAGTTCATTTTAAAATAATTCCAAATGACCACCAATATTCAAATAGGCATACTTTTCGATGAAATATAAATAGTTGGTCGTAACAACGAATGATGCATAGCTAAGTGAAAAACAACATTGCCTACATAAGCTTCCTTTTCTATTACAGTGACAATTCAGAAAGTCACATGGCAACAGTGAATTCACTGATTTACCTTACAGTGAGCATGCCCTTATTTTGTCCGTATATGCAGATGGATTGTCAAGTCATGTGACTTGGTGCACAGGCTTTGGTTTTCTCTATTTTTTCCTCGATTTATTTTTATTACAATGGCAGCTCATCTTTTATTGATATATATGGGATTCTCAATTCAGAAAGTCACATGGCAACAGTGAATTCATTGATTCACCTTACAGTGAGCATGCCCTTATTTTGTCCGTATATGCAGATGGATTGTCAAGTCATGTGACTTGGTGCACAGGCGTTGGTTTTCTCTATTTTTTCCTCGATTTATTTTTATTACAATGGCAACTCATCTTTTATTGATATATGTGAGATTCTCAATTCAGAAAGTCACATGGCAACAGTGAATTCACTGATTTACCTTACGGTGACCATGCCTTTATTTTGTCCGTATATGCAGATGGATTGTCAAGTCATGTGACTTGGTGCACAGGATTTGGTTTTCTCGATTTTTGCCTCAATTTTTTTTTTATTACAGTGGCAACTCATCTTTTATTGATATATGTGGGATTCTCAATTCAGAAAGTCACATGGCAACAGTGAATTCACTGATTTACCTTACAGTGAGCATGCCCTTATTTTGTCCGTATATGTAGATGGATTGTCAACTAATGTGACTTGGTGCACAGGCTTTGGTTTTCTCGATTTTTTACTCGATTTTTTTATTACAGTGACAACTCATCTTTTATTGATATATGTGAGATTCTCAATTCAGAAAGTCACATGGCAACAGTGAATTCACTAATTTACCTTACAGTGAGCATGCCCTTATTTTGTCCGTATATGCAGATGGATTGTCAAGTCATGTGACTTGGTGCACAGGCTTTGGTTTTCTCGATTTTTTCCTCGATTTTTTTTATTACAATGGCAACTAATCTTTTATTGATATATGTGGGATTCTCAATTCAGAAAGTCACATGGCAACAGTGAATTCACTGATTTACCTTACAGTGACCATGCCTTTATTTTGTCCGTATATGCAGATGGATTGTCAAGTCATGTGACTTGGTGCACAGGATTTGGTTTTCTCGATTTTTTCCTCGATTTTTTTTTATTACAGTGGCAATTCATCTTTTATTGATATATGTGGGATTCTCAATTCAGAAAGTCACATGGCAATAGTGAATTCACTGATTTACCTTACAGTGAGCACGCCTTTATTTTGTTCGTATATGCAGATGGATTGTCAAGTCATGTGAGTTGATGCACAGGCTTTGGTTTGCTCAATTTTTTGATTACAGTGACAACTCATCTCTTATTGATATATGTGAGATTCTGAATTCAGAAAGTCACATGGCAACAGTGAATTCACTAATTTACCTTACAGTGAGCGTGCCCTTATTTTGTCCGTATATGCAGATGGATTGTCAAGTCACGTGACTTGGTGCACAGGTTTTGGTTTTCTCGATTTTTTGCTCAATTTTTTTATTACAGTGACAACTCATCTCTTATTGATATATGTGGGATTCTCAAATCAGAAAGTCGCATGGTAACAGTGAATTCACTGATTTACCTTACAGTGAACATACCCTTACTTTGTCAGTATATGCAGATGCATTGTCAAGTCACATGACTTGGCACACAATATTTGATTTACTCTGTTTTTCCATTCTAGTGACAACTCATACCTTGTTCGTATATGTGGGACTGCCATGCAGAGGCATCTTCCTAAAGCCGTTCATAACCAACTATATAAACAACTAAAGGTGAAGACACAACCTTACAACTTATTTCGCCCTACGAAATTATCATTCATTTGTTTTAAAAAATTAGCATGGCTACATGGTTCATGGGAGGGAGTGGGAGTCGTAGAGGTGGTAGGAACTTGCAAAGGGGTGATAGTTCACGACGAGGAGGGGGAAGGGGAAGGGGAAGTGGCGATGCTGAAGATGAAACACCATTTCCTTTGTTAGATGCCTCTTGTGCTTATCATGATAGGTTTGGGAAGCGACATTTTGTCATGCCCAAGTACTATCGAGATCCATATGGTTTTGTAACAACCCTCATACTGTTTACCGATTAAAGACTGATTGATTACCGATAACCATCGATTACCGTTAAACTGAATTGATTATGATCGATAATTGAACTGATTAAAGTACTGAACTGACTGACTGAAAACTGGAACTGGATTGAATAAGTACGTCTGTTTGAATTGCATTTTATCTGTTAACTGTTTGTTTGATCTGTTCGTATTTTAGTGTTTAAACTGCTAATTGAAGGCCTTATCAACGGCCGAATCTGAAATTGATTGATGTTTTTATGATCGTCATAATTAATGAGATTTTATGGTATAATTATCCGAAAACTGATTAGGTATGCTTACATTAGATTAAATAAGCTAATTTAAGAGTTGGACTTAATTACCGTTTTGCCCTTGAGTGGGCCACTACCTCTACACCTTGAGCTCACTATACTTGAGCCAAAAACATTTTCCTCAGCCTTCTTCTTGTTCTTGCCGACCTTGAGGGAGAGAGGGAGAGAATAGAATTGTTCTTGGGGGTTTGGCTTAGTCAACTTGAAGAATTGCTTGAAATTGAAGTGTATCTGCCTATTTGAGCTCCCTCACTTCTAATTCTACACCTAAGGTAGATCATTCATTATCTTAATGGTGCCTTTGAGTTGATTGTTGCATGGTCCATGTTAGATTGTAGAGCTAAGTCATGATTGGTCCATTAATGGTGAATTGAAGCTCAATCTTTGCATGCATGTTAGTATTGTTGGATTTTGAGTTGAGTTCATGGCAAAAGGTTACATGCATGTTCATAATTTTGTAATGGTCCATGTTTTCACCATGTTTTGAAAAGAATTGGCTCCTTAGAGCATCACATTGGAGCTTTGAAAATGATTTGAGATCATGCATGTTGCATGTTCATATTGTTCTTGAAATTGGTTTGAAATTGGGTTTGAATAAAACACCCTTGGGCTTTGATTTCTCAAATTGAGTTTTGAATCATGTTTAACTATGAGTTTACATGTGTTTTCTGGAAATTTAGCCCAAGAGGTCGAGTTTTGATGCTTTTGAACTTGGTTTTGAGCTTGGAGGTGCAATCTGGGTTTTCCAGATTTCGCACTTCCGCTCGAGCGGGGGAAATGCCGCTCGAGCGTGGAATCCGAGCATCCAGCATCTCTCTGCACTGTTTTACAGTCCGCTCGAGCGGAGGATTGGGCGCTCGAGCGGAGTAATGTCTCACGCTCGAGCGGGCATCGAGCGGAGATTTCACCCATCCAGTACTTTTACAGTACGCTCGAGCGGGTAAGTTTACGCTCGAGCGTGTACCTTTGTTGCGTGACCGCTCGAGCGGGGAAACATGCGCTCGAGCGGGACCCTATTTTTTCTAAAAATGCTTTTAATGTACATCTTTGCATCCTCATCCCATTCTAGGCATTCTTAGGCCTAGTTTAAGGCATCTTGTTGAGGATATAGATGTAGAACACACCGAGGCATTAGGAATTAAGTTTTTACCGTTCCCAATTGGGTAGCTTAGTGTGTGTTCAATCTGTTAACTGTGTAGGGTTGGCGACTGGGGAGACACGCTCTAGCATACTGTAGCCCAAACTCTGTGAGTAACAATTGTGTAAAGATATGTTCAACTGATATCTTTTGAATACTGAACTGAACTGTTTACTGAACTGGTATTACTGAATGAATGTATGTCCTTTATTTCTAAACTGTACTGTGGCATCCTTAGTACCTACTGTTTACTGTTACTGTTACTGTTACTGTTACTGTTACAGAGATCTCTGTCGGTTCCCTCGTGGAACCACTACTGTTTACTGACTGATGGCCATCATTACTGTTCGGTCTTTCAAGACCTACTGTTACTGTTATGCTAATGGATGTACCACATATGACTGTTTACTGTACTGAACAACTGAAATACTGATTGAATTGAACTGTTTTCATTACTGTAAGGACATTCATTCTAAACCCCTTTATGCTTTATGTTATTCACTGGGCTTTAGCTCACTGCTCATATATATATGTAGGTGTACAGGCACCAGATCGGAGCTAGGAGCGTCCTGGTAACTCCAGTTTTGTCAAGCCAGCCTTTGTGCCTCACTGCGAGGTTCCGAGTTGCCATGCTATGGCTTGGGGGTGTTTTGTTTGTTTTCCCCCGCCTGTCTTCATACTGTCTAACTGTTCTGTATAGACTGAATGTCTACCGTACTGTTATCAAGGGATTAGGTCCCTGTACTGTGTGATTGTAAATTCTGTATAGACTGTACTGTTTGTGTATGTATGAATGCATGAAAAATCTTTTTGGCATACAGACTGTCACAGCTCATTGGACATTGTTTAATTACTGTATTGGCTTCCGCCAGGCCCTGTACTCTGTTTTACTGTATTACTGTTAAGCAGGCCTTCGGTAATCTCGGATTACTGGCCGGTTACGGTGCTAAACCCATAGGGCCGGGTTTGGGTCGTGACAGGTTTGGTGGAGCAACCATCAGATAATCAAACAGGATATGGTTTAGCAAACGCTAGACTTCTGAAGTGGCCCGCACTATTTATAGAGCGAGTCCAAATGGAAAGATTATGTCGGGAAAATCGATTGAAGGTGCCAAAAGCACGTTCTGTTGAGATCCAAAAGGAATATCCTGATAATGTTGATCGACTATGTGAAAGACTACAACGTGAGATTTCTAAAATGGGCCGACTATGTGAAAGACTACAACGTGAGATTTCTCAAATGGGCCGTAGGTTAGCCCGTGATATGCAGCTACGCATAGTTAAGAAGGATGCCGAGAAGAACAGAACAGAACCAAATGTTGCGGCTATCAAGGGTATCATGGAGGATCCTGAACTTGTCTTTGACGATGAGCTTTCGGATTGTTCAGACTCTGAGCCACCTGCCGATTTAAGCGCGAATTAGGTGTTAATGTCTACACTTCGGCAATATAACAACTTGCATTAATATGTAATGTCTGTGTTAGACTAAGTGTTTCCCTAATGAGTTTGTCAGATTGTCTACCTAATATTTGTCTGTCTAACTATTATGTTTATGTATTGTGTGTTCAGTTCATGGTGTCTAGGATGTATGTATTGTATGTTCAGTTCATGGTGTCCAGAATGTATTTTTGTGGGAGACTTATGTCTATACTACCTATGTAACTGAAAACTGTTAGATTTGCAACTTCAGTTATGTTGTTTTCACGCATGTATGAGTATTTAGTAAATTAGTGACTTCTTATATTATGTATTAAGTTTTATTACAAAAATGTTGACAAAATTTATTTGTGGAGAAACACACTTTTATTTGTATTAAGCTTTCAATGTTCATCAAATTTTCGGCCCCAAACAGTGAAAGCGTGTTTTGTAATAGCGCTTTAGCCTAATTTGGAAATTCCGTCCAAACTAGGCCTAGTTTGGGAATTAAGATGATAATTTGGCTTAATATGGGAAAAGCCCCGAAATATAGTGCACATTAAAAAAATAAATAAATATTTAAAACATAAAATATTTATTCCCACTCCAGGGTGGGTTTTGTAAACACTTTGAAATTTTGAAAATTTTTTAAAAGTGATTTTGGAATTTTTTTTCAAAAAATTTGAACTAAAAAAATTCGTTTTTTCTGTTTGTTTGTATTTTTGGCATTTAGTGTATTTATGCTAGGTATGTTTAAAAACTTAAAATATTAAAAAATTCAACAAAAACAAAAAAATATGAAAAATAAGAAAATAGAATTTTCTAAAAAATGTTTTAGAAAACTCAAAGCAAGCATTACGTTTTAATTTTTATTTTTATTTGTGCTGTAATTTTCTAAAGAAACCCATCTTTGAATGCATTGAAATTGCTGCTCTCTTACTCATCTTTTCATTCCCAAGTACAACCTTCCCACATGAGAAAACATAATTAAAAAAAAAAATTTCTAAAACCATTTTTTATTAAAAATATTTGTCGTCAAAAAATATTTATGTTGAAAATATAAATTTTAAAAAATTAATGTAAAAACTTTATATTTTAAAACCACTTTTTATTAAAAAAAAATTTGGTAGTTTTCATATTTAAGTTGAAAATATAAATTTTAAAAAATTAAAAATTAATGTGAAACCGGTTTTTCTAAAACGATTTTTCTAAAACCGTTTTTTATTAAAAAATATTTTTGGTCATAACATATTTATTTAAAAAAAATTAATGTAAAAACGGCTTTTCTAAAACCGATTTTTATTAAAAAAAAATTTTTGAACAAAAAATATTTATCTTGAAAATATAAATTAAAAAAAATTTAATGTTGAAAAACGGCTTTTCTAAAACCGGTTTTCATTAAAAAGAAATTTGAACAAAAAATATTTATGTTGAAAATATAAATAAAAAAAATTAATGTTGAAAAACGGCTTTTCTAAAACCGGTTTTCATGAAAAAAAAATTTTGAACAAAAAATATTTATGTTGAAAATATAAATAAAAAAAAATTAATGTTGAAAACGGCTTTTCTAAAACCGGTTTTCATTAAAAAAAATTTTGAACAAAAAATATTTATGTTGAAAATATAAATTAAAAAAAAAATTAATGTTGAAAAACGGCTTTTCTAAAACCGGTTTTCATTAAAAAAAAATTTGAACAAAAAATATTTATGTTGAAAATATAAATAAAAAAAAATTAATGTTGAAAAACGGCTTTTCTAAAACCGGTTTTCATTAAAAAAAAATTTTGAACAAAAAATATTTATGTTGAAAATATAAATAAAAAAAAAATTAATGTTGAAAAACGGCTTTTCTAAAACCGGTTTTCATTAAAAAAAAAATTTAAACAAAAAATATTTATGTTGAAAATATAAATTAAAAAAAAAATTAATGGGAAAACAGTTTTACGAAAACCGTTTTTAATTAATTCAGAATAATTAAAAACGGCTTTAGAAAAGCCGGTTTCTATTTTCAAATTTTATTATTATTTTAATCGATGAATACGGTTTTGTGAAAACCGTTTTCTGAAAAACGGCATTAGAAAAACCGTTTTACCCTACTTTGGGAATAAAAATAAAAACACACCCTAAAATGGGACAAAAATGTTCAAAACGGCACAAAGAGGGAAATTGGCCAAGTGTCAAGGGTGCCCCTTCACATTAATTGCGACAGGTATAAAACCCTTATGTTCTTATCATACAGTGAAATTTCATTGTTTAAATTGAATTTTATTGTCCCCAGGATAACAAATTTCACTCAAAACAATGAAATTGAAGTGAAATTGTACTTTAGACAATGAAATTTCACTTCACGACATCTAAATGTCACAGATTTTTCCCATCTTAATTGTGTTGAACGCATGTTCAACACAGTGAAATTTTCAATTGATTGCTAAAGATGCAAAATTGAAAACTGATTACAAATACAAGATTCCTATTTTCAATTTTATTACTAAAAATTCATTAAATATAATGAAATTTCACTTTGGATAGTGAAATTCTACTTTAGAACGGTGGACTTTCATTGTTTGTCACAAATTTTCTATATATTTATTATGTTGAATATAGTAAAATTTTATTGTGCTGATAAATTTCACAGTGTTGATAGCAGTGAACATAATGAAATAACACAATGAAGTTTTCAATTGATATCTGAAAATGTAAAATTAAAAGACAATTGTAAAAATTAGATTGTTTGTTTCAAATTTAGAATGCAAGAATCCACTAGAGACAATGAAACATAGTGAAATTTCATTGTCTGTTACAATTTTTCTGCATATTCACTAGGTTAAACACAGTAAGATAGTGGCATTTCCAATCAATAACTAAAAATTGCAAAATTGAAATTCAATAGCGAAAATAGGGTTTTTATTTTCAAATTTTGGACAATTATTCAAATTGTGGGCTCTAAAATAAAAAAATTTGAAAATTGCTTTGTCATATATAAGAGAAAATTCATTGTTTACAAAACTTTTATGGTAATGAATCACTGAATTTCTACAAAATTGTTCTTTTAGTCAATGGAAGTGAATTACATACTTAAATTCACTGTAGATTAGAAATGCATGAATAAGATCTAGTTCGATTCAATACACATACAGTAAGAAGATCGTGAAATGAAATTTTTGATCGTATCAAGAGAGAGAGAGAGAGAAGTGCTGGTGGTAGCGGTTGCGATGGTGAAGTTGTGACGATTGTGGTGGTGGAGTAGCAAAAATAGTAATAGTGATGATGTGGTAACCCATTTAAACAAGTTTAGACGAGTTTAAACATGTTTTAAATGGGTGTAATTGGGATGGTTTGGGTTGAGTTTTCCATTTCTACATGAAAGTATAGGAAAATTCATGTTCATTTCATGTAAAAATTTAGGGTTTTCCAACTCAAGAGTTTGAATTTAGTGATAACAAGTTTCAAAACCTAAGTTGTTCAATTTTTTCTTCAAAAGATCATTTTCGAGCAAAATCAACCAAATAAACAGTTATAGTTAAGTGTCGAAACATAATTTTTATCTCAATTCAAGCTAGGAACTAGTCTTAGTCAAGAATTCAAGCTTTCTCTTTCCTTTACTTTCTTCTATTCTCTTTTCTCCTTTATTCTTTTATTTTTAGCATAATGTCTCTCTTTCTATTTTCTTTTGTTTTTATTATTACTAGAGAGACACTTTTGCCCTATATATGCATCACTATAGAAAATTACACTTTTGGCGACCAAATATGGCTACTAAAAGGAATTTAGTCGCCAAAAGTTGTACAATCAGCGACTAAAAATTACATTGGTCGGCGTTGTTAATGGTTTTAGCTACTAATATTTTTTAGTAGCCAAAAAATTATTATTGGTGACTAAAAATAAATTCAGTCGCTAAATATGCCACAATAGGCAACTAAAAAAATATTAGTTGGCGGTAATTTAGGTTTTAGGCTACTAAAATTTATTTTAGTTGTGGTATACTAATTTTTGCCGTAAAATAAATTTAGTAGCCAAATAACTAGCTTAATGTTTGTTATTAATATTTTGCGACAACAATTTTGGTTGACAAATATTTATTTTTGGTGACCAAAAAACTTTTAGTCGTGGTATAGTAATTTTTGCCTACTAAAAAAATTTAGTTGCCAATTAAATAGCATCCATGCTATTCTCATAATTGAGGCTCCAGAAAAGGTCACTCCCAACCACAATAACAAACTCGCCGGCTGTTGTCCCCTTAGGATCAATAGTTGCACCATCTCCTGATGTCACTAGCCTACCATTCGAGGATTCTAATGAGACATAGCCATCGTCGGAAACAGAAAATCGTGTCATAGGTAAGAACATTGTACTTCAAATTTGTCAATTATCAGTTGTCATTATTTACAATTTGATTATTGTTATTTTGTTATCAGGGACTTCTAGGTCCACATATGTACGAGGACCAACACTTAGAAAAGGAATACAAAAATAATAAGATCCAAAA
This sequence comes from Camellia sinensis, assembly GCF_055761805.1. Lineage (NCBI taxonomy): Eukaryota > Viridiplantae > Streptophyta > Magnoliopsida > Ericales > Theaceae > Camellia > Camellia sinensis. The sequence continues at coordinate 6,650,927 of NC_138974.1, read as the reverse complement.
AATAGGAAAAATTATATGTTCACATCGATCGTGTTCTGAATGCAACGATCGAAGAGTATGCCACTCTAACAGCTAATGAGATAGGGCTTTAGATTAGGAAATTGTGCCCTCTCAAGGATGTTACGTTGTAACTGAATATGGATAAGACTACCAAAGCTACCGTCATCCAAGCTGTTCTTGTAATGGATAATATTGGGCAATATTATTTGAATTAGTTATGCTTGTAATAAGCACTTATATGTAATGATGTGATTTTCACTTGTTATGATTGTAGGACAAGTTTGATATTGGGGACGATTTTCACAATGACCTACAAGCTCAACAGATTGTGAATAAGAAAGCATATACGTTGTACAAAGATTGGAGGTGCAACTTAAATCCCGAATTCAAACTATTAGAGGAAAAGGGGGTTGATGACCTCTACGCTTATCCACCCCGAGGGGTGAGTTTGGAAGCTTGGAAACATTTGATCGATGTGGCATGGCAAGATGCATCTCACCAAGTAAAATAATAATGCATTATACATAGTCCCGTGCCAAATGTGATATGCCTTAATATTTAACAAAAAATTGTTTATGTACTTATTTTTTGTAGAAACAATCAAAAGCTAGTAAAAGTAATAGAAGTCAGTTGCCATTCAATCACACCAGTGGATCTCGCTCATTTCCTATCGTGATGGCTGCTTTCATGAGATTGATTATATTTAAAAGTAAATCCATTATTTTGTTTTGTTAAGAATAATATGTTATGATTATTTTTTTGTTCTCATTTGAAACTAACAGATAGCAAAAAATAGGGACTTGGATTTTCCTAAGTTTTATGAGGACAGCCACACGTCCAAAAAGACGAATGACTGGATCTATCCCAAGTGCAGTAAGCTGCATGTAAGTATGAAACAATGAATTAATTATATTTAATATTACTTAGTACCCAAAAATATATATCTAACAATGCCTTTTTTCCTTCTTTATTTGTAATGATAGCAAAAGATAGTCAATCTACAAACGGCTGCCACTGAGTCAGGGACGCAACCCTCTACCATAGCTACATCACGAGCACGTGATAAGGACATAGAGGCAATGAGAGTTGAGATGGAGCCACTTCATGAGGAGCAAAAAAGACATCGGGAAGAGTTGATAAAAGAGCGAGAGGAGTGCGAGAAATATTGCAATGAGATGTTGAAAGAGTGAGAGGAGCGCGACAGATGTTACAATGAGATGTTGCACTAGCGGGCGCAGAGACAAAAAGCAGAAGCCCATGATGCAGCAAGTTTTGCAGCTGCATTCTAGCCTTATGCAAGCATGGAAGCTTCTTCTAATTCGGCCTTATAGCAGTGATTGTTGTTACTGCAACTGCATGGTGAGCCACTCAATGACTGCTTCCCTTGTGCACTTCTGCAGCTGCATCCACAACAACAACAACTCCATGTGATGCTAGCCTAGTTGCTATTGCTGCTACAGCAAGCAACAATGATAAAAGAGAGAATGCTCTTCATGATATACCGTTGCAAAATCAACAAACAGACCCATAACATTCCAAAGCTCTGTAAGAACAACATTTAACTTCTAATCACCTACTTTATCATCATCAAGATTTGAAAAAGTGAAGGTATGAAACCAAAATCTGGGGTTTAAGTGCGCTTGATAATGAGAAAGTTGCAACAGTAACCGAAGCACCACAATTCAAACAAGATGAAAAGCAGAAAACAGGTGGATCGTTCTTCTTGTGGTTCCAACACACCTTCTAGCAGTGAAGTAGAGATAGATGCTTTAGAGAAACATGAGAAAGGTAGGAAGAGAGAAAAAAAACCTCACGTAAGCTATCTAGTTAGTGACTCTAATAATTATCATGGCAGAAGCTCCAGCAGCACAAATGATTCATGGAAAAAGGTCTCTGAAGAGGTGACTAAAAGATATGCTTTTCTGAATGAATTTTGTAATTTCCAGATCATTGTTGCTTTTAGTTTCACTTTATTTACAGGGTTGGTCAGCCTTTAAGGCACTGGTCTCTAGAAAAGTACTGCCACAAAGCTTTTCACAAGGGGAAGGATTGTTGACATTGGAGCTTGGGCATGGGAAGTTGAAACCTCTCTGAATAGGGTTTAAGCAATATAAAAGATGGTCTACCAAGTGTCACACCCCGACAATTTATGTGACACAAAGAGCAGCGTGGGCGGTATGCTGAAGGCGCTGGAAGGTTCCGGAATGAGGGAGACCAACCTAGAGTATGGTGGAAAACTCTAGAACGTGGTAGAAGGGTCCGGAGTGGCCTGGAAGATTCCGGAATGTGGAAGAGCCTTGGAGTGTCCAGCAGAGTCTGGATGGGTCTGTAACATCCTAGATTGTCCTGGAGAAGCCTACCATGTACTACACTAGTGTAAGAGAGTTCTAGATTGTAGTAGATAGGGTAGTTGTCCTAGATAGTTCTATGGAATGTTCTAGATGAGAGTTTGTAGCCCTTGGATCAAAGTGATCCGAGCCGTCCATTGAGGAGGGGGGATGGCTATATAAGGGTGAGGGGTCTCATTTGCTAGGCACCTAGAGACCTGGAGATCCAAGAGAGCTCTAAGAGTGAAGCACTTACGAGTGTGAGAGCCTTGTAAGCTTTGTACACGACTATACTTGTAAAGTTAACTTGCATAGTGAAGGCATTCTTCCACCTAAACTGTGTGTGTTAGTGTGGTTGAGTGGGTAAGGCTGACTTAAGTGCAACCAAGAGGGTTGAGAGGCATCTAAGGCCGCACGGTAGGCTTGCAAAGTCTAAGTCCGTGACACAAGGCCAAGGAGAGCTGTCACGCCCCCAAACCGCCCCTAGTAGTTTGGTGCCATGATGGCCAGTAATCCGAGGTTACCGAAGGCCGACTTACAAAAATCACACACAATCAGAGTATGAAGTATGGGGCTTACAAGTGCAGAAGCAATATATACAAAAATCTGAGTAGTCCATGAGAGCCGTGCATAAGTCCAATGGAACGACATACATTTTCACAAGGTCTTAAAACTCAAATACAATAAGGAAATAAGATACAAAATACATCTTGACCAAAAGGCTTCTCAAGCCGACGTATGCAAGTACACATGAAATATAAGCTAAGAAGCATGATCTTCAAGATGGTACAAAATGCAATCCCAAAACAGGTCGGCAATGCACCCAAAAACATATCGGCATCACGTCTAGGCCTCAATGCCCTCTTGTTCACCACCTACATATATATAGAGAGGGTGAGCTTGGATACTCAGTGAATGATATTAGAAATAAAGGTTTTGCATGATTGATATCCAAGGTCTCTTTCAAAACAATACATAGCATACTTTACAATCAAGGGGAAAAATCAAGTTCGTTACCGGTCTTTCAAGTTCCTTGGATGTTAATAACATCTACATATTACAAGGGGCGATGACATTTCAAGACAAGAGTGCAGTTGCATTATAGTCCCCTGGCACTAAGGACTTTCAAGACAAGAGTGCAGTTGCATTATAGTCCCCTGGCACTAAGGACTTTCAAGACAAGAGTGCAGTTGCATTATAGTCCCCTGGCACTAAGGACTTTCAAGACAAGAGTGCAGTTGCATTATAGTCCCCTGACACTAAGGACTTTCAAGACATGTCATCAAAACAAGATAGTGTTTGATATGCAAATAGGGATAGTCATTCATGCTAAATCAAATACTTTTCATCAAAACAAAGCAAAACGAGATTTATCAAAACAAGTATAACATAACTTTATTAAAAATACCACTCACATAGCTCTTCAAATGTCGGGGTCAAGACAAGCCCAAGTCCTACAAACACATGGCAAAGCCTATTGAATGCACTTTCAAACAAGTTTCATATGTATACCAATGATCTCGGAAAAACATGCTGGGCACTAACCAGGTCTAGGCCGAGGTTCCACACCTCCTTGCCGAGGTGTGTCCCCGAGGGCCACATGCAAGGAAAAGAGGTCGGGAAAACTCTGGGTTTCCCTCTGCTGATGAACATGAATAACATGAGTACGAAAACATGAAAAATATGAATGTTCTGATACCAATCTGTCATTACAAAATCTGGGATTTTCATGCTACGAGTTTGAAAACATGGACCTGGGTACCCATACTTGAAGTTCTTGCAGAAATAAACACAAAAACATGATTCTCTATGCAAGCTTTCGAATCAAAACAAGACTTTTTCTTCAAGAACGTATGAACATTATTTTCTCTTTCTAAAATCAGTTTCAAATTAATGCATGACGTGCAGAACAGGTTCGATCATGCAATGCAGCTAGATAAACACAAGGAACAACAAGAGTAAGCCAAGGATCTAACCTCAATACACGAATCTAACGCTTCGATCTCTTGGAATCAAGCTTGAAGACTTACTTTCTCACTCTAAAACTCCTTCTTCCTCCTAGAGCTTCTCTCTCTAAAAGGGCAAGGTTATGATACCAAATGATAGTTTCCTTACCCGGTTCTGGGGTTAACCCTCTGCGGGGACACGTGGCGGCGACTGGTTGGGTTTTCCCTGAAAAGGTGGCTGACAGACCAGACAAAGCATGGCGAAAGGGTGTTCAACAAGTAAAGCGGTATGGGCTCTCTGACGGGGCAATGACATCGGCTGATAAAAGGGCGTATCTAACAAGCTTCACGGAAAGGCACTCCGGCAAGGGGTGACATCGGCTAACAAAAGGGCTTCGGCAACTAAGGTTACAATGACCTCGGCTAGGAAAGACAACACTTGACTAAGCTGTGCCACATCTTGGCCTAGATGTGCCACACCTCGGTCTAGGTCATACCACTCCAGGACGAGTTCACTTGGGTGCAAAGGTAACATCTCGGCCAATGCGTCAAAGCGAGGATGGAGGTCAACAAAGGGGTTCCAAGATACTTCTAGGCTGAGGATGACCTCGGCTCGGAATGGTCTAGGCGTAACGTAACCTAGGCTTGACATAACATCGGCTAATCATAACTTAGGCAAGGCGTGGCCTAGGTTTCACATCAAGGAAGGAGCAAGGCAACCACACAACACTTAGACAAACCACAAGGCATCAAAACAAGGCATGGATCTCACTCACTTAGGCAGAACAAGTCGCAAACATACACATGCAAGCTTAACAAGCCATAATCATACAGATGCTCATGAACATGATTAAGACGTAAAATGTGGGTTCCTACAGTCTACCCTCCTTAAAGAAGTTTGGTCCCCAAACTTAAGTTACCTTGTCCTACGAATAACTCTGGATAACGGATTTTCATTTCCTCTTCCTTTTCCCACGTGGCCTCCTTGCCATAATGCTTCACCCATTCGATTTTTACCATCGGTATCGACTTGTTTCTCAACCATCTCACTTGTCTGTCAATAATTCTCATCGGTTTCTCTTCGTAGCCTAGATCTTCATTAACTACAACCCCGGAATAATCTATTACATGCAGTGGGTCTCGGATATATTTCCTCAACATCGAAACATGGAACACGCTGTGGACTTGGCTCAAATCTGGCGGCAAAGCAAGTCTGTAAGCAACGGTGTTAACTCTCTCAAGAATTTCAAATGGCCCAATGTATCGGGGTGCAAGTTTACCCTTCTTCCCAAATCTCGAAACTCCTGTCATCGGCGAGACCTTCAAAAATGCATGATCCCCAATTTCAAATTCTAACTCTCTCCTTCTCTGGTCGGCATAACTCTTCTGTCGACTCTGTGCGGTTTTAATCCTCTGCTGAATGAGTTTAATCTTTTCAGTTGTCATTTGAACCAACTCGGGGCCAATTAGAGCTTTGTCTCCTACTTCAATCCAACATATCGGCGATCTGCACTCCCTTCCATACAAAGCTTCATACGGCGCCATGCCTATGCTGGCTTGATAACTGTTGTTGTACACGAACTCCACTAATGGCAAATGCGATTCCCAACTTCCCTGGAAATCCAACACGCACAGTCCGAGCATGTCTTCGAGTGTCTGGATCGTTCTTTCTGTTTGCCCGTCGGTCTGGGGGTGAAAGGCCGTACTAAATCTCAACTCGGTTCCCAAGGCTCCTTGTAGACTCTGCCAAAATCTAGAAACGAACTTCGGATCTCGGTCTGACACAATGGACATCGGCACGCCATGAAGCCTAACGATCTCATTTATGTACAGTTCGGCAAGTCGGTCGGCATTGAACGTAGTCTTGACAGGTAGAAATTGTGCTGACTTAGTAAATCTATCAACTATAACCCAAATCGAGTTCATACCTTTCTGCGTCCTCGGCAAACCTACTACGAAATCCATGGAGATGTGTTCCCATTTCCACTCAGGAATTGACAAGGGTTGAAGAAGTCCTGCCGGTCTCTGGTGTTCTGCCTTCACTTGCTGACAATACAGACACTGAAATGCAAACTCGGCTATCTCTCTTTTCATGTTTGGCCACCAAAAAGTCCGCTTTACGTCCTGATACATCTTGGTGCTCCCTGGATGAATGGAAAACTTGGAGCTATGGGCCTCTTGCAAAATCTTCCTTTTCAACTCTGGCACGTCGGCCACGCACAATCTTCCTTCAAACTTAAGCACTTGATCTTCCATTGTGTATCCTGGCCTCGGCTTGGTGACGAATTCATCAATTATCCTTTTGAGGAATTTATCCTCCATCTGTCTGGTCTTCACTTCCTCAATAATGGTCGGTTCCACTGAGATCGTTGTTAGGCACGCCAAACTTCCAACTAGCTTCCTGCTCAATGCGTCGGCTACGGAATTTGCCTTACCTGGATGATACTGAATCTGCATGTCATAGTCCTTCAATAGCTCGAGCCATCTTCTCTGCCTCATATTTAACTCTTTCTGAGTGAACAAGTACTTCAGACTTTTGTGGTCGGTGAAAACTTGGCAAGATGTTCCATACAAGTAATGACGCCATATCTTCAAAGCAAAAACCACGGCCGCCAGCTCCAAATCATGGGTAGGATAGTTCTTTTCGTTGGGCTTCAACTGACGAGACGCGTACGCTATGACTTTACCTCCTTGCATTAACACGCAACCCAAACCCTTATGTGAAGCATCACTGTAAATCTGAAATTCCTCATTAGCTGATGGTAGTACAAGAACTGGTGCTGTAACTAACCTCGTCTTCAACTCCTGAAAGGCTGATTCTCTATCATTAGTCCATTCATAAGCTGCTCCCTTCTTAGTTAGTTGTGTCAAAGGTACTGCAATCCTCGAGAAATCCTTCACAAACTTTCTGTAATAACCTGCCAAACCCAGAAAACTACGAACCTCGGACACGTTGGTCGGCGTTGGCCAATTCACAATGGCTTCAATCTTACTGGGGTCAACTAATATACCATCTTCATTAATCACATGCCCTAAAAATGAAATGCTGGAAAGCCAAAATTCGCATTTACTCAACTTGGCGTACAACTTCTTATCTCTCAAGATTTGCAGGGCAAGTCTCAGATGATTCTCGTGCTCGCTCGTACTCTCGGAGTAGATCAATATGTCGTCAATAAAAATAATTACGAACTCATCTAGATACGGCTTAAAGACTCTGTTCATCAAGTCCATGAACGCTACTGGGGCATTGGTCACTCCGAAGGGCATTACCAAAAATTCGTAGTGGCCATATCTTGTCCGAAAAGCAGTTTTCTCAATGTCCTCGGCTTTAACCTTCAACTGGTGGTAGCCCGACCTAAGGTCAATCTTGGAAAAGACTCGTGCTCCTCGTAGTTGATCAAGCAAATCGTCGATCCTAGGCAAAGGGTACTTGTTCTTAATGGTCACCTTATTAAGTTCTCTGTAGTCAATGCAAAGACGAAGTGTGCCATCCTTTTTCTTAACAAATAGAACGGGTGCTCCCCACGGTGAAGTGCTCGGCCTAACAAATCCTTTATCCAACAATTCTTGTAATTGCGATTTCAGTTCTCTTAGTTCGGCTGGGGCCATTCTGTAGGGTGTCTTGGAGATAGGTTGTGTTCCTGACAGGATGTCCACAGTAAACTCTATTTCCCTATCGACAAGGTGGCCAGGCAGCTCATTTGGAAAGACGTCGGGAAATTCCTCAGCAACGGGTATGTCGGCTAACTCAACACTTCCATTCAAATCACTTAGTATACTGCACAAATAACCCTGGCATCCTTTTTGGATCAACTTGTAGGCTTTCATGGATGAGATTAAGTAAGGTGGGGGTACTACTCCTTTACCCTGGAAAATGAACTCGGCTAGATTTGGGGTCTTCAATGTGACGCTCTTAGTAACACAATTAATGGATGCATGATTCGCTACTAACCAATCCATTCCCAATATGACATCGAAGTGAGTCATGTTTAAAGGCATCAAATCAACTAACAACCCTACACCTTCAATCACAACAATACACGCCCTATAAATGGATGTAACAATCATATTTCTCCCAGATGGAGTAGACACAGATAATACATAATCAAGGGGTTCTAATTCCCTATTCAACTTCTCGGCGAACATAGTAGATACAAATAAATGCGTAGAACCCGAATCAATCAATACATATGCATCTTGAGAACAAATTGGAAGGGTACCTGACACTACCGCCTCGGCACTTTGGGCGTCTCCTGGTACCAATGCAAAAACTCTGCCTTGCCTTGCCTGTATCCTCCCGACGTTGTTGTTCTGTGCAGGGCCCGAGGTGCTTCCATTCCTCTTTCCGTCATCAGCCTTTGCTTTCGGGCAGTCCTTCACACGATGACCAATCTCGCCACACTCGTAGCAAGCCCCTGTTGCCCAACGACAGACCCCGAAATGTAGCTTTCCACAACTCGCACACACCGGCTTGGCATTACCTTCCTGATTTGAGTTGCTGGAACTGTCCATATTCATCTTCTTCTTGGCATTGAACGGAACTCGGCGATTATCATAATTCTGTCTCTTCCTCTGACCCTCACCTGAACCCTGGTATCGGTTCAAGTTAGCTTTAGCCAGGATGGCCTTGTCCAGTACTCCAGCGTATGTCGGCATATTGAGCATGTTGACCCGATCTTGTATCGGTCCACGCAACCCACTTTCGAACTTCCTCGCCTTTCGGTATTCGTCGTCAACCATGTGAGGCGCATATCTCGCCAGTTCAGTAAAGGCACGATCGTATTCTGCCACTGTCTTGTTCCCTTGCATCAGATTCTGGAACTCTGTGGTCTTTCGATCTCGAACGCTAAGGGGGAAATGCTTGTTGTAGAACAACTCCAAAAATTTGGCCCAAGTCAAACCTGGATTGCTTTCTCGGACCATCATCCACCACCTACGAGCGTCGTCATCTAATGTGAATGCTGCCGGAAATACCTTCTGGGCGTCTGTACTGGGGAAAATTTCAAACAACTTCTTCATCTCTAAAACCCATGCCTCGGCTTTCATTGGTTCTATACCTCCTTGAAATCTCGGCGGTTTCATTTTCTTGAACTCTCTGATCAGGGTTATCGTGTCGTTTCCATACAAAGCTTGCGGTAGAGGCACTTGTGGCAATGGGGGAGGTGGAGCTGTATATCGGCCATTCGTCTGCTCGGCCTGCGTGGAAGTGGTACCAGTATCCTGTGGCCTGGGTTGTCTCTGCTCACGAACCAAGCCTTCGACTAACCTTTCCAATCTCTCCAATCTATCTTCTGAATGACCTCGGCCAACTGGAGGTCTACCTCTCCTCATGATGCTAGGAGGATGTAAGATGAGACTTCAAAACAACTGAACAGATAACACGTATGCAAGTAACAAGCGTCTATGCCGAAATGATGCACACATAGTCAAGTAGCAAGCAATATGATGCAATCCTAACATCATTCTAAGGGAAATCCTATGCTCTTTAGGACTCAAGGTGTGTGATTAACGTACTATAAGGAACTTGTGCTCTGATACCAATCTGTCACGCCCCCAAACCGCCCCTAGTAGTTTGGTGCTGTGATGGCCAGTAATCCGAGGTTACCGAAGGCCGACTTACAAAAATCACACACAATCAGAGTATGAAGTATGGGGCTTACAAGTGCGGAAGCAATATATACAAAAATCTGAGTAGTCCATGAGAACTGTGCATAAGTCCAATGGAACGACATACATTTTCACAAGGTCTTAAAACTCAAATACAATAAGGAAATAAGATACAAAATACATCTTGACCAAAAGGCTTCTCAAGCCGACGTATGCAAGTACACATGAAATATAAGCTAAGAAGCATGATCTTCAAGATGGTACAAAATGCAATCCCAAAACAGATCGGCAATGCACCCAAAAACATATCGGCATCACGTCTAGGCCTCAATGCCCTCTTGTTCACCACCTACATATATATAGAGAGGGTGAGCTTGGATACTCAGTGAATGATATTAGAAATAAAGGTTTTGCATGATTGATATCCAAGGTCTCTTTTAAAACAATACATAGCATACTTTACAATCAAGGGGAAAAATCAAGTTCGTTACCGGTCTTTCAAGTTCCTTGGATGTTAATAACATCTACGTATTACAAGGGGCGATGACATTTCAAGACAAGAATGCAGTTGCATTATAGTCCCCTGGCACTAAGGACTTTCAAGACAAGAGTGCAGTTGCATTATAGTCCCCTGGCACTAAGGACTCTCAAGACAAGAGTGCAGTTGCATTATAGTCCCCTGGCACTAAGGACTTTCAAGACAAGAGTGCAGTTGCATTATAGTCCCCTGACACTTAGGACTTTCAAGACATGTCATCAAAACAAGATAGTGTTTGATATGCAAATAGGGATAGTCATTCATGCTAAATCAAATACTTTTCATCAAAACAAAGCAAAACGAGATTTATCAAAACAAGTATAACATAGCTTTATTAAAAATACCACTCACATAGCTCTTCAAATGTCGGGGTCGAGACAAGCCCAAGTCCTACAAACACATGGCAAAGCCTATTGAATGCACTTTCAAACAAGTTTCATATGTATACCAATGATCTCGGAAAAACATGCTGGGCACTAACCAGGTCTAGGCCGAGGTTCCACACCTCCTTGCTGAGGTGTGTCCCCGAGGGCCACATGCAAGGAAAAGAGGTCGGGAAAACTCTGGGTTTCCCTCTGCTGATGAACATGAATAACATGAGTACGAAAACATGAAGAATATGAATGTTCTGATACCAATCTGTCATTACAAAATCTGGGATTTTCATGCTACGAGTTTGAAAACATGGACCTGGGTACCCGTACTTGAAGTTCTTGCAGAAATAAACACAAAAACATGATTCTCTATGCAAGCTTTCGGATCAAAACAAGACTTTTTCTTCAAGAATGTATGAACACTATTTTCTCTTTCTAAAATCAGTTTCAAATTAATGCATGGCGTGCAGAACAGGTTCGATCATGCAATGCAGCTAGATAAACACAAGGAACAACAAGAGTAAGCCAAGGATCTAACCTCAATACACGAATCTAACGCTTCGATCTCTTGGAATCAAGCTTGAAGACTTACTTTCTCACTCTAAAACTCCTTCTTCCTCCTAGAGCTTCTCTCTCTAAAAGGGCAAGGTTATGATACCAAATGATAGTTTCCCTTACCCGGTTCTGGGGTTAACCCTCTGCGGGGACACGTGGCGGCGACTGGTTGGGTTTTCCCTGAAAAGGTGGCTGACAGACCAGACAAAGCATGGCGAAAGGGTGTTCAACAAGTAAAGCGGTATGGGCTCTCTGACGGGGCAATGACATCGGCTGATAAAAGGGCGTATCTAACAAGCTACACGGAAAGGCACTCCGACAAGGGGTGACATCGGCTAACAAAAGGGCTTCGACAACTAAGGTTACAATGACCTCGGCTAGGAAAGACAACACTTGACTAAGCTGTGCCACATCTTGGCCTAGATGTGCCACACCTCGGTCTAGGTCATACCACTCCAGGACGAGTTCACTTGGGTGCAAAGGTAACATCTCGGCCAATGCGTCAAAGCGAGGATGGAGGTCAACAAAGGGGTTCCAAGATACTTCTAGGCTGAGGATGACCTCGGCTCGGAATGGTCTAGGCGTAACGTAACCTAGGCTTGACATAACATCGGCTAATCATAACTTAGGCAAGGCGTGGCCTAGGTTTCACATCAAGGAAGGAGCAAGGCAACCACACAACACTTAGACAAACCACAAGGCATCAAAACAAGGCATGGATCTCATTCACTCACTTAGGCAGAACAAGTCGCAAACATACACATGCAAGCTTAACAAGCCATAATCATACAGATGCTCATGAACATGATTAAGACGTAAAATGTGGGTTCCTACAAGAGCAGCGTAAGTAGTGCCAACAGCCAGGGTGAGGAGAAAGGTCCGAAGAGAATACACTTGGAAGGAGAGGCTTGAACTTGATATATTGTGATAATGCGTACACAAAATTTTACCAGGGAAACCCTTGTTGCTTGTCAGCTTTAACCTATATTGTTCTACATTTACCATTATAATTTATTTATCTAATCCTAAAGCTCACGAAACTTATTGTGTAGGCGTGCGTATGTATTCACCTCTATTTAAAGTATGAAGATGCCCTTAAGACTCTCTTGAATGGACATGATAAATTTAAATGACTAATATACCTTGTTCTGCCTCTCGATATATATGTGTGTGTGTGTGTATTCTAATTGGAAAATAAAATCCCTTTCCTTCCCTCCTTCAAATGAGAGTAAAGATAACTTGGTTTGTAGTAAATGTGTTGGTAAAAAAACAAACTAGGAACACTTCCACAATCGGCACTAAACCATCAGTATATCAATGATTCCATTTGAAATAATCAGAATAAGTCAGCAACAAACAAGCTGGGACAATGGAACATCAATGCATCAATATTTCATCCAATTCACTTGTTAGCATTAGTTAGCTACATAGAACTTTTGTATGCAACACAGCTGCTTACATTATTGAAGCTTGCCAATTGACAGGCATTGGCTTAGCTCAGATCATACAATGGCAGAAGTAAATTTAAAGTTACTTAGCATAGGATAATAACCCATGATGAGGAATAACATACAACACCACCAACGGAGGTGCTGCCACTGCCAGCCAATTTTTTCTCACTGTTATCTCCAAGTGCCAGAGTCCTTGGATCTGTTCACATTTGGCAAAGGCTTTCCAATAAATGAAAATTAAGTTACATCAACAGCTAACCCAAAGACGAGGCACCCATACAGCTAGCCCCATTTATGGCAAGACAAACACCAAAAAAAAGTTTTTTTTGGATTGCTATGACCATCATGGGTACAATTTATTTAGAAGTTCTAAGAGAAGAACTGCTGCAGAATCCTTGGCTTTCTTAACGCTCGGCATAGGCTCTCCAATACATTCTTCTGTCAATTCCCTATCAGCAGTATTCACTCGTACAGCAAAAGTAAACCTTTTCGCATGCGCAGGGCCACCCTCACTTACACACCTACAGATGACAAAGTAATGAATTGTTTGTTAATCCAGAGTTTCCTAAGCATTCAACCCGTAAAATTGAACATGTAAATTACCATTATTACGCACAAAAACAAGTTTATTTATAAATTATTTTTACCGATACAGTGGCATTGGCCAATTTCTACGCAAGCATATGTCATTCAATGTCTGTCTAGTAAATGTCTGGCTGCCATTCTTCTTCCCATCTTCACTAGCATTCTTAGCTTCTGCTGTTTCCCTTTCTTTCAAAGCAACAAGGGCATTCCTGGCAGCTAACTTCTGAGCCATTTTCTTTTGTGGATTCTGAGCAATCCCAACCTGGACCCCATCGATGAAAACTTCAACAGTAGCCAAATTTCCATTTCGAGAGGCTTTGTACTCCAGTCCTTCAGCCTGTTGCTGGCACCGTTCTTGCAGTTCCCGCACTGGATGCATTGGTAATGTTTCTGGAGTAACCATTGGATGCAGCAAAGGTTGGAAGACCTGAAAACATACCAAAGATTTGGATAAAAGGAAAAGCCCAGGGGGCAAAAACAGAAAACATTACTTATATATATATATATATATATAAGGAGGTTTGAATTCTGAGAGTGACCCTCCAAACAACAGCAGTATCACGTCCACTGTCCAGAAAGATGGCACCAGCAATAGATTCAACAATGTCACCAAGAACCTTTGGAGCTTTGCAATCCCCCAAACCAAAGGAGTTAAACCCTGGTTTTGACAATTCATCTTTAACTTCCTTAACAAAATCTCGAATCTGAAAACGACAGCACGAGTTTTGAAGTAAAAAAGAAAACTATGGTTAGGCCAAGCACTGAGATAGATGACGAATTAAATAATAAATAATAAGAGTTTAAATAAATGAGATGAAGAATATAGAAAACCTGTTTTTCAAGGGCACTTGACCCATGTCGAAGGTGCATGTGAAGCTTATGTTTAACGGCTACCCGTGCAAAGTTTTCATTGTTTACAGCAGCAGCTCGCAAATCAGTCAAGCGACCAGGAGGCAAATCTGAGTATGTAAAAAACAAATGCCTTGTAATAAGGTGATCCAAGACTGCGTCGCCAACAAACTCCAGCCTCTGGTAACATGAAACTCCAGATGATGGCCTTGAAGCATGAGTAATAGCTTCAACCAGCGAGCCCCTATCTTTAAAATTGATGTTTAAGGCCCCTTCTAAAGCATCAAAATTGATGCTCCTAAGTATGCTCTCTGGAACATTGCTAGGCCTGGTTGTGCACTCTAACTCTTTAGGATCAAAATCTATCTGAATCCCAATCCATTTCATGAGGTGGTTAGCAGCATTCTTCCCGCCTTCAACGTAATATATTCCGATAAGTGCTTCAACAACATCTGCTAGTGTCTTGCTAGAGAGGACTCGATATGAACTTGAATCACTCTCGAGCTCACCATCTTCCATTTCATCATCTTCATACCCATCAGCATCTTGAGCTTCTCCGGGTACAGTCACACCAAGTGCTGTTTCATCGTCAAATAAGGATGATCCCGTCTCTTTGATATCCTCATCAAAGACAGGCAGCACCCCAGGAGCAGCCCATCTGGATGGAGCAAATCGATCTGCTTGGATGTATGATTGAAGTCCCTTATTCAAAGCGTACTGATATAAGACCATGTTACTCACCATTTGTTGTCTCAGTCTAGTAAGCTGACCCTCGTGTTTCCGAGGATATTTAAGAAAAAGAAATCTGCTCACAACCCATTTCAGGTAAGCATCTCCCAGAAGCTCTGCTCTTTCATAGCAGAAAGGTTCCTGGCATGAAGCAGCAGTCAAGGCTTCCAAGATCTGTAAAAGAAAACACACGTTAATTGATAAAATAACAATTTATTAAAAAATCAATCATCCAGGAAATTGTAATACCTTTGAAGCAGGGACAGGATAATTAATTATATCCTTAAGCTGAATGGCAAGGAGCATGCTCTCAACCCTCCTCATTATTGAGGGCAATCTCTGGGCACCTCGAACAAGTGATGCAGGGAGTGGATGTACAAAACACAGCTCAGGAGGAAGGAAAACATAATATGTTTTATCAAGTGCCTCTTCAGATTCACCATCATGAGCTAAACAAGAAAAATTTCCCGAGTTACCTCCAGAAGCCAAAATGATGAAAAGCAAAGTGAACAGGAAAATTCAACACAGAAGAAAAAGAAGGTAAATAAATGTGAAAAAGATGAAAGGATACCTTCTGAATGTTCAAATCGAGGAGAAAGGAGATTCTTGCAATATGAAACACCACGCCCTCTTATAAGAGGTTGTTGCTTATAGATCAACTCGACTCCATACCTGTTATAATATTAGACCGACTAGCCAAATGCACCTTCATTGCGCATGAAGAGCTAGAAACATCCGGTCCAGAAGGATTCATAAACTACAGACAGTGGGACACTTGCAGAACAGCTCAATGGAGGCAACTTAATTCACAGCTGAAAGTAGTTAAACGCTTCCTTCTCAGACTGAGATCAACTTCTCTCCTTCAGGCACAACAACAGAGGTGCATTAGTGCTATCCGGTCCTTGCAACAAACCAACCAAATGTTAGCAGCTGGAACAAATGTTTTTGAAAAAAGAAAAGAAAAAAAAAGAAGAAAAAGAAGACCTATTTCGTTTTAATTTGAAAAAAATGGGAAAAATAAATCAAGAAGACCAAAAAAAATAAAGCACGTACTTTTGCCTGTAGTAATCAGCATAAGAGCTGTACTCCAATGGACCAAGGTAGCCCTCTTTCCTCGGGAATGAGTTCTCTGCAGTCATATCATAACGTACAGAGTCCACATAAAACCTCTTTCCAGAGTGAGCAGCGGTTACAATTCTCCCCACCAGATCTTCCACGCCTATAAAAGAATCTGCCATCATCAGTTTGCCTTTAGTCAAATCCAAATGATTTCCAATTTCAAAAGCATTCCGATTAGGAACCAATCCAGATGCTTTCACAATGTCAAATTGTGCTACAGCTCCTCTAATGCCATAGGTAGGATGAGATTTCTGCCCAAAAGCCATGCCATGACGCAATTTTCCAAATCCATACTCCCTTCGGTCTCCACCTAGTGTTCGCTCATTGGTACCAAGGTAAACATCGGGCCGAGCTCTCTGAAGGGGATTGTTCCACACATCTGTCTTACTTATTTTTTCAACCAGATACCAGTCAATTTCTTTTAGAGGATCTACAGAATTATCGCCAACCACAGGGACAAACAAATATGCTTTTGAAGGATCCCAAGGAGTAGTGGACGGTTCAACATCCACATCCAGTACAATACTCATTAGTCTCACATGAAAGCTCTTAAGGGATGCCAACTGCATAAAAGTAGAGAACAGGGTTTATCCAAACAAACATAGCTAGAAATGTAAACAAAAATAACATTTTATAATTTGACTAGCACTTCAGAAAAGTCAACGATCAATCCCAACCTGACTTTCAGTAATATCTATTGACCCCCGGAAAACAAGAGATGCCTTTGTTATCATGGTTCGAGCAATAAAGAGATCCATCGACATCGATAAAACCTATCAACAAAACATGTAGTTAGAGATAAACATTATGCATGTTGTACCAGTCCAATAAAAATGAATGATGAGATACCTCTGCATCCAG
The DNA here is from genome assembly GCF_055761805.1 of Camellia sinensis. NCBI lineage: Eukaryota > Viridiplantae > Streptophyta > Magnoliopsida > Ericales > Theaceae > Camellia > Camellia sinensis. The sequence goes on along the minus strand of NC_138974.1, from coordinate 6,633,986 downwards.
CTCATTGCCGAAGACTACAGCGAACTCCAAAACTTGAGTTAGGAATGGATCTTGTAAGGAGCCAATATCTACACATTCAATATCATACATGTAAAGATGAAACAACTTGGAATTGTAGCAAGCATCCCTCCCAGATAGAATCCAATCTCCCTGCATAGCCAACAGGGGTCAAGGACTAGTGCATTTTGGATCCCACTAGCAGTGAGTATCTTCCAAAGTAAATAGTAATGACTGCTAAAATGTCCCAGAAGCATGGAATAAAGAAAATGTCTCATCATAAAAAAGTACAATTGTGGAAGGTTTACTAATAGAAAGTGTAATTAGTCTTCTAAATAAAGATCCTAAGAACACTCAAATTTGTTCATTTGATTATTAAATAAAGATACTTCATTTGATCCTTTGTTCACTCGATTTTATAATCTATCTAGTTCTCATAATGTTCCATTGCATTTATAGTCTCTTCCTTTTTGGTGCCAATCTCTTGGAAATTCAATTTATTTAGAAATCCTAATGATCATGACATTGATGAGTTGACGTCTTTGTTATCTATTCTTGATGGTGTTTCAATGAGGCCCAATTGTGTGTGTAAGAGAGTATCAATTGTTCATTCCTAGGATTTTTTTATTTATTTTTTATTTTTTATAAATAATTCTTTTGACAAAATTATTGATAATTCAAATGTATCACTCTAGCCTTATAATATGATTTGGGATGCATATTGCCTCTTAAAGTCAAAGTTTTTGTTTGGTCTTTGACTCGTAAGAAGATCAGCACCAATAACACGATTCAAAAAATATACCTAATTGTTTATCATCTCCATAGTAGTGTTATATATGTGCATTGAGGATGAGGATGACAGTGATCATCTATTTCTTCATTGTTGTGTTACTTTAGGCATTATGGTGGAGGTTATTCCATGAGGTGCAAGAGGATTGGGTGGTTCCCTCTTCTCATGTACCCAAATAATTCAAGTTCATTTTAGGGGTTTTGTCTCAAGTAAGAAAGCATGAGTTCTTTGGGTAGATGTAGCTAGCACAATGTTTTAGATGGTGTGGTTAGAAAAATATGCAAGGGTGTTTGAAGACATTTGAGGATTTTCAAGGGATTTGGGACCAAATTTGTTATATGTCATCCTTTTGAGCTTTGGCTTCACCCTTTTTTAAGGTATTCGTTTGTATTTGATCAACAGTTAATGGAGAGGGGTAATTTGTGACGTTTTCTTTTCTTTCCTTTTGGAGGACTTCTTGTCCTCGTGTACTTTCTATTTACCATTTTATCGTTAATTTATTTTGTTGTTGGACAAAAGGTCCATCACAGATTTATTTAGCTATATCATTCAATCTAGGGAAAGGCTGCAACACACTGTTGGGAATTGGTCCAAATTGCATTTGGATACATGCATTGGAAGGTGGATGCATTTGGGAGTTCATTAGATGGCTCATGAATGAGAGCTTCTATTTCCTCACGTGATTTCCTCCTAGTGCACACATCTATTTGGTTTGGAAATTAACTTCTGAATAAAACTATTTATTTCGGAAATCTACTTCTAAACACAACTATATGGTTCAGCTATATCTTTGGTTCGGAAGTTGATTTTTGAAGCAAATAGTTTTGTTCGAAAATCAACTTCCGAATCAGTTCCCAAAGAAATCACCTTGCCAACCAAAACTTACAGCTTCTCATAGAGACTGAATAACCCAACAGACACCACCCAAATCCACAGTCGATGAATAACAGTGAAACCTCTCAGTGATCCTTATAAGCTTTCTCTTGATTCATACATCAACTTGAAGAATAAATACCTTACGCTAAATCCTTACCTCACCTCCCTATCTCAGTAATTGTATAACCTCATATTTACAGAATATGCAACTAAAGCTCCAGTAAATGCAACACAGATGGAAGAAACAATGAATGAACAGTAGACAGAGAAGATGAAAAGACTTATGTGCAAGCTTTAGGACAACAAAACCACAGAATTTAGACAAAACGACGAAAAGTAGTAGAAAGACAACCATCGGTAAAAGAATGAACAAGGAAGATGAAGAGCTCTACTAACATGAAGAAAAAACAATGAAAAAGAAAGAAAGAATCTTTTGAAGGAAATTCAGCAAAGAAACGATGAAGAAGAAAGCAAAGGACAAGAAGAAGATTCATGGCAAAGTGTCACAAGCTGACAGTTCGACTTCAGCTCACAACTCTTGCATGTGGCGTGGCGCTCCAACATGGCGTGTTGACCCCAAGTAGTCCAACACACGCCCAGCACCTTTGCGTGCCGACCTGCCCATGCTTGCACGCTAGTGGGTCTCAAGCATGCCTTGGTGACATTCCCGTAAATTCTAATATTTGGATAATATTTGGAATTTATTGAATTATCATTATTATGACTCCTCAAACATGTGGTATGTTTCCTTGTGCCAGTCTGCAAAGGGCTTAAGATGATATTATAAGGGGGCATGGTGTGCTTTAGCCTATCTCCCCAACCTGCGATGGGTTACAAGTGAGCAACCTTTGGGAAACCAAAGGGCGAGCCTTTGACAAACTATTACTAGTTGTCTTTGGTCTCCATGTGGGTTTGGGAACCCCATGGACAGTGTCATCGAGGGGCATGAGTGTTGACACTGCATGTCATATCCTAGCTAGAGGTTTAGGTACGCACTCGCTATGCCGCTCCTCGTAACATATTGCGGTGTGGTCCTAGATCGAATGGATTGGGCTATCGAAGCGCCATCATTAAGGCATTGTGTGCTAACTCGTGAACATAGGCTTGGGTTCAACCGTGAGCGCGAGGGTCAAGTAGTCTAGCTAGTGGTTTGGTGACAATGCCGCTACTCGTGGGAACAATTGAATATCATGAAGCATTGCCATCATGCGAGGCACATTGTGCGGAGCTAGTGGGAAGGCAGAATGCTAGTTGTGGGCCATGGACATACATTATCATGCTCATGCTACACGCTAGTGCAACTCTGCGCAATGGCCCTTGGTAGATGGTTTAGCATAGGGGTGTAACATAGGGATGAGATTATATTATGGTTTTTGAATAATTTTATAGTTGGTGGGATTTGGACTCTTGTTATGAAGGCAATGCTTTCCCAATTAGACAGTGTAATCATACCTTTATATTAGAACGATTTCATAACAAGTACCAAAATCAATTTATTTCATTTTTATATTTATATGATTGCTTAACATCATTTTTTAAAGTCTATACTAAATCTTAGCGATTCTCAATTCGAATTGATTCACGATTCGCAAAATAGGATTTTGGTTCATAATACGATTCTCGACTTGACAATTATGCTTCCCACCAATGTAGGAGGACTACTTTCCCACCAACACAACAATTTAGAAGCTGCAGTAGTTGATATTAATGGCCTGTTTATTTGCTAGGAGTTTAATTCTTGAGAGTTGCAAATCCTAAAGAGTTCAAACTCTTCTTGAAAAAAGTATTTGTAGCGATCCCGATTTCGATCCTTCTTCCATATTTTGCCACTTTGACTAGGCCGGTCGGGGATCGAGCTGCTCGGTCAGCTCGCGGGGGTCCAGGAGGCAACGCCCCTTGACGGGTCCGAGGGCAGCGCCCTAGTGGGGTCGAGGGCCAGCGCCCCCGAAGCAAAAATGCAAAATGCATTCGAAATTGCTTGTCCGCTCGAGCGGCCGTTTATGTGCTCGAGCGGAGAATGTTTGGTTTCAGAAGTTTGACCTGTCTGTAAAAGTACTGGGTTAGTGTATTTGACGCTCGAGCGGACCATGTTATCTCAGTTCGTGAATCTGATATTTCAAATCATTTTTTCAGTCCTTTCTCTCTCTAAAACTCTCCAGAATTCCAGATCGGGAGCTTCTCTCTCTAGAAGTCATCTTCTCTCTTTGATTTCTCCAAATTCATTGGGATTTAGACCTAAGTTCTTCACCAAAGTTGGTTATCATCTCGAGGGCTTCGTTGTGTGCGGTGAAGATCGAGTTTCGACACCGTTGATTTTGAAAGTTTCATCCCATTTCTTCTTCAAAACTTGAGGTAGGAATTTTCTTAGAGTTATATATATGTTTTTGCAAAATTTATATTATTTTCAAAATCATCTTTCGATAGCTTTGAAACTTGATTGTTGATTCAAGAAATTGAAAGATTTTGCAAGTGAGTTTGCCTCTTATTCTTTTAAAATAATCTTATGGTTTTGATCTTCATTGATTGAAGAAAAGATGATTTTGGAACGTTTTCTTTCAAAAGATTTGAGTTGTATAGTTTTGGTGAGAAAACCTATAATTTGGGATTTTTTTTTTAAGAGACTGAAAATCCATGAATGATATTATTATATTTATTTTGTGTGTCAAAATAAATGGATCTTTGAAAAAAAATTTATTTATATTTATATAAATGATGAATTTCAGGAAATATGAGAATTATTATTCATTTTGAAAATTATTGTTCAAAACGTTGAAATAGTCTTAAAATGACTAATTGTTGAGGATACTTGAGAAGAGAGAATTATGTTATTCCTTGAATGATGAATTGGAATAAAAGTATTTATATTCATCTTGTGTTATTGGCATATCAATTCATTTGATTACATTAAACTTTGAAAGTTGATTTGAAAACTTGCATTGAGAAAAGAATGTTGAGAAACAAATTTTTATGGAATGGTTTTGGGATAAATACGTTGTTAAGTCTTGATAGGTGACATAGATGATACTTAGAAAATATGAGGAAGAAGAACTCCGAAAATATGAGGAAGAAGGAATATATTTCCGTTATATTCAAAACTTCTTATCTTACAAGACCAAATGACACTCCTTATATAGGAGATATTACAAACATCATTATAACCCATTATATGCCACTTACCTATTATATATTACCACTATCTACCACTATCATATTATATACATGCCACTATCTTCCACCAACACCACTATCATATTCTATACATGCCACTATATGCCACCAACACCACTATCATATTCTATACATGCCACTATATGCCACCAACACCACTATCATATTATATACATGTCACTATCTTCCACCAACACCACTATCATATTCTATACATGCCACTATATGCCACCAACACCACTATCATATGCCACTATCTTATTAACACAAATTTCCAGCACTCCCCCTCAAGCTGGTTTGAAGATATCTTCCATAGCCAGCTTGCTAGTCAGCTTATCAAATTGCTTCTTGTGTAGTCCCTTCGTTAGCACATCAGCTAATTGTTCACCTGTTGGAAGGTAGGTCATACAGATTATGCCAGCATTGATTTTCTCCTTGATGAAATGTTTATCCACTTCTATATGTTTTGTGCGATCATGTAGAACTGGATTATGAGCTATAGATATAGCTGCTTTGTTGTCACAATAGACCTTCATAGGTGTCGGGTGAGAAAGCTTTAATTCTTCAAGAATTCTTTTAATCCACATTACTTCACAGATTCCATGGGCAACAGCTCTGAACTCTGCTTCTGCACTACTTCTAGCTACCACATTCTGTTTTTTACTCCGCCATGTAACTAGGTTCCCACCTACAAAGGAGCAGTATCCGGATGTTGATCTCCTGTCTGTAACACTTCCTGCCCAGTCTGCATCTGTGTATACTTCAACTTGAAGATGTCCATGTTTCTTGAACAGTAAGCCTCTCCCTGGAGTTCCTTTCAAATATCTTAAGATCTTATAAACGGCCTCAAAGTGCTCTGTCCCTGGTGAGTGCATGAACTGACTTACCATGCTGACTGCAAAGGCAATATCAGGCCGCGTATGAGACAAGTAAATCAATTTCCCTACAAGTCGCTGATATTGTTCCCTCTCTTTGACTTCTTCAGCCTTAGCAGCTTGTAACTTCAAGTTAGGCTCGATCGGAGTCTCCACCATCTTACAACCAAGCATACCTGTTTCTCCAAGGAGTTCAAGAACATATTTTCTCTGATTAACGAATATACTTTCCTTGGATCTTGCAAATTCCATTCCGAGGAAATACTTGAGGGCTCCCAGATCCTTAATGTGAAATTCTTTTGCGAGTTTCTTTTTGAGGCCTGCTAACTCTGCTTCATCATTACCAGTTAAAATGATGTCATCAACATAAACAATCAAAATTGCAATTTTACTGTTTTTTGAATGTTTATAAAATATTGTGTGATCTGCTTGACTCTGCGAGAAGCCACAACTGATAACTGCCTTCCCAAAGCGTTCAAACCACGCTCTTGGTGATTGTTTGAGTCCGTATAATGACTTGTTCAATCTGCATACTCTGTCGCTTCCAAGTCTCTGCTCAAATCCCGGCGGTAGGCTCATGAACACCTCCTCTTCAAGATCACCATTGAGAAATGCATTTTTAATGTCAAGTTGATGTAGAGGCCAATCTGAATTTACTGCAAGAGATAACAGTACTCTGATGGAATTTATTTTAGCAACAGGAGCAAACGTCTCCTGATAGTCGATCCCATAAGTTTGAGTGAAGCCTTTAGCCACCAGTCTCGCCTTGTATCTCTCAACGCTTCCATCTGCGTTACATTTTATCGTAAACACCCATTTACACCCAACTGTTTTCTTGTCTTTGGGTAGATCAACTATCTCCCAAGTACCACTTCTCCTTAAAGCATTCATCTCCTCCATGACTGCTAATTTCCAATTCGGATCATCCAATGCTTCCTGTATATTCCTTGGAACAAACAAGTGTGAAATCCTAGATGTGAAAGCTCTATGGTTTTTAGACAGTCTTTGATAGGAGAGGTAATTTGCAATAGGATGTTTAATGCAATTTCGGACACCTTTCCTAATTGCTATAGGAACATCAAGGTCGGAAATAGAAGGAATAGGATTACCTAAAATTTCGATGCCAGAACTCGGGTGGACATTCGGGTCATTAGGATGAACATTCGGGTCATTATTCCTCAGATGAAATCGCTTCCTAGTATAAACCTGAAGCTCAGGATTTAGATCATGTTGTAGTACTTCTCCCCCTAAACAAGAATCTTCTTGACTAGGCACCATAGAACTTGGTTCTCCTAAGTGATCATTATCAGACAGATGTGGTTTTTGTGTAGGATAAATGACATTGGGGAGCGGGATAGAAATATCCCAAAAACGGTCTTCTACTCCACTTGTCTCCCCCTGAAGAGAAGTGTTGGGGAAATAGGATTTTGTTTCCACAAATGATACATCCATACTCACATGAAATTTCTTGGTTTGAGGATCGCAACACTTATACCCCTTTTTGTTTGAGGAATAACCCAAAAAAACACATTTTATAGCACGGGGGTCAAGTTTTGAACGAAATTGACTGGGAACATGAACATAGGCAATACATCCAAAAACTTTGGCAGGTAAATCAGAAAACAATCTCGTGTCAGGAAAAAAAGTTTTGAGACAATCAAAAGGTGTTTTGTATGTTAACACCTTTGTAGGCATCCTGTTTATCAAATAAGAGGCTGTTAAAATTGCTTCACCCCATAAATATTTAGGAACATGCATGTAAAACATTATAGCACGTGCTACTTCAAGTAGATGTTTATTTTTTCGTTCTGCAATGCCATTTTGTTGAGGGCTATCCCGACATGTAGATTGACGAAAAATCCCCTTTTTTTTCAAAAACTCACCCAACTGCTCATTGAAATATTCTGTTCCATTATCAGAATGTAAAATACCAATTTTGGTTTGAAATTGGTTTTCAATCATATTGTAAAAATTTGTGAATAAATTTTTCACGTCAGATTTTTTATTCATCAAATAAATCCAACATAAGCGGGTATGGTCATCAATAAATGTAACAAACCATTTTTTACCAGAAAGAGTAGTGATTTTAGAAGGGCCCCAAACATCACTATGAATCAAATAAAAAGGTTTGGAAGCCTGGTAAGGTTTTGGCAAATAAGTAGAGCGATGAAATTTTGCAAAAATGCAACTTTCACAATGAAAAGAAGAACAATCAATCCCTTTAAATAATGCTGGAAATAAATGTTTCAGATAAAGAAAACTAGGATGCCCTAGCCTATAGTGCCATAGCATTATTTTTTCTCGAACAAAGATTGAACTAGTACTATTAAAACTCTGAGCTTTTTTATTACTAACAGGTACTTCATCAAAGTAGTAAAGACCTTCAAGCATCCTAGCACGCCCAATCATCATCCCCGAGTTCTGGTCCTGAAATTCACAATGGGATTCAAAAAATGTAACACGACAATTAGAATCCTTAGATAGTTTACTGACAGACAAAAGGTTACAGGCTAAGTTGGGGACGTGAAGAACAGCATTGAGATTAATTTTCTCAGTTAGTTTAATAAATCATTTTCCTGCAATAGGTGAAAAACTACCATCGGCTATTCTGATTTTGTCATGACCAGAACAAGGGAAATAGGTACTAAATAAATGGGAAAAACTAGTCATGTGATCGGAGGCACCGGAATCTATGATCCACGGAGAGAAGTTTAGGCAAGAGAAGGCTTTAGGATTTCTACCTGTTTGTGCCAACAAAACACTAGGAGTACCGGATGAGGAGTTGGATTTTATCAGCTTTAAGAGTTGATCAATCTGCTCTTTGTTGAAGGGACCTGAATCGGCTTCATTAGCGATAGGAAAGCCACGATTCTTCTCTCCTTGTTTGCTGCTTTTCCAGTTGACAGGTTTGCCATGGATCTTCCAACACGTTTCGCGTGTATGGCGAGGCTTGTTGCAAAAATCACACCAGACCCGTGGCTTATCATCAAACCTGCGCTGGTAATTTGCAGCCTTGTTGGCCGCAGCATCGCTAATTAAAGCAGAAATTTCAATTGATTCACCAGTACCTTTTTTCTTAAGCATGACGCTCCTTCGGCTCTCTTCCCTTCTGACTTCGGCAAATACTTCGCCAATGGATGGGAGAGGAGGTCTGCCAATAATTCTTCCTCGCACTTCATCGAACTCAATGTTGAGGCCGGCAAGAAACTTGTAAATACGGCTGTCTTTCACAGTTTTCTTGTGGTGGTTGCAGTCGTCAACCGATTTCCATTCGTATGTGTTGAAGATGTCAAGATCCTGCCACAACCTTTTCAACGAATTGAAATATTTGGTGACGGAATCATCTCCTTGACGAATCTCTCCCAACTTCAAAGTTAATTCGAAAACTTGAGATTGATTTCCTAGGTCAGAATACATCTGACTAACATTATCCCACAATTCTTGTGCAGTAGTATAGCACATGTAATTAGAGCTTATATCCTCCTCCATGGAATTGACCAACCATGTCATAACCATGGAGTTTTCAGCGTCCCAACTGTCGAACAGCGGATCATTAACAGCAGGAGCCTTCTTGTCACCAGTGATGTAACCGATCTTTCCTTGCCCACGGATATACATCCGGACAGATTGTGACCAGCGGAGAAAATTATCACCATTTAGGCGGATGGTGATGATTTGGACAGAGTGAGAGTTGGACGTTTTCACCGGAATGACTTCCGACATGGCTATGACGGTTTTAGGGCTGCTGTGTTTTTTGTTGCTCTGATACCAACTTAGAAAATATGAGGAAGAAGAACTCCGAAAATATGAGGAAGAAGGAATATATTTCTGTTATATTCAAAACTTCTTATCTTACAAGACCAAATGACACTCCTTATATAGGAGATATTACAAACATCATTATAACCCATTATATGCCACTTACCTATTATATATTACCACTATCTACCACTATCATATTATATACATGCCACTATCTTCCACCAACACCACTATCATATTCTATACATGCCACTATATGCCACCAACACCACTATCATATTCTATACATGCCACTATATGCCACCAACACCACTATCATATTATATACATGCCACTATCTTCCACCAACACCACTATCATATTCTATACTTGCCACTATATGCCACCAATACCACTATCATATGCCACTATCTTATTAACACAAATTTCCAGCAATGATATTGAATAAGTTGGCCTGAGAGTCCGGGGTGAAAGACCGAAAACCCGCGAGGATAGGTGTCGAGCCTTCCGGTTAATACCGGTAAAAATGACAAATTGGTAGCACTTATATAGTCTACTTGCAGACACTGACCTAGGGATTACCAGAGTCGTATTTACCGCCCTTGAAATAAATTGTTAAGTTTTGAACAATTGAAATTGCATGATATCATTGAGCATGATGGTTTTCAAAAGATGAAAATGTGATTTATTTTCAAAAAGGACATAACATGACATGTACATTTCATCTCTTGAGACTTGTATAAAATGTATATACTTTGTTAAGAATTTCCTACTCGGCTTTATGCTAACCCTACGGGATTTTTGTGCAGGAAAAAAAATGGTGATCCCACCCAACTAGAGGCGTGGAAATATGTGTGTTAGGAGTACAATACTCTCATTTTGTTGTAACTCTGTGTGTAAGCCAAGGGCTGTGTTTGTGTGGGTTTGAATAACCGTTTTGTGTAACCAGACTCTAGCCTTGGAAACTTGTAAACCCTTGGGGGTATTTATTTGTTTATTTACTTGTTGTTGGTTTAATGTATTGTTGCATGAAGAACTATTATATCATGTCATGTAAGTTTGGAGATTTATATTCGGTTTTTCTTGAAAGAGCCATGATTGTTGTATTATCATTTCGGCTAGAAATTTGGAGCGTTACAGTATTCTCAAAAACTAAAATTGTTACAGTGTGGAGGCACTTGAGATTCAAAATTAACAATTATTTCAATAGTCTATTTTAGTAAAAATGACATCATTATGTCAAATAATTTAAATATTTTATAATGAGTAAATTTACAAGTCAAAATGTCAATCCTCTGTCGCATTTTATGTAGCTGTTGACTGTGCCTTTTGTCTTGTTTGAATAAATTTTTTGGGAAATAGGATAGTGTTTAAACATAAATTCAAAGAACGATAATGTGGGAAGTAGTGATTAAACTTAAGACTTGGACACATAAAATGGGACTTCCAAAAAAAATAAAACCAGGAGTCAGAAATTGGGATGACAGGAGTAATACTTGTTAACAAACTGAATTCTCAAAAATCACCAAAATACCATTGAATTTGACCAACCATTTGTGGCCCCAAGCAAATATATGTAATACGTGCAAAAGCCACCTTTAAAAAATTATTATAGGTTAAAATAAAACTAGAATATGCCAATAAAATTTCCTACAAAGTCATGACAAGCAATAATTAGCAATTCCAACCTATTACAGTATAAGCTAAAACTCATGCATTTTAGGGAGTTCCGATATCTGCAGGAATTCCAATTCCCAAGAAATTCTCAAACAAACTACAAGAGCTTTGCTAATCCTGAAGCATTTCAAATTCCTGGCTTAATTTCCTAAAAATAGGCACTAATTTAATTCTCAAATGACAATGAGCGGCTTAAGGTTCAAATTGTTGAAAGAAAGTAGTCCAAATCTCTAGAATTTGGGAGGCAAAAAGGAAATGATGTCGATTGATCCAGGCCCATCTTGCACATACTGCATTCATCAGGGAATGATCTAGCTGCATTGAATCAAACAGTCTACCACCAACGGCATTTTTGTGTGCATTGTTAGAAACACAACAAAACACATCAGCTATGATTAGTAGCTTTTGAATTACAAGTCTGGAAAGTTGATATTCAGATACACATGTAAGGTACTTCTCCAAATGGCCATTGATTGGTCTTTCATATTTCAAATTTTCTTTATGGCTACATTATATATCTTCTGTGCAACTGATATTGCCTTGAATCCTAATTTTAATAAATTTTTGCATTATATTCATGTTACACAGTAAAATATAGCACTGGAATTCATATTGAAGATTATAAGATAAGATTAATAACCAAAGGAAACATATTGATGATTGTCAGTCTTGTTGGTTTATCATATTTTCAACCACTTCAGGCAGATAACCTTGAACATATGACATGCAGCAGAAACAAACCTGGAGAATATTAGCTACACCTTCAGGATAGAACTCCCTGTGCCTTGCAGTCCCAGGGAGTGGATCTCCTTCATCATTTTGGTCAACTTTTTCTCCTTCCCCACTTCCCTTGTCTGGCAAGAGCATGTCAGTAAATGCCCCCAGCTCATGAAGCTTCTGGCAAGCAGCCAAACAAACAGCCTGCGCATTAACAAAATTAGTGACCTATTTATCTGGATTGAGTGTTATATGATGCTTACATGCATTGATAACATGATGCCAGCATGCCTGTTGTGCAAGGCGCATTGAACTGCAAACAGGACCCTCGAGTTTTTCGAAGGGTGCATTACAGGGGAGCTGGAGCCTGCATGAATATTCAATGGGGCCTCCTGGCATCTCATGGCGCTCCACAACAAACTCAGGATGAAGAATTGAATATCTGAAAATCAATGCAAAACGACTTAACTATAAACTATGTCCAAAAATGACCAAAAGTACAAGTAAATGAATTTGAATAAAGATAATGGTCATAGAGATTAGAAACTACACCTGTCACTTGGTAGCTGAGAGCAATAGAAATGGATGAGTCCCACAGCAGAATTTAAGCTCACAACAGCACCAGTTGACTCCACCTGGTACACTGTACCCGGTGTTGTATCCACTGAAATTAACCTCGAGGTACCCTTCAGATGGCTAAGGTCAGTTCTTTCTACTGCTTCCTTCCGCAAAGTCACTTCACTATTTCTGGCATTCCTCAAAAATGCTTCATGTGATAAATTTCCCCTATAGAAAGCATTTAGCAGGGAACAAAGAAATTTAATCATTTAGATCCAAAATTAGTGTACATATCATACTTAGATAAAGGTCAAATTTACGAACACAAGTACCTCTCAACCATCAAAATGTAATCTGAACCAGGCTTTCTAGCTCGACCCCTAGATTGAATGTATGCTAGAACAGTTTTTGCAAGGTCAAAGCGGATAACAACATTGCATTGTCGTATATCAAGACCTTCCTCAGCAACACTAGTGGCTACCAGCAAAGTCACCTACAATCCAGATGCAATTTTCAATAAAAAATTTACTTTTTCACAGAATTGAGTTGTAAAGAATGGCGTTTAGACATACACGACCATCTCGGAATTTGCCAATTGTGTCTTGCATTTGGCTTGTCCGCATTTCTCGACTATTGTTGTGTCCAATCAAACTTGCAGACTTGACAAAACTCAAGGATGGAAGCTCAGCAAAAACCTGCACATTTGGCAAAATATGTGATGAACTCACAACAACAAATAATGCCCCATAGAGAATGATATGCATTAACGTTATCAACCTTTGGGAGAACTAAGGCAGCCACAACTCGCTCAACAAAGATGATTGCACGGAAATCCACTGTATGCTGATATTTAAGAAGTATTTTAATCAAGGACTGCACCTTCGGTGTAACTTTTCCATCGGCTACAGCAGCTCCTATAATTACATCCACATGCTCTCCACCAGAGACAACTATACCAGCATAAAAGGTATGTCAATAAAGGTCTTTACAAAGATAGAATGAAGTGTTTTAGCAAATGTAAACAACAAAATTAATTCTAGTAACATCTTTCGATGGACAAATATTATATCATAGCTTTACAATCTAGTTAAGCACCTTAACAAGAAAGCCTTACCTATCATCTATCTTTAAAGATATTTTCAACTGCGTATGCCCTAATTCTCCAAGGATGACTATGATATTTATTTCCATAGAAATCAGAATAACCCACTAAACTGCCCCTTCTACTGTACTAATCAAAACCCTAAACGCATACTCATAATCTCACAAAAATCAGCCTGCACCAGAAGGTTCATAACTATACATCTCATATTCAGCTTCCCACATACCAGAAGTCCGTCCATATATAAAAAACGGAGTACTTAGCAACTGTAGCTGTCCTACTGTCATGAATTATAAGGAAAACTTCCTTTGAAGATGAGCCACCATTCCTAAATGTTGTAGTAGCCCAGTCTCATATTTGAGAAAGCCACAGACACGATCCAATATCCGAACTACTCCAAGCAATAAAGGTTAAGGACCTTAAACTGCAGCATTGCCAACTGCTACATATTTTAAGGAGGTTGGTAGATTGCTAATTTGCTACTCTAATACACAATTGAACAGTTGAAGAGAGAAAATGTGTATCCCTAAAGCAAAGGACAGCAAAAATGGAATCTTCTAGAAATAAAACAAATAAAAAAGTAAAGCAAAGACCTATCCTGGAGTTATGCATTGTGTACAATTATCTAATCCTTCAAAGAGGATTTGGAGGATATTTGCAGGATATTGGATAGTGCAGCGTACCTAGTTTGTCAAAATATCATACATACATCATACATGTATGAAGTGCATAACCTGTTACATGTTAATTAACTTATATACCAATTAAAACTGCTTTTATAATCACACTTACAGTAATACATAAACAATAACTATAAAGATAAGTTATATAATTGTAGAAATTTAATGTATAAAGAGAAATAGAGAATTGTATTATTGATTGATATATGTTGTTGTGTATATTACAAATGGTGAGTGGCTCATTATATAGGAGAGGGTGAGTGTAGTAGGTGAGGAGTAGGTGAGGAGTAGGTGGTTGTAGAAATTTAATGTATAAAGAGAAATAGAGAGAATTAATTATGTATAGAGAAATAGAGAGAATTGTATTATTGATTGATATATATTGATTTCTATTACAATGATTCATGATTCCTATATATAGAAGAGGGTGAGTGTGTAGTAGGTAAGGAGTAGGTGAAGTGGAGGTGGTAGTGGTGTAGTGGGTTAGGTTTAGTGGAGTAGGTGAAGTGGTAGTGGTGTAGTGGGTTAGGTTTAGTGGAGTAGGTTTAAGTGGGTGAAGTAGGTGGAGGGTAGGTGGATTTTAACAGCCCCCCGCAAACTCAAGGGGGATAGGAACTAACCAACTTGAGTTTGGAGAGAGTAACAAAACAAGAAAATACATAAAAATAAAAGAGGATAGGTGACACTGTATGGTCGTGTCAAACCATTGGTGAAGACACTGGATGGTGGTGTCATAACGTTATAGAGGACACTGTATGGGGGTGTCATAACGTTGTAGAGGACACTGTATGGTGGTGTCATAACGGTGTAGAGGACACTGGATGGCGGTGTCAGACCGATGTAGAAGACAGTTTATGGGGTTATATCGGACCGTTGTAGCAGACAATGTTGTGACAGTTGTTGTGACAGTTTACGGAGTCTTTCTGGACCCTTGTAGAAACTAACCGGAATCAATGTCGGGACAGTTTACAGAGTCTTGTCGGACCCATGAAGGAGCTAACCGGAATCAATGTCGGGACAGTTTACTGAGTCTTGTCGGACCCATGAAGGAACTAACCGGAATCAATGTCGGGACAGTTTACAGAGTCTTGTCGGACCCATGAAGGAGCTAACCGGAATTAATGTCGGGACAGTTTACAGAGTCTTGTCGGACCCATAAAGGAGCTAACCGGAATCAATGTCGGGACAGTTTACAGAGTCTTGTCGGACCCCTAAAAAGTCGCACCCTCAAAAGGTGTGCCCAATCTTTCAAAAGGCGTGCCCAATCCATAAAAAGGCGTGCCATCAAAAGGCGTGCCCAATCCATAAAAAGACGTGCCATCAAAAGGCGTGCCAAGTTGTCGGCGAGCGCCGAGCGGCTCATGATGCGCGTGTCTGCCTCTTCGTCAAGGTCTTTATAAATCGAAGCGGAGGCTGAGGCTGAGGCTGAGGCAGAAAACCCGCTAAAAAACTCTGAAAAAAACTCTTCGTGTTGCTGAGAGAGATAGTTCCTTTTGCTGAGAGAGTGTCTCTAAGAGCTGCAAATCTTGAAACACTCTGTAATACTCGGTTGCCCAGAAAATGGCCTCTTCGTCCCGTAGTCTGCTCACTCTCTTTCCAGACCTCAATGAGTCAACAAGAGAGAGAACTGGTGCGGTGGCCAGTGAACCTCAACCAAACACCTCTGTGTTTGCTCCGTTGAACTTTCCGATGCGGTCGGTGGAGCAAAAAATGGCGGTGCAAACTGATATTGAGGCCAATCAGTATACTCTGAAGTCATGTGTGGAAACCATGACTGCGGTCACAAACTTGTCGCACCGGCTGCAGAGCAGGACAAATGAGGTGCAACAGTTAAACTCCCAGCTGGCTCTGCTCCAACGCATGTATAAGGATGCGCGAGCAGAGATAAGTGTGCTAAAGGCGGAAAACTAAGAAGCACGGACACTTCTAGGAAGGTGACGTATCCGTGTCGGGTACGTGTCGGACACCGACACTCTTTGGACACTCTCAGGACACGTGTCCGACACTCTTCAAAACGTGTCCTATTGTTTAAAGACTTGGACACTCTTTGGACACTTGAAGGACACAGGTGTCAATCGTTTAAACACACGTGTCTAACGATTAGACATACGTAAAACTAATTATAAGTTTGAACAAAATAACTTAAGATACAATAATAAAATAAAAACCATATAAATTTATAAGAATTAGTGTCATATTGCATTTTTTATTATCTTTAAATGATATATTCATATATATATAACATATAATAAATATATAAAATTATATATTTCATGCGTGTCTTTCTCGTGTCGTGTCCTGCATTTTTTGAAAATTAACGTGTCGGCGTGTCCGTGTCGTACTCGTGTCGTGTCACGTGTCCGTGTCCATGCTTCTTAGGCGGAAAACAAGGAGCTGAAACGGAAGGCCACCGTGATGTTCCGATTTGGAGGGCCGCCATATGCTGCAGTGGAGGAGCAGGGAGTAGTGATCATGCCCAGTGGAGTGGGAAACACGGAGGCAACACCGGCAAGGGCCGCCCAGGACGGAGGCAAGAAGAAAAGACCGGCGGCAGAGTAGAGAAGAAAAAATCCCACCTGTGAATGTGGTTGTTTGTTTGTATTTTGTTTTTTTTTTTTTTTTTTTGTGTAAAATTGTGATCGGGGTTGATCCCTGAGATGAATAAAATATGGTTTGGTGTGCAAAGCTAGATGGTATGAATGGAATTGGAAAAAGATTAAAAATAAGGTGAAAGAAAAATAAAGAAAGAAATAATAAAAATATATTTGAAATCAAAAATGAAAGATGGAGGAAATAAGGAAAGTGGTTTGGAGAAAATAAATAAAAATAATGGAGTTTGAAATCAAACGGAGGAGAGATGATGTTTTTTTTTTTTTTTTTTTTTTTTAATATATAATAAAAAGAGATATATATATATATATATATATATAAAATAAAGAAAGTGGGGAACAAGGAGTGCACCAATTAAGCTTTAGAATAAAAAAAAGTTTGGGCGGTGGATGCAAAGTGAGGAGAGAGAGTGGGTGTAAAGTGTTTGGTAGTGTAAAATGGATGAAAAGAAAAAATAAAGAAATAAAAGAAGCAAAGGAAAATGGGTTTGAATAAGATAATAGAATAAAAAGAGATAGAGATATATATATATATATATATATAAAATAAATAAAATAAAAAAAAAAACAAAAGTTGGGAACAAAGACTGGCTGTGAGGTTTAGGCTAGTCCTTTGACCAGACAAAGACTGGCTGTTGCTCTTTGGAATCCATGTTCAAAAGCTGCAAAGGTGAAAAAGCTTTGCTTCAAGAGGTGGATGATGATGAAGCAGATGCAGCAGCGGTGGCCATGTGCCCAACAGAGTGGGATGGAAGCTTGACCAAGGGAGCTTATAATAATCCATGTGTGTGTGGTGGGGTTGAAGTGTATGAAGCTCTGTGAGAGATAGAGAGAGAGGTTGATGCCGAGAGTGAGAGAGAGCCGTGGGTCTCCTTGGTTGGAGTTTTCCAAATCAAATAATGTCTGTGCAACTGTCTCCTCAAATTCAGTGGGTGCCGCATCCTGATCTTTGTGTATCTTCTTCCTTGAAGTGTACATCGTAACAGATCTTGAGAGGTGAAGCGAAGATCGTATCTGATCTATCTGTACCAATGAAGGAGGCCCCCGGTTCGGCTTCAACTCCAGGAGAGTGTAAAAGAAATTGAGAGAGAGAGTAGATGTGAAATTTGTGGCAGCGGAGTGAAGGTATGTGTAGAAAATTTTAGCGGAATTGGTTGAGGTCCGGCGGACGGCTAAGGTAAGGTTGCCGCCCGCCGGTGAAGCGAAAATATTAGGTTCTAAACCTACTCTGATACCATGTAGAAATTTAATGTATAAAGAGAAATAGAGAGAATTAATTATGTATAGAGAAATAGAGAGAATTGTATTATTGATTGATATATATTGATTTCTATTACAATGATTCATGATTCCTATATATAGAAGAGGGTGAGTGTGTAGTAGGTAAGGAGTAGGTGAAGTGGAGGTGGTAGTGGTGTAGTGGGTTAGGTTTAGTGGAGTAGGTGAGGTGGTAGTGGTGTAGTGGGTTAGGTTTAGTGGAGTAGGTTTAAGTGGGTGAAGTAGGTGGAGAGTAGGTGGATTTTAACAGTGGTGGTAGGTGATGGTAAATTGGTGGTAGGTGATGGTAAATTTTAACAGCCCCCCGCAAACTCAAGGAGGATAGAAACTAACCAACTTGAGTTTGGAGAGAGTAACAAAACAAGAAAATACATAAAAATAAAAGAGGATAGGAGACACTGTATGGTCGTGTCAGACCATTGGTGAAGACACTAGATGGTGGTGTCATAACGTTGTAGAGGACACTGTATGGTGGTGTCATAACGTTGTAGAGGACACTGTATGGGGGTGTCATAACGTTGTAGAGGACACTGTATGGTGGTGTCATAACGGTGTAGAGGACACTGGATGGCGGTGTCAGACCGATGTAGAAGACAGTTTATGGGGTCATGGCGGACCGTTGTAGCAGACAATGTGGTGACAGTTGTTGTGACAGTTTACAGAGTCTTGCTGGACCCTTGTAGAAACTAACCGGAATCAATGTCGGGACAATTTACAGAGTCTTGTCGGACCCTTAAAAAGTCGCACCCTCAAAAGGTGTGTCCAATCTATCAAAAGGCGTGCCATCAAAAGGCGTGCCCAATTCATCAAAAGGCGTGCCATCAAAAGGCGTGCCATCAAAAGGTGTGTCCAGGTTGGCGTCGAGCGTCGAGCGGCGCATGATGCGCATGGCTGCCTTGGCTATTTAACCAAGGTTGATGCTGAGGCTGAGGCTGACAAAAAACTTCTGAAAATCCTCTGAAAAAACTATTCCTTTGCTGAGAGAGAAACGCTGTAATACTCTGTAACCAACCCGTCTCTGAAACACTCAGTAACATGGCCTCTTCTTCCCGTCCAGCTACCCAGAACATGGCCTCCTTGTCCCGTGGTCTGCTCACGCTCTTTTCAGAACTGAACGAGTCCACAAGAGAAATAACTGGTGCGGTGGCCAGTGAACCTCAACCAAACACCTCTGGTTTTGCTCCGTTGAACTTTCCGATGCGGTCGGTGGAGCAAAAAATGGCGGTGCAAACTGATATTGAGGCCAATCAGTATACTCTGAAGTCATGTGTGGAAACCATGACTGCGGTCACAAACTTGTCGCACCGGTTGCAGAGCAGGACAAATGAGGTGTAACAGTTAAACTCCCAGCTGGCTCTGCTCCAACGCATGTATAAGGATGCGCGAGCAGAGATAAGTGTGCTAAAGACAGAAAACAAGGAGCTGAAGCGGAAGGCCACCGTGATGTTCCGATTTGGAGGTCCACCATATGCTGTAGTGGAGGAGCAGGGAGAAGGAAACTTGCTTGGTGGTTTGGGAAACACGGAGGCAGCACCGGCAAGGGCCGCCCAGGACGGAGGCAAGAAGAAAAGACCGGCGGAATAGGCGAAGAAGTGAGGTCGGTTGATGGCCGGCTGCAGAAAAGAAAACAAAGCTGTTGGTGTTGTGTGGTGGTTTGTTGTTTTTTTTTTTTGTGTGTAAAATTGTGATCGGGGTGGATCCCTGAGATGAATAAAATATGGTTTGGTGTGCAAAACTATATGGTATGAATGGAATTGGAAAAAGATTAAAAATAATGTGAAAGAAAAAATAAAGAAAAAATAATAAAAATATATGTAAAATAAAAAATGAAAGATGGGGGAAAGACGGAAAGTGGTTTGGAGAAAATAAATAAAAATAATGGAGTTGGAAATCAAACGGAGAAGAGATTTTTTTTTTTTTTTTTTTTTAATATAATATAATAAAAAGAGATATATATATATGCTGGAAATTTGTGTTAATGCATATAATAAGATAGTGGCATATGATAGTGGTGTTGGTGGTAGGTAGTGGCATGTATAGAATATGATAGTGGTGTTGGTGGTAGATAGTGGCATGTATAGAATATGATAGTGGTGTTGGTGGTAGATAGTGGCATGTATATAATATGATAGTGGTAGATAGTGGTAATATATAATATGTAAGTGGCATATAATGGGTTATAATGATGTTTGTAATATCTCCTATATAAGGAGTGTCATTTGGTCTTGTAAAATAAGAAGTTTTGAATATAACAGAAATATATTCCTTCTTCCTCATATTTTCGGAGTTCTTCTTCCTCATATTTTCTAAGTTGGTATCAGAGCTACAAAAAACACAGCAGCCCTAAAACCGTCATAGCCATGTCGGAAGTCACGTCCGAAACCACTTCAACCCCTGCCGCTCCCATTCCGGTGAAAACGTCCAACTCTCACTCTGTCCAAATCACCACCATCCGCCTAAATGGTGATAATTTTCTCCGCTGGTCACAATCTGTCCAGATGTATATCCGTGGGCAAGGAAAGATCGGTTACTGTTAAAATCCACCTCCTACACCTACTACCACATTTTCTTCTATATATAGGAATTGTAAATATATCAACGATCAATCAATCAGATATCAATCAATAATACAATCAATTTATTCTCTCTCTTTTCCTATACATTAATTCTAACATGGTATCAGAGCAAGGTTAAAGATCTTGGTGTTCTTCGCCTTCCGGCGGGCGGTGCCGCCCGCCGGAGCTCAACCAATTCAAACCTCCCTCTCCCTCTCGGCACATCACTTTCTCTCTCTACAAATTTCTCCGTCCGTTTATCTCTCTACCCCTTTGTCTCTCTAAGTTTTAGGGTTTTGAGTGTGAGAGAGATGGGGCAACAGTCTTTGATCTACAGCTTCGTGGCTAGAGGAACAGTGGTTCTCGCCGAATTCACCGAATTCACTGGAAATTTCACGAGCATCGCTTCTCAGTGCCTCCAGAAACTCCCTTCCTCCAACAACAAGTTCACCTACAACTGCGATGGCCACACCTTCAACTATCTCGTCGAAGACGGCTTCACTTATTGTGTCGTCGCTGTGGAATCTGCTGGCAGACAGATTCCAATGGCATTTCTTGAACGAGTTAAGGAGGATTTCACCAAGAGATATGGTGGTGGAAAAGCTGCAATTGTTGCTGCTAATAGCCTGAATAGGGAGTTTGGACCCAAACTTAAGGAGCAGATACAGTACTGTGTGGATCATCCAGAGGAGATCAGCAAGCTTTCCAAAGTAAAGGCTCAGGTTTCAGAAGTCAAAGGAGTGATGATGGAAAATATTGAGAAGGTTTTGGATCGTGGAGAGAAGATTGAGCTTCTAGTGGATAAAACAGAGAACCTTCGCTCTCAGGCACAAGACTTCAGGACCCAGGGTACCCAAATGAGGAGGAAAATGTGGTTACAGAATATGAAGATAAAGCTTATAGTTCTTGGTATCCTCATTGCCTTAATTTTGATCATAGTTTAATTGTGCGTGGGCCAACCTTCTCCACTCATTTATTTTATTATTATTTTTTACAAATCCATACCCACTCTAATTCATACCTCCTCACTTTTTAAAACGCATGCTGATTCACGCTACCCCTACTTTACCCCACTTTACCTTTCTTTATTTTATTTTATCAAAAAAATAAAAAAATAAAAAAAAATAAAAATAAAAAAATACCAAACCCATTGCAGGTTTTTCACCAAAACCGTGGGCCAAGAAACTCACGTGAACCAAATTTTTTTTTTTTTCCCTCACTCTCTCGTTTTGATTTCACATATCTTCTTATTATTTCTTTCTTTTTTTCTTTTTCTTTCACTTTATTTTTTCATCTTTTTTTTCCCTTATTTTTTTTTTTGCAAAAAAAAAAAAAAAAAAAAAAAAAAAAAAAGAAGACGAACTGCACACCAAACTCATTTTATTCATGTCGGGGCTCACCCCGATCACCATTTTACACCCAAAAAAAAAAAAAACAAAAAAAAAAAAAACAACATAAATCGGAACAGTGGCATTTTTCTTCTCTACTCTGCCGCTGGTCTATTCTTCTTGCCTCCGTCTTGGCCGGCCCTTGATGGTATTGCCTCCGTGCTTCCTAGACCACCAAGCAAGTTGCCTCCTCCCTGCTCCTCCACTACAGCATATGGTGGACCTCCAAATCGGAACATCACGGTGGCCTTCCGCTTCAGCTCCTTGTTTTCTGCCTTTAGCACACTTATCTCTGCTCGCGCATCCTTATACATGCGTTGGAGCAGAGCCAGCTGGGAGTTTAACTGTTGCACCTCATTTGTCCTGCTCTGCAGCCGGTGCGACAAGTTTGTGACCGCAGTCATGGTTTCCACACATGACTTCAGAGTATACTGATTGGCCTCAATATCAGTTTGTACCGCCATTTTTTGCTCCACCGACCGCATCGGAAAGTTCAACGGAGCAAACACAGAAGTGTTTGGTTGAGGTTCACTGGCCACCGCACCAGTTCTCTCTCTTGTTGACTCATTGAGGTCGGGAAAGAGAGTGAGTAGACCTCGGGATGAAGAGGCCATATTCTGGGTAGCTGAACGGGAAGAAGAGGCCATGTTTTTTGGGTTGCTGAGTGTTTCCGAGAAGGGTTGGATACAGAGTATTTACAGATTGTTTCAGAATAACAAGTTCAGAGGTTTCAGTCTGGTTTGGTTTCCTCCGCCTCCGCATTGGTTTATATTGACACAGACGACGCAGCCGACACGCCGCTCTGTCGCTCACGTGCCTCGCCGCGTCTCCGGCTCACCTTTTGATGGCTCGACGCTTTCTGTCAGGCACGACTTTTGATGAAGTGGGCGCGCCTTTTGAGGGCGCAACTTTTGATGGCACGTCTTTTTATGGATTGGGCACGCCTTTTGATGGCACGCCTTTTGAAAGATTGGGCACACCTTTTCAGGGTGCGACTTTTTAAGGGTCCGACAAGACTCTGTAAACTGTCCCGACATTGATTCCGGTTAGCTCCTTTATGGGTCTGACAAGACTCTGTAAACTGTCCCGACATTGATTCCGGTTAGCTCCTTCAAGGGTCCGACAAGACTCTGTAAACTGTCCCGACATTGATTCCGGTTAGCTCCTTCATGGGTCCGACAAGACTCTGTAAACTGTCCCGACATTGATTTCGGTTAGTTTCTACAAGGATCCAGCAAAACTCAGTAAACTGTCACAACAACTATCACAACATTGTCTGCTACAACGGTCCGACATGACCCCATAAACTGTCTTCTACATCGGTCTGACACAACCATCCAGTGTCCTCTACAACGTTATGACACCACCATACAGTGTCTTCACCATCGGTCTGACACGACCATACAGTGTCTCCTATCCTCTTTTCTTTTATGTATTCGTGTATTTTCTTGTTTTGTTACTCTCTCCAAACTCAAGTTGGTTAGTTCCTATCCCCCTTGAGTTTGCGGGGGGCTGTTAAAATCCACCTCCTACACCTACTACCACATTTTCTTCTATATATAGGAATTGTAAATATATCAACGATCAATCAATCAGATATCAATCAATAATACAATCAA
This sequence comes from Camellia sinensis, assembly GCF_055761805.1. Lineage (NCBI taxonomy): Eukaryota > Viridiplantae > Streptophyta > Magnoliopsida > Ericales > Theaceae > Camellia > Camellia sinensis. The sequence goes on along the minus strand of NC_138974.1, from coordinate 6,610,335 downwards.
TTTATTCTCTCTCTCTTTTCCTATACATTAATTCTAACAGTTACATCACTGGTGACAAGAAGGCTCCTGCTGTTAATGATCCGCTGTTCGACAGTTGGGACGCTGAAAACTCCATGGTTATGACATGGTTGGTCAATTCCATGGAGGAGGATATAAGCTCTAATTACATGTGCTATCCTACTGCACAAGAATTGTGGGATAATGTTAGTCAGATGTATTCTGACCTAGGAAATCAATCTCAAGTTTTCGAATTAACTTTGAAGTTGGGAGAGATTCGTCAAGGAGATGATTCCGTCACCAAATATTTCAATTCGTTGAAAAGGTTGTGGCAGGATCTTGACATCTTCAACACATACGAATGGAAATCGGTTGACGACTGCAACCACCACAAGAAAACTGTGGAAGACAGCCGTATTTACAAGTTTCTTGCCGGCCTCAACATTGAGTTCGATGAAGTGCGAGGAAGAATTATTGGCAGACCTCCTCTCCCATCCATTGGCGAAGTATTTGCCGAAGTCAGAAGGGAAGAGAGCCGAAGGAGCGTCATGCTTAAGAAAAAAGGTACTGGTGAATCAATTGAAATTTCTGCTTTAATTAGCGATGCTGCGGCCAACAAGGCTGCAAATTACCAGCGCAGGTTTGATGATAAGCCACGGGTCTGGTGTGATTTTTGCAACAAGCCTCGCCATACACGCGAAACGTGTTGGAAGATCCATGGCAAACCTGTCAACTGGAAAAGCAGCAAACAAGGAGAGAAGAATCGTGGCTTTCCTACCGCTAATGAAGCCGATTCAGGTCCCTTCAACAAAGAGCAGATTGATCAACTCTTAAAGCTGATAAAATCCAACTCCTCATCCGGTACTCCTAGTGTTTTGTTGGCACAAACAGGTAGAAATCCTAAAGCCTTCTCTTGCCTAAACTTCTCTCCGTGGATCATAGATTCCGGTGCCTCCGATCACATGACTAGTTTTTCCCATTTATTTAGTACCTATTTCCCTTGTTCTGGTCATGACAAAATCAGAATAGCCGATGGTAGTTTTTCACCTATTGCAGGAAAAGGATTTATTAAACTAACTGAGAAAATTAATCTCAATGCTGTTCTTCACGTCCCCAACTTAGCCTGTAACCTTTTGTCTGTCAGTAAACTATCTAAGGATTCTAATTGTCGTGTTACATTTTTTGAATCCCATTGTGAATTTCAGGACCAGAACTCGGGGATGATGATTGGGCGTGCTAGGATGCTTGAAGGTCTTTACTACTTTGATGAAGTACCTGTTAGTAATAAAAAAGCTCAGAGCTTTAATAGTACTAGTTCAATCTCTGTTCGAGAAAAAATAATGCTATGGCACTATAGGCTAGGACATCCTAGTTTTCTTTATCTGAAACATTTATTTCCAGAATTATTTAAAGGGATTGATTGTTCTTCTTTTCATTGTGAAAGTTGCATTTTTGCAAAATTTCATCGCTCTACTTATTTGCCAAAACCTTACCAGGCTTCCAAACCTTTTTATTTGATTCATAGTGATGTTTGGGGCCCTTCTAAAATCACTACTCTTTCTGGTAAAAGATGGTTTGTTACATTTATTGATGACCATACCCGCTTATGTTGGATTTATTTGATGAATAAAAAATCTGACGTGAAAAATTTATTCACAAATTTTTACAATATGATTGAAAACCAATTTCAAACCAAAATTGGTATTTTACATTCTGATAATGGAACAGAATATTTCAATGAGCAGTTGGGTGAGTTTTTGAAAAAAAATGGAATTTTTCATCAATCTACATGTCGGGATACCCCTCAACAAAATGGCATTGCAGAACAAAAAAATAAACATCTACTTGAAGTAGCACGTGCTATAATGTTTTACATGCATGTTCCTAAATATTTATGGGGTGAAGCAATTTTAACAGCCTCTTATTTGATAAACAGGATGCCTACAAAGGTGTTAACATACAAAACACCTTTCGATTGTCTCAAAACTTTTTTTCCTGACACGAGGTTTTTTTCTGATTTACCCGCCAAAGTTTTTGGATGTACTGCCTATGTTCATGTTCCTAGTCAATTTCGTTCAAAACTTGACCCCCGTGCTATAAAATGTGTTTTTTTGGGTTATTCCTCAAACAAAAAGGGGTATAAGTGTTTCGATCCTCAAACCAAGAAATTTCATGTGAGTATGGATGTGTCATTTGTGGAAACAAAATCCTATTTCCCCAACACTTCTCTTCAGGGGGAGACAAGTGGAGTAGAAGACCGTTTTTGGGATATTTCTATCCCGCTCCCCAATGTCATTTATCCTACACAAAAACCACATCTGTCTGATAATGATCACTTAGGATAACCAAGTTCTATGGTGCCTAGTCAAGAAGATTCTTGTTTAGGGGGAGAAGTACTACAAAATGATCTAAATCCTGAGCTTCAGGTTTATACTAGGAAGCGATTTCATCTGAGGAATAATGACCCGAATGTCCATCCTAATGACCCGAATGTCCACCCGAGTTCTGGCATCGAAATTTTAGGTAATCCTATTCCTTCTATTTAAGCGATTTCATCTGAGGAATAATGACCCGAATGTCCATCCTAATGACCCGAATGTCCACCCGAGTTCTGGCATCGAAATTTTAGGTAATCCTATTCCTTCTATTTCCGACCTTGATGTTCCTATAGCAATAAGGAAAGGTGTCCGAAATTACATTAAACATCCTATTGCAAATTACCTCTCCTATCAAAGACTGTCTAAAAACCATAGAGCTTTCACATCTAGGATTTCACACTTGTTTGTTCCAAGGAATATACAGGAAGCATTGGATGATCCGAATTGGAAATTAGCAGTCATGGAGGAGATGAATGCTTTAAGGAGAAGTGGTACTTGGGAGATAGTTGATCTACCCAAAGACAAGAAAACAGTTGGGTGTAAATGGGTGTTTACGATAAAATGTAACGCAGATGGAAGCGTTGAGAGATACAAGGCGAGACTGGTGGCTAAAGGCTTCACTCAAACTTATGGGATCGACTATCAGGAGACGTTTGCTCCTGTTGCTAAAATAAATTCCATCAGAGTACTGTTATCTCTTGCAGTAAATTCAGATTGGCCTCTACATCAACTTGACATTAAAAATGCATTTCTCAATGGTGATCTTGAAGAGGAGGTGTTCATGAGCCTACCGCCGAGATTTGAGTAGAGACTTGGAAGCGACAGAGTATGCAGATTGAACAAGTCATTATACGGACTCAAACAATCACCAAGAGCGTGGTTTGAACGCTTTGGGAAGGCAGTTATCAGTTGTGGCTTCTCGCAGAGTCAAGCAGATCACACAATATTTTATAAACATTCAAAAAACAGTAAAATTGCAATTTTGATTGTTTATGTTGATGACATCATTTTAACCGGTAATGATGAAGCAGAGTTAGCAGCCCTCAAAGAGAAACTCGCAAAAGAATTTCACATTAAGGATCTGGGAGCCCTCAAGTATTTCCTCGGAATGGAATTTGCAAGATCCAAGGAAGGTATATTCGTTAATCAGAGAAAATATGTTCTTGATCTCCTTGGAGAAACAGGTATGCTTGGTTGTAAGATGGTGGAGACTCCGATCGAGCCTAACTTGAAGTTACAAGCTGCTAAGGCTGAAGAAGTCAAAGAGAGGGAACAATATCAGCGACTTGTCGGGAAATTGATTTACTTGTCTCATACGCGGCCTGATATTGCCTTTGCAGTCAGCATGGTAAGTCAGTTCATGCACTCACCAGGGGCAGAGCACTTTGAGGCCGTTTATAAGATCTTAAGATATTTGAAAGGAACTCCAGGGAGAGGCTTACTGTTCAAGAAACATGGACATCTTCAAGTTGAAGTATACACAGATGCAGACTGGGCAGGAAGTGTTACAGACAGGAGATCAACATCCGGATACTGCTCCTTTGTAGGTGGGAACCTAGTTACATGGCGGAGTAAAAAACAGAATGTGGTAGCTAGAAGTAGTGCAGAAGCAGAGTTCAGAGCTGTTGCCCATGGAATCTGTGAAGTAATGTGGATTAAAAGAATTCTTGAAGAATTAAAGCTTTCTCACCCGACACCTATGAAGGTCTATTGTGACAACAAAGCAGCTATATCTATAGCTCATAATCCAGTTCTACATGATCGCACAAAACATATAGCAATGGATAAACATTTCATCAAGGAGAAAATCAATGCTGGCATAATCTGTATGACCTACCTTCCAACAGGTGAACAATTAGCTGATGTGCTTACGAAGGGACTACGCAAGAAGCAATTTGATAAGCTGACTAGCAAGCTGGCTATGGAAGATATCTTCAAACCAGCTTGAGGGGGAGTGCTGGAAATTTGTGTTAATGCATATAATAAGATAGTGGCATATGATAGTGGTGTTGGTGGTAGGTAGTGGCATGTATAGAATATGATAGTGGTGTTGGTGGTAGATAGTGGCATGTATAGAATATGATAGTGGTGTTGGTGGTAGATAGTGGCATGTATATAATATGATAGTGGTAGATAGTGGTAATATATAATATGTAAGTGGCATATAATGGGTTATAATGATGTTTGTAATATCTCCTATATAAGGAGTGTCATTTGGTCTTGTAAAATAAGAAGTTTTGAATATAACAGAAATATATTCCTTCTTCCTCATATTTTCGGAGTTCTTCTTCCTCATATTTTCTAAGTATATATATAATAAAGAAAGTGGGGAACAAGAGTGTAATGAAAAGAAAAAGTATAGGTTGGAACATCGTGGGTCACATGGGTGAGTAAAAGAAAAAAAAAAATAAAGAAATGAAAAGAGGGGGACAAAAGTTGGTGTCTGGGTGTGATGATAAATAAATAAGAAAAGAGATACATGTGCAAATCAATTTGTGTTGCGTGTGCTTTTTCAAAAGATGGAGTAAAATAATAAAAAAAAAGAAAAAGAAAGTTGAGTGGGTGGATAATAGGAAAAGAAAAAGAAACGAAAAGAGGGAGACAAAAGTGGTGAATGATGAGTTCTGCTGTGGTTATATGGGTTTGTGCAAAAGTGGTGGATGATGGGTCTGCTTTTGTTGAAGCAGCTTTACTGGGTGATTTTGTCTATTTCGTACAAGAGAGAGACCAGTTAAATGCTGACAAGTCCCCAAGGTCTGAAGGCCACTATTTGTCAAGTCATAGGGCAGCTGTGGTTGCTCGATAGGTCTGTCTTCCAGATCGAGCTCGACCAAAAATGGGAGAGACTTAGTGATGGAGATGACAAGCTCATCAGATATAATATCTAAGACAAGCGATAAACTCTGCAAAGCGAAACCAGGAGACCCTGGACAGACAGGGATGCTGAGTCTGGTTGAGTTCTGCAAAAAAAATTTGTCATCTCTGAGTTCACGTATGAAATGGATGGCATCTTGTATAAGCAGTGGCTGCAATTTTAGAACTTTGACAGTTTTGGGAAGAGACAGTTCCATTGACTGAAAACCATTTGCATCAAGTTCTGTCCCTCGGATCTTTATACAAAGTGCCTCCAAGCATGAGCAACTGTTAAGCATATGTGTAAGGTTCCTCTTGAACATTTCTGGTGAGTCTCCTCCTGCCAATTCCAGCACAAGTACCCGTAAATTAGGGCATGTTCGTCTAATGGAAGCAAGAACTTCATGCGATAAGCATGAACCCTTGAACAAATTCAATTCCTGGATTTGTTCTCCAAGAAAATTGGTGACGAAAGAAGAATCATGGAGGCGTAGGCAATCAACGGTGACGCTTCTGAGTCCTCCCCCAAACCGATTCAGAATGCAATCCAGAGTCTCCACATCTGGAGAAAACGAAGAGAGATCGAGAGTGGGGAGAGAGGAAAGGACACGGTAGACAGAGGATCGAATGGTGTCGGAGACACAAGCTGCGGAGCAAAGCGTCTCTAAATCCGCCTTTTCCAGGATTTCGTAGATTATGCTATCAGTAAATGATATGGGCATGTTCCTCCTTTCTGTGAGTTGCGGAGGCCTACAATCAGTGACATTCGGTGGATTCTCTAAAATCAGTGATGCTGGCTTTGCAGCAATTCTACAATCCTGCAATGGCTTGGAGAGAGAGAGAAGTTGTGCATGTGTGCATGGTCACGGTTTGGAAGCTGTATGGTAGCTCAGTCGTGGAGTTGCAGCAGTGGTGTCTGCCGGTTGTGGAGGTGCAGTAGTAGGAAAGTGAATGTATGTGTAGAAAAAACTCCAGCGGGCAGCGAAGGCAAGGGTGCCGGCCGGCTGTCCGCCGGAAAGAAAGGAGTATAGGCCTAAATCTTATAGCTCTGATACCATGTAGAAATTTAATGTATAAAGAGAAATAGAGAATTGTATTATTGATTGATATATGTTGTTGTGTATATTACAAATGGTGAGTGGCTCATTATATAGGAGAGGGTGAGTGTAGTAGGTGAGGAGTAGGTGAGGAGTAGGTGGTGGTAGGTGATGGTAAATTGGTGGTAGGTGATGGTAAATTTTAACAATAATCATAATGGCAATATACAATTTTTGCAACTCCAGTTTAATGAATCCATGAATAAAATCATTTTACTCAATTTGATTAAGCAGGATATACCATGACTGTCAGGAAGCTCCCCCTCTTCTATTTCATCAAGGCCACTCCCGCCTTGAGTGGCATCATTATCTGCAGTCGCATTTTTTGAGTTATTCTCTGAAACGGCTCCTTCTGACAGTTGGCATTGCAAGAGAGTGACAACTTTACTTAAGTATGATTCTTGAAACTTTACATCAAGCTGGTAGTTTGACCTTTCATCATTTTGTAAAGCTGTCAAAAAAGATTGAGCGACCTGCAAAAGAAATGAAGCTCAGCAAATCAATCCAAAAACAATTATCTAGTTGATCAAGATTTGTAAAATTATGAGGCACCTTGTAAGCACACCATTGTCCTATTTCACCAAGTGCATAGTTAATAGCCCTCAACTTTTGAATTAGATTAGCAGCACCATCACTTTCTGTTCTTTCAGAGACCCCATAAACTTGCCGCAGCTCTTCCTTGGCTCCAGCATCTCTTGCTCCCATAAATTGCCATTTACTTCTCCTAGAACTTGATTGAGCAGCTTCTTCAACTGCCAACTCCATTTGTTTTATTTGTTCATGTAGGGACCATAAGCTAGTCGCTTTGTCATACTCCACCACAATTTCTGAGGGCATTGGTACATGCTTCTCCAGCTCCTTACGATCTTTTATTGTACAAACTACAGAATCTAGTTTAGTTTCGAGATTACGAATTTTAATTGCACAATCCACCTGACTGGAAACACCTGAATTGATCATGAGCAACATAGAAATCAAAACATGGATGCAGCAAAAACACATTGTGATTGAAAAATTTGTCGAAAAAGAAATTAAAGAATGAAAACACTACTACAAAATTCTGATAAAAGATGGTTGAGAATTTTTTTTTTATTAGCAGCAAAGAAAATTGTATTAGAGAATGTGCTGACGAGGCACAACCCTTACAAAACTTTAAAAAAAAAAAAGCCTAAACAAAAACATCCACTCCCAACTACTGAAATATTTCACATCACAAAAGGTGCTTTTTCATCTCCTCACATCGATTTCCCATTGTTTCTGCCAGCTTTACCAATAGAAACAACAAATTTGATGTCCGGATACTCCCATGAACACTATAAAAGCACCAGCTGCCTTCTTAGGAATTTTACTATCCTTAACCAAACAGCCAACCATATCCTCCTCACCACCCTTCCCCGGTAAAGGCCCACTCCCCTCCTGTACATCATAATTAACTGTGCAATGAAGCTTTTTAAGTTCCCTATCCTTCCCAGAGGATGATTTTCCGCTTCCCCTAACCTTTTGAATCTCGCAAATCTCCTTCCTCATATAAGATTTTTGAAATTCTCTGGTTCAATTTTCAGAAGGCTGGTACAACCGTCACACTTCCCTTCACCTTTTTATCTCCATCAGCCAATTCTTCCACCTTCCTAACCACTTGTTCATATTGTTCAGGGTCTGGGCTACCACCCTTATCATTAGAAAAAGTAAGGTAGCGTTTGGTAGAGTTTTCTAAATATGATTTGAGAATAGGAGTTCTATTTTGAGTTTGTGAGTTTTAGAATTATAATTTGAGTATGGAAAATTTGTTTGGTGAATAAGTTTTGAAAAGAGTTTTGAATTGAGTAGGGAATTTTTGATGTGACATATGATATTTGATACAAAAACTTATAATTCATAACCAAACACACAACTCAAAATTCTATTCAAAACTCAAAAAAAAAATTAAAAAATTCCGAACTTTCTTTTATTTAAAATATAAAAAATAACATGTGGCAATTGTAAAAAAAAAAAATGCACTGTTTCGGTCAACCGGCTGGATGTCCGGGAGGACGACCAGTTAGTTCAAATTTTCCCGCCTTGGACAGAGTTGTCAAAAGTGAGTGTGGAATTAATTTTTGAAAACTGTAAATAAACATCACGTGCAAACCAAAGGGTGGAACTAAAGTTCCAAAGCTCTACCAAACAAAGCCTAAACTTTTCTAATTTAACACTATGCTTATCTACTTCTTAAGAATTAAAAGAACTTTGAAATCAATTTCGAATGAAACTTCAAATGGACGTAAATCCCTTTCTCCTAGACTCCCACCCAATGCTGCCTCCATAATGTCCAATATTGGAAAACTTTGAAGCCATTCCCTTTGTTTCCCCACCTTCCATAAGGAGCTCCTCTTGGATGCCAAGCTTTCCTTCCCTAATAAAACAGAGAACAAGAAACCCACCACACACAAAAAAATAAATAAATAAATAAAAAGAAAAGAAAAGAAAAGAAAAAAGAAAAGAAAGAAAGAAAGAAATCAAAATATATCACACACAACTCAACAATCCCTAGAAATTTAAAACAAAGGGATACCCTTAAAAGGAGATGATACAGAATGCCAAAAGGAAGAGAAATGACAAATTTTATTCTAGAATTCTTCTAATTCGTTAGATTTATCCTAAAAAATCCTAGCATTTCTCTCCAACCAAATCATTGAAAGAATCGCACAAATAACACAATCTCAATGGACTTGGGCTTTGTTCATATAACCAAAGCCTTTATAATCAATCAAAAACATTTGAACACAAGTAGATGGTGCTACCCAGTCAATTTCCACCAGCTGAAATATAGAAAAGCAAAAACAAATTATATATGCTCTCCTCCTCTCTCCTACACATAATACACCACTACGGAAGTAAATGACAATGATGGCTCTACTTCCAAACCATATAGGGTTTCTTATAAGCCATATCATTTGGCCCGCTCTAATAATTCATATATTGCTTCTATGGCTGCTTCTCATGTCTGATTTCTTGGAATTTCAATTTCTTCAAAAACCTTAATGATTAGGAAACTATTGAATTGACCTCTTTATTGTCTATTCTCAAGGATGTATCTTTGAGGCCTAATGTTATGGATAAAATATTGTGGACTAGGACTATTCATTGTTTGATGTTACTCTGTTATAAGTTATTATTTGATATGATCATTGACAATCCAAATGTAACCCCTTTTTGTCCCTCAAAAGATGGATTTGGAAGGCAATTGTGCCTCTTAAAGTATTTGCATGAAAACAAAAGATCAAATGAATTTCTAGCTTCCATACATCCTTTAAAACAAGAACCTTTCCCCATTATCCACAAATAAACAAGTAGCTTGAACCATTAACCACATAAGAATCCCAACCATTAGCTTGAACCTATGTTACATGGACTCGGGTACGGGTGTCGAGTACGGGTATGTATCTAGAGGTCGGACTCATCAAATCATAAATTTAAGGATACGCGGACTCAGCAAAAAAATGTCATATTTTTATATTTTTAATCTAATATGTGAGATAAAATGGTATTATATGTAACTTATAGTGTCAAAATGACATTTATAGCAATTATATAATAATATATACATATAATAATAGTGTTATATACAATTATATAAGAAGTATCCGTTGAAAAGTATCCGACACATATCCCATACCCTTGTCCGAGTGTCGGGTGTCCGACACGGGTATTTGATTTAATTTGAAGAGTCCATGTAACATAGGCTTGAACCCCATACTTGCTCTTAATAATAAAGTGCTACAAAGAATCACATTTCAAAGGAAATCTCCCAGAACCATTGCCCATAGTCATTGCCAATCCTACACTCACTCTTCCCAACATAACCCCATCAACCACTACCCTCTGCTCCCAAAAAACAGTAATTGAAAGCCCATGCATACCTAAAGAATAAACCTTAGAATCATTGTGGTTGTCCTAGTCCAAACAAGGAATCAGCCTAAGTCTACAATCATGGAGCTTCGAACACATGGCCCAACCGAGTGATTGGGCTGATCAACCAAACCGGTCATCGAACAACCCGAACCTCCCCACCCAATAATTTCATCCCTTTCTTTGTCATCTCCAATGTTGTGAAAAGCGCGCCTAGGCGCGAGGCGAGGCGCACAGTTTGCGCCTGAACATGTCCCAGGTGAGGCGCTTTAAGGTAGGCGCGAGCCTTAGCTACGACTTGAACCAGGCAAGAGAGGCGCAAGGCGCACGCCTAGGCCCACTTGATTGTTTAACAGCTAGATCTGATCTAACGGCTGCAGGAGTGTGTTCGAATGGCTCTTAACCACAAAGGATTACAACTCATGTACAATATGACCCAAATACGACTCAAATGAAACCTAATCTGTGTCGTCTCTTCCTCTCTCGCCTAGCCTTGGACTTCGACTTCGACTGGGCTGCTCGACTTCGACTTCGACTTCGACTTCGCAGGTATGCTTTGACTTCTTCTTCTTCTTCTCTTCTGGTTTGCTTTGTGAAATTTTTTTCCCCCCTCTCTCTCTCTCTCTCTCTCTCTCTCTCCTTCTTCGTCTTCTTTTGGCTGCTTCAATTGCTCTGTTTTGCCCTTCTTTTCTTTTTTTTTCAATTATGCTTGAGTCTTTGTTAGAAAAAAAAAATACAAATACAAATACAAAATAAGATTCTGATTAATTAATACAATGTGTTGCTATTGGTCTTTTTTTTTTCCCTTTATAATACAAAATAAGATTCTGATTAATTAATACAAAATAAGATTCTGATTCTGATTAACTAACTAAAAAAAATACACTGAAAAAAATTACAAATAATTAATTAATACAATGTGCTATTGATCCTTTTTTTCCCTTTATCTGTTAGGGAAAAAAAATAGATTCTGATTTTGATTAATTAACTAAAAAAAAAAACACTGAAAAAAAAATTACAAATAATTAATTAATACAATGTGCTATTGGTTTTTTTTTTCTCTTTATCTGTTAGGGAAAAAAAATAGATTCTAATTCTGATTAATTAACTAAAAAAAATACACTGAAAAAAAAATTACAAATAATTAATTAATATAATGTGCTATTGGTCTTTTTTTTTTCCTTTATCTGTTAGGGGAAAAAAATTACAAATAATTAATTCATCACACATTACATTACACTGAAATTATTTTTCATTTATTAAATTTGTTTCGTAGAAAATGACATCGGAAAGTAATAGAAAAGATCCGGCGTGGCAATATGCCCATTTGGTAGAGGAGAATAATTTAAACAAGCTCGAGTGTAATTTTTGTGGTAAAGTATCAAATGGAGGTGTTTATCGGGTGCAACAACACCTCACGGGAGGTTATAGGAATGTCACTGCTTGCCCGAAGTGTCCAGCTCATGTAAGAGAAAAGATTAGAGAGTTCATGTCAAAAAAGAAGACACAAAAAGAAGAAATGAACATGTTGTCTGATTTCGATGACATGGACATGGAAGATGAAGATGTTGTTGAGATCAATGTCAATCAACACCGTAAGTCGACAAGTAGCAGCCAAGGTTCATCCAAATCCAAATCAAAAATGCCAAAGAGAAAAAGGCCTATGGATGTTTACTTCACACACAAACCTGAATCAGTGGAGAAAAATCGAAGAGACCAAGCAAAAGGGAAGCAAACCAAAATTGATGTAAATGACCCTTACAAAAAAGAAATGAGAGCTCGGGCAGTGCAAAGATTTGCAAGATAGATGTATGATGCTGGTATCCCTTTTAATGCAGTAAATTATGAGAGTTTTGGACCAATGATTGAAGCCATTGGGCAATATGGTCCTGGTATGAAGCCACCAACTTACCATGAAGTGCGGGTTACCCAACTCAAAAAAGAAGTGAAACGTACTGAAGATTTGATGAAGAATCATAAAGAGGATTGTGCAAAATACAGGTGTTCCATAATGGCTGATGGCTGGACTGATAAGAGAGGAAGGACATTGATTAACTTTTTAGTTAATTGTCCAAGAAGAACCATGATTGTTGAGTCGGTTGATGCTTCTAGCTATTCAAAGGATGGGCAAAAGCTATTCGAATTACTAGACAAGTTTGTGGAGAAAGTTGGAAAAGAGAATGCGGTGCAAGTTATCACTGATAGTGCTGCAGCTAATGTGTTGGCGTAAGAATATTTTCTCATTCCTTACATCAAAATTGTTTACTCATAGTTTGTTTTGTATTTAAAATTTAAAAACCTGAAAATAATAATTCTTCGTTATTGTTACATTATAGGGAGGTTTTTGGAAGCCAAGTATGAACACTTGTATTGGACACCATGTGTTGCTCATTGCTTGGACTTGATGTTAGAAGACATTTTCAAGATACCTAGACTGAAAAAGACATTTGAAAGGGGTATTGCAGTACATGCCTACATTTACAACCGACCTACGTTGCTAAACATGATGAGGCGCTATACAAATCTGAAGAATTTGATCAAGCTTGCAAAAATTAGATTTGCAACCGCCTTTCTGACTTTGTTTAGGATGCATCAACAAAAAAACAATTTGAGAAAGATGGTCACCTCCGAAGACTGGACCTCAAGCAAATGGGCAATGGAGCCACAAGGTAAAAGAATGGCACAAACTTTGTTGATGCCTTCATTTTGGAATACTATTGTGTTTGCTCTTAAGGTCTCGAGTCCTCTCATCAAAGTGCTTAGATTGGCTGATACCAAGAAGAAACCTCCCATGGGATACATTTATGAGGCAATGGATAGTGCAAAAGAATGCATTGCAAGTTTATTTGATCATAAAGAAGAGAAGTATAATGAAATCTTCGGAATCATCGACAAAAGATGGGATGTCCAATTGCATCAGCCTTTACATGCAGCTGCGCACTTTCTTAACCTAGAATTCTGTTAAAATCCACCCACTACACCACTACCACCTCACCTACTCTACTAAACCTAACCCACTACACCACTATCACCTCCACTTCACCTACTCCACTAAACCTAACCCACTACACCACTACCACCTCCACTTCACCTACTCCACCTACCACCTACTACCACCTACTCTTCTATATATAGGAATCATTGTAACATATCAACACATCAATCAATATAATACATAATTTATTCTCTCTATTTCTCTATACATCGAATTTAACATGGTATCAGAGCAAGGTTAAGAAGCTAGTAATTTTGCTTCACCTGCGGGCGGCAGCCTCGCCTTGGCCGCCCGCCGGACCTCTACACATACCTTGACTCCGCTGCCACTAAACCCAATTCAACATTCACCTTCAAGATCAGAGCATCATCACCATCATCCATCTTGGTCACCTCCACCAACACACATGAGCTAAGACCAAGGCCTCTCTCTCTGTCTTTTCTGCAAAAAGGGCCGACCCGTCGGAATCTCGCATTTTCGAAGCCGTGCAAGTCGTTCACTCTATTCAATGGCTGATGAAGCCACTTCCTCCTTCTGGTTTGCCACCCATTGCTTAGCAACCAAACCAGCCTTCAATATCTCTGTTACCAAAAATGCATTCTTGGGTTGTTCCGAGGCAATTAGTTATCAAAAAAAAGACCCATCATCTATCCCCGATGCAGTTAACAGAGCTGGATTGATGCTACCTCTGGTTGCAAAGCCTTTGGTTGTCGATGGAAGTGCAAAGTCACATGAATTGTCACTAGCATATGATCAATACTCCCTCCAGATACTTGAACCTCCACTTATTCTACAGGAGTTTGTTAACCATGGAGGTGTTCTCTTCAAGGTTTACATCGTTGGGGAAGCTATTAAGGTTGTCAGGCGCTTCTCTTTACCTGATGTTAGTAAACGTGAGCTATCAACAAATACTGGGGTATTCCACTTTCCAAGGGTTTCTTGTGCTGCAGCATCTGCTGATGATGCAGATCTGGACCCCATGGTTGCTGAGCTTCCTCCACGACCTTTGCTTGAGAGACTTGCCAGGGAACTTCGTCGGCGACTGGGCCTTCGGCTATTCAACTTGGATATTATTAGAGAGCATGAGAGCCTCACCATATCTCTAGCAACTTTTTACTTATTTTATAATAATAATAATTATTATTATTATTTTCTCTCCTCTTTTTTGGCAGTTTGAAAACATACTTTTCACACTCTCTCTCTCTCCACACAAGGACATCCACCATTTTGTCAACTTTCTAACCTATCTTCTTTCACCTTTTGCACCCCACTCACCGACTCCCTCACCACCAAAAGAAATACCTTTATTTATTTATCTTATCTTTCTTATGTTCCATTTTTCACAAAAAAAAAAAAAAAAAATCTTACTGATTCACATTACCCCCACTTTCCTTTTATTTATTTTATTTTATCTTCCTTTTTTTTCATAATCAAAAAAAAAAAAAAAAAAAAAAAAAAAAAAAAAAAAATCCATTCCCAACCAACTCGGTTTTCATTCCACAAACTTGTCATTTTTTCATATCGGGATCAAGCCCGATCACCATTTTACACCACAACAACAACAAAAAAAAAAAAACACAAAACACAAAACAAAACAAAACCAACACAAATCGGAAAAGTGGCATTTTTCTTCTCTACTCTGCCGCCGGCCTCTTCTTCTTGCCTCCGTCCTGAGCGGCCCTTGACGGTGCTGCCTCCGTGTTTTCCACGCCGCCGAGCACGTTCACTCCCCCATACTCCTCCACTGCAGCATATGGCGGACCTCCAAATCGGAACATCACGGTGGCCTTCCGCTTCAGCTCCTTGTTTTCCGCCTTTAGCACACTTATCTCTGCTCGCGCATCCTTATACATGCGCTGGAGCAGAGCCAGTTGGGCGTTTAACTGCTGCACCTCATTTGTCCTACTCTGCAGCCGGTGCGACAAGTTTGTGACCGCAGTCATGGTTTCCACACATGACTTCAGAGTATACTGATTGGCCTCAATATCAGTTTGCACCGCCATTTTTTGCTCCACCGACCGCATCGGAAAGTTCAACGGAGCAAACACAGAGGTGTTTGGTTGAGGTTCACTGGCCACCGCACCAGTTCTCTCTCTTGTTGACTCATTGAGGTCGGGAAAGAGAGTGAGTAGACCACGGGATGAAGAGGCCATATTCTGGGTAGCTGAACGGGAAGAAGAGGCCATGTTTTTTGGGTTGCTGAGTGTTTCCGAGAAGGGTTGGATACAGAGTATTTACAGATTGTTTCAGAATAACAAGTTCAGAGGTTTCAGTCTGGTTTGGTTTCCTCCGCCTCCGCATTGGTTTATATTGACACAGACGACGCGGCCGACACGCCGCTCTGTCGCTCACGTGCCTCGCCGCGTCTCTGGCTCACCTTTTGATGGCTCGACGCTTTCTGTCGGGCACGACTTTTGATGAAGTGGGCGCGCCTTTTGAGAGCGCAACTTTTGATGGCACGCCTTTTTATGGATTGGGCACGCATTTTGATGGCACGTCTTTTTATGGATTGGGCACGCCTTTTGATGGCACGCCTTTTGAAAGATTGGGCACACCTTTTGAGGGTGCGACTTTTTAGGGGTCCGACAAGACTCTGTAAACTGTCCCGACATTGATTCCGGTTAGCTCCTTCAAGGGTCCGACAAGACTCTGTAAATGTCCCGACATTGATTCCGGTTAGCTCCTTCATGGGTCCGACAAGACTCAGTAAACTGTCCCGACATTGATTCCGGTTAGCTCCTTCATGGGTCCGACAAGACTCTGTAAACTGTCCCGACATTGATTCCGGTTAGTTTCTACAAGGGTCCAGCAAGACTCCGTAAACTGTCACAACATTGTCTGCTACAACGGTCCGACATGACCCCATAAACTGTCTTCTACATCGGTCTGACACCGCCATCCAGTGTCCTCTACACCGTTATGACACCACCATACAGTGTCCTCTACAACGTTATGACACCCCCATACAGTGTCCTCTACAACGTTATGACACCACCATCCAGTGTCTTCACCAATGGTCTGACACGACCATACAGTGTCTCCTATCCTCTTTTATTTTTATGTATTTTCTTGTTTTGTTACTCTCTCCAAACTCAAGTTGGTTAGTTCCTATCCCCCTTGAGTTTGCGGGGGGCTGTTAAAATCCACCCACTACACCACTACCACCTCACCTACTCCACTAAACCTAACCCACTACACCACTATC
The DNA here is from genome assembly GCF_055761805.1 of Camellia sinensis. Lineage (NCBI taxonomy): Eukaryota > Viridiplantae > Streptophyta > Magnoliopsida > Ericales > Theaceae > Camellia > Camellia sinensis. Next base: position 6,593,922 of record NC_138974.1, on the reverse strand, counting down.
ACCTCCACTTCACCTACTCCACTAAACCTAACCCACTACACCACTACCACCTCCACTTCACCTACTCCACCTACCACCTACTACCACCTACTCTTCTATATATAGGAATCATTGTAACATATCAACACATCAATCAATATAATAACAATTCTTTTACCCAAAAGCATTAGAGGTGCAAAAAGATCATGAAGTGATGAATGGGTTTTATGAATGCATGCAAAGGTTGGTCCTGGATGTCACTGTTCAAGATTGATCACTAATGAGATGAGTATTTATATGAAGGCTGAGAGTCTTTTTGGCAAGTCTGTTGCGATTAGGCAAAGAAATATAAAGGCACCCGGTAATATATTATAAACTCATAGAGTTTATTTTTAGTAATACTTTTAGTAAAACTCAATACTTGGTGACAATTATTTCTAACTAGTGATTATCGCAGCTGATTGGTGGCCATCATATGGTTCTAAAACTCCAAACTTGCAACCTTCTGCCATAAAGTCCATAGCCTAACATGTAGTTCATCGGGTTGTGAACGAAATTGGAGTATATTTGAACATGTGAGTATTTAACATTCTAACTAATTTTTTGTTCAATTCAAATATTTTTTATTCTCATTATATAGAATTTAATATCGTTTTAATATTTGCAGCTTCATATCAAGAAAAGAAATAGATTGGAACAACAACGTCTCAATGATTTAGTGTTTGTCAAATATAATAGAACATTGAGATTTAGGTATAACATGCGCAACACTCTTGATCCCATATCTTTGCAAAATATTGATGAAAGCAATGAGTGGTTGCTTGGGAGGATGGATGGAGAATCAGATGAAGATAATGAGCCTGTGTTTGATGATGATGATGGCTTGACGTGGGCCACTGTTGCTAGAGCTTTTGGAGTAGAAAAAAGTAGCCATGTAAGTAGAGCAACAAGTTCACGCTCAAAGGCACAACCGAGGATATCTAAATCATCAAGATTAACTCCACTTCAATTAATAGATGAAGAGGAAGCGGGCTCAGATGACATAGAGGAGAAAGATGTTGAGGGATATAAATCAACTGATGGAGAAGAAGATGATAGTTTGCTTGACATTGATGTTGAGGATGATGATTGACTAACCGACCTAAGTTCTAACCTTTTTCTTTTGATATTGATGTTTTGAAGTGTTAAGACATATATTAGTATTTGTTGGATATTTATGTTTTGGATGTTTAGTGTTTATGTTTTTGTTTTTGTTTTTATTTTATTGAATATGGATTATTTTATCTTTGAAAATTGGAATGTTATGTAATATGCACTTTCATGACTTTGAGAATTATTTTATATTTTGTATTGAATCTTGATTACTTTTTATTTTTAAAAAAATTGTCTTAGTATTATGAATGATTGGTCTATGTTAATTTTTTTAATTTTTACTAAAACTGTGCACTTTACTTCAATAAAGCCCGCACCTTGCCTTGCGCCTAGGCCCCGAGAGACCTTCAGTGCCTTAGTGCGCCTTGAGCCTTTAAAAACACTGGTCATCTCCCCTTGATACAAAGACATCCCTTTGATCAACTAGAACCAAACACTCTCTATCATCACATACATTTGCTCTAATGTTCTCGAGTATCCTTCCCTTTTGTAAATCAACGTTCTCCCCTTTAAAAGATACCAACCCTCATTCCGTCGGACATGTAAAAGAAAATGGTATAAGACTTGGGTCATTCAAGTGAGTTGTTTTCTTGAAAGTGATTTGAGATAATCTTGGCTTTAGATGAGCCACCTCATAAGAAAGGTGTGACAATCGAGTCATGCATAGCATTCATGCTTTCATTCATATTAGGAAATTCTCTTACCTTGCTTCTATGGTATATGTAATGTGCTAGTTTAGAAGAGAACTAGGAGAAAGTGAATAGGGATGCTTTTGGTGGAAAACTTAAACTTAGAAAATTAAGTAAGTATTGTAGAGTCTAACGAGCACTTTATTAAAAATTAAGTAGGCTTAGCAAAAGTTAAGTAAGATTAACTAAGGCCTAAGTAAGATTAATTAGGCTAATGAAGGTTAGGAGCTAAACATGATTAATTAGAACTAAGCATGGTTAATTAAAATAAGTGCGTAATTAGCGAAACACTTGCGCTAATTATTTTTTGGTGATGCACACACACACCTCAATATTTCCTACAAAACAAAAGAGAAGAATAGAGAAGAAAGGAGAGAGTTCTTGAGAGAAAAGGGGGAGAAAAGGAAGAAAATTTAAAAAATAAAAACAAAAAGAGGCTTGGGAGATTCAAACCATCAACCTAGAAATCAAGAGAAGTTCACAAAAATGCAAGAAATTCAACCCTCTTTCTTGTGTTATTGATTTGATCTAGCTAGAAAATCATTTAGGATAGGTTTTGAAGGATTTAAGTTGGAGTTTTGGAAAAGTGAATTGGTTTGAAGAATTTGCAAGAAAAACCATGTTTTGATTTGTTTTAACTTAGGATCATTGCATACAAATGCTACACTATGAAACACACATCATCTATTCATGTTTCAGAGCCTTAAACATCATGTTTTGAAGAATTGAACTGAAGAAAATGGAAAAAGGTTTGGAAAGAAACTAGGTTGAGAAATTCTTGAATCAAATCTTGTTTTTGGTTGGTTTACCCTTGAATTCATGAATTCAAATGAATTTTTCATGAATCATATATCATTTATTCATGTTTTGGAACTTCTAGAGTTGAAGGTTTGGAATGAAGAAAATGGAAGAAACACCAAGAACACATATTAACCCGTTTTGACTGATTGAAACTGTCCGTGCCGCCAGAAACTCTACACGAGTGGATTGAAATTACACTATCGATGGAAGTCACTGCCTTAATCCGCCTGAGCAGATTTTCCAAGTTTAAGAAATCAGCCCGAGTAGATTTGCGAGCACATTTACCCGATTTCATCTTTTTTGCTCGTTTTGATGCACCGGACCTCATTATACTCTTTCGAGACTTAAAATAGAATTGAATAAGGCTTAAAAACCGACTTAAAGTAAGAGTAATTAAGAAATAAATTTAGTTAACGTGTTGTGTTGCTTCGTTGCATCGATATTTGTATGTTTGCTTGTGTAGGTCGAAATCGAGAAGAGTATAACCTGAACAAGAGCCATTGTGAGTAATATTATTGTAAAGTTATGTTTTAAAATGGTTATTTGAAAATTCGATGATGTATCTTGTTTTCGAGAAGACTTTACTTTGTATTAGTATGAATGAATGTCCTATATTTTCGTACGAATCTAGGCATCCTTAGATAGTCCTAGCCATTGGAGGACAACTTAAATGCACCATGGTTGTTGAGATCTCCTTTGCCACTCGAGGGTGGGTTGTTTAATTGGTATCCAGGCAGGTTATTCCTTCGTTTCACTCTATTGGATGTACTATGCTATCATGTAATGTAAATGTGCCTATTTTGTTAGAAATGTTTGAATGTTTTGAAAATGTGATATGATATCTATACTTTACAAATGGTTTGGAAGTCATTCATGTACCACTTCACTCTGATATTATTCACTGAACTATGGCTCACCCCTTTTCCCTCTATATATGTAGGTGATCAATACGAAGAGTAGCAATAGAAGGTTTTGGATTTGAGAAGTTGTTTTTGAAGAGTCTTTTGTTTTGTTAACTCTTTTGAGACTTTTGTACTTTTGAAAGGTGAGATTTTGTCGAGTTGTATAATAGTAAATAGGTTTTTGTACTTTGTGGTTGTAAATGTTTGTACCTTTAGTAATCTATATACATGACGTAAATTATTCAGAAGTTAAGTAATGAAGTCTCTGTTTTTTATTTCCTATCTACTTATGCACTGCTCTAGTGGACTTAATAGCTTAATAATGAAAGTTTCCGCTGTATAGCCCCAATATATCTTAGTCCATTCTTAAATTTGATGAGTTAGGCCTTTGGTAATCAAGGATTACTGGCTGGTCACCTCACTATCCTATAGGGGAGGGATAGGGTCATGACAAAAGGGCCTTCAAAACCAAAGGCTTAGTTGAGTGGGCTTGTGGGTTAGACTAAACACGGGACGTAATTACTAACGTATTTATGTTGTTTAGGCCTTGATTCCATTGAACCATGCACCAAATACCCAGCCTGAAAAATGATGCAATGCAAGATGTTGCTTTCCAAAACCATGACATCTTGTGGACCATGACCTCCCTCTCATGCACATTTGCTCCCCACTAAAGTTAAGGGACAACCGGGTCAATAAATATATCATCCCTACCAAGATCATCAAGAGACCTCGGAGATCTACATGCACCACCTTCGTCTTTGTCTCCCTCAACCCTGAGAATTTCACTACCTCTCCACCATGAGACCTAAGCATCGTCGGCTCCTTCATACACTCACCTCCATCTCGCCAAAATCCTTGACAAATCCATCTCGGAACATAGAACCATCAATCCACTCCTTGACCACCTGAACGTCCTTGATCAGAGCCTTCAAACCCTTAAATTTCCATACCAAACACCACCCTAGAAATTCCAAATTACTATACCATCAAATACGGATCCACTACCCTAACATCCTCATCTATCGTACCTCACTAATTCAAAATAAACAATTCTTGAGGCCAAGTGTCACGGGTTGCCTTGCAAGGCTAACTCCGTGACGTTTCGCCTACGGTGGTGTGGCCATTTGAGTGCTCAAGAGTGGCCGTTGGAAGTGCCCCAACGTGGCCTAGCATTGGCCCCAAGTAGCCCAAGGCATGTAAGCCACTAATAGCCAGCAAACGGCAAAGCCGCAGCCCATGCCAATAACCAACCAGCGCTGCCAGCAGCAGCAAAATACAGCAGCAGCAGCCAGCAGTGGCAGCCAACAGTGCAGAACTTTGCGCGTCGTTTCGGCATTCAAACGAAGGAGTTTCGGGCTGAAATTTTTATGGTAAAGAGGTTTTAGGGAAAGTGTTTTCCCGACCAAGTTTCATGATTTTTCTCAATTTGTAGAATTTATGAAAAATCATTATAACTCCTCGGACATGTATGATGTTTCCTCCTGCCAGAGGGCAAATTGCTAACAAGCATATATAAGGGGCCAAGGTGTGCTACCTACCTACCTCCCCGCCCAAACTGGGCTTCAAGTGAGCAACCTTGGGGCAACTCAAGGGCGGGCTTTAGGCATCCAGAGGGGTGTCTAGAGTCTCCACATGGTTTTGGGAGCCCCGTGGACGGTGCAATAATGTAGGCACTGCGCGCACCCTCCCGGGTGAGAGGTCCACTACGTTGTTTCCATTATGCCACGCAATATGGTATCTTTGGGACTCGTTTTGGAGCGAATGGGCTATCGAGGCACCACTAGAGGCCTCGTGTGCCAACTCTAGTGCTTGGTTTGGGTTCAACCTTGCACGAGGGGATCCCGTGGCTTAAGCTAACCGGTTGGAAGGCGACACCGCATATGTGGGCTATCGAATGAAGGCATCAAGCTATGCAATGACTACGTCCATTGAGGGACTATATTATGCTACAAGCAAGCTACGGATTGAGATGTTGCCTTACTCATGCTACACGCTGGTGCAACGCTAAGGTGCGCAATGGCCTTGGGCGGAATCTAGCACACGTGTTGGCACGAGGACTACGCCGTGGGCAAGAGATTGACCCTCAGTGGCTTGTGGGCTTCGCATGACCAAGTGGCCATCCAATATGCATCTATTGAGGCATGCTTGACCCTACGACACTTCGAGATGCTACTAGAGACCCAACATAAAACGTTGGCTTGTCAGCTAAGTTGAGGACCTTTGCTAGCACATTGTTGTGTGGCTAGGCACCTTGATGACATGAACCTAAGTTGGGCGAGCACCTTGCTTGAGATAAGCTTGGCGTTATGAAGCGACTTATGCCGTGCTTGGTGCACTTGAGGCATCAGGCCTACTTGTGGCATCCGGGTAGAGACGGAGCTTCCTTGTGAAGTTGTTTTGCTTGACAAAGCATTGGGGCCTAATGTTCAAACGGGTGAGACCATCAACACTCGATTTGTCAATGAGCTAGGGCGGGCTTAAACTTGGTGGAGTTTGAGCGCCACACGGGCAAAAATTGATCCGCTGCGCCTCTAAAGGAGTCGGCCCGTGACACCAAGCCAAGACCTCTACCTCCTAATCAAAAGCCTTCCACTGAAACTCTTTCTTCCCACGACCAACTAAAGCAAATTCTATCAACACCGTTGCAGCACCTGTTCACTAACCACCATACCTGATTCAAAAATAACACAACTTTTCTCTCCTATTTTGATGACTAACTCTTATCTTCACAAATCTTCCTTCCCTTTTTGTTTTGAAGGCTAAGAGATTACAACAATTTGCTCCCACTCTGAGAAACTGAGACTGCCCAAAAAAATCCTTGTTGACCTTGAGGTACCTCTCTTATCTTTATGCCCGACCAACCAAACCAATCTCAAACCCTAGAACGGTGAGAGATCTTTGGAATCCTTTCCTTGCCTCCATCACGAGCACCTAATTCCCATTCTCACCATTTCCAATGAACTCGAACGTCTCCAAACCTAAATGAACAAACCTCCTCATCTCCCCTCAACAAAAAAAAAAATTTAATTTCCCCTTTATCTTCTTCAGCTTCTCTGAAACAATCAAATTGGAACCCAAAATCAGAACCCTAAAACTAAAAGGAACAAGAAAGACTAGTAGAACGAAGAAGAATCAAAAGAAAAGGGCGGAATTGATGAACAAAATCCTTAAAAACTCCAAGCAACGGGAACCAAAACTAGATCTAAGCAAATCAAAACCAGAAGAAAGTGAACACCAGATCAAAATATGATTTGAAGAACCTGAAAGAAGACGGCCCTAAAGAACTAGACCTCATGAAGACAAAACAGCACTGAAAACAGAACCCTAAACAAAAGATAATCAAGAAATGATGGAAACGATGAAGAAGAAATAGGAAAGGAAGAAAATCACTAATCGAAACACCCCGAAAGAGAAAATTGAAGCCCAAAGGGGCTCCGATCAAAACCCTAAACTGAACACAAGAGAGAAAATGATAAAAAAAATTGCCTTTCTAGTTACTTAGGATTCTAACGTTGTAAGTTACATGCCACATTACCTTAGTGCCATGGTTAGCACCATCTAATCATTTTTCAAAGAGATACTGGGAATCATACGCATTGCCTTAGAAAATAAGTCTACCTCACATATTGGGCCCAATGCTATATTTAGAGAACTCATAATCTCAAAAGAAACATAAATGCCTACTCTGAGAACCGAATGAACAATACCCTTTAAATTAACAGGAGAAGCAGTCATTCCAAAAACTGATGGCCTATTCTCCGTAGGTGTTGTGTGATAGAACTCAGACATCACTAGAGAATATGGGTGTTTCTTCACAGCATGATGACATTCATCCAGAATAAGTAGATTGATAGCTTCCATCTTTATTATGCTGTGTCTTAGAATGTTCAAAAGTATTTGAGCTGTCATCACTAAAACCTGCAGCAGAAGCAAAGAGTTGCAGTGAGTAGAGAGTAAAAACTATTCCAAGATTATTGATAATTAAGTACCAAATATAAGTACTCGTTCACAAAGCAACCTTCTGCGACCAATTGCAGCAACCTTCTTTTTACTTTTTTAATTAAACATGGCAACCTAATTCACTTGAATCAAGATGAAATCCAATGATGATAATACAACTTTGAGTTGACATATGTACTTATTTTAACACTCAGTTACATTTTTACATATACTATATACTGCAGGCTGCAAGCTATATTGCCGATGCAGTAAAATCATTAAGTTTTCCACCTGTATTTTTAACTTGACTGTAAAATCAAGAAACGAAAACCAATTACCCACAACATGACAAATTGAACTAATACTTAATAGGAATAGTTGTACTGTGATCAAATCCAAAAGTAAACAGCTTAACATAAATAACGTAGCCCTAAAGCAATCGCATTATACCAGCTGTGAACACCTCTAGAATAGTTTTCTACCAAATAGTTTAAGATATTTAAACTATGTTACCATATCATTTATAAATTTATCAATTATGATTACATAGAGTGATACAAAAATGAAATTAATCAATCACCTACAAAGCATGGACACAAACAAGCACGCAATATGAACACGCTGACAAGGATTTTTTCAGTCAGATCATTCGAAGATAAAAATAAATAAATAAATAAATACAACATAATAGTAATTTCTAAAGTTTAACGGAGGAGCTATATTGTTTATTGGATCCCACGTCATTTTGTTCAAACTTGTCATGTAGCCCCATGTGTCTAAACAATGGACACGTGTCCCCCAAGTGTCCAAAGTGTGTTTGAGTCTAAATTTTTTTTTAAAAAGAATATGACATGTTTGGACATGCATCCAACATGTGTCAGGACATGTTTGATGAGTGTTGGTGTACAACACACCTTCAACACCAACATGCCACCTTCTTAGAAGTGTTTGTGCTTCTTAGTTAATTACACTAGCCAACCAAACAACTACAACTGTCATGGTTGCCGCAATGCCTTCCCAACCAAGATAATGTTTATGATCTAAAGGTCATACGCTCTTCACAGTATGCTTCTAATTATTATTCAAGTCACACCCGCTACACATGGGTAGGAATTGGGCATCTCTGTTACAGAACCCTTCATTGTTGGCACTGACAATAAATAATTGGTTCTTCATTGCTACTTGCTTAAGAATTGATACAAACTTAATTTGTATGATGAATTAATCATATATGTAATGTTAGTGTCTCATTACAGTTTGGACCATGACAATACCATTTATACTTACAGTTAAAATTTGGCATTTTAATGCTTAAAACCATGATGTATTGCATTCCATAGTGGTTCAAATATATTTGTCTTCTCCAGTCCATAGTGGTTCATATATATAAAAGAAGAAAATAAAGATTATTGGGTTTATCTTGACAAAAACACTATTACTTTATTTTAGTGTCCATTGGGGCCTAAGAAACACGAACACTTTTAAGAAGGTAACATGTCATGTCGGACACAGACATGACACAACACTAGTAGGACACTTCCACACACTTAGACACACTTAATTTACATTACAAGTTTGAATAAAATAACTTGGAATTCAATGATAAAACAAAAATAATGTAAATTTATACCTATTCTCGTCCTTTAGACTTCAAAAATTGTTATCTAACTTAAATATTCATATATATGACATATAATAATTATTTATCCTTATATATGGCATTATAACAATTTAACAAATATATAAAATTATATATTTAGCACGTGTCCAATACGTGTCATGTCTTACATTTTTTGAAATTTTCTATGTCAGTGTGTCAGTGTCGTGTCTGTATCCGTGCCTCTTAGATTGGCACTTTGGCGGGTGTATCGATTGGGGATTGGGGATGTGAAATTTGAGGGCTTCCAACTACTTGAGTGCAACTGCTTAAAATAGTCATCCAACAGAACTTCCCTCAAATCTCATGTACTACCACTCTATCACCAGTAAAGGGAGGGGGAATTGCAAACAAAACAAAACCAACTAACATAGCACTGGATTTGGGTATCATAAAGATGAAACTCAATAATCTGTTTCACTGACATGCAAATCTTGAATGTAGCAAACAAAATTTATGCTTTGGTATAATCACATGTGCAGATCTAAGCAAACACTATTTCAGAAATTACGTTAGAACAGCATAACTTCATAAATACAAACATAAATGTCAATAACAGTTGCCCAGTGTCAAAACTTTACAATTGCAACAAGAAAGCATATATACATATATATGCCTAGCATTAATCATTAGAATATTTTATATAGATATCACTGAACTACTGGTGGGACTGTAATCTTGGTCAAATTTGAGGCCTACAATACAACTAAATCAGGTTTCAGAGATGAAGAATTAGCTAATCATTACACATGTTTGTATAATGATACAGGTAATGAATAAGGTAATCTTCGATACAACATTTATTTTATTTTTGTAACAAATTTTTAAAAAAAAGTTCAAAAAAAAAAAACAACTACAACAACAACAAAGGAAAACAAAGGGAAGTAACTCAAGCATAGTTTTCAATGTTCTGAAGAGCAACATGATCTCATTTCCAGTGTAAACAATAATTTTTTTCCTTTGAAACATCACCAAAGAAGAAAGGCATATCACAAAATAAGGAAGAACCATAATGGATTTCTTCTACACAAAATCCCATGTTCAAACGAAGGATGCTAGAAACATGAATTGACAATCATATGGAGTTGCTAGAGACATAATCAAAGTTATCAAACAACTGTCATGATAATGAGCAGATAAGGTAAACTAGCTTAAAATAATATGCATCTATGCATAACAAAATCAATGATCAAGTCTATCAAGTGGCTTTCAATGCTTGTGTTGCTTAATCATATTATTTAACTGCAATACTCATCAAAAATACAAAAAAGATGATTTAACTGCAATACAGTGATTGTACCAGTCCTTCAGATAAATAATAATAAACAACAAGATATAAATAGATACATCTAGAAAACAAGGACAACTATAAGCAGAAACACTGGAGCTACCTGCTTTGTTTCAAACTCACGCTGCCACCTCCGAGCATCCCAGAAGTCTTGGCCCATTTCACCACAGTAATGGCCTACTTGATAACCAGTTCGCTCACGAATAACTTCTGCTTGCTGCATGTTGGACAAAAATACAATAGCATTACTTCAGTTCGCGGTTGACAGGCATCACCCAGGGGTCACAATGTTAAGCATATAGTTAGTAAAATATGGGACAACAAAAGAATGATACATTGTATGCATGGATTTAACACAACGATTCTCTGAAAAGTATGACGAAAGATTGCGTACAATAAAACAATAACAGAAAAAACTATATTTAGAGACAAACTCAGCTTTCTTTTCAAGTGAACTCTTACAAGTACTGATGGAAGAAGGCTAAATTCGTCTGTCTTCGATTCTCATATCTCAAGTTCTCAACAATGAACATATAATTCTAGAAAACCATGCTTATTCATTTAGCCAAATCAACTAAAAAAAAATCTACAAAAACAAAAATACATAAAAAAAAATTAGTAGTAGTGATGAGTCTGATGACAAAGTCTATATAATATTGCCTTTCTTGCAAATTGTGAGCTCCAGGGAGTTAGAAGGCTTGATTATGTTATAATATTATCTGGCTGGTACAAGATCCTTTCACAAACTTTTAGTATGAGCCTGAGTCAAAAAACTAAAAAGAAATGCAAAGGGGAAAATTTTCATCTATTTTGTATCCTCTTGGTGACATGACCAAGTGGTAAAGGCGGAGGACTGCAAATCCTTTTTCACCAGTTCAAATCTGGGTGTCGCCTGATCAACTAAAGACTCGAAATCTCCTATTTTGTTCTGCTGATATAACTAGCCTAATTATTCCCCAGCAGAAGCAGAGGAAAGGGACTGCTGATACCTCTTTGATTCTAAGCATCAGGTCTGGGGGGGTTCTACAAGATTGTAAAAGACTTCGGAGTGGGACCAAAAAAGTCCTGAACTGCAGGATAGCTCTAGGGAAGAACCCTTGCGCACCAAAGCTGAAAAACAGAATTGAATAAGAGAATCAATCATTTACCTGAGACTGTACAGAGAATGAAGTGCATTGTGTTAATCATTTAACAGAAGTACTACACAGTTCAACTCAAACAGTTTTCAGAAGATTTCAGATTTACAGGGAAACAGGAGTTTCTTTCATTTATATATGTGGAATTATTTAGCAAACCTCTGTTCTTTAAAAAATTATTTCCCAAATACAAGTTGTTTTGAACTTATTTCTCAAACACACATTTCTTGAAGTTGTGTTTTTACAAAACACTAAACCTGAAAACTTTTTGAAGTCATGCTTTGAAAATACAATTTCAATTAAGTGCTTTCAAAACATGACTTCACGTCTGACGTCGCAAAACAACATGAGTTTAGGAAATAAAAATTCTGATATAAAACATAAAATATCATGTTTGAGAAAAATGTTTTCAAACAACATGGATCTGGTTTTAAAACATAAAATAAAATATTAGAACACCTCTAATCTAAATTCAAGTTTGAAACTTATGTAATTAACCTCTTTTGGTCAGCCCGAAAAAAAGTAATAGATCTATGAGGAAGCTCATTCGATTAGATATGGTAGATTAAAATGAGATACAAAAGAGTTGACGGCTGAACCATATGAGGTAGGAAACTCTCAAGTACAGTTATAAGGGAAGGAATTAATAGGCCTATTCTGACCAGGGAGAACAGGCCATTCGACAGGGAGATTCTGTGTGGATATATTAAAAATTTAACGGCAGAGACAGGGGCTAGAAAGTCAAAAACACTTTATAATTCTGATATAACCAAATCCTAGAGGGTGTTTTGCCTCTTTCCCTTTTACCCTCCACATATTTCTACGATTTATTTAGTGCCTACTAAATCTTCTTTCACGTAATTGAACCTCATTTGTTCAAGTAACATTTAAAGTGGATTTTACATATTTTTGAAGTACATCATATTAATATCAAATCTAATAATTGTGATAGCTACTACTATAAAAATTGTAATCCTTTTGTCTTCACCTAATTTTATTACTGTAGATACCACTACAAGCCATTTAACAAGTTAAGAACTTCAACTGTTTAGCAATTAATAACTAGGATAATAATTAAGGCTATGCCATATGATTTATTTAAATTTCTACCTTTGTTATTAAAAATTGGAATCGCAGAAAAAAATAATCATACCTTTGTTATTAAATGTCTATTTTAAATTAATTGTTGTAAAAAAAGAAAAAAAATTAAAAAACACAAAGGGTCTAATGCACTAAACTTCTGAAAAAAACATTATAATATATCTCTTGTTCATAGAAATTGGCATTTAAATAACAAATAAAAAGTATTTATATAATCTCTCCCTCCCAAGAAAAATTTCTATGGATCCACCTCTATACATTTATGATACAAGTTATATATGTGTATACCGATCATATGATGTAAGTATTTATTATGCCAAAGTATAACACAATCCAGGAGAAGTCTTACCTGATAAACAAGAGGAACTTTAGGAACCAAAAATACAGCCAGCATTCTCTTGTTTTGTAATTGCAAGTCACTGCAAACACTTTTTATGAGGAGGACAGCAATGAGGGTCTTCCCTGCCCCTGTTTCAAGAAAAGCTATGGTATTTTTCTGCTTCGCCTGTTTGAGAACATCCAACTGGTATTGACGTGCCTGTTCCTCAGGAAGTTTCTCCTCCTTAGCCTTTTCGGGTTTCTTCTCTACCTTGGCAATGCAATCCTGGTTTCTCTCAGAGGGTGCCTTCCCCTCTCTGTTTCTTTCAGATTCCCAACTACCCACGCGGAAAACCATCTCATTTGAACCAGGGCGTTCTCTCTCCCAAAAACCCTTGCTTTCCCTCCACTCCCTCTTTTTACCACTGCCATAGCGTTCTCTTCTCGAGATATGATCTCTCTCCCTCCTGTCAATAATATCCTCCTCCCAATTGCGAGGCCTCTTCCGTCTCTCCCTCTCCCTAGGGCGGTGTTGCCCTCCTCCTCCTCTGTTGTGAAAGTGCCTTTCAGTCTTGTAATTGTAGTCATTAACGCGAGCTCTTTTGTTGGACCTTTTTCCTTCACTAAGTACTTTGTCGTCCTCGTCCCGGTCCCTATAAAGATCATCAGTGCCTCGAGTTTCTTCAAGGCTGCTGCGAACTCCATTTCTTTCAGGAGAATGGTTTGGTGATTTGTTGTCATTGCCATTGCTATTGCTATTGGTTTGACAATGATGCTTGCAAGTCTCAGTAGTGGCAGCAGCGGCATCGCTGTTGTTGTTACTAGGAGATTGCCCTCCATTGTCATTATTCTTGCTAGCCGCAGTAGTATCATCATCAAATTTGTTCAGTAATTGGTCCTCAAGGACTTGTTCCATCTTGGGCGGTCCTCCAACAACAGGTAGACCGTCACCATTCTTAATGCTGTCGAGAATCTGATCGATTCCTCCGAAGAAACAAGGATCCAACCCAGCCTCCGAAATGGCGGCAGCATCCAAATCAACAAAATCGTCAATAAAATGGCAGGACATAGCCTCCTCCTCACAAGCATCCAGCCAGTAAAAGGCCTCCCCTACATCTTCCTTCTCCGGAGGAGGATTAAGGCTTCCTGAAACCCTAGCCACCTCCTCATATTCCATTACTACTCTCTATTTATTTACTACTATCATATGATAACACACTAATTCAACAAGACAAACAAGAACAGCACAGAGAGACTTGTGTTTGAGAAATGAGTCAATCTATCTATCTAGTTTGCATATTAGCGTGAACACGCAAATAGTTTAGCCCACACAAGTTGGGTGATTCAAAGATTCCACGCATGATGATTCCGCCCTCTTTGCCCCCACCCAAATCCGCGGCCCCAAAACTATAAACCCTCAACCAACTCTCCCTCTCTCTCTCTCACACTAGACAAACAAACTCTCGGCTGTGTTTGGTTACGTTTACCAAGCATATTTTCATCCCTTATTTTTAAGTGTCTTGTTTATTTGGATTTTTTAAAAATTAATTTCACGCCTAATTTTAAAAAAAAAAAATTCAAGGCGGGAAAATTTAAGTTAATTAGTCATCCTTTCGAACGTCTGGTCTTTCAAGAACTAAATATCAGGTTAGTGACTGCACTAATTTTGATTTTGCTTAATTGTGCTGATAGATTTCAAATTTACAGTGACGCTTCATATAAATGTTTGGGATGTGTGCTAATACAAAATAGTAAGTTGATTGTTTATACCTCGCGACAACTCCGACCACGTGAAAAGAACTATCTGATCTATGATCTTGAACTTACAGCTGTGATTTTTGCACTAAAGATTTTGCGTCATTATCCGTACAAAGTGACTTGTGAAATGTATACTGGCCATAAAAGCCTCAAATACTTCTTCACCCAAAAAGAACTGAACATGAGACACAAAAGATGGTTAGAGCTGATTAAAGATTATGATCTGCAGATTTTGTACCATCCAGGAAAAGCAAATACAGTCACAAATGCCTTGAGCCGAAAATCTATTGAAAATTTGTCATGTTTGCTCACTAGCCAGAGAGAAATGTTATGTAACCTAGAGAGGAATGGAATTAAGATAGTCCTGTGTGAACAAAGTGGAATCCTAGCCGTCATTTCTGCTCAGCCTGCATTCATTGAAGAAATTAGAGAGAAATAACTTGAAGATGAGTTCTTGAAGAAAATTGTTGATAAGAGTGACTCAAAACCGAGGCCGGGATTTATGCTTGACAATAATGTGTTGAAATTCTAGAATAGACTGTGTGTACCGGATTGTTCTGACTTGAGGAAACGTGTTATGACTGAAGCACACAATTATAAATTTGCTATGCATCCGGGGAATATGAAGATGTATCATGACTTGAAACAAAATTTATGGTGACCTAGAATGAAAAAAAGCATTCCTGACTTTGTGGCTAGATGTTTGCATTGCCAACAAGTTAAAGCCGAACATCAACGACCCGCAGGATTACTTTAGTCACTTCCAATATCGAAATGGAAATGGGAGCACATTACAATGGACTTCATTGTTGGACTGCCTCGCTCCTCTCGAGGTATGGACTCTATCTGGGTGATTGTTGACCGTTTAACTAAGTCTGCCCATTTTCTACCTGTTAAAATTATTTATAGTGCGGATAAGTTAACTAACATTTATATGAATGAGATAGTGAAGTTGCATAGTGTGCCAGTATCTATTATATCTGACAGAGATTCGAAATTCACGTCAAAATTTTGGTAGAGTTTACAACAGGCCTTGGGAACTGAACTGCGGTTGAGTAGTGCATATCACCCACAGACAGACGACTAATCTGATCGAACCAATCAGACTTTCGATGACATGTTACGAATGTGTGCCTTAGATTTCCAAGGCAATTGGGAGACCTACGTATCATTGGCCGAGTTTGTGTATAACAACAGCTACCATTCAAGTATTGGTATGGCTCCTTATGAAGTTTTTGTATGGTAAAAAGTGTCGATCTCTAATTTGCTGGGCTAAAGTAGGTGATGAACCATTGTTAGAACCAGAACTTGTGCAAGAAACGACTGAAAAAGTGAAACTGATTCAACAAAGACTAAAAGCAACACAAAGTCGCAAAAGAGTTATGCAAATGTTCAAAGAAAATATCGAGAATATGAAGTCGAAGATCATGTGTTCATTTGAGTAACTCCTATGAAAAGGCAAATGCGGTTTGGAGTGAAAGGCAAATTGGCACCGAGGTATGTTGGGCCATATGAAATTCTTGAGAAAATCAACTCGGTGACATATCCAGTAGCCTTATCGCCAGTCATGGAACATATGCATAATGTTTTTCACGTCTCAATGCTTCAGGACTATCTACAAGATCCGTTACATGTTATTGAACCAACACATGTGCTTTTGAATGACGACTATACCTATGAGGAGAGGCCAATTCAGATTGTGAACCATTGGATCAAAAGATTGAGAAACAAATAAATCCCCTTAGTGAAAGTAGATTGGCAAAACCACAGAGGGACATATGCAACATGGGAGACGGAAGAGGACATGATGAAGAGATATCCTGATTTGTTCCATTTGGACCCGATATTCTTCCGAAATGAAGGTAATTCGAGTTTGGAGAACCAAACTCTTTAAAAGGGGAAGACTGTAACAACCCTGACCTGTGATTAGCCGATAATCCATGATTAATTATGTTTAATACGTAATTAAGAAGAAATTTTGGGGTAATTACATGTACATTGCATTATTTGTGTTTTATATCTATCTGCTGTAGGAATATCTGTTTGTGTTTCTGTTTTGTTCTACGAATTAAAAGCTTTATCAGCATCCGATCACGAAATTGATTTGGTTTCTTTGTTTTTTGGGATTTTTAGAATTTTATGGTAGGTTTTATTAAAATTCAATTCAGAACGAATAAATTAGAATAATTAGTGTCCATTTGATTAACTTTAACTAATTACCATTAACTAAGCCTATATAAGGCTAGTATGCACTTCAACTCCTCTCTTTACACCTCTTTGAGCCTTTAAAATAAACAAAATATGAACAAACAAAACGTAAGGGAGAGTGAGAACTTAGGGAGAGTGAGAGCTTAGGGAGAGAAAGTGAATTCAAGAAGAAGAAATTGAGGAATTGCTAGGAAACTCAAGGGAATTGGCTTGACACCTTAGTGCATTCACCATCTAGAACTTAATTGAGAAGTGGAGGTAAGGATGCAACCCTTGGCTTATGACTTATGATGTCTAGACCATGAATTCAAGAGGATTAAATTGAGTAATGAAAGAATTAAGCTAGAAATAAAGAAAATTTAGTTATTCATGCATGCATGCATTTTCATCACATTGTTTTGCCTTGAAGCCAAACCATCTCATGCATGTTATGTTTTCAAAGAATTGAGTTTTGTTTTGCACAATTGGCTAGCTTTGGGCCTTGATTTTGTGAAATGATCTTGAATTCTCAATGTTTTCCAAGTTCACACACATTTCCTTAAGTTTTTGGCCCAAGACGATGAGTTTTGATGTGTTGAATTCGAGTTTTGAACTTGGAAGAGCAATCTGGAAATTTCAGGTTTTGTCTATCCGCTCGAGCAACAGAACCTATGCTCGAGCAACCACTCTGTATTTGGCACTCTCGCTCGAGCAACTAAAAGTTGGCTCCAGTGTAAAATGCATGCTCCCGGAAGTTACACATTTTTGCAGACCGCTCGAGCGACCAGAGTTGCGCTCGAGCGAAGACATTAGTCTTACGCTCGAGCGACCGTCGAGCTTGCGTCGAGCGGAAAAATCAAGCAACTAGTACTTTTGCTGAGTTTGTAGATCGCTCGAGTGAAGGAATCTAAGCTCAAGCGACCACTCACATTTTTGAACATCCACTCGAGCGAATAAAGTTGCACTGGAGTGAGGACCCTGTTTTCAGTAAATTTGCCTAAGTTTTGAACAGCATATGTTTGGCACCCTCATTGCATCCTAGACATTCTTAGGCCATGGTTAAGACATAATAATAAGGTTCAAGACCTAAAAACACACTAAGAATGAAATGAAACAAGTTGAGTTTTATCCGGTTGTGTGGTTCAAGTATGTATATGTTCTATTTGTGTAGGTCATATGCTGTAAGCTTTTTGATTTGTCTGCTCTGTCTGTTTGCCTCTAGAGCCATATGTGAGTAATAACTTAGTAAAGTTATGTTCAAATTTATTTATTTTCTGTATGATGAAATAAGATTTGTTTTCTGAAATGTTATGTTATATACAATGAATGATTGTCTAATTTCTAAAATATATTCGTGGCATCCTTTACATTATATGATATCTGTTAGTTGTTACCCGATATCAGAGGTTTCATCATGAAACTTAACATGTCTACTATCTATTACCCATACCGGAGGCTCAATTATGGAGTTCAGCATATCTGTTATCTGTTACCCGGATCCAGAGGTTCCTTTATGGAACTAGTTATACATAACCACTATCTTTTCTGTATATGATATGTATTTGTTCTGTTAATGCTAATGGATGTACCATGTATGATTAAGCATAACCTCTGATTTCTGTATATGAGTGGAACAAGAATAATAATATGAATATGTTTCTGATATGAAATCTGATTCCAAATCTGATATGGGACATCATTTAATTAAAACCCTTTACTTTGTTATTATTTACTAAGCTTTCGCTCACTATTTATATTATGTATGTAGGTGATAAAGCATGTGACCAGGCTCAATAATGATCGCCTAGAGCTTGTTTTGTCGGCCAACCCTGTGTCTTCCGAAGAGATTCCGAAAGTCATGTGGTCATGTTTTGTGAATGTATAAGACTTGGTTTCTTTTGGTATATGAACAAGTTTTTTGTTTATCTGTACTTTGGGTTAAGTCCCACATTTGTTTTATCTGTATCAGCGAGTGACGTAAGACTGTTGTAGTATGACGTCACGTGCATGTATATAAAAGTTTTGAAATTATGTCCCATATATGTCAGCACGGCTTAATGGACTATGAATGTTTTTATATATTTGCTTCCGCAACCCCTTATTATGTCATAATCTGTTTAGAGGCCTTTGGTAATCCAAGGATTACTGGGCAGTTACGATGCTAAACCTATAGGGGCAGGTTTTGTAACAACCCCTATCCGTATTTAATGATGTTAATGAGAGGATTAAAATAAATTATGTGTTTACTCTGCACTTTGTATGAATTTGGCTTTCTATCTGTTACTTATAGAAATATTTGTTTGGAATTTCACTTTAATATGTAAATTGAAAGCCTTTTCGGCACCCGAAACCGAAATTGTCTACACCGATATATTATTTGGAATTTTTAGAACCATATGGTAGGTTTTATTAAAAATTGATTCAGTCTGATTCGTTAAGTTGCGTTTGGCAAACCTTATGTTCAAATTAGTGTATTTTAGCATCATAGCTTTATATGTGAGATATAAGCTCATTTGAGCTCATTTGTTTCATCTCCCTTGAGTGGAAAAATCTGAGAATTCATCTTAGAGAGAGAGAGAGTGCAATTTTAGAGAGAGAAATGTAAAGATGAAGAAGGAATTGAAGGCTATAGCTTGAATTGATCAAAGATTATGCAAATACCTAGCTAATTGAAGACTCTAGGTAAGATTACAACCTCTAGATTGTGTAACTAAGTCATTTAACATGAAATTTCTTCAACATTATATGTTTAAGGGTGTGCATTGAGCTTAGAAGGAAGATTTGAGTGGCAATTCATGCATGCATGTATATTTTCTTACAATTGAGCATGATTTTCATGAATCTTCTCTTGCATGTTTGAAATTCATCTTCATTTGGGGAAATCATCAAGTTTCAAGTTCTTTTATGGTGTTTGATCATGTTTTGAGAAGTTTGATACAAGAAAAATTCATGCATGTTGTGTTCATAAACATTCTTGAAGTTTAAGTTGAAATTGTGAGTTTTTAACAAACCCTTGGGCCATGATTTTATGAAATGATCCTAAATTCTTCATGTTTTACAAGTTTACTATGTTATCTCAAGTTTTGGGGCCCAAGAGATGTGTTTTGAAGGTTGGAATTCGAGTTTTGAGCTTGAAGGTGCAATCTGGAAATTCCAGAATTTGCATCTACGCTTGAGCGTAGGAGTCCACGCTCGAGCGACCAATCTGAGTGCATGCACTCTGCTCGAGCGACCAAAAGTCCACTCGAGCGACCAAAAGTCTGCTCGAGTGTGAATTTCAAGCTCCCAGAAGTTTCATGTTTTTTACAGATCGCTCGAGCGAAGGAATGTGCGCTCGAGCGACCATTCATATTTTGTATGTCCGCTCGAGCGAGGAAAGATACGCTTGAGCATGGACCTTATTTTCAGAAAATTTGACTAAGTGTTCCAAGGCATGTTTTGGCATCCTCATTGCATCTTAGGCATTCCTAAGCCTTAATTAAGCCATAGTAATGAGGTTATGGATTAGAAACACACTAAGAAAAGAATGTACTAAGTTCCGAGACTGCAAGTGTGTGTGTGTTAGGCAATGTGATAAGAAAGAATATAAGCTATTGTAATGAAAACTAAGCCGTGTTGGCTACGTGAATGTGTAATGATTAAACGTGCTTGCGTAATGTATTTTGTGGTTGTAGGTCAAGACTCGAGGATTGATTGACCATTGCTAGAACCACTGTGAGTAACGTTATTGTAAAGATACGTTCATATGAATTACGTTCCAAATGAAATATAATAAGTTCTTATTTATGAAATGATATCTATTTTCGTGAACGAATATTCCATGTTTGAAATCTATTATGGCATCCATAGATAGTCCCAAGTCATGGGGGACGGCATGAAAATGCGGGTCCATAACATACAAGTAATTACGAGATCTCGTTAGCTACTTCATTGTGGTGATATGTGTTTAATCGGTATCCGAAACCGATTACTGTAGTCGGAAGACGTTCTGTGATGTGTTCTATGAGATGTACCATTATTATGTTCTGATATGAGAATGATTATGCTCTGGTCTGTTTTCTGCTTATGATATATTTGGATTTCGTTCATTAACCCTTTTACCTTAATGTTATTCATTAGGCTTTAGCTCATTGTGTGTATATATATGTATAGGTGAGCATTATGGAGCCCAAGCCTGAAGGCTTTTTGTCTGGATCTGTGTTATGTTGTCAGCCAACCATTGTGCCTCACGTGGAGGTTCCCGAAGCATCCTGTGTTTAAGTTCTGTGGTTTCTGTTTATTTAAGACTTGATTTGATGTCATTGGCTGTACTTAAAATACTGTAATGTGTGTGGGTATAATGTATGAATGACTATTGTATATGTATATAAAGTTTTTGAATATTCCATTTCATATAAGTCAGCACAGCTCATTGGACAATTATATTTATGTATTTGCTTCCGCTAGCCCCTTAATCTTGTTAATCTGTTCAGAGGCCTTCGGTAATCTAAGGATTACTGGCCGGTTACGATGCTAAACCTTTAGGAACGGGTTTGGGTCATGACAGGTTTGGGTCGTGACACCTGTATCTATGTTTTCCTAGTCAAAGCCCGTTGTTTTAGAGCTATCTCCGATAGGTCATATTAAATTTGAGTAAAAATTTAGTTAATCGTTTGATCTAATACAATATATTTCAATTCTTTTATCAATTTTGGTCAGTCACCGATCGTCTATTTAGAGTAAATTTTTATTAAATTTATCTTAAAATCAGTTGTCTAAAGGATGTTCGTACAATAATCACGTATAAATTTGATAAAAGGATAAATGCTCCTTTCATTTGATAACAATATCACTGTTTTCTTTATTCATCACCAAACTGATGAAATAGTTGGAGCACCGTTTTCATCATTGATCAAATTTAAATTTGATAAAACATCTAAAATTTGATAAAAGATCTGATGAATGATTCGAGATAATCTTAGCTAGTTTAAAATGAGGGATGTGTTCACTTTCCAGCCAAGCTTAGAATCATCTAAAATTAAAATTTGATAAAAGATCTGATGAATGATTCGATAATCTTAGCTAGTTAAAATAAGAAATGTGTTTACTTCCAGCCAAGCTTAGAATCACATAAAATAGTCAAAATCAAAAAGTCATTATCAAATTATCTTCTATTTTTTTTGTACGTCTTTTCATTAAAAAAAAAAAAAAATCAACTAAAGTAGTTAATTCTCCAAACAACGCTCAGTTCTAATCACAGGAGTTTCAATAACAAAGCCTGTTTGGATTGGATGATTTCAATGCAAAATAAGGTAATCCTACTTAGAAAATGATTTTAAATCATTACATTCTTCATATGAAAATTTTTTATTCCAATTTTACTTATATGCAAAATTACCTTTAAGTGCAAAAGATAAGAAATTAAAAAAAAATTGAATATCTATTTATACTCATTCCACTTTAAATCTTATTTCCTTTTTTTTCCTTTGTCATTTCATCTTCTATATTGCACATTTCCTTACAAAAGTGTAAACTATAATATTTTGATCATAAAATAAAACAACGGATGAAGAAATGGTGATGAATGACCAAGAGAAAAGCAAAATGATGAGTTTTTTAATTTTATTTGTATGTTTTTTAATAGAATTTGCAAATGGTTGTTCAACTTTTGTTCGGTGCACTAAAATTGAACAAAACCAAACAACCTAGAGCTATACTGCCGAACAAAACCAAATCGCGCAGACAACCATTACTGAACAAAATTGAAACATTCTTATATCCATTGCCAAACCATATAGACCCATTATATTCGACATCCCATAACCTAACACACCTTGCATATTTGATAGCTCACAACTGGACAAAGGTCATGTATTCAACGAGCTAGTACAAAAATGTTTGTAAAATTTGGATCAATGAAAATGTAAAACAAAAAATCAAAGGGGAATGCTCTGTGATGCCCCAAATTCTATTCTAAGAGTTGAAGTTTAGGAAACATCACTAATGAATCCTTTGGTCAATAAGCAAGTAAGATCCTAGGAAAGATCGGATGAGTTAGAATAGCCTCCCTTCTAAGTCCAATCTCCTTGAATAGCAAAACTACCTTTTTGACAAATCTTAACAAGGTATTAACACAAGGACATTATAAGTTGACAGGGAAATAAATGATAGGTCTACACAAATAATGTATATATATATAGGTGAAGTAACAATTACAAAAGTTATGCCTTGGTTACAAGACAAGTAGTTCCATTAATATTACATTCCAAAGACCTTATTACAAGATAAAGTTAAACAAAATAAGTTCTAATTTTTTTTGAAGATAGCCATACGTCCTCAAAAGTTTCTACTGCGCCATTGTCCGAATAAAATTCTTCGACATTTGGCATGAAACACCATGAGTTTGGAATGTATAGTAAACTCATACACATCTCATCCATTTTTTCCAATCCAATACACAATCACAATTAAGATAAATAACACGTATGATATTCAAGTCAATAGTTAAAGGAATTACAAAGTAGGTGTTAGTAAGATAGAAATCTCCCAAAGAGATTTCAACCTCCCAACCACAAGAATCGAACTCAGATTATTCGATACCCCCTTTTGCTGCTTTATAGATCTTACCATAGATGCCTACAGCGGTTACTTACTGCGTATCGCCAATTGAGGACCTCAAATGAGACAATAAACAAGGGTTAACATCCAAAACCTCCCCAACCTTATAACACCAATAACAATAACCACCTAGGGTCCGAATACAACCGATCCATTCAAGGGTTCCGAAACAATTCACTTGATAAGACTTAATCTTTGAATAGGGAACACATCCTACCAATCAATATTTAAAATCGACATGTCATTATCTCATAAAATTACTTTAGTGAATGAAAACCCAGCACTACCCTTTTTTAGTTTCCCATTGAGTTAGGTATATTATGTTGGGTTAGAACAAATTATCGAAATAACAAATAATACACAAGTATAAACATTTCTGTTGGAAATGGTTTGGAAAATCTGGGTAAAAAACAGATTTTTTTCCTAACTTTGGTCTAATATTTAGATGGGACCCGAGCGTCGTTTTTCACGGGTCAATGTGGTAACGCGTTCTATGTTGCGTTGTGATTCACGTGGTATATTTGGTTGCTCAAAACCATTATCGAGTGAATGGAAAATTGAAGCCAAAGAGTGCTCCATGAAAATGGAGTTTTGGTAGAAATTCCTTAAGGTTTGTGTAAATGGCCTGTCCCATATTGATTTGGTGGGAAGTTTTGAATGGGTTTATATAGCTTGGACTTATAACTTGGGGAGGGCCTCAAGGGGTACCCCAAATTTGTAGAAGGGAGAGATTATGGGCAAAATGGGCTAGACCCATTGGACCCAAAAATCACTATGCACTTAATTTTATTTTTTGGTAAAATAAAATCCAGAATTCAAATTAATTCCGAAAATAAACTGGTTTTTATCTGTTTGAATTTTGAACCCAACAGATTTAAATCTGTTTAATTCAAAACCAAACAGGTTTCCTACCTGTTTAATTCAAAACTAACAGCCATAATTTTGCCTACAAATAGACTAATCCCTCGTTTGGATTTATTCACTAATTTTCGTCCATAAAATACTGCATTCATACTCTTTATTTTGCTGTATTATTTTCTTGTGAGAGAGCGTATAAAACACTTAGTGTGTTCGTTGTACAAATATATTGTAGTATTGTATATATTTGTTGTTGATCATTTTATCCTGGAAGATAGACGTTCATATTCTGATAGCACCGTGGAGAGGACGAATCTGTCTTAAGGAGACAGTGTCGAACACTGGACTTGATCAGAATAATATTCAAGATACTAATCAAATAAGTTATTTATTTATTTTCTGTTTTATTATTTATTTAAATCAGATTTTTATTTTATTTTTGTAACAAAATAAAATCCGTTTTTATTTATTTAATTCTATTTCTAGTTTGATTTTTGTAATCAAACTTTCTCTCTCATTTCCTATTTTTCTTTTACATTCTGTTTGTCGTTTAGTACCCAAACAGAATTAGTTAATTTAATTACAGTGAAGATTGTCCAACAATCTTAAGACAGATCTATTTTTGGTATCTTCATTGTATTTAATTTTCTGTGATTTCATAAAGACATATTTTGGTTGGAAAAACAAATAGTGATTTATGCTATTTGACAAATAGTAGTAATATACTGTCTCTTTTCTTTGACAACTAGTAGTAATATACTGGTGTCATTAACAATTGCAGAATATTAATTTGTGTTACCAAAAATTATTGTGGTATTTTATTTTTCTAGTTTTAGTAACAAGGAAAATAAAATTATTTTGTGTAATAATTTATTTTCTGATTTTAGTAACTAGAAAATTAATTTGTGTTTTAATTTTTTCTAATTTTTGTAATCAGAGATTATGGCTACTACAACTGAAACTGCAACTGGACATGGTACTCCGATTGTTACACCAACACCGGTCCCTATCCAGAACTATGTTCATGTACCAATAAATCATGGAGAAAAATCGAAAAAATTTAACGGTACTGAGGCCAAGTTTGGGAACTTGTAAAAAAGTAAAAATGTCAAAAAGTTACTCAAAAACTTAAAAAGTTAACATTATTCACCAAAAGTTAACAATTACGGCTGCACAACTCCCAATTCGAATTTTTCCCTACAAATCAATTTTTATAATTTTTTATTACACATTTTTTCATAAAAAGTCAAAAAGTTAACCCAAACATCCATATTTTCAACCTCAATTTTTTAGTCTAAAAAGACAAAAAGTGCACTTATTTAGGACACCCCAAATAACCCCTGAGTTTAAGAGATGGCAGCAGAAGATGTTGTTCTATCTTACAACTCTAAATTTGGCCCGGTTTCTCCGTGAAAAGGCTCCAGCACTTAAATAGGGTGAAAGTGATCAGCAAATTGTTGCCGCTGTAGATGCTTGGAAACATTCAGATTTCCTGTGCAGAAACTACATCCTCAATGGCCTTGACAACATGCTGTATAATGTTTACAGTTCCCTGAAGTCAGCAAAAGAATTATGGGATTCTTTGGAGAAGAAATACAAGATAGAGGATGCCAGCACGAAGAAATTTGTTGTCGGTAAATTTCTGGACTTCGTTATGGTAGACTCCCAAACGGTAATTTCTCAAGTTCAAAGTTTTCAATTAATTTTACATGATATTAATTCTGAGGGTATGTCTCTGAGCAAGTCTTTCCAAGTCACTGCTTTAGTGGAAAAGTTACCACTAGCTTGGAAAGATTTCAAAAATTATTTAAAACATAAATGCAAAGAGATGACCATGGATGAACTTATTGTAAGACTGAGAATTGAGGAAGATAACCGAAAGGCTGAAAAGAAGAATGTGAAAAATCCTATTGAGTCCAAGGCTAATGTGGTTGAACAAGTTCACAAACCACATAACAAAAAGAGAAAGTTTACTGGAGATGGTCCTAAATAAGGCGATAGTAACAAGATGTTCAAAGAAAAATGCTATAATTGTGGCAAAACTGGACATCGAGCTTCTGACTGCCGCCGCCCTAAGAAGGATCATGGAAGTACAAGCAAGAAGACTACAATCAGGCCAATGTAATTGAACTAGATTACATCTCTGACGGAGTGAATGACATCAACCTTTCTGCTGTGGTGTCTGAGGCTAACTTGGTTGGAAATCCCGAAGAGTGGTGGGTTGACACAGGAGCAACTCGTCATATATGTGCGGACAAGAAGATGTTCACTACCTACAATGAGGCTGCAAATGGTGAACAACTTTTCATGGGAAATTCTTCTACTTCTACTGTGGCTGGACAAGGAAAGATGATCTTGAAGATGACATCAGGGAAAAAACTGACCCTCAACAACGTACTGCATATACCTGACACCCGGAAGAATTTAGTTTCTGGTTCTTTATTAAGTAAAAATGGTATTAGGCTTGTCTTTGAGTATGATAAATTTGTATTAACAAAGAGTGGCATGTATGCTGGTAAGAGATATATGAGTGATGGTCTCTTCAAACTAAAGTTGTATCAAAAGTTGCTATTAATAAGAACAACACATCTATTGCTTATATTCTTGAGTCGAATTTATGGCATGGTAGATTAGGACATGTAAATACCAAAATTTGAAATTAATCCTAATCATAAATGTGAAGTTTGTGTAAAAGCGAAACTAACTAAGGCTCCATTTAAATCAGTTGAAAGGAAAACCGAACCTCTAGAATTAATTCATACTGATGTATGCGATTTAAAATTTATTCAAACTAGAGGAGGTAAAAAGTATTTCATAACATTTATCGATGATTGCATAAGATATTGTTATGTTTATTTACTTAGAAGTAAAGATGAAGCCTTAGAAATGTTTAAACTCTACAAAACAGAAGTTGAAAATCAACTTGGTAAAACCATTAAAATGGTTAGAAGTGATAGGAGTGGTGAATATGATGCACCATTAAATGAATTTTGTGCACAACATGGCATTATTCATCAAACTACAGCACTTTATTCTCCACAGCAAAATGGAATTGCTGAAAGGAATAATAGAACCCTAAAAGAGATGATGAATGCCATGTTACTAAGTTCAGGCTTACCATAGAACTTGTAGGGGGAAGCAATATTGTCTGCTAATTATGTTCTTAACAGAATACCCCACAAGAAAACCAACAGCACTCCTTATGAATTGTGAAAAGGTCGACCACCTTCCTACAAATACTTAAAAGTATGGGGGTGTTTGGCAAAAGTTGAAGTTCCTATTCCTAAAAGACTAAGATGAGACCAAAAACAGTAGATTGTCCAACAATTTCATGACATAAATTTAAATAATTATAACCACACATATACACAAATAACAAACCAAAGCTTGATCAATTAATAAGGGCACATTCAATCAACTAAGAGCATGAGAACACTAATTGCAACAAATTTCCAGATTTGTATTACTTTGGAAACAACTAGCAAAGGGGTATTTTTAATGGTCTTGAAGACTTGACCTTTCTAGGGTTTTTATAGAATTTTATCAAATTTCAAAAATTAGGAACTTGAACTATAGATGAAAAAGAAAGTAAAAACGAACAAAGAACCAAACCCTTACTAGAGATAAAGGATAAATGTGTTGTTTGTTTGGAGAGATTAAGACATGGGATAAAACTAATAGTCCATCTGGATTAATAGTCCGTTGTTTAGTTTAAAATTTTTGTACCGGACTATTAGTCTCAAATCTGTTGGACTATTTATCCCATGAGAGGGAGGAAATACAAATCATGGGATAACTCATTACATGGGATTAGGTAATGAAATTACATTTTTGACCCTCTATTATTTAATAGCTTTTTAAAAATAAAATTTACTTATTAAATTATTTATACTTAATAAATTAATTAAAATATTTATACTATTATACTTAATAAATTATTCATTACATTATTTATACTTAATAAAATTTATTTATTAAATTATTTATACTTAATCAATTTATTTATACTTAGTAAAATTTATTTATTAAATTATTTATTTTAATAATATGGTATTAATTATACTTGGTAAAGTAAAATAAAATTTAAAAATCTCAACTACAAATTAAAATAAATTTATGTAATTTTTATTAATATTCTATTTATTTAATTTTTTAAATGTTCTAGTAAAAAAATAAAATAAAATTTATAATTCAGATTTAATATTCCTATTATTTAGTAAATAATTGAAAAAGGTAAAATAGTCTTTTGAATATTTATCTTTTTCCGTAATATTCCAAACATACATAGGATTCAATAGAATAGTGAAATCCAGACATCTAATCCCATGACTAAACAAACATAGGATATAAATCCAGTCCAACCAAATAGTCCAGGGACAATGTATTTCAGGACTAATAATCTAATGGATTACAATCCTCCCTTATCCAATTCGTCCAAACAAACACACTCAAAGTGTCATCAGCCACTCTAACGTTATCTTGGCCAAAGCAAGGAGAATAAGAATAAAAAGGACTAGAGGCACTTGTCATGTGGTCAGTGGTACCAGAATCAATAATCCAAGAAGGAGATAATGATGTAGGAATACCTATGTGGGTAAAATTGAAAGAAGTAAAAGTGAAAGGAACTGTGGTAGATGAGAATCAAGTTGAGCCATCAAACACCTGAAAGTGTGTAACTCATGATCCTAAGAAAGAGTATTGCGCTCACGAGGAGTACTAATAGCAATATCAGACACATACGTTTGGAGACGAGCTATACTACCACGACCCCAAGTGTAACAACCATTCAATTTCCAATAATGCTCTCAATCATGTATGTCTTTTCCACAGTAATCACACTTCAATCAATCTCGATAAACTAGTGTACCCTACTGCTAGACTAAACTAGACTAGGCCTAGGAGCTTGAATGGTAAGAGCAACAACCAAACTAGAACAATCTTGAATAAAGGAATGAACCACGACACACTCTTGTTTGACAAGAGTATAAGGCTTGCGTAGGGTGGGAAAATGTGAATGACCCAATACTTGGATGCAAATTTGACCAAACTCCAAATTAAAGCCAACAAGAAAGTCATACACATGCTCATTTTTTACGGTTTGCTAAAATAAAGTGGCATCTTTGGAACAAATAACATGAAAACTCTGGTAATAATCTAATTCCTGTCACAAATTACTCAACTTAGCATAGTATGCCGCGAGTGATCTACCCTTCTGATCTAAGTCCCGAAGCTTCTTCTTCAACTTATGCGCATGTGCATCATTACCCTGTTAGGAGTACACCTAGACTATAATTGTCCAAATCTTATGAGCAGTATCCAATAAGAGGAAACTCTGTCTAATGGTAGACTGCATAGAATTGGTTAGCCAAGTCACAATTAGAGCATTTTCAAAAATTCATTGAGTACGCAAGGAGTCATCATCAACCGATTGGGAAAGAGAACCAGTAATGTAACCAGTTAAACGCGAATAGCAATAGTGAGACTAAAAAATAAATAAATGAGAATTCAATATATTTTTTGTATTCTTGTGTATTTATTGATTTTTTAAAATATTTTTTTACAAATATTTTACTTTTTAGATACATCTAAATAAGGTACATCTAAGTAAGGTGCATCTAAAAATGTAAAAAAAAAAATTGCTTAAAATTTTAAAAATATTTACTAAAATCAAAAAAATACAAAAAATAAAAAATTAAATTTTCAAAAATTAAATTTAAAAAATTGAAACCAGAGAGTAAATAGAATTATCTTTGGCTTCTTCTAGCAACTCACATACCCAATAGCCACCTGTTTTCCTCTTCTCTCTCTATCTCATTCTCTTATCTACAACATTTGGCAACTTAATATTTTAATTTAAAAGTTAAAAAATCACTAAAAAAATTAAAAAGTCAATAACTTACACTAAAAAGTTAAATATTTAATTTTCTCTCTACTTTTTACACATTTTTTCATAAAAAACTAAAAAAACATTTAAAAATATTATTTTTTTATTCATATTTTAATTAAAAAATCAAAAAATTATTAAAATAACTTGATTTCCAAACGGGACAAAATCCAAACACAACATTCAATACTATACCAAAAGGCAACCCCACCTGTCAGACATGCCCTACCACAGACACATCAAAGAGGCTTGTGCTTCGACCAAATATCCTCACCACCATATCATATGTTCAAACACAAGTTTGGATCCTTTGCCGCCTTTCTCTGCGGTGCCCCAAAACGACGTTGTTTTAGGGCAATTTTTTTTTTTTTAAAAAAAAGAGCACAAAATTAGAGAAGAGAAAAAGGGGAAGATGACCATCTGTGTCTACAATGACTTACCAAGAACACAAGCTCTGTCGTCGTCCAAAATGGCCATGGTCATCTAAAGAAGAATTTCCCAAGAACACACAGAATAATTTGGACAATCCAAAATAGCCATGGTCATCATCTAAAATGGCTATTTTTCCCAAGAACACAAAGAATAATTTCATTATTATCAACAACAACAATAACTAAAAATAAATAAAATTAAGACCCAAAAAAAAGAAAAAAAAATAGAGAGAGATAGAGAGAAAGCTGAGTACGATGAAGCAAAAACACAAAGAACACAAAGAATAAACCCAAGAACTGATATAAATGAGATCTATAAACCCAATCAACATAAATGAGATTCACGGAAACTGATATAAACCCAAGAACACTAATATAATTTCATCATCATCATCAACAACAATAACTTTAAAAAAAAAAAGAGTAGAGAAAGAGAGAGACTCGGATACTCCAACCGATTCCCCCGCAGCCACTGGAGCTCACCGTTGTTCGTCGGCACGATCTCAGACCTAGAGACGTGGTGGTGAGGTCGGATCCTTCAATGATCATCGACTGGTTATAGATAGATAGATAGAGAGAGAGAGAGAGAGAGAGAGAGAGAGATTCTCAATCGGCAGCGACGGAAAGAGAAGAGTTTGACAGTCGGGGAGTTCGCCGGCGAGAGAGAAAGAACTCTTTTCTTCTATGTTTTTTTCGTTCTTCTTCTCCTTCTTCCCTCTCTCTTCCTTTTCTTTCTTATTTCTCTCTTTCTCTTTGATTCTGTGTTTTTGTTTTTTTTTTGAAATTTTTCCTTACAACGACATCGTTTTGGAGGCGCTGCAGGAACCACCGCAGAGAAAGGCAGCAAAGGATCCTGACTCATTCAAACACACATTCGCTCCGTTTAGGATAAAGGTTGAGGTTAAAATAGTTATATTTTATCTAGTTAAGGGATGACTTGAGATATTCTAGGCTCCGTTTGGCAAGAGCTAAACGAGGCTTTTTTGGCTATTTTAGCCACAAAAGACAAAATAGGCTATTTTAGCCACAAAAAACAAAGGCTTCGTTTGGGAAGTTGCTATTTTAGTAGGCTATTTTAGTTTTTGGCTATTTTAGCAGGCTAAAATTTGTGTTTGGAAAGATGATTGGATTTTTTTGTAGTTGGATGTGATGTTTGTAAGAGAAAAAGTGAAATGATTATGGGTTTGATGTGATATTTTGTCTTATTGTCTTTTTGTGAATTTTAGCCTAAACTAGGCTATTTTTTTCCTTGCCAAACACCTCCAAAATATTACCTCCAATCCATAATCATTACATTCTTCTCTCACAAAAAAGCCAAAAAAGTCAAAAAGCCATTCCCAAACCAAACTTTTTAACCCAAGCTAAAATAGTCAAAAAAAGTCAAAAAGCCACTTCCCAAACGGAGGCTAAATAATTATATTTTTTGATTTTTATAAAAAAATGTATAGAAAAGTAGAGAAATTAGTTAAAAAATAGAGAGGAAAATGTTGATAGATGTGATCAAAATAAGTATATATATGCTAAAAAAATATATTTTTTTAATCTACCTTAAACACCTACTAAATAGAATAAAATGTCGCATTCAACTCATAATCATTTTATTTTTTTTCTTATAAAAATCAAAAAATATATCCCAAACAAAATATTTTGACCCCAAATTAAATTAAAATAATCAAAAATCTAAAAAACCAAAAAACCAACCCCATCCCAAACAAACCCATTTTCATCACCATCTTTCCCATTTCCATTTCTATCTCTATTGTCTCTCCACATTTTCTCTCTCTCTCTCTCCCTACCCAGAACCGTCTCTCCCTCGCTTTTCTCATTCTCTACTCATGTAAACCCTACATCTCTACTCATGAATCAAATAACAAACAAATTTTTTTATCTCCTTTGTTCGATTTTTCTCTCCAGTGGTGGTGGACAGAGTTATGTTGGCAGCTGAGGCTACCTAGAACTCTCTCCTCTCTGATTGAATGTGAAACCACGAATGAGCTCGGTATGGGAATCTGATTCCTGACTCCAGAAGCTAAGCGACGCTAACTTTTACGTAGTGTTATTGATGCATACCATGTGTTTGATGGTAGGTCTAGCATATGTGCGACGATGTTGAGGAACGCTGTTGGTCAATCCATGTTGATTGGGGCCAGGCATTTCTCCAGAGTATCACCACCACCACCTGCTCGCATTGAACCAGTCCTTCGAGTATCCAACAGCATAGTCCATTTGGGTCCTCCAAAGGAAGGCCCAAAGCCTCGGCAGCTCCTGTCTTTGCCGCCATTCCCGGCACACCCTTTGCCTGTAAAGGATCCATCTACTACTACTACTACTACTCGTGGGAAGCCCTCGCATATCACTGCCATTAGTTGGGTCAAGTATTACTTTGATCAAGTCCCCAGCTCTGTCATTCAATCCCATTTCAACAAGGGCCTTGTGAGTATAATTATATTAGTTTGTCTTCATTTAAGTTCTCATTGCAAGAATAATTTTTTTCTTTTTCTTTCTTCTTCTTCTTCCAAAATAATTCATATCAAACAAAAGTTGGTGCAACATATTGGTGTGAATCCTATCAAGAAATGGAAAAGGCACATATTAATAAAAAAAATTACTTACTTATTCCCTAAGCTTGAAATTTTGAAAATTGTCACATTGTTCATTTGGGTGTATTTGTCCATTTCTCTAGATTTGACACCTAAGTAGTGTTGATCACATCATTAGATACTTTTCTTGTAATTGGAGGGTATGAAAATTTGCAGTTTGATTTCTTCATCTTATAGGTTCAAGTGGAATGTCTTGATTCCAATGACTCATCCATCCAAAACGGACAAGCAAAACCTGTGAGAAAGGTAAAGAAGCTTGCTTATTTAGCCCATCGTTGGTCATAGTTTTACTAGTGTCAGCTCCACTGCAGATTTTTGAAGGAGAATAGTTGTTGTTATTGCCATTGTTGTATGTTTGTGTCTGCCAGTGCACCTGTTCATATGGACTTTATTGTTTCTTTTTCCTTATGCACTCTATTTCTGTGGATTTAATTATTCAATAATTCTACAGCTAATTTACAGATTAAGCATAATGAGGTCATGGAGGTGG
Source organism: Camellia sinensis (assembly GCF_055761805.1). Lineage (NCBI taxonomy): Eukaryota > Viridiplantae > Streptophyta > Magnoliopsida > Ericales > Theaceae > Camellia > Camellia sinensis. Next base: position 6,560,152 of record NC_138974.1, on the reverse strand, counting down.
GGGCAAGAGTTTATATACCTGTATCAGTTGCAGAATCTAGAATCTCCAAGAGATTTGACACTATACCAAGTGGAACACTACATCCAAATGCTGATGAGATAGAGTACTTGCAGAGGCTTGTCAAATACAAGGCATGCCTTCAGTTTGAACTTTTGATTATCTTGTTTAATGTTGCTGGGAAATGTAAATGAATTGCAGGTCTTTATCTTTTTTGCCATTGATTATCAGTATTTGAATATCAAGCAACACATTGGGAGTATAATGTGTGGAAGTGTCCTAGATGGGGGAAGGGTGCATAGGACAATTTGCAGTTTAATCTCTTTTTTTGATGAATTGTTCAAGAATTATATCATTTAATTCCCTTTTAATCGAATTTGTATTGACTTGACTGACAAGCTCAAATGAATTGTATGTATTCAGCTCATGCATTCATGTCAAGATATATTAAATTAAGTGTAAGAAATGTAAAGAGAATGAAATACGGATTTATAGTAGCTTGTTTCCTCCAAAAAGAAAATAAAAATAGTGGTTTGGAACAACCCTTGTGTCCATATCCACTCGTATTCTACCTTGCTGGTTTTAACTCCATTAAATCAAATGGGTTTCCCTAGGTTCACCCAAAACTTTTACATCTATATGTTTTTCTTAGGACAACCAAAAACCTTTACAATAACTCAAAGAAAGAAATAGTTTTCTTGGATCAACTTGATTCTCGAACCATCAACCAACAATACAATTCTAAGCATACTTGAATAGTTAAGCTAACTCATTATTTCCCATCGACCTTTGTGAAGATATGTGAAGGGTTAGTGTATATAACCAAAGAAGTATAACACTAGGCTGAAAGGGCATACCTCCAAAAAAATTCTCAAGACTTTAATAAAGCAAGCTCTCAAACACTGAAGTGCAAGGAAGGCTTCCCAAGCTCATACACACTTATAAAAGGTTGAAATTTTTATGAGATGTGATTGAGAGTGTATAAGAACTGTACAGACATCTCAAGAGATAATTTTCATCAATCTTTATCGAGCCTAGGGTCGCTTTTTTAAAGAGCTTTAAAAAATAGTTAGTCCAATAGCTAGTTTTTTTTTTTTTTTTTTTTTTTTTTTTTCGCACTCATGAGCTGACCCATGGTGTGCTGTGGTCGGCTTACAAAACATGGAGCTATAACTGAGAAATCATTTTAGGTTGGTCCATAGCCTACTGCAGAGTAATACCTCACTATAGATTTCTAAAAGCCTACCATGGTCAACCAACCTATTTGGCTGGCTGCCAATGACCTAAGACACTTGTTGGACCAGACTCTGATGCTAGTCAACAAGGATGACCAAATGGACAACTTTGTCCACTCTTCAACGTCTTCCCAGTTCCCTTGTCCAAAATGTTCTGACATTAATGAAGCTCTCCTATAGCATTTTGCATGCAAATGAAGAACTCCCATAGCATCCATGCTTCCAAGGCTTCAAGGTTTATCCAATGTGCTCTCCAAAGTAGTGGTGGCTTGGACTCTATCTAAGATGAACATTATATAATCATGAATTTTTCAGTTAACTTAGATATGACAGAATAGCTAGCTACTTCTGCATGTGCACCATTTGTAGATTTGTGGAGTCAGGTGACAATTAATTTCTTTCATTAGTTATTGCTTCTTTGTTCATGGTAGTTCTTAAATTTTCAGGATTCTGCTATTCTTGTGCTAAATAAGCCACCCAAGTTGCCAGTAAAGGTTAGCATCTCTTGGCGCCTACTCTCTGCACAGTTTGCCGCTTCTATGCATATTCTTTTGCTTTTTAACTTGTGATTATTAACATAGTTATGTTGTAAGGGAAACCTCCCGGTGCATAACAGCATGGATGCCTTGGCAGCTGCAGCACTGTCTTACGAGTATGATGAGGGTCCTAAATTGGTAAGCTTCTTACTTTGGATAACTGCTGTGAAGTGGGAAGGTTAATAAATTGAAAAAACATACACCCTGTCTGGCGCAATTTTCTGTAAAGGAAGTCCTTCATCGAAAAGGACTTTAATAAAGGGACTACATAAGGACTTTGAAAAAAGGACACATGTTTGGTGAATTTTTTTGGAAGTCCTTTGAAATTAAGAAGTATGTATTGTTACATAGTCCTGGGTAGAAGTTAACCTCAAAAGCTAGCTATTGAGGTGAGAGTGCCATCACGTTTATATGCTTAATATTACTTTAGTACTCTGGCGATTTGGGACTTCGCTTCACACCCTCCCTCACGTCTATCATGCTCACTCGGCAGCGCCTGTAACGTGCAGGCCAGGGACACGCACCCTACCCACCCCTGTATTCCGGCTTCATGTGTATACCATGTAAAAAAACTTCTGATGGCAACATTTTAGAAGTACCAAATAGCTTTCCATTAGTGTTATCGTTAGCCTCCCTCATTCTATAAATTACTTGAATCCATTTATTTGTTATAAAAAAACACATTGTGGTTTGATGCTATGGGGGTGGGGACATGTGAGAATATACAATCATACATGCCTAATATAGAAGATATATGGAATATATACTAATATATGTAAGAAATCTGAATGAATAATTCTTGTATATTCAATTGTAATCTTTACAAAGCATACATCCGTTTATATAGCCCTAAAACTAAAACTAAAAAAGGAAAATCAAATATCTACGCAATCAAAGGAATATCTACACAATCAATACCAATATACAATCATACATGCCTAATATAGAAGACTAGCGAATGACCCGTGCCTAAAGGCACTCCCAACGCAAACAACGCTCGTTAGCCATAATGCACATTAAAAAATAAATAAATAAAATTTCAAAGATTAACAATTATATATTTCAATAATGCAAATTAAATAATCTAATTTAAGGACAATATTCTAATATAAAATTTAGAAGAATGCTATTCATCACTTTTTTTTTTTCACCATTTATTTCACTTCTTAAGTATATTGATGTAATCAAAGTCATGTGTATGTGTAGGATCCATATTATTTAATAAATAATGGAACTAACCAATCTAAATAGAAAATCACCTAGGAAGTGAATAGTTCGAGCATAATGTTTTAATGATATATAATAGCCCTCTAATATTTATAGCTATAAAAGTGGCAACTTATACAAACTAGCAATATTAACCATTTAACAATAATGGAATGTAAAAAATATTACTCTTTTAACCTTTTAAAAATTTGACAAATTAAAAATGGCAAAATCAGAGTGTAAAATTTAAGATACTATACAATAGTAATCAAATAGAAAATACACTCTTAAATTAAATATTGCTATGCCAACTTAATCAATGGCACACCTAAACAATGACATTTACCACATTCAAGCTCTCCAATGGAGCTATGAGAACAAAGTTGAGAACACAATAAAGCCACAAAGTGAACATTAAAGATCCAAGCTGTCAACTTATCTCATAAACCTACCACTTGTAGCACATCCAAGCCCACTGTGTTCATAAGCCCTTATATAACACAAAAACACATTGATAGGTTTACGAAGCAACAACATTCAAACTATTCTAGTCTATATAATAAAACACAATGATTTTTAAAACTGTCTCTCTCACACACTTGGTTAGTAACTAAAGCATTGAACGAATAATTTTAACATTTGAGGATTTTAAGAAAATAAACATATATCAATTTCAACAGTTCAATAATTAATTAATCTAATAAATTAATATATTTCATCTTGTAATGAAAAACAATTAATGAATCTAATAAACACAAAATAAGAGAGGGATATTGGGGCTGATTTCAATGATCCAAAATGTTAATTTTTTTGAGTATATTGAGTAGAATATACCTGCAACTTGCAAGAAATTAAATTGATCGGATATTGGTAGCCCTTTCATCAAAGCATATTTGTATCTAAAAAAATAAATAATAAGTGTAATTTGAAATATAAAACTAAATACAAATGTATTTTGATGAAAGGGTTACCGATATCTGATCATCTAGATTTTTTGTAGGTATATTATGCTCGATATACTCTAAAAAGTGAACGGTTTGGATCATTAAAATGGGCTTCGAAATGGGTCCATTAATCTATTCTTTGAGATATGGGGCGTGAATGTTGGGAGGAAGGTGCTAGGAAGTTGCTTTGAGTGGGAAATTTATTTTGATCCAAGTAAATCCAACCGTCAATTAGATAGATGGGTTAATCTCAGTTGTTCTAACCAATTATAAGAGATAGACATTTTTAAAAACAAAGCTGCTTTATTATATAAATATATGGAATATGTACTAACGTATTCTTACAATCTTGTTCAAACTCAAGGTGTTTTAGCAAAAAACACGGAGAGTTTGTCTAATAGAAACTAAAACAGAGCAGTAGTGTGAGTTTTGATAAATAAATCAGCAAGTTGCAGAGTGGCAGAAATGAATGGAAGCAAAATAGAGCTAAACTACAAATGTTGGCGGATGAAGTAACAATCAATCTCAATGTGTTTCGTTCACTCATGGAAAAATAGTGTTATGAGCAATCTAAGTAGCATTGTGGTTGTCACAGTAGAGAGAAGTCGGAGAGGATTAAGGAACACCCAAATCAGACAAGAGACAACGAAGCCAGACAATCTCTGCAGTGACATGAGTTGTAGTACGGTACTCAACTACTGTAGTAGAACGAGCAACAATAGTTTGTTTCTTGCTTTTCCAAGAAATCAAGGAATCATCAAGAAATATACAAAAACTAGAAGTGGACTTTCGATCATTAACATCACCAGCCCAATCAGCATTAGCAAAGACCCCTAAATCCAAAGAAGAAGTGGATGATAACAGTAAACCGTGAAATATAATATCTCTAAAATAGTGGGGAATTTGAACCAAGGCTGCCCAATGCATGGAACGAGGAGCAAAGACAAACTAGCTGACTACATGAACAACATAATCAAGAATAAGGAGAGTAACAATTAGATTGACCAAGCAACCAATAAGCTCGTGATAAGAGGTGGGATCAGCTAGTGGAACACCATCAATATGATTAAGCTTCACATTTAGCTTAATCGGGATATTAAAAATCTTAGTGTCAGTAAGACCAGCATGGTGAATAACTTCATTTTCATACTTGGCTTGAGACAGAAAATCCTTGGGAGAAGAAGAAGCTACTTGAATGTTAAGAAAATATTGCAATGGGCCTAGATTTTTCATTTTGAAGGTACGAAAGAGATGCTGCTTGATCTCAGAACTAATAGAAGAGTTAGAGTCAGTGATGATCATATCATCTACATAACGGTATAGCGGTAAAACAAAGCAAAATCCTGGGTACAAGGATGAAACCCAGGTTGAGTAACAACCGGTTGAAAGTGATCATACTGAGCCCAAGGAGATTGCTTCAAACCAACCATAAAGAGCACGCCGTATATGACAAACCTGTCTAGAGGAACGAGGAAGGCTTGGTGGAGGACACATGGAGACGTCTTTGGTGAGCATTCTTAACATCCATCTGATAGAGAGGCCAATGACGGATAGCAGTTATAGAAATCAAGGTACGAACAATAGTCATCTTAGTGACAAGGGCAAAAGTCTTCTCATAATCAAGACCATACTTTTGTGACAAATCTTTGACAACCAGGCGAGCTTTGTAGCACTTAAGAGAACCATCAAAATGAATCTTTTACTTTATAGATCGATTTGCAACCAACCAGATTTTTGCTAGCAGGCAAATGAACCAACTCCCAAGTAGTAGTCTTTTGCAATGTAGTAACTCATCCTCCATAGCTCGAACCCAATTAGGATCCTGACAAGTTTCCTTGTAAGACTAGGGTTCTAAAAAGAAGTGAACAACAGACAAAAAAGTGCAGTGTGAAGGAGAAAAAACAGGTATTAGAAAAACCAAATTACCACAACCTTACGTTGATGAAGGGGATACTGACAAACATTAGGATCAATGTCACCAGAAGAAAGAGGATCAGCATCAGGGAAGGAGACATCCGATGGGAGAAGGCCTTGCAACGAGAATAAACTAACAATGGAGGAGCAGAAGGGGAAATAGGAGGAGAAGAGGGAACAAGCTCATTGTTAAGATTGGGATCCTACATAGGATTGTTTTGGGGGTCTTTCGGATCGGATCGGATCGTAGGAATGGATCGAGGATCGTAAGATCTTACTAAAATGATAAAAAAAGCAATCACCATGCTTGTTTCTAATTTTTTGAAAACACATTTCAAAAAATTCTACTTTCTTGTTTTCCGCATTTTTTTTTTGTTTTTACTGAATTTTTTTAATATTTTAAGTAATTTTTTTAATTTGTAGACACACCTAACATAAATACACTTAAAAAGTATAATTTTCGTCAAAAAAATCTTTAAAAAATTCACTAAATACCAAAAATATAAAAAAATATGAAAATTCAGTATATTTTTCGTATTTTTATGTATTTATTAATTTTTAAAAATATTTTTTTCACAAATATTTTACTTTTTAGATTCATCTAAGTGACGTGCATCTAAAAAAGTAAAAAAAATGCTTAAAATTTTAAAAAATTTACTAGAAACAAAAAAATATGAAAAACAAAAAACTCAGTTTTCAAAAAACTGAATTTAGAAAACTGAAACCAAACACACTGATAGTTTTTTATATGATGAAGTAATACTATCAAAATGTATATAGAATGACCCCAAAAAACATGAGAATGTAGTTCAAAGGGTAGAGCTCTCACACTTGCTTCATAATTTGCTGAATTATAAAGTTTAGTATGAGCAGATCGATGTTTAAATCCTTGCATTCTCACTTGTAAGGAATTTAAATTATCATTCTAGATCTTTTCTTAACAAAGAAAACATAATAGAGAAGAATAGCAATTCAAGGTATCATTCAAACATTTTTTGACAAAAAAAAAAAATCAAAAGCATAATAAAAGAATATACCAACACTTGCACAACATTCTCATTGTTTCTTATGAAAAAAAGACAAACTAAACAAGGGAAGAACAAATAAAAGACTAAAAAAAGGCATCATTATCGCTGAAATTATCATCATTGCCACAATCAACATTAATGTCATCGCCACAATCATCATCATCACCCATGGCGTCATTCAACTCAAAAAAATTTTTTTTTTTGATTAAAAGAACTGTTTTTTGTGTAGAGTTGTGCTGATTTTTTTTTTTGTTAAAAGAATTATTTTTTCAGCATAAGTTTAAAAACCAGAGAAGAAACAAAAACAGTACACCGTCAATCACACGAGGGAAGTAGAAAAAATGAAGAGGAAGAAGCAAGAAAAATGAGGAAGAAAAAGTAGGAAAAACGAACACCAAAAAAAGAAAAAAGAAAAGGAGACATAACACAGTCGAACAAAGATAGAGGAGGAAAAAATAAGTCGAAAGAAGAAAAAATTGCAGATTTAGATTCAAATTGAATAGATAGAAGAAGAAGAAGAAGAAGAAGAAGAAGAAGTAGCAACAACAGCGTAAGGAAAAACGAAGAAGACCAAAAAAAGAGGAAGAAGAAGAAGAAGAAGAAGAAGAAGAAGAATAGATACAAGAGGGATCGTACGATCAGGATCGCTAGATTGTACGATCTGGATCGCAATCTTAACAACCATGGTAGAGATATACTCATCAAGATAGATCTTAGAAGGAAATGGATCAATGTGAACCAAATTCTCTTTGGAAACAAGGACAATGATAGGAGGAAACTGAAAGTAAGATACGCGTTCGAGAAAAGGCAACATGGCAAGAGACATAAAGGCGACATGAGACAAGATCATAATAATGATAGCATTTCTAAGTAAGACTATAATCCAAAAAGGCACACAGGATAGACCGAACACTAAGTTTGGTCCTATCTTTACGGGGAAGAAGGACAAATATGCAGACCTAAAGACGTGAAAGAGGGAGTAATTGGGAACATAGGAAAATAAAGCCTCATATACGATTGAGAAGAAAGGTAGCAATAAGAACGGCCTCACCTATAATGGGGCCGGAACAGAGGCAGAGAGAAGAAGAGACCAAGTGGTCACAAGAAGATGACAATGTTTACGCTCAGTCCTGCCATTCTGGGAGGGCGTATTAGAATAGGAAGTTTGGTGAATGGTACCCAAATTAGCTAAATACTCACAAAACTCAGTTTTAAAATATTCTTCACCCAAGTCAAACCGCAACATTTTGATAGTAGACCCAAACTGTGTAGTAATCATAGATTGAAAAGTATAGTATATTTGGTAGAAGTTGGACTTATGAGTTATAAAATAAACACAAGTGTAATTGGTGCAATCATCAACAAATGACATATAGTATGTAGAACCCCCTTCGATGAGAATAGGAGAAGGACCCCAGAATAGGTAAAGGGCTCCAAATATCAGTATGGACTAAAGAAAACGTATTGAAAATAAAAATACTCTTATTAAAAGGTAATGTTGTCATTTTGGCAAGTTTACACTCTCGATATTCAATAATTTGATTAGGAAAAACTTTACCCAACAATCTTGACTGAGTTAAAGACTGTAAACGGTCAACAGAAAAATGGCCTAATCTAGAATGCCACAAATAAAACTGATTCGACTGAGAATCTAACTGAAAGGATAAAAGAGTAGTCCGAGAGATGGATAGAGGGAAATGAAAGCTTTCTACCACATAGAGGTCTTTAATTCTACAGCCGGTCCCAATTTGCTGCTTGGACATCCGATTTTACACAACAGATTGAAGAAGAAAATATAACATCAAAACTGGAAGTATCAAGCTGACTGATAGATAGTAAATTGACAGATAACTGAGGAACATAAATGATAGATGGAATAGTGACGACAGACATGTCAGATGGTAGGACAGACCCAATAGCAGACATACCAAACCATTAGTAGTATTAACAGTAATAAGAAAGGAAGGGGGAATATAGTTTTGAAGTAAGGAGAGATGAGGTGTCATATGATGAGAGGCACTAGAGTCAAAAAGTTAGACAGAAGAAGAGATACTTGAAGAGGATCGAAGCAAACTTGAATGAAGAGAGGTTAGAGTGGAGACAGACAAGGATGGCTAGGAGATAGACATCATATGCTGAAGTTGAGCAATCTGAGCACTTGAAGAAGTCAAGTCAGGATCAGGAGTCGGAGTAGATGCAGTATATGTGGCGGGAGGTCAAAAAGTACTTGGACGAATGCGAAACTGGGTCTGAGACTGTTGAGAAGACGGAGCAAGTGGACGTCCCTTCTTGGGATAGTTATATTTCCATCGGCATCTTTGATGGTAGAAAGTACACTCATCTAATGCCAGTGGCCCCTTCTTTGGGTTTGGCAGAGACCTGAAGCTGATGGGTAGATGGGGTTGACAATAGTGGAGGTTGAGTAGGAGCCAAGAAATAGATGGAGACAGAGTCTGATTAGTCGTCTTGAGATGGGTTTCTTCGGAGAAGAGCTCATGAACAATAGCATCCACAGAAGGGAAGGGAGAACGGTGAATGATGCCACCATGAATAGCCTCAAATTGAGGAGAAATAGCTATTAAGAATTGCACCAAATGACACTCTTCTTGGAATTGCAAATAAGCATCTAGTGCCTTGAGATTAGATGGTTCTATGAGAGCAAACTGATCCTAGAGTCCAATGTTGAAATCCTGGGTAGACCTGTCCCGCTAATGAGCACCTTAAATCGTTAATTCCAACTTATATCGTTTGGCAAAGTTAGATTGCTGATAAACTCCAAGTAATTAGTCCCACACCTCCTTGGCAGTAGCATATTTGGAAAACATCATCCCAACACGATCTTCCACAGAGTTGTGAAACTAAGTCAAAACTTGGGCATTGTCACAATCAACATGATACCTTTTTTTATATCCAACGGACGAGGAATAGAACCATAAACATATCCTTATCTTTTTTGACCTAGTGGAAATTTTTTCATAATGTTGGACCAATAAGCGTAGTTAGTACCAGGGAGTGTGCAACTAATGGTCTGAATTCTATTATCCGACATTGTAATGAACCAAAAAATAGAAAACCGGTGGAACGAAGTGTAACAAACAACGAACTGATGGTCCAAACTGTAATAAACCAAAAACAGTACCAGATGGGTCATATACCAGTGGGTAAGTAGCGAAACAGAAGAGAAGACCCAAACTCAAATAAGAGATAGAGCAAACCTTGCGAGAATCAAAGAGGTAGAGAGAGAGAGAGAGAGCTCAATTGCGATTCTACCAGGGAACTAGAAAGAGAGAGATTGTGACCCAGGAGTTGATGTTGCGATTGCGGCGAAGCTTTTGGTGATCTTGAACCTTGAGAACTTCGATCGATAAACCATAGAAATCACGAACAAGGATCGGTGATGAATCAGAGAGAAACGTTGAACCAGAGATCAATGATGGCTATAAGAGGCTAGGGTTCCAAACACAGCTCTAATAGCATTTAAGAATTCTGAATGAATAATTCTTGTATATTCAATTGTAATCTTTACAAAGCATATATCTATTTATATAGCCCTAAAACTAAGACTTAAAAAGGAAAACCAAATATTTATATAAAAAAAAAATTTGAATATCCACACAATCAATACGATATACAATCATATATGCCTAACATGGAAGATATATGGAATATATGCTAATATATTCTCACAAGGAAAACCTAAGTTGACATGGGATGTGGTAGTGAAAAAAGATACGAATTTATTGAATTTAATGGAGCATATAGCACTTAATAGTGTTGAATGGAGAAAAATGATTCATGTAGCCGACTCCACTTGATTGGGACACTAGGCTTAGTTTGATTTGATTTAGAAAAATACATGGTGGTAGTGAAGCAAGCAAATTGTCAAATGGTAATTGGGTATGTCCCATTAATGTTGTTTGGTGATGTTCCAAAGTGGTGTTGGTTACAATCCATTGTGGTGACTCTGGTTGTAACCACTGGTTATGACCCAAATTGGTGTTAGTTATGACTCAATGTAACTGTGATCAATGGATTAATTAATTTGTTTAGATCCACTAGCTGAAAGCGATGAATGCATATGGTATGCATCTTTTTAATATGAAGTGTATTGTAAAATTTTCATACTGTATAGGGCTAGTATTAGAAGTTTGTTATAATTTATGAGCGTAGTATCAGGAACAATTAAGTGTCACCTAAGATTTATTTGACTTTGCAAGAAACTAAGCAGCACGAACACTTCCAAGAAGGTGGTGTATCTATGTCATGTCTGTGTCGGACACTGATACTCATTGGACACTTCCCGACATGTTTCTGACACTCATCAAAATGTGTCCTATTTTTAAAAAGTTCTTTAGATCTGGACACTCTTCGGACACTCGTGTCAATTACTTAAACACATGTGTCCATTGATTAAACACACATGAAACTCATTATAAGTTTGAACTAAATAACTTAGATACAATAATAAAAGAAAAAAATATATAAATTTATAAAGTAAGTGTTATATTGCATTTTTTTTTTATCATCTTTGAATGATATATTCATATATATGATATGTAATAAATATATAAAATTGTATTTTTCATGCGTGTTCCTCACATGCTGTGTCTTGCATTTTTTGAAAGTTGACATGTCGCCGGCATGTCCGTGTTGTATCCGTGTCGTATCCGTGTTGTGTAGCGTATTCGTGTCTATGCTTCTTAAGCGAGAAGTTGTTTAAAACGGAATTACTGAAGCATGCTAAACTAGCTTCTCTTGAATTGACTTTCATGGCCTGTGACTTCAAGTGAAATTCCTTTTTGTTAGTTTCACCAAACAGTAACAAAAATTACAAAGGACTTTTACAACTTGAAAGGACTTTGAAAAGTGATGCCAATCACCCTCATAATATTTTTCTCTATTACTAGACAATGATGACAAACTCCAATTGTATGATGATGACAGTCTACAATTTTATGATTGGGATTCATAAATGATATAAGCCAAGTTATTTAATATTTGGGGGCCATCATTCTAGCATTCAGTAGAAAATCTGCAATGTGTAATCGTCTTTGTAATATAGTGTATGTAAATGGACTATGATAATTGATACTTCCATGTTTTTAGCTGCTTACATACACGTGTACTTGCATCCATGTTCAAATAAGTTATATATGTTTATATTGTATGGTTTTAAAAAGCGGTATTGGGTGGCGTAATGCTTGCAGTTGTGTAATGGACATTAGGAGTATCATTTTTTTATTTATTTATCACAATTTGAATGTTTTAATCAATGTTGTCTCTTCAAAATTTGTTTCTTAAAGAAATATCGAATTTTATGTTGCCTTCTAAGGCAAAAAATGTGAAAATTTTCATAATAAGGGAATTTCACTATCTAGGAAATTTGAATTTAAATTTTTATTTTTTATTTTTGAATTGAAACATGTTATGCTATTGCTCAGATGACTATGGATGGTAACTTATTTGATCTGTTGACTTATTTTAAAGCATTTGTGTTTTCTTTTTCTCATTTGACTGTATGTTAGGTTCATCGTCTAGACAGAGAGAGCAGTGGCCTCCTTTTAATGGGGAGAACTAATGAAAGCATTTCTCATCTTCATTGGTTGTTCAGCGACATAAACAGAGCAAAATCCTCATCTAAGGTACTCATTCCTCAACCTGAACCATCCATATGGTGCATTAAATTTTCCCTTACAAACATCATGTAAAATCACTTGAAATTATTTATTTATTTATAATATGTATGTTGAACGGGACATTGGTTGGTGTTAACCTTTTTCTTCTAACATGTAAAATCATTGGAATTTTAGGCTTGGAATACTGCATGTGAAGCAGCATATCAGAGGTATTGGGCTTTGGTCATTGGGTCTCCCAAGGAAAAGGAAGGCATAATTTGTGCCCCTCTTTCGAAGGTTCTCTCTGTCTCTGTCTCTGTCTCTGTCTCTGTCTCTCTCACGCACACGCACACAAACACAAATTTAGTTGATATGAAGAGTTAACAATATGAATAGGGCTTTTTTAATTGATTGCAGGTACTTCTTAATGACGAGAAAACTGAGAGAGTTATTTTGGCTAATTGCTCAGGTTTAGAAGCTTCCCAAGAGGCTGTAACTGAATATCGGGTGCTTGGTCCGATCATAAATGGATGCTCATGGATTGAATTGTGTCCACATACAAGCCGGAAGCATCAGGTAGCTCTCTTCTCACTTCTCTCTTTACACAGGCAACCCCAGTCACTCATTATGTACTCATTTGTGTGTCGAGGATGTGATATACTCCGAAGTGAGTTTTCTGTGCTTGCGTATATTGAGTTTTCAAAGACCCTACAAAGTTTTACTGAACCAGCAACCATTCATGATGTAGCAACTTTCCATTTTGAAATTGGTTGTGGGAATTTTAACTTGACATCAATTCAATGAAATGTGTTATAAAATTTTATTCTAGGAATTTCTTATCTCAATTGTATGTGTTGGATATATATTTTTATATATGCTCCTAGCTTGAATGTACTAGTGTTAACATTCGGTAAAACAAGTGGACTGATTGATTGACTGAGATGTGATGCTCACTAGAGGAAGAGTGGTTGATTCATGCTTTTGGATGCCTTAGTGACTTTGTTGTCCGTAGTGTCATAAAAATCATTAGGAAAAGCTTCATTCTGGTCTCTGGATTTCGGGGCATATCTAATTTCAAGTTCTATTGCCCAATTTTTGCAGCTGCGTGTGCATTGTGCTGAAGCTCTTGGCACCCCAATTGTAGGTGACTACAAGTATGGCTGGTTTGTGCATCGTAGATGGAAGCAAATGCCTAGAGTTGATTTTGAGCTGACAACTGGAAAACCCTACAAGTTGCGGAGGCCAGAAGGTTTGGACGTTCAAAAGGGAAGTGTCCTGTCTAAGGTTCCCTTGCTACATCTGCATTGCAGGGAGCTTGTACTTCCCAACATTGCAAAGTTTGTGGAGCTTAATCATCATCACCTAAACCCAGAAAACCACCACCCGAACGCCATGCTTCGCTCTAAGCCAGATCTCCTTCGGTTTGTGGCATCGATGCCATCCCACATGAAAATTAGTTGGAACCTCATGTCCTCCTATTTGATATAACAGTGACTTGTTTGTTTTATTGGTTTTGCTTCCCTTACGCTGTAGAATCTATATAAGATGGTTTATGCGGTAGAAACATTTTTGAGATTTGCATCTTGAAAATGCTTTACATACAAAATCGAGAAAATATCAAATAAGGCTTACTTTTTCAATGGAAGTTCCCATTTACATAAATTAAGTGATGTTTGATAAAATCAAAAATTAGGTATTGAAAATTGAATACTGTATTCTTTAAGTTGAAAAGATATTTGATAAAAATTTAGGTGTTGCATTAAAACAAATTATTTGATATATATATATATAAGATAATATTACGATGGTGAGGTAGTGATGGCGGTGGTGGTGGTGGTGGTGGTGGTGGTGGAGGAGGAGGTGGCAGTGGTGGCTATGAGGCCAATGGCAATGGTGTTGTAAGTAGAAAGATAGTGGTTATAATAATGGTGGAAGACTAATGTAATGGAGACAAAAAAGAGTGGCAACAATGGTAATTATTGTTGTGGTAGAATGATGGTGTTGATTATAGCAATAGTGGCAATGGTTGCAGAGAAGAAGGATTTTCATATTATTGTAGTCGTGGTGGAAAAGTGGGGTTAGTGGTGGTGGTGATTATAGTGATGGTAGTGAAACAATGTTGATACTTGTAGAATAATAACAATGATGATGGAGGTGATGGTAGTAGTAGTGGTGATGGTGGTGAAGAAGTGGTGGCAGTGGTAATAATTGCAGTGGTGGTGTGGCGGTGATGATAGTGGTTGTGATGCTAACGGTGTGATAAGATTATAACAGTGTATGCCAACACTTATCATAATCATTTATCAATTTAGTCAGTATTAAGTAAGTTTTTAGTCAATTAAAATATTCTTGACTTTTAGTTTACATTTTAACGGTCACTTAAAATTTTAAGTAATGCTAATTATGATTTTCAAACATAATTAATTAATTTTTATTTAATACATTCAATTTTAAATGGTGAATTAGATTATCAAATATCGAACTCTCACAACATGGTGTTAATACTCAATGGGAATTACATTAGAAAAGTGAATTTACTACCAAATCATGCCAGCAGTGAAGAGTAGGAAATTTACTATCAAATTATGCCATTTGCCCTTGCACCCGAAAAACGACGCAAATTACATTGGAAGTAAGCCTATTACATGCTTCACTCTCTCTATCACACACTCTTTCACTTTCAACATAATTAATTAATGAAATTTTTTCACAAAAGTCCCATCCTAGAAAGTATTTACAGGAAAGTCCCATAATTTTTTTTTTATAAGCTATTAAGTCCTATTGAATTTGAAAAGATATATAGTGAGGTCTTTTTACTATATTTCTTGGAAATTCTAAATATGGATATGTTTTATTTGTGCATTATTGTCTTATTAATTTTTTGTCAAAATTGTATTTTCAAAAAACTTATGAGTTGATATTTATGGGATTAGTCCAATAAATATTAGATATAGGATTTATTAAATTTTGGATATAGTCCATAAATTTTGTATATGTGATTTATTAGTACATGCCCCATTTTTAAATAACATCATTAATAACTATAAAAACTTTGAATAAAGCTTAAGACCCCCAGTGGGGGTGCTGGGGGTCTGTTTTGATTGGTCAAAAAACTGTTTTTCTTTTTTTTTTTTTTTTTTTTTTTTTCTTCTCCATTGGTAGCCCCCCACGTGGAGGTGGGGGTGCTGGGGGTCCTTTCGTATTGGGGTCTCCAGCATCTCTCAAAAACTTTTTTATGGCCTTCTAGACTAAACGTACAGAAAAAGTTAAGATAAAAATAAAAATAAAACTGCTTTAAAATGTCTAAAAAGTAAGCTTATAAAACATTGTCAACAAAAAATATGAATAGGCTATTTCTAATGTATATTTTGCTATAAATTTATAGCTTTTTGACTCATATTCTGTCCATTTTGTAAGACTAACAAAAAAAAAAAAAAAAAATGTTACCATATTTACTTGCATATGCCTCTAGAAGTAAAGGTTTAATTAGTAAAAAAATAATAATAAAAGTAGAAGTTGGATACAAGGGAGGCTCTAATGTACCTGAGAGTTTGGTTGGGCGCTCCATTTTAAAAATTTTTTCTAATACAATTTTATCCCTCAACAAAATGACAAAAACCTTACCACTTGCCATAAACACAGCTCTGGTCAATCACCCAGCTCTGGTCGCCCCTACCGCCATGCCCCATCATGCCGTTACCATTGGCAGCCCTCCCTCTGCAACTCCCCTATTCTTCTTCTTCACACCCTACCCCGTCGCTCGCCACTAGGGGTATTGATGGCATATTTAGCACCAAATCGATCCTTTCAATTTTCATGGTTAATAAACCGTTACAGACCATATGCCACGGTTCGACTTTATCGATTTTGTCAGTTTGATGTAGAACATAAATTTGCATGAGGTTTTAAAAGGTTTTATCGAAGATTAAGAATTTTACATTGAAAATAAATGAATAAAATGTATGAAAGTTGCTCTGTAAATGGTTCCCTCTAGTTTTTACCACAAAAGTGTATTATATTTGTTACTTATTGTTGGTGATAATTACAAATAAAACACTAGAAAATATAAATAATAAAAATTACAATAATTATTGAAAGGGCTGAGGCGCGGGAAATTCACTCTCTTTAAGGAGATTCAAGCCCTCTGCGGTTAGGCAAAGCCTTACATCGGTGCAGTAGAAAAAATCTTGACTTGTCCCCCCTAGGATACAACAGCCCGACTAAGTCGTACAGTTCACCAATACTGCACAATTGGTTGAACCCAAAGCTTTATCACATATACCCTTTTTTATTTGCCTATAATCTCACACAAAACATAATAAGGCAACAAAACTTCTTCTCGTGTGTTCCAAGATAGGAGAGTAGCTCAATTTATAGAAGATGAAACTTGGTGGACAAGTTTCTTGGAGGATCCTTCTTGGAAGTTGCTTGGAGGCTCCTTGGAAGATGCTTGGAGGATAGGTATGAAGACTTGACTCTTGGAAGACTTGAAGGAGACTTGATTTGGCAAAGACTTGGAGGATAAGAATAGGAAAGGAAATTGGTAGGCAACTTCCTTGGAAGACTTGGAGACTTGTAGAGAAAGATAATGAAAACTTGGAGGGAAAGAAAAGAAAATCAAACCTATAACACATTATAATATTAAAATATCTGCTAACATTTCCCCACCTATTTTAATATTATAGGTAACAAAAACTGAGATTATTAGGCAAATAAGGATATTATGCATCATGGTAGGTGTGTTCTGCATTGAACCTCCATTAGTGAAATAATAATATCTACCCCAGAGCCAATAGTATGCTTAGCATTGAACTATGACTACTTAAAGGAAATAAATAATTATTGCACACACATAATATTCCAGGTGTTCACATAACCTTTAAAAACCAGCACATTACGGCCTTGTGCGATTCCAGGATTCATGAGTGTGTTTGAGAATTAGCCCAAATCTCATAGGTAGCGGCCCCACTCACACTCACATAGGTGAATTCTGTCAAGGGTGCTCCTGTAACTATGACACCCCACTCAATAAGAGCTACAGAAATTCATGAAGAGTTTTTTTAATAACTCAACCTCTACAACGTTACAGGATAAATGCACTTACATCATAGGGATGGGTAAAAAGTAATTTAATGCATTTCTCACGGCCATCATATGATCGTTTTTCTCATTGAACCCAGTTACAGGATCTCTGGTCCCTAGGTTGAGTATCCTCATACATGGCTCCTGCTATATTCAACGAGCTTTAACCCCATCCCCCTCGATGTATTCCAGACTCTATCTCTTGCTAAGGCCTTAGTTAATGGATCTACAAGATTATCACCAAATTTAATATAATCTACATTTATGATGCCATTATTCATATAAGATCTCACAGTACTGTGTTTTCTTCTGATAGGTCTGGATTTACCGTTATAATAACGATTATTAACTCGACCAATTGCTGCGGTGCTATCACAATGAATCAATATAGGTGGAATCGGTTTTTCCCAACAAGAGATTTCATTTAACAAATCTCTTAACCAATTTGCTTCTTCATTGGCTGTAGCTAAAGTAATAAGCTCAGCCTCCATTGTTGAATTAGCAATAATGGTTTGTTTTTTTGATTTCCAACTTATAACACCACCTCCCAATGTAAATAAGTAACCGGTGGTTGATAATGAATCACCTGACAAGGTATTCCAATCGGCATCACTGTAACCTTCAAGTACTGCAGGATACTTATTATAAAACAAGCCATATTTTATGGTACCAGATAAATATTTCATAATACGCTCAATGGCTAGCCAATGATCACTGCCAGGCTTGCTAGTGAACCTGCTAAGTACTCCAACTGCATAGGCAATGTCAGGTCTAGTACAGTCAGTTGCATAACGCAAGCTACCAATCATACTAGCATATTCCTTTTGATTAATTACATCATCATCTTTTTCAATTGGAAATAAACGCACATGAGGATCAAAAGGAGTAAGAACATGCTTGCACTTATAAAAATTATATTTTTTCAAAATTTTCTCAACATAATGTAACTGATCAAGAAATATACCATCACAAGTTTTGGTAATTTTCATTCCCAAAATATAATTACCTTCACCAAGATCTTTCATATCAAAATGGCTACTAAGCATATTTTTAGTTTTCACAATGATATGTAGATTAGAGCCAAATATAAGTAAATCATCCACATAGAGGTTAATAATGACATGTGAATTTTCTTCAGATTTATAGTAGATGCATTTATCACATTCATTCGTTTTATAACCATTCTCAATCATGCAGGAATCAAATTTCTCATGCCACTGTTTGGGGGCCTGTTTTAAGCCATATAGGGATTTAACTAGCTTGCACACTTTGCTTTCTTGACCGGGTTCCACAAAACCCTCAGGTTGATCCATATAGATTTCTTCACCCAGGTCTCCATTTAAAAAGGCTGTTTTAACATCCATTTGATGAATTTTTAGATCATGAATTGCAGCCACTGCAATTAATAATCTAATGGATGCAACTCTAGTAACCGGAGAAAATGTATCAAAAAAGTCAAGATCTGTTTGTTGTTTAAAACCTTTTGCAACAAGCCTTGCTTTATATTTATCAATAGTTCCATCCGGTTTAAGTTTTTTTCTCAAAACCCATTTGCAGCCAATAGTTTTACAACCTGGTGGTAAATTTACTAATACCCAAGTTTTATTGGATAATAATGATTCCATCTCATCATTTACAGTCTCGTTCCAAAAAACAGAGTCAGGAGATGCCAAAGCTTCTTGAAAAGTTAATGGAGTTTCCTCCACATTAAAAACATGATAATCAAGGCCAAAATCTTTTTCTAATCTGGGTCTTTTACTCCTTCTAGGTTCAAAAACTACAGTATCTTGGTTTTGTAAAAGAGGAGTAGAGGAATCGGTTTCAGATAAAATATTTTCTTGATAATTTTGACCCTCACCATTTTTAGATTTAAAAGGAAATTTTTCTTCATGAAAAATTGCATTACCTGATTCAAAAATTATTTTGTTTTCAATATCAAAAAATCTATAGGCTGTACTATTTGTTGCATATCCCAGAAAAGCACAAGTGACAGCTTTTACACATAATTTAGGTCTTTTAGGGTTCACAAGTCTAACAAAACCTAGACAACCCCAAACCCTCAAATATCTCAAATTTGGCTTATGCCCTTTCCACAACTCAAAAGGTGTAACTTTTGTTTTTTTATGTGGCACTCTATTCATAACATAACATGCAGTTAAAATTGCTTTTCCCCACAAATTTGAGGGAGTACCTGCTTCAATTAGCATAACATTTGTTAAATCAGTTAAAGTTATATTTTTCCTTTCTGCTACACCATTAGATGCAGGTGAATGTTGTGGAGTAGTTTCATGGATTATTCCCAAAGACTGAGCAAATGAGTTGAATCTAAAAGATTCATACTCCCGGCCTCTATCACTTCTATATCTTTTAATCTTTTTACCGAATTGATTTTCAACTTCAAGCAGGAATGCTTTAAATTTTTCAAAAGCATCACTTTTATTTTTCAACAAGTATACATAAGTGTATTTTGAAAAATCATCAATAAAAGTGATAAAATATCTATTTCCACTACGTGTTAAAATTCCTTCAAATTCACATAAATCAGTGTGAATTAATTATAACAATTCAGTATTTCTCATCACACTTTTATGAGGCCTTTTAGTTATTTTTGCTTGATTGCAAACTTCACATTTCTCAAACTTATTTGTTAGTTTGGGAATTAATCCTAAACTACTTATGACTCCCACATATCAGCTATTAATAGGACACAGATGAGCATGCTAAAATTCATAGAAGACAACATATAAATAGAAACATTTGCTTTCTTATTCTCAACATTTAATTTAAACATTCCATCACAGGCATACCCTTTCCCCACAAATATGCCTTTTTTAGTGATTACATATTGGTCAGATTCAATAGTCTGCTTGAAACCAGCTTTGTTGAGCAAATAACTTGACATCAAATTTTTCCTCATGGACGGTGTGTACAACACATCTTTTAAAACAAACACACGTCCAGAGGTAAAAATCAGCTCAACATCCCCACACTCGAGCACCTTGGTTAAACTGGAGTCACCAAGCATAACAGTCCTCTCCTCATTAAAATGAGTGAAATCTTTGAACCAATCTTTATCATAGCAGACATGCCTATTGGCACCAGAGTCTGCCCACTACTCAACCATAGATTGAACCATAAAAATATCTGTGATCATTGCCACAAATGGTTCCTTGGTAACATTAGCCTGTGGTCGAGATTGTTGTTTCCAAAATTTGCAAGTTCGAGCAATATGCCCACTTTCGCCACACACAAAACATGTCACATTTGTCAAATCTTGTGAAGGGGATTCTTGGTTCCATTTCCTTTGCCTCGGATAATTTTTATTTTGTGGCCTTCCAGTATTTTTCTAGATTTTTTTAACTGGCTTCAAGTGACTATTTTTATGAAATTGACCTTTAAGTAAAGTATTTCCAGAAGTTAAATTTACCTTTGTAGTGGAATGCTCTTGTGTCATAAGCGTATCTTGTCCTCGTGCTTCCTCCTCTACCCGAATCCATGTGATTAGAGTTTCCAAGGACGTCTCTTTTTGCTTGTGACGCATTGACTTCTGGAACTCCCTCCAAGATGATGGTAGTTTGTCAACAATACCTACTACAACAAGATTGTCTCCAATTTTGATGCCTTCAGATCTAGCTTCAGCTACTAGCGTCTGAAAATCTTAAACTTGCTCCACCACTGATTTTCCACCTATCATCTGATAGCGGAAAAAAAGGCTTGCAGCATATTTTTTAGCGCCTGCCTCTTTAGTTTCATATTTATTCTGCAAGGCTTTCCAAATTTTCTTGGCAGTAGTGTAAGTGGTATCATAATAATCATAAAATTGATCTGAAAGACAATTCAAAAGATAATATCGACATTTATACACATCTGTGTTGTATTTCTCGATTTTTTCAAGATGAGCAGCATACTCCTCGTCGGTCATCTCTTCAGTGGGGACTTTGTTCGGATTTTTCTCGGTCAGGATATAGGCCACCTTGAGGAGACTGAGGTAGAAAAGCACCTTGCCTTTCCATCTCTTGAAATGAGCTCCTTTGAACCGGAAGGGCTTGTTGAGATCGCCGGTATTCTCGTTAGGCTTCTCCAGCACTAGCTCCATGAACTTTTGCTATTTGAATCTCCTTAAAATTGTTGGTGATAATTACAAATAAAACACTAGAAAATACAAATAATGAAAGTTACAATAATTATTGAAAGGGCTGAGGCGCGGGAAATTCACTATCTTTAAGGAGATTCAAGCCCTCTGCGGTTAGGCAAAGCCTTACACCGGTGCAGCAGAAAAAATTTTGACTTGTCCCCCCCAGGATACAACAGCCTGACTAAGTCGTACAGTTCACCAATACTGCACAATTGGTTGAATCCAAAGCTTTATGACATACACCCTTTTTTATTTGCCTGATAATCTCACATAAAACATAATAAGGCAACAAAACTTCCTTCTCCTGTGTTCCAAGATAGGAGGGTAGCTCAATTTATAGAAGATGAAACTTGGTGGACAAGTTTCTTGGAGGATCCTTCTTGGAAGTTGCTTGGAGGCTCCTTGGAAGATGCTTGGAGGATAGGTATGAAGACTTGACTCTTGGAAGACTTGAAGGAGACTTGACTTGGCAAAGACTTGGAGGATAAGAATAAGAAAGGAAATTAGTAGGCAACTTCCTTGGAAGACTTGGAGACTTGTAGAGAAAGACAATGAAAACTTGGAGGGAAAGAAAAGAAAATCAAACCTATAACACATTATAATATTAAAATATCTGTAACACTTATCATATAATGTTCAAGAAAGTATAATATAAAAGTATTTAAATATAATATTCGGTCGGTTTGGTCTACATTGGTATAAAAAATTTCAAAATCGAAACAGACAGTATATTAGGGAAAACATATCAAAAATTGAAATTTCGGTCGGTTTTAATCAGTTGGCTCAGTTCCATCATTTTTTTCTTACATCCCTAGTTGCCGCAGTCATCGCTATTGTGCCGTCTCATTTTCTTCTTTGCAACCTCCTCGCCTCTTACCCTATTCTTCTTCTTCTTCTTCTTCTTCTTCTTCTCCTCATTCTTCACACCCTACCCGTCGTTGTTGCCTCCATTGCCATCACCGTCACGCCTCATTTTCTTCTCTGCCACCTCCTTTCTTGCCATGACCTTTTCCCTTCGCGAATCCCTGTAGACACTCCATTATGGTTGGCTATAATACTTGGGCCCACTATGTAAATGCTACCCAATGATGAAAACAAAAATGGTTTGGAACCCTCGATTTGTCAACTTTTACCTCGAATCAGATGCACCTGAATGGATTTTAGCCTAGACAAACATCCTAACCAACCTTTCTAGACCTGTTTGAGACATATTGATTCCCTTAGGGTTCATTTCATTCTATTCTCTTTGACCTTGCACAACTTCGGAAAAGAATACTATTTTCTGCACATTATTTTATGTAAAACAATTTGGATTTTTCAAAAATGGATCATGATAGTCTGTAGAATTTTCAAAGAGTTTTCCAATGATATATGATTTGGTTGAATCTGATTTAAAACGAAAATTTGGCAGTCAATTTTATGATTGCTCGTTGATTTTTGACAAGTGATAGTAAAATGTTTTTTTCACAAAATCTATAGATCGGACTTGGACCAGACATTTTTTTATTTCAAAGTGGGCTGATTTAATTACTAAATAAATTTAGGGCAATTTACCCGTATGTTCATTTTGAAAAATGTTTTCTATTTAACTCCAAAATCGTTTGGGTAAATCCAAAAATCCTGTGCACATTTTTCTTCTTCTCATTTTCTGCGCCCTGCTACTTCTCTCTCTCTCTTCATGATTTCCGGCGACCAGTGATAACGCCTTATTTCTTCTCTTTCTCTTTCTGATATATAGTTACCGACGACCACTATCGATTGGGGTTCATTAGCAAGCACCGAGTACTGACTCCTTACTTCGCGCTCACCATGGAAAAGGGTTTTCGACTAAGAAGATGAGAAGATCTACATCAGATTTGAGTATATCTACGTTGGATCTGGCTAGATCTAAATAAAAAATGGTTGCTAAAGTACAATCCTCTCTCTATATCTGTCTCTCTCCTTCGATCTCTCAGTTTTTTTTTTTTTTTTGACACACTTCTATTTTCCTGTTTTAATGGAAAAAATTTTTAAGTTCTAAATAATTTGTTTTCGAGTTTTAGTTACAAGCGATGAAAACTGTAAAATTTTACAGTTTTAATTTTTTTAATGCTGAAATGAATCATGCTTTAAAACTGTAAAATTTTTCAGTTTTATAACATACTTTAGAACTGTAAAATTTTACAGTTTCATAACATATTTTTCAGTTTGATTAATAAGGATAAATACTTAACAGAATCATACTTTCAAATTGTAACATTTTACAGTTTCAAAATTCGTTTTTCAGTTTGATCATGATTTTTATTCTTTAAAGATTTTTATTCTTTTAAAGAATAAAAATCATTATGGTTCCATCATTTTTTTGGAAAATGTAGATGATTTTCCTTTCTTATCATCATGTCGCAGTCATATTTTTATCACATGACTAGATTTTGTTAATGATTGAAACAATTGAGTAATAAAAATGGGACATTGACATTTGAATAGGGACTAAAGTGAGACTTGATCAAAGGTACAGGAGGTTGATTGTCACAATTTCATGTGCAAGGACCATAGCGGGATTTGACCAGAAGTGCAGAGAGCTGGCTGTCATGATTTCATGTGTATAGGCCAAAGTGAGATTTGGTGCAAAATGTAATTTACCTCTTTTAAATTTTGTCTTTGGCGGTGTTTTTTTTTTCTTTAAAATTATGTCAAATTTTATTTTTAAAATTTTTGTGTCCGTCTTGTGTAAACAAATCTAAAAGGTAAAAAAAATTGAAAATTTTCATAAAAAAACTAAAAAGGGCCACTATTTTTGGGATTTTTTTTTAAATTTTTTTTTATGGAGTTTTTTAATTTTATGATTTGTCTCCTATAGTAAAATCCAGAAGTCTAAAATTGTTTAAAGAAGAAAGTCGGAAAAAAAAAAAAAAATCTCAAAAACCTATTTCCTAAACTCCAAAATTCCGAAATGCACACAAGCAAAACACAACACACACACACAAAAGTAGAAGAAGAAAGAGAAGAAGTGATATCTTTATTTGCTTGGGTAGTTTGCACTTTATTTGAAGCTATATATCCATATCTAACTTGGCTTGGGCATGAAACTCTTTCACAAGTGAAAGGGGATTTTAACAAGAAAACACACAATAACAAGTGTCGATTAACTCGCATCGACCATGAGCACGACTTCCCTCTTTCTGTATGCATGCTGCATTGCACTGATCATTATTGCATTCTGCAATTGTCCAATAAAGTTTCACTTTGCATAATGCATCCACATTTTGCACTTCACTCCCTGCACTCATCAATACAAAGCACTAATCAAAATGTTACGGTGTCATAAATTTTATCTCGAATTTTATTCAGAAATAATATTTATAATTTAGATTTATTTTATACTTGGACTCATTCATCAACAATTCAATTTCTATTAGATAAATACTTCACCCCAAAAAAATCTGGATAAATAAGATAAAGTCCATACCACTATGGAACATTAATAAATAGGAAAATGCTATACAAACAAAAAAAAAATTTACAAACTTTTCTTACAAACTGATATGGCATGGAATGATACAACTTTGGAATGTGAAATGAGACCCAACTTATTAATATTCTAGGTAACATATCAGTTTGTAATAAAAGTTTGTTTGTATAACACTACTCTAATAAATATAGATTTCCATATTTGATTTTATGTTCACATGATTCCAAATGGAGGCATGCCTTGAATATGAAATAAAATAATTTAGGGACCTTTTTATTGGCCCTATTTGGTAGAGTTTTTCTAAGTTAAAAGTTGATAATCAGAAAGTAGAAGGTAAAAGTACTCCTATCCCAACTTTTAAATAATCGGTTTTTTTCAGGTTAAGCTATTTCTGCCAAATAAAATATAAGTAGAAGTTGCACCAAACAGTTTCACACAGACTCCAAAATCAAAATAAGTTATAGTCACCCAAAAAATTGTAATAAACAGTCCCATTGATAGGTTGTACTAATAATTAACAGTTAAGGGATAAGAATAGATTAATGGGGAACTTACTGATAAGTCCCATGTACTAAGTTCAAAACCCAACTAATCCCAAAACAAAATACTTGCACCAATTAATCCAATACATTTTTAATTGTTACCAAAAAATCCTTTTTTTTTTTTTTAATTTACAGACACTGTTCACATCTTACTACCGTCGGACTTCCGTCAAACGGTCGCCGGAGACTCGTCGGAATGTTCAACATCGCCGGAGACTTGTCGGAATGTTTAAAACATGTTATGAAACTGTAAAATTTTATAGTTCTAAAAAATGTTATAAAACTGTAAAATTTTACAGTTTTAAACCATGATTCATTCCAGCACCAAAAAAAAAATTTGAAACTGCAAAATTTTACAGTTTTCACCGCCTGTAACTAAAACTAAAAAATTACTTGTTCAGAATTCGAAAATTTTCTCATTACAAATCTGTGTGATATCTGTACAAATTTGAGTCATTACAGATCTGTTTCAATGATATTATAGATCTATTTCATCATCAACAACAACAACCATAGATCAACAACTATCCCAAAAAAAATCTGTAAATAGAGAGAGAAAGAGAGAGAAATTGACAAAGATATATACACAAATCTGTTCAATCTAAGCACAGATCTGAGGATGAGCGTCTTCTTGTTCTTGTTCTTCATCGTCTTCTTGTTCTTGTTCTTCATCGCCTTCTTGTTTGACTTTAGGACTGAGATTAGGGTTAGAGGAGGAGGCGTAAAGAGGGAAGCAAAAAGCAGAGAGAGAGGGGAAAGGACTTTTGGGTGTACTCAAAAAGTTATGGGATTAAATGGTATCCACATGTTCCACATGGGACCTATGGGTAATTTCCCCTAGATTAATTGCTTATTCACGCATGTTTTGGAAACATATAAACTTATTTTGGCAATTTATTGTTTTAGTCAAAAAAATTATTACAAAAAAGTTAACTGTTCTTTTCATTTTTTTTTTATTTGTATATCTTTTGGTAAAAAATTAAAAGTCACTAAAAGAGTCAATTTTCAAAACAACCCATAATTTTAGCCAAAAACTTATTACAAAAAAGTTATTTTTCCTTTTTATTTTTTTACATATACTTTTATAAAAAATTAAAAATTCACTAAAAAAATTCAATTCCCAAAACAACTATCAGTGGGTGTTTAAGGTTTTCTTTTTTTGTTGGCTTATTTTCCTCATTAATGATTTTTTTTTTATTTTAGAAAAAAGGTATAGAAAAGACAAAAATAAGTAGAAAATAGTAGAATTTTGTAGCTTATTTTCGCTTTGTCAATTTTGTTTTGGCTTTTTTCAAAAAAAAAAAAAAAAAAAACTTTTTAGATTCGTTTACACAAGAAATACCCAAAATATAAAAAATTCAGACATAGTTTTTTTTTTAAAAAAAATCTCTAAAATAAAAACTCTCAGAAAATGAAGTGACTTTTTTCTTTATTCCAAACAACCTTAGTCCAACGTCAACCGGCATTTGTAGAGATTTTTTTTTTTAATATTTTTTTTGGATGGTGATTTTTAGAGATTTACTTAGGTAAAGCTTGTTAGTGTTCAGAATTGAATTTCAAATTACTAGGTTAAAATTAATATTTTGAACATCAATACCACTAAAAAAAAAAAAAAAAAAAAAATGAACTAGGACCATTCAGCTTGTTTTATGGGATCCGCCACAGACTTTCCTTGAATGATTTAAATTGTTAATTTTGTAAGAAATAAATCATACATGTCAAAAATCAAGTTAATCAGATATCGGTATCATTAGGTCATATCTCATTCCTTTAAAAACAAATAAATAAGCGAGTTATTTTTAAAATCATACCGTTTATTAATTATTTTTGAGATAAATATAATTCGATCAAGTTACTCTTGATGTATGATCAACATATTTTTTGTATAAGTAATTTTCTCAACAAATTATATAAAATGAACGATTTAAATTTTCAAAATGAGCTTGAAATAGGCTCACAATGAACCAAGCTGGACTGCTCAATTGGGTAGGATCCAATTTCTCTCATATATATATATATATAACGTGAAAAAGATAATTAATAGAGTGAATGACAAGAGGATCACCTGTAGAAATGAAAAGAAATAAAACAACAACCGCTAACATAGAGAGATTCTTCATGTTTTTGGGTTTCTCTACAATGCCTGCAAGTAGTATGAGTGTGTACGGGAAAGAAATAACCTTCTCGTATAATTCTGTTGACTAAGTCTGCACTCCTTCGTACGACGTTGCCTTATCACCTGAAAACACAAACGTGAGCTAGCTGGCGGGTGTGTGCCGGAAACCTCTCCGACGCCTAAGTCAGTAAACTTGACAAATAGACAAAAGCTCTGTGTATTCAGAAAGCAAAGTTGTGTGTTACCTCCTCCAAGGTGATGTTTGTGAGCTTTTATAAGTTTCGTGTGGCACAATCCTAGTAGGACTTCTACTTCTCCATGCAGAGTCCTCCTAGGATTCATACTCCTGAAAGATAATGCTTATCCTTCAACACCCCCCTCACTGCTTAAATCAAGTGAGATGGTTTTATCTTGGCCGAACTACCATACGACCGGAATAACACTACCATACTATACAGGCAGGTATGGCCGATTTGACTACTAGTTCGGCTCTTCCCTTCCTTGCTTCTATCCCGGCTGCGAATGCTAAGACCGAGCTATCCATAGAAGTGTCAAGCCGAACTAACTCTAACTTCCTTGAAGAAGGTTCTCTCACTCTGGTTAGAGGAGATGACCGGGCTAATCCGTAATATGCCGCAACCGAGCTGCCCCCAAGCCTATCTGACAACCGAACTAACCGTAGTATTCCTTTTGACTGGTGTATCCACTGTCTTTCGTATTTGGACCTATCTCGGCCCAACACCCAGCTCGGCCCAATTTATATACATAAATTACCCTCTCAATTGCCCCTTAATTCCATCTACATAGCATGATAGGGATTAATTGTTCATCAGCCGAGCTATAGTCCCCAAACCTTCGAGCCGAGCTTCAACCATTTAGCTTATCCTGCCGAGCTAAACTTAAACCGAGCCGCTCTCATCCGGTCACAATGTCTTTTCAATCACCAAAAACTGAATCGCTTCCTTTTCCGTATACACGTGGCACGTTCCCATTCGCGGAAGGCAGCTGTCAACGCCGTCTTCGTATTTCGCAATTTTTGAACAGTTCCCGCCCTTTCTCTCTCTTTTCCACAAAACAAACATTCTGTCTTTGAATCATTCACCTATACTATTTACCTTCTTCTCTCTCCGTGCCTTTGCTTCTCCAACCTCTGAGTTCCCTGAGTTCGTGTTCTTCGTTGGTGCTGTTGCTCCCATCACCAGCTTCATCTTCTTCTTCTGGTAAGCTTCAAAAAATCTGTTTTGTTTTTCTTCTTTCTGCTTTCTATGTTTTTGCGAAACATGTTTGTACATTTTTGCTTTGCTTCTGTACTTTCATGGAAAAATCAGTAGAACCCATGAGTATATGATATATCCTATAGAAAACTTGCTTTTGATCCAGAATCATGTCCCAACCAAACTAGGAGACTGTTTGTGCTATATATGTAGATCAATTCAGACAATAACCGAACTAGATACACTTTAGCCGAGATACGCTTACCGAACGAAGTTTTGAATTCAGTAAACTAGGAACCTTGGTATTCAACCGAGCTAAGCCTTTGGGGCTAAGCCAACTTTCTTAGTTTCTAAACCAAACTCAGAAAGCTGCCTCTAGAGGCTCAACCGAAGTAACTAGACCCATAGATCAAACCGAGATAACCAGCCTTATACCAAAACTAATCTCGCGAACCTTATGCTCAATCCGAGCTACCAAGCACTTTGCTGAACCGAGATAGAGCATCCCCATAGGCCAAAGTAGGACTTTTATTTTTTACTTTTATTATATAGCACGGTCCAGTGATCTGTGCTTAACCCCTCTGTTTTCTACCTTGCAGACTTAGGTTGCCCAGGCACTCCTCTGCGCGCTCAACCGAGCTACTGAGCACATTCTTCCGACCGAACTAACTTATTAATAACTTATACAATAGATGGGGAAGTATAGGTACCTAGTAAATACTCCGAGCGGCCTAGCCGAATTCAGAAAAGACTACCATATACCCGATGACGTCCACCTGATTTTGGCCGAAAAAGACGTCATTTCCTGGGGTAATAAAGGCTTTGTCCCCTTCACCCTTTTATCCATAATAGAAACCGGACTACGATTTCTAGTCCAACCTTTAATTTGTGAGTTTCTTAGGCAAACCAGATTATGCCCAACCCAACTATCCACCAATTCCTACCGCATCATAATGGGAATAGCTGAACTGAACCGCCAAGCCGGACTAAACCTTGGCCTGGCCGAAATCTTCCACCAATACTCCATTGGTTCAAAAGAAGATGGGTGGGTCTATTATTTAAGAATACGTCGTCGCCGAGAGAAGATAATAAAACATACACCGGATAAAGACTTGAACGACGACGTCTTTTTCTGGGTATCTAGGAATTTTGAGGATCATCAAGCCCAGATTCCTGGCCGACGTATAAACTGGAAAAAAGGAGAGCCCGGTAAATTTACTTCGGTTTTCTTGCTTACTTTTTTATATTTCGGTTTTTTAATGTATCAGCCGGACTAACAGTTGTCTTCTTTCGCAGATTCTGCCCACCTTCACTCTTTATACAGCTACCCAAACCTAGCCACTTTGCGTGCTGCACTACGGTATCCAGAATGTAGTTGGGCCAAATTGCTAAAGTTCGAGCCGACCTACAGATACAGTGGTCGCCGAAAAACCAGAGTGACTGATTTTCTTCTTGAAGACGCCCTAGAGTCGGACCCAACCTTACCACAAATCAGACTAATTCCACTAACTGCTGAAGAGGAGATGGCCAAAAAGAACAGAGTAAGGGCCCTATTGACCAAGACCAACAGGGCCGAAGTACCACCAGCAAGTCAAACCCAAGAAGCGGTGGTGGCGCTTCCTACGCAACAACCGTCCTCATCCCACCGAACCAAGCGCGCCCGGACTACCGAAACTGAACAACGCTTGGTTGATGAAGACGAAACTGTTCTTCCACCGAGCCTGCCACCGAGCCCCCAACCAGAGCCTTTTGACCGAACTACCAGCAGCTGGGCACCAAAACTTACCTTCAACAACCGAGATATCCAAGACTCTGACTCGGTTGTTGCTGATAAGGACCACCAGTTAGCCTTCAACCTGGCCAAGAGTGTGTGCCTCCCCAAAGATATGGAGCACCACCAAAAGCAACTAAACACCGAACTGAAGGCCATCCGGTCTTCAACAAAATCGATGATCCTGGTAAGTAGCTCCGTCCGTTTTTCTGTGTAGTTTTTTCAACTTTTACTTCGGCTAAAGGTAAGTCTTTGTTTTGTCAGGCCATTTAGAAAAACAACATCACTCACAGGAAAGTGTTAAAGCTCAGGAAAACAACAAGGCAAGCCGTGGCAGAAGCCGAAGCGAAGACGACCGAGCTAGAGGAGGCCAAGAAGCAAATGGCCGAGCTTCGAGCTGAGAACGGCCGACTGGCTGGACTGGTTAGTTCGGCCGAAGTAGAAAAGCAGAAGGCTGCCATTGTGCTAAAGGATAAGTATCTGCGCGAGCTGGTGAAGCTTGAAAAGAAGAAAGATATCGAGATAACCCAGCTGAAGGAGAGCGCAAAAGGAGCTGAAAAGCGAGGCTTCAAGAAGGCAGAGGATGCCTATATCCAGCAGTGCGAAGCCGCCAAGGAGCTCTTCTTTAAGTGTGGCTGGAGGGCAGCTGTTGTGAAGCTCGGTCACGATCCACAGACTGAGGTCTTCAACCCTCCAGCCTACTTCATACCGAACTCCCTAGTGGAGTATGCTGGTGCCATCCAGCAACAATTTCTTGAAGGTTCAGACTCTGACGAAGACTCTGCTTCTGAGGATACTCCGGTTGTCAATGTGGACCCGTCAGTTCGGCTGGAGCCCACGGTGGAAGACCTGACTATTGAACAACCAGGTGAAACCGTGGTTCCGACCGAAACCACCCTTGTGACCGAGAACGAGCTCCCGCCTGAAACCGGTCTTCATGTTGATGCCGATGCTGCGTTTGATGCCGAAATTGATGATCTTTTCTCTTGATTTTCTTTTTGGTTTTCTTTTTTTGCTTTTACCTGTAACCGGGCTAGGAGCCCATTAACTGTAATCTTTCTGATGAATGAGAAATTTCTTTGAACTCTTACTTCGGTAGATCTGTATGTTTAACTCTTCCAACTTTTATCTCGATTTTACTGCTCAAACTAACTATGCTTACCAGCCAACCACTCCTTAGCCGACATAATTACTTCGGCTGAGGAGTACTCAGAGTTGGTTTATTCCAGCTAACCACTTTTCAGCCATACCCTTACTTCGGCTGAAGAGTACAAAGAGTTGGTTTAATCCCGCCAACCATTCTTCAGCTATGCCCTTACTTCGGCTGAAGAGTATAAAGAGTTGGTTTAATCCAGCCAACCACTCTTTAGCCATACCCTTACTTTGGCTGAAGAGTACAAAGAGTTGGTTTAATCCAGCCAACTACTCTTCAGCCGTACCCTTACTTCGGCTGAAGAGTACAAAGAGTTGGTTTAATCTAGCCAACCACTCTTCAGTCATACCCATACTTCGGCTGAAGAGTACAAAGAGTGGTTTGATCGAGCCAACCTCTAAGTTGGTTTTCCCAGCCAACTTAGAAAAATGTTTGATTATTCCGACCAAACGTCCTGCAGCCTGGATTCTTATCCTGGGCTTAGGAGGGGTGTTGGTTTAATCCAGCCAACCTCTAAGTTAGTTTTTCCAGCCAACTTAGAATAATGTTTGGTTATTCCGACCAAACGTCCTGCAGCCTGGATCCTTATTCTGGGCTTAGGAGGGGTGTTGGTTTATTCCAGCCAACCTCTAAGTTAGTTTTTCCAGCTAACTTAGAATAATGTTTGGTTATTCTGACCAAACGTCCTGCAGCCTGGATCCTTATCTTGGGCTTAGGAGGGGTGTTGGTTTATTCCAGCCAACCTCTAAGTTAGTTTTTCCAGCTAACTTAGAATAAAATGTTCGCAATGTACCTAAACTTTACTAAAGCTAACTTTTACAGAGAACAACTCATGCTGAAAAGAATCGATTGTTTTATTGAAGAAAAAGAAATTACACATGTTTGAAAAGAAAAAAGCTAAAAATTAAATAACTTGAGATTGGCCGTGTTCCATGGCCTAGGGATTGCTTTGCCGTCCTTGTCTTCTAAGTGGTATGCCCCTTTGCCTGCTAACCCAACCACTTTGTAAGGACCTTCCCAATTTGGCCCTAACTTGCCATCTCCTGGTATCAAGGTGTTTTCCATCACTTTGCGCAGTACCCAATCTCCGATCTTGAATTGTCTTGGATGCACCGTTTTGTTGTATTTTCTGATCAACTCTCGTTGGTATGAGGCAATGTGAACCAGTGCTCTTTCTCTTCTTTCTGCCGCAAGGTCGAGTTCCAATGCTATGGCTTCTCCATTCAAGTCTGGATCAAAATTTTCGCTTCGAATTGTGGGGAGGCCAACTTCCAGTGGGATTACTGCTTCCATTCCGTAGGCTAAGGAGAATGGCGTCTCTCCTGTTGATCGTCGCGGTGTGGTGCGGTAAGCCCATAAAACATGAGGAAGTTCGTCCGCCCACTTGCCTTTTGCCTTCTCTAACCTTTTCTTCAATCCATCCAAGACGACTTTATTTGATGCTTCTGCTTGGCCATTTGCTTGAGGATATGCCGGTGTAGAATTGTAGAACTCTATCTTGTATTCTTCACAAAAGCCTCTGAAGAATCTGCCGTCGAACTGAGTGCCATTGTCTGAGATTAGGGCTTTTGGTATGCCAAACCGAGTGATGATATTCTGCCAAACGAACTTTTTCACATCTTTTTCTTTGATTGATGCCAATGCTTCTGCTTCCACCCACTTTGTGAAGTAGTCTGTTGCTGCGAGAAAGAACTTCCTGTTGTCGGGTGCTGTTGGAAGTGGTCCTACTATGTCCAAGCCCCACATTGCGAAAGGCCATGGGCTGGTTAATGGTAGGAGTTCTCTTGCTGGTTGATGTATTTGGTGTGGGAATTTTTGGCATTTTTCACACTTCTTCACATATTTCTCTGAGTCTGCCTGCATGTATGGCCACCAGTATCCTTGTGAAATGGCCCTGTAAGCTAGCGATCTTCCTCCTTGATGGCTTCCGCACACCCCTTCGCGTATCTCGTACAAGAATGTTTCCAATTTGCTGGGGTGGACACACTTTAGATAGGGTCCTGAGAACGACTTTTTGTATAATGCCAAAGATGGGGAGAGCCAAAATCGCTGTGATTTTGCTCTAATTTTGTTGGCTTCTTTCTTTTCTTCCGGTAGGACGCCATCTTTTAAGAATAGTATGATGGGATCCATCCATGAGGGGCCTAGTTCTGCGCAGCATACTTCTTCTGCTTCTGGGTTTTTGATGCTTGGTCTTGGTAAGTAGTCGATGAGTAATGGATGAGGGATGGATGTATCTGCCATTGAGGCAAAGCCTGCTAGTTCGTCTGCTCTGCTGTCTTCCTCCCTACCGATTTACTTTATCCTTACTACTTCAAACTTCTTGATCTCTGTTCTGACCAATTCTTGGTACTTGGCCATTCTATCATCCTTTGCTTCATAGTCGCCAGAAATTTGGTTTACCACCAGCTGTGAGTCGCTGTAAACCATTAATTCGGTGGCCTTCATGTAGTATGTTGATTTGAGTCCTGCGAGAAGCGCTTCGTACTCCGCTTCATTGTTTGATGCTAGGAAGCCAAGGTTGATTGCTTGCTTTACAACCAGGCCGTCAGGTGAGATGAGGACTATGCCGAGTCCTGCACCATGCCAGTTGGATGCTCCATCCACAAAGAGCTTCCACATCTCACCAACGAACAACTTCCAGCAAGTGGAGGGGTCAGATGATGTCGTGGGGTCAAGAATGTTGCTGGTGCTTTCTTCAAGGTCCGTGCTAGCTGTCTGCCCCTCGCTATCTGATTGTACCAAGTCTTTTTTTGTTGGAGAGCCTTGGTTTGGTGTAGCTTCTGCCTTGCTGTCTTTAGTCTGGTCTGCCTTGGAGTCTGACTGAGTACCTTCTACTAGGGGTTGCGCTATTCCGGCGTCAACTTCCATCCCTAATTCGTGGTGTCAGTTAGGTTGACTGGGCAGATATGATGACTTCTAGGAGTAAACTTTGCGACGAAGTCTGCCAAAGATTGGGCTTTTATTGCGGTCCTGGGTTGGAACTTGATGTCGAATTGTCCCAACTCTACTGCCCACTTCAAAATTCGCCCAGAAAAGTTCGCCCTCTCAAACAAAGCTTTTAGTGGGAAAGCTGTGAGGACGACTATGGTGTGGGTGTGAAAGTAGTGTGCCAATTTCCTGGAGGCCATCATCAAGGCTAATGCCAGTTTTTCCAGTGGCAAATACCTTGTTTCGGCTCCCAGCAATGTCTTGCTGATATAATAGATGGGCAAGTGTTGGATTCCTTCTGCACGAACCAACACTGCGCTAACTGCGTGCTGAGAGACTACCAGGTACAAGAAGAGTTCTTCACCAGGTACTGGGGTAACAAGCAGTGGTGGGGAAGACATATATTCCTTCAAGCTTTCCAGAGCATGGTCGCATTCTTCATCCCACTCAAACTTGGCCTTTAAGGCATGAAAAAATGGTCGTAGTCTGTCTGACGACCGGCTGATAAATCGGTTGAGTGCAGTCACCATGCCGGTGAGATGCTGTACTTCTTTTACTGAGTTTGGTCTCTCCAAATCCTGGATTGCTTTGATCTGAGAGGGGTCTGCTTCTATACCTCGGTTGGTCACAAGGAAGCCCAGGAATTTGCCAGATCCTACTCCGAATGCACATTTGGACGCATTGAGGCGCAATTTGTGCTTCTTCAGGATCTCAAACATCTCGCCTAGGTCCTTAAGATGGTCATTCTCATCCTTGCTCTTGACCACCATGTCGTCGATGTAAGCCTCTATTGTTCTGCCTAACAATGGTTCAAACATCTTGGTGACCATCCGTTGGAATGTTGCCCCTGCGTTCTTCAGGCCAAAGGGCATGACCTTGTAACAGTATAGTCCTCTTGGAGTTGTAAAAGATATGACCTCCTGGTCTGGTTCATGCATGGCGATTTGGTGGTAGCCTCTGTATGCATCCAGAAAGCTAAGTTGGTTGTGCCCCGCCGTCAGGTCTACTAGTTGATCTATCCGTGGTAGAGAGAAGCTATCTTTTGGGCACGCCTTGTTGACTGTTTTGTAGTCGACGCAGACACGCCATTTGCCATTCTTCTTTGGCACTACGACTGTGTTGGAGATCCATCTTGGGCAGTGCACTTCTCTAATTGCTCCTGCCTCCAGTAGGTTACTTACTTCTTCCGCCACGATTTCGGTATGGTGAAGCGCCGATCTGCGAGTGCGCTGAGTGACTGGTCTAGCGGATGGATGGACATTGAGTTGGTGACAGATGAAGTTTGGATCAATGCCTGGCATGTCGTAGGGCGTCCAGGCGAACACTTCGATGTTAGAGGTTAAGAATTTTAAGACCTCTAATCTCTCAGTGCTGGACAACGACGAACCGAGCAAAAAGAACTTATCCGGGTTCTTTTCATCTATTCTTATCTCTACCAAGTCCTCTACTGCTTTCTGATCAGCCGCTTTGCCAACATCTGCGAATAGCTCATTGCTCTCAGGTTCTTCCATCGAATGAACGTATCCTTTGGCAGCGCGGCTGCCGTTCATCGTGACGAAGCATTGCTTTGACATGATCTGATCTCCATAGACTTCTTCAATTATACCGGTGTCGTTGGGGAACCGCATTACTTGGTGGTAGGATGATGCCACCGATCGCATGGCATGCAGCCACGTTCTGTCCAAGATGATGTTGTAAGTGGAGAGGACCTTTAATACCCAGAACTCCACTTGTTTCGTCACGCTTCCTGCTCTGACTGGAAGAATTATCTTACCGACGGGCCATTTTGGCATGGAGTTGAATCCAATTAGGGGAGATACGGCAGGCGCCAAGTCTTTGTCTTGCAGCTTTAATTGTTTAAATGTTTCGTAGTACATGATTTCACATGAACTACCCTGGTCAATCAGAATCCGCTTGACGTCAAAATCCTTGACTCGGAGAGTGACGACTAGGGCATCATTGTGGGGACAGTATATTCGATCCAAGTCTTTATCCGAAAAAGACATGACGTTTGTTGCCTCTGTCTTCCCCTTCTTGATGGCAGGTTGGGCACTTAGCACCTCTCTAAAGTGTTCAGCCTTTTTGATTGATCCCCTGAGCTCGCATACACGCTCAGGTTCAAAAACTCCATGTATCACATTGATAATGCCTTGAGGCGGGGCGTCAATTGGCATTCCGTTAGGTTGGTTATTATGGTCCTGGGGGGTTGGTTGCGTCCCTCATTCAATGTATTTATCCAAGTGACCTACCGCCACTAACTCCTCCAGGTGCTGTCTCAATGGTGTGCAGTTCTCAGTGCGGTGCCCCTTTTCTTTGTGGAAGGTGCACCGTGATCTTTCGTCATAGTCCTTCTGAGCTTCTCCTAGCTTGGCTGGCCACTTGACGAAAGGCTCATCTCTTATTTCGCTCAGAATCCGATATATCGGTTTCTTGAACACCGTGGTTATGGCGGTGCGGATTCTCAACCATCTTTTATCCGGGTCTTCTCCGTTATCTCGTCTGCCACGTCCGTTTCTGTTACTTCGGTCTACCGTGTTGACCTTTGCTGAGGTCTTCTTTTCTGGTACTGTGGTTGCCCCAGATTTTGCTTTGGCACGTGCGCCATCCTCTTCTACCCTGATGTGTTGATGCACTCTTTCCATCAGGGCTTCCATGGTGAGGGGTGGCGTCATGGTGATCGAGTCCCTTAGTCTGTTACCGACTGGAAGGCCTCTTTTATATTGTGCAATGACGAGATTGGTGGGGCAGTCCCCAATCTGATTGAATGTCTCCCAGTAGCGACTATTGTAGGATCTTAGGGTCTCTTTATCGCCCATGTCGATGGAGAGTAACTGGTCGATCTCCACCGGGGTTTTAGTGTTTGTTGGGAACCTTGTTACGAACGCTTCTGCCAATTGTGCCCAGGAGGCTATGCTGCCCTCTGGAAGTTTCTCGAACCAAGTCAAGCCTAGGTCGCCAAGGCTTGACGGGAAGAGTATACACATTAAGGCCTCGTTTCGCCTGTACACAGCCATGACCTGGCGAAAGTGGCTCAAGTGTGAGTAGGGATCCGTCTTTCCTTCATATGTAGTGAATTTCGGCTGAAGGAAGCCTGATGGTAGGGGCGCGTTTTCAATCGCCGGAACAAACGGCGAAGTCTGCAGCCTTGCTAATGCTTTGTCTGTTGGTTCATAGGCAGGGCGCAGTATTGGCATTCCAACCTCGACGCTTCCATGCGTCCGAGGAGACAACCGTTGTAAGGCAGAAACTCTGTGTGGATCCCGTGTCCTGGCATCCTCCTTGCATCGTGCTTTTTCTTCGAGCACGGTTCGTAAGTCGGATGATCTGGGTAACTCCGTCTGTCTAGATCTGGTTTGGTGTGTATGTGAGGGCCAATACGTGCTCCCTTCAGTGTATGATCTTTCAGACCTCGTCCTCTCAGACTTGGAGTGACGAGTTCTGGAAGACCATGATTGAGTATCGCCTGTCCTGAGGCTTCTACTCTCTCCTTGTGAGGGTGTAGTATTCCCACTACGGTTTTTTGAGTGGCGAGGGGGCGTCTTGTTTTTGCGCCCCTCTCCTGTCGCCACTTTTTTATTCTTTATCTGGCGTTTCAACGCCTCCATGTCGACCGCCATCTTCCTTATCAATTCGTCTTGTTCCTTCACGCGGTCTTCCAGAGTTTGATCAATCCTCCGTCTTTGCCTTTCAGGACTTTGCGAGTGAGATTGACGGGGGCTGTGAGTTCGTCTTCCCCTAGTATCTCTCCTGGGGTTATGCCGTTGGGGCTCCAAATCTGCCATGGGAGGGATAGAAGGTAATCCTTTACGCCTTGCTCCCCCCTCTGGAGTTTGTCTGTCGATGGCGGAATGTGGCAAGTCTTCAATGTGCGCCATTGTTTGTAAAGAGGAGAAGCTTTTAGTCAAGAGGTTTTGTTCTGTCTGTTTTTCCCACAGACGGCGCCAATTGTACGGGAAAGAAATAAACCTTCTCGTATAATCTTGTTGACCAAGTCTGCGCTCCTCCGTACGACGTCGCCTTATCACCTGAAAACACAAACGTGAGCTAGCCGGTGGGTGTATGCCGGAAACCTCTCCGATGCCTAAGTCAGCAAACTTGACAAATAGACAAAAGCTCTGTGTATTCAGAAAGCAAAATTGTGTGTTACCTCCTCCAAGGTGATGTTTGTGAGTTTTTATAAGTTTCGTGTGGCATAATCCTAGTAGTACTTCTACTTCTCCATGCAGAGTCCTCCTAGGATTCATACTCCTGAAAGATAATGCTTATCCTTCAACACCCCCCTCACTGCTTAAACCAAGTGAGATGGTTTTATCTTGGCCGAACTACCATACGACCGGAATAACACTACCATACTATACAGGCAGGTATGGCCGATTTGACTACTAGTTTGGCTCTTCCCTTCTTTGCTTCTATCCCGGCTGCGAATGCTAAGACCGAGCTATCCATAGAAGTGTCAAGCCGAACTAACTCTAACTTCCCTGAAGAAGGTTCTCTCACTCTGGTTAGAGGAGATGACCGGTCTAATCCGTAATATGCCGCAATCGAGCTGCCCCCAAGCCTATCTGACAACCGAACTAACCGTAGTATTCCTTTTGACTGGTGTATCCACTGTCTTTCGTATTTGGACCTATCTCGGCCCAACACCCAGCTCAGCCTAATTTATATACATAAATTACCCTCTCAGAGTGCATCTATGAGTTGTGTTCAACATAATTTATAGGTAAAAATTGCAAGAGTACAACATTTATTGTATTTGGATTTATTTCTAAAAGAAAAATGATATATAAATTCATTTTATAGAAGTACTTTCTAAATGTAATAATATATAAATGATATGATTTTTAAATTATTAGAGAAGATATGAGAGATATTTACTTTGAATTTAAAAGTAAGTCTAATTTTTGAATTTAAATAGCACTGCTCTTTATTAAATTGCAACTAATCTTCCAAAAAATTAATGTAACCAGATCAGGGCAATCCCTTGCATTATCTTCTTTGTTTTCTGTTTTTTCTTTTCTTTTGTGTGGATATTACACAGTTTTATGTGTAGAATCCAAGACACTTTTCACCAACAATTTCACTATTCATCAAAATATGTTATGTGTAAATTATAATATTAAACAATGTTTAAAAGACAATTGGTAGCATCTGTCTTTTGTATTATTTTTTAAAAAACTTTTTTCTCCTTTTGTACGTTTGGTTTTTAGTTAAATGATTAAACTATCGAAATTAGCTTGGTAAAAAAAAAACAATTTCCAATGAGCTCATGTTTGAGAACTAAACATTTTAATAAAAAAGACAAAAAGTTAATATAAATTGTTAAATTATAATTATTTTTTTTTTTACATGTCATTTCATAAAAAATTAAAAAATCACTAAACAGATAAATTCCCAAACGAATCCTAAGACAATGTTTTAAAACATGCTATTAGTCAAAAAGTTACAAAAATAATACAAAAAAATCAATATATTCACTCTTTTTTTTGCACGACATTTTATAAAAAAATTTAACAATTACAAAATAAATAAATCAATAAATAAAATTCACAAATGAACCCTAAATACAGTTTAGTGTTGGAGCATCTCCACCAACCTCACTGTATCCACCACTGAGGGTGGTGGCTCAGTGGTGAAGTCATTGCCTTCCCACAGCCATAAGTCAAGTTTGACTCTTGGGGGCGCAAAAAATCCTGAATTTTTCAGGGGCTCTCTTTGGAGACCTCGCACTGTACTCCGTTCGAAACTTGTCCGTGGCTGGGGTGGTTGATGAGCTTCACTGGTGCTTCGGTGGTGGGTCCCTTCCTTTGGATTGGGTTAAATCAGGTTGGCAACCGGCTATCCCGAGGTCTGGACCTACGAATGTAATGATGACACCTCAGAACATCTTTTTTTTTTTTGTTTAAAAAAAAAAAAAAAAGAACCTCACTGTATCCCATTTTCAGTCAATATAGCAAGCTAAGGCTATTTTTCCCTTTTTGTTTTAGTAAAATGTTCCCACCGATTTTACTATTGAATGAGTTGAGATTTTTTGGCATATTTTATTGCTACCGCTTATGTTTTACTGCTGTAATGGGTCCTATTATACGTATTATTAAGGATACGTTATCAATAAGTTTTACTTATTATCAAGGATACGTTATCAATAAATTTAATAGTTGAATTTAAAACTTATCAAGTGTTATTGAAAATAAATTTTATTAAAATTGTTCTTAAAAATAATCTTTTGTGATATTTTTTACATATGTCGTTGAAAGTTGACAATTAATGACTTTTCTTTTGTCACGATTTTATAAATTGTTGATAAAACTTATAATTATTGACTTTTTCTGTGATGAATTTTTTAAATTGTTGTTGAAAGTTAAAAATTAGTGACATTTTTTTAAACTGTCGCTAAAACTTATAATTAGTGACATTTTTTGTGATAAAATTTTCAAATTATCTTTGAAAATTAATAATTAGTAACATTTTTTAATAGTGTTTGATGAAAAATATCGTTTTTAATTTTCATAAGACCTATTAGACAATAAGCCAACTTATTAGAACCTACACATAAGTCTTCCTATTATTAATATAGTATTAATATATGAAATGGTAAATAATATAATGGCCATATTTGATTTGTTTTTCATAAATTTAAAAAAATATGATTTTTCATTGACTCATCATAGCGAAAAATTTTACGTGGTTAGAGAAATTTCAGTGATTGTTGTCTAAGAAAATTCACTGACTTTCAATGAAAATTTTCTAATCATTGACTGTGGTTATTTCACATATTTTATCTAAGAAAAGTAATAAAATAGATCTTTTGATATATTTTCTCACAAAAAATCAGTTTCAACTCACCTGAGTCGCTATTTGGTTTTGCCAAACACCTTTGGTGAAAGAGTTGACAAAGATAGAGATTAAAGAGAAGCGAACTGTGTGTTTGAGGGGAGAGAGAGATCTTTGGTAAATTTGCTCAACTCTATGGTGTTTATTTATTTGCTTTTTTTTTTTTTTTTTTTTTGATTTTGTCAAATAATATAATATATTGTCCCATCAAATAATTGAAAAGCCATTTCTCCATTTTACTGTTTATGCAATGAGACGCATGCCGGATAGAGAAAGAAATTAGAGTAATCTAACAAGCATAAAATCATCATTTCATAACCCAAATGCAGAAGGAACTTGAGATGATGACTTGTAGGTTGTTTCGGATCTCTAAAATAAGTCACATTTTTCTTTTAATTTTTTGTCTTTGGTGACTTTTTTTTTTTTTTTTTTTATAAAAATTATGTCAATTTGTTTTTTTAAACTTTTTCTATCCGTTTTGTGTAGACAAATTCACAAAAATAGAAAAAATTAATTTTTTTAAAAAATAATTGAAAAAAAATCAAAATATGCTATTTTTTCTCGACTTTTATTTTCAA
The DNA here is from genome assembly GCF_055761805.1 of Camellia sinensis. Classification (NCBI taxonomy): domain Eukaryota; kingdom Viridiplantae; phylum Streptophyta; class Magnoliopsida; order Ericales; family Theaceae; genus Camellia; species Camellia sinensis. The sequence continues at coordinate 6,517,873 of NC_138974.1, read as the reverse complement.
TTTTTAACTCTCTCTTTTCTTTTTTTTTCTTTTTTTTTTCATCTAGTAAAGTAGAATATAAAAAATTATAACTTTTTGAATATTTTATTTTAAAAAATTCACTTAAAGAAAAATAATCAAATTAAAAAAAAAAAAACCTCAAACACTCACTTACTAAACTCCGACATGCCTCTTTTGGGAATGAGATTAAAAGCAGCCTTTTGGCTTTTAATCTCTTTTGGGTTATATCACTTATTTACTTTTTTTTTTTAATATTTTTTTTAAGAAAAAATTTTAAAAAGTTAAAAAACTAACTTTTAATCTGCTTTCCAAAATACATATTAAAAAAAAAAAAAGAAAGAGGAAAAGAGACATAACACAGAATTGTATCTTTGTTTGATATGGTAGTTTTTGTAAGATCAACTTAACAATGGCAAAAGATCGAAATGCCCATAAGGGTATTTATTACGCGAGAATATCGATTATTCGGAAGTTAGAAAATAGAAATATTCTAGTTCATACAATCCATTCCAATCCTGCTGTTAAGTGACCTTTGGGAATAGGCATACTATTTGAATTTGTTTCATATAGCAACAGTCACCATGGTTCACTAAAAGATGTGTCTATAGATGTTTGAATTCAAACTGTTAACTAACTAACAGATAGCTTCAATATTCTTGTGGGAAGGTTCTTTACAATTCAAGAGAGAGAAGATTAAGTGAAGTGAGTCACACCAAATTATGGTGTGGTCACTCTTTATTCCATCATTTTCCACTTGAACACACCATAATAAGATGATAAACCTGAGTTGAGCATTTTTTACCTTGGTACCAAAATTTTGCCTCATGCCAACTTTCATCTATGAAATTACCTCATAGATCGACGTCTAATTGTGACTTGGCCATACGTGCGCACGTTTTTGCCACCAATTTGACCGCACCCGTACGAATGTGTTCTCCCACTGACAACACACTCCAGATGACTTCAATTCACTATATTTCAAGTGAAGGCATCAATTTTCAGTGCTGGGTTCATAGTCCATACCCAATCACCATTGACGACTTCAGCTGTATACATTTTTCATGTGTCGACCTGCACTGGAATTATTATTAAGTACTTCCTTCAAGACCTATTCCTGAAGGTTTTCCTTAACGCACCTTATCAATGACTTTTTGCTGATCAAGCAGACAATATCATCTAGTAGCACATTGCATATTATGGACATTACATCTCATGCTAACTATGATATCCGTACCTTGTCAGTTCCTCTATTTTGTTACCTGACCAAACACATGTTTCCATGCAAGATAAAGTCGCGAAATATCGGTTATTTAGGCGTCCCTAGAGTCATCTGACTATGCTCTTATATAAGTAGCTAAACCACTTAGCTAGGCATTTTTCAATCGCATATTAGCTACATGTTCTCTGAATTTTTCCAGAGATAACCCTTTGGTCATAGGGTCAGCCACCATCTCTTCTGAGGGTATATAATTGACTTTAATTTCACCTCTCTCCACTATGTCTTGAATATAGTGGTAACTTACATCAATATGTTTTCCTTTAGAGCCATTTGCTCCACTTTTTATTAATGAGATGGTGGACTAGTTGTCACAAAACATATTGACTGGTCTGACAAGTATACCTAATTGTAAACTGTCAATAAATCATTTTACCCAGACCTCATTACTAACGGCTGTGCTGCAAGCTATGTATTCAGCTTCCATAGTGTACTTTGCAACACAACTCTGTTTTTTACTTAACCAAGAAACTGCTATTCCATCAAACAAGAACACATGACCACTAGTAGATTTTCTATCATCTACATCTTCTGCAAAATTCACGTCAGTGTATCCTTTTATGTCTAGATCCCACAAACCAAAACATAATTTCATATCTTTAGTGCCTTTTGACTGCTTGCCAATGTTCCTTACCTGGATTGGATTGAAACTGACTTACTAATCCGACTGCATGACAAATGTCAGGTCTACTACTTGTCATAGCATACATTAGGCTGCCTACGGCCTGAGCATATAGGACATTTCTCATTTCCTCAACGTCATCATTTCCTCAATGTTAGACTTAGTTTGAGGACTCATACTTTTACTAAGACTTTGTCTCTTGCAAACAGGCGTGCTTAAAGAATTACAGTTTTCCATATTAAATTTTTTGAGCACTTTGTCTAGATATTTCTCTTGATCTAGATATAATAATTTTGAATTTTTATCTCTTGAAATTCTAATTCCTAGAACATAGGTTGCAAGACCCATGTCTTTCATTTCAAATCTAGATGCCAAGAAAGTTTTGGTTTTTATAATCATATCTGAACAATTTCCTGCTAACAATATGTCATCCACGTATAAAGACAATATTGCTAACTTATCATCATTTTTCCAGATATAAACACAGTGATCTAATGGACTTATAACATAGCCTATTTCTAAAATGGCTTGGTGGAATTTCAAGTACCATTGTCTTGAAGATTGTTTAAGTCCATATAGAGATTTCTTCAACTTGTAGACTTTATCTTCATTGCCTTGGTTCTGGAAACCATCAGGTTGCATCATATAAATTTCCTCTTTTAATTCTCCATTGAGAAAAGCTGTTTTAACATCTAATTGATGCAATTCCAAATTCATTCTGGCTACTACCGCCATTAGAATCCTTATTGAGACAAATTTTGCAACAGGAGAATATGTATCTACGAAGTCTATTCCAGGTTGTTGAGTGAAACCCTTGGATACTAACCTGGCCTTGTATTTTTCCAAACTTCCATCTACTTTGAATTTCTTTCTAAGAACCCATTTGCAACCAATGGCTTTTCTTCCATTTGGGAGATCAGTTAATTCCCAAACATAATTTTTCTTGATTGAGTCAAGTTCTTCATTCATTGCCTCAAGCCATTGTGTAGCATCATTGCTACTCATTGCTTCATTATAACTAGTAGGATCATCTACTAAGTTATTAAGTTCTTCAACTTGAAAAACATAATGATCTTTCAAAAACGTAGATGGACGTCTAGCTCTCTTACTCCCACTTATCTCATGATTCGAAGCAGGTAAAACATCGTCATGTAATTTGCGTTTCCTTCCACTTTTAGATGGTTCTGGGAGAATACATGGATCGTGTGACAAAGAAGGAATAGAAGAATCTTGAGATACTTCGGAGAGCAATTCAATTTGTTCAAGAGGAGTAACAAGATCAGTGGATTCAAGAAAAATAGCATCTCTACTTTCTATTAATCCCTGTTCTGGATGATAAAAACGATAACTACTCCCATTTTCAACATAACCAATAAACTTGCATTCCCAAGTTTTACTTCCCAATTTATCTCTTAAAGGTTTGGAAATAAGTACATGTGCTTTACATCCCCAAACTTTGAGATTGTGAATATTAGGTTTAGTACCATGCCAGCATTCGTAAGGAGTTAGAGGTTTGGCTTTTGTTTCGACTCTATTTAATATGTACGCAGCGGTGGAAAAGGCTTCCCTCAAAAAATGAATAGGAAGATCAGCGTGAGCCATCATAGACCTTGTCATTTCCAGAGAGTACGATTTTGTCTTTCTGCGACCCCATTTTGTTGTGGTGTGTATGGCATTGTAAACAAATGTTTTATGCCATTGTCCTTGCAGAAAGATTCCACAGCTTCATATTCACCACATCTATCATTATTCAAGTGTTTAATGGACCAACCAAGTTGCTTTTCTACCTCTAATTTATATTCCTTAAACTGTCAATTGCTTCTGATTTGTGTTTAAGAAGGTAGATATGTCCATATCTTGAATAATCATCAGTGAAAGTAATAAAGTATTCCATGCCTCGATGAGTTTTAGTTCTTAAAGGGCCACAAATGTCCGAATGAATTATTTCGAGTAATTTTGATGATTTCCAATGTTTAAAAAATGGCTTGCTAGTCATTTTGCCTTTGATACATGGTTCACATATATCAAAATCATCGGAACATACTTTAGGCAATAAGCCACTTTTAAACATTTGAGACATTTTATTTTTATTAATGTGACCAAACCTTAAATGCCATAAATAAGAACTATTACTTGTAGAAACAGACAAATAATCAGAAATACATACTTTATTATTACAATGGGAAGAGAGTACATATCATTCACTCTTATACCTTTCACTAATACATTCTCTTTCTTAATCAATACTGTGTTAAACCTAAAATTAACCTCAAAACCTTTTTGAGTTAACACCGGAACTGAAATTAAATTTCGCCGAATGCTAGGTATATAAAGCACATCATGAAGCACAATAGAAGTTCCATTAATAGAGAATTGACAGTTGCCGATACCTAAAACATCGCTATAGGAGTTGTTGCCCATGTAGATTCTGTGTTCACCAACCTTCTTTTCAGTAAACTCCACGAACATGTCTTTATTTTGCACAATATGCCTAGTTGCAGCAGAATCAATCCACCATGAATTTGATAAAGGTTCAAGCTCCATTGCTTCAGAAATTGTCAAGGCAACAGGGTTATGATCCTTTTTCTGCTTCTTTTGAGGACAATTGGCTTTGATATGACTTTTTTGACTGCACTTGTAACATGGGCCTATTTGATGCTTGTGATGTTGTTGTTTTTTCCATTCTTGCGGTTTCTTCCATCCTTTCTGAAATCCCTTCTTCCATTTTTTCTTGAAAGAAGTTGTCTTTTTCTTGTTGAATGGTGTGTGGGTATTATTCTGTGGTTGTGGTGAAGATTGTGCCATCAACAAGTTAGTAGACAATCCTTCTTTACGCCTGAGTTTCATTATTTCTTCTTCCAAAACTAAGAGTACATGCAATGTTACTATTGAAATCTCTCGTCCGCTATGAATTAGAGATGTGATAACATGATCCCAAGACAATGGAAGACTATTAAGTATGGTAGTTACTTGCATCTTGTTTGACAAAGAGTGACCAGCATTGGATAATTCTTTAGTAATTAATTCCATTTGATTAACATGATCACCAACACTATCATTATCACTCATACGAGTGTTATTATATTTGTCCAAGAGCAATTGAATTTGAGTATCCGATCGAACTCCATACTTACTTTCTAGTGCTTCCATTAGTTGTCTTGCAGTTTCATTGTCACGACCCCATTCCGCGCCTAGTAGAATGGTGCCATGATGGCCAGTAATCCGAGATTTACCGAAGGCCAACTTTCTAAATTCACACACAAACAGAGTATACATATGGGGCTTACAAATGCGGAAACAATAAATTCAAAGCTAAGTAGTCCATAAGAGCAGTGCATAAGTTAAATGGAATGGCATACATCATTATATAGCTTTAATACAACAAAATGAAGTACAAAAATACATCTTGACAAAAAGGCTTCTCAGCTATCAAATACAAAATATAATAAAATGCAACTAAGAAGCATAATCTTCAAGATGCGGCAAAAGTGCGTAATCCAAAACAAGTAGCAAGTACATCTAGGCGTCACCGCCATCCTGCTCGTCACCTACATATATATATAGAGAGGGGTGAGCTTGGATACTCAGTGAATGGTACAAATAATAAAGGGGTTTGCATGAATGATATTCGAAATCTTTATCAAATCGAGGCACATCACATCTTGTACAAAATCCAAGGGCAAATCAAGTTTATCTAACAAATCTTTCAAGTCTCAACAATTAAAGTCTTTCAAGGCTTTCAAGTTCCAAGGGGTGACATTAACAAAGGTTATGCTACAAATGCTTATAGTCCCCTAGCACGTACGGACTTTCAAGATTATGCTACAAATGCTTATAGTCCCCTAGCACGTACGGACTTTCAAGATTGTCATTCAAAATAAGGCTGATACTTGATATACAAAATAGGGATCATCATTCATGCTTCACAAAATACTTTTCCAAAACAAGCAAGGCAAAACTTTATCAAAACTTAATAACATAACTTTATTAAAAATACCACTCACATAGCTCTTCAGACGTCGGGGTCAAGGCAAGTCTAAGTCCTACAAACACATGGCAAAGTCTGTTGAATGCACTTTCAAACAAGTTCACATGCATACAGATGATCTCGGCATCCTTCAAAACCAAGCTAAGTCAAAACAAAACACTGTTTCTCATCTCGGGAAAACATGCTGGGCGACTACCAGGTCCAGGTCGAGGTCCCACACCTTCTTGCCGAGGTGTTGCCTCGATGGCCACATTCAAGGAAATGAGGTCGGGAAAATCTGGGTTTCCCTCTCTTGAAGAACATGAACATGAGGAAGATGAATGCAAGATCATATTTTGCTACTACAAATTCTGAGATTTCATGCTATGAATTCAAAAACATGGACCAGGGTACCCATATTCAATGATCTTGTGAGAACAAACACAAAAACATGAATCTTAATGCAAACATTCGGATTAAACAAGATTGTTTCTTCAAGAACACATGAACACTATTTTCTCTTTCTAGAACCAACTTTAAATCAATGCATGATGTGCAGAACAGGTTCGATCATACAATGCAGCTAGACGATCAATAAGAACAACAAGAGCAAATCAAGAATCTAACCTCAATGCACGAATCTAACGGTTTGATCCCTAGGAATCAAGCTCGAAAGCCCACTCTCTCACTCTAAAACTTCTTCTTCTAGAGCTTCTCTCTCCTCCCAAACAAAGACATATAGCAAATGATACATTTCTAGGTCTGCTAGCTGACTTAACACTCAGCTGGGACACGTGGCACTGCCGGGTTGGTTCCCCTAAAAAAGGTGGCTGGGTGAAAAGACAAGACTATGACAGGGTGTGTTTAACAAGCAAGATGGCATGGGCACTCCGGCGGGTAATGATCTCGGCTAAGAACAAGACATCGGCAAGTAAGGGAACAATGATCTCGGCTAGGAAGGACAACACTTGACTAAGCTGTGCCACACCTTGGTCTAGGTCACGCCACTCCAAGACAAGATCACTTAGGTGCAAAGGTAACATCTCGGCCTAGATAACACACATCTCGGCCTTAGTGATGAACACCTCGGCCTAGATAATGACATCTCGGCCAATATGTTAGGGCGAAGGTGGAGGTCAAACAAAGTGGTTCCGAGGAAGTTTTAGACTAAAGATGACCTCGGCTAAACTCACACCAAGCAAGGTACAAAACATGCGAGAAGCACTTAAGCAAGACGGATCAAGGTTTGCAAGGATGCAACATATCAAGACAAGATCATGTAATATATGCAAGCATGACTAGGGTAGAGTAAGGCTTGTTACATTCATGTTCTTCAAAAAGCGAAATAATGTTATCTTTCATATTATGCAACATAGTTGCCTTTGCCATTGCATCATCTTCTATCTATTTATTTTGGAACCAACTAGAATCATCATCTGGTTTGGAAGTGGATAAAGTATGCAATGTTTTTTCATGTGTAAGAAGATAAGAAATGTGGCGTTTCTATGCTCGGAAATTATTTCCATTAGGCATCTCGATTCTTGAAGAATCCATGGTATTTTTAATAGCCATATTTAAAAAAAAAATGTGTTACTATGAAAATTCAAATGTGAATATTACAATACTAAAATAAAAAAAAGCAAAATTAAAGACAACAATAGGTCTTAATAAGGATAAGCCTTGTAGTTGTTGAATCGGCCCATGTGATGAAGATGATGTGAAGGAATAGAACGGTTCTGTTGCCTTGGGTAAGAAGAATGGTGAAAACCCAATGGCCTTGAAAACCCAATGGCCTTGTAAACCCAATATTTTTCTTAGGAGTATTGTAATAATAGTTACGAGCCCAAGGAACACAATGGTGCCTTTTACACAATGTTTCTTTGGATGTTTTCCTTGGTAATACCCTTGGATAGCCTCTTCCTCCAATTTTTTCTTTTGAAAATGTAGTACAAATACCCACAGAAAAATTCTTAGAAAAATTATGGAAATTTTGGCTTTTGAATGACTGAAAACGACCTTAAAATGAGCGAGAACAAGCCAAAAAATCGTTTGGACCAGGTTGCTGTCGGTCCAAGTACTGTGCTGGGCCGGTTTGGACCGGCTGAGATAGAATCTGCGTGATACGCAGGTCAGCGCGGGGGTCAAGCGGAGCAGATGGACGCGAGTCCGGGTGCAGTGCGCTGGGCGCTGGGTCGACGTGCTGATCTGGGCGCGTGTTGGGCTGCTTGATTGTGTCACTGGGCTGGGCTGGCTTTGTGGCTTTGGGCTGCTTGGCTTGTCTGCGTGCTGGGCTGGCTGCGCCTGGTTTGCTTTGGGCTCAACTTGGTTTAGCCCAATAAAATTCTTTTTAATCTTTAGGCCCAAAGGAATTGATTTCCTACTAGTAAGTCTTATTCTGGGGCCCCTTTTAATTGGTTTAGATTTTGGCCCAAATATTTGAATTTTCTGAACTGATACTTCAACGGTATTGTTGCACAGGTTGTCTTTTCCAGTGATGGGAGTTGGCGACCACACACTGAAATTTGAACTTTGTGGATCAAATTTTTGCCATTTTTCACAACGAATTTCACCGCTATGATCAAAATTCTGTGAAGAACAAGATGGTACCAATTTTGAGACCCAATTTGAACCAAAAAATATTTTATAAAATTGCTTCCAACGGTACAATTCGGCTTCACTTTCGACAAGGTTTGGAATAATAGCACCACCAACAGTTATTTTCTTTAGATAGTTTTCTGGGAATACAACACGTTGGTGATGATTAAATAAACAAACGGAATTCACCAATGCCGAAGATTGACAGTCAATAATTTTCTGAATTTTCGGTAAAAAGAGTTTGGAAACTTTTCTTTCTTCCGGACTATATTTCGACATTTGCGATAATGTGTAAACCTGCTTTGATACCACTGTAAGATCAACTTAACAATGGCAAAAGATCAAAATGCCCGTTAGGGTTTTTATCATGCGAGAATATCGATTATCTGGAAGTTAGAAAATAGAAATATTCTAGCTCATACAATCCTTTCCAATCCTGCTGTTATGTATTTATACACAAATAAGTGACCTTTGGGAATAAGCATACTATTTGAATTTGTTTCATATAGCAACAGTCACCATGGTTCACTAAAAGATGTGTCTATAGATGTTTGAATTCAAACCATTAACTAACTAACAGATAGCTTCAATATTCTTGCGGGAAGGTTCTTTACAATTCAAGAGAGAGAAGATTAAGTGAAGTGAGTCACGCCAAATTATGGTGTGGTCACTCTTTATTCCATCAGTTTTTCACTTTATTTAAACCTATATATAACTGTGCTTGGGCATGAGACTCTTTCACAAATGAAAGGGAATTTTAACAAGGATGCTCGCAATGACAAGTGCCGCTTAACTTGCAACGACCATAAGCACGACTTCCCTTCTTCTATTTGCATGCGACATTGCACTGTTTATTATCGCAAAATTCAATTGTCGAATGAAGCGTAATGCATTCACCTCTGCACTTCACTACCCGAATTCATCAATACAAAACACTAATCAATAATGCTACGGTGTCATAAATTTTATCTAGAAATGATATTTTATACTTGGACTCACATTACATCAATTCAATTTCTATTAGACGAAAATACTTTATGGACAGAGGGTGATGGTTGATCCTTTGCACAACAATCACTACTGTGCGCATAATAGGGCTCACTTCGGGTCTCATCTCAATAATCCGAATCGTTCACTTTTTAAGGCACGTCAATTAAAATATCTTTGTAAAATTTTACATTGATCGGATATTAATAGCCCTATAATCATATCAAATTTGTATTCAAGTGCTAAGTGTACTTCTAATTATAAAACTGAATACAAATTTGATTTTTTTATAGGGTTACCGATATCCCATCAACGTAATTTTTTACAGACATATTTTACTGAACGTGTCTTAGAAAAAGTTCGAATCATCGAAATACGATTCGAAGTGGATCTCATTGTTCTCATAACAATGACTGCTGTGCAAAGGGGAAAATCAACCACACCTCATCCATACTTCACCCCAAAAAATTTAGATGAATAAATCTGGGTCCATGTCATTATAGAACATTAATATATTAATATATATATATATATATATATCCATATTTGGTTTATGTTCACATGATTCCAAATGGAACCATGTCTACAATAGGAAATAAAATAATTTAGGGACCTTTCTATTACTAACTTGTGGTAACAGGTTAAGACACAAGGATAGAAGCAAAGGCGAAACTAAAAAAAGGGTCTATATTCATAATAATAATAATAATAAAAATACCCTATTTGGTATCACTATCGGCGATTGATACTAAAATAAATATCAAAATATATTCATTTTAGAGTACAAAAAAAAAAAAAAAAAAAAAATACCATTCAATCCACAAATCACAATCTACTAATTGTTTCATATCTAATAGTAAAGAAAATATAAAAAATAATTTGATGAAACAAAAGTAGGGCAAAAAAATTAGGGAAAAATTATTTATTCCACTAAAATCTGATAAATAAAGAAGGTAAAAAAAAAATTTAAGACAAATTTATTATTCCACTAAAATCTGATAAAGAAAGGGGGATTTTTTTTTAAGGTCCCTGGTATTAAGATTTTATAGCATAAAGGACATCTAATATTTTCATAATGTCTAAGGTCCCTCACACATCAATTCAGAGAAATTTCAATCTAGAGAATTTCTCTCAACTTCCCAGAGAAATTCTCTCCAAATTTCTCTGGACTTCTTACTCTCTAGTTTGCAAATTTCTCTGGTTTGCAAATTTCTCTGGTAAATGATATGCTTCCACCACCATAATAATCTCAGTAGTGGTCTCCAAATTGAAATTTCTCTAGTTTGCACATATTTTTCTGGTTTGCAAATTTCTCTGGTTTGCACAAATTTTTCTAGTTTGCAAGTTTCTCTGGCAAATGATATGCTTCCACCACCATAATAATCTCAGTAGTGGTGTCTGTAATCAAAGGAACACTAATTTCATCTAGAAAATCTTCCATGTATGCCACAGAATCTCTTTCTTTGCTTTTCAAAATCACAATCAAATGGTTCGACACCACACTTGAAGATTGCGAGCATCGAGAACCCCTTGGATCACCCAATGCCATCAAAAAAAGCCCTAACCCTACCAATGCTCAGTTTCGAAATTGTCGATTAATTATGAACTTTCCAAAGAAGAGATGAAAAATGGAGATTATATATATATATATATATATATATATATATTCTAGAGCATGAGTGTATTTGTAGAAGGACAAGGGACCAACAGAGGCAATGGTAACAACAGCTCCAGTGGAGCTTTTGGCGAAAGAGTTTCTGTTGGCGGAGGTGATGATCTATTAGCGATCGGTGAAATCATCCACGGATAAGGATGTTTTGAGCTTCGCTTGATGGAGGAGAGAGAGTTGGAGAATACGACGCTGACGATGACGATGACGATGAACGACGATGACTATGACGATGAACTCCGGTGGTGAAGGTAGAGTTCGTCAGAGAGAGAATAACAAAGAGAGAGGAAGAGAGAGAGAGACAGTTTGATTTGAGGAGATCAAATTTTTCTGTGATATATGGGTGTCGGGGGGTTAAGGGACCTTATACATCATAAAATAATATTGTGAATCTCTTCCATTATTAAAAATGGGGAGTAAATTACAAATACACCTCTTGAGGTTTGCTTAAAGTACAGATTGTCTCTTGTGGTTTGAAAAATTACAAATGCCACCTTGTTAAAATTTTTTATTTAACAGAATTAACTAAAAATGAAATTCATAATTGCTCTCCTATACAATAATAAAATTACCTATTATTAATTGAAACATATTTCTAACATCATTAAAGATTGTTAATTGAAAAGGGACGGTTTATTATGAAATTAGAAACCTCAGAGGGTGTAATGTAATTTTTAGAAAGCAGGCGATTCGTATTTTAATCAAACCTCTGGGGGGGTGTATTTGTAATTTATCTTAAAAATGGGAGAGGAACTTTAAGCTAATTTTCCCTAAAGAAAGAAGGTAGAAAAAAATTAGGACAAATTTATTTATTCCATTAAAATCTGATAGTAAGAGGGAGAGAGAGAGATGGGAGACTTACTGTGTGAAAGAGAGAGTGAGCCGCCGCCGTTGATAATTTTCAATCAATTTCTGCCGTTGCTCAGTGCTCTGCTTATGCTTGGTATGCTTCATTTTCTTTGTCACTTTGTGTAAGAGAGAGAGATTGAAAGCTTGAATGTATTAATCTTCTCTCTAGGCCATCAACTTTTTGTAGATATTTTAATTTTAATTGGGCCAAATCACACTTATAAATAATTATGGTCCAACAGAATATTTTTGGGCCCTTTGAATTGGCTTAACAAAAATAATTTGGGCCAATTTAAATTTATAATATACTATAATACTTTATTAAATTTGGGGCCCCTATTTTGGACCAAATTTTTGGGGCCTAAGGCACAGGTCTCAGTGGCCTTAGTCTAAGGCCGGTGCTAGATAGAATTAGTGGTAAACCGTGCTATATATGGATGTGAAAAAAATTAATAATATATTTTTATATAAAATAATATAAATAGTTAGATTTTTATATGTAAATTAGGAAAATAAAAAATATTGAAGCTTGCAATTTAAATGTCACAATTTATATATCAATTTTTAATTTGTCACACTTTCAATTATAATCCCCCTTTGAAACTCTTTTTCAGATGGTTCATCACATGATTTGAAAAGCTTAGCTATAGATTATTTTTGTCAGCGAATAATATCTTTTAAATTTAGTTTGCAGAACTATTTTTTATATTCATAGGCGTAATTTTCAAAATAACACATATCACATATTTGTATTTAGCAAGATTTGTGAATACTATTTTTTCTTGAATTATAATTGGCTAAAAGTTGTTCCACAAAATTCTCTTTTAAGATTATCTATCACAAATATGATACTTTCGTCTACATTAATCATTGAGCTTTTATATTATCATTATTTGATAAAGTATCACAAAATTTTACAGTTTGACCTCTTAAAATAACTTTTACAAAAATATTTAGATCTATAACTTCTTGTATACAGAATCTACTTAAAATATATTCTATAGACTCATTTTTTTGTAGCTTTAGGAATAGTCATATTTTATATGAGTTTTTAATGGTAATTTTCTTCTTAATTTAATTATTTCTTAGAAGATTTTTCTTTTTGAACTCTAAAGATATTCATAAAATTTGAATTTTCTCAAAAATAGAAATCTCCAAATGCTTTATTTATAGTAGATATTTTTGCCTTTCTTTTTAATTGATAGAGTTGTTTTTTTTAATTTTTTTTTAACTATGTTATCAATAATCGCTTATTAATTTTTTAAATGCTTTTTCTTTTTCATGAATGTCTATATACTGATTTAAACATTTTTGGATATCATCTGAAATTAGTCATTTGAAAGGATTTTTCGGTTCAAAAGTACTAAATATTTTTCATCTATTACAATTGCTACATTTTGTTTACTCACCATAAAACAAGTTTCTAAGTTTTTATTAAAACTTTCAGAAATTCCTAAATTTTTAATAAAACTTATGTTTTTGGGTTTTTAGGAGAATTTCTTTTATTTATTTTAATTCTCCGGATATTCAGTAATCATAATATTATAATTTCTGCAAGTATTTAAAGTTTCTTTACTCACATCCATTAGAATATTTAATATTTATATGGCTTCAATTTTACTATTTTTAAGATTAAGATATATAAACTTTTTTATATCCATTATGTCATGTATTAAATGTTAAATTTTCATATTTAACATAATTACTTTGTGATTTATGAAAACATATATACCTATTCTTTTTCACATAATAATATCTACCCCACTATATTTCGTAAGACTTTCGTAAAGGATTTCCTCAAAATCTTGTCGTGAAGCCTAGTACTTTTTATTTAGAAACTTCCTCAGTCGCGGTCGCAGCCAGGGCAGTATCGTTATAGGTAAGCTTGATAGGAAACAATTATCCTCATACATGTGGATAATTATTAAAAAAAAGTGGTTATACATAATCAAATGACAAAAGAGCCCTTTACGTTGGACAATTAATTGCATATGCAATTGGGAATTAGAAATCCTATTTAAAAAAAACAATAAAATAAAAAATAATAATTTGTAAGTCGATTTGAATAGCCACTGTTACAATGGCCCTGTTTGGTAAAACTGTGGAAAAGTGTTTATAGCTTATGCCTCAACAGCTTATAGCTTATAACTTTTAGCTTAAGCTGATTTCCAGCTTATTCTTAAAGTATCTCCTGCCCCACTCAAAGAATAAGTTGATTTTTGACTTCCAAAAAGCTATAAGCTATAAGCTAAACTAAACACATCAAAATAGCTTAAATTAAGCTGAAAGCTGAAATAAACTGTAATTAAGCTCTGCCAAACAGGCACAATATATCTAAGAGCGAGAAAAAAATATTAAATCTATATTCAATATTGTATTGAATAATTATGTAACAATGTATATAAGAGAGAGAAACTTAAGTATGGTAATCTTAAATACGGTAATAAATATAATATGGTATGTATGATAGATAGAATATATAGTTACAATATTTAACATCTCCTCAAACTCAAGTAGGAATACCAATTCAAATTAAGTATGTTAATCGGTTTTAATTTAGTTTTAAATACATTACTTAATTGTTTTAAGATAATCATTTTAGTCGAATTTAATTTAAACTTTGACAAAGTTAATGGTTTTGTAATAAACATATGGTTTGAGAGAATTGTTATTTGATCAGACTACAAACATTGCAACATTGAGCAACAAAGTCAATCCATTTTATGGAAACACATCAACCAAGATTGGACCCCAAAATAAACACCACTAAAAGTGTGAGACAGAGGGACAGTTATACATGCAACATAAGGAAATAAAAAATGTGTGAGATGGATGGATAGTTATACATGCATCCACTACAAGAAATTATAGCTTTGGTGACTAATTTTGCCGACTAAAGTCAATTTAGTCGCCAATGGCGACTAAGGTGTATACGTTAGCTACTAAAAATGTTTTGGTCGCCAATGGTACACACATTAGCTACCAAACATTATTTGGTCGCCAATACTAAGATGTATTAGCTACTAAACTATTTTGATCGGTAAATGTGACCTACTTCGCTACTAATGTCATATGTAGTCGGAATAGTCTCCACTAATGGCGACTAATTACATGTTAGTCGTTAAATATTAACTTTTGGCCGACTAAATATCACAATGGTCGCTAATTGTATAATATTTATACATTATTATTTTTTATTTTCGTATTTCTTTGATTTTTGGCTACTAACAGTACTGCTAGTCGTGGAAATAATTGGTTTCGGCGACTAATTGGAATTTGGTCGCCAAATAATGCAGTTTCACCGACTATGTTTTTGGTAGCCAAACGTGCCACGAAATTGTGGAGGGAATATTAATTTTTCATTACATATATTAGTGACGAAAATAATTTTTGGTCGGTAATAAATATTTTTTTATTTTATTTTCATTGCAAAAGTATTCCATTTCCCTCCCTCTCGTACTCTCGCCTCTATCACTGCTCTGTCTCCATCGCAAGAGTTGCTGTATCATCCCCCGAACTCCCTCCCAGGTATCTCCCTCTCTCTCTCTCTGTATCTCCCTCTCCATTTCTTAAACATCTCACAAGGCCTCTCGGTTTCCCCTCTTTCTCTCTCTCTCTCTCTCTCTCTCTCTCTCTCTCTATTTACACACACACACACACACACACACACACACACACATATACATGCATATATATATATACACACACACACACACACAAATCATATATTCACAACCTTGATTCCATATATACTCGATTATATACACAAATCATATGTACACTCACGCCTCTGCCCTCTTCTCTACAGGAATAGTCTCCATCGCCCGAGCTCCCCCGAACTGGATCATCTCCCGAACTCTCTTCCAGGTATGTCCTCCATTTCGCATCTGTCTCTCCCTCTCTCTGTCTCTCCCTCTCGATGTCCCTCTGTTTCTATCCGTCTCTGTTTACACACACACACATACATACATATATATATATATATATATGTATGTCAAAACACACAGAATATGAAGTACGAAATGCCCTCAATTAGGGCATTGTTATTGAAATGTGATTCAAATTAAAAATTAGGGCAATGCTTGGGGTGAATCAAGCCATTTGCTACATAAACTAGGGCAAAGTCTTGTAGTAGTAGTACTTATAAAAGAGGAATTTTTATGGTTTTGAGTAAATATACTAGCTGCTCGTTGCTTTTGGATGCCTTGGTAAGAATGTTGAGGTACTTAATATATACCCACTGTTCTTTTTCATAGTTGCATTTCCAATGTATGAATTTGATGTAATATGCGGAGGTTGAGAATCTTGAGATCTGAATGATTTTAAAATCTACAAATGAATAAGTATTCACACTTGAGGTAGGATATTTTGTGTCTTGGAAGTACCTGAAAAGAGATGCAGTCATCATAGTTTTGGTAAAACAAGGGCATGGATTAGATTGTCTTTGTAGATTCTTCGGCTGATGTTGTGTTCTTGAATGAACATATAGTAGTAGCTTGGTACCCATGGATCATGACTTTCGATCTGTTGGCCTAGCTGTGTATGCTTTTTTTTTTTAAAACATTTGGTGTCACTGTGCATTTTAAGTTGAAATATGATTGTAGAATATAATAATATTGTAAGTGAACATTCAGGGAATTGACTAACCAAAAGATATTCTTGAGATTAAATGGATTTTATTTTCTATGTACTTGTGATCAGCTACATTCATCCTTTGTCCTTGACCTTATTTTTTTTTTTTTTGGGTTTTAAATCATGGGTTGCATTTCTTAGTTTTCCCTCTAGTGCCTTTGAGACTGGGTGCAATTATTGATCTTTTTGCTTATAAGAAATATATCTTCCTTGACGTTCTCTAAAGTCTTTCTGAGATGCATTCATATTTTATTAATCATCTCCTGTATTGCCAGTTGCCGCATCTCTTTCGCAATGCTATGGAATTTTTTTCATAAAAAATCGTTATGTTCTTGCTGATCAGAATATTTAATTCAGTTTTCTGGAAATTTATTTTTGGTAATCTGAATGGGGTGATTTAAATCAGGTTCTGAATGGTTTCTATCAGAACAAGATCTGGTTTGTTTGAGAATAAACTTTTTTTTTCCCTTTCATTTGTGAATGAACTCTTTTCACTTGTTATTATAATTTATATGGAGGGTTGCATCAAACTGGCATCTTTTAACATATGAGCCATCACGTCTTCATTCTAGTATTACCTATTTCAATATTCAACACACTTAACTACTTCAAATTGAAGGAAGAAAAAAAAAAAAAAACAGAAGGGGAAAAACAGTGCACCTCTACTATGCTTGGGGTGAATCAAGCCATTTGCTGCATTTAATTGTTTTCATAAGTTTATTATTTTCGTAAGCATGACCTTTTCAAAAGGAATTTTTATGGTTTTGAGCTAGGTATACAATTAAATCATACATATGGATAGCATTGCCTAGCGTAAATGTTTACTTTTGTGCTATAAATAAGCATGGTAGTTTGTGGATGGATAGCATTGCCTTGTCTTGAATGGATAGCATTGACTTGTTAAATTCTTGGAAACTACTTGGCAAACATGATAATTACATGTGAGTAATATTTAAACATCATTACATAAAAAAGTACAAGGAGGCTGCTCTTGGTATGGGAACTGAGGAGAATATAACCTCGATGCTTCCATTTTAGTTCAGGTTGGAAATTTATGATGCTTGCATCATGGTGGCATATTGCTCATGTTGCCTCCTTTGTAATTTAAGTCCATATCTCCAAAGAAGGAGAAAGCTCGTTTATGTCCAAAGCTTAGGTTGGAAATGTGTGAATATGCATTTGCGGACATGCACAGTTGCCATGTATGATTTTTTGTTTTGTGATTTTCAGAATAGGATGAATGTTCTTTTCTCTTTTATTGGTGTTTCTGTCTTTACTTTTTTTTTAACAAATAACATGTCATGCACACACACTGTGAAGAGTATGAAAATGTTTTTGATTCTTTTGATATATCATTCTATTATTGACCATATGGTTTCACTAGTACTAGTGCTCTACTAGTTATGCTATCTAGTGGTCCAAAATTACGGGTCATTTCTTAAATTAACTTCCATAATTACGCATTGTTTTAGAACAAATCGTGTCATAAAGTCCCACCCTAAAAGAGATTTATGTGATAAGCCAAACAGTGAATGAAAAACAACATAATCTATCTCAACTTGAAATGCGTGTTCTCATTTGTTCCTCGGTTAATCTTTGTGTGAGTTGTAGGTGACAAAATGGACAAGAGTTGGATGACGATAAATAATAGGCTGACAAGTAAAGAGTATCAACAAGGGGTGACGTCATTCCTTGATTTTGCTACGGCAAATTTAGGCGTAGAGGATGAAATTAGGTGTCCGTGTGTCGATTGCATTAATGGCACAAAATATAGCGGACAAGTTGTGTGGATGCACTTGATCCGAAGAGGAATGACATCTTCGTATATAACTTGGGTGCATCATGGGGAACATGTTCCCGTGTCTTGTCCTAGTGCATCAAATGACCAATGTGGAGGTAGTGGCGAATGTATGATAGATATCGATGATCCACCTATGGATGAATTGCCTATTATGTTGGAAGAAATTTACGTGAGTGGTCTTATGGATGATCATACTGATCAGGAACCTAATGGTTTGGAGAGGGAGGGTTTGCATAAGTTCACTACATTATTCGAAGATGCACAACGCAAAGTTTACCCGACATGTAAAAAGTTTTCTATGTTATCATTCGTCATTAAGATGCTTCATGTGAAGGTGTACAACAAATGGAGCAACAAGTCATTCGATATGGTTATGCAGGTATTCAAGGACATTCTACCAGAATGTGATCAAACAGTTCCATGGACACTCTATGATGCTAAGAAGTTCTTACGTGACTTGGGTTTGGGATATGAAACAATTCATTCATGCAAGAATGATTGTGCACTATTTTGGAAGGAGAGTGCTAATTTGGAGAAATGCCCTACATGTGACACATGTAGATACAAGTTGAACGATGATGGTGGTAAAAAGATTCCACACAAGGTATTGCGGTACTTTCCTTTGACACCGAGGTTGAAAAGACTGTATATGTCCAAAAAAACAGCCGCAGATATGAGATGGCACAATGAGAAGCGTGTGGATGATGACATATTAAGGCACCTGGCCGATGGCCAAGCATGGAAGGACTTTGATAAGCAACATCCGACGTTTTCTGATGACTCTCAAAATGTAAGGCTAGGGCTGGCAACAGATGGTTTCAATTCATTTGGGAATATGAGCACATCATATAGCATATGGCCCGTAATCTTAATGCCTTACAATCTCCCACCGTGGAAGTGCATGAAAGAGCCATATTGCATGATGTTATTGCTTATTCCCGGATGTTCCGCACCTAGAAGAGACATTGATGTTTACTTGCAACCACTAATAGAAGAGTTGAAGAATTTGTGGGAGCATGGTGTGCAAACATATGATGCATCGAATGGCCAAATTTTTAGAATGCATGCGGCGGTAATGTGGACCATAAATGACTTCCCTGCGTACGGTAACATGTCAGGGTGGAGTACAAAGGGTTACTTGGCTTGCCCTAATTGTAACAATAATGCATCGTCCCAGGGATTATGGAGTAAAATAGGGAATATGGGTGCTCGTTGCCACTTGCCTGAGAACCACACTTGGCGAACAAGTAAGCTCTTCAATGGTCAAACGGAGCATAGGTCCAAACCTTTAGACTTATCGGGGGACCAAATACTAGAGCAAATTGATTCTGGGACTTACAAGCCGTATGGAAAGCACCCACAAAATCGAAAATGACAAAGGAATGAACATCAAAATTTGAATTGGAGCAAGAGAAGCATTATGTTTGACTTACCCTATTGGAAGACGTTGAAGCTTCGACACAACCTTGATGTCATGCATATTGAAAAGAATATATGTGACAATGTCGTTGGGACACTTTTGAGCGTAGATGGAAAGAACAAGGACGCGGACAAAGCACGCTTAGATTTGGAGGACATGAAAATACGTAAAGAGTTACACTTGAAGAGGCGTTCTAATGGGTCCTTTGAAAAGCCTAATGTATTGTACACATTGTCTGTGAAAGAGAGAGAAGGCTTTTGTGATTTCTTGAAATCAATGAAGTACCCTGATGGCTATGCAGCAAATATCTCCAATTGTGTGACCGCTCAAGCTGGAAAATTATCTGGCCTCAAAAGTCATGACAGTCATGTCCTTATACAACGACTTCTTCCAATTGGGATGCGTGGCTACCTTAATAAGGAAATCGGAATGACACTTTTTGAGTTGGGAAATTTCTTCAAACAATTGTGTTCAAAGACATTGAGGCGTTCAGATTTGCATAAATTGGATGAACAAATCGTACTCATACTTTGTAAGCTTGAGATGATTTTGCCGTCGGCTTTTTTTTATGTCATGGTTCACTTGGCAATTCACTTGCCTCGAGAGGCTATGCTTGGAGGCCCAGTGCAATATCGATGGATGTACCCAATTGAGAGGTATTAACTCAGCCCTTGTATTACTGTCAAATTTTAATTAACGCTTTACTGCTGATATAAAGATTGCAGTATAACATTGTCATCGGCTTGGGATTTAGGTTGCTTGGCCATCTAAAAGGTTTTGTGGCCAACAAAGCTCATCCTGAAGGTTCTATTGCCGAGGCTTACATTTCCAAAGAATGTACAACATTTTGTTCAATGTATTTGGATGGAGTTGAAACATTGTTTAACCGCCCAGAAATGAATTATGACATGGGTGACCGTGGCCCAGGGTTGGTGGTATTCACTCAAACTGTATGTCCCTTTGGTCTAATGACAAGGGCGTCTGATGTGTCCGTAGTTGAACGCGAGTTGGCTCATTGGTTTGTCCTACACAATAGCACAGAAGTGGATAAACACGTAGAGTATGAATCCTTCAAACCTATTTATAATGTTTTTGTTGTAAATTGATTAGTCTTTATCTTAGTAAATATTTTTGAATTGCATTTCTTGTAACTAGGGAGCACAAGAACTTGTTACACCAAAGAGCCGGTGCGTTCGACATCGAAAATAGACATCGGAAAGAATTCCTTAAATGGTTCAAAGAACATGTAAGCTAGTATTCTCATATCCTACCATAGATCGTACATTACGTAAATGTCACGCATGCTAGTAACATGACACATGTTCTTCATGTAGATGAATGAATTGCGGAGCCAAGTTTCCCCCGAAGCAACTGATGATATGTGGTCATTAGCCAATGGTCCTAGTGGCTTAGTGAACACATATTCAGGATGTATTTGTAATGGTGTCCGTTATCATACTATCGACCGTGACAACCGTCGAAAAAGTCAGAATAGTGGATTAGTCGTGGAAGGGGAGCATCAAGGCCAATTGATACACTTCTATGGACACTTGTGCAGAGTGTGGGAACTGAACTATTTGTTCAGACGTCGGATTGTATTGTTCCAATGTGAATGGTTTAACACCGGTAGTAGTATAACTATGCGTGTAGAACCACATTTCACAACAGTTGATGTAACAAGTCGATGGTACAAAGATGACTCATTTGTATTACCAAGTCAGGTTGAACAAGTATTCTATGTTAATAACACCAAATTAGGTACCAATTGGAGAGTCGTAGAAAAGTTCTAACATCGAGGAATTTGGGATGTGCCAGAGATGGATGTCGTACAACCTGATGATGTGTTCCAACAAGAAGAAACCACCAAGGTCGTACCTGCTATGGCTATTGATGATGATGTGGTTTTGCGTCGACATGATATTGAATCTGAAATTATTCCAATGGAAGTGTTGCAATCTGTCAGACGTGTAGAAGCCAATGGTGTTACAGATGATGCCTTCATCTGTGATGATGAAGATGGATTAATGAGGGAGAGTAACGACACAGACGAAGAATATGACCTACAAAGTGATTTTGATACAGATGTTGATGTAGAATCTTGATGTATATCATGCTTTAGTGCATGTCATAATTAGAGCAATGTGAAAGTTCAATTGGTGCACAAATGCAAAGGAAACTCATTTTATAATGAAGGGGGATCTATCTTTGTAAATGTCAATATGTCGTGATATAAAACACTATCATGAATGAGTTTTTTTGTTATTATTTTGGAACAATTGGTGCTCGTCAGACTTCTAGTATTATGAAAATTCTATAGTTATAATAAGAAAATCTAGAAATCTGAAAATTCTAAAAATCTGAGATCTCGAAATCTATAAATCACTTTGGTCTGCAAATTCTGGAAATCTAGAAAATGTGGAAATCTGAAAATTCAGAAAATTCTATGAAAATACTATAGTTATAATTAGAAAATCTGGTGCTCGTCAAATAATTTGGTTTTTGTCCAAATCTGGAAATCACCTTGGTCTGTATCCGCGAATCTAAAAATCTGGAAGTCACTCTGAAATCTGGAAATCTGAAAAATGTGGAAATCAAAAAATTCTGAAAATTTTATGAAATTTCTATAGTTATAATAACAAAATCATCAGCTTTGAAACCATATTTGTTAGACTGACAGTGCTGACAGTGCAATTGCAGGTTCTATTTTCTTACCGTCATTTACTCGTGTCTGTATCCATGTTTGTGCTTGTGTGCGTTGTACAAACAATTGTGCTGCCGTGTAAGGTTGGTGTGGCTGATTTGGGACCACCACACATTTTCGTTCGTACAGTGCAGTAAAAAAATCTTCTAATATTGACAGACACACCACCACACATCTCCCTGAGTGCATTTTGTTATCATAATACCGAAAGAAGGAAGAAAGCAAAAGTAATTTTTTGTGATTTTTTTTTTAGATAATTGCATATCAGTGAGACAAAATTGATAAAAAAAATTTAAATTACACTAGACTTAGTTTGATACAAGTCTAATACACAAAAC
Source organism: Camellia sinensis (assembly GCF_055761805.1). NCBI lineage: Eukaryota > Viridiplantae > Streptophyta > Magnoliopsida > Ericales > Theaceae > Camellia > Camellia sinensis. The sequence goes on along the minus strand of NC_138974.1, from coordinate 6,495,016 downwards.
AGAAAAAAAAGAAGATTTATATCAAATACATGACAAACTTGTTTTTCATAAAAATAAATTACAAATTAAAATTTTACTGTAACATTGATTTGAGATTTTTTTCAAAAAAATTTACCAAAATTTACTTACTAAATGACTTGATGCTTTATAAATGTGAGATTGATTCTAACAAACAGAGACATATTCTATAATATAAAAATTTAATTATTATAGTATTGAAGTGATCAATATCATTGGTGTTGAATGTTAACATTTTAAAAAGTACCATAGATAGATAGCGAAATGTAGTGAAATGAATGTATGTGTAGACACCCTATTTTTGACCGACCTTAAGACTTAGACGTCACTAATTGAGCGCTTGGTGATGTTGCATATTATGCTCGTTCAGAAGTTTCAGAGTCACGGCCGTGCGCCCTGCCTCCGGACTTTCGAACCCTCTTCTGTGCCTTGCCTCGGTTTGCGAACCAGACTCAGTTTTCTCTGTTTCTTTTCCTGAGGGGAGAGAGAGGTCCTATAGACCATCTCTCAATGGCCGTGGGCTACATTTTGTGGCCGTAGGCCATTTTTCCCATTTCGGAGCCCGGTTTTCGGTTTTCCAGGACCGTCAGGCCGTGTGCCTCGGTTCGGAACCGCCTAACCATCTCCGTTTGCTCTAATTTTTGGCATACTTCCTATTTGCTCCATTTTGAGGGACACTGGGGTCTGAGAAACCCACTTCGAGGTCGAATACCATTTTCGGTGTTTAACGGGCAGTTTCCCGGGCCCGAACTGCGTGTTTTGGCCCCCGAACATTCGTTTTGCATCGGTTTTCGTTCGTTTTCGGCAGGTACCTCTGTTTCATCACTAGGAAGGTCATGGAAGGGTGGGAGGCCAGCAATTGTTTCAACAACCAGTTTTTTACTCCTCCGGCCCCCTTCGACGCCCGTTTTTCGCACTTCCGGGCCAATGTTGAACACCTTGGAACCATTTTCTTCAAACCCAAACCACATATTTGTGATGTACACACATGGGAGGACCCTAAAAGTTTATGGCCGGCCACTAATGCTTCTTGACCCTTTTGAACCCCTCCTTCCGAGCCAATGTTGAACACCCTTGGGCCACTTTCTTGAACTTTGAACCACATATTTGTGTTGTACACACATGGGAGGACCCTAAAAGTTTATGGCCGGCCATTAATTCCATTTGAACCTTTTGAACCCCTCCTCAAAATGGCTTGTTCTCTCTCCTGTTTTAGAGTTTCCAAATTCGAACCACAGGGTTGTGAAGAGAAGACCTGGGAGGCCACCAATATGTGGTGGCCGGCCACTATTTCAAGTTGACCCTTTTGACCCCTAGCTGGCCGGCTAGGGGGGGTGGCCGGCCGGCCACTTCCAAGCCCAATAGGTGGCCGGCCATGTTCCTCTCTCCTTCCACTTTACAGCTGTGTAGCCCTTTCCCCCAGAAAATATCTACATCCGGGGGATATTTTGTGGGGGAAAGTTGGCCTCCTTTTCCCCCACCTTTACACCCCCTTTTTGGTCCTTATAACCAGCAGGCCATATTACATTTAGGGGTTAGAAAATTTTCTCTTCAAGGCTAGATACATAATTCTCCCTCCATCCCTCTCATTTTGCTTGAAAACTCCAAGTCCTACACCTTGTTTTCTTCATCACCACCAAGCTCTACCACCACCACTCCATCTCAGAAGCAAGGAGAGGAATTCCAGCAGCTTAGAGGCAACAAATTTGGTCCAAGAAGTTGCTAGAGTTTGGTCTACAAGGGTGAGTTTCCATTTTTCTCTTTTTAGCTCATTTCTTGCAACATTTCTTAGCCTCTCTTTCTTGTACATTTGAGTTCCGGCCATAACTGAAATTAGTGTTATTTTGAGCTCATTTTCATCTTTCATTAAGGATATTTCTCTGTTTGAGTTTTATTTTTGGCACTTGCTTCACAACCCTCTTGTATGCCATCCTTTTTGCATGATATTTCTAGCCCATGTGTGATCTGTTTTTGAGCATTCTATAAACTGTAAATGTGCTTATTTTGGGCCCTTATTCAACATTGTTGAAGGGCCCATCACCATTTGATGTTTCTATATGCCACCTACCATTATAGCCCTCTTTCCCCCTCATTTTTGCATGTTTTTTTAGCCTATTGTGTTTTCACTTTTCGACCATGATCAGAACTGAAAGTGGCCATATTTTGACCCCCTTGTCATGTTTCATTAACAATATTTTTCTGTTTGGTGAATGCTTTGTATACCTCATGTTATAGCCACTTTTGAGCCTCATTTTGCATTGCATTTCTAGCATGTTTGTATACTGATTTTGAGGCTGCCATAAACTGTAAATGTGCATATTTTTGGTCCCTCTTCAGTGTTGTAGAAGGGAATTTTCCAGTTTGGCTTTTGCATATACCACTTGCTTCATACCTCTCTCTTGACCCTCATTTTTTTGCATGCCATTGTTGCTCTACCTATGCTTGCTGTTTGACCATGTTCATAACTGAAAAAATGCCTATTTAGGGACTGCCTAGCTTCTGTATTTGCACTTCATGTCCATATTGTGCACGCATTGCATAGCTATAGGCCATTTCGGGTGCCTAAATTCGCATTTCGGGACTATTCCATGCATTTGGTGTCATTTCGCCTCATTTCGGGACTGTTTTCCCCCATATTTTAGTGCTGAAATTCCATTAGAATGATTGCCTTCCATTTCCATGTCATTTGCATTGCGTATACCATTGCCTCGGTTTGCGTGCCCGTGTGCACGCATTTCGAGACACTTCATTTTCATCCATCGGCCTCTTATGTGAGTTTGGCTGAGACTCTCTCATGTTAGTGTAAGTCCATATTGCATTCTATATGCCATTTCATGTCATTTGCATTGCGTATGCCATTGCCTCGGTTTGCGTGCCCGTGTGCACGCATTTCGAGGCACTTCATTTTCATCTACCGGCATCCTATGTGAGTGTGGCTGAGGCTCTCTCATGTTGGTATAAGCCCATATCATATTTTTATGCCATTGCATTGCATATGTCATTGCCTCGGTTTGCGTGCCTGTGTGCACGCATTTCGAGGCACTTCATTTTCATCTACCGGCATCCTATGTGAGTGTGGCTGAGGCTCTCTCATGTTGGTATAAGCCCATATCATGTTTTCATGTCATTTGCATTGCGTATGCCATTGCCTCGGTTTGCGTGCCCGTGTGCACGCATTTCGAGGCACTTCATTTTCATCTACCGGCATCCTATGTGAGTGTGGCTGAGGCTCTCTCATGTTGGTATAAGCCCATATCATGTTTTCATGTCATTTGCATTGCGTATGCCGTTGCCTCGGTTTGCGTGCCCGTGTGCACGCATTTTGAGGCACTTCATTTTCATCCATCGGCCTCTTATATGAGTGTGGCTGAGGCTCTCTCATGTTGGTATAAGCCCATATCATGTTTTCATGTCATTTGCATTGCGTATGCCATTGCCTCGGTTTGCGTGCCCGTGTGCACGCATTTCGAGGCACTTCATTTTCATCCATCGGCCTCTTATATGAGCGTGGCTGAGGCTTTCTCATGTTAGTGTAACATTTCCATGTCATTTACATTGCGTATGTCATTTTCTCGGTTTGCGTGCCCGTGTGCACGCACTTCGAGGCATCTCATTTTCATAGCATTGTGCATACTAGCTTGTATCTTAGATTGCATTCATGCATTTCCTCGGTTTGCATGCCCGTGTGCACGCATTTTGAGGCATCTCATTTTCATAGCATTGTGCATGCTAGGCTGTATCTTAGTTGCATTCATGCATGTCATGCATATTGCATCGTGTCCGGAATAGGAGTTAGCCCGGGCACGGGAAACGAGGTGCATTTCGTACTCCGAGTGACGGAACGTATCTCAATTCCCAGTCACCGACACTCCGGATTACCCATGATGGAGTTAGGTTCTTGTTGTGTTTTCATGTGCATTCATTCTATATTGAGTTGTGCAATTCGACTCCTCGGCCATCATGCCTCGGTATGCGTGATTGGTGGCACGAGGATCGAGGCATGCATATATCTGTGAAAATACATTGCTATGCCCCTTTCCTGCTCTCTGTTGCAGCAAAATAAAGAATCAGCAACTTCTCGGAGCTCGGCACGCTTTCCAAAAATAACTGCTAAACAGAGGCTAATTGGGGCATCCCGGTGGATTTCCGCGCAAAGCAGCCTAACATACATCATTCATCAGAAGCGAGGCAGTCCCTGGCTTGCACGCCAGTTTTACAGCTTTCTTAGTTAATTTGTTAATTAAGTAGGAATTTGTATATTTTTCGGACTGTAACATTTGGACTGTACTATTCTTTCATTCGGGACTGTACTATTCATTCGGACCCTCTGCGCGAGGGCATAACTGTAATAAGTGTGCGCGTGTGTGTTGTATGTTTTCCAACCCCACGTCTTTCTCCCTTTTATTTACCAGCTTATGATGGTTAGATTAGGGCATATTTCAATTAGCATACAGTATGATAGCATGTTTGCATCATTCATTTGTTTTGCATGCACCGGGCTCGGCGCATCATACTAACTGCATTTGTATTTCAATTACAAGCTGAATACATGTTAGCTGTAGCATTCCATATGCCATGTTTAGGATAGCCGAGCCTGCTATAGTTGCATTTTGCATGTGTTGCATTAGGCATTTCTGTATACTTAGGATCATGTATGATTTCTAATGTAGTTCCTATTTTGGCTTGGAGTACTCGGTAAGTTTTATGTTTTAGCATCCTTGCATGCGTGTGAGTGACTGCCATGAATAGCATGCTTACCATGAGGCTATGTGCTTACATGATATATCTGCCTGAATGCCTGTGGGTGAAGGTTGGGTTATCTGGATTGGAATAAATCATCAAATGTGTGTTTTAAGCCCACTAGATAGTGGCAAAACCATCTTTACTAAGCCCACCCGAGGGTGGCAAAATTTGCATTTTAAGCCTACTTGCGAGTAGCAAACCATCTTTCAAATAAACAAACATGAAATGTTTTGTTCCAATTCGGGCGACCCAGTCTATACTTATATGCTGTGCGCATCACATAGTAACCTAGGCTAATAACCGGAATAAGAACATACAATGTTTTCAAAAATAGATATCATGGTTAGTAGAGGCCGATCTTTGATCGGGCGAGCGGGGGTGCTCACGAAGTGACCTTCCCTAATCGTACCCAAGTTCCCGAGCCGAGGCAACTTTGGTGATGACGGACACGTGGCCTTTTGGCACCGAGTCAGGGTTTCCTAAATTTCCCAAAATAAAATATTTAGGTGGCGACTCTGTATCTGGCAAAGCAGTCCATGTTTGGCACTTCTTTCAAAAATCTGTTTTCTCAAAACGATTTGCCGGATTTGGACTCTTTGGTTCAGACTTAGAACCGTGACGACAAATCGAGAGTCCGAACTGTAGCGAGGTCCCCCGCGGACTTGTTACAGTATGCCAAAAATATTCAAGTATATGGTGATTTGTGGGTGAATATTATAAAGTTAAACCTTATTTCTGGCTTAGAAGGCCAATTAGATTGGTTTAACAACTGCTTTTAAGTTAACTTTGTGCTCTTTCCTTTTTTTCTTTTTTGTCGTTGTTGTCATCTTTTTGCCTATTTTCAGAGAAACGCACAAATAACATTCACACTTTATTTTTTAATGGGCGGAGAAATAGTTGAACCGCACTAGAATGAGTAGATGACAATGGTAATATCAATATCAATGAGCTTTCTTATGACGTGTAATCACAAACCCATTAGTCTTTGTTAACTGAAATGATCAATCAGGAACACTCCAATACTTAAGTTAATATCGCAAGCTAATCTCTCAATATATAGTGTAAGTTTCAGCTTGTGTGATAGTGTACCTCTACTTGGACTTAAGTGATTCCTTTGTATTTTTTGATTTTACCATTAAGAGTATTATATAATGACTTGTTCATATTACTCTATTCTAGGCAGAATTGTGTTCATGTGACGATTTTTCCTGAAGTGATAAATATTAGCTCACTAATCATTGACTTATCTCTAACTTGGTTCACCTTTCACTAGTACTTCACCCATCCAAATATTATACTTGTTTAAACACTTGACCAAACAATTATTTAAACGTTGAGTACATATCTAGCTCAATTGTCTCTCCTCTAACTTAACCAAGCAGCATGGTTGTATAAAATTAGCTCCTACACTAACATTCCATACTTTTCTTTCTCTCTCTCTTTTAATCTTTTAACCTCTTACAAGTCATTTGTAGGAAGACATAAGGGGCTAATGTGAATGAATAGAGGAACATTTTGGGCAAAACCAATGATGCAAAGCCACAAGTAAGCATATTATTTGAGGCTCAAGAAGCAGGTGGGGGACCATATGTCCACCACAATTTGTACACTTCCATGTTAGTTGATAGGGAAACATAGAAAAAGGTTAGAAACTTCTGCCTAAAGAACTCCACTTCTTCATCTTTCTGCACACCCCAAATTCACACCAAATAAGTAGGTTATCAACCAAATCCACGAAACAATAACTAATACACAATATATGATGCAAATAACAACATATATACCAGTTCCTTAAACAATGGCTCTGGTATTCCAATTTTGTGACCAGCAGGTAGAAGCCCCCAGGGTCTCTTTGCCCTTTCAATATCTCCATTTTCATCAGAAAGCAAAACTTGCATTTCAGGAGGCAAATTGAGCTGCTTAAATACCTGTATTGGCATTCGAGGCAAAAGCATATAGGCATTGATGAAAATAACATATCCCAAAAATTCCAAAAATGTTATATGGAGCCACAGGCAGTGAATACCTCAATGGAAAAGGATGACATAAAAGGTTCTAGCAGACATGCAAGAAGATATACTAGTCCAGCTGAAGTCTTCATAACTACTGAACAAGAAAATTGGTCCTCCCTGTAAAGCTTCCAGAATTTGCTTTCCTGTATAGCAAATTATGAATATGGTTCATCTTCGAAGGGGTGACAAATACAAACTTCACAAATTGTCAAACAAAACAAGCACCCAAAACAAACTGTAGAAAAATGTTGCTGGCTTACTTGCAGATATGCATTTCCCTCACCCGAAATACTCATTGCAATCTTCAATCCTTGATTTAGCTTAACCTGTATGAAAATACAAACAAGAAAATTATCCTCATGCAAACAAATGGAGAGCAATATTCCAGGTCAACTGCATGCAAGAACACCAGATTGGCAAGTAGGGCATCAATCACCTTCTCCATAGCTTCAAAATATTGCATTACATAATCACCAACTTTTTCTCCAAAATGCCTTGGTTAAGGGATGCGATTATGCTCCTAGAGCATCATGTATGATAGAATGATATCCTACGCCTTTACTTCCTTCCAAAAATGTCAGTTTGCATTGTGATTAAAGGTCAAACCATGCAATTAGAAGAGAACCATGCAATCTTCAATCATTGTCGGAAAAAATTGTGATTAAAGGTCAAATCACTTTGGTCAAACCATGCATTGTGATTAAAGGTCAAACCATGCAATCTTCAATCCTTGCTTTAGTTTAATCACCAACTTTTTTTGTCTAATTTTGAACAAAAGTTAGTTTTAGGAAAAAATTTAAAACATGAAGCGCCAAAGTGAGGGAAAAAAACGTTAAGGGTCAAAGTGGGAAAATGGCCAAACATAAAGGGGGCAAAGTGTAATTCACCCATGTTTTTACATAGGTATGCATTTTGTGTGTATGTATGTATGTATAATCATCTTTGTGTTTGTTTGTTTGTGTAAAAGAAATTTATTGATTTTGTTAGTTTGAATTGGGGATGCTTTTATTTGTGAATTTTACTTGGGGCTTATTTTGTGTATCATAAAGCATATCCAGTGTTAGAAATTCTGGGTAACAAATAGGAAGTCTCGTTGTACAATAATAACTCCCATCAGAAAACATGGTAATGACATAGTACCGACTTCCTTTTCTTTTTCAAAATGTCTTTTTAGACAACTTGCTAGCAGATTTTGGGGGTGTCTTTATTTGAATTTGGTTGTTGTCTCACGTGCAACTGTGCAAGTATGATGTCTTGTGAGTTTTGCCATCCTTTATGTAGATTAAAATTAGGTACAATGACAGTGATATCATGTATCAATATCATATTCCGATGATGAGGACTATATGGTTAAGCTAGTGGGAGAAGAGGGGGGGTGTCCCTCTAATCCCATTTGTGGTTTTGTTTTTTTGTTTTTTTTTTAAATTTTTTTTCTTCTTTTTTTGGAAATACATCAGTGAGTTAGTAGTAACCTCCACAGATGAGGAGGCCAAGCAGGCATCTGACCACTTGGGCTGGGGCACTTCTTGTTTTCTATTGGTTGGTGACATCGTGTACAATGGAAATAAATTAGCAAGTGTGTTCTCTTGGGGTAATTAGAAATGAATACATAAAGAAGTTTCTTAAGATGTGGACTGTTGTGTGCTAAGCTGACACTTGATTTGTTTGAGAATCTCTCTTTGGATGCAAATGTTAATTAGAGGGGCTTGTTATGTTTGGCTAATTTTGTAACCTTTTTTGCCTTTTATCTGTAATCTACATTATGTGTGCAAATCCTTCATGCATTTTGGTTGCTTCCTTTGTATATGATAAACTGTGTTATTCATCAATGCATGCACAAGAAAAGATGCAGAATTGGTGGTTACTGGTTAGACAAACTGTTTCGTAACTTGTTTGGACCAACACCAAGTCCAAAAGTAGGCTAAAATGTTTGCTCTTCTGTGCGGAATTAGCCATTTGAATGGCTAACATTTTTGGAGTGTGAATGAATTCTGTCATTATAGGGATCCAAGAATATCAATAGGTGGCTAAAATGAATGATAAATTGTCTTCATTTTTAAACATATGGATAAGTAATCCACACTTGTCCACAGCTATTGCAAGTGGATTTCTTGTAATATTTTAACGCTTTATATTATGTTTTTGACTTCCCACATTTTACACAAGTACCAAATTATCAGGAATGATATCTTAATGAAAGACGTTAATTCTTATGCCAGGATCCTATTAGAAGCACAATAATCGACTCATGTATACGGGTGACTGACAATGGGAGAGAAAGCATTCAAAGAAAAGTATGAATGTTAAATCATTTAACTATGGCGCGTCAATATGTTTTCTTTTTTTCTCTTCTTATGGACTGTTATGACCCTCTGCTATGTAACTCTCAGGTATTCTTCATTTTCACACTTTACAATACTTCTAATTACAATGATCAACTAAAGGTGGGGTAACTACCTTGTCAGATATTGTGCTGCTTCTCAATACAATAAACAACCAAGACGTTTAATTTGTGAATTCTAAATTTTCCTAGTTGGGAGCAAGCAGTCTAGAAGAAGCCGCTCAATGGATTCATAACTTTTAGGAGGCAGCTTCAAAGGTTTCAAGTGCTCGTTTGTTAATTTGGTGCAGAATTGCAATGCTGAAGAGACTAACTAATGATTATGTGCATATGAAGGCAGACCAAAATCCAAGAGATGTGGGTTGCCCCAGGAGTGATTGGCAGTCTTTGAGGTAAGTTGTAAATGACAAGCATGTGACTGCTCATTTGTGCCTCCTAGAGCCCCAATGTTATCAGAAAATGCTAGCACCCTAATGATTTATGTTTTGGAGCGCACATTTCAAAACTTGTGTTCCCAGACAATGAATTTAGCGATCTAGAGTGTTCCCTTAATTTTTCAGTGTTTTTTTTTGAAGTTATCCTTAAAAGGGTAAAATTCAATTATAATGAACTAAAATCTAGATGAAGTAGAGTTTTGGATTAACAAATGTAAAACAATAGGTCGCAATGCTCATAGTTTTTAATTATACAAAGCAATATATGACAGAGTTATACATCTTTCATCCATGTATGTAGACTACATTTAAGCACATTTACCATGGAACAAAGCTTCTACATACTCCCATCATTTTTTGAATGTTCAAATGGAATTATGTAAAAGCATTCTTCATTGCTTGACGAGATCTTCAATTTTTTTATTTATTTATATTTTCTCTCACTCAATTTGCATGTAAATTAGTGAAGCCCTTGAAAAATACTCATCAACAGCAGCAAACATATCAACTTCAACAGATCAGCAAACAGTTCAAGGTTGGTTAACTTATTCCTTCTGTCCCATATTCACACCAGAGTTAGATGCCCTGATGTGATCCATTCCTTATTCTTGTAGCTTGAAAGTGCAATAATCAAGCATTATTTGGGTGTACTTTTTTTCTGTGACGAAGTTTTATTTATTTTTATTGTTTTTGTGTAATTTAGTTCATGTATATCATGCTAAATCATGTACTTAAGCATGTATTAGTTGAGTTAGTTCATGCTATAAAAATTTATTTTTGTCTAATTTATTTTAAAGCACGCATATCATGCTTTATAGTCTTTCTTGTGGTTTTGCAGATTGGAAAATGGTTCCTGGCTTAAAGACTGGTTGGCTTCGGAAGAAGACACTCACGCAGCCAGAAACAGACTCGCCCGCTGCTATTCCTTTAGGATCACCCGTTGCTCCGTCTCCTGTTCTTCCCGTTCGATCAAATGTGGGACCATCTCATCATGGCACTAGCCAACCAATGGTTGATTCTAATGAGACACAAGCCCCATCCGAAACGCAGCCGAGTGGCGTAGGTAAGATTAAAGTGTATCAAATTTGTCAATTATCACTTGCCATTGCCATTGTTTTTTTGTAGCCAATTTGTAGCCAATTTTTGTGTTGTTATTTTGTTAACAGGGACTTTGAAGCCCCTACGTGTACGCGGACCGACACTTGGCAAAGGCATACAAAAAATAATTAGAGCCAAGAAAGGGGAAAAATGTTATGTTCACATCGATCGGGGGTTGAATGCAATGACTGGCAAGTATGCCACTCTAGCAACTAACGAGTTAGGAATTCAAATTAGAACGCCCTTTGAAAGATGTGAAGTCATGGCTGGATCTTGATGAGACTACAAAAGCTGCCGTCATCCAAGCTGTTCTTGTAAGTAATATTACTTGTCCACAAGATGTAATTGTATTATGTATGCTAATAAGAGAGACTATTATTTAATAATTACAATTTCAATTTGTTATGCTTGCAGGACAAGTTTCAAATTGGAGACGATTTTCACAATGACTTACAAGCACAAGAGATTGTGAATAAGAAGGCCTATGGGTTGTACAAAGATTGGAGGTACACCTTGAAGCAAGAATTCGAATTGTTAGAGGGACTTCCACGTGATGAGATCTATGCTCATCCGCCTGTAGGGGTGAGTTTAGATGATTGGAAGCATTTGATCGATGTGGCATGGCAAGATGCATCTCACCAGGTAAAATAATAGACTACATAGGGTACATACATCTATGTGAAAATGTGATATGCCTTAATATTTACCAAAAAAATGTTTATCTGCTTGTCTTATTTTTAGAAACAGTCAAAAGCTGGGAAGAGTAATACGAGTCAATTGCTGTACAATCATACCAATGGGTCTCGCTCATTTCCTATCGCAATGGCTGCTATGGTGAGTTTGAATTTTTTTAAACTTGAATCCATACATATTTTAAACTATATATATGTTGAACTCTGTTACTAAACATCTACTGTCTGCAAAAAAACTGTGTGGAAAAAATATGTTAATGATACCCTTGCCACATGTTTGCATTCGAAATCTGTCCAAGGACTATACTCTGTTTTTCATTTGAAATCTGTCTCGCAAAATCTGCCTGGGAAAATCTGTTTTAATTCTGTTTGAAAAAATCTGTAAAAAATCTGTACACACACACATGAGGTACTTATAAGCAAAACAGCTCTATTTGTTTTAGATTTAAGTAAATATATTCATAAAAAACAGATATTCCTGTACACACATATGTTAGAATACACATAATTTGAAGTGATTATAAGTGGCTATCTACGAAAATCTGTTTGCAAAAATCTGTTGGACAGAATCTGTTTGACAAAATCTGAAAAATGTGTTCGAAAAAATCTGTTGGAACAAAATTTTCAATTCTTAATTTAAAATCTGTTTGAATTCTGGTACAAATGTGTTTGAAAAAATCTGTAAAAGATCTGTCTGAAAAATATAAATCTGTTAATGATAATCTCTTTGAATTCGAACTCTGTATAAACTACAAATCTGTCTGCAACAGATTTCCAAATCTGGCTGCAAATTTGTCTGAAAATATGGCTGCAAATCTGTCTAAAAATCTGTCTCCAAATCTGTCCAGAAATTTGTTTAAAAATCTGTTAATGAAAATTTGTCTACATAAATCTATGACTGCTCAGAAATGTGTCTAAACTACTAATCTGTCTACAAAAACTCTTTTATCATACAAATCTGTCTGCAACAAATCTGTCTGCAAAAATCTGCTTTGAGTGTCATTGATTTATACGTTGATGTGTTAACAGGTAGCAAAAAATGGAGAGTTGGATTTCCCAAAGTTCTATGAGGACAAACACACTTCAAAGAAAACGAATGATTGGATCCATCCGAAATGCCGTGAGCTGCATGTAAGTATGTGACAAGGAAATATATGTATTCAATATTTTCTTGTACTTAGTACCCAATAATACATATATGTTGCCAAAGTTTTTTTCGTCTTATTTATTTGCAATGATAACAAGAGATAGTCAATGTACAAGCGGCTGCCATCGAGTCAGGGACGCCATTGACTCAGGAGGAGATTTCAAGGCAAGTGCTTGGACAGAGGAAAAGGTACTTGCTTGGATTTGGGAGTGGCCCACAACCCTATACCATATTTGCATCACGAGCACACGATAAGGACATGGAGGCAATGCGAGCTAAGGTGGAGGCACTTCGTGAGGAGCGGCAAAAAGATCATGGCGAGTTAATGAAAGAGCGAGAGGAGCGCGAGAGATGTTACAATGAGCTGTTGAAAGAGCGAGAGGAGCACATTCAATTATCCAATGAGATGTTGAAAGAGCGAGAGGAGGGACAAAAGGCAAGAGAGGAGACAAATACAAAAGTTGAGCATCTTAATAACGTAGTTGCCAAACTGTCACAACTCTTGGGAATCTAAGTTGGGCATCCGACGTTTGCTTTTTGGTAAGAACAATTTCATTAATGTCACACTTACTTTGTATAAATATGTTCGCTTTAAGAGTTAAAAATGTCATCAATTTGGGAGTTAATCTGCCTCACAAATTGAATGAGAGTTGTTTAAATATCTTCGCTTTAACTTTTGTTTATAAGTTTCTGAGCTGATTCTTTATACTCATTCCTAGATTACTTGATTAAGATTAACTATAGTAGCAACATGTTAAAAAAACATAGCGAATTTCAATCTTCGTTTAAAGTACCATGTTGTTTTCAACAGTGGTATTTTGAATAGTAACTCGAACCACTGTTTTAACGTAATGGTAAGTTTTCCGGTGACAAATGTGACATGTAGGGACAGACGGTACGTAAATAGGACACATGCATTGGGAGTTAGAGTTGAAAATGTCATAAACTTAGTCGAAAAAAGGGGTTCGGGGGGCGAAAATGCAAAACAGCCCCCGAGGCACCATTTTTTCGTAACGAGAAGCTTCTCGGTGACAAATGTGTCATGTAGGGACAGACGATACGTAAATAGGACACGTATGTATGGAGTTAAGGTTGAAAATGTCATAAACTTAGTCGAAAAAAGGGGTATGGGGGGCGAAAATGCAAAACAGCCCCCCGAACCATTGTTTTTCGTAACAGGAAGCTTCCCAATGATAAATGTGACATGTAGGGACAGACGGTATGAAAATAGGACATCTACGTTGGGAGTTAGAGTTGAAAATGTTGTAAACTTAGTCGAAAAAAGGGGTTCAGGGGGCAAAAATGCAAAACAGCCCCCGAACCACTGTTTTTTCGTAACGGGAAGCTTCCCGGTGATAAATGTGACATGTAGGGATAGACGGTACGAAAATAGGACACCTACGTTGGGAGTTAGAGTTGAAAATGTCTTAAACTTAGTCGAAAAAAGGGGTTCGGGGGGCGAAAATGCAAAACAGCCCCCGAACCACAGTTTTTTCGTAATGGGAAGCTTCCTGGTGATAAATGTGACATGTAGTGATAGACGGTACGTAAATAGGACACGTATGTCAGGAGTTAGGGTAGAAACTGTCATAAACTTAGTCGAAAAAAGGGGTTCGGGGGGCGAAAATGCAAAATAGCTCCCGAGGCACCATTTTTTCATAACAGGAAGCTTCTCGGTGACAAATGTGTCATGTAGGGACAGACGGTACATAAATAGGACACGTATGTATGGAGTTAAGGTTGAAAATGTCATAAACTTAGTCGAAAAAAGGGGTTCGGGGGGCACCATTTTGCAAGAGCTAAATGTGACGAAGGATATATCTTGTTGACCTAATCGGTTGAAAATTCGAATAATGGATTTGTAAAGTTCAGCTAAGGCTTAGGCGCAATTATGTATTTGATCAGTTTAACTATCACCACTACAAAATGTGCAACAACGGTTGAGAATAGTAGACAGTTCCTTATTCACTTTAGTGTATCTATTAAAAAATCTATCATGATTCCTTAATTTTCTCACATTCAATCTCCTACTTTCTGCTTCTGCATTGTGTTTTACTTACATTTTGAAGACCATTTATAATTAATAGTCATATGTAGCTTCGTTGCTTTACTTTTTTGCTTTTATTAAGTAGTGATGAATTATTTGCATTCTAGTTATGTTAATGCCTGTTACACCAAATATTTCCTTTAATTTTTGCTTGTTACACCAAATATGTTAATGCCTATACAGTTCATGTCCATGTGTATTATTACATGAAAGTAATTCCATTCATGTTTAGTGAATTATAATTCTATGACTTGAGTTCATGATTTACAAAAAAAAAAAAAAAACCTATTTACATTGTTTCCGAGGCATGATAGGACTTCCAGCATATATAAATAGATTTGAACATTGTTCTTTGGGCCACTGTTATTCATGTTTAGAATAATAATAAAATAATAATTGAAAAACAGTTGGTCGGTAATGAATGCGTGATTAAGATATTTGTGTATATATATATAATACTTCACTCACCAGTTTAATTAGCATTTCAGTTCATTGGTATTAATAGGCTACTGTTACATATATTGTTGCTTGGGTCAATCTGTAATTATAATAAAATATATAAATATAGATAGATGTATGCTAATGTTTCATGATTTAATTCATAGGATTGCTCAGTTACAACATTTTTTTTTCTTGACACAACTAGAATTTGTTTTAGTAGTATGTTTGTGCCTCTTAAATGTAGCATTGCCTGATTAAAAACAAAATTGCATGATCATGAGTCTCTAGTTTTATTTCCTATAGTTCATGATATATGTTCAAACTGTCAAGGGAGGAGACAAATACAAAGGGGTACGTAAGTAGGACACTAACAAAGGGGTAGTATGTTTGTGCCTCTTAAATACAGCACTGCCACTATTTTTTCGTAACGGTAAGCTTCCCTGTGATAAATGTGTCATGTAGGGACTGACGGTATGTAAATAGGACACATATGTATGGAGTTAAGGTTGAAAATGTCATAAACTTAGTCGAAAAAAGGGGTTCGGGAACGAAAATGAAAAATAGCCCCCGAACCACTGTTTTTTCGTAACGGGAAGCTTCCTGGTGATAAATGCGACATGTAGTGACAGACGGTACGTAAATAGGACACGTACGTCGGGAGTTAGGGTAGAAAATGTCATAAACTTAGTCGAAAAAAGGGGTTCGGGGGGCGAAAATGCAAAACAGCCCCCTTCAAACCATTTTTTCCTAACGGGAGGCTTTTCGGTGACAAATGTGTCATGGAGGGACAGACGGTACATAAATAGGACACGTATGTATGGAGTTAAGGTTGAAAATGTCATAAACTTAGTCAAAAAAAGGTGTTCGGGGGGTAAAAATGCAAAACAGCCCCCGAACCACTGTTTTTTCGTAACGGGAAACTTCCCGGTGATAAATGTGACATGTAGAGACAGACGGTACGAAAATAGGACACCTACGTTGGGAGTTAGAGTTAAAAATGTCATAAACTTAGTCGAAAAAAGGGGTTCGGGGGGCAAAAATGCAAAATAGCCCCCGAACCACTATTTTTTCATAACGGGAAGCTTTCCGGTGATAAATGTGACATGTAGGGACAGACGGTAAGAAAATAGGACACTTACGTTGGGAGTTAGAGTTGAAAATGTCATAAACTTAGTCGAAAAAAGGGGTTCGGGGGGCGAAAATGTAAAAAAGCCCCCGAACCACTATTTTTACGTAACGGGAAGCTTCCCGGTGACAAATGTGACATGTAGGGATGGACGGTACGTAAAAATGACACCTACGTTGGGAGTTAGAGTTAAAAATGTCATAAACTTAGTCGAAAAAAGCGGTTCGGGGGGCGAAAATGAAAAATAGGCCCCGAACCACTATTTTTTCATAATGAGAAGCTTTCCGGTGATAAATGTGACATGTAGTGACAGACGGTACATAAATAGGACACGTACATTGGGAGTTAGGGTAGAAAATATCATAAACTTAGTCGAAAAAAGGGGTTTGGGGGGCGAAAATGAAAAACAGGCCCTGAACCACTATTTTTTTCGTAACGGGAAGCTTCACGGTGATAAATGTGTCATGTAGGGATAGACGGTACGTAAATAGGACACGTATGTATGGAGTTAAGGTTGAAAATGTCATAAACTTAGTCGAAAAAAGGGGTTCGGGGCGCGAAAATGCAAAACAGCCCCCGAACCACTGTTTTTTCATAACGGGAAGCTTCCTGGTGATAAATGCGACATGTAGAGACCGACGGTACATAACTGGGACACCTGCGTTGGGAGTTAGAGTTAAAAATGTCATAAACTTAGTCGAAAAAAGGTGTTCGGGGGGTGAAAATGCAAAACAGCCCCTGAACCACTGTTTTTTTGTAACGGGAAGCTTTCTGGTGGTAAATGTGACATGTAGGGACAGACGGTACGAAAATAGGATACCAACATTGGGAGTTAGAGTTGAAAATGCCATAGACTTAGTCGAAAAAAGGGTTTCGGGGGGCGAAAATGCAAAACAACCCCCGAACCACTATTTTTTTGTAACGGGAAGCTTCCTGGTGACAAATGTGACATGTAGGGATAGACGGTACGTAAATGGGACACCTACGTTGGGAGTTAGAGTTAAAAATGTCATAAACTTAGTCGAAAAAAGCGGTTCGGGGGTCGAAAATGAAAAACAGCCCCCAAACCACTGTTTTTTCGTAATGGGAAGCTTCCCGGTGATAAATGTGACATGTAGTGACAGACGGTACGTAATAGGACACGTATGTTGGGAGTTAGGGTAGAAAATATCATAAACTTAGTCGAAAAAAGGGGTTCGGGGGGCGAAAATGCAAAACAGCCCTCGAGGCACCATTTTCTCGTAACGTGAAGCTTCCCGGTGACAAATGTGTCGTGTAGGGATAGACGGTACATAAATAGGACACGTATGTATGGAGTTAAGGTTGAAAATGTCATAAACTTAGTCGAAAAACGGGGTTCGGGGGGCGAAAATGCAAAACAGCCCCCGAACCACAATTTTTTCATAACAGGAAGCTTCCCGGTGATAAATGTGACATGTAGGGACTTGAGGTACGGAAATAGGACACCTATGTTGGGAGTTAGAGTTGAAAATGTCATAAACTTAGTCGAAAAAAGGGGTTCGGGGGGCGAAAATACAAAACAACCCCCGAACCACTGTTTTTAGGTAACGGGAAGCTTACTAGTGACAAATGTGACATGTAGGGACGAACGGTACGTAAATAGGACACCTTATTAGTTACGTGGCACAATATTTTTGGTACGTAAATAGGACACCTTATTTTGGTAATACTATCGTTTGTTTAACTCTTTCTTTATTAGTTAAACGTGGCACAATATTTTTGGTAAATTGTTTAGTGCTTTTCTTGACTGTCGCCCTTTTAATTGCTATAAACACAACTTTTGGCATTAATTCATAGAATCGATGCTCGTCAAGAATTCCATGTTTGGATGTCTTTCATTAATTAATAGCTATTACTCTCCTTGGCTTTTAATGTTTAAAATTAATACAGTTGCTATATAGGCACCAAACTAATGAAATTTATTTTTTTTTGCAGATGGTTTTGGACATACAAATGTGGATATATAATTTTTTGACAATTACGGGAGGGCATTGTTTTTATATCTCTATCCGTATATATAGTGGCTCGTACAAATTACTCTTTTGGTGTGGTAAATATCTGATTAAAATTGGCGTGGTAAAAATTAGCATAGCACGTGGTACAAAATAGTTTTGGGGCAGTACAGATTAAATTTTTGTCGTGGTACATATGTTCTTTTTGTCAATTAATTTGGTTATTTCTGTATTATGTATGAATTTAAATTATTGACGTTGGATTAGACTTGGAGTGTATGGAATTTCTATTATATATAGAATTGGACGTTGAAGATTAATTTTTTGGATGCTTGGAATTGAAATGTGTGCACGTTGTTGAATGGTTTAATGGTTGATAATATATTTTAGTGTTGATGGATTATATTATTTATACAGGGTACAGGTTGTACTAATAATGAATACAGGTTGTTTACAATTTTTTTTTTTTTTAAAAAAAAAAAAAATGAAACAAAAAATTATTTGGCCACCAAATGTTTTTGTAGCCAAATAGGTAATCAAAAGTTTTGGCTACTAATAATTCAGTAGCAAAAACATAACCCAAAACGTTTTTGTGACCAACAAATTAGTAGCTAAAAAATTTGAGAATGAGAGAAGTAAACTATTGGCCACTAAATTTTTTAGTCACGGAAAAAAGGGTATCATATGGCGACTAAAACTTTTGGTGGCAAAAAGTTTTCAGATGAATCTTAATAGGTTTTTAGCTACGAACAGTTTTAGTCAGCAAAAGTTACCACGACTAATGACATGGTGGCTAAAAATATGTATTCTATTGGTCACCAAAATTTTTAGTCTCTAATAGTTGGTCAAAATTTAACGGTAGAACTTTTAGTGACTAAAATTTTAGTAGCGGAAAGCCCACGTTTGCCGACTAACAAAGGATTCGTAGGTAAATGTTCACTTTCGGTGACCAATATTTTCGTAGCAAAAACTAACACCTTCCTCGACTACATGAGCGTAGTAGGCAAAAGTCACATTCGGCGACTAATGGTTTTAGTGGCGAAAAGATACCATTTGCCTACTAAAAGAAATTTAGTAGGGAAATGTTTCATTTTTTGGCGACGAAATGAATTTTGGTCGCCAACACTATGGCCGACAGGGTATAGGTGACGAACTTGGCGACAGGAATATTTGGTCGGGAAATCGTTTCAGCGACCAAATTTAGGCCTTTTGCCGACCAATAGTTTAGTAGCCAAAAGTGACATTTCTTATAGTGATCATATGAAAATAAAAAATGTTAGCGATTCCAAATATTCAATTAAAATTTTTACCAATCACTTACATGAGTGTGGGTTTGATATCCACGTGAGTGTTGTGTCAAAATTTTGGTAAAATATTTTGCATCCATAAAATTGTTCAAAGAAAATTTATGATATGGAATACATTCACAAATGACAAATTTTTGGATTGAAAAAACTCTATTTATAAAGGGGACTTATGTATAAGTCATAATAGGTGTACTTATTGTTCAATAGGTTTTATGATAATTAATGATATTTTTCATCAAATACTATTAAAAAAATGTCACTAATTGTTAATTTTTAGCGACAGTTTGCAAATTGTCACAAAAAATGTCACTAATTATAATCGTTGCAAAAAAAGTCATTAATTTTTAATTTTCAGCGACAGTTTAAAAATTTTGTCACAAGAAAACGTTATTAATTGTATGTTTTAGCAACAATTTAAAAAAACTACGACAAAAAAAGTTACTAATTGTTAATTTTTAGAGATATGCAAAAAATCATTAAAAAAAATATTTTTAACGATGATTTTATTGTGACTTATTTTAAATAGAACTTGAAGGGAAATAAATCCAACTTATAAGACCTGTTGGTAATTTACCCATTTATAAATGCCTAGAAACAGAGCATGAATCCGACTGTAGTGCCAAGTTTTCTCAGGCTGGGCCCTGAGATTTCTGGGGCCCAAAACCAATAATCAACTAATAAATTTTTGAGATCCTTCACATTTTTTTTTTCATTGAATGAAAAAAAATGAAAAAAAAAAATGAAGATAAAAGACAAAATTTGTGTCAAAATCATAAAAAATACTTAGTATTATATTACAATAATTAATAAGTATCGTTTGATCCTCGCTCTTCTTGCATTTTTAGAAGCAAACAAATCAATAATACTTGAATAATCTAATTTTTTTGCAAAATCATTTTCAATGGATAATAATGCTAGTTATTTTAAATTGCGTTTTCAATTTTTTAATGGATCAATTTATTTTAAGTTAATTTGGGTATTTCTTAAGTTTTTTTTTGGATTTAAAACATACCTAATATATTACAATAAACTACAATAGGAGGGGACCCTTTTTTTGGGTCTATTTTCAATGGATAACAATGTTAATTTTTTTGAATAGGCCTTTCAATTTTTTAATGGATCAATTTATTTTAAATTAGTTTGGACATTCTTTAATTTTTTTTTTGAACTTAAAACATATCTAATATATTACAGTAAACCATAATAAAAGAACCCCTTTTAAATCTATTTTGAGGGATTTTAAGTCATGATCTGATTGGTCCATGCCCAGGACCGGCCCTGTTTCTTCATTTGTGTTTCACATTATCAAATAATTAGACAAATATAGTAATAACAAATGAATTTTAGGACAGCCGTAAAACTAAAATCGGGGACAATTTAGCCATTTGACAAGTCTAATTGATGGAGCTTGGGCCCTCTTTCATTCTAGAACTTCAAGCCACCAAACAAGTAACCCCTTCAAAATCTACAAAATTCAAACCCCTCATGGAAGCCTCTAGTCCTTCAACAACTCCATCCTTTTCCCCATCCTTCTTCACCCCAATCCTCTCTCCTCTTATATATATCCTTGTGGTCATCTCTCTCTCTCTCGCTCTGTGGACAAAACAAACTAGGAGAATAAAGTCCTCAAAAAAACATGGGCACTTTGGTGGGACATGTAGCACCTGGCTTTGGCTTCTTTGTCTTTGGTTTATGGCACCTCCTTAACCATATCAAACTCCATGCTCTCAACACAAACTACAAATCCATGCCATGGTTTCCCACCTCAAAGTTAAGGTACTTAGAGCTCTCCTTGATCATGGCAGGCTGCTCCATCTCTATAGCTATGGAACTCTTCATCGGCCCCAAACGCCACCAGCCTTTTGACCCGGATGGCACCATTCCCTCCAACCATCTTCACAACTTTGAACATTCCTCAATATCCATGACTTTCTTTGTTTATGCAGCTTTTGCCATCATCCTTGACCGAACTTGCCCGAAAGCCCAATATGGTCTCACCCAATTGCTTGGAGCCCTTGCCTTTGGCCAGCAACTCCTCATCTTCCACCTCCACTCGGCTGACCACACAGGTGTTGAAGGCCAATACCACTTGCTCCTCCAGATTGCCATATTTGTCTCTCTCACCACCACTCTCATGGGTATTGGTTACCCTAACAGTTTCTTGATCAGTTTTGTTAGGTCTCTTAGCATACTATTCCAAGGTATTTGGCTAATGGTCATGGGCTTCATGCTTTGGACCCCACAGTTCATGCCAAAAGGTTGCTTCATGAACTTGGAAGAAGGCCACAAAGTGGTCCGGTGCCAGAGTCATGAGGCGCTCGAGCGTGCCAAATCACTGGTAAACATCCAATTTAGCTGGTACTTGATTCTGGTGACCATTTGTGCCATGTGCTTGTACTTGTTCTTCATCAAAATTCATGGAGAGAAAGTCAAATACCACTCGCTATCAAAGTATGAAGTACAAGAGGCGGAAGGTGAAGATGTTGAGGCCCAGAAGAAAAGTAAACTGTGTGAGTCGAGGAGCTTTGTTCGCATGGGAAAAGCCTTTGCTCCAATGGACCTTGAAACGTAGAAGAAGAAGAAGAAGAAGAAGAAGAAGAAAGGAGGGGTAGATGTGAAAGGTGGTTAGGTATGTAAAAATGAGAAATATTAGTAGGTTGGTGGATTCTTAGTTCTCTCTCTCATTTATGTTATTTTATTGTTTAAGAGTTAAGCCCACAATATTAATGTTGGCTTAGTGAGAAAGCAAATGAGCCTAATGGTTTTGGGTAAAAAAATTGAGAGGGAAAATAGGGGTGTGATACTGTTTGGTTTTCATAATGCATTGATGGCTTTTAGCTTAAGCTTAGGGTTGAGTCCATTGTGTTTGTTTGTATAGGAAAAAATGGAAAAAAGAAAAAGTAGGGAGGAAGTTAGTGAAGTTGTGGCTTGACGACGAAACCATCAACTTACAAAGGTCTTTTATCTGAGAAATTTTTGAATACAGATAGGGTAAGTGTCATATGATACCTTTTTTTTCTCTTATTTGTTGGGAGAGTGGGAGCTACATTTATATATTAGGTGATGGAAAAACAACATAGGAGGCCATGGTGTTTGTGATTGATTGAAGGTACCATATGGCATGCCATAGGGTACCATATCTGCACCCAATAATTTTTTCTTCATCTAATTAATATAATTCGATTCTAGACAAACTCCAAGATTTTCAATTGATTTTATAATAAATATTCTATAGATTTGGGGAGCAAGGATTCCCTGTCCCCAAATATTTATGCCCCTTGTCTCAAATCACTCACAGCTATTGGATCATATGAGAATTCCAAAATTTGAGAATCTCAAGACATATCTAATGGTTGTGAGTGATTTGAGACATGGAGACATGGATATTTAAGGACAGGAGATCCTTAGGCAGATTTGGGTACCTTTTGCAAGGGTGTTGGGACCATTATTAAGCTATATATACGATTAACGATGTATATTATTTTATGGAGACTTACGTATAAGTTTTAATAGGTAAAATTATTATTTAATAGAACTTGTGAGAATTAATGATATTTTTTATCAAACATTATCAAAAAATTCCTAATTATTAATTTTTACTGATAGTTTAAAAATATTGTCACAAAAAATGTCACTAATTATAAGTTTTAGTAACAATTTAAAAAAATCACCACAAAAAAATTACTAATTTTTAATTTTCAACGACAATTTGACAAATTCGTCACAAAAAAATATCACTAACTGTAAGTTTTAGAGACAATTTATAAAAGCCATGATAAAAAAGTCACTAATTGTTAGCGACATATATAAAAAATTATTTTTAACGACGATTTTATTAAGACTTATTTTTAATAGGACAAATTAAATTCAATTATTATGACTTATTGATAATTCATCCTTATTTTTTTATTTAATTTAACCATGCATGAGATCGAGTTGACTCAACTGGGCTGCAAAGGCGAAACTCGATTTTATTTCATTAACTTATTTTCTTATTTTTAAGCATGTGTTGTTATCATATGCAGTCACTGGTCCTAGTTAGTAGGGAATTTTGCAAGACATAGTGGTAATTGTGGAGTTGAGGTGAGATGTACATACTCTTTTGGGAAAGGGTCCGACTACAGTATAGAAAAATGGTTTTTCTGTATCATACCTAAAAGTGAAATACTAATTCCAACACACTTTAGTCACCAGGGAATTACCGGTTTTGCAGGTGGTAGCTTCTTCTTTCTTTCTTTTTTTTCTTTTTTTGAGAACAGCTAGTGACTTTCTAATGCAATTGGGTTTTACGTCAAATTGTTTTTTTAAAAAAAATACACTAATCTTTTTTAGGGTTTAAAAAAAAGATTGAGTTCCATAAAATTTGACATGATTATATTAGATTTCTTTCAAAATTTAATTTACATAATATTTAGTTCATTTTTTAATAACATTTTGTTAGTTGTATAAATAATAAAAAATGATGTTATTTCTTTAATATTGAAATACATATTTTATCTTTTTTTATTCTTGTATTTATATACTATCTGCATTATCTGCATTAATTGTGATTGTTTTAACTTTACTAAAAAGGAGATCGGTGTAATTCTATTAAATTTATGAAATTTATTATATTTAGTAATAAATAGACTCAAAACAAATGGTAAGTAGAGTTACATTAAATAGTAAGTTGTCCTATTAGGTGTGTACGGGGAGCAAATATTTCGCAGAGCCCGTACTCCTTTCCGCCAAGCTCCTTGTCTGTCCGATCGACCTGCGAACACAACAGCGGTGAGCTACCCGGCGGTGTGTGGCCAGAAAACCCCTCCGACGGTCAAGTTAGCACACACTCAGGGATCTAGAGAGAGAGGAGAGAGTTGAGTGTTTAGGTTGTTCTCACCAAATTATGTTCCATCCCAGCATGGGGGGCGCAGACTCGCTTATATACTTTCTGTGCGCAGATCTGCTCCCATTAGTCTCTTGACACGTGGTGCTGCTCTCCCATCTGTCAGCACAAATCCTGCAATTACCACCTAACCAAACTGTCAGGCTATGCTAGCAGAGCCCGGCAGACCAGCGGAACCACCTCGGCCTTTCACGACCGCGCTGCGCAGCGTACCCGAGTGCTCCATTGCCGAACTCCATACAGCTGAGCTCGGTAGCATTCCGGCATAACCGAGCTAATCGTGCTCCCATAAAACCTGGGTAGCAAAAGCCTGTCTCGGCAAAGGTGGACCTCGGAGATGGGCCTCGATCGAGCAAGTTCCAATCTGGGGAAGCTCGGTTCAAAACATGAGATCGTCCTCAGGCCCTGGCCACGACCGAGCGAGATCAGGCCCGGGTAAGCCCAAGTTAGCTAGGCCCAAACTTGCTCGGCCCCATCCTATCCGGCTTCTTTCACGGCCCAAAGCCAGACTATAAATCTCCCTCTCAAGGTGTGAGCATGGTTCGATTTGGTTTAAGAGATCAATGACCAAATGACTACTTACTGATTCATGAAATTTGAAATTAGACCATAAAAATCTTATAACAAAATCAAACTGAACCAATAAAACGAAGTTCGATTCAATTTGAAATCATAGTTTTCACAACATGATCATAAAATATTATTTACAACTTATTTGAACATCAAGCAATATATATTTTTTTTTGATTAGCAAAAAAAAAAAAAAAAAAACATTATTGATAAAAAAGCATACATTTCATATGAAATCACATCAATAAAGAAGAAGAAGCGCAAAAAGTATCAAAGTAAACTACCTCAATCCCAATTAGGTTGGCACCAAGGAAGATACCCAATCATTTACTAGCACAACCACACAGTTGGTGAGAAACCAACAACAAAGAAAAACCACCAAAAAGCATAACGACCATCACTAAGCAACTGTAGCAGCCTCTAGTGATGCAGGGGAGAAAAGCAACCTCCCAAACAACTCAAGTCCCACCCCTTATGCAGAATCTCACTTGCTAAAGATTGTGAACTAAGTCATTCATTGAGTAATTGAAGGATGGGCCAGAGCTTTTAACCCACAATGCAATCCTAACCTTAATGGATTCACACAGACCATCAAGATCTGCCTGTGCATTGTTGAAGATGCTATCATTTCTCTACTTCCAAATTGACCATAGCACAGCTAGGGGGAGTGCTGTCTAGATCATCTTCTCATGTTTTTTGAGCTTAATACTAGTGTACCAATTTAAAAGGCTATTCACAGATCCATGCATTACCCATTGTATACCTTACCAATTTAAAATTCTGGACCAAATCTTCCAAATAAAGGGACAAAAAAGTAGCACATGGTTGACACTCTCCACCACCTCCTTACAAAAAATACAATTAACATCTATATCATCACTGGCAACTCCAATTCTTTGTAGATAACTAGATGTCTTAATATCCTTCATTTTCAAGCTAACCAACCAAAGAACTGAATCTTGGGTGGAGAGACATTCTTCCAAATGAAATATGCTATTTTACTATTATCTACAAAACTCAACTCACACCACTTGTATGCTGAGGCAATAGAGAATAACCCAAATGTCTCTGCATCCCACTCAAACTATCACTCATTTCTTCCCTAAGAGCAGGTGCTTGATTAACATCTCATACAACCTCCTCAATTCCTCCACCTTCCATTGGAATAGGGATCTTCTGAAGCTAATATTTCCCTTCTCAATCCCATTTCTGCTACTTAGCACCAAATTCACAGATTCAGCTTTGTTCATTGATAAAGAATACAGTTTGGTAAATTCCTCTTTCAAAAAAATATTGCCAATCCATTTGTCCACCCAAAAATGTGTTCTCCTCCTATCCCCAATAACTGGACTTATGTTGCTTTTGAAGAAGTCAACCAGTCCAGGTCTATACCAGGCAACACCCATAATACCTTTCCAGATTTGAGAAGACTTGAGACTAACCACAGGTAGTGGCCACTATCCCCTTCCAGCCTCACTGTATTTGCTGTAGATCACCTGCTTCCAGAATGCATCATTTTTAGAGCCAAACCTCCACCACCACTTCAAAAGAAGGCAATCATTCATAAGTCTGATTCTCTTAACTCCTAAACCTTCTTAGCTTTTACTCTGTGAAATCTCCTTCCAACTGACTAGATGAATTTTTTTTCTAAGCTCATCACCTCTCCATATGAATCTAGATTGAATTTTGTCTATTTTCTTTGCAACACATTCTGGCATCTTAAACAAAGATAAGTAATAAATTGGTAAACTAGATGGCACATATTTTATCAAAGTTAATCTACCAGCAAAGGATAGAATGTCCTCTTCTAAGAAGCCAACTTTTGTTTGCATTTATCAATCACTGGTTGCCATGTCCTTATTTTTCTTGGACTAGCTCCCAGCGACAGCCCTAAGTATTTGAATGGCAGATTTTGGTGAAGACAATTCAATTTAGTAGCAAATTCTTTAGTAAGGTCATCATCAACCCCAATCCCACATATCACACTCTTATGATAATTAATTTTCAGCCTAGATAATACTTCAAAAAACCTCAAGATCCTTTTGATAACGATAATCTCCTCCCCTTCTGCCTCACAAAATAATATTGTGTCATCTGCAAACTGAACATGAGTGATCCTAACATCATTTGAGCCTACCACTATCCCTTTAATCAATGCCGTCTGCAGAGCTCTCACCAATATAATACTAAGAACCTCAGCCACAATATTAAACAAAAATGGTGATAATGGGTTACCTTGTCTTTGCCCTCTCTCAGGGTTAAACTCAGATGTAGGTGATCTATTTACCAAGATAGAAATTTTGGTTGAGGACACACACTCTCTAATCCAACTAATTCATTTATTGCCAAACCCAAAATTTGAAAGCATAGAGAAGAGGAAGTCCCAATTAATTGAATCATAAGCTTTCTCAAAATCCAGTTTTAATATAATGCATTTCTTCTGTTTCTTCTGCCAAGCATCAACTATTTCATTCGCAATCAATACTCTATTCAAAATATTTCTTCCCCAATGAATGCTGATTGAGATTTACTAATAATTCTTGGCATCACTTTCTTTATCCTGTCTGATAAAACTTTTGCAAGAATTTTATACAAAGAGCCTATGAGACTAATATACCTAAAGTCATTAAGGCAAGAAGGATTATCAAATTTTGAAATCAAAGCCACAAAAGAACTATTAATTCCATGGACCAATTTAGAGTTTTGGTGGAATTCCTTAATAAATTGTATCACATCACCCTTGACTGTGAACCAACATTTCTAAAAGATCATCAAGTTGAATCCATCAGGTCCAGGTGCCTTACTCCCTTCACAGTTCTTTATTGCTGCTATTATTTTTGCTTCAGTAAATTCAGCTTCTAATGCATCACTAACCTTAGTTCCCCTAATGGATTTAAAAGGACCAGATAAGCTTAGCTTACTGGACCAATATTCAGTAAAATGGTTTATGAAATGCTACAAGACTTCAACCCTTATATCTTCAGGTTCTTCCTTTATAACCCCATTCACATTAATTGAACATAATGCATTCTTGTTGTTCCTGGAAGAAGCCATAATATGGAAAATTTTTGTATTTCTGTCCCCTTTTAATTCCCAATTAGCTTTGGATTTCAACACCCATATCCATTCCACCATTCTACTCAATTTCCAAGCTTCCTCTTTCGCCTCCCTTCTTCTAGCTAACTCTGCCTAGTCAGTGATCCTTCTTTAACTGCCAGGTCAAGCATGTGTAGCTCATTCTCAAGAAGATTGAGTTTAAACTCCACATTTCCAAAAGCTTCTTTGTTCCAATTTTTCAGGGCCAGTTTTAGTGCTTTGAGTTTCCTTAGGCATTTGAAACCAACCCAACCCTCTTCAATAGATTCAGCCCAAACTTTCTCTACAAAGCCTATGAAATTTGGGTGTAGGGACCAAGCATTAAGAAATTTAAATGGCTTTGGACCTCAATCCCCCATATCTTCCATAAGCAAGATAGGACAATGGTCTCAAACTCTTCTTTGTAAGCCCTCATAGTTTGAAATTAAACCTATACATCCACTCCGGACTGAGCAAGTACCTATCAAGCATACTCCATCAGCAATATGTTGTCATTTTGCAAACAAAAATAATTTAGATGATTGTTTAGAACTAATTCAACTGCTATACAAAATCATACTTGCAAAAATATAGGATTAACAACTTATGACAAAAATGTAATACTAATCAGGTGATTTATATAAACAGATCAATTTAGTTCCAAATTAGAATCGTAACTATAAAATTACGGGCCAAATCATGAAGTATGGTTCACCTATTTTAAAAATTAAGACCAAATTAAAAAAAAAAAAACTAAATCAAACCATGCCATTTAGTTTAAGATTGAACGTTACTTACCATTTATTGATCAAACTTTAAAGTTGTGTAATCAAACTTTAAATAAATTTTGAGTCACACAATACTAAGTTATTTTATTGTTTGTGTCTTATCACAAGAAGTAACAAGTAGATTGCTAACGAACAGTAGGTATACAAAAATTGTATATGTAATGAAATATTGTCATGGAAAGTCACAATGAGTGGTAACTAAATTCAAAGCAAATGGTAAATATTGTGCTTATAAATGATAACTATTTAATGATATCTTACTTATTACTCAATCAAACATCAGTTACCCCTCAATTAGACTTTATTTGTGTGTTAATGAGACTCTACTTACTACTAAATTAAAACGAATGATAAGTTTTTCATTTTGAATATTATTTTCATATTTTGTAATTTATATAAATTATTTTTATATTATAAGTTTTACTTATAAATTCATTCATATAATTAATTTTTATATTTAGATTATTTTATTTTTATATAATTTATTTTTATAATTACACAATCTACTTATTAATTTATTTTATAAATTCATATTATTAAAATAAGTTTAAATAATTTACAATTTAATTTTTTTTAGTTTACAATTTATTTTTACTTGTTTTATTTATTTTTAAAGACTATATTAAAAATATATATATGTTTTTACAACGACTATTTATAAAATTTGGAAATCACTAACAAATTTTAATTAATTATAATTCAGATGCCATAGTTTACTTTCTACAACTTACAAAAAGAGAAAGGTGTAGAGGGGAGGTAATTAAATATGGTGTGTTATTAGGGTGTCGTTTGGTAACACTTACGTTTTTAGTTTTCTATTTATATTTACAAAAATTTTAAAAACTCAAATAAAAACTTGTTTGGTAAAATTTTTGATTTGTAAATCAGTGGTCTCAGTTTATAAATTTGGCCAAAAAATGTAAGCTCAAAAAAGGTGTTTCCATTTTGAGTTTTCAGTTTTTTTTTTTACCACCCAACATAAACCATCACCTACCACTATTTTCCACCACCGTCTTCCGCCACCACCACCCACCCCCCACCACCACCTGCCACCACCAGCCACCAGCCGCCACCACCAGCCACCTGCCACCCATTCGCCACCACCACCACTACCACCACCACCCACCCCTCGCTACCACCCACCTGGCATCCACCCGCCACCACCCACCATCCGCCACTACCATCCACCGCCCGCCACCACCA
The DNA here is from genome assembly GCF_055761805.1 of Camellia sinensis. Classification (NCBI taxonomy): domain Eukaryota; kingdom Viridiplantae; phylum Streptophyta; class Magnoliopsida; order Ericales; family Theaceae; genus Camellia; species Camellia sinensis. The sequence continues at coordinate 6,465,116 of NC_138974.1, read as the reverse complement.
CCTGCCACCTACGTACCACCACCACTCACCACCCACCTGCCACCATCATCCACCACCCGCCACCACCACCCACCGCCACCACCACCCACCACCACCACCAACCATCCGCCACCCACCCACCTGCCACCACCACCGACCACCCGCCACCACCACCACCACCACCCACTCGCTACTACCCACCACCCGCCACTTACTCGTCACCACCCACCACCACCCGCCACCCGCCACTCGCCACCCGCCATCACCACCACCACCACTCACTTGCTACCATCCACCACCCGCCACCGTCACCCACCATCACCACCCGCCACCTACCTGCCACCACCACCCACCACCCGCCACCACTACCACCACCACCACCACCCATTCGTTACCACCCACTACCCGCCACCGTCACCCATCCACCCACCCACCCACCACCACCACCACCCTCCACCTACCCGCCACCACCCGCCATCCGTCATCCACCCGCTGCCACCACCACCCACCCGCCACCACCCGCTACCCATCACCCATCATCACCACTTTCCACTACCGTCTTCCGCCGCCACTTGCCGCCACTTGCCACCACTTGCCATTTCTCACTCTTTTTTATATTTTTAAATTTTTTAAAACATTTTGTCAATTACCAAACGCGTTTGTAGTTTATGTTTTTCTAAAAATAAACAAAAAATAAACAAAAATCAGTTTATAAAATTTTTGTAAATATAAACTGAAAACGTAAACGTTACCAAACAGACCCTAGTTGTTTGCATTTAAAATTAAAAGGATGACACAATTTTCGAGATGTAAGATAACTTGATTAGTAGGTAATATTATTAAGTTGTATTTTATTTTCTTTTAAATAGTAAGTTTATCAGTAATACTACGAACTCATACTTAACCAACAAGAAATTATTGAGAATTATTATTTTGTAATTCAAATTTATTCTACATATGGATCTCATACTCTGCAAATTTAATTTTCACTACATAATCACCCATCCAACAAAAAATCTAGGTAGATAAGTCTGAATTCTAGACTTATTCTAAGTTTATTCATAACAAGTGGTAAGTGAGTTTATGAATTATTAAACTAGAAATATGACTTTAAACAGAATGTAAAAATGTAAAATTTTATTAGACTTAATTTATTATTCAATAAGACATCATTTCATTTGACTTGATTTACTGCTCAATTAAATCTCACTTATTAGTTAATGATTGGACTTAACTTACTACTTAATTGAGTCTCACTTACTACTTAATGAGACTCTACTTTCTATTTCATTAGACTTTACTTACTACTAAATTAAACCCCACTTAGGCCTCGTTTGGAGAGTGGCTATTTTAGCCAAAAAGCCAACTAAAACTTGTCACATCACCTCTCTACTTTTCTGCATATCTTTTCATAAAAAGCCAAAAAGTTACTAAAATAGCCTGTTCCCAAACGAGGCCTTAGTATTTAATAAGACTTTTTTTTTTTTGATGAGCAAAGAAAAAGGAACTTTATTGATGAAAACGAATATAAAATTACATCAACAAAGAAGAAGGGGAGGGGGAAAAGGAGTGCAAAGAGCATCATAGCGAAACAAAACAATCCTAACTAGGTTGGCACTGATAAGATTGCCCAATCATATGCTAGCACACCGCATAGAGTTAGTGAGCTGGTGAGTAACCAACCACAATTTGCAAACCCAAACCCAAAACACAACCAAAAATTTAAAACATGACAAAACCAACAAATAGAAACACAAAAACAACAGCCAAAAAAGCTAAACAAAAGCAACAACATGACCTCCCAGAAACTCCTTTGAATCTTATAAGCAACTTCTAAACTCCACCCACATCAGAAATCAGCAATAAAGTCCTCTGCTGGAGGATCCAAAATGCAGACCACAGATAGCACAACATTCTACACAGAAACAAGATCAGCAAAACATTGGCTAGAAGCAAACCATCAGTCAAGCAAGTACTTTAGCAGCAGGACATCCAACAGATCAAACCAGAAGCCCAGTACACCATTATTTCTTGCAGCAGCTACCAGCAGAGGATGGGGAAGCCACCATTCATCCAAGCCCACAAAAACTCCTATGCTAACAAAGGACCACCATTCAGCCAAGCACAAAAAACTCCTATGCTAACAGAGGGCATATAACACCAATTCCACCACTACCAACCAAACCACAAGTGTTCAAGACATCTGAGCACAGGATAACAAATAGCACAAAGCCACCAATAAACCTAATATCTTCCTAACCTGCTGCAATTTAAATGAGACTCTACTCACTACTTATTGATACTGTACTTGCTGATCCATCAAACTTACTTACAACTCCATCAAACATAAGTACTACTCAATAAGACCGTGTTACTATTGATTGGTGAGTAAAATGGGAACAAATGATAAGCAAAGTAACAATGACTAATAAGTAATAAATTAGAAATATGACTTTTAAATTGTGAAATAAAATGTAAAAAATTATTAGACTTAACTTAGTACTCAATAAGACACCACATCATTTGGTTTGATTTACTTCTCAACTAAATCTCACTTATTGCTTAAGTAGTGTATGCCCGTGCAGTGCAAATAATGACGAGATCAAAATGTAATTAAATATAAAATTATTGAGTTAAAATATAATTTATTCCATTTGTTGCTACAAATTTGAAGTCAAATATGAATAGAGGTGGGGTTAGTTTTCAAAAGTTTTTATTTTATTTTATTAAATCTTGAAAATATGTTTAGTATTTGTATATTTTGAAAATAGACATTTCCTAACCAACTATTTAAAATGCGGCAAGTAACTCAATCATAAACATTTTGTTTTTATTAACAAACTTTATGACTCTAAAGTATAAATTTCATATCAACATAAAAATTAAAAATAAAAGCACCCTTGCTAAGCAAGTCAAGAAAAAATTGTAAACACAAAACAAAATACACAAACCAAAGGTATTGTATATTTGTTAATGCTCTATAATTCAAAAACAATTACACCAAACAATGCACACTAGCAAGTGCTCTGCAATTCCAAAAAAAATCAAATTAAAATTAAATACCAGACAGTGCACACTAGCCAGTGCTTTGTAATCTAAGAAAATTAAAATTGAAATGCACATCAACCAGTACTCTGCAATTCCAAAAAAGTCAAATTAAAATTAAATACCAAACAATGCATACCAACCATTGCTTTTTAATATAAGAAAATTAAAATTAAATTACACAGCAATTAATGCTCTGTAATCTAAAAGAATTAATTTAAAACACCAAGCCATGTATACCTACTAGTGGTATTGCTGCAAATCACATTGTAATAGTTGTTTGCAAATTATAAACTCGAAACTACGTGAGAAAAATATAGAGAAAAAAAAAAACCAAAAACCTACAAGTGATATGCAAACTTTTCAAACATACCTAATTAAGTTAAGAAACAACTAATATACCTAGGTAGTTCAATATAAAGCTAGATATTGGGTCATTGAGCAATCAACAATATTTTTTGATTACTACTAAATCACCTGTACGTTTTTTGAGCACTACTAAATCACTTGTACATCCATGAAAAATACTAAATCACTTGTACAAAAAGTAGCAACCATACATAGCAGTCAAATGGTTTTTTCCAAATCACTTGTACATTTTTGAGAATTAAAAACGAATAGCAAAAAGTCAACTTATCTCTCCACTTTTCAAAGTGAAACCATTGATAGCAAAATTGATTATAAAATCTAAAAATTAATGAGAAAATTGCAATTCATTGTAAGTTTTCAAAAAAAAAAAAAAAATTGTAAATCAATGGTAAAGCTTATCAACTTAATTCGTTGCAAATTTTTTTTTTGGTATTTCTACTAATTTCCAATTTTGCCAAAATTAATTTCAGTAATTAAGTGTCATGGATAGAAAATACTTAAATGGGTTACAATCAAATTGCGAAGAAATAAAAATATAAACATCAAAGATAACCTATATAATAAAAACATATAAAAAAATGGCTTACCCTGCAAGTGTGTAGACACCTTATTTTTGACCGCCCTTACGACTTGGACATCATCGCTTGCACACCCGATAATGAGTGTTTATGCTTGTTAAGTGCTCGAAGTCCTCAGCGAAATGCCACAGCTTTGAGCCTTCAAACCCTACACACCTGTTGCCTTATTTTTGGACCAAAACCAGAGTTTTTCAAGCCTGTAACCTCTTGTAGCCTGCCGGCCCCTTCTATTGGCTGCTGGCCACTACTTCTGGTTGCCGGCCATTGATGTGGCCTGCCGGCCACAAGTGTGTTTTGCAGATATTTTTCTACCAGCTATGCTAGCTGTTAGCACAGATGCATGCACCTTCTTACACGTGTATGTATTGATATTTCTGAGGGAGTTGTATAGTTTTCTATATATAGGAGGTCTCCTTTTCCATTTTGAAGGTTGGAATTTTTAGAGAAAAAATTCTCTCTCTCTCTCTCTCTCTCTCTCTTCCTACAATTTTCTCTTTCTTTCTTGCATTTTTTTAAAGCTTTTTTTAGCTTTTGCCTATACACTCTTAACCAAACCTCTCCATCTTTGAGCTGAGGTACCTTTGAGCCTAATTTGAGCTCTTTAGGGTGTGTTTTCCTTGATTTGTTGCCTAGAATTGGTTCTCCTCTTCAAGAGGAATAAAGTTTTGCTTCTCTTCTTGATTTATTTACTATTTTTCCTACTGTTTTCCCTTTATTTTTAGGCTATCTAAACTCTATATTTTAGGCTGAAACTTGTGGTTTAAGGCCAATAAAGGTTGAGGGGTGGTTCATCCTTTACACCTTACTTTCAAGGCTTTTACCCTTGTGTTTTCCATCTTTACACTATCTCTTTTTGAGCTTTTAAACACTAATTTTCAGAGTTATTTCAATGGCTAAAATGTTGTTTTGAAGTCCCAAAATTGGAGGGGGTAGTGTTTGTTCACTAGCCTAGCATACTCCATGTTTTAGCTTATTATTCTAGCTTTTGTTAGCTTAATTCCAACATGTTTTAGGATTGTTTTAGTACTGTTTTAGGATTGCTTTCAAGTGTTCATAGCATTTGAGCTTTCTATTGCCTGTTTGTAGTTTAATAGTTCTCATAGGTTTGGTGGTTTAGGCCTTAGCCACCTTTCTATTTGAGTTGATAGTGCTTATTTATGGTTTTTCATACTTGTGATCACTCTTAATCACCTCTGCAACCTCCCTCATTTCTTGGCTTTTCATTTGCTGTGAAAGTTGGTTCAAACTAGTTACTTGTTTAAAGCATGAGATTGAGGTCTTGTGCTTAATGATTTAATCCCTTTTAGGGTTCATTACCAACGGTATGAAACTTTTCTCATGCCTAAAACAACTTTTGGTTTGATGCTTCTTTCCATTAGAGAACTTAAACTCACTTTTGGACTTAATTGATTAAAGAATTGAAAGGTAACTAAAATGGAGTAATACAATTGGTGACTAAAAAAGGGCAAGATAATAATTTGGTTTGGGTTCAATAAGACGTTAATTGAACCCTTGAGTCTTGAGTCGTTTCACACTCATGAGTAATGCAAACGGTTCAAGATTCATTGTCAACTAATTCCCTTGATCATTCATGATAGGGAGGTGGTTTTGATGGTCTTGTTTTGTTGCATTCATTAAACTTGCATCCTTTGGTTCATAGGCCATCATGCAATGGAATTGCATTTATTGATGGTTTGTGAATCAAATTTTGCCACTTCTTTGAGCTGTTTAATGATAAGGAGAGGTAAGTTGTGGAAAGGAACCTTTGAGAATACCCTGTTCCTGCTCTGTTTGCTCTTTGTTGTAGTAGGAAAATCCAGTCATCAGTGGCCGGCAGTCCACCATTGATGGACGACATGCCATCACTTCTAGCCTGTCGGCCACTTGTGCAAAATCCAGCAGTGTACTTCTAAAATAGAATAGAATTGGTCTTGAGGTGGAAAACAGTGTAAGTGTTCTATTATGCAACAGAGGTATCTAGCAGCAGAACATCGACCTTCTTCAGGTAGAAACGCATTCACGCATGAACCCTCCCTCGATGCTTAGGATCCGTGAAGTGATGTTAATATTAATGTTGTGCTTGAAGTAGTGGCTTTGTAATAGCTAATTTGTTTCGTATTGTAATTATTTAATTAGCTAGAGTAGTTAACTAATTATTTTATTCGGTTTGTAATAATTAGTTAAGTAGTTTAGATAAATTATTCATTTAGGTTTGTAATAGTTAATTAATTAGCTTAGCTTTAATTAGTTAGTTAGTTTATTTATTCGGACCCTCTCATGTGAGGGCATAAATGTTGTAATAATGTGTATGTCTTCCAACCCCACGTCTTTCTCCCTTTTATTTACTAGTTTATGATGGTTAGATTAGGGCATCATGTCTTGTTTAGCATTCCCTATGCTTGCATCCACTTGTATTGCATGCACCGAGGCTCGGCGCATCATTCTAACTTGCATTGTTAGTGAAACATTCTTTGAATACGTGCATAGACCGCATGCTATCAAATTAATTCATATGCTATATTAGTAGCCGAGCTTAGTAATTGCATATCACATGTGTTGCATTAGTCATGTTGTATAGTTAGGATCATGTATTTTTTTTAACTCGTTCATCTTTTTGGCTTGGAGTACTAAGTGAGCCTTTACTCGCTTTAGCATATCGCATGCGTGTGATTGTTGCCATGTCTAGCATGCTTGCCATGAGGCTAAATACTTAATTGATAAATTGCTTGAATGCCTGTGGATGAAGGCTAGTTGCTTGAATTGGAATAATTTGAGTAATGTTCGTATGTGATCACTTTTTCAAGTGGTACATATTCACAAATAATTTTGCAAACGAACATGAATCAAGCGTTCCAATTCTTGCAAATTTAGTCTATACTTGTGTGTGTGCACATCACATAGTAATGCTAGCCTAATAAATCGGAACAAGAGGATATAATGTAGATAAGATTCATATCATGATTAGTAAAGGCCGATCTTTGATCGGGCGAGTAGGGGTGCTCAATTCATGACCTTCCCCTCTCATACCTAAGGTCTTGAGCTGAGACAATCTTGGTGATGACGGACACGTGGTCTTTGGCACGAGTTATAGGTTTCCTAAATTTCCTAAAAATATTTGGGTGGTGACTCTGTATTTGGCAAAACAGTCCATTTTTGACAATTTGGTTCAAAATCTATTTTCCAAAAGATTTGCCGGATTTGGACTCTTTGGTGTTTACCTATTTCACATTGCACTTGTCAGATTAGATTTAGAACCGCGAGAGTCCAATATTGTAGGGCTTGTTCGTCTTTCGAAAGGGAGCCATGAAAAGTCAAGCTACAAAGTGTTGAGATTAACCTTGGTGGAAATTCTGCAAATATATTAAAATCTTTTTAATATTAGTTGACAATTATTTCAAATCTATTCAGAATGCAATAGCAACAATCCAAAATTAAATGCAGTAATGAAAGAACTAGTAGGATTGCAGAATGACAAGTAAGATTACACAAAAGTCAAATATTTTTTTCCAAATCACTTGTACATCTTTGAGAATTTAAAACGAATAGAAAAAAGTCAACTCATCACTTGACAACTATTTCAAATATATTAAGAATACAACATCAATAATACAAAATTGAATATAGTAATGAAAAAAATAGTAGGATTGCAGAATGAAAAATAAGATTACACAATTTACTTGAAAAAAGTCCTAGTTATGTAGAATCTAGTTATTTTTTCTAAGCATGCCATAATCAATTCCAAAAAGACAAAAAAAAAAAAAAACACTAATATAGTGGACTCAATTCCATAACTTGGGGTTTCTTTCTTGATCACGTTAAATTTAAGGGACAATCAATCTAGTTATATTTTTTCTAAACATGCCATAATCAATTCCAAAAAAAAAAAAAAAAAAACACCAACATAGTGGACTCAATTCCATAAAAATAAATAAGCTATAACTTGGGGTTTCTTTCTTGATCACGTTAAATTTAAGGGACAACTTCAAAATAAAGAAAGTTAAAATGGTGTTCTCCTTTTGGAGCATTGGAATCCATGCCAAAAAAAAAAGAAAAAAAAAGAAAAGAAAAAAAAGAAAAAGAAAAAGAAAAAGAAAAAGAAATAAAAACCCAAACCAAATTTGTGCACAATTTATTTGAGCAGAGAGATAGAGAAAAAAAAAAAAGGTGCAAGAGCTTTTCCTTTGGCCGTCCACTACCACCCAAATATAACCAAACATAGGCATTAATAGGAGGCCCATGGTTTAGGAACAATAACACAGGTTGCATTAACAATTGGGTTGCTAATTCATGGCGCTCAAGTTTGCTTCAACGGTTAATGGTTAATTCATGGCTCTCAGTATATTAATACCACCAAAAATTATTTAAAAAATAGCAATAAAAAGTTTGAACTTTGTCGAAGGCAGTAATCTATTGTGAATTCGCAACAACCATCACCAATTGTAGTTCTCTAATGAAACTTGGCTCAATCATTAGCAACAAACTTGCGACACAATTACTTTGGGTTTTGTTCGGTTTTAAAAAAATAATGAAAGGAACCCAAGTCAATTGCCTTAATGAGTTGACATCTTTTCAGTATCTGAAAGCTACCCATAAGACTCAAAGTCGCCAATAGAAAAACAGTAGCCAAAAAAAAAAAAAAAAGAAATTAATTTTGATTAAAATACAATCATAAAGACCTTTCAACATAACCAAGAAATGGTAGTAGCCAAAATTTCAGCAACCGAACAAGACAAACTACATTCCAAAGAATATGGTTACCAAAGAAAAACAGAGATTATTGATACAAAGCCATCAAAGTTACTGCCTGAAAATTTACAGTAGACCTTACATCATATCAAAACCCAAACAAAAACCCTACATCCTCACACCCTCTTCCAAAAAAAAAAAAAAAAACAAACCCAACATAATATACATGAAAATATGATAGAACAATAACAAAAAAGGGAAAGGAAGTGAGGATTGAGCAAGAGAGGAGGCAAAGATTGAGCGGTGTTGTCATAGTAGTGGGTATTCTTCGATAAACTTCTAGAGAGAGGAAAAAGTATTTTGTCGTGGTTACTTCATGGGTGGGAACTAAGAAGAGGAAGAGGTGTGGTAGGAATGAGAGGAAGAGGTGTGAGAGAAAATGTAGTTTGAAAATTTGAAATTAGAATGAGAGAGAAAGAGAGAGTAGATGTCTGTGAGAGAGCTGGAGAACTTATTGGTTGGTCTTGGGCACTGCCATGTGGTGTCCAACGGTGTTGTGATTGGTGAAAGTGATGGGTTCACGATTTTGTGTTGGGTGATTGGGGAACATGAGGGGGTATGAAAGTTTGTGATTGGTGAAGGGCATGGCCATGTAACGCCCCAAGACCAATCAATAATTTTTTGAGAGCGCTGAGGCGTGTTTGGTACTTCATGGGTGGAAGCCGAGAAACTAAATCTGGACCATTGAAACTGAATAAATCATGACTATTAAAATGATTAAGTTGCAGAGAATACAGTTGGAGGAAAGCAAGCTGTAGATAATTCATGTTGACCCTTAAAAGCTGCAATCTCAACACTTGAAATAAAATGTATCTCTAACACATTTTTGACATATTCTCAAAAACCTTCTTGCCTTATTATGTAGATTAGTCTGCACCCTCCTAGAGCACATGAAGTAAACAAAATGGGTTCAAGCACTGAAATGAACAATTTAATTCCCAACGGAAGCCAAGCTTTTTGTTAAAGGATTAGGATACCTTTAATGGGTTAACATGGTGCACTGAAATGTTATGAACAACAGTTGCAAAAAAAAAAAAAAAAAAAAATCAAATAGCTTCAACTATTCAAATCCTCCCATAAGCAAAACATGAAGCCAACCCTTTTGGATCCATTTAGTTTGCTCATGGGAAGCAACCAACCCACTGCCATAACAAAAAACAAAATTTAGATTTAAAAAGCAAACTTTTCGCTAGGCAATGCAACAACAAACTCTAACTATCTCATCATTATTTACACCATGCCTTTAGAGTACCAGCTACAGATGCAGGGGACATGTATGTGTTTTTGTAACTTTGATGGCTTTGTATTAGTACATTTCTAGTGTTAGAGAGTGTCTTTTTAGAACAAAACCCCAATTGGCAGTTGATTTAGAGGCCAAAAAAACATATAAAAACTATATGTACTTACATGTTGGAATTCAAGTCATATTAAGAAAATGCAGATTAAATAAAACATGATACAAAATCATTTTATTATGAAGAAATTAGATTTAATAATAGGGTAAATTACACTTAACTCCCCTGAGGTTTACCTTAGTTACAGATACCTCTCCTATAGTTTCAAAAATTTCACAAACCTCCCTTACTTTTGAAAATAATAGCCAGATTTCCTATTCTATTAGAAGCATGTTACAGAAATAACCAAAAAGAGTAACATTAGCAACAATAAACACAAAATGCCCAAAATACCCTTCCCATCCCTTATAAAACAATACACACCTTTGTAACCATTTCTCTCTAATTTTTTAGTATCTATAAACTTTCTCTCTAAACAAAATGACAATAATGAGTATTTTTTTTACACCAAGTTAATTTTTTATATATGTATATGTTTTGAATTGCCTTGTACCAGGAATGTTGGTTATTTAAAAATTAATTTTGCACCCAAAAAAGAAAAAAAATAATGTGAAAATGATGAGTATTTTTTTTTAATTTTTTACACCAAAATTAATTTTTATTTTTTTCATAATTGAAAAAAAAATTGATTATGAAAATTAAACCAAACAAAAAGTGTTAGGATTCACTTTCCCTATATAGTGTGTACATATGTTTTGAATTGCTTTGTACTGGAAGGGTTGGTTATGATAGTTGTTTGCTTTTTTTGGCTTTCGAAGGATAATAGTGTAAATTTAAGCGTGCCAGGAAGGATCAATCAGTCCTTACAGAATTTTTATTGCCAACCAATTATCAGATGATTGTGTTGAAATTCTTTCGGTCTCAATGAAGAGGACTTTTACTGGTGGCATGTTTTAGGAGAAATTTATAAGAAATAACAAGTACAGAACAATTCAGAAACTGAATTTCATTAAGTAAATAGGAACTTACAATAAAATGACCTAGCCTTGAAAAGGTTTACAGCAACGATTACTTGAAACTACTCCTAGGAATTGAAGTGCTGAAATGTAAAGAACTGAAAATGTAAACTGGAAGAAAAATATGAAGTAAATAAACTGGTTTCTCTAGGCCTTCTCTTGTATTTTTATTCTGCAATGGTAACCATCAAAGTGGACTTCTAACCATCGAAATGCTCTTCCACGATCATTGGTTATGGCCCTGAACAATCTGCTCCCACAACGCTTTCTTTGTAGTTAGGCTTCCCTCTTAAATTTGAATTTGAACTATGAGTAACCGTTGGGTCACGTCACCTCGCGCCTTCTAACTATTTCCATGCGACGTAGACCCATCATTACCAATACGGATTGCCACGTGTCCATTGCCGATTGGAGACTTGCATTAACTTCCCAAATTATCCTTTACGAGCCACGTATTAAGCTGCGATTGGCCTGTACCAAATATGTAGTCAACATTACCCCCCGCACTAATATACCCAGTACTTGGTGATATTAATGGATCAATGCACTCTATCCACGTCCTAAGACGTGCATGGACTTGGTTGAAGCATAACCGTCTTCTTAAAAATGAAGCACTGAACTTCATTAAATTCTTCATTTTCCTCCACTATCTGCGAATACAAGGAGACTGATACACCTTCAATGGCCAATCAAGCCTTCTCTTACATTGATTGAGCATACGAGGAGGTGTTTGATAATGACAATCGTCCTTGAAAGAACCTTCATGCATTTATTGGCCACACTTATCTGCTCCTATTTATATAAGTTATGGAAGCCTTTGCATGGTACTAACCTTTGGACCAAGCATTTGCACAAATGGATCTTGGAAGCTCTTCATCTGCTCCGAAACTCTCCACACGAGATGAAGCTGCTTCATCTTTTTCTGGAAATACTGGCTGGGATACTTGGTCAATACCAGTTCAACCTCAAATAAGGGAGCGGATTCATCACAGAATCTTTGAATTCGATGATCCTTTTCTGGTGACTCTTTTTTTCCAAAGCTCAGTAGTATATCCTTACATATCCATTGATCGCCGCCGTTGTTTGGAGGGCAAACTGCTTTCGGCGTGGTATACTTCCTCCTTACCAATGAGAATAGTGCAGAAGACTCCCCGTCCAATCGAAGCATTGAGATTCAGTTCCTCTGTTTTGGCTAAGAAGGCCAAACATTGTTTTTTTGACTGGCTGGATATGGTGAATGACCTCTAATTCCTTCATTCTTTTGGGATGGACCTCTTTGCACCCCCTCTTCCTTAAAACCCGAACTGGATGGAAGAATTAAGGCTTACTTTCTTAGAGGGTCAGCATTTCTCTTCCTATTAACCTCTAGTTCCTCAAACTGCATTTCAGCAGTATAAGACTCAACTTTTGCTTGCCGCTTTCTCCCATCTGTCCTTCGAAGTCCTTGGAGATGATGTTCATTACCAGAACTTCTTATGGGCTAGTGATATTGTGTCTCGAGGTCATGCTCTTAACCCCATAGCCCAAATGGAACTCCATACCTTCTTGGATCATCTTCCTCTCTTACTCAACTGGCATAAAAACTCCTTGGCCACCAATGACTCACTGGACAAAATCACTGTTAATTGAATTCAAACTCAATATGAAGTGGAAAACCTTCTTGAAGAATATGACACCTTCAAGAACAAGGACTCAGCATACTGGAATGATGTGGACATGGATGAGATAGAGCAGGATTTGAAAGAGTTGGAGTTCGAGGTGAGAACTGAGCAGTTTTTTCACCAAATAAGGGCATATCAATTGTAATAACCCAGTTTAGATAGAATTGAAGATAAAGTGAAAAAAGAACACAAGTTCATAGAATATTGCTGGGTTAAATTTAATGAACTTGTTACTCTTTCAATCCCTTATTATTACGAAATTGAATTTGTAACCAAGTAGGCCCCTTCAATGTAAATATCTATATAAACAAAACCGGGTTTTTCATATTCCAATTAATATGCCTTTACTTTGTTCATGTATGGGTAAGTCCTCTGGCCTTTGAAATTTTTACATTACCTAACCAAGTGCTGGCTTCGCATGCCTATTCTTTGAAGCTGAAAGACCAAGAAAGAACCATATTCTATTCATAGAATGCTATAAAACTCCTTCGCAGGAATTTTCCTTTTGTGGAAAGCCTAAAAGCATACCTTCCAGACTTCTGAAGTAAATAAATCCCAGCTATGTTTGAATTTAAGGTATAAGATTGGCTTTGAAGCCCACTTGCTTTTTCAAAACCAAGCCAAGTATTTGAAAACTGGCTTCGAAGTAACTAGTTATTTTTGAAGCCAAGCTGAGTATCTAAAATATGTTTCCCTCCTTCATAGGTTTCCATTTACTGTCCTGGAGGTAGCTCTCTTTCTTGTGTTTTCAAGGATTTAAAATAAAAGACTTGACCACACATGGGTTAAAACTTGGGTCTATTTGACCCATTCTATTAAATGGATAATTTTGGACAGAAAGGTTTATAAGCCCATGTTTTCGTGTTTTAACCTACTCATTTGTCCAATACTTTCCACTCTTAATTGCTGTCGGTTTTAAATTCTTACCTTTCTCACACTTACTTCCCTTGCCTTCCCTTTAACTCCTTATTCATGGCGTCTGCCTCCTTGAAAGTACCAGTTATTGAGTGCGTAAGCTCGTTTGTGGCTTTAAAGAGGTGCATTGATGAGGAACTCACTAAGCTGAGAGCTGGTGGACCGAGTGCCATACATGGACGCCTCTTTATTCCTCGCCATAGTGCTCAAGAAGCATACGTCTTGGGACCTATCTTCAGGGAAGCCTGCCTAACTTCCTACTTTATATCCTTGTTTAGAGGATCACTGCCTTCTTTACGAAGGGGGGCATGATTGGGGAGAACTGGAGGTTGAATCGACCCCATCACTACTGGCCCATATTGAGAGTCGAATGAAAGGAATAGTATGATAGAGTAGTGCTTGCTAGAGAATGGGACTTGCAAGAGCTTTGCATCTTTGATGCCCTCCGTTTCTCTAGGTTCATTATTCCCGAAGATCATTTTTTGATCCTTGCAGCCCTTTGTTTTTGGAACTTAACTTTCAATTTTTTTCAATTTCGGTGTGGTATGATGGCCCCCACCGTTCTTGATATTTGCCATCTCTTAGGGTTCTCACCCATTGGTGCTCCCTTCTCCCCTAGTTATCCAGACTTTCCAGTTAGTTTTATCATTCCATCATTGAATTCTTCCTTCAATGATTTTATAAAAACTGAGAATAAGAAGGAAAGTCCTATGACGGACTGAGAGTTCTTTTCTTTTATACTCTACTGGTTATGTAAGTTCCTTTTTTGTATCTCATCTCAGCGAATTATGCCTGAATTTGCTCCTTTGGCCAAAGCTCTTGTTTCGAAGAAGAAGACTGCCTTGACTCTTTATGTTTTAGGCCACGTTTATAGGGCCTGCTTCCAATTTTGTGAGAAACCTTTGGATGCTAACCAAGGAGGCCTACTCTGGATATTGCAACTCTGGATTTTCGCATACTTCACTAGTCTACAATCAAGGTGCTTGAAATTCTTAGTGCAAGAACCCACCACATATGGAGAGAAATTTGCCAAGGTTTCCCTCCACCCCTCTATTTTTTCCTATTACTTCACTTTCTTCCATTAACTCCCAATTTCTCCACTTTTTACCTTCTTTTGTCCTTTTGAAGCCAACACAGGACCATCCTGGTTAAGGACTTTGGTGGACAAGAAATGCTTCAGGCCTTTGCACAAAGATATATGGGCCTCCATTTTGCTGCCAAGGGAACTCTTTATTGGTACTTTAAACCCTCGATCCTATAAGTGTATCTCTGAGGTTTATTGTCCTTCCCAATTCGCTAGGCAATTTGGACTTACTCAAGGGATTCTTCTTCCTCTCTGTAGTCTCTCCAATACAAATCTTATAATCAGAGATCTGAAAGTGCCCAAAGCCAGGTTGAATGAATCAACATTTAAACTGTTACAAGAGTTGAGTGAGTTTACATTCACTCTCTTCATCCCATATGGCACAGCTTTGAAAAGATTTCAAAGTTAGTGGACAGGCAATATGGAGGTACACCTAGCAATCCCTCTCAAAGATCTATTGGTAGGGTTAGATGTGCCCTCTTTAGCCAAGCCTAAGAAGGCTGGGATCATTACTACTGCCTCCACTGCCCCTGTCATCCCAGCTCCTACTCCTGCTACTGTTGTTGCCCCACCTCCTCTTCCTAGAATCACCAGGGATACTTCGAAGAAAGGTATGCACTTTTGCTCTCCCCTTTCCTTTTATGATGCACTAGTTGTCTTACCCATGGCCATAATATTTGGTGCATGATCTTCACAAGAGGAATCTCCCAAGAGGACTCAAGCTTTAGCTATTCTTAAGCAACAACAACAAAAGAAAAGAAAACTTTTGCTTGATCCTGAAGAAGAGGCACTTGAAGTTCTTGCAGAAGAGGAGGAAATAGAAAAAGAAAAGGAAACACCACTTAAGAGGAGGAAGAAAATGACAGTCCCTCTTTCTGATTTCACCAAGGACCCTACCCATGAGGCAGCTGCCAAGGCAGTAGAGAACGGGCATTCTAAAGAGATTATTGTTCTCCAAAGGTCTGAGAAAAGGAAGCAGCAACAAATACAAAGAGAAGAAGCTGCTGCTGCTGAAGCACTACAAAAAGTGGCTGCAAGGAAAAAACAAACGGCTGAGCTTTATGCCCTTTGCAGCTCTCCAACTATCACTTTGGCAACCACTGAAGCTGGTAATTATTTTCAGTCCCTTATACCAATTTCTCTTTTCAAGATTTAGCATGCACTCAACATCTTTTCATTTTCTGGAATGCAACAGCAGTCGATCCATTTCTTCTTCCTTTGACATTGGCTTCTCCTTTTTTGCCTATGGATGAAAGGCCCTTAAAGCAGCCTTAGAAGGGAGAAAGAAGGCTAGTACTGAAATGTCGATGAGTGTAGAGCCCATCCAGATGATACTTCCACTTCCTAGCTCTATACTCCTCATGCCTTCTTCCTTTATTTCTTTGAAGTAAAGCATCCCACATTCCTTATGCCTAGACTTAAGTCCATATCTTCCTCATCTATCTTTCATCTCATCTCATTTTACTCCTCCTATAGTCCTGGTTGCCCTTCTATCACCTGAGAGAACTCCAGTTTTCACTTCATCTTTAGTGGTAGCTGGTACTCCCAAAGAAGACACTGGTGGCTCACCAAGTCCCTCTCTACCATTCAGCTCCAGTCCCTCTTCTTTAGACTTGTTGGTAGCCAGGACCATGGATATTGCTGGGGAATCTTCCACCCTTTCTCCTATCCCCATGTTTCCATTTCTTCCGTCAACCAGTGACTTCTTTGTGCTGATAATGCCAGAGGAAGAGATGGACGTCTGCGATGCTCAATTGGCCTGCTTATTTGGCATATCTTCACCAGTTCGAGCACCAAGCAATATGACTGAGCCATTGATCCTTGTTGATTTCCTTCTGGAGATCATTGAGAGCTCTTCCACTGCTACTGAAGCCTCCTTGCCTCGGGTGGACTTGGGCACCTTCTTGGACCTACTGCATTCATTCTCAAGGATTCTATTTGAAGCCTTACAAAAGCCTATCATTAAAAATGGTTTCCTTATGTGCTGCAAAGTTTTTGAGCAGTCTAACATGGCCTTCTTAAGCCACTTGTCCCAAACAGTAGCCACCTTAGATTTCTATGTCAATAGCTGCCAGATGGCCAAAGCTGCAAAAGAGAAACTACTGAAAGATAAGGAGTTTGTCTCCCATATACATGCTGAGGTGTTTGAATTAAAGGGACAACATTTCTATGCCTTCCAGTTTTGAACCCAACTCTTAGAGAAGAAAGCCTAATTGGAAGAGGAGCTAGCAACAACCAACTTAGCCTTGGATCAAAATGCTAAAAAACTGCAAATTACTAACCAAGGGCTAGTTGACAGAAGGCAGGACATGGCTACAGCCATTCAGCTGTTCCCATCCCTTAGGAGTAGAGAATCAATTGTAAGGGAACAGTTGGAACATTATACTGATTTTTGGGCCTATTTGTGGCTGCATGCACTTAATTCTTTATGAAATGAAATCCTTATTTATTATTTAAGTGTTTCATGCTCTTTTGTTTATTCCTACTTAGCATTTCTCACACTTCTTGTGTTTCATACACTGTTGGATAATAAGGTTTCAAATACCTGCCATTGATTTTTTTGGGATACACATATCCATTTATATTTCTCAGATGGTATGCTCCCCTAGGCAAGACTCTATGAATTTGATATGGTCCTTCCCAATTAGGTGACCATTTGCCAAATCTTGTTTTTCACACCAAATCACCTTCATCAAAGCTAATGTGCTTGACTTTCTTATTATAGCTTTTGGCTGCTATTTTATTTTGGAAAAAAATACTATTTAATGTCAAAATTCTAGCTTCATCTACATTCTCTAACTCCAAGAATATGTTTTGATGGTACTGCATAGAAGTTAATTGGTCTTGGCATTTTACCCTTAAGGATTTAATATTGATCTCCACAGGCAACACTGCATCATGTCCATATACTAAGGCATAAGGAGTGATTCTTGTACTTGACCTTGGAGAAGTTCTATAAGCCTACAGTATATCTAACAACAAGTTGTGCCAACCTCTAGGATTGTCCTCCACAACTCTTTGTATTCCTCTTTTCAAGGATTTGTTAGATGACTCAGCTTGACCATTTGCTTGTGTATAATAAGTGGTGGAATTAACAAGACTAATTCCAAATTATGCTACAAAAGATTTGATCATTTTCCGTCTTATCTACAGTTATGGTCTGTGGGAGGCCAAACCTGTGGATCAATTCTTTAATAAATCCAATAACTTCAGTTTGATTCACTGCCTTATAAAGCTTAGCTTCTATCCATTTAGTGAAGTAGTCTGTGGCCACTAGAATGAAATAATGTTGCTTCGAAAAGGGAGGATATATTTTCCCTATCATATCCATTGCCCATCTTCTAAATGACCAAGCCTTCACAACTGCATGCAAATCAGTTATTGGCACATGTCTTATCATGCCATACTTTTGGCATGCTTGAAAATCCTTTGCATACTCTATACAGCCTTTAAGGATGGTTGGCCAATAATAGGAATGCCTTCGAAGCAACCATCTTATCTTCACACCAGGCTGATGAGCACCACAAACGCCTTCATGCACTTCAACCATGGTTGTTAATGTTTCTTTTGGCCCTAGACATTCTAGTAATGGCCCATCTACTCCTCTTTTGTAAAGAGCATTGCCATACACTATGTACTGCATAAACTGTAATTTCAGCTTCCTGCTGGCCTTCGAAGATGGGCCAGTCAAATACTGCATGATTGGATACCTCCAATCTTGATCTTGCAAGTCAGTATGGTTGACTTCCAACATAATGCCCATTTTAGCCAAATGTGGTATTAATTTTTGATTTGTTGCTTGACTTATGTCTAATTGAGAATCATCCCTTATTCTGAAATTTGAAGCCCTCTAAGCTACATCATTGGCTTTGTTATTTATGAATCTTGGGATATAAGTCACATTTGCTATTGGAAACTGAGAAAGCAAATGTAATGCAACAACATAGTATGGCAACATGCTTGCACTTTGACATTTAAAAATTCCTTTTACCTAGTTGATTACCAACTGGGAATCTCCAAATATATCAATTGCGTAAGCTTGTAATCCAATGAGTATTTTAAGTCCCATTATTAAAGCTTCATATTCAGCTTGGTTATTGGAACAAGTAGTTTCATTAACTTTCAAACCATGAGTGGTTTCTACCCACTGTGGTGACTTAATTACAACACCAATTCCAACCAGACCATTGACTTTTGATCCATCGAACCACATTTTCCATGGCTCAACATTGACCATACTAAGATCCATTATCTCTTGACTTTCTATTTGACATGGATGATCTGCCAAAAAGTTAGCCAAAAATTTCATTGCTGCAAAGTACAATGCTAGGCACAGCTTTTCCATAACTGATAATTTACATTCACAAGAATTTAAAAATCTACTAAGGTAATAAACTGCTTGTTCCTTTCCTCTTCATTGTCCTGAGCTAGAAAAACTCCCAATGAATCTTCTACTACAGCAATGTATAACTTCAAGGGTTTATCACTCTTTGGTGGCATCAACACTGGAGCTTTGGCCAAGTAGGCTTTAATTCCTTCGAAAGTGACTTGATGCTCAGCTGTCCACACAAACTCTTTTTCATTTTTTAGCTTTAACAAAGAAGAAAATACTTTAGTTTTCCCTGTAGTGTTAGAAATAAATCTTCGAAGGAAATTAACCTGACCAAGGAATTTTTGTAATTTTTTCTTACTTGATGGAGGTTTGGCCTCAATGATGGCTTTGGCTTTATTTTGATCAATCTGTATTCCCTTCTTGTGCACTACATACCCCAAGAAGTTTCTAGCTAATACACCAAAAGCATATTTGAGAGGGTTGAGTTTCAACTTGAACTCTCTCATCCTATCGAAGGCTACTGTCAAATGAACCTGGTGCTCCTCCATGAGATTTCACAACAATATCATCAATGTAACACTTTAAGTACCCTCCAATGAGATCGTGGAAGATAGTGTTCATTGTCCTCTGATATGTTGCTCCAACATTCTTCAATCCAAACGGCATCTTGACCCATTCAAAGGTACCAATGCTTCCAGGACACCTGAAAGCTATTTTGTGGACATCTTCCTTTGCTATGTAGATCTAGTTACAGCCAGAATGCCCATCCATCATGGACAGAATCTTGTGTCCTGCAGAGCTATCGACCAACAGGTCAACTATAGGTATGGGATACTCATCTTTTGGAGTTGCCAAATTTAGGTTTCTGAAATCGATGCATACTCTCATTTTGCCATTCTTCTTGACCACAGGCACAATATTAGACAACCATTTAACATACTTGGCTGTTCTAATGAAGCCTACTTTAAGGTGCCTAACAATCTCCTCCTTCACCTTTTGAACCACTCCAGGACTCATCCGTCTTGGCTTCTGCTTGTGTGGTCTGAAATTGGGCTTCATTGGGAGTCTATGCTTCACTAATGATTTGTTCAACCCACGTAGCTCATTATAAGAACAAGCAAACAATCCTTGTACTGTTTCAGGATAACCAACAACTGGTCCTTGTCATTAGGATCTAATCAGGCATTGATATAGGTAGGTTGTTGTACTGAACGTTCACCTAGGTTGACTTCTTCCAAGGGGTCTTGCACTTGGATACTCACTGATGCTTCCCCCTTAACTTCTTCTGTCTTTAAAGCAATCTTTTCATCTGGTTCTACCTCTACCCTTTCTAGTTCCACATCTTTACTCTCTTCTTCATAGACAAAATATGTCCACAAAGCCTTTTCTTTTTGTATCTCTTGGACTTTTTTTTTTAATGTCCAATGTACAGTACTTACTAGGAGCCAAAAATCTGGCCTTTTGTTGCTCTTGATTATAGTTTATCACCATGGCTTCTCTCCCTTGTTCGTATACCTTCTAGACTATTGACTTTACGTCCAATGCTGAAAACTTGATTAAAGCCAAGGGTTTGGCTTCTTGGTCTTGATCTTCTTGCCTACAACCAGGCATCATTGTCATCTCTGGTGACGAACTCTTTATCAACACTCTCCTGCACTAAGTGCTTCAAGTGTGTTACTTCCTCATCAGCCGTCACTTCGGCTGTTCCATTAGGCTTCCTCAGCACACTAAGTGGTACAACCCCTTCAGTATATAGCTTGGCCTCAGCAAAATCAGTACAAGTAATAAAAGGCTGCGGATCTGCATTGATTTCCTCTGTTTCCCCATTGCAAAGAGCTATCATCATCTTCTGATGTAGACAGGAAGACACACACTTGTTAGTGTGGATCCAATCCCTGCCATGCAAAGCATTATACTTGGCATTACTGTCTATAACAAAGAATGTTGTTATGCAATCTCTGGTTCCCACACTCAGGTTGATTGGCAAAATGCCCTGAGTCATTTTCTTATCCCTAGCAAAACCAGCAATGGTTGTGCATGTTGGGATCAACCTAGGGTTTCTTTTTCGCAACTTCTTCAAAGAGGACCTCGAAAGTAGGTTCACCGCTGTACCATTGTCCACTAACACCCTGTTCATTTGTATCCCATCGAAGTAAGCCTTGATATAGAGGCATAATGTGTTGGGTCATAGATATTGTGGGGTAATCGAAGGGGTATGAAAGGTTAATGCTCACCTACTCATAGATATTGTGGGGTAATCGAAGAGGTATGAGAGGTTAATACTCACCTACTCAATTTCTTCATTAGTTTTCATTGGCTTGGCCACTTCTGACTCATCTTGAATCAGGCTGGCATGTGAATCTTCACTAGAAACTAGAATATGGTCATCTTCCTGACCTTCTTGGTTTCCCTCTTCAGCTTGGAATTCCTGTGGCAGCGCATATACCATATTTATTGGTATTAGAGAGAATGAGCCAAACTGTACCACTGGTTGCGATTGCTCTCTTCCCATTTGAGTCTGCTCTGAAGCTTGGGAGACATCCTCCATACTACACTCCGGTACCTCAGTGCTGGTGGTTTCCTTCGAAGCAATTCGTTTGTGATATGCTTTTGTTGGCTTTTCGACCAAGAAGGTCTGTTCAACCATGAAGGCTTCGAACATTTCATCTTCAGCCAATTCCTTTCCTTGGCCTAGTTTAGCTTCTCCTTCTGTCTCACTATCACTTTCCATCAAGGCCTTTTCAAGACCTGCTAGGCTGGATCTTTTTTTGGCTTTCAGTTCAGCATGAACTTTAGCCAACTATTCTATATTGGCACCCTCTTTGATTTTAGGAGCAGGCCTTGAACCTCCTCATTTTTCTTTTTGATCTTTTGATTGTGCCAAAAAAGTACTCTTTCCACTTTCTTTCAGGTCCCTTTGATATTGAGTATACCTTCGCTGGATCTTTCTCTTTTGGGACCTGAAAATTACTAGAACCATGTCTGGCTCCCTTATTTTTGGGTTTTAGAGCAGAATCCAATTATTTGGAGCCATCAAAGGAGGCTTGATCATCATTCCCTTGTATCCGAAAGTCTTGCTTTGTACAGGTATGACTTTAGGTTTGCTTTGCATGACAAACAAATCTGGAACCCTAGGGACCCATGAACCCATTGCTCTAGCTGCTGGGTCTGCTACCCTTGTTTTCGTAACTGTCTTTGAAGTAGTTCTTAGAGGCCAATCATTAGGCCTAGTTCTCTGTCTTGAGCCAAATTTAGGCCTTCCTTCCGCCTAATTGCCCACCCTATAATAATTACGTGGCCTAGTTTCATATAGGGGCCTCTTTTCCTTTGATTGCATCCTGGTGTCTGGTGAGCCGACCAAGGATGAATGCTGTCTAGGACCAATTAGATATGGCCTTCTGTTGTAGGTGTTGGTTGGTTTTCGATCCCTTTGCATATCTTTATAATACTACTTCCCATCAACTAGGAGCCCTTTCAGCCATTTGTAACTCATCTTGCATCTATGACACATCCTCTGCACCATAACTGCTTCGAGGGAATCATCATCCAGTATCTCTTCACTAGAGTCATCCCTTTAGCCTGCAAAGTTTTGTCCACTTGTTGGTGAACTTCTGGTGTCCTTCTTGAAGGCAGTCTGGCTAGCCACATGCATCTACATAGTAACTTCCTCCAATTCCTTCAAGGATAGGTTTTGGAAATCTGGCATGCCAACATTGGCTACAGCCTCCCCAATCTCTGGAAACGAGTTGGTGTCAATTCCGATAGCTTTCTCAGTCTTGGTTGGAAACTTTAGCCTCTCTTTCCAAATCTGTTCTTGGATCTTGTCTCGGAAAACAATACAGTTTTTAGTTGAATGAGACCAAGAATTGTGCCATTTACAGTACAGTTTTCCTTCAAGTTCTTCAGGGGTAGGGATCTTAACTCGCTTGGGTAACTTTAGGAAATTTGTTGCAAGAAAATGATCAAAAATGTCATCTGCTTTTGTTAAGTCAAAAGAATACTTTCTATGAAGGTCTTTTTTTTTAAACTGCTGGTCTATTGTACTGTCTTTCTGAATTAATGCTTCACAGGTCATAGGTTATTTTCCTACGATCTCTGCTGCATCAATTTCATAGTTAGAGCCCCTATAGTAGGTCTTATATGATGCATTACTTCGATCTTGTTCTTTCTCAAGTAAAGTTTCATATCTAGACACTTTATAGGTTAATTCCACTAAGTCTCTAAACTTAGTTGAATCAAACTTCTTTTGAAGCCTAAACTCTAACCCATTTTGAGCCAATCTTACAAATTCAAGCTCGGGTAGCATAACCCTACACTTGTTTTGTGCCTTTTTAAATCTGGCAATAAATTGAGCTGCCTTTTCATCAGGCCTTTGGCTCAATCTTGCCAAGTTTGCTATGGAAACCTCAGGTTCTGTTTGGAAAAATTGGGCATGAAAAATCTCCTCCATTTGCTGCCAAGTTTGGGTAAAACCAGGTGTAAGTTTTATATGCCATACGAAGGCTGCACCAGTTAAAGACTTTAGAAAAAGTCTTTGTTTCATGTAATCATTATTGGCAAACTCACCACACTGGCCTGTAAACCTAGCAATGTGTTCCACCGTTGATTAGTTTCCATTCCTATAAAAGCGGAAAAATTTGGTATTCTAAAGCCTCTTGGATATTCATGTACCCTATCCGCCCACTCTGGGTAAGGTTTTCTATACACTGGAGTTTGGAAACCCCCAGCCATAAGTCCACACATTTCTCTAACAATATCAGCAATTTGGTCCATCGGAACCATATGTTGTGCTGGTTGAATCACTACTGGAGGAACAAACACAGGATTTGGAGGAACTCCATGTGCCTGAGGGCCTCTTCATCCATATACAAGTACATTCAGAACTGGTTGTCCTTGTTGTACTGGTTGCTGCTGAAGGTATGGCTGACCTCTTGGAATCTGTCCTAGGAAAGGCCCTACGAAAGATGCTACAGGAGGAGGAACAAGTGTTGTTTCTCTTCCAACCGTAGGAAATCCTTCCAACCCCCCAGGTGCAAATTCAAACATAGGATTAGTGAAACCCCATGTGCTAGGTATGGCTTCGAACATAGGATTTGAAAACATCCTCATACCATTCCCTTGTGCTGGCCTAGATCCACCAGTTTGTATGGTTTCGCTGGTGGGAAATGGTACATTTTGGTTTTCTAGTGGTCTTGAAGGAGTTTCATCCCATGACTGAGGCATAGGTGACATTCTCTCATGGCTTTGATTACTAATCTGACCATTAGTTTGTCTATTATTTTGCATAGGTTGTTTGTCTCGAGTCAATCTATGCTGAAGGTAATTCTCATTCTCTTCAGCCTGTCTTGTAACAGTTGGTTGATGAGAGTTCATTAGATCCAAGAAGGATGTTGCCCATCTTTCCATTGTATACGTTAGTTGTTGTCCCATAGCATCTAGTAAACCTCCCCATGGATTTACTGGTTCTGTAGAAGGGATAGTTCCAGTTTCATGGCCCTGTCTAGCATGTTGGACATGTGTTGTATATTCTGAACTGTTGGTCTGTTCGACCATTTGCAGAGGATTTGATGGGATAGGTGCATCCATTACATTATCCTCTAGGTTAGGTATTTCTACCTCTCTTTTCACACCCTCTTCCAGACGTTCATTTTCTCCTTTTGCTCTATGTCTAGCCATTTTTAATAGTTCCACTGGGCATGCCAAAATATATGTTGGCTTTTTTAGGCTTTCGAAGGTTAATAGTGTAAATTTAAGTGTGTCAACAAGGATCAATCAGTCCTTACAGAATTTTTACTGCCAACCAATTATTAGACAATTGTGTTGAAGTTCTTTCAGCCTCAATGAAGAGGACTTTTACTGGTAGCTTGCTTTAGGAGAAATTTATAAGAAATAACATGTACAGAACAATTCAGAAACTAAATTTTATTAAGTAAATAAAAACTTACAATGAAATAACGCAGCCTTGAAAAGGTTTACAACAACGATTACTTGAAACTACCCCTAGGAAATGAAGTGCAGTACAGGAATTGAAGTGCTGAAATGTAAAGAACTGGAAATGTAAAACTAGAAAGAAATATGAAGTAAATAAACTGGTTTCTGGATCTGAGTCTGGGTACTTTATTCTGGGGCCTTCTTCTCTATTTATATCCTCCAATGGTAATCGTTGAAGTAGACTTCTAACTATAGAAATGCCTTCCATGATCATTGGTTATGGCCCTAAACAAACGGCTCCCTGTAGACGTCCCCGAACGCCCCGGGAGGGTGAGCTCCCGGTCTGTTCATTTGGGGTTACTACAGCTCAGGACTCTCAAATTGTCACGGTTCTAAGTCTGAACCAAAGAGTCCAAATCCGGCAAATCGTTTTTGAGAAAACAGATTTTTGAAAGAAGTGCCAAACATGGACTGCTTTGCCAGATACAGAGTCGCCACCTAAATATTTTATTTTGGGAAAATTTAGGAAACCCTGACTCGTTTGCCTAAGGCCACGTGTCCGTCATCACCAAAGTTGCCTCGGCTCGGGAACTTGGGTACGATTGGGGAAGGTCACTTCATGAGCACCCCCGCTCGCCCGATCAAAGATCGGCTCTACTAACCATGATATCTAGTTTTGAAAACATTGTGTGTTCTTATTCCGGTTATTAGCCTAGATTACTATGTGATGCGCACAGCATACAAGTATAGACTGGATCGCCTAAATTGGAACAAAACATTTCATGTTTGTTTATTTGAAAGATGGTTTGTTACTCGCAAGTAGGCTTGAAATGCAGATTTTGCCACCCTCAGGTGGGCTTAGAAAACATGATTTTGCCACTATCTAGTGGGCTTAAAACTCACAGTTGATGATTTGTTCCAATCCAAATAACCTAACCTTCACCCACAGGCATTCAGGCAGTTGTATCACACAAGCAAATAGCCTCATGGTGAGCATGCTATTTATGGCAGTCACTCACACGCATGCAAGGATGCTAAAGCATAAAACTTACTGAGTACTCCAAGCCAAAACAAAAACTAATTAGAAATCCATGCATGATCCTAACTATACAGAAATGCCTAATGCAACACATGCAAGAATGCAACTATAGCAGGCTCGGCTATTCTAAACATGGCATATGAAATGCTACAGCTAACACGTATTCAACTTGGAATTGAAAATACGATGCAGTTAGTATGATGCGCCGAGCCCGGTGCATGCAAAACAGATGAATGATGCAAACATGCTGTCATACTGTATGCTAATTGAAACATGCCCTAATCTAACCATCATAAGCGGGTAAATAAAAGAGAGAAAGACGTGGGGTTGGAAGACATACATCACACTCACCCACACTTATTACAATTATGCCCTCGCACAGAGGGTCCGAATAAATAGTACAGTCCAAATAACACAGTCCCAAATAAATACAGTCCAAATATATACAAATTCCTAATTAATTTACAAATTAACTGAGAAGAATAATAAACTGGCATGCAAGCCAGGGACTGCCTTGACTCTTCTTTAGATGATGGATGATGCATGTCTGGGCTGCCTTGCGCGGAAATCCACTAGAATGCCCCGATTAGCCTCTGTTTTACAATGATTTCTTGGAAAGCGCGCCAAGCTCCGGAAGGCTGTTGATTCTTGATTTACTACAACAGAGAGCAGGAAAGGGGGATAACAATGTATTTTCACAAATGTATGCATGCCTCGATCCTCGTGCCACCAATCACGCATCTCGATGCGTGATGGCCGAGGGGTCGAATTGTGCAACTCAATATAGAATGAATGCACATGAAAACTCAACTAAAACCTAACTCCATCATGGATAATCCGGAGTGTCGGTGACTGGGGAATTGAGACACGTTCCGTCACTCGGAGTACGAAACGTACCTCGTTTCCCGTGCTCGGGCTAACTCCTATCCCAAGCACAATGCAATATGCATGACATGCATGAATGCAACTAATATACAACCTAGCATGCACAATGCTATGAGATGGCATGCACAATGCACGATGTAACAAGGCATACACAATGCTCTAACATACAACCTAGCATACGCAAAGCTATGAAATGAAATGGCATATGCAATGCAATATGGACTTACACCAACATGAGTGGACCTCAGCCACACTCACATAGGAGGCCATCAGATGAAAATGAGACACTCGAAATGCGTGCACGCGTGCACGCAAATCGAAGACCGACCCTAAGGCACGAAATGCCACTCTAACAAGACATGGCAAAACATGGAATATGGCATACCAACATGCAAGTTTCAGCAGCGAAACATGACCCAAAACAGCCCCGAATCATAAACACATGGCACCCGATGCATGAAAATGGTCCCGAAATGCAAGATTAAGCATATGAAATGACTTGTAGCTACCTCAAGCATGCATTATTTGATCATGACATGTGAAGACAGATTCAAGGCAGCCCCAAAAAAAGCATGTTTATAGTTCTAAGCGAGGCCAAACAGCAAACACAAATAGGGAAAAACTAGCATGCAAAAATAGCCCTAAATGTGAGATAAAGAAGCAACTCACAGCTTCTGACCCCAAACAGATTAGGGCCCTTCAACAATGTTGGAGAGGGGCCCAAAATATGACCTTTTACAGTTTACAACAAACCCCAAAAACCAGCACAGGTATGACTAAGATCTCATGCAAGAAATGGGCCAAAAGAGGGCCAAAGAAGCAAGTGGTGATTGCTGGCCTTAAACACAAAGGGGCCCTTCAACAATGTTGAAGAGGGGCCAAAAATAATGCACTTTACAGTTGATGGCCGGACCCAAAACAGTATGCATGCAAGCCTAAGATACCATGCAAAATGAGGCCCAAAAGAGAGGTATAACAAAAGTATATAAAAGATGCCTCAAACCATGAAAGACCCTTAATGAAACATGAATAATGGGTCAAAATAAGGCTGTTTTAAGTTCGGACCAGATCCGAAAAATAGAAGCTCAAGAGGCTAACAAATCATGCAAAAATATGGCCAAAAGAGAGATATAATGGAAAGTAGTAAATGGAAGCCTCAAACAGCAATGAGCCCTTCAACAATGTTGAATAAGGGCTCAAAATAAGCAACTTTTCAGTTCATGACAGAGCTCAAAACAGTTTATACATAGGCCAAAAATATTACACAAGAAAATGACATACAAGAGGGATAATGAAGTAAGTGCACCAAGGAGGCCTCAAACAGTGAGAGGCCCTTAATGAAACATGAAAAATGGATTAAAATAAGCCTAGTTCCAGTTAGGGTTGGAGCCCAAAACAGTAAGCAAGAATAACTTAGAAAGCATACAAAGTAAGCTCAAAAAGAGGGGAAATGGTACTTACCCTTGAAGACCAAACTTTTGGCAACTCTTGGCTTGAGTTGCAGCACTCCTTAGCTCTGGAAATCAGCTTCAAGCTGCTGGAATGGAAGATGAGGATGTGGTGCTATGAGGTGATGAAGAAAATGGTGTAAGGCTTGAGGGTTTTGAGCTTGGAAGAGAAGGAGGGGAAGGTGTATGTATGCCAAGCTCTTAGGTAAATTCTCCAACCCCTAAAACTAGAGCTGGAGGCTGGTTATAAAGGCAAAAAGAGGGGGAAAATGGGGGGAAAAAGTGGAGGGAAAACAATCAAGTTTCCCCCAAAAAATGCACCCCCCCGGATACACAATCTGGGGGGAAAACAGATACACAGCTGTAAGGAACAGGGTGCCAGAAGCATGGCCGGCCAGCTATCTCAGTTGCAGGTGGCCGGCCGGCCGGCCAAGGGTCAAAAGGTTCAAGTATAATTAGTGGCCGACCACCACAAAAAGAAGGCCTCTGATGTGTGCACAACACAACCCTGTGGTTGAACACTGGAAAAAGTGAACCAGGAGAGAGAACAACCCACTTTTCAAAGGGGTTCAAAAGGGTCAACAACAATTACTGGCCGGCCACCAAATATTGGTGGCCTCCCAGATGTGTACATCACAAATATGTGGTTTAGGGTTCAAGAAAATGGCCTAAGGGTGTTCAACATTGGCTTTGAAGTGAAGAAAATTGGGCGACGGAGGGCGATGAAAGGATAAAGTTGGCTGACAGAACAATTACTGGCCTCCCACCCTTCAACGGCCTTCTTACCAATGAAACAGAGGTCCCTGCCAAAAATGAACCAAAACCAATGCAAAATGAAAGTTCGGGGGCCGAAACGCGCAGTTCGGGGCCCCGAAAAATGGGCTGTTAGGCACCGGGAGTGGTGTTCGACCACGAAGTCGGTCTCTCAGACCACAGTGTCCCTCAAAAGGGAGTGAATAAGAAGTATGCCAAAAATCGGAGCAAATGGAGGTGGTTAAGCGGTCCCGAACCGAGGCACACGGCCAACGGTTCCGAAAAATCGGAAACCGGACTCCAAACGGGCAAAATGGCCTACGACCACAAAACATAGCCTACGGCCACTGAGAGATGATCTACGAGACCTCTCCCTCCCTTCGCGAAGAGAAAACAGAGAAAATCGAGCCTGGTTCGCAAACCGAGGCAAAGCATGAAAGGGTCCAGAAGTTCGGAGGCAATGCTCGCAGCCGAGACTCCGCGACTTCTGAACAAGCACAACATGCAACATCACCAAGCGCTCAATCGGTGACGTCTGAGTCTTAAGGTCGGTCAAAAATGGGGTGTCTACACTCCCACGAGGCCTTCTCTACAGTTGGGCTTCCCTCTTAAACTTGAATTTGAATTGTGAGTAACCGTTAGGCCATATCACCTCGCGCCTTCTAACTGTTTCCATGCAACGTAGACCCACCATTACTAATACGGACTGCCACGTATCCATTGCTGATTGGAGACTTGCATTAACTCCCCAAATTATCCTTTACGAGCCACGTGTTAAGCTGCGATTGACCTGTACCAAATATGTAGCCAACAATAGTATAATACTTTGACCTTTAAATAATAAAAACCAAAAAATAAAAACCAAAAAGAGAAATAAAAATAAGAATTCTAATAGAAAACAAAAAGAGAAATAAAAATAAAAATCTAATATCTTTGGTTTCAATTTTCTAAATTCAATTTTTTGGAAATTGAGTTTTTTTATTTTTTGTATTTTTTTTTTGTTTTTAATGTATATTTTTTAAAATTTAAGAATTTTTTTTTTACTTTTTTAGATGCACCTTACTTAGATGTATCTATAAAGTAAAATATCTATAAAAAAATATTTTAAAAATCAATAAATACACAAGAATACGAAAATGTATCGAATTTTTGTATTTTTTTAATTTATATTTTTGTATTTTGTGAATTTTTTAAAGATTTTTTTCACAAATATTATACTTTTTAAGTATATTTATGTTAGTTGTGTCTAAAAAATAAAAAAAATTACTTAAAATATTAAAAATATTTGGTGAAAATTAAAAATACGAAAAGTAAAAAATTTCGATTTTCTAAAAAGTGAATCTTGAAAAGTGAAACGAAACAAGTTAGGATTTAAAAGTTTAGTTATGCTGATTAAATTCCTAAATTCTGTGAGATTTTTTTTTCTTTTTTTTAGTAGCCTTGCACGGTGGGATATAAAAGTTTAGTTATGCTAACTGTAAATTTAGGAAAAAATTTATTTCAGGAATGGTTTTGAAAAATAATTATAAAAAAATGGTAAATTTTATAATATTAATAATTAAAAACATAAACTGTTTTTTTTTTTTTTTTTTTTTTTTTTTTTTTTTTATGACTGTGTAATAATTTCTTAAATTTAAACGTAAACTCACTTGGAGATAGAAACTGAAAATAGCCTTGGATAACAGATCACTAATTTATTTTTCTGTAGGATTTGGTGCGTTACATGAGGCAATGTTGGAATAGTTGGGTTAATAGAGAGAGAACGCTGGAATGGGGCTATTTTAGTCATTTAATGTTATTTTTTACACCATTTGGAACAAAGTTAACAGAATGGAGAATCTGGCTATTATTTTCAAAAGTAAGGAAGGTTTGTATAATTTTTGAAACCACAAGGGAGGTATCTGTAATTGAGGTGAACCTCAGGAGAGGTAAGTGTAATTTACCCTTAATAATAAGTAAAAATTAGGCTACAATATTGAACACCAAAATTGCTTCAAAAAAACATGATACGAAAGCATTTTATTATGAAGAAATTAGAATTAATATGAACACCAAAATTGCTTAAGAGGTTGACACACCACAGCTATGTAGCGAAGAAATCGCTCATTTTAAGGGGAAAAAAACCCGCTCATCAATTGATGAAAGCATTGGTTAACAAAAAAAATATTGATGAAATTGTTTACCAAATTAATTGACAGAACCCAAGACATGAAAGAAAGCATACCCACAAAAACACAAAAGCATGAGAGAGAGTACCCAAATGGAACTTAATTTAACAGTAGTAAGAATGGGAATAAAGGAAAGATTTACTAGAAGAGATAGTTGGAATATAGAAAGACTTTGGGGGCCTACAACTCAAAAAATAAAATTAAAAAAGCATCAAAAAGAGAGAGAGAGAGAGAGAGAGAGAGAGAGAGAGAGAGAGTGGAAGTTTTAAATTTTTAATCTCAAGTAAATGAAAGTTTCAAATGATCTTAAAAAATCTGTGCCTATGTCATTCCAAAGAATGGAAAATATAAGTAAGTAAGCTCCATTATCCCTTGTCCAAAACCAACTCCCTAAAAATTGCCTACTGTTTATTATTAAAAATAACATCCAACTCCCACTGTTTATATCACCAATTTGAATATATCTCTATTTTTGCTAAACCTTACCACCATACACTGCATTTACTTGGCCTGTTATAATAGATTCACTCACTATTTGAACAACAAAAAAGTAGAATTATATAAGCAACAGGTTTAACCAAAAGAAAATAAACTATTTTAATTGAGGCATTTTTCCGAACATGGTGTATGCATGAAGACACACACACAAAATATAGAGGGGTAAAGAGACAGATTTTAATTGAGGCAATATTCTTGGTTATGAGAAGTAAATGAGAAACAATTTACACTATAAATGAGAAACACAATCAAACCTTTCTCAGTTCATAGAAGGCCAACATAAACTCAGTTCATGGAAGGCCATTTGTTAGACACCTAAGGAAAACCCAAATAAAAATTTTGAGGCATTTTGGAGACCCATTTTAGTAAAATATTTTAGAGACCTATATGAGGCATTTTACAGAACATAGTGTATGCTTATAAAGAGACGCACACAAAACAAAAAACAAAAAAAAGCCCAAAAAGAAAAATAAAAAAATAAAAAAAACAATAAACTGAGAAACCTTAGATATGCCTAGAAAGGGAGGAAAAATTTGAAGAGGATACCAATCTCTTTCTCGTTGGTTGCGTCGACCGATGTACCTTGCATTTGATCAAACAGTGCACTTGAATTTGAACAAAGTTGCTATAGGTAAACCAAGAAGGGAGAGTGGATATAAGAGAGAGAGAGACTAAAGCAAAACCAAAGGGAGGGAGATTAAAATTTGAAATGAGGATATGAGACAGAGAGATGAGGACGTCTGTGAGAGAGAAAGAGAGAGAGAGAGAGAGAGGGAGGGAGGTGAGTTTTGTACTCATGAGTAAGAATCCAATCTTATTTTGATTAAGATTGATTTGAACTGTTGGTTATAAATGTATCTCTAAGAAAATTTCATATAGGAAAAATGTATCGATTTTCATATGGGAGAGAGTTAGAGAGAGAGTATAGGAAAAATGTTATGGGTAAAAAATACATAACGTATCTGATGTCCTCTAAATTTTTTGATATATAATCAGATATTTAACCATATATATCCATCTATCCATATTTTCTAAGGATAGGATAGATATAGATAGATAGAGGGTTATCCTAACAAATAGGATAATTAGGAAATCAAATTGAAATTACATGGGTAATTTGAATGGGCCATGGGTCATGCCACATGGGTGCCTAAATTCGGGTCCAATACCCGGCCCAATTTCCAACATCTCCCACTCGCAAATGAGTTGGCATGACACTGCTACATCTCTATCTCAATCTCCCTAAATATTGAACAATCCTATACTAGCCAATGAATCGTGCGACCGCTGAGAAACACCTGCATGCGGGAACTCTATACTAGAAACTCAAAATGAGTCAGCATAGAGACATTAACCCGAAAATAAAAATAGTGTCTTATATACCCCAGACCCATCTAATTACACCGGTCTAAAAAATATCTCTAATCCCTCAAAAGAGCATGTTTGACCCTCTCAATTCTTGCAATATTGTAGACACCCCATTTTTTATGGCCCTTCAAGACTTGGATGTTCTTGCAGGTACATCCAATGACGAGTTCGTTTGCTAGCCGAGCACTCGAAGTCCTCAGTGGAAAGCCATAGGTTTGAGCCTTTCAAACCCTGCATCCATTTTGTCTTATTTTTGGACCATGCTTTGGTCTTTCCAGCCTATAATCTCTGATGGCCTGCAGACCACCTATGGAGGCAGTCGGCTAGCATTTTTCGTCTGCCGGCCATTGATGTGCCTTGCCGGCCACCAGTGTTTTCTACAGATATTTTATGCTAGCTGTTCCAGTTATTTGCACAGATGCTTGCATCTGTCCACACGTGGAGGGCTGGATCTCCTTGTATAGATTTCATGTTTTCTATATATAGGGAGTCCCTCTCTCATTTTTTGAGGTTAGAAGATTTCAAACTCAAAAATTCTCTCTCTTTCTCTCTCTCTCTCTCTCTCTCTCTCTCTCTCTCTTGTAATTTTGTGTACACTTGCCTAGTGATATCACTCTTTTGCATACATTTTCTTAACAAAAATTGATCACCTTTGAGCAGAGGTCCCTTAAGGCCTTGATGGAGTTCTTAAAGGTGGTTTGGACTTGTATTGGTCCCTAAAGTTGTTCTTGGCTTCAAGAAGTATAACATTTGTCTTTCAACTTGTTTTAGTACACTTGTTTCTCTATCTTTTCCCACTGTTTTTGGGCCATTTTTGAGCTGTAATAATCTTTGTTTCAATGGGCTGAAATTGGTGTTTTAAGCCATTTAAGGTTAGGGGGTGTCTTAACCTTTTTTTATTCCTTGCCTTTTAGGCTTTTGCACCTTTGTTTCCCATTTTTAAACCAACCTTTTTTGGGCTTTTAACCACTGAATTTCGGAGTATTTTTAATGGCAAAAAACATGTTTTGAAGTCCAAAATTGGAGGGGTTAACCTCCACTCCTTGTGTCTTGTTTGCTAGCCTAGTTAATTCTATATATTAGTATGATTTTTTAGCTTTTTGTAGCTATATTCTAGCATGCTTTTGCCTTTGTTTTAGACTGGTTTAGCTTTGTTTTGGGCTGTTTGGGTCAGTTGAGTCTTGTTTTCCATGGTTGTAGTGTAAAGGTCCTCACAAGGTTGGTGTTTTAGGCCATTAGACACCCCTTGTTTAAGTTGATTGCATGTTTCGGTGTTGTTTTGCACTTCATTTCAGCACAAATCACCTCTACAACCTCTCTCCTTTCTTGGTTTTTCTCTTTGCTTTGAAAGTGGTTTCAAGCCATTTGTTTGCCTAAGTGTGGAATTGAGGTTTCATGCTTAATGGTTTAATCCCTTAGGGGGTTCATTACCAACGGTATGATACTTCTTTCATACCCAAAACAACTTGTGTTTTGAGCCTTCTTTCCATTAGAGGACTCTAACTCACCATTTGGACTTAATTGACTAAGTAATGGTTAGTAAAGTTAAAATGAGTAATTAACAACTTAGGACTAAAGTTGAGCAAGATAATAACTTGCATGTTGTGTGTTCAATCAGACGTTAATTGAACACAAGGAACATTGGGACATTTCATACTTAAAGTGATGAAATGTCTCAAGTTTCTTAGGTCTCCATTGCCCTTGATCATGCATGATAGGGTGATGGTTCTTGAGTGTATTGTTTTGCATTTATTGTGCTTGCGCATCTTGAATCATAAGCCATCATGCAATGAAATTGCTTGGATTGGTGGTTTGTGGCTTAAGTTCACAACTCCTTGGATTTATTTATGAAAAAGAGGGGTGAATTGTGCAAACAGTCCTTGGAAATACCTTATTTTTTCTCTGTTTGTACTTTGTTGCATTATGATGATCTAGTGCATTAATGGCCGGCAATGCACCATAGACAGCCGGCAAATGGCCGACAGTATCTACCAGTGGCCGGCGAGCCACTGATGCAAATTTTAGCAGAATATTGGTAAGGTGAAGCAGAATGGTTTTGGAAATGTTCAACTGTGCAAACAGAGGCTTTCGAGAGCAAAATGAAGGTCTTTTCGGGTGGTATCTGAGCATGTGCATCTTTCATTTCCCGAGGCGGAGTAGTGGCAACGTAGTTAGATATCTTAATTACTTAGGTTGCTTACATTTGTGTCGTAACATAATTAGTTAGCTCACTAGTTAATTCATTCAAGTGTTGTAATAATTAGTTAATTAGCTTAGCCATTTATTTCATTTTGGCTTGTAATAATTAGTCTAGTTAGCTTAATTAGCTTAGCTAGTTAGTTTTTGTTCTTATTCATTCGAACTCTCCTTCACGAGAGCAAAATGTAATAATATGTATGTCTTCTAACCCCACGTCTTTCTCTTTTTTACTTAACCGCTTTTGATGGTTAGATTAGGGACGTGTTTCAATTAGCATACCTCATGCTTGCATCCATTCATTCGTATTATGTGCACCGAGGATCGGCGCATCATTCAAAATGCATTGTCATTTGAATACCTTCTTTGAATACGTGCTTAGACTGCATGTTATCGAAATTACTTCATATGCCATGCTTAGTAGCCGAGCCTAGTAATTGCATTATCGCATGTGTTGCATTAGACATTTTGCATAGATAGGAATCATGCTTATTTTTCTAACTCATATCTTCTTAGGTTGGAGTACTAAGTGAGTTTTTAGTGCTTTAGCATACTTGCATGTGTGCGAGTGATTGCCATGACTAGCATGCTTACCATGAGGCTAAGTGCTTACTTGCTAAACTACTGGAATGCCTATGGATGAATGCTTGTTGTTTGAATTGGAAAGATTCAATGAATGTACGTTTTAAGCCCACTTTGTCGAGTAGCAAATTCGCAAACTTTAAGCCCACTTGAGGTGGCAAATTCAAACCCTTTTTGCAAAACAAACATGAATTGAATTATTCCAATTCTTGCAATTTTAGTCCATACTTGTTTGTGCGCATCACATAGTAATGCTAGCATAATAACCAGAACAAGAGCACATAATGCTGATAAAAATCATATCATGATTAGTAGAGGCCGATCTTTGATCGGGCGAGCAGGGGTGCTCAATTCATGACCTTCCCCTCTTGTACCCAAGTTCCCGAGCCGAGGCAACTTTGGTAACGACGGACACGTGGCCTTTGGCACGAGTCATGGGTTTCCTAAATTTTCCCAAAAATAAAATATTTAGGTGGCGACTCTATATCTAGAACAGCAGTCCAATTTTGGCATTTTTGATCCTAAAATTAATTTTTCAAAAAGATTTGCTGGATTTGGACTCTTTGGTGTTTATCAATTTCACATTGCACTTGTGAGATTAGATTCAGAACCGCAGGAGTCCAAACTATAGGGCTTCTTTCAAACTTCCGTAAAGGGGCGCGAAAAAGTCGAGCTACAAATATATTCACACTCAATCCACCTCTCATACAAAGTGATGTGAGTTGCCGGCAGTGAATATACAACAACAGTGTAATACTAGATGATCTTCCCTTTGCCCTCATGCGATTTAGTTTAGGATTGACCGCTTTCCCAGTGATGTCCCTTAAGGCCGAATCATACATGATCGTAGGCAACATACCAAAGTAGTAGAACATCAATCTATTACCTTGTGACATAGTCAAAGGTCACAAAATGGTACATAAGTGAGTCATATCAATAATGACACGTAAGACTTACATGGTGAGGAAACAGGAATCCATTCTCCCACCTTATTACTCGGTCGCCAAGCACATGTAGTATGAGTACATGCTACGGTGGAGTAACTCTTCCAAAGAGTGACGTCACACTCGATACATCGTACAGATCTTAGTCTAGTTGTTTTCTAGCACCTAACCCGAATTCTTTATTTGCTCGCCTTCTAGACACCAAATGAGATCTCGCATCTGGCTAATCATAACTGGCACAACATGGAAAGTGGGTACTAACATCCATGTTTGGTTTTTAACACGACCTCATCTTGGTTGTAACCAAGGCGACATACATAATGGATAATTTAAGCCTCTCTTGACTTGAAATAAAAATAAACCACTAGTCTCATCTTTGCTCGCTCCCAAGCGCCAAGGGCGATTGCTTGTGTGAGTGAGCCAATCTTGCCTGCTAACATCATCATATGCTAATTATTATGACACAAACCATAATAATTGATTGGAAAAACACAACCACAGTTTGTGCAATTCTAGATTTCAAACATAAGACTCATCAGCACCTCTTGCGATAAGAATTTACAACAGAACCCACCATGTGTGCCTTATATGAAGTGGTTCAAGATCACTATCTCTTGCGCAATTACATCTCTAAAGATATTTTGGTGACCAATTTGCGTTCATTCAAGATGTGCCCTACAAGCGCATTGAATCTTACAAAGGGCAAATTTATACACTACCAGTAAAGCATCCTATCCACAGTTTAATGAGCAAGGTCAAGGTCTAAATTATTCAGTTGACCATTTACCGAAGATAACACTTAACATGCCGAATACGCCCACATAGCGTACTTCAGGCTCCCACAAAAAAAAAAGGAATATAGGTCATTTGTTTCTCCCAAAGACAATCCGAGGATTCACTCAATGGCTAAGGCTCTAGCTTTTACCGATGGGTAAGTCAATGGGTTTGCAATTTCGCATCTAGAATCATTCTAGGATATTCCTTATGTAAGTCATCAATGGCAAACCGAGAATTCTCCCAGAACAATCTCAAAGGATCTTACATCCGAGCATATAAATTACATCATCCATGTCTATTATGTCTAAAATAGAGGACTGCCAACCCTAGGTGGTGACAAACATATAAATTCCTGGCCCATAATGACTAAGTAAGGAAAAACTTCTTTTTGGACCATTGATCATGCCTCAGTAG
The DNA here is from genome assembly GCF_055761805.1 of Camellia sinensis. Lineage (NCBI taxonomy): Eukaryota > Viridiplantae > Streptophyta > Magnoliopsida > Ericales > Theaceae > Camellia > Camellia sinensis. The sequence goes on along the minus strand of NC_138974.1, from coordinate 6,427,092 downwards.
TCTTCATCGATCATCGTTAGCCTATCATGGCTCAACGAAATCTAAGAACCACTATTTGGATAACTGTTTTAGGCCATAAAAGATTTATTGGAACTAGTAATCTTTTTGCACTCCTATCTTTTCACCATAAAAGCATAAGGTAAATCCCTGCAGATCTACTTACCTAACTCTCCAATGAGAAGTTAGGTCACAACGTCCACAAATCAAAGTTCCGAGCTCATGTCAATCATAGCCTAAGTCGAAGTAACCTCACTCCCCAGGAGGAAGTCTTCTTATGGTTTACACCTTCTTCAATGGTGCAACTTTTTGGTATCTAGCAAGCCTTATGCCTCAAAAAGAGACTATCCAAATCGCGCATAACTTTAGAACAGTTTTGCGTTATAATGGAAAGTCAACCAAATCCTGAAAATGATTAATCCTCAAAGACTTTGTCTTAAACTGCACAACATTGATCCACTTTTCTAAAAGTAGGGGACCGGAGAGCCTTTGGCATTATCCTAGGCTCTTTATCATTTTGCAGAGCAATTATGAATGTTTCCCTCTCAATCACCCAGTGATGACTGTAGATGCGCCCGTGGGCCTCGCCACAGTTCGGACTCGATTTGTTTCACGGTCCTTAATCTGAACCAAAAAGTCCAAATCCGGCAAATCGTTTTGAGAAAACAGATTTTTAGAAAAGAAGTGCCAAACATGGACTGCTTTTCCAGATACAGAGTCACCACCTAAATATTTTTTATGGGGGAATTTAGGAAACCCTGACTCGGTGCCAAAGGCCACATGTCCATCATCACCAAAGTTGCCTCGGCTCGGGAGCTAGGGTACGATTGGGGAAGGTCAGCTATGAACACCCCCTCTTGCCCGATCCGAAGATCGGCCTCTACTAACCGTGATATCCAATTTTGAAAACGTTATGTGTTCTTATCCCGATTATTAGCCTAGAATTACTATGTTATGCGCACAGCACAAAAGTATAGACTAGATCGCCTAATTTGGGAATAAGCATTGCATATCCGTTTGTTTTGAAAAATGTTTTGGAATTTGCTACTCGCGAGTAGGCTAAAACACGAATTTCAATGAGCTATTCCAACTCAGACAATCCAACCTTCACCCACAGGCATTCAGGCAATTTATAACACATAAGCATCTAGCCACATGGTAAGCATGCTGTCATGGCAACACTCACACGCATGCAAGGATGCTAAAGCATAAATACTTACATAGTACTCCAAACCAAAACAGGGAACTCGTTAGCAAATCAATGTATGATCCAAGTCCATGTTAAGTGCCTAATGCAACGCATACAAAATGTCACTAGAATAGGCTCGGCTAACCTAAAAGTGGCATGTGAAATGCTACAACTAACACGTATTCAATTTGGAATTGAAATACAAATGCAATTAGAATAATGCGCCGAGCTCGGTGCATGCAAGACAGATGTATGAATGCACGCATGCATAGCATAAGGTATGCTAATTTAAATATGCCCTAATCTACCATCATAAGCGGGTAAATAAAAGGGAGAAAGAAGTGGGGGTTGGAAGACATGCACACACACACCCACACTTATTACACAATTGCCCTCACTCGGAGGGTCCAAATAAATATTACAGTCCGAATAAATAATACTAAATTAATTATTAAAAAATTTCTAATCTAATTAACAAATTAAATGCAAAGAGAAGATGGCTGCAGCCCCCGCCTCGGGATGCGTGAATGATGCATGCTCGGATTTATCTTGCCCCGAAAGCCCGTACCATACCACTGCTGCCTCTGTTTACACTGCCCTGCTTCTCTGAAAACTGCCAAAATCCTGGGACAGGTTCCCTGAACCCTGTAGGACACCATCGGCTGACGGGAATACCCACCGGCCATGGAACTTATCCATCGGCTGGGGTTTCATATTATCGGCCACCAATCCATGGCCGGTTGGCACTCTACAGTACCGGTCGGCAAAAACTCCCTGCAGAAACTGGTTTTTGACAGCAACAAGGACAGACAGTGTATGGCATGAAATTTCAAGCAAATGTATGCGCAGGCACACTCCCTATCATGCAAGGGACTCAAGGGAGCATGACCCTCGACCCTCGGGCCATCAATCGTGCATTTTGATGCGTGATGGCCTAAGGAGCCAAGGTTGCAATTCAATGGAAATGCATGCAACATATAAATGAATACCAAAACCCTATCATGCCAAAGTCAAGGGCCTCGGTGACCGAGAGTTGAGACGCGTTACATCACTTGTAGTATGAACACTTCTCCGCCCTCACACTTGCTTTGACACCCCAAACCAAGCAACGCAATGCATGTTATGCGAACATGGGTCGAAAATGCAACATATCACTAAAATGCAAAGCATGCCAAATGTAATGCAACATATCATGGCAAGCATGCAATGTTCCTAACATGCAATGCTACAATGCAACTCATCATGCAATGGCTAATATGGTACAGTACAAGCATGCGATTAGAGGCAACAAGTCACGCATATAACCATGTCCGAGAAGGGACTTAGACTGAAATGGGAGGCCTCAAACACCCCCCAAAACAGTGGCCAAAAGTGTCTCAAGTGATGGACAAAATGCACTACAAGCATGCAAGTCAAAAGGGGCCCAAGGCTAAGGCATAACAACAGGGCACTCCACTACCACTAACCCAAACAAGCATGGCATGAACTATACCACCCAAAAACAGAATTTTAGCATGCAAAATAGCTCTAAAACCCGCTGGTATGGCAGCTCTAAAATGACCCAAACACATAGGCATACACAATGCACATGTCAAGGCATGAAAACACAACACTTCAAGGCATTGAAAGAGACACAAAGGACAATGTAAGACCACATTATATGGACTGGAATATGATCTTAACTAATGCCAAATGATGATAATAGGCCAAGCTAGGCATGTTAATGGTCCATACACTCAAGGCTCATGGTCCAAAATGCAAAGCAACTATATCAAGCATGCTAAACAAGACCAAATCAGTGGCCAACAAACCTCAGGCATGACAAAATATGGTCAAGACCTTCACAAAGTGAAGCCAAAATATGAGAGCATGGTAGTCAAAAGTCATGATGCATTTCTAGGCACAAACAAGGGAATACAAGGAAAGTATGTTAAGCATGCAAAGGGCCACCAATCCAACCAAAAACAGAGATAACATGTGACCTAAATAGCACCAAAAACATCTGATATGGAGCCAAAAACAACCAAGCATATATGCTACCCTTATGAGCCCAAAACATGCACAAATGAGACACAAAGGGAGAGGGGTGTCCCTCCCCTATACAAGACTTCAAATCATCTTCTTCACCACTGAAAATCCACTAGATTTCAGTGGTGAGAAGGCTAATACAACAAAGCAAATAAGGCTTAAAGAAAAAGACACCAAAAGGGGCCAAAAGAGACCTAAGAGGGGGATTTCGACCCCCAATGCTAAAACACCCTTAATAAAAGTTCTTAAGCATGAAAATATAAGACTTTTTTTAGTTATACACAAAGCTCAAATCAATATGCAAGATAGGTCAAAATCCAATGCAAGATTGAGAAAAATAAAGCAAGAAACTCACCCTTGAAGAACACTTCAAGAACAGTTGGTCCAGCCATACTCTACTGAGCAAAATCAGTCCAAAATCTCAAAAAAACAACCCTCAATGCCTCTCAATCTCGGAGCAAGGTGTAATGGTGTGTGTATTAGTGCAAAAGTAAGGTCAAAATGCACTTTTAGGCCAAGAAAACACATACAAGGGAGGAGAGAGAGGAAAATATATAGAGAGAGAGTGTGTATATATCAGATGTATATGTATATAAGCTCTGGTTTTTATGTTCAAAACTCCAACCTTTGACAATGGGAGAAGAGGGGTCCTTATATAGGCAAAGGGAAATGGTTTAAGCTTCTCAAAGAAGCTAAGTGAAAGGGGCAAAGGGGGCAAAGGAGTCAAGGCTTCTTGAGGAAGCTAGGACAGCTGGCCAAGCTTCTTGAGGAAGCTTTGACAAAGGGTCAAGCTTCCTTAAGAAGCTTTGACCAAAAAGGGGCAAAAGGGGCAAAACAGCCACTTCATGCACGGGGAGGAGTGTTGGTGCATTCCAGCTGGCACAGCTGGCATGCACCAAGTCTGAAGGGTGCAAAAGGGTCACACCGGCCAGCAAAATAGGTCACCGGCCAAATAAAGTGCCGGCCGGCCATATAGAGTGCCGACCGGCCATTGGTATTAAGAAACCATGGCCGGTGGCAGCAATTAATGGCCGGTGATGCAAAGGTAAGGCCGATGGGGTGTGGGGATGGCCAACAAGCCATTCTCTGCCCCTCAAAGCAAAAGCACAAGTATTTGGTGCAAAACCAAACGCAAGACGAACAAGTTGAGAGATCTTGAGGCAAGGCGTGCAACCAAGGCCTCCGGGAACTCAAAACGAACACGAACATGGATGATCACCGAGTGTTCCACCAGTGACGTCCAAGTCTTGAGGACGGTCAAAAATGGGGTGTCTACAATGACGTGGAAAATTTTAACATTCGCTACCACGCAACTAAGAATGTAGAGTATTATTCTCTAATGGAGTAATCCACTAGTAGGCACATCGCTCCCACTGTCCCTAGGATATTGGAATTTTTTTTTCCATTCTCAACTAGGCTACATAAAGCGCTATACTTAGAATTCTCTATCTTATAGAGTTCCAAAACTCTATTCACGTTACCTTTACTAAGAAAACTGTATGTGACTTACTTACATTACCACAAAACTGCTTACCTATAAGCACATGACCCGGAGGGTTTACATGGCTGCATACAATAATGCACTATAGCGATCCTGGGTTTACCCTTGATATACAGTGATCCGGACATGTGTCCGTGGATGTTGGTAGTTGTTTATTATCTTATTTACATCCTTTTTACTTAGTATTTGAGTTATGGGATGTGTTGGGCAGGTTTGTTACAAGTTGGTTGAGTTTAGAAACCAAAACTAGTTGCCCAGATTTTTGACCTGTCCGCTCGAGCGGGGGTTTTGGCGCTCGAGCGGGAATTGCACCCATCCAGTATTTTCTGTGCAGTGTTGGACGCTCGAGCGTGGTATTGGCCGCTCGAGCGGGGCTGTGTGAGTTCCGCTCGAGCAGAGAGTTGGAAGCTCGAGCGATGGCCTGGTTCTGTAAAAGTTCTGGGAGTGTGTATTCGCCGCTCGAGCGGGATTGTTGGCGCTCGAGCGGGAGTCTGTGAGTGATGCTCGAGCGGGGTGTTTTACGCTCGAGCGGGTCGACTGGGTTTAAGTTCCGTGTTTTGACTTTTCAAATCACTTTTTCACTTTCTCTTCTCTCTCCTACTTTTCCAAAAACACCATTGTTGAGCCTCTCACTCTAGAACTCAACATTCTCTCTAGGTTTTGATCTAGTAGGAGTGATTTGCTCATCTTTGGCCTTTACAAAAAAGTTGTTGATCGTCGAGGGCTACTTTTTAATCTGAAAATTTCGAGTTTTGGAGCACGTTGGGTTTTGTCATCTTCTCCTTTGAGGCTCCGAATTTGAGGTAGGGATATCCTACTCCTCTCTATGGATTTTGTCTTTAAATTTTGGTATTTTGAGATGTTGGGGTTGGTTTGGTAATTTTGTGAAAGTTTGGGGCTCTTGTGTTATTTTTACAAAAGTTGGGGTTTTATTTATAATAAACCTAAATGCATGTTTGTCGTAGAGAAGTGAAATAAATGTTGAATCATTGATGAAAATGGGACCTAAGGGTTGAAATGGTAATTATGAAAAATGACCTAATTACACCGTTTGATTAATTGGGATAATTAATTGTGAGAAATGAGGAAATGAAGTGAAAATGTAGAGATTGGGAAAGTATGGGGTTAAAGGGTGTAGTTGAATTATCTATCACTCACCGAAATGAAATGTTGATTAAATATCCATTTGTGCATTTATTTTCTGTTTAGAAATAACTGCTTTGGGCTATCGGTGGAGGATAGTCGTGATTGTTGTAGATGATGCATGATGATTAGGCAAACTGAAACTAATCACTCGAATGTGTCATTGAGATTGACGATTGAAAGAATACATTAAATTTATGTATTGTGTGATGATGTGTATAATTGTTGTTTATATGCATTGTGTTGTGTTGGAGGAGATAGGGGATGTACTCCACAGTTTAGGGGAAGATAGGGGATGGACCTCTAAACCGGATGTGTTGGGAGGAGATAGGGGATGGACTCCATAGATAGAGCTCATATGCTTATCTATTATTGTGTTGACAGAGCTCATATGCTTGTCATTGGAAGTGTGATAGTGCTCATATGCATATCTGTGGAAGTGATGATATAGCTTGTATGCTTATCTGTTGTTGTGTGATATAGCTCGTATGCTTATCTAATATGATATTGGAAGTGTTTGATATGAGTTATTGTCTCATATGAGTTGTTTGGCCAGGTTCTGAGCTATGGTTGAAATTTGAGAATTGAAAGAAATTGGAAAATGAGTTGTACCATGGACTTGTATGTCATGAAAATGTAAAGTGTGATAAAGGAAAGAATTAGTGTGGACCAACTATCAACTGCTAATCTTTTAGTCATTGTTCATATTTGGTTTAGTGTATTTCTACTGGGCTGTGGCTCACCCTATATGGGAACATCATTTTCAGGTACAGGTAGCATGCCACCTCCAAGGACATAGCTTGGGAGGCTGGAGGCGGACATACTTTTGTCGTTTTACTTTTGATGTATTACATGTAAATTCAAGCCAAGGGCTTAAGGTGTAATTGAGTTAGTACTCTTTTGTTGTAACCAAGTGTTAACTTGGAAAGCTGTAAGCCCGTAGAGCATTTTGCTTTTGTTGTTAACATGTAATACTTTTGAAATGAAACTCTGATGAATAGAAGAATGTGGTTATTTCATATGTTAATGAATCTCTCGTTTGATGGGTTTAATGTTATTATTATGAGGGCGTTACAACTTGGTATCAGAGCGTACCGGGTTCGAATACTTTGGGTACGTGGGAATTGATTAGTATCACAATGGGTTTGTCTCGCTTGCTAGAGACTTAAATGTAGTGTCATATGCTATGTGTTTAATTGATAACATGCTTATGTGACTATGTGGGTATGGGATTTAATTTCTAGGATGTTGATTGGATCCTTGGGTTTCTGGGAGTCTTGTTGGAAAAGCACTTGATCAATGATGCTTCTAACCGGAACTCTAGTAACGCCTCGGGACTGTCATTATCCGGAAATAAAAATTCGTAAGTGCTTATGTGTTTATGTGCTTACGTGGAGTGAATTACAGTTGTCCATGCATTAGGACGTGAGTGTTTAGTTTCGGCACATTTATGAATGTGCTAACGTTCTGTATTACCTTTATTAGGATGTCAGGACGAGGAAGAGGTGCTAGGCGTGGTAGACCTGCGAGGTAGGAAGTACCGTTACCGGGTGAGATTCCGGCAGTGCAGGATGGAGTTGGCCAGGCCAATGTGGCTGAGCCAGCGGGTCAGCAGGCTATGGGTGCCTTGGCCAGAGAGATAGCAGGAGTTTTGGGTATTCTTAGGGCTGGGAATCAAGCAGCTGAGGTAGGGCCTTCTTTCTTGAAGAGGGAGTTTTTCCGGTCTAATCCGGATGAGTTTATCGGGGATCCGAAGGAGCCACTGACGGCTGATGAGTGGCTAGAGCAAATGAGTAAGACGTTCGAGATGCTTGGCATCGAGGACGGAGCACTGAAAGTGACCTTGGCATCCTTCCAGCTGAAGGGAGATGCGGGTCAATGGTGGAAGTACGAGAAGGCTCGTGTTGGTGGTACATGGGAGGCGTTTGTAAATGCTTTCCAGGAGAGGTTTTTATCTGCAGTGGCTAGGGAGAAGCTGAGGGATCAGTTTAGCCGGCTTAATCAGCAGGGCATGTCTGTGGCAGAGTTTGAGGCCACTTTTACTAGTTTGTCCAGGTTTGCACCTGAGTTGGTGGCGTCCGAAGAACGCCGTTGCTACGAGTTTGAGCGGAAGGTGAGGCGGGGCCTCAAGCTGAGAGTTGGTGGGTCTTACATCCGAGAGTATAGACACCTAGTGGATGCTGCAGCTCATATGGAACTCATGATGCAGGAGGAGGATGAGGGGCAGAGAGGCTCTAAGAGGAGCCAAGATGGCCAGGGCGATGGCAGGAGGCAGAGGGGTTCTAACCCTCAGCAGTCGCAGGGTGGTGTTGCCAGATCGACCTTTCCGGTACCGAGTGCAGGATCGGGGAGAGGTAGTCAGGGAGGCCTGACTTGTTTTGCGTGTGGCCAGCTGGGTCACAAGTCTTCAGTTTGCCCGCAGAAGGGAGGGAGTCAGCGAGCTGCTTCTTCTTCAGCTAGACCTCAGGGCCAGAGTCAGGGTAGAGGCCAGCCTTTGTCTTGCTATCAGTGTAGTCAGCCTGGGCACCTGAAGAGGTATTGCCCGCAGTTGAGTGCTACTTCGGGAGCGTCTGGTTCTAGGCAGACGCAGGGTTTTCAGCCAGCTCAGTCTGTGCAAGCCTCGAGGGCCAATCCGGGAGCTTCGTCATCCCAGTCTGTGCAGCAGTCTTTTGCTCTGAGAGGTGAGCAGGTAGACCAGGGGCCTACGGGGCGCGTATATGCTGTTACCGCACAGGATTTAGTACCGGCTCCATCGGTAGTGAGAGGTACTTTTCTATTTTGCAACTCGGTTGCTAGTGTGTTGATAGACATGGGTGCATCTCATTCTTTTGTATCTGCTGCATTTGCATCTGTTTTGTAATTGGAGTTAGCACAGTTAGCATCTCCTATTTGTGTGGTGTCACCTCTTGGTGGTGAGTTGATTCTGAAACAGGGTGTTAGAGGCTGTGATATAGAGGTCGCCGACTATAGGCTTTATTTTCCGTTTGTCGTCATGCCCATGAAGGGCTTTGATGTTATTTTGGATATGGACTGGCTATCGTCATACCGGGCTGTTATCGATTGCTACCGCCAGAGGGTCACGTTATGTACCTTGAGCGGGGAGTGGTTCCATTTCTTGGGAGACCGGGTTGGTAGTGTTTTGCCACCGGGGTATGATTCGCGAGGGCGGAGTGAGCTTAGTGGTTTACTTGCTAGCTTTGAGAGTGGTGAGTGTGTTGAGACCCAGATTGTGTTGCCGAGGGTGGTTTGTGAGTATTCGGATGTCTTTCCCGAAGATCTTGTTAGTTTGCCACCTCACCGAGAGATAGAGTTCTCTATTGATTTAGTGCCTGGCACGACGCCGATTTCTATGGCACCTTACCGTTTTGCTCCAGCAGAGTTGGTTGAGTTGAAAGTTCAGCTCCAGGAATTGCTAGATAAGGGTTTTGTTCGCCCTAGTGTTTCGCCGTGGGGAGCACTGGCCCTCTTTGCTAAAAAGAAAGATGGTGCCTTGAGATTGTGTATAGACTACCGGAAGTTGAATCGGGCTACGGTTAAGAATAAGTACCCTATGCCCCGTATAGATGATTTGTTTGACCAGTTGAAGGGTTCCCGTTGTTTCTCTAAGATAGACTTGAGATCGGGTTACCACCAGTTGAGGGTCAGGGAAGAGGATATTCCGAAAACGGCATTCCGTACGCGGTATGGCCATTATGAGTTTCTGGTGATGCCATTTGGGCTTACCAATGCACCGGCAGTCTTTATGGGCTTGATGAACCGGATTTTTCGGGAGTTCTTAGACCGATTTGTGGTCGTCTTCGTGGACGACATCCTTATCTATTCGCCTTCAGAGGAGGAGCATGAGGAACACTTGAGAGTGGTGCTTGAGTTGCTTAGAGCCCATAGGCTGTATGCCAAGTTTGGGAAGTGTGAGTTCTGGCTGAGGGAAGTCAAATTCTTAGGCCACGTGGTATCCGGGGAAGGGGTGTCTGTTGATGCATCCAAGATTAAGGCAGTGCAAGATTGGGCACAGCCTAAGAGTGTGTTTGAGATCCGCAGTTTTCTGGGATTAGCTGGGTATTACCGTCGGTTTGTGAAAGATTTCTCCAGGTTAGCGTCACCGTTGACTCGACTGACTCGGAAGGGAGTCAAGTTTGTGTGGAGTGAGACTTGTGAAAAGTCGTTCCAAGAGCTGAAAGTTAGATTGACCACCGCTCCGGTGTTGATTATTCCGGAGAGAGGGTTGGGTTATGCGGTTTATTGTGATGCCTCACGAGAGGGTTTGGGTTGTGTGTTGATGCAAGAAGGGAAAGTGATAGCTTATGGCTCACGTCAGTTGAAAATACACGAGAAGAATTACCCTACACACGACCTAGAGTTAGCGGCTGTGATCTTTGCCTTGAAAATTTGGAGGCACTACCTTTATGGTGAGAAGTTCGAGGTGTTCTCGGACCACAAGAGTTTGAAGTATCTGTTTACACAGAGAGACTTGAATTTGAGGCAGAGGAGGTGGATGGAGTTCATCGAGGATTATGACTTTGAGTTGCATTATCATCCGGGAAAGGCCAATGTTGTGGCCGATGCCCTTAGTAGGAAATCCATTAGTGATGTAGCTAGTATAGCCATCCGAGAATGGGAGATGTTGGGAGTACTTGGCGAGTTTGATTTGCTACTGGGCGAATCTGTTGAGGCTGCGGCCTTGTTTTCTGTTGTTGCGCAGCCTACACTTGTGACTAGAGTGTTAGGGGCACAGAGAGGTGACCTTGAGGTAGAATCCCTCCGAGAGAAGATCTCCAGTGGGAAAGTTGAGAAGGGTTTGACGGTGTATCCCGACCTGAGCGTGAGATACTGAGACCGTTTGTTTATGCCGGAGTCTTGCCGAGAGGAAGTACTCCGAGAGTTTCATCATTCGCGCCTTGCGGTGCATCCGGGAGGCACTAAGATGTATCGGGATTTGGGTCGCCAGTTCTGGTGGCGGGGTATGAAGAGAGATGTGGCTGTTTTCGTATCGAAGTGCCTTACTTGCCAGCAAGTGAAGGCCGAGCATCAGAGGCCAACGGGTTTGTTGCAACCCTTGCCTATTGCCGAGTGGAAGTGGGAGCATGTCACTATGGACTTCGTTGTAGGTCTTCCGAGGACTCAGCGGGGTAGCGATGCTGTTTGGGTAGTTGTAGACCGGTTGACTAAGTCGGCGCACTTTATTCCTATGCGCGTGAGAGACTCGGTGGATCATCTTGCCGACTTGTATATTCGGGACATAGTGAGATTGCACGGGGTCCTAGTGACGATCGTCTCAGATAGAGATCCTCGTTTTACTGCCAGGTTGTGACAGAGTTTGCAGAGTGCCTTGGGCACTAAGTTGACCTTTAGTACGGCTTATCACCCTCAGACTGACGGGCAGTCCGAGCGTACTATTCAGATCCTTGAGGATATGCTTCGGGGTTGTGTCCTTGACTTCAGTGGGACGTGGGAGAGGCACTTACCCTTGGTAGAGTTTGCCTACAACAACAGTTTTCAGTCTAGCATCAGTATGGCACCGTTTGAGGCCTTGTATGGCCGACCGTGTAGGTCTCCAGTTTGTTAGGCCGAGGTGGGTGATGCACCTTTGTTGGGTCCGGAGTTGGTTAGGGAGACGACGGAGAAAGTTGAGCTTATCCGTAGGAGGCTTGTTACAGCCCAGAGTCGTCAGAAATCTTACGCTGACCGTAGGAGGAGGCCTTTGGCGTTTGAGGTAGGTGATCATGTCTTTCTGAAGATATCACCTAGGCGAGGATTGATGAGGTTTGGGAAGAGTGGGAAGTTAGCCCCTCGGTTTATTGGTCCTTTTGAGATCCTTGAAAGGATTGGCGAGGTTGCTTACCGGTTAGCTTTACCGCCGCAGTTGTCCGGAGTGCATAACGTGTTTCATGTGAGTATGCTTTGGAAGTATGAGCCAGATCCATCACATGTGTTGGATTGGACCGATTTAGAGGTAGATGAGGATGCCTCGTATGAGGAGAGACCGGTTCGGGTCTTGGATATGCGAGATCAAGTCCTGCGTGGCAAGACCATTCCTTTTGTGAAAGTCTTGTGGAAACATCACGGAGTGGAGGAAGCCACTTGGGAACGTGAGTTGGAAGTCCGTGAGAAATATCCAGACTTGTTTGTTGTTATGTAATCTTGTATATAAATTTTGAACTATTGATGAACTTAAGAGCTTTTATATATGTCTTAAGTTGTGAAACATTGAAAATGTTTTGGTTTATTGGAAGTATGTTTTGGAACTTGCCTCATATGGAAGTTGAATGTAACATTATATATGTTGAATATATTGTTGAAATTGGAAAGGAAATGCGTAATGTTGATGCATGTTGAGAGTACATATGTTGTTTACATATTGTGAAATGCCCCTTGTTAAAGGGATGGGATGACCGGTAATGGGTCGAATTGTTGAATGTTAAAATGTAACATTGTTTAAAATTGAGGAAAACTTGTTTTTGAAAACTTGTGCTTAATTTCGGGGACGAAATTCTTTAAGGGGGGGAGGTTATAGAGATCCCGGGTTTACCCTTGATATACAGTGATCCGGACATGTGTCCGTGGATGTTGGTAGTTGTTTATTATCTTATTTACATCATTTTTACTTAGTATTTGAGTTATGGGATGTGTTGGGCAGGTTTGTTACAAGTTGGTTGAGTTTAGAAACCAAAACTAGTTGCCCAGATTTTTGACCTGTCCGCTCGAGCGGGGGTTTTGGCGCTCGAGCGGGAATTGCACCCATCCAGTATTTTCTGTGCAGTGTTGGACGCTCGAGCGTGGTATTGGCCGCTCGAGCGGGGTTGTGTGAGTTCCACTCGAGCAAGGAGTTGGAAGCTCGAGCGATGGCCTGGTTCTGTAAAAGTTCTGGGAGTGTGTATTCGCCGCTCGAGCGGGATTGTTGGCGCTCGAGCGGGAGTCTGTAAGTGATGCTCGAGCGGGGTGTTTTACGCTCGAGCGGGTCGACTGGGTTTAAGTTCCGTGTTTTGACTTTTCAAATCACTTTTTCACTTTCTCTTCTCTCTCCTACTTTTCCAAAAACACCATTGTTGAGCCTCTCACTCTAGAACTCAACCTTCTCTCTAGGTTTGATCTAGTAGGAGTGATTTGCTCATCTTTGGCCTTTACAAAAAAGTTGTTGATCGTCGAGGGCTACTTTTTAATCTAAAAATTTCGAGTTTTGGAGCACGTTGGGTTTTGTCATCTTCTCCTTTGAGGCTCCGAATTTGAGGTAGGGATATCCTACTCTTCTCTATGGATTTTGTCTTTAAATTTTGGTATTTTGAGATGTTGGGGTTGGTTTGGTAATTTTGTGAAAGTTTGGGGCTCTTGTGTTATTTTTACAAAAGTTGGGGTTTTATTTATAATAAACCTAAATGCATGTTTGTCGTAGAGAAGTGAAATAAATGTTGAATCATTGATGAAAATGGGACCTAAGGGTTGAAATGGTAATTATGGAAAATGACCTAATTACACCGTTTGATTAATTGGGATAATTAATTGTGAGAAATGAGGAAATGAAGTGAAAATGTAGAGATTGGGAAAGTATGGGGTTAAAGGGTGTAGTTGAATTATCTATCACTCACCGAAATGAAATGTTGATTAAATATCCATTTGTGCATTTATTTTCTGTTTAGAAATAACTGCTTTGGGCTATCGGTGGAGGATAGTCGTGATTGTTGTAGATGATGCATGATGATTAGGCAAACTGAAACTAATCACTCGAATGTGTCATTGAGATTGACGATTGAAAGAATACATTAAATTTATGTATTGTGTGATGATGTGTATAATTGTTGTTTATATGCATTGTGTTGTGTTGGAGGAGATAGGGGATGTACTCCACAATTTAGGGGAAGATAGGGGATGGACCTCTAAACCGGATGTGTTGGGAGGAGATAGGGGATGGACTCCATAGATAGAGCTCATATGCTTATCTATTATTGTGTTGACAGAGCTCATATGCTTGTCATTGGAAGTGTGATAGTGCTCATATGCATATCTGTGGAAGTGATGATATAGCTTGTATGCTTATCTGTTGTTGTGTGATATAGCTCGTATGCTTATCTAATATGATATGGGAAGTGTTTGATATGAGTTATTGTCTCATATAAGTTGTTTGGCCAGGTTCTGAGCTATGGTTGAAATTTGAGAATTGAAAGAAATTGGAAAATGAGTTGTACCATGGACTTGTATGTCATGAAAATGTAAAGTGTGATAAAGGAAAGAATCAGTGTGGACCAACTATCAACTGCTAATCTTTTAGTCATTGTTCATATTTGGTTTAGTGTATTTCTACTGGGCTGTGGCTCACCCTATATGGGAACATCATTTTCAGGTACAGGTAGCATGCCACCTCCAAGGACATAGCTTGGGAGGCTGGAGGCGGACATACTTTTGTCGTTTTACTTTTGATGTATTACATGTAAATTCAAGCCAAGGGCTTAAGGTGTAATTGAGTTAGTACTCTTTTGTTGTAACCAAGTGTTAACTTGGAAAGCTGTAAGCCCGTAGGGCATTTTGCTTTTGTTGTTAACATGTAATACTTTTGAAATGAAACTCTGATGAATAGAAGAATGTGGTTATTTCATATGTTAATGAATGTCTCATTTGATGGGTTTTATGTTATTATTTTGAGGGCGTTACATGCACCACATGACCCTAAGCGTTTACAAGACAACATACAATAATGTGCCATAGAACTCTAGGTCTTAACTTCTCAACCTTATGAAAAGTAAAATAAAGATAAGCTGCTTGATGGTTACAGATCGCCCATAGATGACTCTCTACTAACCTATTACTCAAATAGAGTGTAAAATCTGATATGGAGGGTATATAGTTAGGGACATAGGTAACAAAGTAAAGTGCAATTCCCAATTGGGAAACATATTGCGCCATCATCCACCTAACATAACAATACTTGATTCCTTATCTCTACTACACCATTGTGTTGCTGAGTACTAGGAATAATCAATTTTCTAAGCATCCATTTCTCTTCACAGAGCTTTCTAAAAAACAACTCAAATAGATACTCGCCACCTTGGTCAAAACTAAAAGCACAAAAACTCTTATCTAATTGATCTCGAGCTCATGTGTGCAATGTCAAAAATCATCTCAAAACTTATGACTTATGGGAGATCAAATAGTCTTGACTAAGATGCGTATCGTAATCTATAAATGTGTCAAGATCGGGGCTAGCTATCATACCCTTACACATATCTAGTCACAAAAAAACATAGTGGACTAAATGCACCAATACAGATGCCCTTTTGCGGCTTTTCTACTTACTTGTGCGCAACCATTGCGAACAAAGTTACACATTCACATAAGAGCAGGATGTCACAAGTGAGTGGGCCCGAGAGGGCCTACTCAAACCATCCATGTCATCTTCTCATTAATGTGATTAAGTATAATAAGCCACTGATTTCATGACCAATGTCATAAACTAATTCCAATCATCCTAATGTGTGAGTTCTCAAAGACAAGTGTAAAGGTTTAGGCCCAACTAAGTAATGACTCACGATTAATTCATGTTCATTAGATCATAAAAGGATGTCATGGAGATATCAAGTACGCCTAAGTCGCAAATTTAACTAGTAAGTGCTAATCCCCTGCACCTTCAAGTCAATTTTATTCTCCATACACTTTACTGCATCTAGTTGAAACATGACGATACTCCTCTTGCCATCTCTATTTCTCGCTTCATAGTTAGTTACAATTAATTCTACTATCCACAAGAAGGAGAGAATAAGCTATCAATCTATGACAACTCCTGAAACAACTTAAGCGCGAATTAGGCTAAAGAGTCTAATTCAACACAATGCTCTCATGAGCGATGCGTCAAATTCTTAGAGTCATAACAACCTTGTTGGCCTTGACCTTTTCATTACTATGCTGCAACTTTTGCGCTTAGAGGTAAATGTCATTCAAAAGCGTTTAGCCTAGCTAAGGAATCATACAAAGAAGCACCTTCTCATATCTCACACTCAAGTGTGGAAATAGTAAGTGTCCAAACTTAAACAAGTTGGCAATGCTAATAGATTTTGCAGCCACTAGGCGCTAATCTTTTCACTTAGTGTTAATAGATTTTTCAGCTTCTAAGCGCTAATCTTTTAACTTCAAGTGATACTTCAATGCACACTATTAAAGTGCATGAAATTTTGCTCCATCCACTTCCATTAGTTTGGTAGAGAGCAAAACACTGCTTGTACTGGCTATTCGTCTTACACTTAATGACTAACTCATTTAAGCTCGTATTTCTTGGATGACGTGACTCTTGAATGTTGCTTCATCCAATGATGCAGTATTATTACAAGTCAAATTACAAAAGTCAATCCACACAGCTCAATAGTCAAGACCATATTTAGATTTATTGAGAGCTTACTCATTTCATTACTCCAAAGTTGCCAATCAAAACTACTTAGCATGCCGCTAACCATAACGCACACATCAGTTTTTACTGCGCCAAACAAGACAACAAAACCACGGCGATTTTGAGTTATGTTTCCTTACTTTGGCTCAATTAAGGCTTGACCTAAAGTCTCCAAGATTTTTTGCTCATCTAAAGAATATGATTACATTGTAACACTTGAACACCTATACTAAGTGTAGATCAAAAAAATTAACTTCCATAAGCTAAGTCAATTTAGAGAGAGAAGAAAAAAATTGCGCATTGGGATTAATTTGATTAGCATATTATAATATAATTTTGCCAAAAATCTAAATTAAATAGTGACAATATTACACAAGTCGCAAGATTGAAAATCCGCTATGCTCGTAATCATCTCTTGCGCCACAAGTGACAATTATCCAAAAATTTAATTTAATTCATGCATAAAACATTAGTTTTTGAGAGTAAATCTATAAAGATTTCTCTCAACCGAACAACCTCCCACTAATTATGGCATGTCTAAAGCATGATAAAGTATTAATTCGATACAATAGCATCTTAACATAAATTTACAATCAACTCCAGCTATAATTCATTTAATAATGGAATAAAACTAATCATGCTTCTTTAATCACAACATATTACAAACTCTAGGAAAAAAACAACAATATGCAGTGTTTAATATTTAGATTATGCCATAATAGAAAGTACATCACTTTTGAAATTTTTCTGAAATTTTCTGAAATTTTAAATAATTAATAGACATGCATAAAATCATAAATAAATATTCTAGAATCTGGTAAAATGCAACAATCATACCAGTAAATAGTAAACCATTACAGTAATCTACAATAAAAATTTCAACCCTAGTAACTTAGTTATGCAACACCAGAAGCATTTTAAAGTAGAAATAATGAATTATTATTCCAGGAAAAATATTTTTTATTTTCATAAAATTTTGAAAATTTTATAGTAGATAAAAAATTTAATTGTAAGTCCAACCGTACCAACCACGCTTAAAACAAAGCTATAACGAATTACTTATGATCATTTAAAATAATTCTGGATTTTTTTAAAAAAACAAACAGAGCCTTAGCAAACAGCCGCCAAGCCAACCAAGTTGGTACGGAAAACAGCGCGGCTCGGCTTGGCTCGGCGAGCTCGTGACAGTGCGGATGACGCGAGTGGTAGCACATATGACGTGCGCGTGGGAAGCGCAGATGGCGCGCACATGGGCAGCGCGTATGGCGCATGCGCTCTGGTGGGACGCGTGGCAGGCGCGTGGCAAGTGTTGGCTGCTTTAGCTGGCGCGTGAGGCACACACACCGCCTTTCGGGGTGATTTTTGGTCCAATTTTGGTATTGTTGGGCTCCATTTTCCAAAATAAAAATAATGGTGGTTTTAAAAATGACATTTAACAAACAAAAATAATGGGGTATATCACACTCTCTCTAATGAGAGTGGACGTGCAAAAACTTTGCATTTCATCTTCTTCTTTAAGCTACCAAAAATTCTAAACGAACCCAAATTAGGGTTTGATTTTTCTCATCAACCGTAAGTCCAAATTTAACAAATAATATATGGTTTCGAAGGTCTCGAAATAAAGATTCTTAATATGTAAGATTTGTAGATTGAAATTATAGCATGTAAAACCATCATGCATGTAAAGTTTCGAGAATATAAAATGGGTCTCCATTTTTCTTGAAATCTAACCGTTGGATTTTCATGAAACTTTGCAGATATGTTCTACATTAAATGTACTACAACATATATAATTTTCAGGTTGATCGGAGCAAGTTCAAAAAAATATTAATTTTTCATGCATATATCATGTATATATATATATAATTATATATATTTTTTAATGCACAAAAAACAAGCATGAAAATATTCATTTATGGCTCTAATACCAATGTAGTATATATATAACGCAGCAGGTAAAAGGATTAAAACCATACCTTATGTGATAGAATCCGAAACGAAGAACCTTGTGGGTAAATCACGTGCTTCACAACCACGAACTAAGAACACGTAGCAATGGAGTGATACCACAGTATGTGTATCACCCACTCTAATCACAGTGCAAAGGCTTGATCGATTTTCATATGGGAGAGAGTTAGAGAGAGTATGTGAAAAATGTTATGGGTAAAAAACACATAATGTATCTGATGTCCTCTAAATTTTTGATATATAAGCAAATATATAACCATATATATCCATTTATCCATATCTCCTAAGGATAGGATAGATGTGGATATATAGAGAGTTATCCTAACAAATAGGATAACCAGGAAATCAAATTCCAATTATATGGGTAATTTGAATGGGCCATGAGTCATGCCACATGGGCATCCAAATCCGGGTCCAATACCCAACTCAATTTCCAACAAATAGAAATTTGAATTTTAAATTGTTAAACAATAAATATGAATTATAAACAAAAGATAAAAATGTAACAATTTATTAGTCTTAGTACTCATTAAGCCATCACCTCATTTGACTTAATGATTTAAGACAGGCCCAAACAAAATTTATATGTTTAGAACTAAGGTGACGAACATGTGAATAATGTTTGGTTATCCGTTACTGAACTAATGCCTTTAATTTGGCATTGTGTTGTCTTTTTTTTTTTTTGAGAAAATTATGCAAATAGTTCATGTACTTTACACGATGTGTCAATTTGGTCTCTGTAGTTTCAATTTACTTGATTTTGTCTCTTAATTTAATGGATTGTGTTATTTTAGTCCAATAAATAATGATTGTTAAGTTAATTTAACGGAAAGTCAAATAATGTGTCAATCTGGTTCCTGTATTTTTCACAATGTGTCAATTTAGTTCTTGTCAAAATCGAGAAAATTGAAACTGCAGGGACCAAATTGACACATCGTGTAAAGTACAGGGACCAAATTGACACATTATTTGACCTTCCGTTAAATTAATTTAACAGTCGTTATTTATTGGACTAAAATGACACAATCCGTTAAATTAAGGGGCAAAATCGAGCAAATTAAAACTACATGGACTAAATTGACACATCGTGTAAAATACAGGGACTATTTACATAATTTACTCAATTTTTTTTTTTTTTTATCATATATTAGGGAGTTCAGTACTATTAGGGTGAGATTTTGCCTAAAAATAGATGAAATCAAGGGTGAAAAGCTTAAGGGTTCAAAATTGGAGGGAAAAGAGAAGAGAGAGAGAGAGAGAGAGAGAGAGAGAGAGAGCGAAGAAAATCAGCTCTTTTGGACATCAAGAACTAACCTTCGTAGCCACGAATTGCACAACCGTGGTCCAACAGTTCGCGGGCCCTACCAAGAGGGTCATGACCTATAATCGTAGGTGGCCAATTTTCCGCAGAGAAAACTTCTGGATGTGGGTTTTGGTCGTAACCTAATTATGTCCCATTGCGGGCGCGACTCACACTTTTGCAGGCGCAATCACTATGGTCGCGAGCTGTGGGTTTTGGTCGTAACCTAATTATGTCCCATTGCGGGCGCGACTCACACTTTTGCAGGCGCAATCACTATGGTCGCGAGCGCGACCAAGCTAGCACAGTTTGCTGATTCTGGTCTTCTAAGGTTAAACCCAAGGCCTCTTGTGACATTTCCATCAAAATAAAGTTTTAAAAAGTCTAGAATTGTACCAACTCACCTAAGAAAAGGAAGTAGGGTTGGGTTTCGACCTGGACCGCCACAATACTTTTCTATTTGCCTCATAACTTTGGTATGTTCGAGGGCTTGTGTGAGCATTGGGGAGTGACTCCCTTTTCCTTGATTTAAATTCAATGTTACTTGCAGTGTCTTATTTTATTTTATTTTTTATTGGCAAGCTAAACAATGTATTGATGAATGAAATAGTATAAGCAACACAATGAAATGATATCAATAAATAAAGTTTCAGCTAAAAACACATCCCAACAAATAGTTTATTTTATGATAAAAATTAGTTCAACTCAAATTGCAAAATACTTAAGAAAGCAGAGGGAAATGTGCTTTTAACTTCAATTTTATGATTTTTGACTTTTAATTTACAAAAAAACTACATTAAACTGACACAACTTATATTGAATATTGTACTAAGAGCCTTGTTAACCACAAGGGATTGACTTAGTGAGTGTAACTTGGGGCCTATGGGTGTGCTCACTCCAGGTTTTAAATCTAACTCTCACTAGGTGCTATCAACTCTTTAGAGCCATGTCTACGGATTTTTCCAGAAATTTGTCCAATCTACGTGGAGGGAAAACTTTGAGTGGATCTCGAGATTAGTCGATGTGAGTATAACCTAGCCCAGACACTAAGTTATTAAAAAAAAAAGGTCTTATTAATAGGTACCCTAAGGGGAATGTTGTACAAAAATATAAATAAATTTAATATTTTTCAAAAAACTAATAAAGAGTGCAGCTATTAGTACCTCACTTATTATTATTTTGGACCCCCATTTCTTTGAATCCCTACTTATAAGTTTCAAAACCCGTAAAAATTTCTTTCCTCCCCCCAAATAATACCAAAATTATCCTTCTAAAAGAATTACACCCACTAAAATGCACACCCCTAAAATCATTCTCCTCCCAAAACCCTAAAAGTTCAAATCTGAAGTTCACCGTGGAGATCTCCCCGGCGGTATCTCTCTCGCTTTCTCTTATGGCGATATCTCTCTCACTTTTTCTCACAATAGATCTCATAGGAAGAATGTGATTGAATTATTGTTTCAATCACATTACCCTCTTTGGTCATCATGGAGGCCAAACTATGATTCCTACTTAGGAAAAGAGTATGGTTGAGAAAATTTAAGACTAAAAAATATATATATTAGTTGGGAAGATTTATTTATAAATCCCATTTAATAGATTTATAACCCAATAAGTTCATAAAGTTTTCTAATGTTCTATTAAGTCCCATATATTTAAACTTATATTCCAATATGTGTTTTTTCCCATATTAGAATTATTATGTGGACTATTTTACCCTTATAGACTTTTATTATAATATATATATATATATATATGTAATGCCTCAAAAAAAAATACACGATAAAAATACACCAACCACCGCTCCTTAAAGTAAACCGAAATAAATCTCCAACTCTTGCATACATAATCATAAGAGATTTACAAAACAGTCCCACATGAAAATATATATTCAACGACTCTAGTACATGAATCTATAGCATGTAAAACACCCGGTCAAGAGTAAATAAATGCCCTCAAGGGCTACAAAGTCCAAAGGTTAAGCCCGGTTACACAAAATGGTTGCTCAAACCCACACAAATATAGCTCTTGACTTGCAAAAATATAATCACAACAAAACAAAAGCCTTGTGCTTTCAACATGCACACCCACTGTCTTAATTTGGCGGAATTACCGCATCTTTACGTGCACAAAATCCCATAGGGGTGAGCACGAAACCTAGTAGGAACTTCTTAATAAAGTATATACATTTTATACAAGTCTCATGAAATGAAATGCACATGCCTTGCTATGCTTTTAAAAGAAAGTTGCATCTTTATCTTTTAAAAGCCATCATGCACAATGAATTATTGAATTTCAACAATTCAATAATTTTAAATCAAGTTCAAGGACGGTAAATACGACTCAAGTAATCCCTAGGTTGATGTCTGCAAGTAGGCATAACCAGCACTACCAAATCCTCACTTTACTGGTAGTTAACCGAAAGGTACGTGGTACCTCCTTCGCGCGTGTTTTCGGTCTTTCACCCTGGACACTCAAACCAACTTAATCAATTTCATCTACACCCCCTATCCGGACTTACCAACGTATTTACCCCAAAACAATTCAATGAAATCTTGTTTCACAAATATTTCCCTTTTCAATGCAGAATTTTTAATTCTCAATTCAAAATTGAAATGTCAATGCAACATATAATAATACATAGCAATATTCTTCCATTTTCAATTCTTCCACACAATTTTTCATTGTGATCACAATTCTCACTTCTCTTTCCAATGCAATTTCACAAGATAAACATATACCCATTTACATCTATTGAGGAGTAGTAGCATTTCCACATTTCATGCATTTTCATCAACCTAGTCATTTTATGACTATATTAACATTTTGAACAACTTCTAAACCAACTAATTCTCATGCACCATGGAATTTCTCATTTCAACATTTGTCATACTATTAGTCAAATATCAATTTCATAACATCACCACATTTTCTCAAAATTTCCCAAATTTTTAGAGTTCCCATAAACTAGGTTTCCTCCTCATTTTGAAAGAAATCATTTCAAATAACACTTCTCTATAACAACAAAGCTCAAAATCTCAAGGGTTTTCAGACAACATTATGGAAACCCACTTTTAAAATCACCCACACCTCATGAGTCAAAAACCAAGTTCAACACCACAAGAAGGAGTCCCAATAACAACATAATTTGTAAAAAAATGTATCTATAACTCAAGAAAAATTCCTACCTCAAGTTCTTAAAGGAAAAAGAGAAGAAAGCCCCAAAATGAATAGTGTTAAAACTCGAAAACTACCGCACACAACGTAGCCCTCGAAGAGTTCTCCAACTTTGATAAAAGAACTAGGGTCAAAATGTTAATGAATTTGGAGAAATCAAGGATTTAGTGAGGTTTGGTGTAGGGAAAGTAGAGAGAATGAGGAGAAATGTGTTTTTCGAGAGAGAGATGATGAAAATGTGACATACATACAGCCCAAGAAAAAGAAAAAGCAAAAAATTTCGAACTCAGCGTTCTTCCGCATGTGCGGCACCCATTCCTACACATGCGGTACCCCTCTTCGGCACGTGCGGTTCATCCTCCCGCACCTAACCTCCGCTTGTGCAATAAAAGCAGTCTTGCACCATGCGGCCCCCTTTCTGCATGTGCGCCCTAAGCCCCCGCACTTGCGGTTCTGCTCCCAGCTAGAAATTTCACCAACTCAACCCGTGACACCCCAGATCCAACCTCGCACCTTCTAAAATAAGCGAAACTTGCCTCTGTAATAAAGTAAGGATGAGAATTTTAAAAAGTTTTCAAAAACGATAAACTCAAACAGTTGACAAAGCCTCAAGTTAAACCCGACACTCTAACAAGAGTAATCCCAATATAAATCAAGGAAGAACGAGGTGGGTTACGTACCCGGTCATCACAATATATATATATATATATATATTATACCATATATCTTGGAAACAAAATATCAATTATTAGATATATTTTATTTGTGGTATATATAAAATATTGTATATATAAAATATTGTATATATAATATAGAAGATTATTATTCTTAGTATTTTTTTATTTTTTTTGTCTCAATGTGACAGATTCACTTAATGAAGGATCTTTCTTCATCATTATTTTACATTAAGGTCTTACCATGGAAGAACATTTGGAAGAAAAGATTAATTGTAGACCGATAATAGAGATGATGATGGACTTGCAACAGAAATGATGGTAAATCGATGATAAACAATCATTTGTTTTTCCAGAGTTACACATAAACCGTACTCTTTTCGTCGATTTGTGTAGCCACCAGTATTGTATAGTTTATTCACCAATATTATATCGGCGTTGATTATGTACAGATTTTTCTAAAAATGTGAGCCAATATATATGAACTATTTGATGATTGTTTATATATTATTTGATGGTTTTTTGTATTGTTTATTACTATATTTATTGTTTGAACAATTATTCTTTGTTGCAATTAAACAATCAGAATAGTCAAATTTTTTTTTTAATGCTTTCATATTACAGTGTGAATGTTCACATTGGTATAATTTTTTTTTAAGACCAGTTGTATATTAATTGTAAATTGTGAACATTCACATTATATTTTGGTATGATTTTTTTAAAATATTTTTCGAAAATTAGTTATATTTTGTTGTTTTTGTTACTATGCTTGTTGGTTAAACAATTATTATTGTTACCAATGAACAACCAAAATAGTTGATTTTTACTTTTTTTAATTTTGATTTATATTTTCACGTTACAGTGTAAATGTTCACATTGATATGAGTTTATTTTTTTTAAGACTAGTTGTATGTTAATTGTAAATTGTGAACATTCACATTACATTTTGGTATGAATTTTGTTTTTTTGAAAATTAATTGTATATTTGTTGTTTTTGTTACTATGCTTGTTGGTTGAGTAATCATTTTTGTTACCATTAAACAATCAAATTAGTTAATTTTTACTTTTTTTTCAATTTTATTTTATATTTTCACGTTACAGAGTAAATATTCACATTAGTATGAGTTTATTTTTTTAAAGGCTAATTGTATGTTAATTATAAACTGTGAACATTCATATTATATTTTGGTATGAATTCTGTTTTTTTGAAAGTTAGTCGTATATTTGTTGTTTATTGTAAACATTCACATTGTATTTTGATTTTCGTTCAGATTTTTTATTGCGCTATTTTAAAATTCACATTATAAAAAAGTTAAAAGTTTATAATTTGAGATTTTCTCCGTGGAATAAGTAAGAGATTTTCTTTTTAGAATGAGAGAGATTTTCTCCATGGAATAAGGCAAAGATTTTTTCTTTAGAATGATGGAGAGATTTTTTCTACGAAATAAGGGATTATTGTTATTTTTTATTGTGTATTAATTTCAAAATGGAAACATATATATGCAAAAAAAAAATATAAGGGTGATTTAGTCATATTACATTAAATAAAACATAATAGAATACTCAAAAAGAATATGGGTTACATAGAATAAAGACTTAGAAAGAGGATTCATAAAAAAATGACTCTTAGAACTAATATATATCAAACAATTAATAAATTAATTCTTCAATTAATTAGCACACAACAAATATTAGAAAAATTTACCTATAAATCTCATTTTAAGAAATAGAGATCCGCTTAGTCCTAAGGATTTTCATATAGACCTGACGTATATAAGCCCATAAAGGCCATGAATCACTATGAACAACCCAAGCCCATCACTTGGAGCCCAATACATAACCCAGCTGGTGAGGTCCAGGACAGCTGGAGTCCAACATGGCATAAAGAGCCAATGACATTCAGACACATGGCAGGTGAAAGACGAGCCACATCAGCAGACAAAGATCTGCAAAGTTATTGCCACTGCACATCACCATTAATGCAGCCCATCATAGCATTTATTATGACAACATCTCTCCGTCGGAACAGAACCCCCCTTACCCTGAACAAGGTAAGCTACAACATAGACTTTCGGCGAGGAGGGCAGGTCGGAAGGGACAGCGAAATGATTACCAAAGGATATAAGCAAACGTTGAAGACAAGAAGAAGGTTAAGCTTTTCTATCTCTAATCTCTCCCTCTGCACTCTACTTCTCTTCCTAACTTGCTCGTCGGAGGGTTCACTGGGGGACTACCCAGTTCCCCGTTGAACTTGTTTGCAGGTTATCCGGTGGGCTTGATCATTTGGACGTGGGCTTGAGGAGCTTGGACCAGTCCGATCCATTCACTAGAACAAACTGTATCATTAGTTGGCGCCGTCTGTGGGAAAGACTTTGCTCCGCGCGCCAGTTGTGCTCATTGTCGCCGGAGACCCTATCCCAACAACCTTTTCCTCCTACCCATCAAAGTGTATGGTCACGACTAGATCCATGGCTTCTCACAATAATGTTGCCGGCCATCAGGCCGACCCCCCCAATCCAAACAACCGACCGTAGTATTTTATCGAGCTTACCAATAGCATTAACTGCATGGCTGAGCAAAACCAGGCCCTGATAAATGCTTTACTCCAAAGAAACCTTCCGATGCCTCCTCCACCACCTCCAGATATTCCACCCAACCAAGAAAGAGCCCCGAGCCATACTGTTCCGCAACCCTATTCACCCAACTTGAAAGGTTTGCAACCTCCTCCCCCACATATAAATCTACCACCTCCACCCCCACACCCGTCAGTCGTGGCACCAGCCCTTGAAGGGGAAGCCAGCAGCGTCCAACCCCCTTTGACTGACCGTGGTGACAACATTCCCCTTTGGGACGCTGAACTCCGAGCAATGAAGCTCTAACTCCAAGGGGTCATGCAGAACATTCAGCATAAACCCTCTACCACGACAAACTCACAATTTGTTACCTCCATCCGGGACAAACCTCTACCCGCCAAGTTTAAGATGCCCACCATTGATTCTTTTGACGGTACAACGGATCCAGTCGACTATTTGGAGACCTACCGTACCCTCATGATCCTCCATGGCAGCCTTACTCTCCAAAGCCCAGAAATACATGAATGCTGAAGATTCACTAGCCGCCCGGCAGGATCCAATAGCTAAAAACTCGACCCCCAGAGAAAAAAGAAAAGACTCAGAACCCAGAAACACCCAGTATAATAGCCAAACACCCCACTATATAGACCGACCCCCCCGCGCTGACCGGTCGGCACCAGCCCGACTGCCCGGTCGGTTCAAGCGGTACACCCCCCTTAATTCTCCCATGGAACAAGTCCTCAACTAGATCCAACGGGACTACCCCCCCCAAATGGCCCCTACCTTCACGGACCCCTTCCAATCGGAAAAACCAGTCCAAATATTGTCGTTTCCACCAGGACCATGGCCACAACACTGATGACTGCATCAACCTCAAGGATCAAGTCGAGACCCTAATACGTCAAGGGCGTCTCGGCCGATTCACAGACACCCGTCCACAACAGAGGCAAAAAACTGAGCCCCTCAGAAACAACCACCGGCGCACCCCACCCCAGCGACCAGCCCAACCTAACCAAGGCCATGATCGCCCCTACAACAGCCTCGGCCGCCAGGTAATCCGCCTCCGCCAGTTGGTGAAATCCGAGTCATTTCAGGTGGTCTTGCTTGTGGGGGACCATCCCGCTCGGCTTAGAGGGCAGAACTCAGAAAGATAAGGCAAGGCTCAGACAAAGCAGTTGCCACAATAGACCGACCCTCCAAACAGCCCAAGCAGTGGACAGAGCCCATCACCTTTACGGACGCCGACTGTATAGGCATCCGTTATCCTCATGATGACCCTCTCGTCATTTCTGCCCTCCTCTCTAACTATAAGGTCAGACGGGTTCTCATCGACAACAGCAGTTCTTTAGACATCATATTCCTCAACTGCTTCCACCAGCTCAAGATTGGGGAGAAAAGTCTGTCTTCCCTCCAAACCCCTTTGGTCGGCTTCACTGGCGACCGGGTGACCTCTATCGGCTCCATCGATCTCCCCCTCACCATTGGAGAATACCCACGGCAGACTACCAAGTTGCTCACTTTCCTTGTGGTCGACTGTCCCTCTGCCTACAACATCATCCTTGGTCGCACCGCCCTCAACGCTTTCCAAGCTATCACTTCAACCTACCACCTCGCCATAAAGTTCCCTACTGACCTGGGCGGTGGGACAGTAAGGGGAGAGCAGACCGTAGCCAGGTAATGTTATGTCGCCTCACTCAAGGAAGTCAAGCTGAAGGAGGCCATGATCATTGAAGGACTTGACGTTCGAGATGAGGACGAGCTGGTCAAAGGAGAACCGGTGGAGTAGCTCGTTGAGATTCCCATCGATCCCACCAACCCGATGAAAATAGCCAAGATCGGCAGCCAACTATCCCCCCAAGCTAAGGCCGACCTTACTGCCTTTCTGATCGAGCACAATGATGTATTTGCCTGGACCCATTCAAACATGTCGGGCATTGACCCCTCTTTCATAACTCACCGCCTTAACATCGAACTCCATTTCCGACCTTATCGCCAGAAGCAGCGCATCTTTCATCTAGAGCGCAATACTCTTATAGCCGCAGAGGTTGACAAGCTCCTTGAGGCCTAATTCATCAAAAACGTGGATTACCCTAAATGGTTGTTGTAGACGTCCCCGAACGCCCCGGGAGGGTGAGTCCCGTTCTGTTCGTATTGGGCTCACTACAGTTCGGACTCTCAAATTGTCACGGTTTTTAATCTAAAACCAAAGAGTCCAAATCTGGCAAATCGTTTTGAGAAAAATAGATTTTTAGAAAAGAAGTGCCAAACATGGACTGCTTTGCCAGATACAGAGTCGCCACCTAAATATTTTATTTTGGAAAATTTAAGAAACCTGACTAGGTGCCAAAGGCCACGTGTCCGTCATCACCAAAGTTGCCTCGGCTCAGGAACTTGGGTATGATTGGGGAAGGTCAGCTATGAGCGCCCCCGCTCGCCCGATCAAAGATCGGCCTCTACTAACTATGATATCCAATTTTGAAAACGTTATGTGTTCTTATTCCAGTTAATTAGCTAGAATTACTATGTGATGTGCACAACACAAAAATATAGACTAGATCGCCTAATTTGGAACGAAGCATTGCATATCCGTTTGTTTGAAAAACAGTTTGGAATTTACTACTCGCAAGTAGGCTAAAGCACGGATTTCAACGAGTTGTTCTAACTCAAACGATCCAACCTTCACCCACAGGCATTTAAGCAGTTTATATCACACAAGCATCTAGCCACATGGTAAACATGCTGTCATATTGGCATTCACACTCATGCGAGATGCTAAAGCATAAAAATAATTACAATGTACTCCGAGCCAAGACAAGAACATGTTAGCAATCAATGCATGATCCAAGTCCATGTTAAGTGGCTAATGCAATGCATACAGAATGCAATCTAGAATAGGCTCGGCTAGTCTAAGGATGACATGTGAAAATGCACAGATAGCATGTATTCAAGTTAGATTTGAAATACTTTATGCAGTTGGCATGATGCGCCGAGCCTGGTGCATGTAAGACTAATGAATGATGCACGCATGCATAGCGTAAGGTATGCTAAAGTAAACATGTCCTAATACTAACCATCAAAAGCAGGTAAGTCAAAGGGAGAAAGAAGTGGGGGTTGGAAGACATGCACACACGCACCCACACTTATTACAAATTTGCCCTCGCTCAGAGAGACCGAAAGAATAATACAAATTAATTAACCTACAAGCTAATTAAATATTATAGACCAATTAATTAATTAAACAAATTAACTAAGCTATGGAAAGCAGTAAAAGGGCCTCGGGAAGAGGGGTGCATGCATGCTCGGATTGGCTTCGCCCGGAAATCCCTTGCCATGACACATGTTTGCCTCTGTTTTCCCTGCTCTGCTCCTCTGAAAATCGCACAAGTCCCAGGGAGCACTCTACGGACACTGTGGAATACCACCGGCTAAGACAGAACACCACCGGCCATGTTCGGATGGTCATCGACCATTTGTTGAGCTCTCGGCCATCAATAATTGGTCGGTCGGAACTCCATGTAGTCGACCGGCCAAGTCTTCCTGCAAAACCTGTTTTGACAGCAGCAGAGGGAAAAACAAGGCATGGCAATGTATTTCAAGCAAATGTGTGCACCAACACATCCCTTATCATGTTTGTGACTCAAAGGGGTATGTTCCTTGATTCTCGGACCACCAATCGCGCATTTCAATGCGTGATGGCCCAAAGAACCAAGTCGTGCATTTTGATTTCAAATGAAATGCAATGCATAGAAACATACCAAGGGGCTTTCAACCTCTATCATACTTAACTCCAGAGGTGAAGCATGCATGCCAATGCAATGCATCCTAGGTATGGAGGCTAGTATGCAACATGGCAATGCAATGTGTAATGTAGGTTAGGCACACAACCTAAGTAAAGAAGCATGTGAGGCATGAAGCAATGCAACCTACAAGTATGCAAGACACAATATGGATGTTCAAACATGCAAGCAAGCATGTGACTTCATTCAATCATGCAACAACACACTGGTATGCAACAACACACAAGGTGAGCATGCAACAACATGCAAAGGGGTGGACTTAAGCTAATTTTGGCAGCCCCCAAACAAGCCTAAAACAGTGGCCATTACTATGGAAATGAGGGCCTACACACACACACATGTACATGTTGATGGGCCAACACTTAAGCATCAAACAAACAATCTTTAAGCACACTTAAAAGAGTCTAAACATGGACAATTAGCATGCAATGTAAACTCTAGAAATCATGTTAATAATGGTGCCAAACCAATTTAAACAAGATAAACATGGCATGCAATTGGTCCAAGTATTTGAGGCAAGTCAAGGAGACTTAAACCATGGCTAAGTCAACCTAGCCTCTCAAGGCCAAGAGGACTTAAAACAGGTTCAGGTCAGACCTAGACAATGCTAAGGGAACACCTAGATGGCATCTAAGTAGCTTAAACATGCCAGCATACAAAGGAGCACATTCATGGAGCAAGAGGCAACAACCTTTTAAAGCAACAAAGGAGTATCAAATGCAAGTATGCAAACATATTATAAGGACTGAAATAACATGGTAAGTGGTTCCAAACCACTGAAATAGTGCAAGTAATGCATGCTTCACAATCACACACCTAAGGCTAACAAGCCAAAATGCAAGGTGACTATACTAAGCATGCTATGGTCGACCAAAACAACCAAGAACAGAACTTAAGCATGCTAAAACAAACACAAAAGTTTCACAAAGCTCGGCCAAAATCATGCTAGAACAAGGATCAAGACCTAAAACATGTTAAGGCCAAAACATGGCATTATAAGGCATGTATGCTAAACAAGCATGGTGTACCTAAACCAACTTAACACAATGCTATATCATGGAAATATAAGCACAAAAATCAGTTAAGGCATGATCAACATGAACCTAAACTAGATGCTCCCTCAAGAGGCAAAAATGGCCCTTTTCAAGGACAATAAGGAGAGGGGGTGGCCCTCTCTTTCTTAGGACCTCAAGGCACCATCCTCACCACTAAAATCCCTCAAGATTTCAGTGGTAAGGAGGCCTAAACACAATGGTCCCGGAGCTCACCAAAGTAGCACAAAACAAAGGCCAAACAAGCCTTAAGAGGGGTCAAATAACCTCAAAGCTCAAAACACTCTTAAACAACTATTTAGAGTAGACAAAAACAAGACTTTTATATATTATATGCAAAGCCTAAAAATAGTTGCAAGATAGGTAAAAAAGCTATGGAAAAATGGGGTATTTAAAGGTAAAGTCCTTACCCTTGAAGACCTCTTTCAAGAACAGCACTCCAGCTGCTTCTTTGGCTCCAAACCAGTCTAAAAACTTCAAGAAAAGCCTCTTAGTATCTCAGTAGCTAAAGGAAGGTGTAATGGTGGGTGTTTGTGCACAAAAATAAGACAAAACACACACAAATGCAAGAGAGAGAGAGAGATATAGATATAGGATAGATACACAACTCAAACCCTAAAACCAGAGCTCTCTATCTTAATCTTGTCCAACCTAAAAGAGGGAGAAGAGGCCTTCTCTTATAGAAGGTTCAATCTTGTAAGCTTACAAGACAAGCTAGCCAAGAGGGAGATCCCTCTATACACGTGTATGGAGGGGAACAAAGTGTATGCCAGCTAGCATAAAATATCTGCAAAAGCAGATGCACAGTTGTCGGCTGGCCAAAAATACAATTTGGCCAAAAAAGATGGCCGGTCGACCATCTATAGTGCCGGCCGGCCAAGCATTTGGCTAGTGGCAACAAAACACAGTCGGTGGCCTCAAGCCATGGTCGGTGATGTGTGGGGATGGCCCACAAGCCATTCCCTGCCCTCCACAGCAAAAACACAAGTGTTTGGTGCAAAACCAAACACAAAACAGTCGAGTCGAGAGGTCCTGAGGCAAGGCGCGTAGCCGAGACCTCCGGGAACTCAAGACAAACACAAACAAGGATGATCACCGGGTGTTCAAGTGGTGACGTCCAAGTCTTGAGGACAGTCAAAAATGGGGTGTCTACAGTTGTCAAACATGGTCCTAGTCCGCAAGAACAATAGCAAATGGAGACTTTGTGTCGATTACTCTGACCTAAACCGAACTTGCCCCAAAGACAGTTATCCTCTTCCCCGCATAGATCTGCTGGTCGACGCCACGGCCGGTCATCAAATGCTCAACTTCATGGATGCTTTCTCTGGGTACAACCAAATCCTGATGCACCCGTCCGATCGGGAACATACATCCTTCATTACCGACTAAGGTACCTACCACTACCGCGTGATGCCATTCGGACTGAAGAATGCTGGGGTCACCTACCAACGGTTGGTCAATGCCGTTTTTCATCATCAGATAGGTCGGAATATGAAAGTATATGTCAACGACATGCTAGTTAAGAGCAAACTCTCTATTGATCATCTGACCGACCTGCGAGAGACCTTCGCCACCTTACGCAAGTACCAAATGAAGCTCAACCCAGAGAAGTGCGCCTTCGGCGTAGGATATGGGAAGTTTCTGGATTTTATGGTTAGACAGCGGGCCATTGAAGCTAACCCTAAAAAGATCAAGGCCTTGATTGAGATGCAGTCACCCAGAACGGTTAAGGAGGTTCAAAGGCTCGCTGGCCGAGTTGCGGCCCTCTGCCGCTTCATTTCTCGCGCAACAGATAAGTGCCTACCATTCTTCAAAGTTTTTCGGCAAACTTTTGAATGGACAACTGAATCTGAAGAGGCTTTTCAGCAGTTGAAGCAGTGCATGGCCAATTTCTTGCTCCTTTCACAAGCAATTACGGGCGAGCCCCTCTTCCTCTATTTAGCCGTCTCAAGCACCGCAGTCAGTGCAGCTCTTATTAGGGAAGACGACTCTGTCCAACGGCCGGTCTATTGCATCAGTCGGGCTCTCAGGGGAGCAGAGCAGAATTACCCGCTGTTAGAAAAATTGTCCTTGGCCTTAGTCACCGCCTCCAGACGGCTCCGTCCTTACTTCCAGGCCCATTCCATAGTGGTGCTCACCGACCAACCCTTGAAAAAGGTCATGCAACAACCAGAACTTTCCGGCAGACTCATGTAGTGGTCAATGGAACTCAGTCAGTTTGACATCTCCTACCGACCTCGAACAGCAATTAAGGGACAAGCTGTCGCGGATTTCATCCTAGAATTCACTAATCCTACCCCAACCGCTGCCCCTCCACCCTCGCCAACCCCTACCGAGCCAGAAGACCCGCATTCTTGGACTCTCAATGTCGACGGATCATCCCGCAGGGAAGGTAGTGGGGCTGGCCTCATTCTCACAGCCCCTAAGGGTGGCTATTTCAAATGTTGTCTCCGTTTCTTGTTTAATGCCAGTAACAATGAGGCCGAATATGAGGCATTGATAGTAGGACTCCGCCTCGCCAAAGACATTGGAGTCAGCCACATCCGGGTGTTCAGCAACTCCCAGCTTATTATCGGCCAGATTACGGGGGAATTCGATGCCAAGGAGGACACAATGCGGGCTTACAGGGATATGGCACTCCCCCTTGTTCGCCTCTTCAATACCTTCCACATCAAGCACATACATCGGGTGAAAAACTCCAAGGCAGATGAGATGGCTCAGTTGGCCTCTGCAGACCAGTCCGACCTCAGCCACGGTGTCCGCCTCGAATACCTAGCCCACCCGGCCATCTCACCCGACCTACAAGAAGTGCAGTTCCTCTAAAACGGACCCATCTCTTGGGCGTCCGACATCTTCCTATTTTTGACAACAGGGGAACTCTCAGATGACCAACAGCAGGCCGCCAAAGTTAGGGCCCGGTCGTCCAATTACATTCTGGTCAGTGGCGTCTTGTACAAACGTGGTTTTTCACGACCATACCTGCGATGCCTCAATTCGGCTCAAGCAACCTATGTAATGCGGGAAATCCATGAGGGAATTTGTGGTAATCATTCGGGCGACAGGTCTCTAGCCCACAAAATACTCTGTACTGGTTATTTCTGGCCAACTCTCAATCAAGATGCGACTGATTTCGTGCTCAAATGTGATAAGTGTCAACGTTTTGCTAACATCCCCCATGCTTCTCCTACAGAGTTGATCACACTTTGCAGCCCTTATCCGTTCGCCAAATGGGGGATCGACTTGGTCGGTCCACTTCCCACCGGCCGAGGCCTGACCAAGTTCGCGATTGTCGCCATTGATTACTTCACCAAGTGGGTAGAGGCAGAACCCCTTGCCACCATTACCGAGCGGAACACAACCAAGTTTATCTGGCAGTCGATCGTTTGCAGGTTTGGCATCCCTCGGGCCATCGTCTCTGACAACGGCAAACAATTTGACAACGCCAAGTACAGGAAGTTCTGCGCCGACCTCCAGATTCAACTATGTTTCTCTTCCCCCGGTCATCCCCAGGCCAACGGCCAACTTGAGGTCACCAACCGTTCTCTCCTGAAGATCATCAAAACTAAGCTAGAAGCTGCTAAGGGACTTTGGGCTGAGGAACTACCGAATGTACTCTAGGCTTACCGAACTACAACTTGAACTCCCACTGGGGAAATCCCTTTCCGCTTAACATACGGCGCTGAGGCGGTTATTCCAGTAGAAGTCGGTCTGCCTACTCCCAGGGTTTTACATCCGGATCCAGCGCTGATCGAAGAGCTCCGTCGGGCAGACCTGGACCTAATTGAAGAACTCCGCTGTCAGACTGGTCTCATACCAACAGAAAATGAGAACACACTACAACCGCAAAGTCCGACCAAGGGAGTTCGCTGTAGGGGACCTTGTCTTAAGAGAAGCAACTCTTGCCACCAAAAATCCGGCAGAGGGTAAACTGGCAGCCAAATGAGAGGGACCTTACGTTGTGAAAGCCCGACCACGTCCGGGCACCTACCGACTTCAGGACATGGAAGGTCGAGACCTTCCCCACCCCTGGAACGCTGAACACTTGAAGCGCTACTTTCAATAAATTCCTATTGTTGTATTGCTTAGTTGTTGTATTTCCTTTTTGATGCATAATGTAAACTTTGATCGACTGGACTACACTGTCCATGACAACAATTTTATATCTCAGCTATCTGTGTGTTGTCTCAATAACATTTCATTTGCAGCATTTATTAACAACCTCAGCCAGACTGAGCACTAAAAGCCTCAGACAGACTGAGCACTAAAAGCCTCAGCCAGACTGAGCACAACAAGCCTCAGCCAGACTGAGCACAACAAGCCTCAACCAGACTGAGCACAACAAGCCTCAGCCAGACTGAGCACAACAAGCCTCAGCCAGACGGAGCACCAAAAAGCCTCAGCCTGTCTGAGCACCACAAGCCTCAGCCAGATTGAGCACCAACAGCCTCGTCCAGACGAGCGCCAAAAAGTCTCAGCCCGACTGAGCATGAAGCACTCGGCCAGACCAAACCCCAGCCAACCTAAGCATAACAAGTCTCCGCCAAGACCGAACGCCACAATTTCAGGTTCAGACTGAGTTACTTACAACGTTAGTGAATCGTAGTTTAGCCCCAACTGGGCACGCATGCAGGGCTCAGTCAAGGCCACCCATGCAAACTTCATGCTTATGGAATTAGTAGACACACTTAGTCACAATTCCAGTTCCAAGTCTTTACACCACTCTTTGCTCAGCCAAATTCCAAAGACGTTCTTACACATTTTCTTTACAAGTCAGGTTATTTTCTTCTCAATCAAACTCTTACAAGTCAGCCTCTTTCCTTCTCACTCCATAAACCACTAACCTACTTGAGCAGCGTGGCAAACACCAATTTATAATTTTATTATATTTTAAATTTCACTCTGCATTGAGGAGTTCCTAACTTTACTTTGCATTGAGCTTTTATTACAAGTTCAATTTCACTCTACATTGAGGAGTTCCTATCTTTACTCTGCATTGAGTTTTTATTACAACTTCAATCCCACACTGTCTTGAGGGATTCCTAAATTCAGTTTTTATTACAAGTCTAACTCCACTCTACACTTCACAATGATTCATGCACAAGCTCCACACACAAGCAAAAGCAATCAAATGCAAAGCACAACTGAAATTTTATTTATTCACAACTTTGTACATAAGTTCATTACAGCAATTCCAAAAAAAAAAAAAAAAAAAAACAAACAAACAAAACAAAACAAAACAAAACAAAAACAACCACACAATGTTTGTGCAAGGTCTTCTTCTTCTTCTTCAATTACTCCTCTTCGCTGGACACAAGGTCTTCTTCTTCAATACCCTCATCCAGGGGGGTCTGGGCCACATTGTCGTCGTCGATTTTCACACTACTTACGTCCAAGTCTGGGAACAGCTCCTCAGCTTTACGCTTGAACATCTTCCAACCACTGTCCCAGAACTCAGCCATTTCGTGTTTATAAAAGTTTGACCGCTGGAAGCTCTCAATCACTTCCGACTCAGTCCTGCCCCCAGTGGTCGTCCTCGATGGGCCCGCCCCCCAAGACTCCTCCCTCGCCAAGCTGCTGGTGACCGCGGCATCAACTGCCATCTGAAATTCAGTAGACCCCTTGAACTGATCCACTGCTGCAACGCACAGATCGGGGTATGCCGCCCTTTCAGAGGCTGCCTTGGCCCTCTCTTTGTCCAGATCCTTCTGCAGGGTCGCCTTTTCAGAGGCCGCCTTAGCCCTCTCTTCCTCCAACTGCTTCTGCAGGGTCGTCCTTTCAGAGGCTGCCTTGGCCCTCTCTTCAGCCAACTCCCTCTGCACGCTCACCCTCTCAGTAGATGCCTTGGCCCTCTCCTCCTCCAACTCCTTTTGCAGGCCATCCCTCTCCTCCCTTGCCTTCGCGCGCTCTCCCTCCAGCTCCCTCTGCAGACTGTCAATCTTCATGTCTGCCTCATCCTTCTGTTTAACCAGCTCGTCATTACTGGTCATCGCCTCTTCATGCCGTTCAAGCGCGACCGCGCAGGCTTTTTGGGCCTCCTCCAGCTTCCTCTGCTCGCCAGCCAGCTGGAATCGAGCGACACAACCTGGCAGCGTTCTTTCTCCAGCTCCAACTTGACCACTCGTAGCTCAGCATGGGCACTCTCCCAGTTTACACTCTCCTTCTTCAACTTTACAAGTTGAGCCTTAGCCTCATCTACCTTGAGTTTTGCAGCCCCCGCCTTTCTCAGCAGAGCCCCTGCTAAGGTGGCTACCTTCATTTGAGTGGAACATAACCCCCTCAGTAGATTAGCCTCATTGAATCTGGCTGCTGAACGCAAGGCTGCCTCTTCCACAATCCCCACAAGGCGGTCTGCCCCTGCCCTGGCTGGGCCTTCTTCTCTCTCCAACCGTCCAGCCACTGCACGAGCGTGGTAGATCGCAGTAGTCAGACTGACACCCCCTCCTTGGGGTGCAGGCCCCCCCTGGGGCTATTCTCCCCTCCTTGGCTCAGGGCCAGTTGCCCCACCTTCTACTTGCACTTCGGGGGCGGCCCTCACTACCTCTGTCGCGATCCCTACCACTACTGGGACGACCTCCATCCCCTCCGACGCGATGTCCACCACTTCTGGGATGACCACTCTTCTTGGGGTCTCCTCCACTCCCCCCTCCCTCTCTGCCTCATTGGCCACACTGGTCTCTTCTGCCCTCACTTCCCTCCTTCTCTTCAAGGCAGGCTCTTTTTCACTTCTCCTCACTCTCCTCTTCTTCTTCACTACGCCCTCCACCTCCATCTCCTTCAAAGCCCTCTCCTTCAAGGGATCTGTTGGGAGCGGTCGTGGCACAAATTCACTTAAGTCTTTTTTCCCCAAGGGTTTGGGGCGAGGTTGAATCATCTCCTTCGCAATCGGCTTTGGCGGTCGGTCTGCTTGCGACTCTTTGAATTTGTGGGCTTTAGCCAAGATGGTCTGGTCCTCCGCCTCTTGAGCCTTCCTCCTTACTTCCAACTCCGTTCGGTCGAGGTCCCCACCACTCGGCTGTGGACCCAACCCTGCCTCAAACAAAGCCGACGGTTGAACGAGCTCGTCCCATCTGGTCCCTTCCTTCTCCCTCCATTCCTTTACCCTCTTCACCATCTCCTCTGCTGCTGCTCCCAGCTTTGGCTCCACAAACTTGGTGGGCACTTTCCAAATGATGCGCACTCCAATCCCTCCACTGGTAGACACGTAGAACCACCGTGGTCTCCACCCCTTGATCGACGATGGCAGCCCCGCCACCAGCCCTTTCCCTGCTGCTGCCTGCAGAGTGACCCAAGTCTCTTACTGCCCTGAGGCCCTGTAACATGCGAAGAATTCGTCTACTGTCATTGCCGCCCCTTCGTTCGCCTTCGGCCACGCACTTGCATAGGCCAGTAAGATCTTCCACGCATTGGGCATTAGTTGGCCTGGCGCTACCTCCAACCGATTCAGGACATCTATCACTACTTGCGGCAAGGGTAGCCTCAGTCCTCCCTTCAATGCTTCCTCATAAAGGGCAAACTCCCCTAGCCTAGCGTCGGATGGCCTCTTCGTCGACATCGGCAACAATAACTCTATTTCAGCAGGCACCTGGTATTTTTCGCGAATAGCCTCCAAATCCGCTGCAATAACCGTTGATCTATCTGCCTTTGTATGCTAGTGATCTAGTTGTGCCTGCCTGATTGGCTTTGGAGCTGCTATCATGGTGGAACCATGGGATCGTACCACCGACTCCCCCACCCTCTCCATCCTATATTGCTGTGCTAACTCCACTGCATCATCATCACCAAGTGGATCCACCCTGACATTCGCAGCTTTTTCTTGGGCCATTTCTATGGTATGTCTGCGAATCGCTTTAGATGCAGGTGCAAGGAAATTGAAAAAGTGTTGCAGAGGTGTATCGTGAGCAACAAAGGAATTCACACTTGGAATATTTTGATTTTTCGTAAACAAGTAGGTGAATCAAATAATGCCAAAAGCTCACGGTTTGCCGTATTCCAAGGATCCCAATTAATTTTCGCCAGTTTGAAAACTTTTCAAATCATTCGCCAAAACTGTCTTTTCAACACCCATAATGACCTATCGTTTTATTTCTGATCTAACGCCTAATCTCCCCTCCCCCCGCGGGATGTTGCCACATGTACGACCACGATCCACTATCTCCTCCCCTTACCCTGTCTTTTCCACTTCAAATCACCACATGACACGCCGCCTCTCGAGCCCCACGCCCCTCCACCTCTCCCTTCGCGGTCGACCCTCCTCGTGGTCGACCTTCCCACTTGGTCATCCTTCGCGGTCGGCCCTCGTGGTGGTCAACCCTTCCACTCGGCCAACCTCCGCGGTCAGCCCCCCTCGCGGTAGGCCCTCCTCGTGGTCGACTCTCCCACTCGGCCAACCTTTGCGGTCGGCCCTCCCCGTGGTCGGCCCTTCTACTCGGTCACCCTGCACGATCGGACCACCTCCCGGTCGGTTCACCCTCTCGGTCACCCCTGCCGGTCGACCTCCATCTTGCCAATCCCTAACACCCTCATCTTCTTCATTAGTATTCCCTTCGTTGGACTAAAGCTGCACTCCGGAATGGGGGACTATTGACGTATATAAGCCCATAAAGGCCATGAATCACTATGAACAACACAAGCCCATCACTTGGAGTCCAATACATAACCTAGCTGGTGAGGTCCAGGACAGCTGGAGTCCAACATGGCATAAAGAGCTAATGACATTCAGACACATGGCAGGTGAAGGACGAGCCACATCAGCAGGCAAAGATCTGCAAAGTTATTGCCACTGCACATCACCATTAATGCAGCCCATCACAGCATTTATTACGACAACACCTATCCGTCGGAACAGGACCCCCTTACCCTAAACAAGGTAAGCTACAGCATAGACTTTCGGCGAGGAGGGCAGGTCGGAAGGGACAGCAAAATGATTACCAAAGGATATAAGCAAACGTTGAAGACAAGAAAAAGGTTAAGCTTTTCTATCTCTAATCTCTCCCTCTGCACTCTACTTCTCTTCCTAACTTGCTCGTCGGATGGTTCACTGGGGGACTACCCAGTTCCCCGGGGGACTACCCAGTTCCCCATTGAACTTGTTTGCAGGTTATCCGGTGGGCTTGATCATTTGGACGTGGGCTTGAGGAGCTTGGACCAGTCCGATCCATTCACTGGAACAAACTATATCATCAAGACCAATTAGTTCTATTGATTTTAGAAATGTAGATTTAATATATTATTTATAAATTGGATTTACTGTTACAACTTTATTTCTATTTAATTTTTTTTTTCCTTTTGTGCTAGAAAGATAAGATACACAATCTATAGGAATCAAATTTGGGATGCATTTTTATATGGAATTTTTTTTATTTGAAATGACTTGAAATGTGAGATTTTTCAAACATTTTACTCCAATATAATACTCTAAACTTTTCCCAAGCTTAACACTCCAATATAACATTAAAAAATAAATAAAAATCCTTAGCATGACACTCTAATGTAACACACAAAAAAATTCCTTAGTGTACTTTTTAAAAATGTTGCGCTCCAATCTAACACTCCAAAAAGAAGATATCAAATTCTTCAAATCATTCTAAAACGATGTGAGATTTTTCAAATCATTCCAAAAGGCGTACAAATTTTTTTTAGCAAGTTTTGAGTAAATGTATAATTTCAAACTATGAGTGTTACGTTTGGAAAAAATACATTAAGAAATTTTTTGGTGTTTATGTGTGTTATATTGGAGTGTGTTACATTGGAGTGTAACGTTTGAAATTACATTAATTGGAGTGTTACGTTTAGAAAAAGTATACTAAAGAGTTTTTTTATGTGTTACATTGGAGTATTATGTTTGGGAAAAATACACTAAGAAGTTTTTTTTATTTTTATATTGGAGTATGTTACATTGGAGTGTTATGTTTGGGAAAAATACATAAAGAGTTTTTTTTGTGTTTTATATTGGAGTGTTATGTTATTAGAATGTTATATTGGAATGTTACGTTCTTATTCATAATGTGTGATTTGTTTCAGAATGAGGAAAAATTCAAAACATTTATAATGTGGATTGCCCAAATGTTTAATTTCATATTTGGATAAATCCACTTTTATCACTAAAAAACTAAATCCAAACATGTAAGTGACTACCCTTTTGTATAATTTCCACTTTATATGATCTTTGGGTTCAGAAAAAATAAATAAATAAATAAATAGTTTACAAGATCACATTTTGAGATTTATTGGTGCTTCATCCAAAGGAAAATTTACCTATAAATCTCATCTTGAAAAATGGTGACCCGATTAGTCCTAAGAGTTTTCTTCTAGACCAATTAGTCCCATTAATTTCAGAAAGATATATTTAATATATTATTTACAAATTATATTTATGGTTATACCTTTATTTTTATTATATTTCTTTCTTTCTTTCTTCTTCTTCTTCTTCGTCTTCGTCTTCGTCTTTTTTTTTTTTTCCGGTTGTTTTTTTCCCCTTTAGCTAGAAAAGTAAGATACACAACTTATGAGAATCAAATTTGGAAT
Source organism: Camellia sinensis (assembly GCF_055761805.1). Taxonomy (NCBI): domain Eukaryota; kingdom Viridiplantae; phylum Streptophyta; class Magnoliopsida; order Ericales; family Theaceae; genus Camellia; species Camellia sinensis. The sequence continues at coordinate 6,385,803 of NC_138974.1, read as the reverse complement.
AAATTTTTATACAGGAATCCTTTTTATTTGGAATGACTTGAAAGGTAAGATATTTCAAACATTTCAAAAGAATTACAAAAAAGACTTCAAATATGGGATTTTTTAAATATTCCAAAAGGATGTGAGATTCTTCAAATATTTTCAAAGGAGTACAAAAACTCTTTGGTAAATTTTAAGCAAATGTATAATTTCAATCTATAATACTCAAACGTAACACTCCAATGTAGTACTTCAAAAAAACTCTTTACTGTACTTTTTCCAAACTTCACACTCAAAAAAAAAAAAAAAAAAAAACTCCTTAGTGTACCACTCCAAAAAAACTCTTTAGTGTAACATTCTAATGTAACACAAAAAAATTTCTTACTGTACTTTTTCTAAATATAATAATCTAATATAACACACCAAAAAAATGTTATGAGATTTTTCAAACTATTTTGAAAGAAGTATAAAAATTTCTTAATAAACTTTGGATAAATATAATTTCAAAATGTGAGTATTATATTTGGAAAAAGTACACTAAATAGTTTTTTAATGTGTTACATTGGAGTGTTACGTTTAGAATTATATTGATTGGAGTGTTCCGTTTGAGAAAAGTACACTAAGGAGTTTTTTTTTTTTTTTTGTGTGTGTTACATTAGAATGCTATATTTATAAAAAGTTTGGAGTGTTAGATTGTTACGTTTAGGAAAAGTACACTGAGGAGTTTTTTAGTGTGTTACATTGGAGTGTTATGTTATTGGAGCATTACATTAGAGTGTTACGTTCTTATTCGTAATGTGAGATTTGTTCCAGGATGAGAGAAAATCCAAAACATCTATAGTGCGCATTGCCCAAATGTGTAATTTCACATATAGAGAAACTTACCTGTATTCCTCAAAAATTAAACCTAAACGTGTAAGTAATTACCTTTTTTCTGTAATTTTCACTTTAATAAGACCTTTAGATTCATAAGAAAAAAGAGATGACTAAAAGTTTATAAGATTAAATTTTGAAATTTATTAATACTTTATCCTAAAATTTATTATATTTTTTTTTCTAACTCACAAGAAATATCAGTGTAATCTTAAAAAAAAAATACTGGTCCTGATATTGACATTGTATTAATTTAGTGGGTCTTCACTTGCTAACCTATATAAAAGGACAATTTAACAGATAAACTCTTGACATGTGAGCTATCTACAAGCACAATTATTTGAAGTTCACGGGTGCATGTATCACTTGACTTTTTTAAAATTTTATTTATTTTATATTAAATTTTATTTTTAAAATTATAACACTTTCTATTATGATTCATAATTTAAAAAAACATTATGAATGAACTTTTGTTTTATAACAATTTAAAAAATGTTATATGAAATAATTTTAATCAAATTTTCTTATCACAATAGATGCAAAAAAATTAAAATTAAAAAAATTAAAAAATGGTCCCATCTAAATTTATTAGTGTGGATTCTAACAACTTTATGTCGGATTGTAATCCTCTTTATTACATATTTGTAATAGGCAGGTTTAATTACCTCATCCAACGGTGAGTGTAATAATCTTTTCTTAATATAAATAACGATAAATTTATATTCTTACTTCGTAATCATTATATTTGTAATGGATATCCTCTATTACATATATGAAATGGAAAAAAATCTAATAAAAAATATGTTTAACATTTTTGTCATGTACCATTTTTTTAGAAAAATATTATATACTAACAAATTTCTTATTACATTTTCTTACTAGTTATATGTGTTTCATTTAAAAAAAAAAAAAAAAAAGTGCACGAAACTCCGCTTAAGTGGGGCCTGAAAAAGGGTTGATGTATGCAGTCTTAACCTCACAAGCGGAGAGCCTGTTTCCGCGACTTGAACCCATGACCTCCAGATCACCAAGGAATAACTTTACCGTTATGTCATTTCACCAAAAAAATATATTTATATTTACAGCATTACTCATTTTTTCATCCTCCCTCCTTGCAATATCAAATTATTAGTATATATAAGTCTAAGTAGCTAGCAAAGTGTAAAAAGCAAAGAATATCTCCTCTCTCTCTCTCTCTCTCTCTCTAAATCGAGACTGTAAATGGACTCAAAATACGAGAGATGGAGCTTGGTGGTGGTAGGCTTGTTGTTGATGATGATGGTTGGTTTTGCAGAGTCAGACTTGGCGAAAGATAGAGAAGAATGTGCAACCCAATTGGTGGGGTTGGCCACGTGTCTACCATACGTTGAAGGAAAAGCAACAGGTGCTCCTACCTTAGACTGTTGCACTGGCCTCAAACAAGTCCTCCAAAACAGCAAGAAATGCCTGTGCATCTTAGTCAAGGATCGAAACGATCCTTCCCTCGGCCTTAAAATTAATGCTACCCTTGCATTAGGCCTTCCCACTGCTTGTCACACTCCCGCTAATATTTCCCAATGCCCTGGTAATCTTCTTTCTAACTAACTATACTCTTATTTTTATTTTTTATTTTTTATTTATCCTATGTGTATATACATAGCATATGAATACAACTTGTATATATGTATTTCTAAACTTGATGGTGTTTTTAGAGTTACTTCACTGCTTGACTGTGGTGATCTATTGCAGCTCTCCTCAACTTGGCACCAAACTCACCAGATGCAAAGGTATTTGAGGATTTTGTTAACAGCACCAAAGGGAGCAATAGTACCCCAGCTGCAAATGGTACCATTTATATGCACCTTATTTATATTAGATGTTAGATTTGTCTATTTATATGGGTCTAGTTAACAAATGTCCCTGATGTATCAGCAAAAGACAGAAAAAATTAAAAAACATAAGAAGTTTTTTTACGAAATTTAATATACTTTTATTAAAATCAATTAGCAGTTGACCCGTGTAATGCACGTGTTATTTTTAAAAAAAATATATATTTGATGGTACAATGTGTTATATAAAAGAATAATTTTAATTTTAATTTAAAATTAAAATATGATTTTAATTATTTATTTTGATAATATTGACGTTATCGTTCTATAAAATTGTTACTTGAATACATATATATATATATATATATATATATTAATTTTAGATAAATTATTTGCTTAATTTTTTTTATTAGCAAAATAAGACACTTTATTGATGAAACAAGAATAAAATACATGAGCACTACAACATATAAGAGTTTTAGAGACAATATTTTGGTCTCTAAAAGTGAAAATTTTGTTGCAAAAAACATTTAGGAACCAATTTCTATCGTCATGAGGAGAGTCGTTAAAAAGTCGTCTTAAAAAGTAAAAAACATAGCTTTTAGCGACAATTTTGAAAATATCACTAATAAATAGACTTTTAGGGACAAAATAATTTGGTCCCAAAATGGTTTATTTTTTTAAACAAAAAATGTGATCCCAAAAAGATAATAATTCATCACTAATATCTAATTTTCGTTACTAAAAATATAATAACGATACTTTTTGCAATAAAAATTTTTGGTCCTTAAAAAATAATTTTATCCTTAAATTTTAGTCTCTAAAACTTTAATTTTTTTTTATAGTTAAGACAATACATCAATAAAAAAGGCCAAGAGCAAGACATCATAGTAACTCATCCTACTCCCAACTAGGTTGGCATCCAAAGGACCACACAATCATCTGTAAACTAAAACTCACGTTGGTACGACACCAAGAAGGAAAAAAACAAAAGAAACATAACAAACACAACAGCCCCAAAACCAAACTACATCCCCTGCCTAGCACAGAAAAACAAAGCTGCCAACAGACCTCTCAACCCCCACCAATACATACTCGAACTAGGGGTGTAATTTTGGCTCGTGACCCACGGGCGGCCCGAAGTCCACCCGCAATTCGAGGTGGACCCGGCCTGTTAAAGTCCGTTTAGGCCCGGACCCAAGCTCAGCCCGAGGCGTTGGGCTAGGGCTTGGGTAGAGCTGCAAATGAACGGAGTCGTTCGTGAACAGGCTCGAGCTCGGCTCGGTAAGAACTCATTCGAACTCAGTTCGTTAATTTTTTTTTTACGTTCGAGTTCGTTAAATTTTTAATAAACAAACCCAAACATCCTTAAGCTCGGATTGTAAGCTCGGCTTGTTTAATATTAATTATTTATATACTAAATAATATAAAAATATGTATAAAAAATAAGAGAAATATGCTATTTATATATTTAAAAAATATAAATGTAAATAATAGTTAACTATAGATAGTACATTATATAATAGTGGCAGTAGATATTATTATTTTAGTAAAATATGGACTTTTTTTTAAGTATGTTTATATATATTGTATATATAATTGTATAATCAAAGTTTTAATTGTAACTTTAGTCTCACATGCAAGTATGAATTTATAAATTTTTTAGCTCGTTAAGGTTCGTGAACAGTTTCGAGCTCAAATCGAGCCTAAGCCAACTCGACTTGAGCTCAGTTCGTTAAATTTTTATTCAGCTTGAGCTCGAGCTCGAGCTCGTTAAAATCTTAATAAATAAGTCCAAACATACTAAAGCTCGGCTCGGCTCGACTCGTTTGCAACCCTAGGCTTGGGCCATCATTTTGCAATCCGGTCCGGCCCACTGCCCAACCCATGGGCCCACTCAAGGCCCGCCCAAAAGCTCGGCCCACCCGAGGCCCAGTATTATTTTTAATGAAAAATAATAAAATTTTGGTAGAAAAAAAAAAAAAATTAAAAATTGTTTAGGCTCTCCCAAGCCTGCCCAAAACCCGAGCCCAGGCCCAAGCCTAGAGGCCTGACCCACTGGCCCACCCAAAACCCGAATACCCCTGAGATTGGACCTAGTTTTCTGGCCCGTCGCCCAGCCCGATTTTTTGACGGAAGCCCACAAGGCCTGACATGGGCCCGTCTCGGCCTGGCCCAGCCCAACCCGAGCCCGGATGGACCGGGTCGGGCCAAAATTACACCCCTAACTCAAACCTGGTTGGAATTATAAATAAAATCACTAACTGTGTACTGACACTCATTTGATGATGATAACAGCCAAATAGCCATTCTAAATTTAATTAGGTTAGAGAATTCCCAAACATTAGCTTTAGCTTCTTTGAAGACGCAATCATTTCTTAGCTTCCATATAAACCACAAGGTAACGAGAGGGACAGTCCTCCAAATCTCCTCTCTTGCTTGTTAAACTTACCACTCTCTTACCAATTCAGCACAAGCAACTGTACCAGAAATGACCCATTGCGGCCCCCACCGCTTTAAAAAGGATAACCAAACATTTCACTCAAAAGAATAATGCTCCCACCAATTCAACAGATAAGCAACTGTACTAGGAATGACCCATTGCAGCCCCACCACTTTAATAACCCATTGCAGCCCCCACCACTTTAATAAGGATACAAAACATTCCACACACAAGGATAGTGTAGCAGCACATGAAGCATTCCTCTTCTTTTTAACAAAAGTAACACAAGTTGCTTATGGCCTATTTTGGGAACAATGGTAAAAAGCCAGTTTTTTGGTTTTTTGGCTTTTTTAGTCAAAAAAGTCAGCTTTTTTACCCAAAACAACTCAGTTTTTTGCCAAAAAAGCCACCAAAAAAGCCAAAAAGCCAAAAAGTCAACTTTTTACCAACTTCCCAAAACACCCCTATATATTTTGATAATTTTAGTTCTATCATATTATAAAAGTATAATTACTATAGAATAATTTTGTATGATATATATTAAATTATAAAATAGTAAAAGAAATACTCGTTGTGATATTAAAAATAATAATAAATTAGAAGAAGAATTAGTAACATAAAATTAAAATTAATTCTAACTATTTAATTTTCTTTTATATTCATTTGGAAAATAAAAATATGTAGAAATAGAAATTATATAAAATTTATTAAAAAAATAAATATAAATTATGTTGTTGTTGGATTATTATATAATAATTTTACATGATATATATATATTAAATTATAATAATTAAATTAAAATATTAACTATATAAAAGAAATTCAACAGCGACTAACCAAAAAAGAATCACATGTCAACATCTAAATCTAAAAAGAAAAAATAATGAAAACATCTAAATGATAAGTACATCTCAGTGTGTGAAGTGGTTAATGATCTGTGATATAATGTCAAGATATAAAAGAACCTGTTGTTCAACAATTGAAAAAGTAATTCAACAGTAAACTCAAACTTTAGAGGTTCCTCGAGAATATTGTTGTCGTGCAGAGTTTTCATCTTGTGAATTATGATTATATAAAATAATGTAAGAAATGAAATATAATTTCATATATAGAATCATTATAAAATTTAAATGACAAATCCATAATATAAAATAATATAGAATTAGTATTGGGTATAAAATAATGTACAAGAAAATAAGAAAAGAAACAAAAAGGTAATTAGCATTAAAAAAAAAATCCTAATACTCTTGAAAGAATTAAGAAGAAAAACGTGAACACAAAATTAGTATTGAGTTTGTGAATTATCTCAATTAACGATGAAAAATAAATAGAAAAGAAATATTTGTCAAATAGAGTCCATATAAAATACATAAAATTAGTATAATTTAAACTAGGTTTGGATTTGGGTAAAACTTTATATATAATTAAAAAAATACATGTTGATGTGACTTTCTTAGAAAAAAAAAAAGTAAGGCCATATAATTGCTCCCTAAACATGAAAAAAACACTACTTTTAATAATATATATATATATATATATATATATATATATATATATATATATGATATACCTTTTACATTTTTACATATTTTCAAAATATTTTTTACACACTTCTCAACATTAAACAAGGCCTAGGAAGGACTTATTAGCATTTGCCTTCATATATTTCGAAATGATTTAATTATCCTTTCTAAAATAATTTGTAATCACCATATAAAATATTTATTATATTTATATTGGGATAAATTACAAATGCATCCCTTGAGATTTGTTTAAAATATGAATTGTCCTATGATTTAGAAAATTAAAAATAATGTCATGTCGGAATTTTCTATTTAACAAAATTAATTAAAAAAAACTAAAATTTCAACTTCTCTTTTATATAATAATAAAATTATTTGAATTATTAATTAAAATAAATTTTTGATATCATTAAAAACTGTTAATTTATTTAATGGTTTATTAATAAAATAGGTCATTTTATTATGAAATTAAAAATTTTAAGGGACGGAAGGTAATTTTTAAAACTACAAACAATTTATATTTTAAGCAAAACCCAAATAATATATTTGTAATTTACTTTTTATATTAAGATTAAGGGTAAATTACAAGCACACCCACGGAGATTTATTTAAATTACAAATTACCCATGTGGTTCTAGAAATTACATTATGTCCCCTGTGGTTTCTAATTTCTAATTTCATAACAAATAGGTCATTTTATTAATAAATCATCAACTTAATTAACAGTTTTAAATAATATTAAAATTTTATTTCAATTAATAATTCAGTTAATTTTATTATTATATAGGTAAACAGTTAAAAATTTCATTTTTTTAATTAATTCTATTAAATAAAAAATTATGGCAGGGAGGTATTTGTAATTTTTCAAACTATAAGAGACAATTCGTATTTTAAACAAATCTCAGATGGTGTGTTTGTAATTTACCCTAAGATTAAGGGGTTGTTTGGGATAAACTAAATAAGTGCACTTTTTGACTTTTTATATGAGTTGGGTATGGGTTGAGTTTGAAGTGATGTGATAGAGAGGTGATGTGACTTAAATAAGATGATATAACTTAAACTTTTTATGAAATATGAGTTGGGTATGGGTTGAGTTTGAAGTGATGTGATAGAGAGGTGATGTGACTTAAATAAGATGATATAACTTAAATAAGATAGTGACTTTTTGACTTTTTGACTTTTTTAAGTTATCTCAAACCAAATCTAAGTATAGGTGATGGGACCACTATTGTTATTGTATTGAATTTCTCTTAGTAATTTTTTATTTTATTTTAAAGAGCAGCATACCCTACCCACTCTTGGTGTTTTTTTTATTTTTTTTTAATGTTGCCACGTGAGTGGTTAGTTATTAAACGTCGTGTATTAAATTGTTGCAGTAGCGCTTCTGATATCATGTCATAACCGATTGACCTTGGTCATTCATCACATTGTTTGATTTATGACAACATTAAATGATAAGTTAAGATCTTCCCTCGTTTATGACTGAAATGAAAATTTGTATTTCATTACATGAGGCTATAACACATTATTAAAATTAAAAATCAATGAGATATAACTATTATATTAATTTAAATTTTAAAATTTTCCTCCACTATTTTTAAATTTGAAATAAAATTTTGTTATAATGTTTACATTCGCAATTATTGATTATCCAATATAATGTAATAGAAAGAATTCAACATTAACTATCATAAGAGTCATGTTGCGCATCATAAAACTAATTTAATGGTGATTGTATAATATACAATAAAATATTACAAACTAATCTAATGGTGAAAATTTTTTAACAAGATTTTTCATGATATCTACCATTATTACTATCATAAAATGTAACTTTTTAAAGTCGGATCACAAAAATTTCTTGTGAGATTATTGATTGTACTTTATTTCATGTATGTCTTTATTTATTACTGACTAACTAATTTTGTCTCATGAATATGTCATTATTCATGGACTAACTAATTTTGTGGTGTTGGTTAAAGGGAATTCCACCAGAAACGGATCAATTTCTGAGATTAAAAGCGAAGGCGAAAGGGCAAAGAGGTGGGTGGTAGTTGAGATGGTTGGTGTGGTCATAACTTGTATGATCGTTCACATCTTACCAAGCCTGTAATGTCTCCACACTGTGAGCTTGTTTGAGGTGTGCCATCTATACATTTTCCATCTTGTGCCATTACGTATACGTATGCTTTGATATCTACTGCTAAAAAAAAAAACAAAAACTCTGATATCTGTCTCTGTCAGTGTTGCTAATTATTTAGGTCTACATTTCATGTTCGGGTGGGAAAATTATTGAATAGTCTTAAACTTTAATGTGATTTTTTACTTATGTAGTATTTTCGATCAATGAAAGATTGTAATTTGTAATATACACCAAGTGTGGGTCATCTTTTGTTTCCTAATTGGTTTAGGAGTAGCTGTATGGATGCAAGTAGCAGTAATACGGATAATATTGTACTTTTCGAATCTTTCTTGATGCATGTCATCTTCTTGTACCTTTAATTTTATGTTTTAATGAAAAATTTTTTTTTTGCTGATCAAAAAAAATTGGCTAACAAAGTGAGTCAACATTATTGCACTCGTAAAGTTTTCCACCATACCATTAGTTGGGAGCATCACATGAACAATATCACATGATACTTCAAGTCTGTCCAATAATTACCTATTGGAGTGTACTCTTGAGAAAATTTGTATGCATGATGTAAATATTTTAATGATGTTTATACATACAACTTTTATAATCCCTAAAATCTAGAACTGTCATGAGCGTCACAAATAATCTCATGATGCAAAAAATAAATAAGCAATATATCCGAATATATTATGCGAAACCTTTGAATGATCCAAACAATTATTGAAAATAACCTTGATGTTGGTGAATTTTTTTTCTCTCTTTTGACCTTCTTTTGTGTTGGAAAAATATATAAGCAGAAGCAAATCGGATCGTGAGCATACCTTAACTCAGTAAGAATTTAAATAATGTTCTACATGTTGTTGTAACTTAAGATTTTATTTCTCAACAGTATAACCATATTACAATGATTGAAAGAGTTCTCAATTCCACAACTCAATCTGAATAGAATTGGCAGCTTATGAAGTGAAATCATTTGTTTTAAGGGTGATTTGGGTTAAACAAATTCATTTACTTGTGAAAAGATAAAAATTGTCACGAAATGGATGGAGCCAATCAATAAAGTGATCAACATGGAGTGGAAGTGGATGATTTTCCCAGTAAGGGTGTATGAAGAACAGATTGTTGTAGTCCAAACGAGTTCAGAAGCTTGTGTTTTTAAGATGCATTCACAACTGGCAGAGGATTTTAGCTCCAATGTTCAGGTTAATCAGGCCACGGAGGAGAACGTTAGGGAGCAGGAAGACGAGGATGACATGGATGCTAAGTCAGCTCATGAGTTGGAGCAATGTGATGTGTTGGCTAGAGGGGTTCCGACAAATGGGCAACTGAACAACATGGAGGTGGACAAAGAGGTGGTTAGGTTGAGTGGGACGGTAGTTGCAGAGTTAGATGGTGTAATGGCAAAGCAGCTCATGACAGAAGCATGCCAAATAATGAAGATGGTGGGAAATCCAAATTATGGTTGTGCCGACAAGTGCCTAGAGTGTGTTGATCAAGTGTGCACACCTGGGTACATGACGAGTGTAAGTGGGTCTAGCTTACTTATGCCGAGCCTAAGTTTGGAAGTGGCATTGGGCTGTAATCAGGTGTCCAATGGGTTGGTTGGGAATGGGCTCACATATCAGATTATTAGCACAACTGAATAGGCTGGGGCAGTTGGGTATGATGCTAGGGAGTCTGGTGGGTCCAAAGCCCCATTGACTAAAAGTCTGAACCTGAAAACTAATAGAAGGAATAAAGGTAAGCAAAAATGGATTAAAAAGGATAAGGGCAAGTTTCAACCCCTGAAAAAAGGATTTTTTTGATCTAGTGAAGAGATATGGAAATAAGGGAGGATCAACAAGTAAACCAGCCTCGAAACAGTTAGTTCTCAGAGGTTCGATTGCAGAAGATTCACTTTCAGCTTCCATTCAGAGTGGTAATGGTGAAGCTCTCTTGGTTCTCACTGAGGCCTAAACAACTCTACAGTTAGGAAATCTTTTGGGTCTACAGTATAATGGTAAAGAGGCTGAAGTTCTAAGCAAAATTGTGGAGCTTGAAATGAAAGATAAGGAAAGGATTGGAGGGGTGAGTGGGGCTGTTGCATAGATTGTAACACTGAAGGGGTCTGTAAGGTGTATTATTTGTTTATTTATAAAGATATTAACATGGAATGTTAGAGGTATTGGTAGGAGTGAGAAGAAAGGAAAGATAAGGAAGATGATGAATGAGAGAAATGTGGATATTTTGTTGTTACAAGAAACAAAGAAGGCAAACATCTTAGAACAAGAAGTTAGAGCAATGTGGGGAAGGGATAGTATTGAGTTCATAGCAGTGGGCTCAGAAGGATCAGCTGGAGGGCTCTTATGTATCTGGGATCCTCAAGTATTCCAATTGGTAGATTGCTGCAGCAATATGAGGTTTATTCTGTTGTCAGGTTTGTTGTTTAATTCCTTTGATTGTGTGCTTTTGAATATATATGCACCTAATGAAATGGGAGCTAAAAGGAAATTTTGGGATAGCCTATTGAAGCTCAAAGAGGATTTTCCTAAACCTTGGTGTTTGTGTGGGAACTTTAATAAAATCAAGTATGTTAGTGAAATGAAAGGTTGTTATAGGAGAGATAAAGAAATGGCTGATTTGAATGAGTTTATTGAGAGGTGTGAAGTGCATGACTTACCATTATTGGGTAGGAAGTACACATGGGGTAACTCAATGGAAGAGGAGAGATGGAGTAGAATTGATAGGGTGTTGGTGGACCCAAGATGGCTGGAGGTGTTTAAGCTTAAACTGTGGGGATTGCCTAGGTGTATCTCTGATCATAGTCCACTCCTTTTGGTAGAGGATGAGAGGGATTGGGGGCCCTAAGCCCTTTAGGTTTGTTAATGCTTGGTGTTTGCACCCTACTCTTTTTCCACCGGTAGAGAAATCTTGGAAGGATACTGTGGGAGTTGGTTGGGTCGGATTTATATTTCTTAGTAAATTGAAAGCTCTGAAGTAGGCCCTTAGAACATGGAATAAAGAGGTGTATGGAAATGTTTCAGTTAAATTGAAAGCAGTTGAGGAGGAATTGCATCTCATTGATCTTCAGGCTGAGATTAGAGAGCTTGATCCGATTGAGAAAGTTAGAAGAAGAGCAATTAGAGAAGAGGTATGGAGGCTAAACAGGATGGTTACTTGGATGTGCTTGCAAAACTCTAGGTTGAATTGGGCTCTGAAGGGTGACAAAAATACAAGGGTTTTCCATGTGGTGGCTAGGTCCAGACAAAGTAGAAGTGAGTTAGCATCCCTTATAGTAGGGGATTCAGTAATTGAAGATCCTGCTATGGTGAAGAAGGAGGTATATGATCATTTTAGGCAGCAGTTTGCGAAGGATTGGATGGTTAGGCCCAAGTTAGGTGGTCTTTTCAAATCAGTTCAAAGCAGCTCTCAGTCTGCAATGTTAGAAGCAGAGTTTTCAAAGTCTGAAATTAAGGTAGCTATAAAGGATTGTGATGGTAATAAGGCTCCAGGTCCAGATGGATTCAACCTTCTTTGTTTCCAAAAATTCTGGAAGGTTATGAAAGGTGATCTGATCAATTTTATGAAGGATTTCCATAGGAATGGCAAACTGGTGAGGGAATTGAATAGTTCCCTTATCACCGTAGTTCCTAAGAAGGAGAACCCTATGGGTCTTTTAGATTTTAGGCCTTAGATCAGTGTATAAAGTCCTAACAAAGGCACTATCAAAAGGTTAAAAGCAATGCTCCCCTCTGTGATTAGTGAAACTCAATCAGCCTTTCTTGGAGGTAGAAATATTCTTGATGGTGTTCTAATTGCTAACGAAGTGGGGGATGGGTGGAAGAAGTCTAAAAAAAAGGGTGTGATCATTAAACTTGACTTTGAGAAGGCCTATGATTCAATGAATTGGGGATATCTTCACTCAATGCTTTTGAATTTTGGATTTGGTTCACGTTGGACTGAATGGATCAGGGAGTGTGTTTCAACTGCTCAAATTTCAGTGCTTGTCAATGGTTCTCCCACTAATGAGTTTTGTCCTCAAAGGGGCCTTAGACAGGGTGATCCACTGTCCCCTTTCTTATTTAACTTGGTGGGTGAGGGGTTGAATTTGTTATTAACAAGGGCATATCATATGGAGGTTATTAAAGGGGTGAAAATAAGTGTTAGGGGAGTGGTGTTGTCTCATTTACAATTTACAGATTCTTTTGTGTGAAGTTGAAGATGAGGTGGTAAGAAACTTAAAGAGGATCGTAAGGTGTTTTGAGGTGATGTCTGGATTAAGAATTCGTTACCATAAAAGTCAGGTTTGTGGAGTGAGTGTTCCTGTTGAATCTTTGGCTAGATTTGCCTCTATTTTGAATTACAAGACGAATAAGCTGCCCTTACTGTATCTTGTGATGCCCTTAGGATCTAATCCTAGTTGTGAAGCTACTTGGAAACCAGTGTTGGACATGGTTAGAAACAGACTAGCTAGCTAGAAGAGAAAGCTTCTATCCTATGCTGGTAAGCTTACTCTCATTAAATCTGTCTTGGCATCTTTGCCTGTGTACTATCTTTCTCTGTTTAAAATGCCTGATGGGGTTGCTAAAGTGATAGAGAGGTTGCAGGCTTCTTTTCTTTGGGGAGGTTCAGAAGTTAGAAGAAAGGTTCATATAGTCAAATGGTCAAAATTGACTAAATGCTTGGAACAAGGAGGTCTGAGATTGAGAAGAGTGAAGGTGGTTAATTCTTGCTTACTAATTAAATGGTGGTGGAGATTTGGGTATGAAAAGAATGCATTGTGGAGAAATGTTATTTGTAGTAAGTATAAAGTGGATTTCCGCGATTAGATTCCTTCTCCTTCTTCCACTAATAATATGTCTAGTGTTTGGAAATGTATTATTACCATTGCAGAGTCTAATAGTACACTTTTGGAGTGTTACTTGAATAACTTCCAGATTAAGATTGGGAATGGAAATAATGTTCGTTTCTGGGTGGGCAGATGGTGGAATAGTTCTTGTCTTAAAGATGAATTTCCTGTGTTGTACTACTTGGTGGTGGATAAGGAGAAATCACTTTGATCCATGTTTGACAGAAAGGTTTCTGAAGGGAATTGAGAGTCTCTGTTCAGAAGAAGGTTGTATGATTGGGAGGTTGCTAAGGTTATCAGGCTCAGAAACTATCTTGTGGCAGCTCCAATCTGTGTAGCAGATCAGTTTGATTGCCCTGTGTGGAAAGCATCATCCTCAGGAGAGTTCTTAGTGCGCTCTATTTATCAAGGGTTGTTAGCTTCAGTTAGCCTTCAATTAAGAGTAAGTAAACTGGGGTGGCTTTCTTACATGCCCCCCTAAAGTCCAATTTTTTACTTGGATAGCTTGGAGAGGCTTAGTTAAGACATTAGTTTTCCTCTATAGAATTGAAGTCCTTCCAAGTAATGTTTTAACATTGTATGTTTTTTGCAAGTCTGAGAATGAATCAGTCAATCATGTGCTGGTTTCTTGCCCCTTTGTTTGGAGGGTGTGGTCTGTGATATTGGGTTGGTGGGATCTTGAAGGGCCTCTACCTGACTCTGTTAAAGGTATTCTCTTATGGTGGGATGGTCAATGGTTTAGGAAGGTAGAGAGGAAGATCTGGAGAGGGGTCCCTTTGGTTGTGTTGTTGTCTGTTTGGAAGCACCAGAATGATTGTGTGTTCAATGCATCTGCTTCTAATTTGGTAGAGCTGCGTGAAGTGATAAAGGTAAGGATTGCATTATGGTTGAATCCTAGTTACTCTAAGTATCTTTTTTCAGTGCAGGATTTCATGTTTACTCTTAGGCAAGTGAGATGTTGCCTTAAAGGGGGTTGTGTGTAACTTTCATAGCTGTTGTGTGTTTCTGTTCCCTGTGCTATCTGTGTTCTCTTTTTTGTGGTTGGGCTCTCTCCAACTTTGGGCGGTGCTAGCACCTTAGCACCTTTGGTCTTTGTTGATGTTTCATCTTTGTAATTGTTTTATTGGTTGTTTTACATCAATAAAGGTTTCTTGGCTGTTTCAAAAAAAAAAAAAAAATTCCACAACTCAGGAGTCTTCTACATATACTAGTTGTAGGTAGTAGAAAGAGACGGAGTAAAGAGATACAAAATATATGTTGTCATGAATTTGGTGTATTTATATACATCCAAGGGTCACCTTAGATGGGACACACAAATTTATCCAAATAAAAAGTCACCAAGTCACCAAAAAATGATTGTGTCTATTCTCGCTAAAACTAGTCAAGCCATCCATGGGCACCTAATTTGGGTCTTGACCCGACCCAAACGACTCGACCCAAATTCTTACATCTCCCACTTTGTACATGGTTGGCATTACATTTCAATAAACCTCTCATACATATATAATTGTGTAAGTTTATATACGTTAATGTATTGTGCTACCACTAAGAACACCTGAATTTAAGAGCTCTATGCTAATAACTTTTATAGAGAATGGAGACATCAATCTTGGGAAATATAGTGCCACATGTATCTCAGAACCATTTAGATACATTAGTTCAAGCATCCCTAACCCCTCCAAGAGCATGCTTAACCCTTAAAAGCTTTTATCTATATAGCCTTCATTTGGCATAAGCTAAAATGAGGTTTTTTGGCTAAAATAGTCATAAAAAGACAAAATAGGTTTTTTAGCCCAATAAGATAAAACGTTACATTCAAATCATAATCATTTCATTTTTTCTCTCACAAAAGTCAAAAAAGCCAAAAAACCTATCCCAAACAAGGCTTTTTAGGCCCATGCTTGGCCTCGTTTGAGAATATGCAATTTTAGTGACTTTTTGATTTTTTGACTAAAATATGAGGTAAAAAAAACTTGTATGTTTGAAAGGACTTTTTGATTTTTTACGAAAAGATATGCAAAAAATAAAAAGAAAATGGAATGTTTGACTTTTTAATATAGATTACAAACTTCTTAATTTTTTTAGTAACTTTTTAACTTTTAGACTAAAACTATTACTTCCCAAACGAGATCAAAACAATCAAAAAGCTAAAAAATCAAAAAATCAACCCATATTCCAAACAACCTATATTTACACTTTGTTACATTGTACGCTAAAAACAAGCTACCAAAGGTGTCGATAATGAATATAAAGTGGGATGCTTTAGATGGTCTCAAAATCAGCTTCTTTCTCATAATGGAATCAGTCATGGCTCTAGGTAACGTGCCAAAGTACCTGAGCATTGATCATTTTACTTTGTGGTAGATCACAAAGAGTACAAATATCATTTTTTGGTCAAAAAATGACTAGAAGTACTCACATGGTAAGAAAAGGGAGATCAATTTATTACACCTGCTTAATCGGTCATTGAATATTTTCTTATTTATTAAATCTTCTTTTTTTTTTGGTATAATTATTTATCTATGCTTATTATATTAAGAGCACATTTGATACAATAGAATAATTGGTACAATGGAATAAGTTGCAATGGAATGCCCATTCTCACTTTGCATTCCCTTCCCTTATTTGGTATGCCTTATCTAATGTGGGAATACTTATTATTTTCTCCAACCTAAGAAATAGCTATTTCATTATGTTATGGAATCATGGTTCTAAATTGCAGTATCAGGTAACGTAACGATATCGATATCGATTGCGAAATATTGGTATTGGTAGTATCAGCCAGTATGTTTCGAGAATCAGGTGTCGCAGTTGTAAGTTTCAAAAAAATCATTAGCAATACCTTTAAAATTCAATTTTATGCATTTTTTTTTTTTGACTCGTTTAACCTTAATTTGTCACATTTTCGTCAAAATTTTGATATGTAGAAGCACATTTATGTTTCTATTAGCCTTAATTTAATCTCATTTATTTTTCTTGTCTTTTTTTTCCCCTGCTCAACAAAGAAAACAAGCACAACATGCAAACAGTACAAATAAAAAAAATAAAAAATAAGAAAGAGCATAGCAGCACAAACAAAAAACAGAACAACTCACCAAAACAGAGCACAACACAGCACAAGTTACACCTCATTACCCAACCTATTGTTGGTATTTTTCCATAATAATACAAGAAAAATATATAAAATAAATTAAATAGAAATGAAAAAATAATTTTCTTTTTATTATTA
The DNA here is from genome assembly GCF_055761805.1 of Camellia sinensis. NCBI lineage: Eukaryota > Viridiplantae > Streptophyta > Magnoliopsida > Ericales > Theaceae > Camellia > Camellia sinensis. The sequence goes on along the minus strand of NC_138974.1, from coordinate 6,368,986 downwards.
ACTAATGAAATATGTGACAACTTAATTGTTTAATTAAATAACATGTATAATTAGAATATAGTGAATGTTATGGTTGTATGTGATAAAACGAAATTAATTAGGGATTAAATATTATCAAAAAAATGGTATATAATTGGTTCAAAACTTAGGCCAAATTAGAAATAAATCAAAGTTTAACAAAATAAAATAAATAAATAAATTGGTGGAAAGTTTTAGGGTGGTGAATATGGCCTTATAGGTTGGTCTAATCATCAAAGTAGGGACCCCGGGGAGTAAGCAGTGAAAACACTTGTGGGACAGGTGGCTTAAAATTACCACACAACAAGAAATTAGCGAGGCCTCACCAACTATAAATAGGTTGCAGCATAAAGAACGAAAATATAAGGTAAGGCGTGGAAAACTAATAGTAGGGAGTGAAAGTTGGTAAGCAAATAAAGGGAAACGGAAAATGGAGAGTGAGTCAAGGCTAATTTAGAAGTAATCTTAAGGTGAGTTATATTATACCTTGAGTCACCATAATATATTTTACGTATGTTTTGAGTTATCATAATTTATTTTACGCAATTTGTTATTATAAATTATATTAATATTTCGATTACGTTGATGATTTTCTGAACTCTATTTACTTAAAATGAAACCCATTGATATGTTTGTATAATTTTTATTAATTATTTGACAATGATTTTATAAATAATTATTTTCTGTAAGTATCACCATAGGAGTCTCATGCCTTTGGGAACTTAAATAACCGTTGGCTCATGTTTAGCCAATTTGTGGTCCTCTGTTTGTCATGGATCCATTGACCCCTGTTCTGATTGTCACTCCAGTGACCCCTGTTCTGTTATGTTTTGTACCGTGGTTATGATTATTTGCTTATATGATTTCCGCATTCTACTTCTGTTAATTAAAATTAGTTATGTGTTTCAGTTACCAAACTAATTTCTGTTTAGCCTAATAATTATCCATGAATTTTGTTTGGACCCTCGTGCTCACTGTATAATATTTCTCACTCTGCCGTATGCTTATAGCTGTTATCCCTTTTCAGGTGATAAGATTTAGCGGGATCGGGATTGGGATTGGAAATGAACTGTAGTGTTTTTTTTTTTTTTTTACTATATGTAATTATGATCGGACTCTTGTAATAAAATAAAGCCCAAATGGCCATTTTCTTTTTACTAAACTTTTTGGTACTCATTTATTTTATTTTTATTTATTTAATTTATCCACTTGCGCTACTATTACTACAAAAAATTTAGAATTATTTTATTTTTATTATCTTGTTGCGACACCGAACCTTTGGGTACTAGGTTTGAGTTGTGACAAAAGTGGTATCAAAGCAATGGTTTTTGGGCACAAAAAAAAAAAAAAAAAACAAAACAAAACAAAACAAAACAAAACAAAAAACCTTAGTTTGTCTAACATGATTAAACCATTTTATAAATATGGTCTAGGCTAAGTTATCCTGTGTTGGAAGGAATGGTAAATCTAATGGAGTTATTTTGATTCGAGCCCCTAGGAGCTTATCTTATCTCGAACCTATTAAAAGGCCGGGGTGATTCGAAGAGTCTTGTCAGGCAAGCCCACCTGACACTTGACCGGCTCATGGGGAGACCCGTATATTTGCAAGCCGACCCTGATGAGGATTTCTTATTTTGGAGGCTTAGCCAAGCAACACTCGTGAGAGGTACATAGGACCGATCTACGTTGTTGGTCTTGCTCTGGACCTAGGACAACCACACTTTCTAGTGGCACCTCTACCTCTGGGCTTTGCGGAGAGGAGAGGACATGCATACCCTAGAAGCCACATTCGCACTACGACACCTCCTCCTCAGCACATTATCCATATCCCAACTGTGGATTTCACTGACAATGCATCATAATTGGAGATACCGATACGGATTACCAAATGGGAGGTTTGGGGTTATGATCACAGTGTTCCTTCCTATATAGTCCAGGTGGTATGGAGTTACTTTGGAATAGAGCACAATGGGTGAGAGTTTAAGTCCCTCATGTAGGGGGAGTTTGCGGGGGTATTTCATGCCTCAGTTTTCCAGAGTCAATACTCATGGTGGCCTAACGGTCCTTTCTAGATGTCTGACCAAGGGATTTTTTGTGACTTGACCATAATTAGTCTGATCCTTATGTTTTTGTATTATTAGGATTAGACACTAACTCTTGACTATTACCTAAGTATGTTGTATTACCATCTTTTCTTTTTGCATAAGAAAAACAAGTGTCCTGTAAGTTACATATGTACTGTTATAGGATCCTTGTGAATCATAGATATATTGCGATGATAATTGGTTCAAAAAAAAAAAAAAAAGAAAAAAAAAAAAAGGTCCACTAACTGTTTTCATCCTGCAGTAATGACTAATGATAGAAATGGAACCAGATCGTCGGTCAGCAGTACCGACCCAATGGAGCAAATCATGGAAAGAGCAACCACCAGTTTTCTGCGAGCCCTACAAACCAACATAAATAACGGAATGCCTAAACGACGGGAAGAGCTAATTACAATAAAATAGTTCCAAGACTTGAAACCTACTACATTTACCAGCAGTACAAACCCACTAGTAGCAGAAGCTTGGGTCAGAGATATGGAGAATACTTTTTATGCGCTTCATTGCACAGAAAGATAGAAGGTAACCTTCGCCACATTCACCTTCAAAGACGATACACAAGAATGCTGGCTTCTTATCTTGGAGAAAGAAGATATTGTAATTTGGGCAAGATTCTTGGAAGTATTTCATGAAAAATACTTTCCAAATTCGCTGCGGGAACAAAATATGGCAGAATTCATACATCTAAGGCAAGGAACCATGACAGTGGTCGAATACAAGAGCAAGTTCACGCAATTAGCTCGATTTGCGACATATGTCATCCCCACCGAAGCTCGAAAAGTCAGGAATTCGAAATAGGATTGGATGCTGAGATTAAGGATAGGCTGGAGGTTTTGAAACTACTAACCTATGCGGAGGTGGTGGATCGAGCATACATTGCAGAAAAAAGGGATTAAAGCCCCGCGCTCCGGGAGAACCAAGCCAAAGGAAGCGATTTTGGGAAAGAGATAACAGAAGACCCGGTGTTATGCCTCCCAAGAGGGTAAATACGGGCACAACTAGTTCAACCAGTTCAAGTAATCAAGGTCATACTAATTCCAAAGGTGGCACCATTCCAACTTGCCCTACTTATGGAAGCACTCATTGGGGACAATGCCACCGAGATACGGGAGCATGCTTTAGATGTAGTCAAGTTGGCCACTTGCTAAGAGATTGCCCAAAACTTATCAATCCTACAGCCAGCCCCTCTAGACTAGCCCCAATACCCACGGTACCTGGAGGAATGAAGAAGGACCAAAAACGCCAAAGAAGAGCTTTTGCCTTGGTACCTAGAAACTCAAACCTTACTGAGAATGTTGTGTCAGATACACTTTCTATCTGTGATCATTTAGCTCATATTCTCTTTGACTCTGGTTCCACTCATTCTTTTGTTACACTGCACTTTGCTTTCAAGTTAATATCAACACCAGAACCCTTAGGATATATATTGTCTGTGTCTTTTCCTTCTGGTAATTTTGCACGTAGTACTAATATGTACAAATCTTGTATTGTATCCTTAAAAGGTGAAACCTTACACGTAGACTTGATTCCTCTCTGCATTAGTACATTTGATGTGATCTTTGGAATGGATTAGTTGGCTGTCAACCATGTCTCTATCGATTGTGAAGCCAAAAAGGTCTCCCTCCGATAACCAAACCAACTTGAACTTATCTTTGATGGAACTGGAGTCTCTCCCCCTTCATGTGTTATATCCTTCATGACAGTCCAACGGCTTCTAAGAAAGGGTTATTGTAGTTGTATTTGTTATGTGATCGATACTCAACAAGAAGCCCCCATACTTGATGCAATCCCTATGGTTCGAGAATTCCCGGATGTATTTCCTAAAGACCTACCTGGTACCCCGGTTGACTGAGGAATCGAATTCACCATTGAAACCCAACTTGGTACACAACCCATTTCAAAAGCCTCTTACCGCATGTCCATGATAGAATTAAAAGAGCTGAAGACTCAACTCTAGGAACTATTGGACAAAGGTTTTATTCGACCTAGTACCACACCCTGGGGAGCTCCAGTACTATTCGTAAAGAAAAAAAATGGCACGATGAGGTTATGCATTAATTACCGAGAGCTGAACAAAGTCATCATAAAAAATTTGTACCCTCTGCCACAAATCGATGACTTGTTCGATCAACTGCAAGGTGCCCAAGTATTCTAAAAAATTGACTTGCATTCCGGTTACCATCAACTAAAAGTCAAAACAGAAAACGTTGAAAAGACTGCTTTCAGAACTCGTTATAGGTAATACGAGTTTCTCGTCATGCCATTTGGCGTCACAAATGCTCCAACAGCCTTCATGGACCTCATGAATTAAGTATTCAAACCCTATCTTGATGAGTTCGTCATTGGCTTCTTTGACGACATTCTTATATATTCCAAATCACCGAAAGACCATGAGCAGCACTTATGAACAGTTTTACAATCACTACGTGATCACAAACTCTATGCCAAGTTGAAGAAATGAGAATTTTGAATCACCAGTGTACGTTTTCTCAGTCACGTCATTACCAAAGACGGCATCTCAGTTGACCCCCAAAACGTGGTAGCTATTGTGTATTGGCTACGGCCTACTAACGTGTACGAGATTCGAAGCTTCTTGGGTCTAGCAAGCTATTATCGGTGCTTCGTGCGGGATTTCTCGAAGATAGCATCACCTTTGACCCAGCTTACTCAATAGAACACACCCTTTGAATGAACGGACAAGCAGGAACGTTGTTTCCAAGAAGTGAAAACAGAGTTGTGACAGCTCCTATCCTAGCACTCCCCACGGGAACAGAAGGGTTCGCAATTTATAGTGATGCCTCATACAATGGTTTGGGTTGCATTCTTACGCAAAATGGGAAGGTCATTGCTTATGCCTCACGCCAACTAAAGACTAACGAAAAAAACTACCCAACACATGATCTAGAATGGGCTGCGGTGATCTTCGCCCTTAAGATCTATCGTCATTATCTCTACTGTGCAACCTGCGAGATTTACACTGATCACAAGAGTCTTAAATATTTGTTTACATAGAATTAAATCAAAGTTTAACAAAATAAAAAAAAAAAATTAAAAATGGTGCAAAGTTTTGTCACCATCCTAGCATATAGAGTGGCGAATATGGCCTTATAGGTTGGTCTAATCATCAAAGTAGGGACACAAGGGAGTAGGCAGTGAAAATACATGTGGGACAGGTGGCTTAAAACTACCACACAACAAAAAATTAGTGAGGCCTCACCAACTATAAATAGGTTGCAGCATAAAGAACAAAAATATAAGGTAAGGCGTGGAAAATTAATAGTAGGGAGTGAAAGTTGAGAAGCAAAGAAAGGGTAATGGAAAACGGGGAGTGAGTCAAGGCTAATTTAGAAGTAATCTTAAGGTGAGTTATATTATACCTTGAGTCACCATAATATATTTTACGTATGTTTTGAGTTATCATAATTTATTTTACGCAATTATGCTTTATAAATTATATTAATATTTCGATTACGTTGATGATTTCCTGAACTCTATTTGCTTAAAATGAAACCCATGGATATGTTTGTATAAATTTTATTAATTATTTGACAATGATTTTATAAAGAATTATTTTCTGTAAGTATCACCATAAGAGTCTCATGCGTTGGGAAACTTAAATAACCGTTGGCCCATGTTTGGCCACTTTGTGGTCCTCTATTTGTCATGGATACATTGACCCATGTTCTGATTGTCACTCCAGTGACCCCTATTCTGTTATGTTCTGTACCGTGGTTATGATTATTTGCTTATATAATTTCCGCATTCTACTTCTATTAATTAAAATTAGCTATGTATTTCAGTTACCAAACTAATTTCTGCTTAGCCTAATAATTATCCATGAATTTTGTTTGGACCCTCGTGCTCACTGTATAATATTCCTCACTCTGTCATGTGCTTATAGTTGTTATCCCCTTTCAGGTGATGAGATTTAGCAGGATCGGGATTGGAAATGAACCGCAGTGTTTTTTTTTTTTTTTTTACTATCTGTACTTATAATCGGACTCTTGTAATAAAATGAAACCCAGATAACCATTTTCTTTTTACTAAACTTTTTGGTACCCATTTATTTTATTTTAATTTATCTACTACTACTACTACTACTACTACTACTACTACTACGATGCTGAACCTTTGGGTACTGAGTTTGGGTTGTGACAAAATACATAATAAACTGCACAACTAAAAATATAGAAATTAATTAGATTACATTATTAATACAACAAATTATTAACATGTATAACTAAAGATTAGAACTCGTTGAGGTAAATTAAATTCTGAAAAATTAAATAACAAATTATAAGAAAAGAAGCAAACCGAAACCAGTGTAATACCACAATTTTCTTAAAATAAATTCATCGCCTCCCGATGGGTGCTGGAGATACTCCGGGGTTTGTCTTTTAGGATACGACAGTTGAAACCAACTAATGTAGAAGCACTTTCTGAATAGCTTCGGCAAAATTGAGAATGGCAGCACTCTCTCTCTCTAACAAGAACCAAAGAAGGGGCTAACAAATAAGATAGGAAGAATTTTCTTTGGTATACTTCAACTTTATTATCTCAAAGCACCATCTCCATTTTTCATCACAAATCTCCAAAATTGTTCTATCAAGTTGGAGGGTAAAGGTCTCTATTTATACTTGTAGGAGAGAGCCTTAGCCATAAAGGCTAACATCATGAGGGTTATCAAATGCCATTAACCAAGGCCATCAACTCTAGCCATTAGGGCTAGAGTTACAAAGGTTCAACACTTGTGGCACCCTAATTGTTTAACCACATAAATGTGTAAATATAATTATGGTTGTATGTGATAATATATGAAAAATAAATAAAGAAATAAGAAAATAAAAATAAATAAATAAATAATATATAATTATTTGAAGAAGTGGTTCAAAGTAAAATAACAAAGTGCCAAAAGTTAAATAAATAAATAGAAACGTAATAATAAATAAATATAAAGGTAAAAGCATAATAATAATAATAATAATAATAGTAATAACAAGATAGTTATCCAAGCCAGATAACAAATCTGTGAATTAATTAGAATGAAAGCTGGCATTGGTGGGTTTACGCCACCTATACAAAATATATATGATTTTGATCCAGTCATCATTAGGAAGATACAGGCCTTGTATATCTAAGCAAGCCGAGGCAGCAAATTGAATATACGAAAAAAAAAGGGAAATCAGGGGAGGTACTGCATAGAAAGGAGTCTCGAAAAGATAAGAAAATAGGAAGGAAATGGTAAGACTCAATATTAAGGTGAGTTATATTATACCTTGAGTCACCATAATATATTTTACGTACGTTTTGGGTTACCAAAAATTATTTTACGCAATCTATGTTTTATAAACTATATTAATATTTTGATTACGTTAATTATTTTTTGAACTCTATTTGTTTAAATTGAAACTCATTGATATGTTTGTTTAACTTTTAGAAATTATTTGACAATGATTTTATAAACGATTATGTTTTGTAATTACCACCACGGGAGTCTCATGCCTTGGGAGACTTAAATAAACATGGCCTCTGTTTAGCCACTTTGTGGTCCTCTGTTTGTCATGGATCCATTGACCTCTTTTCTGACTGTCACACATGTGACATCTGTTCTATTCTGCTTTGTTCTGTACTGTACCGTGGTTATGGTTATTTATTTACATAATTTCTGTATTTAAGTTTCTGCCACTTAACTAATTTGTCTATTCAAGTTAAGTTATGTAAGTGTTTTGGCTTAACTAACTATCCATGGTTATTTTGTGTTCCCTATACTCTTGGCATAATATTTCTCACTCTGCTGTGTGTTTATAGTTGTTACCCTTTCAGGTGATGAGAAGTAAAGAAAACCCGTAACCTCGTGTACTGGAACCCGCACAAGAATTTGATTCTGATCTATTTTTTTGTTTTTTTTCTTCTTTCTTTTCTTCTCTTTGTTTTTTTCCTAATGGTCGATCACTGAGTAATAAAATAATAAAAGCCCTATAGATGTATTCTCTGTCATTAAAATAGTAGAATAAAGTAAATTTTTTGTTCAATTATTTTTATTTGCCTTCGTCTGCGCCATTTAATTTGCTACGATTAGAATGAATTAGTAAGTTGCGATTCTAAACCTAAGCCCCTAGGGTTGGGCCATGACAGGTGGTATCAAAGCAATGATTCTTTTTTCAAAATAAAAAAAAATAAATAAATAAACCTATTTTAATTTAATCAGAAAGTTCAAAAAGTTATAAATAAATAAAAAAATTAAACGATATGGCTAGATACAGATAATAAAATAAAATAATAAAGGGAAGAAAAGAAAAAGTTAAAAAGTTATAAATAAATAAAAAAAAATTAAACGATATAGCTAGATACAGATAATAAAATAAAATAATAAATATTTACCTGCGACGTTGGTCCTTTTATGTAAAATCTCACGCTTATTCTGGTGCTATAGGAATGTCCGAGCTTAACCTTAATAAGGCATTCTGGGAGGAGGTTGGGGCTATCAATTTGGAAGATATTTTAGCAGAGCACCCAGTCTCCGCCTCACCGGAAGGATGGGGAGACTCGAAGGATATCGTTAGGAGACTACACCCAGGCTTTGCCCAATTGATGGGTCAGCCAATATATATACAGACCGATCCTACTAATGTCCCATACTTACTATGGAGACAGAGCTGTGCTTATACGCGCGGACGCTTTCTCAGACCCACTCGTGTCTTCAGCATTGCCCCAGGATATGATCGCCCGCACTATATCATTGGCCCTTTGCCCCCAGATTTTGTTGCAAGTAGGGGAAATGCGTACCCCGAGGACTATATCTTCACCAATGTCCCTAACTCGCTGGAGATTATTAATATTCGAAATGTTGACTTTAGTAATAACTTGTCATATATCGAGACACCCAGCTGGATTGTCGATTAAGCATTTTTGGGATACTTGGCCTATTTTCACAGTCTAGGTAGCGTGGATGTGTTTTGGTGTGGTCCAATTAGGATGGGAATTTGAGCTTTTCATGCAATACTACTTTCTGTGGTTATTTGACCCGTTTGACCCACCACTCTAGATTTTAGAAGAATATTTTTGTAAACTAATCATGATCGGTTTTGATCCCTCTTTTGTTTTGTATTACAGGGATGAGACACTAACACAATTTTGGATTTTGGAACAAAGATGTAATATTATATCTACAAAAATAGTAAAGTTGGTATTTTAGATATGCAATATATATGTATGCTACGTTATGAATGTAATGCCTCATTTATTACTTTGTAAAATGGCCAATAATGGTAACGGAAGCGAGTCATCAATCAGTGGCACTAAATCGATGGAAAGAATCATGGAAAGAGCAGTTACTAGCTTTTTGCAAGCCTTGCAAACCAACATTAACAATGGGATGCTAGAACGACGAGAAGAGCCAGTTACCATTAAAAAGTTTCAGGATCTAAAATCCACCACATTTACCGATGGTCCATATCCAATGGTAGCAGACACTAAGGTTAAAGACATGGAAAAGATTTTTCACATTTTACCCTGCACCGAAAGACAGAAGGTAACTTTCGCCACTTTCACTTTCAAAGATAATGTGCAGGAATGGTGGCTTCTCACTCTAGAGAAAGAAGAAATTGTAACTTGGGTGAGATTCTTGGAAGTATTTTATGCAAAATACTTCCCAGATTCATTGTGAGAACAAAAGCGTCGGAATTCATACATCTAAAGCAACGAACGATGACAGTGGCTGAATACGAGAGCAAGTTTACACAACTCGCTCGATTTGCGACATGTGTCATCCCCACTGAAGCTCGAAAAGAAAGGAAATTCGAAGCAGGATTGGATGCTGAAATCAAAGATAGGCTTGAGGTTTTGAAACTGCCAACCTATGTGGAAGTGGTAGACCGAGTGTATATTGCAGAAAAATGGATTAAAGCCTCGTGTTCCAGGGAACCAAGCCAAAAGAAACAATTTTGAGAAAGAGACAACAGAAAATCCGGTGTTGTGCCTCCCAAGAGGGTAAATACAGGCACAACCAGTTCAGGCAATCAAGTTCCTACTAACCCCTGAGGTGGCACTATTCCAACTTGCCCTACATGTGGAAGGGCTCATTGGGGACAATGTCATCGAGACATGAGAGCATGCTTTAAATGCGGTCAAGTTGGCCACTTGTTGAGGGATTGTCCAAAGCTAACCAATCTTACAGCCAGCCTCTCTAGCCCAGTCAGAAAACCTGCAGGACCTGGAGGAGAGAGAAAGGACCAAAAAGGCCAAGGAAGGGCTTTCGCCTTGGTACCTGGAAAGAAGTTACTGAAAATGTTATGTCAGGTATACTTTCTGTCTATAGTCATTTAGCTCACGTCTTCATTGACTCTGGGTCAACTCATTCTTTTGTTGCACCACACTTTGCTGCTAAGTTGGCATCAACACCTGAACCCTTAAGATATATATTGTCTGTGTCCTTTTCTTTTGGTAAGTCTACCTGTAGTACTGAGATCATGTACTATATCCTTAAAAGAAAAAACCTTATACATAGACTTGATTCCCCTTCTACATTGAGAACTTTGACGTGATCTTAGGGATGGATTGGTTGGCTGCCAACCACTCCTCTATTGATTGTAAAGCTAAAAGGGTCTCCCTTAGGTTACCAAACCAACCCGAGCTTATCTTTGATGGGACTAGAGTTTCCAACCCTCCCTGTATTATATCCACCATGACAGCCCAACGACTTCTAAGAAAGGGTTGTTGTAGTTATATTTGTTATGTGCTCGATACACAGAAAGAGGTCTCCACCGTTGATGCAATCCCTGTGGTTCGAGAATTTTCGGATGTCTTCCCTGAAGATCTACCTGGTACACTGGTTGATCGAGAAATCGAATTCACTATTGAAACTCAACCCGGTACCCAACCAGTATCAAAAGCCCCTTACCGCATGTCAATGACGGAATTGAAAGAACTAAAGACTCAACTCCAAGAACTCCTGGACAAAGGTTTCATTCGACCTAGTACCTCACCCTGGGGAGCTCCAGTACTATTCATAAAGAAAAAAGATGGCACAATGAGGTTATGCGTTGATTATCGGGAGCTGAACAAAATCACCATCAAGAATCAGTACCCCCTGCCATGAATTGATGACTTATTCGATCAACTACAAGGCACCCAGGTATTCTAAAAAATTGATTTGCGTTCTGGCTACCATCAACTAAAAGTCAAAATGGAAAGCATCGAAAAGACTGCCTTCAGAACCCGTTACAGGCACTACAAGTTTCTCATCATGCCATTTGGCATCACAAATACCCCATTAACCTTCATGGACCTCATGAACTGAGTGTTCAAACCCTATCTTGATAAGTTCATCATCGTCTTCATTGATGACATTCTCATATACTCCAAGTCACCGGAAGACCATGAGAAGCAATTGTGAACGGTTCTACAAACACTACGTGATCACAAACTTTATGCCAAGTTGAAGAAATGCGAATTTTGGATCACTAGTGTACACTTCCTCGGTTACATCATTAACAAAGACGGCATCTCGGTTGACCCCCAAAAAACTGAAGCAATCGTAGATTGGCCACAACTTACTAATGTGTCCGAGATTCGATGTTTCTTGGGTCTAGCTGGCTATTACTGACGTTTCGTGTAAGATTTCTTGAAAATAGCACCATCTTTGACCTAACTAACTCAGAAGAACACACCCTTTGATGGATTGACAAACAGAAGCGTTGCTTCCAAGAATTAAAAAATTGACTTGTGTCAACTCCTATACTAGTACTCATTACAAGAGCAAATAGGTTCGTAATTTATAGTGATGCCTCATACAATATTTTAGGTTGTGTTTTTATGAAAAACGGAAAAGTCATTGCTTATGCTTCACGACAACTAAAGACTCACGAGAAGAACTACCCAACTCATGATCTAGAGTTGGCTGCAGTGATCTTTGCCCTCAAGATCTAGCGTCATTATGTCTACAGTGCAACCTGCGAAATTTACACTGATCACAAGAATCTTAAATATTTTTTCACACAGAAGGAACTGAATATGAGGCAATGGTGGTGGCTAGAATTTATGAAAGACTACGATGTAGAAATCTATCACCATCCAGGCAAAGCTAATGTGGTTATAGACGCACTGAGCCGAAAGACGACCAGAAGTTTGGCATATACTCTCGTTTCCTGCAAGAACAATGGACTGCTTGCCAACATAACCGCGGAACCTACATGGATTGAAGAAATTAAAGCATGCCAATGTGAAGATAAACTTTTGAAGAAAAAGTACGAGGAGCAAAAGAGTACGCCTTATCTTGATTTCACTATAAGCAATGAGATACTAAAATTTCGAAATCGAATTTGCGTACCCGACATTCTGGAACTCAAAAAGAAGATATTGGTGGAAGCTCATAGCTCGAGATTTGCAGTCCACCCTGGCAACACAAAGATGTACAAGGATCTAAAGGAACACTACTGGTGGACAGAAATGAAAAGAGACATAGCAAGCCATGTCTCCAAATGTTTACATTGTTACCGTGTTAAAGTAGAACATCAGAGCCTGCAGGAATGCTGCAACCACTCTCTATTCCTAAATGGAAATGGGAGCACATTACTATGGACTTCATGGTCAGGCTAGAATCGTCATTTTCGAAGAATGATGTAATATGGGTTATAGTAGACCGATTAACAAAGTCAGCGCATTTTCTGCCAATCAAAATCATGTACTCTCTTAATAAGTTTGCCACTTTGTACATCAAAGAAGTAATTCCCAGTTTCAATCGTGTCTAACCGAGACCCCCACTTCATGTCTCACTTCTGGAACAAATTGCAAGAAGCTTTGGGAACCACACTGAAGTTTAGCACTACTTATCACCCACAAACTGATGGGTAATTCGAAAGAACAATCCAGACATTGGAAGACATGTTATGTGTATGCGTGTTGGACATCAAAGGTAATTGGGATGAGCACCTACCTTTAGTGGAATTCGCCTCTAACAAAACTATCAGGCAAGCATTGGAATGGCACCGTATGAAGCTCTACATGGAAGGAAATGTTGATCACCTCTATGCTGGACAAAAGTCGGAGACAGGAAACTGTTAGGCCCCGAGATCGTGCAAATCACAAGTGATAAAATTCAACTTATCCAGCAGCGAATTCGCACTGCCCAGAGTCGCCAGAAAAGTTATGCAGATACACGGAGACGGGACTTGGAATTTCAAGTAAGGGATCATGTGTTCCTCAAGATCTCACAAACAATAGGATTTATCCGATTTGGAAAGCGAGGAAAGTTAAACCCACGTTACATCGGGCCATTTGAGATACTGGAAAGGATTGGTCCTATAGCATATCACCTTGCACTATCGCCTGAACTGTTCAACATTGACAACGTGTTTCAGGTTTCGATGCTCCGATGGTACCTTCGAGATCCAGAACATGTCGTCGATTATGAGAACTTGGAAGTCCAAGAGGACCTTTCTTATGAAAAGCAACCGGTGCAGATTCTCGATCACCATGATTAAGTTCTTAGAAACAAGACTATACTTCTGGTAAAAGTCTTGTGGAGAAATCATCGAATCAAAGAAGCTACATGGGAAACAAAAAGTCAAATGGGAGCCAAATACCCACATCTCTTCAAAAATTAAGGTACGTCAAATTTGGGGACAAACTTCTATTTAGGAGGGAAAAAATGTGGCACCCTAATTGTTTAACCACATAAATATGTAAATATAATTATGGTTGTATGTGATAATATATGAAAAATAAATAAAGAAATAAAATAAATAATATATAATTATATTTGAAGAAATGATTCAAAGTAAAATAACAAGGTGCCAAAAGTTAAATAAATAAATAAAAACATAATAATAAATAAATATAAAGGTAAAATCAAAATAATAATAATATGATAGTTATCCAAGCCAAATAACAAATCTATGAATTAATTAGGATGAAAGGTGGCATTGGTGGGTTTATGCCACCTATACAAAATATATATGATTTTGATCCAGTCATCATTAGGAAGATACATGCCTCATATATATAAGCAAGCCGCGGCAGCAAATTGAAGATACGAAAAAAGAAGGAAAATCAAGGGAGGTACTGCATGGAAGGGAGTCTCGAAAAGATAAAAAAAATAGGAAGGAAATAGTAAGACTCAATCTTCAGGTGAGTTATATCATACCTTGTGTCACCATAATATATACGCATGTTTTAGGTTACCATAAATTATTTTACGCAATCTATGTTTTATAAATTATATTAATATTTTGATTACGTTAATTATTTTCTGAACTCTATTTGTTTAAATTGAAACTCATGGATATATTTGCTTAACTTTTAAAAATTATTTGACAATGATTTTATAAACGATTATGTTTTTTAAGTACCACCATGGAAGTCCCATGCCTTGGGGGACTTAAATAACCATCGGCCTATGTTTGGCCATTTTATGGTTCTCTGCTTGTCATGGATCCATTGACCTTTGTTCTATTCTGTTTTGTTTTGTACCGTGGTTATGATTATTTATTTACATAATTTATGTATTTCAGTTTCTACCACTTAACTAATTTGTTTATACAAATTAAGTTTTGTAAATGTTTTGGCTTAACTAACTATCCATAGTTGTTTTGTGTCCCTTATACTCTTGGCATAATATTTCTCACTCTGATGTGTACTTATAGCTAGGTGATGAAATATAAGGAAGACCCGTAGCCTCGTGTAATGGAACCCGCATAAGAATTTGATGCTCATCCATTATTTTCTTTCTTTTCTTCCTTTTGTTTTTTCCTAATGGTCAGTCACTGAGTAATAAAATAATAAAAGCCCTATAGATGTATTCTGTCTTATTAAAATAATAGAATGAAATAAATTTTATGTTTAATTATTTTTATTCGCCTTCGCCTACGCCATTTAATTTGCTACGATTAGAATAAATTAGTAAGTTGCGATTCTAGACCTAAGCCCCTAGGGTTGAGTCGTGACAAAACTCATGGCCACTAATATGGTCATCAACTCCATCATCAAAAGATGAGAGTCACAAAAGTCTAAAATTTTCATGTGCTTAATATATACAAATAAATATATATAATGGTGTTTTAATAGTTCAAACAAATGGGTCACAAAACGAATACGGGTGTTGGATCACAACCCAATCCAAGCCCAATCTCAAACACATAGACAAGATAAACCCAACACCGTCAAACCCAACACAGCCCAACCCAGCTCAAGCTCAAGATTAAGTCTAAATCCAAGTCTAAGTCCAAGACCAAGATCAAACCCAGCACATGCACAAGCACAAGCCTAGGCCCAATCCCAACTAAGACTAAGTCCAAATCTAAGCCCAACTTTTATTAATGCCCACTTTATGAAACAATTCTCATTCACAATTTAATGGTTTTGGCTCATTATTTTTGTATTACGACCTTCTCACTAAAGAGAATACAAAACTACTTAGACCCACCTCAATTAGCGGTTGGGTCTCCCACTTTAATTTTGAATTAAAGTTGCCGAAAAATTATTATTTTCCAATACCTTCATTAAAGAAGCTTGAAGGTTTTAGTGAAGTAAATCTTGAATGTCCAAACCAGCAAGCATTAGTCTGTGTAACGGTTACATCCTGCTACATATCGAGGATGTAACGCCCCAACCTTCACATATCATCGATATTGTCCGCTTTGGGCCACGCTCGCACGAATTTGTTCTTCCCAGTGGGTCACCCATCCCTGAACTATTCCAGTCTAAACACGCCTAACTGGGGAGTTCTGCTAGGGATTTCACCACCCGCTAAAAGGCCTCGATGCTATATAAGGGTCCAGGTTTTTATTTTTATAGCCCAAGAACTCCCTCTCCATTCCTGATGTGGGACACCGGGACCTTACAATCTATCCCTCTTAGGGTTGCACGTCTCCGTACAGTAGCCTGCCAGCTCGCAAGCCCGCTCACATGTACCGAGAGGCGCCAGGGCCGCACACTCGGTACTCCATAAAGTCGGCTCTGATACCATTTGTAATGCCCCACCCCTTCATATGTAATCAATATTGTCCATTTTGGGCCACACTCGCACAGATTTGTATTTCCTAGTAGGCCACCCATCCTAGAATAACTCCAACCTAAGCATACTTAACTGGAGAGTTTTGCTAAGGATTTCACTACCCGGGAAAAGGCCTCGATGCTATATAAGGGTCCAAGTTTTTACCTTTACAACCCAAGAACTATAGTGATCCCGGTTGTCCCTTTACTGTTCTGTTGTATTCCGCACTCGGTTCCGTGGAGTTGGTAGTTGTATCTATCTTGTTGTCGTCCTTTAATTCCATCTGTTTGAGTTTTAGGATGTGTTGGGCATGTTTCGAACAGGTGGGTTGAACCTTGGTCTAAAATCTTGTTGCCAGGATTTTGGTCGTTCCGCTCGAGCGGGCCCTGTTGCGCTCGAGCAGATATTGCACACTCCTAGTATTTCGTGTCCCTGCAAAACTTCTACAGGTGTAATTTTTACGCTCGAGCGGTCGCGCTCGAGCGGGTACTCTGGCGCTCAAATGGGTAGTACTTTTTGGTGTAAGTTCTGGGAGGGAGAAATCTACGCTCGAGCGGACTGATTTTCGCGCTCGAGCGGATGTATTTTATTCTTGAGTCATGGCGCTCGGGCAGGCCTTCTTGCGCTCGAGCGTACCTAGTTTTTTTGTTCTTGACGCTCGAGCGTTGTGTTCTCCGTTCGAGCGGGAATGTCGTATATCAGTTGGCAGCTGGGCATTTTAAAATCACTTTTTACATTCTCTCTCTCTCTCTCTCTCTCTCTTACTTTCTAAAAAGATATTTTGAGAGCTCCTCTCTCTAGAAACTCCTTTCTCTCTAGGGTTTGATCTAGTTAGAGTGTCTCCCTATCCTCCAGCCTTTGTAAAAAGTGTGTGGATCGTCGATGGCTCTATTTTGATCCGTGGATCTTTGAGTTTGGAGCATTTTGGTTTTCTTCAACTTCCCCGTTTGAGCTCTAACTTCGAGGTAGGAATATCCTACTCCTTCTCATGAATTTTGTCTTTAAATTTTAGCATTTTGATTAATTGGGGGTTGTTGGGTAATTTTGAGAAAGTTTGGGCCTTTGTGTAATTTTAACAAAAAGTTGGGGGTTTTGTTTATATAAATTTATATGCATGTTTGGCATAGAGAAATGAGATTAATATTGGATTATTGGTGAAAATGGAACCTTAGGGTTGTGATGTTAATTATGGGAAATGCTCTAATTACATTGATAAATTAATTGGTATAATTAATTTGAAGAAAAGAGGAATTAAGTTGAGAATGTTAGAATTGAATGTGTATGGGATTAAGGGGTGTAGTTAGATTCGTTCATCGCTCACCTAGTTGAAATGTTGATTATATTTCCATTTGGTGCATTTATTTTCAGTATAGAAATAACTACTTTGGACTATCGGTGGAGGATAGTCTTGATTGTTGTAGACACTGCATGATGATTAGGCAAACTAAAACTAATCGATTGAGTATGCTATTGAGTATAGCGACTGGAATAATACATTAATTCTATGTATTGATTGATTGTATATGATCTATGTTTATATACATGTGTTGTGTGGGAGGAAATAGGGGATGTACTCCACGGTTTAGGGAAAGATAGGGGATGGACCTCTAAACCGGATTTTGTGTGACATTGATACAGCGCTAAAATGTGTATCAAGTGTTGATTATGGAAGTGTTTGAATTGATTTGATATAGCACTAAAATGTATATCGTTATCAATTGTGAAGTATAGAAGTGATTCTATGTTATGTTGATACATCACTGAAATGTGTATCTTTTCCCAAAGTGTGGAATGGTTTATGTGTTATTGATACAGCATTAAAATGTGTATCCCTCATGAATTTGAAAAGTGTTTTAAAGATGAGTCTAAATCTCATTAAGGTATTTGGCTAGGTGTTGAGCCCTGTTTTCAAACTCAAAGTTGGAAAAGACATAGGAAATGAAATGTAACATGGACTTAATGTCATGAGACCGAAATGTGATATTTGTGGATGTATCTATGTTGGCCATCTATCAACTGCTAATCTTTTAGTCATTGTTCATAGCTGGTTTAGTATATTTCTACTAGGCTGTGGCTCACCCTTTATAGGACATCATTTTCAGGTACAGGTAGCATGCCACCTCCAAGGACATAGCTTGGGAGGCTAGAGGCTGACAGACTGCTTTGTTATTTGCTTTCTTTTGATGTATTACATGTAAATTCAAGCCAAGGGCTTAATATGTATTGAGTTAGTACTCTTCTTTTTGTAACCAAGTGTTAACTTGGAAAGCTGTAAGCCCGTAGCGCATTTGCTTTTGTTGTTAACATGTAATACTTTTGTAAAGAACTACTCTAATGAATAGAAGAATATTTATCTTTTATACCAATGCATGTCTAACTTGACGGGTTTTAATGTTATTATTTTGAGGGCGTTACAACTTGGTATCAGAGCGTACTGGGTTCGAATACTTTGGGTACGTGGGAAGTGATTAGTATCACAATGGGTTTGTTTCGCTTGTTAGAGACTTATGTGCGACATTATGTGTTTATTTGATAACATGTTTATGTGACTACTTGGGTATGGGATTTAGTTTCTAGGATGTTGATTGGATCCTTAGGTTTCTGTGAGTCTTGTTGGAAAAGCACTTGATCAATGCTGTTTCTAACCGGAACTATAGTAACGCCTCGGGACTATCATTATCCGGAAATGAAATTCGTAAGTGCTTATGTGATTATGTGCTTATGTAGAGTGAATTACAGTTGTCCATGCATTAGGACGTGAGTGTTATAGCTTCGGCACATTTATGAATGTGGTAATGGTCTTGGTTACCTTTATTAAGATGTCAGGACGAGGACGTGGTAGACGTGGCAGACGTGGCAGGCAGGAGATGCCTTTACCGGATGATGTTCCGGCACAGCAGGAGGGGGTTGGCCAGGCCAATGTGGCCGAGCCAGCAGGTCAGGAGGCTATGGGCACTTTAGCCCGAGGGATAGCCGATGCTTTAAGGGAGTCTGTGGGTATTTTCCGAGCTGAGAATCCAGTTCAGGCTCCAGTTCAGGCCCAGGTTGTTGAGGCAGGGCCTTCATTCTTGAAAAGGGAGTTCTTCCGGTCTAACCCGGACGAGTTTATTGGGGATCCAAAAGAGCCACTGAAGGCTGACGAGTGGTTAGAGCAAATGTGTAAGACGTTCGAGATGCTTGGCATCGAGGATGGAGCATTGAAAGTCACCTTGGCATCCTTCCAGCTTAAAGGGGGTGCGGGTTAGTGGTGGAAATACATGAGGGGCCGTATTGCTGGCACGTGGGAGGCTTTTGTGGAGGCCTTTCAGGAGAAGTATTTGTCTCCAGCAGTCAGGAAAAAGCTGAGAGACCAGTTCTGCCAGCTTTTGCAGTTGAGTTCTTCAGTAGCCAAGTATGAGGCTGCTTTTACTAGCTTGTCCAGGTTCGCACCTGAACTTGTGGCGTCCGAGGAACGCCGCTGTATTGAGTTCGAGAAGAGGTTGAGGCGCGGCCTTAAGATGAGGGTTGGAGGTTCGATGATCCGAGACTATGGGAGCTTGGTTGATGCTGCAGCCCATATGGAGATCATGATACAGGAAAAGGAGGGACAGAGAGGCTCCAAGAGGAGCCAGGATGGTCAGGGTGATGGCAGGAGACAGAGGAGTGCTAACCCTCAGCAGTCTTAGGGGGGCGTTGCTAGATCGACCTTTCCGGTGCCGAGTGCAGGCTCGGGGAAAGGTAATCAGGGAGATTTCACCTGTTTTAAGTGTGGTCAATTGGGCCACAAGGCTTCAGTTTGCCCATAGAGGGGAGGAGGTCAGAGAGTTGCTTCATCTTCAGCTAGACCGCAGAGCTAGAGTCAGGGCAGGGGTCAGCCCTTGTCTTGTTATCAGTGTGGTCAGCCTGGGCACCTGAAGAGGTTTTGCTTACAGTTGAGTGCCACTTCGGGCGCGTCTGGTTCTAGGCAGACGCAGGGTTTTCAGCCAGTTCAGTCTGTGCAAGCCTCGAGGGCCAATCCGGGAGCTTCATCGTCCCAGTCAGTGTAGCAGTCGTTTGCTCTGAGGGGTGAGTAGTTAGATCAGGGGCCTACAGGGCGCGTGCATGTTGTTACTGCGCAGGACCTAGTACCGGCTCCATCAGTAGCGAAAGGTACCTTTTTGTTTTGCAACTCGGTTGCTAGTGTATTGATTGATACGGGTGCATCTCATTCTTTTGTATCTGCTGCATTTGCATCTGTTTTGGAATTGGAGTTGGCACAGTTAGCATCTCCTATATATGTAGTATCGCCTGTTGGTGGTGGGTTGATCTTGAAACAAGGTGTTAGAGGTTGTGATATAGAGATCGCCGACCATAGGCTTCCTTTTCCTTTTGTTGTCATGCCCATGAAGGGTTTTGATGTTATTTTGGGTATGGACTGGCTATCGTCATACCGGGCTGTTATTGATTGCTACCGCCAGAGGGTCACAGGTTGTACCTTGAGCGGGGAGTGTTTTCATTTCTTGGGAGATCGGGTTGGTAGTGTGTTGCCACTGATGTATGATCCGCGAGGGTGGAATAAGCTTAGTGGTCTACTTGCTAGCTTTATGAGTGGTGAGTGTGATGAGACCCAGATTGTATTGCCGAGGGTGGTTTGTGAGTATTCGGATATTTTTCCTGAGGATCTCGTTAGTTTGCTACGTCACCGAGAGATAGAGTTCTCTATTGATTTAGTGCCCGGCACAGCGCCGATTTCTATGGCACCTTATCGTTTTGCCCCAGCCGAGTTGAGTGAGTTGAAGATTCAGCTCCAGGAATTGCTAGATAAGGGTTTTGTTCGCCCTAGTGTTTCGCCGGGAAAGCACCGGCGCTCTTTGCTAAAAGGAAAGATGGTACCTTGAGATTGTGTATCGACTACCGAAAGTTAAATCGGGCTACGGTTAAGAATAAGTACCCTATGCCCCGTATAGATGATTTGTTCGACCAGTTGAAGGGTTCCCGTTGTTTCTCTAAGATAGACTTGAGATCGGGTTACCACCAGTTGAGGGTCAGGGAGGAGGATATTCTGAAGACGGCATTCCGTACGCGGTATGGCCATTATGAGTTTCTGGTGATGCCATTCGGGCTTACCAATGCACCGGCAGTCTTTATGGACTTGATGAACTGGATCTTCCGGGAATTCCTAGATCAATTTGTGGTCGTTTTCGTGGACAACATTCTTATCTATTTGCCTTCTGAGGAGGAGCACGACGAACACTTGAGAGTGGTGCTTGAATTGCATAGAGCCCATAGGCTGTATGCCAAGTTTGGGAAGTGTGAGTTCTGGCTAGGAGAGGTCAAATTCTTAGGCCATGTGGTATCCGGGGAAGGGGTGTCTGTTGATACATCCAAGGTAGAGGTAGTGCAAGATTGGGCACAGCCTAAGAGTGTGTTTGAGATCCGCAGTTTTCTGGAATTAGCTGGGTATTACCGTCGGTTTGTGAAAGATTTTTCCAGGCTAGCTTCGCCATTGACTAGATTGACGCGAAAAGGGGTCAAGTTTGTATGGAGTGAGACTTGCGAAAAGTCATTCCAAGAGTTGAAGGTTAGATTGACCACCGCTCCAGTTTTGATTATTCCGAAGAGAGGGTTGGGTTACGCGGTTTATTGTGATGCCTCACGAGAGGGTTTGGGTTGTGTGTTGATGCAAGAGGGGAAAGTGGTAGCTTATGGCTCACGTTAGTTGAAAATACACGAGAAAAATTACCCTACACACGACCTAGAGTTAGCAGCAGTGATCTTCGCCTTAAAGATTTGGAGGCACTACCGTTATGGTGAGAGGTTCGAGGTGTTCTCGGACCACAAGAGTTTGAAGTATCTGTTTACACAGAGGGACTTGAATTTGAGGCAAAAGAGATGGATGGAGTTCATTGAGGACTATGATTTTGAGTTGCACTATCACCCGGGAAAGGCCAATGTTGTGGCCGATGCCCTTAGTAGGAAATCCAATAGTGATGTAGCTTGTATAGCCATCCGGAAATGGGATATGTTGAGTGCACTTGGCGAGTTTGATTTGCTTCTGGGCGAATCTGTTGAGGCTGCGGCCTTGTTTTCTGTTGTTGCGCAGCCTACACTTGTGACCCGAGTGTTAGAGATACAGAGAGGTGACCTTGAGGTAGAATACCTCCGAGAGAAGATCTCCAATGGGAAGGTTGAGAAGGGTTTGACGGTGTATTCCGACCAGAGCGTGAGATACCGAGACCCCTTGTTTGTACCGAAGTCTTGCCGAGAGGAAGTACTCCAAGAGTTCCATCATTCACGCCTTGCGGTGCATCCAGGAGGCACTAAGATGTATCGGGATTTGGGTCGCCAGTTTTGGTGGCAGGATATGAAGAGAGATGTGGTTGTTTTCGTGTCGAAGTGCCTTACTTTCCAGCAAGTGAAGGCTGAGCATCAGAGGCCAGCGGGTTTGTTGCAACCCTTGCCTATTGCCGAGTGGAAGTGGGAGCATGTCACTATGGACTTCATTGTAGGTCTTCCGAAGACTCAGTGAGGTAGTGATACCATTTGGGTGATTGTAGACCGGTTGACTAAGTCGGCACACTTCATTCGTATGCGCGTGAGAGATTCGGTAGATCATCTCGCCGACTTGTATATTCGGGACATAGTGAGATTGCACGGGGTCCCAGTGACGATCGTCTCAGATAGAGACCCTCGTTTTACTGCTAGGTTGTGGCAGAGTTTGCAGAATGTCTTGGGCACTAAGTTGACCTTTAGTACGGCTTATCATCCTCAGACTGACGGGCAGTCCGAGCGTACAATTCAGATCCTTGAAGATATGCTTCGAGGTTGTGTCCTTGACTTTAGTGGGACGTGGGAGAGGCACTTGCCCTTGGTGGAGTTTGCCTACAACAACAGTTTTCAGTCTAGCATCGATATGGCACCGTTTGAGGCCTTGTATGGCCGACCGTGTAGGTCTCCAGTTTGTTGGGCCGAAGTGGGTGATGCACCTTTGTTGGGTCCGAAGTTGGTGAGGGAAACGACGGAGAAAGTTGAGCTTATACGTAGGAGGCTTGTTACAGCCCAGAGTCGTCAGAAATCTTATGCCGACCGTAGGAGGCGACCTTTGGTATTTGAGGTGGGTGATCATGTCTTTCTGAAGATATCACCTAGAGGTTGATGAGGGTTGAACCAACTTAGAGGTTGATGAGGATGCCTCGTATGAGGAGAGGCCGATTCGAGTCCTGGATAGGAGGGATCAAGTCTTGCGAGGTAAGACCATTCCCTTGGTAAAGGTTTTGTGGAAACATCATGGAGTGGAGGAAGCCACTTGGGAACGTGAGTTGGAAGTCTGCGAGAAATATCCGGACTTGTTTGTTGATGTGTAACCATGCATTGGTAATTTTGTAATATCGTTGAACTTTAAAAGCATTATATATGTCTTAAGTTGTAAAACATTGTGAATGTTTTGGTTAATGGAAAATTGTTATAACATTGCATATGTTCAATGTATTGTGGAAATGCAAGCATGATGTCAATGTTACATGTATTATGAAATTGTGGAAAATGAGTTGAAATTAGTAAATTTCAAAGGAATGCATGTTGATAATGCAGGTTGTTATGTATAACGTGATATGCCTCTTGAAAGAGATGGGATTGACCGGTAATGGGTCGGATTGTTTAATATTATGTTGTAATATTTTTGAGAATGAAGAAAACCTATTTTTGAAAAACATGTGTTTAATTTCGAGGACGAAATTCTTTAAGGGAGGGAGGTTATAGTGATCCCGGTTGTCCCTTTACCGTTCTGTTGTATTCCGGACTCGGTTCCATGGAGTTGGTAGTTATATCTATCTTGTTGTCGTCTTTTAATTCCATTTGTTTGAGTTTTAGGATGTGTTGGGCATGTTTCGAACAGGTGGGTTAAACCTTGGTCTAAAATCTTGTTACCAGGTTTTTAGTCGTTCCGCTCGAGCGGGCCCTGTTGCGCTCGAGCAGATATTGCACACTCCCAGTATTTCGTGTTGCAAAACTTCTGCAGGTGTGATTTTTACGCTCGAGCGGGTTTCTTTACGCTCGAGCGGGTACTCTGGCGCTCGAGCGGGTAGTACTTTTTTGTGTAAGTTCTGGGAGGGGAAAATCTACGTTCGAGCTTACTGGTTTTCGCGCTCGAGCGAATGTATTTTATTGTTGTGTCATGGCGCTCGAGCGGGCCTTCTTGCGCTCAAGCATACCTAGTTTTTTTTGTTCTTGACGCTCGACCGTTGTGTTCTCCGCTCGAACGGGAATGTCGTATATCAGTTGGCAACTGGGCATTTTAAAATCACTTTTTACATTCTCTCTCTCTCTCTTACTTTCTAAAAAGATATTTTGAGAGCTCCTCTCTCTAGAAACTCCCTTCTCTCTAGGGTTTGATCTAGTTAGAGTGTCTCCCTATTCTCCGGCCTTTGTAAAGAGTGTGTGGATCGTCGAGGGCTCCATTTTTGATCCGTGGATCTTTGAGTTTGGAGCATTTTGGTTTTCTTCAACTTCCCCGTTTGAGCTCTAACTTCGAGGTAGGAATATCCTACTCCTTCTCATGAATTTTGTCTTTAAATTTTAGCATTTTGATTAATTGGGGGTTGTTGGGTAATTTTGAGAAAGTTTGGGCCTTTGTGTAATTTTAACAAAAAGTTGGGGGTTTTGTTTATATAAATTTATATGCATGTTTGGCATAGAGAAATGAGATTAATATTGGATTATTGGTGAAAATGGAACCTTAGGGTTGTGATGTTAATTATGGAAAATGCTCTAATTACATTGATAAATTAATTGGTATAATTAATTTGAAGAAAAGAGGAATTAAGTTGAGAATGTTGGAATTGGATGTGTATGGGATTAAGGAGTGTAGTTAGATTCGTTCATCGCTCACCTAGTTGAAATGTTGATTATATTTCCATTTGGTGCATTTATTTTCGGTATAGAAATAACTGCTTTAGGCTATCGGTGGAGGATAGTCTTGATTGTTGTAGACACTGCATGATGATTAGGCAAACTAAAACTAATCGATTGAGTATGCTATTGAGTATAGCGACTGGAATAATACATTAATTCTATGTATTGATTGATTGTATATGATCTATGTTTATATACATGTGTTGTGTGGGAGGAGATAGGGGATGTACTCCACGGTTTAGGGAAAGATAGGAGATGGACCTCTAAACCGGATTTTGTGTGACATTGATACAGCGCTAAAATGTGTATCAAGTGTTGATTGTGGAAGTGTTTGAATTGATTTGATATAGCACTAAAATGTATATCGTTATCAATTGTGGAGTATAGAAGTGATTCTATGTTATGTTGATACATCACCGAAATGTGTATCTTTTCCCAAAGTGTGGAATAGTTTATATGTTATTGATACAGCATTAAAATGTGTATCCCTCATGAATTTCGAAAGTGTTTTAAAGATGAGTCTAAATCTCATTAAGGTATTTGGCTAGGTGTTGAGCCCTGTTTTCAAACTCAAAGTTGGAAAAGACATGGGAAATGAAATGTAACACGGACTTAATGTCATGAGACCAAAATGTGATATATGTGGATGTATCTGTGTTGGTCATCTATCAACTGCTAATCTTTTAGTCATTGTTCATAGCTGGTTTAGTATATTTCTACTGGGCTATGGCTCACCCTTTATAGGACATCATTTTCAGGTACAGGTAGCATGCCACCTCCAAGGACATAGCTTGGGAGGCTAGAGGCAGACAGACTGCTTTGTTATTCGCTTTCTTTTGATGTATTACATGTAAATTCAAGCCAAGGGCTTAATATGTATTGAGTTAGTACTCTTCTTTTTGTAACCAAGTGTTAACTTGGAAAGTTGTAAGCCCGTAGGGCATTTGCTTTTGTTGTTAACATGTAATACTTTTGTAAAGAACTACTCTGATGAATAGAAGAATATTTATCTTTTATATCAATGCATGTCTAAGTTGATGGGTTTTAATGTTATTATTTTGAGGGCGTTACAGAAACTCCCTCTCCATTCCCGATGTGGGATACCGGGACCTTATAGAGGAATTGGCAGGTTTGTCGACAATTTTCAATCTCAACACAATACCGATCTGTATCCGTAACATTGTCTCATTTTTTCAATATAAACCGGCTCATACTCTACTTACCGGCCATTTTTTAGAACTATGGATTGAATCACCATAAAATATTATCAATTAAGTACCAATAACATTTCCTTCTACTATCACCCCTTTCCACCACAATAACCATTACCACCACCGCTACTAGTACTACTACTATTACTACCATCTCCATCTCCAGAACCACTACCCCATTGCCACCTTCACCACTACCACTACCACTACCACTACCACTACCACCACCACTACCACTACCACCACAACCACCACTGCTACTGCTGCCACAATTACATCCACCACCACTACCACATTTATCAGCACAGCCGCTGTCACCACCACCATCGTCACTACTTCTATAACCACCACAATGCTATTATCATCACTACTACCACCACCATCATCATCATCACAACTACCACCACTGTCACAACTACAACCACCACTGCCACCATCGCTAGAATCACTACTCTACTACCATTCTCTCACCACTATAACTGGTTTTTCCGCCACAACCACTATCTTATCACCACTACCACCGTTTTCTTAAAAACCACACCACCACCGCTACTATTGCAAGAACTGCTGTTACCCGTCACCACTACCATTGTTGTCGCCATAACCACCATAACACCAGTATACTACCACCACCACACCATCGTACTACCACTACCAACGTCACAACGACCTACTAGCACTACCATCATACTACCACTACTATCACCACCACTACAACCACCACCACCACCCACTCACACCATCACTTCCACAATCAATAATACTATTACCATCTATATGAAGTTTTTACTTGTTTGTTATTAGTTTATAAACAAAAAAAAAAATTAATAATAATACTAATAACAAAAAAAAATTTATTATATTTCATTAATTTAATAGACATAACCAAACACGAGAATGAGAATTATATTCTTATGGCATTCAACATTGGCAACCAAATAATAGAATGGGAGTGGACATTCTATTTCATTCCATTCAACCTTGTATTTTATTCCTTCATACCAAACATGCCAAGTGAAGATTCAACTTAGTGTCAAAGCCTTTGTTTGCTTCTCTTATGCCACGTGTCCCTCATTTCTCTCACAAGACACGAAACTTTAACCTTGAATTTATGGGGGGAAAAACTCTTACCACTTAAACAACACACATAGTGTGATATTAATTTCTTTATAATTTATTTTTATTTTTACTTACTTGAATTGTGCAAGCTAGTTTATATAATTTAGAACAAAGATTTTAGAAAAAATTACAAAAAAAAAAGAAGAAGAAGAAGTAAGGTTTGAGCCTTGTAGAAAAATAAATTTTTGATTTTATTAATTTAAACTCTAATTTGTTTGATTTAATTTCAAAATAAACCGTTTTCTTATTTTTGTTAACTAAAATTGAGAAAATGAGTGTTTTAGTTATTATATTCAATGTAGGTGTATGAAAAATGTTTAAAATACCTTTTTGATTGAGTTTAATGATTAAAATATTATCTTTTCATTCATTTTATTTAATAAAAATAAGAAAAATAATTTAAATTTAAAATAAATTAAATAGAAAATTTACCCAAAAGTCCCTTCTCAAAATCTTGCATACTCAAAAGTCTTCTTTTTTTTTTTTTCTTCTTATGATTACATAAGTCCTATTATTTTCAAAAATTATTCCATGAGATCCTTTTAGATTTATTTTATATCAAGATTTCTTTTACCCTTTCCAAAATATAACACTATAATTTGGCGGGTATGATGTGACATTGTAAAAAAAAATTCTTTTGTATCTTTTTTCCAAATGTAACAGTCTAATGTAACACTCCAAAAAAATTTATTAGTATATTTTTCCCAAATGTAACACTCCAAAAAAATTTCAACACTACAATGTAATACTCTAATGTGGCGAGTATGATGTGACATTGGATACATCTAGAAAGTTTATACTTTTTTCAAATGTAACACTTCAACGTAACATGAAAAATGCTAGAGATATTAAAAGTTCTACCAAAATTTCTACCAAATGTCTCACATGGATGTGCCGCACCCATGTGAGACATTTGGTAGAAATTTTGATGGAACTTTTAGGGTCTCTAGCATTATTCATATAACACTCCAACAAACAAAAACTCTTTAATGTACTTTTTTTTAAATGTAACACTCCAATATAACATTCCAATGTAACATTCCAACAAATATCAACAATTAACGAGATTATAATGACAAACTAGTCATTACACATCCAAAAGGAGTAAATAAATCATAAAAAAACATATGTACTATATGGATCACAAATTTAAGATAAGAGATTTATTGGTCAATTTTCTTTAAAAAATTATAATTTGAATTAAAATTTTATTTTGTTAGAAAATTTGTAATTTTCCCCAAGACACAACGGTCTCATTTGGGAAGTTAGCTACTTTAGTTTGATTTTTAATTATTTTAGCTTGACAAAAAAAATTGTGTTTGGAAAGATAGTTGAATTTTTTTTAATTGATTATGAGAGAAAAAATAAAATGATTATGAATGAAATGTAATATTTTATCTTATTAATTATTTTAACCTATTTTATCTCTATTAACCCAAACATGAACTACGTAAAACTTTGAAGACATTTGATAATATAGTGGAAACATTTGAAAACATCAAATTCAACTTCTACTCTTTGAACTCGTTTGTTTGGCTCCATAGAATGAAAGAGATGGGGAGTACGGTGTGATAAAATGGGGAGATTATTAGTGTAGTAGTATTATGTTAGATATGTAGGATAAAGAGTATTTATTTGTATATCACCAAATTAATAATACTATAGATACTATTAATATATAAAAATTATTATTATTTTTACACTTTTCCGTCCACTTAATCTAGAGACGCTTAAGACAATATAAATTTTGCATTAAAATCATTTAAAAATTCACTAAACATAAAACAAACAAAAAAAAACATATTTTTTTAGTATTTATTAAAAAATTTAAATATTTCTTTCACAAATAAATTATTTGAAAAATAATAATATTAAATTTTATTTAATATTTTAATCCATTAATCCTATCACTAGATTTCTAATCTCATATATTTTCCTTCCCTGTTAGTCCAACCAAGAAGGAGGATTGCTTCACACCTTTCACAACCAAACACTATCTATATGTTTGTCCCTCACTCATGGAGCGAAACAAATATGAGTAAAGGGATTTACTATCCGGTTAGACTAGTAATCCCCTACATGGTAGAATTAACAAAGTCATGAGGGTTAGAGTGAGGGGATTAATGAAATTTTAAATGATTTTTAAGCAAAAGTTATATTAAAAAATATTAAAACTTAAAAATATTAATTTTATATATTTAATATTATGTATTACTAATCTGATGGTCCTTCATCTCGAACCTAAGAGCATCCTTAGCAGTCTCTCCAAATTGTTCTCTTACCTATTTTAAGGGATTGGAACTCCTTTATACCTCCTCATCAGCTCCTCTATAAGCTACCGTAAACTAATATTTGCTACAGTGACTCCCTACAAATAGGGAGTCACTATAACTCTTTTATATCTAACAAAATTGCTACATTGGTCGTCCACCCGGATGTTTGGCCGATCGATTCCCCGGATGTCCAGCCGGTCAACCCCCTTAGTTACTACTCTTAGAAGAAGACACCAAAAGCACTTGCATGCGTATATAAAGATTCATCATCATCACAATCTCTCTCTCTCTCTCTCTCCACACCCAATTTGGTATGAATCTCTCACAAACCCATCTTTTATCTCCACTTTCTAACTCTTTTACGGTCTTTACTCAGTCCATCTTTCGATTTTCTAGTTAAAGCCCATTACTTTCTGAGCTGGGTTGCTGAGTTCAAATTTATCTAGGAAGTGTACATCAATTTCTCTAGACATTTTTTGTGTAGAAATAGAATTGGATATTTTCAATATTCATATCTTTAATTTCAATCCAAGAAGAAGATAAAAAAGTGAAAGAATAGGAAAAGAATATTTTAATAATATTATAAGAAAAGAATAGCAAATTTATTAAGAAAAGTAAATGAAAAAATAATTTTTAAAATAAAATATAAATTTTTTAATAATATTTTAAGATAAAATTTAGGGAGACTTATTTATAAGCAGGGCCGACCCTGAGTTCGTCGGGGCCTAAGGCGAATTTTAGAAATGGGGGCCTTTTATATTGAAAAAAAAAATCATGAATAAAACGATAAGTTACAATTTTTTTATTTGTTTGTAACCATAAAAAAATTTACTTACACATATAATCATTAAAATTATAAATAAAACAATTTAATAAAACAAAATTAGAACAAAAAAATTAGAAAAAAATTATTCAATTAAAATTGATAAAGACCTAGGTAAAAAAATTTGAGCAAAATTATTTATTCCACTAAAATCTAATAGATAAAGAAGGTAAAAATAAAAAATAAAAAAAATACGGCCCATATATTGTATGTATTATTTTTCTTGAGCCCAAACACTTTTTTTTTAATATATATTTTTATTTTAATAAATATGGACCAAACTACACTTATAAATAAATATGGAGTAAATCATACATGGACCCAAAAAAAATATTTTGGGGCCCTTTAAATTGATCCTAAAACCAAAAAAAAAAAAATATTGAGCCTATAATATTTTACCAAATTTAGGGGCCCTATGTTATATATGTTTATATGTTTTACCAAATTTAGAGGCCCTATTGCTTTTTATTTATTTATTTATATATTTTCATTTTAATACATATGGGCCAAACACATTTATAAATAAATATGGGCTAAATTATACATTGGCCCAATAAAACATTTGGGGCCCTTTAAATTGATCTTAAAACCAAAAAAAAAAAAAAAAAATTGAACCTATAACAATTTTTAAATTTGGAGGCCCTATTTTTGGGCCAAAATATGGGGCCTAAGGCACAAGCCTTACCTGCCTTAGGGCAGGGCCGGCCCTGTTTATAAGTCTTATTTCGAACACTTATGCTATGTTAAGTCCTGTATAATTTCTTATAGAGTTTCAAGTCCTATTTAGATAAGAATGTATTCCACAAGATCGTATGAGTTGTAAATAAATGGTATTAATATACTATTATACATTATAATAGCAAAGTCACATATAGGAAATTGAATGTTACCATAGATCATATCTACATGAATGTGAATTTCAAAATACACGAACAAGTAACATTTTCACATTCAATTTGAAAAATCAAAGACCTAGTAAGTTTGCGAAACGTAACGTGGCACGTTACGTTTATGTAGGTGTCACGTCACGTTACGTTACATTTATATAGGTGTCACGTTACATTTCGCAAACTTAATCTATGGTAACATTCAATTTCCTATAGATCATATCTATATGAATGTGAATTTCAAAATACACAAACAAGTAACATTTTCACATTCAATTTAAAAAATCAAAAACCTAATAAGTTTGCGAAACGTAACATGACACGTTACGTTACGTTTATGTAGATGTCACGACACGTTACGTTTATGTAATGTCCCATCTGATATGGTCACGTTACGTTACGTTTATGTAGGTGTCACGTTACGTTTCGCAAACTTAATCTATGGTAACATTTAATTTTCTATATATGATTTTATCATTATTTATAATATTAACAACTAATATTAAAAATAAATATATCAACAAACTTCACACAAGACTTATAAAAACATAACTTTTTTAATAAGACTATATATAGTATAATTGTAAATAATTTTTCCTAAAATTTAAGTAAAGTGCTGCGGATGTCTAATATAACCACCTTAATAATCTCCTCCGCAAAGCCACCAAGTAGTTGACTCATACCTGGCGCGCTGTCTCTCTCTCTCTCTCTCTCTCTCTGTGCATCACGTCGATGGCTTGTCTTCAGAACCGACTCATCATCGTCCCTTCATCAATCTCTCTCTACCTCTTCTCTCTCCTCCTTTTCTCCCAAACCCATATCTGTATGTCCTCCAGAACCAGAACCAAAAGACCCACCTTGAATCTGAATCTGAATCTGAACCTTCCAATCGCAGACATCCACGACATCCTCCCTGAGTACGGGTTCCCGAAGGGCATAATCCCGAACGCAGTGAAGTCGTACAGTCTGTCGTCAGTGGACGGGTCTTTCGAGATCGAACTGGAACAACCCTGTTACGTCCAGTTCGATAAGGATGAGCTTATCTACTACGACAAGAACATTAAAGGGGTGCTGAGGTATGGTTCTGTTTCCCATGTTTCGGGTATTCAAGCCAAGCAGCTCTTCTTATGGGTTTCTGTCACTGGCATGGATGTCGATTTCAATAAGGGTATGATTCAAGTTCATGTCGGACCTCTCTCTAAGAATTTGCCAGCCAACCAATTTCAGGATATTCCCAATTGTATCAACAAGGCTTCCCCACATTCTTCTACCACTCATTCAATCTGAGGTAACCCTTTTTTTTTTTTTTCCTTTTTTCTTTTTCTTTTTTCTGCATATATATATCTACAAAACATAAGAAAATTACAAAATTTTAGACATTTTATTACGTCAATTTGTGACAAGGTTACGCATTTTGTATTGATATTGCAAAATTTTGCAGGAAATTATCATTTTTTATGGTAGTGAACACTGTAGGATTTCTCAGCTTTTGGGAGAACATTTGTTTTACAAAGCTTTACCGCCATAATAATAATAATAATAATAATAATGAGCAATGGATATCAATAGTTATTTATTTCAATTACTTCATACAGTTTTTGAGCTATATAATTAGGATTTTATCTTAAGATTTTCATTGTAATGCATTTTATTGGTTGATATAATTTATATACATAGAAATTTACCAATGTGATTTTTATATTTGGAAAAACAACAATTGATATTTACATATGGTAGAAAATCAAATCAATAGAATCGATGCTATTATGTGTATTGTGGAATAATTGGGAGTAATCCCATATACATTGGAAGGATACTCATGAAATACAGTGATACCCTCAAGATAGTGAAGCTGCGCAGAGTGGCTCCTACATTGGGATTGCATCAAATTCAATTTTTTTCTTCTCCAAACTTCATAGATTGTGATTTTTTTATTCTGTTCACTTCAAATCTTTAAAGCTTAGTTCTTGGGCTTGAATCTAAAGTCCTCCAAGTGTTTAGTTAAGCTTGCAAAACCTTCCCAATTATGCCATTTCAGTGCAGGGAATCAATCTTCTTGCAAACACATGAAACAACACGAAAACATTGAGTTATGGACTATAAAGTGTAGTTTGGAGGGCTTAAATTTGTAACGTTTTGGCGCTTATCAAGGACTAATATCCTAATCTAATTAGGAAACTTTCCTAATGCTATTTGGGAAACAAAATCATAATAATACAAAGTTAACTAAATACTGATAATAATATTCTACCAATTACATTTATGAGACCGGAACACCTTCAGACCCACGGGCTTCACCATAGGCTTCCAAATCTGATAATGGGCTTCTAATAACTAATCAAGGGTTGTGCCATCAATTCTCCTCTGCTGGAATGAACTCAAGTCCGGCGAGTTAGGAGCATGACCAAGAATCCCATTTGAAGGAGGAACACACTGAATCAATGAAGAGTTCTTCAATTTGACGGTATGCGAATAGGTGGGATAAATGAGAGTTTACTTTGTCTTACTGTCAATGAAAGATTATGTGTTGGCATGTCCAGTATAAATGGCATTGTGATCCCCAGATCCATGTACAACCTAGTAGAATATGACAAAGCTTTAGAGAAAGAACATCAGACATTACCATCTCTTTGAGGTTGCCAATGTTGAATGTCATGGGACACCATTTATCAACCTTTAGCTTGGTGCCAATGGGATGTGTCTCATTCTTCAAACCTAACTTTTTCACATCTTCGAACACAACATTAGTGCAACTTCCTATATTAATGACTACAGAGCACACTTGATCATGACACTTCACCCTTGTGTGAAGAATTTGTCGGCACTGTAGCTTTTCATGCTCCTTCATGTTTTCCTTACTAGTTGCAACTGGCAAGTAATGGCTGAATGATCCCAATCAGCCCATCTTGAAATTCTTCATCATCAAAGTCGGGATCAAGGGGATCAATAACCTGTACATCAAGCTTTGCTTCCTCAAACTCTTTTGCTTCCATAATCTCTTCATTTTCAATCACAGCAACAGACTTAATAGGCATATTAATCTTGGGTGAAGGTTAATCTCGAGCTTGATGTCCAAAACCTTGGCAATTAAAACATGGTAAAGCTTGGCACTTCAGATGGGATCTACAAAAGTCGTCTCACTCCTTGTAAGAGTGTCTACTGGTGGCCACACAGGAGTGTTCTTCTTCTCTTTTTCCATCTGAAGTGCTCCTTGGACAGCATTGACCGTATGGTAAAGCTTGCTTGCAGCTAATCCACGAGAGATTTGCAGATTTAGTCCATGACGGTACATAGAAATCATGACATCTTCATTCCATGGAAAATCGATCTTGTAGCTGAACTGTAGAATAATTGAGTGTATTCATCCACTGACTTGCTTCTTTAATTGAGTGAATTGCAACTGAGCTTGTTACTTGTAACTCGGTGGAACAAAGTAACGGTTCATTGCAATTTTCACGTCTTCTCAGTTACATATAGTGTATAATGTTCTTGCTGATATTTTGACCACCCAATTCTAGTTGTTCCCTTCAATTTTCTTTCGGTAAAAAATCTCTCTCCCCTCTGTCATATGGTACCATCGAAAGAAACTCTCTAAGCTATGTAACCAATCAAAGAATACCTCTGGATCTTGGTTCCCATTAAAATCTGGAATGTCTAGTTTGGCACCCTATCTACTTCATTCAGGTGAGGTTCGGGTGAGGATCCATTGGTGCTTGTTGGTGTCCATATCCACAAGTAGGGGGTTGCGGTGGAGCCTGTTAAGAGTCATCATTGACTTTTCTAGAATTATCTAGGCTATTAAGTGCATATGTTGAATAATTTAGAAGACTCTGGGAAGATCTAGAAGACTCTAGAAAAATCTAAAGAAATCTAGAAGATTCTAGAACGTTAGAGAAACTTGTAGAAATCTAGAGAAATCTAGAAGGTTCCGGAAGGTTCTAGAATATTTTAGAAGTATAGAAAGTACTATTATATATTAGAATAGTTTAGAGAGTTCTAAAATATTGGAAAGTGTGAGTATATGCTAGAATATTCTAGAGGGTTAATAATAGCCCTTAGATCAAAATGATCCTAGCTATCCATTGAAGAGGTGGATGACTATATAAAGGGAAGTGACCTCATTTGAAATGGATAAGACACAACAATCAAGAGTGGAGGCAAGTGCTTGAGTGTGAGTGATTCTAAGAGTGAGGTGTCCTTGAGAGTCTTCTTGTATACTTGAGTGTATCTTTGCATCTAAATAAAGATTCACTTTTGTATAGCCGTTGTGTTCTAACTCAACAATTTGGTATCAGAGCAAGGCGGTCAAGGACCATTTTCTTGAGTTGATTGTGCACAACTTAAGACTATGAAGCTTGTGGATTAGAGACCACACTTAATTGGTGAAAGTGCAGGAGGATCACACCAAGTCACGATGGTAAATCTTGTGAACACAACAAGTGTAGTCACAAGACTCAACAACAACTACCAGAGTTGGCAAAGTCGCATCAAGTTCTACCTTGAAGGGCAGGATTTGTGGGAGATTGTTAATGGAAATGAGACTGCACCACTTTCCACAAAAAATGCCAAGGCACTCCGCAAATGGAAGATCAAGGCTGGAAAGGCAATGTATGTGCTCAAGACAACCATAGAGGATGAGTCGCTCGGGCGCATCAGGAATGATGACACGCCCAAGGCAGCATGGGACACCTTTGCATCACTGTTTTCAAAAACAAATGATGCTCGTCTCCAATTTCTAGAAAATGAGTTGATATCTACCACTCAAGGAAGTAAGTCCATAAGTGAATATTTCACAAAAATTAAGGATCTATGTCATGAAATTTCAGATCTAGATCCCAAAGCAAATATTTATAAGGAAAGAATGAGGAGGATCATTATACATGGGTTAAGGCCCGTGTATAATGCATTCATCACAGCTATAAGGGGTTGGCCAATTCAACCATCTTTTATAGAGTTAGAGAATTTATTGGCCAATAAAGAAAGTCTATGCAAGCAAGTGGCTGGGGTCTCATTGGAGGCTGAAGAGGAGGCACTCTTCAGTGATAATAATAGAAGGGGTGGACCAAGACGGGGTGGACCAAGACGGCCTAACTCTATAAGGCCAAAGAAAAATGAAGAACATGCCAAATCACAGCAACAGGATGGGAGCTCTCAGACAGGGGGAGTTCAATATGGCAACAACAACCATGATCGACGATCCTCAGCACCTTGGCGGCGTAACATAAAGTGCTACAAATGTGGAAAGAAAGGTCACTACACAAAAGATTGTCGTTCTGCAAAAGATTGTCATTCAAAGAGAAGGCAAGAAGAAGGTAACTTGGTGACATCCAAAAGTCACCAAGACAACAGTGAGGAAGAATGGGACTTTCAAGCATCCTTTGCAGTGTTCGATCCTAATGAAACTTATTGCTTTGAAGAAACAGACTTTGATGTACAGGTAGTGCAAGAGCAACATAGTCTAACCGCTAGTGAATTGGTTGTATGTGTGGTTGTGTCTAAGCCTAATGAGTCGGCTCTTGTGGCGGAGTCTAAAATTGGAGCAATCAACTACAACAATGATTGGATTGTTGATTCAGGATGCTCTAACCACATGACTGGTGACGAGAAGAAGCTATCCAGCATGTCCAAGTACAAAGGAGGCCGGGTAGTAGTGACCGCTGATAATACAAGGTTGCCGATCACCCATGTTGGTAAGACAATCATCACTCCTCGCTTCAACTCTAACCAAATACATCTGCAGGACATCTATCATGTGCCAGGGATGAAGAAGAATCTGTTTATCAGTCTCACAACTCACACCCTCAGGCAACTATGTGTTATTCGGCCCAGAAAATGTGAAGGTTTACTAGAAGGTTAAGTTATCTGGTACTCCCATCATGGAGAGAAAACGATTGGAGTCTATCTACGTAATGTCAGCATAATCAGCCTACGTAGATAAGACTCGAAAGAATGAGACTGCAGACCTTTGGCATGCACGCTTGGGTCACGTGAGCTATCACAAGCTAAAAATAATGATGAAAAAGTCTATGCTCAAAGGCCTTCCTCAACTAGATATTCGAGAAGATACAACTTGTGCTGGATGTCAGTATGGTAAGGCACATCAGTTACCATATGAAGATTCAAAGTATAGAGCTAAGGAACCCTCAGAGCTTATCCACTCAGATGTCTTCGGATCGGTAAAGTAAGCATCAATCAGCGGAATGCGCTACATGGTGACCTTCATTGACGACTTCTCAAGGTACGTGTGGGTGTATTTTATGAAAGAGAAGTTTGAAGTTTTTGCCAAGTTCAAAGAATTTCGTAAGAAGGTTGAAAGCGAGCTTGGAAAGAAAATTCGATGCTTGCAAACAGATAATGGAGGAGAATATTCATCAAATGAGTTCTCTAACTATCTTAGAGAATGCCAAATTCGACATCAGTTTACCTGCTCAAGTACTCCACAACAGAATGGAGTGGCTGAAAGAAATAATAGACATCTTGCAGAGACTTGTCGGAGCATGCTACATGCTAAGAACGTGCCTAGCAAATTTTGGGCTGAATGTATGAAGACAAAAGCCCATGTGATCAACAGGCTACCACAGGCAGGTTTGGGGTTGGTCTCTCCCTTCTAGAAGTTATGGCACACAAAGCCCACAGTAAGTCACTTTCGAGTATTCGGATGTGTTTGCTACGTATTTGTGCCAAATCATCTACGTAGCAAGTTCGATAAGAAGGCAATTCATTGCATCTTCGTGGGTTACGACAGTCAAAGGAAAGGGTGGCAATAATGTAATCCCACGACTGGCCGCTGCTATACTTCGAAGAATGTTGTATTTGACAAAACCTCATCTTGGTGGTCTTCACAAGATGTACCATTGTTAGACTCCAGAAATTTAGTAGATCAATTACTAGAAAAGTTGGGGGAGCAAAGACGAGGAAGAGGCACCTCCTACTTTAGAAATCATCAAGGAGCCAGTATCAACACAAAGTGATGATGAGTTAGAGCCTGACTTGTCAAAGACACCAATAAGATCTTCAAGTTCGTGGAAAACAGGTGTCCATCACAAGAGTCCAAAAAAGGTTCGCCTGAGCCAACAAGAAGAGGTTGAAGAGATTGGACCAAAACTTAAAAGGTCGGAAAGACAATTTAAGCCTGATCCGAAGTATGTAAATGCTGCTCTAACTAAAGAAGATAGCATTACAGAGCCAACGACCTTTGAAAAGGCATCCCAAAGCAAAGCATGGCAGAAGGCAACGGAGGAAGAGATTCAAGCCCTCAAACAGAATCAAACATGGGAGCTAGTTCCTAAGCCCAAGGACACCGATATCATGCAAGTGGGTGTACAAAGTAAAAACTCATCCTGATGGATCGATAAAAAGGTGCAAAGCACATCTAGTGGCTCGAGGCTTCTCACAGCAATATGGATTGGACTAAGATGAAACATTTAGTCCAGTAGCAAAGATCACAACGGTGCGAGTACTAATAGCACTTGCAGCCAGCAAGTCTTGGAAGTTGTGGCAAATGGACATAAAGAATGCTTTTCTGCACGGTGAGATAGATCGAGATATATATATGGAGCAACCGAAGGGGTTTGAAAGCAAAGGCCATCCAACTTATGTTTGCAAATTAAAGAAAGCCTTGTATGGCTTAAAGCAAGCGCCGAGGGCATGGTATGGCAAAATAGCAGAATTTCTAGTACAAAGCGGGTACTCGGTGGCACCAGCGGACTCGAGCCTGTTTGTCAAGTCTCAAGGTGAGCAACTAGCTATAGTGCTAGTATACGTGGATGATTTAATCATCACAGGAGATGATAAAGAAGAGATCCAAAGGGCAAGAGAGAACTTGTCAGTATGATTTCAAATGAAGGAGCTTGGCGAACTCAAGCATTTTCTCGGGCTTGAAGTAGAACAAAGTAGCAAAGGCTTATTCCTCTACCAGCAAAAATATGTTAAAAATTTGCTGCAGAAGTATGAGATGCTTGAGTGCGAGCCAGTTTCTACACCAATGGAGATGAATGCCAAGTTATGCTCAGAGGAAAGTAAAGACTTAGAGGATGTAACTATGTATCGGCAACTAGTAGGTAATTTGATCTACCTCACCCTCACTCGGCCAGACATTACATATGCAGTTGGTGTAGTAAGCCGGTATATGCAAAAGCCAAAGAAACCTCATCTAGAAGTAGTTCATCGAATACTCCGATATGTGAAGGGTACAATTGACTTCGGTCTTTTGTACAAGAAAGGCGAAGCATGCAAGGTAATTGGCTATTGTGATGCTAATTATGCGGGAGATCATGACACACGGAGGTCGACTACTGGGTACGTGTTCAGCCTTGGTTCAGAAGCAATCTCTTGGTGCAGTAAGAGACAACCTACTGTATCATTATCTACCACAGAGGTTGAATACACAGTAGCAACAATGGCAGCTCAAGAAAGCACATGGCTTATGCAATTAATGAAGGATCTACACCAGCAAGTTGAGTATGGAGTATCATTGCACTATGACAATCAGTCAGCAATACGTTTGGCTGAGAATCCAATGTTTCATGCAAGAACAAAGCACGTGGGGATACATGACCATTTCATTCGAGAGAAGGTGCTCCAAGGAGAGATACAGATGAAATCAATCAGAACGGACGCAGGCTTGTTTACTAAGGGACTTGGAGCTTCAAAGGTTGTAGAGCTTCAGAAGCAACTCGGCTTAACTACAAAAGAAAAACTAAATAAAGGAGTCAATGCTGAGAGGGAGTGTTAAAAGTCATCATTGACTTTTCTAGAATTATCTAGACTATTAAGTGCATATGTTGAATAATCTAGAAGACTCCGGAAAGATCTAGAAGACTCTAGAAAGATCTAAAGAAGATTCTAGAACATTGTAGAAGATTCTGGAACGTTAGAGAAGCTTGTAAAAATCTAGAGAAATCTAGAAGGTTTCGGAAGGTTTTAGAATATTTTAGAAGTATAGAAAGTACTATTAGATACTAGAATAGTTTAGAGAGTTCTAGAATATTGGAAAGTATGAGTATATGCTAGAATATTCTAGAGGGTTAATAATAATCCTTGGATCAAAATGATCCTAGCCATCCATTGAGGAGGTGGATGACTATATAAAGGGAAGTGACCTCATTTGAAAGGGATAAGACACAACAATCAAGAGTGGAGTCAAATGCTTGAGTGTGAGTGATTCTAAGAGTGAGGTGTCCTTGAGAGTCTTCTTGTATACTTGAGTGTATCTTTGCATCTAAATAAAGATTCACTTTTGTATAGCCGTTGTGTTATAACTCAACAGAGCCACCAAAGGTCCAGTAGCTGTAACCTGCCCTTTATGTTCCAACGTAAGAGAGAATTTTTCGGCAGCAGCTTGCATTTTGGTCAAGGTTGCTTTTATCTCTTGCACATCGATTTTTTATCTCCTGATGTTCCTGAGGTAGGTCTTAAATTTGGAGTTTAAGTTGGCATTAGTGACCATGGTTTGCCTAAGTTGTGCCTTTGTTGGAGATATAGGACCTTTTTTTTTCTTTCTTTTTTTAAGTGGCTGGACTAAGGTAAAGGCAGGCTGATTTGTATTACTGTCAGGGATTATGGGCTGAATGTTGATAATGAATTGTAGGCTGAATTGGGTTTAAGGAGTAATCAATGCAAAGATTGTAATGGCTTTGATAGGAAAGATGAGCTGGCATGTATTTAGTGTTCTGGAGTGAATTAAGAAGACACAATAGGTTCGTTAAATTGGCAGTTCATGGGCTGTTGGTGTGGTTTTAATGAGCTGTGGGCCAAATATGCAGGTAGATTTGAAATTATTGGGCTGCCATGGGCAAGGGCACTGGGTAAAGGCAGGTTTTAAAATCATAAAATGGGCTTGTTTGTTGGGTATTTATTGCACTGAAGTTGACGCTACTTGTGGGGCTGGGTTGAAAACTTCTTCTTTTTTTTTTTTTTGGGGGAGGGTAGTTAAAATTGTTGGGTCAGGTTTTAAGGATTAATGGTTCAGATAAAGGGTAAATGGGTTGGGGTTTATAAAGGAAAAAGGGTTGGATTAAGGTGAAAACAAACCTTTATTGTTGTCCTCTTTGTTGAGGCAAAACCCGAACCGGTGGTCCATCTTCGTGACGACACTCAATTCCTGCATTAGAAGTCAGAATCTCACACCTTGGACTAGATTCAAAACCTAGCATGCCTGCATTCGAAACATATCACTTCCTACGTGTTCACTCTCATATTTTGAGATGCAAACAGAAAAACTAGGGTCAAATAGGTTTGAAAATTGCATAACTAAAACTAAATGTATAATATAATTTTAGCAACAATAGAAGTAGAAATAATGGGGAAATGGGTTGGCTTAAGTTTAAGAGTGCATCTGTGATATTATGTGATCAATGAATGTTAATAAAATTGAAAGGAAAATTTTGTAGAATGCTTAGATGCTTTATGACACAAAATAATATGAAACATGTTTATAAAAGAGTGCAGCTAAAATGAAAATGCTTAGATAAATTTGTGGTAAAACTAAGAAAGATATAATTAGAAATGAATATATTCATGAAATAGTATTAGTAGTACAAATTAAAGGTAAGTTGATGGAGAAGAGGCTATAAGATGATTTGGTTGTGTACAACGAAGTCATGTAGATGCAACGATAAGGCACAATGATGTGATTACCATTACTGGGAATGTTAGGGGGAGGAAAACACTTAAATTGACATGGGATGCAGTTATGAAACACTATATAAATTTATTTAATTTAACTAAGCATATAGCTTTTGACAAAGTGGAATGATGAAAAAGGATTTATGTGGTCAACTCTACTTGATTGGAACACAATTTAGTTTGGTTTGGTTTGGTTTGGTTTGGCTTGAAGTTACCACCTAATTTGTGTAAGAAAGACTGTTCTTGAGTTAGAATGATAAAACAATATTTATTGTTGTTCTTTTTAAAACGTGAAGGAACAGTTTTATATCTAACCTAAGGTTAGGGGCAGTATGTATGAAGGGTAATGTGAAGGCGATGGATTGACCTCTCTGTTCAAAAACACACTCTAACCACTGAGCTTCTGGAGCATTCATTCCCTATACAACACTTCAGTTGAAGTTCAAATGAAAGCATGTCATCAAGTTTAGGGCTTGGTCTTCCGGCTATATCTTAAACAATGATATGATTTATGAGCCAACTACCCTCCCTTGTAAGCAAAATTGGGATATTGGTTATTTATTCAAAAATAATTTCCTGGTTTGATGAATACATATATTTGCTTTTGGCAGGTTGGTACTCCCATGGTCTGAAGCCCTCCACCAACTTTTTCAGTGAATATGAAATGTGGAAAGGACATAATGTGTGTACTTGAAATGTTATTGTTTGTTTAGTGTGATCTTTCCACAAATGGAAAGGATTACTGTAAAATCCCTTGGACATCTATCTAATGTATTTTATATTCATTTGCAACGCTTATATAACCAGTGGTGAATTTGATCCATTTGTTTCTTGCCTTTCTTCGATACTCTTTTTTTTTCCCCCTTTGGGTACATCTGAATACAAAAGACTCGTAAATGTGAGTCCAGATCCTCTCCAGTTACTCTCTCCAATGGCTCCTACTGGGGATGGTCCAGATGGGGCCACATCACCTTGCAGGACACGGGTGACTCAGATTTGTTTCTTTATACAAAAAATTTCAAAATACACTCATATTGAATTACGTGCTCTTTCTCTGACACTCTCTCTCTATCTCCGTCATTCTCTCACTGAGGCCTAGTTTGGGAAGACTAAATAAGTGCACTTTTTGACTTTTTTTTGTATTATGTGTAGAAAAAGTAGAGAGGAGATGTTGATTGATGTGACCCAAAAAAGATAAAAAGATGAATAAGTGCACTTTTTTCTTTGTAGCCAAACTTGGCCTAAGGCACGCACAACACACTCTCTCTCTCTCTCTCTATCTCTCACATTTCTAATAAAAAATTTAATAAATTATTTTAGTCTTTTTCATTTTATTTTGAATATATATATATATATATAATTTTTAATATAAAATTAATATCATTGGAAATATACCCCATAAAATGAGACTAATATTAAATATATTTGATAAAAATTTAAAATAAATAAAAAGTAATTACTATGTTTAGTTATTTTTTCAAATTATTATTTTTTCAATACAAAAATTATTTTGATGAAACTAAAAACACAAATTATATATTTTTGAACTTCTCTAAAACAATTTTCATTCCAAAAAAGAATCATATAAAAATAATGACTTTTAATTTAGTTTTATTAACCAAACGAGTTTATAATTTCTTTTAAAGGAAATAAAAGAACACACAAATTCAATCTGTGCATATATACAAATCAAATATATTTTTATTTTCTTTTAAAAAAAATTATAAATTCGTTTGGTTAATAAAATTAAATTAAAAGTCATTATTTTTAGGAAAAATTACTCAAATCCTATTTGGAGAAAGTTGTTCCATTTACTCCTAGAAGTTTTCTTTCAAACCACTTAGTCTTTTTTATTTTGGGTATGTTGTATTTCCTTGATTTGGATGTTTGGAAGTTTACTTGTTTGCCCTTGTATGTGATTTTGTTTGGCTTTTTTCCCTAATGTTGGATGTGCATAGGTACGGTAGGTTTTTACATTTCTTTTTTTTTTTTTTTTTTGTAGGAATTTAGTAAAGTGATTTGTAGGTAGATGATGTTACCCCATTTGTGGTGTTACTGGTGTGGTGTTCGTCCTAATTAAAACATTGACATTATTTAACATACAAATGATTCAAACCACTAACACTACTATATCCCCAATAATCATAACAATGTCAACAAACATGGGCCATTTCACGTGTAAAAAACACATGTTAATACAAACATCACAATGACAAAATGTGGCTAACAAAAGCCACAACGTTACACAACACAATCATTGTTCGACAACATAAAGTTACACCAACTTGCCAAATGGCATCTACATATACAAAACCCATAGCAAAACAATGACCACACCACCAAAACCCCAATGTACTCCAAACCCACATTACCATTCACATACAACAACAATACGATACGAACTTATAACATTACCATCCCAACATTACATATAAAAATGGACAACAATGTTGACAACACAATCATAATATTTATCAAAGAAGTAAAATAACAACATTAAAACATATAACTAACGTCGACGCCAATGCAATAAGAAGTGTATACACGCCAGTTATATGTCGGTGACGTCAAACCAACGACGAAATGATGT
The DNA here is from genome assembly GCF_055761805.1 of Camellia sinensis. Taxonomy (NCBI): domain Eukaryota; kingdom Viridiplantae; phylum Streptophyta; class Magnoliopsida; order Ericales; family Theaceae; genus Camellia; species Camellia sinensis. Next base: position 6,324,479 of record NC_138974.1, on the reverse strand, counting down.
AGTTCTCAATCCTAATCACTGTATTGACAGAAATGATGTATTTCTAGGGTTTGGAAGGAACCAAACGTTAAAATTGGCAACACAAAGATATGGTTTAATGTTGCCACAAATCAAATAAACAACAAATAAAGCAATCTACACCCGTTAACATTGGGAACTCATAATATTTCCATTTTGTCTCTTCCGTTTTGATTGGGATGGAAGGAAAACAGAAAAAGACTATAGTAAGCTTTTTTGGCACAAACGTAATTTTTACATCATTTACCATAACATTTGGGACAACACGCGCTAACACCATGTACAAAAACGTCATTACCACTTAAATGGGACCTATCAGTGCATAAAATAAAAGGCAAGACTAAATAGTTCAAAATTTTATAATTTGGGATTTAATTGTGCATTACCCTTATTTTTATATGATTTTTTTTATAATGAAAATTGTTTTTGAGAATTTCAAAAATATATATATGATTTTTGTGTGTTTATTTTCATCAAATTAATTTTCATATTTAAAAAATAATAATTTGAAAACATAACTAAACATAGTAATTATTTTTTATTTATTTTCAATTTTTTATCAAATATATTTAATATTAGTCTCATTTTAAAGGTATATTTTCACTAATATTAATTTTATATTAAAAATTATATATATTATTAAAATAAAATGAAAAAGATTAAAATAATTTTTTAATTTTTTACTAGAAATGTAAGAGAGGGTGTGTTGTGAGTGTGTGAGTGAGTGAGAGAGAGAGAGAAAGAGAAAGAGGGAGTGGAATCTAGTGTGAGTGTGCGTTTTAGAATTTTTTTTTTTTTTTTTTTTTTTGGGTTTAAGAAAACAAATATGAGCCACTTATTTCCTTGTGAGTGACATGGCCCCATCTGAACCATCCCCCGCATGAGTCATTGAAGAGAGTAACTGGAGAGGATTCAGACTCCGTAAACATGACCTTCTATTAGTTGGAATGGCTCTTATCTAACTAGGCTATGTCTATCCATTTGCACAATGCCATAGAAGCCCTCCAACGGTGTAGTTGTTTGTAAATTACACTCACCCCCATAGGCTATGTTTGTTTGGGTATAATGGATTTGTGAGATTAGCATTATAATCCCTTTAGATTGTGTATTCTATCTCATGTTTGGATTAGCTTGGGATTATAAGATCTGATTGATATCCAAACGTCTCTCCTTAGTCCTCCATTTTGTATCACACTCCCCTCGCTACAACATATAAGACTTTTAGAGCCTATTTGATTGGCAAGATTAACAGTGAGAAGATCAACAATCCATGATATTAGTGTATGATTAATTATCTAGCTAGAGGTTAGCCAGCTAGATTAATGAGATACCCTTTTGTCCACTTTTGTTTTGCAATAGATTTGGAAATATATGATCCTAATTATATGTCTGTTTTGCATTATTAGTTGTAAGATTAAAAATTCCGTCAATTTTGTTGGATAGAATAGAATGGTCATTAAAATCTAATCCGAATGATAAAATTTACAACAAAACAATGGAATGTAAGTCACACACATTAATAATTCTAATTCTATGCTATAATCTTTTGAATCAAACAAGCTCTTAGGGATCAAATGTTTGTCTTTAATGGTCGACAATTAAAAACACCCTCACATCTTGACCTAATTTTGCCGACCGAAAGTAAATTTCCCTCAATTTGCTTAATTCAGTAATGAGAATGCAAAACGAATAGATATGTTCTCACTTGAAGAACTCATATTCTCACTCCAAGTCTATTACAACCAAAGGTAGATCTCTCTTTATTCTAAAGCCTCGATGTGAGGAAATCTGCAAATTTGAAATGTTAATGAAGAAGACTCTTATCATTCGAATCAAACACAATATATATAATAAATATTTTATTTTATTTTTTATTTATTTAAATTGCACACGCAACCATGTATATATATATATTTATAAACCTAACAAAAGGGCAAATCCCAAACAAACAGAGCCTTAGATTTGTCGAAAAAGTGAAGTGAGTTTGCTCGAACGAAATAGACAATAGACACAAAAGCTCTGTGTATTTGAGAGTAAGAATTGTGATACCTATACATAGGTCCTGTCGTGAGCTTTTATAGATTCCACCTAGCATAATCCTAGTAGGACTCCAACTCTCTTCAATAGAGTCCTGCTAGGAATCACACTCCCAAGGATAATGCCTATTCTGATAACACTATACTCACTACCAACCAAGTGAGATCGTTGTATCTCTTACCTCGGCTAGTACCGCACTCAACCGAGCTTACACAGCTCGGTGCTACTTTAGGAAACACTGTCATAGCCCTGTGAGATGGTGCCATGCAGAGTTACCTTTAGCTCGGTCCTCCTTCCACCTCGGTCTTCTACGGGGTTTAGCCCGAGATAGCCAGGTCCGGCCCCCAGCAGCCCATCTTTGACCAACTTGATGCATAGATGATCCAAGACCGTGCTATCCGAACATTTACGTTGGCCCATAGTTCGACCCAACGTCTAAGATTAAACTGGTCTTAGCTCGACCCAAACTTATACACATAAATTACCCTCTCAATTGCCCCTTAATTCCATCTAGGCAGCATGATTGGGATTAGTTTTCCCAAGCCGTGCTAAGATATTCAAACCAACCGAACCAAAATAAGCAGCCCAACCGAGCTAAAATATTCAACCCGACCGAACTAGAAACGTGTCCGTCAGTTGGTAGCTTGGTCTTTTCAGAACCGCGCCTGTCGTACAGCCTATTGTCCTACATACCTGACATCGTATCCTTACTAGGACACGTGGCACATGCCCATTGCCCCTCTATACTGTGACAATCATCTAACATTTACCAAAAAATTTCGAAAAGTCTCGTCGTTTTTGCTTCTATGTCATATAAAACTCATTTTTCGACCAATCATTCTCACTATTCATCTTTTCTCTTGCAAACCATCACATTCTGAGTTCCATATCTGCACCTCCTACGCTTCAGTCCCAACCCAAGCAACTACATCGCCTACTTCACTCTCCTTATTTCTGGTGCTCCTTCTACCGATTGGATTTTGTTTTCATGCCCTGAATCCGTAAGTTGCCCATGCCTCTTTCTCCTTTTACTGATGTACTTTCTGTTTGTCTTTAAAGCGTGTTATATCCACTAAAGATTGAACAAATGCCAAAAATTCAAAACTACATGCTTAAACCTAAAAACATACTGACTGGAACTCGAACAAGTCTAGAACCGTGTTTTTTATCCAAAATCGTACTGTGACTGAAATAGGAACCTGTTTGCGACCTTTAGGCTTGCTTTTGACCGGACTAGAAATGCCTTGCTCAACAATCGAGCTGTAATCCTTCCCTTCCCCCTAAACCGAGCAGAAATGACCTCGATTTAAGGCCGACCTAAAACCTTGAGCCGGTTCTGTTCCCTGGCCGAACTAAGCATGGCTCATGACCCACTTGACACTGAGCTAGGCTTATTTAGTATTGACTATTTACTTAGCCCGATTTATTACCTAGGCATAACACTTTTTATTTTCACTTTGCAGACTTGACTAGGTTTGCTAGGCACACCTTGCACTTTACCCCTGGGCTCTTTTGCTTAACTGAGCCAACAAAAGTCCACATCAACGCCGTGGTAGGCTGCCGTGTAAATTTTTATTTACATAGTAATTTTAAGATAATGAGCAAATACCGCTTTCTGGTGGACTCGCTTGGTGCCATGGCCGAATTCCAAAGGGATTACCATATACCAGACGACATCCACCTTACCTTGGCCGAGCTAGACACCACGCCATGGGACAACCTAGGTTTTGTTCCTTTCACCGTGGTGTCCATTGTAGAGGGGGGACTTCGGTTCCCAGTCCAACCATTAATTTATGAGTTCCTTAAACAAACCAAGCTATGCCCCACTCAATTATCAACCAACACTTATAGGATTATTAATGTGATAGCCGAGTTAAATCGTCGCCTTGGCCTCAACCTCAGTTTAGCTGAGCTGTTCCATCAATATTTGCTCGGCCAAAATGACGACGGATGGGTTTATTACCTTAGAATCAAGAAAGCCCAAAAGATAATTGTCAAGAAAACACCAGAAAAAGACCTAAACGATGACGATTTTCTCTAGGTGTCAGGAAATTTTGAAGACCAAAAAGCCCAGATACCAGGCTACAACATTAACTGGAACAAAGGAACATCCGGTAAGGATAGTCTCGTTTAAATCCTTTCTGCTATCATATCACATGTCGTGCTAACCTGTGCGAGTTTGCCCCTTTTTGCAAATTTAAACCAGCTTAAATCCATTTATGCATACGCCAACCAGGCTGCACTTTGAGTCGCACTACGTTATCGGCATAGAGACTGGGCCAAACTGCTTGACGTGCAACTGACCTACCGCTATAGTGGTAAGAGAAAAACCAAAGTAACTAACTTCCTTTTAGAGTCCTCACCTGAGCCAGACCCTACCTTTCCCCAAATCAACTTAATCCCACTAACTGAAGAATAAGAAATGCCAAGAGGAGAGTCGTTCGAGGCTTTAATCACCGAACAGGTAACCATCTCGAATGTCGAGGTCCAGACCGTGGAAACCGTTGTTGCCTTACCTTCCTCTCGGGCTACTTCATCTCGACCCAGCAAGAGACCGCGTACTTCGGCCTCTCAACTGCAGCAGCTGGTGGACGAAGAAGAGGTCGAGCCACCTGAGACCGAGCTGTCTGCATGCCAATCTCGTCAAAGGGGAGGCCACCCCGACCATGCTAGTTCTTCTTCAGCGTGGGCTCCGACTGTGACTTTCAAAGGTCATGCTGTGTCCACGACCAACTTTGCTGCCATTGAAAAAGACTACATATTAGCCTTTGGTCTATCCAAAAGCTTGTGTCTTCCAGCCGACATGGAAAAGCATGAGCACTTGACTAAGTTGAAGGTGATTCGGTCCACCACCAAGTCGATGGTTCTAGTGAAGTTTGAAATTTTTTATATAACTGCTACTTTTTACAATCTCCTGGTGCGGTTGAACTTATCACTTCTTACGCTTTGTAGGCTGTCCAGAAAAATCACACTACCCATCAACGTGTTATCGAATTGCAAAAAACGGCAAAGGCAGTCGTCGCCAAGGTCAAAACAAAAGACGTCAAGCTAAAGGTCCTGAAGGTTTCTCTAGCTGAGCTGAGTGCCAAGAATGAGAAACTTGCCAAGCAAGTTAGTGCGGTTGAGGCTGAAAAGTAAAAAGATTTAGCCAAGAAAAAAGACCGGTATATACACGAACTTGCCAAGCTGGAGAAGGAAAAGGACGCCGAAATAAAGGAGTTGCAGAAGAAGATAGAGGATGCAGAGGACTGTGGTTTCAAGGAGGGTGAAGAAACCTATGTCCAACAATGCGAAGCTACTAAAGACATTTTCTTCAAGTGCGGCTGGAAGGTTGTGGCCAAAAATCTCTATCAGTCGCACGACTCTGAGATGTTCCTGAATCCTTCTCCTCACTTCATACCGGGTTATATAACGAACTATGCAAATACCGTCCAGCAAAAGTTCCTTCAGGTGGAAGTGAATGAGGATGAAGAGGCCCAGATCCAGCCGACGTCCCTCCCACTGATACTGACCTCGGTCACCAGGCTTCATTGCCAGCTCGGGCAGATCTGCTCAGCCAAAGTTGTGCTGAATCTTTCTGATGGAACGACCGTGACCGATCTAATACAAGAAGGTGAAACTGGGGTCGGCCTGCCAATTGGTGAGGTCCGCGTTGACCTGGACGCAGAGCTAGATGACCTTTTTGTTTGATCAGGAAGCCTTGCTTCTTATTTTTTGCTTAGTTTTTCTTTGTTTTATAAAATGTAACTGGGCTATACGCGCCACCTCTTGTAATCGCCTTCCAATGAATGAAAGAAAGTTTTTTTATTCTTTTTGCTCGGTTATTGCCATTTTCCTCTGTTGTAGTGTATCATCCTTACTACATGCCTAGCTGGACCAGTTAGCTCGGCTTTACTTTATCCTGTCCACCTTTTTTTGGCCGAGATACTTAGCTCGACTAAAAAGCAACGTGGGAAAAACAGCGAACCTCTTTAATCGAGATTTTTGCCTCTGTTAAAGAAATGACAAAGTTGGTCACACTTGCCAACCTTCTTTAGCTGAAATCCTTATCTCGGCTAAAGAGTGCAAAAAGTGTTAGTCAAACCTGCCAACCTTCTTTAGTTGAAATCCTTATTTCAGCTAAAGAGTGTAAAAAGTGTTGGTCAAACCTGCCAACCTTCTTGAGCTTAGATCCTTGTCTCGGCTAAAGAAAAGAAAAAAGTGTTGGTCAAACATGCCAACCTTCCTAAGCCTAGATCCTTATCTCGGCTAAAAGGAGAAAAAAGTGTTGGTCAAACCTGTCAACCTTCTTGATTTCCCCCACGAACAATTTTCACAAACAGAAGAAAGAACTTTCATAAAAAAAATGTCTACTTGTTTTATTGAAAAAGAAAAATTACAAGTGTTTAAGAAAGAGCTAAAAATAAAATATTTTGAGATTGGCCATGTTCCATGGCCGTGGAATAGCTTTGTCGTCCACATTTTCTAGGTGATATGCCCATTTTCCAGCTAAGCCAATTACTCTGTACGGTCCTTCCTAATTAGGTCCTAATTTTCCATCTCCAAGCACCAAAGTGTTGCCCATTGCTTTGCGCAGCACCCAATCTCTAATCTTGAATTGCCTTGGGTACACTGTTTTATTATATTTCCTGGACAACTCTTGTGGATATAAGGTAATATATACTAATGCCCTTTCTCTTCTCTCTTCTGCAAGGTCTACTTTTAGGGTTATGGCCTCGCCATTCAAGTCTGGATCAAAAGTTTCGCTTCTAATGGTGGAGAGGCTAACTTCCAGAGGAATTACTGCCTCCATGCCACAAGCCAAGGAAAAAGGTGTTTCGATAGTCGACCGCCGAGGTGTAGTTTGATAAGCCCATAAGACGTGGGAAAGTTCCTCAGCCCATTTGCCTTTTGCTTTTTCAAACCTCTTTTTCAAACCATCTAAGACTACCTTGTTGGAAGCTTCAGCCTGGCCATTGACTTAGGGGTACGATGGCGTAGAGTTATAAAATTCTATCTTGTATTCTTCACAAAAACCCCTAAAGATTTTTCTATCAAACTGAGTGTCGTTGTCAGATATCAAAGGCTTAGGGATTCCAAACCGGGTTATGATGTTCTGCTAGACAAACTTCTTGACGTCTTTTTCTTTTATGGATGTGAGCGCTTTTACCTCCATCCACTTTGTGAAGTAGTCCGTTGCCGCGAGAAAGAACTTTCTATTGCCTGGCATGATTGGAAGTGGTCTTACTATGTCCAAGCCCCACATTGTAAAGGGCTAAGGGCTGGTCAAAGGTAGGAGCTCTCTAGCCGGTTGATGTATTTGATGTATGAATTTTTGATATTTCTCACACTTCTTGACATACTTCTCTGCATCCGCTTGCATGTACGACCACTAATACCCTTATGAAATAGCTCGATAGGCCAAGGATCGCCCTCCTTGATGACTCCCACACACGCCTTTGTGTATTTCAAATAAGAATACCTCAACCTTGCTAGAATGGACACACATCAAGTATGGCCCTGTGAAGGATTTCTTGTACAATGCCAGGGATGGAAAAAACCAAAACCGCTGTGACTTGGCGCAAATTTTATTGGCTTCCTTCTTTTCTTCAGGCAAAATGTCGTCTTTTAAAAACACTATAATAGGATCCATCTAGGAAGGACCTAGATTGGCGCAGTATGCTTCGGCTACTTCAGGCTCTTCAATACTTGGTTTTGGTAAGAAGGCTATTAACAATGGGTGTAGGATAGACGTATCTGCTATTGACGCAAAACTTGCCAGCTCATCTACCTTACTATTTCCCTCTCGGCTGATTTGCTTTATCCTAACCATTTCAAATTTCATGATCTCCATTCTGACCAACTCTTGGTACTTGGCCATTCTATCATCCTTTGTTTCGTAGTCGCCTGAAATTTGATTGACTACCAGTTGGGAGTCACTATATACCATTAGCTTGGCAACCTCCATGCGAAATGCTGACTTCAAACATGCTAATTATACTTCATACTCCGCCTCGTTGTTAGATACTAGAAAACCAAGATTGATTGCCTGTTCAATGGTCAAGCCATCTGGTGAGATGAGAATTATGCAGAGTCCTGCACCGTGTCTGTTGGACGCTCCATCTATGAAGAGCTTCCACATCTCTCCTACAAATAACTTCCAGCAAGTTGAGGGATCTGATGATGCCTTAGGATTAGGGGCGTCGATGCCGACGCTGTCTTCTTCTAAGTTGTTGGTCGTCATTATGATCTCGTCCTCACTGTCTAGTTGTCTTAGGACTAAACTTTTAGTCGAGTCCTTATTTGTCGTACTGCAATTTGCTCATTCTTTCCTTTTTCTAAGGCTGAATAGTTTGCTATGCAGTTGAGTGACCTGCTATGGGGGTTGCGCTATCCCTGCGGCACCTTCTCCCATTTTCCTGGTTAAGTCGATCGGGTAAACCTGATGACTTTCTAGGAAAAATTCAGCCACGAAGTCTGCTAAAGCTTACACTTTTATTGCGGTTCTTGGATGAAACTTAATGTCGAACTGTCCTAACTCCACTGCCTACTTCAAAATTCACCTAGAAAAATCCGCCATTTCAAACAAGACTTTTAAGGGAAAGGCTGTTAAAATAATCACAGTGTGGGCGTGGAAGTAATGCGATAATTTTTTGGAAGCCATCATCAAAGCTAAGGCCAACTTCTCCAATGGTAGATATCTAGTTTCAGCACCCAGCAATGTCTTGCTAACATAAAAGATGGGCAGGTGTTGTATTCCCTCAGCCCGTACCAACACTGCGCTAACTGCATGCTAGGAAACTATTAAGTATAGAAAAAGTTCTTCTCCTGGTATTGGGGTTACCAACAACAGTAGAGAGGTCATGTATTCTTTCAAGCTTTTCCAGGCGTGGTCGCACTCGTTATCCCATTCAAATTTGGCCTTCAGTGCCTGGAAGAACGGTCGACATCTGTCTGACGACCGACTTATTAATCGGTTTAGCGCTGCAGCTAGGCTGTGAGATTTTGTACTTCTTTGACTGTATTGGACCTCTCCAGGTCTTGAATGGCTTTGATCTGAAACAGATCGGCTTCTATACCCCGGTTGGTTACTAAAAAACCAAGAAACTTTCCCGACCCCACACCAAATGCGCACTTGGATGCGTTCAGTCGCAGTCCGTGGGTTTTCAAAACTTGAAACATCTCATCTAGGCCTTTGAGATGATCCCCTTCATTCTAATTTTGACTACCATGTCATCTATGTAAGCTTCCATTATTCTGCCTAACAATGGCTCAAACATTTTGGTGATCATCTGTTGAAATGTTGCCCCTGCATTTTTTAGGCCAAAAGACATGACCTTGTAACAATATAATCCCCTGGGTGCTGTAAACGCCGTGACCTCTTAGTCTGGTTCATACATAGAGATCTAATGGTAACCACGATATGCATCAAGAAAGCTAAGTCGGTTATGTCCTGCAATTAGGTCCATCTGTTGGTCTATTCGTGGTAGAGGAAAACTGTCTTTCGGGCATGCTTTGTTGACTGTCTTGTAGTCCATGCAAACGCGCCATTTGCCGTTCTTTTTTGGTTCCACTACCGTGTTGGAAATCCACCTGGAATAGTGTACTTCTCTGATTGCCCCTGCTTCCAGCAGGTTTTCTACTTCTTCGCCACTATCTCTAGGTGGTGAAGTGCAGATCGACAAGTTCGCTGTATAATTGGTTGTTGGGTGGACATTGAGCTGATGACAGATGAAGTTGGGGTCAATACCAGGCATGTCATATGGTGTCTAGGCAAACACTTCAATGTTAGAGGTCAAAAACTCCATAATCTCTATTCTCTCGGTGCTGGACAGAGTTGAGCCGAGCACAAAGAACCTCTCTGGATTTTTGTCATCTATCCTCACCTCTACCAAGTCTTTCACTTCTTTCTGCTCGGCTTGCTGACATTTGTAAATAGCTCATTGCTTTCTGGCTCCTCTACCATTTGTATGAACCCTTTTGCAACCCGGCTATCGTTTATTATGACGATGCATTGCTTGGACATGATTTGGTCTCCTAAGACTTCTTCAATCATTCTTGCTTCGTTGGGGAACCGTAACACCTGGTGGTAGGTCGATGCTACCGCCCGCATGGCATGTAACCACGTTTTTCCCAAGATTATGTTGTAAGTGGATGGGACCTTAAATATCTAAAATTCCACTTGCTTTGTCATTGTTCCTATTTTGATTGGGAAAATTATCTTACCAATCGTCCATTCTAGCATTAAGTTGAAACCAACTAAGGGAGATGTTGCAGGTGCTAAGTCTTTGTCCTACAATTTGAGTTGCTTGAGGTCTCGTAGTACATTATCTCACATGAGCTCCCTTGGTCAATCAGGATCCGTTTGATGTCGAAATTCTTGATGTGCAGAGTAACTACTAGTGCGTCGTTGTGAGGGCTTTGTAACCTTGCTAAGTCCTTGTCAGAAAAGGTGATGACATTTGTAGCCTCCGTCCTTGTCAGAAAAGGTGATAACATTTGTAGCCTCCGTTTTTTCTTTTTTCACGGTAGGTTGTGCACTCAGTACCTCTCTCATGTGCTCAGCCTTCTTGATCATTCCTTTGAGTTCACATACTCGTTCAGGCTCGATGATTCCATGTATCACATTGATTATGCCTTAGGGCGAACCGTCAGCTGGCGTCCCATCTGGCCTGTTGCAGTCCTGGGGGGCTGGCTGTGCTCCCCCCTCGATATATTGGTCTAAGTGGCCTGCGGCCACTAACTCCTCCAGATGTTGCCTTAATGGCATATAGTTTTCAATTCGGTGTCCCTTTTCATCGTGAAAGGTGCAACGGCACCTATCATCGTAGCCCTACTGCGCTTCTCCCAACTTGGCTAGCTGCCAAATGAAGGGTTCGTCGCATATCTCGCTAAGAATTCGATAGATAGGTTTATTGAACACCATGGTGATGGTTGTACGGACTCTCAACTTCCTTGCTTGGGAGTCCTCTCCGTTGGCTCGTTTGCCCAGTCCATTTTTGCTCGGTCGTTCTTCCCACCAGATTGTGTTAACTTTTGCCACCGGTTTTTTGTCTGACATCGTTGTTGTGCCAAATTTGGCTTTGGTGCCAGCGTCATCTTCTTCTACCCCAATGTGCTAGTGCACTCTTTCCATTAGGGCCTCCATTGTAAAAGGTGGCGTCATCGTCATTAAATCCCTCAATTTATTGCCTGCCGGCAAATCTCATTTTATGCTGTGTGATAGCTAGGTTTACGGGGTAATCTCCAATCTGATTAAAAATCTCCCAATACCAGTTATTGTAAGACTTCAATGTTTCCTTCTCATCCATGTCTATGGAGAGCGGCTGGTCAATCTCCACTGGCATCTTGGTGTTTGTTCTAAACCTGGTCACAAATGCCTCTGCAAGTTGCGCCCATGAAGTTATGTTGCCTTCTGGCAACCTCTCAAACCATGCCAAACCCAGGTCGCCTAGGCTAGAAGGAAACAAGATACACATTAGTGCCTCGTTTCGTTGATACATGGCCATAACCTACCGAAAGTGGCTCAAGTGGATGTAAGGGTCCGACTTCCCCTCATAAGTTGTGAATTTAGATTGGTAGAAGCCTAAGGGTAATAGTGCATTCTCAATCACTGGAACGAACGGCGAGCTCTACAACCTTGCTAACGCATTGTTTGCTGGTTCGTAGGTAAGGCGTGGCACTGACATTCCGACCTCGACACTCCCATGTGTCCTAGAAGCCAACCGTTGTAGAGCAGAGACCCCACGGAGGTCACGAGCCTAGGTGTCCTCCCTCCTTCGGGCCCTTTCCTCTAGTACTGTCCGTAAGTCTGCCAACCTAGGCAACTCTGTGTGTCTAGATGTCATTTGGTGCACATGCGAGGGCCAATAACTACTTCCCTCTGTACAAGACCTTTCAGTCATCGTTCTCTCAGACTTGGAGAAACGAGTCTTCAAAGTCCTTGAGTGTGCGTCACATGTCCTAAGATTTCTATTTTCATCTTGTGATGGTGTGACTTGCCTGTCACGATCTTCTGAGTGGCAAGAGTGCATTTTGCCTTTGTGCATCTCTTCTTCTGCCACCCCTTTACCTTTTATCTTCATCATCTCTATTTATGCCACTATCCTCCGTATTAATTCGTCTTGCTCCCTTACGTGATCTTCCAGAACCTGAGGATCCATCCTCTGTCTCTGCCTATCAGGGCTTTGGGAGCGACGAGGACTTGAGCCCTGTCTTTCTCATGTGTCTCTCCGTGGGTTCCATCGCTGGGGATCTAATTTTGCCATGGACAGGTCAAAAGGTAAACCTTCGCGCCTCTCGCCCTCTTCCAGGGTTTGCCCATCAATAGTAAAATGTGGCAAGTCTTCATTGTACGCCATTGAATTTAATTGAAGAGGAAACTCAATCAAAAGGTCTGTTCTTTGTGTGATTCCATAAACGGCGCCAATTGTACGAGCACAAAATAATCTTCTCGTATAATCTTGTTGATCAAGTTTACACTCCTCCAAACGTCGTCGCTTTGCTACTTGAAAACACAAACGTGAGCTAGCCAGCGAGGGTGTGCCAGAAACCTCTCCAATGCATAAGTCAGCGAAATAGACAATAAACACAAAAGCTTTGTGTATTTGAGAGTAAGAATCGTGATACCTGTACATAGGTCCTGTCATGAGCTTTTATAGATTCCACTTGGCACAATCTTAGTAGGACTCCAACTCTCCTCAACAGAGTCCTTCTAGGAATCACACTCCTAATGATAATGCCTATCCTGATAATACTATATTCACTGCCAACCAAGTGAGATGGTTACAACTCTTACCTCGGCTAGTACCGCACTCAACCGAGCTTACACAGCTCGGTGCTGCTTTAGAAAACACTGTCGTAGCCCTGTGAGATGGTGCCATGCAGAGTTACCCTTAGCTCGGTCCTCCCACTAACACCTCGGTCCTCTGCGGGGTTTAGCCCGGGATAGCCAAGTCAATCCCCTAGCAGCCCATCTCTGACTGACTTGACGTCTAGATGATTCAAGACCGTGCTGTCTGAACATTTACGTTGGCCCATAGTTCAGCCCAACATCTAAGATTAAAATGGTCTTAGCTTGGCTCAAACTTATACACATAAATTACCCTCTCAACTCATTAAAGCCCAGTTAAGAAGAGAGCGTTGAAACTACGATTGAATTTTCAATAAAGTTCCTGACCAGTTGTTAGGATATGTGTACCTAGATCGATATCTTTGGATTGGCAACGAACTCGCAATGCTGAGGAAGTGTTTGGGACCCCGCTAATTACATGCGTCTGAGTTGCGCTGGGTAGGGTAAAGTCATTCATCTCAACTAAGTCGTTGAGAGCCGGTGAGGCTATCTTCATGCACACAAGTGTGTTGCAAACAAAGGCCTCATTTGGGAAGTTAGCTATTTTAAATTTTGGCTATTTTAGTAGGCTAAAATATTTGTGTTTAGAAAGATAGTTAGATTTTTTTTGTCATTGGATGTGATGTTTGTAAGATAAAAAAAATCAAATGATTATAAATTTAATGTAATTTTTTGTATTATTGACTATTTTAATATATTTTGTCTTTTTATAGATTTTAGCTCAAAAAGTAAAAAATAGCCTTTACCAAACAAGGGCAAAGTAAGATGCCAAGATAAGAAAGACAAGGGACAATTTGGTCATTGTGAAACCGATTGTCAAAATGATGTTGAGGTTGTTTATTGTACACGTACATGTAACCTATGTGGATTTTGGTAATTCAAGATTGGTTACTAGAATCTTTGTAGACTTTGGTAATTCATGCTGGACATACATGTAACCTATGTGGATTTTGGCGATCCATGGCTGATTACTAGAATCTATGTAGATTTTGGTAATGGATGTTTGATTACTAATATTCATGTGGATCACCACACTCTTGTGAAGTAAATTACATTTTGACCTTTTGTTCTTTATATAAAAATTTACTATGATATCTTATGTTTCAATTGTAACAGTTAATCCCTTATACTTGATCAAAATTTCAATGTGGCCCACTCGTTTTTTAATAAAAATTGTCATATGACTATTCCATGAACCAACTTTTGGAAAAAGGTGTAAAAAATTTTCCTTCGCTTTTTTTTCACTGTATTCTCTCCCTATTATGAAGGGATGGTGGTGGCGAGTTTAGAAAACACACTAAAAAGAAAAAATAATAATGTGAAAAATAAAGCAGTAGGAAAGAGAAACAAAGTACATTTGTTCCCATTCCGACCCACCACATCTAAGTCCAGATCATCTGCCGTGTTTTTCTGCAGCACTTCCTGCGGTGCTTACCAAAACGACGTTGTTTTGTTTAGCTTTTTTTTTTTTCCTATCCCTAGCCCCTCCATTGAAGCTCTCTTCATTTCACATACAAAACACATCTCTCTCTCTCTCTCTCGCCCTCCTCTGCCTTCACGGCTGCCCTCAAATACTTACCTTCCTCCTCCTATCTGTAATCAATCAACCCATCTCTCTCTTCTTGTTTTGTTGTTGGTCTGGTGAGGTGCGATGATGGATGTGAGCTACAGCCGGTGTTGTTGGTCCTTTCTTTTTCTTTTTTTTTTTGAGGGGGGGGGTGTTTGATTTCTTTATATGGTGCTTTTGATTGTTTGCTCTGCTTGTTGATTCATTATTTATACTTGAATTTTCTTTGGGGTTTTCTTAATTCATATCTAACAAGCAAAATCAATTCATTTCCCTATTTTTTATTCTTTATTTTCCTAAAGAAATTATGATTTAACTTTGTGTGTGTTTGTGTTATGGGAAAATTGAAGGACTGTTCTAGTCAAAGTTGACATCTAAATTCAATAATTTTTCACTGTAATTGATGTCTGGTTGGTTGACCTAAGCAATTTGTGATTTTGTGATTTCTGATTCTAAGCAATTTGTGATTTTGTGATTTTTGGTTCTGTTTTTTTTTTAAAAATTTTATATATATATATATATATATATATCTATATATATATATATATATATCTATATATATAATTAGGTTTATACAAAACTCAATGTTTCAAAAAGTCCTCAGATTCCATAAGCAATTCATTTATGCGATGAAGAGTTTTTCTAGCCATGTCAAAAATGGTTATTAACTTTTTATAGTTTTGGTTGCAAAATGGTCTAAACACTGTTTTGTTTATGTATCAAGAAGACAATGTAGTAGATGATGAATTAGATGAATGCTTTCGTCAACCCGAAAAGAAGAGGTGATTCCGTTTGTGGCCTCTGTTCGTCTCTTTGAGAGGGGTTAGGTTAAAAAATGAAAGAGAGGCTAAAAAAAAAAAAAAAGACCAAAACGTCATTTTGTACCACTGTAGAAAGCGTTGTAGGAAAACACGGCAAACGATCTGGACTCCACATCCACCCCTCCAGGAACCTGCCACTGCTCATCAATGTAAAGTTGTATTAAGTACGTAACAAATTGACGGCAATTCAGTAAAAGGCCCACCAAACAATTCTGAAACTGATAGGCTGTTGACATGGACAGGCCCACGGGGCATACAGCCCACGGCAAACCGCCCCGAACCCATCACCTCGGACCCGTAGCATAACTTAATTGGCAAAGCCCAGGACAGCTGGAGTCCACCTGGACTGTATCACCCAAGGGCATTTGGACACATGACAGATGAGACACAGGCCACATCAGCAGACAAAGATCTGCAGAGTTATTGCCACAACACATCACCATTAATGCAGCCCATCACAGCATTTATTACGACAACACCTCCCCGTCGGAACAGAGCCCCCTCACCCTGAACAAGGTAAGCTACGGCACAGGCTTTCGGCGAAAATGGGGGCACGTCACAAAGGACAGTGAAATGATTACCAAAGGATATAAGCAACAAGAGAAGCACAAGAATAAGGTTAAGCTTTTCATTTCTCCATCTTCTTCACTACATTTTCCGGTCTTCCTTCTACTAATTCTCTCGCCGGAGGGTTCACTGGGGGACTGCCCCGTTCCCCTTTGGACTTGCTTGCAGGTCATCTGACGGAATCATCACCCGAAACCAGAACCTGAAGAACCTGGGCCAGCCTGACCCATCCACCCGGGACGGCCTGTATCATCAATTGGCGCCGTCTGTGGGAAACTTAGTGGTTTATCCGTGCGCTAGTTGTGTTCACTACCGCCGGAGCCCTCCCTTCTCACCATCACCTTTCCCTCTTGCCCGTCCAGGTGTATGGTCACGACTAGGTCCATGGCTTCTCACCACAACGCTGCCGATCACCAAACAGATCCTTCCCACCCAACTAACCCACCACAATATATCATCGAGCTCACCAACAGCATTAACCGCATGGCCGAGCAAAACCAGGCCCTGATCAATGCGTTACTCCAGAGAAACCCCCCTGTTCCACCTCCAAATATCCCACCCAACCAAGGAATAACCCCAGGCCATACTGCTCCACAACCCCCTCCGCGCTAACCCAGAAGGCTCGCAGCCCCTTCCTCCCCAACATGAAAACCTACCACCCCCACCTCCACGCTCGCCAGTCGCAGCACTGGCTCCTGAGGGGGAAGCTAGCAGTGTCCAGCCTCCATTAACCGACCATGGCGACAACATTCCCCTCTGGGACGCTGAAATCCGAGCTATGAAACTCCAACTACAAGGGGTCATGCAGAACATTCAGCACAAGCCCTCAGTCACCACCAACTCGCCTTTTGTTGCCTCCATCCGCGACAAACCATTGCCTGCCAAGTTCAAGATGCCTACCGTTGACTTCTTCGATGGCACGACGGACCCAGTCGACCATCTGGAATCCTATCGCACCCTCATGATCCTCCATGCTTTCCCTGACGAGATCATGTGCCGAGCTTTTCCAGTGACACTGAAGGGATCAGCTCGGCTGTGGTTTAGCCAACTCCCGACGGACTCCATCTCCACCTTTCAACACCTTAGTGACTCCTTCCTGAGCCACTTTATTGGAGCCCAGCGTCAGAGACGCCCAGCCACCCAGCTCCTTAACATTCGTCAGACCGAGGGGGAGTCGCTCCGCAGCTTTGTCACCCGGTTCAACACCGAAGCCCTTCAAGTAGCGGAGAATGACGATAAGGTCATCCTCACCGCTTTCATGGCCGGCCTGCGGTCGTCTGATTTCCTTTTCTCCCTCTCTAAAAACCCTCCAACCACCATGGTAGCTCTACTATCCAAAGCCCAGAAATACATGAATGCTGAAGATTCCCTGGCCGCTCGGCAAGAGCCGACCTCTAAAAATCCGATCCCCAGAGACAAGAGGAAAGACCCCGAGCCCAGAACCGCCCAGTATAATGGCCAAACACCCCACTATAATGACCGACCCCCCCGAACCGACCGGCCGACTCCGACCAGACCACCCAGTCGGTTTGAGCGGTACACACCTCTTAACTCCCCCATGGAGCACGTCCTCAATCAAATCCAGCGGGACTACCCCCTCAAGTGGCCCCTACCATCCCGACACCCTTCCACCCGGAAGGATCAGTCCAAATACTGCCGCTTCCACCAAGACCATGGCCATACTACCGACGAGTGCATCAACCTCAAAGACCAGGTCGAGACCTTCATCCGCCAGGGCCGCCTCAGCCGATTCACAGACCCCCGCCCCGCACAGAGGCAAAGAACTGACCTTCCCAGGAACAATCGGCGACGCACACCACCCCGCAATCAAGCCCCACCAAACGAAGGCCACGATCGCCCGCCACCACAGCCTCGGCCTCCGGGCAATCCCCCTCCACCAGTCGGAGAAATCAGAGTCATTTCGGGGGGCCTTGCTTGCGGGGGGCCATCCCGCTCAGCTCAAAAGGCAGAACTCAGAAAAATCAGACAAGGCTCAGACAAAGCAGTGGCGACGGTGGATCGACCTCCCAAACAGTCAAAACAATGGATCGAACCCATCACCTTCACCGACACCGACTGTGCAGGAGTCCGTTACCCACATGATGACCCCCTTGTCATTTCCGCCATCCTCTCCAACTACAAAGTCAGACGAGTCCTCGTAGACAACGGCAGCTCTTCTGACATTATCTTCCTCAATTGCTTCCGCCAGCTCAAGATTGGGGAAGAGAGTTTGTCTCCTCTCCAAACCCCTCTGGTCGGCTTCACCGGCGACCGCATTACCTCCATCGGTTCCATCGATCTACCTATCACCATTGGCGAGCACCCCCGGCAGACCACTAAGTTGCTCACCTTTCTTGTGGTCGACTGCCCCTCTGCTTACAACATCATCCTCGGCCGCACAGCCCTCAACGCCTTCCAAGCCATCACATCTACATATCATCTTGCCATCAAATTTCCTACCGATCTCGGTGTCGGCACTGTCAAAGGAGAGCAGACCGTGGCCAGGGAGTGTTATGTCGCCTCGCTCAAGGAAGTCAAGTTGAAAGAGGCCATGATCATCGAAGGGCTTGACGTCCGAGATGAGGACGAGCTGGTCAGAGGTGAACCTGTAGAGGAACTTATTGAAGTTAACATTGATCCCACCAACCCAATCAGAACCGCCAAGATTGGCAGCCAATTACCTTCCCAAGTCAAGGCCGACCTCACTGCTCTACTGACCGAGCACAGAGATGTATTCGCCTGGACCCATTCTGACATGCCAGGCATCGACCCCTCCTTCATAACCCATCGCCTCAGCATCGAGCCCCACTTTCGACCCCACCGCCAGAAGCAACGCATTTTCCACCCGGAGCGTAACATCCTCATAGCCGCCGAAGTTGACAAACTCCTCGAGGCCCAATTCATCAAAAATGTGGACTATCCTAGGTGGTTGTCCAACGTGGTCCTCGTCCGCAAACACAATGGCAAATGGCGGCTCTGTGTCGACTACTCTGACCTGAACCGAGCTTGTCCCAAAGACAGCTACCCCCTTCCCCGCATAGATTTGCTGGTCGACGCCACGGTTGGTCATCAAATGCTCAGCTTCATGGATGCCTTCTCTGGGTACAACCAAATTTTGATGCACACATCCGACCAGGAGCACACGTCATTTATCACCGACCGAGGTACCTACCACTACTGTGTAATGCCGTTCGGATTGAAGAATGCTGGGGCCACTTATCAGCGGCTGGTTAACGCCGTTTTCCACCACCAAATAGGTCGGAATATGGAAGTCTACGTCGACGACATGCTAGTCAAAAGCAAATACTCCTCCGATCACCTTGCTGACTTACGTGAGACCTTCACCACTTTACGCAAGTACCAGATGAAACTCAACCCAGAGAAATGCGCCTTTGGCGTAGGGTCTGGCAAATTTTTGGGCTTTATGGTCAGTCAGCGCGGCATCGAAGCTAACCCCGAGAAGATCAAGGCCTTGGTTGAGATGCAGTCGCCTAGGACGGTCAAAGAAGTTCAGAGACTCACGGGCCGAATGGCGGCCCTCAACCGGTTCATCTCCCGTGCGACAGATAAGTGCTTACCCTTCTTCAAAGTTCTTCGGAAGACTTTTGAATGGACAGCTGAATCCGAAGAGGCTTTCCAACAGTTAAAGCAGTGCATGGCCAACCCCTCCCTTCTCTCCCAAGCAATCACGGGCGAACCCCTCTTCCTCTACCTAGCGGTATCGGACACCGCAGTCAGTGCAGCTCTCCTCAGAGAAGATGGCTTAATCCAACGGCCGGTCTATTACATCAGTCGGGCTCTCAGGGGCGCGGAGCAAAACTACCCTTTGCTGGAAAAACTGTCCCTGGCCTTGGTCATTGCCTCCAGACGACTCCGCCCATACTTCCAAGCTCATTCCATTGTGGTCCTCACCGACCAACCCCTGAAGAAGGTCATGCAGCAACCAGAACTCTCAGGTAGACTGATGTAGTGGTCCGTAGAACTCAGCCAGTTCGACATCTCTTACCGCCCTCGGACAGCAATTAAGGGGCAGGCCGTAGCTGACTTCATCATGGAGTTCACCAAGCCGACCCCGACCACAACACCTCCGCCCCTACCAACTCCAACAGAGCCAGAAGATCCTTATTCTTGGACTCTTAATGTCGACGGATCATCCCGAAGAGAAGGAAGCGGTGCCGGCCTCATCCACACCTCTCTTGAGGGCAGCTTCTTCAAATGTGCCCTCCGTCTCTTGTTTGAAGCAAGCAACAATGAAGCCGAGTATAAGGCATTAATAGCAGGACTCCGCCTCGCCAAGGACATAGGGGTCAACCATCTCCGAGTTTTCAGCGACTCCCAACTCGTCGTCGGTCAGATGACGGGGGACTTTAATGCCAAGGATGACACGATGCGAGCTTAGAGAGACCTGGCACTCCCCCTTGCTCGCCTCTTCAATACCTTCCACATCAGGCACATTCCTCGGGCAGAAAACTCCAAAGCAGATGAGATGGCTCAGTTGGCCTCTGCTGATCATCCTACTCTCAGCCAGGATGTCCGCATTGAATATCTACACCACCCGGCCGTTTCACCCGATCTACAAGCTATACAATACATTCAAAATGAACCTATCCCTTGGGCATCCGACATCCTCCTATTCTTGACCACAGGAGTACTCCCAGATGACCAGCAGCAGGCTTCCAAAGTCCGATCCCGAGCGTCCAATTACGTCATTGTCGACGATATATTGTACAAACGCGGCTTCTCCCGGCCATATCTACGGTGCCTCAATCCAGCGCAAGCAACTTACGTAATGCAGGAGATCCATGAGGGGATTTGTGGTAATCACTCAGGAGGCAGGTCCCTTGCCCAGAAGATACTCCGTACTGGGTACTTTTGGCCAACTCTCAATCAGGATGCGACCGACTTCGTGCTTAAATGCGATAAATGTCAACGGTTCGCCAACATCCCTCACGCCCCTCCTACAAAGTTAATCACACTATGCAGCCCTTATCCGTTTGCCAAGTGGGGGATCAACCTGGTCGGTCCGCTTCCCACCGGTCGAGGTCAGACCAAGTTCGCAATCGTTGCCATTGATTACTTCACCAAGTGGGTCGAGGCTGAACCCCTTGCCACAATCACCGAGCGGAACACCACCAGGTTTATCTGGCAATCGATCATTTGCCGATTTGGCATCCCTCAAGCCATTATCTCTGACAATGGAAAACAATTCGATAACGCGAAGTACAGAAAATTTTGTGCAGATCTCCACATCCAACCGTGCTTCTCCTCCCCCGGTCACCCCCAAGCAAACGGCCAAGTTGAGGTCACCAACCGTTCCCTTCTGAAAATCATCAAAACCAAGCTCGAAGCTGCTAAAGGCCTTTGGGCTGAGGAACTGCCAAATGTACTCTGGGCTTACCGAACCACCGCTCGCACTCCCACTGGTGAAACCCCTTTTCGCTTAACATATGGCGCTGAGGCGGTTATTCCGGTAGAAGTCGGTTTGCCCACCCTTAGGATTTTACACCCGGATCTGGCCGCAGCCGAAGAACTCCACCGAACAGAATTGGACCTCATCGAAGAGCTCAGAGAGACCGCTGCTATCAGATCGGCTTCGTACCAGCAGAAAATGAGAACACACTACAACCGCCGAGTCCGACCACGAGAGTTCTCCGTAGGGGACCTCGTCTTACGAGAAGTGACTCTTGCTACAAAGAATCCAACCGGGGGTAAACTGGCAGCAAAATGGGAGGGGCCCTACGTTGTGAAGACCCGACCACGACCAGGCACTTACCGACTTCAAGACATGGAAGGCCGAGACCTGCCCCATCCCTGGAATGCGGAACATTTGAAGCGTTACTATCAATAATTCGTACTTTTGTATTGACAGTATCGTTGTATTTCCCTTTCTATACATAATGCAAACTCCGCCTGGTGATTTCGGTTTTCATAATTCAACTGTCTCTATGTCGCTCCCATAACTTTTTCACTTGCAGCACTTCAAAAGCCTCGGCCAGACCGAGCACTTCAAAGTCTCCGCCAGACCGAGCACTTAAAAGCCTCGGCCAGACCAAGCACTTCAAAAGCCTCGGCCAGACCGAGCACTTCAAAGCCTCCGCCAGACGGAACATTTAAAAGCCTCGGCCAGACCAAGCACTTCAAAAGCCTCGGCCAGACCGAGCACTTCAAAGCCTCCGCCAGACGGAGCACTTAAAAGCCTCGGCCAGACCGAGCACTTCAAAGCCTTCGCCAGACGGAGCACTTAAAAGCCTCGGCCAGACCGAGCACTTCAAAAGCCTCGGCTGACCGAGCACTTCAGAAGCCTCAGCCAGACTGAGCACTCCAAAGCCTCGGCAGACCGAGCACTTCAAAGGCCTCAGCCAGACCGAGCATTTCAACAGCCTCAGCCTGACTGAGCACTTCAACACCAAGCAGCACCACATTTTCAACACTTAGTCACATTTTGAAGCTTCTTCACAGTTCCAGGACCACGTCTTTACCTACTTAAATCCTCCACATACTCTCACGTATTACATTTACTGATCAGATTATTCGCCAACTATTTTGTTACAATTTACAACCTGCCTCTTACTCCAATTTTTCCATTATCTTTTCAACTTTCATACAACTCTAATCGCATTGTTTTTATTGACAATATTTTATGACCAGTTTTAACTCTCACATTGGCTAATTTATGACCAATTTTTATTGACAATATTTTCATACAACTCCAGTTTTAACTCTCAATTTTTTAACTTGTATAACTCTCACGTTGCACAATATTTTTATTGGCCCAATCTTTATGACCAATTTTAATTACAACATTTCATTCATGCTGGCAACATAAGCACAATACACAAAATTCAACTGGCTATACATTCATCCATTACGATTAAATAATCTTTGTACACAACTTCATTACAGTTAAATTCTCCATACCTTCATTCATTCACTCCTTTACAATGTGTTTACAAGTTAAAAACAAAAAAAAAAAAAAAAAACAAACAAACACAGAGCACGCTCAGTCCTTCTTCTCCTTGGCTACTCCTCCTCGCTAGATGCCAGATCCTCTTCTTCAACGCCTTCGTCCAGGGGGGTCTGGGCCACATCATCTTCGCCTATTGCCACACTACTAAGGTCCAAGTGTGGGAACAGCTCTTCAGCTCTGCGCTTGAACATTTTCCAACCGCTGTCCCAGAACTCGGCCATTTCGTGCTTATAGAAGTCTAACTGCTGGAACCTTTCAATCACCTCTGCCTCTGTCCTACCTCCAGCAGTCTTCCTTGATGGGCCCACCCCCCCAGACTCCTGACCTACCAGACTCCTGGTGACAGCAGCATCCACCACCATCTGAAATTCGGGGGACCCTTTATATTGCTCTACTGCTGCGACGCATAGATCAGGGTAGGCCGCCTTTTCAGACGCCGCCTTCGCCCTCTCCTCGTCCAGCTCCCTTTGCAGGGCCCCTCTTTCAGCAGCCGCCGTCGCCCTCTCCTCTTCCACCCCCTTCCTCAGACTCTCCAGCTCCGCCGCCGCCTTCGCCTTCTCCATCTCCCACTCCCTCAGAAGCCTCCCCTTCTCCTCCTCTGCTTTGGCACACTCCTCCCCCAACTCCTTCAACAGATCTCCAATTCTGAAGTCCGCTTCATCCTTTTGCCTGACCAGCTCTTCATTGCTGGTCATGGCCTCTTCATACCGCTCGATTGCCACGGCGCAGGCCCTCTCAGACTCTTCCAACTTTTTCTGTTCACCAGCCAGTTGGAACTCCAGTGACACAACCTTACGGCGTGTGTCCTCCAGTTCCAACTTGACTGCTGGCAGATCGGCATGGGCAATCTTCCAGTCGGCACTATCCTTCTTTAATTTGGCCAACTGGGCCCTGGCCTCCTCAGCCTTCAACTTGGCAGCCCCAGCCTTCCTAATAAGGGCCCCCGCCAAGGTAGTTACCTCCATTTGGGCGGAGCATAACCCCCTCAGCAGGTCGGCCTCATTATACCCAGATGTCGCGCGCAGAGCTCCCTCCTCCACAATCTTCACCAGGCGGTCTGCCCCCGCCCTGGCTGGGCCTTCTTCTCCCTCCAACCTTCCAGCCACCGCGCGCGCGTGATAAATCGCCGTGGCCAGACGAACCCCTCCTTCCTGGGAGTCAGGCCTCTTCTGGACCTGTTCCCCTCCGCTCGGCGTTGCCTCACTCACCCCAGCCTCCACTTGCACTGGTGGAGCAATCTCCACAACCTCCACCATCGGGATGATCTCCACCACCTCTGGGGCGTCCTTTGCCACAGGGACCTCCACCTCCGTTGGGGCCACCTTCGCCCTCTTGGCCCCAGACTCCTCTGCAGCTTCCTCTGGGGCACTCCTCTTCTTCTTCTTCTTTTTCAGAGGCTCCACCCCCTTTCTGGCCTTTTCTTTTACAGGGTCTGCAGGCGGCGGCCGCGGCTCAAAGCTGCTTAAGTCTTTTTCCCCCAACAGCCTGGGGCGCGGTCGGATCCTCTCCCGCGCGATCGGTTGAGGCGGTCGGTCCCTCTGCGCCTCCATCAACTTCTTGGCCTTGGCCATAACGGCTCGATCCTCTACCTCCTGCGCTCTCCTCCTCTCCTCCAACTCCGCCCGGCCGAGGTCTCCACCTTTCGGCTGCGGTCCCAGTCCCGCCTCAAACAGTGCAGACGGCTGGACAAGATCGTCCCATTTGACCTTCTCTCTCTCTCTCCACTCCTTCACTTTCTTCACCCTCTCTTCCGCCACCGCTCCCAGTCTCGACTCCATCGACCGGGTTGGCACCTTCCAGATGGTGCGTACACCCATCCCCCCATTAACTGCCACGAAGAACCACCGTGGCCGCCACCCCTTGATCGACGTAGGCAGCCCTGCCACCAACCCCCTCCCCATCACCGCCTGTAGGGTGACCCAAGTTTCTTGCTGCCCCGATGCCTTGTAACACAAGAAGAACTCGTCTATCGTCATGGCCTCCCCCCCATTCGCCTTAGGCCACGCACTCGCACAGGCCAGCAGAATCTTCCACGCATTGGGCATCAATTGCCCCGGCGCTACCTCCAGGCGATTTAGCACGTCAACCACCACTTGAGGTAGTGGCAGCCTCAGCCCCCCTTTTAGCGCCTCCTCGTACAGGGAAAATTCCCCTGGCCTCACAGTAGACGGCCTTTCCCCTGATGTTGGCAGCCGTAACTGTACCTCCGCCGGAATCTGGTACCGTCCCCTAATCACCTCCAAATCCGCCGCCGTGAGTGTTGATCTATCCGGCTTAGTGGCTGTGGCGCCAATACCAGGACCGACGCCTGCGATTCTCCCACCGTTTCCCCCACCATTCGCACCTCTGTCCTGTATTGCGCTGCTAACTCCTCCCCATCATCATCCCCCAAAGGGTCCACCCTCACATTAACTCCTTCTTCTTGTGCCATTTCTAGGGTTTACTTGCAACTCACTTCTGACGCAGGAACGAGGAAGTTCTGAAAATACTAACACAGGTATGTCGTATGCAGTGAAGGAATTAACACTTGGATATTTTGGGTTTTTGTACACAGGTAGTTGAAACGCATTATACCAACACCCCACGGTTTACCCGTATTCCGTGGATCCGCATTAATTTCCGCCCGTTTCAAAACCTTTCAAATCAACCGCCAAAGCCGCCTTTTCAAAACCCCACTCGTGACCTATCGTTTCATTTCTGCTCCAACGCTTCACTTCCCCCACGATATTACCACGTGTATGGCCACGATGCACTGTCCTCTCCCCTTCCCCACTGTTCCCCTCCTTTTCCCCTGTCTTTTCCATTTCAAATCATCACATGGCCCCAACCCACCCCCTCTCCTTTCGAACCCCGCGCCGTCCTGGTCGGCACGCCTCTCGGTCGACCCGTCTCACTCGGCCACCCTCGCGGTCGGCACGCCTCTCGGTCGACCCGTCTCACTCGGCCACCCTCGCGGTCGGCACGCCTCTCGGTTGACCCGTCTCACTCGACCACCCTCGCGGTCGGCACGCCTCTCGGTCGACCCGTCTCACTCGGCCACCCTCGCGGTCGGCACGCCTCTTGGTCGACGCCTCCAGCTCAGCCACCCTCACGGTCAGCTATTCGGTTTGAATTTCTCTTCCTTATTACTATTCCCTTCATTGGACTAAAGCTGCACTCGGAAATGGGGGACTACTGACATGGACAAGCCCACGGCAAACCGCCCCGAACCCATCACCTCAGACCCGTAGCATAACTTAATTGGCAAAGCCCAGGACAGCTGGAGTCCACCTGGACTGTATCACCCAAGGGCATTTGGACACATGACAGATGAGACACAGGCCACATCAGCAGACAAAGATCTGCAGAGTTATTGCCACAACACATCACCATTAATGCAGCCCATCACAGCATTTATTACGACAACACCTCCCCGTCGGAACAGAGCCCCCTCACCCTGAACAAGGTAAGCTACGGCACAGGCTTTCGACGAAAAGGGGGGCACGTCACAAAGGACAGTGAAATGATTACCAAAGGATATAAGCAACAAGAGAAGCACAAGAATAAGGTTAAGCTTTTCATTTCTCCATCTTCTTCACTACATTTTCCGGTCTTCCTTCTACTAATTCTCTCGCCGGAGGGTTCACTGGGGGACTGCCCCGTTCCCCTTTGGACTTGCTTGCAGGTCATCTGACGGAATCATCACCCGAAACCAGAACCTGAAGAACCTGGGCCAGCCTGACCCATCCACCCGGGACGGCCTGTATCATCAGTTGTCATTGCCCAAATGGAAATAAACAAAGTGGTGTTTTGAAAAAATAGTAAAAAGTTAATTTTTTTATTTTTTATTTTTATAACTTTTTGACTTTTATAATGTAACAAAAATAAAGAAGTGATCTAACTTTAAAAAATTAAAAAATTAAAAAACTAATTTTTTACCAGGTTGCCAAAACGCCCCAAAGTCATATTGATCCCTGTCATTGGCTTAAATGATTAAAAAAGAATCGTGGTTGGTGCAGACCCCGTTGTTCCTCCAAATATTCGCTATCAAATTCCGTATCACTATTGTCTGTCCTACCACCTTCCCCGACATTACACGACATAGCTTGACTTCTAAATAAGAAAAACAAAGACTGCAAAACCAGCTGCCAAAACCACTTCTGCAACCAGTAAACTACTGCTCCCACCTACCAGCCACCCCTCAAACTAACACTAGACCTTACACTCCCAGGCCAGACCTTGCCAACCACGGAATTCAAAGCAAAACGAAAACAAAACAGCCTCTCGAGGAGCACACCAACTCTCATTCCAGAGAGAAACCTTCATGCCTATCAATTTGTTATGTTTAAGTTATTATTGTTTAATGCGCTTGTTTGATTGAATAATTGAGATTTTTCAAATATAATCATTGCTAATAAAAAGGATCAAAATAGCATCATACAAAAATAATCACGTTTTATACAGAAAAACTGAGATCTTTTATATATAACTATCACAATTATACTAAAAAAGCAAGATGCTATTTTAGAAATAATTACTCTTTTTTCCAAATAATTAATCTTTTTTCCAAAACTGAGATCTTCTATATACAACTATCACAATTATATTGAAAAAGAGAAATGATATTTCAGAAACAATCACATTTTTTTTATTTCAAAAACAAGATGGTATTTAAAAAACAATCACGCTATTTTTAAAACAGCAATGCTAGGTATCATGAAAAACCTTTCATGAAAATAATCATGAAAGTTTTGTGACCCTTGAATTACACTCCGAATAAAGTACCACACACTAATCAAGGTAATACAATGATCATTAATCTTTCATGGTCATTTTCATAAAAAAAATTTCATGATCCCTAACTTTTCTCTATTCAAAAACTGAGATCTTCATTACAATATTAATACTACTCTTGAGATTTCAATATGAGTTTTTAAGCTTTATTATCTCCATTAAAAATCGTGACGAAAAATTGGATAAGCAATCACACCTTAACACATCACACTTTTTGTGTTAAAAAAACTGAGATTAAAAGTTTGTGATTGTAGGAGAGGGTTCAAGAAAGAAGTTGGAAAATTCGAAAATCTTCGAAGATCCTTAAAGAACAACTTCGAATTCTCTAGAATATGATGAGAGGTTTAGATTCTTTAATAATCTCAACTTAGGAACACAAAAACAAAGGAGATGATGGAGATAAGAGATTGGGTGAAGAAGAAGGCAAAATGGCTAGAGAGAGAATAATGGCAAGGCTCTCCCATGGATCTCCCACTTTCACTCTCAAGGTTGATAATGGAGAGGGGAAATTAGTTCTTTCCCAAGAGTTGAAAAAATCTCCAAAATCCATCCCTTGTAAAGCTATGGGTGGGTGCTATTTATAGGCACCTCATGATGTAGGATGGAGCCCATGTGCAAGGCACATGGGGAATATTCTCTCTAACCACCTTGTCCGAGGAGGCGACCTCTCCGAGGATGAGGAAAATCCCGAAAAAGAGATCAACCCCTCGGCGAACCCTTCTTCTTAGCCACACCTAACCAATGATCCCCAATCATCCCAAAGGGTCAGGGGTAGTCCCAGAGGACGTCCTGCCGCAAAATATTGCCGAGTCTCATGGACCCCCCGGGGTCGTGCCACCTCGACCCGGTTATAGGCTAGTTTAACCGAAGAGTGAATTTGTCTCCACTCACCGTCCTCGGGATCGGGTCCTTTGTTCGAACTCCATTACGCCCATGGTTCTGATGCGTAGACCCCGGAAAGCTCCGAGCCCGCAAGTGTTCTGGGACTCATTAACGGAGTGACTTCTAGATTGCGTCTGAATCCGTTCGAAGCCAAGTGTTTCAGACCTATAGGTTCGTGGATCCGAACCCTTTCGAGTCCGAGTGCCTCGGATCTCTAGGCTTGCTTAATACCCTTTCGAGTCCAGGCCCGAGTAAGTCTCTAGGTTCGTGGATCCGAACCCTTTCAAGTCCAAGTGCCTCGGATCTCTAGGCTTGCCTAATACCCTTTCGAGTCCGGGCCCAAGTTAGTCTCTAGGTTCGTGGATCCGAACCCTTTCGAGGCTTAGAGCCATTCAGCCCGTTTGATGGCAATAAATCTGGGCCCGCCAGTCTTGGACTTGCGATAAATTTGGGCCCATCAACCTTGGATTATTGAGCCTAATTAATTTAGTGGGCTTAAACTTAACTCCTCTTACAGTGATCATGGTTTTTTAGCCGTGATCTTTAAGTATTGTAGTAGTGAATTGGTAATGGATATGGCACTGACCACCATCTTATGCCTCGACCTTCCTATTTTTCCGGTAGAAGATGGAGAGGATTTAAATCTTTTGACAATTGCGTTCGTTTAACTTTAGTTATTACAAAACAGAAAAAATTAATGTTAAAATTAAAAATTGATAATAATAATAATAATAATAATAATAATAATAATAATAATAATAATGATGATGATGATGATGATGATGAAAGCAGTGATTTATGGGGTGATTTGGGAAATTAGTTAAAAGTTGATTTCGTAACTTTTTTTTGATTTTTTTATTTTTTTGTGGATAAAAAATGTGAGAAGTAATATAACTCAAAATGAATTAAAAGTTAAAAGGTAGCTTTTAACTAGCTTGAGATCACAATGTATCCAGTTCTACTATAGAAATCCTTGAACCAAACATGTTTTTACAGTGTTGTTTCAGAGACAGTGGTTATTCAAATATTTAAAAATAATGTGATCTAATTATCCAAGTATTGAACATTATATTCAAATCTCATTCAACTTGTCAAAGAGTCAATGCAATATAATAAAAACTTCTAAAAAAAAAGTTGATAAGGATTGAAATATGTTTAACAAGTGAAATCTTTATGTGATAGACTATGGCCATCAATTGGATTTATTAATTGCTTTTTAGTTTTGTTTTGTTTCTCATTCCCACAAGTTCTTATTTTTTATTTAAAGAAACTTTATTTACTTTCATCATGGTTTCCAGCTGCATGCACACTGTGTTGGAAATTTTAGTTTTATAGGTTTGTTTTGACCCAATTTTAAGTCCAAATTTAAGTGGGATCCACACATTTTTTGGGTAGGTCCAAGTGGTGATGCCACATGGTAAGTTACACAGTGAATACAGTTTATCAAAATCATTTATAGTGAATGAGAAGTTGACGTCATTTTCGGTTTCGTAAAACGGAAAGTTAAAGAGTCAAATGTGAATTACCTTATTTTGATTGTCCCACATAAAAACAATAAGAAAGCTTGTATGAGTATATAAACTCTAGGTTGACATACTTGGGATGGATCTCAAGGGGCACCCCAAGTTTTTTAAAGAGGGAAGTTATGAACAAAATGGGTTTGACCCAAATCCACCACACACGCACCATTGTCCGTCCGGGCACAGGTGCGTGGATGGATTGTGCGCTAAGTCCTAGTTTTAAATTTTTGAACAAAATTCGTTTGAATTTTTTCAAATTCTTGTGGGAAAATTTGAATTCCTAATGGGATAATTCAAACCTTTGCACCAAAATTCAAATTTTCTATCCAAACCAGTGCCTCTCCGATCACCTTCCTTCATCTTTTCTAGTGGTTCAAATTCGCACCTGTTCAGAGAGTTTATCTGCCCTTCCGAACAGGTACCACAATGCCTATAAATACAAACATTTTTCAGCAGATTCATTCATTCATTCAATTCCTTCCCAGATTTCTTCCTTTCCTGCATCTGTTCTTCATATTAGTTATAGAAATTTAGAGAGTGCAGAACTCAGATTCTGGTTCGCAAGACAGATTGTTTGTACTACTATTACAATCTGTGAGAGTGATCATTGTATCTTGAAAGATAAACGCCGATAATCCGTGAGCACCTGTGTGGCGGCGAATCTGTATTAAGGACAAAGTGTCACACACTCGACTTGATCTTGATCTTGTTGCTCTAAACTTTCTGGTGATTTTGTTGTTCTAACTTTCCGGTACAAGAACTTCCTATAAGTAATTTATTTATTTTCTTCATTTTTTTTTTACACAAAAGATTGTTTTAACATATACAAATTAAAATATTTTTCATCAGCTAATCTATTTCCATAGAAGCATAAGCATACATATAAATATGTCCATATCGGTGTGGAAGCCAGAAAAAATATCAACTCATTTGGGTCCAGCCCAAATGAGAAGGCCCATCAAACAATTATTAGAACCCCATCTATAAAAGGAAGGCCCCTCATGGAAGATAGGTATGCCTCATCTCCTTGCCACAGAGCACACCAACACATTGATTTTCTTCATCTTCCTTCTCTAATTATAGTGGTTAATTTTATCATCGGAGTATCTCCGGCCAGCAACCCCGGTTGGGTGGTGCCGACTATGTTTATCCTTGCAGATCTACTGGAGCCGAGCTCATCTCTTCGTTGGATCTTTTCAACAATCCAAGTGAGAGGATTTTCTAGGTCTCATAATTGGTGCCGTCTGTGGGAATCGAAGCAGTTCAACAAAGAGATTGAGATTTAACTTGAATCGACAGGTATGATTTATGAGCTGCTTATGCTCTGATGAATGATGGCAGTGTGCTATTCACTATGAGTATAAAACCAAGAATGACAAGAATCATTCTTTCTAACAGCTTCAATCTGCTTCCAAAAACTACTCAGCAATTCCTTACAACGGAGCAACGCTTTTTTTTTTTTTGAATGCTCTACCATTAGTGTACTTTTTTCACTTTCCACTTATTTGTGATTAACAAGTCTACCTCATTTGGTACAGGCAATTAATGACATGGGATGCATTATTCACAATCCTTGCAATGTCTGAAATTGATCGCCACTTAAAATAAGTAAAAGTCTCTAAATACGATGCAATCTTTGCGCTCAGCATGTTGGACAATGGAGCAATGCTAGGCAATCAATGACACGGGATGCACTATTTAAAATCCTTGCAATATTGGCAACTGATCGCCACTTAAAATTAATAAAAGTCTCCGAATACAGCGCAATCTTCGCACTCGGCATGGAGTGTCATCAGCAAATGTCTTCAAATTCAGAGCAAATCATACATATAGTAATTGTGGCATTCTTAGTGTAGCCCTTGCCCGGGGATTATAATACCGCAACTTACGACCCTCACCCAGGGGATAATAATATCGCGGCCTACGACCCTCGCCCGAGGTTAACAATACCGTGGTCTATCATTACAGAGATATCTGATGTAGACCCAAGGGGTCCCTATGTTAGACCTATATAGTCCCATCGTGCACTATCGGATTGTATGGTATGTATGGATGATATGAGAGCTTCAAGGCTGATATATATATGTTTTGTGAACTTTTGATATGACAAGTAATCACTTACGATATGATTTGTTTGGAACTCATGTGATATAATTTCGTACTAGTATTACTCACTAGGCTTTAGATCACCCATCTCCCTTATATACATATAGTTATACATATATTTGTACATACATTCATACTTACATGCGTCCATCCAGTTATTCATTCATTCATGTTATTCATTTATCAAATGTATTCTTTGTCAAGAGACCTAACATCTATTTGAATAGCATAACTCGGCAATAAAAACTCTCATTCCTTCTACCAAATACAATGAAAGTTTTGGGGTAATTGTAGAAGCCAAAAAAATATCAACTCATTTGGGACCAGCCCAAACGAGAAGGCCCATCAAACAAATATCAATCCCCATCTATAAAAGGAAGGCCCCATATGAAAGATAGGTATGCCTCATCTCTTTGCCACAGAGCACACCAACACACTTGATTTTTTTCATTTTCCTTCTTTGATTATGGTGGCTAATTTTATCATCGGAGGGTCTCCGAGCGGTAAGCCCAATTGGGTGGCCTGACTATGTTTATCCTTGCAGATCTATTGGAGCAAGCTCATCTCTTCGTTGGATCTCTTTAACAATCCTTGTAAGACAATTTTATGGGTCTCACAATGGGTCATGCTATAATATTAGCGAACATGTTATTTGTAATTATGATGTAAATTGGTGTTGGGAGGAACAATTGTGGTGTTTTCTTATGGGCCATTGTGATGGTCACCCAACAAATTGTTAAATCAAAGTTAATTATAATCTAGTGTAATTTTGATTATGCTCTAAAATGGTGTTGATTACGATTCCATTGTAGTGACTTTGGTTACAAACAAAGTGATTTTCAATTATGTCTCAAAGTGATGTTGATTACCATTCGATTGCGGTGATTTTAGCTGCAAATAAAGTGGCCTTTTGGTAATGTCCAAAATGATATTGATTATGGTCCAATATCACTATGATTAATAGTTTATTTATTTATTTTTGTTAGATCCATCAATTAAAAAGTGATGATTCAATATATATATTCATGTTTATAGGGTGTATATCATATGCACTCTATTATAAATTGGCATAATTTTATTACAAAATTTAGTAATCAATCACAAAACACATAATCTCGTCACAAATTTACATTAAAAAAATGTTCAAAATTTTGAAATTGATGTTACAAAAGTTTGTAACTTGATTACGATATTTTTTGTTATTTCAATTTGTGATAAAATTACGCATTTTGTAACAGATATTACGAAATTTTATAGTGAAATTACCAATCTATAGTAAAGTGTGTATGGTATCCAGCTAAGGGGGTGCGCACATAGGTTTTCCATATATATAATAAGCAACTTTTTTGGCAAGTGTGAAGTAGAATATAAGTACCAGACAAGAAATCAGTCGACGAAAGTGGGCAATAAAATAAGGAAATGTGTTAGCCTTTTGTTTGCGGCCAGCCTTACTAACCCAGGAACAGCTTTCCCTGGTCAATATGCATGTTCTCACACTTCTATCCAACTTCTTTGCTCTTTCCGTTGCATTTTTTACTTTTATTTTTAAATTTTTTTTTATAACCACGCTAAACTCGTGCTTCTAAATAAAGATTTCATATATGTAAATAAATACATGTTTTGTGTATCATCACCAGGCAAAAAATTCTCTCATTCTCATCGGCAGGACAGAGCAGAGCAGAGCAGAGCAGAGCAAAGCAGAGGCCATAAGTTAGTGATGGAGGGCCACCATCAAGATCAACAGCATCAGCATCAACACGGATACGGATATGAATACGAATACGAACATGAAGCGGTTTCTTCCAGTAAAATCAATGGCGGAAAAAAGAATGAACAAGTAGTAGTAGTTGAGAAGAGATCAAGGAGGGAGGCTCGGCGGATGGCTATGGAGGATTATGAAAGAGGGAGAGGTAGAGGTGGAGACATAAACCAACTAGCTGAAGATTTCATCAAAAACTTTCGTAATCAGCTAAAGATCCAGCGCGAGGACTCACTCAAGCGTTTCAGGGAAATGATTGCCCGAGGAACCTGACCTGATCTGATTCGACCCGAAGAAACTAAAAATAATATTGATTGACAAACTTCTTCTTTTTTTTTTTTTAAATATTTGTAGCATGAGATATTGGATGAGTTACATGTAGATTTATTATATCGTATTGTGATGCAAGCTGAATTTTAAAAAATAAATATGTTTATTCTATTATTTTGAAATTAATATTTTATTAGGAATATTTTAATTTAGTATCTAGTTATTTAGTTTTTTTAATTTGATATGATACTGATTTCCTATTATTAGTTTTGATTTTAGGGGAGATTTTTTTTAAATTAATATATTTTGGGTTTTATACTCCCTATTTTATTAGTTTTGATTTTGGGGGAAAGTTTTTTAAAATTAATATATTTTGAGTTTTATACTCTTTTGTTCCAATCTTAAGTATTATTTGTGAATCAATGAGTTTAGAGAGGAATCTTACTTCTAATATTCTTATTTGAATCAACAGATTTTAAAATTGTTAGTATTTCATGTTTCGCACTGTATGGTATTGTCTTTGATAAAAATTGGAAGAAGAATGTGATAATAGAGAATTGTTTTTTGCCATTTGATTAAGGGGGGATTACTTTTCCATGAAAAATGTTGTTGATTTTAGTCCAATTCCACATAAAACATCCAGGCCATGTTTGTTTGGATAGACATGAGGTTGGGATTGAACTAATAGTCCAATAAAGTTATTAATCCGATGTTTGGTTAAACAATTGAAGTACGGATTAATAATTCATCCGGATATGGTATTTCACATATGATGGACTATTCAATCCCACAGAGGGAGATGGGATATAAATTGGAAGACCAAGTCAAAATCTAGATTATTGATCCTTCCTTATAGTCCTAACTCAATCCAAACTTAGGATAGAATACACAATCCAAAGGGATTCGTAGTTCTAGAATTATTAGTTATGGAAATACTAATCCAACCTAATCCATTCCGTCCAAACAAACATGATGCCAATGAATTAAACATTTTCCAGTTCGTTGTCCAACCCAAAACAGACATTGTTACAACGCGGGCTTCACCTCCTTTCTCTAGCCAAATGGCTTCCCCTCATTGCTTCCATTCCAGGCCAGGAATTCACACACACACACACACCCTATACACACCTCTTCTCCCTGGTCTCAGTATCTACGTCATGTTTGGATCATGATTTTAAATTTATTTATAACTTCTGTATTCATGTGACGTAATAAAATGTAATGAAAAAAAAAATATTAAACTTTTTTATTTATTCATTTTTCTTGATAAATCGTGGATCAAACTCTAGGCTAGGGGTGAAATCGGTTCGATTCGGTTTCGGTCGGTTTTTTTACTATTTTTGCACCGAACCGATCATTTCGGTTTTTTATATTTGTGAACCGAACCGCCCAGAAAAGTGACATAAACCGGCGCAGTTCGGTTTATTACGGTGCGGTGCGGTTTTTTCGGTTTTTCGGATTTTTAGCCTTTTTTTTTCCCTAGTTGGGCCTCACATTTTGGGCCTATATTTCAATCCATTTTGCATAAAATTTGGGCTCAGGCCATGTAATTCCTACATATGTTTGGGGCCTCACATTTTGGGCTTATTAATATTATATAAGTCGGTTCAGTTCGGTGCGGTTCGGTTAAAAAAATCAAAAATCGTAAACCGAACCGAATGTGCAAAAAAACAAAAACCGAACCGAACTGAACACTTAAAAACTTAAAACACCGACCAAAAACCGTTCGGTTCGGTCAGTTCGGTCGGTTTGATCGGTCCTTCCGGTTATTCTTTCACCCCTACTCTAGGCCAAGCCACAAGTTGAATTATGATAAACATTTCAGAAACATTTAAGGCCATTTCAGAGCATTGATAAATACTCTCTGACAGACAAGATTGTATGGGATCAAATACTCTTGTTAAATATATATATATATAAAAAAAATAAAGACCAACAGAGCTATAACCCAAACATAGCATTAGAAATCCGATCTCTGGAATGACAGTAAACAATGATTAATCACTTGGCCTTTTCAAATTTCTACTCCTAATCTGTTTGGTTGTATTCTGAAAATACAATTCCATCATATCATTTGCGCTTCATGTTTGGATACGATTTTGAAAATACAATTTTACCATATCATTCAAAATACATTTGGACTTCCCGTTTGGCAGCTTTCTTCTTCATTTCTCCACTATCAAAAGCTTCCAGCATGTCTTCAATCTTCTTCATTTCTGAAAAGCCTTATATGTTCTTTATTTCTGAAAAGCCTTCCATGTTCTTCATTTCTGGAAAGGTTCACGTGCAAAATGAAATTTAAAGCTGAACTAATCTACTCGTCGTCCTCTGTTTGAAAGATCACGACTGATGATTCGTCCCGAGTCGTGTTCGTTTCTGTGAACTGAAACCATTTTATAAACTATGTCTGGGAACCCCCTTCCTACCCATACCATCTCCCACAAATCAAGTGAGTTATAGTTTGTGCGTTGTGAAAGATTCATTCTCCGGGTAACCAAACAACAACGACACTAAGTTTAAATAAATCACAAATTTCTCCCAAAATTTTTTTTACAGCTCACTGATTTTCTAAAATATCTCCAATTTTATTCCAAATTTATTTATCACAGGTCAAATTTGTCAAACTTATTCTCGAATCAGACGACTACCAAAGAAGCACACATTCACTCACTATACCAACTCCATCACCGGTGACAACTATTCCACTCCCACTGATCTTGTACGTATATCCTTCAATCCATCTAGTATGTAGAAATGGGTTCTGAAATGGTTTCTAAGAAGTCAAAATGGGTATAGAAATAATTTCTGATATGTCCTGAACTGTTTAAGCTGAGTCGGTCAACCGCCAGGACAACTGGCCGGTCGTCCCCCAAGTCATCCGGTCGATCGACCGCCATGCTTTCCCAGCAGAGCTCCACTCACCCCCTTTCATGCTTCTCTTCTTATAGCGACCCTGGTTTTGACCCGTCTCTTGTTGTGTTTTGGACTCGGGTTTGTATGGTTCGGATGGTAGTTCAGGTCTTGCTTCCTTTGTCTTCCCCTTAATGTTGGTTATTGGGTTGTAGTTGTGTGTTTGGAACAGGTTGGTTACTTGTTTTTCCAAGCCTTTGTTGCCCAGAATTTGGCTCTTCCGCTCGAGTGGGCATTCTTGCGCTCGAGCGGGCTTCACAAAAATTGGCTCTTCCGCTCGAGTAGGCATTCGGGCACTCGAGCAGGGACTGTGTTTGCAAAAATACTGGAGGAGTGTATTTTACGCTCGAGCGCAGGGTTTCACGCTCGAGCGGTAGTCTGTGTCTGACGCTCGAGCGGGGCTTTCCACGCTCGAGCGGACCGTGTTATAACAGATCGTGAAAGTGACATTTCAGATCACTTTTCTACTTTCTCTCTCTTTAGAAGTCTCAAAAATCCAGATCTAGAGCCTCTCTCTCTAGAAATCACCTTCTCTCTTTGATTTTTCCAAATCTATTGGGATTTTGGCCATAGTTCCTTCGTCAAAATTGTGTAACTTCTTGAGGGCTTCATTGTGTGTGGTAGAGATCGAGTTTCATCGTCATTGATTTTGGGAGTTTTAACTCTTTTTTTCTTCTAAGCTTGAGATATGTATTTTCTACACACTAATATGGTTTTTAGCTTAGTTATTTACTATTATGTATAGATGATGAGATTTGGTTATGGTTTGGACAAATCTAAGATTTGGGTGTGAAATAAAAAGAGGGGTTTTTGATGTATAAGAGATAAATGAGTATGGGGTTTGAATATAAGATCTTGGTGTACCAAAATAGTTGATTTTGGGTGTTTGGGTCAATATTGGAAAAATGAGGATTTTTGCCCTAATTTGATAAAATGATTATTTTGTATAAATAATTGGAATTAACATTGAATTTGTTAAATTGAATGGTTATTGATATAGATGGTGATATTGGATATGTATTATCTCACCTATGGAAGTTTTGAATAAACTATTTATTTCGATATTGAACATCTCTTGAAAATAAATGTATTGGGCTATTGGTGGAGGATAGTCATGGTTGTTGTAGAAATTGTATGAGGATTAGGCGATTTAATGTTAATCTATTGTTGGTAGTCATTGAATATGACCGTGCTATAAATACATTATATATGTATGTTTATTGGGAGAAGAAATGGGATGTACTCCATAGGTAATTATGTTTATAAATACATTGCATATGTATATTTGTTTGGGAGGAGAAAGGGGATGGACTCCATTTAAAGCAAGTTGGCTAGAGTGTCCTAGGTGAAAGACCCAAAATTTTATATATAAATGGATGCCAGTTCCTTCGGACGAAATATCTGTAAAATGGCAAGTTTGAAGTGTTTATGTGTGTTTTGCATAATTGGGAGAACCATTAAGTTGTAGTCTCATTTTGGTTGTTGAAAGATAATGAACTTAACTCATGAATTAAGTAGCATATATAAACTAAAAAGGAATAGAAAGGAAAATGGAATAAGGTTAGGTCCTAGTGGCATATGAATATGCAGGTCTTGTGGATATTTTAGTATTGGTATTATTTATGCATGTAGTATTTATACCTTTGCTAAACCTCATATATTGTGTTAGATTATCTTTACTGGGATGTTGGCTCACCCTATACGGGAATATCATTTTCAGGTGTAGGTGAAATGTTTCCTCCAAGGCAATAGCGTGGGTGGACTTTCGGGAAGCAAGAGCTTCTTAATTATGTCCTATGTTTGTATGTTTGTTATTTGTAAGGCCAAGGGCTTAAGATGTAATGAGCGAGACTCAATTTGTGTAACCAAGTAATGACTTGGAAAGATGTAAGCCTACATGGCATTTTACTGGTTGTTAAACAGTGAACTCTGATATATGAAAGTACGTTATTTCTCATATTTATTCCGCATATGAGTTATCTTACTGTATTATTTTGGGGGCGTTACACTTCTTCTGTTCTTCTTCTTCTGCGTATTTCTGGTTATTTTTTACTCCGTACACTTGTTTCACAAACTTTTTACAGACAATATTATCTGATTTTTATTTTGCATCTGCTTTTCCCTTCAATTAATCTGTTTTTCCTAACACTATTTAACAAGTTCAATTGATTAATTTTGATTCGTACTTAAACATAAATAACTGTAGTTGATTTTGGCATTGTTATTTTTTTATATCCACTCCAGATTAGTTTAAATATAAATTGTGTGTTTTTAGATAGATGGAAACAATTCAGATGACAATCAGGATACAAGAATGTGGACTCTTAGAATTGAAATGAAGTTAATAAACATGTTGAGAGAAGTGGTTAAAAAAAATCAAACAACAGGCCGTTGTACTGTGTGGACAATTAGACATTGGAATCATTTTGCAACTCAGTTGCAAAATCTGTATGGATTTCGATATACATTAAAATAGGTGCGACAAAAATATTAGCAATTGAAAGCTGATTACCAAACTTTTAAGCAACTGCAGGCACAGACTGGTCTGGGATGAGATCCCATTGTAGGAACTGTTGTTGCACTCGATGAATTTTGGGATAAGGTTTTTCATTAACTTGTACCATTTTTAATTTTTTTTGTAACATTTCATCACACGTACAGTATGCTTATTTTCAATTGCTGTAGGCTACCAAAAAAAAATGTAAAGAAGTTTAGGACAAAAGGATTTGAGTATTTTCAAGAAATGGCAGAAATTGTTGAAAATTGTTGTGCCACAGGGGCCTTGTCTCGTGCATCCATACAAGGAGCCCTTGACTCAAATGAAGAAGATGAAATGCGTAATAAATTTTGAAGCCCTGAAGTTGGTGGGAGTAATGCTACTGAAGCCATTCCTGTTGACTTATTCGGCGATGAATACATGGATCCAGCGAAGGGCAAAAGTCACAAGAGGGGCCCTACAAATAGCTAGACTGACAGTGGTCGTTCTAAAAGGTCACGGTCGAGTGGATTCGATGATGTCTGCACAGCTTTCACTACCTACGTACAAGCAAAAACAGAACATTCACATACACAATCAACTGACACAGAGGCTGTAAGTGTAGGTGGTGATAAGTATTCCCTTGATGCATGTCAAGATGCATTGCTAGAGCTTGGGGACATGCCACCGGTCCAGTACGTTAGGGCACTGACACTATTTAAAGACAAGGAATGACGAAGGTTTTTTATGCGTACTCCTACCCATATGCGCCTAGCTATGATCCTAGTTTTGCAGTGAAGTGAGAAGTTGTGTTTTGATTGAGTTAGCGATTCTCTTTGTCGTTATGCAAGATGATTTGATGATTCCTGATTTGTTTTTAATCATTTTTTTTCATCCCATGATATGCTCTTTTTTATCCATCTTCGTATGTTTATTTTTATTGAATCATTAAGTAGTTTCTGTTTTACATCAATATGTTGTGTTATTGTTCTGCATTCTTTCATGTCCATATTCTTATGACAAGATGACTACATATTAAACAAATTTTCTTCGCGTGTATATTTTAGTGGATGCTGATAAATAACTAAGGCTGACTAAATGTAGCCACTTGTTAATTCAATTTCACCAATAATGGTAACAGTTAGCATGTTGTCAAACTTTATTTTATAATTATGCTTTTACTATGATGTAGACGAAACAATATGTCATCCAACACAGAAAACAATGCAATAGAAATCTCATCAGAGGAGGATAAGGTTATTGAAGAGTTTATGGATTTTTTGATGATTGCTGTTATGCATGACCGTATGAATGCGTCAAGTAGCAGACGACCGCAGCGAACTTGTCCATTCAAAGATGATGATTACATCTTCAATTTATTAAATGGCCATCTAGAAACAATGATGGTTTTTATGCAAATGGATACACAAATATTCATTTTATTGAAAGACACCTTACTTCAAAATGGCTTTATCGATACTAAACATATGCATATCAGTGTCGAGGAATCGCTTGAAATTTTTTTGTACACTTTCGCACAAAATGACCGCCATCGACTACTGGCTGATAGATTTCAACACTCAACGGAAACTATTTGTCGGCACATCAAAATTGTTATGCGGGGACTGTGCAAGCTTGTATCAATGGTTATCAAACCACGTAACCAAGACGAGATATCGGAAAAAATTTTAAATGACAGGAGGTTTTTTTCCTAATTCAAGGTATGACTATATGTTTGTCC
Source organism: Camellia sinensis (assembly GCF_055761805.1). Classification (NCBI taxonomy): domain Eukaryota; kingdom Viridiplantae; phylum Streptophyta; class Magnoliopsida; order Ericales; family Theaceae; genus Camellia; species Camellia sinensis. The sequence continues at coordinate 6,283,234 of NC_138974.1, read as the reverse complement.
TATAAGTTTTCAATAACAATAACGAATGATATTTTTTTTTTATGTTACAAAAGTAATATCCAAGTTTGTTTCGCTTTTAATGTCAAACAAATATCTTTCAAGTAGGATTGTGTCAGTGCTATCAATGGCACATTGGTGGATGGATGGGTCCCTACTTCAAGACAAAATACATTCTGCGGTCGCAAATCTACGGTATCGCAAAATGTACTTGCAGCTTGCGACTTCAACATGTTGTTCACATTTATTAATTCTAGATGTGAAGGTAGCGCTCACGACAACGCTATTTTAGTTGACTCTATTACAAGAGCTGATCTACAGTTCCCACACCCACCCCATGGTGAGTGTCACCAAATAACACACTGTACATTTTTTGAAAACATTTTTGTATACACCTATTTGACAGAGCAGTGCATACATTATTTACATGTAGGGAAGTATTATTTAGTGGATACTGGTTTCACGAACATGCCTGGATTTTTTGCCCCATTTCGTTCCCAACGCTATCACTTGCAAGAGTTTCATGGTCGTCGTTATTCTGGACCCAAGGAACTGTTTAACCATCAACATTCGTCGTTACGCAATGTCATAGAAAGAACATTTGGTGTTCTAAAGAAGCGATTCTCAATATTGCGGTCCATGCCAAATTACAAGTCTACAAGGCAAGCCCCTCTCGTGATTGCATGTTGCGTACTGCACAATTGGATCCGTTTGCATGCAAATATGGACCCATTCTTCATGGAAGCTGATAATGAAATGGCGGTAGAAGCGAAAACAGATGGGTTTGTTGGAGACCAAGCTAACCATGTTGACATGTCATAACATGGGTTGACGCACCAATCGAACTTTAGAGATGCAATTGCTACTGTTATGTGGCAAAATCATGTTGGCCATGGCTAGATTTGTGATGTGATGTCACGACCCAAACCCCCCTATGGGTTTAGCACCGTAACCGGCCAATAATCGGAGATTACCGAAGGCCTGCTTAACAGTAATAACAATAATACAGAGTATAGGGGCTGGCGGAAGCCAAAACAGTAATTAAAGATGTCCAATGAGCTGTGACAGTCTGTATGCAAAAAGATTTTCCATACATATCCACATAAACAGTACATATACATTCATATACAATCATACAGGTTAGGGACCAAGTCCCTACCATAACAGTACAGTAACAGTCTATACAGTCGATACAAACAGATACAGAAAGGGGGAATCTAAAACACCCCGAAGCAGCCTTAGCTTGGCAGCACTTGGAACCTCAAGGTAAGGCACGATGGTTGGCTTGACAAAACAAGAGCTAATCTGACGCTCCTAACTCCGGTCCGGTGCCTGAACACCTACATATATATATAAACAGTAAGCTAAAGCCCAGTGAATAACATATGCGTAAAGATGTTAAGAATGAATGTCCTTTTAGTATTGAAAATAGTCATTTATCAGTATATCAGTCAATCAGTTTGTGGCTCATAATTCATGCCATAACAGTCATTCAAAAACTATAATAGTCATATGTGGTACATCCAATAGCAAAACAGTACAGTAGATCTTAACAGACCGAGCAGTCAATGATGGCCATCATATCAGTAAACAGTAGTGGTTCCAAATGTTGGAACCAACAGAGATCTCTGTAACAGTAGCAGTAACAGTTCAGTAACAGTAAATTGCCATGGATGCCACGAATACAGTTCACAAATAGGACAAACATTCATTTAGTAAACAGTGTCATTTCATAAAGCAGTACAGTCATTTGTTCAGAAAATAATCTCAATTGGACATATCTTTACAACATTGTTACTCACAGAGCACTAGGCTATAAGCAGCTAGAGCGTCCTCGGATGCCAACCCTACACAGTTACAGAATGAACACACACTAAGCTACACAGTTGGGAAATAATAACTTAATCCCTAAATTGCCTCGGTGTGGTTCTACATTAATATCCTCATTAAGATGCCTTAAACTAGGCCTAAGAATGCCTGGGATGGAATGAGGATGCAAAGATACACTTTAAAACACTTTTCAGAATTTTCAGAAAACAGGGGTCTCGCTCGAGCGTGGCTTTCTACGCTCGAACGGACATGCAGACAAAGGATCTCCGCTCGAGCGTGACTTCCATCGCTCGAGCGGACTGTAAGCTACAGTAAAAGTACTAGATGCACAAAAATCACGCTCGACGAGCGCTCGATCCATGCTCGAGCGTGAGACACAAGTCCTCGCTCGAGCGTAAACTCTCTCGCTCGAGCGGACTGTAAACACATGCAAAGTACTGGATACACGCATTTCATGCTCGAGCTCCACTTTCCTCGCTCGAGCGGACTGCATGAACACAAGGCGTACGCTCGAGCGCAGAGTTCCTTGCTCGAGCGTGAGTCCAAAATCTGGAATTTCCAGATTCGAACCTCAAGCTCAAAACTCAACTTTAATGCATCAAAACTCAACCTCTTGGGCCTATTTTCTGGAAAAACACTTTGAACCCATAATATAACATGTTTTGAAGATCAATTTGAGAAATCAAAGCCCAAAGGTAGTTCAATTAAACACAATTTCCAAATAAACTTCAAGAACATGAAGAACAATGCAAATTCAACACATGCATGGGTTTCTTGAAATTCCAATGCTCTAAAACAAGATCAAATGCAAGATTTAACTTCAAAACATGGTGAGTTCAAGGACTATAACAAAAATGTGGACATGCATGCAAGAATTTCTTTGAAAACAACCTCAAACTTCATGATATACACATGCATGCATGATATAAGCTTCAATTCAACAATCTTAAACCAATTTATGACCTTAGGCTCCTATCTACCATGAATCATGCAAGAACCAACTTGATTTCCCAATTAAAATGATGAAATCCTTACCTAGGTTCCTCAATTACAAGAATGGAAGCTCTAATATGCAATTAACCTTCAATTTCTTCAAGTCTCCAAGTCAAGTTTGATGAAATCAAGCCTATCCTCCTACTCTCTCTCTCTCAATCGGTTTGTCTCTCAAAATAGCTGAGCAAGAGGTATGTCTACGTGTATTCAAGCCTCAAGGTGTTGGAGAAAGTGGCCCACTAAGCATGGCAATTTGGTGAATAAGTCCAACTCTTGTAAATTAGCATTATTTAATCCAATTTAATAATACCAAATCACATTTCAATTAAATATATCATAAAATCACATAAATTCCAATTAGCATAAAACATTAATCAATCTCATATTCGGCCGCCGATAAGGCCTTCAATTTACAGTTTAAACATAATGCATGAACAGATAATTTAACAGTCAAACAGATAGACATGCATTTAAACTAACACACTCAATCAATTAACTTAGAATTTCAATCAATTCAATCACTTATCGTGATCAGTCTCAGTTTAGCAGTAATCAGTGGTGTTATCAGTAAACAGGAGTGAGGGTTGTCACATGTGAACAAGGCAAGCGAATTTCGTAGTGATTAATGGTCAAAATGTATAATTATTTTACTAGTTTCAATCATTAATACACCTTTATTATATAAATTCCCCCACTTTATTTGTAATTGTGAATTTAATGACTTTTTTTCTCTTTTTGTAGGATAACTGACAATAAGGATAAGGATTGGGCTAAATGGCAATTAAAAGAAAGGGAACCCAAATCAAATTCCTTTCCCAAACAACATCACACGGTCAATCAATAAAATATAATTACGTGGAACACTTAATATGGTGTTGATGCAATGTTTTTTTTTTCTTTTCCTTTATTGAATAGTGACCAACTGACAACCAGCAGAGAAGAGAGGGGGGTATATTGCATGAGTGAAATTATGATATTGCCCTTTTCAATTTATACTTACACAGCAATTTGACATTCTATGAAAGAGGGGCAAGTTAGTCATTTTATAGTCAAAAACATCAATCAATAGCCCTAATAATATGAGCTTCACGGGTGAGGCAGGGAAGAGGGACAATAATGAAGCTAGGAAAACAATACAAGATAAAGCATTTTTTATTAAATTGATAAAATTTAACAAATGGAAAAATGTTGATAATGTTTGGTAAAACGTTTACATTTTGGTTTGTATTTAAAAAAATTTAATAAATTGGTTTTTGTTAATTTTTATAAATATGTAATCTCTAAACGTGTTGATTTGAACAAAATGTTTGAAAAATATTAGAAACGTATAGAACAAAATGTTTATTCAGGCCTAAAAAATTAATTAACAAAAAAATTAATTGACAAAAAATAATTGACATAAAAGTTATTTGAAAAAAATATTATTTGAAAAAAAAAATTATTCAAAAAAATTATTTAAAAACAATTAATTGAAAAAAAAAATTCATTTTTTATTTGAGTATTTTAAAAATAGTTTAGTTATGACTATTGATCAAAAACACGAATATTGAGTTGTGAGTTGTGTGTTTGATTATCAATTATAGGTTGAATTAAGTTTTGAAAACTATTTTGAAAACTCATAACCAAACAAATTTTCTTATTTTACATGTCACATCAAACTTTCAAAACTCAATTCCACACACAATTCAACACTCAATTCAAAAACCATAACCAAACAAATTTTCTATACTCAAATCATAATTCCAAAACTCATAAACTCAAAATACAACTCTATTCTTAAATTATATTTAGAAAACTCTACCAAACGCAACCAATTAGTTTCCATAGCTACTACTACATTTACAAGTTATGCGGAAATTGGGTCTATGAATCATCCCAATCCCAAGGCTCTCTTTCGCGAGTTGTTTTTTTATTTTTATTTTTTTTTTTACTGAAATAGTCCATAAAAATAAAATAGATTAAAATAATTAATAAAATAAAATATTATATTCAATTCATACTTATTTCAGTCTTTCTCTCACAACTATCAAATCAATTACAAAAAAAAAAAAAAAAACATTTATCTTTCCAAACACTACTTTTTAGCTAAACTAAAATATTCAAAAAAAACCAAATAATTAATTAAAATAGTTAACTTTTCCAACAAGGCCATAATTGCTGTTGGATTGAAGTATGTATGACGTTTCCACTGTTCACCCTAGCTTGTCTAATGCTTTTGTTGCTTCTAATACGTTGGTGATGATAATTAAACGAATTAAAGAAACCAAACCAAGTGATTGCTTGTCGATAGTGCTCTAAATTTCCAGCAAAAAGATCTCTCAAAATTGCCTCTATTCCAGACTGAAATTCAATATGTAGGGAAAATAAAAAAATAACATATAGCAAAAATAAACGAATTCAGACATACTTTTTACATTCAAACCGAATCTATGGATCATGTGAGTAAATCACGTGCCTCCATTGACATTTTCAAATAATTCTTAGCAGTGGGGTAGAATTACTAAAGAACTACTCACACTCTTCGCAGTACAAAGGCATAGTTGTTCTCCCATGACAGAGAGCTAGAGAGAGTTTTTTTCTAGAAATATTATTCGTTTAAAACCCATATCACATTATACGTAATATGTATAGATGCAAGATGTTAATGTATATTATATTTATCTATTTGTATCTCTATCCCATCTGTATCCATATCTTGTATCTCTATCTCTATCTCGTTGTATCTCTATCTCCATCTCCTTGTATCTCTATCTTCTTCTATACTCATCTAGGTTTCTTTTCAACCTATATATATAGGCTTCTCCTATTGTATTCATTCAATTCAATATAATACAAATACATAATTTTCCTTTTCTATCAACCATTCTAACATGGTATCAGAGCTACTTATCGCCCTTTTTCTTTTCTTTTTGTGCTTAGTCCTGTACATAGTGGCACTACAGCATTCATTCCATCACCCATACACTTTATTATCTCTGTTCCAACACTACTTCATCGTTATTTCACCCAAAAAAAATTTTTTCCCTTACCACCAAACTAATCGAAATCTCCTCACGGTTCCAACGGCACCGACCACGTCACCAAAAACCCCTCCACGCGCCCTCACGCGCCTTTTCTGTGCTCAACGCATCTCCACCTTCCACTACCACTCTCACACAAGCCCTCACACGCCCTTCAGTTGCTTACTCACGTCAGCACCTGACGTCAGCCCTATGCTCGCGTACGTCGTTTCTGTTGCTGTGTGTCGCACGTGCGCCGTTCATGCTACCGTGCACCCGCGTGCACCATTTCTACTACTGTGCGTCACGCACGCCTCTGTCACTACCGTGCGCTGTACGCCTCTTCTACTAACGTGCGCCGCACATGCCGACGTCATCCACTGGTTGTTGACGTCATCTTTTGGCCTATTTGTCATCTATAAGTCCATTTTTTGGCTATTTTTGGGCCAATTAGTTGCTTTCTAGCTATTTTCAACGTTCAAGATTCATTGGGACACTTTGTTTCACCCAGTTCTACTCTGACACTACTCGACCCTCTTTGTGACTCACCTAGTTCTACTTCGATACTACTGGGCCCTCTTTGTGACTCATATGTTGATCACTTCATGGATCATTTAGATAGTTCTCCTCTCTACGGTGGCTCTTCTGGATCTATTGTTAGTCGACATGACTCTTCGATTCAATTTGCTTCTACTACTGTTGCACCTGCCTCCTCTTCCACTCACATTATTCATGATATTGAAGCTATTATGCAAAAGGTTCTTTCCACTTCTGGTACACCTTCTACTGCTATCTCAGTCACCCCAAGTACCTCTTTATAGTATTTTGATTCGGTTTGTTGCAACCATATCACCTTTGACCCTACACTGTTTTCTTCTACTACATGTCCTTCTAGTTTACCTAGCATTTATACTGCCGATGGTTCTCAAATGCATGTTAGTCATGTAGGTCATATTTCTACCTCTAATGTCTCTCTCCCTCACACTTATCTGATCCCTAATCTTACACTTAACCTTATCTCTATTGTTCAACTCTGTGATCTTGGCCTCACTGTTCTATTTTCTCCAACTGGTTGTGTTGTGCAGGATCCGAAGACGGGGCAAACGCTTGGGATAGGTTGTAGACATGGACGTCTGTACGAGCTCATCCACCTTCGTATTCCCTCCTCCAGCACATCCAATGTTGAGACTGCTACTTCTGCTACTATTAGTTCCCCTCTTGCTTTGTGGCATTCTCGGTTAGGTCATGTGTCCTTTGGTCATTTACACTATCTAGTTTCAAGTGGTCAGTTTGGTGATGTTCCAAATGATAAAGTAGACTGTCTATCTTGTCAACTTGCAAAACAGCTTGCCTTGTCATTTCCTACTAGTACCTCTATGTCTCATGCACCTTTTGATCTCATACACTAATGTTTGGGGGCCTTCACCTAATACCACTATGGGGGGATCTAAATACTTTGTTATATTTGTCGATGATTTCACTCGTTTTACCTAGTTATTTCTTATGAAATCTAGCTCTGAGTTACACAAAATATACTATGATTTTTCTCACATGGTCAAAACTCAATTCTCCTCCACTATCAATATTTTGTGTGCTGATAATGCTCAGGAATACAAAGAAACTCATTTTTTGAAATTCCTTCGTCAAAATGGTACGCTTTCTCATTATTCTTGTCCTAGTACCTCCCAACAAAATGGTGATACTGAGTGTAAACATTGGCATATCCTAGACACTATTCGTGCTCTTCTAATTTTTTCTTCTTGTCCTGAATGTTTTTAGGGAGAAGCTGCTCTCACAGCAGTCTATACTATCCAACGTGTTCCTTTCCCTACCATTAACAATCAAATCCCATATGAGCGTCTGTATGGCACACCTCCTACCTATACTGGTCTTCGTGTATTTGGATGTGCTTGGTTTGTTCTTCTTCAACCACATGAGCATACCAAATTAGAACCTCACGCCCGTTTGTGTTGTTTCTTGGGGTATAGGATTGAACATAGAGGTTATCGTTGTTAAGATCCTCTTTCTGGTCGTCTTCGTGTCTCTCGTTATGTAGTATTTTGGGAACACAAAATGTTTTCCTCCACATCTAAGTTTCATTTGTCCACTCCTCTCACTATACCATTCTTTACAGATCCCTCTCTTCTATTTGATGAGCTTGATACAGACAGTATGACTCCAGCCCATCTTGAGGATTCTGCTCCGCCTCTTGGTCCTGCTGCTGCACTCCCTAATCCTGAGCCAGCTTCTGCACCTACTCCTGCTCCTGCTCCTACTCCACCTCCTAGTCCTGCTATCATTTCCTCTCCCAGTAAGACTCATACATCTCTTGATTCCACTACATTATCTTGCGCATTAAAGGTACCTCTTCGTCATTCTACTTGGGTAACATAACCTTCTGTGCTTCTTCGTGATTTCATTGTTGGTTCACTGCTTTTTCTTCTCATGAACCTACTTCTTATCAAGAGGCTTAGTCTAACCCTCTTTGGCAACAAGCAATGAGTGATGAACTACAGGCTTTAGATAAAACTCATACCTGGGATGTGGTTGATCTTCTACCTAGCAAGAGTGTTGTTAGTTACGAATAGGTTTACAAGATCGAAACCCACTCTGATGGTTCCATTGAGCGTTATAAAGCTCGTCTTGTTGCTCGGGGTTTTACTCAAGAATATGGGATTGATTACGAGGAAACATTTGCTCATGTTGCTCGTCTTACTTCAGTTCGTAACCTACTTGCCGTTGCCGTTGATGTTGCTCGTTATTGAAGTCTTTGTCAAATGGATGTCAAGAACGTATTTCTCAATGGCAATCTCACTGAGGAAGTTTATATGCAGCCTCCTTTTGGTTCCTCAGTTCCATCCACCAAGGTCTGTGAACTTCGCCATGCTTTGTATAGTTTGAAACAAACTCCCCGTGCCTGGTTTGCCAAGTTCAATTCTACCATTAGTGACTTTGGATTCTCTTCCAGTGCCTATGATTCTGCTCTGTTTATACGCAAGACAGAGCGTGGTGTTATTCTTCTTCTTCTTCTCTATGTTGATGATATGATCATCACCGGGGATGACACAGTGGGTATCTCTAGTCTCAAACAGTTCCTCAATCGCCAGTTTGAGATGAAAGATTTAGGTTTGCTTAGTTACTTCCTCGGCTTGGAAATTTCTCATGATCCTTCTGGTTACTTTCTCATCCAGGCCAATTATACCTCTCATCTCTTGTCTCGTACTGGTCTTACCGATTGCAAGACTGCTTCTACCCCAGTTGATCCTCAGACTCGTCTCACACCTCTTGACGATCACCTGTTGTCTGATGCTACCTTATATCGTCAGCTAGTTGGTAGTCTTGTTTATCTCACAATTACTCGTCTAGACATTGTTTATCCTGTTCACATTATCAGTCAGTTCATGGCTGCTCCTTACTTTTCGCACTATGATGCTTCGGTTCTCATTTTGTGCTATTTCAAAGGAACTATGTTTCATGGTCTTCACTACTCAGCACACTCATCTCTACAGTTACACGCATTTTCTGATGCCAATTAGGCAGAGGATCCTATTGATCGTCATTCTACTATAGGATTCTGCTTCTTCTTGGGTGACTCTCTCATTGCCTAACGTAGCAAGAAGCAAACTCTTGTTGCTCGTTCTAGTACCGAGACTAAGTATCGTACTCTTGCTGACACTACTCAGGAGCTTGTGTGGCTTCGCTAGCTTCTTTTTGATATGGGGTTTCTCATTCTACTGCGATTAACCTCTATTGTGATAATTAGAGTGCTATTCAAATTGCCCATAATGATGTCTTCCATGACCGCACAAAGCATATTGAGATTGATTGTCACTTCATACGACAGTATGTTACTAGTGGCACTGTTCGTCTCATCTTTGTTATCTCTGCCGATCAAACCGCAGACATCTTCACAAAGACTCATCCTCCTGGTTGTTTCAGTGATCTAGTTTCCAAACTCAAGTTGGTTGATGCTTACCCACCTTGAGTTTGAGGGGGGCTGTTAATATATTTTATATTTATCCATTTGTATCTTTATCCCATCTCTATCCCTATCTTGTGTCTCTATCTCTGTCTTCTTCTATACTCATCTAGGTTTCTTTTCAGCCTATATATACAGGCTTCTCCTATTGTATTCATTCATTCAATTCAATATAATACAGGTACACAGTTTTCCTTTTCTATCAACCATTCTAACACAAGAAATGTAACCACCCACAACTCTATCTCCCCAAGAAATGAGATTGTGGGTTATTCACTTTTAGCCCCAGAATAAATTTAAACTAATAGGGTCACTTAATAGGTCATGGGTCATACCAATATGGACGTCCAAACTCAGGTCCGAAACCCGACCTGATTTCCAATAAAATATTTGCAGTTTATGTAAGCACTGCTTTAATACCACTAAAAGATAAATTAACAATGATGAATCATCGATATGGGTGTTGATTTTTTACCACACAACCAAACGGGAAACTCAACTGGAGAGCACCGGCATAATAGATTAAGCCCAACAACCTGTAACAAGACAGTGAGAATACTGCGGTGATTCGTCCACCTAGGGACACTCCGATGATCAAATCAATCAACAATATCTCACACAGATAGCAAATAGTGCTTAAACTCACAAAAAAAAAAAAAAAAAAAAACTTACCTCAGATCCACGAGGGTGCCTTGCTTTTTATAACCAACAGTGACCGTGTAATAACCCGACACTCGTCTATGATTCTGGTATACTTTTAGTCCCTTATTCTGTACATTTATATGCTTATTGTGAAATGCCATGTGAAATTAAGTTTAATTAACAAGAGAAAAATCTGTTATAACTGAGATGTTCAGATCAAAAATTGAGAGCCTTAGAGGCTTGATAATTTGAAATTGAATTTACATTTGAGATCAGCATGATTTTTAAGCCATGATAAGCATTTTTGTGAAATTTCAATTTGGAATCATTAAACTGATAGAATTTTGTCTTATTCTACCTTATAAATATATATGTATGCCTCTTTGACCATTTGACTTAGAGTCTCCTAAAAATACTTCCTGAGAGAGAGAAAGAATTAGAGAGGAAGAAGGTTTGTGAAGGGTTCGTCAATGAGGAAGATTGAGAAATTAAAAAGGGGTTTATAAAGATTCTAACTTAAGGTATGTATAATTCATTCCAATTAGCCCCTTTGATAATTGAGTAGGAATCCCTTTGTGTTATGTAAGGTAAGGTTTATATGATAGAACAAATATGTGTTTCTTGAGTTGGTTGATTTGGGGTTTCATTGAGTTATCTAGTTGGAATCACATCTCATGTCTTCAATTGATGTACTTGAGCTTAGTTATGTAAGTAAATAACCATGTGTGTATATGTGAGTGTGAAGGTGCAAATATTATGAAATTGGGTTGTGTTGTGAATTAAGATTAAAGATCCAAGGTATACTTAGATTGATCTATATTGAAGCTTCTATATACATGATTTCGGCCCATGTTCCAATAATTAAAAGATCAATTTTGAGCCTTAAGAATACTCACTAAAAAATGGAGTTTGCTGGAATTTCAAACTGCCCACTGTGCAGATCGCCGCACGTGCGGGGGTTATTGCCGTACGTACGGGAGGCCTTGCCGCACGTGCGGGGCTCACAGCTGCACGTGCGGCCCAAGCTGCAAAAATTCGTTCGCTCTGTTTTGCGTGCTTAGCCCTCTGGTAGTTTTGAAATTTATGTTTGATGTTCCTAAGATGCCTGTAAATTCGTTTGAAGTAAAATGATGCAGGAAATAATGAAAGAAAGAACAAGAACTAATGTATAAGTTATGCACATGTGTAGGTCATACCTCGGAAGGGTCAAGCACTCCGCTATAGCACTGTGAGTAGTAGTACTGTAGCCGTACGTTCAATTATCGTTAATGATTCTCATAGTTAACAATATGTTCCTTGCAAGTAATTATGTTGACAATATGTTGATTGGAAAATCTAGAGGCATTATTGAGCAGTACATCCTGTTTACTGTTGACAAGAATACTAACATTCGGTTATTTGCAAGACAGCGACAGTGGTTCATGACGAACAAATAGAACGTATGAGCATTATGAAACTATGGTATCCACGTATCTCTAGACTCATACAATCTGTAAAATGTGCTTACCTTTCGTTAATAATTATCGGAAACATTCAGTTAAACTTAAGTTAACTATGTTAACTCATGTGAATGATGCAACGGTTACCATTAGCACTCTGTTAATTACAGGTCAAAGATGCAAGTGAACTACGTCATTTCTTAATGAATAAAGAGAATTTATGTCCATTTTTGAAGAACGGATTCCGTGTAAATATGAGAGCATACTGTTTTGCTATTCATAGGCCACAGGCCATTTAGTTATAGGTTATCAAGTGTGGACAACTTCGATGAATCAGAATAATTGGAAAGCTATGTATATCCAAATGAAGCTAAAGTTATTTTGTTGCGTTACATATGAACTTAAAGTTATCCAGAACCTACGACATAAATGCAAAAATTTTACATTATTATGTGACCCACATGAGAATGTGAATTATTCTATCTTTGTTAAGTGTACGATAATGACATGATATAACAAGAAATGCTTTGTTTCCTGATATGTTATGTTTTGAATCAATGAATGATTATCCATCTATATAAAAGTATTCAAGGCATCCTTAGCACAAGTCCCCAGCACCGGAGACCCCTTTATGAAACTAACAAGAATGCTCTATATTGATTTGTTAGCGCTATTGGAAGTACCATGTATAATCAAGTATGAACTCTGATTCTGTTTATGATTCAAGCACAAAGAATATATATACATTTGTTTCCGCTTATGGTATGACATGATATGAATGGTTGGGTCTGTAAGACCTATTGATTAAGGGAATGGAACAAAGTGCTACTCGGAACTAAGTGCTACATTGTGAGCCACCTCTAGAATCCGCGTGAGACACCTCTTAAGTCCATACATATATGAACTAGGCTTAAACCCAATCTGGGCCTATGGCCATTCTGTATGATTTATTAGGCCAGAGGCCATTCTGTATTTCTAATATGGAACAAAGTGTTGTATGAAACTAAGTGCTGCAAGGCGAGCCACCTCTAGAATTCGTACGAGCCACCTCTTGAGTCGATACATATGTGAAAGTTATCAAGCCTATGGCCATTCCGTATAAGTTGTTATGATATGAAACAAAGTGCTACGCGGAACTAAGTGCTGCGATGTGAGTCACCTCTAGAATCCGCGTGAGACACCTCTTGAATTCATACAAGTATGTTCAAAGGCTTAATGCCAAATTATTCAAGGGCTTGATGCCATTATGTTCAAGGGCTTGATGCCACTATGTTCAAGGGCTTAAGGCCATTATGTTTCAAGATATTATGTTTCAAGTCATTATGTTTAAAGACTGAGCCTAAGGCCGTTCTGACATTAATACAGAATCAATTAACCTTATGCCCTCTTCATTTATATATGCATTGATATGTATTATAATTCAAGTTGAGTATTGAATCGTTTATGTACTATTATTCACTGAGCTTTGCTCACTTTGTATTATGTCTGTTCTGTAGGTAAACACTTTGGAAGTCCATCTTAACCCTTGATGCTCACCCTTCAGTTGTCAACCTTAGTATGCCCAAGCACCCAGACCAAGTCCATGTATTTATGTAAAGTTTTGTTAAGATTTTGACTTGCACTTTAATTATCTATCTAAGGTTAAAATGTGTGTATAGGACCCCTTTCTTTACCAATGTTTGGTTATGCGCTCAAGTATGTGATCTTGGCATGTTAGTTTTAACTCAATGGATGTTATTCTGTGTTACTTTATAATATTAAATGCTTCCGCTCAGGCCCCATATGATATGTAGATCAGGTGAAGTGTCCGTTTCTGCATAGGTCATGCCCGAATTTTTAGGGGCGAGTTGGGGGTGTGACAGACCTAATCCTTTTAGAAGCCTTACTTCAATGGACTCAGGCTCAATGCTCATCCTAGACCCTTAACTAGATAGAGATAAATTCTTCTTGAGCCTTATCTTTATCTAGACTGAGATCCTCCTTTGTTCCAAGACTCTTGTCCCTTATCCACTTATCTCTTATTCCGACATCTCCATAGATAACCTCGGTCTAGCCGAGATCATCTCAACAACGTGACCAGGCCACGTGACACCTCAGCTGACACTTCACCTTAGCCACATACTACCATTCATAAAATACTTCCCCACTCATTATACAAATTACAAATGTTCAAACCTCTAAAATCATGTCAAATCATCTATTAGTACACTAATTGATGTACCAATTAATACTTTATTCAAAGAAAAATAGACGAACTACTTTCAAAATTATATTATCCGTTAATTATTTTTAAACAAATATGATAGTTGAATAAAAATTTGATTCATCATTTAATATGGTGTGTGTGACTCGTTTGTTTTTTTAGGGTGAGGATTAAAAAATAAAATTAAAAAATTAAAAAAAAAAAAAAGCCTCCAAACTAGTAATCAAGAATATTGATAATAAGAAATATTAGTAAAAAAAGAATAGTAATAATAACCATTGGCAACTTTTGAATACTTTTATAATTAGATCTTAAATTGATTGGATCAAGTAATTTTTGATATTCGAACAATTTGATTTTTTATATGAATAATTTACTTAAAAAGTCTTGTAAAATGAATATTTTGGATCAAATTACACTTCCAGTTGGGTGGGATACCAAACTAGGTGAGACAGCCAACCGGTGAGGATCTAATTCTCTGGTAATTTATAGCACACTTTTTAAAGAAACCACGTTTGGTAACTGTGGAAATTATTCTAAAGAAGTGCCCTATTAGGGATGACCAAATAAAAAGCAAGAAATAACATCCGTTGAAGCACTTGTTGCCAAAACCAGCAACAAACATTTGTCTAATAATACTTTATCAAATTAACATCTCATGCCGATCCAGCTGTGCTGAGCAAGATTCACGTTAGATTTTCATCATGTTTTTTAGTTAAAATTTTAAGTAAATTATTAAATTTTTATTTCACTGAACTAGTTATTAGTTTAGCTATTTTAATTTTGATAAATTTGACGTAATAAATGTAGTTAGTGGTTTGAACTAGTCAAATATTAAAAAATATTTGATTTTAGTTTTTTAAATTCAGTTTTTTTTAAATTAGGTTTTCTTGTTTTTCGTGTTTTTTTTGTTTTTAGTGAATACTTTTAGTTTTGTTTAGTGGTTTGAACTAGTCAAATATTTGATTTTTTGTTTTTAGTGAATACTTTTAAAATTTTAAGTAATTTTTTCAATTTTGTAGATGCACCTTACTTAAATGTATCTAAATAGAAACATATTTGTGAAAAAATATTTTAAAAAATTAATAAATATATAAAAATACAAAAAAAATGTACTGAATTTTTGTATTTTTAATATTTGATAAATTTTTTAAATATTTTTTTTCACAAATATTATACTTTTTAAGTGTATTTATGTTAAGTGCGTCTAAAACTTTTTTAAAAAAAATTTACCTAAAATATTAAAAACAATTCAGTGAAAACAAAAAAAAAAAACACAGAAAATGAAAAAGTAGAATTTTCTTAAAAGTGAATTTTAAAAACTGAAATCAAACAGAGTAATTACTTTTGATATTTTGAAATTATAAATGTGTAGATTTTATAAAAATAATTTAAAATTAATAAAAACAAGATTTAAATAACATGACAAAATAATAGAGAGTTGGTTGGAGAGTTTATTTAAAATATATATAGCTAAAATAAAAATAAAAAAATAACTTTTGAATTAAAATATAACAAAAAATTAACCAATTTAATGAGGATGCTCTTACAATCCTATACAAAATAAAGTCCATCAAAATTTACACATTATTCGGTACACAAACTTATTCTTTACCGATATATTTTAATTTTAGTATTGGTTTTTTTTTTTATGTTATTATTATTATTATTATTATTATTATTTTTGGATTTGGTCACAGTGCTAAAAAGTTTTAAAGACTTTTCATCATATACTTCACATTTTATTATTTTGTGCGTATGTTTTTTTTCTTTCCATTTTTTTGGAGGCACTCCGTTCAAATGTTCATTTCTGAAACTGTCGGGACAATAGGCTCAAATTTAAATATTTTTTAACTAAAAAGATATTATCTACCTAAAATGATACATATCTGTTCAAAACTTATTTATTTATCTATTTGTTCAAATGTCACATTTCAGGTATATGTCCAACTATCTATTCAAATGTCATTTATCTATATATGTCTCACCTATCTATTCACATATATGTCAATATCACTTATATGTCCACTTTACCACTATCAACCATCGTCGCTCACCACCAACTGCCAGTGACTTTCTAGTTTTTTTTTTTTTTTCTCCAGCGACTTTTCTGGCGCTATTGACTTTTTCGTTAACTTTTCAACACGTATTCTTATCACCAAAAAAGATTAAATCTTGAATTAAATAACATATGACCCCATAGAAATAGACTTTTCACCAATTAGGCTTAGCCTAGAAGGGAAAATTATGGGTTCAATTCTCCCCTTCTCCCTTGGAAAAAGTTAAATTAGGAGGCAAATACTTGTGCTTTGCAAAGGTGAAGAGACTAACTCCCATATATGTTAATCTAATAACTAATTTTCGCTAATCAACAAAATATATATATATATATATGAATTTTTTAATTTTTTTTTTATATTACAAATTGTGTAGTTTTCAAGTATATCTTAGTTAAGTGGATCTAAAAAAATTTATAAAAAAATAATTGAAATATTAAAAGAAATCACAAAAAAAAATACCGATTAAAAACTCAAAAATTATTTTTAAAAACTCCAAACCAATGAATAATTATTAATCCTATAGTGCTAATCCAGAAAAGAAAAGGGAAAACAAACAGGACCTTAATTCATGACAAGGTTTAAGGAATTCTTTCTTGCCTCCTCAACCGATAAATGCCTTCACTTGTCAACAAGAATATTATTTCACACTATTACAACTTTTCCTGCTCTTTCTTCCTTTTCCACACAAGCATATTTCTATAGTAATTTTAACTTTTTTTGTTCTTTCCCTCGCTTTTATCCATGCAAAACTCAAGCTTCACCTTTGAGATTGCACCCATATACAGCTTCTCAATATACCAGGCATATATATATATATATATATATATCTCTTCATTAGTAAAGCCATTTATTAACTCAACCAACAGAGAGCATTGCTAATGGATGATCAATGTCAAGATGTATCTTCAAAGGTTAGCTCCACAACTTCAAGGACTGATATGGTTGAGAATGACGCCAAGAGAAGGGAAATGATGATGGCAAGAGAAACTAAAGCTGCAGAGGTAAAGTATGATGAGAGAGGAGACATAAACAAACTGGCAGAAGATTTCATCAACAACTTCCGCAATCGGATAAAGTTTCAGCAGCAGGAAAAATCTCTCAAACATCAGACACAGAGAGAGAGAATGGCTCCCCGGAACTACTGAGTCCTCCAAGTCCAGAATCCTTCCAAACTGTTCTTCCAATAAGAAATAAACTGCTGCTGAAATTCCTTTCCAAATACTTATATCTGGATCAAACCCAAAATGGAATGGGGTGCTAATGTTGTATTACATAAACAATATAAATATTTAATAATAGGAGTCCTGTTGAGTCTGGAGAAATAAAATTCTTCAAGCTTTCAAGTTTAATCAGCAAACATTATACATCATTTCTTTATCTCAACTACACCATACAGTTATTTTCTTTCCTTTTTCATTTCAACATGTCATTTTTAGTATTTACCAAGACTTATTATTTATTTATTTTTTAAGAAGAAAAGGAGAAATAGGATATATTAATACTAAGAGTAAACATAACAGGCAAAATCAGGTAGGATAGCTTTGGCAACAGCATGAGCTCTAGCAACACCATTGCTTGTGAACCTCAGACAACCTACTGCATACAAGTTTAATGTCTCGGGCAACCTTCACTTTACCCCCTTGTTTTGGATAATGTACGGTTTACCCCCTAACGTTTAGAAATGACCATATAACTCCCATGTGGTTTGTGGACTAAAGTGCACTGTTAAATCTATTAACGATTTAATGAAAAATACTAAAATATCTTTGTATTTTCGTCATTTGTTTGAAAGGTAAAAGTGCACTTTAACCCTTGTACTTTATTTCATATGCAATTTATCCCCTTTAAATTTAAAAATACGCATATAACCCTCATATGTCTGTCACGTATTTCACACTTACTGTTAGCTTCAACAAAATTTTAACGGTACACTTTAGTCCACAAACCACGTGGAGGTTATGTGATCATTTCCAGCGTTAGGAAATAAATTACACAAGGCTCAAACCACAAGGAAATAAAGTGAAATTTGCCCTAATGTCTATGATGAAGTAATACACACAAAAATCAACTGTAGATCTGAATGTTTTACTCCATAAATTCTTAAAGCTTTTAACATGGACTATCAAATGTTGTATTTCATCTTTTTCCGTTCCATTTCCATGTCAGCTCGGGCATACATTGATGTGATATTGGTAATAAAAAAAACTTGAGCAACAAAGTCCACAATCATTTGTCATCCACAGCTCTAAACCAAATGTATACTATCACCCAATAACCATTACAAACAAAACAAGCAACATGAGTGCAATGGTCCGAATCATAGCCACAAAGATGTTTAATCTAAATGTAATTGATTATATATATAATAATCCATGTATATTCACACAGCACCTCCAAAATTACATAATAAGTAAGAAGATAGATTCCACAAGCAAAGAACACACTGGCCATCACCAAATGAAAAAGGTTTACAGGTTTGAAAACTATCCGCTCTCTCTTCATGAATGTAAAGAAATATCCCCATAAATCTATTGAGAAAAGAAACAGTAAATCACTCTCACCTTGTAAATACATGTGAACCATCTGAATGATGAAATGGCATCAGTTCCAGATGAAATTTATACAAGAGCTGGCAATGAAGTTCCACTAAAGTTGCTTTTCCAACTTGATTTTTGAATGCACCTATGATTCTATCCCCATTTTCATTTCTTCAAGCTGAACCTCTTTGTGAAGTGAGAATTAAGTCCACATGAACAGAAGATCCCTGTTCATCCATTCTCCACAAAAAGTAAGAACGGTACATCAAAAGAGAATAAATGCAATTTTTTTGTTCACAAGGTGTAAAACCCAATGTCAATCAAGTGATGCAACTTCACTCTGTAGCAGCACAGCCATGATAGATGAAGATAATGAAGCAATCTTGTCAGCAATGGCAAGCAATGTGAATGCTGATTCTCACGCTTGAAGCACCTGACAGTGCACGATATGACTTTTCAATCCTCCTCGCCCAGCTATACTTGACCATAAATTTGTGAAAAGAGTTCTGATGTGACCTTTCCCAGCAATATTTTCCCAAAGGTGAGGGTTACTCTCAACTCGTTTATCAGGACAAGAGACATCAACCATACTGATGCTCATGTTGTTACGGATGATACAAAGCTTCCCATTAAGGGGGGCAAGAGCAGCAGCCTGTAATGCACGAGAATTCCCTAGATGGAGTTTGCTATCTATAAATCTATCCCAAGAATTTGTAGCTTCATCAAAAATCCTAAGTTTGCACCCATCATGACAATCCAAAGCATAGAGCTTTCCATTCAAAGACAAACTAGGGTTCCGCCAACCAGCAACCATCCCATCACTGATTGGAGTCCAGATATTAGTTTCAGGTATATAGGCTTCACTAAGGACCTCTCGGTGGGACCCTAGTCCTTTTACAAACCACTTCCCATCATATACAACTCCAATAAAAGGGACCATAGCTGTGCTCATATCTGCTATAAAGCTCCAGCGGTTCTTGTTGGGATCATAAACTTCAGCAGAACGTAGAGTTCTCTGGATTCCCTCACATTCTCCACCAGCCACATAAAGGCAGTTATTTATGACACAAGCACCAAAAAAATGACGTTTCCGAAGCATATCTGGTGCTCTGTGCCATTTATTTGTCCGAGCATTATAGAAAATGACCCGTCTCATAGACCCCTTGAGTGGATCTTTTCCTCCGAATAAGTACAGATGGCATCCACTCAGAACAGCACAACCAAATCCAAGAGCTTCACTATATTCTCCGGGAACAGGTGGAAGTGGGTGCCAGAGCTGGTATGTGGGATCAAAAGCATGCCAAGAAATCCTCCCATCGCGGTCTCTTTTAATGATATAAACCCACTCTTCTGCCATTCCAAGACTTTTCCTAAGAGAATAAAAGAAGTTTCCAGCCAGAAGGCGATACCATCTCTTGCAAACTAGTCGAAGTTTATTATGTTCAACACGAGGGACTCGAATCAGACAAGCAATGGCAAGATCATCAGGAAGGCCTGGCAGGAGGGGTGGTTGAAATCTGGCTCTCTCCCTTCGTGAGTTTTTAGTCTTGTGTGCATGAGGATTGATATCAGGTTGGATGCATATCTTAGACCCTGGAACAAATTTTCTTGCCCCAACAACCGTTTTCAAGCCTGAATCTACTTTACAATAGCATGACACAGAATCAACCTGCAAAATTACCCAATGAATTACACAAAAAGAACAATAACAACGGTAAAGGAAAACAAGTACAAGAAGTTCACGAGTCATAATGACTATAAAAACTTTACAGTCATGAATTATCATCCTTCACATGATCTTACATAATCCCCACTCATCCTGCTTCTATGAGTACATGAAAAGGGATCAATATTTAAACCAAGAAATGGGAAACAAAATAATCTTCATAAAACCTGAAGCTCCAAATGCTCAGTTGATGCTGTATTTGGGTTAATTCATCAGCATTGTGATGCCCTCTAGTGGAATTGGGCTAGTTGTTGTAATGGACTTCAAATTAATTTGTGAAAGGTATATTCTTTTAAAATAAATGGCATACATTGGATAAATTGCATTCTTTGTATTCATGTCTCTAATTGTCTACATTCTTCATGTACCTAATCATTTGAAAGGTTTGTCTAGGTTCATAAATCTTGTTCGTGAAACTTATTTATGTTTCATGGAACTTGCTTATGACCTTCTATATAAAAGGATATAAGCCTATGGCAAAATAGATCAATACAAAAAACAATAAAATTCCCCCCTTGAGAAAATTTTTATCAAAAGCTAAGAGAAGTGGTATCAAAGCTTGGTTGGGTCAAGAATAAGCTGGTTGTAGAGATCGAATACAGGAAAACAATCCCTGAAGAAGCCAACAACCATGGCAAATTCCAACAACCAAAACGTACCTACTCCTACCTTTGATGGTGAAAATTTTGACTTTTGGTATGTGAAAATGAGAACCTATAAAGCACAGAGGCCTCTCCGAAGGTCAAGTACAGGTGTCCAACACATGTCAGACATAGACACACACCAGCAAGGTTCTGAAAAGCGGTTGCGGTCGCCGTAACGGTGGTGGTGACGCGGTTGCGGTTGCGGGGTGTAAAGGCTGTAGCGTAACGGTTGCGGTAACCGGAACCGTGAATTTTTTTATTTTTCGCACAATTTGAAAAAAACTTATCGATACACACATTTTTTTTCCATGATCATATTTATTGGGTTTTAAAATAAATATTGATCAATTTTTATAAATTTTTAAGTTTGATCCAATATATTTCATATTTTTAAATCACTATAAACTGAGTTTTTTACATTTTATTTTAATAATTAATGACTTTATATTATACAAAAAATCAATCACTAACTATTATATATAAGAAAAATAATGACAAATGTAAGAGAATAAATAAAAGCCTAAATATATATATATATATTAATCAAGCCAAATAGATAATGACCACACTTATTATTATTATTATTATTATTATCATTTTCAAACAATATATAGATAGACACACACAAACAAAATGGTTGAGTGATAACAGCTGAATAGAATAGCATATGTCTTACAATTTTAACAAATCAATAACATATTCTTCATCTTCTCTATTCTCTCTCTCTATCTCTTGTTCCTCCATCTTCCCTATTCTCTCTCTCTATCTCTCTTCCCCCATTTTCAACTTTTTTTTTTTTTTGTGTTTTTTCGAAAGAAGCAATTTAAAACCGTTACGTAACGGTGCGTAACAGGCCGTTACGGCACCAATACGACCGCTATAGCAGCCGCTACGGCCGATACACCTGTGAATCTTAATCACACTGCAAAAGCGGCCGTAACGGGTGGCGGTAACTACCACAACCGTTACGTAACGGCGTTACGTAACGGTTGCGGCCGCTTTTTAAAACCTTGCACACCAGACATGTGTTGGACACGTTGGGACACTTGGGACATGTTGCGGACACATTGGGACACACTAGGGACACATTAAGGACACATTCAAGACTATTTTTTTACTAAAATAACATACCTAAAGTTGATAACTTTGATAAAATTAAACATTTGATATAAAATACATATTAAATATTAAAGAATATGACATATAATAAATATATAAAATTATATGTTTTGCAAGCGTCCCCGACGTGTCATGTCCTACATTTTTTAAAAATATGTGCGTCCGTGTTGTGTCCGTGTCCATGCTTCTTAGATGAGAACTATCTATATCTATACGGATCTTTGGGATCTTGTTGAAAACGGATTTGATGAACCCAAAGATGAAAGGAATTTGACAAATGCCCAAAAGAGACAATTGAAAGAGCAAAGGAAGAAGGACACAAAGGCTCTTTCATTGATTCAACAAGGATTTTCAGAAGCAATCTTTCCAAGGATTATCAATTTTACAAAAGCAAAGGAGGCATGGGATATTCTTCAAAAAGAGTATAGAGGCAACTTGGAAGGCAAGAACCATCAAACTTCAATCATTGCAAAAAGATTTTGAAAATTTAAAGATGAGAGATATATAATTGTTGAAATATTACTTTTCTAGAGTTATGGAACTGGTGAATCAAATAAAAATTTATGGGGATGATATTTCTAATGAAAGAGTTGTTGAGAAAATTTTGATAAGTTTTCCAGATAAATATAATCCTATTGTTGCTATCATTGAGGAAACTAAAGATCTTGCTGATTTGAGTATGGAAGAATTGACGGGTTCAATTAAAACATTTGAGCAAAGGTTGAGTAAGCAATTTGAAAAGTCAATTGAAAGTGTTTTTCGATCCCTGCTCGAGCTCAATGTCGGCACTTCTGATTCCCGAGGAAGAAATACAAGAGGAAGAGGAATGTATATATCTCAAAGAAGGAAAAATGAAGGGTCTACTCAACAAAAGTACGAAGTTTGTAACCGAAGCAATCATTTTGATAAAGATTGTTCATTTCAGGAAAGCCACAATGGTTTCATTGCAACAAATTTGGGCATGTCAAAAAGGATTGCCAAGTCAAGACCAATCAGCAAGCTAATTTCTACAATGAGCAAGAAAGTGAAGGGCACATGTTCTATGCTTTTCATACGGCATTGAAACAAAAGAAGGATCTATGGTTTCTTGATAGTGGATCATGTAGTAATCACATGAATGGAGATGAGAGCATTTTTGTGAAGATGGATACTTCCTCCAATTTCAAGTAAAAATGGGGAATGGTGCCTTAATCCAAACAAAGGGAAAGGGTACTATTGCTATAAAGACCAAGATGGGTACAAGATGCATTTTCGATGTTCTCCTAGTTCCAGACTTGTAGCAAAATTTGCCGAGCGTTGGACAACTTATGAAGCATGGGTACTTTGTTCATTTTGAAGAAGACTCTTGCAAGATTTATGACAAAGGGGGGAGAAGTCGAGTCGTTGCAAAAATCAAGACCGAGAAGAATAAAAGTTTTCCTCTAATTTTTCGATATAACAAAAGAAGATGGATGTGGTTGATAATTCATGACTTTGGTACAAAAGATTTCGACACTAGAATTTTCAAAGCTTGAAGAATCTACAACAAAAGAATATGGTTTTTGGGTTGCCAACCACTCATGAGGTGCAACAAGTTTGTGAAGGTTGTGCACCCGAAAAGCATCACCGGAAGTCATTTCCAAAGGAGAAAGCATGGAGAGCTAAAGCACCATTGGAACTTGTTTACACCAATGTGTGTGGGCTTATGGATACACCAACTCATGGAGGTAACAAGTACTTTATCATTTTTGTTAACGATTTTGCTAGGATGACTTTGGTGTATTTCGTGGGACAAAAGAGTAAAGTTTTCTCTATCTTCAAAAAAATTCAAAATATTGTTGAAAGGCAAAATAATTAATAAAAGTTTTAAGAAGTGATTGAGGCAGAGAATGCAACTCAAATGAATTTATGAAATTTGTGAGAATAATGGTATGGAAAGGAAACTTACCGCTAGGTACACTCCATAACAAAACAGAATGGCGGAAAGAAATAATAGAACCATAGAGGAGATGTCCAAATCTAATGTAGGACAAGATTTTAAAATATTTTATATTTTTAGTTTTAATATTTTTGATATATTATTTGATTAGGATTCTTGTAATTTAGTAATTTGTATTTAACACAAAAGTCTAAAGGTTAAGTTCAGTGTATTTGACATAAGAGGGTTTCTAGTATTTATTTAGGTTCTTTGAATTTGACACAAGAGTCAAAGAGAGCGTTTCGAGTATTTATTTTTGTGTTGGGAAGATCAACGTTTGAGTCTCTATTATCTAGTATAAATATGTTTGTAAGCCATGTGACAAATCAAGCTTTTAATCAATATAGTCAGCGTTTCCTCTATTTTCCTTGTGAGCAAGGTTGTTTATCCTTGCTCGTGGATTTGAGTTGTTACCGTCCAAAGAACGATATCTTTCCCTTCATCTAGTAGAACGATATTTAGTCATTCCTATGTTACCAGAAAACGCTAATACCCTAGCAAATTATGTATTGGTATGCACATTCTGAAATATGGTATACTTCCGTTCCAAAATGGTAAATTTAGTGATCCGAAGCGATCCCAAAAGTTTTTCTCCAACATATTTCTTAAATGTTACCTTAGGAGGAAAAAAATCAAATATAATGAATTAAAATCTAAGGTGAGTTAAGTTTTGATAAGACAAAAATATCAAAAACTAAAAATTAAAATTAAAAAAAAATAAATAAATAAAAAATTATTGGATGTCTAATAGTTAAAAAAAAATTACTTTAGAAGTACCTTAAATTCTTAAGTGTAACATATATAAGTCTACACTTATCGCACCACATTTTATAGCATGTGGCGTACAACGTTCCCGTTCCTGTTCCACGTATTAGAACGATCCACGTTCTAGGTAACATAGAGTCATTCCTTCTGCTACAACGCTGCATTCAATGTCATTCATCAAAGGAGGTAGCACAAGCTCTATTGACAATGATCGCAAAGAAAGATTTAATAGGATTCAAGTCCAGGGACTTGCCTAAGACCAGCCTATTAGTCATTACATTAATAGGAACCGCACTATAGGATTTGCCCAAACCAACCTACTAACCACAATGTCTTAAGACAATCTTCTCATTATCAATATGATAACGAGGACAAATCTAAATATGAGTTATTCGAAGATTATGGTGAATATCAGTTGGTACAGCTAGAAATTCCCTATTTTAATGCTTCTTGTCATGCCAAGAATTTTATTTATTGGTTTTGCAAAGTTGACAAATTTCTTGAGTGTATGGAAATTTCTTAAGAAAAGCAAGCCAAATATGTCGCACATAAATTACAAGGTTATGTTTCTACAGGGTGTGAACAATTGCAATATGATCAAAGGCGACAATATAAAAAACCCATTAGGACATGGCATAAGATAAAAAAGTTGATTAGTTCTAGATTCCTTCAATCAAATCATGCGCAAATGTTGTATCAACAATATCAAAAAAAGCTTTGTTAGAATATAATATGTAAAGTGTTGCTTTAATAATTAGGTTAGTATAATAATTAGTATGCTTTAATAATGTACCTTTAATAATGTTGTTTGGCTTGTGCTTCTACTTTCGGTTTGTAATTGTTCTCCCTCTCCTCTATAAAGGAGAGAGCTCAACACAACATTCTATACATCAATCATATATACACAATTTATTCTCTCTTTCTCTATATATTAATACTAACATAGTATCAGAGCTATAAGATTTAGGCCTATACTCCTCTCTTTCCGGCGGGCAGCCGGCCGGCAACCTTGCCTTCGCTGCCCGCTGGAGTTTTTCAACACATACCACAAACACATACCAGAAACTCTTCTTTCTTTGTTTCCTCATCTTCATCGTCACTAATTTCTTTCTCTGTGGCCTTCTCTGTCCAGAGGTAGATTGGGTAGCTAATGAACTCAGAGTGCTTCTTCACAAGTTCCTTCAATCTGATCATCCACTAGCCGAATTGGCCTGCTCCTGTGCGGCCTACTCTCTATCTTTGTCCAGCTTATATTCCGAAACACGAACGCCGACAACACCTTGAACAGCACCGAAGTTCCTTGATCATGCGCGAACACTATGCTCGTCTTGAAAGGTCGGTCTGTTCTCGGTATGATCGGTTCTCGAGCAAGCATCACAAACCGAGTCACGTTACTCCCTGCCTTGGGGTTGGCGGATGCATGATCATCCCCATCACCTGTGACGATCTCGCTGTCGTGGTGCTTCGATTACATGCTCTGCAGCAACCACACGTTGGTGCTCAATTTCACATCGGAAGCAAAATCCAGAGGCGATCTGTACGTTTTCTTACTGAGCCTCGACTTCGCCATTCCCAGAACCATCGGTTGCAACCTCAAGCACATTACCCTATGTGTCGTAGAGAATGGCAATCCAGAACGATCTGTTCGGCAGCTTATCTGAGTCTTTGATGGTCTGTTCTTATATGCACCGCCCACAGTCAATAGGTCTGCATAGATCCACACCACCCAACTTTCTTTTTTTATTTTATCACAAAAACTCTCTCTCTCTCTCGTCCCTTTTTTTTTTTCCACTAGACCCACTTTAATATTTCCCTTACTTTAAAACCAAACTTTATTTTTTATTATAAAAGCCATTAGATAATTCATATGTACATCTGCAACTTCTGGATACACACCAAAAAAAAAAAAAGCGCTCTTTCTTGGATACACCATCCACCGCCAAACTTTATTTATTTTTTTATTATAAGCTTCATTGGTGCTCTTGATTCGCCCTGTTCCCCACTCCCACCTTTAGTCTTTTTATTCATCCTTCTATATTCATCATCACCATGCTAAAAAAAAAAAACCAACACCATTTGCACAACAACTCATATTTTATTCATCTCAGGGATCAACCCCGATCACAATTTTACACAAAAAAAAAAACAACAACAACAACAACGACCAAACAATACAAAACAAACCAAACAACCACATCCACAGGCGGGATTTTTCTTCTCTACTCTGCCGCTGGTCTCTTCTTCTTGCCTCCGTCCTGCGCGGTCCTTGACGGTGCTGCCTCCGTGCTTCCTAATCCACCGAGCACATTCACTCCCCCTTGCTCTTCCACTGCAGCATATAGCGTACCTCCAAATCGGAACATCACGGTGGCCTTCCGCTTCAGCTCCTTGTTTTCCGCCTTTAGCACACTAATCTCTGCTCGCGCATCCTTATACATGCGCTGGAGCAGAGCCAGTTGGGCGTTTAACTGCTGCACCTCATTTGTCCTACTCTGCAACCGATGCGACAGGTTTGTGACCGCCGTCATGGTCTCCACACATGACTTCAAAGTATACTGATTAGCCTCAATATCAGTTTGCACCGCCATTTTTTGCTCTACCGACCGCATCGGAAAGTTCAACGGAGCAAAACCAGAGGCGCTTGGTTGAGGTTCACTGGCCACCGCACCAGTTATCTCTCTTGTTGACTCGTTGAGGTCGGGAAAGAGAGTGAGCAGACCACGGGACGAAGAGGCCATATTCTGGGTAGCTGAACGGGAAGACGAGGCCATGTTATGGGTTGCTGAGTGTTTCAGAGAAGGGTTG
The DNA here is from genome assembly GCF_055761805.1 of Camellia sinensis. NCBI lineage: Eukaryota > Viridiplantae > Streptophyta > Magnoliopsida > Ericales > Theaceae > Camellia > Camellia sinensis. Next base: position 6,255,539 of record NC_138974.1, on the reverse strand, counting down.
GTTACAGAGTGTTACAGAGTATATCTCTCAAGACAACGAAGAGTCTCTCAGAGGTTTTTAGCCAGTTTTTTGTCTTAGCCTCTGCCTCAGCTTCAGCATCCGTCTTGGTTAAATAGCCAAGGCAGACACGCGCATCGCGCGCCACTTGACGCCAGACGACAAAACGGGCGCGCAAGCCAATGTGGTGACGCGCCTCGCCATCATGTCCGGCACATCTTTTTATGACTTGGGCTCGCCTTTTGATGGCACGCCTTTTTATGGATTGGGCACGCCTTTTGATGGCACGCCTTTTGAAAGATTGGGCACACCTTTTGAGGGTGCGACTTTTTAAGGGTCCGACAAGACTCTATAAACTGTCCCGACATTGATTCCGGTTAGCTCCTTCATGGGTCCGACAAGACTCTGTAAATTGTCCCGACATTGATTCCGATTAGTTTCTACAAGGGTCCAGCAAGACTCCGTAAACTGTCACAACAACTGTCACAACATTGTCTGCTACAACGGTCCGACATGACCCCATAAACTGTCGTCTACATCGGTCTGCCATAACCATACAATGTCTCCTACAACGGTCTGACACGACCATACCGTGTCTCCTATTCTATTTTATTTTATTTATCAGTTTACTTTCCTGTTTTGTTACTCTCTCCAAACTCAAGTTGGTTAGTTCCTATCCTCCCTTGAGTTTGAGGGGGGCTGTTAGAATATAATATGTAAAGTGTTGCTTTAATAATTAGGTTAGTATAATAATTAGTATGCTTTAATAATGTACCTTTAATAATGTTGTTTGGCTTGTGCTTCTACTTTCGGTTTGTAATTGTTCTCCCTCTCCTCTATAAAGGAGAGAGCTCAACACAACATTCTATACATCAATCATATATACACAATTTATTCTCTCTTTCTCTATACATTAATACTAACAAGCTTGAATTGAAACAATTGTTCCAAGGTGTTTGATTCACAATATTCTTCGCAATTCAATAAATATTATACAATTATGGATACAGATTATTCAGGGAACATGACTATGGTTTTGCCAAGTTTGGGTCAATCAAGTCTTGTAAGTCAACAAATTTGTCACACTCAACCACGTATTGAAGAAGAAAGGATTTTGAGTACCTCAATGTATGAAAATTTTGAAGACTCAAACAAACATTCAATTGAAGTAGAAAATCAAGTTGATTTCAACAACGGTGAGGACGTTAAAATTAATAAAGAAGAGGTCACTGAAATTACTTGGATCAAAAAGTTTGAAGAAGATGATGAAGAGGAGAAACAAGAGAAAAATGTTGAATTTAGCCAAGAGCTTCTAATGACAGAACTACCATCTCTTAATTATTATTATGATTGTGCGATCGCAAAAGAAGGAGATCAAGTTGAACTCAATGACAAAGAAGAAATAAAAGATGAGGTAATAAAGTCGACATGTGCAACAGAGAAGTTGATTGAGGATGCAATTGATGTTCCAAGGTTGATAATTGAATGTCCAACTGAATCTATTACACAACAAATCCAGAGACTATGCCACATCAACATAAAATACACTCCGTTGATTTTCTTGGTGTGGAGAAATTTCATTTGACATTCAATGCTTGTCTAATTGATCTTGTCAACCAGTTGAAGCATACAGAGAAAAACTTTCAAAAAGTAAACTTTTCTACTACTTTTGGAAGAGGGACAAGTAACTAAAGTATTCAAAATATCACTTTGTTTGGCATGAAAGATGGCAGATCTCTAATATGAACTCAAGGACGAGTTCTTTCAAAGAAGAGGAGTCTAATGTAGGACAAAATTTTAAATTTTTTTATATTTTTAGTTTTCATATCTTTGATATATTATTTGATTAGGATTCTTGTAATTTAGTAATTTGAATTTAACACAAAAGTCTAAAGGTTATGTTCTTCGTATTTGACGTAAGAGTCTAAGGGAGGGTTTCTAGTATTTATTTAGGTTCTTTGTATTTGACACAAGAGTCTAAGGGACAGATTCTAGTATTTATTTATGTGTTGGGAAGATGAATGTTTGAGTCTCTATTATCTAATATAAAAATATGTTTGTAAGCCTTTTGGAAAATCAAGTTTTTAATCAATATAGTCAGAGTTTTCTCTATTTTCCTTGTGTGCAAGGTTGTTTATCTTTACTCATGGATTAGAGTTGTTACCGTCCAAAGAACGATATCTTCCCCCTCGTCTATTAAAACGATATCTAGTCATTCCTTGCGCTACAACATTGCGTCAAAATCTATGCTACATGAAAAGGGGCTGCCCAAAATCTATACGGCAATTTACTTGGTGATAGATGTCCTACAAAAGCTCTCGAGAACAAAACTTCATTTGAAGCTTGGAGTGGAAGGAAGCCATCAGCGAATCACTTGAAGGTGTTTGATTGCATTTGTTATGCTCGTGTCCCAAAAGAAGTGAGACACAAGCTTGATGAAACTAGTACAAAATGCATCTTTGTGGGTTATAGCTCAAAATCTAAAGGCTATAGACTCTATAGTTTGAACAAGAAGAAGGTGATTATTTCTAGAGATGTTCTCTTTGATGAGTAAGACTTCTTTTGATTGGAAGGGAAAGAAAGTTCAAAATCAAGTCATTGTTTCCAATGAAAATTTGGAAGGTCAACAAATTGAAGATGTTCAAGCACCTGGATCTCCACAAAGATTGTCATCCATTGCTAGTTCACAATCTTCTCAAACTTTGAGTTCAAGTTCTACATCTCAGAGTTCAACACCAAGAAGAATGAGGAATCTGAGTAATGTGTATGCAATATGCAATTTATGCATCACTAAACCTGAGAACTTTGAAGAGGCAATTAAAGATGAAGCATGGAAGAAAGCCGTGGAAGATGAAATTCAAATGATTGAGAAGAACAAAACTTGGGAGGTAGTGGAGAAACCGGAAGAAAAAGAAATAATTGGTGTGAAATAGATTTTCAAAACAATGTTCAACCCAGATGACTCTATTCAAAAGAACAAAGGAAGACTTGTGGAAAAAGGGTATTCACAACTACCTGGAACTGATTTCCAAGAAACTTTTGCTCCGGTGGCACAACTTGATACAATTAGAGCACTCATTGCTTTGGCGGCTCAAAAGGGTTGGTTTTTGTAATTGGAAGAAGAGATGTATGTTGATCAACCTCAAGGCTTTGTTGTCAAAGGCAAAGAAGATAAAATGTACAAATTGAAGAAGGCATTGTATGGCCTAAAGCAAGCACCTCGGGCATGGTATAGTGAAATTGATGTTTACTTCAATGAAAAGGGTTTTCAAAGAAGCAAAAGTGAGCCAACCTTGTACATCAAGAGGCAACGTAAACTGGTATTTTCATTGTTTCACTTTATATTGATGATTTGGTCTTTACCGGTAGTGATGAAAAATTTATTTAAGATTTTAAAAGGGAGATGATGAGGAAATATAAAAGTTTTTATTTTTGTTGAAGTTTTTAGAAAAACTTGCAATGATATCATATTCACATTTTCTTTTTATTTTCTTTGCATTAAAGCACAAGTACTAAGGGCTTCAACTTTTGTACAAGATGTTCACCCTTCATATTTTTTTGTTCCTTCTTTCACTAAATAATATAACTATTCAATTTTTTTCTCCAATTTTCTATTGAAATCCTAATGTTGTTAAAAGACAAAGGGCTTGCCAAATTCCCAAGGTCATTTATTGTTGTATTTGTTAGCCTCATATATTCAATACTATTCTCCTAAAGTAGATAGATTAGAATATCATGTTTCTTCAAAAAGTACAGATGGTGTGAATGATCAAGCTAAAAAATGAAGTTTGATATATTAGCCAGTGGAAAATACTAAGAGATTTTGAGGAGCCAATACAACATAGAGACGTGTGTACACATTTGCATACGTTAATTTTATAGTAACATTTACGCACATGCATACACATATATGCAAACATTTTAAATGCATAAGTTTTGTTGTAACAAGCTAAAGGTACTGAGAGTTCTAAATTTTCCATTTGTAAGTGCTCTGTTATCATTCCATCAACTCTATAACACTTTTCATCCAGCAAAATCACCAAATAGCAATGAGATTAAAAAAGTCCATCAACTGGACCCACTCAGCAATTTCATGTATCACAGGAGCAATGATTTCACATGGACTTTTAAGGCTTATGCGTTACTTTTTCTCCCTCTACTCTCTAGCTAATAGGTATTGGCAAAAGTATCCACATAGCATTTATACTTCTTATCATAGTTGTCAAATCAGGATTCGTATTGTGAATCAAAATAGCCTTGTACCGAATCGTGAATCGTAAAGATTTGGCCACTTTTTCTAAATTACTTAAAAACATATATCTACACATTTAGATGTTAAATATGTCTGATGAATATGACATATTTAGACTTAAATCAACAAAAATGTTATTTTGAATGATAATCATATAGTTTAATAAGTAAGAAGTTAACAAAAATTCATATGTAAGATCACCATCTTACCTTTTTTCTTTTTTAGATATTTCTTATCAATCATTCTTAATAAAGATAATAACCAAATAGACAAATTATCAATTTCCAATGTAACAATAATTAACAGAGATATTGATATTTGGACAATAAGCATACATACTTTTCTAAGTACCAGTGAGCAAATAATAAGAAAGAATTATTTAGAATCTTTTATTTTAGCCTAAAGTATTTTAAAAGGTATAATTGACCTCACACATGTAATATTTAATTATATTCAATTTAATAAAATAGCAATAGATAATTCATAGTGTAACTTTAATCTTAAACATCTTTAGAAAATATATTATGATTTTTTAAAGGGAAAAAAAATGAGATAAAATGTTAAAAATATGTTGGGTCTGACTAAATCTAATTGGATCCTATTAAAAATTCCATGATCACTAAAATAACAACAAATCATGTATATATATTAGTTATTTTAGTATTAAACGCTATTAGAAGTTGTATAATGTCATTTTCACTAAAAAGATGGAGAAAAAAAGAATTGAAAATATGTCGGACACAATAATTTCAAAAATTGCATGAATCGTAAAAATTGAATCGAATCGTAAATCGATTGTGAATCATGCATCGATTGTGAATCATGCGATTTACTAGAGATTTACTTCCAAAATATATTCACCCATAGATTCGTATCGATTTTGCAAAATTTGCGAATCGAATCGCAAATCGTAAGATTCTGATAACAAAGCTTCTTATATATAGTATAGTATGGTAGTCCAGCGATTTGAGAACCCTATCTACCCTCCTAGGTTTGAGTTAAGTTGATATTACTCCATTTCTTGATGGATAAGATTTTTTTTCTTTTTTGGAGAAGTATTTTTCTATGGATAAGATAAATCTCACAACTTTGAAGTTCAAATTATTCACATCACAAAAACCACTACAATAAATGGATCAACCATGATTTGAAGTCGATAACTTTAAAGATAAACAAAGAGATACCATCCCCATCCCCATCCCCATCCCCATCCCCATCCATATGATCACACAATTTTCATACTAACAAACAAAAGCAGCTAAAGAGAGATTGAGAGAGTGACTGACTTCCAAAAGATTATAAGAACAAATTAAATTGCAAGGAGCATGCTCATTAATTTTCCATTGCCCCAGAAAGTCGATAATCATCTGAATTAATAATCTGCCGTCGTTGTTTGAATTAAAGCTATCTCATGAAGAGCAAAGGCTGAGAGAGAGAGAGAGAGTACTATGAAAAAAATAACAATCCAGGAAGAAGTCACCACATTGAAAAAGAAATGGGAATTGAAGCCGAAAATTATAATGAAGGATGGAAAACTAGAATATGCACTAGTACAGGTCAATCAGCGAACTGTTACCCAATAACTTATTAACAGGAAATCATGGGTCTAAAAGAAAAATTCTGGCACCTATATCAGCAGAAATCACACACAGTACTATAGTTTCAAGTTATAAATTGTTAAATCCATAAGCTCTAGAAATGAAACAAGAATTGTGTCCCATACACCTAAACCACAGGCACCAACAAATACTATCCTCCAAACTACAAACATTCTCAATGTTCACTCAAATAAAGAGCATCCAAAAGAATTTGATAACGTTTATCCAAATTAAAGGCAGGCCCGTGCACGAGGTTCCCAATACTACAAGATCTAGGAAAGGGGTACGCAATTTTGTCCCTCATGGTGATAGTGCTGTGTTTGTGTCTCAAATTCATGACAGTCAGGTCACAATCGAGCAACCATGCGCTGCACCAAGGACCACCCTTAGATTATCCAAATTAAGTTGTAAAAAAAAAAATTTAATATTTTCTACAAACATGTTAACAAAACCCACTCATGATTGAGAACAACAGATCAAAGTACGCACTTCAATTATATATCGGGGAGCACATATCCCATGGAATAAATCCAAATTCTCTACCTATACAGCACTCTAGAGAAAAAAACAACCATAGAGTCATAAAAATACATATACTCCCAACCCCAAGGGGCTGGCCTGGTGGCAACGCCTTGGGTCTTGGGGTGTGCTCTCCCTAAGTTTCTGAAATCGAACCTCTTTGGTGCTAATAATTCCTTGGGGCCATTAGACTGAGGAAAAACCCTTAACTGTGGTGCACTCGCCGAAAACTCCTTGCTTAGGACCTATGCACCTTGGAGATTAGTCGGGCTTTGATCCGGACACTCCAGTGCCAATCAAAAAATAAACAAATAAATAAAATGCATATACTCTTGTCAAATTCCATGAACCACCTCTAAGACAACACATTCTCATAAAGAACTTCACCTCTCTATCTCCCCAAACTCTTGGAAACAAATACCCAATAAATTATGATTGCAACAAATAAATAAATAATAAAAACCAACACATGCCCATAATAATACCAAAAATCTTCATCACAGATTACACATTTGCGAAGAATTTCATCTGGTTATTTTAAGAAATGCACTAATTAAAGAAAATTAAAAGCGAAGACTATCAAAGATCAAGGGGGCTTACCAGTGGAGCTTGAACACGATAACCCCTCTGTGCATTCGGAGGCCGTTCAATGGTTGGGTCCATCTAACCAGTAGAGTTTCATAAACGAATTTCTGGGTCGCACCCAGAATCAAAAATCAACGTTAAATTTGCTTCACATACCCAGATCGAGAACTCTATAAGCTTCAATCTTCATATCTGATCAACAAAAATAAATAAATAAAAACAAATTACTACCCCTAAAAGTTCGAAACCCAAAGAAGAGCTTTTTGCTGTCCCTTTTTATGACGCGCAAACGCAAACAAGAAAACAAACAGCAAATGGAGCTTACAAGTTGAAGAGCTACAGCAACTTCAAAACGTCTCTCTCACTCTCTCTCTCTCTCTCTCTCTCATAGACACATTCAACTTAAGATTACAGGTGGACCATTCTAATTCACAAAGTCTTAGAAAATCACATTTTTTAGTTTTTCTAGAAAAAGATCATAATCAAACAATAAATGAGATATAATAAAAAATTAATGAGTTATAATTAAAATAAATTATAATTAAAAAATATTAATCATAATTAAATAATAAAATAATATAATTTAGGGGTATATATAATAAGGGATGTATATACTAGAAATTTCCTTACAAGAATATACACGAGAATTGCACCACTATAAAAATGTAATTCTTTTATCACTACTTGATTTAAATGCAATTTTCTCATTTTCCTTTGCAGATTTGATAATTAATACATTGACACTCTTTCTTATTGATGTAATATCTCGAAATTAATTTTAACTCTCGGGATGAAGAAAACTTAACAGGGCTTAGAGGTGTAAATTCGTCTCATCAGTCTGTGGCTCACTTGAGGCCTGACCCGTCTCCCTTTGGGCCTAGGTCGCGCATTTTCTAGCCCGACTTGACTTTCTGCTCTAATAATTGGCCCATGCAGGTAGCCCGACCTGCCGATACCTCCCCAATGGTCAAAATTTCCAAAATCTTCAAAAGCGGTTAAATTTTTGTATCATATTCGCTATTCAGTAACATTAATAGAAAATGTTTAAGACCTTCAAAAAGTACCCACAAATGATATGATAGGATATATGTCAACTTTTAATTGTTACACACTTAATGATGGTGGGCCCAACTCCCATGCCACATCATTATAGGTGAATTTGTGAGTATAAATGTGTAGGCCTTTAGCATCAACATTAATTGTTTGAATTAATATTTATTGGTTACTCATTTTTTTACATTAATTGTTAATTAATATATATTACTTGTTTTAATTGATATTTATTAGTTATTCATTTTTTTTAATTAATTGTTAATTAATAGATAGTATTTGTTTTAATTGATATTTATTAGTTGCTCATTTTTTTAATTAATTGTTAATTAATATATATTAATTTACTTGTATTAATATGTAATAATTTTGTCAATATTGATGAATATAACATAAATCAGTTAATTCTCCTAACCCTATTGTTGCAGCGACATCTAGGGCTCGTCTAGTGTTTGAGAGCATTTTGAAATAATATATGTAACTTTTCCCAATGATAAAATTGTAACTAAAACAAAATATAAGTATTTTGTAAATTTACTTAGTGTTGCACTAGTTGGTGGTATTAGTCATCCAAAATGCTAATAAATATTTATAAAGTCAACAACTTAATATTAGAATTCAAATACAAATAGGAAGTACATCAGCAAGTAATTTGTCTACATTTTTATATGATCATATACGTGCACAATATATGCAAGTTAATTATATTGTTAGAAAAGAACAACATTTTACTACTAGTGAATGTCTTGATTTTGCTGAATTAGTTCAAGGAGCTTTTGCACCTCAATTTCAAAGTTTTTCAAGAAATACTACTAGAAACAGGGTATTAAAGAAATTTCATGATATTAAAATTAAATTATTTAACATTTTTAAAGATTTGAATGGAAAAAATTTGTTTAACATCTGATATGTGAAAATTAAATAAAGGTTTAGAATATCAATGCATCATTGTACATTATATTGATAATAATTAGAAATTAAATAAAAGAATAATTTCATTTAAATTAGTTGAACATCATTTGTGGTAACAATAAGGAATGAACTATCTAAGTAGACTTTGCAAAATAAAATATTTATCACTAATTTAGATAAAGTAACATATATTACAATCATATTGTAGCGCATCATAAATCAATTTTACAATTACCTCTTAGTTATGAATTATTTTATATTCGTTGTCTTACTCATATTTTAAATTTGATTGTTAAGGCCTCGTTTGTTAATGTTTTTATTTCTTGTTTTCTGTTTCTGTTTTCATTTTTTTTGAAAATTGGAAACAAAAACTTGTTTGGTATATTCTTTTTGTTTTTTAAAAAATGAAACTGATTTCAAAGTTTTTAAAAAATTTCAAAACACAAAAAAGTTATTTTCACTTGTTTTTAAAACAAGTCTTCACTTTCTCCTCTCACCCACCACCTTTGGCCACCACTACCGACCATTAACCACCACCACTGTCTACCGTCAGTGGGTGGCGAGCTCCATCCAACGTCCAACGACTATTCGGCTGGTGGGCGGTCACCTTTTGGCGTCTTTCCAGCCACCTCATCTCATCCGACAACATCCGACCACTAACTCCAACAAACACTTTCGGCTACCTGTCACTACCAATCACTACATCCATCCACCCTCCATCAAATATATTTCTCTATGTTTATTTTTATTTGTTTTTAAAATATTTTTACACATCAAACAAGTTTTTTGTTTTTATTTTTTATAAAAATAAACAAAAACCTATTTCTTATTTTTGTAAACTAAAAATTGAAAACATTAACAAGCGAGGCCTAAAGAAGCTATGAATACATGTAAGGATTATGTAATGATAATAAAGCAAGCGGTTGTTACTATTAACAGTTCAACTAATCGAATTTTAGCATATAGAAAATTATGTCAATAAGAAGCAGGTATGAAATATAGAAAATTACTTTTAGATGTAGACACCGGGTGGAATGCAACGTATAATATATTAAATGTAGTTTTAAAACAACGAAAAATAATCGATTTATTTTTTGAAACAACAATAATAGCAGGAGTACTGAAACCCACGAAAGATGATTGGCTTCACATAGGCTTATATGAAGTTTTTGTAAAAGTTTTTGATCGAACAACAAAATTATTTTCTTTTATATATATATATATATATATATATATATATATCTATTTCTCCATTTGTTTTACATACGTTAGCAGATATAATATAGTTCTCACAAATTATATGCATGTTGAATATTATACCACCATTATTATTGTCATGGAAGCAGAAATTGTCCCATATATATTAATCAAGAGATCAATGAGGAGATGAGCCACACCGTTCTGAATCTGCAAAAGAATAAACAGTTAGCGCATCCCAACTAGCAGTTGCCGACCGGAGGGCACTCCAACGATCAAGTTAGATAGCATATATCTAAATGAAGCTGAATAAGTAAAAAGAATGGTTTAGGCATATCTCCTCCCTGGAGCTGAAGATTACATCCCTTTATATAGGCTAACATGTCATCCATTTTGTCCAATTAGCTTGAGCCACCAATTTGATCCAATAAAAATAAGTCACATGTTCGGCTCAAAATTTGTCTGATGCATACATATCAAAGCAAGTTGGTAAGTTGGCAAGTTGCATTACAAGTTGATATTTTAATATATTAATTTTTATTCCAAAAGGTATTATGTGGACCCACTTCTCATGGATTAATTTTTATCCCTCCACAATTGCCCTCAAGTTTTAGCTTCATTCGATCGAAGAAAGAAGAAGTGGAAACTTTTCTTATCTCTGGTAATCTCCTTTATCTTTAATTGAAGGAGTTTTTTGTCTTGTGACTGTAATACTGACTTTATTTTCCTTTTGACTTGCAGAATGTGAACATTTTTCATGTGCTCCCGATTTTTTATGTGATGCCACTGATTATGCAATCATACTCACGTGGTCACTTATTTTCGATACAACCAACAAAAAGTTATTAAGATGGTTGGTTAGTGACTCTCTTTGGCAAGTGAGAGTTTCGTTTCTTAGACTAATCAAGAAGTAAAACCTAGCCATTACTCATCGAAGATGGTTGTTCAAGTAATTCAAGAAAGGACGACCGTTCGGCTGGATTTGAACCTTGTTTACCATTTCATTGATCATGTAAGCTCTTATCATGCACCGTAGAACTTTCAATTCATTTCTTGGTGGCCAGCCATGGCCGTTTTCTATTCGAAACTCTTCTTTAAGCTTGGCATGAATTGCTGAGGAGTTGTCAAGTTAGTTAATTTTGATGTTGAGCAGCCATGACAACAATAGATATGTTCTTGAGCAAAGATGATGTTGAGCAAACTTTGGGCTTTGCTATGTTGAGCAACCATGGCTAGTCTTTGTTTTTCTCACTACTACGACGTTTTGTTACGACCTAACCGCAGGGACTTAGGGCTGGAATCATAACTCACTACTTTATTCTAATCGTGGCAAATTAAATGGCGTAGGCGGAGGCAAAAGGAAATAAAAATAATTAAACAGAAAATTTACTTCATTTTACTATTTTAATAAGAGAAAATATATCTATAGGGCTTTTATTATTTTATTATTCAGTGACCGGCCCTGAGTAAAAACAAAAGGAAGCAAAAATAAAATAAAAAAAGAAAAGAAAAACAAAATAGTGGTTCAACATCCAATTCTCATGCGGGTTCCACTACGTGAGGTTATGGATCTCCCTTATATCTTGTCACCTGAAAGGGTAACAGCTATAACCACACAGCAGAGTGAAAAATATTATGCCAAGAGTATAGGGAATACAAAATAATCATGGATAGTTATTTAAGCTAAAATAGTAACAGAACTTAATTTGAATAAACGAATGATTTAAAATGGCAGAAACTGAAACACAGAAATTATGTAATTAAATAACCATAATCACGGTACAGAACAGAACAGAACAGAGGTCACAGAAGTGACAATCAGAACAGAGGTCAATGGATCCATGGCAAACAGAGGACCACAAAGTGGCCAAACAAAAGCCAACGGTTATTTAAGTCCCCTAAGGCGTAGGACTCCCGTGGTGGTACTTACAAAACATAATTGTTTATAAGGTTATAGTCAAATACCTTCTAAAATTTAAACAACATATCCATGGGTTTCATTTTAAACCAATAGAATTCAGAAATTAATCCACGTAATTGGAATTTTAATATAATTTATAAAACATAACTTGTATAAAATAAATTATGATAAGTCAAAACATACGTAAAATATATTATGGTGACTCAAGGTATAATATGATTCACCTTAATATTGAGTCTCACTACTTCCTTTCTATTTCCGTTGGCTTTTCCTGGTCCTTCCCTTACTCTCTATTTTTGTTGATTCTTTTTTTTTTCTTTCTTTCTTCTTTGTTTTTCATTAGCACTACTATACAACACCTTCCCCTTTTTATACATATAACTAGGTGATGACTCACCCTACCTAATGGCCCTAAGGATGATGAATCACCTCCCCCCCTAATCAAGGTGTTCAAATGGCTCATATTCATTCTTCTCAACATATTTGCAAATCTTTATATTTAATTCTTACTTAATTCGTTTAGTTATATCCATACATGCCAATCTTCTCACATTAATTAGTGATTAACTTAGCCCCTAAATAATTCTCTTCATCATAAATTTGATAATCACAATAGCAAATTAATTTGCATAGCACATATAGCTTAGCTATTTTATTATTATTATTATTATTATTATTGTTATTATTATTATTATTGTTCTTATTATTATTATTATTATTATTATTATTATTATTATTATTATTATTATTCCTTCATCTTACATTGACCCTAATTAATTGTATAATAAATTAAATTATTTTATTTTACTATCACTCCCACTAGTATTAATATTATCATGATTGGTTGTGGTATTAATTAAATATTTAGGGTGTCATATTTCTCCCCCCCTAAATAGAAGTTTGTCCTCAAACTTCACGTATCTTGATTTCGAAAATGTGCGGGTATTTGGCTCGCATTTAACTTTCCATTTCCCACGTAGCTTCTTCGATTCGATGATTTCTCCATAAAACTTTTACTGGAGGTATAGTCTTGTTTCGAAGAACTTGATCACGATGATCGAGAATCTGCACTATTGCTCTTCATAAGAGAGGTCCTCTTGAACTTCCAAGTTCTCATAATCGACGACATGTTCTGGATCCCGAAGATACCGTCGAAGCATTGCAACATGAAACACATTGTAGACATTGGATAATTCAGGTGGTAGTGCAAGGCGATAGGCTACAGGGTCAATCCTTTCCAGTTTCTCGAATGGCCTGATATAACGTGGGTTTAACTTTCCTCGCTTCCCAAATCAGATAACTCCTCTTGTTGGTGAGATCTTAAAAAACATATTATCTCCTATTTGAAATTCCAAGTCCTGTCTTTGTGTACCTGTATAGCTTTTCTGGCAGCTCTGAGCAGTGCGAATTCGCCGTTGGATAAGTTAGATTTTCTCACTTGTGACTTGCACAATCTTAGGGCCTAACAGTTTCCTGTTCTCAATTTTCGTCCAACATACAAGTGAACGACATCTCCTTCCATACAGAGCTTCATACGGTGTTATTCCAATTTTTGCTTAGTAATTGTTGTTATAAGCGAATTCTACCAAAGGTAGGTGCTCATCCCAGTTACCTTTGAGGTCCAACACGCATACACGTAACATGTCTTCCAACGTCTGGATTGTTCTTTCTGATTGCCCATCAGTTTGTGGATGATAAGTCGTGTTAAACTTCAGTGTGGTTCCCAAAGCTTCTTGCAATTTGTTCCAAAAGTAAGACACGAAGCAGGGGTCTCGGTCAGACACGATTGAAACTGGGGTGCCATACAAACGAATAATTTCCTTGATGTATAAGGTGTCAAACTTATTAAGGGAGTGCATGATTTTAATTGGCAGAAAATGCGTCGACTTCGTCAATCGGTCTACTATAACCCATATTGCATCATTCTTCAAAAATGATTGTGGTAGCCCGACCACGAAGTCCATAGTAATGTGCTCCCATTTCCATTCTGGAATAGGGAGCGGTTGTAGCAGTCCAGCAGGTTTATGATGTTTTACTTTAACATGCTGACAATACAGACATTTTGAGACATGGCTTGCTTTGTCTCTTTTCATTCCTGTCCGCCAGTACTGTTCCTTTAGATCCTGGTACATCTTTGTGTTGCCATGATGAACTGCAAATCTCAAGTTATAAGCTTCCACCAATATCTTTTTCTTAAGTTTTAAAATGTCAGGTACGCAAATTTGATTTTGAAATTTTAGTATCCCATTGCTTGTAGTGAAATCAGGATCAGGCGTACTCCTTTGATCCTTGTACTTTTTCTTCAAAAGTTTATATTCACATTGGTGTACTCTAATTTCTTCAATCAAGGTATTCCATGGTTATGTTGGTAAGCAGTCCATTGATCTTGCGGGAAACGAGAGTACATGCCAAACCTCTGGTCATCTTTGAACAAATATTTAAGACTCTTGTGATCAGTGTAAATCTCACAAGTTGCACCGTAAAGATAATGACGCCAGATTTTGAGGGCAAAGATCACCGCAACCAATTCCAAATCATGTGTTAGGTAGCTCTTCTCATGAGTCTTTAGTTGGCGTGAGGTATAAGCAATGACTTTCCCATTTTGCATAAGAACACAACCCAAACCATTATATGAGGCATCACTATAAATTACGAACCCATCTGCACTTGTAGGGAGTGCTAGTATAAGAGCTTACACAAGTCGACTTTTTAATTCTTAAAAGCAACGCTCCTATTTGTTAGTCCATTCAAAGGGAGTGTTCTTCTGAGTTAACTGGGTCAAGGGTGATGCTACATTTGAGAAATCTTGCACGAAATGTCAATAATAGCCATCCAAACCCAAGAAACATCGAATTTCTGACACATTAGTAGATTGTTGCCAATCTACGATTGCTGCAACTTTTTGGGGGTCAACCGAGATGCCATCTTTGTTAATGACGTGACCAAGAAAGTGTACACTAGTGATCCAAAATTCGAATTTCTTCAACTTGGCATAAAGTTTGTGATCACATAGTGTTTGTAAAACCGTTCACAAGTGTTGCTCATGGTCTTCCAGTGACTTGGAGTATATAAGGATGTCGTCAATGAAGACGATAACGAACTCATCAAGATAGGGTTTGAACACTTGGTTCATAAGGTCCATGAAGGCTACTTGGGCATTTGTGATGCTAAAAGGCATGACAAGAAACTCGTTGTCACGACCCAAACCCGCCCCTGTGGGTTTAGCACCGTAACCGACCAGTAATTCGAGATTACCGACGGCCTGCTTAACAGTAATACAGTAGAACAGAGTACAGGGGCCTGGCGGAAGCCAATACAGTAAATAAACAATGTCCAATGAGCTGTGACAGTCTGTATGCCAAAAAGACTTTTCATGCATACATATATATACACACAATGCAGAACAGTATATACAACATTTATAATCATCCAGATCAGGGACCTAATCCCTATTAAACAGTACAGTAACAGTCTATACAGTCTATACAGTTAACAAAATAATTTCAGAGACAAACGGGAGAAATTAAAGCACCCCTAAGCCATAGCTTAACAGGCTCGGAACCTCGCAGTGAGGCACAGTGGTTGGCTTGACAAAACTCGAGCTTACCCCGACGCTACTAGCTGCGGTCTGGTGCCTGTACACCTACATATATATATGAGCAGTGAGCTAAAGCCCAGTGAATAACACAATGCGTAAAGAGGTTTAGAATGAATGTCCTTACAGTAATGAAAACAGTTCATTAAATCAGTATTTCAGTCGTTCAGTCACTACAGTCATATGTGGTACATCCATTAGCATAACATTACAGTAAACAGTAGGTCTTGAAAGACCGAACAGTCAATGATGGTCATCAATCAGTAAACAGTAGTGGTTCCAACAAGGGAACCGATAGAGATCTCTGTAACAGTAACAGTCAGTAACAGTAGTTGCTAAGGATGCCACAATACAGTTCAGAATAGAGGACATACATTCATTCTATTAAAAGTATCAATTCAGAAACAGTACAGTTCAATTATTCAGAAGATAATCATTTTTGAACATATCTTTACACAGTTGTTACTCACAGAGTTCTGGGTTACAGTTAGGCTAGAGCGCGTCCCCAGTCTCCAACCCTACACAGTTTACAGATTGAACACATACTAAGCTACACAGTTGGGAAAGATAATAACTTAATCCCTATCTTGACTCGATGTAGTTCTACATCTATATCCTCATTAAGATGCCTTAAACTAGGCCTAAGAATGCTTACGATGAAATGAGGATGCGAAGATGCACTTTAAAAGCATTTTCAGAATTTTTAGAAAACAGGGTTCCAGCTCGAGCATCGATTACTCCGCTCGAGCGGAAATGTAGACAAAGGTTTCCGCTCGAGCGCAGACTTAAACACTCGAGCGTACTGCAAAACAGTCAAAAGTGCTGGATAGATGAAAATCACGCTCGATTGGGTGCTCGACATCCGCTCGAGCGTAAGACACAAGGTCACGCTCGAGCGTCAATTACCCTGCTTGAGCGGACACCAAAGCAGTGCAAAATACTGGGAGCACGAATTTCACGCTCGAGCGCCAGTCACCCCGCTCGAGCGTGAGTTCAAAATCTGGAATTCCCAGATTTGAACCTCAAGCTCAAATTCAACTTTCAAAGCATTAAATTCAATCCTCTTGGGCTCATTTCCTAGAAATTATTTGCAAATACATAGTATAACATGGTTCAAAGCTCAATTTGTAAAATCAAAGCCCAAGGGAAGATCAATTCAACTCAAATTCAAACCAATTTTCATGAACTTAACTTCGATGCAACATGCATGAATTTAAACCACTTTCAAGCTTTAAACACTTGCTCTAATGAGCCAATTGTTCCAAAAACAATATAAAAACATGGTCCATTGTAAATATATGAACATGGATGCAAGATTTCCATGAAATCAAACCTCACAATGCAAAGATAAACACATGCATGCATGAATTCTAACTCAAATCGATATATGAAGCTATTTCAAGACTCAATCCACTAACTTCGACATGAATCATGTAAGAACAAGCTCAATTCATAAACAAGAGGGTAATCACACTACCTTAGGTCTTGTAGTTCAAGAATGGAAGCACAATTTTGAAATCAACCTTCAAATTCTTTAGGTTCTCAAAGCAATCACAAGAAGGAACTCAATTTCTCTCCCTCTCTCTCTTAGTCGGCAAGAACAAGGAGTTTGGCTGATGAAAAGTTTTGTTTAAATGTATAATAATGCTCACATATGTTCAATGTAGTGGGCCACTAAGTGGCACCAATGTAATTAAGTCTAATTCATGTAATTTAGCTTTATTTCAACTAATTTAATCATACCAAAACACATTTCAGATAAATATGCCATAAAATCATATAAATTCCAAAGATCGTAAAACATCAATCAATTTCTGGTTCAGCCGCCGACAAGGCCTTCAATTTGGCAATTTAAACATAAAACATGAACAGATAATCAAACAGTCAAACAGATAGATAATGCATTTAAACAGATACAGTCAATCAATCAGTTTCAGTTTTCAGTCAGTCAGTTCAGTATTTCAATCAGTTAAATTACTTTTCATAATCAGTCTCAGTTAAGCAGTAATCGGTAGACAGTGGTGAGGGTTGTTACAGTCTCCCCTCCTTAAAAAGAGTTTAGTCCTCTAAACTCGAGTTACCTTCGTTTTGGAAGAAAACAGGATTCAGTGGAAACAGTTCGAGACATCTTTTAGCCATGTCATCTTCCCTTTCCCAAGTGGCATACACGCCACCATGGTTTTACCAGTTAACTTTCACTAACGGGATCTCTTTGTTTCTCAACTTCTTGATCCGTCTATTTACAATCTGAATAGGTCATTCCTCGTAAGTGTAGTCATCACTCAGCACTACACGAGTAGGCTCTATCACATGGAAAGGATCCCGGAGGTAATCCCTCAACATAGAAATGTGGAAGACGTTGTGCATATGCTCTATTTCAGGAGGAAGCGCAACTTGATACGCCACCGGATTGATTTTCTCAATAATCTCATACGGTCCGACATATCTTGGCGCTACTTGCCTTTGACTCCAAAACGAGTCTGGCCTTTCATCGGTGTCACTTTCACAAACACAGGATCACCTACTTCATATTCTCTGTCTCGTCTTCTGACATCAGCATAACTTTTCTGCCTGCTCTGTGCGATTTTCAGTCTCTGTTATATCAGTTTCACTTTCTCAGTCGTTTCATATACAATCTCGGGCCCAAGCAAAGGCCCATCTCCAACTTCTGCCTAGCAAATCGGAGACCTACATTTTCTGCCATACAATGCCTCGAAAGGCGCCATACCAATACTTAAATGATAACTATTGTTGTAGGCGAATTCGGCTAAGGGCAAATGGCTTTCCCAGTTTCCCTGAAAATCAAGGACACACATTCTCAGTAAATCCTCTAGAGTCTGGATGGTCCTTTCTGACTGGCCATCTGTCTGAGGATGATAAGCACTACTCAGTCTCAATTCAGTATCCAATGCAGTCTGTAAGCTTTGCCAAAATCTCGATGTAAACTTCGAATCCCTATCAGAAACAATGGACACAGGCACTCCATGCAGTCTAACAATTTCATCAATATAGAGTATAGCCAATTTGTCCGTATTATAAATTGTCTTAACAGGTAAGAAGTGAGCAGATTTAGTCAGTCTATCAACAATAATCCAAATTAAGTCCATACCTTTACTGGAGCGAGGCAATCCTACAATAAAATCCATGGTGATATGTTCTCATTTCCACTCCGGTATGGGTAAGGGCTGCAACAAGCCTACGGGTCGTTGATGTTCGGCTTTAACTTGTTGGCAATGAAGACATTTCGATACAAAATCAGCAATTTCTTTCTTCATTCCCGACCACCAGAAATTCAATTTCAAATCTTGGTACATTTTCGTGTTCCCTTGATGGATAGACAGTTTTGAATTGAGGCCTTCTTGCAAAACTCTTCTTTTCAGTTCAGTATCATTCGGTACACATAGTATTTCTTGAAATTTCAGTACATTATTTTCAAATTTGAAACTCGGCCTTGGTTTAGTTTCCCTTTCTTCGATGATCTTCTTCAAGAAGTCATCCGATTGTTGTTTCTCTTTAATTTCTTCAATCAGTGCCAGTTGAGCAGAAATAGCAGCTATTGTTCCACCTTGTTCAAACAAAACAATTTCAATTTCAAATTTTTTATGGTCACAAAGCAATTCTTTCTGCCCGGTGAGCAAACAGGCTAAATTTCCAATCGATTTCCGGCTCAGTGCATCGGCAACAGTGTTGGCTTTTCTCGGATGATACAAAATCTGTAGGTCATAGTCTTTAATCAGTTCTAGTCATCTCCGCTGTCTCATGTTCAGTTCTTTCTGTGTGAAGAAGTATTTCAGACTCTTGTGATCTGTATACACCTCACATGTCGCCCCATACAGATAGTGACGCCAGATTTTCAATGCAAATACCACTGCGGCAAGTTCCAAGTCATGGGTTGGGTAATTCTTTTCGTGCAGTCTCAGTTGTCGGGAAGCATAAGCAATAACTCTCCCATTCTGCATTAAAACACATCCCAAACCCTTATGAAAAGCATCACTAAATACAGTAAAACCATCCGTACCAGAAGGTAGGGTAAGAATCGGTGCAGTTACAAGTCGAGTTTTCAACTCTTGGAATGCTGATTCCCTGTGGTCAGTCCAGTCAAATGATATCCCCTTCTGAGTTAATTGAGTCAACAGTAAGGCAATTTTGGAGAAATCTTTGACAAATCTTCTATAATATCCAGCCAAACCCAAAAAGTTTCGGACTTCTGTCACATTTGTTGGTCTAGGCCAGTTTACTACCGCTTCAACTTTCTGTGGATCAACTGAAATTTCATCTTTGCTAACAACATGCCCCAAAAACATAACATGATCAAGCCAAAATTCACATTTAGACAATTTAGCATAAAGTTTCTGTTCTCTTAGGGTCTGTAGGGCAAGTCTCAGATGATGTTCATGTTCTTCTATACTTTTGGAGTAAATCAGTATGTCATCAATGAATACAACAATAAAGTCATCAAGGTACGGTTTAAAGATTCTGTTCATGAGGTCCATAAATGCAGCAGGTGCATTGGTAACTCCGAAAGGCATAACTAAAAATTCGTAATGTCCATACCTCATTCGAAAAGCAGTTTTATCAATCTCTTCTGGTTTAACTTTCAACTGATGGTGTCCTGATCTGAGGTCGATCTTAGAGAACACTTGAGCACCTTGTAACTGATCAAATAAGTCATCAATACGTGGGAATGGGTATTTATTTTTCACAGTTACCTTGTTCAGTTCACGGTAGTCAATACACAGTCTCAGTAAGCCGTCTTTCTTTTTCACAAACAAAACAGGTGCGCCCCATGGTGAAGTACTGGGCCTGATGAACTCCTTATCTAACAGTTCCTGTAGTTGCACTTTCAATTCTTTCAATTCAATCAGAGCCATTCGGTAAGGAGCTTTAGATACTTGCTGGGTACCCGGAATCACATCAACGGTGAATTCAATCTCCCTGTCAATCAAATCCCCTGACAGATTATCTGGAAAAACATCTGGGAATTCTCTGACTATGGGAATTCTCTGACTATGGGAATACTGTTCACATTAGCATTATCATCAGTAGATACAGTCAATACAGAACACAAATACCCTTTACACCCCTTCTTAATCAATTTACAAGCTTTCATGGATGAAATCAAATACGGGGGAGGTACTACTCCAACCCCATTAAACACAAATTCGGGTAAACTAGGTGGACGGAAAATCACTTGTTTAGTTACACAGTCAATAGTAGCATGATATTTTTGTAACCAGTCCATCCCCAATATTACATCAAAATGGTCAATGTTCAGTGGCAGTAAATCAATATACAGATGTGCATCTCCAACAATAATTTCACTAGCAAGGTACATATATGCACAAGTCATGGATCTCCCAACATGTGATGATACAGCTAACAGATAATTCATGGGTTCTAATGGTCTATTCAGTTTTCGCGAAAAAGCATGCGACACATATGAATGCATAAACCCCGAATCAATCAGTACATAAGCATTTTGAGCACAAATAGAGAGAATACCTGACACAACGGTCTCGGTATTCTGTACATCTCCCTGTACTAGGGCGAACACTCAGCTCTGCCTTATGGGCTCTTTCCCGGTAGCTTTGGGGTTTGGTTTTGGTGCAACAGTTGATGCTGCCACGCTTAGTGCAGCTTTACTGTTGGCTTGTGGAGCAGAGGGGCGGTCTTTAACCATGTGGCCCACCTTGCCACACCTGTAACAGGCTCCAAATATTTTGTAACAGACCCCTTTGTGCTTCCTGCCACACTCAGAACACGGTGGTATGAAACCACTCCCTTGGCTGGGGCTAGTTATTGTCCCCGTATTTTGTTTCTTGTTCTATGGGTTATGCTTGCCTTTCTTGAATTTAAAACCCTGCCTTTTACCACGCCATTCAGACGCTGGTGTTTCAGTTTTCAATGCCTCGATGTTCGATTCAGCCATCAAGGCTCGGTCTAGAACATTTACATAATTCGGTAGCTTCAAAACATTAATTCTGTCCAGTATTGCAACATTAAGGCCGCCTTCAAACTTTCTGGCCTTCTTATAATTAGTGTCCACCATGTGTGGTGCATATCTAGCAAGCTCGGTGAACTTTGTTTCATATTCAGCAACGGACATTGTGCCCTGTCTCCGCTGTTCAAATTCAGTTACTTTTCTGTCCCTGACACACTGAGGGAAGTACTTTTCAAAGAAGGCTCCTTTGAATTGAGCCCAAGTCATTACAGTGTTGTTATCGCGGATGAGCATCCACCACCTTTTGGCCTCTTCTTGCAAGGTAAAGGTAGCTAACAGTACGTTATGTGCTTCAGAGCACGGAAGCACTTCAAATAACTTTTCTGTCTCAATGACCCATGCTTCAGCTTTTAACGGTTACAAGCCTCCCTGAAAGAATGACGGTTTCATCTTGCTGAACTTATGTGTCAGTGCAATTATGTCATCATTAACAGGTGGCTCTAGCTGTACTGGAGGAGGTAGGGGATGTGGGTTCTATTATTGCCCTAATCTCTCAGTTATGAGTTCCATCATTCTCTCCAGTCTTGTCATTCATGCCTCAAAGGATGAGGATAAGGATTCATTTGCAGTTCTTGTATTATCCATTTCACTATAAGCAGTTATAGCAATTATAAACATAAGCAGTTGCATACTTAAACAGTTTATCACATTAGCATATATTCAGTCATGTCATAGTCACACATACTTTAACAATTTCATGCAATGCCCTAATCGCTTTTCCAGGACATCCTATAGCTCCTTTGGACATGTGTGTGCGGTATAACTCGTGGTAAGTATCGCTCTGATACCACTCTGTCATGACCCAAACCCGCCCCTATGGCTTTAGCACCATAACCGGCCAGTAATTCGAGATTACCGAAGGCCTGCTTAACAGTAATACAGTAGAACAGAGTACAGGGGCCTAGCGGAAGCCAATACAGTAAATAAACAATGTCCAATGAGTTATGACAGTCTGTATGCCAAAAAGACTTTTCATGCATACATATATATATACACACAGTGTAGAACAGTATATACAACATTTATAATCATTCAAATCAGGGACCTAATCCCTATTAAACAGTACAGTAATAGTCTATACAGTCTATACAGTTAACAAAACAGTTACAGAGACAGACGGGGGAAATTAAAGCACCCCTAAGCCATAGCTTGACAGGCTCGGAACCTCGCAGTGAGGCACAGTGGTTGGCTTGACAAAAGTGGAGCTTACCCCGACGCTACTAGCAGCGGTCTGGTGCCTGTACACCTACATATATATATGAGCAGTGAGCTAAAGCCCAGTGAATAACACAATGCGTAAAGAGATTTAAAATGAATGTCCTTACAGTAATGAAAACAGTTCATTAAATCAGTATTTCAGTCGTTCAATCAGTACAGTCATATGCGGTACATCCATTAGCATAACATTACAGTAAACAGTAGGTCTTGAAAGACCGAACAGTCAATGATGGCCATCAATCAGTAAACAGTAGTGGTTCCAACAAGGGAACCGACAGAGATCTCTGTAACAGTAACAGTCAATAACAGTAGTTGCTAAGGATGCCACAATATGGTTCAGAATAGAGGACATACATTCATTCTATTAACAGTATCAATTCAGAAACAATACAATTCAATTGTTCAGAAGATAATCATTTTTGAACATATCTTTACACAGTTGTTACTCACAGAGTTCTGGGTTACAGTTAGGCTAGAGCGCGTCCCCAATCGCCAACCCTACACAGTTTACAGATTGAACACACACTAAGCTACACAGTTGGGAAAGATAATAACTTAATCCCTATCTTGACTCGGTGTGGTTCTACATCTATATCCTCATTAAGATGCCTTAAACTAGGCCTAAGAATGCTTACGATGAAATGAGGATGCAAAGATGCACTTTAAAAGCATTTTCAGAATTTTTAGAAAACAGGGTTCCAGCTCGAGCGTCGATTACTCCGCTCGAGCGGAAATGCAGACAAAGGTTTCCGCTCGAGCGCAGACTTAAACACTCGAGCGTACTGCAAAACAGTCAAAAGTGCTGGATAGGTGAAAATCACGCTCGATTGGGTGCTCGACATCCGCTCGAGCGTAAGACACAAGGTCACGCTCGAGCGTCAATTACCCTGCTCGAGCGGACACCAAAGCAGTGCAAAATACTGGGAGCACGAATTTCACGCTCGAGCGCCAGTCACCCCGCTCGAGCGTGAGTTCAAAATCTGGAATTCCCAGATTTGAACCTCAAGCTCAAATTCAACTTTCAAAGCATTAAATTCAATCCTCTTGGGCTCATTTCCTAGAAATTATTTCCAAATACATAGTATAACATGGTTCAAAGCTCAATTTGTAAAATCAAAGCCCAAGGGAAGATCAATTCAACTCAAATTCAAACCAATTTTCATGAACTTAACTTCGATGCAACATGTATGAATTTAAACCACTTTCAAGCTTTAAACACTTGCTCTAATGAGCCAATTGTTCCAAAAACAATATGAAAACATGGTCCATTGTAAATATATGAACATGGATGCAAGATTTCCATGAAATCAAACCTCACAATGCAAAGATAAACACATGCATGCATGAATTCTAACTCAAATCGACATATGAAGCTATTTCAAGACTCAATCCACTAACTTCGACATGAATCATGTAAGAACAAGCTCAATTCATAAACAAGAGGGTAATCACACTACCTTACGTCTTGTAGTTCAAGAATGGAAGCACAATTTTGAAATCAACCTTCAAATTCTTTAGGTTCTCAAAGCAATCACAAGAAGGAACTCAATTTCTCTCCCTCTCTCTCTTAGTCGGCAAGAACAAGGAGTTTGGCTGATGAAAAGTTTTGTTTAAATGTATAATAAGGCTCACATATGCTCAATGTAGTAGGCCACTAAGTGGCACCAATGTAATTAAGTCTAATTCATGTAATTTAGCTTTATTTCAACTAATTTGATCATACCAAAACACATTTCAGATAAATATGCCATAAAATCATATAAATTCCAAAGATCGTAAAACATCAATCAATTTCTAGTTCGGCCGCCGACAAGGCCTTCAATTTGGCAATTTAAACATAAAACATGAACAGATAATCAAACAGTCAAACAGATAGATAGTGCATTTAAACAGATACAGTCAATCAATCAGCTTCAGATTTTAGTCAGTCAGTTCAGTATTTCAATCAGTTCAATTACTTTTCATAATCAGTCTCAGTTTAATAGTAATCGGTAGACAGTGGTGAGGGTTGTTACACTCGTAGTGCTTATAACAGGTTCTAAAGGCAATCTTTTCGATACTTTCCGTTTTGACTTTTAGTTGGTGATAGCTCGATCGCAAGTCGATTTTTTAGAATACTTGGACGCGTTGAAGTTGATCGAACAAGTCATCGATTCGTGACAGAGGGTACTAATTCTTGATGGTGACCTTGTTTAGTTCTCGGTAATAAATGCTTAACCCCATCGTGCCATCCTTTTTCTTTATGAGCAATACTAGGGCTCCCCAGGGTGAGGTACTAGGTCGAATGAAACCATTGTCCAGGAGTTCCTGCAGTTGAGTCTTCAGTTCTTTCAATTCCATCATTAACATGCGGTAAGAGGCTTTTGATACTGGTTGGGTACTAGATTGAGTTTCAATGGTGAATTCTATTTCCCGATCAACCAGGATACCCGGTAGATCTTCAGGAAAGACATCTGCGAATTCTCGAACCACGCAGATTGCATCAACGGTAGGGGCCTCTTTTTGTGTATTGATCGCATAACAGATACAACTACAACAACCCTTTTTTAGAAATCGCTGGGCTATCATGGAGGATATAATACAAGGAGGGTTGGAAACTCTAACCTTATCAAAGACAAGCTCGAGTTGGTTTGGTAACTTGAGGGAAACCTTTTTAGCTTTACAATCAATAGAGACGTGGTTGGCAGCCAGCCAATTCGTACCTAAGATCACATTAAAGTTCCCAATGCGAAGGGGAATCAAGTCTACATATAAGGTTTTGCCTTTTAAGGATATAGTACATGATCTGTGCATATCAGTACTACAGACAGACTTACCAGAAGGAAAAGACACAAACAATATATATTCTAATGGTTCGGGTGTTGATACCAACTTAGCAGCAAAGTGTGATGCAACAAAAGAATGAGTTGACCCAGAGTCAATGAGAACGTGAGCTAAATGACAACAAATAGAGAGTGTACCTGACACAACATTTTTGGTAACTTTCGATTTTTCAGGTACCAAGGCAAAAGCAAATCCTTGGCATTTTTGGTCCTTCGTCTCTCCTCCAAGTTTTGTGGGTTTTCTAACTGGGGCAAAGGGGTTGGCTGTAGGATTGGTCAGCTTTGGACAATCCCTCAGCAAGTGACCAACTTGACCGCATTTAAAGCATGCTCCCTGTGTCTCGATGGCATTGTCCTCAATGAGCCCTTCCATACATAGGGCAAGTTAGAATGGTGCCACCTCGGAGCTTGGCAGAACCTTGATTGCCTGAACTGGTTGTGCCCGTATTTACCTTTTTGGGAGACGCAATATCGAATCTTCTGTTGTCTCTTTCCCATAATCGCTTCTTTTGGCTTGGTTCCCCAGAACACGAGGCTTTAATCCCTTTTTTTTGCAATGTACATCCGGTCTACCACTTCCGCATAAGTTGGCAGTTTCAAAACCTCAAGCCTATCTTTGATTTCAATATCCAATCCTGCTTCAAATTTTCTTGCCTTTCGAGCTTCGGTGGGGATAACATATGTCGCAAACCGAGCGAGTTGTGTGAACTTGCTCTCGTATTCGGCCACCGTCATGGTTCCTTACTTTAGATGTATGAATTCTGACGCCTTTTGTTCCTACAACGAATCTGGGAAGTATTTTTCATAAAATACTTCCAAGAATTTTGTCCAAGTCACAATTTCTTCTTTCTCTAGGGTGGGAAACCACCATTCCTGCGCATTATCTTTCAAAGTGAAAGTGCTGAAAGTTACCTTCTATCTTTCGGTGTAAGGTAAAGTGCGAAAAATCTTTTCCATGTCTTTAACCCAAGCGTCCACTACCATTGGGTCTGGACTGCTGGTAAATGTGGTGGGTTTTAGATCCTGGAATTGTTTTATGGTAACCGGCTCTTCTCATCGTTTCGGTATCCCACCGTTGATGTTAGCCTGCAAGACTTGCAAAAAGCTAGTAACTGCTCTTTCTATGATTATTTCCATCGATTCAGTGCCACTAACTGATGACTCGTTTCCGTTACCATTATTGGTCATGCTACAAGGTAATAAATAAGGCATTACATCCATAATGCAGCATATATGTGTATAGCGCAATATATATATATATATATATATATATATATAAAATATCAATTTTACTATTTTTACAATTAATATTACATCCTTGTTTCAAAAGTCAAAATATGTTAGTGTCTCATCCCTATGGTACAACAAAAACAAAAAAAAACAAAACAGGGATTAGAGCACATCATGGTTAGCACACAAAAAGGATTTTCTTCTAGCAAATCTAGAGTGGTGGGTCAAACAGGCCAAACAACCACGGGAAGTAGTGTTGCATAAAAAGCTCAAATTCCCATCCTAACCGGACCACACCGAAACACATCCACATTGTTTGGACTGTGAAAATGGGAACGGATTGTATGTATCCCAAAAATACTCGATCAACAATCCAGCCGGGTGTCTCGATTTATGACAAGTCATTACTAAAGTCAACATTTTGAATGTTAATAATCTCCAGCGAGTTAGAGATAGTGGTTAAAATGTAGTCCTCAAGGTACACGTTTTCCCTTCTTGCCACAAAATCTGGGGGTAAAAGGCCTATGATATAGTGCGGGCGGTCATATCTAGGAGCAATGCCAAGGACACGAGTGAGTCTGAGAAAGCGTCCACGCGTATAGGCACGGCTCTGCCTCCATAGTAAGTATGGGACATCAATGGGATCAGTCTATATATAGATTGGTCGATCCATCAATTGGGCAAGGCCTGGATGCAATCTTCTAATTATATCCTTTGAATCTCCTCATCCTTCAGGTGAGGCGAGGGCGGGGTGCTCTGCTAAAATCTCATCCAAATTAATGGCCCCAAGCTCATCCCAAAATGTCTCATCAAGGTTAATCTCGGACATTCCTACATCACTAGAATAAACTTGAGATTCTACATAAAAGGACTAACATCGCAGGTAAGTATTTATTATTTATTTTATTATGTGGACATTTTATTTTACTATGCGTATCTAACTATATAGTTTTATTTATAGTTCTATTTATAATTTTTCAAACTTTCTAATCAAATTAAATAGGTTTTTTCTTTTTTTTGAATGAACCATTGCTCTGATACCACATTTGTCACGACCCAACCCCAAGGGCTTAGGTCTGGAATCATAACTCACTACTTTATTCTAATCGTGGCAAATTAAATGGCGTAGGCAGAGTCAAAAGGAAATAAAAATAATTAAACAGAAAATTTACTTCATTTTACTATTTTACTAAGAGAAAATACATCTATAGGGCTTTTATTATTTTATTATTCAGTGACCAGCCCTGAGTAAAAACAAAAGGAAGCAAAAATAAAATAAATAAATAAATAAAAAGAAAAACAAAATAGTGGTTCAACATCAAATTCTCGCGCGGGTTCCACTACGTGAGGTTATGGGTCTCCCTTACATCTCGTCACCTGAAAAGGTAACAGTTATAACCACACAGCAGAGTGAAAAATATTATGCCAAGAGTATAAGGAATACAAAATAACCACGGATAGTTATTTAAGCTAAAATAGTAACATAACTTAATTTGAATAAACGAATGATTTAATGTGGCAGAAACTGAAACACAGAAATTATGTAATTAAAAAACCATAACCACAGTACAGAACAGAACAGAACAAAGGTCACAAAAGTGACAATTAGAACAGAGGTCAATGGATCCATGGCAAACAAAGGACCACAAAGTTGTTAAACAGAGACCAATGGTTATTTAAGTCCCCGAAGGCGTGGAACTCCCGTGGTGATACTTACAAAACATAATTGTTTATAAGGTTATAGTCAAATACCTTCTAAAATTTAAACAACATATCAATGGGTTTCATTTTAAACCAATAGAGTTCAAAAATTAATCCACGTAATTGGAATTTTAATATAATTTATAAAACATAACTTGTATAAGATAAATTATGGTAAGTCAAAGCATACATAAAATATATTATGGTGACTCAAGGTATAAGATGACTCACCTTAATATTGAGGCTCACTACTTCCTTTCTATTTCCGTTGGTTTTTTCCGGCCCTTCTCTTGCTCCCTATTTTTGTTGATTCTTTTTTTTTTTTTTTTTCTTTGTTTTTCGTTAGCACTACTATACAACACCTTCCCCTTTTTATACATGTAACTAGGTAATGACTCACCCTACCTAATGGCCCTAAGGATGATGAATCACCTCCCCCCCTAATCCTATGTGTACAGATGGCTCATATTCATTCTTTTCAACATGTTTGCAAGTCTTTATAATTAATTATTACTTAATTTGTTTAGTTATATCCATACATACCAATCTTCTCACATTAATTAGTGATTAACTTAGTCCCTAAATAATTCTCTCCATCATATATTTGATAATCACAATAGTAAATTAATTTACATAGCACGTATAGCTTAGCTATTTTATTTTTATTATTATTATTATTATTATTATTATTATTATTATTATTATTATTATTATTATTCCTTCATCTTACATTGACCCTAGTTAATTGTATAATAAATTAAATTATTTTATTTTACTATCACTCCCACTAGTATTAATATTATCATGATTGGTTGTTGTATTAATTAAATATTTAGGGTGTCACACGTTTGCTTTTTTGAGTCAATCTTTTGCGGCTTATCATAGATGTCACGACCCAAACTCGCCCCTGTAGATTTAGCGTTATGACCGGCCAATAATCTTAGATTACCTACGGCCTCTAGTAACAAAATCGATTTAACATGAATTATGGGGCTTAGCGGAAGCAAATTAAAATATAGAAGTAGTCCATTGAGCTGTGCATATATGAAAAGAGTTCACATTAACACTATATAACCATTCTTTGGGTAAGTTCATACATCACAAAAGTTTTTAAAACAACATTCAGCCCACAATTTCAAACTTGTCAAGTCTTACATACACAAAACCCCTATACCAAAAACCAAGCTAAGAGTTCATAACCAAAATTGGTTTAGACTTTGTTTGGCTCCACACGAGTCTAAGTTGGCTCCTTCTCAGGAGCTCCACAAAAGGCTAACCACTGGGTGACTCCGAGGCACTCTCTATCCTTGATGACTAACTTGCTCACCTACATATATATATATACATAAATAGTGAGCTAATGCCCAATGAGTAATAACTGAATAAAGAGGTTATATGAATGAAGTTCAATATCATCACAAATGTCATTTTCACATATCTAGTCAACCTTGTATCAATAACCATTTCATTCAAATCATGTGGCACATCCAATAGAGTAATAATGCTTTAATAACAATGGGACCGCAAGGGTCAATCAATGTTCAATATTCAATGTGACCATGAAGGTCTAACATCAGAGATCTCTGTGTTTCAAGTATCCAATGGGCCACGGTATTGTTTTCCCTAGGCGAGGGCTAATGGACCACGGTATTAATCTCTCCCAAGCAAGGGTCAATGGGCCATGGTATTAATCTCCCCTAGGCAAAGGTCAATGGGACATAGTATTAATCTCCCCCAGGCAAAGACCTGACTAAAGGATGCCACGATTACAATTTCAAATGGAACTTCATTCATTAAGGATAAGTAGTACTTCAATAAATCATTCATATATCAATTTCGATAACCAATACCATTTTCGAAAGTAACATAACTTGAACATATCTTTATAAAGTTATTACTCACAGTGGATTATGTTGTCACTAGGCCTCGGACGTCCACCTATACAAAACACATAACTGTAGACACCCCATTTTTGACCGTCCTCAAGACTTGGACGTCACTGTTTGAACACACGGTGATCTTCCATGTTTGTGTTCGTTTGGAGTTCCCGGAGGCCTCGGCCCGCGCGCCTTGCCTCAGGATCCCCGAACTCGACCGTTTAGTGTCTGGTTTTGCACCAAACACTTGCATCTTGCCTTGGAAGGGCAAAATGGGGCTTGTAGACCATCCCCACCCATCACCGGCAGTGGCTAGATGCCACCGGCTGGTTTTTGCTGCCACCGGCAATATTGTTTGCCGGCCGGCACTCTTTGTTGCCGGTCAGCACTATTTGTTGCCGACCGGCACTCTTTTTGGCCAAGATGGCATTTTTGGCCGGCCGATTGCTGTTCATCTGCTTTTGCAGATATTTTTAGACAGCTGTATGGCTTTTGCTCCCCTCCATACACGTGTATGGAGGGATCTCCCTCTTGCAAAGCTTGTCTTGGAAGCTTTACAAGAGGCATATAGAGAGGGTCTCTCTCTAAGGCAAGAGGAGAGCTTTTAGACATTTTAGGGAGAGAAAATACAGAGAGAAGCTCTGGTTTTTCTAGGGTTAGGGTTAGATATACACTTTCTATCTCTCTTTCCCTCTTATTTGCACACTAGGTGTTTTGTGTCTCACTATTGCACACAAGCACCTAGTGTTTCACCTTCCTCTTGGAGCTGAGGTTCCAAAGGGTTTGTTTTGAGATTTTGGTGTGGATTCAAGCCAAAGGAGGCCTTTGGAGCACCATTGTTGAAGAGGACTACAAGGGTAAGAAACTAGTCCCTTTTTTTCCCATTTTTGCATTGATTTTATACCTATCTTAGAGCTGTTTTTGTGCTTGTTGTATAACATAAAAAAGTTCTGTTTTTAGGCCCTCTTTGTTTTTTATTAAGAGTGTTTTGTTGTTTGAGGGGTGTTGACCACCCTTAGGCCTCAAAAGGCCTCATTTTGAGCCATTTTGTGCTAGCTCCGGGATTTTGGTGTTGAGGTCTCTTCACCACTGAAATCTTGAGGGATTTCAGTGGTGAAGATGATGCTTTGAAGTCCCAAGAAGGAGAGGTCCACCCCCTCTCCTTGTTGTCCTTGAAAAGGGCATATTTTGGCCTCCTAAGGAAGCCTATGCTTGAGTGTGTGTTGAGCATGTTTGGTTTGTTTTTCATGCTTATATATCCATAATATAACATGATTTCAAGTTGGTTTTGGAACTCCATGCATGTTTAGCATAGTTGCCATGTAATGCCTTATTTGTGCCTTAACATGTTCTAGGTTGTTAGCCTTTGTTGGAACATGTTTTAGGCTTGCATTTGTGAAGTTTATGTGCTTATTTTGCCATGTTTTAGCTCTGTCCATAGTCGTTTGGGTTGATCTTTGCATGCATTATATAGCTCCTTTGTATTTGGGCTTGTTGGCCTTGAGTATGTGCATGTGTAGCATGCCATCTTTGCATTGTTTTGATGATTTGGAATCATCCTACATGCTATTTCAGTCCCACTTCCATGCTTGTTGGATTGCCTTGCATGTCTCTTTAATGCTTTGAAAGCATGTGTTGCGATGCTCCATGTTTTGGCCATGGTGTATGCCTTTGTATTTGGGCCACTTAGATGCCATCTAAGGAGTCCTTTGGCCTTGTTTTAACATGCTAAAAATCTGTTTTTAGTTGTTTAATGCATGCCATGTTTGGTCATGTTAAGTGTAGTTCAATGCCTTATTGATTTGCCTTGAACACTTGGACTATTCGTTGCATGTTTTGGCTTGATTTTGTTGCTTGGTTTGGCACCATCCTAACATGATTTCAATACTTATGTTGCATGCTAATTAGTCCATGATTCCTCCTTTCAAGTGTGCTTGAATATTGCTCGTTTTGTGCTTAAGTGTTGGCCCTTATGTGCATGTGTGTGTGTATGCCATTTAGCCCTCACTTTTTAGCACTATGGCTACTGTTTTAGGCCTATTTTAGAGTCGCCTAATTCATGTTTAAGTCCATCTTTGCACTCATTTGTATTGCCATATGCATGCTTGTATGCTTGCATAAGTTAATTGCCATGCCATGTTGCATCCTTAGCTTGTATGCCTAGGTTGCATTGCATCTTGCATGCATGCCTTGTTCCTTGAAATGGTGATAGGAATTAGGCCTAATTTGTTTGATTGGTTTGCATGCATTTGAAATCAAAGTTGCATACTTGGTTCCTTGGGCCATCATGCATGGAAATGCGTGATTGGTGGTCCGAGAACCAAGGCACATGTCCCTTTGAGTCATCACAATGATAAGAGACATGGTTGGTGCATACATGCCTTGAATTGTGCTGCCATGCTTTGTTTTGCCCTCTGTTGCTGTGAGTTGCAGGTTCTGCAGGAATACTCTGCCGACCGGCAGTGTAATGTGCCGACCGGCACCATTTTCTCTGCCGACAGGTTCAATTTTGTGCCGATGGCCATACCACACTGCCGGTGGCAACTTCAACCAGCCGGTGATGATCCTCTCTGTCCAAGGGATCAGTCCTGAGGCTTTGACAGCCTCCAGAGGAGGAAAGGAAGGAAAACAGAGGCAACTTGCGCATGGTGGCACGCTTCCCGAGGCGTTTTCCTGCTTTAATTAATTTATTTAATTTGTTAATTAAATTAGTTAATTTGTAACATTTAATTAGCTTGCGTAGTTAATTAATTTGTAATATTTATTCGGTCCCTCCGAGCGAGGGCAAACCTGTAATAAGTGTGCGTGAGTGTGTATATGTCTTCCAACCTCACGTCTTTCTTCCCTTTTATTTACCTGCTTATGATGGTAGATTAGGGCACGTTTAATTTAGCATACATTATGCTATGCATGTGTGTATCCATGCATTTGTATTGCATGCATTAGGCTCGGTACATCACGCTAACTGCATCAATGCTTCAATTCCCAAACTGAATACGTGATAATTGTGCATTTTCACATGACATGTTTAGGATAGCCGAGCCTATTCTAGTAACATTTTGTATGCGATGCATTAGGCACTTCACATGGACTTGGATCATGCATGTTTGCTAACAAGTTCTTTGTTTTGGCACGGAGTACTATGTAAGTATTCCCGCTTTAGCATATCGCATGAGTGTGAATGTTGCCATGACAGCATGTTTAACATGTGACTAGATGCTTATGTGTTATAACTGCTTGAATGCCTGTGGGTGAAGGTTGGATTGTTTGAGTTGGAAAAACTCGTTGAAATCCGTGTTTTAGCCTACTTGCGAGTAGCAAATTCCAAAGCATTTTCAAACCGAACGGATATGCAATGTTCATTTCCAAATTAGGCAATCTAGTCTATACTTGTTTGCTGTGCGCATAACATAGTAATTCTAAGCTAATAAACGGAATAAGAACACATAAAGTTTTCAAATACGGATATCACGGTTAGTAGAGGCCGGTCTTTGGACCGGGCGAAAGGGGGTGCTCATAGCTGACCTTCCCCGATCGTACCCAAGCTCCCGAGCCGAGACAACTCCGGTGATGACGGACATGTGGCCTCCGGCACCGAGTCAGGGTTTCCTAAATTCTCCCATTTTAAAATATTTAGGTGGCGACTCTGTATCTGGCAAAGCAGTCCATGTTTGGCACTACTTTTTCAAAAAAATCTGTTTTCTCAAACGATTTGCCAGATTTGGACTCTTTGGTTCAGATTAAGAACCGTGACACAAATCGAGTCCGAACTGTAGCGTGAGGCCCACGCGGGCGCGTCTACAATAACAAAAACACAATTGGAGTACCGTTCGATAACCATTTCACTTTAATTAAAATTTTCTCATGTGTTTCCCACTCATTCCATGTTTATATGAGCTCAATTGGTGCCTAAGAGTACTTGAAATGACATGAGAATGTAAGCATGCACTTAAAAGAGTTAATCAAAATTTGTTGAAAACAGGTCCTCGCTCGAGCGCAACTTCCTTCGCTCAAGCAGGGGTTCAAAAATAAAGGTAGTCGCTCGAACGCAACTTTGGTCGCTCGAGCGGTCTACAAACTTTGCAAAAGTACTATTTACAAGAATTTTTCACTCGATAGACGCTCGACAATCGCTCAAGCAGAAGACTGAGTAAATAGGGTCCTCACTCAAGCACAACTTTGGTCGCTCAAGTGCTCTACAAAATTTTGCAAAACTTCTAGGAGCTCGATTTTTACGCTCAAGCGACACTTTCTTCACTCGAGCGGACAGGCCGAATTCTGGAATTTCCAAAACTGTGTTTGAAGTTCAAATTGATATTCAAAGGTCCAAAACTTGTATTTTTGGTACAAAAACATGGAAAAACATTTTAGAACTTGAAAATATAGTTAATTTGAAACCAATTTCTCAAATCATGGACCCAATTCTCAAAATCAAACTTAAATCATGAAGTTGGAACCATGCATGATATGTATTGCCCTTATTTCTTTTCAAATCTTTTCAAAACTTGATCAAACGGCATGACAAGTGTAAAAACATGAAGAAATCTTTAAATGAATGTGTAAAAGTCCCGTGCATGTAAGAATTCACAGAAAATTGAACTCAAAGATGAAGAATTATGCATGTATGTATGCTATTATACTCAATTCTTCCATAATCAAATCAATTCTTTCTACTTACATGCAAATAGACTCATAACTTCTGGAATTCATGACCTACATGTTTTATTTTCAAGATTTAAGAAGGAATTCCATACCTAGGATATGAATTCAAGTGTGTCCTAATTTGATCCTTCAAGTTCTTTACCAATTCCCTTCAATTTCTCCGTGCTCTCTCTCTCTCTCTCTAAGTTGAGTTCTTCTTCTCCCTCTCTTAAAATCTCAACCAAATTATGTATTTGAGGCCAAGTAAGGATTGTATCACTTATATATGCATGTGATTAGCTTAGCCTAATCATATGTGATTAAGGTTGGTTAATTATGGTCAACTCTAACTAAGTTCAATCAGTTTATTCTAATTATTTTGGTCCAAATCAAATTTTGACGAAAATTGCCATAAAATTCTAAATATTCTAATTAGCCTATTGGGCTAGTCAATTTTAGCTTCTGAAGCTGTTTGGGTTTTCAATTTCTAATTCTAAGTCGATAAGTGAACAGATATTCCAAGTAATAACAGATAACTACAAAATTAAGCATGTAATCACATAATTAAACACACAATCATGCAATTAAACTTATTGAATCAATATAATATAATAGTACGGAGGTCGGGTTGTCACAATAGAGGTGCCATTATGAAGCTATTTTCAACAACTTCAAATCTTTCAATCTCTTTTTGATGTAAAAGCATGAAATGTGTCAGCGAGATTGATTGTTGGATGAGTTGATAGCTTTCCATGAGAGCCAAGCATTCTCCTTCGATCCAAGTATGATTACTATTGCGCAAAAATGTTGTATTGGGTTTGTGTAAGGTGGTAACATTACTTAGAGGCTGGTGTTGATAATACTACTCAATGTGCCTAACCTGGCTAAGCCTTTAGTATTCGATGCCTAGTAAAAATAGGACTTGCTCACTTTCCGATGCTCAGCTCAGCTAAGGCTTACTCAATTTCAATACCTAACTCATTTAGGGCTTTACTGTTCGATGCCTAGTAAAACTTGGGCTTACTCTGTTTCTGATGCTTAGTTTGGCTAAGGATTACTCGATTTTCAATGTCTAGCTCATCTAGGGCTTTTGGGTTCGATGCCTGGTAAGACTAAGGCTTACTCTCTTTCTGATGCTTAGCTAGGTTAAAGCTTATTCAATTTTTGATGCCTAGCTCGGCTAGGGCTTACTCATTTTTCGATGCTTAGCTTGGCTAAGGCTTATTCAATTTCTGATGCCTGGCTTGGCTAAGTCTTACTTATTTTCTGGTGCCTAGTGTAGCTAAGGCTTATTCAATTTTTAATACCTAGCTCGTCTAGGGCTTACTCATTTTTGGATGCCTAGGGTGGCTAGGGCTTATTCAATTTCTGTTGCCTAGCTCGGCTAGGGCTTACTCATTTTCCAAAGCCTATCTCGGCTAGAGCTAACTCATTTTCCAATGCCTATCACCACTAGGATTTATCCAATTTTCAATACCTAGCTCGGCTAGGTCTTGTTCAATTTTTTATGCTTAGCTCAGCTAGGGCTTATTCATTTTCTGATGCTTAGCTTGGCTAAGGCTTATTCAATTTCTGATGCCCAGCTCGGCTAGGGCTTATTCGATTTCGGTGTGCCTAGCCTAGCTAGGGGTTTTTCATTCTTTGTCTTTCATGTCTAGCTATGGAGGACATGCCCTTTTCGAGTATAAGGCCCATTTCCACACTAATATTGTGCCAACTTGCAGTCGCCATTTAATTTTTAATAGGGAATTAAGAAACCTTTAACAATGAAAACTAAGTTAAAGACCTAATTCATCATAACCAGAGATTACTGGTTTAGGGGCTAAGGTACAAAAGGGGAAAGTCATTGAATGAAAGCAAGTCCTTTTGTCCAATCTAAAAACTGGCCTCTACTAATTCTCTATTTTATGATTTTAATGGTTAATTATTCATACAAGTTATTTTAAGCCTAAAAACTCTTAACTACCCTAAAACTATGTAATTTGAATAGAAAATGAAAATCACTTATTTTAAATTAAGA
This sequence comes from Camellia sinensis, assembly GCF_055761805.1. Lineage (NCBI taxonomy): Eukaryota > Viridiplantae > Streptophyta > Magnoliopsida > Ericales > Theaceae > Camellia > Camellia sinensis. The sequence continues at coordinate 6,218,403 of NC_138974.1, read as the reverse complement.
GAACAAAGCCATATTTTCCAAAATGATGATTTCCACACAAAAATATAAGAGTGAGCATGGTCTAGATTGGGATAAAACCAGGACCAATTCGTTATTGATGGTTCTTGAAAAATTCGAACCAATCCAATCCGTTTAAATTGTGGAACCAATCCAAACCAATCCATTTAAACACGGATTGGATCGGTTTAAGACCACGGATTCACATAATTAAATATATATAAAAAAAATACATAACGTTTTAATTTCATAAAAATATGAACATAGTATCATATTAGTTCCACAATAGCAGCATATCGTTCCATAATAGCGACACACTATTTTAAAATTTAAACAATCATAAAAAAATTGCTTCCACTATAAGTATTTAGACCATTATAAATTAAAACTAAAAACTAACAAACAAAAGTAATAAAATGAGATACTATGTGGGTTTAGGTTTGGGTTTAGGTTTTATATGGAATAAGAGAAGATACTATTCGGGATAGTGTATAATATAAATATAGACTATTTGTATACAGTCCAAATCGGTTCCAATCCGGAACCGTGGGGTTCAATTAGGAACCCATCCATGGACTACGGATTTTTAATTTTTCAATCCAGAACCGAACCACGGATTCAAAAAATCAATTCAAACTTACCAGATTAGACTGGACCAGATCAGATTATGGATTTCGCGGTTTCTTTGCTCAGCCCTACAAAGAGAGGACTTTTTATTGATTTATGGCAATAAACTCAACCTAAAAAAAATCAAATTCATGCAAACATTCAAAGCATACAATTTTGCAAAAAAAAAACAATTAACATGGATTATTTAAATCACAATGCATAGAACACTCATATGCTATGGAAGGACAAGAAGACTTACGCAGATGCTTGCTCAAGCGTCTTTCATGCAATACTTGAAATTAACATGGCCTAATATACAGCTACACATGCAAAATAAGATCCTAAACCCGATTTGAGGTTACTAAATGATGATTATGCACAAAAGAGCAAATAGCAAATAAAAAGTAAAAATACGAACTAACTACATGATGATTTAAACCGGGCTATGCATACTTATTACATGATTAAATGAAGCCTAAACATGTTATTCTAAGGAGAACGAATAAAACATGCGAAAATGGTTGAAAAAGTGAGAAAAACCAACAAACTACATGATGAGATGATGGATGGATACCCTAGCTATGATTGATTACTGAAATAAAGACCAAAAGAGGTGCTGAAATACAAAGAGGGAGAAGGTTTACCTGCTGGTTTGATTAAACCAAAGGCACTCCAAGAAAAGGTGCAAGAAAAATCGATTTTCTTACTTGCAAACCTCCCTCAAGCTAAGGTTTCTGATTATGTTTGAATTCTTCAATCCTGTTCTTAGTGATTAGAGTAGGTTTCTGATTATGTTCGAGTTCTTCAATCCTTAGAATGTTCGATTAGAGTTGTTGTGGGAAAGTGAGAATTTTGGAGTCAAGGCAATAGGGACTAACTAATTTTTTATTTCTCCCTACATATCCTCAAGACAATTATAAATACAACTATAATTCTCTAACAAATAGACTCTCCCACTCTCAATAGTCATTTCTCTCATCATAGAGACACAATAAACAAATCTCTTATAAATTTTTTACATGTGTATATAGTTTTGATTATCTATATAGACTCACAAATTCCTGATTATAACGTGGTTTTTTTTTTTTTTATGTTAACTGCATGAATAGTTTGTGGTATGAATTTTATTAATTATCATTGATGTGTTATGGATTTGACAAAACTATGTAAATAGTTTATAAAACTTCCATGCATACACATAAATTGTTTATATTGTGATATGGCTTTTATTTATATTTATACTATGCTTATTTCACTGTAATGAAAAGTGAATTTTCTTTTCCATCATATTTTTTTAGGCAATTGGGTCAATAGTTTGTGGTATAAATTTCATTACATGTGTTATGAATTTGACTGTGTAAATATTGTATAAACTTACCATGCATACACTCAAGGAGGGAGCCATATAGGCTCCAGGGGCACGTGCCCCCCTCAATTTTTAATATTACACTTAGAAAACGTTTTTCATTTAACTTTCTTTTAATTTTTAAATATGTTTCAAAATATTTATATCTCATCTTTATTTTCACTTTCTTTTTAATAAATTCCTTATAATTTACTATTATAAATGTTTAATTTTATCAAAATATTCTTCTATAATTATTTATATATCTCTCATTTCTCTCTTTTTTTTCTTCACATCTATCTTCTTCTTCTTCTTTTTCTTTTTCTTTTTTTTTTCTTTTTCTTTTTTTGTATGCATATTATTACATTTTAAATTTTGATTATCATCATATTTAGTAACTAAAATAACAAAGAAAAAAAGCTTCGGTTAATTAAAACATATCCAAGGCACATGATTTTGGCACCACATTGATCTTTGGTCATTCTATCACCAAATAAAAATCGGATTTGGTTAAGTTTTGTAATTAATATCGCTAAGGATTAATGATGCCTCCTATGAATTAAAATCCTAACTCCGCCGTTACATACACATATAAATTATTTATATTGTTATTTGGTTTGATTTATATGTATACTACGTTTGTTTCACTGTAATGAAAAATGAAATAAAATATAAACCGAATGATCACGTAATTCATTTTTTTAAGTAAATATAATAGAATAGTGAACCAAACACTATCTAATTCTATGTACAGTACATGTGCTAGAAAAAAAAATTTAAGAAAAAAGGGAAATACATGTTTTTATAACTTAAAACTTTAAGATGTAAACTTTTTTTTTATAACATGGAACTTGTGATATATGGTTGACTTTTTATTACAAAACAAATTAAACTATACAAATTTATTTTTTACCAAGAACGCAATGTCATTTTATTATTTTTAAAAATGTAGAAGTATACAATTTTTACTTTTAGTTTACAAAAGTTGAACCGTACGTTCAAGACATGCACGTTCAATTCTTTATTACCAAAAAAATGTACAATCCAATTTTAGTTCATTTTAACAATAAAAAACATAAAGCGAATACTGTATGTACTTTATAAAAATATATAAATTTGAACTTTTTACACTGAAATGGTTGGTACGTAACCTCTACACCATATAAAAAATAAAAAAACTACAAAAAGATTGGAATCAATTGCTGCAAAAACAAAAACTATACCAATTCAAGCCTTTAATCCCATCAATTGAAGTTGTTATATGAATCTTTCTTCTCCACTCAACTCTATTAAAAACCATTGCATTAGTCAAATTAAGGATGTCACAACCCAACCCCGATACTTGGGCTGAATTCGCAACTACCTAAATTCTAAAGTTATTAATGTTTAATTTTAGATTAAACAAATCAAATAATGCAGCGAAATAAAAATAAGTGCATATAAATGTCTAAAGCGTATATGAGAACTTTTATTGATAACATGAGATAGTCAATAATTACAAATAAAAACCAAAAAAAAAAAGAAAAACACGATATTCATCTCAAGTTTGGGTCCAGTTAAAGAGGTAAAACAATTCCTCCTTAAGTTTCGTCACCTAAAAGAGGTTTAACAGCTATAAGCACATGATAGAGTAAACAATATTATACTAAGAGTATAAAGGTACACAAATCACCATGAATAATTATTTAGGCTAAACAATGAATAGTTTGTTTTGAATAAATTATTTTAAATGACAGAATCATAATGCAGAAATCATATAAGTAAAATAATTATAATCACGGTATAAAAACAGAGGGTCATTAGATCTATGACAGACAGAGAGTCATACAATAACTAATCAGAGGGTCAGTGATTATTTAAGTCCCCCAAGACATGAGACTTTCAGAAGGTCACTAAAGTAACAATTCAGATGACCAATGGTTGTTTAAGTCTCTCAAAGCATGGGACCTCCGTGGTGGTACTTATAAAATAATTGTTTAAAAACATATTTAATAAACGGTTATATTCATAAATTTTCATTTTTTAAACAAATAGAGTTCATAAAATAAATAACATAGTTAAAATGTTAAAATAATTTATAAAGTATGATTTACATAAAATAATTTATAAAATAATAAAATAATTTATGATTACTTAAGGTATAATATAATTTGTTTTAATATTAACTCTTATTATTTTCTATTTCCTCCAGTTCTCCGAGCCCACCCCTTGCTTCTACTTCTGTTTTGTGTTGCCTTCCTTTATTACCGAGCCCTTTATGTGGCTCCACGCCTAATTTTTCTATAATCATTATGTTCACAGGTGACACATGTTGGATGCCTCCAGCAATGTCCTCTTAAAGCATTTCCTAAATGAGAAATGCCTCGGATCGTAGTGGGAGTGACCCCACCACCTCATTATTTTTTAATTGGTTGAATTTTTTTATTTATTTTATTTATTTTTATATTTTTTTTATATTTTTTTTAGTCTTGAGAGTACAGCCTCCCACAGGAAGTTGAGGGTTCCTAGCACGGTTGTCCCTAAATTTATCAACAGGTTATACTCATCTTATTAGTGCCACTTGTCAATTCTTGTTAAGTAATTACACTTGGGCCCCAAGTAATATAATAATTACATAATCATCTTTTAATAACATACCATGATCCCTAATTAAATTAAATTACATTTTAACATATAGCTATTAAATTAAATATATTATTATTATTTTATTTATATATATTTATTTTATTATTATTATTAGTATTAATTGATATTAACGCGGTGTTAAAATTAAGCATGTTGAGTGTCACAATAGAGATTTATTTCTCTATTTATTACACTGGCTCACGTTAATCTAGGAGGTCTGTCCCTACCCCTAACACTTCTATCTACCATCATTGCATCGTATCTTTTCACTACTGCATCTATTGGTCTCCGTTGTATATGATCAAACCATTTCAATCTATCTATTCTCTCACAACTTATCTTCTATCGATATACAACTCATACTCATTCTCGAATATACTCATTTCTAATTCTATCTTTTCTAGTCATGCCACGCATCCACCTTAGCATCCTCATCTTAGCAATACTCATCTTATCTGTATGTTGTTTCTTAGTTGCCCAACATTTCGTCACATACAATATTGCTAATCTAATAGTTGTTCTATAGAATTTTTCTTTTAGTCTAGTGGGTACTCGTTTATCGCACAGTACCCTAGACGCACTCATCCACTTAAGCCACCTTATCTTAATTCTATGAACCACATCCACTCTAATCTCCTCAACCGTTGTAAATAACAAAAATGTTCACTCTTAGGTATTTCTTGGTTCTCAATCTTCACTTCTCCTCTGCTTCCATTGTTACTGTTACTAAAATTACACTCCATATACTCTATTTTAATTCTGCTTATTCTGAATCCTTTAGATTCAAGTGCTTCTCTCTAAGTCTCCAACTTAGTGTTCACTCTTTCTCTAGTTTCATCCACTAGCATGATATCATCTGCAAAAAGCATATACCATGACACGTCATCCTAAATATTTTACGTCAACTCATCCACAACTAAAGCAAAAAGATAAGTACTTAAGGTTGATCCTTAGTGTAACCCTACAGTAATTAGAAATTCACTTGTCTCTCCAGCAAGCGATCTAATAATGGTCATTACACCTTCATACATGTCCCTAATTATATCAATATAACCTTTTGTCACCTTTTTCTTTTCTAACACACACCAAATTATATCCCGAGACACTCTATCGTATACTTTCTCAAGATCTATAAAAATCATAAGAATCTATTTTCTTTTCTCTATGCTTTTCCATTACTCTTCTTAACAGATAGATTGCTTCCATTGTTAACCTACCAAGCATAAATCCAAATTAATTCTCTGACACTTCTGTTATATCTCGCAATCGATGTTCTATCACTCTCTCCCACACTTACATTATATGACACATCAACTTGATTCCTATATAGGTGTTGCAATTCTGTACATCTCCTTTATTCCTATAGATTGGTATTAAAATACACTTCCTCCACTCCTCTGGTATTTTCCTAGTCAATAAAATCTTGCTAAATAACCTAGTCAATCAAGAAACCCCTTCTTACCCAAAAATTTTGAAGCTTCAATAAGGATATCATTGGGTCCTAAAGCCTTATTCGATTTTATCTTCTTAAGTGCAATCTCCACTTCAAAGTTCCTAATCATATGATAGAGTCTGAAGCCTTGATTTTCCTTATTACTGGTTATTTCTTCTACTTTTGACCTACCTCCATGTTCCTCGTTTAACAATTTCTCAAAATAGTTCTTTCACCTCTCCTTAATCTTTTCATCCTTCACCAGCATCCTAGAGTCCTCACTCTTAATGCATTTAACCTAATTAAAATCTATTGTTTTCATCTCTCTTATCTTAGCAAATTTGTATATTCTCTTCTCTCCCTCGTTACTATATAGTCTAGTATATAGATCATCATAGGCTTTCAACTTAGCCTATCTTACTATTTTTTTGACCTTCTTATTAGCTAATTTATAAGTCTTAAGGTTTTCCTCAATTCTATCCTTCTGCCACTTTTTAAAAGCACTTTTTTTTCGCCTTAACTGTCGCTTAAACCTCCTCTCTCCACCACCAAGTTTTTCTAGAGTTGAGTCTATTTCCTTTTGACTCTCCAAGAACTTCTCCTAAGATGCTCCCCGTATAATTGGCCATCGAGTTCCACATAGTATTAATATCATTTTTCAAGTCCCAATGAATAAAAAATGTGTTGCTTGAGGTTACAAATTTTGTTATTTTTAAGATTTTAAATATACATATGGACTAATAACTTTGTTAATTTTTACATTTAAAATAAATTAAATAATACTTATTGCCTAGCCTTCTTTAAAATCCTACCCGGATATAACTATATCAAAACAACTAATTAAATTTAATAAATTCAAAAGCTAAATTTATTTATTTTAGATTTTAAAAAGATTAAAAAGAATATTCACAAAGCTCCTCAATTACAAATTTATCCAAATTATATTAACAAAATTTAAAATATTTGTTGGCTAAATTTGTTAATTTTGAATTAAAAAAATACATTGATTAAGCTTTTTTAAATCTTACTCAATTTCATTGCTAAATTTGTTGATTTTGAGTTTTAAAAAATAAATAGATAACACCTACTAGATAATCACTTGTAACACACTAAATAATTACAATCATACCAAATCTATTGGCTACTAAAATCTTTAAAAAAATTAAAGCATTTGTATATTGATTTTGATTTTTGAATTTAAAAAAATTCAAAATACCTATTGGGTAACAAAATTTGTTAGTTGGATGTAGAAAAACTAATGAATTTTATGCATTTTATAAAATCAGAAAAGTTATTAAATTATTTTTTTGTTAAACTCTTACCTTTTAATAATTTTATACAGCTCTTCAAATTATATATAAAATTTTTATTTACAGGGGACAAAATGAGAAAAACTCACATAATTTTTTTACAAGTTATATACTATTTTATCTCGTGCATAGCATGGGTCACATGCTAGTTTATATATAGATATATATGACGTAATATCCACACACACACAAATACTTTCTTCTTTTTTCTGCCAAAGAAAGAAGAGTTTTATTCATAGAGATAATTACAATGGGTCTAGCGGCCCAATATCAGATTGATGGGAGTGTAAACACTATGATGGAAAACAAACATCCCACACTCAAGCCTCATCAATTGACAGAGCATGGTGCGCAATATCATGCGCTACACCATTACAAATACGCAAAACAAAACGAAAACAGACTGAATAAAAAGAAAGACTTAATGTTCGACAGTCTTGCACAATTACGGCAATGTCTTGAGGAGGTTGCATAGCACCATTAAGGCTCTGATATACTGCCTTAGCATCACCTTCAACAATGATATTACGATGTTGGCCAATCAATACCTGCTGTAAGGCCTTTCGAACTGCCAGCGCTTCAAGCACTCTAGGGGAAGGACAAGTGAATAAAGGGATAGATTTGATAAACAAAATGGCACCTATCAAAGTCCGCCCCACAATACCTATACCAGCACGAAAATCCCTCTCTCTTTTACTAGCATCCACATTCAGTTTGACGTATCCAGAAGGAGGACACACCCAACGATTAATAGGAGAAGTATCATGAGACAGTGCTGCGGTAGAAACACTTGGCAAGGATAATGTCTGTTCCTGAGAATTCAAACCCAAGGCATCAAAAAATTCAATCCATTCTGCCACAACCAAGCTGGAAATGGATAGTGGCATTTGGAGAATTTGGGAGAAAACCCAAGCATTCCAAGACTTCCAAAGAGCCTAACAAATATAACAAACCAAATGTATAGTCTTATCAGCAAGAAGATGCTCAAGATATTGCCACCACTTAGAGAAACAATCTAACGTAATATGTAAAGGCCATTCCAATCGAAGCGGAGAGCATTTCCAAACAAGTTGTGAATCAGGATAGCGAAGTAGAAGATGATCCAACATTTCCAATTCAACACCACAACGAGGACACCACGGATCAGTCAATACTTTACGCTGACAAAGAGCAAGATTAGTAGGGAGAATATTGTGGGCACATCGCCACATAAAATGCTGAATTTTACGCTTAATAGGTAACCCCCAGATCATAGTTCTAAATCGCGATATCGGGTAACGTAACGGTATCGATCGCGGAGTATCGGTATCGGTAGTATCAATCGGTACGTATCGGGTATCGGGTGTCGCGGCTGTGAAATTTCAAAAATCATCAGCAATCCATCTAAAACTCAATTTTATGTATTTTTTTGACTCTTTTAATCTTAATTTATCATATTTTAATCAAAATTTTGAGAGTACCCAATATTTGGCTTTTATCTGCCTAGATTACCATCTTTTTCCTCACTCTCCGTCAACCTCCACACAATTTTTTGTCCCTTAGCCTTGGAATTTGGTTACATTTACCAAAACTTCTATATAAATTTTTCTTAAAAGTTGATGTTGACATCCAACAATAAAATTTTATAATTTAAATAATGTATATTATATTCCTTTTAAAGGGCTGAAAAGAAGTCTTACTCCTGAAATGAAATTCTTTCCTATTGCACAGAAATAGTAGTAAAACTTAATGAGTTGTGGAGAAGACGATTGAATAATAATATTTAAAACAGCATCTAAAAACTTAAATTTACTTTGAATTTTCTGTTGGCCATTTTTGCAGGTTGTTATATGGCACTGCACAGAGCTGCAATCGAAGGTGACTTCTTCACAGAGCTTCACATATACTTCTTATACTTCTTATATATATCCCCTTTGTAAAAAAACAGAGCATCACATATATATGACTTCTTCAGCCAAAATAAAAAAACAGAGCATCACATTCACATATACAAATAGAGCATCAGAGAACAAACCTTCAACAGAACATCAACCGTATCGGACAGTATCGAAAAAAAATCGCTTACGTATCGGATTCAGGCTGTTACGTATCGGGAATCGGCCGATACGGACGCTAAATTCATTCTCGCCGGTATACCAGTGAGTATCCGACTCGGTCCTCCCATTTTCCGGTACGAACCGGCCGGTACGGCACGTACCGGCCAAATTCATTGATTCAAGATCTCAAAAGCCTAACCCACCTCTTTTCTTACACACACTTAACTTTGGCCAACTCAACCAACGAACCTTCTTTTTACCACCTTGACTACCCTACCAAAACCGAGCAATAGCAGCATTGATTTTTTTGGACAATGAAACTGGTAGTTTAAAGCAGCTCATAGCATAATTCGGCATGGCCATAAGGACTGATTTGAGCAAAACTTCCCTTCCAGCTTGACTAAGGAAGTTATCCTTCCACCCCGTAATGCGAGAGAGAACCTGATCCTAAATGAAATGAAATACCTCCATCTTCGAGCGGCCAATAATAGGAGGCAACCCAAGATATTTCCCACCACCAGTCACAAGAGCAATGCCTAAAGATTGTGACATGAAGCTACGCCAATCTGCCGAAGTATTAGGACTGAAAAACACCTAGACTTATCTCGATTGATGGCTTGCCCCGAAGCTGTCTCATATGTGTTTAAAACATTCTGTATATAAATGCTATTAGCAACCGAGGCCTGGCAAAAAATGATAGAGTCATCCGCAAATAAAAAATGAGATATGGGTGGACAAGAACGACTAATACGAACACCATGAAGCTGACGTTGGGCTTCCGCCTGTTGAAGTAAAAGATGCAAACCTTTCGCACAAAAAATAAATAGCATAGGAGACAATGGACAACCTTGGAGTAGTCCACTTTTTGGATTAAAGGCAGCTCCATGCTCACCATTAAGTAAAATAGAGAACGACACTGTCGAAACACACTCTATAATCCATGAGACCCAACGAGAATGAAAACCCATCTTCAGCATAATCGCCTCCAAATAAGCCCAACTAACTCTGTCATAGGCTTTAGTCATGTCAAGCTTGATAGCCATGAGGCCCAATTGACCTTGGCGCCATTGTTTGATATGATGCATAACTTCATGTGCTACTGATATTATCCTTTATTTGCCTTCCAGCCACAAAACCACTCTAATTTTCACTGACTAAAGAGGGAAGCAATTAAGCCAATCTCTTTGCTAGAATCTTTGAAATGATTTTATATAGAACTGTACACAAGCTAATCGGTCGATACTGCGAAACTTTGATGGGATGGGGGGCTTTTGGAATAAGAGAAATAAGAGTATGGTTAATACTGCGAAGCATCTTGCCATTATGGAAAAAACTTTGATAGCAGAACATACATCAGAACCAACAATATCCCAATAAGCTTGATAAAATCCAGCAGTTAAACCATCGATGCCTGGAGCTTTGGACGGACTCATATCAAATAAGGCCGCTCAAATTTCTGTATCCGAAACTGAACCAGTGAGCTGAGTATTCATAGATGCTGTCACAATACACGGAAATAAACCAAGAGTAGGTTCTGGAGAAGACGGACTATCAGGTGAGTAAAGTTGCTGGAAGAAAGAATTAAAGTCGAAGGCAATACCATCCATATCACTAATACCATCCATATCACTAATCCAATCCCCTGAAATAGATTCCACACCAGTGATACGATTGCGGGACCTATGTTGCATAGTGCACGCATGGAAAAACTTGGTATTCTTATCTCCAAGACAAAGCCAGTCAATTCGCGATTTCTGACGCCAAAATTCTTCTTCTTTACCCCAAGCTATCTTTAGTTGGTGTTCCAAAGAATGGATATGGGCTTGATTAGGCCTTTGACTCTACCTTTCAAGGACATGCTGGTCTTTTAGGTGGCCAATTTCCAGGGCAGAATTAAAATTGTGAGTTTTATTCCAAATTCGTAAATTTGCATGACACTGGCGCAACTTGTGGACTACCTGGAACATGCGAGAACCCGGGATAACTACTTCCCAACTACGTTGGATAGTAGATTTGTAGTCCCTTTCCCCAATCCACCGAGAATCAAATTTAAACCAACTACGAAGGCGCACTAGATGCAGGTAGAGATCCAGAAGCAAGCTGTTACGATCTAACCCAACACACTCACAGTGCGTAACAGTAGCTCGATCAAAAGAAATTTGCCAATCTGCACTAGCCAAGACTCTGTCCAACCATTCCACGATGTAACCTCCAGTGTTTCTGTTATTACGCCAAGTAAACATGAAACCATTATAACCCATGTCTAACAGTTCACATCCATCAACAAAAGAACGAAAAGGAACTAGAGACCAATGAGGACGAGCATGACCACCTCGCTTTTCTGCAGGACGCAAAATGTCATTAAAATCACCCCAGATTACCCAATGTTGACCGAAGCAAACACTACGCTACTGAATACAACGCATCTAAGAAACTCGCACTGAATCAATTGAACTAAAATACACGCAAATTAATCGCCAAGAATGTTTTGAGACTGCATCAACCACTTGAGCTTCAATGAAAAAATTCGTTGTATAAATGATACTCAACTGAATTTCATTCTGCCAAAACCAGGCCAAACCACCCGCAGTGCCCATAGGATCTACAATACAAGACTGATCCATACGTAAATTTTTTTGGATATTTCGTAATTTCTTCGCAGAGTTCTTTGTCTCACTAAGGAAAAAAACCCCTCGGGGAGTAGAGCTTAGAGAGCTCCTTTAGTTGATGAATTGTCAGAGGGCTCCCCACACCCTAACAGTTTCATGCCAAAGCTCTCATCTGGCCACTGGAGGCCACTCTCGGCTAGCCACCTCCACCGTAGAATCGGAACCACTAGAGCCATTCTTCAATTTCTTACCAGGGACAACTTCCACACCAGGATCAGTAATAGAGAGGGGAGAGGACTTTCTCTTGTCCACAGAGGAGCTTGGTGGAATTGGAGCCAAGTTACCTCTCGGGCTGCGTGTTCGCTTTTTATACCCCTTAGGACTGGCTTTACTCGAAGGGGGGAAGAGAGAAGGTAAGGTGGTAGTAAAAGGCATGGCTGAACAAGGTGAGAGAGGAAAAACAGGTGGGTTTGGGGTTTGGGAATGAAGAGAAGAAAGAGGTAAGAGAGTAGGCAGAGGAGACGGAGTAATTACAGACGGGGTGGGGGCAGTAAGTGTGTTATTGGAAGCAGAAGGGAATATGTTTAGAGAAATGTTAAGGACGATGAAAGACTTTTCATGAAAATGATTATAAAAGATTTGTGATTTTTGGATTAGCTTTGATTAGTGTGTGGTATTTTATTCTAAGTATAATTCAAAGGTCACAAATTTTTTATAATCATTTTCAAGAAAGACTTTTCATGATACCTAGTATTGCTGTATATTTAATAAGGCTTGACCTACCTCAGCAAGAGTGGGATGGGTGGAGATCTTGGGCTGGTGTGAGAGCATGGCTGAAAGTCCTTGTTTTGTAAGCTTTGTGAAAAGGGGTAAAGAATGGGGCATTGTGGCGGTATCCATCAAGCCCAAAGTTAGGATGTTGGGCCTAGTCTGACCCAAGAAGAGGGCCCTAAAGTGCCCACCGGTGGTGGGTAGGGAGTTTGAAGAGGCAACTTCCGTGATCATCTCAACACGTCCAGGCGAATCCGCCTCTCCAGATTTAGTGGGATCAATAGTAACACCATCACGGCCATTACGGGAATTTGAATTAAACTTCCCCCCATCAGTAGCTATCTCCTTATCCCGATGGTCGGACACTGCCAGTGCCGAAGAGATACCATCTGAACTAGGAAAATGCCGGCGACCTCCAACAGACTTGACCAGTGAAGCCCGTAACCACAGCCCATATTGGTCTAGACCAACTACAACCACTTTATGATCTTCAATCTTCTTCATGCAAGACCGCTTATCATGACCAATAACACCACAATAACTGCAAAATGTGGGCAATTTTTCATAGCGAAACCCAACCCAATGCATATAATCATGCCGAATCTTGGCCCCTCCCTTGAGCGGGGAGAGAATGTCAATAACCATTAAAACTCGAATATACCTACCTTCGCGACTACCAGAAATGGGGATAATTACATCCAAAACCTCACCCATCGGTTACCAAAGTTTGGTGCCAACGGCCTCTGTAAAACAGTCAACAGGAAGACCCCAAATCTGAACCCAGACAAGGGAACGATGGAATGATAGCAGATGTGGTTTAAGACCGGCCTCCCACCGACGCAGAACCAAAAAACTATTGTTGAAAAACCAGGGCTTGCCATTGAAAACACAAAGTAATTCACGCTCTTCTATAAAAGTGAACTGAAAAAGATTATCCCCAATCTCAAGAATCTTAAACCCTTTAGGCCATGTTTGTTTGGATAGACATGAGCTTGGGATTGGACTAATAGTCCAATAAAATTATTAATCCGATGTTTAGTTAAATAATTGAAGTACGGACTAATTATTTTAAACTTGACTATTAGTTAAGATAGGATACATAATCCAACAGATTGGTAGTCATAGGACTATTAGTCATGGGAATGCTAATCCAGTCCGCCCAAACAAACATGGCCTTAGGGTTCCCCCAAATGAGTGACATGGTGTTCTTAAGGCCATAGAGGTTAATGGGTTTGGTAGTGATAACCTTCCCAATGAGAGACAGAGCACACTCAGCCACACTGGATCGGATATCAAGCGGACTTAGAACAACGTCGTCCGCTTCATCAGTGGTAAGAACAAAAGTCTTGAATCGAATAGAAAGGTCATCATCGCAAGATAGAGTGGTTGCCTCTGACGCCATAGTGTAAGAATATAGGATCTATATACTAGAAATCAAAACACTATGAATATAATTAACTACTAAAACATAAAACTTGGATACATATCGTTTGATTCCGTTATTGTCTTGAGTTTTGCTTCTTTGAAAGATGATGGTATTCACAATCAGAAAACCTTAGCACCAGCTCTTCCCCTCCTTCTCCTAATCTTTATGTTGTCTTTCAATGGGGCTGACAACCCTTTGATCTACATATATATAGATATATGTAAACCCTAATAAGGATAGGAGAGGGGACTGGGCCTAAATAAAACAATTACTGGGCCTTCCCATTAAGGAACCCAAATAACTTAAAACAGGCCTTACACCTCCATATCACATATCCACATATAAAATAATATATACACTAAGATGACCATGGCCCAAACTTTATGGATCACAATAATAATTTTGGGCTCATACCAGTCAATCTATCTGAATCACGTTCAACCCGTTTTTCACAAACCAAACAAAATATAGTCAATGACAGCCTAATTAAGAATAAATTCTTACATTCTCCCACTTAGGCAACATTGACTACTACTTTAAGAAAATATTTTATTTAAGAAAAAAGACTCTCGGGTTAAACAACTTTAATGGTCACATAAACATGATTCAGAATAAAAACATCTCAGTACAGAATCCCGTTCAATGAGAAATATTAATATCGAACTGTAGCGGTAATTATGCTATTGAACAACATAACACCTTCCACAATTACAAACACTAATATCTCACCAACATGGATTCCTATATGTGATAAAGTGTAGTGTGGAATTTCAACATAATTGATCCAAAAATTATATAACATGTTAATTCCACATTCAGTCCTCTGTATGGTCTTAACAAGACCCTGCAAGGAATTTTATTCCATTTTACACTTCCAAAAGAAGCCTTTATTCCTCTAAACCGAGGTCTTTCATGCTTTAAACCAAGCATCATACTTTATGGATCCATATACACTTCTAAACCGAAGTGTTAATCTTTATATCTCAAAATTAAAACATAGCTGTAAGAGCTCATATATAAGAGGTATACATATATGACAATTACCATTTATGTGTACACACACATAACTATAAACAAAATGTGAATAAACAGATTAAACTTTATTAACTGAAATATACCATAAATAATATTCATGGGTAAAAAATTTCTTTAACCAAGCATATAAAAAACTGTAAGGTACCCATATGCTCAATATATTTAGCAAACTAAAATTTGGCCTAAGCCCTATATTTAGAGGATCAACTAGTATGTATTCTATAACATGTGCTCATAAAGAATATCATCTTTAACAACTCTTTAATTCTGAAGTACTTTAAATTTATGTATTTAATGCCATCAGAGTTTTTGTTATTCTTCATAGAGAAAATTAAAACCATATATCATAATACATCTTTATAGGTTTGGAGATGAAATTAACAATTCCAAACTCTGAAATAAAATTCTTTAATTACATAACTCAATTCGAACTCTGAAATATGTTTGCAGAGTGAAAAATTATAAGAGATTTTATGAAACTCTTTCATGAAATAACACCTCATGCAAACATAAAAATGTAACTAGTAACAGACACTATATATCATCTGAACAACTTCCAAAGTCGACATTATACAACCAATAATATTAACATGATTAATTCTTCTATAGCCAATTGTATAATCTTTAATTCTCTATAAATATCATAACACTTTATATGTTCCAACCCAATGGTCAAGACTTAAATTAAAATAATAATTGTCTAACAAACTAATTACATATGCACCAAGTTTAATCCAAACTTTATAATTCATTAAACTCCCACAACACTAGCATACAAGACATTCTTCATGAATTTTTTTTTTTTTTTTTCCTCAAAATCATTTTATGAATATTGAATGTTAATTAGTCTCGATCATTAAGAAGAGCAAAGTAAAACTTTCAATTCTACATATTAAATTCAGTAAAAATGTGCTCTAGGTATACACTTTGAGATGAGACAAATAATCCTCTAAGTTATTTTTCAAGTATCTTAATGCCAAACACATAAAATACTTTGCCAAGATATTTTATATCAAAAATTTATTAACAACAATATCTTCACATCAAGTATTAGTTCGAAATTATTACTAGTAAGTAAAATTCCATCGCTATAAAGGATCAAGAAAAATAAATTACTCCCACTGACCTTGAGATATATGCATAAATTAACAGTATTATCCATAAAGCCAAGTAATAATATTTGGTGAACCTTTAAATATCATTGCTCAGAAATTTGTTTAAAACCATAGATAAATTTGTTTAACTTACAAATCAAATTTATTTTGTTTGGCGAAGCAAAAGATAAAAAATGCCACAATACCACTATAATCATTATAAACCTATATTTATAACATTGGTAAGAATAATACTCTTTTCAAATCGCAACCTCTTACAATAGCTTTGTATTTATTTATTTATCTTCAAAAAAATACTCATTAGATTTCAAACCTTTTTAAAAAAATATAACATGATTTCATATCTAATTAATAATTTGTACCAATTCATTTACCATATTACAAATCGCCAATATCTTCATCATATGTAGCAATCATCTCTTCAATCTCTTGATATTGCTCACTTAGAAAAATAATATAATCGCAAGGATCTTTTAATTGTATGAGAATGTCTAGAAGATTGCACGTGTTATACATGTTCAACTTTTATCAATTGACTGAATAGACACTTTAGATTCTACTTGCACTCTCACTTTCTCTATGTGAGAATGAACAGACCAATTTATTATAATAGGCACAAATATACAAGAAGATTTATATATTTAAACTGTTCACCAATCTAATAACTTCACATTTTAAAAGCTTAAAAGATTCTTATGTCAAAACCAAGATAATAAAACCATTGACAACTTACAAAGTAACAACAAATAGCTATAGGTCCCATTTTGATTTCAAAAATATATCATAAAATTTTTACTTTTGTACAATCCCAAACTCAAAAGTTATTCCAACTAAATTTTATATTAGTTTGCAATTCAAAAGTGTTTTAAAAATATTTTTAACTTAGTATCATATGTAAAGTATACACAAGTATACATAGCAATATTTTATAACAAAAACTTGTATAATTTAAACATGTTAACATACACCTCATCATTTTATTAGAGTCAAATTACGACGCTCAAGTACTCAACTTTCTTCCGAAGTTACAACCATGATATATTTAAATTGATTCCACAATTTTGTAAAAATTAATAAGAGGTTACTACATTAACCAAAATTATCATGTTCACTATAATATCCATCTTCAATTAATAATTTTAAAATCTTCACCAATATGTTTTTCAACATAAATGAGATAGACAAATGCATAACATCAATACTCATTTATAAAATTAATAGAATAATTTCTCCCACACACTTTATGATAATTATCATCCAAGCCAAAATAAAATCTATTTCAATTATTATTATTATTTTATTTATTACCAAAATTAAAAACAATAACAATGCTTATTTTGTTGACATTAAAATTGAATTTTATCTCATGGATGATATAAAAATAACATTCTATAAAATAAGATCAGTACGAAACTATAACTTAAATAACTTGACCAGAAAATAAAATTTTGATTAACACAAGCATTTTTTAAGCAGTTTAAAAAACAAATGAGGAGATTCCAAAGGTGGGAAGAGCGTCATAACTCACAAAAAATTCTAAAGAATTTTTCTTACTTGAGTTAATAATATATAAAGAGATTTGCGAAATATTCTAAAGAGGAAAACATAAAACACTGAAGAGACATAACGATTTGTAAAAGTCGAAGGTATTATATGGAGCATTGTAGAGTATAATTTAGATTTTCTTATAAGAATCACCTAATGGATATTCTAAAACTTTGCTTTGTTAAATAGCTAACATTGAATATAATTTCAATCTTTCATACCATATCGAGATCTTAATATAAATGGTTAAGAAGACACATTCTCGAGTATATCAATATCTAAATCAGTTAGTCTTATAGCTAACTCAATATCTTTTAACCGATTTATAATCAAAACTTTAATGGAGTAAATTTGATTTTCATAAAAATATCTCCTTTCATTGCT
Source organism: Camellia sinensis (assembly GCF_055761805.1). Classification (NCBI taxonomy): domain Eukaryota; kingdom Viridiplantae; phylum Streptophyta; class Magnoliopsida; order Ericales; family Theaceae; genus Camellia; species Camellia sinensis. The sequence continues at coordinate 6,200,164 of NC_138974.1, read as the reverse complement.
TTCAATTCAATATAATATCATTCAATTATATATGGACAATAATAATCTCATAATCACAATTAACATTCTCAAATATTTAAAACGTATTGTAGACGTCCCCGAACGCCCCGGGAGGAACGAGCTCCCGTTCCGTTCGATATTGGGGTCACTACAGCTCAGGACTCTCAAATTTGTCACGGTTTCTAAGTCTGAACCAAAGAGTCCAAATCCGGCAAATCATTTTGAGAAACTGATTTTTGAAAAGAAGTGCCAAACATGGACTGCTTTGCCAGATACAGAGTCGCCACCTAAATGTTTTTTAATGGGAAATTTAGGAAACCCTGACTCGGTGCCAAAGGCCACGTGTCCGTCATCACCAAAGTTGCCTCGGCTCGGGAACTTGGGTACGATTGGGGAAGGTCACTTCGTGAGCACCCCCGCTCGCCCGATCAAAGATCGGCCTCTACTAACCATGATATCAATTTTTGAAATCTTTGTGTGTCCTTATTCCGGTTATTAGCCTAGGTTACTATGTGATGCACACAGCATATAAGTATAGACTGAGTTGCCTGAATTGGAACAAAACATTTCATGTTTATTTATTTGAAAGTGGTTTGATGGTGCTACCCGCAAGTAGGCTAAGACGTGGATTTGCCACCCTCGGGTGGGCTTAGAAAACATGATTTTGTCACTATCTAGTGGGCTTAAAACACACATTTGATGAATTATTCCAATTCAAATAACCCAACCTTCACCCACAGGCATTCAGGCAGTTATATCACATTAGCAATTAGCCTCATGGTAAGCATGCTATTCATGGCAGTCACTCACACGCATGCAAGGATGCTAAAGCATAAAACTCACCGAGTACTCCAAGCTAAAAAAAAAAGAAGTTTATTAGAAATCATGCATGATCCTAAATATACAGAAATGCCTAATGCAACACATGCAAAAATGCAACTATAGCAGGCTCGGCTATTCTAAACATGGCATATGAAATGCTACAACTAACATGTATTCAATTTGGAATTGAAAGTACGATGCAGTTAGTATGGTGCGCCGAGCCCGGTGCATGCAAAACAGATGAATGAATGCAAACATGCTATCATACTGTATGCTAATTGAAACATGCCCTAATCTAACCATCGTTAGCTAGTAAATAAAAGGGAAGAAAGACGTGGGGTTGGAAGACATACATCACACTCACGCACACTTATTACAATTATGCCCTCGCGCAGAGGGTCCAAATAAATATACAGTCCCGAATAAAAGAATATTACAGTCCAAATATTACTGTTCAAATAATATACAAATTCTTAATTAATTAATGAATTAACTAAGAAAGCAAGTAAAACTGGCGTGCAAGCCAGGGACTGCCTTGCTTCTGATGAATGCTGCATGTCCGGGTTGCCTTGCGCGGAAATCCACCGGGATGCCCCAATTAGCCTCTGTTTAGCAGTTATTCTTGGAAAGCGTTCCAGACTCCGAAAAGTTGCTGATTCTTCATTTGCTGCAACAGAGAGCAGGAAAGGGGCATAGCAATGTATTTTCACAGATATATGCATGCTTCGATCCTCGTGCCATCAATCACGCATATCGATGCATGATGGTAGAGGAGTCGAAATGTGCAACTCAATATAGAATGAATGCACGTATAAACACAACAAGAACCTAACTCCATCATGGGTAATCCGGAGTGTCGGTGACTGGGAATTGAGACACATTCCGTCACTCGGAGTACGAAATGTACCTCGTTTCCCGTGCCCGGGCTAACTCCTATTCCGAACACAATGCAATATGCGTGATATGCATGAAATGCAACTAAGATACAATCCTAACATACACAATGCTATGAAAATGAGATGCCTCGAAATGCGTGCACACGGGCACGCAAATCGAGAAAATGACAGAATGCGATCTAAGATACAACCTAGTATGCATTATGCTGTAAAAAAAGAGATGCCTCGAAATGCGTGCACACGGGGCACGCAAACCGAGAAAATGACATACGCAATGCAAATGACATGGAAAATGGCATATAGAATGCAACATGGACTTATACTAACATGAGAGAGCCTCAGCCACACTCTCATAAGAGGCCGGTAGATGAAAATGAAGTGCCTCGAAATGCGTGCACACGGGCACGCAAACCGAGGCAATGGCATACGCAATGCAAATGACATAAAAATGTGATATGGGCTTATACCAACATGAGTGAGCCTCAGCCACACTCACATAGGATGCCGACGGATGAAAATGAAGTGCCTCGAAATGCGTGCACACGGGCACGCAAACCGAGGCAATGGCATACGCAATGCAAATGACATGAAAATGTGATATGGGCTTATACCAACATGAGTGAGCCTCAGCCACACTCACATAGGATGCCGACGGATGAAAATGAAGTGCCTCGAGATGCGTGCACACGGGCACACAAACCGAGGCAATGGTATACGCAATGCAAATGACATGAAAATGTGATATGGGCTTATACCAACATGAGTGAGCCTCAGCCACACTCACATAGGATGCCGATGGGTGAAAATGAAGTGCCTCGAAATGCGTGCACACGGGCACGCAAACCGAGGCAATGGCATACGCAATGCAAATGACATGAAAATGGAAAGCAATCATTCTAATGGAATTTCGGCACTAAAATATGGGGGAAAACAGTCCCGAAATGAGGCGAAATGATACCAAATGCATGGAATAGTCCCGAAATGCGAATTTAGGCACCCGAAATGGCCTATAGCTATGCAATGCGTGCACAATATGGACATGAAGTGCAAATACAGAAGCTAGGCAGTCCCTAAACAGGCATTTTTTCAGTTATGAACATGGTCAAACAACAAGCATAGGTAGAGCAACAATGGCATGCAAAAATGAGGGTCAAGAGAGGGGTATGAAGCAAGTGGTATATGCAAAAGCCAAACTGAAAAATTCCCTTCTACAACACTGAAGAGGGACCAAAAATATGCACATTTACAGTTTATGGCAGCCTCAAAATCAGTATACAAACATGCTAGAAATGCAATGCAAAATGAGGCTCAAAAGTGGCTATAACATGAGGTATACAAAGCATTCATCAAACAGAAAAATATTGTTAATGAAACATGACAAGGGGGTCAAAATATGGCCACTTTCAGTTCTGATCATGGTCGAAAAGTGAAAACACAATAGGCTAAAAAAACATGCAAAAATGAGGGGGAAAGAGGGCTATAATGGTAGGTGGCATATAGAAACATCAAATGGTGATGGGCCCTTCAACAATGTTGAAGAAGGGCCCAGAATAAGCACATTTACAGTTTATAGAATGCTCAAAAACAGATCACACATGGGCTAGAAATATCATGCAAAAATGATGGCATACAAGAGGGTTGTGAAGCAAGTGCCAAAAATAAAAATCAAACAGAGAAATATCCTTAATGAAAGATGAAAATGAGCTCAAAATAACACTAATTTCAGTTATGGCCGGAACTCAAATGTACAAGAAAGAGAGGCTAAGAAATGTTGCAAGAAATGAGCTAAAAAGAGAAAAATGGCAACTCACCCTTGTAGACCAAACTCTAGCAACTTCTTGGACCAAATTTGTTGCCTCTAAGCTGCTGGAATTCCTCTCCTTGCTGCTGAGATGGAGTGGTGGTGGTAGAGCTTGGTGGTGATGAAGAAAACAAGGTGTAGGACTTGGAGTTTTCAAGCAAAATGAGAGGGATGGAGGGAGAATTATGTATCTAGCCTTGAAGAGCAAATTTTCTAACCCCTAAATGTGATGCCACCAGCTGGTTATATGGACAAGAAAAGGGGAGTAAAGGAGGGGCAAAAGGTGGTGGAAAATAGGCAAGTTTTCCCCCACAAAATATCCCCCGAATTGGGATATTTTCTGGGGGAAACAGCTGCACAGCTGTAAAGTACCAAGCATGAGGAACATGGCCGACCCCTTACTTTTGCTGCAGGTGGCCGGCCGGCCACCCCCCCTAGCCGGCCAGCTAGGGGTCAAAAGGGTCAATTTGAAATAGTGGCCGGCCACCACATATTGGTGGCCTCCCAGGTCTCCTCTTCACAACCCTGTGGTTCGAATTTGGAAATTCTAAAACAGGAGGGAGAACAAGCCATTTTGAGGAGGGGTTCAAAAGGTTCAAATGGAATTAATGGCCGGCCATAAACTTTTAGGGTCCTCCCATGTGTGTACAACACAAATATGTGGTTCAAAGTTCAAGAAAGTGGCCCAAGGGTGTTCAACATTGGCTCGGAAGGAGGGGTTCAAAAGGGTCAAGAAGCATTAGTGGCCGGCCATGAACTTTTAGGGTCCTCCCATGTGTGTACAACACAAATATGTGGTTTGGGTTTGAAGAAAATGGCTCCAAGGTGTTCAACATTGGCCCGGAAGTGCGAAAAACGGGTGTCGGAGGGCGCCGGAGGAGTAAAAAACTGGTTGTTGAAACAATTGCTGGCTTCCCACCCTTCCATGACCTTCCTAGTGATGAAACAGAGGTACCTGCCAAAAACGAATGAAAGCCGATGCAAAACGAATGTTCGGGGGCCAAAACACGCAGTTCGGGGCCCTAGAAACTGCCCGTTAAACACCGAAAGTGGCGTTCGGCCACGAAGTGGGTTTCTCAGACCCCAGTGTCCCTCAAAAGGGAGAAAATAAGATGTATGCCAAAAATCAGAGCAAATGGAGATGATTAAGCGGTCCCGAACCGGGGCACATGGCCAACGGTTCCGAAAAACCGAAAACTAGACTCCGAAATGGGCAAAATGGCCTACAGCCACCAAATGTAGCCCACGGCCACTGAGAGATGGTCTACGGGACCTCTCCCTCCCCTCAGGAAAAGAAACAAAGAAAACCGAGCCTAGTTCGCAAACCGAGGCAAAGCACAAAAGAGAGTTCGGAAGTCCGGAGGTAGGGCTCACGGCCGCAACTCGGAAACTTCTGAACGAGCACATTATGCAACATCACCAAGCGCTCAATCGGTGACGTCTGAGTCTTAAGGTCGGTCAAAAATGGGGTGTCTACACGTATCACTCTTAAACTGAATATATAGAAAGCATTTTCACAACTCCAACTTTCAATTATACATAGGCAATTAGTATAATCTCACAACAATATGCTGCGAATAAACTTTAGCAATATTCTCAGATGTGCCAGAATGTATCACTATATAAACACCTTTGGGTTGAATATATAGAATACAATCAACATCTTTAAACTTTGATATAATCTTAATTAATTTTACATGGGCAATAATTATAATCTCACAACAATGGGCTGCAAATAAATTTTAACAATATTGTCAGATGTTTCAGAATGTATCATTATATAAATACCTTTGGGCTAAATATATAAAACACATTCTAACACCTATAAACAAGTCAACTAGTAAGAATGATTTATTAAGAAATTATCTCCTTTGGGTAGATAAATTCTTTCAAAATCAATAAAATTTCCCTTACTAGCGGCTCACACTACCTCTAAAATTAATACACACAATTAAGCCCCTTTGGGTAGGTAATTGAGTGATATAATATTAGAAGAGCTTCCCAAAATCCTTATTGGTAAATCACTTTAAATCTCAATAAGTTAACCACTTCGGCAGTATCACCCATATTGATTCAAAAATCTTCCAACTAAGACTACAAAATAAATATTTGTCCACCTTTAAAACTTTATTTATTTATTAACAATAATGCAATCTGTAACCCATCAAAGCATATATAATATCATGTTACGAATCACTACTAAACAGTTACTCGAAAATAATAGCTCACGGCCAACCAAAATTCGCATATGAATTTACAAAAATACACCAAAGTGATATACATGATATAGAACTCTTAAACAATCTTAATGTTTATGTAAAAGTCATAAAAACGAATATGTTTCATATGTTTTGCAAATATTTGATTAGGTAAGATTTGAAATATATATATATATATATCAATACAGATTCAATATACACATGTCCATACTTCACAATTTTCGTAAAACTACCAGATTTAAATTACCTTTTTTTTATTTTTTTTTATTTTATATAATACAATTGGAAGCAAACTATCAGTACTCAAACAGTATGTACTCGTTACATTGAAAAAGTTTGCTTGAAATTACTAAAGCACAATTTTGAGATGCAAAAACATCATTCAGTAAAAGAAATATTAATTTATTCCTTATCATTATATAAAATAATTTTACTGAAATAATCTGCCATGATTTTGATTCTACTATAAACTTGCTCTGATACCACATGTAAGAATATAGGATCTATATACTAGAAATCAAAACACTATGAATATAATTAACTACTAAAACATAAAACTTGGATACATACCGTTTGATTCCGTTATTGTCTTGAGTTTTGCTTCTTTGAAAGATGATGGTATTCACAATCGGAAAACCTTAGCACCAGCTCTTCCCCTCATTCTCCTAATCTTTATGTTGTCTTTCAATGGGGCTGACAACCCTTTGATCTACATATATATAGATATATGTAAACCCTAATAAGGATAGGAGAGGGGACTGGGCCTAAATAAAACAATTACTGGGCCCTCCCATTAAGGAACCCAAATAACTTAAAACAGGCCTTACACCTCCATATCACATATCCACATATAAAATAATATATACACTAAGATGACCATGGCCCAAACTTTATGGATCATAATAATAATTTTGGGTTCATACCAGTCAATCTATCTGAATCACGTTCAATCTGTTTTTCACAAACTAAACAAAATATAGTCAATGATAGCCTAATTAAGAATAAATTCTTACACATAGATGAAGAGGGAAAGAGAAAGAAAGAAGAAAAGCGGAAGGAAAAGAAGAAAATGGAGGAAAAAAGAGGGGATAAGGAAGGAATCTTCACTGTGGACAGTAGAAAAAGCTTGCAAAAGCAAGACAACATCCTTACTCTAGAGAGAGTAGGAACTACACCGCTAAAGCGTCAAAAACGGTTGTTAAACATTTGATTGAATAAACACACACACACACACACAAATACACAACATGGGTAAAACAATCTTTTTCCAAATTAATCCCCTCACTAGATTTGAAACTCAACCCTTAGGATCATGTTTGATTCACAAGATTAATAGTGAAGTATTAATAATCCTATTAAATTAGTGTGGTATTCACTATCCAATTGGATTAATATCCATTGGATTAATAATCTCACCCCTACCCCATTATTAATAATCCTACAAATTTGTTGGATTAATTATCCATTAGATTAATAATCCTAAATTAAAGTGTTAAAACAAACATAGGATAATTAGGCCCACAAATTAATAATCTCAATCCCATACTCTAATCTACACAATCAAACATGCCCCAGAGGTCTTTGACAGTCCCCTCTTCCAAGGCCTATCATAGACTATGAATCTCCTCTCTAATTTTACAAATAAACATCATATTAATATGTTCTAGATTTATCCTAATCCAATCTCATTCCCTATAGCCCAAAACAAATACGGCCTTGGTTTAGATAACACTTATATTTATATTTTACATTGATTTATTTACATTATCTTAAGATTTATTTACAAAGAAAAGTTGATTCCACATTTTTAATCCTTTAGTTAAAAATTAATATCAAAATTGGGGTTTTGAAAAATGGAGGCCAAGTTGTTTGATGTTAAACTTAATTCAAGTTTAGTTAACGATTTATTTGTAACTAGCATTTTGCACATTTGATGTCTGTGTAACTTTAAAAAAAATGATCATTGTGTTGTTTAAGTGGTAAAAAAATTTATTATTAAACCTAGGGTTATGGCTTGTCCTCTTCTTTGCATAAATATAGGAATATTTTGAAAAAACTCAAAATATGATAACTCCAAATATAGGTATATTTGGAAAAACTTAAAATAAAATATAGGGATATTTTGAAAAACTCAAAATATAAGACACATTTGTGTCAATACCACCAGCCGCATTCATTTTATATATTAGAATAGATAATAATAGATATAAACCATTTCACCAAATTAACCAAGGATTTATCTTTTGTAACTTAGCAAATTTAAATATATATTGTGATTGAATAATGGACTTGTTTAATATAGTTTTTCTCCAACTAAAAATAGATAATCCAAATCAAGAGCTAAAAGTACCCTTCCCTACTTTCATATAATCAGTTTTTTTTTTATTATTATTGGTAATTTAAGTTAGTTCTATATTAAAAGTTATAAGAAAAAATTATACCAAATGCTTTCATATATTTTCAAATAAAATAAAAAAAGAAGAAAAAGAAGAAGCTATAAATTAATTTAATAAACTACACTAAATATGACCGATATCATAGCAATTTTTAATTTGTATTATGGCATATGAATAAAAGAGTAGAAGATCTAAACATTAGGACAATTAAAGCGTGCACCTCCCAAAAAAAAAGTTCAAATATAAAAATGTTTAGATTTTTTATGATAAATTATGAATATTTATGGTCTGTTATGGCACTTTGTGGTAAAATTACAAATAAAGATTTTATGTGTGCACCTTACATTTGCAAATAGCAAAATTATCACACTTTATAATTTTTGTTATAACATTTTGTAATGAAAAAGTTGAGACATTTTATAAAGAAAAAAATTATCACATTTTATTATTTATGTTATGAAATTATGCGAAAAAATTAGGACAAATTACACTAACGGTTTTTATAATTTAGAGCTTGTATCATTTTGGTCCCTGACCTTATGATACATTTAATCTTGAATTTGAATTTGAATTTGAATCTTGTTCCAAATAAAGACATTCGAAGACACCGTTTCCTTTGCAAATGGAAAATGCTCCATTTCAAGAACAAAATCATCAATTGGATAAAATATAAACTAATTTGACAAAAATAAATGTCAAAAAGTTATTCTTAAATTTTTAAAAATTATTTCTACCCAACAAAGATAAAATTATATAAAAATAATAAATCTTTTATATTTTATATTTTTATTTTTTTTACCAAATTAATTTTTATTATATGTTTGGATGATGATCATGTAATGGGTGGTTATTTTTATTGATATTTTTTTATAATTATCATATAATAGATGGTTATTTATGTTGTTAACATATATTTTTGGATGGTTATTATGTAATAGATGGTTATTTTTGTTTTGTTAACATATATTTTTGAATGGTTATGATGTAATGGATGATTATTAGGTTTTTAATATATAATTGATATATTTAATATGAAATGTTTTTAGTTTTGAATTTTTTGATTTATTGGATTGGTTTAATAATGATATCAAAATTATTGTCATATAACTTTTGAAAAAATAGCAACTAATTTAACGAAAATAAATATCAAAAAAAATTATTTCAACCCTCCCAAAAGATAAAATTATATAAAAATGATGTATTTTTTATTTTTTTCACCAATTTAATTTTTAGTTTCTTAGAAAAAAAATTCGAAAATAGATTCTAAAAGCTAAATCAAACATAACTTTCTAACCAAGTAAATGTGAGCATTATTCATTAAAAAAAAATTATTTACATTTCAAACAACATACAAGTTAATCAACACAAAATAAGTTGCATGATGACTTTACCCTTGAAATAAACTGTTTGCAAATTAAACATCTTTAATTGTCCTTATTTGGAACAAAATTTACAATTCAAGGTTAAATGTATCACAATTAAAAAATCAGAAATCAAAATAACACAAGTTCCAAATTATATTACCTATTAATGTAATTCGCCCAAAAAATTAAGAAAAGAATATCATATGCACCATTTTCGAGGTACACATAGTAATCTCTCCCCAACATTAGATTTTTTTTGTAAATGTTAAAAAAAAAACAACAATGCTACAGACCACTAAATTTCTACCGCTAACACCATCACTAATCATGTGGCAAGTAAAAAAAACAAAAACAAAAACAAAAACTAAGACACAAAACACATGTGGCAGTGGGTAGTGCAACCACTAATTAGTGGTCTGCATTATTTTTCAAAAAAAAATGAACTTCAACTTGATATATACCATAATACCACCCTGAAATTAAAACTAAGCCATGCAAATTTTTATTTTTTATTTTAAATTGATTTTTGTAATTAAGTTGGGACCCGTAGTTTTTACTCCTAAATTTTGAATGTTTAAGGACCTTACAAATAGAATTTCTTTTAAAACAAAAATTGAATGTGTTCTGACAGATAATTATATTATTTATTGTGATTCGATAATGAACTTGTTTAGTACAATTTTGCTCCAACTAAAAATAGATAATCCAAAATCAAGAGTTACAAATACTCCCCCAACTTTCATATAATTATTCTTTTAGCATTGTTATTCAGATCTAAAAATTAGATTCCCTTTTTAAATCCAATAATGTGTCAAACAAATGATTGATTAATAATTAAATATTATCTAATTATCAATCAATTATCTTTCTAACACATCATTAAGTTTAAAAAATAAATTAAAAAAGCAAACTGATAAATTTTTTTTTTAATTTTTTTTTTTTTAATTTTTGGTTATTTAAGTTATTTCTATGTTAAGACCATTAGCAAAAATTATACCAAATACCTTCATATATTTTCAAATTTCCCCAAAAAAAAAAAAAAAAAAAAAAAAAAAAAAAAAGTGGTAATAGCTGAAGTAGAACCCTCAGCTACTAAATATTTATTCGCTATATATTCTAAATTTAGTTTTATTTATTTAGTTTAGTAGGCAAAAATCAAAATTTAATCTTTTAGCGAATAAAAATTTAATGGAAAAAAATTAAAATTTAATTTTTTGGCAACTAAAAATTTAATAGACAAAATTCAAATGCTTCATTTGAAAAGTTAGTTGACTTTTTAACTTTTTTAACTTTTGTGGAAGGAAAAAAAATAAATAAATAAAAAATAAGTGAAATAATTATAATTTAGATATGACATTTTATCTTATTGACTTTCTAGATTATTTTGTCATTTTATAACTAATTTAACCAAAAAGCCAACCTAACCCACATTCCAAATGACACCAAAATTTAGTCCTTTGACGACTAAAAAAAATGTCACATTCATACTTATATCTATCATGTTCAATTATTCATAAAAATATTTCCCTACAACCTGTAATCTGTTCATACAATCATTCAAAATATATTTCCCAACAACCTATTTCATGTAATACTTGTTTTCATTCTCTTCTCAACCATCTCAAAAGTTTTAACAAAATATTCGAAGCAACTCTGTATCTAAAACTAATGATACACGCGCTTAAACCCATGTTACACTTCATCTCCTAAAAGGAGCTTGGATTCAACAATTCCATACCTGTTGCAGATAATAAAAATATAATTAAGGCACATGAATAATCAAATTCCAAGATCCAAGCATCAAAGCCACATCACAGAGAGTTGTTTTGCATCAACATTAACTAGTGAGTGACATGGTCCACTATCACACCACCATCAATTATACATTCAAAAAAAAATCCATAATAGCAATATATAAAGGAGATCATACATATCTCAACCATGATGACAGAACAAGAAGAAAAATGGCAAAACAAAAATGCAGTATGGGAATCTCACTCAGAAAGGTTATTGAAAAGATGCAGCCACGCATAACCAGTCGAAATGATTATTGAGAATGAGAATTCAGTATTCTGACTACTAAATCATTGGGGATAATTCCATGTGACCAAATGCAGCTGACCTGAGAGGGTGAAGTAGAGTAGCCGTTTCAATAAAAACATCCCTCAAGGGAACAAAATTTCACTAGGAGCATGGCTATGTTATTTGAAACACAGATCGTTCGGGTATAAGGAACAAAAACAAGAACAAGAATGTGGTACGCCACATGTGATAGGGTTTTTTGCTGATATACAGACTTTAAAAGTGTAACTAATTCTGTTTTTAAAGTGCTCCATGTTTAAGAGGGATAGAATGCATGCATTTGTCTGATTTGTAAAATGGAATTACAAATGGGGAACTCTTTGTAAATGAGGAGAACAGGGAAATGGGTTGTCATGTATAGCACATGCTAAGAAGTTTGAGTAACTAACCATTTGGATAATCCTCTCCCTGACCCTCTCACTTAACTAATAGGCCATTTTAAGATTGAACTGCATGTCCACCTTGGTGTTCCACTGTAATATATAGAACAATTAACAAAAAAGTCTTGAATAAATTAGCAGCACAAATGAACCAGAAAGCATAATTTGCTATTGAAGGAACCAGAAAGCATGTTGTAGATACAAAAGACACTAAGGAATGACAAGCAAGCAAGCAAGCAATGCTTTTCAAGAGGAAGAGGGCAAAGGAAAATGTCAAATAAATTTATTCTTACCAAACACTAGGACGACCACCTCGACCTTGCAAAAGATGTGTGACCATGGTGTGGAGATGATTGATTTGTGCTTGTGTCGCCTCCCGCAATTTCTTCCCTTCCTCTCTCTCTTTCATCAGCTCATCATGATCTCTCTGCCACTCCTCACGAAGTGTCTTGATCTCAGATCTCAGTGTCTCCATCTCATGATCACATGCACATGCTCGTGACATAGCTTTGGATATAAAAGAAGAGGGTCGCGGGCCGATCCCAATTCCATGTAAATATCTCTTATTCTCTCCAAACACTTGTCTTGAAAGCTCCTCCTGGGTCATTGACATCCCAGACTGGGTGGCTTCGTCTCGTAAATTGACCATCTCAGCCTGCCATTGTAGGGAAAAAAACCACAATAAGGTATATATATCAAGTCATTGTTTTCTAGATTAATATATCAAGTCATTGTTGGAACATTAATATATCAAGTCAGTGTTTTCTAGATTTAATCTTTCTGGAAAGGTACCCTCAAAGATCTTCCCATATTTAGTCAATCAAAACTCCTCAAACCAGACAAAACTATCTGATACTTTTGTCTTGACTATCTCACACCTTTGTCTTAACACAACAGGAATCATGGGTGGCAAAACTGTTCACTGACGGGTAGAGGAACTCTAGATTAAGAAATCTGAACTGTAGAGGAATGGCTTAGTTGCAAGTTGCATGAAAATAAGTTCAGAATTAGGACTAGACAGATAATAATCAATCAGTCTTGCAACAGAAAATTCCAATTCAAGCTTATATGAATTCACATGGCAATTATAAAGCTCATCCAAAATAATGCTTCATCTATAGGCAATCCAACAACAAAAAAAAAAGAATATTTCAGAAACCATATATGTTGTATATTTGTACATAGCTGGTTGGAAACTGTTAGAATTTCCCATTTTTACCTTCACCTACTCCACTACACACTCCACTTCACCTACCTCTACTCCACTACACACTCCACTTCACCTAACCCACTATCACCTCCACTACACCTACTACCACATTTTCTTCTATATATAGATTGTATAGGAATTGTAATTAATCAATCTTGTAATCTATCAATCAAGACATCAATCAATAATACATAAATTGTTACATGGTATCAGAGCAAGGTTAAGAATTTAATATTTTTTCGCTTCACCGGCGGGCGGCAACCTCGCCTTGGCCGCCCGCCGGACCTCAACCTAGTCCGCTAGAATTGTCTACTACATACCTACCTCCTCATCATATCTTCATAACATCTCATTCTCTCTCGGCATCATAGTAGCCGTGATACTGCTCATACTTCTGGACAGCGGAGAGAACATCGTCTTTCTCGATCTTTCCGCCGACGCCGGTGGCGAGATCCAAGGCTCCGGCTTTCGACATCACTCTCCCCAAATAGTCCATAGCAGCTTCTCCACCGGAAAGATACTCCTAACAGCAGCGGAAAAAAGGTGTTTCCCTCAACCAAACAAGGCTCAATAGCTGTGGTCCTCATCAAAATACGTGTAATTGCTACTCCTGAACTTGGTTTCCCTATCCTTGCTAACAAGCTTCTCAAATGCTTCCGGGCCATGTTCTTCTATGTACTTCTCAGCAGCAGTTAGAATGTCATCTGGCTTACTGAAGATGTCCTTCTTCCTTGGGACATACTAGACGTTAACAGTCTGCTGTGGGTTAAGAAAGAAAGGCCTCAAATAATGCTCATAAACATATGCAGCACCACTGATACTCTTTATGATGGTGGATATTTCAATGCCATTACAACACAGCACCTTGAAATTTATTTTATTTTATTTTCTTATCTCTCTTTCTGACCATTACAACACAGCACCAGCACACTTGTTCCCACCTTTCATCATGGTCTCCACTTTCTTTTTCTTTTTTTTATTTATTTTAATCCATCTTTTTGAAAACAAAACCAATATCACTTTTTTTAATTCCTTAATTTATTTTAATAACATGAGTGGCCTCTCTTTTCCACCATCTCCCTCTTTTTCTACACAATATTTTTGTACCACCGCCCACTCCATGATTTCCATATTAATATTATTATTATTATTATTATTATTATTATTATTATTTTCACCAAAAAAAAAAAAAAAAAAAAAAAAAAAAAAAAAAAAATTCATTCCAGTTGATTTTTCTGCCTTACCACACCTACCATTCGAGTTTGCCAAACACACTTATTTTATTCATGTCAGGATCAACCCCGATCATAATTTTACACGGAAAAAAAAAAAAAAAAAAAAAAAAAAAAAAAAAAAACCACCATAACACACCCAACACCCACAGTGGGATTTTTCTTCTCTACTCTGCTGCAGATCTCTTCTTCTTTCCTCCGTCCTGGGCGGCCCTTGACGGTGCTGCCTCCGTGTTTCCTACGCCGCCGAGCACGTTCACTCCTCCATACTCCTCCACTGCAGCATACGGCGGACCTCCAAATCGGAACATCACAGTGGCCTTCCGCTTCAGCTCCTTATTTTCTGCTTTCAGCACACTTATCTCTGCTCGCGCATCCTTATACATGCGTTGGAGCAGAGCCAGCTGGGAATTTAAATGCTGCACCTCATTTGTCCTACTCTGCAGCCGGTTCGACAAATTTGTGACCGCCGTCATGGTTTCCACGCATGACTTCAGAGTATACTGATTAGCCTCAATATCAGTTTGCACCGCCATTTTTTGCTCCACCGACCGCATCGGAAAGTTCAATGGAGCAAAACCAGAGGTGTTTGGTTGAGGTTCACTGGCCACCGCACCAGTTATTTCTCTTGTGGGCTCGTTCAGTTCTGGAAAGAGCGTGAGCAGGTTCTGGGTAGCTGGACGGGAAGAAGAGGCCATGTTTTTGGGTTGCTAAGTGTTTCAGCGAAATAGCAATTTCAGACTGGTAATGTTCGGAAGGGTTGGTGACAGAATGGCAACAAAGTGTTCCACAGTTTCTCTCTCCGCAGAGGCAGAGTTTTTTTTCAGCGAAGGGTTGGTTTCAGAGGTTTCAGAATGGTATGCCTCAGCCTCAGCCTTCGTCTTGGTTAAATAGCCGAGGCAGCCACGCGTATCGCGCGCCTCTTGCCGCCCGACAAACTGGCACGCCTTTTCATGGCACATCTTTTGACAAAGTGGACACGCCTTTTGATGGCACGCCTTTTGATGGCACGCCTTTTGATGAATTGGGCACGCCTTTTGATGGCACGCCTTTTGACAAAATTGGGCACACCTTTTGAGGGTGCAACTTTTTAAGAGTCCGACAAGACTCTGTAAACTGTCCCGACATTGATTCCGGTTAGCTCCTTTATGGGTCCGACAAGACTCTGTAAACTGTCCCGACATTGATTCCGGTTAGCTCCTTTATGGGTCCGACAAGACTCTGTAAACTGTCCCGACATTGATTCCGGTTAGTTTCTACAAGGGTCCAGCAAGACTCCGTAAACTGTCACAACATTGTCTTCTACAACGGTCCGACATGACCCCATAAACTGTCTTCTACATCGGTCTGACACCACCATACAGTGTCCTCTACAACATTATGACACCCCATACAGTGTCTTCACCAACGGTCTGACACGACCATACAGTGTCTCCTATCCTTTTTTATTTTTATGTATTTTCTTGTTTTGTTACTCTCTCCAAACTCAAGTTGGTTAGTTTCTCTCCTCCTTGAGTTTGCGGGGGGCTGTTAGAATTTCCCATTTTTACCTTCACCTACTCCACTACACACTCCACTTCACCTACCTCTACTCCACTACACACTCCACTTCACCTAACCCACTATCACCTCCACTACACCTACTACCACATTTTCTTCTATATATAGATTGTATAGGAATTGTAATTAATCAATCTTGTAATCTATCAATCAAGACATCAATCAATAATACATAAATTGTTACAACTTCTAAACCAGCGAATGATAGAGCAAAAGGACTAAAGATGAGACATGTTTCAGAAACTGTTTAAAGAATGAGAGGGGAGAAGATGGGGGCAAATTAATGAGTTTAAGTTTCAGGCACTGCAAGTCACAGCAAATTAAGAAAGAGGAAATTTAAATAAAGGTAAGCTGATCTATATAATAGTCTTCAAAAAGATTTTACACCTAACAAATCAAACATGTACAATATATACTTGAGTGATCTAGAGGTAGAAACAGCATCAAAAACATGATCACCAAAAATAGAGTAAATAAACGTGTGAAGTATGCTTCAGTGCTAAGGATGGAAATACAAAAACGAAGCTGTACAATTATGTAATAGGTATAAATTCTACACTACATAAGAAAGCCACTCCCCATATGACAAAGGCATTAGATCTCTAGTTAATGGACTCATCACGTAACAACATTGTTGTTTTTGGGGTTTGGTCTTTGGTCTTTGTGGGACGTAGTTAAAGGAGAAGGGTAATGGATTATTTATTGTCCTTTTTCCTCCTTCACTATCATTTTGAATAGCCCATTAGTTTCCATTACCTTCATGTTGTACGCTTTGATTGGCTTCTATTAAAGACTGATGTTGTTTCACTCTCTAAGGAGGCTGAAGAATTGGCTGAAGTTGAAGCGAAATTGGTTTGTTTTTCTTTCCCCTCTAAGTTATTATATATCGGCATCATTACTCTCCTATGGATGCCATTGTTTGTAGGTTTTATTACATATCGGTAATGCAGTCACCACATAGACGCAGAAAAAAAGTACTATGAGCTGCTGCTGAGGACGGAGGAACCAAACCAGAAAGCGAGAAGAGTAGTACTTTTTTGTTTTGAAAATTCAGAAGTAAAAGATCTAAAGCTCCTACAGCGGTGTAACGGCCACAGCATAACGGTGGTGGCAACCGGAGCAGTGAATCACTTTATGTATGCACTCCAAAAAGACTATTTATCATTTATTGCTTGAAACACAGTGAATTATAGTTAAACCAAAAGATACATCTCAACTAAGCCCGTGCCGTTGGATAGTAGATCTATTATATTCAGCAATATCAGCGGAATGTCTACGCTGTAGAACTAAATACAAAGGAAACCATAAGTGCAACAAGATAAAAATTTGGAGGTAGTTACACAAATTTGCAAAATCTATTAACAGTGCAATAAGAGACACAAGAAGGAACACAGCAGCATGATTATTTCACCAAAAAACTTGCAGTTTTCAATGATCAAGGCACATTCAGGAGCTTATATTCTGCTCAAAATTTAGGGTAGATCGAACCTTCCACTAAATTGTCTTTAAATATTCATCAAGAAGAAAAGAAATAAGCTTACAATCATACAGTTGTCAGTTTCACCAAATTTTCTATCAGTACATACCCTTTACTAAATTTTGAAGAGCTTCATATTATGTCAAAGTAAAGCCAAAAGATTGAAGAACTACGAGTAAACATTTAATAATTCTCAAAAGAGAAATGCTAGAGATCCAAATTAACAAATAATTAAAATGAAGCTTACCATATTGTATGATGTTCACAACAAAGAAGCCCAATAGAGTGTCCACGTAGATGATTAGCAAAACCAAGTACCATGAGAATAGTGAAATGGCAAAATTAGTGAAACAGAACATTTTGTTAATCTTGTAAATGGTGGTCATGGTCTACATTTATAATGTTAACTATAGCCATAGGTCTAGTGGAAAAAATCTGAACTGATAATGCTAACCCGAAGAGTTGAGGTACAAACTCTATCAGATTATAAGTTGACCGATTGTTTTCTCGGTATAGTAGATTGGTTTGCTATGTACTCATTTTTGCGTGGCTGGCTGCATTATTAATGGTAGGTTACAATTTTCAAGCATAGTTTAAGCTAGTATTACCAAACCAAATTTGCATGAGACCAGCGGCGGTTCAAGCAACTTTCAGAGTTCAAAATCATCACTAAAGTGAAGTTTGAACTCCATAGAGATGTAACCACAAGATAAAGAAAAGATACAAAAGAAAGGACAATATGAAATTAATATAACATTCAGAACAATCTTATGATTAATAATCGTAGATTACTTTTAGAATCCATCACATCCCAACCATTCTCAACCCTTTTTTTTCTTTTTTTGATCAGCAACAAACAAAGATTTATTAAGGCTCAACGTCAAGAAAAAAGAGGATAAGATATTCTCTTACAGCAGAAATGGAAAAACCAAAAATAGGTAAAGAAAATACAAAAAAACAAAAATACCAAACTCAAAAACTTCTACATAGAACAAACTGACACCCAATCTGAAGCAAGCAAAAAAAGCGGAATCTCCCGGAATACTGAGCTCGCCGAGGCCCAAAAAGACACCAAGTATCTCACCCTATCCCATAAGTAATCTATATCCCAACCATTCTCAACCCTAGTAATAAAAGAGACTCCATTTAATAAGTTTCATCACCATATAACTTTGTTTTGTTTTGTTTTTAATTTATAACCATATACGTTGTTAATTGATCAATTACAGACATAAGACACAACTTACACAAGGTATCAATTAATCATTCTAAAGGAAGTTTTTCTCATAGGCTCCTTGATTTTTCTTATAAGTTTCTGTCAACATTTTATCTAATTTACGACCAAGTGTAAGTCACTGCCGGGATTTGAAAACTAAAACTGGTTATCCAAAACAAGAGGCAGTTCAAAAGTGTTATAATTTGGCTTCTTGTACCCTGGGACTTGCACATTCAATTGTGCACCAATCATATGTCTTAATTATAAATGAGACTATCAATTTGCATACACTCACTCAGGACTTATTGCAAACATTATGCAGTCAATACAAAAACACAGACACAAAATCACAGAAAAGAAGAAACAGAACCTGGAAACAACAAAGTAGACAGAATCAGGCATAGCATGGGTTCAACCAGCATAAAAATCGAACAACATTTTCATTTTTCAAGCACAACAGTTGAAAATTATATCGAAGTTCTCTCTTCATCCAAATTGACATAACAACAAACATATGGCGTGCAAAATAAATATACATGTATTCCGTTTTTATAATCAGTAAAATAAACAGACATGTATTCAAATCGATGTTCTTTCATTCTTCCCCAATTTCTCATCAACCAATCATGTCATACAAGAAATGGAACAAATAAAACTTACATTGCGATGCAGATAGAACAGTAGAGCTTGAGGAATGGATCTTCACCAGAATTTGTGATTTTTCAAATGTGCTGCTGATGTGCTGCTGGAGATGCATTCAAGGTTCTCATATCCCCAAACTCCAAATTAATTGAATAAAATGAATAAATGTTAGATACAAAGAAACTAAAATCACAAATGCAGTGATACATCGTCACAAATCATAATCCTTCAAGAGCATCACCAGCTGATCAGAAGATAAGAAGATGACTCTGCAGGTAACTCTGTTGTTGAGAAAAAGGTCATCTGTCAAAAGGTGGCAGCATACCACTGAGTAGCATAAAGAACAGATATTTCTTCTTCTTCTTTTTAACAGTTCAAAGTGTAGTTTCACATTTACACATTCCAGTAGTGATTGTAACATAGCAGTAGATGGTACGCCAAGTTTAAAAAAACCGGACAACCATAAAAAATAACAAAGGGACCAAACTTCACAATGGAGGCAATATTATTAGCCAATGTCTCACGATCAATGACAATAACCTTAAACCTAAGAAGCATGGACACGGACACGTGACACGACACGGATACGACACGGACACGCCGACACGCTAATTTTCAAAAAATGCAGGACACGACACGCGGGGGACACGCATGAAATATATAATTTTATATATTTATTATATGTTATATATATGAATATATCATTCAAAGATAATAAAAATATTAAATATGACAATAATTCTTATGAATTTATATGATTTTTGTTTTATTATTGTATCTTAAGTTGTTTTGTTCAAACTTATAATTGGTTTCACATGTGTCTAATTGATAGACACGTGTGTTTAAGAAATACACATGTATTCTCCAAGTGTTCAAAGAGTGTCCGGGTCTTTAAAAAATAAGACACGTTTTAAAGAGTGTCGGACACGTGTCGGGAAAGTGTCCAAAGAGTGTCGGTGTCCGACACGGATACGACACGGATACGTTACCTTCTTAGAAGTGTCCGTGCTTCTTAGCCTTAAACAATACATAGGGTGTCTGATTTAAGGAGAGAGGAACCAGAGACTGGCCAATAAACCTCATCAAACCACATCTTCCATTCTTCTTTCTGAGAAAGATCCCCATTCTCCAGTGACTTAAACAGCCCCTGAATCTTCAGAAACTATGCTTCCTTTTCTTCTGACCCTTGCCAACAGAAAAAGTACCCATCGCGCATGAATTAATAAGCTCCCTAGGAATAGGAGCTCCAGATGATTTCAAAATATCAACCAACTCTGGTAAAATTTTCTTATTCTCTTCATTGACAAAGACGATTGCTGTACCCTCCTCCCCCAGCCTAGATGCCCTTCCAATCTGGTGAACATACTCCTTAATAGAATTTGGCATGTCAAAGACTATAACTTGTCTCACACCCAAGAGATCAACTCCTCGGCCCAAAACCCCCGTGGCCACAATCACAGGAACCTCTCCAACCAGAAAAGACCTAATAATTTCTCTCCTCTCCTTCATGGGCTTTTCTCCATGGATCGATAGAGCTTTCACTCCAGTGGTGACTGTTACTGCTTGAGAAAGGAGATCTGCACCAAGTCTAGAACCCACAAATACCACAGCTGGTGGCATAAAGTGCTGCTTGCTCATCAATATGTCAAAAAGTTTCTTCTTTTTTTGCTTTGATTCAACCCAAATGGGCAGTTGCTTGACAGCCTCGTTTGGCTTGTTTGGCCTCCCAACAGATATAGCAATTATATCTTTCACCATCGAGCTAGCCATCTTCTCAACTTCTTTTGGAATTGTGGCAGAATACATCAAGACTTGAGGTCGTGACAAAGCCCTAAAAATCTGCATTACCTGCTCATGGAAACCCCTCTGGAGCATACAGTCCACTTCATCTAGAACAAGAATTGAAACACCATCTAATTCTATGTCATACTTTGCTAGCAGATCAATAAGCCTGCCCGGAGTTCCTATAATGACTCCCACTCCTTGTTGGATGCGGTGGACTTGTCCAGCCATGGGGTCCCCGCCAACTACAAGTGCAGTTTTAAATGGCAAACCCTTTCCTAGCAACTTAGCCTGCTCCTCCACCTGTATGCAGAGCTCTCTAGTTGGTGTAAGAATGATTGATAATGGTTTTTTCTGATTTGAGAGCTTCTCACGTCCAAAATTTGCACAGTAGGAAATTATAGGAACCAAAAATGAAGCAGTTTTCCCTGAACCAGTGTCGGCTGAAACAAGCAGGTTTTTGCCAACCAAAGCAGCTGGTATTGCTTGCATCTGGACAGGGGTTGGCATTTCATATCCAGCAGCTTCTATATTTTGGAGGAGCTTCTGAGGAAGATTACAAGAAGCGAATGACAGGATGGGTGCTGGAACAAAGTCTCCCCTGACATTGATTTTGAGTTTCCTTCTTAGCAACTCACTTGGATCATTAGTTAGATATTGAGATTCTGATTTTGATTTTGATTTTGATTTTCCATCAGAATCTCTTACATAAAAGCACTCATCATGGGTAATGGTAGGGGGTAGTAGTCTTGTAGGATGCGGGAGACCAACTGGCAACTGTGAATTGGCAATCTTGCAAAGAAGATTTTGTTTACATTCAAGGCTGCATATATCATCATCAGTCTCGTCACATATATACTCACCATAGCGGCCACATACAACACAACGAGGCTCACCTGGAAGAGCTTCTCTTTGATCCCAACACCTTTTCTTTACATCATTTACTGCATCACAAGAGACTAAAACAGAAAATCATATAAGCTAAGTGGAACAGTAAAATATTTCTGCATAAAACAGCCTGAAAATCCTCTATATACAGGCATGCCGATTCCATAAATAATGATGCACAGAGGCATAATCCAAAAAACATAGCACCCTGAGTAGAGGAAAAAGGATAGGGCTAACGGTCCAATTGTTTGGGCGGAAAACTTTTTTCAGAAAATGTTTTCTGGAGAAAACATTTTTCTATGTTTGGTGGTGGTGGTGGAACAAAGGTGGAAGTGGAGGTGGCAGCATGGCGGTGACAGCGACAGCGATGATGCTGGCAGTGGCCGTGGTGATGGTGGTGTGGTGGTGGAGGTGAAAGTGGCGGTGGTAGTGTGGTGACATTGATAAGACTTTAGTTTGAAAAATGTTTTCTGCCTTCTAAAACTTGGAAAACATTTTCTTCTCACAAGCTTGTTTTCTATTGACCATGAAAAATATTTTCTGTTACAGTTTCATTTTTCATTGTAGCAAAAATGTTTTTCGCCAAATCGATCACGAGAGAGAAACAAAAACAAAAAAAGCAAACAGATTACCATTTGCACATGTATAATATTAGAATGGAGTAAAAATATAAGAAAAATAATAGTAAAAAAAGAAATGAACAAAATGGAAACATTGGTACCTAGTTCTTCTTCTTCTACAGCACCATTTGCTGCCACAGTTGAACTTTTAGATTGCATACCCTTGTCTCCTCCTCCTCCTCCTCTGCCTTCCATCATCTGAAAATTTGACATAAATTCAATGAATTGAATTTGAAGAGAGAGAGAGAGAGCTTTACAATTGATGACTGAAGAAATTTCACTCGTGACTCAATTCAATACACACAATAATCATGAATATATAATAAACCTAAACTTGAAGATAATCAGAGGGAAGAACATAATATATAACATACATGCATGTATGTATGGAGCCTACCTGCCCGCCTGGATAGCTTCGACTTTGAATTGAATTGTGAGAGAGAGAGAGAGAGAAATGACGGAAACAAACAGACAAACTAACAAAGGGAAAGACCAATCCATATAGCTTCAGATTCACAACAACCCGCATTGGCTAGCTCGGGTCACCTGTTCTAGTCTCGGTTCTTCTTTTGATAAGTTTTAACTGTAATTTTATTTTATTTTTTTGCAATCATTAATTTTCCCAACTTTTTATTTGACAAGTGTGCGGGTTTCTTTTTAAGAGGATTACATTTTCATGCAACGCTACGGGCACCAAAAAGAGTGCATATGGTATGCAGCTCATACAAAAAAATATATAACTTTTTACTCACAAAAAAACAACTTTTTACTTCTCACAAAATGTATAATTTTTACATCAAAAAAACATGACTTTAGGGCCCCATTTGTTTTCAGAGGTAGAATAAAGGGGATTCATAGTGAGGAGATTAATAGTGAGGGGATTGTTAGTGAAGGGATTGATAGTGAGGGGATTAAGTAAAATTGTATTTGTTTTGATGATAGTTGTTAGTGTAGGAATTGTTAAATTATTTTTATATAAAATAATAAAACAAATAAAAAAATATAAAAAATTAAACATTAACATTTATAAAAAAAAATTCAATATATAACAAATAAAAAAAATAAAAAATTTTCTAATCCCCTCACTATTTTTCTAATACCATCTCACCAACCTCCATCTCAATCCCCTCCCCAACCTCCATCTATATCACCTCCATCATCTTAATCCCCTCCCCAACTCTACAAACAAACACAACATTAAATAACACCTCCACCATCCTAATCCCCTCCCATCTACTTAACCCCAAAACAAACGGGCCCTAGGGGTGCATATCATAACTTTTTCTATTTGTAACTTGCACCATAAAAATTGTAATTTCTACCACAAAAATTTGTAACTCATCTCAAAAAATCATAATTTTTCTTATGATGTGTACTTTTTTAGGGGTGTATATTGTAACATTTTTCATCAAGCAAATCATCAAGGTATCCGTGTCTTGTCCTGGACTTTATTTCTTCTTTTTTTTAAATAAAAAAACAATTGTCATGTTGGTATAGTGTGACATGTACATGCCTGTGTTTCTTAGCAAGCGGAGATTTCGACACTACAATTAATCTACCATTGGGCAATGCTAAAATTTGCAAAAAAATAATAATAATAATAATAATTAAATTAAATTTCTAATATTTCTAACCAGAAAAACAGTTAAGAAACTAAAACTTGGACATTAATTAAAGAAGAAAAAGAAAACTTAATTATGAATTTATTCACGAGACATCTCCATCATGCATATATAAATTGTGCTATACTAAAATTGATCTCTAAGTACATCGTAGGAAAACAAGACTTTTAACTTAGTAGCTGTGTAGACTACAACAAAATTGAATTGGATTTTTACAACATGCACACAACTGTCGTTATATGATATGTCGTGGAATGTTGATTGTCATTTACGACATTGCATGCAAAGTCGTAAAAGGTAATATATCAAATTGCATAAAACATTTATGGCATACTTTGTATGCTGTATATAATCTTTTACGACATTTTTCTTACATGCCATAAATCATTACATTTTTCACGGCATAATTTTGCATGTCGTAGAAGACTATTTTTAATATATTTATGATATACTTTGTATGTCATATATAATCTTTTACAACATTTTTTGCATGCCATAAATTATTACACTTTTCACAACATAATTTTACATGTTGTATAATGTTATTTTTAATATATAAATATACATTAATTACTTGTATAATACTTGCCTTAGATGCTTAATTAGACTAGAATAAGATTTTCAAAATAGGAAACTAAAAAATTTGACTAATAATACCATTCCAAAACTACTAGACTCTTCAAAAGACCAAATCACATGACTTGATCAATAATATTACCCATGGATTGAAAGCATTTGCTTATCCAAAAATAGACCAAATCACATGACTTGATCAATAATATTACCCATGGACTGAAAGCATTTTTGCTTATCCAAAAAATATGAGAAACTGCCTCTATTTATAAAAGCTTGTAAATTATTAATTAAAATGAGACGGGGCAACTTAAAATGAAAGCTAGCTTCAGAAATTAACATAAATCTCTCTCTCTCTCTCTCTCTCTCTCTCTCTCTCTCTCTAAGAAATCCTACCACCTGCCAAATAGTTTCTTGAACTACTTTTGTTTTTAACCATTTCCACATTTGTTTAATACCATTTCCACATTTGTTTAATAATCCCAAAAAAATAAAAAATAAGATAAATGTTTGGTACCATCCAGGCCAAATTCATTATTTAACAGAATCTTGTTATATATTTGTCGACAATCGCAACATGATGCCTCATAATCACATCAATTCTGACAGGATAAAATTGTTACGCCAACTCATAGCTTTAGTATCATGTACTAAATTGATTAATAAGAAACATAAAGCATATCACGGTGGAGTGGGTCATTCTCAATTGATCTATAATCATGGCTTAAATTCATTTAAAGTGAAATTATGAAGCACGGACACTTCAAAATAGGTGCCATAGCAGTGTCAGACAAGGGGACAACGCGACGGACATGTACAGGACACGCAATTTGGCGTTTCCCTTTTTTCTTTTTCTTTTTTGGTATGGGACACAGCGAGAAGAAGAAAGAGAAAAAGAGATCCAAAATCAGAAGAAAAGAAAGAGAGGAGAAAAAGAAACCTGTTCATCGAGCGAAGTCCTCAGTCGATCTCCATCTCAATCTCCATTGAGCTCCATCTCAGTCGATCTCCATCATCAAACGACCTAGTAAGTAGTAAAGCTCTCATCTATCTCTCTCTCTCTAGTCTGTCTCTCTTCTCTCTCAGTCGATCTCCATCTCCATCTCCATCTCCATCGAGGCTCCTGCACCAGTCGCGATCTCCATCTCCATCGAGGCTCCTATTCCAATCGATCTCCTAGCAAGTCTCTCGTATTTGTCTGTCTCGTCTTACTTCACCTCTTGCCTCTTTATCTACTCTCTGGTCTGTCTTGTTTCTCTCTCTTATTTCACATCTTGCCTCTTTATCTCCTCTGTTTGTTTTTTTTTTTTTTTTTTTTTTTTTTTTTTTTTTTTGGGAAGTGACTATTTTAGTAGGTTATTTTAATTTTTGACTATTTTAATAAGTTAAAATTTTTGTGTTTGAAAAGATGATTAGATTTTTTTGTGATTGTATGTGATGTTTGTGAGAGAAAAAACGAAATGATTATGAGTTTAATGTGATATTTTGTCTTATTAACTATTTTAACCTATTTTATCTTTTTGTGAATTTTAACATAAATTGGGCTATTTTTCTTCTTACCAAACATTTATGATTAGATATATATATTGTATATTTTAGTTTAATTTTTTTTCTTTGTAAATTTATTTTTATTTTATATGCAATTTTTTCTTTATTTAATGTTTATAACATATGTAGATATGTTTATAATGTTTAAATGTAGTAGTTTCTATATACACATTGAATTAATATTAGTTTTTATTGGGATAATTACACTTTGCACCCTTGCACTTTGCACCAAATTTCACTTTGACCCAACACATGAAATCATGACAATTAACCCCCTGCACTTCTGGTCAAATCCTACTTTAGTCCCTACACAAAATCATGATAGTCAACCCCTTACACTTTTGATCAAATTCCACTTTGGTATATACACAAGTGTCAATATTGTCCCCCTTCTAGTATTTCATTGTTTAAATCTTTAACAGAATTCAATCATGTGACTATGAAATGATAGTAAGAGAGGAAAATTATCCTCACTTTCTACCAATACACACTATGGAGGTGTTTGGCAAAGGCTATTTTTTAGCTTTTTGGGTTAAAATTTACGAAAAGACAAAATAGGCTAAAATAGTCAATAAGACAAAATATCACATCAAATCCATAATCATTTTACCTTTTTTCTCACAAACATCACATCCAATTACAAGAAAATTCAACTATCTTTCCCAACACAAAAATTTTAGCCTACTAAAATAGCCAAAAACTAAATTCGCCTACTAAAATAGCAACTTTCCGAACACCCACTATGTCCAAAATATATATCAAATTACAACTGTATTAAGCTAAGACAAAATGTATATTGTAAACAATTAAGAAAATGAAATATGGTTTTGCATAAATTGAAATCAAGACACTCTGTTTTCACACTAACACAGTTTCTATCTATTCCTCTTTTTCTCTTTGATTTCTATGTTACCTTTTTTATTTCAAAAGTTCTATTTTCTTACCTTTTTGTCCCAATTTTAGCATACAAACATATATATATTATATAACTCTCACGCGCTTATCACATAGGATAAAGTGTGCATTGGTGAACAATATAAATAATTTTTCTCTTTTATCCATATTTCGTAATTGCATTTGTATCATATGACTGGATTTTGTTAAAGATTTAAACAATAGAGTAACAAAAAATGGGACACTGATACTTATGTAGAGATCAAAGTGGGAGTTGACCAAAAGTATAATGGGTCGACTATTACGATTTCATGTGTAGGGACCAAAGTGATATTTGACCCAAAATGTAGGGGTTCACTGTCATGATTTCATATGGAGGGACCAAAATGGAATTTGCTACAAAGTGCAAAGGTGCAAAGTATAATTCACCCTTTTTATTAATTTTGATTATTTGGTAACATAAAATTAATCTTCATAGCAAATACGTAACATATATATTAAAAATATATATTTTCCGTGTCCCCCCACCATATCCATGTCCCCATTTTTTTGAAATCGCCGTGTCCCGTGTCTGTATTTGTATTCGTGTCCATGTCTATACTTCATAATATAAACCTAAACTTAATTCATTCATTTCATTAAATTCAGTCATTCACATCAATATTTATATATATCACCACATAATCATGGCTAAAATCCATTTAAAGTGAAATATAAACCTAAACTTAATTCATTCAATCATTCACATCAATATTTCACATAAACAATTTGCCAAACCAATTCAATAATAAACGGTTTTGTTTTCCTCGCATTCATTTGTTCAAGGCCTTGAAAATGAGTAATAAACTCACATGGAATAGAGAGAGTCTCATTCATTCATTCATTCATTTTAATAATTAGATCACAACATGAACAATTTGGCAAAACAATTCAACAACAAATTGTTCTGTTTCTACTCATATCCATTTAATGAATTCCTTTGACATCCATTTGAATCTGAAACACAATGAACCACCACAACTCATTCTATAAATGCCATGCATAAAGTGAAATTCGAAAGAGAGTGAGTAAAGATTTGATGGTATTTAAATGTATACAAGGCATAAAAAACAGGGAGCAATCGCGGTAACAACCTTATTTTAAACTTAAAGGAGAAATGTAGCTGAAAATAGAGCGACATGTCACAATACCTGAACAGGTTTGCTTTTCTTCATGGACTCTCTGATTTTAATCAACTTGAAAAATACACATTTAGCTATATCAAAAGAGAAGCTAACACTAAAACGATCTCTCTCATACTAAAAAAAAAAAAGCATTTAAGATAAATACAGGCAAAACCAAAGGGGAAAGCATTGTAAAAAGAAGGGCTGATAGAGCAAAACAAGTAGAAAAACCAAAAGTTCTATTAAATGGAATCTAGCAAGAATAACATAGGCAGTTATCCTTGCTACATTAATTGCCTGTCATTTGTTCCTTCATATCAACACATTTCAAAAGTTTGTCACATAATTGATGAAAGTGGTAATGAACCCTACTGATGATAGGGGTTGAGTGATTATGGGTTACTTGTGACGTCTCAGATTTTCCAATCTCAGTGGCTGGAACTTCTTTTTCTTGGTCTGCAAGTTTTTCTTTGGTCTGGTTGTGGGTGGATTGAGACTATATTTGCATTGTTTCTTCTTGCCTTTGTTACTCTAGTGTTGTGAGGTTTTTCTTACTCTGGTTTTTTCCCTCTTTTTGGTGTCTTTTTGTACTCTCTTTGTTGGCTTCTCACCAACATTTGTACTTCCTTGGTGCTTGCATATGATTTGTGTGTTCATGTACCAACCTAGTTGAGATATGTTCATTTAGCCTCGGTTTTTTGTTTTGATGAAATTTTCGTTGTACTTTGTGAATTAGACTAACGAAATTCTCTTTTGGTGATAAAAAAATAATAAAAAAGAAGGAGGAGAATAAAGAACAAAAACGTAGATATCTTTCAAAAAAGGAATAAGCAAAGAATGAAAAGGAAAAAATCTGCAAGCTTGCTATCAAAAAAAAAAAAAAAAAAAATCAGACATCAAAATATAACCCCCTTCAAGCTTGTAACAGCCTCCACACATTCCTACGAAACAAGGCAAGGTTTTATGTTCTTAAATGCAAAATTCTGATGTTAAATTGAATGCAGGAACATAACATATATAATATTTATATAGGCACCTCTAATAAATTTGTGGGTTTGATCCATCAAATGAAAACAAGAAACCTGGATTTTTTTTTTTATTTTTAGATTTAATTCCTATAACATATCATTATGAATTTAAATTTCATGAAATAAATAAATAGATAAAAGATTCATTTGAGATCGTCCACAGCATATCAAGGAAGAATCCCATCATAAACCAACAGGGATCAATAGAACATCTTAATCAAACAGTATATTCGTAGTCCTGGTGTTAGTGAGATTAACTAATTGTAAGAATGAGAGGGGGGGGGGGGTTTCCGAGAAAATAAGAAAGGAAAGTGGAGGGAAAGCAGAAGAGAAACCTTTAGGCCCCGTTTGCTTGAAATTATGGGAAGGGGATTGGATTTGATAGTGAGGAGGGGATTGAGAATGGAGTGTTTGTTTTGAGAGATAGGGAGGGGATTAGTAATACCTTGATATCTATACTTCTATACTATATATATAAACAAATGTAGTAGAGTATGAGAATTTTCTAAACTCTTAATACTAAATTCTTATAGATTCACTCTCATACGTGTCACTTCTCAAGTCTCCCCTCCTACTTTTCCAAATTTTTAATCATTTGTCAATTATCTAAATCTCAAAAGCCAAAAGGATTATATGAGAATTTTCTAAACTCTTAATACTAAATTCTTATGGATTCACTCTCCTACGTGTCACTTCTCAAGTCTCCCCTCCTACTTTTCCAAATTTTTAATCATTTGTCAATTATCTAAATCTCAAAAGCCAAAAGGATTATATATATTTAAATATGAACAACCAAGAGGTAGAGACAAAAATATAAAATAAAAAGATAACTATTCAAATTTCAACTACAAAATAATATAAAGAGTCAAATAAAAGATAACTAAATAAAAAATATTACGAGTCAATTAATTATAAAAATAAAAAGTTAACTATTTATATATGAACAATTAAAAAAAATTAAATAAAAAAATATTATGAGTCAAATAATTTTTAAAATAAAAAGGTAATTATGTATATATGAATAACAAATAAATATAGATGAAAAAATATACAAAAATAAAAATATAACTATTTAATGAAAATTCAAATAAAAGATAACAAAATATTTAAATAAAAAAAAGAATAAGATTGGGATATAAATATCCCAAAAAGATGATAATTTTTTTTAACGATTTATATTTATCTTTTGTTAGTTTGTTATAGAATTTTTATATATTTCAACTTAATCTTTTTAAAGTTTATCTTCATGTGGAACTTAATATTTTATCTTTTAAAATCATCAATTACTTATTCATACAAATTTTAAACATGATAGAATTCCATATATATCTTTTATTTAAGCATAATCTTTTTAATATAAAAACAAGTTCCTGCCAAAGAAACCATGGATAGAAAATTGGGGGGAAAACAATCAACATAGAGTATGAGAATTCTCTAAACTCTTAATACTAAATTCTTATGGATTCACTCTCCTACATGTTACTTCTCAAGTCTCTCCTCCCACTTTTCTTAATTTTTAATCATTTGTCAATTATCTAAATCTCAAAAGCCAAAAAGATTATATATATTTAAATAAAATGATAAATATTTAAATATGAATAAAAAAGAGGTAGAGATAAAAAAATAAAATAAAAAAAATAAAAAGATAACTATTCAAATTTCAACTACAAAATAATATAAAGAGTCAAATAAAAGATAAAAAAAATAACTAAATAAATAAATATTACGAGTCAATTAATTATAAAAATAAAAAGTTAACTATTTATATATGAACAATTAAAAAAATTTAAATAAAAAAATATTATGAGTCAAATGATTTTTAAAATAAAATGGTAATTATGTATATATGAATAACAAATAAATATAGATGAAAAAATACACAAAAATAAAAATATAACTATTTAATGAAAATTCAAATAAACGATAACAAAATATTTAAATAAAAAAAAAAGAATAAGATTGGGATATAAATATCCCAAAAAGATGATAATTTTTTTAACGATCTATATTTATCTATTGTTAGTTTGTTATAGAATTTCTATATATTTCAACTTAATCTTTTTAAAGTTTATCTTTAAGTGGAACTTAATATTTTATCTTTTAAAATCATTAATTACTTATTCATACAAATTTTAGCCTCCGTTTGGGAAGTGGTTTGGCTTTTTGGCTTTTTGACTTTTTTGGTTATTTTAGCCTGGGCTTAAAAGCTTGGTTTGGGAAAGGCTTTTTGGTTTTTTGGCTTTTTTGAGTTTTTTTGTGAGAGAAGAATGTAATGATTATGGGTTGGATGTGATGTTTTGTTTGTTATGGCTAAAATAGCCTATTTTGTTTTTTGTGGCTAAAATAGTCAAGAAAAGCCTGCAAACCCACTTGCCAAACACAGTCTTAAACATGATAGAATTCCATATATATCTTTTGTTTAAGCATAATCTTTTTAATATAAAAATAAGTTCCTGCAAAATAAACTATGAATAGAAAATTGTGGGGAAAACAATCAACATTGAACCAATTCTGATCCCTTTTCGGGGCATGAGTTTTTGCATTTGTAAGAAAGTGAGTTCATATAAATGGATATTATTATTTTTAATTTTTTTTTTTTGTTACAATCTGTATTTTTCCTTATTTCTTTCTTTTTATTAATAATGTGTCATTTAATTGAGATTTTATTCTTTTTTTATATTTATAAAAGCAATGCAATTATCAATTTGTAACTCTCCCACTTATTGATTATTTGTGTTTAATTTTTTTTTTGGTGTAGATGTTAGATTGAAAATGAAGAACACATCAAAATTTATTGGATATGGGTTATACTTTAATGGCATGTTTGATTGGGTGGATTAGAGGATGAGATTGGATTATTAATTCGTGGGTCCAATTATCCTATGTTTGTTTTAACATTTTGGTTTAGGATTATTAATCCAATAGATAATTAATCCAACAAATTTATAGGATTATTAGTAATGGGGTAGGAGTGAGATTATTAATCTAATAGATATTAATCCAATTGGATAGTGAATACTACACTAATTTAATAGGATTATTAATACTTCACTATTAATCTTGTAAATGAAACATGACCTAAGTGTATTCATCAGTTGATTTTTTATTGTTGATTATCCTATTGAAATAATTCATGATTAAATTTATTTTTAGTAACTCATTTCCTTTGAGAACTAAACCACAAATTTCTTATTTGTTTAAATTATTTATTTATTTATTTAGATTCAGAGTTTGAGCAAATGGAAAATATCTCATATTTAAAATGTTATTTTTTTTTTTGAATAATTTAAATATTTATATTCTTTGTGTTCGTCAATTCAAGTATAATGCATTTTCAAACATTTTAAATTTTTTTTTTTATAATCATTCCAAACCTATTTGTGTTTAACGAATCAATATAACGAAAAAACAAATAGCATATAAAAAATTTTAACTACTAACTAAATATAGTGGGAATTAAAATTAATTTTATTTTAATTTATTATATTATATGAGATGATTAATGTAATATCTACCATTGATTAAGCAAAATTAGTGTTACTTAAATTTAATATATTAGTCATTTTGATTAATTATAATATGTCTTTATTACTATATTTTTGGTTGTTTGAAGTAATTCTTAGATAAATTAGCTATTATATATGTGATGATTTACTAATGTATGATAGTTTTTTAAAATTTTCAATAATGTGAAATATTAAATATTTTTAATGATGTGAAGTAAGATTTATATATACAAACCAAATAAAAATGTTAAGAAATATAAACAAATAGCAAATTATTTTTCTAATAATTATTGACTTTTTAAAAACCTGTGCATCGCACGGGTGACCACTAGTTAGTAAAGAGGAGGAAAGGGGATTGGTAAGGAGAAGGTAGAGATGGTATTAGAAAAATAGTGAAGAGATTAGAAATTTTTTTATTTTTTTTATTCTTTATATATTGGGAATTTTTTTAAATATAATGTTTATTTTTTTATTTGTTTTATTATTTTATATAAAAATAATTTAACAATTCCTCACTATTAATCCTCTCACTATCAATCCTCTCACTATTAATCACCTCACTATCAATCCCCTCCATTCTATCTCCCAAAACAAACGGGGCCTTAGGGTCAACTCGATTTAGTGGTGTGTGTCGCGACCTAGGCGAAGGAGGAGCGGTGGAACAAAGAAAGCGTCCGTGGCAACTAGAGGTAGAGATGGCGACAACGCGGGGCAGAATCAGTTTAGGGAGTGGCTAGGGTTGAAATGTTTTTTTGGTTTTTTTTTTTTTATAGATTGAAACTGAGAGGTTTTTTTTTTAATATTCTAAAAAAAAACTATTTAGAAAATTGAACCACTTTTCAAATTATTTAAGAAACTAACTTGTTTTTGAAATCGCATTTTGAAAATACAATTTTGAAATTGAAATTATATTTTCAACATGTAATTTCATCTTGAAATCGCATGTTGAACATGCAATTTTAATTTCAAAATCACATTTTTAAAATGCGATTTCAAAAAGTAAGTTAATTTCCCAAATAGTTTGAAAAGTGGTCAATTCTCTAAATAGTTTTTTTTCTAGAATATTTTTTTTAAAAAAAACTCTTGAAACTAGGGTTGAAATGGATGGAAGAAATAGGAATTGGAATTAAGAGCATCTCCTTGTATTTTTTATTTTTTTATACTAAATTTGAGTGAAAATTTACGCGCTTTAACAAACTTTTATCAAAATATCGGTTGATCGAGCAAATGATCGGATGAATGTTTGATCGGTTAGTGTAATTTTTTTACAATTTTTTGTGAGAAGGTGTGTAACATCCCGAAATAATTCAACATGAACTACCTACATTAATTAACATTTACCAAACAATGGCAATAACCCTTCCATCTTTACATAGTTAATAAATGAGTTTATACAAAAGTTTCACATGCGGATATACATTCAATGACAAAAGAACGCATGAATCTATAGTATGTGAAGCATCTAGTCTCAAAACAATAAAATGCCCTTAAAGGCTTACATCTTCCAAGACAATAGCCCGGTTATACAAAATGGTCTCTCGGACCCACACACGTTTAGCCCTTGCTTACAAAATTTTCACAACAAAATAAGAGCAATCTACTCTTTACCAAAACATATCTACGCCCTCAGTTTGGCGGAATCACCACATCTTTACCTGCACCAAAGTCCCATAGAGGTGAGCATAAAGCCCAGTAGAGAATTTCTTACAAAGTATATACAGTTGTGCAAACACTCAATAAAAATGCAAATGTCAATGTCATGCCATACTCTTTTAAAGAAATTTCATTTCATGCTCTTCTTAAAAATTACCATTTTTCAATAAAAGTTTGCAATCTCAACACATTTCAAAACTTCCAATTTTAATCAATAGGGGCGGTAAATACGACTCAGGTAATCCTTAGGTTGGCGTCTACAAGTAGGCTCAATAAGCACTACCAATAACCCCACTTTACCGGTTGCTAACCAGAAAGGAAGTGGTACCTCCTCCACGCGTGTTTTCGGTCTCTCACCCCGGACACTCAGGCTAACTTATCAATTCATCTACACCTCCTAACCGAACTTACCAAACATATTTACCCCATACATGTTTCCGTTGTTCTTATTACAAAACCTTTTTCATTCATGAAATAAATATCTTCAAATCCAAATCTACAATGCATAATATTAAATTAAACGAGCATGCAATACAATGATTTCTCCATGCCTCATAGCATTTCCCATTTTAAATATCCCTATCACAACACCAATTTATTAAGTTCTCATTTCCTTCTCTTCAATGTTATTTCACAAAATAACCCCATGCCATCAATTTATAGCAACAACAATCTCTCACCATACACAATTCATGACAATTTAGCCTCTTCAAGGCTACATGTGATGTTTTCAACATTAATCTCTAAGATTTTACAATTCACACATTTCATGATGCACAACCATTTGTCACCTCACAACGATACATGTTCGAGTATTTAGTAATAATGTTAAAATACCATCTTATTTCTCATGTAGCAAGTAGATGGCTATTTTACTACACATATGATGAAATTACTCTCATTCATTCTCTTGACACAAGAAAACAAAGAATTTCATAGTCATTTTCCTTATTTTCCAAAATCCCCAATTTCCTAGCGTTTTCATCAAAACCAAACATTTCTTATCCCCTTAAAGAAACCCTATCAAACCATCTTTCTTGAGTTTAATAAATAGGCAAACCCACTAGGATTAGTAAAAATATTTAAGATTTAAACCCACTTTAAAAACTCTCTACATTTTAGATCACAAAATCAAAATCAACACAAATACTTCAAGGAAACTTTTAAATCAACAACAATAATGCAAAACATGTATATATAACTCAAGAAATCCCTACCTCAATGTTTGATGATGAAAGAGATGAAAACCCTAGCTTTGATAGAAGATCCTTCAACCTTCCATTACACCAAGAGGAGCTCTAGCTTAGATCCTCAAGATTAGAGAGAGAGGATGATAATCTAGACCCAAGGATAGCAAGAATCAAAGTGTTTTAGTGTTTTATGAAGGTTTTATAGAGAGAATGAGGAGAGAAATGAGGTTTAGAGTGAGAGAAAAATGCCCAAAATGTGATACAACTTCGGCCAAAAGAGTAAAAAAAAACTAGAGATTCGGCTGCCTAATCTGCCACATGTAGGGCGCACCTCCCCGTACGTGTGGAGCGCCTCCCCCGTACGTGCGGCCTTCATCCCGCATGTGCGGTGCACCTCTCCCGCACCTCACTCCGTTCGTGCATATTAGACAGAATTCTACCCTATGAAGCTTAACCCTCACCACACGTGCGGCCCCACCCCGCACGTGCGGCCCTGGCCCAATAGCCCAGAAAATTTTTCGCTTCGCTCCAGAGCACTCCGGACCTGACCCCGCACCTTCCGGAACAAGTGATATTCAACATCAAACACGACAAGAATAAGGACTTTAATTTCGAGAATTATTTCCGGACATTTTAAACTCAACGAGAGCAAAAGATGATGAAGTGAAGAGGGAAGAAAAAAAAAAAAGAAAAATAAAGACCCGGTCGTCACAAGGTGGTCATCCGATGGACAACTAGCCCGACATTCGGCTAATCGTTTAGTAGTGAAAATGACTTGCAGTTTCAACAATTATGAACAGTGATTTTATGAAAAACACATCCATCCTCAATTTGATGAAAGATTTGAAAAATCCTAGATTTGATATTTATTTGGTGATAGGGTTGGAGCACCAAAATGCATCTGTTTTATCAAATTTAAATTTGATGAAACAAAAGGTGTTAGGTTGGATATGATCTAATACGGCAGACTATATGGGAAGTCATGTATGTTACGTTATGTTATGTTATGTTTGGTTTGGTTTGTATACATTTTAAATGAAAAATATTTATGTATAATTCTTGGTAGACTGAATTCAGTTGGTCCAAGAAAAGCTTGAATCTAGGTGTAGCTCTTAGCTCATTGTAGGAGGGGTCAATTTGGGCCCATTAAAATTAATTAGGGCCAATCGAAAAGTCTAAAATTGGCAAGCTTGAATTTATCGCTATCAAACAGGCTAGATTGATTTAAGCCTTGAAAAGGTTTGGATCCACGAATCTAGAGACTTACTCGGTCCCGGACTCAAAAGGGCATTAAGCAAGCCTATAGATCCGAGGCATTTGGGTTTTGAACGGATTCAATCGCAATCTATAAGTCACTCCGTTGATAAGTCCCATAACATTTGCGAACTTAGAGCATTTCGGGATCAACCCACCAAAAACACAAATGAGGTTAGTGCCCGAACAAATGGCCTAAATCCCGAGAATGGTAGGTAGAGATGAATTCACTCATCGATTAATTTAGCATATACCCAGGTTGAGGTGGCACAACCTCGAGGGGTCTATGAGACTCGTCAATATTAGTGGCGTGGGGTCTCTAAGACTACCCCGACTCTTTGGGATGGTTGGAGAACATTGGTTCGGTATAGCTAAGAAGAGGGATTCGTCGAAAGGTTGATCTCATCTTTGGGACTTTTCTTATTCTCAAAAAGGTCGCTTCTTCGGTCAAAGTAGTTAGAGGGAATATTCCCTCATTTGCCTTGCATATGGGACTCTACCATTTGAGTTGTCTATATATAAAGTACTCTCCATAGCTTTAAGGAAAGAGGAATTTTAGAGAGAGAGAGAGAGAGAGAGAGCCTTTGGGAGTTCTCATCTTTCTTTCTTAAGAGTGAAAGTAGGATCTATGGGAGCTTGCTATGATTATCTCTCTATAGCTTTTTTGTCTTCTTCTTCACCTAATCTCTTTTTATCATCTCTTCTCTATGTGGGCTTCCATTAGTTGTGACAATTGAAGAATCTTAGCCTCACCACTTATTTTCTAAGAGATTCGAAGTTTTCGACAACATTCGAATTTTCAACAAGCCTCCGAAGATTCTGGCGACTTTTTCGGCAGTCTTTGACTTTTCTGGCAATGTTCTCAACCCCGCTCATATACTTATCAACCCAAGCCACATCATTAAGAGTCTAATCATCAAGAAAAAATTGAAATTATAAAGTAACTCAACAGTTTGAAAAAATTACAAATCTAAATAAATTTATAAGATAAAAGCAGAATTTTATAACTGATAATTATATGTGTTTAATTATAACTCTCAGAGCTAAAAATCAAAAAGAGTTTAGATTATGGCCTATTTTAGAAAGATGGTAAAAAGTGACTTTTTGACTTTTAACCAAGCTTTTGGCTTTTTTAGACAAATGATTTGGGAAGTTGGTAAAAAGTGGCTTTTGGCTTTTTTTATTAATATTTGTTTATGATGTCAAATCATAATAAAATCACCAAACAATCCCCATTTAGTTTAAAATATTTACAACTCCACCCATGTAACTAGGACTGGGCATAGGGTTATCCGACCCGCACAACCCGCCATACGCGACTCTACCCGCACACGTATGGGCGGTTTCGCAAATACAATAGCGGTTTGAAATAATTCAATCCGCCCGCACTATATATATATTTTTTGAAAAACCTGGCCGTTCATTTACTTGGAAGAATTTACAACTTCCATTATCTGTTCTGTGTTTGTTTTACTTAATTGACTTCTAATCTTACCTAAGTTGCACTTTGGTTAATGATTTAAATGATTCAAAGTACTTTTTTTTAACTTATTTATCAAAAAAAAAGAGTACCATTTTTTTTGAACTGATTTTTATGTTTGATCAACACAATGCTCTTATATTACAAAATATAAACTGTGCAAATCATGGATGTTAAACTGATGGGTGACATAGTGACAATTCCATTCAATCTATAGGCAGTCTTAGTGTGTGTGAAGTTAAAATTAAACAATATCTATGCTAATTTTTTTAAAAAAAATTCAAACCGCAAACCACCCACAACCGTCCGCACATCCGCAAAACCTATCCGCACAAACCGCAAACCGCACTGCGGGTGGTTGCGGTTTGACTTTTTCCCAAACCGCATATATGCGGGCGGGTCAAAACCGAACCGCAAACCGCACAACAAACCGCACAAATCCGATCCGTGAACACCCCTACATGTAACACATTTTGACCAATGAGGGATAAAATTGTAATTTCACCATTGGCTAAAAGCCAACTTCCCAAATGAAAAAAAATTCAAAAAAACCAACTTTTGGCTTTTGCTACAAACCAAAAAAAGTGGCTAAAAGCCAACTTCCCAAAACAAGCGTATATTTCTGAATTAGAAATTTAACTAAATAGATTAAGTTATTCCAAAGTTAATTAAATAGATTAAGTTTTCTTTTGGTTATTGCCTAGACAATCTATAATAAATAACAGGTAGAGAATTGTTAACATTAAAGATAAAATTTCCTTAGAAAAGGCCAGTGTAGATGCCAAGGAAAGTTTTTACAAGAACTAATATTAAATTAGATCCACAAACCTGCAATTGAAATTGGTATCAGAGTCCGATTTCTCAGGCTTGCCAATAACATTTGCATGAGTATTAAATATGGTGAAGAAGTACAATCTGGTAACTTGAATAATAATACTTACTTACAAATAATAATATAACAAAATAATACCTTAATTAGGCTATTAAAGTAAATTAATGAATAACTTAGAACTAATAAGTTAATTAGACATTTTGTACAAGATCCAGAAAAATAAATAACTATTTTTGAAGAAAAACAAATAGAATTAGATCATGTTAGAAATTGGACGCCCATATGGCATGACCCTTTGAACCTTTTGAACCTGAACCTTATCCATATAAGCTTGAATTTGAATTCAAAACTTATTTGGATAACCATTCAGGATATCTATATCTATCATATCAATAGTTATGGATAGATGGATAGATAGATATTGGTGGATATATATCTGATTATATATTTTAGAAAATATATTGATATATCAGATACGTTATGTGGTTTTTACCCATAATCTTTTTTCCTAGACTCTCTCTCTGACTCTCTCCCATTAAACAACAATCAAGCCATTTTGTACTGTGACTTGTGTGGGTGATACTCATTTTGTAGTATCACTCCACTACTGGGTTCGTTGTTCAGATTCTGGAAGCACGTGCTTTACCCGCAAGGTTCTATCACCTAAAGGTATGATCTAAATGTTTTTTCGCTGCGTCGTAATACTTTATGATTGACATTGGAATCAGAGCCAATATGGGTATTTTTGTATGTGTATATTTTTATAGAAATATATATATATGATATATGCATGAATATTGATAAAGGAGGAAGATGTCCACTCTCATTAGATTGAGAGTGTAAAACACCTTATTTTATGGTCATTAAACGTTATTTTTGAGACCATAAATGTTTTTATTGTGAAAAATGGATTTCGGGAGTACCGAAATTGGACCAGAAAACACCCTGGAAGGCGGCGCGTGTGCCTCACACGCCAGATGATGTCGTCAACGGCGGGCACGTGCTTCCACGCGCCCTCACGCGCTGTCACGCGCGCGCCGGGCGCTGAAGCACGCGCTGAGCCGCGTACTAAGCTGCTCGCTAAGTCGCTTGCTGAGCCGCCTCTGAGCCGCGCCGTTTTTCCTCGGCTGGCTCGGCTGCTGGTACTAAGGCGCTGTTTGTTTTGTTTTAAATTTTGAATCGCGTTAAATGGTCATAAGTAATTCGTTATAGCTTTGTTTTAAGCATGGTTGGGACCATTAGACTCAGAATTAAATTTTTTATATTCTGTAAAATTTTTAAAATTTTATGAAAATAAAAAATATTTTTTCTGAAATAATAATTCATTATTTCTGCTTTAAAATGTATCTAGTGTTGCATGATTAAGTTTCTGGGGCTGAATTTTTTATTGTAGACTACTGTTATAGTTTACTATTTACTGGTATGGTTATTGTATTTTACCAAATTCTGGAATATTTATTTCTAATTTTATTTGTGTTTATTAGTTATTTAAAATTTCAGAAAATTTCAAAAATTTTTAGAAGTGATATACTTTCTGTTATGGCATAATTTGAATATTAAATACAGCATATTGTTCTTTTTTGCTTAGAGTTTCTAATATGTTGCAATTAGAATAGCATGATTAATTGCTATTTGTTTAAATTCCATTATTAATTGTTACATAGCATGAGTTGGTTGTGAATCTACATTATGATGCTATTGTACGGAATTAGAATTTTTTATCATGCTTTTAGACATGCCATAGTCAGTGGGAGGTTATTCGGTTGAGAGAAATCTTTGTAGATTAACTCCCGAAAACCAATATTTTGCGCATAAATTAAATTAAATTTTGAATAATTGTCACCTGTGGCGCAAGAGATGATTACGAGTATAGCAGATTTTCGATCTTGCGACTTGTGTAATATTGTCACTATTTAATTTAGATTTTTGTGACAAAATTATATTATGCTAATCAAATTAATCCCAATGCGAATTTCTCTCTAAATTGACTTAACTTATGGAAGTTAATTGGTTGACTTAGACTTAGTAGAGATGTTCAAATGTGAATAATGTAATCCTATTCTTTAGATGAGCAAAAGTCTTGGAGACTTTAAGTCAGATCTTAATTGAGCCAAAGTAAGGAAACATGACTCAAAGTCGCCG
The DNA here is from genome assembly GCF_055761805.1 of Camellia sinensis. Taxonomy (NCBI): domain Eukaryota; kingdom Viridiplantae; phylum Streptophyta; class Magnoliopsida; order Ericales; family Theaceae; genus Camellia; species Camellia sinensis. The sequence continues at coordinate 6,158,692 of NC_138974.1, read as the reverse complement.
TGGTTTTGTTGCCTTGTTTGGCACAATTAAAACTAATGTATGCGCTATGGTTAACGGCATGCTACGTAGTTTTGATTGGCGAGTTTTGGAGTTATGAAATTATTAAGCCCTCAATAGATCTGTATATGATCTTGACTATTAAGCTGCGCGGATTGACTTTGTAATTTGACTTGTAATGATGTTGCATCGTTGAATGAAGTAACATTCAAGAGTCACGCCATCCAATAAATGTGAGCTTAAATGAATTAGTCATTAAGTGTAAGACGAGTAGCCAGTATGAGCAGTGTTTTGCTCTCTACCCAATTATTGGGAGTGGATGGAGCAAAATTTCACGCACTATAATAGTGTACATTGAAGTATCACTTGAAGTTAAAAGATTAGCGCTTAGTAGCAGCAAAATCTATTAACACTAAGTGAAGAGATTAACGTTAAATGGCTGCAAAATCTATTAGCATTGCCAACTTGTCTAAGTCTGGACACTTACTATTTCCACACTTGAGTGTGAAACATGATAAGGTGTTTCTTTGTATGATTCCTTAGCTAGGCTATGGCTTTTGAATAACGTTTACCACTAAGCGCAAACGTTGCAGCATAGTAATGAAAAGGTCAAGACCGACAAGGTTGTTATGACTCTAAGAATTTGACGCATGGCTCGTGAGAGCATTGTGTTAAATTAGACTTTTTAGCCTAATTCACGCTTAAGTTACTTCAAGAGTTGTCATAGTTGATAGCTTATTCTCTCCTTCTTGTGGATAGTAGAATTAATTGCAAGTTACTATGAAGCGAGAAACAGAGATGGCAAGAGGAGTATCGTCATCTTTCAACTAGATACAGTAAAACGTATGGAGAATAAAATTGACTTGAAAGTGTAGGGGATTAGCACTTACTAGTTAAATTTGTGACTTAGGCACACTTGGTATCTCCATGACATTCTTTTATGATCCAGTGAATATGAATTAATCGTAAGTCATTACCTAGTTAAGCCTAAACCTTTAAAACTTGTCTTCGAGAACTCACACATTAAGATGATTGGAATTAGTTTATGACATTAGTCATGAACCGGTGGCTTATTATACTTAATCACATTAATGAGATGACATGATGGTTTGAGTAGGGCTTCTCGGGCCCACTCGCTTATAACATCCTGCTCTCATGTGAATGTGTAACTTTGTTTGCAATGAGTGCACACAAGTAAGTAGGAAAGCTGTTAGAAGGTCATTTGTTTTGGCGCATTTAATCCACTATGATATTTGTGACTAGATATGTGTAAGGGTATGATAGTTAAGCCTCAATCTCGACACATTTATACATTACGATACGCATCTGAGTCAAGACTATTTGATCTTCCATAAGTCAAAAGTTTTGAGACGTTTTTTGACATTACACATATGAGGTTAAGATCAATTAGACAACAACTTTCGTACTTTTAGTTTTGACTAAGGTGGCGAGTATCTATTTGAGTTATTTTTTAGAAAACTTTGTGAAGAGAAATGGATGCTTAGAAAATTGATTATTCCTAATACTCAACAACACAATGGTGTAGTAGAGATAAGGAATTAAGTATTGTTAATGTTAAGTGGATGATAGCGCAAAATGTTTCCCAATTGGGAATTGCACTTTAGTTTGTTGCCTATATCCTTAACTAAATGCCCTCCATATCAGATTTTACACTTCATTTATGTAATTGGTTAGTGGAGAGTCATCTATGCGCGATCTGTAACCATTAAGCAGCTTATCTTTATTTTTACTTCTCCTAAGGTTGCGAAGTTAAAGAGTTCTATGGTACATTATTGTATGCTGTCTTGTAAACGCATAGGGTCACGTGGCGCATTATTGTATGTTTTCATGTAAACCCTCCGGGTCATGTGCATATAGGTAAGGAGCTTTGTGGAAGTGTAACTAAGTCACATAAAGTTTTCTTAGTAAAGGTGACATGAATAGAGTTTTTGGAACTCTATAAGACAGAGAATTCTAAGCATAGCGCTCTATGTAGCCTAGTTGAGAATGGAAAGAAATTTCCAATATCCTAGGGATAGTGAGAGCGATGTGCCTACTAATGGATTACTCCATTAGAGAAGAATACTTTACATTCTTAGTTGCGTGGTAGCGAATGTGAAAAATTTTCACGTCATCACTGGGTGATTGAGAAGGAAACATTCATGATTGCTCCGCAAGATGATAAAGAGCCTAGGATAATGCCAAAGGCTCTAGTCCCCTGTTTTTAGAAAGTGGATCAATGTTGCGCAGTTTAAGACAAAGTCTTTGAGGATTAATAATTTCTATAATTTGGTTGACTTTCCATTATGACGCGAAAATGTTCTGAGGTTATGCGCAATTTGGATAGTCATTGTTGAGGCATAAGGCTCGCTAGATACCGAAAAGTCGCACCATTGAGAAAAGTGTAGACCATGAGAAGACTTCCTCCTGGGGAGTGAGGTTATTTCGACTTAGGCTATGATTGACATAAGTTTGGAACATTGATTTATGGACATTGTGACCCAACTTTTCGTTGGAGAATTGGATAAGTAGATCCGTAGGGATTTACCTTATGCTTTTATGGTGAAAAGTTAGGAGCGCAAAAAGGTTGCTAGTTCCAATAAATCTTTTACAGCCTAAAACAGTTATCTAAATAATGGTTCTTAGATTTCGTCAAGCCATGATAGGCCGACGATGATCGACGAAGACCATTGAGGTATGATCAATGGTCCAAAAAGAACTTTTTCCCTACTTAGTCATTATGAGCTAGGAATTTATAAGGTTGTTGCCACCTAGGGTGGGCAGTCCTCTATTTTAGATATGATGGACATGGGTGATGTAATTTATATGCCCGGATGTACGATCCTTAGGGATTGTTTTTGGAAAAATTCTCGGTTTGTCTTCGACGACTTACATAAGGAATATCCTAGAATGATTCTAGACGGAAAATTGCAAACCCATTGACTTACCTATCGGTAAAAGCCAGAGCCTTAGCTATTGAGTGTATCCTCAGATTGTCTTTGGGAGAAACATATGACTTATATCCGTTGTTTTTTTTTGTTGTGGGAGCCTGGAGTACCCTATGTGGACGTATTCGGCATGATAAGTGTTATCTGTGGTAAATGGTCAATTGAGTTGTTTAGACATTGACCATGCTCATTAGATTGTGGATAAAATGCTTTACTAGTAGTATATTAATTTGCTCCTTGTAAGATTCAATGCGCTAGTTAGGCGCATCCAGAATGAACCCAAATTGGTCACCAAAATATCTTTAGAGAGGTTATTGCACAAGAAGTAGTGATCTTGAATCACTTCATGTGAGGCGCACATGGTGGATTCCATTGTATATACTTATCGCAAGAGGTGCTGATAAGACTTATGTTTGGAATCTAGAATTGCGCAAGCTGTGGTCATATTTTTTTTAAATCGATCACTTATTTATTGTGAGATGATAGGATGTTGACACTATTATGGTTTGTGTCATAATGATTAGCAAATGACGATGTCAGCAGGCAAGATTGGCTCACTCGCACAAGCAATTGCCCTTGGCGCTTGGGAGCAAGCAAGGATGAGACTAGTGGTTTATTTTTTTTTTTGAGGCAAGAGAGGCTTAAATTATCAACTATGCATGTCGCTTGGTTACAACCAAGATGAGGTCGTGTTAAGGACCAAACATGGATGTTAGTACCCACTTTCCATGTTGTGCTTGTTATGATTAGCCAGATGCGAGATCTCATTTGGCGCCTGGAAGACGAGCAAATAGAGAATTCGGGTTAGGCGCTAGAAATTGACTAGACTAATATCTGTACAATGTATCGAGTATGACGTCACTCTTTTTTTTGAAGAGTTACTCCACCATAGCATTTATTCATACTATATGTGCTTGGCGACCGAGTAATGATGTAAGAGAATGGATCCCTGTTTCCTCACCGTGTGAGTCTTACGTGTCATTATTAATATGACTTTCATTTATGTACCCTTTTGTGACTTTTGACTATGTCATAAAGTAAGGGGTTGATGTTCTGTTACTTTGGTATGTTGCCTGCGGTCATGTATGATTCAGCCTTAAGGGACATCACTGGGAAAGCGGTCAATCCTAAACTAAATGGCATGAGTGAAAAGGAAAGATCATCTAGTATTACACCGCTGTTGTATATTCACCACCGGCAACTCACATCGTTCTGTATGAGAGGCGGATTGAGTGTGAATATATTGCAAGAATTGAGAGGGTCAAACATGCTCTTTTTAAGGGATTAGAGATGTTTTTTGGACCGGTGTAATTAGATGGGTCTGGGGTATATGAGACACTATTTCTGTTCTTTTTGGGTTGATGTCTCTATGCTGGCTCATTTTGAGTTTCTAGTATAGAGCTCCCATATGTAGGTGTTCTCAGCAGTCGCACGGTGCATTGGCTAGTATGAGATTGTTTATTTTTGGAGAGATTGAGATAGAGATGTGGCAGTGTCATGCCAACTCATGTGCGAGTGGGAGATGTTAGAAATTGGGCGCCCATGTGGCATGACCCTTTACACCTGAACCTTTTGAACCTTATCCATATAAGTTTGAATTTGAATTCAAAACTTATTTGGATAACCATTCAGGATATCTATATCTATCATATCAATAGATATGGATAGATGGATAGATAGATATTGGTGGATATATATCTGACTATATATTTTAGATAATATATTGATATATCAGATACGTTATGTGGTTTTTACCCATAAACTTTTTTCCTAGACTCTCTATCTGACTCTCTCCCATTAAACAACGATCAAGCCATTTTGCACTGTGACTTGTGTGGGTGATACTCATTTTGTAGTATCACTCCACTGCTGGGTTCGTTGTTCAGATTCTGGAAGCACGTGATTTACCCGCGAGGTTCTATCACCTAAAGGTATGATCTAAATGTTTTTTCTGCTGCGTCATAATACTTTATGATTTACAGATCTATATCCATACTCATATAAAAAAATAATAATTCAAAAGGACCATTTGAATTAGTTTCACTTGCAAACCAAAAAGATAATGGAGTTAAGTAACTATAGCCTAAAACAGTTAGAGGAAATGGCTGCAAAGGAAAATGATAATGAAATAAATATAAAATAATATTAAAAACAACTAAATAATTAGATATGGTAGATGAAGAAATGATATAAGAAATAAATAATGATGGAATAGAATTAGAAGAAGATATATATAAGCAATTAGAATTAATCAGTTTGGGAGAAAATAAACACATTCCCCTTGAAGATTTAGAACAAATAATGGGCAATAGTACGCAAAAAAAGAAAGGGAAATTAATATCTTAGAAGATTTCGAAGAAACAAATAACGTTAATGATATTGAAATGACAATGGCAAAACAAGAATGGAGTAGTTCATCCGCTTCACCTAATTCAAATCAACCAGGTATTAGAAGTTTTACTATACAACAACTACAAAATGATAATAGAGATTATAATTATAAAAGAACAGGACACTACAGTCATCCAATAAATAGAGAATTTTTTGCTAAGGGAACATCCAATTATGCAGACTTTACCCCTATAAATGAAGTATTTTTAAAGGAGGTACCATTAAAACCAATAAGTAATACAAGATATTTATTAGACATTGATTGTGCTACAAATACAAATGAGGTAATAGAACAATGGAAGGGAGGCATGCACCATGTCTTAAATATTCATATAGCAGAAGCTGGAGTACGCAAAATTTTCTAAGTTATATTGAACATAACTCTACGAGTGTAGTAGCAAGCTGGTATAATAACCTGAGAGAACAAGACACAAAAAAAAAAAATAAATAAATAAATAACAGCAGAAACTACCACAAAAGGTTTGTTAAACCTATTTGTAAAATATATTGAAGATGAATTTGTAAGAAAATAGCGAGATGGGGATAAAAACAAAAAAAAAAAAACAAAACAAAGCAAAACAAAAAACAAAAAGAGAATGAGTCATAAAATTAAATAACATAGAAAAATGTAATATAGAATATATAGAAAATTATATATGCGAATACTCCTATTACTACTATCAAATAGGGAGAAATAAAATTCTTTTAACTATGTTTTTTTTCATAAATTGCCATATCCTGTAAATGTTACTAATATAGAAGAAAAATATGAAAAATGTTCAAAAGAATTAGTAGATGCCACAAGCGACACCTTAGATTATAAAATTAAATATTTAAGACAATGGGTAGAGCAAGAATGTATGAAAATGAAACAAAAAATGAAAAATAATATTTACATTACTGGCAAACATCTAATTCATGGGAATGTGAGCATTCAAGAAGAAAAACATACAATAAGAAAAATGAAACATTTTATAAAAGAACAAGTTTTAATAAATAAAGAGGAGACAAATATTAAAAAAAAAAATTATAAAAAAAAAACCTTTAATTTCAACAAAAGAAGAAGATTTTTTAGAAAAAATAATTATTGTCCATAATGAAAAAAAAAACTTGTAAATGTTGGGCATGTGGAGGAATAGGTCATTTTGCTAATCAATGTAAAAATAAAAAAAATAATAAAACAACAGAAGTCTTAGAAAACTTGGATTATGTAGAGTTAGAAAATGAAGTATTAGAATTGACTCTAGAAAATAATAAAAGAATAATATTTATTTCTCACTTGGATTAAATTTTAATTTATTGCTTTTGTCTTTATTGCTTTATATTTTTATTTTTTATTATTTGGGTTGGTTTTTTAATTTATCAATTTATTTAGAAACTCAATTCACTCCCTCTTAGGTTGCTTTTTGAGTAATAGTTGATATCAGAGTAAGGTCTCAAGTTCAATTTCCATAGAGGGCATGTTGCTCGTGGGTAGGTTTTGGAGGGCTTGTTGGCAGTGTTAGAGTTAGCATCCTGCCGTGGCGAAAGTTTGGGCAGAGGCCGAGTAATAGTCAACTTATGGCGTTTGGCACTATACTCTTTAAGGGAATAGAGTTACACATGCACCATTACCTATAAATTTTGGTAAGATGGTAAGCGCCTGATCCTAACACATAGTTTGGCTTTCAAAATATTGAATTGAAATGCAATCAAAAGATTGCCCAATCCATAAAAGGTTGCAAAAATCGGGGCATTAACGTGTTTGAGTTTTTTTTTTAAGTTGTTTTGAAAATTAATTCTTATAATGTGTCAAAACATATTTACAAAATACATTTTGGGTTGAAATTTAAAAAAGTAATAATAATTAAGAAAACATATTTTGTAAATATGATGAAAAAAATTACAAAGCATATTCACTTGAATTCTAAAATATGCTTATTTAATTAAAAACTTATACACTTATTTTGTCAAATACGCTTCCTTAATTAAATTGTTTATTTTTTAAAAAATTTTAACAATAAAGATGTTTTCACCCATTATGAAAATTAATTTTTAAAACAAGCTAGTTATTTAACCAATGGGGTTAGTTTGATTAGTCAAAATTCCTGCATCTCACTAGGAGATCGGTGGTTCGAATCTCCCTACTTATGTATGGGTCTTATTCCCCATATATTAATTGGGATTTTCTCTCTTACTTTAGGATTTTTTTTTGTAAAAAAAAATTATATTGTGTTTGATCTTTATTATGATGATTGTAATTAATTGAATTTTGATTATAATATCTTAAATTCATCAAGTCTTAAAACAAGTTAGTTATTTAATTAAGAAAATTGTTAAAAAGTATAACCTAAGGAATGTATAAGGTATTACGTCTAATGAATATTTTTTTGTTAATGAGAGCTCCATTTTTTGTGAAATAATTTAGTGACAAGTCTTTTTGTTTGTTTTGAAAGACATTTTGTTTTCAATTTTACCCTTTAGTTTATCTGATTAATTTTTTTACTATATGATCAAATTTATATCTATCTATTCAAATTATTTTTTATCAGTTTAAATTTATATCTATCTGTTCAAATTTGTTGACTATCTGTTCAATTTTTTACCTTTATACAAATTTTATTATCTGTTCAATTTTTATTTTTATTTTTTCTGTTTGTTGAAATACCAAGCCAAATCAAATTCTGTCTGTTGCAATAGAGAGCCAAACCACCCTTATTTGTTGCAATACCAAGTGTTCAAATTTTGAACAGATCTATTCTATATAGGGTGTTTCAAAATCTTCAAAGTCCTTCAAAGATCATCTGTTTCCAAATTCCATTATTACACTTACATATGTCATACACATATATATATATATATAGTATATATTTATTTATATATAATCCAACAAATTTAATTCATATGCACATAGGATATCACTTGAATCTTGAATCTGTATATCTCACTAACATTAGATGGAACATAAAAGTAACTAAAAAGTGATTGTAGAAGAAATTCCAAAATTATCTAAAAATAAACAAATTTAGAAAGTCAAAGAAGAAATATGCAGATCATAAAAATAAGATAAACAAACTCAGAACAAATGAAGAATATAATTAGAGCTTCATACAGATTCAAAGCTACAAGCACACATGTATACATAAACACACAAATATAAACATGTGAGTGTTTAGAAAGTCAAAGAAGAAATTTGCAGTTCATAAAATAAGATAAACAACTCAAAGCAGTCAAAAAACATAATCAAAGCTTGAAAGATTCAAAGCTACAAGCACACATGTATACTTTACATAAACACACAAACTATACGAGCACAAAATAAACTTCACTCGTCTAATCCTGTTGATCAAGCTTGCGCTCCTCCGAACGTCGTCCTATCACCTGAAAACACAAATGTGAGCTAGCTGGCGGGTGTGTGCTAGAAACCTCTCCGATGCCTAAGTTAACAACTAGACTTAGAAGACAAAAGCTTTGTGTGTTTGGGAGTGAGAATTTCAATACCTAATAATAGGGTTTGGTTTGAGCTTTTGTAGATTTCGCATGGCACAATCCTGGTAGGACTCTAACTCTCCGTTGTAAAGTCCTCCTAAGAATCACATTCTTAAAGGATGATACTTATCCTTTGACACCCTCTTCATTGCAAGCCAAGTGAGATGGCATAAGTCTTTGCACGGCTTCCAACTGAGCAACCGAACTACTTGACTCTATCTGCCACTAACTTAGCCATGCGACACACAGCACCGTGCACAGCTTGTTCAACGCGCCATCTTACTGATGTTACGTTACTCTTTCCCTAGCTTAGTCAAAGCTTCACTTTCAACTTCGTTTGATTACCTTGCTTGGTAGTTCGGCCATGGCGTTGACCGTCACTAGGAAGTATCTAGGTCAATAAATATGGACATTTACTAATTCGGTCAAACATCTTTGACTGCCACTAGGAAGTAGCTAGGTTTAGATGTTGGAAAATGGCTTTGAAAAAAACCAATTTTTTGCTAACTTTGAGCATTAATTAGGGTGGAACCCAAGTGTTATTTTTAACGTTTTTTATTGGGTTTATGTTTAATGCCGCGTAGTGAATAAAACCGTGTATTTGGTTGCTCAAAACCATTTCCAGATGAATAAGAATTCAACGCGCATTTTTTGGTTCGTGGAAATGACTTTAGGTGGGTTTCCTACACATTTGTGAAATGTGCTTGTCCGATATTGGAAAGGCTTAAGGTTTTGAATGGGTTTATATACCTTAGCTTGGGATACTTTGGATGGGCCCTAAGGGATACCCAAGTTTGTGGAAGGGTGAGGTTATGGGTAAAGTGGGCCAGACTAATTGGACCCAAAACAAAAACACACGCGCGGGCCGCCGCCGCCGCTGTCCGTTTGGTCGACTGGGCTAGGCTTGGGCTTGAGCACGTGTTCGTAGTGTAAGGTTGGGTTGGGCTTGTTCGGCTCAATACTTATCATTTTAGGCCAAAAACATTCACTTTGCTTGGTTAGAGTTTTCCAAAAATATTTTTTTAGAAAAATCTACTTTTTTGTTTTTCATTTTTTTTTACTGATTTTTTTAATATTTTAAGCATTTAAAAAAAAATTTAGACATACCTAACATAAATATACCTACAAAGTAAAAAATTTGTGAAAAAAAAACTTTTAAAAATTTACTAAATATAAAAAATACAAGAATTCAGTACTTTTTTCGTATTTTTATGTATTTATTAATTTTAAAAAATATTTGTTTACAATTTTTTTACTTTTTAAATACATCTAAGTAAGGTGCATCTAAAAAGGTAAAAAAATGTTTAAAATTTTAAAAATATTTACTAAAAACAAAAAAAACACAAAAAACCAAAAAACTCAGTTTTAAAAAAACTTAATCCAAAAAATATAAACCAAATTTAATTTTGAATTTCGTTTTCAAAATTCATATTAAATTTGTCCAAATTTTTTTTTTCCCACCGAAACAGAGCCTTCCACCATAACAGGTTTTCTGTGTGTTGAAATTCAAACCAAATTCAAATATGTCTGAATAGGTTCTTATTTGTTGGCACCTGTTTAGAAAAGCCACAATTCTTTCTATATAAAGCCTGCATTCCAGCAATTCTTGGCATCAGATTTTTTCATCAAATTTTAGTATTTCTTCTTTTATTCGTCCTTTCGCTCCTATGTCTGTTTTTGCATTTATTTTTAGGAAAAGAAAGAGAAAGAGTTACAACATAATTTGGTTCACCAGACTTGATTTTGTAGTGCTACAAATTCAAGTGTTAGTCGTTGCATCCTGGGAAGTAGACATTGGTAAATCTCGAAGCACCAGAGCGAGGACGAAATCTTCTTTAAGAATATTGTGTCCAGCACAAGCATCGACTTTAATTTTTGTAAGCATTGAATTCAAAATTTAATTTATATAATTATTTTCTGAATTATTTTATTTTATTGTTTATTTTATTTATACATTTAATTTAAACACACACACACTACTGTTGGTGTAACACTAGAAATATGGACATTTATTGATTCAGTCAAACATTTTTGATTGCCACTAGGAAGTAGCTAGGTTAAAAAATATGAATATTTACTAGTTTGATCAAACATCTTTGACCGCATTCCAACATAGCTTTGGTCAAACTTGTGACCGCCTTCCAATCTAACTTGGCCCAAATTTGGCTACACAAATTACCTTCTCACAAACATAAACACGTGAGTGTTTAGTTGTCTGTGTATATATACAGATTTACCTAAATATATATATATATATACAGATATAATATGAGGAGAGATATGAGAGGATGTGGAGTGGTGACCTACAAAGTAGAGAGAAAGGCTTTGCCTAGTTGAGGCAAAAGCTTAACAGTAATAATACAGACAAGTCTTCCACTTGCACTCTCTTGCTCGAAACACTTTTTGAATGATTTGTCGCTCAGATTGAAGATCCACAGCTTCGCTCCGTCGTCAAAACTCTTACCGACAAAATTGTTAGAGAGAGAACCCTTAGAGCTTTGATCTGCTTAGATTAAGGCTTCAATTCGACCTTTAACATCGTTGAGGTAGCGGCGACATCGATCATAGAAGAAAGGATATCGACGGAGGATAAGATTGCTAACGAGAAGGCGGCGAAATGAAGTCTGTGTCGAAGTCCTTTCTTTTGGCTAAATCTGATCGAAGAAGAGAAAGATAATGCCGTGACAGAGGTGGTCGGAGTGGCATCGACGATAGATGAAGGAGATCGAAGAAGACGACAGCAACGGAGAGTAGAGATAGAGGAGAATAGTAGAGAGAGTGTGAAATGTTTTGATTTGGTTTGATTAGGGTTTGGCAAATAATATATATATGGGTAGTTTGATCATTTTGACAACTTTGTTTTTTTGGCTTTTTTAGTTTGTTTGTCTCTTTAAGTCACATCATATCTCTATTCTTTTACTTTTTTTTTTATAAAAAAAAAAAATTTTTAATCTACTTTCCAAAATAATCCTTTATAGAGACTTGTCTTTATGGACAAATTATTTTAAAATATGAACCTTCCAGCAATGAAGGCCTTATTTTGGGACTAAACATTTTAAGTAAAAAGTTAAAAAATTATTTTAGATGATCATATCACTATCTTTATTTATTTTTTGTAAAAAATTTAAAAATTATTAAAATAGTCCATTTTAGAGGTGGCAACAAAATCAAAATTGGCTAGTTTGGCAACCCCAATATAATCTAAAAATTCAAAAAGTTCATAAAAAATAAAAAATGTATTAATATTTACAAATAAAAAATATTAAAAAAATATTTTATATATATTTATAATTCAAATGCACTGAGCAACATGACAGCCTGGTATACACTTTTTTTGGGGCAAAAAAAAAATTATGTAAAGTTTATTAGTTTGATGGTAAATTGGGCTTTGGGGGCCCACTAAGGATTCCGTTTTGATAATCCGAACCGTTCAATATGTAGAACTTGTCGAGTAATATATGCTTGTAAAAAACCACCTTGATTGGATATCATTAACTATATGATCAAATCAGTTTTGTATAAACAAAACGGATGGTGTGATGGTTAACAGTTGGAAAAAAACTAATCCGATCATATAGCTATCGATATCCGATCAACGTGATTTTTTACAGGCATATAATAATCGACGAGTTGTATATATTGAACGGTTCAGATTATTAAAATGAGACCTATGATGACTCCCACAAACCGACCATCACTGTCCAAAAATTATTTACCCCGAAGGAGTTGATTATTTTTCTGTATAGACATGTTAGGATAGCCGTACGCAGTTGTACAATCAATCAGCTTTCTTCTACTACACACTTTATTTATAAATTTTTTTATTATACATTTTTTTATAAAAAAATAAAAAATTAATCCAAATATTTAATTTTTTTCTTAACTTTTTAATTCACAAAGATAAAAAATATACTTATTTACCACACATAACCGGCCCCTTTAAAAATCGGGTGCTCCATTTTGGAATAGAAAGAACTCAAATTAATTAATGGCCCGATCTTTTTTGAAGGCAAAAGTGAATTCACCTCACCGCATCGCTCGTTCGCTCATTTCCGGTTTACACTCTGTCTCCTCCTCTACGACTGTACTTCTCTCCTCTCTCGACGACGGAGAAGAAGAAGAAGAAATCTAGGGTTTTCTAAGGGATCTCCGATCTGTGCTTTGGTGCATTGGAGGAGGAGGAGGAGGAGGAGGAGGAGATGAGCTTCGATCCGGTCCCTTCAAGCACTCATGGCAACCTCGACGAACATATTTCTCAGCTTATGCAGTGCAAGCCTCTCTCCGAGCAAGAGGTTATTATTTATATTATTTATTTATTTTTCACTTCTTTTGTCGATTCTCGCTAGTTTTTCTTGTTGAATCTTTGAAATTTTACACTGCTGTATGATTCTTTTTATCATTTTATACTTGTTGTTATGGATCAGAATTGATTTGTGAAGGTTTGAGTGGACAATTTTGTGCAGTTTTGTTGATTTTGGCTTTCTGATCTGAACGTTCAGATAATTTTCGGGTTATTGTAAGGTTTTTGCTAAGGTTGCTTTGGTGATTGAATTAGATCTGTTTAAGATTTTTGAATTGTAGCTCATCACGGGGAAAATGATTTCGTAATTTTGATTCTTTGTGACTTTTCAAATTCAAAAAATGAATCTCGGTGCTGTCGTTGTAGTGGGACCCCTTCAGGTATAATGGTGACGTAGGGCGTGGCTCAAAATCCCTCGTCAATCTATCAATTACTTGTTGATTCATAGTTGGGTCTATAGAAAGAGGGTTCGATTCAAACTCCATGCTTTATAAATGCCAACGCGAAGAACATAAAATAAAAGAGTTATGCTAGGTCCCCAAATAAATTATAATTTTTTTACCAAACCTCTCACATGTGTCCCACACTGATGTGAGAGGTTTGGTAAAAAATTTAGGATCTATAGCTTTTTTCAATAAAAAAAGAACATCTGAAGTCTCTGTGGGTGGGTCCTGAGCCAGTGATTGACTAAGTAAAATCCGCGGTCAGTGCTAGTGCCGGAGATGAGGGTATTTTTGGGGCTTGACAGTTGTGCATGGTGGTGAAGAATGTGAATGGCGATGGATTTGTAAGGAGCTTAGGATGGGGAAGAATATTTGTAATTGGAGAGATTTGCATAAGCTAGGAGAGAGAAAGGGGAAGGAAAGAAGAGAGGGAGAGGGAGAGGGAGAGGTGGGTCTCTCATTTCTTCCCTCGTGAAATAGATGCCTATGAACACGTGGTATGCGGAGAGAAAGTTTGGATGGATCTAGAGGATTAGAGCTTGATGGTGACCCCAAATTTAGATGGGAGAAGGGAACAGATGTGTGGGGGCCTTGCCACATAAGCAGTTGGTAAACTAGTTTGTGTCCATAGATTTATTGGCTTATATATGTTGGTTCAAAAGCAGGGTCCTAATAACTTTTTTTTTTCATTGACAAATATAAAATATGCCAAAATGAGGTGAAAGGTGTAGAAGAGGAAGATATTATGTATGAGCAACATCTCTACAACAGATATCGAAGTGTAATTTTCTTTTAAAGAAAAAATAAAATATGGTGGAGAAGAGTTCATAGAGAATCTGGAATTTCAGTTCTCGAGGGCAATTTGCAAGTACACTAAATGGATTTAGTAATAGCAAAGCTTGTTCTAGTTCCAGAGTGAAATATTCTCCATGGGTTTTTTCACAATGATCATTGACTTCGTTAATGACAGTGGTACTATTTGTACTTTGGAGTTTCTTCTTCTTCTTCTTCTTCTTCTTTACTCTCTAAAAGTTTTGGATGAAGTATTTGGCTTCTTTCAACCTTAAGAAAGCAGCATGTAATTCTGCCAAGAACATGATAAAAGCTTTCATGCTTTGGGACTGTGAGGATCTATCTTCCTTCATGTTTCTTTTGTTCTAGGCCTTCTTGGTGTGAACTATTGGAAAAAAAAGTCTATTCTGTGAACATTTTGTTTCATGAAATCTTTGACAGGATGAAACCTTAACCATCTTTTGTTCATTATGTCTTTCTTTCTCTATTTGTCTATTGTGTCTTCTCCTTTTTATTTTGTTTTGAAAAATGGGGAATGAAGAACCATTACAGCTCGAGTATTCTTCTGTTATGATGAATGAATAACCATTTAGTATAAAACGAACCTTTATATATGTAGCTCACATTTAAGTCGAGGTCCTAGATTTGACTCTTACCCAGGAGTTGACATCTATATATTGTACTTTGCCTTATCCATGTTATGAAACTGTTGTCATTATTATGCTATAGAATTCACCTTTTAATGGATACCTTTCTGTTTTAGTGTAATGGAAAAGGGTTCTCCATTGACATCTTCTTTCTCTGTTGTAGGTTAGGGTGTTATGCGAGAAGGCTAAGGAGATTCTAATGGAAGAAAGCAATGTGCAGGTATGCTTTTGTTCATCCATTGGTGCTATTAGGCCAGTCATTGTTACTGTTAAAAAATTGCCAGCATCTTGAGATCCTGCCACGTAATTTTGAGGGCATTAATTTCTTTTTCCTGGTGGAATCAGCGGAATAAACAAACTGTTCAGAAGTATGTGAGGGCCATCACGTGTCTTGACTCTTCCTGTTAGGAATAAACAAACTTATCCAATATGCCATATAATGTGGAAGCAGTTGGGAGTTCAAATTGATAGGCTGTTTCTTTTCATGGAAAAACCTGTTATTGCTCTAAAAAAAGTTTGGTCCTTTTTTGTTTCTATGGCTGGATTGTTTCATTAATTTTTTTGTATTTCAATAGCTCGGCTTTATTTTATGTTTGAATTTCTGGCTTAGTTTTCTAAGCAAGATTGATAATTCTTTAAGGTCATCTTATAAATTGGAATTTTGAGTAATTAAATTATACAGTGGTGATGATTCTGTGGCAAGGCTTCCACTGATACTGAAACTTGTGGAAGAATACTTTTTAGTATATTTTTTTTGAATTCTGTATTTCAGTGTGGCTTTCATTTTATTAGCTTTAGGACAGTTTTTGGGAGGGTTCACCTTTTAATATTAATTACAAAAGATGTCATTGGGTTACATTGGTTAATGTTGTACTGAAGTTCAGAGATTTGGTAAAATTGAAAATTGGGCTTGCAATTTTTAGTAATGAATTTAGTAGAACTGAAGCTTTGAAGATGGTAAAATTTTTTGAGCGTGGATTTGTTTATTTAGAAATCACTTTTGTTTTTTCCTGTTTAGTGATTTGCTACATATGCATCATGAAACACACTTAATAACCAATGGAAGCTTTAAATTTTGTGCACTTGAAGAACTAAAAATTGCCCCTAAGTTTACAGTAGTATTCAAGTTGAAGGCGAACTCAATTTTTTCATTCAAGTTTTTGTTGTTTTAAATGTTTTTACTTTTATTTTTTTTATTATTATTCTTTTTTCATTTTTCTCTTATTTAAGGGTGGGGAGCAGGTCTAGATGGGCTTGTTCTGATTTTGTATTTGCATTGTAATATTGTATATGTCATTTGAGTTTACATAGGATCTCACTGCTTGAATGTTAAAATCCTAATTAGTCTTCCCCCCCTTCTTTTCTTTATGTTGTTGTCTATGCAGCCTGTGAAAAGCCCTGTAACAATCTGTGGTGATATTCATGGGCAATTCCATGATCTTGCAGAGCTTTTTCGAATTGGAGGGAAGGTATTAATCTCGTTTGAGCACTTTGTTGGTATACATTTTGGGCAACGATATAGCGATTGATTTTCATTGCTAATAGTATTACTATGCTTCTGAAGATTGACCATGTTGGGATTTGGTTGTGTGTCTCTGCTTCTTAAACTAGGCATCTGGTTTGCGACTCATCGGATTCCTATTCCTAAAGTGACAATAAAAAAGACGACACATGAATCTTTTTTCATCAACTAAACCACACACATGGACACTCACAACACATATTATTTTTCTTCTTGCGGAAGCCCTAATTTTCTAAGTTTGTCATTGTTATCATCTTTGCTATAAGCCATTCACCTTGAAGAGACTTTATGCAAATATATTCTGATCTATATAAAATTAATTGGTTGATCGACTATTGTATTTGTACCACTTTGATTAACTGATTTTTGAAAAGTTCCTAAATGACTGTTGTGTTTTATTTTCCAATCCATATGTGCATTGCTATTTGTGAAGCATGGGTACGACTACTGGTATTGGTACGATATGAGTATGTTAATATGGTAAAATCTAAAAAAAGTAGGATACGGGTACGGCTAGGGCTAGGTACGTTTGTAAAAAAAATGTTTGTTTTTAATTTGGAGTAATGAAATAATTAGTGAAATGGTTTAATTTGTTGAAATCTAACCTACAATTTACATTTAATGTCAAAAGCAAAGGTACAAACCAAAATTAAATGTCATTATATTAATTAACTTGAAAATCAAAGCTTAATTTTAAAATCATGCTAATCATAGAAAAAAGAAGTTCAATGAAATTAATTTTACCTTTGTATTAAAAGAAAATATTGTTTCGATTGAGGTACGGTACGGTACGGTACGACTTAGGTATATATTAGGTACGTCTGGGTATGCCAAAAATTAAGAAGGAAAAATTTGGATATGTGTTTCGTGTACTAGGTACGTATGTAGAAGTACTATACGAAGTAGCAGTACCCAGTAACTACTTGGTACGGGTATAACATGTTTGTCGAAGTACCCATGCTTCATAGGTTGTTATGAATCTTTTAGAAATCCTCATGCAGAAAAATAACCTAATGAAACATTAGATTTGATATGAATAAGTGTTAGCAGATACGAAAGACATTTTTAGATAGTGGTAAATCCATAACATCAATGTTTTAGTGGTTTGATTAGGCTCACCATGGTAAGGTTAGAGGTTTTCGATATTGAAAATGGGCTAATTCCCACTCCATTCGGTAACTCAAGAAGATTTGCGTTAAGTTTCTTGAGGATGTGGCATGCCCTCAATATTTTGTTCTCAAGATAATTTCAATTTTCTTCACTTCTCCAGTCCTTCCCATATATTATACTAGTGTAAAAGGCCCGTGCAAGACACAGGCTACTACGGCCTTTAATTCCAATGTTTATTGAGTTTACTAAATGAAATAGAATAATATGACAATTTCTGTAAAACATTTATTTTTTGTTTCATTCACTTAAAAAATAATTAAAAAATACATTATAAAAGAAATAATAATTATTCCATAGAAAGATTAAAGAATAATAATTTCATTCCATTGCACCTTATTCCATTCCACTACCTGAACTTTTTTTTCCCAAAAATAAGATTATTTTCTTACAAAAAAATTGAATAGAATAAATGATTAAATATATAATAGAAATTTTAATTTGTATTATAAGGTACAATTATGTAATGATCAATCCCATTATGTATATATGGTAGGTACATAATTATGTTGGAATGATCAATCCCAACATGTATATATGTAGTTCCATAATTATGTTGGATTGGGCAGTTATATTTTAATTGTAGGGTTCATATTCTCATGTGTAGATTTATTAACAATTAATGATACCATGTGTTAGTGATAACGTGGTGTCACATAAAAAGAGAGAGTGTGGGTGTGTATCTCTGTCATTATTAGTAATTTAAGCACAAACAGGACAGTTGATTTTACAATCGTATAAATCTAATGACTATTTGGTTCAATATCTTTGGCAACAAAATGGATTACCTTCTTCCCCAATGTCCTCATTAACTAATGCCAAACCAATATGAATCATGTATTTTATTATTTTAATCAAACAGTCATTCAACTTATATCAGACCAATAATCGATTAAGGCCCCTTTTGGGATGCCAAAGTTTGGCTAAAATAGCTAATAAAGACAAAAAAGGCTAAAATAGCCAATAAGACAAAATGTCACATCCAAACCATAATCATTTCACTTTTTCTCTCACAACCATCAAATCAACTACCAAAAAAGCCAATTATTATCCCAAACACAATTTTTTAGTTAAGCTAAAATAGTCAAATAGCTAACTAAAATAGCCAAGTTCCAAAATGCGACCTAAATCAATTTGTGAACCCTATGATTCTAATTGATTACCTTTTCAATTCATGCCAATTCAATAATTGATTAGCAAGTTATTTCTATTCGCTTTGAAAGTATTGCCGTCTTAAATAATGAGATTTTGGTTATGCAAAATATGATGACGTTATGAGCAAAGTTGTGTTATTTATGTCTCAATATAATTGAAGTTACGAGGAAAGTGATAATACTTATGCTTCAAGAGGTGTTGTCATGAGACAAACCGGCATAAATCATAAGCATTTTAAATTAATGGAAGAATTCAATTCAATTTTATTGAAGAGCATGAAGTGAAGAGTTGTTCAACAAACATCAACAGAATAAATTGTGTAGGATATATTTAGTCATCACAAACAAAAGAAGTGGAATTAATTAATTGACAAATATTTGTAGCTAATGAAGCCATGACAAGAGAAAGGACAAAAAAGGCATCGCCATTAATATCACTAATTGGGTATCACTAACTTTACCTTTTCTACAAGTGAATGAGTACATAAATTACTTCCATTGCTGCTGCTGTAACCATCGATTCTGTGAACTCCAACAAGTAGATCCTTATTTTGGTTTGCCACTCACAATAACATTATTACTCCTTGCTTTGTTCTCACTAATTAAAATTTAATTAACGCAGTATGTGGTTCATTGATAAACACATGCAATATTACGTTAAATGGAGAGAGGAATGGACCTTTTTGTTAAGTTCACAGCAAACCTATCTATTCATTCGTCACCTGAGTCTGCAACAGAGACTTAGGTGTCTTTGTCTTCAAATATATGTAAAGATTGAACCCATTTGGAAGCAACATTGAGAACAAGAGCTCTGACAGCTTGATCTGCAGCTTCGATCTTCGGTCGTTGTCTCTCTTCGTAAGAGCTCTGGCGGTTGAGCTCCTGTGATCTCTCACTCCCTTTGCTGGTTCAGGAGCTTTTCTCATTCGTCTCCTTCATCTTCTCTGTCTCCACCTTTCACAGTCGTCGACGATGGTGGGTTATCTTCCTTTGTCTCTTTTGTCTTCTATCTCTTTCGCTCATTTGGTCTGCCCCTTTCTCTTTCTATCTCTCCTTCGTTGGACAAAGCAAGTGTTTTTTTTTTTCCCCTTTAAACCGAGACGACGCCGTTTTTCATAGAACAATGAGGTTCCCACTGCCAAAGCAAGGGCATAACCAGCAGAAGATGGCAAAATACACGTTTCTGCATTGTTCCCAAAACTGAAGCAACTCCTATATAGATAGATATAATTTGCATTAGGCTAGTGAGGCTTTAAAGGAAAAAATATTGGGCAATCAAGAAAAAATTCATACATAAAGTGAGTGTAGCTGAAATAAGGATGCTTAGATGGATGTGTGATAGTACTGCAAAATACAAAATTAGAAATGATTATATTCGTGAAATGATGGGAGTAATAGCAAGTGAAGATAAGTTGAGAGAAAATAAATTAAAATGGTTTGATCATGTACTATGAGGTTTTGATATGAAATATGGATACAATATGATACAAATACGACCATAGTACAAAACTCTAAAAAATAGGTTACACGACCGTACAACTAGTATATGTTTGTATATATGTTTTCTTAATAGTTCGTACTGTTATACATAAGCTTAAAGAAGGGTGAGAAATCATTCTTTAGGACCCTTTCTTTTAGTTGGTTTTATGAAATTTTATTTCAATATCAAGTCTATATTGTTTTTATTGCCTTGTGCTTTTCTCTTTGAAACTTAAATACGTAATATGCAAAAATGTTGTAAGCAAGTTTACTTGCTTGTGTAACCGTTGAAATCTGATTTTAGTATATCATCATATTGTAAGAAGCATGAACACTTCTAAGAAGGTGACGTGTCCGTGTCTTCCGTGTCGGACACTGAGACTTGTTGGGCACTTCTCGACATGTGTCTGACACTCGTCAAAACGTGTCTTAATTTTAATTTTTTTTTAACACCTAAACACTCTTCGGACACTTAGAGGACACTTATCTATCGCTTAAACACAATTGTCTATCAATTAGACATGTGTAAACTAATTATAAGTTTGAATAAAACAATTTAAAATACAATAATAAAAGAAAAATGATATAAATTTATAGAAATTAGTGTCATATTATCTTTGAATGATATATTCATATAGATATGACATTTAAATATATAAAATTATATATTTCATGCATGTCCCCTATGTGTCGTGTTCTGTATTTTTTTTGAAAATTGGCATGCGGGTGTGCCCGTGTTGTATTCGTGTCGTGTGTCCGTGCCCATGTTTCTTAGATCATATATATATGTTATTTATCCTTTCTAGAAAGTGCGGATAAGGATATGTCAATTGGATATCATATTCACACTTTTTAGAAAGTGCACACAACTTTCTAAAGTGTTGATATGGATATTAATCATATGTCAATTCGATAAATTTTGAGAATGTAGGGTACTACTTTATCTCACTATTTTCTTCTCTAAGAAATAAGCAAGTATTGAGAAGTTATTCTTGTTTTTATTCTAACAATTATACTCTAATGATATCCAAGAATTATTATAACTTTAATTTCATAATGGTTTGGATATGTGACCTAGAGTATTCAATATTTTTCAAAATTAAGGAAAATTAATATCAAATGTCAAATATGTTTAGGAAGTACCGGATACATATCTGCAAGTATCGGTATTCAATACGGATAGGACCCCCGTCTAGAATTATTTGTGTTTCATAGATCATGTACGGCGAAAATCTATAGATGAACCGGTAAGGAAGAGCATTACCATAAATAGAAATGTTAGGGGGAGTAGAAAACCTAAACTGACGTGGAATGCGTTAGTAAAAACGATATCAATTTATTTAATTAAAAAAAAAACACGCGATTCATATACTCAGCTCTACCTGATTGGGAGACAAAGCTTAGTTTAATTTAGATAATTTTTCAATGATGATGAAATGGAAAATAAACTACAAACTGCTATGCATAAATTTATATGTTCTTGTGTGTGTAATATTTTATAGGGTCTATTTTAGTGTTGTCAGAATTGTATGATACATGATATGTATTGTATGATTTGCATCGTATTGTATGAAAAATGAAATGTACACGTACTCGTATCGTTGGTAACTTGATTGTGATCTACATCTTCTTGTTTGTACAATTTTGTATTGTATTGTGATTTATGATTTAACGTGTATTGCATAATAAATTAATTTTTACTATCTCCTTCACCGTTGGTCCCATCCCATCAACAACTTTTTTCATTGTCAATCACCATGACCGACACTCACTGAACAATCATGATCTATTTATCAAAACCCTCCATACAAAAGAGACACAAATCTAGATGAACTTGTAATAAAAAAATATTCCCATAATCTACAAGAAAGTGAACCACTACTGAATTTACGCAATTAATTTGTTGAATTTGAGCTTAGACTAGATATTTGAGTCTAAATATTTTTTTGAATCATAATAATAAACTATATAACAAGTATGTTTGGGACTACACATATCCAAATAAGTACTAAGGATATCTTGCAAATCATGAACCAAATGGACCCAATATCAAAGTAGTCGTATCCGATTGAGAAACACGTAAAATTGTGTTATTATTATTAAATTTTTTTATATTAATATTTGCCATTGAAATGTTATTTTTGGGTAATGGAATTAGAGGTGGTCGGTTGTGGACTTTTCGGGAATCACGGTAGGCACTAACATGGCCAAGGATTGCTGGATACGGTGGGTAATGGTATTAGAGGTGGTTGGTTGTGGATCTTTTGGAATCATGGTAGGCACTAATATGGCCAAGGATTACCAGATGCGGCGGAGGAGAAGACTAAGGTAGCCTTAGAGATAGAGAGGGTGGTAGTGAAAGACCTTGAACATTTAGCCATGGGATTGCTGTGTGTTTAGCTGTACTCATTTTGTGTTGTTTGGCTGCATGCATGAAGCCCTTTTATAGCTATTACAACCCAAGCCACCTATGAGCAAGTGTTGAGCCTAAGCCACGTTTGGTCAACAAGGCTGCATCGTACGAGCTACGGAGGTAGGTATGACATATTGGGAAGTTTATCATAGCATGCAATAGACTTGAGTGTAAGGTCAACGTCCCCTCTCTCTAAGATTGGTCAAGGAGGAGTTGCCTTCCATGGAGAGACAGGCAGGCAACCTTGACGAACTTGTGATCCTAGCCTCCAATTCACAATCATTTGACGATCTTGAGCAGTGTATGCTTAGGTCCTGCTCCTAGCTTAGGTTGCCAAGTGATGGCTATGATAGTAGTACCTATGAGCAGAGTGATCCCAACTTAGGGAGTGGGTAGATAAGGGAGACATAGGAGAACCGGTCAAACTATGTTGCGGCTCAGCGGGAGTGATTGAGCGAAGGTGGTCACTCTTGAGTGTTCCCTATGAGAATGAGGTATGAAGGACTATGGTGAGTAGGGCCGCTCATGGAGCCAAGATGTGCTGGCAAAGCGGTGTACCTACTTGCGGAGCAAGGGTGTACTAATGGAGTGGAGTAACTATTCATGGAGTGGGTCTGTGCTTATGGAACGCAGTAGCTACTTGGGGAGCGGGGATTTGGGAAGGCCCACGAGCCAGTGAATGCCTTGAGGTGTGGGGTCTACTCCTTAGTGGTATCAGTCAAAGGTATTTAAACACCTACATTATTTATCGTTGTTTTACTAAAATTTCTAATGAGTTAGATACTTAGGTTTTTAATTGATGTATATTTACATTTTGAAAAATGCCACATGTAATCTCATTTCTTACCCGATTTTCTCACTTTTAGACACAAGTGAGTGTGACCTTCGTGCATTTCTGTTACTTTGTGTTTAGGAGTGAGAAAATGTGGTAAGAAACTGGAATGTATATAGCATTACTCTTACATTTTTGGCTAATAATCTGTAAATTTTTTAGAGAGAGTTTCTTGTAATTGGTTATATGATTTAATGCTTCATTCTTGCATTATATTTGCATATTATATGAAAGTACTTATTTATTTTATCTATGTTCTTATATGTTAATGTATCTGATATGATACAAAAAGATTTAAATGTACAATAATACATGATATAGAAAACGGATACAATGATACATGATAGTTATCACAATTCAACAACACTGGTCCATTTGTAGCTGACTTTTCCTGTCTTGATTTAAGGTTACCATGTTGGATGCTTTGCATGTGTCTTGACAGTCAACCACCATATGTAGTCAAAGATTTTTCTTTATTTTTTAATTATGCTTTATTATTGCATAATCAACTATTTCATATTATGAAGGTGCTAATATCAATATAATTCTTTTTAATAATCGTTCATGCATTTTTTATTTATTTATTTTGGGAGCAAATTACAAAAAAAACACAGGGTTCGACCCTTCTAACATATTAAACCTTGAGATTTTAATTTCTTCCATTTAAGCCCTAATATTTTCACATGGTATTAATCCCATCCACTTGTCCATCTCTGTTAAGTACAACTAACAGAAAATGGGCATTTATTCATTACACCCCCTCACCCCTCTTGCCACTCACTGCCAACATTGCCACCGCCTACCAACAGTCTTGCCCCGCTACACCGTTCCTTCAGCTCCACCATCTCCACCCTACTCTACCTCCCAGCAGCCCTCTCTGCCTCCCCCACTTGTCACCCCTTCCTCCAGCTCCACCATCTCTACCCTACACCACCTCCCAGCAGCCTTCCCCTGCTGCCCCATCCACCATCTTTGGCTTACTCTGTTTCTGAACAACCCATCCCACCACCCACAACCCTTTCCTTACCCACCATCTTGCCACTGCAGCCCCTTTCCCCCATTGACGTACCACTGCAGCGCAAATCTAGATTAGGTGATGAATCAAATAATCTCGATCTCTGTGAATTTCTTTTACGTGTGACAGATCTCAAACAGGCGGTGAATCTCAATCTTGTCGAATTCGACGATGGATGGGAATAGTGAATCTCCCATCACCATCTCGAATCTCTTTGATCTTCCCAACCACCCAGATCGTGTTGGACGTTGGCAAATCTGACAGCAAGTTGGTTGATCTCGAATGGGGCTCTATTGAATATGGAAAAATCTGTAACGCCCTCAAAAAAAGAAACCCATCATAACATACATTCAAGATAAAGAGAAGATATTTCATATTGCAATCATCAGAGTATTCTTACAAAAAGTATTATATGTTGACAACAAAAGTAAATGTCCTATAGGCTTACAACTTTCCAAGTCTAACATTTGGTTACAAAAAGGAGAGTACTAACTCTACACAAAATAAGCCCTTGGCTTGATATACATGTAATACAACAAAAAGAACAAAAAAGAGTCTAACAGCCTCAAGCCTCCCAAGTTACGTCATTAGAGGTGGCATAACACCTGTACCTGAAAATGATGTCCCATTTAGGGTGAGCCAACGCTCAGTAGAGATATGGTAAACATAATGTGCGATAACTAAAACATTAGCATTTGATAAATGTTTAACTCACACAAATCAATTCATAATTCGTTTCAATTACATGACAAATATGTCCATGTTTCATTTCTCTTTCCTTTACTTAATTGATTCTCAATTCATAACCGTGGTTCAGAACCTGGCCAAACTATTTAAGTGAGATTACATCTCATATCAACAATACTTCCATACATCACAATAGATACACATATTCGCTGTATCAATATTACACAAAAACTTTCATACTTCACAATAGATACACATATTCGCTGTATCAATACTTCAATAGATACAGATATTTGCTGTATCAATGGAGTACATCCCCTATCTCCTCCCAAACAATATCCGGTTTAAGAGTCCATCCCTTATCTTCCCCTAAACCGTGGAGTGCATCTCCTATCTCCTCCCACACAACACAATGTATATAAGCATTTATCATATACATGTTCAATCAATACACAAATTTGATGTATTATTCCATTCATCATAATCAATGACATACAACCGATTAGTTTTAATTCGCCTAATCATCATGCAATGTCTACAACAATCAAGACTATCCTCCACCGATAGCCCAAAGCAATTATTTCTAAACAGACAATAATTATATAAACAAATAATTTATCAACAATTTCAAAGGCGAGTGATTAATGAATCCAACACCACCATTCTATCTCATAATGAGCCAATTTCATTATTTCTATTCAATTTCATATTTCCATAATAAATGTCATTAATTACACTAATGACCCAAATATACCCAAATATGGCATTTTCTCCCTTTCCTCAACATTGACCCAAAGGTCTAAATATTATCAACAACATCAATAACCTCCTTCTTAGGCCCAAAACACATATGTTTGAATCAAAGAACAAAACCCCTCTTTCTAATATAACACATCTCAAACTCTAACTTCTCAAATCAAACCATTTATACAAAAAGCTCAACATTTAGGTTAAAGCTCATAAAAATGAGTAGTTATCTCTACCTCAAAGTCGGAGCTCAAAGGAAGAAGGTGAAGAAATTCGAAATGCTCCAAATCCCAATGTTTTCGGATCAAAATGTAGCCCTTAACAAGCTCCACACTTTTTACAAAGGCCCAAGGGTAGAAGATCACTCCTACTAGATCAAACCCTAGAGAGAAGTTGGAGTTTTAGAGTGAGGTGCTCTCCAATGGAGGTTTTGAAAAGTAAGAGAGAGAAAGAAAGTGTGAAAAGTGATTTAAAATCATCCAGCTGCCATCTGATATACGACTAGTCCGCTCGAGCGGAGAATAGGACGCTCGAGCGTCAAGTACAAAAACTGGACCTGCTCGAGATCAAGAATACCCGCTTGAGCGTTAAGACACAACTGCAAAACACACCCGCTCGAGCGTAGATTACTCTCTCCCAGTATTTTTACAGACATTGAACACCCGCCTGAGCGCAAAAGGTCCGCTCGAGCGCGACCTGCTCGAGCGTAAGGAAATCCGCTCGAGCGTGAAAAACACATCTGCAGTACTTTTGCAGACGGACAAACTACTGAAGGTGTGCAAACTCCGCTCGAGCGCGAAGGGATCCGCTCCAGCGGACCACCAAAAATCTGGGCAACAAGGAATGGGACTAAAGCTCAACCAACCTGTTCGAAACACGCCCAAGACATTTCTAAACTCCAATCGAAAGCATTAGAGGATGGAAATGAAATATAGACAACCACAACTATCAACGGAGCCGAGTCCGGAATACAGTAAATAAGGAAGGGAAAACCGGGATGGCTATAAAATCTGTGGGGCGTGTGAACCAATGTAGTCAACCTCGTGGTATTATTGATGATGAATGGTTCTGATTGGGTAAATAGTTGATAAATGGTGATTGTGATTTGATGTGATCACTTTTAAAGTTAGCATTACCATTAAATTTAGAAAACAAATAATAAAGTGACGTGTGCTGCAAAACAATTTTCTGTTAGTTGTACTTAACAAAGATGGGCAGGTAGTTGACATTGAGACCAAGTCACAAGATCGGGGTTTAAATTGAATAAATTAAAATCTCAGGGTTTGATATGTTACAAGCGTCAAACCTTGTGTTTGTGGTTTATTTATTTATTTTTTTAAATCATGCTTTTTTATTATTATTTGTTTATAAGATAGTTATAATTTAAATTTACAATCTTGTTTTTGGAAATTATATACTTGTTAATCACCTAGTGTTATGAGTGCAAATGAGGTTTCTTGAGTTTGAGCAGCAAGCAAAGGCAGCCACAGGAGAGTATTAGGAAGAGTTAAGAACTTGTCATTCCCATTCTAAATCTTTGTAGGGAAGAGTTGAGTGCTTATCATTGACATCCTAAATCTTAGTAGGTAAGATTTGAGAGCTTGTGATTCCCATCCTAACTCTTTATTCTTGAATGCAACATATTCAAGACGGGAAAATGAAAATTAAAGAAAGGGAAAAGTCTATGAGAAAGTTATAACTGGTGAAACAAAATTATTAATCACATAAACAATCGATCAAGCTGCTTTGTGCACCGTCATTTTTTATATGCTAATATATATATGCATCAAATTGTTTATGTCAGTGTTATTAAAGGCATAGGCGCACTAAAGCGCCAAGGTTTCCTAGGGCCTAGGTGCAAGGCGAGGTGCAACCTTCATCAAAACATGGCTCATGTTGATGATAAAAAATAGATAATTTAATACATTAAAAAATTGAGGGTTCAACATAAGTAAAATGATTCATCCAAAAAAAAAAAGTACATTGAAAAATTAAATATTTTAAAGTAATAAATACCAACAAACACCACTATTTTGTCATAGACAAGGTACACATAAACATGAACATCTAATTTAGAAATCATAAATATTTGAAAACAACAACGAAGTGGAAGTGTTGAACAAGAGAAGCACATAGAAGGAGAAGGAGGAGATGAAGAAGAAGAATGACAGCTTTCAGTTTGGTGAAAGAGAAAGCTTTATCGAGTTTTTGTGTAATTGGGGTTTAAAAAGTGTTGGGTTGCACTGTATGTTTCGGGGTTTTATCCCCTTTAGCCGCATGTAAACAAAAATACAATGAGATTAAGTGAAATAAAGGGTTGTAATTGTAATAAAAAAACATTTTAAAAGATGCGCACAAGTTTAAGCCTAAAGCGCACACTTTCATGTGCTTTTATGGGGCCTGTTTGACATTGCTTGGTTTGAGATATTCCAAAATGCACTGACCATGCCTTAGGCCTAGGCAGGCCTTTTAATAAAACTGGTTTATATTACTAAATTTATGTCCTTTTATCATTTTTGGAATCTCAATTAAATTAATTTTTGGTTACCTTCTTTTGATTGGTAGTGTCCAGATACAAATTATTTGTTTATGGGAGATTATGTTGATCGTGGCTATTATTCAGTTGAAACTGTAACGGTAAGTAAATATTTTTTCTTTTATTACTATCGTAAAACAATTGGCTACCCGACTATACATAATAACACAACGATGCCTCTGTTTCTCAGCTTGAGTCATAGTTATCAAATTGAGAATCATATCGTGAATTGAAATCTTAATCTTGTGAATCGTAAATCAAATCGAGAATCGGTTAGTTTTAGTATAAATTATACAAAATAACGTTAAAAAACCATATGCATGAAAATGAATGAAATAAATTAATTTTGAAATATTTATAAAGTAGTTTTTATATATTGATATGATTACACCGTCTAATTGGGAAAGTATTGCCTTCATAGTAAGAGAGGTGGTTCCTAAGTACATTTAAATGTACTTCGGAACCCTATATAAAGTAAAATAAAAAAGAGTTAAGTGGAATATTTTATTTAAAACCTAGAACACTTAAAAATCATATATAATATCTCTTGACATTTAAAAATGTACTTAGGAATCCTATATAAAGTATAATAAGGAAGAAATTAAGTGGAATATTTTATTTGAAACCTAGAACATTTTAAAAGGTGTGTATGTTTATTGTTCAAAAAAAAGTTAAAAAAGAAAAAGAAAAAGAAAAAAACAGTTGTGGAACCATTTTGTCTGATTGACCTAATCCCTGTAATAGTCAACCATATTTATTTTACTAAAATAGCAATAGATAATTCATGGGTGCAAAGTTACTTTAACCTTAAACATTCTTACAAGATATATACATTTTTTTAATTAAAAAAAAAGAGGAAAAACAAAAGTAAAGAACATGTGAATCAATTGTGAATTGTGTGATTTGCTATTAATTTATCTAAAAATACATTTGCCTATAGATTCGTATCAATCTATGCATGAATCGATAATTGAATTGCGAATCATAAGATTTTGATAACAAAAATGTGAGTTACCAAGTGAAACAGGTCTTACCTTGAATTTAGTTTATGTTGTCGAGGTGTTGCAACTGTTGTTCTGATACTGATAAATTCATGTGTTTAGCTTCTGGTGGCCCTGAAAGTGCGCTATCCCCAGCGAATTACTATTTTAAGAGGAAATCATGAGAGCCGGCAGGTATACTCTGGTTCTGTTTGTTGATTGTTACGGTTCTCTTTCTTGTGTCACCTTGATGACACTTGAGTAGAATTACAACCAGTAGAAGGACCTGCATGAAAGCTTCAGTTAATTGTACCCTTAGACAGTGTAATTTGATTTAATAATCGTTTTGTCTTCTTTCATATTGGTCTAACCTTTTTGCATTTGCATTTAAAATTTCTTTTGCCCATTATTTCATGATTTATGAATTGTTTGCTACGCACTGGATGATTGTGCTGAGTAGTTTTTATTTTGGATTGCAGATCACTCAGGTTTATGGGTTTTACGACGAATGCCTACGAAAGTGAGTTCCTCACACCCTTTCTAGTAGGAGGCTATGTTTTCAATGGAGTGATGATTTCATGTAGATGTACTTGGCAGCTTAAACTTTTAAGATGCAACCTTGAATCTCACGGCATAATCTTAGCTTGGTATTCCATAGTATCTAATTTTTATTCAGTCTTTATTTCTCCTTACTTAAAAGGTTTCTTGTGAATAGTCAGACTTTGATTCGGACACCCCGGTGCCGATCCAAAAAAAAAAAAAAGAGATTTCTTTTGAAGTTTGGCAGTGGTAAAATCGAAAATCTTATTTAAGTCCCTATTATTAATGGAAAATTGCCTATGTTATTTTTACACAAAAAAAGGGTAATAGTTATGGAGGAAGAGATCTGTATAACTACGCATGGTGTGGAGCCGTAGAGGAACTCCAGTTGTGTTTCTTCTGAGTCCATTCTTTTCTTTCCCTTTATTTTGTAAATGATCAACCCTAGTCAATTTTCTGTACTCCCTCTAGTTATTGTTCTCTGTAGATGCAAGAAAAAATAGAAACAAGAGGTCTAAAAGAAATCCATATGAGAAGCAGATACTTATCTAAAAGAAATGCTATCCAGTGAATTTTTTTTTTGGTTATTCAGAGCATAGTATTGCACTTGAATGTATCGAATTTAAGGAATGTGGTTTGATGCCCAGAATGACTCAGTCCCCTCTCTATGAATAGTTTAGAGTTGTAATTGGGTCAACAAGGAATTGAATTATGCAATTAACAAAGACTTCCTTTGTTTTTTGTTTTTTATTTTTATTTTTTTATAAATCCTTTGAAGGAAGCCCTGCCCTCAGAAATACTTTCAAGTTTCTAAAAGCTGCACCAATTAGTAGTCATATCTGCACACACTATTATGATTACAGAAAATGCCTGCATGGTTTCACCGTCTAGGTGGTTTCTTTGAAAGCCTCAATTCTAGATTATTGGAATTTATTTCATTGTTTAAACTAGTACAGATCGTGATATTTAAAACTTGTTTGAAGTATTTGTTCCAATCTGATGTACTTGTTAGTAGATTTTGTTTTTGCTAGATTGGAAGTGGACGATGAGTTATGGGAGTTATTAAATTCCTAATTAATGTTTGAATTATGTGTTGTTGCAGACTAGTGATAATTTTGTTCGGGTTGCGGTCAATTGCTACTTTTTCTGAAGTGATTAGTTAATGAGGCTCATATTTTTCAGTAGGTACTAGGTTATGATCTGTGTTGTGTGTGACTCTGCTCTCTTTACTTGGCTGTAGGGCTGCAACTTAGCAGGTTTGGTCAGGCTAGAAGTGTGAGTAGGCCTAGCCTAAGTTGCGCCAGGACTCACCTTAGACTGAACACAGTCCAAACTTGATGATCTGAAGTTCGAGATACTCCAAACCAAGCCTAGTTTGAGCACTCGCCTTAGCCTGACCATAGTCCAAACTTGATTTCAAGCTCGAGATACTCCAACCCAAGCCTAGCTTGAGCTCAGCTTAATGAGCTTGAGTTAGGCTTCTGGTTTTACCTGAATTCGGACTAGTTTTACATTTCCATAATTTCAACGGACATTCAAGCTTCAAAAAAGGAAAAAAAGAAAAGATCAACGATGTCATTGGTAGATCAGCTACAACATGAAAATTCTTGATCTCTTAATGTGATCACAAATTTTGGACTGTATATACGTAAATATGCATACATACATACATACATACATACATATATATATATATATATATATATATATGAGCACTTATGTAATATGTATGTGTACCCAATGCAAAATCCTGAGCCAAGAAATTTTGATGGGTATGCCTGCCATGTTGGTGGGCCAAGTCCTAACAGTGTGTAGTTCTGTATTGCTACAGGAGGCAACACTTGCCCTTTCCGTGGTTGTTGATAGCTAGAGGAGGTGTTAAGAACTAGTTAAGGTTCCCAACTTCCCATGTTTGTAAGCTGTTGTGATTCAATTTGAGCCTATGTGGGTTGTTAAGATATAGACACTTTCCTCCGTAAAATGGTTGATATTAAATAAAAAAAGAATGTAGTTTTATAGGATATAAAAAAACACATTGTAAATTTACACCCATCACATGGTTGTTAGAATCTTACGATTCACAATTTGATTCAGTACGATTCAATACAAGTTTCAACCAAAATGATTCGATTCGTGCTATTTAATTTTAAAATTGAGTGAATTGTACGATTCAATTGTGATTCAATATGATTCACTACAATTCATTATGATTGAGTTCTCTTTGTATTATTTATGAAACGTCATTTTTGTAAAACAAAAAAAGAGTTCAATTAATTCTATTGATATGCATGATTTTATATGTAAATACATATATTTAATTTAGTTATATTGAATAGTTTTTTTTATTTTGTTTTAAAGAGTGTATTTCTATATGTATATACCTATATAAAATTATTTATTATGTTAAATAAATTGGATCTTACAATTCATGATCCACTATTTTAGCAAAATGATTCATAATTCGACAACGATGCACCTATATATAATTACATGTTAAATACTGAGTATGCATACATCTTATATTTTTTAGGCTTTGGTTGGGTTGGGTTGGCTTGGTTTGGTGTCATGGGCCAACTCTTTCGAGTACGCAGCAGAATGAATTTTTACTCGTGTGGTGCTCAAACTCCACTTAGTTCAAGCCTGCCAATCTATTTTGACAATCAAGTGTTAAATATTCACCTATCTTGACATATGTAGGCCCACTGCTTTGTTGAGCAAGAACTACTCGATGAAAGAAGTCCCACATTTTAAATGCCGCCCTGTTGGCATGCTTGTCTCAGGCTGCGTATCCATATGGCCAACCAGTTGCTTCATTGCACTGAGCTTGCCGAGCAAGGTGCTTGCTCCACCAATGGGTCCAAAGTCATCAAGGCGTCCTTTGCCAAACGACTGCAAACAACAAAAAGTGTTGCCACAATTAAGCCACCATGAGGTTGACCACCTATATGCTAGCTTAGGCCCCCAACCTAGCTAACAAGCTTCCACGCATGTATTGGGTCTCTTGTTGCACGCATCTCGAATATCCACGTGGTTCTCCTTTGCCCCCACACATGATTGAGGGTCATTTGTGTGCCCATAACTTTCTCCTCGTGCCCGCTTTAACATTCTAAACCGTCCACCAAGGGCCATTGTGTGCCCAAGGCGTTGCACTTGCGTGTTACACGAGTAAGGCAACATTGGTTCGTGGCCCACTTATAGCATTACCCTTCCCCACAAGCTTTGCACAAGGTGGCTCGCATGATGGTTGAACTTCATGCATTGCAAATGTTCACACGATTAGCGGCGTTGCCACCGAACTGCATACTTTAGGCCATGAGACCCTGTGTGCATGAGAGAAGCCAAATGCATGTCCTTGAGTAGGCACACGAGGCTTTGGTGGCACCTTGATAGCCCATTCGGTCTAGGATGACACTGTATGAGATAGGATGCGTTGCGTAGTGAGTGCATGTCCCAAACCTCAGGGCTAGGACATACCTGCAGTGTTGACACTCATGCCTCTCGTGACACCGTTAGGTGCCGAAGGTCCGCCCCTAGGTTATCCTAGGGTTACTCATTTGAAGTCCACTCTTGGATGGGGAGACAGGCTGACACACACCATACCCCCTTATAATATCATTCTTAGCCTTTTGTTGACTGATAGGAAGGAACATCAACTATGTTTTAGGAGTCGTAATGAAGTTTTATTAATTACACAAATCATGAAAAATTCCAATCTTCAATTATGGAAAACTACTTAACTCCATGAGTTCCCAGTAAAAATTTCATGTCAAAACCCTATTGTTTGACCCTCATATCCTTGTGCGAAAAGCTTAGTCAGGATTCCACATTGGGCTTCCTTACATGCACTGCGTGCAGTCTTGGGTGTGTGTGTGCGCACAACACTGGGCATGCTATTTGACATGCACGTGTTGGACTACTTGGGGCCGTCCTCCAGGCCACGTTGGGGTGTCAACCCATTGACTTGGGATCTTGATGTTGCACGCATAGGCACTCCCAAATGCCTTTACAGAGCACTCCAAAGGCCTTTACAGAGCACTCTAAAGGCTTCCACACCTACAAAATGTCACGGAGTTGGACTTGAAAGGTCAAGTTGTGACACTTGGCCACTGCCTTTAGTTAGGCCTGGCTGAAAATAAGAATCGGGCTTTTTTGTTTTTAGCCCAAACCCAGCTGAAGTTTTGAAGGAGCCTATCCAAGCCTGAGAAAAAGATAGGTTACTTCGGTTCAACTTGGCCAATGGATCGGGTTTTTTCACGTTTTGTGCGTGATTTCTTAATTTAAAACACGACTAGTTTAGTGATACAACTTCATACTTTACCCTAACCTTTATAGTTTTGACCTACCTATGTGTATACTCTCCCAAACATTTTTCTCTTAGAATTGCGCTGGGTCAAATGCAATTGGGTCGGGGAATTTTGCCATACCTACAGCCAACTTGCAACCCTACTTGGCTGTGCCTGTTTATATGCTTCTCTATATAGGTGCTGAATTTGTCTAATCCCCCAAATTTGGTCCAGTGCATGGCTGAAACTAAATTGTCTAGTTTTTTCTCTTATCCGCTAGGCTTTGATGGAGTTTTGTTGTGATGCAAGATGTTCGACACGGTGTTTGCACAAAAAATACAAAAATATACTTTTGGCTAAAACACAGACGGATTTAGGTGCGGGCGTGCCAAGGCTAAGTATTGCCTATGTGAATGAAAATGTTTTGGAAAAATCTGACTTCTAAAATAGGAGATTGTGTGAGGTCCAAGCGGATAAACACCTCTTGGTTCTTGTTTTGCTTCGATGAAGAGGACTTAAAATCTACTAAGAGTTTGAAAAATTAGGAAGAAGGATGGGCAGAAGGAAATGAACACAAAAACACTAACTTTTATAGATTCAAATGGATGGAACATACAAAAGTATAAGAAAAAGTTTGAAAAACATAAAATTGAGTTACAAATGGAATGCAAACACAACTTAAGCTTCAAAACAATGCCACAGATGGCCAAAAAACACTAACTTAACACTGATGTCAAAAACTAGGGCTAAATTATGGCGAAGATTGCTTTCAAGAGCTAATCTAAGCTAAACTAGGGCTAAAAAGCACTGGTGCTTTGTAATATGTTGAGTTGATTGATTGATTGAGTGGGGTTTGTTCCATCTTCAAATGAGCTATTTATAGAGGCTAAGAAGTCCTGAAAATCACGCCGTGCCTCCTGGAAATCAGTAACTTCCTCTTGCATGATCTCCACTTTAGATAGTTGGATGCTAGAGTGCCTCTTGTTATGCCATGTGTCCCACCAGCTTCCTTCTTCTCAGCAAACTGTTGGATTGTTCCCCAAGGATAGGGGCTGTTATAACCTCCTTTCAATCTCAGCCGTTGGGTGGTGGGTAGGGCTTTTGGATGAGTGACAAGTGTCCAACCTTAGTCAAAGTTGTGCCTTTATTGTAGGAGCCGTTGAGCACATTTGAATTTTAGCTGTTGGATTTAATATGTAGTGGCTGCTTCCTCCTTTGGATTAATGCCATGTGGCCACTACCTGAAATAATTAACTCAAGAAAAAAAAAAAAATATATATATATATATATATAATTAATATATATACATTGATGCCCCATGTGATGGTGTCCCTGCTATCTAGGGATTTGATCAAATCAAATCAAATCAAATCATCCCCATGATTGCAACCATATTCTCCAAATTTGTCTTGATTTTGACTTTGCTGAAGTCACCAACTTTGTGTGACCCATCTGCCACATGGTTGTTGTGAAATATAGTAACTATATATTCCGTCTATCATACATACCATATTATATTCATTACCATATTTAGGATTTTCATATTTAGGTTTCTCTCCTCCTATATAAAGGAGTCTTGTATACATTGTTACATAATTATTCAGCATGATATTGAATATACACATAATATAATGCTCTCTCTCTCTCTCTCTCTCTCTCTTTTTGATATCGTAACATGGTATCAGACCTATAAGATTTAGGCCTGTATTTCTTTCTCACCGGCCGGCAATCTTGCCTGCGTTGCCCACTGGAGTTTTTTACACATACTTTCACTCTGCTGCATCTTCCAACTCTGACGACTTCTCCAGACCATCTCTTTCTCGACACTATTGCCCAGTGACCTTGTCCGACCCTCTGCATCTATGTTGAGGAGCACTCACGCTCCAACCATGTCCATCGACTTCTCTCTCTCTCTCACCTCCACCACCGACCAGCGCATCGTAGCCAGCCTCGTCTTTGCCTCCACGACTCTGAGCCAGTAGCACCATTGCTCTTTTTTCTTTTGCTTCTGCGCTAACGGTCCATCACTTTTCGTCTCGCCAGCTAGATCTGCCGTTCTTCACCATTGCCCACAAACCCATTGGCTTCCACCATCACTGACATCTCTTGGACAACCTTAGCTTGAAGCACCGTTGAGCACGTGCTTTAGCTCCGGTCATCATTAAGGCTTCCTTCCAACCTTTGCCGCCTTCTTGCCGGCTTCTTCTCTGCCGATGCTTACTCGGCCACTCTGGCCATCACGCCGGCGATTCTGGTTCTTCTCCGCCGTCTCCCTTGTCGGCCCTCTTCGCTCCATCGTCGGCTTCACTTCTCTTCTTTGCCTGAACCGCAGCACCGTTGCTCTTTTCATCACCACGATGCCTACTGAAACTCCATTCTCTCCTCTTTGAAATCTAATTCCTTTTATTATTATTATTATTATGAACAAAATTAGAAACCATGAACAAAACCATGTGGTCTTTGACCCACTTTATGACAATTTGCATCTATGCTGCCAGCAACACCTATCATCCACATATATATATATATATAATATTTTTAATCCAACTTTTGACCCATCATTTCCTTTTTTTTTCCACCATCCACATCACCTTTCTTATCTTACTTTTCCATTCTGACATCCAACCAAACATTACTTTTATTTTATTTTATTTTATTTTTTGTCTTGTATAACCTGGGCTTGTTCCCACTCCAAAAAAAAAAAAATTTTATTTTTATAACTTAATCACCTTATCCCACCATTTTCTTTTTTGACATATTGTCCACCCACTTTTGTCCCACCATATTTATATCGTACCTTATTTTCAAACCTAATTCTCTCTGTGTTGAGCCATTTTGCTCCACTCTGTGTTGAGCCATTCCGCTCCACTTTCAATCTCCCTGTTTCAACCTCAAATGGGTTTCAATTTTTAAACCTATTTGAGTTTGAGAGGTGTATTATACCTATATCATGGTAAACAT
This sequence comes from Camellia sinensis, assembly GCF_055761805.1. NCBI lineage: Eukaryota > Viridiplantae > Streptophyta > Magnoliopsida > Ericales > Theaceae > Camellia > Camellia sinensis. The sequence goes on along the minus strand of NC_138974.1, from coordinate 6,121,390 downwards.
GGTTATATACCATGCAAACCACCTGATCCGCCCCCTCTGGCGCACAACCCAAGTCGCCCCCTGGACGCACGATCTAAGTTGCCCCTTCTAGTACATAACCCAAGTCGCCTCTTTGGTGCACCATCCAAGCCGCCCCTTGGCGCACCATCCAAGCTGCCCACCTCCCAAGTCGCGCCTTGGCGCACTTTCTCATAAGTCGCCCTTGGCGCACAACTTCATCTGTTGCCATCACCGTTCAGCACCACGTCATCAGTTACGTGTGTTCAACGTTTGTTGGTTCAACATCCAGTTTTCCTACAACGGTCCGGCATGACTCCTTAAATTGTCCCGACATTGATTTTAGTCAGTTCTTACAATGGTCTGACACGACCATAAACTTTATTTCGGCATTAGCTCCAGCCTCTGATCTATTTCAAGCGCCCTTACGCTCCCGTTCGGACTTTGCAATCTATTTGTCTTTTATTTTATTTTTTTAGTTTTATTTCATGTTTTAGTTTCTCTTTTGCAAACTCAAGTTGATATCGCTACTTGAGTTTGAGGAGGGGTGTTAAATATAGTAACTATATATTCCGTCTATCATACATACCATATTATATTCAGTACCATATTTAAGATTACCATACTTAGTTTCTCTCCTCCTATATAAATGAGTCTTGTATACATTGTTACATAATTATTCAACATAATATTGAATATACACATAATATAATATTCTCTCTCTCTCTCTCTCTTAGATATTCTAACAGTTGCTTCCCATTGGTGGGTCATTTTTGGTACAAATACATGGGTACACCGCTCTCTGCAATGGATAAACTTAATGAGAAAGTATTAATTTAAAAAATAAAATAAAATGCAATTTTTTGAATGACAAAATAAATGCAAAATGCTTCATACGAATGAAGTATTTGAGACTTAGAAGTGACATGAACTAATTGACTGCATTCAATGGAAATCTGAAAAAGAAATCCTTTGATTTGGTGCAAGAGTGAATTTTTTTTAGTTGTAGGAATGCATTCCCTTATTTTAAAATCAGGTTTGAGGAGAAATATTGTTGGTATTGTTTTGTATGCTTAATGTGTTGTTGTGACTTTGCCCAAAAAAAGTCTTGTTGGGACTTGTGACCAGCTAACTTCTGTCGTAGTATTTATTAGTGTTTTTTAAGGCGAAAGGCGAACCGAGGCGACAAGGTCTCCTAACGCTTAAGCGCGAGGCGAGGCGAGGGCTTCATCGAATCGAGGCGACCAGAAATGATATTTTTTGAAAATAAATGGTATAGACAAAAATATAAATATTTTCAAGAACCATCATGCAGTTATCATTCCAAATACTAAATATCCATAAACAAAAGAACATATCCAACAAAGACAAATACAATCCACCAATCCAAAAGTTCTAAAAATCATCTTCAACATCAAGCAAATGAACTTCTTCTTCATTATCATTGGCTTCAGCATATCCCTCTGCATCTTCTTCCTCTCCCCCATTTGAAATTGACTCTTCCTCATCAATAAGTTGCAATCTAGGTCTAGCTGCTGATTTTGAAGTTGAACAACCCCTTTCTATTGCCCTTGTTGATCTAGTTCTTTGACTACTTTCCTCAACTCCAGCAGCTCTAGCAACATCATCCTATGTCAAAGTATCATCCTCAAAGACAAGTTCCTCCTCCATCCTCCCAACCAACCACTCGTTATTTTCATCAATATCCGTCAAAGCAATGGGATCAATAGTGTCACGGGAATTGTATCGATGTCTCAATGCTCTATTATGCTTAACAAACACCAAATCATTCAGACTTTTTGAGCTAACCTATTTCTCTTTTTGGTCTGAATCTGCAAAAATTCAAACCAAATAAAAATATTCAAATTTTTATCTAGGTATTAATAAATTTATAGGTATTCATATTCACTATAGTTAAAAATAGGTACTGACATGTTCAAACACACTCCAATTCCGCTCACATCCAGATGAGCTACAAGTTAGACTAAGAATTTTGATGGCGAATATTTGCAAATTTGGCGTTTCAGAACCATATGCACTCCACCAATCAGCTGTTGATTATAACTAATTAATTAGAAAGAATATTTAAAATATAAAAAACTAACTAAAATTACTTAAGTATAAAATATAGATCACCTGGTGCCCGTGTAGTTCTTTGTCTAGTGGCCAAAGCCATCTCAAAGAGACCATCGGCTTTCTTATAGGTAGTCAACTCTGCGCAAACTTTATCTTGTGTCTCATTGCTTGGGACCAACCTTTGTATGCATTTATACAGGCCTGACATGACTTCCTTATCTTTCTCAATATTCGGATTTGCGTAAAAATACTCTGGGTTTAAATAATACCCAGCTGCATGCAAAGGCCTATGCAATTGAACATTTCATCTATTGTCAATTATTTCAAAAAACTCCTCGTACTTATCTTCATTTCCATTAAATGATTTTGCAATGGCTTCTTTAGCCCTATCCATTGCCTCATAAATATATCCCATGGGAGGCTTTCTCTCACCGTCAACCAATCGCAGTACACGAACAAGAGGACTTGATATTTTGAGAGCATAAAGAACAATGTTTCAAAAAGTAAGGCATTAATATGACTTGTGCTGTCTTTTTACCTTGTGGTTCCTTCACCCATTTGCTTGTGGTCCATTCCTCTGAAGTGAACATCTTCTTCAAGTTGGTTTGTTGTTGATGAATCCTTGATAAAGTTAGAAAAGCAGTTGCAAATTGAGTTTTTGCTGGCTTGATCAAATCCTTGCACTGGGTAAATTGCCTCATCATATTCAACAAACCAGAGCGGTTCACAATATAACCATGCACCGCAATTGCCTTTTCAAATGTCTTGTTGAAGTTGGGAATTTTGAAAATGTCCTCCAACATCAAGTCCAAGCAATGAGCTGCACATGGTGTCCAATACAAATGTGGCCGCTTTGCCTCCAAAAACTTCCCTATTACAAGTTTTTTTTTTTTAAAAAAGAATAATATGAGAATTGCATATTCATATTGTAAGTAAGTACTAAGTAAATGTATACTACTAAGTTACTAACCGGCCAATACATTTGCTGAGGCACTATCTGTAACAACTTGAACCACGTTGGCTTCACCAATATGTTCCACAAAGTTGTCAAGCAATTCAAACATCTTATTTGCATCCTTGGATAAGCTAGAAGCATCAACGGATTCAATAAACATTGATCCTCTTGGGCAATTAACCAAAAAATTAATTAATGCCCTATTTCTTTTGTCCTTCCACCCATCGGCCATTAAAGAGCATCCATATGTTATCCAATCTTTTTTATGATCCTCCATGGTCTTATTAGTGTGGTCTACCTCTTTCTGCAATTAAGGAACCCGCACCTCATGGTAGCTTGGTGGTTTCATGCCAGGACCATATTGCCCAAAAGCTTCAACCATTGGCCCAAAACTATTGTAGTTCACGACATTGAAAGGTATACCTGTATCATACATCCACCTCGAAAACCAAACAAGAGCCCGATCTCTCAACACCACCTTGCTAGGATCATTATCATCAATTTTTGTTTGCTTTCCCTTGGCTTTACGATTTTGCACCGCAACTTCCGGATCAGGGGTGACGTACACATCCATGGGTCCCTTTTGCTTTGGTTGTTTGGAACCAACAGATTTGGAGGAGTTACTTCCTTGTTCTCGACGGGTAGAACCTTGAGTAGAAACAGGCCTTTTACCATGTTGATTTATCTCAAGAATTTCATCATCATCATCGTTATCATTATCCATCTCAGCAAAATCAGGAACCATCCTCAATTGCACCTTTGATTGACTTTTTTGAGACATATAGTCTTTAATCTCATCTTTGACATGAGATGGATATTTTTTACAAACAACAACATTTTTATAACCACCAGCAAGATGTTGCTTGACTCGGTAAACACCGCCATTCATTTCTTTGTCGCAAAAGTTACAAATGAACTTTGAAAGGTTTTGGAGATTTACCATCCGTGCATATTGCCATGCCGGATCTTTTTTACTTTCACTTGAGTTCGACATTAATTTTATCCAACAAGCAATTCAATGTTTCAGCATAAAGAAATTAAAGAACATATTTTAACAACATTAAAGAACATAAAGAAATTAAAATAGTTGAAATTAATTGAATTAATTGAATTAAAATAATTAATTGAATAATTAGGAAATTAATTGAATTAAAATAAACAAATTAATTGAATTAAAATAATTAATTGAATAACCAGGAAATTAAAATAACTAGGAAATTAATTGAATTAATTGAAATTTTAACACAGAAAAAAAATAATTGAATTAATAGAAAAAAATTAATTTAAAAAAAATTGAATTAATTGTAAAAATTAATTTTTGCGAATTAAAAATTAATTTTAAAAAATAATTGAATTAATTTTAAAAAATAATTGAATTAATTTTAACACAGGGTTCGATAGTGAACCCAGGTGAAGTCGAAGGGAAGAAGAAAAAAATGAACAAAGGAAGAACAGGGGGAAGAAAGGGGGGGTCTGACAGTGAACCCAGGTGAAGTCGAAGGGAAGAAGAAGAAGAAGGAAGAAGAAGGAACTCGCCTGTAACGGCGTCCGAAGAAGGAAGAAGAAGACCCAGGAGGTGAAGTCGACTTGGGTATGCCTTTCAATGTCAACCCAGGAGGTGAACTCACCTGTAACGACTTTGATCTAGGGTTTGGACTTCTTATTTAGTAGAAAGCAACTATAAAACTAATCAACTTTGTCGATGAAGGGCCCAGATGATTCGAACGAAGTCGATGAAGGGCCCAGATGATTCAAACTGAAATCAGGAAAAAAACTGGTGAAGCGTCGCTTCGTTTCGCCTCACGCTTCATCGCTTAAGCCTCGCTTCAGGCGCTTCTCCATCGCCTCACCATTTTGCCTCGCCTCAGTGTGCGTGAAGCGCTAAAGCCTCGCCTCGCTTAGCGCTTAGGCGAGCACTTAGGCTCGCCTCTGATAACACTGGTATTTATATACACAATAATTGAGCTTTATGTTTTACAAGGGTCTCTTCTTGCTGGATAATCTTATTCTTGGTGCAACAGTTGCTAATTAATTTTTGTACAACTTGTTGCAAATTCTTTGTTACTTGTTAGATCACCATTAGTCCTAAAGGTTAAGTTGTTAGGAAATGAGTCCAACATTTTATATTAAGCTATCCAATACTTACGTTTTCCATATATAAGGCGAAAAAAGTCCTTGAGAATCGGTACAGAAACATATCTACTTGAACCTTTCTATAAAGGTCTTTGTTTGCAGTCCTTGTTACAGTATCACCCCATTTCCTCCCCTTCCATGTTCTTTGTAGAAGCACAATGATTTAATAATGTAGAAAGTTATCTTGTCATGTGAACATATGTTAGGTTTGGTGGCTTGGATGAATGTACTCACTAATGCAATATGCCTCTTTTATCAGTATCTTAGGATTCATGATTCATGCATAGATTGATGTGAATATATATTGGTAAATCTATTTTGCGATAGAATCGATGATGGTGAATCACATGTTTCATGACCTGATTCTCATTTACCATTCATGCGATTCGTGAAATTATCGGGTCTGACAGATTTCGATCATTTATACCTTGTTTTTAGTGAAAAATATAATAATATAACTTCTAGGAGAGAGTAGTACGAACGAAAATAACCAGTACCTATGTATAATTTATTGTTGTTGTGGTTATCAAAGTGTTTAATATGATCCAATGTGATCTAGTCAGACACGATATTCTCAGTGGCAGACCTATTGAGAGACTGGGGGGTGCCATGCATACGTCTATATTTCATACACCAAACCAAACCAAATCAAGTCTTAAGTTTCATCAAATGGGGTCGGCTACATGAATACTTATTCTACACTCGACTCTATCAAATACGTCTATATTTCATGATATTTGTAAAATGTGTAATAGGATTGCCTCTTAATTTTTTGAAAATCACTTTTACCAACTCTATTTCATTAATTTTTTACAATGTATAATGGGATGATCTCTAATTACTTCACATAGTACTTAATAACATCAATATAATCTAATTCATTTAATTTATAGAAGATTTGCATGCTGCTTCCCTTTGTTTTGTTTTGTTTGTTTGGTTTTTTATTTTTTATTTTAAATTAGAGAGGTATGTGTACTCTTTATTTGCTAGATATTGTCAACCAACAAAATAGTTTCATTAGTAGTTCAGAACTTTAGAAAATAATTAAATTTTTTTTGTTAGATTTTTTTTATTTTTCCCCTCATAAATTACTTTTTTCGGAACCCTTACGTAAAAAATTATATTTTATTACTATTTATAATGTACCCAAACTTTTTATTTATTTATTTATTTTTATTATTATTTTTAACACAAACACATTCCCCCCCCCCCCCCCCCCCCCCCGGTATGATTTCTAGTTCCGCCTTTGAATATGCTCTTAACCTTTTTTTCTTATTTTTTTTCCATAGAAAAATATCAAAATACATCTTCGATGGATATTCAAGGCTAAAGTAACTTGCATCTAGAAAATATTTGTTGTTATTTTGGTTTAATAAACATGGTTTAATGTGACATGAGTCAGGTCTGAGAAGCAGTTCTATGAAGGTGTGTGTCCATATCTAACATGAGTCCGACATTGACACTCATTGCCTCCTGACATGTGTTGGACATGTCCAAATTTGTCATTTACTTTTTAATTTTTTAAAGAACCAAAACACGCTTTGGATACTTAGATGATACACGTGTTTATCGTTTTAGGCACATATAAAACACATTAATGTTTGAATAAAATAACTCAGAGGTTGCAATGATAAAAGAAAAACAATATAGATTTCCATCTGTTAATCTCTGAATTAGTGTTATGTTGTTTGTTTGTTTAATTATTTTTGAGGGTTAATTACATTTTTGGTTCCCAAAGTAAAAGATTTGTGTCATTTTGGTCCCCAATGTATAAAAAGTATTTCAATTTGTCTCCCATCGAAATTCTGGCAATAGACGCCATTGAAGTTGGGGATATGTGTGAAAACTCACTTAAAAATTACACTTTTTAGTCCCTAAAATATATGATCTATGTTATTTGATCTATAGAATCACACATTTACCTTTGACTTTAATGGCGGTGATTGACAAAATGGTGGGGGACACACTTTATACGTTGGGGACCAAAATGACATATACCTCTACTTCAAGGACTGAAAATGTATAAAACTTATTTTTGAATGAAATATTCATATATATTACATATAATAAGTAAATAAAATGTAAGGACTGAAAATGTATTAATCCGTTGGGGGACACACTTTATACATTGGGGACCAAATTGACATGATATACCTCATACTTCAAGGACTGAAAATGTATTAACCCTATTTTGAATGAAATATTCATATATATGACATATAATGAGTATATAAAATCTAAGGACTGAAAATGTATTAATCCTATTTTCGAATGAAATATTCTTATGTATGACGTATAATAAGTATATAAAATCATATATTTTGTTCGTGTCCCCTATGTTTTGTGTCGTGTATTTTTGACATGTCAGTGTGTCCATGTTGTGTCGCATGTTTCTTACGTTAGGTCAATTTCACTACTTTTTTAGTTATTTATTTTTGTAAAAATAATAATCACACCTTTTGAAATGTTTTACGTTTTAACATTTATAATTCTCACCTGTTTTTCTTCTTATTATATTTGATCTAGGATTTCTAAGTCCATCTTTTTTTGCATTTTTTGAATGTCAATAGAGAATTTTTTAAATAATAAATAAATTTGTGGTTGGTGGGATTTGGATTACCATCTCTTGCTATGAAAGACAATAATGTCTTTCCAATTAGACTGTGTAATCATGCCTTTGTATAAGAACTATTGTATAATATGTGCCAAAATGATTTTATTTATTTATTTATTTTCACATATCACCATTTTGTTTAGTTTGTGCCAAATCTTACGATTCTTGGTTCAATTCAATGTGATTCACAATTCTCAAAAGTAGAATTTAGATTCATGATACGATTCTCGATTTGAAAACTATGCAGTATGCTACTTCAGTTACTGTATATAAGTAACTCAACGTGGTATTAATTGTCTATCATTAGCTTACTACTATTTTTGATAAGCAACTGGGACTTGTTAGTTGGAAACAATTAATACCACTACCAGCTACATGAAATTCATTAAATTGTTGTTTGCTGTTTATGCTACCATGTCTTTTTGGTACTCGCCACACTTGGATTGCTAATTGTTAACTTCTTGTTTGCCCCCTCTTTATTGATTGGTTTATGTATACAAATGTGTTGTTAAACCCCTTCTTGCTTTTGCGTACAGATATGGTAATGCCAACGTGTGGAAGATCTTTACAGATTTGTTCGACTATTTTCCTCTTACAGCATTGGTCAGTATGTTTTTTAATATTTATCAATTGTTCGTGTTTTTTTTTTTTTTTTAAATGCTCCATATCTGAAGATACTTGGTGGTGGAATAATGACTTAGAAACTGTAGTAAGTAAATTAAAAAAAGAATGTTTTAAAAAGTGGCAAAAGGATAAAAATGACAAATTTTAAAATATACAATTTGGCTAATAATGAAGTTGAAAGGATAATTAGATTAGATTGTAAAGATGGAGAAAGGAATATTAGCAAACTTGCTAAAAATTAAGAGAAAGGAAAACAAGAGACATTAAATTAGGTTAAGGGTATAAAAAGTAAAGATTTGATGGTGTTATCGAAAGACTATGAGATTAAGGAAAGGTGGAAAAGTTGTTTGTAGTAAATGTTTTGGATTAGTTTAGATGACAACTACAGTGGGGAAACTTTCGTCTAAAATATTTTAGGAAAATGTTTTGGATTAATTTTGCCTCGCCATTAGCTGTCATCTATGAAGCATGGACACTCCAAAATCCACGCCGTGGCGGTGTTCGACATGCGAACATGCCCGGGACACGTACGGCGTGTCCCTTTAATTTAATGATTTTTTTGTAGGGGACATAGTGGGGACACGGCCAGGACACGTGTGTCCATATCGGGACACGAATCGAACCCAAAACAGAAGAGAGCGAGAGAGAGAGAGAGATGCTCGTCGGGCATACCTAGAAGCTCTTCGCTGGTGAGTCGTCGGTCGTCAGTGGTTGGTCTCCGATCGTCTTCTTCGTCTTTGCCGCTCTCAGTTTCTCTATCTCTCAGTCTTTTTCTCTCTGTATCTCGTCTCTCTGCTCTCTTCTCTCATTTCACCTCTTGCCTCTCTCTTCTCTCTGTCTTTTCTCTCTTCTATCTCATTTCTCTCTCTTCTCTGTTGATCATATATTTTTATTTTTATTTATATATATATTATATTTTAATTTATATATATATATATATTATATCTCTTCTCTTTGTTCTCATTCTTCTCTATTTTTTATTTATTTTATGATTTGATATTTATATATATATATTGTATATTTTAATTTAATTTTTTCTTTATATAATGTTTACAATATATAGAACATATATTTATAATGTTTAAATGTAATGGTCTTTATATACACATTAAATTAATATTAGTTTTAGTTTTTATTAATTTTGATTGTTTGGTAATATAAAATTAATCTACATGGCAAATACGTAACATATATTTAAAAAAATAATAATAGCCGTGTCCTCCGCCATGTCCGTATCCTCATTTTTTTGAAATTGCCGTGTCACGTGTCCCGTGTCCGTGCTTCATAGGGTGTCATCCTTGATCTAACGGAAGTTGCTGATGTTGGCATTGAAACTTTATTTGAAATTTCATTTTTTCCCCAAACTATCCCAAAATATCAATTAGGCCATTGAAATGTTATCAGAATCTTACAATTCAAGATTCAATTCGCAATTTTTGCAAAATCGATATGAATCTATGGATGAATCTATTTGAAAGTGAATCTCTAGTGAATCGCACGATTTACAATCGATTTACGATTTGATTTCAACTCTTTTTTTCTCCGTCTTTTTAATAAAAATGACATAATACAACTTTTAATATCGGTTAATGCCAAAATAACCAAAATATATATATGATTCATTATTATTTTAGTGATCATGGAGTTTTTAATAGGATCCTATCAGATTTAATCAGAGTCAACATGTTTTTAACCTTTCTTCTCATTTTTTTTTTAATAAAAAAGGTCGTATCTTCTAAAGATGTTTAAAATTAAAGTAACTTACACTATGAATTATTTATTGATATTTTATTAAATTAAATATAGATGAATATTACTTAGTGAGGCCAGTTATATCTTTTAATATGTTTTATGCTTTAAAATAAAAGATTCTAAATAATTCTTTCCTATTATTTGGTCATTGTTACTTAGACAAGTATGTATGCTTATTGTCTAAATATCAATATGGTTGTCAAATTATTGTTATTTTGAAAATTTAAAGTTTGTCTTTAGTTACTGTCTTTTATTAAGAATGGTTGATAAGAAATATCTAAAAAGGGAAAAGGTAAGATTGTGATGTCACATAGGAACATTTGTCAACTTGTTACCTATTAAACTATGTGATCATCATTCAAAACAACATTTTCATCGATTTAAGTCTAAATATTTTATATTCATAAAATATATTTGACATCCAAGTGTGTAAATATATTTTTTCTAAGTAATTTAGAAAAAGTGACCAAATCTTTACGATTCACGATTCAGTACGAGGTCATTTCGATTCACAATTTGAATCTCGATTTGACAATTGTATAATTTTTTTAAAAAATATTTCATAATAATTTTCATTTTAAAAAGCGGCAAAAATAAAATTTAAACAATAAACTCTACAAAAATAAAATTATTTAAAAAATATATCTCATTTAAAATTGTTGCTTAAGGTCTCAAGTACCTTGAGTAGGCCCTAGGAAAATTAATGAAGCCTAAAATTCTAAGCTACTCTCTCTCTCTCTCTCCAATTGTAGCTAGCTTACCTCCCAAACTAATTTCAATAAGATTCATCAGCTAGTAGTAGGTTGAAAACCGTGTGGGTAAAAATATAGTAGACCACGTGTTTTGAGAAAATTGTCTTCTGAGATGTAGGAAACACTATTGAACAATGAAAAATATTATTAGATATTTAAATTTAATATTTTTATATATTCAGGGGTCTAATTAATATTTTTAGAGGTAAAATGAGAAGAATTGTGTAAAATGGCTTGCCTATAATGAGGTGAGACGAGACCATGTGTATATATACTAAACAGTGTTTACAGAATAGGGAATAGAATCAATCAATCACAAAGTAAGAGGCAAGAAATCTGTGACTATGAAATCACAGATTCTATTCCAACCTACACTATAAATAAAATATTTCAATACTCCCCCTCAAGCTGATTCAAAGATATCAACCAAACCCAGCTTGACAATAAATGATTGAAGCAAAGAGGGTCCCATTGACTTAGTAAACATGTATGCAGTCTGTTCAAAGGAAGAAATAAATGGAGTAACATGACCTACTCGAACTTTTCCTCGAATGAAATGAACAACCTCAATATGTTTGGTCCACTCATGAAGAACTAGATCCAAAGAAAGCATGATACCAGACTTCTTGTCACAATATAACTGAGAAGAAATGGTTTCCACAAATCCTAATTCAGAAAGAATTGACCACAACCATAGAAGTTCACATTTACGCTGAGCCATAGCTTGATACTCAGCCTCCAGCCTCACCTGAAGAGTGTGAGACCATAACCTGTTTCTTACTCTTCCACTATAACAAATGGTTATCGTAGAAAGTACATAAACCTGAAGTCGAGCATCTATCAGTCTTTGATCTAGCATAATCTACATTTGTGAAACAAGAGTCTAGTTTGGGTACTAGTTGAGAAGAATAACCCTAAACCTGGACAAGACATGAGATATCTTAGAATAGGGTAGACCGCATCAAGATGAGCTGTGTGTGATGTATGCATAAATTGGCTAACTACACTCATAGCAAATGCTAAATTTGGTCGTATTTGTCAAGTATATCAGGCGACCTACCAAGTGCTCATACATAGTTGGATTAGGAATAAGCTCCCCAAACTTAGCAGAGAGCTTAAGATTTAGATCCATAGGTGTAGAGGCAGGTTTACACCCAAGCATGCCAGTATCTTGAAGAAGATCCAAAGTGTACTTTTGCTGAGACAGAGAGATCCCTCTACGTGACTGACCAACGTCAATACCCAGAAAGTATTTTAGATGACCTAGATCCTTGATGTCAAATGTTCTCCCAAGTTCTTGCTTCACTTGAGCAATGCCATCAGCATTATCCCAAGTAAGAATGATATCATCCACATACACCAACAAAATGGTGCAACAACCATTGGGACGACGACAAATGAAACACGTATGATCAGAGTGACACTGAACAAAGTCTATGGAAAGGATAACATGGCTGAAGTGGCTGAAGTGGCTGAAGTAAGCATGAGGAGATTGCTTGAGGCCATAAAGAGACTTGTGCAAATGACACTTTCTCCACAAATTCCCTTTCAACCCGAAAATCGGTGGAGGATCCATGTAAATTGTCTTTAGCAAGTCACTATGAAGAAAAAGCATTCTTGATATCCAACTGATGAAGATACCAATAATGGTCTACAGCCAAATAAACAAGAAGGCGAACATATGTCAATTTGGCAACAGGAACAAAAATGGCGCCAAAGTCCTGACTAGGAATCTGTGTAAATCCTTGGGCAACAAGGCTAGCCTTGTAGTGATCAACCGACCCATTTGGAAGATATTTCATACTAAACACCCACTTGCAGCTCACAGTTGTGGCAGAAGAAGGTAAGGACTCAAGAGTCCAAGCCTCATTTTGTTCCAAGGCCACCATTTTTGTATGCATCCTGAATCCAATGGGGATTCTGATTCTGAAGAGCCTCAAAGACTGAGTGAGGAATAGGGAGAGTCAAGTTTCCTATGGATAGCACAATAAGAATCTGAAAGACCAACATAAAAAAGACTTGGAAATGGGATGATTAGTACTGCTAGGAAAGCCATAGCAAGCAGGAGGAAAAAGAATACGAGAGGGATAATGGTGTGGTGAAGGATGAGAAAGAGATGAAGTGAAAAGTGAGAAGCAGTACCTGAACTTGAAGCCGAAGGGGAAGTTGGAGGGTATGAAGCACGTGGACGGCGAGAGTAAGTCTGAAGAGAGTGAGCAACAGGAGGGGAAGACCTGGGAGATGACAAACCAGACGGAGTACATGGAGTAGCGAAGTCAATAATGGCAACATGATGAGTTGAAGAAGACATGTCGCCAACCAGATTAGAAGTAACAACTTGCATAAGAGGATTAGAATGAAAGAAAGGAAGAGTCTCACAAAAAGTAACATTTAAAGAATGATAAAAACGGTGACCAATAGGGTCATAACATCGATAACCTTTGGAAAGAGCAGAATACCCAACAAAAATACTCCGAATTGCTTTATCATCTAACTTAGTCCAAGAAGGGCTGCAATTATGGACAAAACAAGTACACCCAAACACACTAGGCGTGGTTGAAAATTAAGTGCAATCGGGTTTGAGAACTTGTAAAGGAGTCAAACCCTGCAGAACTCGACTAGGAGTCTGGTTTATGAGATAAACAGTAGAACTGCAATGTGCTAGTAAGACTTGGGAACATGCATACCACAAAGTAAACATGTAAATATATACGTGATATGACGATTCTTGCGCTCAGCGACCCTGTATTGGTCCGGAGTGTAGGCACATGCGAGTTGTTGCAGAATACCAAGCCAATTAAGATGAGAGCAAAAAGCATCAGAGATGTACTCTCCACCATTATCAGAGTGAATATTCTGAACGACTTAATGAAATTGGGTTTTGATTATTTGAAGAAATTGAGTAAATAAAAGAAGAACTTATATATATATATATATATATTTAAAGGAGATAAACCCATGTGCAATGAGAATAATCATCAATAAATGTAACATAGTAGCAATGACTAGAAAAAGCAGTGACAGGGGAAGGCACCCAGACATCTGGATGAATAAAATCAAACATGATAGGAGCACGAGACATGAGAAATATAACTAGAATGAGTATGCTTGGAAAGTTCACAAACAACACATTGAAATTTTTTATGTTTGCAAGCTTTATTTAGAGAAGGAAAAGGTAAACATAAATACTGAAGATTGACATGTCCTAGGTGAGCATGCCATAGTTCTAAAGTTTGTAAAGTAAAAACAGGAGATAATGACCCAGACAAAATAGCTTGCAAACTAGAAGCATATGGTGAAGAAGAGGGTGGCTAGCCAAAGTAGTAGAGTTCATTATGCTCATTACCCTTGCCGCAAATCCTCTTCGAACTCAGGTCTTGTAACACACAATGAGTAAGAAGATGATAACACAATTAAGGGATTTAACAGGGCGACTAACTGACAATAAATTATAAGCAAAATTAGAAATATGGAGAACAGAATGAAGAGTAATAGTAGAAGACAAGGATACATCTGTGAGAATATATTGTGAAATATATTGTGAGTCTTACACATTAAACTTAGAGTCCTATTAGAGGCATGATTGTATTAGAGTCATGATAGTATTGTATTTGTATTTCCTTTTTGGTTTAGGAGGTAGGGCTATATATATTCTAAGGTCTGATTGTAATTGACACACATTGAATATATGAGATACAGAAAGCTATTCAGAAATCTTACATGGTATCAGAGCCTTGTTCGAAACCCTAAGTCCACGCCTGTTGTTCGAAGTTGTCGCCGATTGTTCAAAGTCGTCTCTGCTCTTTGGTCTTCTTCACAGTCGCGACTTAGGGTTCGTGGGTCGCGTCTTCAGTCATCATCAGCAACCAAGGTTGTTAAAATCGGGATCCTACGTTGGATCGTTGGAGGTGTTTATGGGATCGGATCGTAGAATCGGATCGAGGATCGTAAGATCGTACCGAAAAAGACAAATTACATAATAATTTAATTTAAATAAATATTTCTTATAAAGTATACACAAAATGAGCCTATATTTTATTAAAAAGAAGTGAAAATATTGTGAAAAATATAATACTCCATGTAAAATGTACATATAATAATATACAATAGAAAACTCGATGGTAAAAGTTCTGTATTTTAGCAAAAAAGAAGGTGAAGAAGAAAAAGAATTCTATAACAAAATAATTCACAATCTACAATAATGCATAAAAAGTGAAGAAAAAATATTTAATAAAGTTGGATATGAAAATAGATTAAGAACTCAAAAGAGTAGCTTAACCGAATGATAAGATTTGTCGTTAGCATCCCTGGTGGAGCGGATTCAAGTCACAAAAATAATCTCTCCAAAAATTGAGATAAAGTTGCAATCATCTTACCCTCGTTAGACTCTGCTAAAGCTAAGTTTGTTTTTCCGACTATTTAATTTTCTTAAATTACCGCAATATTTGAATGTTTGTTTCCTAGTTTGTTTTTCTTAGTCTATTTGATTCAACACGACTTAATTTCTATCATTTATTTTGACCACAAAAATTGATATTTAGACAACAAACATAAAATTTACAATAAAATATGTCATACAATACAAAATAAGGCTTGTAAATTGGATCAGATAGGATCGGATTCGGATCGGGATTCCATGATCCTATAAGATCCCACTACCAGGATCGAAAGATCCTACCTATAAGGAGATTTTTACACGATCCGGATCGATTGTACTTAAATGGATCGTAAGATCGTAAGATCCGGATCGGGATTCTGATAACCATGTCAGCAACTCGAGATCAGCTTCAGCCCGTGCTTCGTCGCGGCTCAGTTTTGGTCCTTCTAGTTCGCGAACTCAGTCCCTCTGGTTCGCGAGAGTCATCACCGTGCTTCTGATTCAGGTTGCGATCGTCTTCCGCCGTTGTCCACAGCCATCGCGACTCACCTCGCGATCGTCTTCAGCCATCGCGACTTCGTCCTGTCTTTTGAATCTTCTCTGGTTCGTGATCTGTCGTTGGACTCGTGAAGTTGAGTCGCTGCCATTGCTAGACCCGCGAGGTTGGGTCTTAGCGACATCAAGCTGCCTTCTCTCTCTGTTTCGACTGGTGCTTGTCTCTCTGTTTCGACTGGTCCAGTTCTCTCTCTCTCACTGTTATTTGATCATCTGGTGGTATAAATATATACCTCTTATATAAACTCTGTTTTATTAAAAAAAAAAAAAAAAAAAGGACTCTTCTTTGGCCACTCAGTTATCTGTTATTGCATTTTAACCCTACAAAATTTTGGGTACACTTGAACCCCTTCGTTTTCTAGTTATTATGATGTCTCTGGCTTCGGATGAATGTGCCTATTGCCATCAAAGAGGTCATTGGAAGTATCATTGTCCCAAGAAGGGATGTTTGTTTGCTTTGTCTGTGTTTGCCTCGTCTTCTCAGCAATTGCCGATTAAGTTCTGCGCTCCTCCTCCGAGTACCGTTCGGCCTCCCACCGATTCTACTGTATCTGCTCCGGCTCCTAATCTTGACTTAGCTTCCTTGACTGCTCAGATTAGTCAGTTTCAACATACATTGTGTACCTCCCAGCCATCTATGTTTGCCTTCATTGTTTTCCCTCTTCGTTCAGGTTTGCTTGGGTCTTCTTCAGGTATTTCTTCGTCTGTTTGGCTTTTTGACTCTGGTGCCTCTCATCATATGACTCCCCATCTCTCCTTACTTCAAAATTGCACTCCTTCTCCTTTTCCTATTACTGTCAATGCTGCTCATGGGTCTGGTATGTCTGTTATATCTGTTGGGTTTGTCCTACCGTCTGCTATGTCTGCGGTCTCTATTCCATCTGTTCTTTATGTTCCTCAATTATCTGTCAGTTTATTATCTATCAGTCAACTTGACGCCTCTGGTTTTGATGTTATCTTTTCCTCTTCTATCTGTTCTGTGCAGGATCGGATGTCTAAACAGCAGATTGGGACTGGTCGTATTACATCTACCTTTGACAACCTCTCCGACTGCCTTTTCCTCTTTTCAGTTAGATTCTCTGTCCAGTCCTTTCTACTTGTGACATTCTAGATTAGGGCATTTGTTTGCTGACCGCTTACGGTCTTTGGCTCAATCAGGTATCTCGGGAAAAGTTTCTCCTAGTGAACTTACTGAATGTCAGGGGTGCAAACTTGCCAAGATGACAACCTTACCTTTTCGTAAAAGCACTTCTATATTTGATATACCATTTTCTTTAGTTCATACTGATGTTTGGGGCCCTTCTCCTGTTCTCACCAAAGGGGGTTCTGCATACTATGTGTCATTTGTTGATGACTGCACCCGTTACACTTGGGTTTATCTTATGACTCATAAGTCCGATTTCTATCAGATATACCGTACCTTTCAGTCTATGATTACTACATAGTTTGGGTCTACTATTAAAGTGTTACTGTCTGACTTGGGTGGAGAATATTTTAAAACTGAGTTTTGTGAGTATTTGGCCAATTTGGGTACCATTCACCAAACTTTTGTACAGATACACCTGCCCAAAATGGTCGTGCTGAGCGTAAATACCGTCATCTCCTTGAGACAGCTAGGTCTCTTATTCTCTCTGGCTCAGTTCCGACTCAATTCTGGGGGGAGGCAATTCTTACTACTGCTTTTCTTCTCAATCGCATGCCTACTCTCATTCTTTCTGGTCGGTCTCCTTATGAGGCTTTGTTCTCCCAACTTCCTAACTACTCCCTCCGTGTGTTTGGGTCTGCCTGTTTTGTCCTTCTTCCCCGCAAAGATAGGACCAAACTTAGTGCCCGATCTGTCCTCTGTGTCTTTTTGGGTTATAGTCCTACTTAGAAAGGCCATCAATGTTACGACCCTGTTTCCCGTCGTCTTTATGTCTCCCGTCATGTTTTTTTTCTCGAACGTCTGCCTTACTTTCAGCTTCCTGTTGTCACTGCTCCAATTTCCAAAGAGGATTGGTTCACGTTAACCCATTTCCTTCTAAGGTACCGTCTGATGAGTACATCTCCACAGTTCCTTATGAACTTGTTTCATCTTCTTCTCCTGCTTCACCTCTGGCTACTTCTCCTCTTTCAGTTTGTTCTCCTCCTCCGTTGTTAGTTTATTCTCGTCGCAAGGCTCCTCCTCCACCAGTTGTCTTTACCCCTATTGCTGATCTTCCTGCTGCTGCCGACTCTGATCCTGCTACACATCGATATCCTACTCGAGCACGTCATCCTCCAAACAGGTTAGGTTGGTCTAATACATGTTTTTCTGCTTTCTATCGTACTTTTTTGTCTGATATTCACTTTTTTTCAGAACCTCAGTCTTACAAAGAGGCATGTCAGGACCCTCATTGGGTTCACGCTATGGAAGATGAGTTGTCTGCTTTACAGAAAACTAGTACTTGGGAGCTGGTTACTTTGCCTGTTGGTAAAAACTTGGTTGGTTGCAAATGGGTCTACAAAGTCAAGACTCATTCTGATGGGTCTCTTGAGCGCTACAAAGCTCGTCTGGTTGCCAAAGGTTTCTCTCAGGAGTATGGTATTGATTATGAGGAAAGATTTGCTCCTGTTGTCAAGATGACTACTGTCCGTACTTTGATCTCTGTCGCTGTTATTCGTTCTTGGCCTCTTTATCAGATGGATGTTAAGAATGCTTTTCTTAATGGCTATCTCACTGAGGAGGTTTACATGCGTCCTCCTCCTGGTCTTCCCATTCCTCTGGCCAAGTTTGTCGTCTTCGGCATGCTCTGTATGGTCTGAAGCAGTCTCCTCGTGCTTGGTATGATCGCTTTCAGACTGCTGTTACCGAGCTTGGGTTTCATTGTTCTGCTTCCGACTTTGCTTTATTTCTGAGACATACATCGGCTGGTTTTGTTGCTCTCTTACTCTATGTGGATGATATGATCATCACTGGCTCTGACTCTTCTGCTATCTCTGAGGTCAAGCAGCATCTCTTCCGCACCTTCGAAATGAAAGATCTGGGTCCATTACGGTATTTTCTTGGTATTGAGGTTGCTTCTTCTCTAAAGGGCTATTTTCTGTCTCTGGCTAAGTATGCTAATGAAG
This sequence comes from Camellia sinensis, assembly GCF_055761805.1. Lineage (NCBI taxonomy): Eukaryota > Viridiplantae > Streptophyta > Magnoliopsida > Ericales > Theaceae > Camellia > Camellia sinensis. Next base: position 6,102,464 of record NC_138974.1, on the reverse strand, counting down.
TCATTCACCGTGCTGGTCTTACCGATACTAAGATTTTTGATACACCTATTGAGCTTAATGTGAAAGCTTAATTCTACTGATGGTGTCTCTCTGGATGATCCTACTTTACATCGCGAGCTTGTGGGTTGTTTAGTTTATCTGACAGTCACTCGCTCTGATCTTGCTTATGCTGTTCATGTGGTTAGTCAGTTCGTTTCTACTCCTCGCTCTACCCATTGGGTTGCTTTGGTTCGCATTCTTCGCTATCTCAGGGGTACCATATTTCAAAGTTTACTGTTGTCTTCTACTTCCTCTTTGGACCTGGTGGCCTATGCTGACTCTGATTGGGCTGGTGAGCTCTACCCATTGGGTTGCTTTGGTTCACATTCTTCGCTATCTCAAGGGTACCATATTTCAAGGCTTATTATTGTCCTTTACTTCCTCTTTGGACCTGGTGGCCTATGCTAACTCTGATTGGGCTGGTGATGTTATTGATCGCAAGTCTACGTCTGGTTTTTGTATGTTTCTTGGTGATTCCTTGATCTCTTGGAAAAGTAAGAAACAATCAGTCGATGCCCGCTCTACTGCCGAAGCTGAGTATCGTGCTATGGCTCATGCCATTGCTGAGATTGTTTGGCTTCGTTGTCTTTTGTCTGATTTGGGTGTCTCTCAGTCTTCTCCGACCTCTCTCTATTGTGACAACCGCAGTGCTGTTCAGATTGCCCACAATACTGTCTTCCATGAGCGGACAAAACACATTGAGATTGATTGTCACTTTGTTCGCCAACATCTGCAGTTTGCCTCTATCTCGCTTCCTTTCATCCCTTCAGCTTTGCAACTTACGGACTTCGTCACCAAGACTCACATTACTGCTCGGTTTTAGCTTGTTCTTAGCAAACTCTCTGTGTTTTCTGCTAAAACATCTTGAGTTTGAGCGGGGGTGTGAGAATATATTGTGAAATATATTGTGAGTCTTACACATTAAACTTAGAGTCCTATTAGAGGCATGATTGTATTAGAGTCATGATAGTATTGTATTTGTATTTCCTTTTTGGTTTAGGAGTTAGGGCTATATATATTCTAAGGTCTGACTGTAATTGACACACATTGAATATATGAGATACAGAAAGTTATTCAGAAATCTTACAACATCACCCTTAAGATGAACATGAGAAGTAGACCCATCCGCTAAACACACAGTTTGAGACACATATGAACTGGAGTAAAAAAACAGACAACTTACCAATCATATGATCATTGGCTCCAGAATCCAGAACCCAAGTAGGAGTAGACCGAACATGGAAAGCATGAGGAGTACCTATGGCCAGAGTAGTAGTGGAAGCCGATAGACCAAGTGCATGTGTAGAGAGTGAGCCCTGAAGATGACTATTCTGGGACTGAAGCTGATCCAAGTTTGTAGTTCGAGACGAGACAGGAGAGGTAGTGGTATCAGCAATAGTGGTAGTCAAGGGATGAGCCTTCCGAGCAACACGAGGCTTCAACTCAAGATGAAGCTTGAAACAACAGGCCTTAACATGCCTAGGCTCACCACAGTGATGACAAATAACCCTGCTTGCTGGAGCTCGTGTCATGACCCCAAACCGCCCCTAGTAGTTTGGTGCCGTGATGGCCAGTAATTCGAGATTACCGAAGGCCAACTTTCAAAAGTGCAACACAATCAGAGTATAATAAGGGGCTCACAAATGCGGAAGCAATAAATCAAAATATAAGTGGTCCATAAGAGCAGTGCATAAGTCTAATGAAATGGCATACATCTTTACAACTTGAGTACAACAAAGTAAAATACGTATTACATCTTGATCAAAAGGCTTCTCGAGCCGACATATACAGAATACAGTGAATACAAGCCAAGAAGCATGATTTTCAAGATTGGCCGGGGTGTGCCACACCTCGGTCTAGGCCATACCCGCCCAAGGACAAGGATCATTAAGTGCATAACATCTCGGCAAAAAGCCCGAGGTGAAGATGGAGGTCAACCAAGGGGTTCCAAGGCAGCTCTAGGTACAAAGGTTCAAAGGTGAACTAAGCTCAAGATGACCTCGGCTACACACCAAGCAAGGAACAACATCATGCAAGTAATACTTAAACAAAACAAGGCAAGGCAAACCCTTCAAAACAACACAACAAGACAAGATCATGCATGAATATATGCAAGTATGACAAGAGTAAGGTGTGGGTCGCTACAGCTCGGGAGGTAGAATGAGCAGCAAGAGCCATCTAATTAGTAGATGAAATAGGAAGAGAAGATGGCTGAACCAACTGGCGGCGAAGTTCCTCGCTATCAAGAATAGCAAATGCATGCCTCATACAAGGATGTCATAGGAGATGTATTTAAAATCCAAATCCGAAGAGACTCGAATTCAGGTTTTAAACTCATCAAGAATTGGTATGCATGGAGAAGTCCCATCCTTTTGACCACAATAGATGCTGCTGTCTCAGGAAAATCACTCACTCAATGGCTCATGTTGGGCCAATTTTTCCTGCCGGGGCTGAAGATAGCCAAAGAACTTAGCAACAGAAAGATCTAGAGCTCCTTGTGATGCATGAGAAATATCCCGATAAAGCTAAAAAATTCAGGAGTCATGACGAGCATGAGCATACATTTGCGAGAGAGCACTCGAGAGACGAGGAACAATATCACAATACATGAACATATTATAAATACGTTCCTCCATAGAGTTAAAAATCTAGCCCAAGAGAGTGTAATTATCAATGTCCCATTGAGCTCGTTTAGGATCATCATCAGGTTGTTTCTCAGTCTCCTGAAGCCAACCAGATTTGCCTTTACGCCCAAGATAAAGACGAAGAGAGGGACTCCAAGCTGCAAACCTCTTTCCATTGAGTACCACAAAATTCTTTCCATTGAGTACCACACTGGTAATACGATGAACAAAAGAAGGGGTGATAGAAACATCAAACCCAGGTGGGATAGGAGGAGCAATAAACCCCGCAGTGGTCACAGGCATCTCAGAAGCCTCAGTCATGATCCAAAACAAAAGACCCACACAAGAATAGTGGAAGACCTGCAAGAAAAACTCAAGCAAAGAAGCCGAAGACATGACGTACCACAACAAATGCTACCAAACAAATTGGTAGCCCAACAATTAGATAAAAAATAGTGAGCACATGGTTACCACGAACCAGGTCAAAACACGAACCAGCAAGCCCCAAAAATGGACTGCAACAGGGCTGAAACCATCCTAGGTGGTTTGACTCACACAGAATAGACCTTAGATGGTCTGTTCAGAGGCTGGGTTACAGCCTAGAGGTGCCGACTGGGCTTGTAGAGGCTACAACCCTAACACGTTGGCCACAGCCTAAAATACTCAAAATGTCATTTATCAAAGATAATTATTTCAATGAAAAACCCTAATATATGTGGGCTAGAAAACCTAATTAAAATAGGAAACTGAAGACAAATCTTTATGCATGCATGTTCCGCATCAGTTGTCCTTGTCATGTTGAAGGTTTTGGAGGACACGAGGAGATTAAAGATGAACAAGTGTATAAAATTATAGCCTAGCTGAGTATTTCATTTATTGAGTGGCCTTTAAAACCCTTTCCTTTTTGTTCATCTCATTCAAATACTATGTTAATTTTTTATATGGATCTAGTGTTGGCATTAGACTTGTATGGAGCTGAATTGAGTTGTATGGAGCTGAGTTGAGTTGATGCTCCTGGCAACTGTGTTTCTGGAAGGAAATTAGCTAATTGTCCCCTATTATGGAATAGAACTTTTCCATTTTATGACTTACTCTCCCAAAAATAACCTTTACCATTTCCTAATGCTGTTATGACCACCATCACGAGCCTTCTCTGGTACCATCGATGTCGTCACGAATCACCATCATTACCAGCAGCATTGTAACAAGCAAAAGCCCTGCTTCCTCTACACTTCTGCTTCCATCTAGACCACCCCAATTTCAGTACCTCTAGGATTATATGCTAACATCACTATACGATCCATTACCTTGGAATCACTAACATTACCACCAGACTACCATATTCTAACTACTACCATATTCTAACTACATCACAACCATTCCCAAATCTGTTTTCATCACTAGTGCCACCATCCCCAGACCTTAATTGCAGCTACCATTGCTTACACTACTATTGCTGTATTGCTTGTGTTGTCCTGATTATTTGTAAATATATCTTTTCTGCCCACAAACATAGATTTACTGATATAGTGTGCAACAAAAAAAAAAGTGGAGCCTTTTTTATTCTAGTAGTTTGCGCTTGTACTTTTATTTCAAGGTTTGCATTTTCTGATCAAATTGTTGTGTGGTTTTCAAATTTCATTATGAAAGTGGTTGCCATCTGAGTCTTCCAAAAGTTTGAAGTTTCAATTATCTGCATGTAATTAGTTTATAATTTCATTCTGATTTGCTCTCTGATGGGGTTTTATTGCTCTCCCAATCTGTTGCAGTAGACTGTGTACAGCACATCTAATTTTTCAGGTGTGTTAGTAGATATCCGTAGTGCTATGCATCATATGCTGATTCCCTATTTATTAAAATGGCCTGAAAGTGTAGCATTGTGATTATGTTTCAAATTTCATTCAATAATTGCTCTTTTTTTTTTTTTCTTTTTTCTTTTTAATATTGAGTAGGTATAATCTGTGAAACATGAACATCCAAATCCTTAGTTGATATTTTGTTAATTCAATAATTGCTCTTTTTTTTTTCTTTTTTCTTTTTAATATTGAGTAGGTATAATCTGTGAAACATGAACATCCAAATCCGTAGTTGATATATTGTTAATTCTTGCTATTTATGATGTCATTTTCTTGTTAATATATTTTTAATGCTTTGATGTTGATTCATGATTTTATTTTTATTTTTAGGTTGAATCTGAAATATTTTGTCTCCATGGTGGATTGTCTCCCTCCATTGAAACCCTTGATAACATACGCAACTTTGACCGTGTTCAAGAAGTCCCTCATGAGGGTCCAATGTGTGATCTTTTGTGGTCCGACCCTGATGATCGTTGTGGTTGGGGTATCTCACCCAGGGGTGCTGGATATACTTTTGGCCAAGTATGTTATTCTTGCTTCCTTTTTTCTTTTGTGGTGTATATTGCTTCCTGGGGAGGAAAGAGGGGCTTTATTTTCTAATTGTATTATTGTGCTTACAGGACATATCTGAGCAGTTTAACCACACCAATAACTTGAAACTAATTGCCAGAGCACACCAACTGGTTATGGAAGGATTTAACTGGGGACATGTAATTACTTCCCCAACCTTTGGAATTTATTTGGTGTTTATTCTGTTGAGAGTGAGATTTGTTGACTGACTGCTTTTCTTATTACAGGAGCAAAAGGTAGTCACTATATTTAGTGCTCCTAATTATTGTTATCGCTGCGGCAACATGGCATCCATCCTGGAAGTTGATGATTGCAAAGACCACACTTTTATTCAGGTCTCTCTCTCTCTCTCTCTCTCTTTCACAGATGCTCGTGGACACACATGTAACACATGCTATTATTAGTATTAGGATAATGTGAGGAGATCTATCTCTTACCGTAGTTTGGTGTATGTTTCTCTTGCAAATACTGTGCCAGTAGAGCAGAGCTTGAAATGATATGTCCATTGTTGGTTGCAGTTTGAGCCAGCTCCCAGGAGGGGAGAGCCTGATGTAACACGGAGAACACCAGATTACTTCCTATAATACTTGAATTATTATTGCTCAATTCAACTGGCGAGCGTTTGATGGCTGGTTTGTTTCTGTGTTGGGATGGGAGCTAGTTTTCGAAAATTTTAGAGTTATATAATTTTGCGCGATGGTAGTGGTAGCAGGGTAGCAGAAAGAATGTATAATCCGCAGATACGGCTTCCTTTGATTCAGTTATTGAAATTCTTGCAGTAAAGAGGCTACAAAGCTGGTAACATCAGCAGCATATGTACCGTTTCAAGCAGACAATGTCCCCCTGTCCGTCGCCCCTCCCCCCCTCTCTCTACACTTCGTTTTTGTACCTTCTTGACGAAGAATGGTACTCAGGGGCCGGGAGCTGTAGATGAAAGGAGTGTTATTTATTTCTTTTTCTTTTTTTTAGTCGCTATCCTATTCTTCGAATCAACTATTTTCTAATTGGTGCTTTGATTTAGCCGCATACTCTCTCCACATACCTGGATGTAAAATAGTTTTGCTTATGCTGTGTTTGGATTTCAGATTCATCAAGGGAAAATGTGAACAGAGTTACTTAATACTCATTAGTTTTGCGTCACTAAACAAAAATATGAAATTTTTTTTAAATTTTTTTTATTTTAACAGTTATATATATTCACTTTCTTCTTATTTTTCTAACCCAACCAAAAAAGAAAAAAGAAAATAAGAAAAAGAAGCTTCTAGTCTTTTGTGTACCTCTCTTTTTTTTGATCTTTTCGTTTGTTTTTTCTTTTCCACGAAGTGAAGATTCAAAGAAACCTTAGTAGTTGACATACACAGCTAAATTCATTGACTGGGCTTGTAACACTTGCATTGCATTTGGTGGGGTTGGTTTGCATTAAACTCTCCAACACTGGGAAAAACTGATGGAAGGGAACTATAATTGTAAAAGTTTGATAGATGACTTTTTGCATTGATATTTAACTTGGTTGCTTCATTAGAGCGTATTAACATGTGGCAAATTATATTCATACATAAAATTTATATAAAAAATACTACAAGAATGACGTGTTAGTCATATTATTGCAAATATAAATTATCATTCATAGGTATTTTGTTTTAAAATGAAAGGTTACTATTCAGTCACATTCACGTTTGGGTAATTTTATTTACTTTTCACTCGTTGCCATGCATGAAACATCCTAATAATCATGCTTTTAAATGGATATCTATCTATATATATATATATATATATATAAGAAGCTCTTTCTTCTTCATGTTTTTCTTCTCTCCTTTTTTGCCTTTTCATTTTGAATAATTTACTATTTGTGGCTTATATGTTGAGTGAAGATTTTTCGTAATTACGCATTCTTGGTCAATTATGTAACAATTTTTTTTGTAATTACGCAAACATTCTTGGTCAATTATAAAATAAGTTATTTTGTAATTACGCAAACATTTTGGTCAATTATGAAATAGGTTTTTTTTTGTAATCACGCAAATATTATCGGTCAATTATGAAACATAAATATTTTATTTTTGAATAAATTACAAATAAACTCATAAAATTTGTTTAAAATATGAATCGGTCCTATAATATTTTAAATTATCACTATCGTTTGTTATAAATTTGGATTTAACACAATATCCAAGGAAAAAAAAAATGTTCTCCTATACAGTAATAAATTATTAAAATTATTCATTGAAAAATATTTCTCATATCATGAAAAATTATTAATTAACTTAATGATTTGTTTATCAAGAAAATGGCTAACTGAAAAATATTTTTCATATCATTAAAAATTATTAATTTACTTAATGATTTACTTATGAATAAAATTAATCATTTTTTATGTGAGTATAATTTATGTATTAATGAAATTAGTTATTTGTATATATATATATATATATATGTATTTTCTTCTATTTCTTGATTAGTTCAGTGACTTACCTTAGTAATTTTTTTAGATGAGAGAATTGTCTTAGTATTTGTTTTATATTTATATATTGAGGAAAGTTACACACTATAATTTTGTTTTTTTTATTTATAAATTTAGAAGAAATGTGAAAGACTCATAAATTCACACAAAATAATATGGTAATAGAAATAATATGATAATAGAATTAAAATCGATATCATTGGAGGTGTATAACAAATCAAAAACTAATACATATCATATTATATAATTTTATTATATATCTAATAATTTATTATATTTAATTTTATAAAACAATAGTTAAATTTTTAACAACTTATCAAAATACAAAACTTACACATAGACGTGGGGGGCAAAGAGTGAAAGAAAAAGAAAAAAAATTTTGTTGGACCAATCAGCACCCAAGCATCCACTGGGGTGCCGGGGTCTACCCCATTTTCCTAATATATATCTGTCTCCCAGAGAATGGTTTAAAAGACTTGAATTTGCTTACATAAGTTGCATGCGTATCATTAATATATCTTAAAATATTTATCCTCATTTATTGATAACTAAACCAAATTTGCTACTTGAATAAGTTAATAATATTTACTACATATATAACTTACATCCCGGAATAATTATTTGATTGTCTTACCAATATAATTAGAAATATGTTTAAGACTACAAAAAAATCATTCATAATTAGGAAAATATTTAAAAAATCTCATCTTCTATTAGATTCTCACATCTTTTGGCTATGTTTGATTTGTTTCTTGAGGAAAGAAAAAAAATGAGAAAAAATTTCAAAAATTTGTTTGGTTGAAAATTTGTGAAAAAATTTTGAAATCATTTTTCTTTCTACTATACTTCAATCAATCTCTTTTTTTTCCTCCTCTCTCCTCTCACATCTTATACGTCAATCGATTCGTTTTTTCTTACATCCATCTATTCAATTACAAAATAAAAAAAAAAAATTTAAATAATCTCAAACTCCAAAACTATTTTCAAAACTTATAACTAAACAAATTTTTAAATTTTGTAAACTCTTTTAGAAAATTGTTTTTCAAAATTATTTCACAAATACACCCCACATAGTCTTTGTATTTTTACCCATTAAAACATAATAACAATAATAAAAAAACACACACAACCATTTACCAAGACCATAATTTTTAAAACGATTTCCAATTCAAAAAATCCAAAAAACAAAAACAATTAAACTAGGGAAAAAAATTTTGTTTTCAAAATCCTCAAAAAAATATTTTATAATATGAAAATTTTCACTGTATAAAATCCAATTACCATAAACTAAACCCTAAATCTTGAAAGCCCATTCATGCTCATTGCGAACCACCGCCTCTTCCTCCGGAGTGAAATCATTCTCAATATTGAATATCTTCCTCACCTCCTCTGGCATCAAATCCCTGATCTGATCTGCAATTCGTTGACAAATCAACTCCAGCAAGCCCTTCACATCGAGGTAATTCGCAGCAGAGACGAGTTTGAAGAGCACAGCCAAGTCCTTCTTCGCTACAAACTCTGAATCGAACTTTTTCAGATCGGCTTCTTCAGAGATCTTCTTTGAATCCGCATGCTTTGAACAGTAATCGATCGCCATTGTTAGGGTTTCGCTGTCCACGTTTGGGAGTGGAATCGTTGTGATTGTGGATTCTTCGTCCTCGATTATGCGCTTGATTGTTTCGAATTGCATCGCGATTGACTCTGTTAGGATGAATTCTTTGTTGTCGGAGCTTTTCAATGTGTAAGTCTTCTCCGAGGATGAAGACGGAGAAGATGATGAAGATGCAAACATAGTGTATCTTTGATTGTACGTTGTTGAGATTTTACACAGGGTTTGAAAATATTAGGATTTGTCATGAATTCTATATAAAGAGAGCTTTCCTTGGTGAAGAAGCAACTTAAATAAAATAAAAAATTAAGACACCATTTGGCATGTGCTATTTTAACATAATATCTTATTTGAGTTAAAATTATATCATTTAGGTCACATCACCTTATCACATCCCTTTAAATTTAATTCATATTTTATATTTTTAAATAAAACATTAAAAAAATTACTAAGGCCTTGTTTGTCATCTCTTAAAAAAGTCAAAAAGTCACTATCCTATTTAAATCACATCATCTTATTTAAGTCACATAACCTCTCTACCACATCACTTCAAACCTAACCTATACCCAACCCATATTTCATAAAAAGTGAAAAAATACATTTATTTAGATCATCCCAAATCACTCCTAATTTAGCACATGCCAAATACCCTCTAAATTACATATGCCAAAAATATAATAGGGAGTTTTGGAAATTGACCTTTTTTATAGTGATTTTTTAATTTTTTAATTATAGAAAGACTTTTTAATTATAAAAAGACTTGATAAAAAATAAAGAGAATGATTTAATGATTTTTATCATTTTTTGACTTTTTAACTAAAAAAATAACGATGGTGCTACATGCACCAATTAGTATACTAACTAGTGTACAAATATTAGTTATAACATTATTATTGGTCACACTCATTAATTACATTACAAATTTCAAAAATCTCTTAAATTGTGTCACATCATCAATTAGTAAACTAATTAATATACCAATTAATACCTATAGCATTATTTAAAAAATAATTCCCAAATAAGATCTAAGTACAGTTTTGGCACACAATTACATTGGATTCTCATTATAATTAAACGTAATACTTACCTCTTTCTTTGTTAATAACTTTTTAGTTATATGAATGGAAAAAAGTCATATTTTTTTTACTAGGTCAAGTTTGGTAAGTTAAAAAAAAAAATTAAAAAGTCAAAAAATTACTTAAAAAGTTAAAAAGTTATCACTATTTACAAAAAATCAAAAATTATGGCTGCACAATTCTCAATTCTAATTTTTTCCTACACACTAATTTATATAAATTTTTAATGTATATTTTTCCATAAAAAGTCAAAAAATTAATCCAAACAACCATATTTTTTTCCTCAACGTTTTAGTCCAAAAAGTCAAAAAATGCACTTATTTAGGACATCCCAAACAACCTTATTATTTTTTTATTTATCTTTATTACTTTATATCATTTACATTAATTTTGATCCTTTTAACTTTATTAAAAATGGAGCCAATATAATTATACTAGAACTATGATATTAATTATATTTTCTTTAAATTTCAAAGAATTTCTCTATAATTTACGTGGATAATAATAATATTCTCTTAATATCCGTGTATTTGAATCTAACTAAAATACTACCAATAGTATTAACTTACTAAATACATTTGTGGGACAAATTTTTTTTTGAGATTTTAAATTTAAGGTTTCTGATATTAGGATTTTATAAAATAAAGAACATGTAACATTTTTGTAATAGTTGGGATCCCTTAGAATTTTCACAAAGAAATTTGTCTTCATAGAAAAATTTTCAATTTTTCACAGAGAAACTTCAACTTCACAAAGAGAAATAAATTTTTCTAAAAATATTATTGAGGGGCCTTAACTAATAAGAAAATACATATTGGACCTCTCTTACTATCCATAGTTGGAGAGGGATGTTTTACTAATTTTCTCAATTTTTTTCAATTAAGCTACTTTTTACATGAAATATAAGTTTTTCTTTTTCTTTTTTAAATTTTTATTCAAATTTATGATCAAATCATTATGTATATATATATATATATATTTTTTTTTTTTCCCCCAAGAGAATGGTTTAAAAGACTTTAATTTTTTTACATAAAAAAAAGTTGCATGCGTGTGCTGCCATGATCATGAGTATATCCTAAAAGAATAATGCTATATGTATCAATTGGTATACTAACTAGTGTATCAATTGATAATGTGACATAATTTAAGAAATTTTTAGAATTTGTAATGTGATTAATGAGTGAGGTCAATAATAATGTCATAAGTAATGTTGATATACTAATTAGTACATTAATTGGTGCATGTAGCCCCACCGATCTTAAAAATATTTATCCTCATTTATTGATAATTAAACCAAATTTGCTATTTGAATAAGTTAATAATATTTACTACATCTGTAAATTATATCCAGCAATAAATATTTGATGGTCTTGGCAATGTAATTAGGAAAATATTTAAGGCCACAAAAAACCTTCCATAATTTGATCCATAATGATATGATAGGATACATGCCAATTTTTAATTTGGCATATACTCAATTGTATAGGATTTATCTCTGTTGTCACATCATTATCAGTAAATTTAGGAATTCAAATTATGGTCTCTAACATTACTCATGTAACTATAACAAATGAAATTGTAAAATGTGAGCTCTCTATTGTAGGTACTCATCTCATTAGAAATATGTGACATTGAGTCTATTTTTTTTTTAAGGATTGCGCTTGTTATTTGGAGGGGGAGTTTATTATGGATTCTATTTCATGATTTGATTGGTTTGTTTTTTAAGCTTATATAGGTATATTATTTATGGAAAAAAAAAATTCAAATTGACTCAATAATTGCAATTTTATCATATTTATCTTTTACAAAACTTAAAAAAATCACAACTAAACGATCTATTTTAATGTGCATATAATTATTTGATCAATCTCATTTATTTACGAGTCACATACTTACAATGACCTACAAACTGAACAAATTATATCGTCAAAATTAGGCCCATAATGGGCCCCACAGGGAACCTCCAATTTAGATGATCAGAGAGAATTCGTTCGCTTTTTCTCCATGGATGACTACAAGTGAGTGGTTGTGACCAAAATTAATATGATAGTACTAGGAAGAATTACTTAACAATTAGACAGAGAAAAATAAATACACGAACAACTTTACGCTTGCACGGTTACACTCTACCATGGACTCACTTGCACCTCTGATGTTTTTGTATTTTTTTTCTCTATCCTATTGTCAAGCAATTCTTTGATAGTTAAACCACAAAATAATTTTATCCTGTGAAGATTAAATAAAATTGTGGATAATTTTTTTTTTTTGACACGATCTTATTACCACAAAATATAAATTTGTAATTTTATTATTTTTTTTAATAAATTTTTCGTAAGTGTATTTCTTAGTCCTAGTATATATATATTGTTGTGCAAACCTAACTAACAAAAATGTATTTAAGTGTGGGGACATAATTTTTGAATGACAACATGTGGCCGAGGTGTCACCGAAGTGCTAGCCGAGGTGCTATGTGTCCTGGTCATGACGCCGAGATGATCTCGGCTAGGTCGAGGTTATCTGCGAAGATACCGGAATTCGGGATAAGCAGATAAGGGACAAGAGTTCTAAAATGAGAGAGGATTTCAGTTTGGGTAATGATAAGACACTTAGAGAGTTTATCCCAGTCTAGCTGGGAGTCCAAGATTAGTAGTAATCCTAAGTCTATTGAAGCTAGGCTTCTATTGGGACTAGGTTTGTGTTGGCTATAAAAGAGAGGAACCCTCATGGGTCTAAGGTATGCTTTTTATATCCTGAATAGTGAGTTAAACGCTTTTGCTATCTTTGAGAGATAACTGACTTGATCGTCGAATGTCCCCGAGTGGACGAACCACCGCCGGAATCTCTTCTTTTTGTGACAGGTCGTTCGGGCTTAATCTATTCTGCCAGTATTCTCCAGCTGAGTGATTGATTGGCAGCATGGTCAGAAATTGACACACACAATTTGGCGTCGTCTGTGGAAACGAAAGGAGAATAGATGGCCAACGACGAACATAAAGAGAAGGTTGTGGACGACACCCCTACTGAGAGTGGAAAACATATTGATCTTGACGTTGAAGAACACAACTGCAACGAAGAGACTCATGATAAGAATCACGGAGGAAAGAACGTCGGTTAGAAGGGCGGCGTACCGAAGAAATCGGACCGGAGTGGGTATTATAATGAGGACGACCTCCAAGTATGGAAAGATAGATGCCTGCGGAGGGACGACGAGATGAAAGGAATGTCGAACAAATTGGCGGACTTGCAAACGGCCGTCAATTTCCTGATGTAGAACAACGTTATGCAGCCACCGTTCCCGCTACAAGATACGCTGATTCCAGCGGCCAAGAAAGGTGCCCAGAAAGGGGGGCAGAAAACGGTTCCTGCAGTCCCTCAGCATGGCAGGACCAAGGGACATTCTCACCGGCCTTCGCGGGAGGTCGAGCATGGAGAATCCCAGAAGACAAGATCTCGGCCTAGATGATTAGGTCCGAGAAGAGAAGAGCTCAGCCTAAAGTGAGCAGATCCCAGATTTCAGAAGATAAGATCTCGACCTAGATGATTAAGTCCGAGAAGAGAAAAGCTCAGCCTAAGTTAAAGACTTTTTATATAAGGTCCACAAAGGAGTAGGTGGAAACCATGCATAAGGCTGGAGAATGATGCTTAGGAGTTGGAATTTTCAAGCCAAGATCGGTTTAACACTTGTTGAAATTTAAGAAAAATTTACGAGTTAAAGTTAAACTGAGGTCATATTTAACACTTGTTGAAATTTTTAAGAAAAATTTACAAGTTGAAGTTAAATCGAAGTCATGTTTAACAATTCTGACTTATTTGTGCACTTATTTGTAGAGAAAATGGCCTGAAGGATCAGCCTGAAGGTCAACTGGATTCTGACTTATAAGCCTTTGGGATGTACTTTATTCTATTATTTTGTTATTGAAATCCTTTGGTTGGTGTATCTGGGTGTTGGTTGAGTGATAAATTCGATATATACTTTGATTAGGATGGTAATTCATGCCCAGTTCTGTCAGAAATGTACCTTAGAACCTTGAAATACTGTTCTGGGTGTCGACATTGAGTTCCTGGGTGCCGACACTTGCTTTCCTTCCCTTCCTCTTCGATTTGCTATTTTCGAGTGTCGACACTCCCTCTTGAGTTTCGACTCCATCTGATCTGGAGTGACCCAGGTGCACACTACTTGGAAGTGTCAACATCTGGGCATTTTGGGGTGGATACTACCTGGTCATTTTGTGTGCCAGTGCACACTACTACTTGGTGTCGACACCTGGGCTTCCTGTTGTTGACACCTTGCCTGTGTTGAAGTTGTTTCTTTGTGCCTTTGCACATGGGTGTCGACGCCCCTGCGGATTACTCATTTATCATTTAAAAATAATCACATACCTCTTATATAATTTGTGAACTAAAACATATGTTAACTTCTGTTAATAAATCTTGTAAATTGACCTTTATATCCCCTTCTTCTTTCTCTTTCTCTTAATTAAATTACACGTGTTGTGTACATATATGTATAACATATTCTCTCATTCCTTCCTTCCGTGTATCTCTCTCTCTCACACACATATACATATTCTCTCCTTTTTCCCATGCATCCCAGTCAACACAGTCCCTCAAGCATTGATCACACCATATCCCTCTCTCTCTCTCTCTCTCTCTCTCTCTCTCTCTCTCTCTTCCACACTCCCACCACTGATCACTATTCCCTATTTTCTAGTTTTGCATGATGCTATTGATGGAATCCTGTTATCACACAGTGGATGTGCTTAATCAATGTACAAAAAAAAACCTACATGCAAAGCGTGTTATATACATACAAACAGGACCAAATATGTACGCGCACACACACATATATATATATACACAAATCCACTTGTAATTACATTCAACAATTTTGTTTGCTCTAATTCATGCCTCTGGATGGTGTTTCATGTTTGATTCCGAGACCCAAATTGTTAGACTTTGATGAGATAGGGTAATCCAGAGCTTGCTGCTTCTTTCAGAGACTCAAATACAGATTTTCTTTTTTTGGAACTAAAAAAAAAAAAAAAAAAAAACCTGGAAAAGAAAAAAAACACATACTCTAGTCTCATCAAATCGAAGTAATCAACCTGGAAAATACAATAGTTTACTCAATTCATATTTCAACCGAGCACCAAATTCTTATTCATTAACACAATTGAATTACCAAACACAACAAACCCAATTCATATTTTATCAAGAAATTCTTCTTCTTCGATCGCATTCAACATCATCATCACTCTCCCACCCTCTTCTCCCCCATCTCTCGTGTCGATCATCGTCGTCTTCGCATTGCACAAGTATGGGGTCTCTGTTTTCGAACCAGTGGGTTCGCTAGCCAAATCCTCCTAACGATTTCTTTCAAGTTCTCGCGACAGTCTCTTATCGATCTTCTTCTTTCTGATGTGGGTTTTGATTTGTGTATGCTGCTGAGAATGGTTGGAAAGAAAATGGAGTACAGAGGGAGAGGAAAAAATAATGGCACTCCTTTTTGTAAATTTGAAGATGTATAAAGAGCATTTTCATCTTAAAAATAGACATATTGTCCACACAAGTACTTAACTCTCACATTTTGTTATCTTAGATACAATAGCTAACGTTGTTTTTTAGTTTACAAACTATATGAGGATTATGTGATTATTTTCAAATGATAAGGAAGTAATTTGTACATGTGCCAAACCGTAATGGGATAAAGTGAAATTTGTCCTATTTTATATAATCTTTGTATATAAATATATGGTATTTTCTTAAATATAATAATGTATGAGATAGATGGTTTTGATCAAAAAGGTGTTGATGTTTGAAAATGGGTTTTTACTCACACTTTCCAAATATTTTGAAAGTTTTTTTTGTGTGAAAATGGTTATTTGTTGATGATTCTTTGAATGAAGAAGGGAATGAGAAAAACTCCCAATTTTTTTAAAACCTTAGCTTGTGATTTTGATTTTAAAGGAGAGATTTGAGAATAAATTAATACTTGTGATGAAATTGAGTTGATGATATGTTGACACATTTGCAAATCTTGAAATGATATTGTAGACGCGCTCCCGGGAATTCTGCGATATCCGCGCGCGCGACGAGGCGGCGCGAATCTCGCTTTGTTCTCTGAGCTACTATAATTCGGACTCAAATGTCACGGTTCTGAATCTAATCTCACAATGTGCGATGTGAGACCAATAAATCACCAAAGAGTTCAAATCCGGCAAATCGTTTTGGAAAACTGATTTTTATAAAGAAGTGTCAAACATGGACTGCTTTGCCAGATACAGAGTCACCACCTAAATATTTTATTTTCGGGGAATTTAGGAAATCCTAACTCGTGCCTAAGGCCACGTGTCCGTCATCACCAAAGTTGTCTCGGCTCGGGAACTTGGGTACGATTGGGGAAGGTCATTTAATGAGCACCCCCGCTCACCCGATCAAAGATCGGCCTGTACTAAGTATGATATCTTGTTTTTGAAAACACATGTGTTCTTATTTCGGTTAATTAGCTAATCTTACTATGTGATGCGCACAGCATACAAGTATAGACTAGATCGCCTAATTTGGAACAAAACATTGCATATTCGTTTGTTTGAAAACGGTTTAAAGTTTGCTACTCGTAAGTAGGCTAAATCAGGGATTTCAACGAATTGTTCCAATTCAAGTAATCCAACCTTCACCCACAGGCATTCAGGTAGTTATATCAAATAAGCAGTTAGCCTCATGGCAAGCATGTTTTCATGACAACATTAACACACATGCAGTATGCTAAAGCGTAAACACTCACAGTGTACTCCGAGCCAAAACAGAGAACTAGTTAGAAATCATGCATGATCCTAGTTCATGTTAAGATGGCTAATGCGACACATGCGAAAATGCAACTAAAATAGGCTCGGCTATTCTAGAATGACATATGAAATGCACTTGATACATGTATTCAAATAGGTATTGAAATACAATGCAGTTAGTATGATGCGCCGAGCCCGGTGCATGCAATACAGATGAATGGATGCACGCATGCAAAGCATAAGGTATGTTAATCGAAATATGCCCTAAAACTAACCATCGTAAGCGGTTAAGTAAAAGGGAGAAACAAATGGGGGTCGGAAGATATGCATCACACACACGCACGCTTATTACAACATTGCGCCCTCTCGAGGGAAGGACCGAATAAGAAGCTAACTAGCTAATCTAAACTAATTAAACTAATTATTACAAAACAAACTAATTAACTAATCCTAGTTAACTAATTATTACAAAACAAATTGAAATAGCTAACGCATTAACTATTAAAGGTACCAACCAAAGCGAAAGCTAGCTATCTAAGCATGGCAGCTAAGGAAAGCAGTAAATTAGGAGCCTCAGAAGGAGAGGAATGCATGCATGCCCGGTCGCCTCGTTTGGAAATCCAATGCGATGTCCCGATTTGCCTCTGTTCTCAATTGTTCTCAGAACATTGCACAAAGCTCCAGAAAGTTGAAACTCCATCATGGGAACCTGTGGGAGGGCTGCCGACCAGTTGTTGAGGAAGGAGACCACCTGCCGATCACTTTTTGTGCTGAAAAACCAGAAAAGTGGTCGGCAAGCTAGGAATACTGGTCGGCCGACAAGTTATTGCTGCTGAATTCCAATTTGCTGTAACAGAGAGCAAGAAAGGGCATGGCAATGTATTTGCAAGATATGTGTGTACAACCACCCTCCCTATCATTTTATGAGCTCAAGGGAGTGTGGTTCTCGACCCTTGGGCCACCAATCACGCATCTCGATGCATGATGGCCGAGAGGCGAAGTTGCACAATTCAATATGAAAATGAATGCACAAGTAAACACATAAAGCCTAAAACTCTATCATGTATGATCAAGAGCATCGGCGACCGGGAATTAAGGCACGTTTCATCACTTTAAGTATAAAACGCCCCTCATTTCCCGTGTTTGGACTAATACCTATTCCAAACACAATGCAACACATAACATGGCATACACAATGCGACTCAAACATGCAAACACGTAATGCAACTTAAGCATGCAAACATGCAAGGGACAAGTGTGCAAACATGCAATTAGCATACTAGCATACGCAATGCTATGAACTACATGGCATACACAATGCTCATGACAACTAGTATACGCAATGCAAATGGTAACTAGCATACACAATGCAATGAACATGGCATATACAATGTTAAATTAATCATGCAAACAACATGGTGTAGACACCCCATTTTTGACCGTCCTCAAGACTTGGACGTCACCGTTTGAACATTCGGTGATCATCCTTGTTTGTGTTCGTCTTGAGTTCCCGGAGGTCTCGGTTACGCGCTTTGCCTCAGGATCTCTCGACTCGACTGTTTTGTGTTTGGGTTTGCACCAAACGCTTGGGTTTTTACTTTGGAGGGCAGGGAATGGCTTGTTGGCCATCCCCACACCCCACCGGCCATGGCTTGAGGCCACCGGCTGTGTTTTGTTGCCATCGGCCAAATGTTTGGCCGACCGGCACTCTAGATGGTCGATCGGCCATCTATTTTGGTCAAATTGCATTTTTGGCTGGCCGACCACTGTTCATCTGCTTTTGCAGATATTTTTATGCCAGCTGTGCTAGCTGGCATACACTTTGCTCCCCTCCATACACGTGTATGGAGGGATCTCCCTCTTGACTAGCTTGTTTGGAAAGCTTTACAAGAGGGATTGTCTATAAGAGGGAGCTTCTTCTCCCTCCATTAGGGTTACAAGATTTTTCCAGAGGGCTCTGATATTAGGGTTAGGGTTTGCATATCCCCCATCTCTATATCTCTCTCTCTTTTGTGTATAAGTGTGTGTTTGGTCTTATTATTGCACACAAACACCCACCATTACACCTTACCTTGGCTACTGAGGTGCTAGGGAGCTGTTCTTGAAGTTCTTGACTGGTTTTGAGCTCAAAGAACCAGCTGGAGCATTGTTTATGAAGGAGGTCTACAAGGGTAAGAACTTCACCCTTTATTCTCCATTTTTGCATTGCTTTTTAACCTATCTTGTAACTGTTTTTAGACTTTGTGTATAACATATAAAAGTCTTGTTTTTGCCTTCTCTAAATAGTTGTCTTAGAGTGTTTTAAGCTTTGGGGTTGTTTGACCCCTCTTAGGGCTTGTTTGGCCCCATTTTGTGCCATTTTGGTTGAGCTCCGGGACCACCTTGTTTGGGCCTCCTCACCACTGAAATCTTGAGGTATTTCAGTGGTGAGGATGGTGCCTTGAGGTCTTAGGAAGGAGAGGGCCACCCCCTCTCCTTGTTGTCTTCAATAATGGCCATTTAAGCCTCATTAGTGAGCATCTTGTCTAAGTGTATGTTGGCCATGCCTTAACTGTTTTTTTATGCTTATTATGTCATAATATAGCATTGTTGTGAGTTGGTTTAGACACACCATGCTTGCTTAGCACACATGTCTTGTAATGCCATGAATTGCCTTAACATGCCTAGTGCTTTGAGCCTTGTTTCTAGCATGTTTTTGGCTTAGCTTTGTGAAGCTTTTATGCTTGTTTTAGCATGCTAAAGGTTTATTTTTGGTCATTTGGGTTGTCCATGCCTTGCTTTGTACAGCTACCATGTAACCTCCCTTGTATGCCTTAAGCATTGACCCCTCTAGCATGCCATCTTTGCATCATTTTAGTGGTTTGGAACCACTTGCCATGCCATTTCAGTCCTTGTGGTGTGCTTGTATGCTTGCATTTGATGCCCTTTTATGTGTTAGAGGTTTGGTGTTTCATGCTCCATGTTTATGCTATTGTGTATGCCTCTAGAATTAGATCATTTAGATGCCATCTAAGTGGTTTTTGGAGCCTACTTTTGCATGATTTGAGACTGTTTTGATTCACTTTGATCATTTGTTTCATGTGTCACATGATCATGATTTAAGTCATTGGGCTAATTCCAAGCTTTTATGCATGCTTTGCTTGTTTTGATTAGTTGGTTTGGCACCTTTTTTTTCATGATTTTCAGAGCTTATATTGCTTGCCATACGCCCATGTTTAGCCTCTTTTAAGTGTGCTTAGAAGTTGCTTCTTTATGCGTAAGTGATGAACCATGTTTGCATGCATGATTGTATGTTTAGATACTTGGTTCAGGACATGTTGTTGCATGCTCACCTTGTGTGTTGATTGCATACTCGTGTGTTGTTACATGTTTAGGTTGTTTAACATGTTTGCTCCATGTGCTGTTGCATGTTTGAACATCCACATTGCATCTTACACACTTGTTGGTTTGCATTGCCTCATGCCTTGCATGCTTGCTTGCATAGGTTGTATGCCTAGTATGCATTGTGCATTGCATGCCCATGTTGCATACTTAGTTAACATGCCTAGGTTGCATTGCATTGGCATGCATGCCTTGCCTCTTGAATTGAGTATGATAGAGATTGAGCCTCACTTGTTTGTTTGATGTGCATCTCATTTGAAATCAAAGTGCATACTTGGTTTCTTGGGCCATCACGCATTGGAATGCGTGATTGGTGGTCCGAGGATCAAGGAACATACCCCTTTGAGTCACAAACATGATAAGGGATGTGTTGGTGCACACATGTGCTTGAAATACATTGCCATGCCTTGTTTTTCCATCTGCTGCTGTCAAAACAGGTTCTGCAGGAAGCTTTGGCCGGCCGGCCATCTATACTGCCGACCGACCAATTATTGATGGTCGAGAGCTCAACAAATGGTCGATGACCATCCGGACATGGTTGGTGGGGTTTCCACTTGGTCGGTGGTGATCCATAGTGTCCATGGAGCATACCTTGGGATTTGTGCAATTTTCAGAGGAGCAGAGCAGGGGAAACAGAGGCAACTTGTGCATGGCAGTGGACTTCCGAGTGGAACCGAGTGTGCATACATTGGGCCCACTTCCCGAGGTTGCTTTTACTGTTTTATTAGCTTAGTTAATTGGCTTAACTAGTTAATTGTCGGTAATATTTAATTAGTTTGATAGTTAGCTAAATTGTATTATTCTTTTGGTCTCTCTGAGCAAGGGCAAATTTGTAATAAGTGTGGGTGCGTGTGTGCATGTTGTCCAACCCCCACTTCTTTCTCCCTTTTACTTACCTGCTTTCAATGGTTAGTATTAGGGCATATTTAAATTAGCATACCTTATGCTATGCATGCGTGCATCCATACATTTATCTTGCATGCACCGGGCTCGGCGCATCATGCTAACTGCATAAGTATTTTAAATCTAACTTGAATATGTGCATCAAATGGTTGCATTTCACATGCCATCCTAGGATTAGCTGAGCCTATCCTAATTGCATTCTGTATGCGTTGCATCAGGCATTTAACATGGACTTGGATCATACATTGATTGCTAACGAGTTCTTTGTTTTGGCTTGGAGTACACTGTAAGTATTTTGTGCTTTAGCGTTTCGCACGAGTGTGAATGTTGCTATGATAGCATGCTTACCATAAGGCTATATGCTTATGTGATATATCTGTCTGAGTGCCTGTGGGTGAAGGTTGGATTATCTAAATTGGAACAATGCATTAACTATGAGTTTTAAAGCCCACTAGATAGTGGCAAAACCATCTTTTCTAAGCCCACTCGAGGGTAGCAAAACCTGCATTTTAGCCTACTTGCGAGTGGCGAACCATTTTCAAAATAAACATGAAATGTTTTGTTCCAATTCAGGCGATCCAGTCTATACTTGTATGCTGTGCGCATCACATAGTAAATCTAGGCTAATAACCGGAATAAGAACGCATAATGTTTTCAAAACTAAATATCATGGTTAGTAGAGGCCGATCTTCGGATCGGGCGAGAGGGGGTGCTCATAGCTGACCTTCCCCGATCGTACCCGAGTTCCCGAGCCGAGGCAACTTTGGTGATGACGGACACGTGGCCTTAGGCAATGAGTCAGGGTTTCCTAAATTCTCCCAAAAATAAATATTTAGGTGGCGACTCTGTATCTGGCAAAGCAGTCCATGTTTGACACTTCTTTCTAAAAATCTGTTTTCCAAAAAATGATTTGCCGGATTTGGATTCTTTAGTGATTTATCAATCTCACATTGCACATTGTGAGATCAGATTAAGAACCGTGACAATTTGAGTCCAAACTGTAGTGAGCCCATATGAACAGAACGGGGGATTCATCCTCCCGAGACGTTCGGGGACGTCTACACATGGCATACTCAATGCTATGAACTACATGGCATACACAATGTACAATGGACTTAGACAAAAATGGACAGACCTCAGCCATACCCAAATCAGTGGCCATAATGATGAAACAAAGGCACAACAAGGGAAGGCAAGCATGCACAATGCCATGGCCTATCAACAAGGCCTAAGAGCACAACTCTCAAGAGTGCTCAAAGAGTGACAAAAGTGGAAGTGTAACAACACTAAGTACACTGAAATTAAGTAAGAAATGATGCTAAATCATTCAAACAAAGCAAGTAAGGCATGCAAGAGTCCTTAAGGCATGAAGCCAGTAAAGAAGACTACAAAGGAGGCATGCAATACATGGCACAAGTGCATGAACCAACCATGGACAGAGCTGAAATAGGTCAAAACAATGACCAAAACATGCTAAGATGGAGGCTCAAAGGCCTAGGTAAGATGGCATACATGCTAGGCTTCAAGTAAGGCAACAATGCACAATACTTAAAGGCATTCAAAGCATGAAAGAAGTGGGAATATAAGCATGCTATAAGCTCTGAAATGAAGTATTAAATGACGCCAAATCATCTAAATAGCTCAAAGATAGCATGCATGAGCCAACAAAACACAAAGCTAGTAAGGCCAATTGCACTATAGCTGTACAAAGCATGAAGGATATGGAAAAGGCAACCCAAAACAGTCCTAGAACATGTAAAAATGACACTAAAACATGCATGGAAGGAATCCAAAACAAGCTAGCATGAGGGACATAAGGCATGATGCATACAAGGCAAATAAGGTGGATTACACTACACCTATTAAGACCAAGCATGGAATGGCTTAAGCAACAAAAATCAGAGTTACATCATGGCAAAATAACCCCAAATAGCACTGAAATGATGGCTCGCAAGCTAAGGCATGAAGGCATACGCAATGGTTCATGTTAAGGCATAAAGGGGCCAACCCTCCAACGCATTGAATGAGAGATAAATGCAAGTGAATGAGCATGAAACATGGACTGAAATCACATAACAAATGATGCCAAATCATTCAAATAGTCTAAGTAAAGCATGCTAATGGACTTGGTGCACAAAGCTAACAAGCTAGATTGAACCATGGCTATACAAAGCAAGTCATGCATGCTCAAAACAACCAAAATCAGAGCTAAAGCATGTTAAAACATGAACAAAAGCTTCTTAGAGTTAAGCCAAAAGCATGCTAGAATGACATGTTAAAGTATGATGCATGTTAGAATATTTCATGAAAATGCACTATAAGTGCATGGAGCATAAGGGCCGACCAAACCAAACCCTAACCCTAACAGAGGTATGACATGGCAAAACATCACCAAAAACATGCTGAGATGAAAACAAAACAAGCTAGAATAACATGCTACTTTATGAAGCATACAAGAATAGCTTGTGTGATTTACACTACAAGTGTATTATTAGGCATGCAAGAGCCAATGAAACCAACCCAAAACAGATTTAAGGCATGTTAAAATAACACCAAAAACCTACTGATATGGCTCCAAAACCAGCTAGAAAGACAAGCTCAAACATGAGGCACATAAAGCTAGTTTGTAAGATTTACACTACAAGTGTATAAGGCATACATGGAGTGACAAAACCAAGTAAAAACAGTGGCATGCCATGCTAAAATAAGCCCAAATACATGCTAAGATATGGCCAACATAAGCTTAACAAACATGCTCACACATGAGGCATTGAAGAGAAGTATTGAAGACACAAGGAGAGGGGATGACCCTCTCCTTTTTGGGACCTCAAAACACCATCCCCACCACTGAAATCCCTCTGGATTTCAGTGGTGAGAAGGCCAAAACAAGGTGGTCCCAAAGGCTTAAAAAGAAGGCACAAAAGCAAGGCCAAACAAGGCCTAAGAGGGGGTAAACAACCCCCAACACAAAAGTGACCTTAAACAAAGATCTTAAGCACCAAAATTCAGAACTTTTTGTAGTTAAGAGTTAAGCTTAAAACAACATGCAAAAGGGTCCAAAGACTTAAGCAAGAATGGGGGTTTAAAAGGTTAAAAACTCACCCTTAAAGACCCTTTTCAAAACCAAAACTCCAGCAGCGTTTTCCAACCAAAACCAGTCCAAAAGCTTTCAAAAACAACCTCAAGGGACCTCAGCGCCAAGACTATGGTGTTTGAGTGTGTGTTTGTGTGTTAAAGTGTGGTAAAACTACACTTTTAAGGCACAAAATATCTTCAAAAAGGTGTTGGAAAGTGGCCGACCAGTTAAGTGGTCGGCCGGCTACTTTTTCTGATTTTTCAGGACAAAAAGTGGTCTTCCGGAAAGAAAAGTGGTCGGCCAATGTCTAGCAAGGCCAAAAAGTTATGCCTATTTTGGTGAAGCCGCGCAGTTTCGATCCAACCGGATTGATGCCAAACTTCTCCCAAACTAGTTTTCTTCTCTCCTTTCTCATTTTCTTAAACTCCAAACCCATAAACAAGGTGTTTTGAAAGATTTTTCAGAGATTTCATCTCTCTTTCATTCATTTCTACTTTGTCCTTGTTCGGTTTACCGAAAAGCGCAACATTTAATGAAACGCGAGCGTCGGAACATTGTAGGAACTTTTTCAAAAACTATTTTGAAAGAGAGGGTTTTAAGGTCTAAAAATCATTCAAAATAGCTTTGGTCCAAAATGAGGTGTAAGGTTGGGATTTGACTCTCCTCTCGCCGAAGAAACCGAACCTTTGCACTGCACAACTTTCAACACCAAGTAAACCATCAGTAACGCCCAAGTCTTAAGGGCGGTTAAAAATGGGGTGTCTATAGATATGAATTTTTGGAATTTTGTAGTAATGATGGATTATTATGGAAGCTATTGAATTTTATAAGGTTGTGATCCCTTTTCTCCATGGATTATAATGTTTATTTATTATAACATTAGAAACGAACTTTAGGTAAATTGTTATATCTGTGAACTCATGCATAACATTGTATTCCATGGTTTGAACTCATGTTGTTTTATTATTTTGGAAGTTGGAATATTGGAGAGGGGGTAAATGGCACAGTAATCTAAGTGGTGAGTCGGTTTTGGAAATGTATTGTGTATTGTATGGGTACCCACGCGGGGAGTCAAGGTGCTCAATTGCCGTATGGCGTGCTTGATGCCGAATAAATGTGGGAAATGTTGTTTTCTAGGTTCCTAATTGCGCTTCTATGCTTGATGTTGATAAATGTGGAAAAATATTTATTTTAGGTGTCCAATTGCCCTTCCATATTTGAGTCGGTAAATGTGAGACTAATTTGATATATAAATTCTATATATACTTATTTGATTCTTACTTTGGGATTCTAGCACTCGTTTACCACCTCGTACTCAATATTGTTTTTTTTTTTGTGTGAATAAAAGTGCATTGATGCATCATTCTTTTGAGAAAAAATAAAAATATGGATTTTGGGAATGACATTGCATTGGCATGATCATACTTATATCAAATGTTTATATAGCTTGTTAAATATATTTCTACTGGACAATCTTGCACATTTCTATCATAATTAACATTTTCACGCCAAGATGATGGAGTCCCACCCCATTGACTAGATGTTAGGGATATTTTGATAGAGCATGGACGCTTGTTTTGATGTGTTATATGTGATAGAGCTACTGAGCTAATTTTTCTGGATAGTGTTCTATTTTGTGAAATCAAGACCCTTGTCTTCAAAGTTGTAAGCCCATAAGGCATTTTTTTTTATTTGCAACTATCTAGCTCATTGAACTAGTAATGAATTTCATATTGTATTTTGAAAGGATCACAATGGAACCTGAACATATAACTATCCAGGAAGTTCAATGGGTAAGAGGAATGTTTGTGGATTTTAAAATGGTTAACTTCTATTTAATTTTCACTAAACTTGTATTTTAAACCTAGAATGGGAATAAAGATAAGTGATTGATAATTATAAAATGAATAAAAATATCAGGGTGTTACATAAAGTACTGTAGCAATTTTCTAGGTAAAGATGGCGCGTGGGGAGACAAAATGGTGCACCCCACTGTGTGAGCCTACGCACCACCTTGGGTATCTCTCTTGTTTTTTCTTGGCTCGTGGAGGTTCTAGGGTTTATTTTAGAGCTTCTTAGAACTATCTGGGTCTTTTTTAAAGGTAATCCACAATCTCGTCTCGGCTATCTTCATCATCGGAAATATCATGGAATTGATTTGAGTCTTACAGTCGAACCAAATAGAGTGTCTACAGATGCTGATAACGATGTTGTTGAATGAATGGATTTTGCCCCTCTAGTCCCACAACAAGACGATTAATCAATGGATTGGGATCCCCTAAGTTAGTTGACATTGATCGTCATGCATGACCCTGTCACACCTTGGATTTCCAGAATCTGACCCACAAGGAATAATCAGAAATAAAAAAAAAGACAATATTAAACATAACCAAGGGATTCTCTCATATATGTGTATATATATCAATGTCATTAATTACATGATGATAGCCAATTACATACATCTTATATTCAACATCTACGTGGAGTGAATATACAGAATGTAAAGCAAAAACAATAATATAATAAGTAAATAAAATGTCCTTAGGCTTACATCAAGTAAAAGGGTTCAATCCTTACAAAAAATAGCACTTGGCCTACAAAAGATGGCCCAAGGCCTATAAATGAAAAGAGCTCTCCTAGCTCATGCACATATCCCAATGCCTCGCCTCAAGGTCAGGGCAAGCCATTAAAATCTGAAAAAGATTTCAACCATGTAGGGTGAACATATAGTCTAGTAGGGCAACATTTCAGAAGATAATATGTTTCTACAAATGTACATGATCATGATGCAACATATGTATAAAATGTTCAAAACGTTTTCCTTAAATCAACATTTCCCATTATCATTACTAGTGACTTGGTGAATCCTTTCAAGTACATATATCTACCACACCTAATCTAGTGCACTATATAAAGCTATACTCTGCCAGTGACTATCGCTAAGTGTCATCTAAACACCGCCAAATTTACTGGTTGCTAACTGAAAGGACCTTGACACCTATACCGCGGGGGTTTCGGTCTTTCACAATGGACTGTCAAGCCAAATTAACACCAATCTCAACTATACATGACCCGAATTTACCACCATTAACCAATTAAAACCATAATGTTTTCAAAGTAATTAATGCAAGACATTCAACCATCCAATTCTCACAAAATGTACTCCATGTACCTCTATTCAACAATAGGTTTTCATTTTCATAACATCAACATTTCCAAAAATGTAATAAACGAATGAGTTTTTGTCAACATATTGTATTAAAGTCTACAACAATGCCATTCTCCACTAGTGACCAATACAATTATCTCTAACAACGGTATAATTCCATAAATTATATACATTCAACATCAATTTCAATATATAATTGTCAATTTCAAGTTTTGCATAATTTCACAAATTGGGGATTTTTTTTTATAAAATTGGGGTTTCCTCAATTTATAGCACCCTCATGCAATTTTATACAATAAAAATAAGTTTAGTAAGAAAATTATAGAGAAATATCCAACCAATTATCAAACCCTAACACCCTATCATGCCATCTCTCAAAATCTCTAACAATAACTCAAAGTTCTCTAGCAAAGTACCACACATACACCCATAAACTTATATTAAACCAATGAAAAGAAACCTTACCTCAAATGGAAAAGAGGAGGTCCGAAAATCGAAAAGAGCCTAATGAACTTTTTGGCTTTGATGATCTTGAAGCCCTCATCGAGCTTTACAATGTGTTACCTTGGGTTGAAGATAGATTCTCACTCTGAGGTGGTGAAATCCAAGCTTTAATAGAGGTTTAGTGGTAGAGAGAAGAAATATTGCAAGAGAAGAGAGACATAGAGAGAGAATGGGTTATGTAAAAATGAGTCAAGTTCTTATATATAGTAAAAGCATAAAGGTAGCTTTGGGTTCTACAAATCTGAACAAAAGTGTAGTTTTCATGAAATAAAGTCGCACAAAAGTGCGCTACAGTGGTGAATTCATGCTTGCAGTAACTAAGTTTTTAGAATAGACCACATGAGTAGTAAAATGTGAGCTTGAGTAGTGATTGGATGCTTGCAGTATTTGAGTTTTTGAAAATCAGAGCTATCTGGGTCTATAGACTATAGACCACTTTAGCGGTCAAAAGTTCGCTTGAGTGAAATATGCTGACAACTTAGGTGTCCAAACTTCAAAGATAACTCCCTTGTCCACGGCGATAAGGGCGACATAACTCCCTTGTCTGAACTCCGTTTTAGGTCATTTTTGTATCTAAATAGAAGCCCCGACAGTAAGCTTTTCAATGGTTCTAGCCTCATATTAAGATTCAAAATATGGAAAGAGAAAATGGTAAAAAAGTAAACACAACTAAAAAAATAAAATCCGAACTTGAAGTAGTTGGTTCAATCTTGCCTAGCCATCATACTAACACCTCAATCAAGGTTCTAAACATCTCGAACGATGTCTTAATTATAATAATTAAAGGTCAAATGCTAATATATCATTACCATGAGTCCGAAAATAATACAAGTACTAAAGTAACATGTACTAATTAGCATAAACAAGTTGGGGTTTAGGACCCGAAATGCTACAAATCCTCTGCCCCTTCTATCTGTCCATTGATATGGCCATTTTTTCTTTTTGAGGTTTTTTGAGAAGGATCCCCTTCAAAAGTCCTCAACACGTTCTCCTGAGATAAGAGTGCTGGTTGAAGACCCTCAACCATTCCTAGGTGGTGGTGGATGGGTGATTGTTAGTGCTCAGGGAAAAACTCCTTCTAGTTATTGTCCACCTGTTCCAGACTGCGGGGCAATCGACTGAGAAGATAACTCATTTCTTTATCTTAACATGGCCACCATCTTATTGATGGCCCTAGAGAGCTCACAATTAGTCTCCTTCAGTTATGTGAAAGTGCGAGAGAACTCTTGAGAGAGCTCTTGGTTCCCTCATTCAAGGAAATTCTGATTCCTTATATTGTGCATTGTAATTCCTGAGGGAACACCAGTTGCATGGAAAAAGGTTGCTACGTCTCTGAGCCAGAACTATCTGGTGACCCTTCACCAATGTGTTGTCATGCTGGAACATTTTTTCCTCTACGTTTTCCTCACATGTTTCCCTTAATAGCTCCTTAGGATCGTATTGGGTGTGCCAAAATATGTTTGCACAAAATTTGGCTAAGTTAGGAGGTTAGGGATGCGAGCGTGCCAGGACAATGCTTTGTTCACGTGAAATGATTTTCTAACTTCTAACAAGGACATTGTGTGAAGCCCAAGGGGATAAAAGGCTCCTGGTGCTTTGCTTGTCTCAATGAAGAGAACTTAAAATCTCCTAAGGGTTGTGAGTTAAGAAGAAGAAATGATAGGAGGAAACACAAATAAGATTTTGCCAAACTTGATGTATTGCAATAGATTGAAAATACACAAAGTAACATAAACAAATTTAAATAAAAATTAATTGAATTACAACAAATTGCAAATACAATTGAGACAAGAACAAATTGTCATGGATGATGAGAACTAATCTAAATGACACGAATGTCAATGGCACAGATGCCCTAAACAATAAACTAGGGCACTGGTGCCTTGAATTTGAACTGATGCTATTTGCTAAAGTTAGATGACACTGATGTTGATTGAGAGCTGTTGTCATGAGATTACCTACGGCCTCAGACATAAATCAAATATTATTTAATCATATGGAGCCAGAAGCGGAAGCAGTTTAGCAAATTTTGTCCAATGAGCTTGTGCATAATGGCATGAACAGAAACTTCTTCTATGTTAATAACTCACACTTATACAAACATAATAAAATTCCATATATCCAAGATCTTCCATGCATCATTGTCATCAACAAACCAGAAATTATGTACATATGCAAGGTCAAACATGACCAATAAAAGAAAATAGAAATTCAAAAGACAAAAGAACAAAAACCTCGCTCGTGAGGCGTTCATAACAGACTTCACAAAACTTGGTATCCTTCACAGGTTCACTAAGGCTGGGGCTGGACATTCTACTACTCACCTACATATATATATATATATATATACATATATATATCAGAGTGAGCGAAAGCCCAGCAAATAACATTAGAGTAAAGGGTTTATGTGAATGAGTTCTAGTAATTGACATAAGCATTTCTATATCATAAGCATCACATAACGGAATGAGCTCGGGTCCAACAGATAGCAGAACAACCTTAGGTCCAACAGATGTATAGAATTGAATTGATTATATCATAACAAAATGACCTTGGGTCCAATTATTTACAACTGTATAATAACCATTCAGTCAACTCATATCAGATAATCAGACTTATCAGATGTTTAGAACGACCTTGGGTCCATTTCAATTACTCAGAACAACCTTGGGTTCAATTCAAATATACAGAACGATCTTGGGTCCATTATACACATTCATGTCATATCAATCACATTTATAGATATCATATTGATCAGACAGATAGAAACTCATTCATGCTTACAAAGTCATAACTTCGGAAAAGCTTACCACATAGGGACATTTAGAAAATAAGGTAAGTAAGAAAATATATTTACTAAGATATTACTCACAATGATTCAATTGCTGACTTGTCCTCATGAATGATCCTACACAATACATAAACGTACACATGTTGAATTATATTGCTTAATCGGATTGTTCTTTAAGTTATTTAATTCTCTTAGGCTTCATTCTAACCCTTTAATTGATTTAAGATATTCAGTTAATGCCTAAGAATGCCCAAAAGGGAATGAGAATGTGCATTTGATCAGAATATGTCTTTTCAAAATTTGCTAAAACAGAGTACTT
The DNA here is from genome assembly GCF_055761805.1 of Camellia sinensis. Lineage (NCBI taxonomy): Eukaryota > Viridiplantae > Streptophyta > Magnoliopsida > Ericales > Theaceae > Camellia > Camellia sinensis. Next base: position 6,071,301 of record NC_138974.1, on the reverse strand, counting down.
CGCTCGAGCGCAACATTGGTTGCTCGAACAGACCACTTGGTCTACAAAAGTATTGGATGGTAAGAATCTAGGCTCGATACTCGCTCGAGCCAAGGTACAAAATAAAATATGGTCGCTCGAGCGATCACTTGGTCATTTGAGCTAACTACAAATGCTTGTAAAAATACTAGATGCATGCAATGTGCGCTCAAGCGACATATTGTTCACTCGAGCGGTGAGATAGAATTCTGAAAATTTCATAAAAGAGTTGAACTTCAAAGCTTGCATTTTCAAACACAACTCTTGCATGGCTTGTCAACCACTTCTCAAACACTTAAAACTCTTTCAAAAACTTGTATACAAAGTCAATTTGCAAAATTAGGCCTCATTACTTGAAGAATTCTTCAAAATGAAACCCAATTCTTCATACATGTTGATTTTAATTTCAAATTCTATCTCAAAGCTTCAAAATCATGCAATTCACTTTCAAAACCTTGTAATTCTTGCATGCATGTACAATTCATCTTCCAAATCCAACATGGATGAGATAATCATGCTCCAAAAATGGTGAAACTCAACAAAACTATGCATACATGTATGAATTGACTCTAAATTCAACAATCTTAGCTTAATTCTTGTACTTAATCACATAATTCTTGAATTCACATATTAAATTACTTAAACTCATGAGTTATGGTTCAAACTCTTACCTAAGGCCTTCAAATATACCAATTCTAACAAAACTTGAGTTCTTCTTCCCAATTTTTCAATCCTTCAAGCAAAATCTTCAATTTTTCTTGTTTTCTCCCTCAAGATGAACTCACTCTCTCTCTAACTTGTAAAATTCAGCCAAAATGGTTTATTAGCTCAACTCTTAATCTCAACACAAATACATATATATATATATATATATAGGCTAGATTAGTGATGATCAATTAATCAAGCTTAGGGTTAATTAATCTAGTTTATATCTAATTAATCATACTGTTTGTATCCATTTTCGTAAAATTTGTATCGACAGGTGAATTAATCGGATGATGACATGTGGTAGTGAAGTCAAAGTGAAGGTCTTGCATCAATTAAGGGGCAGGTGGCATTAGAAGAGTTGATCATGTGCCTTGGATGGCTTAGATAATGGGGTAGTTATCAGGCCAAGTCATGGACTTAGTAGGCGACTTGCAAAAAAGGGCATGTGTAGGATGGAAGTTTTTCTTTGTTGATAAAAGGTCCAAAGGACCTAGCGACACATGTCAACTCAAAGGGAGTGAAGATCGACAAACAGAAGTGAAGGTCTAATCTGATTGGAAGGCCTAAAAGTTCTAAAAGTTAGGAAGTAGTTGCAGCAGTTAAGCAGTGACAATTATAGGGTTCAAGGAGGTTATGCGATCATGGGTCAGGAAAGAAAGAAGGCGTGGTTGAGATTTGGGCATTCTAAAGGCAGTAAAGGAGCAAGAGAGGATATTAATCAACAACACAAAGAACTAGTTTTAGACTTAGGTTTATTTTAGGAGTAGTTCTATCTTAACTTAGGAGTAGTTTCACTCTATAATTTGTAAGCTTTGTAAACATTGGTGGTTTCATCTTGAAGTTATCTTTAGTTTGCTCTGTTTACCTTGTTCGATCTTGCTAATTGTAACGTTTGTTCCAAAGAAGTCCTTGTACTTTCAAGGCATTTGAATAAAAAACACAATCGCTTGATTAGTTTGTTCAATTGTTTGTTTAAATTGTTGTTCAAATCTTGTCGATTGGAGTGAGCATAATTTTTACTAACAATTTTTGGCACGCCTAGTGGGACAATATCCTTATTTGGAACAATGGAAAAAACGAGGCATCAAAGCCAAATGAGTGGCATATCTATGTCTTATGCGCCCATGGATGCAAACTGCCAATGGAATGACAGTATTCCCATGGATATAAATTATCAATGGAATGTCTCATCTTCCATGTCTAAAGATTGCCAATATTATGGCAATGATTCTAACACCTATTGCCAACATAATGGCATGATAAATGATATAGAAAGAATGATTCCACATTGTAAAAATTAATTTATTGGCCATAAGAAAAGAAATTAATTCTTTTTATTTTTTATCGGCAAAGATTTTAGATAATTTCATCATCTCCATATTATTTGATGCAGAGAGATTTAAATTATTTTGGTGAAAAAATTAACTTGAAGACCAAATTTACCTAATTGATGAAGAAATTTGATATTGGGAGCATAATTTAGAAGGCTTAGTGGCCAAGAAAAAATTAAGGCATAAAAATAATGTGGCTTGGGAGGCTAATACCATATTTCTAAGGAGCCAATTATCCATGAAAAGCCAAGGTATGTGGCTCGAAGGGTGAGTACATCAAGTCATGAAGATAACATGGTTTTAGAGAATTTTCATAGGCCAATAGTGGCTAAAATAGAAAACAGCCCCTTCTCTGAAAAGTAGTTAAAAATTCATCACAAAATGGTGGTGAAAATACGCTTGGGGGGCATGGTTTTTTGCCAAACATGGCAAAGAGTGACAAGCCTTTAATGGCTAAAAAAAAAAAAACATAGCCCCCTTTGACAAAAAATGATGAAAATTCATCACAAAATGATGGTGAGGATTTACTTGGGGGGCATGATTTTAAGCCAAACATGGTTGAAAATCATGAACAACCCACATTTGTTGAATTTGAAATTTTTGACATTGTTAATTTTGTTAAAAGTTTTGATTTTCTAAAACTATTTGATATTATGGTTTCTGTTACCCAACGACCACCATGGGTTTGTGGTTCACATCAAAAATTGATTTTGATAAATTGGTTAACAAAAGTAATATTTTATTCCTGTAAATTTGATGGAATAAAAAATGACCATATAAAACAACCCAAGCCAACCAATAATAGCCAATGACCAATTATTTATACTATGCATGAAGGCCAATTTAATGGCTAGTTGTTTAATGTTGACGCATTGACAGAAGGCTAGTTTAAGGGCTAATGGTCAATTGATCATACTTTGCATGAATTGACAGAGGGAAGAAAAAAGAGAGTATATATTTTTTCTGTTGATTATGACCAAAAACTAGTCTATGGATTTTAGTAAATATGGATTGGTCCAAATTTTGTCCTTTATATCATTTAAGGCAAGATTTACTTTTACCCTAAATGAGGTGGGCGATTTCACAAAGAAGAAATCTTTTCTAGGTTTTCAAAAAATGTTTCTAACCCATTAATGTGTGAAAGAAAAAATCAGCCCTTTGTTGCAACTCGTAGTTCAGAGAGTAATGCAAATAATGTGGTTAAAAGGTGTGAATTTAAGCCAACTATGGCTGGCCACCTTATGCTATGGATTTTATTATTCAAAGTCCTTTTTGGATTTGTGGATCACATGAAAGTTTGTTCTTTATGAAATGGGTAACCAGAGAACAAAGTTGAGAAAGTTATAGAAATATATTACTAATTCTGATTTCTTGATTAGCCAATTTCAAAGTACCAATAACTAAAACAATCTGATGTCCCAAATATTTGCTTTATGGTTTAGAGTGTCTGTTGACATTGGAAGGTTATTGTGCTCCAACTAACAGGCGAATTCTTGCTTAAGTATTTCTATGGTTTAAACACTTGGTTCATGCATTGCTTTGTCGATTATGTAAATACATTGTCGATTGAAGTAATTTATTACCAATTTAAAAACTCATGCATGGCCTACATTGGACTAAATTTGTGAAGGATGCACAACATATTTATAATATGGCCTTTGGTGGCTGTGTGTGTTTGTAGACGGGCCCTCGGGCCTCATGCTACAGTTCGGACTCAATTGGTGTCACGGTCCTGTATCTAATCTCGCAGAGTGCAATGCAAGACCGATGAATCATCAAAGAGTCCAAATCTGGCAAATCGTTTTTGAAAACAGATTTTTTTGAAAGAAGTGCCAAACATGGACTGCTTTGCCAGATACAGAGTCGCCACCTAAATATTTTTTATGGGGAAATTTAGGAAACCCTGACTCGGTGCCAAAGGCCACGTGTCCGTCATCACTAAAGTTGCCTCGGCTTGGGAGCTTGGGTACGATTGGGGAAGGTCAGCTATGAGCACCCCCTTTCGCCCGATCCGAAGATCGGCCTCTACTAACCGTGATATCCGTTTTTGAAAATGTTATGTGTTCTTATTCCGGTTATTAGCCTAGAATTACTATGTTATGCACACAGCAAACAAGTATAGACCAAATCGCCTAAATTAGAACAAAACATTTCATGCTTGTTTTGAAAATGGTTTGCTACTCGTAAGTAGGCTAAAATGCAGGTTTTGCCACCCTCAAGTGGGCTTTAGAAAATATGGTTTTGCCACTATCTAGTGGGCTTAAAACTCACAGTTTTAATGCATTATTCCAATTTAGGTAATTCGACCTCCACCCACAGGCACTCAAGCAGTTATATCACATAAGCAGCTAGCCTCATGGTAATCATGTTATTATGGCAACACTCACACGCATGCGGTATGCTAAAGCGTAAATGCTTACCTAGTACTCCGATCCAAAACAAAAGCTAGTTACTAATCAATGCATGATCCTAGCTCATGTTAAGATGGCTAATGCAACACATACAAGATGCAACTACAATAGGCTCGGCTATTCTAAGATGGCATGTGATGATGCTACAACTAACAGGTATTCAACTTGGAATTGAAATACAAGTGCAGTTAGTATGATATACCGAGCCCAGTGCATGTAAGACGAATGAATGGATGCAAACATGCTATCATACTATATGCTAATTGAAGCATGCCCTAGACTAACCATCGAAAGCTAGTAAATAAAGGGAAGAAAGACGTGGGGTTGGGAGACATACACACACTCACGCACACTTATTACACAATTGCCCTCACTCGGAGGGTCCGAATAAATATTACAGTCCGAATAAATAATACTAAATTAATTATTACAGAATTTCTAATTAATTAATAAATTAAATGCAGAAAGAAGGTGGCCACAGCCCCACCTCGGGATGCGTGAATGATGCATGCTTGACTCGTCTCGCCCGGAAACTCGCTGCCATAGCACTGTTGCCTCTGGTTGCACTGCCCTGCTCCTCTGAAAATTCTCACAAGCCCCAAGGATGCTTATATGGACACTGGGGAGCATCACCGATCGAGTGGGGACATCATCGGCCAAAGGGGATGGTCACCGGCCACTGATCAAGCTTATCGGCCACAAATTATTGGTCGGTCGGCACTCCTGATAGCCGACCGGCCAAAATTTCCTGCAGAACCTGCAGTTGACAGCAGCAGAGGGCAAGCATGGCATGGAATTCTTTTGAGCAAATGTGAGCATGGACACACTCCTTATCATGCAAGGGACTCAAGGGAGCATGACCTTCGACCCTCGGGCCATCAATTGCGCATTTCGACGCATGATGGCCTAAGAGGCCAAGTTTGCAATTCAATGTAAATGAATGCAACAAAAGAGATGAGTGCCAACACCCTATCATATTAAAGTCAAGGGCATTGGCTACCGAGGGTTGAGATGTGTTTCGTCACTTGGAGTACGAACACTCCTCACCCCTCAAGTTTGGTTTGACACCCCAAACCAAACAATGCAATGTATGTATACAAACTTGGCTCAAAGATGCAACATGAGGCTAAGATGCAAAACATGCCAAATGTGATGCAAGCTAAACATGCAAATGTACAATGCTAGGCATGTAAGATGCAATGCAATGTAACCATACATGTAAGCTAAGACATGAAATGCAACTAGCCAATAATATGCAAGCATGCAAGTATGATACAATGCAAACATGAAACCAATGCAACATGATCATGTGATGGTGGACCTAAGACACAAAGGGCAGGCCTCAACCCACTCCCAAAACAGTAACCAAAATGCCAAAAAGGATGGATAAATGTTCACACAAACATGCATACTAATAGGCCCAAGACAAGGAGCATTCTACTACAACTACCCCAAACACTCATGACATGCATCATGCAACCAAAAACAGAGTTTTAATGTACCAAAATAAGTCCCAAAACCCACTGTTATGGCAACTCAAAGCCTAAAACACATAGGCATATACAATGCTCATTTCAAGGCACAACAAAACAACTCCCCTAAAGCATGAAAGAGATGATGAGTGTATGCATACAAGCATGATTTATGGACTGAAACATGGTCCCTAATGATTCCAAATCATGAGAATAAGCTAGGCTAAGCATGCTAGAGACCCACATGCTCAAAGCTCACAAGCCAAAATGCAAAGAGGCTACCCTAAACATGGCAAATATGACTAAAACAGCCCCCAACAGTCCTTGAGCATGGCAAAATAATGCTAAGACCTTCATGGAGTTAAGCTAGAGCATGCAAGAATCATGGCCTAAATGCATGGCTTACTTCTAGGCAAAATGGAGGAATGCAAGGCAAGTATACTATGCATGTAAGGGACCACAAATCTGACAAAAAACAGAGGCAATAAGTGACCAAATAACATCCAAAAACTTCTGAAATGGGGCCAAATACAACCAAGCATACATGCTACCCTTATGAGCCAAAAATGAGGGCAAAAGCGAGATAAAGGGAGAGGGGTGTCCCTCCCCTATGCAAGACCTCAAAACCTCTTCTTTACCACTGAAAATCCACTAGATTTCAGTGGTGAGAAGGCTAATACTCAAGGGTAACCAAAGCTTAGCAAAGAGAGCACCAAAAGGGCCAAACAAGGCCTAAGAGGGGGAGATCGACCCCCAACACCAAAACAACCTTAATGAAGTATCTTAAGCATGTAAATACAAGATTTTTTTCAGTTATACACAAAGTCTAAAACAATGAGCAAGATAAGAAAAAGTCTAGTGCAAGATTGGGGAATCTAAAGTAAAAGAGTTACCCTTGAAGAACCCTTGATGAACAACAAGTGCAGCCTTCTTCTTTTGATCAAAACTAGTCCAAAACCTCAAGAACAAACCCTTAAAGCCTCTCAAATTCGAAGTATGGTGTAGGTGTTTGTGTGCAAAACTAAGGACAAAATACACCTTAAGGCCCTCAAACACACACAAATGATGAGAGAGAGGGAGATATAGAGAGAGAAGGTATATCTCAGATGTATATATGTATATCCCTCTGGTTTTTTTGCTCAACCCCCAACAATGGAGGAGGGGGGCTCTATATATAAACAAAACAAAGGTTGAAGCTTCTCAAAGAAGCTAAACAAAAAAAGGGAGCAAAGGGGGCAAAAGGGGCAAGGCTTCCTGAGGAAGCTAGGACATCTGGCAAGCTTCTTGAGGAAGCTTTGACAAAGGGTCAAGCTTCCTCAAGAAGCTTTGACCAAAAGGGTGCAAAAAGGGCAAAACAGCCACATGTATGCCCCAGGGCAGGTTTGGTGCATGCCAGCTGGTACAGCTGGCATGCACCATGCCTGAAAAAGGTAAAAAAGTGCTACCGGCCAGAAAAGGGGGTCACCGGCCAAACATATGGCCGGCCGGCCATACTGAGTGCCGACCGGCCAATGGTATAATTCACCAATGGCCGGTAGCCTCAAAACATGGCTGGTGGCCTCAAACCAAGGCCGGTGGGTGTCAGGGGTAGCTAACAAGTTACTTTTTACCCTCAGAAGCAAAAACACAAGTGTTTGGTGCAAAACCAAACACAGAACAGTCGAGTTGAGAGATCCTGAGGCAAGGCGCGTAGCCGAGACCTCCGGGAACTCAAAACGAAACATAAACATGAGTAATCACCGAGTGTTCGAGCGGTGACGTTCAAGTCTTGAGGACGGTCAAAAATGGGGTGTCTACAATGTTAATTTCCGACCACACTGCCAAACTGGTACTTAGCTGGAGCGCACTGACAGAATAGATTAAGCCTGAACGACCTGCAACAGAAAGAAGAGATTTCGGTGGTGGTTCGTCCACCCGGGGGCACTCCGATGGTCAAGTCAGTTATCTCTCGAAGATAGCAGAAATGGTTAACTCACTATTCAGAATATAAATTGCGTACCTTAAACCCATGGGGGTGCCTCTCTTTTATAGCCAACACAATCCTAGTCCCAATAGAAGCCTAGCTCTAATGGACTTAGGATTACTGCTAATATTGGACTCCCAATAGGTTTAGGATAAACTCTCTAAGAGTCTTATCTTTACCCAAACTGAAGTCTTTTCCCATTCTAGGACTCTTGTCCTTTATCCACTTATCCCGAATTCCGGTTTCTTCGCAGATAACCTCGGCCTAGCTGAGATCATCTCAGCGTCATGACCAGGACACGTGGCACCTCGGCTGACACTTCGGCATCACCTTGGCCACGTGTTGGCACTCAGAAAATATGTCCCCACAATTGCCCCCTAGGTTCTATTACCTCGGCATCTTGAGATGTTGGAACCTATATCGTCATATCGGATAGCATGTCGGCTATCTTGCTCTATCATCCATTACCGAGGTCATCATACGTCGGCTTCACACGACCAGGTCCTGTAGTCTGTCTCATTAAGGCTTTTAGAACCAATAACCTAGTTTATTCGAGTTATTTAGCCGAGATCTTCCTACCAGCCGAGGTCATTGCCTCATTAAACCAAGAACTCCAAGAGTTTTATCATGCGTATGAGCTGTCACGCACAACATTTCAACCGTTTCTACCACGCGTCTGTCCCCCACTGGACCGCGTCCAATACGCGTTATTTAAGTCGCCTTGCGCCTGCGTGCGCCGTCTGACAAATACGTCGTTCTAGGCTTATCAATTTAATTTTGCCGCCTTTTCGCGTTTTTGACAAAACTAACACCCTCTCTCTTCGTCTTTCCACTTTACATCATTGTCTTCGTGCAAAAACTCTCTCTCTCTTTACTTTCCTAAATACTCCATTGCTACTTTCGCGAAGCTTTCTGCAACCAGTCTCACTCCCTCCTCCGGCGAGGCTTCTGCTGCACTTCCTTGCTTCCGGCTACCGTCTGATCCCGACAAACTTTACTTCGGCTTCATTTTTCTTGGGTGAGTCTCTGTTCCTTTTGTATTTCAATTCCTTGTTTCTCTTCAAAAAGCTTTACTTTATTATTCGTTGCCATTGCTGTTTTGCTCAAGTTCTTGATTTATGAATCACGAATTTGAGCACGTTTATTTTACGATTTTGCTTTTGCCCAATTCGTGTCTTGAATACACACAAACTGCTCACAAATTTGTTCACTTTTGCCACTGTTCTTGGCCTCGCACCCTTGTGCACACTTTGTCACAGTGCTCTTGATAGTTCATCACTGTTCTTGATTCTGAAACACGTTCTTGTTTTTTGTTTTCTGTGTCTTTTCCAGATTCGTGCCTTCAATCTTCGTTTTCATAGATCTAGGTTTGGGATTTGCTTGTAGAACCCACAAATTTTAGGAAAAAATGAAACGAATTCCCCTTAAAATCCCCACAAATTCTTACCCCAACTCACATTTAGGTTTTAGCCAAGGTCCTTCAAAACCGTCACAAAACACTTCCTTCTGAAATCCTACACCTTCCCCTTAAGCCGACATCATGGGTATGTTGAAGCATAGGGTAGACACCCCGACCAAGTTAGAATACTTTAGGCGGGAGTTTTCCATTCCAGCCGACGTTCACCTTAGGTTGGCTGGGGAGGACGACTCCATTATGCCCACAGTCAACTCCATGCCCTTCCCGGTCGTCGCCTTCATTGAGTGTGGACTTAGGCTTCCACTAGACATCATTTTCCGAGAAGTCCTCCATTATTACAAGCTTTACCCAATGTAGTTAACCATTAACTGATACAGAGTCATTAATGGTATCATAGCCTTAGCACACTGAGAAAATGCTAGGGTGACTTTAGCCGACATCCAGTACTGCTATACCATGCGTGGCCTCAAATTAGAAAAAGGCTATGTCTACTACCTCAAACCGAGGTCTACTGAATACAAACTTGTTGCCGACCTCCTAGACTCTAACAGGGGAGCCAAGGATGATTACTTCATTGTCTCGGGCAACTGGGAGTTTGCTCTAGATGACGACCTTCACCTCTACCCTCTCAGCCGAACAGTATTTGTAGAGGGTAAGGGTAAGATCCAAGTGCTACATTTTTTCAAGCCTTTAATACTTCGTTTTTTCCATATGTTCTAACATCTGTTTTTCTTGCAGTTCTTCCACAACCACCAAAAGACTTCCGCAAGTCCTTCTTCCTCAGCAAGGATCTTAAGAAGTTGCTGGACCTGCCAGTCCACAAGTGGAGAGCTCCTTTACTGCTCAACTTCATCCCGACCTACAAGTCTATACTTCCCAACGTCCCAAGGAAGTAGAAAAGCAAGTCTCATCTTTCTGCTACAACTCCACCAACAACTTCATCATCTCGGCCAGATCAGGGGTCAACCTTAGATCTAGTAGAACAACCATCTACCTCGGCTCCACAAATGATCCCATCATCTCAACGCTGACGTTGAAGCCGACGCCGAACTGCAATTCCTACCGAGATGGGTCGCAAGAAGGCAGTCGCAGAGGATCTTTTGGCTGACATCCCTACCACCGTTGAGGTTCAACCAGCACCATCTCAGCCTCAACCAAAGCCGAAACAAAAAAGACTGAAGAAGGCTCAGCCAAAGGCAACGGTGACCCAGATTGATACTGAAGACATCTTGCCAATTTCAAAATTGGTTGAGAGTGAAAAAACCACTTCCACCGCTGAGAAAAGGCCCGCCGAGGCCGAACCATCTCAATCCACTCGGTTAAAAAGGTCAAGGTCTGAGTCGGCCACAACCTCGGGGCCAATGAAGCGAGATGCCCCCTGGGCCCCTTTGATCACCATCGATGACAAGCCGGTCAGAGCTGGTGACAGTGCGACTGATCTCGAAGTCGGCCTCACCCTTTCTACGGCTTTACTTCTTCCAAACGATCTTAACCGAAACGCCGAGATGAGCGAGTATGAAAACTTCGCTCTGATGCTCCAGCATTCTGTTCAAGTAAGTCTCTTACACTTGGTATTTTTCTTTCTCTATTCTTTCATACTTTTAGAACTTCTACTAACTTTTGTACTGTCCATTTTCTTTTAGACGATCCAGCATGCCCACTCTTTCTCAATGCAAGCTTTTGAAATGAGGAAGGAGTTGGCCGACAAGATTAGGGAGGTCTCTGGTTTGCAAAAGACCATCAAAAAGACTGAGGCCAAGATGAAAACTTTATCCGACCAGGCCGCGGCGGCCATTAAAGCTAAGGATCAGGCCGAGGAAAAGGCTAATGCTGCCGAGGCCATAGCCAAGGTCCTTACGGCCGAAAAGATCGAGGCCGAAACAAAGACGGCCGAGGCCCAAAAAGAACTACAAGATGCCTTGGCCACAAAAGCTGCCGAGATCAAGGCCGCAAATGAAAAGACGTACAATGAGGCGGTGGCCAATGTCACGGCAGACTACAAGAGTCAGGTGAAGCAGACATGCAACAAGGATTTCACCCTTGGTTGGATGGCTGCTCTAAAAAAGCTTGACGTCCCCGAGGACTCCCCCCTCAAGAATGCTGATGTCCTCTCCTTGCCATTCCCCCCTACTCCAAGCCAATCCAAAGACGATTCTGAGTTTGAGGAGGAAGCTTTGGTAAGGAAATCGAAGGAAGCTGCTGGGGCCAAGTCCCCTACTCCAAATGAGCAAGTCCTAGACTTGACTCAAGATGAGGAAGGTGAGGTCTCCAAAGACGCTCCTCCTGAGAAGGCAACATCGGACGCGCCTATTGCCGACAAGAGCCTCGACCAAACTCTTCAAGAAATTGATGCCGAGCTCGTGGCTGAGAGGGCCGCTGAGATGCCTTCTCAGCTGTCTTCTGAACTCCAGACCCAACCAGCCATAGACATCGAAGGGTCTTAGTTTTTTGCTTTGTACTTAGTACTATGTCTTAGTTTTTGAATCAATGTAAGCTTGGTTCTGGCTGAAGTGCCACTTTTGTAATTTCTGAACAACTACTCTTTTGGTAGGCCGAAGTGCCCTCTTCTTTTTGAACTGATTCTTCTGAATGCAAGTACAATTTCCTTTGTATGACTCTTGTATGATTTTGTACTGGAATAATTTTGCATGCTTTCAAGCATATACCTTATCTGTGTAATTTCCTCAGGGTGATATACCTCGGTTATACAAACCAATGGTTTACCTCAGCAAGTACATAAGTACTTCTTTTAATACAACCTTGGTCTTAACTTGTAAATTTTTCTAAAAAATTTCAACAAGTGTTTAGACCAATTTTTAGTTTTAACTTTAACTTGTAAATTTTTTACAAATTTCAACAAGTGCTAAACATAACCTCAGTTTAACTTCAATTTGTAAATTTCTTACAAATTTCAACAACTGTTAAACATAACCTCAGTTTAACTTTAACTTATGACTTCAACTTGTAAACTTTTCACAAATTTCAACAAGTGTTAAACATGACCTCAGTTTAACTTCAACTTGTAAATGTAAAATTTCAACAAGCGTTAAACATAACCTCAGTTTAACTTCAACTTGTAAACTTAAAATTTCAACAAGCATTAAACATAATCTCAATTTAACTTCAACTTGTAAACTTAAAATTTCAACAAGCGTTAAACATAACCTCGGTTTTACTTCAACTTGTAAACTAAAGATTTCAACAAGGGTTAAATATAACCTCAGTTTAACTTCAACTTGTAAACTTAAGTTTCAACAAGCGTTAAACATGACCTCGATTTAACTTCAACTTGTAAACTTAAGTTTCAACAAGCGTTAAACTAATTTTAGTTTGTAAATTCTACCTTTTCAGGAACCATTTCCCAACTCTCTGCCCCCTAATGTGAACTTAAGTTCCACTTGGGTTCTCATTATGCATGTATTCCAGAGACATCGTCAAGTATCTTATCAGTCACAAGTGTAAAAAATTAAGCTAGAACTTTATTATTACTTCGGCTAATAACAAAGAACAAGAAAATCTAATGATAAAAAAATTTCATATTGCAAGTATTCCAAGGTCTTGGTAGCTATAGACACCCTATTTTTGACTGTCCTCAAGACTTGGACGTCACCGTTTGAACACTCGGTGATCATCCTTGTTTGTGTTCGTCTTGAGTTCCCGGAGGTCTTGGTTACGCGCCTTGCCTTAGGATCTCTCGACTCGACTGTTTTGTGTTTGGGTTTGCACCAAACACTTGTGTTTTTGCTTTGGAGGGTAGGGAATGGCTTGTTGGCCATCCCCACACCCCACTGGCCATGGCTTGAGGCCACCGGCTGTGTTTTGTTGCCATCGGCCAAATGTTTGGCTGACCGGCACTCTAGATGGTCGACCGGCCATCTATTTTGGTCAAATTGCATTTTTGGCTGGCCGACCACTGTTCATCTGCTTTTGCAGATATTTTTATGCCAGCTGTGCTAGCTGGCATACACTTTGCTCCCCTCCATATGTATGGAGGGATCTCCCTCTTGACTAGCTTGTTTGGAAAGATTTACAAGAGGGATTGTCTATAAGAGGGAGCCTCTTCTCCCTCCATTAGGGTTGCAAGATTTTTCCAGAGGGCTCTGATATTAGGGTTAGGGCTTGCATATCCCCCATCTCTATATCTCTCTCTCTTTTGTGTATAAGTGTGTGTTTGGTCTTATTATTGCACACAAACACCCACCATTACACCTTACCTTGGCTACTGAGGTGCTAGGGAGCTGTTCTTGAAGTTCTTGACTGGTTTGGAGCTCAAAGAACCAGCTGGAGCATTGTTTGTGAAGGAGGTCTACAAGGGTAAGAACTTCACCCTTTATTCCCCATTTTTGCGTTGCTTTTTAACCTATCTTGTAACTATTTTTAGACTTTGTGTATAACACATGAAAGTCTTGTTTTTTCCTGCTCTAAATAGTTGTCTAAGAGTGTTTTAAGCTTTGGGGTTGTTTGACCCCTCTTAGGGCTTGTTTGGCCCCATTTTGTGCCATTTTGGTTGAGCTCTGGGACCACCTTGTTTGGGCCTCCTCACCACTGAAATCTTGAGGGATTTCAGTGGTGAGGATGGTGCCTTGAGGTCCTAGGAAGGAGAGGGCCACCCCCTCTCCTTGTTGTCTTCAATAATGGCCATTTAAGCCTCATTAGTGAGCACCTTGTCTAGGTGTATGTTGGCCATGCCTTGACAGTTTTTTTATGCTTATTATGTCATAATATAGCATTGTTGTGAGTTGGTTTAGACACACCATGCTTGCTTACCATACATGTCTTGTAATGCCATGAATTGCCTTAACATGCCTTGTGCTTTGAGGCTTGTTTCTAGCATGTTTTTGGCTTAGCTTTGTGAAGCTTTTATGCTTGTTTTAGCATGCTAAAGGTCTATTTTTGGTCATTTGGGTTGTCCATGCCTTGCTTTGTATAGCTACCATGTAACCTCCCTTGTATGCCTTAAGCATTGACCCCTTTAGCATGCCATCCTTGCATCATTTCAGTGGTTTGGAACCACTTGCCATGCCATTTCAGTCCTTGTGGTGTGCTTGTATGCTTGCATTTGATGCCCTTTTAATGTGTTAGAGGTTTGTGTTTCATGCTCCATGTTTGTGCTATTGTGTATGCCTCTAGGATTGGATCATTTAGATGCCATCTAAGTGGTTTTTGGGGCCTACTTTTGCATGATTTGAGACTGTTTTGATTCACTTTGATCATTTGTTTCATGTGTCACATGATCATGGTTTAAGTCATTGGGCTAATTCCAAGCTTTTATGCATGCTTTGCTTGTTTTGATTAGTTGGTTTGACACCTCTTTTTCATGATTTTCAGAGCTTATATTGCTTGCCATACGCCCATGTTTAGCCACTTTTAAGTGTGCTTAGAAGTTGCTTCTTTATGCGTAAGTGATGAACCATGTTTGCATGCATGATTGTATGTTTAGATACTTGGTTCAGGACATGTTGTTGTATGCTCACCTTGTGTCTTGATTGCATACTCGTGTGTTGTTACATGTTTACGTTGTTTAACATGTTTGCTCCATGTGTTGTTGCATGTTTGAACATCCACATTGCATCTTGCACACTTGTTGGTTTGCATTGCCTCATGCCTTGCATGCTTGCTTGCATAGGTTGTATGCCTTGTATGCATTGTGTATTGCATGCCCATGTTGCATACTTAGTTAACATGCCTAGGTTGCATTGCATTGGCATGCATGCCTTGCCTCTCGAATTGAGTGTGATAGAGGTTGAGCCTCACTTGTTTGTTTGATGTGCATCTCATTTGAAATCAAAGTGCATACTTGGTTTCTTGGGCCATCACGCATTGGAATGCGCGATTGGTGGTCCGAGGATCAAGGAACATACCCCTTTGAGTCACAAACATGATAAGGGATGTGTTGGTGCACACATGTGCTTGAAATACATTGCCATGCCTTGTTTTGCCCTCTGCTGCTGTCAAAACAGGGTCTGCAGGAAGCTTTGGCTGGCCGGCCATCTATACTGCCGACCGACCAATTATTGATGGCCGAGAACTCAACAAATGGTCGATGACCATCCAGACATGGTTGGTGGGGTTTCCACTTGGTCGGTGGTGATCCACAGTGTCCATGGAGCATACCTTGGGATTTGTGCAATTTTCAGAGGAGCAGAGCAGGGGAAACAGAGGCAACTTGTGCATGGCAGTAGACTTCCGAACGGAACCGAGCATGCATTACATTGGGCCCTCTTCCCGAGGCCGTTTACTATTTTATTAGATTAGATAATTTGCTTAACTAGTTTAATTTGTCTGTAATAATTAATTAGCTTGTAGGTTAATTAATTGTATTATTCTTTTGGTCCCTCCGAGCGAGGGCGAATTTGTAATAAGTGTGGGTGCGTGTGTGCATGTTTTCCAACCCCCACTTCTTTCTTCCTTTTACTTACCTGCTTTGATGGTTAGTATTAGGGCATATTTAATTTAGCATACCTTCTGCTATGCATGCGTGCATCATTAATCAGCATTGCATGCACCAGGCTCGACGCGTCATGCTAACTGCATAAGTATTTCAAATCTAACTTGAATATGTGCATCAAATGGTTGCATTTCACATGCCATCCTAGGATTAGCCGAGCCTATCCTAATTGCATTCTGTATGCGTTGCATTAGGCACTTAACATGGACTTGGATCATACATTGATTGCTAACGAGTTCTTTGTTTTGGCTTGGAGTACACTGTAAGTATTTTGTGCTTTAGCATCTCACACAAGTGTGAATGTTAACATGACAACATGCTTACCATGTGGCTAGATGCTTATGTGATATGAACTGCCTGAATGCCTGTGGGTGAAGGTTGGATTGTTTGAGTTGGAACAACTCATCAAAATCCGTGTTTTAGCCTACTCGCGAGTAGCAAATTTCAAAACAGTTTCCAAACAAACGAATATGCGATGCTTTGTTCCAAATTAGGCGATCTAGTCTATACTTGTTTTGCTGTGCGCATCACATAGTAATTCTAGCTAATTAATTGGAATAAGAACACATAACGTTTTCAAAATTGGATATCATGGTTAGTAGAGGCCGATCTTCGGATCGGGCGAGAGGGGGTGCTCATAGCTGACCTTCCCCAATCGTACCCAAGTTCTTGAGCCGAGGCAACTTTGGTAATGACGGACACGTGGCCTTAGGCAAATGATTCAGGGTTTCCTAAATTCCCCCATTAAAAAATATTTAGGTGGCGACTCTGTATCTGGCAAAGCAGTCCATGTTTGGCACTTCTTTTCTAAAAATCTGTTTTCTCAAAACAATTTGCCGGATTTGGACTCTTTGGTTCAGACTAAGAACCGTAACACAAAAGGGAGTCCGAACTGTGGTGGCATAAAGCCCGAGGGCGCACCCACAGTTTCTGGCGACTCTGCTGGGGATTTAGAGAGCTTGACTCGAACTCGTGATATCCTGTTTTGACTACACTTATGTGTTTCTTTGCATTGCATGTCCATTGGTGTGCCTAGGACACCGTGTTTGCCATCTGCCATTCCTGAATGGTTTGTCGGAGGCTTGTCTTGTCAAGGCATGACCATAAGGCTGACCGGTTATGGGCTCTGACAGTATGGGAACACAAACCCCGGTTTTACCGGGGCACCCCTTTTGACCATTCGACCTAGTGCATATTCGGAATCCATAGTGACCATTCCAAGCTAGGACAGGTTGCTTACCTGATGTTAGGTTGTTTGAAACCGCTGTGTGCGTAGTGAAACCCTAGCTCCTGACAAAATAGGACAGGGAAACCCTACCCCAACATAGGGGTGTTTTGGCTCTCTCTTACTTGCTATGTGCTTTTAGAATGTATCTCTACAGGAACGTACATACCAGTTTGCAAGTCTAGGGCATCAGTATCAGAATTTGAGAATCGGTTATATCCGCGGGTATCAGATTCAGTGTTTCGGGGCAGTGATTTTGTGGAACAGTGATCAGTAGTAGAGTACAGTTATTCAGTCATGTCTGTGTCTGTTCCGTCTGGGCTGAACTACTGCTTGTTTTCCCTTTTAGTTCAGAGATTTGGGTTCAGAAACTTGGTGTTCTCCTTCGCTGAGGCAAGACAGATATTTGATCTGTCAGTCACCGTTCAGTTCAGCGGACTTATGATGACCCAAAGTTCAGAGGAAATTATGGTTATGGCAGCCACGTTAGACCAAGGGATCATCTTGCAGGATGAGACCAATGTTGATGTACCGCATCCGCCCAGGTCGCCTGCTGCACACCCGATCTGGACCCCCTAGTTGTATCAGGCTCCTGAGCCCACCACGTTTGAGTTAATTGGAATGATCGGCAACCTCCAGAGATCCGTGGTCGAACTGCCCTATGGAATGTCGGCTTCGCCTCCAGCCACATCATATGCCGGGAATTTTGTACCATAGGAGCCCCCGCTACTGGGGCGGATTGTGATCGAGCTCAGCCAACCAGAGGTTGCCTCCAGCTACAGCAATGACGTGTCAACAACAACCGGGTTTTGCTCTGATGTAGTAACCCAAACCCTTGATCAGGCTGAGGCTAGAGGTAAGAATAAAGTGGGAACAGATGCTGATCCCGTTGAACAAATGCTGTGGGCAGTCGAGGCTTTGAAAGCGGGGGGGATGAATAAGCAGCAAGTATTTGCAGTCATGACTAAGATTGTGGGTGATGCTTTCCCCACTCCAACTGAAGGCAGTTCAAGCCAAGCGGAAAATCGGAATAGGCCCCGTTAGGCCAGGACAGTTCCTTCCGCTCCCAACCCTACACCAGGAAAAGATCAGAAAGCCAAGGCAGTGCCTGCCGACCCTTTTGCTAGTGCGTCTAACAAGAACCCTCAGACTTCGAAGTACCTGCCTCGAGGGCGCAGAGTCTTTCATGCCCTCTACATGCCTTTGTCTAGGGCATTTCAAATTTTGGCTAGAAAGGGGCATCTTAAACCCCTCGAACCCCGACCTCTCCCAAAGAATCTCCCTCTTACACATGACGTTGCCTTGTACTGCGCGTACCACCAGCAAACCGGTCACAGCACCGACGGTTGTTTCCGTCTTCGCCATGAAGTGCAAGATTTGATTGACAATGAGATCATCCTCCCATCTACCTCAGCAAAGTCTGTTACCACTGAGTTGTTGGACTTCGAGGATACTGCAAGTATGTGATCAGGGGTTGGACAACCTGCGGGCGGCGCTCGGTGCACTTCAGATGTGGCGTTTGGCACGCACTGTCGGGAGCATTTGTGAATGCAGTTTTGTAATTTCTGGCTTGGGTGTCGAGTCAGTTCTTTGTTTTGTTTTGGGTCTGTCTCATTGTCTTGAGTCAGTCTTTTTGCTTAAGGGTCTGTCTTGTCGCGTCGAGTCAGTCCCATTGTATAGAATGTCGGGTGATTTCGGGGTTGTCGTCTTGAACACCCTTTTGTTTTGTAATTACGCTTTTGCTTTCTTTTGAGTTTGTCTCTGCCGTGGAGCCAGTTGCAACCAGGGAATCTGAATGAAACAGCTGCGGCTATCATGTTTCCGTGCTTACTGCTATTTTGAGCTAGTTGTGCTAGAGGATTTGAATGGAATAGCAGTACATTCCACCTGCTCTCTTGTGCCCTGAAAATCATTGCATTGACCTAAGTTTTTCAAAACCTTTTTGAACACTGCGGTGAAAACAAAGGGGAAGGAATTCCTCAGAATTTGCAAAACTTTGATTAAATCGAGAGAAAGAGAGGCGTGCTAAGCCCTTAATGATTGAAATCATGCTTGTCAGCGTGAGTACTGAGAAGGACCCTAGCTTGATCCAGACTGGTTTCACACTATCTTCAGCGCGAGCGATTTGTCGCTTCTTTAAAAACTTTCAAAGACAAAATGTTTTGCGCGGTCCTGCGAAGACCTGTGTGGAATCGCTCTTGAGATTGTGCAGCTTAGGATCGCTCTCATTTTGAACTTTGCACAGAAGCTTTTGATTAGCTTACTGTCAAATTGTGTTCCATTGTCTGCAACTATTGCTCTTGGAATCCCAAACCTGGTAATGATGTTCTTCTAGATAAAGTTCTTCACATCAATGTCTCGAATCTTGGCAAGGGGTTTAGCTTCTACCCACTTGGTGAAATAATCTGTTGCCACTAGTAAGTACTTCCTTTGTCCAGTTGCTTGAGGTAGTTTTCCGACAAGATCCATGCCCCATTGGGCAAATGGCCAAGGACTGGATACTGGGTTCAAGTCGGCTGCTGGTTGATGTATCAAAGGTGCAAACCTTTGGCACTTCTCACACTTCTTCACATAAGCTTCGGCATCTTTCTGCATATAGGGCCACCAGTACCCCTGAGTAATGGTCCTGTGAGCAAGTGACTTGCTCCCAGCGTGGCTTCCACATATTCCTTCATGTATCTCGTACAGAAAATCTTCAACTTGTGCAGGATGCACACACCTCAGTAGGGGTCCAGTAAATGATCTTCTGTAGAGGTGTCCTTTTGGGGTCAAACTGAATCTTGCTGACTTCAGTCTGATCTTGTGCCCTTCTTTTCGGTCATTGGGCAGCTTCCCGTCTTTAAGGAATGCTATTATTGCATCTATCCAACTTGGTCCCATCTCTACACACATTGCTTCGCGCTCTGTGTTCAGTGGTTCTATGCTTGGACCAGGCAAGTAGTCAACCATTATCGTCCTTGCCTTTCCAGGTTGTATTGCACTAGTCAGGTTGGCCAGAGCATCAGCGTGACTGTTATCATCTTGGCTAACCTGCTCTAGTCGGCAATTCTGAAACAAGGCCACCAATTTGCCGACCTCCTTTACATAGGCCGACATCCTTTCATCTTGGGCTGCGAACTCGCATGTTGTTTGGTTGACTATAAGCTAAGAGTCACAGAAGACTATCACCTCATCTGCTTCTACTACTACTGCCAGTTTCAGTTCTGCAATCAGTGCTTCATACTCTGCTTCATTGTTTGAGGCCTTGAACCCCAAACGAATGGATTGTTCTAGTATCTGTCCATCTGGAGATACCAGTACTACTCCTGCCCCCGCTCCTTGTCGGTTTGAACTCCCATCAACAAACAGTCGAAAGGAGTCGTCGATGTAAATGCTGCAGGGCCTGAGTTTTTCTTCCTTCCTTTGTTCCGTTGCCATTGGCTGGGCTCCTCTTTGTTCGCTTAGACATCGTTCACCTCAGCTCAACGGAGCCCGATGTACGATGGCTCCTGGTGTGAACTCGGCCACGAAGTCGGCCAAAACTTGGCCTTTGATTGCTGTTCTGGGTCTGTATTCTAGGTCATATTGGCCTAAGGCCACTGCCCATCTGGCTATTTTGCCTGTCAGATCTTCCTGCTGCAATAGGGACTTCAAAGGATGTTCAGTTAGCACCATAATTTTGTGGGCTTGAAAGTAATGGTTCAGTTTTTTTGAAACCATTACTAAGGCTAGCGTTAACTTCTCCAAGGGTAAATACTTAGTTTCTGTATCAGCCAGGGTTTTGCTTACGTAGTATACAACCCTTTGTTCTCCTTTTTCTTCTCGGATTACCACTGCACTTACCGCATGTTCCGAAACTGCTAAGTACATTAATAGCTCCTCTCCAGGTTCTGGATTTGAGAGAACTGGAGCCGTGGTCAAATACTTCTTCAAGTCGGCCAAGGCGATTTTGCACTCTTCTATCCATAAGAAATCTGTGGCCTTCTTTACTAAGTTGAAGAAGGGTTTGCATTTGTCATAACTTCTGCTTATGAACCTATTCAGGGCTGCAGCCCTTCCAGTCAACATCTGTACTTGCTTCACCGATGCTGGGCTTTTCAGTTCTAGGATGGCCTTGATCTGATCTGGGCTAGCCTCAATGCCCCTTCTGGTCACCAAGTATCCTAAGAACTTACCAGATCCAACTCCAAATGCACACTTCGATGCATTGAGTCGGAGCTGATATGTTTTAAGGATATCAAAGACTGCTTTTAGGTCGGCCAGATGACCGTTAGGTTCCTTGGTCTTCACAACCATGTCATCGATGTAAACTTTCACTGTTCTGCCAATTAGATGTCTGAACATCTTGGTCACCAATCTCTAGTAAGTTGCTCTTGCGTTTTTTAACCCAAAAGGCATCACTCTGTAACAATACAGCCCTTTTGGGGTGATAAGCGCAGTCTTCTCCTCATCTGGCGGGTACATAGCTATCTGATGGTACCCCTGTAGGCATCCAGGCAGCTCATCCTTCCATGTCCTGAAGTGGCATCCACCAATTGAACAATCTTGGGTAATGGGAAACTGTTTTTGGGACAGGCCTTGTTTAGGCTGGTAAAGTCCACGCAGACCCTCCATTTACTATTCTTTTTCTTCACCACCACGGTATTTGATAGCCATGTCGGGTAATTTACCTCTCAAATGGCTTTGGCCTACAGAAGTCTATCTACTTCTTCTTCCACTACCTCAACATGCATCAACGTCGGTCTTCTTGCTCGTTGGATTACAGGTTTGGCCGACCTGTCTACGTTCAGTTTATGGCAAGTGACCTCGGGGTCAATGCCAGGCATTTCATAAGGCGTCCAGGAAAACACCTCAATGTTTGCTTTCAAGAAAGCCTCCAGTTCTTTTTCCTCTCTTTCAGCTAAGCCCGAGCCGAGAAAGAAGAAGCGCTCCTCATCCCCTTGCTGGATAAGAATTTTCTTCAGGGCTTCTTCATTCTTTTCGGATGGCTCTTTGCCGACGTCCTCTAGGACCTCCACGTCCTCGTCTTCGATTTCTACTGTCTTTGGTTCTCGTATGCTGTAGGTGGATTTCATTGCTGCCATGGAGCAGTTCTTTGCCTGCAGCTGATCCCCTCTGACCTTCTCTATCCTATGCTCTGTTGGGAACCGCAATAGCTGATGCAACGTTGAGGGAACAACCCCCATTGCATGCAACCATGGCCTTTCCAAGATAGCATTGTAGGGGGAGGGTGTGTCGATTATGGTGAATTCTGTTTTTATCTTTTTGGTGCCAGCCTGTACCTCCAAGCTTGCTGCTCCCAGTGGCCACGTCGGCGTTCTATTGAACCTGACCATTGGGCTATTGGACTGCTCCATATCGTTTGGGTGAAGGCCAAGCTCTTTGTAACACCTGACATACATGATGTCACAAGAGCTGCCTTGGTCAATTAGGACGCGCTTCACTTGGCACTCTCCAACCTGGAGGGATACTACCAAGGCATCGTTATGTGGATGCTGCACCATCTCAAGGTCGGCTTTAGTAAAGGACACTACTAGTCCCTGGCACTCCTCGGCCCGAGGTCTTTTCTACCGGACCTGGTACACATGCTGTAAGTGCTTTACCTTCTGGGTCTCCCCCCGTATTTCGTTTTCGTTGACCTTCGAGTGAATTACATTAATTACCCGAGGTCCGCCTGCTTGTAGTTGCTGTGCTGGGGGAGGTGGAGCTGTTGGTGCTTGAGGCTGTCTTGCTTGCTCTTCCCTTGTCCTGACTTCATCTACAAGGTCCCTTAAATGGCCTTGCCTTACCAGGTCTTCCAGGTGTGATTTTAGGGCTTTGCAACCCTGAGTCAGATGCCCATCTTCATTGTGGTAAGCATAATGCTTACCAAGGCTTCTTCCCATAAACTCTCCTGGTACCCTTGCTGGTGCTCTAAAATAGGGCTGGGTTCAAATTTTATCCAGGACTTTGTGAATTGGAATTCGAAATATAGTTGTGACTGCCTGTGCAGCCCTTATTTCTATCTCTTGCTTGTTGAATCCGTTGTTACTTCGGCCTCGCTTCGGCGAGCCATTTCCTTTCTCTTGCTTTGTCTCCTTAGTCCCTGGCGTGTCTTCCTCAGCTCTGGCATATTTCTCAATTCTGGCCATGAGCTCTTCCATGCTTTTTGGCAATGTCTTTGCCAATGACTTTCGTAGCGAACAATCATCTTTTAGGCTGTTCTTGAAAGACATGACCGCCACCTCTTGGTTGCACTTGGTGTAGGCACCCCATTTTTGACCGTCCTCAAGACTTGGACGTCACCGTTTGAACGCCCGGTGATCATCCATGTTTGTGTTCGTCTTGAGTTCCCGGAGGTCTCGGCTTGCGCGCCTTGCCTCAGGATCTCTCGATTCGACCGCGTTGTGTCTGGTTTTGCGCCAAACACTTGTGTTTTGCCTTGGAGGGGCAGGGAATGCCTTGTGAGGCATCCCCACACATCACCGGCCATGGCAAGAGGCCACCGGCTGGTGTTTTGTTGCCATCGGCAATGTATATTGCCGGTCGGCATTCTTTGTTGCCGGTCGGCAGCTCATTTTGTCAAAATGGCATTTTTGAGCAGCCGACTACTGTTCATCTGCTTTTGCAGATATTTTAAAACAGCTGTATGGCATTTTGTTCCCCTCCATACACGTGTATGGAGGGATGGCCTTCTTGTTAGCTTACCTTGTAAGCTTTACAAGATTGGCTTCTCTATAAGAGGAGCCCTCCTCTCTTGGCTTTAGGGTTGGACAAAAAGGTTAGAAAATATACAGAGGAGAGCTCTGGATTAGGGTTAGGGTTTGTGTCACACCTATCTCTATTTCTCTCTCTCTTTTTACCTTTGTGTATGTATAAGTGTATTTGTGTCTTACTATTGCGCACAAACACATAATGTTACACCTTCCCTTGGCTACTGAGGTTCTAAGAGGTTGTTCTTGAGGTTCTTGGGTGGTTTTGAGCTTGGAGGAGCAGCTGGTCCACCATTGTTGAAGAGGTCTTCAAGGGTAACAATCTTACCCCTTTTTACGCCTATCTTGCATTGTATTTTTGCCTATCTTAGAACTATTTCTGAGCTTAGTATATAACATAAAAAAAGTTCTGTTTTTAGGCCCTCTAAATAGTTTGTTTAGAGTGTTTTGTGGTTTGGAGGTGTTTGACCCCTCTTAGGCCTTGAGAGGCCCCATTTTGTGCTATTTTGAGTGAGCACCGGGACCTTGGTGTTTGGGCCTCCTCACCACTGAAATCTTAAGGGATTTTAGAGGTGAGGATGGTGCCTTGAGGTCCTAGAAAGGAGAGGGCCACCCCCTCTCCTTGTTGTCCTTGAAAAGGACCATTTTTGGCCTCTTGAGGGAGCACCTAGCTTAGGCTCTTGTTGACCATGCCTTGGCTATTATTTGTGCTTATTATGTCATAATATGCCTCTGTTTTTAGTTGGTTTTGGTACACCATGCATGCTTAGCATATCTACCTTGTAATGCCATGTTTAGGCCTTAACATGCCTTAGGTTGTAAACCATTATTCTAGCATGTTTTAGGCTTAGCCTTGTGAAGCTTTTGTGCTTATTTTGCCATGTTTAAGGTCTGTCCATAGTTGTTTGGGTCGACTTTGGCATGCTTAGTATAGCCCCTTTGCATTTTTGGTTTGTTGGCCTTAAGTGTGTGAATATATAGCATGCATCCTTGCCTTAATTTAGTGGGTTAGGACCATTTGCCATGCTATTTCAATCCCTTTAACATGCTTGTATGCTTGCCTTGGGTGCCTCTTTGTAGCTTTGAAAGCTTGTCTTGCATGCTCCATGTTTCGGCCATTGTGCATACCCTTTGAATTTGAGCCACTTAGATGTCATCTAGGTGTCCCTTGGGTGTTTTCTAGGCCTGCCTTAGACTTGTTTTAAGTCCTCTTAGCCTTGTGAGGCTTGGTTGACTTAGTCTTGGTTTAAGCCTCTTGGCTTGTCTTGGGTTTTGGGCTTTGTTTGCATGCCTTGTTTATTTTGTTTAATTGGCTTAGCACCTTTTGTAACATGATTTTCAATGCTTACCTTGCATGCCTTTAGTCCATGTTATGCCTCTTTCAAGCGTGCTTGAGAGTTGCCCTTTTGCGCTTGGGTGTTAGCCCTTTAACATGTGCATGTGAGTATGTGTGTTTAGTCCTCGTTTCATAGCACTTATGGCCACTGTTTTGGGCCTAATTAGAGCTGCCTAAATCATGCTTAAGTCCATCCTTTGCTTGCTTGCATGCTTACCTTGCATGTTTGTTTGCATGCTTGCATGTACACCTTACATTCCTATGTTGCATCCTTAGCTTGCATGCCTAGGTTGCATTGCATCTAGCATGCATGTCTTGTTCCTTGATCTAGTGATAGGAATTGGGCTTTGGTTTGATTGTGTGCATTGCATTTCATTTGACATCAAAATGTGCACGCTTGGTCTCTTGGGCCATCATGCATTGAAATGCGCGATTGGTGGTCCGAGAACCAAGGACCATGTCCCTTTGAGTCACACACATGAAAAGGGGCTTGGTAGGTGCATATATGGCTTGAATTGCATTGCCATGCAAAGTCCTGTCCTTTGCTGCTGTCAAACAGGTTCTGCAGGAACTTATTGCCGATCGACTGCATAGAGTGCCGACCGGCAATAAACCGGCAGCCGATGGATTCATTGTGTGCCGATAGACACCAAACCACTGCTGGTGGCCATTCTACTCAGCCGGTGGTGTCTCCCAATATCCAGAGAAGCAATTCTGAGACTTTGACAGTCTTCAGAGGAGCAGAGCAGGGAAAAGAGAGGCAGATTGCGCATGGCAGTGAATTCCCGAGCAAGCCCGAGCATGCATTGCATTGAGCTCTCTTCCCGAGACGGTTTACTGTTTTTCCTAGCTTAGTTAGTTTGTTAACTAATTAGGTAATTTGTAATAATTAATTAGCTAGGATAGTTAATTCATTATTCGATTTGTATTATTCTTTCGGTCCCTCCGAGGGAGGGCAAATTTGTAATAAGTGTGGGTGAGTGTGTGCATGTCTTCCAACCCCCACTTCTTTCTCCTTTTTACTTACCTGCTTTGATGGTTAGTAATAGGTCATGTTTAAATTAGCATACCTTATGCTATGCATGTGTGCATCCATGCATTTGCCTTGCATGCACCGGGCTTGGCGCATCATGCTAACTGCATTAGTATTTCAAATCTAACTTGAATACGTGCATCAAATGATTGCATTTCACATGCCATTTTAGGATTAGCCGAGCCTATCCTAATTGCATTTTGTATGCGATGCATTAGTCACTTAACATGAACTAGGATCATGCATGTTGACTAACTAGTTTATTGTTTTGGCACGGAATACGATGTAAGTATTAATGCTTTAGCATATCGCATGCGTGTGAATGCTACCATGACAGTATGCTTACCATGTGGCTAGATGCTTATGTGATAAACTGTTTGAATGCCTATGGGTGAAGGTTGGATTGTCTGAGTTGGAAAAAACTCGTTGAAATCCGTATTTTAGCCTACTTGCGAGTAGCAAATTCCAAGACATTTTCCAAAACAAACGGATGTGCAATGCTTATTTCCAAATTAGGCAATCTAGTCTATACTTGTTTGCTGTGCGCATAACATAGTAATTCTAGGCTAATAACTGGAATAAGAATACATAACATTTTCAAAACTGGATATCACGGTTAGTAGAGGCCGGTCTTCGGACCGGGCGAGAGGGGGTGCTCATAGCTGACCTTCCCCGATCGTACCCAAGTTCCCGAGCCGAGGCAGCTTTGGTGATGACGGACATGTGGCCTTTGGCACCGAGTCAGGGTTTCCTAAATTCCCCTATTTAAAAATATTTAGGTGGCGACTCTGTATCTGGCAAAGCAGTCCATGTTTGGCACTTCTTTTCAAAAAATCTGTTTCTCAAAACGATTTGCCGGATTTGGACTCTTTGGTTCAGATTAAGAACCGTGACACAAATCGAGTCCGAACTGTAGCGAGGGCCCCCCATGCGGGCGCGTCTGACTTCCAATCGTAGATCTGGAATCTCGACATGCTAAACCTCTTCGGGGCTTTGAATTTGTCCAATTCTACCGAGAATGGCATTCTTGGCTTGACCGACGAGGTTACCTCAGCATCTTGTCGCCTCCTCTGTAGGTAATCCCTTAGGTCCTCCTTGGTCTGACCAGGAGCTCGGCTATCTCCTGACTTCAGCCTTTTAGGTGCACTACTCTCAGCTTCGTTGTGAGCCTTCTTCGACCTTTCTTTATTAGTTGCGTCGAAGCACAACTCCTGCCTTTGAACATGCCGATGTTCTTTGGGGTCTGCTTCCTTGGTGCGATGTGTCCTTCGAGATTCTTCTCTTCTCGACTCTCCTCGCCCGACCTCCCTTGAAGGCCGGTGAGAGTGTTTTTCGCTCCTGGTGTGCTGGGGGACTATAAGGACTGTTTTCTGCCTATCTTGTCGGGCATTTTTCTTGGCTGCTGGAATCGGTGTATCTTGTAACGGGAACGGTGGCTACATGACGTTGTTCTGCATCATGAAATTGACGGCCATTTACAAGTCCGCCAATTTGTTCGCCATTCCCTTTACCTTATCGTCCACCCGTAGGCATCTATCCTTCCATACCTGAAGGTCGTTCTCGTTGTAATATCCGCTTTGGTCCGTTTTCTTTGGTACGTCGCCTTTCTGGCCATCCTTTCCTCTGTGATTCTGATCAGGAGTCTCTTCGTTGTAGTTGTCTTCTTCGACGTCAAGGTCTACAGGTTTCCCACTCCCAATAGGAGTGTCATCCCCAATCTTCTCTTTCTGTCCGTCGTTGGCCATCTATTCTCCTTTCTTTTCCATAGACGGTACCAAATTGTGTGTGTGAATTTCCGACCACACTGCCAAACTAGTACTTAGCTAGAGAGCACCAGTAGAATAGATTAAGCCCGAATGACATGCAACAGAAAGAAGAGATTTCAGCGGTGGTTCGTTCACTCGGGGGCACTCTAATGGTCAAGTCAGTTATGTCTCGAAGATAGCAAAAATGCTTAACTCACTATTCATAAAATAAATTGCGTACCTTAGACCTATGAGGGTGCCTCTCTTTTATAGCCAACACAATCCTAGTCCCAATAGAAGCCTAGCTCTAATGGACTTAGGATTACTGCTAATCTTGGACTCCCAGTAGGTTTAGGATAAACTCTCTAAAAGTCTTATCTTTACCCAAACTGAAGTCTTTTCTCATTCTAGGACTCTTGTCTCTTATCCACTTATCTCGGATTCCGGTTTCTTCGCAGATAACCTCGGCCTAGCCGAGATCATCTCGGCGTCATGACCAGGACACGTGGCATCTCGGTTGACACGTGGTATCTCGGCTGACACTTCGGCATCACATTGGCCACGTGTTGGCACTCAAAAAATATGTCCCCACAATGGCTATCTTATTAACATGTGCTTATAATAATCAATTTTTGTTGGTTAGTAAAAAAGATTTATTTTGGTGATGGTTTTTTGACAAATCAATTTTATATACAACTCTTCAAGAATTCGAGTCTTCTCATTCTTAAAGAGTTGGGGGGGCATTGTTTGCACCTATTTTTGTAAAATTCCTATAGATAGGTGAATTAATCGAATGATGACACGTAGTAGTGAAGTCAAAGTGAAGGTACTGCATCAGTTAAGGGGCATGTGGCATTAGAAGAGTTGATCATGTGCCTTGGATGGCTTAGATGGGGTAGTTATCAGGCCAAGTCATGGACTTAGTAGGCGACTTGCAAAAAAGGACATGTGTAGGATGGAAGTTTTTCTCTGTCGATAGAAGGTCCAAAGGACCTAGGGACACGTGTTAACTCAAAGGGAGTGAAGATCGACAGATAGAAGTGAAGGTCTAATTTGATTGGAAGGCCTAAAAGTCAGGAAGCAGTTGCAGCAGTTAAGCAGTGACAATTACAGGGTTCAGGGAGGTCATGCGATTGTGGGCCAGGAAAGAAGGAAGGCATGGTTGAGATTTGGGCATTATAAAGGCAGTAAAGGAGCAAGAGAGGACATCAATCAGCAACACAAAGAACTAGTTTTAGACTTGTTTTTATTTTAGGAGTAGTTCTATCTTAACTTAGGAGTAGTTTCTCTCTGTAATTTGTAAGCTTTGTAAACATTGGTGATTTCATCTTGAAGTTATCTTTAGTTTGCTTTGTTCACCTGGTTCGATCTTGCTAATTGTAACTTTTATTCCAAAGAAGTCCTTGTACTTTCAAGACATGTTCAATTATTTGTTTAAATTGTTGTTTAAATCCTGTCGATTGGGAGTGAGCATAATTTTTACTAACACATACTCAATTCTTTTAATTAGTTCTAATTAATTTTGTCTAAATCAAATTTTAATCAAACTTTCTATTAGGCTCTAAAAATTATGTTGATTGTAATAAATTAACCAATTTCGGTTTCTGACACCATTAAAGCCTTCAATTTTTGGATCAAAGCAAAAATCATAACAAATTTTTCTACAATCAACAAATATAAAGTCAAAATCATATTAATGACATATTTATCACTCATTTTCACACTTAGCACATAAACACATGCACAATTAAAGAATTAAAAGCATAATACAGGACAGAATGGTCACAGTTGCGTTGTTTTGAGTTGGTTTGGATGCCCTGAACTTGAGCTTGCAAACGGCCATTTATAATTGCTAGGTGCCTTCTGGAAGCTATGAACGACCTCCTAAGACATTTCAACCACTTCTGCTGCTAGGGTACTAGACTAACTCTCTGACTGTCATGTGTCTTACACAATCTTTCTTTATGGATATTATAATTGAAATATCCCTTAAGGATTGGAACGACTGGAGCCTCCTTTCAATCTCAATTGTTGGGTGGTGGGTAGTAGGTTTTAGATGCTTGCCAAGTGTCCTATGCTCAAAGTATAACCCATAATTATAGAAACCGTTAGGAGCTTTTCAAATGTGACCATTATATCAAAGAGATCATAAAATTCCCCTTTACCTCGATGGCTGCCACGTGGCTATCTTCATCAACTGCAACCTCTCTCTCTATATATGATTTCATAGGAAAACTATTTGACTCTATCATCATATTAGTCATCACCCCCAAAACGTAGAGGCAGTTACTGACACCCATGGCCTCTGATAAAATGAACTACTTTTACTCACCCCACTGCCACGTGGCTCTTTCTCATCATTGATTTGTCATTTTGGGTCCAAACACAATGATACATATTTTGAATTCAAATAATTACATAGAGAATTACATTCATTCTAGATGTGGTCCATATCACACCAATTCTAAATTTACATTGTACACTTAACTTTTGGGGAACAAATTCTGGGTACATGAACATTTTTCACAAATTTTAGTTTCTTAGGAAAGAATTTTTTTTGAAAACCAACACTCTATGTTTAAAACACATTCAACCTTGAATATACATGTCCTGTTCTGTTTCCATCAAACATTTTTTTGTTTTGGTATTTTGGCTGGCTGTAGTAAATAGATAATTTTAAGGAAAGACGAGACTAGGCACTGATGCAGCTCTAGTGTATGCTAATGGCAGCATGAGAAGCTTCTTAGTCCTCCCGACATAAGCTCGCTTTGTCAAGTTATCATAATCGTTATCCTCGATTGCATCCAAAATCTTGCGATATAACAGTAACGATGACCAGACCTGCAAATATTTTCACCAACAAAAACATTACATAAGATGCTTTCATTCAGTACGATAAAGCTTATAGCTTTACTGCAGGAGCTGCTAATTGTAACTTATTAAGCAAAAATTACTTAAATAATAAAAAAATTGATTATTGAGAACTTGATTTTAGCTTCTGCGTTTAGATTATTAACTGGTGAATAGGTGCACCGAACAGAACAAGGTATGGGGTATTTATTGAGTAGGAGGGGTAGGTTTGTTAAATTTTATTATATGATATTGATACGGATATGGGTATGGATATGATGATGATTACCGGCCAACGACTAGCCTTGTCAAGCTGAGAAGCTCCCTCCTCAGCCTGGTTGAAATAGAATCTTGCTCTTGCAATCTGCTCTTTCATGAATTCTCTCCATCCATCACTCACCTTTTTCGAGAACACATCCTCATCGCATAACCCAAATTGAGCCAGCTCATCTTGGGGAAGATAAACTCTCCCTCTCATGGCACTGCAAAATTATGGTTATTAAAAGAACGACATTGAGAATTGAGGAGCAAATTTAAAATTTGAAAGCACATTATTAGATTTAGAGTGAAGCACAAGTACTAACTCTTCTCCCACATCTCTAAGAATGTTGGTGAGTTGATTTCCAATGCCCAAGTTCAATGCTGCATTGTATATACTTTGAGCAGAAACTGCAGATTCTGGTGCTATCCCCATTACCGGAACGCTCATTAGCCCAACAGTCCCAGCCACATAGTAGCAGTAAAGGTAGAGCTCTTTAAAATTCTCATATCGACTCTTCCTCAGATCCATTCTCATGCCCTCTATCATGTCCCTGAAAGGCTGTCATGTCATTTATTGCACAAACAAATTGTTTTGTATCAGATTCAGATGGCATTGAATTGAATGGAACATAATAGGACTTTGAATTTGAATTGAAGCAAATGGGCTTTTGTGGGCAGTAAATTAATTTTCAAGGCACCTTAATGTCTAGAGGGAACTTGTAAACAGTGTGAGTGAGTGCAGCATCCAACATGTCATAGGGGCGTCCGTGGAAGATGTCGTGCAGTCTCTTTTCCCACCTGTCCAACACTGCCGAGCTTATGTGCATAGCATTCGGCCCATCCACCAGTTCATCTGTCCTCCTGCACCAAACTGCAAATAACCATTCCAACTTCAAAATAATAATAATAATATCTTGAATAAAATACCACAAGAAGAAAAAAATTAAAAAAAATAATGACATCCTTGGCAGCAAGGATTTGCTTCCAAATCACTCTCTCTCACTCACTCTTACGTGTTAATCATCTAAATCAATCAATAACTTTCTTACCATAGATTGCCCATATTGCTTTCTGTCTCTCTTCTGTCATCAATAATGTCCCTGAATCATCATAGTTAATCAAATCAAACAGTACTCTCAAAGTTCAAGCAGATACATCGATTCAATAGTAATTACAAAGAGAAAAGTTAGGGATCATGAATTTTTTTTTATAAAAATAATCATGAAAGATTTATGATCCTTGAATTACTTTGATTAGTCTGTGGTATTTTATTCTAAGTGTAATTCAAGAGCCACAAAACTTTCATAATTATTTTCGTGAAAATTTTTTCATGATACCTAGCATTGTTAATTACAAATATACAATTTGAACCGAAGTCTGAATTTGCTGAATTTGGGATTCCAACTATGGGGGTAAAGTTGTGAAATCCCAATTGTTCATTGAAGGGAAAGCCATTCATTTTTTCATGCGAAATATAAATGGAAAAAATGGGTAGTTATTTTTCACATTGACACTATCTAAACCTTTTAGTTTCCGGACGGCTAGGATTTCTCTAACTTCACCTTGAAGTCAAAGCCTCAAATTCGCAAATCACGGTGAGATACATGGGATTTGAAAATCATTTTTCATATTGAATTCATATAGAATTTTGAAAATATAAATTGGTAAAAATTATCATGATGAAGTTAGTTTAGAGTTTGGTAAGTAAACAAATAAAAAATGAAGATTGACTCAGTACAGGAGGTATTTATGAAAAATAAACAATTTTTTTGTCATGCAATATTTCTTAGGACTGCTTAGAGAACCTTTAACATGAAAATTACTTTAGTTTGCATGCAAAGAGATTATTGTTTCTGAGTTTTGAATCCATTGACATTCATTGAGGTCTCACAAGGCGTTAGATGTACACCTAGTTCAATTACTTTAGAAAATGATCCTAAAATGGCCGGCCCCAAATGAGGCCTAAAACATTTGGAGAAATTTATATGATCCAACTTTTGGAAAAAGAGGAAACAAAGATGAACAAACCTAGGTAGAAGGTCTTAGCATATTCTGCACAAAGATTCCTGCATCTTTGGTAAGCTTCTTCGAGGAATGTAGGATGGAACTGTGGGTTTATGTTTCTGCAAGAATCATCATGGTCAACTGTGGCAAAATTGTTTGTGTGATAAGAAGACTGCCTCTGGACAATTTCGGAAACATGGAGATCAGTGTGAGGAATGCCTAGAACCGATAATTCAGGTATGGAGCGTGGCCGAATTTGCTTGGGGGCTGTGGCTAACTCAGCTCTCACTCTCATCCTCGCTGCAGCAGGATTTGACATTTTAAAATATTTCTGAGACAGAAAATTGCCATTGCCATTCATATTGATGCTGGCTTTGATGCAAGGCTTAGGTGCAAGTGAAAATGCACGACTCATTTTTGAAGAATCTACAGCCACCATAGCCACAGCCACAAGTAATACAATTATACAAGTAACAGCAGCAGCAGCAGCAGAGCAGGAGGCAGGCTGAAAAAGAAACTGATTCAACAAATGGTGTACACCCTCCTCTTACTCATTATTAACATATAGGGTATATTATGGCGGTAGTTCCTGTACTTTGGTTTTTGTGTCATTTTGATCTCTATAATTTTAATTGGCTTGATTTTGATTATGCATTAATGATTTTGTCTTAATTTGATCCAATTAATTATACTTTCAACATTTTTTTTTAATGAAAATACATATATAAGTGGCATGTGTCATAATTTTAATGGCAAAAATACAAACTTAACCAACTCAATGAGTTAATCTCAACCAATTTAGTGATAATTTTTTATCAAAAACATTACTGCCATTATCAATTGGACTAAATTAATACAAAATCTAAAATTAAGGGTCAAATTTAAACCAATTAAAAATTGGATAAATTACAAATACATATTTGATTAAAATATGTATTTGATTAAAATAAGAATCGCCTCCTGTGGTTTTGAAAATTACATTTCACCTCCTGAGGTTTCTAATTTTATAACAAATCGCCCATTTTATTAATAAATCATCAAGTCAATTAACAGTTTTTAATAATAGTAAAAATATGTTTCAATTAATAATTTAGGTAATTTTACTATTGTATAGGAGAACAATTATGAATTTCATTTTTTAAGTTACTTCTATTAAATAAAAAATTCTAATAAGGGAGTATTTGTAATTTTTCAAATCACAGGGGACAATCTGTATTTTAAGCAAATCTAAAGGGATGTATTTGTAATTTACCCTTAAAAATGTAAGGACTAAAATAATATATAAAGCAAATATAGGGACTATTAGTATAATTTTCTCAAATATATATGGAATCAGTTAATTTAAAACAATCATGAGACGTTACCCATCATTCTTCATTTTTAAATGAAAACCCATTACGTACATCTTCTCTTTCTCTCAACATACTAGACAACAATGTTACCAACACAAGAAAATTTAAAAATGTATATATGTATATATATATATATATATATTAATCTTAGGTGTCGTCTTATTTAAATATGAATCATATATTTTTCATTTAGAAAATACTATTTATACATTAAATTCATACAAAAAATATTATAAAAATTATATGACAATATCATTTTCATAAATAAATGTCATCATTGTGGTGTTTTGATTTAAAATAAATAGTTTATATTGAATCACATTATCATATATAAAAGTTTTGCATGAATTTTTTTTTTATTTATATATCACTATTCATTTAATTTTCTATACACATTTTCTATATTGGTAAGTGTACTATTTGGCATATGATGTGTAAGTAGAAATAAAAAAAAAAATGCACTTGTCATTTAAAAAGAATAAATAAATAAAATAAAAAATTGTACATTGTGATTTGTGATGAAAAATAGTATATAGTTGGCATTAGTGAAGATGTAAGTTACAAAGATGCGGGCTTTGTCTGTTTCATAAGAACCTTTATGTTGTATTTGGTTGAAAGATTTAAAGAGAAATTTGAAAAAAAAAAAAGAAAAAGAAAAAGATATGTGAAATTAAGTAATATATATATATATATATATTTTATTCACATTTTATTCATCATTTTTATTTTTCTTTCTAAATCTCTTCTCAAATCTCTTAACCAAATACAACATTAATTGTTGATAAAAGAGTCTGTCTCCTTCCGCGACCGAAATGAGAATCTTCTTCACTTCTGATTCCCCAATCCTTTAAACACCTCCAGTTTTCAGTTCTCATGTT
This sequence comes from Camellia sinensis, assembly GCF_055761805.1. Lineage (NCBI taxonomy): Eukaryota > Viridiplantae > Streptophyta > Magnoliopsida > Ericales > Theaceae > Camellia > Camellia sinensis. Next base: position 6,036,178 of record NC_138974.1, on the reverse strand, counting down.
TTGTCCTGGAGTTCTCTGAGATTAAATATTTTTTCTCCTGCCACGTGGATGCCTATTTAATTAAGCAAGCTATTAAATTATTCAACATTCAGACAAGAAAGGTATGTTCTACCTGTCATTTTCTTTATGCTGAATATTAATTGCCCACCAACTTCATTTTAATCAAAATTCTACCCATAATTATTGAATAATCTCATAGTATCAACTTGGTGTGTCATGAAACATCATGTCTAAGTTTCAAGTTCAACTTGGAAGGCTAAATTAATTATGTAGTCATTATGTTTACTCACATGATATGTGTGGGGACATAAAATTTTTGAATAACGACACGTGATCGAGGTGTCACCGAAGTGCCAGTCGAAGTACCACGTGTCCTGGTCATGACGCCGAGATAATCTCGGTTAGGCCGAGGTTATCAACGAGAATATCGAAATCCGAGATAAGAGGATAAAGAACAAGAGTCTTAGAATGGGAGGAGACTTCAGTTTGGGTAAAGATGAGACTCTTAGAGAGCTTATCCTGATCCTATTAGGAGTCCAAGATTAGCAGTAATCCTGAGTCCATTGGAGTTAGGCTTCCATTGGGACTAGGATTGAGTTGGCTATAAAAGAGAGGCACCCCCATGGGTCTAAGATATGCTTTTGATACTCAAGCTTGTGAGTTTAGCACTTGATTTATTTTTGAGAGATATACTGACTTGATCGTCGGAGTGCCCCCGGGTGGATGAACCACCGCCGGAATCTTTTCTTTCTGTTGCAGGTCAGCCAGGTGCCATCTATTCTGCCAGTGCTCTCTAGCTGGTTACTAAGCGGCCAGTATGGTCAGAAAATCACTCATACAATTTGGCGCCGTCTGTGGGAAAGAAAGAAGAATAGATGGCCAATGAAAGAAAGAAGAATAGATGGCCAATAACGGACAGAAGGATCAGATTGGAGACAACACTCCTGCTGGGAGTGGGAGACCTATCAACCTCGACATTGAAGGGGACGACCGCAACACAGAAACTCGTGACTAGAGTCACGGAGTGAAAGACGCCGGCCAGAAAGGTGACGCACCAAAGACAACAGATCGAAGCGGATACTACAAACGAAGATGACCTCCAGGTATGGAAGGATAGATACCTGCGGAGGAACGAAGACCCTTTCAGAAGGGATGCAAAGACAGGGGGCATGAGCGCTCCCAAGGAGATAACATTCAAGTATAGAAGAACTCATCCTAAGTGAGCAGATCCCGGATTCCAAATCCTGGATCCCGGATCCTAGAAGACATAATCTCGGCCTAGATGGGTAGGTCCGAGAAGAGAATAGCTCAACTTGAGTGAGCAGATCCAAGATTCTAGCAGACAAGATCTCGGCACTTAAGTCCGAGAAGAGAAGAGCTCAGTGAGCAGATCTCAGATCCCAGAAGATAAAAAAAAAACACACAAGGTTAGACTGCAGTTAGCCAGGTTGAAGACCTTTTATAAGATTCGCAAAGGAGTATGTGGAAGTCATGCAGGGGGCAGAGAGAAGAAGAATATGTTTACCATTTGTTGAAATTTGCAGCAATTTACAAGTTGGTTAAACCGATATGATGTTTACCACTTGTTGAAATTTGTAGCAATTTACAAGTTGGTTAAACCGATATGATGTTTACCACTTGTTGAAAGTTGTAGCAATTTACAAGTTGGTTAAACCGATATGATGTTTAACACTTGTTGAAATTCTGTGTGAATTTACAAGTTGAAGTTAAACCGAAATCACTGTTTAACACTTGTTGAAATTTGTGGACAATTTACAAGTTGAAGTTAAACCGAAATCAATGTTTAACACTTGTTGAAATTTGTGGACAATTTACAAGTTGAAGTTAAACTGAGGTCATTGTTTAACACTTGTTGAAATTTGTGGACAATTTACAAGTTGAAGTTAAATCGAGATCATTATTTAAACAATGATTGAAACTTGAGAAAAATTTACAAGTTGAAGTTAAACCGATGTCATATTTAACACTTGTTGAAATTCTGTGTGAATTTACAAGTTGAAATTAAACCGAGGTCGTATCGGAAGAAGATTGGTTTAAACACTTGTTGAAATTCTTTGTGAATTTACAAGTTATAGTTAAACCGAGGCCGTATCGAAAGGAAGATGGTTTAACACTTGTTGAAATTTTGAGAAAAATTTACAAGCTGAAGTTAAGCCGAGGTTATGATAAAGGATGATGGTTAAAACACTTGTTGAAATTTTTGAGAAAAATTTACAAGTTAAAGTCAAGCTCAAGCAATATCTGCGTACTTGCCGAGACTACCAGGTTGTCAAAACTTGAAGTATGGAAAACTGAAGTCTTGATAGAAGACATTGAGAAAGTGACAAGTCCTAAGCAACACTTGTGAAAATATTTGTTACAATATTTTCAAGTGTTAGGACAAGGCCGAGATGAGCAAGATTAGAAGTTGTGACAGAGGTATTTTATCCAAAGAGATTGCACAGTCAATGTGTACTTTGAAGACATACAAATTAGAGAAATGCATTTTAAGAAGAAAGAAGGCACTTCGGCCTGAATATTGAAAAATAAATTATTCAGACTACAAAAATGGCACGTCGGCCTGATTAAAAGCATACAAAGAAGGACAAAGTACAAGGTACAAGGAGTAAAAGAAGGAGACAAAACTACTCGGCATCAATGGCAGGATATAGAAGACAGTTGGGAAGACTTCTCAGCAGCCTTCTCGGCCTCGAGCTCAGCATCGATCTCCCGAAGAGTTTGATCAAAGCTCTTCTCGGCTATTGGCACCTCAGAGTTTGAAGGCAAGGATTGAAAGCAAGAATCTGGAAAAAGACACAGAAAACAGAAACAAGAATGTAATTCGTAATCAAGAATGGTGATGAAGCTATTAGGAAATCAAGGCAAAAAGATTGCACAGGTGTGTCAAGCCAAGAACAGTGGCATAAATCAACAGATGTGTGAACATTGTGTATTCAAGAAGATGATTCGGAAACAACGGGTAAAACAGCAATGGTGATTAACAATGAAGCAGAGCTTCTTGGAAAGCAACAAGAAATAAAACCAAGAGGAACAGTGGCTTACTAGAAAGAGGGAAGCCGGAATGAGAATTGCCGAAGTCTGACGACGGATGCGAAAATGACAGAATGACGTAAGCTTCACCGGAGGAGAGGAACGAAAAAAGTTGCAGAGCTTGAAAGCTTGGAACAATGACGGATTTAAGCAAAAGAGCTAGAAAGAGAAAAAGCCAGAGGATTGAATGAAAAAAGAGAAAAATCAGAGTCAAGAAGACGACAAAGTTCAAGAATAAAGCCAAGTGCACAGGCACTAAGTAAGTATGTGAAGAACAAGAAAGTAATGACCCAGACACGATGCTAGCAACAGAAAGCGGATATGGCAAGAACAGTGCCAGGCGTTCAAACAATTCAAAACTTGAAAACAGACGAAAATAAAAGACAAAAGAGGGCAAGTAAACGGATTCAGAAGAGTTATGAAAGATTGAGCTTAATAAAAGAGTTTATGAACCTACTAAGAAAAATGAACGCCGATATGAAGATTGCCAGAGTCAAATAGATGACTGGAAGTCGGGAACCCACCGAAGAATGTGAGTGGAGCAATTGCAAAGCTCTTGGAGTTTACGAATTAATGGAACAAGAACCTCGGCTAGGAGGTGTGATCTTGAGCAACTTGGAAAGCATGGAGCTTGATACTTGACAGAAGTGGACAGTAAAGTCCAGGGAACTTTGAGGTCGGCGAGTTTGATCTCGGACAGAGGGGCACAGATGAACGAACAGTGTAGGTTCCATCACCTCAGAATGCCGAGGTAATAGAACCTAGGGGACAGTTGTGGGGACATAAAATTTTTGAATAACGGCACGTGACCGAGGTGTCACCGATGTGCCAGCCGAGGTACCACGTGTCCTAGTCATGATGCCGAGATGATCTCGGTTAGGCAGAGGTTATCAACGAGAATACCGGAATCCGAGATAAGCGGATAAAGAACAAGAGTCCTAGAATGGAAGGAGACTTCAGTTTGGGTAAAGATGAGACTCTTAGAGAGCTTATCCTGATCCTATTGGGAGTCCAAGATTAGCAGTAATCCTGAGTCCATTGGAGTTAGGCTTCCATTGGGACTAGGATTGAGTTGGCTATAAAAGAGAGGCACCCCCATGGGTCTAAGGTATGCTTTTGATACTCAAGCTTGTGAGTTTAGCACTTGATTTATCTTTGAGAGATATACTGACTTGATCGTCGGAGTGCCCCCGGGTGGACGAACCACCGCCGGAATCTTCTCTTTCTGTTGCAGGTCAGCCAGGTGCCATCTATTCTGCCGGTGCTCTCCAGCTGGTTACTAAGCGGGTAGTGTGGTCAGAAAATCACCCACACAATATGCTAATATGAATTAGAGATTTGACAGAATTATGATTTCATAGTTTTTGCTACATTAATTGGTAAATAAAGAATAGTGTTTTCCAAGTATCCTAAGTGGAATCATTGTTGAATAAGGAAACTGGTCCTCTCTCTATCTATAAAAGGACATTCAGACTACTCATCAAATTAATTCTGAATTCAATGTATTCTAAAGAGGGTTAAGAGAGAGAAACCTTTTTCCACTAATATTATTATTAGGTTTATGTTCAATTAAATTTGGGTCACTTAAAGGTTTCACATAATTGATTCGGTTATGTTATTTATTTTCCGCATTATGTTATTATTTGTGAAAACCATGATAGTTCACGATTTTGGATAATGAAGGTTGTTATATGCATAACACCAAAAAATTATTTATATGTGGTATCAGAACTCATGTTTCAGAACATTATGATTTTCCGATTAAGTAAATATCAATTAATTTTGATTACAATTATGATTGCCTCGATCAAAGATTTTCAATTTGCTAAACATGATATGAAATTTAATATGTAACTCTTATGTTTCTACTTTAGATTGGATTGCATATTGTATAAATAATATTTATTTAATGAGTGCTAACTCTTTAATGATAAACCAAATATTTTAATATTTTGATAATTGAATACTATGAATGATTTAATTATTTTTATTATGAGGAAAGGTTTAGTGAATAATGACCATTGTATTGTTTGATTTAGTAATATCTAAAGATATTTGTATTACATAGTGGGTGTTTGGGAAGTAGGTTTTTATGTAGGTTTTTTTAATTGTAGGATATTATTGGAGAAATATTTTTTGGTGTTTGGGAAGATAGTTGAGTTTTTTTGTGGTTGGATGTGATATTTGTGAGAAAAAAAGTGAAATGATTATGGGGTTTGATGTGATATTTTGTTTGAATTTGTTTTTTTTTGATTTTGCAAAAACTTTGTCTTTTAGTGAAAAAAATAAAAATAAAAACTCAAAAAAAATTGTTGCCAAACACCACCATAATGAATCATTATTATTTATGTTTTGTTGAATTTTATATTATCAAATTTTACTGTGAGGCACATTAAAATGTTATTGTGATCTTTATAGTACTAAGCATATTGCTATTTATGGATCTAACTGTAACCTCTAAAAAAAATTATTTTAGTATGATGTTATTACCACGATTATATATAAGCTTGATTTTTATAGGTGGTTTGATGAGGTACAAAAGTATACATTCTCATGTGACATAGAATACGAATTGTTTTAATATTTATTGTCTTAATATTATTTTTATGATTTAGTAGCATACATTATGATTATGATGATAAAATGTCTATGCAAAGTTTTTATTTTGATTTGAAATCTAAATTATGATACAATTGGTAGTTGTCAAAGTGACCCAATCGGAATGTCACATAGATGCCAAATCAAATAATTGAAATTTAATATCCTTCCCAAGTATTAAAAAATAATGACTTTGCAAATCACAATTCTTTAATTACAAAGATATTAAGTTGGCCCAAAGGTGCACCACTTCTAAGTAATTGTTGAATTGGAATAGGATAGTTGATGGGTATTCATAATTGATATTGGAATGAATACCCAAAGGTAGCAGACCTACTTAATTATGAATATTTTATTAGCTAGTCCTATTATCACCATAATTGTTAAATAGTATGCCATTAGATTATCCCAAAGGTAGATCACGGTAATACTATTTGCGATTGTTTAAATATGTGCTTATTTTGACTAATTGTCAATTATTGATTACTCTTAGCATTAATGTAGTGAGCATAAATTATTGATTAAAGTTTTATTTCGCTATATTTGTTGGTTTCGATTTTAAATGAAAAAGATTTCTCAAAAAATAAAATAAAATAAAATAAAATAAAATAAAATAAAATAAGTTCAGTTTCATCTCGATGTCTTGAATTTTGACTTAGTGTTACTATTTGAGAAATTTACTGCTATTATTCAACCAGTTTAAAAGAAAGAAAAGACTTTTCATAAAGTATAAAAGGATCGAACAAATAAAGTTTATGTTTTTATGCAAATGAGTATAACAAACATTAAGTTTTAACTTCTTTAAATTGATAATGGTAAATAATGTGAAAGAACGTTTCCGAACTGTTAATAAATTTTTTGCTGGGACAGTTATGGTTAAGCTTACCAACATAAAGTTTGATGGTATGCATAAGATGTATGAGCATGTCATTGAATTGTCTAACTTGACTGCTCAATTAAAGAATTTAAGAATATTTGTGAATGAGTTTGTTTTTCGTATAATTTATTTTGAATTATTTATCTCTTCAGTATGTGTCATTTATATTAACTATAATTCTATGAATAGTAAGTGGAAAGTTAATAAATTGTAACGGCCCAAAATAATTCATCATAAATTAAATACATCAATCAACATCCACTAAATAATATTAACGATTCTCCAATCTTTACATCATTAATCAACAAGGTTTATACAAAAGTTCCACATGCGAATTACACATTCAATGATATAGAAATACATGAATCTATAGCATGTAGAACATCAAATCCGAAAAATAATATAGTGCCTTCATGGGCTTACAATTTCCGAGGCTTAAGCCCGGTTAAACAAAAATAGTTTCTCGGACCCATACATGAATAGCCCTTGGCTAGCAAAATAAATCACAACAAAACAGAGTCATTTACTCTTCACAAAATATGTTCATGCCCTCAACTCGGCGGGATCACCACATCTTTTCCTACACCAAAATCCTATAGGGGTGAGCACAAAGCCCAGTAGAGAATCCTTAACAAAGTATATACATTTATGCAAGATTTCCAATATCAAATGCAAATGCCATGCAATGCCAATTAAAAGAGAATTTCATTTGCATGCCCTTTTAAAAATAATTACCATGTTCAACAATAGTGTAGCGATCTCGATTTTGACCCGTGTCTTTGTGGTGTTCCGGGCTCGGGTTGGTATGGTTTTGAACAGTGTTACGTATCTTAGTTCCCTATATTCCCCTTATTTTGCTTATCGGGTTGTAGCGGTGTGTTTGGAACAGGTAATGTCTCATGTTTGTATTGGGTTGTAGCGTATCTTTTATGTTTTACCACTTTGTTGACTATGTTGGGGATCGAGCTACCCGGTCAGCTCGCCGGGGTTTAGGGGGCAGCGCCTCTTGGTGGGTCTGAGGGGTAGCGCCCTCGAAGCAAAAATGCAAAATGCATTCGAAGTTGCTTGTCTGCTCGAGCGGCCGTTTATGCGCTCGAGCAGAGAATGTTTGGTTTCAGAAGTTTAACCTGTCTGTAAAAGTACTCGGAAGGTGTATTTGACGCTCGAGCGGGGTTTTCCACGCTCGAGCGGACCGTGTTATATCAGTTCGTGAATCTGATATTTCAAATCACTTTTTTAGTCCTCTTTCTCTCTAAAACTCTCCAGAATTCCAGATCTGGAGCTTCTCTCTCTAGAAGTCATCTTCTTTCTTTGATTTCTCCAAATCCATTGGGATTTAGACCTAAGTTCTTCACCAAAGTTGGTTATCATCTTGAGGGCTTCGTTGTGTGTGGTGAAGATCGAGTTCAAGCATCGTTGATTTTAGGGTTTCATCTCAATTCTCCTTCAATACTTGATGTAGGGATTTTCTTAGAGTTATATATATATATATTTTCAAGATCTAGATGATTTTTGAAATCATCCTTCGATAGCTTTGATAATTGATTGTTAATTCAAGAAGTTGAGCGATTTTGAAAGTGGGTTTGTCTCTTGTTCTTTTAAAATGATCTTATAGGTTTTGATCTTCGTTGATTGAAGAAAAGATGATTTTGAAAAGTTTTCTTTCAAAAGATTTGAGTTGTATAATTTTGGTGAGAAAACCTAAAAATTGGGGAGTTTTAAAAGAAATTGAAAATTCATGAATGATATTGTTATATTTATTTTGTGTGTCAAAATAAATGGATGTTTGGAAAATTTCTTATTTATATTTATATAAATGATGAATTGCAGGGAACATGAGAATTGTTGTTCATTTTGGAAATTATTGTTCAAAACGTTGAAATAGTCTTGAAATGACTAATTGTTGAGGATACTTGAGAAAATGGAATTGTGTTATTCCTTGGATGATGAATTGGAATAAAAGTATTTATATTCATCTTGTGAAATTAGCATATCAATTCATTTGATTACATTAAACTTTGAAAGTTGATTTGAAAACCTGCATTGAGAAAAGAAAGTTGAGAAACAAGTTTTCATGGAATGGTTTTGGGGTAAATACGTTGGTAAGTCTTGATAGGTGGTGTAGATGATATTGAATAAGTTGGCCTGAGAGTCCGGGGTGAAAGATCGAAAACCCGCGCAGATAGGTGTTGAGCCTTCCGGTTAATACCGGTAAAAATGACAATTTGGTAGTACTTGTGTAATCTAGTTGTAGACACCGACCTAGGGATTACCAGAGTTGTATTTACCGCCCCTTGAATTAAATTGTTAAGTTTTGAACAATGGACATTTCATGGCATCATTGAGCATGATGGCTTTCAAAAGATGAAGATATGATTTATTTGCAAAAAGACATAGCGTGGCATGTGCATTCATTTCTTGAGACTTGTATAAAATGTATATACTTTGTTAAGGATTTCCTATTGGGCTTTATGCTCACGCTACGGGATTTTTGTGCAGGAAAAGATATGGTGATTCTGCCTAACTAAAGGCGAGGAAATATGTGTTGAGAGTACAAGGCTCTCATTTTGCTGTAACTCTGTTTGTAAGCCAAGGGCTGTATTTGTGTGGGATTGAATAACCATTTTGTATAACCAGGCCTAAGCCTTGGAAACTTGTAAACCCTTGGGGGTATCTATTTGTTTATGTTATTTTGATTTGAAGTGAATGTATTATTGCCTAAAGAATATTTGTATCATGTAATGCAAGTGTGGGAATTTATTTTCAGTTTTACTTTAAAGAACCATGGTTATCGTATTATCATTTGGGTATAAAAATTGGGGCATTGCAAATAGCTTAAGATCTTAAAAATTCCGAAACTTACAATTTTATTCAATGGGACGGTAAATACGACTAAGGTAATCCCTAGGTTGGTGTCTGCAAGTAGGCTTATCAAGCACTACCAAAACCCCACTTTACCGGTTGCTAACCGGATGGGAAGTGGTACCTCCTCCGCGTGAGTTTTTGGTCTTTCACCCCGGACACTCAGGCCAACTTAATCAATTTCATCTACACCTCCTATCCGGACTTATCAACGTATTTACCCCAAAACATTTCGATAGTTCTCATTTCAAATTATTCTTTTCTCATTGCAAATGTTTCCAAACTCAGTTCAAAATGTATAGAAATCAATTGAATGAGTATGTAATACAACAATTATCAATGCCTCAAAACATTTCTCCATTTCCAAGTATCTCAACAATAATACAATAATAATCACATGTTCATTTTAATCTATCAACACGTAGCAACATTTCCTCATCTTGTATAATTCTCAACACCTTAGTCATTTCAAGACTTATATTCAATGTTTTGAACATCAACTTCCGAAATCACAATTCTTATATATCATGGAACTCAACAATGTGTTATTTCATAACTACATATGTCCATGCATTTTACCAATAAAATTCAAGTGAGGTCTCCAAACCCTCATACATCAAGAAGTTGTCATATTACAACAACAATATGAAATTCTCACTCACTCTTTCATTTAATTCAAGAAAAATCCATTAATCCCCACATTGTTTCTAAACCCCCTAATTTCTAGTTTTTTCACAAAAACTCCCAACATTCCCTCATCCCTTTACAAAACCTCATTAAATACCTCAATGAGACTCATATGGTTCAAAATTTCAAGAAAAATCTTTCAAAAGAACAAAAGATGGACTTCTTTTACAATACCATCAATTTTTTGAGCAAAAAACCCATTTTTGAAATCAACAAGGGAGAGTTCTCCAAAAATCAATCAAAAACTTGCAAAAACATATATATATATATATATATATATATATATATATATATATATAACTCTAAGTAATTCCCTACCTCAAGTTTGTTGAAGAGATGAGGTGGAAAACCCCCAAATTGACGGTGTTGAAATGTGATCTCCACCGCACACAATGTAGCTCTCAAGAGGCTCTACAACTTTGATGAAGAAACTATGGACAAATTTCTAATGGATGAAGAAAAATCAAGGATTTGATCTTGTTTTGGTGTAGAAAATGTAGAGAGAAGGGAGAGAAAAGAGTTTTTAGAGAGAGAGGTGTAACAAAAGTGAGATAAACAACTCAAAGAGAAGAAAAAGCTGAAAATTCGGCCTCACCTACCACCACACGTGCGGTACCCATGCCCGCACGTGCGGCCCTCCCTCTCCCGCACCTGCTGCCTCAAGTGCTTTTATTTCAGTATGCACCCAACATCTCCCCTCGTTACTCGGTCCATAAATTTTCCAGCTCGATTTCAGATACTTCGGACTCGACTGTGCACCCTTCGAAACAAGAGAAAAACAAATCTGGAATAAAAAAGGACAGGAATTTGAGAAAAGACTTCCGGACACAACAAGCCCAATGAAGATAATACGTGAAGTAACGTATAACGAAACCGATCATCACATAAATTGACTAGTATATTTATTTAAGAAGAGGAAAAACTTAACTAATTGAGATATCATCTATTGATCTTGTAATTCAAGGAGTCGAAAAGAAGGGAAGAATGTTTATAAAAGGACATAAAGAAATAGGTACATAAAGAAAATGAGTCTGCTCAAGATTTTCAGTCTCATAAGAAAGAAAATGGCTACTCATATTTTTAATACAGTGCAAGATTATTTTTAAACCAATTATGTTAAATCTCCAATTGAAATTATTGGGCTTTATTATTTATTTATTTATTTATTTTTTAACATTGATCATTATTTAGACTTTGTTTCAAAAAATTTATGTTGATTCTAATTTTGAAAATTATTTATTGATTTGTCCAAACTTAATTAACCTTGATGGTTATTTTCAAAATTTGGAATAAAAGTTTAATTTATTGAAAATACCTCTTTTGTTAATTTTGGTATTATTTATGATGGTTTGTATAAATTAAAGTTTAATAATTTCTCAAAAATTTAATTTATCTTGCATCATTATGTTGGTCCTAAATATAGCTTGATAAATGAAAACTCCTTAAATTTGTGGCTTAAAAGATTTTATTGCTTTTAGTGGAAGTGTGAGTTGCATTAAGGAAAAGCAATTCAATCACAGTGCCACAAGATATACAAGGCTTTTTCATATTACCCAAATAGACATTAATGTGCCCTTTTGACAATTCATGTTTGGTAAATAAAGTTATTTTATCACTTTTATAGATGAATTTTCATCTTATGATTTTGTTTATTTATTGCATAACATATATCTAGTAAATGGACACATTGATGTGTACACTATTAAGGAAGAAAGGCAATTAAACAAAAATGTGAAAAACATAAAGATAGTGCAAAGTACAAGTCTATTTGCTAAACTCTATGAAAGGCATAATGCCTTAGCAGAATGATGTAGTTGAGAAACATTATTGTACTGTAATGAATATGACTAAAAATATATTAAATAATTTCTAAATATCCATAATATTGTGGATGTGTGTCGTTATATAGAATCTAGTTCCTAGTAAGGCAGTTTCAAACACTCACTTTGAACTATGAACATGATGGAAACCGAACTTAAGACACCTGCATGTTTGAGGTTGTCTACAAAATTATAATTATTGATCCATATGAAAAGAAATTGGATTTTAGAATAATCAGTGGTTATTTTGTTGATTATCTTGAAAATTCAAAGGGTATTAGTTTTACTATCTTGGTCATAGTACAAGAATTACGGAAACTGATATCAAATTTAATAAGAATGGTGAAATCAGTGGGAGTGACAAATCATGAAACGTGATTATTCAATAAGTTTGAGTACAAGTGTCATTACCCATAATTTGAAGGAAATTGTTGTTCCTATAGTAGTTAAACAACTTAATGTCTTGGAACAACAAATGAATAATCAATTACTCCATAATGTAATTATCACCAATGAAAAGTTGTAGAAGAATCACAAGAAATAATATTAAGAAGATCTCATAAGGTAAAGAGATTTGTCATTTCGAATGATTATGTGGTATATCTATAACAATCTTATTATAATATTGGGATAAGTAAAGACTCGGTTTTATTGTCACAAGCCATAGAAAGTATTGATTCTACTAAATGAATTGATGTCATGAATGATGAGTTGAAATCAATGGACCATAATGAAAATTGGGATTTCATTGAATTGCCTAAGTATACAAAAATATTTATTGTTCTAAGGGCAACAAAAAATGATATAATGTTAGATTTGTGGCCAAAGATTTTACTCAAAAAATAGACATTGATTACAATGAGATATATATATACATATATATTTTTTTCACTTGTATCTTAAAGGGTTGATTTAAAATCATTATAGCATTAGTAACTCATTATGATATTGAGTTGCATTAAATGTATGTGAAAATTAATTTTCTGAAAGAGAGTTTAGATGAAGAATTTTGTGTAGATCAACTCAAAGATTTCTCTATTGAGGAAAATGAAAATGTGACTTGCAAACTTAAGAAATCAATTTATGGACTTAAACAAGCTTTCTAAAAATTGTATTTTAAGTTTTATGATACTATTTTCCTTTGGATTTAAAGAAAACATTTTTGATTAGTGTACATATCCAAAGATCAGTGGGAGCAAGTTTATATTTATGATTTTGTATGTTGATGATATTTTGCTTGTCAATAATGTACGTGATTTATTGCACAAGTTAAGAAATTTCTCTTTAAGAATTTTGAAATGAAATATATTAGTAAGACAATCTATGTGATAGAAATTGAAATATTTCTAAATGAATCACATGAATTGTTAAGATTGTCTCATAATGCATATATTAAAAGTTCTATAGAGATTCAAAATGAATGAATATTCACATAAAGTTATCCATGTTCCGAAAGAAAATAAGTCCAGTCTTACGCAAAAAATTTATAAAATCAATTGGAATGGAAACGATTCTTTATACATTTATTGTAAGAAGCTTAATGCTTAAATAAGGAAGTGATAAAGTAATCATAAGGAATAAAAGATTACTTGCTCACATTTATGAAGCCTGATAATCTTGAATTGATTGGCTATTTAAATTCAGACTTTAGATGATATATTGATAGTAGAAAATTCACTTTTGGTTCTTTGTTTCAATTATGTGGATGAGCAATATTAAGAAAAGTGTAAAGCAAACTATCATAAGTATCCTCTATGAAAGTTGAATATGTGTGTGCTTTGAGACCACAATTCATGAATTGTTATTGCGAAACTTTATCTCAGGACTTGGGATTGTCGACTTTTGTTCCCAAGTCGTTGAGAATTTATTGTTATAATTTCGCAATTGTTTTATTTTCTTAGAATGACAAGTATTCTAATGATGCTAAACACATAGAATTGAAATATTTTGTCGTTAAAGAAGAATTTCATAAACAAAAAGTGTCAATAAAACACATAAGTATATAACTTTTAAGTGCAGATCTATTGACGAAGGGATTACTCTTAAAGACAATTAAGAAACTTGCCAATTGGGTCTTGAATGTAATCCAGAACAATTGTTTATGATTGATTGTGTTATTTGACACATTGAGATCTCATTAATTGTGTTTCTGATATATTTCCTATTATGAAATGAGTACGTACATAAATGAGAATGAATGAATGACACCATGAATAGTCTTTCATAAAAGACATTATCGTTGGACCTCTTTATACTCTTCACTTAAAGGGCTATATTAAACTAGTTGCTAGTGTTGTAGTACATGGAAAGGACTATGTCGCACTATTGGTGTAGAACCGCCATGACTCACATTAGTGAACTATTTAATTATAGTATTATGATGATAACCAAATTAAATGTAATATTGAATATGGTTTATTGCACGCCTAATGTTACCTTGTTAAATCTTAATGTAAGTTATCATACGGGCCAAGTGGGAGAATGTAAGACTAAATTAATTATTTAGTCATTATGTTTACCCACATGATATGGTAATATGAATTAGAGATTTGGCATAATTATGATTCCATATTTTTTGATACATTAATTGGTAAATAAAGAAGAGTGTTTTCCAAGTATCCTACTTTGATGGGAAAGTGAAATCATTGTTGAATAAGGAAACTGATCCTCTCTCTACCTATAAAAGGACATTTAGACTACCTATCAAATTAATTTTGAATTCAATGTATTCTAAAGAGGGTTAAGAGAGAGAAACCTTTTTCCACTAATATTATTATTAGGTTTATATTCAATTAAATTTGGGTCACTTGAAGGTTTCACATAACTGATTCAGGTATATTATTTATTTTCCGCATTATGTTATTATTTGTGAAAATCATGATAGTTCACGATTTTGGATTATGAAGGTTGTTATATGCATACCACCATAAAATTATTTACACAACTCTCATTGAATATTGTCAATTCTTTTGCAGGCCCCATCGACAAATTTAGCATAGGCTTTGCCCGACTTTTGTGTAAGATGTATTCTTCTTGGGTCTCATGATTAGTCAATTGTTAGCAAGTTTAGCGTAAGATTTGCTCAACTTATTTGGAGGGGCACTTCGTGTAGGTTCCAGATTAGTCGGGTTTACCAATCATATTGTAGGGCATGTTGAGAAGATCATTCTTACAAAAAATTAAATCAATCAAACAACTATAAACTCATTATTAGATTACATTTGCCTTCAAAATAATGAAAGTCAATTTTTTTGTCATCTATTTTTTAGTAACAAATGTGATCTAATCAAGTGGTTACGGTCCAAACAATTTGAGTATTTTTTTAGGATAATTTTCTCAAAGGGCCCTACAATATGAACCGTTCGGATTATCGTGGTGGGCCTATTAGGTCCCAACAACACTTTTGTGGGTGTCAAAGTATGAAATTAAAAATTTTGAACAAAATAAAACAAAAAAAATTAGTTTCTCATTCATAAGACAAGATCATACCATGATTCAACAAGTTATTTGATCACATTTATAAGAAAAGTACTGTTTGAAATTTTAATTTGATTATATCATAGACGCGTTTAATAACATGAAAAATCGTTTATTATAGACCTCACTTTAATAACTTGATTCAACACTTAAAACTGAATGTGTTAATTGATAATAAATTAAGCTTGTTTGATAACCACAATTGATATCACTTAAAAATTTAAGTGCTTCTTAAAATGTAGGCTAAAACTTAAATTTTTTTAAATCATATTAAATTTACTTAATTATAATTGGAATTTATAAATACTAAATGTAAGTATCAATATACATTATTATAAACTCAATACCACCACCGCTATCACTACCACCACCATCACAACCACCACTATCAAGCCACTGCTACCGCCGCCATCACCATCATGTCGCCACAACCACCACCACCACAACTACCACCACCTTCATCACCATTGTCATTGTTGCTATAAGCACCACCATCATTTTGTTACTACTACCATTGCTATAGTGAGTTGCTGCCACCACCACCACCACCAACGCCACTAGTACTATCACCGTAACCACCATCAACACTGCTACCACTACCACTTCCACCACCATCATACCTTCACCACCACCACTACCACCACCATCACAATATAAAAATAAAATATACAATTTGAAAAGAATAAATTTTAAATTTGATCTTATATATATTTAACAATTTGTTTTTAGTTCAGTACTTAAATTTTTATCATACAACTTTTCAGCTTAAAAAATTCAGCATTCAATTTTCAATACTTATTTTTTAATTTTCAGTTATCCGCTTTATCAAACACCAACTTAGCAGATATATTATCTTGCAATTGCTATCTTTTATAACTCGACCTGCATACAATAAAATAAACTTATTTATTTATAAGGGAAATTATGTTAGAAATGGTTTTGGAAGTTTTGGAAAAATCAGATTTTTCCTTAACTTTGGTCTAATTTTTAGGTGTGACCCATGCGCCAAAGTTTGTGGGTCTAAGTGGTAACACGTTCTATGCCGCGTTGTGATTCACGTGGTATATTTGGTTGCTCAAAACCATTATCGGGTGAATGGGAAATTGAAGTCAAAGAGAGCTCCATGGAAATGGTGTTTTTGGTGAAATTTCCTAAAAGTTTGAATAAAGGCTTGTCCCACATTGATTTGGTGGGAAACTTTGAGTGGGTTTATAAGGCTTGGGGTTGGAACTTGGGGTAGGCCCCAAGGGGCACCCAAGTTTTGTAGAGATGGAGGTTATGGGCAAAGTGGGTTTGACCCATTGGACCCAAAATAAACACGCGCGCCGCCAGTCGAGCGGGTTGGGCTTGGGTTGGGCTTGTCCGACCCAATACCTATCTTTTTGGGCTAAAAACATTTGAATTTTATTTTCTAAAATTAAATTCTAATTTTTTGGAATTTGAATTTCGAAAATTAATTTCAAAAATTGGCTCTAATTTTAATTTCCCCATCCGGATAGATTCAAATCTGTTCAATACAGGTTTTATCTGTTCAAAATTTGAACCCAACAGATTTGTATCTGTTTATTCAAACTGAATAGGTACCATACCTGTTCATTCAAATTTGTACCTGTTTAATTCAAATTAAACATCCACTACTCTATCTATAAATAGACAGCCCCTCAGTTGATGTTTTCATTTTAATTTTTGTTCAAAATATTTTGCAATTCCTCTCTACATTTTGCTGCATTATTTTTTTGTGAGAAAGAGTGTAAACACAAAGTGTGTTCATTGTGCAAACAATTTTTAGTGCTACTATTGTTTGCTGTTGATTATTTTATCCTATGAGATAGACGTCCACAATCTGAAAGCACCGTAGAGAGGACGAATCTGTCTTAAGGACACAGTGTTAAACACTGGACTTAATCAGAAAATTTGCTCAAGAAATTAATTTGGTAAGTAATTAATTCATTTTCTGTTTTATTATTTTTCTGTTTCAGATTTTCATTTTGTTTTTGTAACAAAATAAAAATCTGTTTTATTTATTTTATTTTATTTTCTGGTTTGATTTTTGCAATCAAACGAACTCTCTCCTATCCTTTATTTTTTCTATATTCTATTTGTTATTAAGTACACAAACAAAGTTTATTTATTTTTCAAATACAGTGAAGATTGTCAAACAATCTTAAGACATAATGGGTATGTTTGGTTTGGATTTCTAGAGTGATTTTGGGAAAAAAATTTTAAAAAATTTGTTTGGTTTGTAAATTTTCCAAAATAATTTTCAAAATCACTTTCTCTCTCTTACCTATTAATCAATCACTTTTTCTCTCTTCTCTCTCCTTCTCAATCACTTTTTCTCTCACACATATCTAATCAATTATAACAAAATATCAAATTATTACGAACTCCCAAACTCCCAAACTACTTTCAAAATACACAACCAAACAAACCAAGAAAATTTCTAAACTCTCTCCCCAAAATAATTTTTAAAAACTACTCTCCCAAAACCAAACCAAACATACCTAATATTTTCTGGTGTCTTCATTGTATTTAATTTTCTATGCTTTCACAAAGTGATATTCTGGTTGGAAAATACAAATAGTAGTAATATACTGTTTGACAAATAGTAGTAATATACAGTTTATTTTCTTTGACAACTAGTAGTAATATATTGGTGTCATTAACAATTGCAAAATATTAATTTGTGTTACAGAAAATTATTGTGCTATTTTATTTTTCTAATTTTAGTAACAAGGAAAATAAAATTATTTTGTATTATAATTTATTTTCTGGTTTCAGTAACTAGAAAATTAATTTGTGATGCTTTTTTTCTGATTTTTGTAATCAGATATTATGGCTGTTGAAAGTAGTACTCCAAATCCGATCGTTACAACGACTCCGGTCCCTATCCAGAACCATGTTCAAGTTCCAATAAATCATGGAGAAAAACTGAAAAAATTTAATGGCACTAAGTTTAAGAGATGGCAGCAGAAAATGTTGTTCTATCTTACAACTTTAAATTTAGCCCGGTTTCTCCGTGAAGAGGCTCCAGTACTTAGAGAGGACCAAAATGATTGCCAAGTCATTGCCGCTGTAGACGCATGGAAACATTCTGACTTTCTGTGCAGAAACTACATCCTCAATGGTCTTGACAACATGTTGTATAATGTTTACAGCCCTCTGAAAACAACAAAAGAATTGTGAGATTCTTTGGAGAAAAAATACAAGACAGAGGATGCTGGCACAAAGAAATTTGTTGTCGGTAAATTTTTGGATTTCGTTATGGTAGACTCCCAAACAGTAATTTCTCAAGTTCAAAATTTTTAATTAATTTTGCATGATATTCATTCTGAAGGTATGTCTCTTAGCGAGTCTTTCTAAGTCGCTGCTTTAGTGGAAAAGTTACCACCGGCTAGGAAAGATTTCAAAAATTATTTAAAACATAAACACAAGGACATGGATGAATTGATTGTAAGACTAAGAATTGAGGAAGATAACCGAAAGGCTGAAAAGATGAATAGTAAAAATCCCATTGAGTCCAAGGCTAATGTGGTTGAACAAGTGCACAAACCACATAACAAAAAGAGGAAGTTTACTGGAGATGGTCCTAAACAAGGCGACAATAATGGCAATAAGAAGTTCAAAGGAAAGTGCTATAATTGTGGCAAGACCGGACATCAAGCTTCTGATTGTCATCGCCCTAAGAAGGATCGCGGAAGTATAAGTAAGAAGAATACCAATCAAGCCAATGTGACAGAACTTGATTACATCTCTGATGGGATAAATGACATCAATCTCTTTGTTATGGTGTTTGAGGCTAATTTGGTTGAAAATCCCAAGGAATGGTGGGTTGACACTGGAACAACTTGTCACATTTGTGCGGACAAGAAGATGTTCACTACCAACAATGAGGTTACAAATGGTGAACAACTTTTCATGAGAAATTCTTCTACTTCTATTGTAGCTGGACAAGGAAAAATGATCTTGAAGATGACATCAGGGAAGGAACTCACCCTCAACAACGTACTGCATGTACCAAACATCTGAAAGAATTTAGTTTCTGGTTCTTTGTTAAGTAAAAATGGTTTTAGGCTTGTATTTGAGTCTGATAAATTTGTATTAACAAAGATTGGTATGTATGTTGGTAAGGGATACATGAATGATGGTCTCTAGAATTAATTCATACAGATGTATGTGATCTTAAATTTGTTCAAACTAGAAGAGATAAAAAGTATTTCATAATATTTATCGATGATTGCACAAGATATTGTTATGTATACTTACTTAGAAGTAAAGATGAAACCTTAGAAATGTTTAAACTCTACAAAATTGAAGTTGAAAATCAACTTGAAAAAACCATTAAAATGGTTAGAAGTGATAGGGGTAGTGAATATGATGCACCATTATATGAATTTTGTGCACAACATGGCATTATTCACTAAACTACAGCACCCTATTCTCCACAGCAAAATGGTATTGCTGAAAGAAATAATAGAACCCTTAAAGAAATGATGAATGCCATGTTACTAAGTTCAGGCTTACCGCAAAACTTGTAGGGGAAAGCAATATTGTCTGCTAATTATGTTCTTAACAGAATACCCCACAAGAAAACAAATAGCACTCCTTATGAATTGTGGAAAGGTCGACCACCTTCCTACAAATACTTAAAAGTGTGGGGGTGTTTGGCAAAGGTGGAAGTTCCTGTTCCTAAAAAGACTAAGATAGGACCAAAAACAGTGGATTGTGTGTTTATTGGTTATGCTCAGAATAGTAGTGCATATCAATTTTTGACTTATAAATCAGAAATACCTGATATAAATGTGAACATTATTATAGAGTCAAGGAATGTTTTGTTTTTTGAACATGTCTTTCCTTACAAGAAAGGATAGGAATTAAGTTCACAGAAAAGAACTTATGATTGTACATAAAGTCAAGAGACTAATGATAATCAAACACAAGATGCTAGTAATGGTCTCAACCAACAAGATTTAACTGATGATGAACCAAGATGAAGTAAGAGAGAAAGAACATCAAAATCCTTTGGTCCACATTTTCTGACATACCTATTAGAAAATGAACCTCAAAACTTTAAGGAAGCAATGACAGGTCCTGAAGCACCTTTGTGGAAAGAGGCTGTTAATAATGAAATTGAATCCATTATGCAAAATCATACTTGGAAATTGGTGGATCTTCCACCAGGTTCTAAATCTCTTGGATATAAGTGGATATTCAAGAGAAAAATGAAAGCAGATGGTTCAATAGACAAGTATAAAGCAAGACTTGCAGTAAAATGTTACAGACAAAAGGAAGGTTACTACTATTTTGACGCATATTCTCCTGTGACAAGAATAACATCCATCCGCATGCTTATTGCCATAGTAGCGTTATATAATTTAGAGATACATCAAATGGATGTTAAGACAACTTTCTTAAATGGTGATCTAAATGAAGAGATCTATATGGAGCAACCCGAAGGGGTTGTAGTGCTAGGGCAAGAAAAGAAAGTTTGTTGGCTTGTAAAATCTCTTTATGGATTAAAACAAGCACCTAAGCAATGGCATGAAAAATTTGATCATGCTATGCTTACTAATGGATTTAAGATAAATGAATGTGAAAAGTGCGTCTATGTTAAAAACACGGACAAAGGTTATGTCATCGTTCGTCTTTATGTGGATGACATGCTTATCATTGGAAGCAGTCAAAACATGACCAAATCAACTAAGTAAATGCTGAACAAAAGATTTGATATGAAAGATATGGGGGTCGCAGATGTTATATTAGGAATGAAAATTACTAAAATATCTGATGGATATGCATTATCTCAATCACATTATATTGAGAAAATTCTTGGTAAATTTATCAAGGATGATACGAATGTAGCTAGAACACATGTAGACATCAATCTTTATTTATCAAAAAATAAAGGTGATGCGGTGTCTCAATTAAAATACTCCCAAATTATTAGAAGCCTAATGTACCTAATGAATTGTACTCGTCCTGATATAGCTTATGCTGTCAGTAAATTGAGTAGGTACACTAGCAACCCCAGAGAAGACCATTGGAAAGCGATCATTCGGGTTCTTAGATATCTAAGATTTACCCCGTGATCATGGTTTGAACTTTACTCGATATCCAGCAATACTCGAAGGTTATTATGATGCCAATTGGATATCGGATACTAAAGATTCAAAATCCACTAGTGGATATGTCTTTACTTTGGGAGGCGCTGCTGTTTCTTGGAAATCCACGAAACAAACATGTATCGCACGATCCATAATAGAATCTGAGTTCATTGCTTTAGACGAAGCAGGAGAAGAAGCAGAATGGTTTCGCTACTTCTTAGAAGACATTTTAATGTGGTCAAAACCTGTGCCAACTATTTGCATTCATTGTGATAGTCAATCTACAATAGGTAGGGCACATAATCATATGTATATTGGTAAGTCACGACATATTCATCGTCGACATAATACCGTAAGGCAATTGCTCTCAAATGGAATAATCTTAATAGATTATATAAAATCTAAGGAAAATATTACGGATTCGTTAACAAAAGGTTTGACAATAGAGCAAGTGTATAGTTCATCGAAGGGGATGGGATTAAAACCTATTACATAGGAGTCATCATAATGGTAACCCTACTTATATGACTGGAGATCCCAATAACTAAGTTCAAAGGGACAACTACGTCATGTGTGGCTCACCAGAAATCACCAAGGGATTAAAATTCCCTACCCATTCCTATGGTGAGAGTGATACCTGCAACATGTATTATATGCAGGGGTTTACGGATAATCTTTGCTTTTAATGATTACTTATATCTTGATTTAGGCATAAAATCAAGATGAGTATAGGAGATACTCACAATATGAATCACCTATATGAGTGTTGAACTGGGGCCGGTTCTATGAGAATGAAGAGGCTAAATTCTCTAGAAGCACGCATGAACAACCAGGAGCGTTCAAGGCCAAAATGAACACAACCGTGAGAACTATGATATGTTAAAAGATATTTTGTGCGAAATCTATTGTCTTGGCTTACACAAACGGCTGAACAATTCAAGGCATCACGTCTATTGGTTAGATAGTAAGTTCGATAGGTTATCGCTAGGGAAGGTTCAAGGCCGAAAGCTACCTATCCTGGTGCAAGATATTTTCGATTTATACTCTTTCGACAAATTCTGCATATTGTTGCATTTCCGTTGTTATCTAATTCCATTCATGTGGGGGATTGTTAGAAATGGTTTTGGAAGTTTTGGAAAAATCAGATTTTTCCTTAACTTTGGCCTAATGTTTTTAGGTGAGACCCATGCACCAAAGTTAGCGGGTCTAAGTGGTAATGCGTTCTATGCTGTGTTGTGATTCATGTGGTATATTTGGTTGCTCAAAACCATTATCGATTGAATGGAAAATTGAAGCCAAAGAGAGTTCCATGGAAATGGTGTTTTTGGTAAATTTCTAAAAGTTTGAATAAAGGCTTGTTCCACATTCATTTGGTGGGAAACTTTGAGTGGGTTTATAAGGCTTAGGGTTGGAACTTGGGGTAGGCCCCAAGGGACACCCAATTTTTGTAGAGAGGGCAGTTATGGGCAAAGTGGGCCAGATCCATTGGACCCAAAATAAACACACACGTGCGCACCGCTTGTCACGACCCAAACCCGCCCCCTGTAGGTTTAGCATCGTAACCGGCCAGTAATCCGTGGATTACCAAAGGCCTCTTAACAGATTAGCACATAATAAGGGGCTGCAGAAGCAATTATACAAAATAGACAAGGTCCAATGAGCTGCGATAACAAACATGAGACATAATATTTCAAAACTTATATATATACATAAGCGTGTTGGTCGAAGGACATCAATATTTACAAAACATTTACAAAAGTGTAATTCCCAGGACTCGACTTCACAAAACAGCCAGAGACTAGCATAACTACAAAAACAACCACATAACTAGACTTTGATCGGAACCTCCTCGGGAGGCACAACTGTTGGCTGACAAAAACAGAAATGAAGGCCATCAACTCTGGCCCTGATCATGCTCCGGCTCACCTACATACATAATATAAACTGTGAGCGAAAGCTCAGTGAACAATAACAGAGTAAAGGGGTTTCAATGAATGAGTCCGTACAGATTCAGAAATCATAATTCAGTTTCGTATCAAATTCATAATTTGTCCAGATCATATACAGAAATCATGAGGTATGCTTAAGTATACATGATACATCCATTAGCACTAACAGAGCAGATGCAGAACAGAGGCAGACACGTGATGGTTATGAATAACCAGTTCCATGAAGGAACCTCCGGATCCGGGTAACAGAGAATAAATACGCTGAGCCCCATGATGGAGCCTTTGGTACGGGTAACAGAGTGCAGACATATTAAGTTCCATGATGGAACCTTCGATACCGGGTAACAGCCAATAGATATCACATGATGCTAATGATGTCACGATTACATATCAGAAATTGGACAATCATTCATTGTACAAAATATAGCACATCAGAAAACAGATCTTATTTTATCACACAAAAAGTAAATACAGTTGAACATAACTTTACTAAGTTATTACTCACAATTGGTCTTGAGACAGACAGACGGTGTAGATTGGTCAAACAGTACGCGGCACGTGACCTACATAACACATAACAGACACACTTGAAACACACGTTCTAATTGTACATAACTTACTTCGTTGGTTCTTAGCGTGTTTCTAACCTTTAATCCTCATTATGGAGCCTTAAACATGGCCTAGGAATGCCTAGGATGAAATGAGGATGCAAGAATGCATTGGAAAACATTTCTTGAAACTTGCTGAAAATAAGGTCCATGCTCGAGCGTGGCTTTCCCCGCTCGAGCGGACATGCAGACAATGAAGTTCCGCTTGAGCGTGACTTTTCCCGCTCGAGCGGATTGTAAACTTTTGAAAAAGTACTGGATGCATGATTTTCACGCTCGACGGACGCTCGACCTCCGCTCGAGCGTGAGACTCAGACCCTCACTCAAGCGTAGATTCCCCGGCTCGAGCGGACTGCAAAACACAAGAACTTCTGGGTATATGCATTCCACGCTCGAGCGTAAAACTCGACGCTCGAACGGAAGTCTATGTACTCAGAGTGCACGCTCGAGCGTGGATCAAATTTTTGGAAATTTCAGATTTGATCACCAAGCTCAAACTCAACTTCAAATGCATCAGACTCAATTTTCTGGGCCCAAGACTTTGGAAAACACTTAGTAACTCATAAAACAACATGTTTAAAGCATTATAACAAGAAATCATGGCCCAAAAGCATGCCAATTGTGCAACATTCAACTTGAAATTAATTCATGTACATGACTTGTATGCAATTCTTTGAACTCAAGTCTTCCAAAACATGACCAAATGCAATGTTCAACCCAAAAACATGATCAACTATGACAATATGATATGGAACGTGAAGAATTTCTAAAATAAAGCTTGGATTATGACATGCATGCATGGATTCTTTAGAAAGACAACCTCAAATGCCATGAATTACACATGCATGTATGTATTGAGCTTCAATTCACAAATTCTTAGCTTAATCCTTACATGAGTTCATTTAATTCACTAAAATTCTTGTACTAGCAATTCAATTTCATAGTTAAGAGGGTGAATGCCTACCTTAAGTCTTGGATTCTCAAGTGTGGTAGCTTAATCTTCCAAACTCTCTTCAATTTCCTTTACCTTCAAGAAATTTCCTTGTTGAGTTCAACTCTCTCTTCTCCCTCTCTCTATCTCACGTTTGGCTCTCTCTCTTGGGTGAACTCCCAATGTGGTGAAGTCAAGAAAAGAAGTGTGTGGGCTCAAAATGGTGCCTTAAGTAATAATTAATCCAAACTAATCAAATGGCATTATTTTAATCTAATTTAATCGCTCCAAATCGAATTTCAATTTAACTTACCATAAAATTCTATAAATCCTAATTAGCACATAAATCAAGTCAATTTCGGATTCGGACGCCGATAATGTTTTCAATTCACAAACCGAAACTAAAGCGTGAACAGATCTTTTTACACCTAACAGATATAGACACAAACAATGCATCACACACATGCAGTTTAATGCAGAATTCACCTTAATTGCTAATTAGGCATAATTAATCACGGATTAATGTTAATCAGAGATTGGGGTTGTTACACCGCTGCTGTTGTCCGTCTGGTCGGTCGGGCAGGCTGGGCTGGGTTGGGCTTGGCTGCGGGTGCGTGGTGTGTGGTTGGGATGGGCTTGTCCGGCCCAATACTTATCTTTTTGGGCCAAAAACATTTGAATTTTTTTTTCTAAAATCAAATTCTAATTTTTTGGAATTTGAATTTCAAAAATTAATTTCAAAAGTTGGCTCCAGTTTTAATTTCCCCACCCGGACAGATTCAAATCTGTTCAACACAGGTTTTATCTGCTCAAAATTTGAACCCAACAGATTTGTATCTATTTATTCAAACCGAATAATTACCATACCTGTTCATTCAAATCTGTACCTGTTTAATTCAAATTAAATAGCCACCACTCCATCTATAAATAGGCAGCCCCTCATTTGATGTTTTCACTTCAATTTTCGTCCAAAATATTCTGCAATTTCTCTCTACATTTTGCTGCTGTAGCGATCCCGGTTTTGACCCGTCTCTTTGTGGTGCTCCAAGCTCGGGTTGGTATGGTTTTGAACAGTGTTACGTATCTTAGTTTCCTATATTCCCCTTATTTTGGTTATCGGGTTGTAGCGGTGCTTGGAATAGGTAATGTCTCATGTTTGTATCGGGTTATAGTGTATCTTTCACATTTTGCCACTTCGCTGACTTTGTCGGGGATCGAGCTACCCGGTCAGCTCACGGGGGTCTAGGGGGCAACGCCTCTTGGCGGGTCCAAGGGCAGCGCCCGGGCGGGGTCGAGGGGCAGCTCCCTCGAAGCAAAAATGCAAAATGCATTTGAAGTTACTTGTCAGCTCAAACGGTCGTTTATGCGCTCGAGCAGAGAATGTTTGGTTCCAGAAGTTTGACCTATCTGCAAAAGTACTGAGAAGGTGTATTTGACCATGTTATATTAGTTCATGAATATGATATTTCAAATCACTTTTTCAACCCTCTCTCCCTCTAAAACTCTCAAGAATTCCAGATCTGGAGTTTCTCTCTCTAGAAGTCATCTTATCTATTTGATTTCTCCAAATCCATCGGGATTTAGTCCTAAGTTCTTCACCAAAGTTGGTTATCATCTCGAGGGCTTCGTTGTGTGTGGTGATGTAGCGATCCCGATTTTGACCCGGTCAGCTTACGGGGGTCAGCTCGCTGAAAAAAAAAATACAAAATGCATTTGAAATTGCTTGAGCCGCACATGCGGAAAACAGGGGAGGGCTTGTTTGGTTACTGCAATAAATGAAGGTGCGGGAGTGCAAGTGTGGGAGAAGCGCCGCATGTGCGGTGGTAGGTGAGTCCGAAATTTTGGTCTTTTCTTTTCTTTAGGCTGAGTGTATCTCACTCTTGTTAGGTCTCTCTCTCTCTCTCTAAAAACCCTTTCCTCTCCCTTCTCTCTACATTTCCCTACGACAAATTGGATCAAAACCTTGATTTCTTAAGTTCCATTAGAGTTCTGCCATAGTTTCTTTATCAAAGTTGGTTAACTTCTTTAGGGTTTCGTTGTATGCGGTTAAGATCGAGTTTCGACACCGTTGATTTTGGGGGTTTCATCTCATTTCTTCTTCAAAACATGAGGTAGGGATTTTCTTAGAGTTATATATATATTTTTGCAAGATCTATATGTAACGCCCCACTCCCAGGTTGTTAAATACACTAAAATAGCCTAAAAAAAAAATACAAGTTTTACTCCCACAAATAATAACTACAAAATCATCTCCAAATGGTACAATATCCTCCAAATATTCTAATTACCTCCAAAATAAACAATATTACAACTATCTCCAAATTTAATAATTACAGTGGTGAGTCCCAAATCTCTATATTAATAAATCTTTTTAATCTCAATTTTGAGCTCCACTAAAATCTGCTTCGCACCTGAAAAATAAATTAATTCGGGAAGTATACAATACGACAGGAATACAGGGCTCAGATACAGAATAAATTAACAAACATCCAACAATTTATGACATTAAATCAACGATACGATAATAAAGCAATTTACCAAATTGCACAACAAATCAATTATAATTTATCTAGGACCAAATACCCGGTCCTACTCAGTACATGATCAGTGAATAAATTCATTTATTCACCCACCTCACCCAAGCTCCACGCTTATCCGGGCATATTGGTGTAAACAATTAATAAGATTCACTCAATCCATGTACGGAGTATTTCCATGTCATTCAGTCAGACAAATCACTATTTAACACAAAAATATTTGTAGAGAATTTTCCCAAACGATCAGAATATCAACGATTCAACAACGAACGATTTTACGAAATCTATTAATAACCACATTAATCAAGTGGATTACAAATTGAGGATGATTAAAAATATAGAACTCTTTGCAAAGAGATTTAAATAGAGCATATTGTATACAACCCGAATTTACCTCAAAATGATTAATTCCATCACCATAAATCTGAAATTGCTCCATGGATCTCCAAAAATAGCTTTGATCAAACTTCTAAAACATAAAGTATGTATGATTTAATAAAATCTACAACTCTCAATTTATTTATTTATTTTACAAAATACTCATTTTCACTCTAAGCACTCCCATATCTAAACTTAATATTTCTACTCTATATAATTTATGAGAAGGGGAGAACTGAATGAAGAAATGGTTGTGAGGAGCTCCCACACTCGGCTGATTTATAGAGGAAATGAAGGAATGAAAGAAGATTTAAAAAATTTAAAAGAAATGAAAAGGTTAAATGATGGAATTGGTGGGTTTTGGTGGCAAGTCAGGGAAGTGAGGAAACTGTGGGTAAAGCCCACGGTTTTGTCTTCTTTCTATTTGTATTTTTTTTTTCCACATTCTTCTCACATGATGGGGGAATGGTAAATTGATTTATTAAATAATAATATGATAGATACAAAGGAGATGAGATAAATACAAATAAATAATTTAAAATTAAATTTTTATCTAAAAATCTCACCACTAAATTAAAATAATAAATCACCAATACCACTCACTAAATATTAATACCTCAAAATACAGGGTGTTACACTATATGATTTTCGAAATCATCTTTCGATAGCTTTGAAAATTGATTGTTGATTCAAGAAGTTAAGCGATTTTGAAAGTGGATTTGTCTCTTGTTTTTTTTAAATGATCTTATGGGTTTTGATCTTCGTTGATTGAAGAAAAGATGATTTTGGAAAGTTTTCTTTCAAAAGATTTGAGTTGTATAGTTTTGGTGAGAAAACTTAGAATTTGGAAATTTTTTTTAAAAAGAGACTGAAAATTCATGAATGATATTGTTATATTTATTTTGTGTGTCAAAATAAATGGATGTTTGGAAAATTTCTTATTTATATTTATATAAATGATGAATTTCAGGGAATATGAGAATTGTTGTTCATTTTGGAAATTATTGTTCAAAATGTTGAAATTGTCTTGAAATGACTAATTGTTGAGGATACTTGAGAAGAGAGAATTGTGTTATTCCTTGGATGATAAATTGAAATAAAAGTATTTATATTCATCTTGTGTTATTGGCATATCAATTCATTTGATTACATTAAACTTTGAAAGTTGATTTGAAAACTTGCATTGAAAAAAGAATGTTGAGAAACAAGTTTTCATGGAATGGTTTTGGGGTAAATACGTTGGTAAGTCTTGATAGGTGGTGTAGATGATATTGAATAAGTTGGCCTGAGAGTCTGGGGTGAAAGACCGAAAACCCGCGCGGATAGGTGTTGAGCTTTCCGATTAATACCGGTAAAAATGACAAATTGGTAGTACTTGTATAGTCTACGTGCAGACACCGACCTAGGGATTACCAAAGTCGTATTTACCGCTCTTGAAATGAATTGTTAAGTTTTGAAGAATTGAAATTGCATGACATCATTGAGCATGATGGTTTTCTAAGATGAATATGTGATTTTCTTTCAAAAGGGTATAGCATGACATGTGCATTTCATCTCTTGAGATTTGTATAAAATGTATATACTTTGTTAAGGATTTCTTACTGGGCTTTATGCTCACCCTATGGGATTTTTGTACAGAAAAAGATGTGATGATGCCACCTAACTAAAGCTAAGGAAATGTGTGTTGAGAGTATGAGACTCTCATTTTGCTGTGACTCTGTGTGTAAGTCAAGGGCTGTATGTGTGTGGGTTTGAATAACCGTTTTGTGTAACTAGGCTCAAGCCTTGGAAACTTGTAAACCCTTGGGGGTATTTATTTGTTTATTTACTTGTTGTTGGATTAATGTATTGTTGCATGAAGAACTATTATATCATGTAATGTAAGTTTGGAGATTTATATTCGGTTTTCCTTGAAAGAGCCATGATTGTTGTATTATCATTTGAGCTAGAAATTTGGGGCGTTTCAGGTGAAGATCGAGTTTAGGCATCGTTGATTTTGGGGTTTCATCTCAATTCTTCTTCAATACTTGAGGTAGAGATTTTCTTAGAGTTACATATATATATTTTTGCAAGATCTAGATGATTTTCGAAATCATATTTCGATAACTTTGAAAATTGATTGTTAATTCAAGAAGTTGAGTGATTTTGAAAGTGAGTTTGTCTCTTGTTCTTTTAAAATAATCTTATGGGTTTTGATCTTCGTTGATTGAAGAAAAGATGATTTTGGAAAGTTTTCTTTCAAAGATTTGATTTGTATAGTTTTGGTGTGAAAACCTAGAATTTGGGAATTTCTTATTTATATTTATATAAATGATGAATTTTAGGGAATATGAGAATTGTTGTTTATTTTGGAAATTATTGTTCAAAACGTTGAAATAGTCTTGAAATGACTAACTGTTGAGGATACTTGAGAAGAGGGAATTGTGTTATTCCTTGGATAATGAATTGGAATAAAAGTATTTATATTCATCTTGTGTTATTGGTATATCAATTCATTAGATTACATTAAACTTTAAAAGTTGATTTGAAAACTTGCATTGAGAAAAGAATGTTGAGAAACAAGTTTTCATGGAATGAATTTGGGGTAAATACGTTGGTAAGTCTTGATAGGTGGTGTATGTGTAGACGTCCCCCGAACGCCCCGGGAGGGTGAGGTCCCGTTCTGTTCATTTGGGGTCACTACAGTTCAGACTCGATTTGTGTCACGGTTCTAAATCTGAACCAAAGAGTCCAAATCTGGCAAATCGTTTTGAGAAACAGATTTTTGAAAAAGTAGTGCCAAACATGGACTGCTTTGCCAGATACAGAGTCGCCACCTAAATATTTTAAAATGGGAGAATTTAGGAAACCCTGACTCGGTGCCGAAGGCCACATGTCCGTCATCACCGGAGTTGTCTCGGCTCGGGAGCTTGGGTACGATCGGGGAAGGTCAGCTATGAGCACCCCCTTTCGCCCGGTCCGAAGACCGGCCTCTACTAACCGTGATATTCGTTTTTGAAAACGTTATGTGTTCTTATACCAATTGTTAGCCTAGAATTACTATGTTATGCGCGTAGCAAACAAGTATAGACTAGATTGTCTAATTTGGAAATAAGCATTGCATATCCGTTTGTTTTGAAAAGCGCTTTGGAATTTGCTACTCGCAAGTAGGCTAAAACACGGATTTCAATGAGTTTTTTCAACTCAAACAATCCAACCTTCACCCGCAGGCATCCAAACAGTTTATAACACATAAGCATCTAGCCACATGTTAAGCATGCTATCATGGCAACATTCACACTTATGCGATATGCTAAAGCGGAAATACTTACATCGTACTCCGTGCCAAAACAATAAACTAGTTAGCAAACATGCATGTCCTAGTTCATGTTAAATTGCCTAATGCAACGCATACAGGATGCAATCGAAGTAGGCTCGGCTAACCTAAGCATGGCATATGAAATGCGATCAATTGATGCACGTATTCAATTTGGAATTGAAATACAAATGCAGTTAGCGTGATGTACCGAGCCTAATGCATGCAGTACAAATGCATGAATGCACACATGCATAACATAAGGTATGCTAAATTAAACGTGCCCTAATCTACCATCATAAACAGGTAAATAAAAGGGAAGAAAGACGTGAGGTTGGAAGACATACACACCACTCACGCACACTTATTACAGATTTGCCCTCACTCGGAGGGACCAAATAAATATTACAAATAATTAACTACGCAAGCTAATTAAATATTACAAATTGCCTAATCAACTAAGCAATTAACTAAAGCTAGAAAAACAGTAAACCGCCTCGGGAGGAGGGCTCGATGCAATGCATGCCCGGTCCCGCTTGGAAATGCGCCGCCATGCATAGGCTGCCTCTGTTTTCCTTCTTTTACTCCTCTGGAGGCTGCCAAAACTTCAGGACTACTTCCTTGGATGCTGGGAGACATCACCGGCTGAATGGAATTTCCACCGGCAGTATGGTTTAGCCACCGGCACAAAGTGAAGCTATCGGCAGATAAAAGATTGCCGGTCGGCACTTGACACTGCCGGTCGGCAAAGAAAGCCTGCAGAACCTGCAACTCACAGCAACAGAGGGCAAGGCAAAGCATGGCAGCACAATTCAAAGCATGTATGCACCACTCATGCCCCTTATCATGTTTGTGACTCAAAAGGACATGTGCCTCGATTCTCGGACCACCAATCACGCATTTCCATGCATGATGGCCCAAGGAATCAAGTATGCAATTTTCATGTCAAATGAAATGCAAACCAATCGAACAAACAAGGCCCAATTCCTATCACCAAGTCAAGGAATAAGGCATGCATGCAAGATGCAATGCAACCTAGGCATACAAGCTAAGGATGCAACATGGCATGGCAACAAACTTATGCAAGCATACAAGCAAACATGAGGCAATGCCAATCAATGTCAAGGTGGACTTAGGCATGGTTTAGGCAGCTCTAATAAGGCCTAAAACAAGGGCCAAAGTGCTATAATGAGGGACCAAATACACATGCACACATACATATGTTGAAAGGCCAACACTTAGGCACAAATTGAACAACTCTCAAACACATTTGAAAGAAGGTATTCATGGACAAATTAGCATGCATTATAAGCCCCAAAATCATGCTATAAAATGATGCCCAAATCATGTTAAACAAGATAGGCAAATGCATGCAAGCATGGTCCAAATACTTGAGGCAAGTCATGAAGCTTTGAAACACATTTAACATAACAATCACGGCATGCATTAAACAACTAAAAACATATTTTTAGCATGTTAAAACAAGGCTAAAGGACTACTTAGATGGCATCTAAGTGGCTCCAATTTAGAGGCATGCACAATGGTCAAAACACGGAGCATGCAACACATGCTTTCAAAGCATCAAAGGGGTAACTAAAGCAAGCATACAAGCATACTATAAGGTCTGAAATGACATGGTGGATGACTCTAAACCACTAAATCAAGACAAGAATGTCATGCTATACATGCATATACTTAAGGCCAACAAGCCGAAATGCAAAAGGGCTATACTAAGCATGCCAAATCCGACCCAAACAACCATGGACAGACCTAAAACATGGCAAAATATGCACAAAACCTTCACAAGACTAAGCCTAAAACATGCTTGAACAAAGGCTAACAACCTAAGGCACATTAAGGCATAAACATGGCATTACAAGGTAGGTATGCTAAACATGCACGGTGTACCAAAACCAATTTAAAATCATGTTATATTATGGAAATATAAGCATGAAAAACAGTCTATACATGCTCAACACACACTTAAACATAGGCTCCCTCAAGAGGCCAAAAATGGTCCATTTCAAGGACAACAAAGGGAGGGGGTGGCCCTCTCCTTTTGGAGACTTCAAGGCACCATCTTCACCACTGAAATCCCTCAAGATTTCAGTGGTGAAGAGGCCCAAACACCAAAGTCTCGAAACTTGCACAAAATAGCACAAAATGAGGCCTTTCAAGGCCTAGGAGGGGTCAAACACCTCCAAACCACAAAACACTCTAAACAAACAATTTAGAGGGCCTAAAAACAGAACTTTTTTGTATTATACACCAAGCTCAAAAACGATTTTAAGACAGGTAAAAATACAATGCAAGAATGGGGGAAAAAGGGGTAAGATTCTTACCCTTGTAGTCCTCTTCGACAATGATGCTCCAATGGCCTTCCTTAGGCTCCAAACCAGTCAAGAACCTCAAGAACAAGCCCTTAGAACCTTAGTTTCAAGAGGAAGGTGAAACACTAGGTGCTTGTGTGCAATAGTATGGACTAAAACACACACAAGAG
This sequence comes from Camellia sinensis, assembly GCF_055761805.1. Classification (NCBI taxonomy): domain Eukaryota; kingdom Viridiplantae; phylum Streptophyta; class Magnoliopsida; order Ericales; family Theaceae; genus Camellia; species Camellia sinensis. Next base: position 6,002,504 of record NC_138974.1, on the reverse strand, counting down.
TAATATAGAGATAGGATGTGTATGTAACTCAAACCCTAAAACCAGAGCTTGGTCTGTGTTTTCCTCTCTCTAAAATGTCTAAACTCTCTAACCCTAGCAACAAGAGAGAGCCCCTCTCTTTATAGAAGCTTCTTGTCTTGTAAAGCTTACAAGACAAGCTTCATAAGAGGGAGATCCCTCCATACACGTGTATGGAGGGGAGCAAAAGCAAGACAGCTGTCTTAAAATATCTGCAAAAGCAGATGCACAGTAGTCGGCCGGCCAAAAATGCCATTTTGGCCAAGAAGAGTGCCGACCGGCACTAAATAGTGCCGACCAGCACTAAACAGTGCCGACCGGCAATATACATTGCCGGTGGCAGCAAAAACCAGCCGGTGGCCTCTAGCCACTGCCGGTGGTGGGTGGGGATGGTCCACAAGCCCTACCCTGCCTCTCAAAGGCAAGATGCAAGTGTTTGGTGTAAAACCAGACACTAAATGGTCGAGTTCGGAGATCCTAAGGCAAGGCGCGTAGCTGAGACCTCCGGGAACTCCAAACGAACACAAACATGGATGATCACCGAATGTTCAAACGGTGACGTCCAAGTCTTGAGGACGGTCAAAAATGGGGTGTCTACAGTATGTAATGACCTGAATTTTTTTTTTTAAATAGCTAGTGCATAATTTAATTGAGCAAATTTTTGAATTTGATTGCAGTGTAAATTCTGTGCGAAAACAGTTCGGTTTTTTATTTTTTAAAAATAGTTTCCGATCTCAGAAAATTATGAAATTTTTATATGTTGTTCCCGTACGAGTCTAGCACGTTGGATAAAAATTTCAGAATTAACTGATGAGTATTTATTTTATGAAAATTCACGAATTGATTGGTGTTCAGTTTATTTTATAGCAGAATTTGAAATTGAGTTTGGGTGTTCGGACCAGGATTTGAGATACATTTGTTTGGACTATTTTGGTATATAATTGGACCATGTTTGACTTATAGGTGAGACCCATGATTTAGATTTAATTTAATTTGAGTTTGCTTAATGATTCATATTTAACAGTTTGGTCATTTTTAATTAGGTGATTGGTAGTAACCACCTTAGGAGTTGTTATTATTTATTATATAAGATTATAATAAATATTTGATAGTTGATTTTATGGTGTGTACCATATGGAGAAAAATTATATATTTTATAAAGAATGAAAATGTATATATTTCGTAGTGATCCAAATATTATATTTTGTGGTGTAAAAAAATATTATATTTTGTGGTGAGAAAAATTATATCATTTTATAATTTATATTAATTTTGAGGTATTATTACAAAAATTATATTTTTTGAGAAAAATCAAACTTTGGGGAACAAACCCATGTGGGTAGCCCCCATTTTTGTCCTTGCCATTATTTCCCTTCCTTTGATTTCCCTCATTTCCTATCCTTTTCATTTCTTGTGGCAGAGAGCTCAACTCTCTCTGCTTCGTCTCTTTCTCACCATGGATGCTCAACCTTTGAGCTTTGAGTGGGAGTTCTTAGAGTGAGATTTTGTAAAATTTTTGTAAATGAAAGTCGGAGAGCTCGTCGTGATCTTCGCAATGGTAGTCTCGGATTCATGATTAGGCAAGATTTGCCTTCCAGATCTGCTCTTCTTCATTATTTGAGATAGAGACTTTCTTCATGTTTTTACATTAAAGCTATGTTAGGGTTATTTTGAGAAAATATATCATTATAAGAGGTATTGTATATATATATATATATATATTTAGATTTTTGTTTGGTAATTTTTGGAAGAAAAATTATGTTGAAATTTTAAGAATGTTGGTATTTTGGGATTGATTTCGGAAAATCATTTTGTCTTGATAATTTTGCAAAGAAATCCGAAAATAAAATTTAATAGTTGTATAGATTGTTTCTACATCATATTATGTTTAGATGATTTATTTTGAGAAATATAAAGTTGAATATTTTTTTAATCTTTGATTTCAAATTTATTTTTGAGAAAAATAAATTGATGTTGAGGAATATGGAGTAAATTCTTAAGTAGGAATATAGAGTTGCTTTGGGATTAAAAACTCTAAAAGTGTTATATTCATGATATTTTATAAAAGATGATATGTTGATGATTAAGTTGTGTTCATTTTTATAAAAATAAAAATGTGAAATGTGGACTTTCAAACTCATAACCTTGAAAATGTTACAATTGGACATATTTCATAATTTTTGATGTAAATATCATGTTGGTTAAGTAATTTTAGAAAAAGTTGTGCAATTGTTATTAGTAAAGAACTTGGTAAAAATATTACCTCTTTAAATAGCTTGGCATGAAAAATGGTTATGTTGAGGTATAGTTATGTTTGAGGGATGAGTCACGTGAAGTTAGGTTTGGTATTATTAATTTGAAATTTTTTGAATATAATAAACTTACTAATTTAGTGAATTAAATTAGTTTTGGTTAAAATGTTATATTTGTTATGGTTAAAAGTGTGTTATTAAGATTATACCATAACTTTTGACATAGTAGGATGGAAATGGTAATATTTAATAAGTAGGGATTTCCTTTGAGTTATATATATGTTTTTGCAAGATCTAGATGATGTTCGAAATCATCCATTGATTTGTTTTGAAAATTGATTGTTGATTCAAAAAGATGAGAGATTTTTTTTAAAGTGGTTTACTTTCTTGTTCCTTTTAAAATAGAAATTGAGGGTTTTGAACTATGAGGATTGAAGAAAGATGTTTTTTGTGACTTTCTTTCAATAAATGAAGATGAGTGATTTTGGTGAGAAAACCTAGAAATTTGGGGTTTTTAAGAAAGATGTTGACAATCTTTGAAGATGTTGTTATATTTATTTTTTGTGCAAAAATAAATGATGTATGAAAAATTGTTTATTTTTATACATATAAATGATGGTTTTCATGGAATATGAGAATTGTTGAAGTTTTGGAAATTGTTGTTTAAAATGTTGATATGGTCTTGAAGTGACTAAATGGTTGAAATTACTCTAAGTGTGGAAATCATGTTGTCCCATGGATGAATTGGAATACAAAAATTTATATTCATCTTGAGAAATTATATTGAAATGAGAAATGAGAAATGAGAATTTTGATCACAATGGGAATATTGTGTGGAAGTATTGAAAGTGAAAGAAATATTGCATTGTATTATTAATATTGCATTGGCATATCAATTCATTTGATAATGATGAGCTTTGAAATTTGATTTGAAAACTTTGCATTGAGAAAGGTATGTTCGGAAACAAGTTTTCATGAAATGATTTTGGGATAAATACAGTGGTAAGTCTTGAAAGGTGATGTAGATGATAGGTGTCGAGCCTTCTGTAGACACCCCATTTTGACCGGCCCTAAGACTTGGGCGCTTTCTTTTGATTACCTGATGATGACAATTAGAATGTGTTTCTCACCAAATTCTCAGTAAGAAAGATGGAATTTAAGTTTTAATCCCAATTTTCACCCATTTTTTGGCCAAACTATTTTAGACCTTAAAACCCTCTTTTCAAAATATGTTTTTTTAAATGTTTCTACGATGTCCCGAGGCCCCCATTTTGATTAAAATATTGCACTTTCTAGTAAACCGAGTAAGGGTAAAGTGGAAATAAATGGAAGGGAGGTGAACTTTTTGAAGAATATTTAAAAATATCTTCTTTATAGGTTTGGAGTTGAAGGAAATAGGAGGGGATGAAAGAAAGCTGGTTTAGGAAAAGGATGAGTATCAAATCATTAAGAAGGAAATGAGCAACCTTCACTAAATTAGACATTTCTCTTTGTACACTTGGAATTTAAATATGAGGCCACCACCATTGGAAAGTAGACTTCTGGGACTTCAATTTAGACCCAAGATCCACCTTAGACCAAGTCTAAATAAGGGAGATATGCTCATTTGAAGTTAAGCTTAAGAGTAGATTTTGTTGACCTAGCCTGAGACAACCTTCACTCAATTAGGCATATCTCTTTGTACACTTGGAATTTAAATTTGAAGCCACCACCATTGGAAAGTAGACTTCTGGGGCTTCAATTTGGACCAAAGAACTGCCTAAAACCAAGTCCATATGGGGGAGATATGCCCATTTGAAGTTGGGCTTAAAAGCAGATTTTGTTGATTCGACCAAAAACAGCAATAGCCCATTTTTCTTGGTTTTGGTTCGGTTGGGACAACCCATTTACCTATTTTTTTGAGCCATTCAAGTGCATCCACTCATCCTCCATTATACCTAATCATCCTCCATAGTCAAAAAGATGTTTTGTTTGCATCCACAAAGGAGTATCCCATACAACCACCTTGAAAATTTGCCCTCCTATCACATTCTTGTCTCCCACCTTCTTTTTGACATTTACTCTCCCTCATTGCCTATATAGAATGATCATATTGTAAGAGAGGGGGAGGACCACGAAATTGAAGAGATAGGAGTGAGAAAAGAGCGAAAAAAGAGAGAAAATTTGAGTTTTTGAGCCAAAAATATTCCTATCTTCCATATACACCCCATACCTTCCATAGCTACTGAAATTCCTCATTTCCATACACCAAAACCACTCCAAAAATTTTGATATAGCCAAATATCAATCGCCTCGATCATAAGGAAGAATGTTTAGTGATTGAAAGTGAGAAAAACTAGAAAGTTAGCCACTTTCCATACCACAAACTCCATAAACTCCATAATTTCGAATTGAGGATTTGAGAACACACTTCCTGTTGGAAATGGTTAATTTTTCCTCAAGTTTGGTCTATTTTTTAGGTGGGCCCCGAGTGTCGATTTACTCGGGTCAAAGTGGTAACGCGTTCAATGCCGCGTTGTGATTCACGTGGTATATTTGGTTGCTCAAAACCATTACCGAGTGAATGGGAAATTGAAGCCAAAGTGTGCTCCATGGAAATGAAGTTTTGGTGGAATTTCCTTAAGGTTGTAAATTGGCTTGTCCCACATTGATTTGGTGGGAAGTTTTGAAAGGGTTTATAAGGCTTAGGGTGAGATACTTGGGGTGTGCCCCAAGGGGTACCCAAGTGTTTTAGAGGGAGAGGTTATGGGCAAAATGGGCTAGACCCATTGGACTCAAAAATCACCACACACGCGCGCCGCCGCCGCCGTCGGGCTGGGCCTGGGCTTGGGCGCGGGTGTGTGGTTGGGTTGGGCTTTTAATCTTTTTGGGCCAAAAACATTTGAATTTAATTTTATTTTTTATTAAAATAAAATCCAGAATTCAAATTAAATTAGTTTGGATTTTTTGTTCATCCAAACAGGGCCCTTCCCGGTTTCAAACAGAAATAAACTGTTTTGGAATTAATGCACACCCAAACAGGGCCCTTCCCGTTTTACTATCTGTTTGAATTAATTCAAATCTGTTTGAATTCAAAACCCAACAGGTATGATACCTGTTCAATTCAAAACCAAGAGCTACATACCTGTTTATTTCAAATCCAAGAGCCACCTTCACATCTATAAATAGGACCACCCTCATTTGATATTTTGAATTCAGAAATTTCGTATTTCACCTCTGTTAATTCTATTCTTCATCTTGCTGCATTTTATTTTCCAAAGAAAGAGTGTAAACACTTAGTGTGTTCGTAAGGCAAACAATTTGTAGTGCTGCTATTGTTTGTGGTAGATCATTTCATCCTGGGAGATAGACGTCCATATTCTGAAAGCACCGTGGAGAGGACGAATCTGTCTTAAGGACACAGTGTTAAACACTGGACTTGATCAGAATTATTATTCATATAAATTAACCAAGTAAGTTGTTTAATTTAATTCTGTTTTTATTTGTTTATTTAATCATATTTTAATTTTGTTTTTGTAACAAAATAAAATCTGTGGTTTTATTTATTTATTTTTATTATGAGTTTGATTTTTGTAATCAAACATATTCTCTCCTTTTCTCTATTTCTTTTATTCTTGTTGTTGTTTTGTACACAACAGAATTAAATCCTTTTAAATACAGTGAAGATTGTCCAACAATCTTAAGACAGAATCCTTTTTGGGTATCTTTATTGTATTTAATTTTCTGTGTTTTCAAATTAATATTCTGGTTGGAAAAACAAATAGTGATTTATGCTATTTGACAGATAGTAGTAATATACTGTCTCTTTTCTTTGACAACTACTAGTAGTACGATACTGGTGTCATTAACAATTCAGAATATTATTTGGTATTACAGAAAATTCTTGTGATATTTTATTTTTCTAGTTTTAGTAACAAGGAAAATAAAATTATTTTGTTGTTATAATTATTTTCTGGTTTTAGTAACTAGAAAATTAATTTGTGTTTTAATTTATTTTCTGATTTTGGTAATTAGAAAATTATCTTGTGTTTGTTCTGATTTTTGTAATCAGATAGTTTTATGGTATTTTATTTTCTAGTTTCAGTAACAAGGAAAATAAAATTACAGTATTTTCTAGTTTTAGTAACAAGAAAAATAAAATGATTTTGTGTTATAATTTATTTTCTGGTTTAAGTAACTAGAAAATTAATTTGTGGTTTGGTTTTCTGATTTTTGTAATCAGATATTATTTCGGTATTTTATTTTACTAGTTTTAGTAACAAGGAAAATAAAATTATTTTGTATTGTAATTTATTTTCTGGTTTTAGTAACTAGAAAATTAATTTTGTTAATCAATCATGTAACTTTGTGACACGGTCACAATCTGTTAATTTTATAAGTGACTTATGGTTTCTTTTGGTAGACCACTTATTTTTTGAACCCTTTGTGAAAAGGTGTTAATTCTTTTGACTTTATCATAGTTCATCGTGAGTATACATGGAAAAATTTGTTTCTAGAGTAAAAATATTAGTTTTACAAACTAATTTTATTTTTATTACAATGTGGATTCATAGTCTTGAATTGTTTTTGCACTTGAGTCGGAAAAAAAAAATATATATATATATATATATATATATGTATTCACAAGAGCATTTTAATGCATATTTAATTTGTTTATTTATGTACAAATCAAACTTATTAAATGAAGGTATGTTTTGTCATTTTGAAGTTTAAAGTTTAAATGCGTTGGATTTTATTTATGAGTTGAGAATCCTTTTATTTCATGATGCAAGTGATGGGATCATGCATGATTAATTTATTTTGTTAATTCATTATTTTTAGTTGATGCGTTTGATATGCATGTATGATATCTACTCAAGTTATTTCTTAACAATAATTTCAAGTGATTTGGAATGATAAATTGTTATGACGACTTAGGACATAAGCAAGTTAATTTGAATATTTCTAATCAATTTTGAATGGGTGTTTAAACACCAGAGAAATTTAAACATGAAGATGTATGTAATTATATCGGTCCGTTTAATTGGGAAGTAATTTAAGAAATCTTTTATGTTGATTATTGAATTATGTGACATGAGATGTCATTAATAATTATTTTACTTGCGTAGTAGAATTTGTTAAACCATGAACCATTTTATTAATATGGGGGTATATCTCTTGCATTAGTTGAGATAATTTAATTTTCTTCTGTCACAAATATTTTTATGACAGTGACATTTATTTGTTATTGAGTTGCAAGAATGTATACAATCAAATGGGTTTTTGAATTGTTTGATTCTTAGGCAAAAATTTTTATGAGGATATGATTTTGTCAAAACATTAATTCTGACTTGAGTAGTCATAATTATTTTGGTTTTTTCTTGAATTTGTTTTAAAATTCATTGATTTATATTAGAAGTGATAGGGGTGGTGAATATGATGCACCATTAAATGAATTTTGTGTACTACATGGCATTATTCACCAAACTACAGCCCCTTATTCTCCACAGCAAAATGGAATTGCTGAAAGGAAGAATAGAACCCTAAAAGAAATGATGAATGCCATGTTACTAAGTTCAGGTTTACCACAGAACTTGTGGGGGGAAGCAATATTGTCTGCTAATTATGTTCTTAATAGAATACCCCACAAGAAAACCAACAGCACTCCTTATGAATTGTGGAAAGGTCGATCGCTTTCCTACAAATACTTAAAAGTGTGGGGGTGTTTGGCAAAAGTTGAAGTACCTGTTCCTAAAAAGACTAAGATTGGACCAAAAACAGTAGATTGTGTGTTTATTGGTTATGCTCTGAATAGTAGTGCATATCGGTTTCTGACTTATAAATCAGATATACCTGATATAAATGTGAACACTATTATAGAGTCAAGGAATGCTGTGTTTTTTGAACATGTCTTTCCTTACAAGAAAGGACAGGAATTAAGTTCACAGAAAAGAACTTATGATTGTACACAAAGTCAAGAGACTAATGACAATCAAACACAAGAGACTAGTAATAGTCTTGACCAACAGGATTTAACTAATGATGAACCTAGACGAGGTAAGAGAGCGAGAACATCAAAATCCTTTGGTCTAGATTTTCTGACATACTTGTTAGAAAATGAACCTCAAAGCTTTAAGGCAGCAATGATAGGTCCTGAAGCACCTTTGTGGAAAGAGGCTGTTAATAATGAAATTGAATCCATTATGCAAAATCATACTTGGGAATTGGTGGATCTTCCACCAGGTTCTAAACCTCTTGGATATAAATGGATATTCAAGAGAAAAATGAAAGCAGATGGTTCAATTGACAAGTATAAAGCAAGACTTGTTGTTAAAGGTTACAGACAAAAGGAAGGTCTGGACTATTTTGACACATATTCCCCTGTGACAAGAATAACATCCATTCGCATGCTTATTTCTATAGCAGCGTTGTTTAATTTAGAAATACATCAAATGAATGTTAAGACAGCTTTCTTAAATGGTGATCTAAATGAAGAGATCTATATGGAACAACCCGAAGGGTTTGTAGTATCAGGACAAGAAAAGAAAGTTTGTCGACTTGTAAAATCCCTTTATGGATTAAAACAAGCACCTAAGCAATGGCATGAAAAATTTGATCATGCAATGCTTACTAATGGGTTTAAGATAAACGAATGTGACAAATGCGTCTATGTTAAAAACACTGACCAAGGATATGTCATAGTTTGTCTTTATGTGGATGACATGCTTATCATCGGAAGCAGTCAAAACATGATCAAATCAACTAAGCAGATGCTTAACAAAAGATTTGATATGAAATATATGGGGGTCGCAGATGTTATCTTAGGAATGAAAATTACTAAAACATCTGACGGATATACATTATCTCAATCTCATTATATTGAGAAAATTCTTGATAAATTTATCAAGGATGATTTGAATTTAGCTAGAACACCTGTAGACATCAATCTTTATTTATCAAAAAATAAAGGTGATGCAGTGTCTCAGTTAAAATACTCCCAAATCATTGGAAGCCTAATGTACCTAATGAATTGTACTCGTCCTGATATAGCTTATGCTATCAGTAAATTGAGTAGGTACACTAGTAACCCTGGAGAAGACCATTGGAAAGCGATCATTCGAGTTCTTAGATATCTAAGATTTACTCGTGATCATGGTTTGAACTTTACTCGATATCCAGCAGTACTCGAAGGTTATTGTGATGCCAATTGGATATCGGATACTAAAGATTCAAAATCCACTAGTGGATATGTCTTTACTCTAGGAGGCGCTGCTGTTTCTTGGAAGTCCACGAAACAAACTTGCATCGCACGATCCACAATGGAATCCGAGTTCATTGCTTTAGACAAAGCAGGTGAAGAAGCAGAATGGCTTCGTCACTTCTTAGAAGACATTCCAATGTGGCCAAAACCTGTGCCAGCTATTTGCATTCATTGTGATAGTCAATCTGCAATAGGCAGGGCACAGAATCATATGTATAATGGTAAGTCGCGACATATTCGTCGTCGACATAATACCGTAAGGCAATTGTTGTCAAACGGAATAATCTCAATAGATTATATAAAATCTAAAGAGAATATTGCGGATCCGTTAACAAAAGGTTTGACAAAAGAGCTAGTGTATAGTTCATCAAAGGGGATGGGATTAAAGCCTATTACATAAGAGTCGTCATAATGGTAACCCTACTTATATGACTGGAGATCCCAAGAACTAAGTTCAAAGGGACAACTAAGTTATGTATGGCTCACCAGAAATCACCAAGGGATTAAAATTCCTACCCATTCCTATGGTGAGAGTGATATCTGCAACATATGTTGTCTGCAGGGGTATAAGGATAAGCTTTGCTTTTAATGATTACTTATATCTTGATTAAGGCATAAAATCAAGACGAGTATAAAGAGATACTCACAATAAGAATCACCTATATGAGTGTTGAACTGGGGCCGGTTCTATGAGAATGAAAAAGGCTAAATTCTCTAGAAACACTTATGAAAACCAGGCGCGTTCAAGGCCAAAATGAACACAACAGTGAGAACCACGATGTGTTAGAAGATATTTTGTGTGAAATCTATTGTCTTGGCTTACACAAACGGCTGAACAATTCAAGTCATCGCGTCCATTGGTTAGCCAGTAAGTCCGATAGGTTATCACTAGGGAAGGTTCAAGGCCGAAAACTACCTATCCTGATGCAAGATATTTTCGACTTATACTCTTTCGTTAAGTCTGCATATTGTTGCATTTCCGTTGTCATCAAATTCCATTCATGTGGGGGATTGTTGGAAATGGTTAATTTTTCCTCAAGTTTGGTCTATTTTTTAGGTGGGCCCCGAGTGTCGATTTACTCGGGTCAAAGTGGTAACGCGTTCAATGCCGCGTTGTGATTCACGTGGTATATTTGGTTGCTCAAAACCATTACCGAGTGAATGGGAAATTGAAGCCAAAGTGTGCTCCATGGAAATGAAGTTTTGGTGGAATTTCCTTAAGGTTGTAAATTGGCTTGTCCCACATTGATTTGGTGGGAAGTTTTGAAAGGGTTTATAAGGCTTAGGGTGAGATACTTGGGGTGTTTCCCAAGGGGTACCCAAGTGTTTTAGAGGGAGAGGTTATGGGCAAAATGGGCTAGACCCATTGGACTCAAAAATCACCACACACGCGCGCGCGCGCCGCCGCCGCCGTCCGTCCGGTCGGTCGGGCGGGCTGGGCTGGGCCTGGGCTTGGGCGCGGGTGCGTGGTGTGTGGTTGGGTTGGGCTTCTAATCTTTTTGGGCCAAAAACATTTGAATTTAATTTTATTTTTTATTAAAATAAAATCCAGAATTCAAATTAAATTAGTTTGGATTTTTTGTTCATCCAAACAGGGCCCTTCCCGGTTTCAAACAGAAATAAACTGTTTTGGAATTAATGCACATCCAAACAGGGCCCTTCCCGTTTTACTATCTGTTTGAATTAATTCAAATCTGTTTGAATTCAAAACCCAACAGGTATGATACCTGTTCAATTCAAAACCAAGAGCTACATACCTGTTTATTTCAAATCCAAGAGCCACCTTCACATCTATAAATAGGACCACCCTCATTTGATATTTTGAATTCAGAAATTTCGTATTTCACCTCTATTAATTCTATTCTTCATCTTGCTGCATTTTATTTTCCAAAGAAAGAGTGTAAACACTTAGTGTGTTCGTAAGGCAAACAATTTGTAGTGCTGCTATTGTTTGTGGTAGATCATTTCATCCTGGGAGATAGACGTCCATATTCTGAAAGCACCGTGGAGAGGACGAATCTCTCTTAAGGACACAGTGTTAAACACTGGACTTGATCAGAATTATTATTCATATAAATTAACCAAGTAAGTTGTTTAATTTAATTCTGTTTTTATTTGTTTATTTAATCAGATTTTAATTTTGTTTTTGTAACAAAATAAAATCTGTGGTTTTATTTATTTATTTTTATTATGAGTTTGATTTTTGTAATCAAACATATTCTCTCCTTTTCTCTATTTCTTTTATTCTTGTTGTTGTTTTGTACACAACAGAATTAAATCCTTTTAAATACAGTGAAGATTGTCCAACACTTCCTACACTTGAGGGTGATCAAGAGGAAGTTTGGAAATCAAGAAGTTCAATCTTTCTTTAGAAGGTGAATTTTTAATCTTTCATTTTCTTATATTTTATATCTTATATTTAGATTCTTGCTTCTTATTTCGTTATGTTTTGTTATAATCCAAGTGGTTTGTTTATCTCATATTTATTTTCTTACTTTATATTTCATAGTGTGTTGTTATAATCCTAATGGTTTGTTTAGCTCATAATTATTTATTTATTTATTTTTATTCGCATACTTTAATTTCATGTTAGTTTTGTTGTAATCTTGCATGTTTTACCTCATATTTATTTTTTTCGTGTATTAGTCTCATATTAGTTTTGTTGTAATTTTGCATGTTCTATTTTATATTTGTTTTATTGCTTTAGGTTTATGTTGTGAGTTTGCACTTTTTTTATTTTATTTTATATTTATTTTCTTTTTTTTAATCTAACCGGTAGTGGTTAGTTGAGCCACCTACATATTTTTTGTTCATTCCTTTTCTTGGTTTTGCAACAAGACAGGTTTTGCTTGGCCTAGTTCGCCGGCTGGCCTATTTGGCCGGTCGGTTAGCTTCTTCCGAACAAGATGGCGTAATCTCCCAATATTGACCAATTTCCGCCGGCGATTCTAAAGAATATGAAGCTTTTATTTTATTTATTTATTTTATTTTGAGTGTATTGTGAAGTTTTTATTTTGTTGTAATATTCTCCCCATCCCTCTCTAATTTGGTTTGTAATTATTCTTTAAAATGTTGTAATAATTCCCCCCGTTCTTTTACTTGCTTTCTTTATTTGTACATAAACATCATATTTATTTTTCATCATAGTTATGCTTTGCATCCATGTTTCATGCATCTTGATTCGGCTAAGTTTGCATTTGTGGATTTAATCAATTCCTATGTGATTATGTGCGCTACCTCATGTTCTTGAGATGATTCACATATCATATTTTAGAAGCCGAATCTTTAGTTGCATCTCATGAGTGAATTGCATTAGGGTTTTGTATATAAGATCATGCATATTTTACTAACTTTGTTTTGCAGCTTGTTCGTGGGACATCAAACATGTGAGTTTTTATGCTTTAGCATCCCGTGTGTGTGTGTTTTTCTTACTATGTCTAGCATTCTACCATGAGGCTAGTTGCTTATGTGATATAACTCTATGAATGCTAGTGGATGGAGGTTGTGTCGCTTAATTTGGAATGATGTTGATTTTTCATGCTTGTAAACTCAATTTATATGGGTTGTACATCGTCAAAACTCTTTCAAAATGCATGATATCAAATTGTTCCAAAATGAATGGCATAGTCTATACTTGTATGCTTCACATAGTAAATTTTAGGATTTATTAACTAATCAGAACATGAACATATAAATAAAATAAAATTCATATCATGCTTAGTAAAGGCCGATCTTTGATCGGGTAGGCGGGGGTGCTCATTATTGACCTTCCCTTTTCATACCTAAGGTTCCGAGCCAAGCATCATTGGTTACGACGAACAGTGGCCTTGGCACGAGTCATGGGTTTCCTAATTTTTCCAAAATAAATATTAGGTGGCGACTCTGAGATCTGATAACGCAATCCATTTTTGACAAAATTGCAATAAAATGGATTTTCAATAAAAGTTGCCAAATCTGGACTCTCATCTATGTTTCATATTGCACTCGTGAGAATAGATCAAAGAGATATCGGGGGTCCGAACTGTTTAACGCGCGCGGGTACCCCCCGGGCATGTTACACCTTCCAGTTAATACTGGTAAAAATGACTAATTATAGGTGTCGAGCCTTCCAGTTAATACTGGTAAAAATGACAGATTATAGCCGTTGCGCCTTCCAGTTAATACTAGTAAAAATAACAAATTGGTAGTACTTGTATAGTCTACTTGCTGACACCAGCCTACGGATTACCTATAACGTCCCGAAAAATAGGGCAGGGTATATCTATTTATACAACAAACCCACCTGATAGACAAACACATATATCTAGCTAACTATTCCATGCATCCATTTCCATTTAATCCCAAATGCCAAATACATGCTTTTCACATCTCAATACCCCAGTTCCAATCCCAAACATGCATTTTACAACAAGTATGAAATAGAAGCCAAATAGATAATAAGTGCCCTACAGGCTTACAAATTTATCCAAGAACATTCTTGGTTACACAAAATGGAGTTTCAACTCAACGCAATACAGCCCTGGGCTTATATTCAACAAATAACCATAAAATAAAAATGAAGCCTCAGCTCTGAATCCTCTCAAGTCAGTGCCTTGGCGGAGGCATAACACCTATACCTGAAATGGTTTTCGTTATAGGGTGAGCCACAATTCAGTAGAGGTATACTACACAACATATGGACCATGAAGAGACTAAAGAGGAGTATGCTCATGTCATGCTCATGATAAATAGTTTATCTCTCTTTTTATAAAGCATGCAATGCTGAGATGCAACAACAGATATAAAATCATTTCCATTTTAAACCATATATGTTACATGAATACAGGCTCTGTGAATCTCTAGGTGAGTGTTTGCAAGTTGGCCTAAGTGCACTACCACTGTCATTTTTACCAGTAAACTGAAAGGCTCGACACCTAACCGCACGGTTCTATACCTTATACCCAGATTCACCAAGTATTCATCTTTTCACAAACAGATGCATTTCCAAACAATTTCTCAAAAACAGATACATTTCCAATGAAATGAATGTAATGCAATGTCCAATGCAACAAATGAGGAATGTGGTTCAATTTACCTGAGTCTCATGCATTTCTACAACAATTATGGCTATCCTTCATCGATAGCCCAAAATAGATATTTTTAAACAAATATTTAAACAATTAAATTCTAAAAATTTCAATAAATACAATCTATTCCACATCTCATCAAATATGAACAACTACACTAGTTTTCATATCACAATCACGTCCAGTAACCTCTCAAGGTCCATTTCTAACCGTGTCGGTTTTATTCCAACAGATACATTAAGCAAAATAATACCGTTAATGCCCAAGAAAATATCATTTTCTTCCCAAACTCATTCTCCAAGCATTATTCAGCTATGAAATCCTATTTTGATCAAAAGCCTCAAAAGTTAAACGTAATTCCTTTGTTTTCTTTAGAAATGCTCTTTTGGTCACAAACCGGTAAAAATTTCAAAACCAATCGAGTCGAAGTTCGTTTTTGTTCAAATTTAAAACATAGCTCTTTCATAACCTTATAAACATATTCCACGTTTATACTTTCACAATTTGGGCATCAACTCTTTATTTTTCTCAAAATTTCTCTTTTAAGCAAATAAATCACAAATTTTTCAAAAATTCTAATTAAATTATATACGACTCTAAGCTCCATATAATCAAGTAAAAGTACATAAAGAAGTGTAGGAGAAAACCCCACCTCAAGCTAATAAGCTTTCAATTTTTTTGGCAATAGAAATTAAATCTGCTTGGAGCCAAACGACGCCTTTTCCGCCCTCTACGTTTCGATCCAAAGCACTAGGGGTCAAAAATGACTTACACTAGATCAAACTCATGAAAAACCTACATTGGAACCCCTTTTTCTTCTCCTCACGGGAAGAACTCCCAAAGTTTGACAAAAAAAGCCATTTGGTCACTTTTATAGATATTTCCTAAACAAATATCTAACTATATACACACACACACACACACACACACATATATATATATATATATATATATATCAATTTAAAAATACATTTCAACATCTTTAATGACAAAAGTAAATATAATATTTTCTCACCACAAAATATATTTCGTTTAATGGTACACATCATAAATATTCACAACTCTTTTATGGTAATTAAAAATTAATAATAAAACCACAACAATATTACATGATTACTAACGGGTCATGATTCAATTCCAAGTTGTGTGAGTTGAAGGTGTAGCTCCCAGATTTATAAGACAAGGGCTTCATTCGCCCTAGTACCTCACCTTGGAGAGCACTGGCTCTCTTTGCGAAGAAGAAGGATTGCACTTTGCAGTTGTGCATTGACTACCATAAGTTGAACCGGGTAACTATTAAGAACAAATACCTATTGCCGTGAATAGATGATTTGTTTGACCAATTGAAGGGATCTCATTGTTTTTTGAAGATCAATTTGAGATTGGGGTATCATCAATTGAGGTTGAAGGATGAGGATATTCAAAAAATGGCATTTCGTATGTGGCATGGCCATTACGAGCTCTTAGTAATGCTTTTTGGGCTAACTAATGCACCAGCTTCGTTGATGGACTTGATGAATTGAGTCTTTCATGAGTTCTTAGATCGGTTCGTAGTTTTCTTTGTTGATAACATCTTAGTGTACTCACCATCTAAAAGGGAACACGAGGAACACTTGCGGGTTATACTTGAGTTGCTTAGAGCACACCGTTTGTATACTAAGTTTGGGAATTGTGAGTTTTAGCTCAATGAAGTCAAATTTGTAGGCTATGTAGTGTCTGGGAATGGGTGACTATAGATTCACCTAAAATAGAAGTAGTGCAAGATTGGGAGGACCTACGAACGCCTTTGGGATCTGAAGTTTCTTGGGCTTAACTGGGTATTACCGACGTTTTGTAAAGGATTTATTTAGATTGACTTTGCCATTGACTAGATTGGCGAGAAAATGAGTTAGATTTCTGTGAAGTGAGGCTTGTGAAAGTCGTTCTAGGAGCTTATAATTTAAAATAAATCCCCAACTGAAATTAAAGTATAAATTAGCTTTAAAAGACTTAAGGTGGTGCCCAACATTCACATGATTAAATATGAACTAAAATGATTAAGTATGGGTTAATCAAATAAAACCCAAGAATTGAATTTATATCTCATTTATTACTCAAGACCCAAGAATCACTATAACTAAAACTAAAAAAAATAATTTTACCAAGTGGGCCTTACGAAGTCGAAATCAAGAAGTAATATAATTTATTTTCACCAATTTAAATAGAATGGTCCACGACACCACAACTATAATAATAACAACTAAACAATCAAACGATTTGGAAATTCATATCAATCCAACTCCAGTCAATACTTGAACCACAAGGATATTTTTTTTAAAAAAATTTACTACACATATATTGAAAAGAATAATAAATAAATAAATTCAATTTGATTCAACTTGTTACAACTTTCCCCCTTAAGGAATTTCGCCCCCGAAATTCGCCTTGATAAAAAAAATAATGGAATTTACTCTTAACATAATCACTTGAGCCTTAAACTCTCAATAGGCATTTTCACATTGAGACATTCTTTCAATACCCCAAACATGTACTAAGCTCACTCTCAAGAATTTAACGCTCTCTTACCTTCCATAGTAAAAGACACCGTAACCGAAATCGAAACTCTCAAACTCACTTTAATCATAGAGCTGTAAACACAACAATAACTCTTCAATGATGGTACTACTATTTCTTATCGCTTGAATCAAACAAGAATGACGAACGGTCTAATCCAATCGGCCCTACAATCGTGATAACATCTCATTCTAATTACATCCGCAAAATTATTTTACTAATGTGAAGTAACAAATTTTCAGTAGACTCAAAAACAAAATTTCTACACTTACCAGCTATCCATGATATTAAGATACATTGTTCCAAAGAAGCCACCCCTCAACTTAAAACCCCTCGTACTAGAATTTGGACAAACGATTTATAATAGAAGGGAAAATGTAGGTGATTCTTGCAACATATAAGGGGTTAATCAAAATCTATCGAATTCGCAATTGGAATACAACCGTACTCGCAATTTCACTTGAACACGTTCAAACACACTCACAAAATTTGCTTACTCCACACAACTAACTCAACAGGTTACAGCAACAAAAGAATCCCACTACTTTGAAGAGCACTCAGAAAAGTATTCAAATATTACACACCATTAAAGATGACTCATCACAAACAATTTTTTTCCCCATAATCTAGTGCAATAATTTATTTAATATCTATCCAAAGTGATTATCTCAAGACTCTTAACCAATGATAGCACCCTCCCTTTAAAGACACAATTCAATGATATATTTTGTAATCGCAACCGTCACATGACAACTAACTCATCTCAATATTAAAATGAATTCATACGCAGTTACCTAATTAAATAAAACTATCACAAACAATGACTTCAAATATTTCATCCCATGAGAACCTCCACTCATCCCCTAGTACAATCATATTCTTCCTTGAATTATTCCAAAAACAAAATTCACAGATCACTTTAGCCTCAACTGCTTCACTTGAACAACAAGAAACACCAATCCTTATGAAACATAATGCAATCATGCCAAACACAATACTCGAAAATTCTCAGCCACAACTTTAATCGCCCAACCAAGCAATTTCTGTATTATTTTTACCTATCCACTCTATTTCTTTCACTCGACGAACTAACTAGCAGTTTACGCAAACCTGTTTACATCCACCCACACAATTTCACTCCAACATAGAATTTACCCAAACACACACACAATGCACTTCGAGTCCACATAGAGTTCATCAAGACTCGATACACATTCTAACAATACTAATGTACTCCCAACAAATACTCATAGTTGTAGTGACTTTGAAATCTCCTTTGAAGTCTCTAGTTAGCTCGCTTCTACCCAAATTCTAAAAGATATAACCACAAGCTATGATGCCACTCATTCACTCTAAAAAAAATTTCTATGTCAACAATAGTCATTCCATAACAATTTTCAAGACTAACAAAATAACGAAAGTACTTCATACCAATTTATTCCCCGATGAGGGGTCTGCCAAATAACTTCTTCTAAGGTAATATCACCATAAAACACGATGAAACAAAATTGAAATAAGGAATCATCCTCTATTAGGCAAAACTAAATACATTTTAATTAAGAAAACACTTACCACTTAAGATCAAATACACTTATCAAATTGAACTCAATGGTAATATTAGACCAACATACCAACAACACGAATTCTTACCACACTTATAGCAAAACGAAGGATCAATATAAGGGATTCACAACTCTTACTCCAAGGATACAAAACAATCTTGTAGCTAAACGACAAAGGGTACAAAATAATCTCCATTTCCATTACATGAACCACACCATCACGACACACACCAAATTTAACCCAAAACACTCTCCTATACCTTCCATCTTCATAGTTTCTAACTCATACATAAAAGTAACTATAAAAGTTAACATCAATCACTCTCGATGGGTCAAGCATAAATTCCCATAAAAATACTCAAATTACCACCATACTAATTATCCTAGAGCACCTACTTTAGAATTATAATATCCTCACAAAGTAATCTTAAAAATTTCCTCTAAGAACATTGGTTACCAACACAACTCCACAACATCTATCACATCATGTCCTTCAACACTCATTTATTGCACTCGAGAACATCAACAACTAACTTTGAGACAATGGACTCCACCAATCTTGAAGGCACTCGAAACTCGCCTACATATTCTAAAATATCGACTCACAAGTCAATATTGTCATTACTAACAATCCCATCAAACGGCGCAACCCAAATCAAATTTAATCTCGTTCTGATCTATCTCAAAATTATTTATCTCATTTTCCCTCTTAGGATTTGCAGCAAAATTATGAATAAAACAAACTCTCTAAGAAACACATCTCTTATTACACGATATAATTCTATCATGTGAAGATTACATTTATTCCCAAACACATACAAAATAATTAGCCTAGGGCCCATCATTAACCTCACAAGTAATCTATCAAGCAAGTGAAACAATCCAACTATAACTAAATTCGTCTTCCCTAGAAAATTTAGAACTAGTTTTACGTGTTCTAATGTCAACAATCCAAAGAATATTATCTTAGACTACTTTAATCATTATTAAAGTCACAACCAAACCAAACTATTAGAATAAGGTTAATCTCTAACTCACTCTACTTCTAAGAATTTTTTTTTTTTTTCCATCCAGTCCACTTATACAAACTTGATATAAAATTGAAAAATAATTAACTCATCATAACAACAAACCAGTCGCT
This sequence comes from Camellia sinensis, assembly GCF_055761805.1. Classification (NCBI taxonomy): domain Eukaryota; kingdom Viridiplantae; phylum Streptophyta; class Magnoliopsida; order Ericales; family Theaceae; genus Camellia; species Camellia sinensis. The sequence continues at coordinate 5,982,672 of NC_138974.1, read as the reverse complement.
ACACAACACAAACTCTACTATTTTAAGGTCACATTTACACCCACAATCATACAAATCAGTTAACCTACGCTTTAATACTAATTCCACAACCTCTTGACCAATCATCTCGGCCATATTACTCTAGCTTACACCTTCTTCTTGGGGAAAATGTATCATTCTACATGAGAACATCCCGGGCACCCCAAGTGCCTCTATTACGGCCTCTCCCGCTTTATGACATCTTATATAAGAGACAGGATTTAGCTCAGAAGTAAGTACTCCACACTAGTTCTAACACGCTGCATACGGATTAAACATAAACCTACACATGTATCTACATCACATAAGGCAAACCATATAAGCACATAGTCACATAGAGCATATACGAGTTACACTTCCAAGATATTGACTCATTCCACAAACATTCAAAAACTTCCAAATAGAAATAGCATTGATCAGGTGCTTTTCTAAAAGGACCTCAAAGAATTTCATGGACGAAAATCACATCTCAGAAGTTTAACCCTATACCTACATAGTCACATAAACATGTTATCACATAGCATATAAGATATGCAAAATTTCTCACTAGCGAAATGAACCCATTGTGGTAAAAACCATTTCCAACGAGCCCAGAGTATTCGAACCCGGTAGCTCTGATACCAACTTGTAACGCCCCAAAAAATTGGGTGTAGACGTCCCCGAAGGGCCTCGCTACAGTTCAGACTCAATTTGTGTCACGGTTCTTAATCTGAACTGAAGAGTCCAAATCCGGCAAATCGTTTTGAGAAACAGATTTTTGAAAAGTAGTGCCAAACATGGACTGCTTTGCCAGATATAGAGTCGCCACCTAAATATTTTAAAATGGGAGAATTTAGGAAACCCTGACTCGTGCCGAAGGCCACATGTCCGTCATCACCGGAGTTGTCTCGGCTCGGGAGCTTGGGTACGATCGGGGAAGGTCAGCTATGAGCACCCCCTTTCGCCCGGTCCGAAGACCGGCCTCTACTAACTGTGATATCCGATTTTGAAAACTTTATGTGTTCTTAAACCAGTTGTTAGCCTAGAATTACTATGTTATGCGCACAGCAAACAAGTATAGACTAGATTGCCTAATTTGGAAATAAACATTGCATATCTGTTCGTCTTGGAAAAATGTTTTGGAATTTGCTACTCGCAAGTAGGCTAAAATATGGATTTCAACGAGTTTTCCCAACTCAAACAATCCAACCTTCACCCACAAGCGTTCAAGCAATTTAGCACATAAGCATTTAGCCACATGGTAAGCATGCTGTCATGATAACATTCACATGCATGCGACATGCTAAAGCAGGAAAATACTCACATAGTACTCCGTGCCAAAACAATAAACTAGTTAGCAAACATGCATGTCCTAGTTCATGTTAAGAATGGCTAATGCATCGCATACAGGATGCAATCGGAGTAGGCTCGGCTAACCTAAGCATGGCATATGAAATGCGATCAACTATCACACATTCAATTTTTGAATTGAAGTACAAATGCAGTTAGCGTGATGTACCGAGCCTAATGCATGCAACACAAATGCATGAATGCATGCATGCATAGCATAAGGCATGCTAAATTAAACGTGCCCTAATACTAACCACCAAAGCAGGTAAGTAAAAGGGAAGAAAGAAGTGGGGATTGGAAGACATACACACCACTCACACACACTTATTACAGATTTGCCCTCACTCGGAGGGACCAAATAAATAATACAAATTAATTAACTACGCAAGCTAATTAAATATTACAAATTGCCTAATCAGCTAAGCAAATTAATTAATCTAGGAAAAGCAGTAAATCGCCTCGGGAGGAGAGCCAGATGCAATACATGCTTGGTCCTGCTCGGAAATGCACCGCCATGCATAGGCTGCCTCTGTTTTCCTTCCTTCACTCCACTGGAGGTTGTCAAAACCTCAGTACTACTTCCTTGGATGCTGGGAGACATCACCGGCTGAATGGGATTGCCACTGGCAGTGGGATGTGGCCACCGGCCATTGGTGAAGCTATCAGCAGAGGAGGGATTGCTGGTCGGCATTGAACACTGCCGGTCGGCAGAGTGTTCTTGCAGAATCTGCAATTGACAGCAACAGAGGGCAAGGCAAAGCATGGCAGCACAATTCAAGGCATATATGCATCAATCATGTCCCTCATCATGTTTGTGACTCAAAAGGGCATGTGTCTCGATTCTCGGACCACCAATCACGCATTTCCATGCATGATGGCCCAAAGAACCAAGTATGCAACTTTCATGTCAAATGAAATGCAAACCATACAAACAAACCAAGGCCCAATTCCCATCACCAATTCAAGGAACAAGGCATGTATGCAAGGTACAATGCAACCTAGACATACAAGCTAAGGATGCAACATGGCATGGCAAGACACTTATGCAAGCATACAAGCAAACATGAGGCAATGCCAACCAATGAAAAGGTGGTCTTAAACATGATTTGGGCAGCTCTAAATAGGCCCAAAACAGTGGCTAAAATGACCAAAACAAGGGACCAAAATACACATACACACATGCACATGTTAAGGCCCAAATGCTTAAGCATCAAAGGGCTATTTCTAAGCACATTTGAATGAGGCAATCATGGACAAATAGCATGCAAGGTAAGCATTGGAAATCATGTTAGGATGATGTCAAACCAAGCAACAAGATAGGCTAAACATTAGCATGCAAATGGTCCAAGTACTTGAAGCAAGTCAAAGGGACTTGAACCATGGCTAAGCCAACCAAGCCTCACAAGGCTAAGAGGACTTAAAATAGGTTCAAGGCAGACCTAGACTATGCAAAGGGGGGCCCCTTAGATGGCATCTAAGTGGCTCAAATTCAAAGGCATACGCAATGGCCAAAACATGGAGCATACTACACAAGCTTTCAAAGCATTAAAGAGGCATCCAAGGTAAACATATAAGCATGCAAATGGGACTGAAATGACATGGTGGATGGTTCCAAATCACCAAATCAATACAAAAATGTCATGCTATACATTCACACACTTAAGGCCAACAAGCCGGAATGCAAAGGGGCTATACTAAGCATGCCAAATCCGACCCAAACAACCTAGGACAGACTTTAAACATGGCAAAATATGCTCAAAACCTTCACAAGACTAAGCCTAAAACATGTTTGAACAAGGGCTAACAACCTAAGGCATATTAAGGCAATAACAAGGCATTACATGGTAGGTATGCTAAGCATGCATGGTGTACCAAAACCAACAATAAACAAAGGCATATTATGATATAATAGGCTCAAAAAAACAGCCAAGGCATGGTCAACATGAAGCTTAGCTAGATGCTCCCTCAAGAGGCCAAAAATGGTCCATTTCAAGGACAACAAGGAGAGGGGGTAGCCCTCCCCTTTTGGAGACTTCAAGGCACCATCTTCACCACTGAAATCCCTCAAGATTTCAGTGGTGATGAAGCCCAAACACCAAAGTCTCGAAACTCACTCCAAATAGCACAAAATGGGGCCTTTCAAGGCCTAAGAGGGGTCAAACACCCTCAAACCACAAAACACTCTAAACAAACAATTTAGAGGGCCTAAAAAAAGAACTTTTTTGTATTATACACTAAGCTCAAAAACGATTTTAAGATAGGTAAAAACAAGATGCAAAAATGGGGTAAAAAAGGGTAAAATTCTTACCCTTGAAGACCTCTTCAACAATGATGCTCCAACAGCTCCTTCTAGGTTGAAAACAGCTCCAAAACTTCAAAACCAACCTCTTAGAACCTCAGTAGCTAAGTGAAGGTGAAACACTATGTGTTTGTGTGCAATAGTAAGACACAAACACACTTTAACACACACAAGAGGGAGATATAGAGATAGAAAGTGTATGGTTTCTAACCCTAGAACTCAAAACCCTAAAAATGGTTGTCTAAGCTCTCTCAAGTGTCTAACCCTTGCAACAAGAGAGAAGACCCTCTCTTATAGAGCTTATTGTCTTGTAAAGCTTACAAGACAAGCTTCATAAGAGGGAGATCCCTCCATACACGTGTATGGAGGGGAGCAAAAGGCAAGACAGCTGTCTTAAAATATCTGCAAAAGCAGATGCACAGTAGTCGGCCTGCCAAAGATGCCATTTTGGCAAAATTGAGTGCCGACCGGCACCAAATAGTGTCGACCGGCAATATACATTGCCGGTGGCAGCAAAAACCAGCCGGTGGCCTCTAGCCACTGCCGGTGGTGTGTGGGGATGCCTCACAAGGCATTTCCTGCCCTTCCAAGGCAAAATGCAAGTGTTTGGTGCAAAACCAGACACTAAACGGTCGAGTTCGGAGATCCTGTGGCAAGGCGCGTAGCCGAGACCTCCGGGAACTCCAAACGAACACAAACATGGATGATCACCGAGTGTTCAAACGGTGACGTCCAAGTCTTGAAGACGGTCAAAAATGGGGTGTCTACATTGGGCAGGGTATATTTATTTATACAACAAACCCACCTGATAGTCGAACACATATATCTAGCTAACTATTCCATACATCCATTTTTATTTAATCGCAAATGCCAAATACATGCTGTTCACATCTCAATGCCCCAGTTCCAATCCTAAGCATGCATTTTACAACAAGTATGAAATAGAAGCCAAACAGATAATAAGTGCCTTACAGGCTTAGAAATTTTCCAAGAACATTCTTGGTTACACAAAATGAAGTTTCAACTTAACGTAATACAGCCCTGGGCTTACATTCAACAAATAACCATAAAACAAAAATGAAACCTTAGCTCCAAATCCTCCAAAGTCAGTGCCTTGGCGGAGGTATAGCACTTGTACCTGAGATGATTTCCCTTATAGAGTGAGCCATAGCCCAGTAGAGATATACTACACAACATATGGACCATGAAGAGACTAAAGAGGAGTATGCTCATACCATGCTCATGATAAAATAGTTTATCTCTCTTTTTATAAAGCATGCAATGCTAAGATGCAACAACAGATATAAAATTATTTCCATTTTAAGCCATATATGTTACATGAATATAGGCTCTGTGAATCTCTAGGTGAGTGTCTGCAAGTAGGCCGAAATGCACTACCACTGTCATTTCTACCAGTAAACTGGAAGGCTCGACACCTAACCGCACAGTTCTACACCCCTTACCCAGATTCACCAAGTATTCATCTTTTTGCAAACAGATGTATTTCCAAACATTTCTCAAAAACAGATACATTTCCAATGAAATGAATGAAATGCAATGTCCAATGCAACAAATGAGGAATGTGGTTCAATGTACCCGAGTCTCATGCATTTTGACAACAATCATGGCTATCCTCCATCGATAGCCCAAAACAGATATTTCTAAACAGATATTTAAACAATTAAATTTCATATTTTTTGATAAATACAATCTATTCCACATCTCATCAAATATGAACAACTACACTAGTTTTCATATCACAATCACGTCCAGTAACCTCTCAAGGTCCATTTCTAACCGTGTCGGTTTTATTCCAACAGATACATTAAGCAAAATAATACCGTTAATGCCCAAGAAAATATCATTTTCTTTCCAAACTCATTCTCCAAGCATTATTCAACTATGACATCCTATTTTGATCAAAAGCCCCAAAAGTTAAACGTAATCCCTTTGTTTTCTTTAAAAATGCTCTTTTGGTCACAAACCGGTAAAAATTTCAAAACCAATCGAGTCGAAGTTCGTTTTTGTTCAAATTTAAAACATAGCTCTTTCATAACCTTACAAACATATTCCACGTTTACACTTTCGCAATTTGGGCATCAACTCTTTATTTTTCTCAAAATTTCTCTTTTAAGCAAATAAATCACAAAATTTTCAAAAATTTTAATTAAATTATATACAACTCTAAGCTCCATATAATCAAGTAAAAGTACATAAAGAAGTGTAGGAAGAAACCCCACCTCAAGCCAATAAGCTTTCAAATTTTTTGGCAATAGAAATTAAATCTGCTTGGAGCCAAACGATGCCTTTTCCGCCCTCTACGTTTTGATCCAAAGCACTAGGGGTCAAAAATGACTTGCACTAGATCAAACCCATGAAAAACCAACATTGGAACCCCTTTTTCTTCTCCTCACGGCAAGAATTCCCAAAGTTTGACAAAAAAAGCCATTTGGTCACTTTTATAGATATTTCCTAAACAAATATCTAATTAAACAAATATTTAACTATATACACACACACACACACACATATATATCAATTTAAAAATACATTTCAACATCTTTAATGACAAAAGTAAATATAATATTTTCTCATCACAAAATATATTTCGTTTAATGGTACACACCATAAATATTCACAACTCTTTTATGGTAATTAAATAATAATAATAAAACCACAACAATATTACATGATTACTAACGGGTCACGATTCAATCAATTGGGTCCAAAATGAATGGAGTTTAATAATCTAAAATAAATTCCCAACTAAGATTAAAGTATAAATTAGCTTTAAAAGACTTAAAGTTGTCCCCAACATTTACATAATTACATATGAACTGAAATGATTAAGTATGGGCTAATAAAATAAAACCCAAAAATTGAACTTATATCTCATTTATTACTCAAGACCCAAGAATCACTATAACTAAAACTAAAAAAAATAATTTTACCAAGCGGGCCTTACGAAGTCGAAATCAAGAAGTAATATAATTTATTTTCACCAATTTAAATAGAATGGTCCACGACACCACAGCTATAATAATAACAACTAAACAATCAATCGATTTGGAAATTCATATCAATCCAACTCCAGTCAATACTCGAACCACAAACATATTTAAAAAAAAAAAATTACTACATAGATATTGAAAAGAATAAATAAATAAATAAATAATTAAATTCAATTTGATTCAACTTGTTACATTACCTAAGTCGTATTTACCATCTTGAAATTTTATTGAAATTGTTGGATTAATGTGTTTTCAAAATGGCATGTGCGTAAGATTTTCAAAAGATGAGAAAAATATTTTGAGCATGATATGTCATATGCATTTATCTCATAAGACTGTATAAAATGGATTTGATAAATTGTTTAATTATTTGATTCAATTGATAATGAGATAATTGAATGAATTGAAAATGATGTCCTATTGCTATTGAAACATGTTTATTTATTTAAGTTAACTTGTTGTGGTTAAATAAATAAATTTGATTTAAGAGATTATGTAATAAAATCATATAGTTTTGACATGATATGATTTCATGTATATGTATGAGTATTTTGGTACCCGCATATCTTCTAATGTTTTAATATGAGATTGCTTGGTGAGCTAGTGGTTGCTCACCCCCTGTTTGTACATGTGTACAAGAAATGCTTTTCAGATTTGAAGATCAAACAATGGGTTTTACCATTTCATAAGTGTAATGCAGTGATGGATTGTACTACTTCATTTGTTGTTTGGCTGAGTGCTATTTTTTTTATAAAGAGTAGTGTCCTCTCTTTTATTATAAACCTTAGGGCATTTTTTTTATTTGTATGTAAATGTCATTGTTGTATAACGAGTGGGAATATGTATATTTAATTATTCAGCATTTCATCCAAGGTTGAAATGTTATTTGTAGATGAACTTAATTAATGAATATTGGTAATGTTATCCGAGTGATAAAATACAGGGCGTTATAGTGTAGATGATATTGAATAAGTTGGCCTGAGGGTCCGGGGTGAAAGACTGAAAACCTGTGCGGATACGTGTCGAGCCTTTCGGTTAATACCGGTAAAAATGACAAATTGGTAGTACTTGTATAGTCTACTTGCAGTCACCAACCTAGGGATTATCAGAGTCATATTTACCGTTCTTGAAATGAATTGTTAAGTTTTGAAGAATTGAAATTGCATGACATCATTGAGCATGATGGTTTTCAAAGATGAAGATGTAATTTTCTTTCAAAAGGGCATAGCATGGCATGTGCATTTCATCCCTTGAGACTTGTATAAAATGTATATATTTTGTTAAGGATTTCCTACTGGGCTTTATGCTCACCCTACGCGATTTTTGTGCAGGAATAGATGTGGTGATGCCGCCTAACTAAAGGCGAGAAAATGTGTGTTGAGAGTACGACTCTCATTTTGCTGTGACTCTGTGTGTAATCCAAGGACTATATGTGTGTGAGTTTGAATAACTGTTTTGTGTAACCAGACTCAAGCCTTAGAAACTTGTAAACTCTTGGGGGTATTTATTTGTTTATTTACTTGTTGTTGGATTAATGTATTGTTGCATGAAGAACTATTGTATCATGTAATGTAAGTTTGGAGATTTATATTCGGTTTTCCTGGAAAGAGTCATGATTGTTGTATTATCATTTGGGCTAGAAATTTGGGACGTGATAGCTGCATTATTTTCTTGTGAGAAAGAGTGTAAACACAAAGTGTGTTCGTTGTGCAAACAATTTGCAGTGCTGCTATTGTTTGCTATTGATCATTTTATCTTGGGAGAGAGACGTCCACAATCTGAAAGCACCGTGGAGAGGACAAATCTGTCTTAAGGACATAGTGTTAAACACTGGACTTGATCTGAAAATTTGTTCAAGAAATTAATTTGGTAAGTAATTAATTTATTTTCTGTTTTATTATTTTTCTGTTTCAAATTTTCATTTTGTTTTTGTAACAAAATAAAAATCTGTTTTATTTATTTTATTTTATTTTCTGGTTTGATTTTTGTAATCAAACGAACTCTCTCCTATCCTTTATTTCTTCTATATTCCGTTTGTTGTTAAGTACACAAACAAAATTTATTTATTTCATTAAATACAATGAAGATTGTCCAACAAATTATGATGGTAGTCTAGTCCCTATACTTTAGTTCTTATGTCATTTTAGTTATTTTAATTTCAATTGGCTCAATTTTGATCTTGAGTTTATAATTTAGTCTCAATTTAGTTCAGTTGGTTACAACTCTAGTATTTTTTTTATAGGAAATATGCACATAAGTATCATGTGCCATATTTTAATGGCGAAATTATAAACTTACTAAACTCAGTAAGTTAACGTCAACCAATTTAGTGATAATTTTTCTTAAAATACACTACGATATTATCAATTAGACCAAATTAACGCAAATTTTAAAATTAAGGATAAAAATCGATTTAATTGAAAGTACAAAAACCAAAATAATATAAAGAATAAAATATAAGAACCACCAATATAATTTGTCCTTATTTATATTTTCATGTTGTCTTTCACTTTTCATGTTGATAGAAATTATTCTTTTAGTCCATATTCTTTATTTATTTTTGTTTAGAATATATGTTCGTCTTCCCATATCATAGTTGATTGGCTAGGTTCTCCTGGGATATGCCCATGTAAACTAGTATTTCTGTTTTGTTTTATTTTATTTTATGACTTATTCATCCAAGAAAAAAAACAAACTTGGACCTTTCTTTCAGCTTTTCTATTGGGTACAGGTTTAAGCCCATACACCGCTGAATTTAAAGCAAAAAAATAAAAAATAATTTTTTTTTTACTGAATTAGGAATGAACTCTCCATCATATGTGCCGCATAAAGGCATATTCACTTGTTTTTATTGTAATTTTTGTTTTAAATTTGGAAGGGGTGGAACTGCCCTCGAGCAGAGAAGAGAGGATTGGAACCTTCCCGTTTCAGCCAGTTAGGATAAAATTCATTTTACTCCTTTATATTTTGAGAGTAAAACATTTTATTTTTTTTTAATTTCAAATATAGCCAGAAGACCCATGTGATTTTGAATAAAAATGCAATCATTAATACCATACACATAATTTATAATGTTTGACATTAATTCAATTAAATCAAAATTAATAATAAATTCTTAATTATTTAGAGAAAATTGGTGAAAATGCCATTTCAAAGGTGTATAAGGAATTAGATTAAAGGTAAAATCTTATTTGATGATAAGGACACGTCGGAAAGTCGCCAGCGCCAGAAAATTTGACCGGAAAAGTCACCGGCGGATGATGGCTGTGATCAACGACAATAGGTGGTGGTGGTAAGGTAAAGAAATGTGTGATTCAACATATAGAGTGTTGAATAGGTGACACGTGTCACATTTTGACAGATAGGTTGTTGAATGGGTGACATGTGTCATATTTTAACCGATAGTTAGTTTGGTGAATTTCAACAGATAGATAGATAAATTGATTTCAATAGATAGGTTGATTTCCAGATATAGATAGATAGGTGGATTTCAACAGATGGTTGTCTTTTTGGACAAATTGTGTCCTTTTGGTCCAAAGAGATTAGAGCTTGGGCTTAATAGCTCAAAAGATTAAAAAATGGACTTATGGCCTGCCTGCCCAATATTTATTGCATTTTTTAACTTTTTATTCTAATTTTTATTTAATTATATTTTAGATCACAATTAATCCCAAATATTTAACTATATATTATAATTCTTAACTTTTTAATATAATTCTAATTTAATTATATTTTAGATCACAATTAATCTTATATTATTATTTATTTATTGTAATTTTTAATCTAATTCTAATTTTAATTTAATTATATTTAATCAAATTTTAATTATTATTTATTTTATGTTTTTATTTAATTATATTTTAAATCAATCCTTAATTATATTTTAATTAATATATTAATCTAATTTTAGGTTTGAAGAAAAAATGAGAGTAAAATTATCCTTTTATTGTATTAATTTCATTTTGTCTTTTCACAAAATCAATCTCACTCTAAATAATGGTCTGTGGTTTAGTTTGAGTGGAAAACTAATTGTGCCACTTTAATCCAAAACTATATGGGGATTTACTGTCTATATTTGAATCACAAGGGATAACATGTTATAACCCAAACCATGAGAGAATAAAATGAATTTAACCCTTATTACTCTCTCTCTCTCTCTCTCGCTCTCTCTCTCTACAATAGGTTATGTGTTGAAATAAACCCATCACAAACAATGGAAGCAAAAATAAAATGAAACTGGTCCTAGAAAATAAGAACACAATTTACGTGTGTTTGTGCAAAAATATAAAAAATATATCTTTTGATTGAAACACAAGTTTTGGCTAAAACCAAGAGCACAATCTCAGTTCCAAAACAATGCCTATGAAGGCCAAAAATAACTAATTTGATACATATGTCATGAACTAAGGCTAAAATATATGACAAAGATGCCTTTCAAGTCTATTCCTAAGTTAAACTAGGGTTAAACTAAGGATAAATAACATTGGGTTATATACTAAGTTGTGTTGAATGATTGATTGATTGATTGGGTGTTTGCTCTACCTTTATTTCTTGTATTTATAGCATTCAAGTCCTTTTGAGAATCACGTCTGACCTCCTGAAAATCTACAACAGCTTTTTGAAAATCTCTATAAAATCTTGAAAGTTATTTTGCTTGAGGGCCTCCTGAAGTCACATTTTGCCCAACTTCCTCCTTCTTCTCAGCAATTGGTTGTATAAGAAAATTGAGAGAGATTGAGAGAGCAATTTAGCTCTGTATGTTTTTGATGTATTTAGCAATCAAATGGAACCTCCATTATATAGGAGATGGTTTACAAGACAGAATGATATGAAGCCACCGAAAGGTAGCAAAAGGAAAGGAAAAGCAAGCATCTCTGTGCTAGCACCAACTATGCAACAACTAGCAAAAGGAAAAGAAAAGAAAGCATACAACTATGCAACAACTATCTACAGATATTATCTATTAAATATAATATCTACATATATTATCTACTATTATAATATTAACATCCCCCCTCAAACTCAAGGAGGACAAACATTAACCAACTTGAGTTTGGAGACAAGGTCAATGAAGCGGCCAGGAGAATGAGCTTTGGTGAAGATATCAGCAGGTTGATCAACAGAAGAGATCGGATGGAGATGGACAGTACCATGAGTAACGTGTTGCCGAATAAAATGACAGTCAATCTCAATGTGCTTGGTGCGATCATGAAAAACATCATTGTGAGCAATTTGAAGAGCACTGTGATTGTCACAAAAGAGGGTAGTAGCGCCAGAGGGAGTAACACCCATGTCAGCAAGAAGCCAACGAAGCCAGAGAAGCTCCTGAGTAGTATCAGCAAGGGCACGGTATTCGGCTTCGGTACTAGAACGAGCAGTAAGAGATTGTTTCTTACTGCGCCAAGAAATAAGAGAATCACCCAAAAAAAAGCAAAACCCAGTAGTAGAGCGGCGGTCAGTAGGATCGCCAGCCCAATCAGCATCAGAGAAAGCACGAAGCTGGAGAGAGGAGCGGGCGGAATAATGAAGACCATGAAACATGGTGCCTTTGAGATAGCGAATGAAACGAATTAAGGCAGCATAATGTGTGGTACGAGGAGCCGACATAAACTGGCTGACAATATGGACGGCATAGGCAATATCAGGACGAGTAACAGTGAGATAGACAAGACTGCCAACCAGCTGACGATATAGAGTAGCATCAGAGAGAAGAGTGCCATCAAGAGGGGTAAGACGACTCTGAGGCTCCAGGGGAGTTGAGGCAGTCTTGCAATCGGTAAGACCAGCACGGGTGAGAAGATCAGATGTGTACTTAGCCTGAGAGAGAAAAGAACCCGTGGAATCATGGAAGATTTCAAGACCCAAGAAATAGCTGAGAGGACCAAGGTCTTTCATCTCGAAATGATGGCTAAGAAATTGTTTAAGATGAAGAATACCATTGACATCATCACCGGTGATAATCATATCATCCACATAAAGAAGAAGCAAGGTGGTCCCTTGAGCAGTTTTGCGGATAAACAGTGCAGTATCATAAGAGCTGGAGGTGAAACCACAGTCATGAATAGTAGAGCTGAACTTGGCAAACCAAGCGCGGGGAGCTTGTTTGAGACCATATAAAGCACGTTGAAGTTTGCAGACTTTATGAGGTGGATAAGTAGACCCAGGGGGAGGTTGCATGTAGACCTCCTCAAGAAGAACACCATTAAGAAAGGCATTTTTCACATCCATTTGATAAAGATCCCAGTGTCAGGTAGTAGCAACTGCAATGAGGCTGCGAACAGAGGTGAGATGAGCAACAGGAGCAAAGGTCTCCTCATAGTCAATACCATATTCTTGATTGAAGCCTTTAGCAACAAGGCGAGCTTTATAGCGCTCAATAGAGCCATCAGAACAGGTTTTGATTTTGTATACCCATTTACAGCCAATGGCAGTCTTGCCAGGAGGAAGATCAACAATGTCCCAAGTGTGAGTTTTGTCTAAAGCCTGTAATTCATCAGTCATAGCTTGCTGCCAAAGAGGATTAGAGCGAGCCTCCCGATAGGAGGTGGGTTCATGAGTAGAAAAAGCAGTAGAACCAACAATAAAGTCACGAAGACGAGTAGAAGGTTGGATTACCCGGTGTGGTCGAGCAGGAGGAGGAGGAGCCACAGGAAGAGACTCAACAGGGGGTGAGGAGTCCGAGGGAGCAAGATCAGGACCATCAGAGCTGGCAGGTGCTTGAGAAAGACCAGTAGGCAAGGCAGTCTCAAGAGAGTCAGGCATGGGCAGTGAAGGAAGCTCATCAGAAAACAGATCTGCAGAAGGGTTAGTAAAACACAGAGAGGGTGAGGGAACGGATAAACGGAATTGAGAGAGGGAGGAAAACATTGTGTGTTCCCAAAAGACCACATGACGAGAGATACGGAGACGCTGGGAGAGAGGATCCCAACAGCGATACCCTTTATGTTCAATACCATACCCCAAGAAGCAACAAAGGCGAGAACGAGGTTCAAGTTTGGTACGTTCATGAGGTTGGAGAAGAACAAAACAGGCAGAGCCAAAAACCCTAAGGGTGTCGTAAGGGGGACGGGTGCCATGTAAACGCTCATATGGAGTGTGATTATGAATGACTGGTGTAGGGATACAATTGATAGTGTAAGCAGCAGTGAGAGCGGCTTCACCCCAAAAATTTTCGGGACAAGAGGAAGAGAGAAGGAGGGCTTGAGTAGTGTCAAGTAGATGCCGATGTTTTCGTTCAGCACGGCCATTTTGTTGGGACGTACCTGGACAGGAACGATGAGGTTGAGTACCATGACTCCTAAGGAAAGAAAGAAAGTCAAAATCTTTATATTCCATGGCATTGTCGGAGCGAAAAATCTTGATAGTTTTAGAAAATTGGGTTTTAACCATTGCAGCAAAATTGTAATAAAGTTGTTTGAGTTCAGAGCGATTTTTCATAAGAAACAACCATGTAAAACGAGAAAAATCATCTATAAAAACAACAAAATAACGTGCGCCTCCCATAGTAGGAGTAGGAGAGGGTCCCCAAATATCAGAATGAATGAGATCAAAGGGCGCAAGAGAAACAGAATCACTTTTATTAAACGACAAAGCAGGTTGTTTTGCAAGTTGACAGGACACACAATTGAAAGCATCAGAACTTACAGTACCCAAATGACCACTAGAAATTAAAGACTTCAAACGACCAACAGAAAGATGGCCCAAACGATAGTGCCAAAGCTGAAAATGAGATAAAGGAGGAGCAGTGGTAGCAGTGGTAGGAGCAGTGATTTGAGAGGAATCCGGAACATGAAGATGGATAAGTTCGTAGAGACGTCCTTGCTTACGGCCGATCCCAAGAGTTTGCCCGGTCCGAGGGTCCTGCACCAAACAACCAGTATGGGAAAAGGTAACAGTTAGACCATGCTCACATAATTGACTAATGGAGATAAGATTTAAAGTGAGAGCAGGCATAAGATATACATGGGATAAAGATAAGTGAGAGGTGGAAACAGACCCAACATGACTTACAGACAGAAGAGACCCATCAGCAGTATGGATAGAAGGAACATGAGAAGTCGAAGAGAGAGGAGTAAAAATAGTAGGATCAAAGGTCATGTGATTACAACAAGCGGAGTCAAAGTACCAGGAAGTGTTACCTGCGGTGGTAGACAAAGCAGGAGATGGAGGAGTACCGGAATGCTGCCAAAAATGTTGAAACATGGCTCCAACATCGGTATGAGAGAAGACCGGAGTGGAAGGATCTACAGGGACAGAAGAAGGTGAATCTTCGGAGGCGGCAGCAGCAGTGCGTGGAGCAGGCATGTTTTTAAATGGAGTCCCAGAACGGTGAGAGTTGCTGCGGGAAAGATTCCCGGTGGAAGGACCATGGCGAGAGGCACGGGTAGGATTGCGGAAGCAATCTTGTTGGAGATGACCGGGGCCAGTCTTGTTGCAAAATCGACAAAGACGAACGGGACAATGAACCAGAAGATGAGTCGATGGAAGATTGCGGTTGTGACAATAGTTGCAGGTAGTGGACCGCTGTGGTGAAGGAGAACTCCGAATCTGGGGAGTAGCAAGAACAGAGTCCACAGGGTGTGGATGGAGAGTACCAAACCTGGTTTCCTCGGACAGGAGTTCAGAAACGGCTTGCTCAAGAGTGGGTAAAGGAGTGCGATGTAGGAGAGATGCGCGGACGGGCTCAAAACGAGGAGTGAGAGCCATGAGAAACTGAACCAAGCGTTGTTGGTCACGGTAGGTAGTAAACAAGGCAGCATCCTCAGTATGAGGCCATGGAGGCTTAGAAAGAGCGAGTTGATCCCAAACATAATACATTTGGGAGAGGAAATCATTAATGGTCTGAGTGTTTTCTTGGCGCATACGGTGAAGATGACTCAGAAGCTGATATTGGTGAGCAAGACCGGTAGTCTGATAGCGTTCTTGCAAAAAATCCCAGATGGCCTTGGCTGGAGAGGAAGCAGACTCAAGTTGGAACCTACCAAACTGAAGGCTGATGGATGTAATAGAAGTATTGCGAAGCCAGGTGATGATCTGATAATTTTTACTATCCCAATCTTCTAGTCGGTCGATATATTTGGCAGCGGAGTCCGTGGCAGCGGAGTCCGTGGCAGCGGATTCCGTGGTTGTTGGGACTGGTTTGCACACATCCCCAGTAATGATACGCCAAAGTTTCTTGCCTTTGAGGAAGCCAGACATGGCTTGTGCCCAAAGGACATAATTAGTCCCGTCAAGAATAACGGAAATAGGGTGATTAGAGGAATCCGGGCGATCCATGAGGGAAAAATAGCACAATGGTGGTAGAATCTGAAAAAACCGAGGTTACCAATGAATTCAGAAGGCCGAAATTAGTGGGAAAAGGAGTGAAACGACCCAAAATATGACCACAGAGGCACAAAAATGAGAGGCAAATGGGCGCGGCGCACGTTAGCAAGAAAGGCGCGGCGCACGTTAGCAAAAACAGGCAGGCAGTGCACGGTAGCAGAGAGGGCTGACGTGTGCTGACGTCAGAAACACGCGGCGCACGTTAGCAAGGTAGTGCGCGGTGCACGTTAGCACGGGACAGTGTGGAGGACGCGTAGAGCGCGTGTGTGGCGGAAGGCGGAGGCAGGCGACGCGCCGGTCACAGAAGCGGCGCGTGAGAGCGCGTGTAACGTCTGATGGGGCTGAAATTGGTGGCGTTAGAATCGTTCGGAGGAGACGAAGGCTCTGGTGTGGTGAAAAATGTATTTCAGAGATGGACGAAAAAGGGATACAGATGAAATGCAATCTGTAGAAAAAAAAAAATATGTTGGCAGAAGAGGCTAGGCAGAAAACCTGTGCTCTGATACCATATAAGAAAATTGAGAGAGATTGAGAGAGCAATTTAGCTCTGTATGTTTTTGATGTATTTAGCAATCAAATGGAACCTCCATTATATAGGAGATGGTTTACAAGACAGAATGATATGAAGCCACCGAAAGGTAGCAAAAGGAAAGGAAAAGCAAGCATCTCTGTGCTAGCACCAACTATGCAACAACTAGCAAAAGGAAAAGAAAAGAAAGCATACAACTATGCAACAACTATCTACATATATTATCTATTAAATATAATATCTACATATATTATCTACTATTATAATATTAACAGGTTGGTTTGTTCCTCAAAGATAGGGCTGACCAGATCCTCCTAAAAGCATGAGTCGTTGGATGGTGGGTAAGGGTCTTGGATGGTTGCCATGTGTCCATGCTTGGTCAACTTACGCTTCCTTTGTAGGAGCCGTTTGAAACATTTGAAATGGGACTGTTGGATCAAAGCCGCATGTCCTTCTGATGCATATCTTCAACATCATATATAATTAATATAATAATTATATATATATATATATATATATCTTCAAAATAGAAGAGAAAAGTTGCCCACGTGAATCCTAATTTCCCAATGATTTGGCCAAAACCCATCAAAGCCATGATTGCATCAAATCTACTCATTCCAACCAATTTGCCACCAAAATAAATAGGGTAAAGCAACCTACTTTAAGTCACCAAATGGACATGTGGAAACCCCTCATTGGGGGTGTCAAATCTTGTACAAACATTGCCCCTTCAAACGTTTTCTCTGTTAGGTCGCGAATTGAGCACCCTCACTCACTTGATTAAAGATCGGCCTTTACTAATTCTTGATATGAAATCCATTAACACAATATGATCATATAACTCAATTATTAATGTTATCTTTACTATGTGGAGCAAACAAGTATAGACCCAAGTGCTTACATTGGAATACTCTAATCTTTCGAATTTCAAAAAGGGGTATTTTTTTTTTTTTTAGCAAGGATCTCATAAAAAGGAGAGCTAACTCACATGCAAGGAGATTAGAGTTACCCCAATTTAGGCATAAGACCTCTAAACAATCGGCAATCATAGAGATATATCATATAAGCACATAATCTCATGGAATCATGCTGAACATAGTAAGGAAGCAAGTACACACCCAAGATATAAAAGAAAGGGAAAAGCTCACCTAGCACTTCTCCGCACCATCCCATGAGCATAATGGGTTAGAAAACTATACGTGATCCTAGATGCAATAGTCTAGGGAATGATATGCAAAAGAATGAAAAGAATACTCACCGAGTACTCTATCCAAGCGAAACAAATTAGAAAGAGTTAGAAAATATGTTACAAAATGCAAATCACACACATAAAATAAATCCTATGAGTTCGGTTACTACAAAAAACTGGCATGTGAATCATAAAAAATAAGCCATACCACATAATGATAGCAATATCTACTAAGACACGATAAATAGGGCTTAAGTGCATGATTCTAAACTAAGTCATGGGAATGTCATGCAGGCAACATGAAAAATCTTAAGAAAACAAATAAGTTAGAGAGAGAGAGAGAGAGAGAAAGAGAGAGAAAGAAGAAGACATTTTCAACACATTTCAACGCAAAAAGCGTCTATATCATTTAAAACAACAAATTTATGAACTCTAATGAGAATAGAGAAGTTCTACCCCTCAAACTCAAGAAAACAAGTATAAACTACCCAAATTAATGTAAAAGAGATATAAGAGGAGATATCCGGTCTACTCTCATAGAGGAAGCCGTACTTGGGCTTCTAGAGCAACAAAAACAAAGAAAACAACAAAATAAAGGGGACTCTGATGAGAATAGAGAGATTATACCCCTCCAACACATTGAAGAAGGTATAAACTACTAAAATCCATGAAATAGAGTGATGAAAGAGGAAATTCAACCTATTCTCACTGAGGAAACTGTGCTTGGGCTTCTATAGCAATGAAAACAAAAAAACAACAAAATAAAGGAGACTTTAATGAGAATAGAGAGATTCTACCCCTTAAACACATGGAAATGTATAAAAATTACTTAAATCCATGAAAAAGAGTGGTGAGATGGGAGATTCATCCAATTCTCATATAGGAAACTGTGCTTGGGCTTCTAATGCAAAAAGAAAGAAAGAATGAAAAATAACTTGGCCAAAGTCTCTATACAAGTCATAATTACTACAGAAATGAGAGAGAGAGAGAGAGAGAGAGAGAGAGAGAGAGAGAGAGAGAGAGAGATAGAAAGAGAAGGAAATCAATTAAGTAATCAATAATCCCAACAAACACAATAAAAGCGTTTGGATAGAGAGAAAGAGATAGAAAAGAAAAGAAAATGATTATGGAAATAGGGATTTCCTCAAAATCTAGCAGAAGTAGGGCCTAAGCTAGTCACAAACTCTAATCCGAGCTCCCTAAAGCTAGTAGTGATGTTTGTTTTTCAAGCCAAGAAGAGAAAGAAAGTTCCTAGTGTATGAGTATATGAGTGAGAGAGTGAATTGCCTTAGAGTTCAAATGGTTAGCCTTTAGAGTTTAAAATTGACCAACCCTTTACCTCTCCACAAAGGAGTGTTTAAATAGGCAAGAGATGCCTTGGAATATGCCATTTAGCCTCCAAAGATTTGGATGGCATATTCCAAGATGCTGGGGGACCACCTTCCAGAAGTAGTCTGTCGGTCGCTAGAAGTGCTTGGCCAGACATAATCTTGTTTGGCTGGATCGTAAAGTGTCCGTCGGTCATTTTTTGAAATCATCCAGCCAAAGCACTTATGTCTGGCGTGCTTACAAAAGTTTGGCCGGACATTATAATGTCCATCGATTCTCTATTTTAGAAGGTTTTTCCACCTTCGCACTCATTATAGCTTTCTACACTTGTTTCTTTTGAAATAGTTCCACATTTTTGGACAAGCGCAAAACCAAAAATTGCTGAAATGTTTGAGAAAGTCTCTCTAGCTTTTAGAAAATCACATTGAGTTTGAGACTTAATTAAGGCTTTGTGGATTTTCCAAGTGAGTGTTGGGCAATTTATGTTCGTGAAGTTATTACTTTGCTGCACATAAGTGATTTCGAAGTTCATTGTATCTTGGGGGTGAAACACCATTCAGCTCGATGAATAAGAGGTGTATTGTTTCTAAGGAGAGTGGAGTCTGCATGTGTCGACTACCTAATAGGCTTTTCCAAACATTTTCTCTAATAATATTTTATTTTTTTATTTTTGATTAATTATTAATTTGGTATTTTTTATGACAATAAATCCTGTTTAATTTTTCCAACAACTATTACTACCTAAAAAATATATATGTTGTTTTCTCTGTATTCTAACTAGAAATCTATACATCATGGTTTGATTGTCATGACTAGGTCAACCGATATCCATGAGCTTGTTAGAAGGCTTATGATAGCATGATAAAAGCTAAAAAAGCCTTTTATAGTGCACCACCCATGTCTTCGATAAATAAATAGTATAATCAGATGATGACTAGACCTAGTTCAGTTGAAATGTTAAGATGAGTCTAAAATAAAAGATTTTTTCAATCCAAGTATTTTCAAAACAATTTACACTGAACTTAATAGTGTTTGGAAAACTCACATAGTAAACAACAAAGTGAAGTTTTGAAAACACATGGGAATCTTAGCCAACAAACTAGTTCTGCAAACAGTTAAGTTAAATTGTTTACAAAAACTTTGTTTCAATATCATTAAACAAATAAATTGGAATAGATTTTTTCATTTTGAAAAAATAAATAATTTTCTTCAACTATCTGACGTCATGGCCAATGAGTTTCAACATCCAATTTTTGAAAAAATAAAAAGAATTTATCTCTTTAAAAAAGGAAGTCCTTTACTTCTGAAAGAGATTTTTTTCCTTCCACTCTCCAATGGTGGACACTAGGGGTGGGAAAACATTCATCCGATCCTTCAAAATTGAATGGCCCAAACCAATTTGCCACATAATGGACGGTTTTAATAGTCTGAGCAGACAAATGTGGGCATACTTTTTTTCAATCTGCCTAAGTTTAGACAGATGGCGGATGAGAGGCCACCAGACCCAACTTGATCCGCCAATATTTCTAAAAAAATGAAATTATGCTTTTATGCTTTGTGTGTGAAAAAATAATATTTTCTTTAGTAATTATGTATTTAAAAAAGAACATTTTATTTAATAACTGTATTTGCTATTTATGAACTATAAAAGTTGAGCTATTATTTTTATTATAAAAAATGAACAATAAAAATTTTTAGGCACGAAATAGTAAAGAATTACTCGAAAATAATCCAAAAAATGCTCAAAACAATAAGGGTCCCAACCGCCAAACCAATCCGTATTCACTTGCTAACCCTCATGGCCAACGCAATTTACATCCTCTAAGTAGATGAATGCAGATTGATTTTTTTCAATTACCTAAGTTCGGACGGATGACAGATGAGAGGCTAATTGACCCAACCTGATCCACAAGTATCACTAGTGGACACCCATTTTTTAGTAGGAGAAGAGTAGGGGGGGAAGGTCAAATTGAAGAACAAATCTACGGTAGATGGTTTTTGGAGTATAACTTGCTGAAAAATTGAAGAAAAATGAAGTAAAACTCCAAATTTCGGTGAAAATTGAAGCAGAAATTGAAGCAATAAAGAAATTGAATTGAACAAGAGAAGGATTGGGGGACTTATAATGTGAGTCGAATAGAGAGGAGACCAGAAATGAGATTACAGAAGGATTTCAAGCCGGTTAATTAAAGCAGAATGTCAGAATGGTCTCCAGAAAGCACAAACAAAGGCTGGGAATGCTTGGATCTTCCAGAACCACAAAAGTGGAGGTTTAAGAGAGAGGTTGAAGAGATAAAAAGCATGCAAGTATAAATGTATATGTGGGAAAAATGGAAAGACGCTAAAATGGATGAAATGATGGCACCAATTCGAAATCCCTTGAAAAGAATGAAGTGGTTGATTGAAACGATGCATTTTGATTGAAGGATGTCTAGTAGTATATTGATACGTCAACAAAGGTAGGTGGGGTATCAAAGTTAGGGTTTTGAGAACCAAGGTATGCTTTTCTATGAATCGACGTATGGTAATGTGGAGAAGCGTCCAAGCAGTGAGAAAGTTGTTAGCCAGTGTGGCCTTAACTCGGCACGATGTAGCTCACATCCCCTCAACAGTTATCTAGGTGATACAAGCTAGGGGTAGTTGTGGGAACAGAATTTTGAATGCAGCCACTTGGAGTCCGGATCCTCTGCCATACTTTCCTGCCATGCTTCCTGCAATGCCCCAAAACGACGTCGTTTTGGGGTAAAATTTCAAAAAAAAAAAAAAACCACTCCCTGTTTGGCCACTCCAAAAAAAGCCCTAAAAATTTTCAACTAATTCTGCATAGCTCCACCAGCAGCAGAAGAAGAAGTGGAAATGGAGGAGGTCACCATCAAAGGCGTTGTTGAAGCTGCAGTGCCGAAGACGAAGACGCCATTGTTGAAGCTGCAGTACCGGAGGAGGTAATCGCCTGCAGTAACGAAAACGCCATTTTTGAAGCTGTTCAACAACTCTTATGCCCCAAATGTCGATATTCTACCTGCCATGAGGTAAAAATCAAAAATTATACTATGTATATGAAACCATCCCTATATATATATATGTATATATACCTTTATATCCATACAAATCTGCAATACATATATATATATATATATATATTACAAATCATAGGCTAAAAAATATAATAAAAAATGTGAATGTATATATTAGATTTGGGTTTGTTTTCTTGAGTCAAAACCAAAGATGGTTTCTTATATCCATACAAATCTACAATATATATATATATATATATATTACAAATCATAGGCTCAAAATCAGATTTGGGTTTGAGTCAAAACCGAAGAGAACTTCTGATCAAAACCACTACTCTGGTTCTCTGATTCTTTGATTTGGGTTTGTTTTCATTGTTTCATCTGGAAGAACCCAACAGTGTCATCTGCTTTCTCCCACTCCGTCGTTCTTGTCTTCTTTCTTCTTTCCCTTCTCTGGTTCTGTTTTGTTTTATTAATTTTTTTTTTTAAAATTTTGCCCCAGAACGACGTCGTTTTGGGGCACTACAGGAAGCATGGCAGGAAAGTATGGCAGAGGATCCGGACTCCAGCCACTTGGCACAATCTTAGGGTGAGATGCCAGGTGGCAGAATGTTATTGGCCAATGTATTGGTGTTGACCATACCCTAGCCAAAATATTAGGCCATGAGGTTGATTCCTAATGGAAGTATGACTCCTAGTTTGGCTGTAATTAGGGCTCTTTGGAGAAGTTTACCCTAATCCAAATAGGAAGGAAGAATCCTAGATAACATATAGTCTTTAAATGAAATCAATTTGACAAGGAAGAGGATTTCTAGGAGGCGACAACGACAAGGCACTCTATATAAAGAGCAACCTCCATGGGTGGAGGTACGTGTGAATTTGTACATTCTAGTATTCTTTGTACACTGAGTATTTATGTGTTGTTACTGACTTTGGTATTAGAGTTTCCTCCTACTTGATGACCTATGAAGCATGGGTACTTTGACAAACATATCGTACCGAGTACTTACTGGCATATGGTATTTTTGCATACGTACCGGGTACACGAGACAATTACCCAATTTTTTTGTTCTTAATTTTTTGCGTATCTAGACGTATCTAATATATATCCAAGTTGTATTGTATCTCAGTCGAAATAATATTTTCTTTTACTACAGAGATAAATCATTTTCACTAGATTTCTTTTTTATTTTTAGTTTTATACTTAGTATGATTTTAAAATTAAGCTATAGTTTATAAGTTATAAGGACATTTAATTTTTGATTTATATGTTCACTTTTGGTATTAAATGTTAATTAATTATAATAAATTAAATCATTTAATCTATTTTTGCATTACTCCAAATTAAAAATAAATATTTTTTTACAAACACACAGCCGTACCCGTATTCTATTTTTTTGGATTTTACCGTATCGATATACTTGTATCGTATCAATACCAGTACTCCCGTACTCATACTTGTACTTCATAGTTGATGACCAACCGGGGTATATCTCAACGAATACATCTTGGTTTATCGGCTTTGTTCATAAATATTTTGAAAGAGGTAATCTTCTTAGATCTTAGTTGGTTGTATGGTCAGATTTTAATACATACGTTATTAATTGAGAGGTGGAATTAGAACATCATTCTAAATTTTTTTCATTCTATTATTTGAGTATGTTCAATTATGACAATATCATATATTTCTGAAGGACTATTAACTATTCGAATGGCTAATGCATAATAACTTTTCATGATGAATATTATCCATTTAAATGGCTAATTGATAATTACTTTTCATGCACTGGCATACCAAACAATAAAATGAAGGAGATTTGGAATTAGGTTTTCCTCCTCATTTCTTCCAATCCGAATATGATAGATTCAGCTCTCGTACACTACAAAAAATTAAGGTTTTAGAGATCAAAATTTAGGGACAAAATAATTTGTTAAGAACCAAATATTTTTGTTGCGTAAGTGTCATCATTATTTTTTTAACAATGAAAATTGGACATTAACGACGAATTATTATCATTTGGGGACCAAATTTTTTGTCTTAAAAAATAAATCATTTTGAGACTAAATTATTTTGTCCCTAAAAGTCTATTTATGAGAGACATTTTCAAAATTTTGTCGCTAAATGCTTTGTTTTTGACTTTTCGGGATAACCTTTTAGCGATTATCTTCACGACGATAGAAATTGGTCCCTAAATGTCTTTTGCCACAAAATTTTCACTTTTACAGACCAAAAAATTTAATTTCTAAAACTCTTATATGTTGCAATGGTAGTTGTTGTTACAATCGGGTTGATGCAATTTAAGCATGACACTGGTCATGATAGACTCATGGTTGGGCCTCGTTTGGGAAGTGGCTATTTTAGTAGACTATTTTAGTTTTTGGTTATTTTAAGTAGGCTAAAATTTTTGTGTTTGGGAAGATGATTGGATTTTTTTGTGATTGGATGTGATGTTTGTGAGAGAAAAAGTGAAATGATTATGGGTTTGATGTGATATTTTGTCTTATTAGCTATTTTAGCCTATTTTGTCTTTTTGTGATTTTTAGCCTAAATTTGACTATTTTTTTTCTTCCCAAACACCCCTAATCGTTTTGACTATTGAGCTTAGGGAATGTTTGTCTGGTGTACATATAGTCTTGCAATTAGATTAATAATCTAATAAAATATATAATTTTATGTTTGGTTAAAAAAAATTAAGGTTCAAATTGATTTTGGTATTTCATATATGGGGGACTATTGAATCCCAAGAGGGGAGAGACGTGATACAAAATAAGAGATTAAAGAGAGGACTAATTAGTTATCGATAGAATTTTTAATCATTCTTTATAATTCTTAATCAATCTAAACATTAGATAAGATATACAATTCAAATAGATTGATAAGTCCATGGCTAACCATTCTAAGAATGCTAATCCAATTTAATCAAACATGTCCAAACAATTATGGCTTTAAAGTAACACCCTCTTAAGATTATGATAGCACAATTCTATAAGCAAATTGATTTTTTTTTTAAATTTTTATATTACAAAATTCTTATACAAAATGATTTCACATTTTGTAATTCTTTTATTTACTAAATACCTACAGTTTTGATTTATAATTTCAAAAAAGCCACAATCCAATCATTTTGAATGGATTAATTTAAAAAGTTTTTTTATGGATCATAGAGGCTTTTAACCGACAAAATAACAATAACTGATCAGAAAAGTCAGAAGCTATATTATAGAAGGGATAGGCCACACAAAAACACCGAGCGTTTGTAGTCCAACGGTTAGGATAATTGCCTTCCAAGCAATAGACCCGGGTTCGACTCCCGGCAGACGCAGTCTGTTTTTAATACAATAATCTTTAGATTATTTATTTGAATACAATAAAAAAATTTATTTTTAAAAAACCCAAGCCAAACATGTATTTTGAAGTGAAATTATTCTATTTTTCATCATTATTATTATTTGCACATTACGTTTCTCGGCTGAAAAATCTAATTTTAAATTTTATTTGCTTAAAAATCCAGATGTTAATTTATTATATCCATAAATACGAGTCTTTATAAAATAATTAAACTACCCATATAGAGATATATATACACTAGTTTAAACAGGCGTGTACATGGCATGGGCTATTATTATAGTATGCTTAAATTTTGTATTTTGATAATTTTTTAAAAATAAAAATATTGTTATATGATATTGAATAGAATAAATCATTAGATATATGATAGAATTATATGATATGATATGTATATTTTTTGATTTGTTATACACTTAATGATGTCGAATCCAATTTTATTACCATATCATTTTAGATGAATTTATGAGTCTTTAAAATTTCTTCCGAATTTAGAAAAAAAAATTATGGTGTGTAACTTTTCTCAACAGATAAATATAAAATAACTATTAAAATAATTCTCATATCTAAAAAAAACTATTAAGATAAGTCACTGAACTAATAAAGAAGCAGAAAAAAATACACACATATATATATATATATACACACAAATGACTAATTTTATTAATACATAAATCATACTCGCATAACAAATGATCAATTTTATTAATAAGAAAATCATTAAGTAAATTAACAATTTTTAATGATAAGAAAAATATTTTTCAGTTAACCCTTTTGTTAATAAATAAATCAATTAACAATTTTTAATAATATGAGAAAGATTTTTCAATAAACAATTTTGATAATTTATTATTGCATAGGAGAATAATTTTCCCCCCTCAGTATTGTGTTAAATTAAAATATATAACAAACAATAGTTGTAATTTCTAGTATTATAGAACTGATTCATATTTTAAATAAACTTTATGAGTGTATTTGTAATTTGTCAAAAAATAAAATATTTATGTTTCATAATTGACTAAGGATGTTTACATAATTACGAAAAACCTATTTCATAATTGATCAAGAATATTTGTGTAATTACGAAAAAATCTGTTATATAATTGACCAAGAATGCTGACGTAATTATGAAAAAAAACTTTCATTCAACATATAAGTCATCATTAGTAAATTATTTAAAATGAAAAGACAAAATCAAAAAGAAAAAATGAATCTCAAACAGCTAAACGCCTCTTTTATATATCTATATATATATATATATATATTATTTTCCTAACCAAACTCTAATCATGCTATACTCTTTCACTTTCTCTTCGTAGCTCCTCTCTCCCTCCTTTTCTCACCACCACTTTCCTTTACCCTCCGTCATTCCACCACAACCACCACCACCACCATCACAGCCTCTCTCTTTCTCTTTCTTCTCGTTTTTACCTCTGTCAACGACGACACCATCACAACTCTAATCCTATCGTCGACAGCGTATTCTCCATCAACTACACTGCCATCAATTGTTTTCTCTCTCTCTCTTTCCTAAACACTTACTGCACCACCTCTTTCTCTTCAACTTTGGACTCTATCGCCTCAGATCTAGGCTCTGCCATCGTCCAGATTTTGCTGCCACTTCAGATCTTTCATCTCCCATACTCGACTCCACTGCGAACGAATGATGGATCTTAGGGTTCCGAAAGCCGCAGCTCTAGATCCATCACCGCAGCTCTAGATCTATCATCGTAGCTCCTGATTTGTCCCTCTTCTGAGGCTTTGATGGCGTCGGAGTCTGATTGGAAAGAAATGAGAATGAGAATGACAAAGAATAAGGTGGTCCGTGGTGGAATCGTGTGTGACTGGTCCCGGTGCAACACAGATATGACTTTTTTGAACTTAGAAATAGTGAAATCAGTTGGCATTTTGAACATTTCGATTGGGTTTGTGTTGCTGTTGTTGGTGTTTTGATCTTGCATCAGATCTATGATGTATGTATACACCATTGTTGATTTTTTGATCTCTGATGTTCTTGTTAAATAAACTGAAGTAGAAATCGAAAGAATATGTATATTGTAGCTTACCTTTTTCGCTCTCCCTTTTCGGAAGTTCGAAAAGAAGCTCTACAGTTCAGACTTCTACGGTTCTAAATTGAATCTCACAAGTACAATGTGAAATTGATAAACACCAAAGAGTCTAAATTTGACAATTTTTTTTGAAAAATTGATTTTGAATAAAAAATGTCAAAATTGGACTGTTTTGTCAGGTACAGACTTGCCACCTAAATATTTTGTTTTTAGAGAAATTTAGGAAACCCATGACTTGTGCCAAAGGCCACGTGTCCGTCATCACCAAAGTTACCTCGGCTCGGGAACTTAGGTACATGAGGAGAAGGTCATGAATTGAGCACCCCGCTCGCCCGATCAAAGATCGGCCTCTACTAATCATGATATGATTTTTATTTACATTATATGCTATTGTTCTGGTTTATTAGGCTAGCATTTGCTATGTGATGCGCACACACAAGGTATAGACTAGTTTGCCTAAATTGGAACAATTCAATTTCATGTTTGTTTTTCGAAAAGTGTTTGAATTTGCCACTTAACAAAGTGGGCTTAAAGTTTGTAAATTTGCCACTTAACAAAATGGGCTTAAACTTACATTCATTGAATTATTCCAATTCAAGCAACGAGCCTTCATCCACAGGCATTTCAAACAGTTTAACAAGTAAGCATTCAGCCTCATGGTAAGCATGCTAGTCATGAGAGTCACTCACACTCATGCAAGTATGCTAAAGCACTAAAAACTCACCTAGTACTCCAAGCTAAGATAAAACAAAAGAGTTAGAAAAAATGCATGATTCCTAACTATGCGATATGGCTAATGCAACACATACAAAGAATGCAATTAATAGGCTCGGCTACTAATATGACATGTGAAGCACTTCAAGAACATACAGTCTAAGCACGTCTTCAAAAAAGTATTGAACTAACAATGCAGTTAGAATGATGAACCGAGCCTCTGTGCATGCGATACAAATGAATAAATGCAAGCATGGAGAAACGAAACATGATGTCCCTAATCTAACCATCGAAAGCGGATAAATAAAAGGGAGAAAGAAGTGGGGTTGGAAGATATACAAATTATTACATTACGTTCTCACGAAGGAGAGTCCGAATGAATAAGCTAAGCTAATTAACTAAGGTAAGCTAATTAAGAGAATTATTATAAACCAAATGAATTAACTAACTAGCTAAGCTACTTAATTATTACAACACTTAAATTAAAACTAACTATTCTAAGCTAATTAATTACAAAACGAAATTGAATAGCTAATTAACTAACTAATTAGTTACAAAATCAACTAGGTACAACTAATTAATAACAACAGCTATGTGAACTAAATATTTAAGCTAAACAGGTTCGATATGCAAAGAATACTGATGTTCTTGCTTGGTTTCTACTAGAAAAGCCACTGTTTAGCTTCTGAATGCCTCTGTTTGGATAGTTGAACACCAACACTGCTTCTCACTTTGCTCTGCCTTACCAACATTCTGCTGTGTTTTGCATCAGTGGCTGGCCGGCCACTGGTGAAGATTGCCGGCCATGGATGGTGGTCTGTCGGCCATGGAAAGTGGCCTGCCGGCCACTGATGGACAGGTTCACCTTGCTACAACAGAGGACAAATAGAGCATATATAGGGTATTTCAAGGGTTTGTTTGCACAACCTACCCTTTCTCTTCATAGGAAAATCAAAGGAGTAGTAAGCTTTCGTTCACAAACCATCAATTGATGCAATTTCATTGCATAATGGCTTGTGAAACTAAGTGTGCAAGTTCAATAAATGCAAAACAAGACTCTTACCTCTTCCCTTTCATGAAATATCAAAGGAAGTGATTGACCTTGGAGACTTGAATCATTTCATCACTAGCAAGTATAAAATGGTTCAAGCTTCTATGTGTTCAATTAACGTCTGATTGAACACAACAAGTTGTTATCTTGCTCACTTTTAATCCCAAGTTTGTTGGTTACTCATTTTAGTTTACCAACCATCTTTTAATTCAATTAAGTCCAATGATGAATTCAAATCCTCTAATGGAAAGAGGGCTCAAAACCACAAGTTTGCTTTGGGTATGAAAGAAGTATCATATCGTTGGTAATGAACCCCTTAAGGGATTAAACCATTAAGTATAAAACCTCAATTTCATGCTTAGGCAAACTACTGACTTGAAATCACTTTCAAAGCAAAATTAAAAGCCAAGAAAGGAGGGAGATTGTAGAGATGATTAATGCTGAAATGAAGTATGAAAAGCCCAAAATAAGTGCTATCAACTCAAATAAGTGATGTTTAAGACCTAAAACATCAAACTTATGAGGACTATTACATTAGAGACATGCAAAACAAGATTCAAATGCAACAACCAACCCAAAAAAGAGTTAAAACAGTCCAAATCAAAGACTAAAATATGCTAGAATTAAGCTACAACAAGCTAGAAAAATAAGCTAAAACATAGAGCTAACTAGGCTAGCAAACAAGACACAAGAAAGGGAGGTTAACCCCTCCAAATTTGGACTTCAAAACATGATTTTGGCCACTGAAAAAGCTCTAAAAATCAGTGTTTAAAAGTTTGGAAAAAGATACTTTGAAAGTGGGAAACACAAGTGGAAAGGCTTTATAAACAAGGAATAAAGAAGGGTCAACCACCCCCTAACCTTAAATGGCCTAAAACCACAAATTTCAGCCCACAAAGACAGAGTTTTTATAGCCCAAAAACAGTGGGAAAAAGATAGAAAAACAAGTATGCAAAGCAAGCTAATAAAACAAGTATTACACCTCTTGAAGCAAAAAGTAATTCCAAGCAACAAAACCAAGCAAGTACACCATCTAGAGCTCAAACTAAACTCAAGAACACCTCAGCTCAAAGATGAGAGGATTTGGTTAAGGGTGTATAGACAAAGGTTAAGAGATTCTAGTCAAAAGTGTATAAAATTTGTGAGAGAGGAAAAATTTTGAGTTTAAAATTTTCTAACCTTGCTACAAGAGAGAGAGAGTCCCTATTTATAGAAAACATGAAATTCCCTCAAGGAGATCCAGCCCTACATGTGGGTAAAGATGGGTGCATCTGTGCAAACAGTTGGCATAAAATATCTGTAGAAAACACTGGTGGTCGGTCGGCTATCACTGGTGGCCGGCAGCCCAAAAGTGATGGCCGACAGCCTCTAGGGATGGCCGGCAGGCCACCAGAGGTTGCAGGCTGGAAAAACCAAGACAGGTCAAAAAATGAGACAAAAAGGGTGTAGGGTTTGAAAGACTCAAAGTTGTGGTATTCCGTTGAAGACTTCGAGCACTTAGCGAGCAAATAGACTCATCATCGGTGTACATGTGAGGACGTCCAAGTCGTAAGGGCGGTCAAAAATGGGGTGCCTACAATAACTCAAGTGCTTAACTTTATTGACTGAAAGTCTAAATAAATAACAATTAAAAAAACAAACTTTGCTAAAAATAAGCAATAACTAATCCACAACTAACAAATCCTAAGCTTATGAGATTTTCCTAGAGAAATGGTCAACAAAGAACCTATTCCCTTAAGAATAGGTCTACCACTATTATTCAGCTAGCTGAAAATAACAAACTAATATATTAACACTCTTCCTTAAACTAAATGTTATTCATACAATTAGTTTAAAGAGCAAACTGAACAAACTCCAAGCAAATCGCGTAACTTCACAAATGTAGCCAACTTGAGAGGCTTAGTAAACATATCTGCAATCTGATCTTCACTTCGACAATATATCATTTCAATGATTCCATCCTTAGCAAGGTCACGAAGGAAGTGGTATCTCACATCTATGTGTTTGCTTCTTCCATGAAAAACTGTATTCTTGGAGAGTTTGATTGTTGAGTTGTTATCACAATAAATTTGTAGAGGTCCCTACTGTTTCTTGTGTAACATATCAATGATTCTTTTCAACCAAACAGCTTGACATGCACAAGAAGCTATTGCAACAAACTTTGCTTCGATTGTGGACAAGGTAACAACTTGTTGTTTCTTTGATGACCATGATACAACTCCCGAACTCATCATAAAAGCATAGCCAGAAGTGCTTCTTGTCCCATCTAAATCACCTACATAATCACTATCACAAAAACCAATGAGATCTGAAGCTACTTATTTCTTATAAAAAAACTCCAAAATCAAATGTGTCTTTCATGTAACGTAACACCCTTTTTACAGCAAGAAGATGATACTTTGTTGGACATTCCATATATCTGCTAATGAGACTAACAGAATACATAATGTCCGACTTGGTGGTTGCTAAGTACATCAAACTTCCAACAATTTGCTTAAATAAGGTGCTACCAACCTTCTTCATTTCAAGATCCTTAGTTAGCTTCAATCCTGGTTCAGTTGAGATACCAACATGATTGCAATTCATCATCTGAAATCTGTCCAGAATCTCCAAAGCATACTTCTTTTGAGTAATGAAAATCCCTGTTACAGATTGCACTACTTCAATGCCAAGAAAATAGTGCATCATACCTAGATCTGTCATCTCAAATTCAACCATCACGGAATGTTTAAAATCTTCAAACATGGCTTGATTATTCCCTGTGTAGATCAGATCATCTATATATAAACAAACAATAAGAAGTTTCCCTAAGAGTCCAAATATAATGAAAAGAGTATGCTCATATGAACATTTTTGGAAGCCTACCTTGGAAAAATAAGAATCTATACAACTGTACCAAGCTCTAGGTGCTTGTTTCAATCCGTATAAAGCCTTTTTCAACTTGTACACTTTCTTCTCTCTACCTTGTTGCACATAACCAGGAGGCTGATCGATATACACTTGTTCATGGAGCTTACCCTGAAGAAAGGTAGATTTCACGTCCAATTGGAAAATAGGCCAAGAGTTTTGTGCTACAAAAGATACTACCAATCGAATTGTATCATGCCTAGCAACAGGAGCAAAGACCTCCTTATGACTAACCTCAAACTCCTGCTTGTAACCTTTTGCGACTAATCGAGCTTTGTACTTGTCTACTTCTCCTTTCTCATTCAGTTTGGTTTTATAAACCTACTTCACATTAATGGTTTTTGTCATGACCCAAACCCAGTACCCAAATGTTTAGCGTCGCAACAAGATAAAAATAAAATAATTCTAAAATTTCTGTAGTAGTAGCACAACAGATAAATTAAATAAATTAAAACAAAATAATTGGGTACCAAAAGTTTATTAAAAAGAAACAAAAATAGTCATTTAGGCTTTTATTTTATTACAAGAGTCCAATAAAAAATACAGATAGTACAAAAAAAAGAGAAAACACTGTGATTCATTCCCCATCTTGATCCTGCTAAATCTCGTTACCGAAAAGGGGTAACAGCTATAAGCACATAGCAGAGTGAGAAATATTATACTGCAAGTATAGGAGCCGAAATAGTCATGGATAGTTGTTTAAGCTAAAACATTAGCATAATTTAAGTTGAATAAACAATTTAATTAAGTGGCAGAAACTAAAATACATAAATTACGAAAATAACTATAACCACGATACAGAACAGAACATAACAGAATAAGGGTCACTGGAGTGACAATCAGAACAGGGGTCAATGGATTCTTGACAAACAGAGGGCCACAAAGTGGCCAAACATGGGCCAATGGTTATTTAAGTCCCCAAGGCATGAGACTCCCGGGTGGTACTTACAGAAAATAATTGTTTACAAGATCTTTGCCAAATACTTTCTAAAATTTAAACGTACATAACCATGGGTTTCCATTTAAGTAAATAGAGTTCAGAAAATAATCCACATAATTGAAACATTAATATAACTACAAAACATAAATTATATAAAATAAATTGTGGGAACACAAAACATTTGTAAAATATATTGTGGTGACTCAAGACATATCGAAAACATATTATGGTAACTCAAGGTATAATATAACTAACTTTTGTTATTATTTCCTTGCACTCTCTCTATTTATCCGAGCCTTTCTATTTTGTTGCATGTTGCTTCTTTCCGACTTCGTTGCTTCTCCTACATCCTACAGAGTCCCTATTTATAAGCTCTCAATTTGTTTACCACGCAAGATTCCTAAGCAAAATATTGCCACATTGCTTTGTGTTGGCCTTAAGGAGTAATGCCACATGTTTTGGCCTTTGGCCTTTGGCCTTTTTTTTTTTTTTTTTTTATTAAACTTCACGATGTTACCAAGGGCCAATTTTAACCTTTGGCTTAGAAGTAACCTTGAACCACAGAAATCTAACATGGTTTTATTTTTTATTTTATTTTTATTTATTTATTTATTATTATTAAAAAATAATAACAAGGAATTCTATTTATTGTAGTATTGAATTAAATTTAAAAATTCGGGTGTCACATTTCTCCTCTCGTTAAAGAAATTTGTCCCCAAACTTGACGTACTTTGGTTTTTGAAGAGGTGTGGGTATTTGGCTCGCATTTGGCTTTTAGTTTCCTATGTTACTTCTTCGACACGATGATTTCTCCATAAGACTTTTACAAGAGGTATAGTTTTGTTTCGAAGAACTTGATCACGATGATCGAGAATCTGTACAGGTTGCTCTTCATAAGAGAGGTCTTCTTGAACTTCCAGGTTCTCATATTCGACAACATGCTCTGGATCCCAAAGATATTGACGAAGCATCGAAACGTGAAACACATTGTGGAAATTGGACAGTTCGGGTGGAAGCGCAAGGCGATATGCTACAGGACCAATCCTTTCTAGTGTCTCGAATGGCTCGATGTAATGTGGGTTTAACTTTCCCCGTTTCCCAAATCGAATAACCCCTCTTGTTGGTGAGATCTTTAGGAACACATGATCGCCTATTTGAAATTCTAAGTCTCGTCTCCGTGTATCTGCATAGCTTTTCTGGCTGCTCTGAGCAGTGCGAATTCGCTGTTGGATGAGCTGAATCTTATCACTTGTTATTTGCACGATCTCGGGTCCTAGCAGTTTCTTGTCTCAGACTTCTGTCTAGCACAGAGGTGATCGAAATCTTCTTCTATACAGTGCCTCGTATGGTGCCATACCGATGCTTGCATGATAGCTATTATTATAGACAAATTCCATTAAAGGTAGGTGTAACAACCCACATTTATGTCTTAGTCATGTTCATGAGCATTTGTATGATTATGACTCGTTAAGCTTGCATTTGTATGTTTGTGACTTGTTTTGCCTAAGTAAGGTCCATGTCTTGTTTTGTGATTATGTGATTTGCCTAAGTGTTGTATGCATGTTTTGTTCCTTCCTTGCTGTCTTAAGCCTAGGCCATGTTAAGCCTAGGTCTTGCCAAGCCTAAGTTATTGCATAGATCATCCCAAGCCGAGGCCATCTTCAGTCTAGAATTATCTTGGAACCTCTTTGTTTGACCTCCACCTTCACTCTGACATATTGGCCGAGATGTCATTGTCTAGGCCGAGGTGTTCATCACCAAGGCTGAGATGTGTATCATTTAGGCCGAGATGTTACCTTTGCACCTTAGCGATCTTGTCCTGGAGTGGTATGACCTAGGCACATCTAGGCCAAGGTGTGGCACAGCTTAGTCAAGTGTTGTTCTTCCTAGCCGAGGTCATTGTCACCTTAGTTGCCGAAGCTTTGTCCTTAGTCGATGTCATCACTTGCCGGAGTGCCTTACCGGGTAGCTTGTTAGATACACTTTGTCATAGTCTTGTCTTGTCAATCTATCACCTTTTTTAGGAGAACCAACCAGCCGTTGCCACGTGTCCGAGTTGAGTGTTAAGTCAGTCGGCAGAGAGAGAGAAACCATTATTTGTTATATCCTTGTTTTGAAGAGGAGAGAGAAGCTCTAGAAGAGGGAGAGAAGTTCTTGAGGGAGAGTAGATTTCGAAGCTTGATCCCTAGAGATCAAACCGTTAGATCCGCGTTCTAAGGTTAGATTCTTGATCTGCTCTTGGTGTTCTTTATGTTCATGTTATTACATTGCATGATTGAATATGATTTGTAAGCCATGCATTGCTTTGAAGTTCGATTTTAGAAAGAGAAAGTAGCATTCATGTGTTTTTCAAGAAAAGTCATGTTTTGATCCAAAAGTTCATGCCTAGATCCATGTTTTTGTGTTTGTTTTCACATGATTTTTAAGTATGGGTACCCGGGTCCATGTTTTCGAACTCATAGCATGAAATCCCAGATTTTGTAAATAAAGAAGTTATGATTTTAGCATTCATGTTCTTCATGATCTTCATGTTCATGTTCTTCCTGTTCTTCACGGGTGGAAACCCAGATCTCCAGACCTCACTTCCTGAGGTGTAGTCGCCGAGATCACTCTTATCTAGACCTCACACTTAGGCCAAGCATCGTATCTCACCTTGGCCTACCTTGCATGATCACTTACACCTTTAGTTTGTCCTGTGCGCACCTCGGCATGCAGCTGCATGCCGAAGCCTAGGTAGCCACACCTCGGCCAGGAGCTGTGGGACCTCGACAAAGACTTGGTTGGTACCCAGCATGTCTTCCTGACATGTAAAACAGTGTTTTGACTTCCAGCATGTTTTCCTGAGATCATTTGCATGTATGTAGACTTGTTTTGAGAAGTGCATTCAGTAGACCTTGCCATGTGTTTGTAGGACTTGGACCTTTGCTTTGATCCTGACGTCCCAAGAACTATGTGAGTGGTATTTTTAATAAAGCTATGTTACAATGTTTTGATAAGCTTTGCTTTGCCTTGTTTTGAAAAGTATTTGTTAAGCATGAATGATATCCCTATTTTATGTATCAAGTATAAGCTTTGTTTTAGATGACATTCTTGGAACCATCCTTTCGTGTTAGGGGACGTTAAGCCTAAGTAACACCGTCCTTTCGTGTTAGGGGACGTTAAGCCTAGGTAACATAGTCCGTACGTGCTAGGGGACTATAAGCATTTGTAGCACAATCTTTGAAAGTCCGTACGTGCCAGGGGACTTTAAGCATTTGTGGCACTAGTCCGTACGTGCTAGGGGAC
The DNA here is from genome assembly GCF_055761805.1 of Camellia sinensis. Taxonomy (NCBI): domain Eukaryota; kingdom Viridiplantae; phylum Streptophyta; class Magnoliopsida; order Ericales; family Theaceae; genus Camellia; species Camellia sinensis. Next base: position 5,946,318 of record NC_138974.1, on the reverse strand, counting down.
TATAAGCATTTGTAGTACAATCTTTGAAAGTCCATACATGCCAGGGGACTTTAAGCATTTGTGGCACAAGTCCTTCCGTGCTAGGGGACTTTAAGCCTAGGTAGCGCCGTCCTTTCGTGCTAGGGGACGTTAAGCCTAAGTAACACCCTTGTTAAGATATCGGCCACCGACGGACTATGAACGGGTGTGCTCGATGCCGAGGTTATGCTTTTGTTTTGAAGGACCAAAGTTATGCCGAGGTTATGCTTTTGTTTTGAAGGACCAAGGTTATGCTGAGGTTATGCTTTTGTTTTGAAAGACCAAGGTTCGATTGATGTTTTATTTCAAGCCAAGCTAAGCTATGTTATGTATGGTTTTGACAAGGATACACTATGTATTGTTTTGAAAAGATCTCGGGTATCATTCATTAACCCCTTTATTACTTATACCATTCACTGAGTATCCAAGCTCACCCTCCCTATGTATGTATGTAGGTAACAAGCAAGAGGTCGGCTTCGCCGAGATGTGTGTTTTGTATGCATGTTATGTCGGTAGTGAGGATGTCGGCAATTTTGAAGATTATGTTTCTTGACTTGTATTTCATGTATTTTGTTCATGTCGGCTTAAGAAGCCTTTTATTAAGATGTAACATGTATTTTTGTACTTCATTTTATTTGTGTTCAAGTTTTAAAGCTATGTAAAGATGTATGCCATTTTATTTGACTTATGCACTGCTCTTATGGACCACTTGTATTGTAAATTATTGCTTCCGTACATGTTAGCCCCATATATTTATACTCTGATTGTGTGTGAATTTTGTAAGTGGCCTTCGATAATCTCGGATTACTGGCCATCACGGCACCATCCTATTAGGGGCGGGTTGGGGTCGTGACAGTAGGTGATCGTCCCAATTACCTTTGAGGTCTAGCACACACACACGTAACATAACTTCCAAAGTCTAGATTATTCTTTCGGATTGCCCATCAGTTTTCGGGTGATAAGCCGTGCTAAACTTCCGAATGGTTCCCAAAGCTTCTTGTAATTTGTTCCAGAAGTGAGACACGAAGCGGGGGTCTCTATGAGATACGATTGAAATTGGGGTGCCATGCAAACGAATGATTTCCTTAATGTACAGAATGGCGAACTTAGTAAGAGAGTATGTGATTCTGATTGGTAGAAAATATGCTGACTTCATCAATCGGTCTACGATAACCCATATTGCATCATTCTTCAAGACTGATTGAGGTAGCCCGACCACAAAGTCCATTGTAATGTGCTCCCATTTCCATTCAGGAATAGAGAGTGGTTGCAACATTCCTGCAGGTCTCTGATGTTCTGCTTTAACTCGTTGACAATGCAGGCATTTGAAGACATGGCCTGCTATGTCTTTCTTTATTCCTGTCCACTAGAAGTGTTCCTTCAGATCGTGATACATCTTCGTATTGCTAGGGTGGATCGCAAACCTCGAGTTATGAGCTTCTACCAATATCTTTTTCTTGAGTTCTGAAAGGTCGGGTATGCAAATTCGATTCTGAAATTTTAGCATCCCATTGCTTATCGTGAAGTTAGGATTGGGCGAGCTTCCTTGCTCCTCGTACTTTTTCTTCAAAAGTTTATCTTCATATTGGCGTGCTCTAATTTCTTCAATCAACGCGGGTTCTACGATTATGTTAGCGAGCAGTCCATTGATCCTGCGAGGAATGAGGGTACATGCCAAATTTCTGATCGTTTTTCAACTCAACACGTCTGCTACCACATTAGCTTTGCCTGGATGGTGATGGATCTCTATATCGTAGTCTTTCATAAATTCTAGCCACCGTCATTGCCTCATATTCAGTTCTTTCTATGTAAACAGATATTTGAGACTCTTGTGATCTGTGTAAATGTCGCAGGTTACTCCGTACAGATAATGACGCCAGATTTTGAGGGCAAAGATTACTGCGGCTAATTCTAGATCGTGGGTCGGTTAGTTCTTCTCGTGGGTCTTTAGTTGACGTGAGGCATATGCAATGACCTACCCGTTTTGCATAAGAACGCAACCCAAATCATTGTGTGAGGCATCACTATAAATTACGAATCCTTCTATTTTCACAGGAAGTGCTAGTATAGGAGCCGTCACGAGTCTGTTCTTCAATTCTTGGAAGCAACATTCCTGCTTGTCGGTCCATTCAAAAGGTGTGCTCTTTTGAGTTAGCTGGGTCAAGGGTGATGCTATCTTCGAGAAATCTTTCACGAAGCGCCGGTAATAGCTAGCTAGACCCAAGAAGCTTCGAATCTCAAACACGTTAGTTAGTCGTGGCTAATCCACGATTGCTGCAACCTTTTGGGGGTCAACAGAGATGTCGTCTTTATTGATGACGAGACCGAGAAAGTGCACACTGGTGATCCAAAATTCGTATTTCTTCAACTTGGCATGGAGTTTGTGATCATGTAGTATCTGTAGAACTATTCGCAAGTGGCGTTCATGATGTTCTGGTGATTTGGAGTATATAAGAATGTTTTCAATGAAGACAATGGCGAATTCGTTAAGATAGAGTTTGAACACTCGATTCATGAGATCCATGAAGGCCGTTGGAGCATTGGTGACGCCTAATGGCATGACAAGAAACTCGTAGTGCCCGTAATGGGTTCTAAAGGCAGCCTTTTTGATGCTTTCCGTTTTGACTTTTAGTTGATGGTAGCTAGAACACAAGTCAATTTTTGAGAACACTTGAGCACCTTGCAGTTGGTTAAACTAGTATAGGAGCCGTCACGAGTCTGTTCTTCAATTCTTGGAAGCAACATTCCTGCTTGTCGGTCCATTCAAAAGGTGTGCTCTTTTGAGTTAGCTGGGTCAAGGGTGATGCTATCTTCGAGAAATCTTTCACGAAGCGCCGGTAATAGCTAGCTAGACCCAAGAAGCTTCGAATATCAAACACGTTAGTTGGTCGTGGCTAATCCACGATTGCTGCAATCTTTTGGGGGTCAACAGAGATGTCATCTTTATTGATGACGAGACCGAGAAAGTGCACACTGGTGATCCAAAATTCGTATTTCTTCAACTTGGCATGGAGTTTGTGATCATGTAGTATCTGTAGAACTATTCGCAAGTGGCGTTCATGATGTTCTGGTGATTTGGAGTATATAAGAATGTTTTCTATGAAGACAATGGCGAATTCGTTAAGATAGAGTTTGAACACTCGATTCATGAGATCCATGAAGGCCGTTGGAGCATTGGTGACGCCTAATGGCATGACGAGAAACTCATAGTGCCCGTAATGGGTTCTAAAGGCAGCCTTTTTGATGCTTTCCGTTTTGACTTTTAGTTGATGGTAGCTAGAACACAAGTCAATTTTTGAGAACACTTGAGCACCTTGCAGTTGGTTAAACAAGTCATCGATTCGTGGCAGAGAGTATCAATTTTTGATGGTGACTTTGTTCAGCTCCCGGTAATCGATGCATAACCTTATCGTGCCATCCTCTTTCTTTACGAATAGTATTGGAGCTCCTCACGGTGAGGTACTTAGTCGAATGAAACCTTTGTCTAGTAGTTCCTGGAGTTGAGTTTTCAGCTCTTTTAATTCTATTATGGACATGCGGTAAGGGGTTTTTGAGATTGGTTGTGTACCAGGTTGGTTTTTAATGGTGAATTCGATTTCTCAATCAACCGGGGTACTAGGTAGGTTTTCAGAAAATACATCCGCGAATTCTTGAACCACAGGGATTGCATCAAGTGTGGGGGCCTCTTGTTGAGTATTGATCACATAACATATATAACTACAACAACCCTTTCTTAGAAGTCGTTGGGTTGTCATGAAGGATATAACACATGGAGGTGGAGATACTCTAGTTCCATCAAAGACAAGCTCGAGTTGGTTTGGTGACCGGAGGAAGACCTTTTTGGCTTCACAATCAATAGAGGCATGGTTGGTAGCCAACCAATCCATTCCTAAGATCATATCAAAGGTACTAATGTAGAGGGGAATCAAGTCTACGTGTAAGGTTTCGCCTTTTAAGGATGCAATACAAGATTTGTACACATTAGTACTAAGGGTAGAATTACCAGAAGGAAAAGACGCATACAATACGTATCCTAAGGGTTCGGGTGTTGAAATTAACTTGAAGCAAAGTGTGGTACAACAAAAAGAATGAGTGGAACCAAAGTCAAAGAGAACCTGAGCTAAATGACTACAGATAGAAAGCGTACTTGACACAACATTCTCGGTAAGTTCCGAGTTTCCAAGTACTAAGGCAAAAGCTTTTCCTTGGCATTTTTAGTCCTTCCTCATTCCTCCAGGTACTGCGGGTTTTAGGGCTAGTCCAGAGGGGTTGGCTGTAGGATTGATAAGTTTTGGGCAATCTCTTAGCAAGTGGCCAACTTGACGGCATCTAAAGTATGCTCTCGTATCTCGGCAATATTGTCCCGAATGAGTCCTTCCACAAGTAGGGCAAGTTGGAATGGTGCCACATCTCGGATTTGTAGGACCTTGATTGCTTGAACTGGTTAAACTAGTTGTGTCCATATTTACCCTCTTGGGAGGCGCGACACTGGGTCTTCTGTTATCTCTTTCCCAAAATCACTTACTTTGGCTTGGTTCCCCGGAGCGCAAGGCTTTAATCACTTATTCCGTAATGTATGCTCGATCTATCACCTCCGCATAGATTGGTAATTTCAAAACCTCCAGCATGTCCTTGATTTCAGCATCCAATCCTGCTTCGAATTTCCTGGCTTTTTGAGCTTTGGTAGGGATGACGTATGTCGCAAATCGAGCTAGTTGTGTGAACTTGCTTTTGTATTCGGCCATCGTCATGGTCCCTTGCCTTAGATGTATGAATTCTGCCGCCTTTTGTTCCTACAGTGAATATGGAAAGTATTTTCCATAAAATACCTCCAAGAATCTTGCCCAAGTCATAATATCTTCTTTCTCCAAGGTAAGCAGCCACCATTCTTGTGCATCGTCTTTGAAGGTGAATGTGGCGAAAGTCATCTTCTGTCTTTCTGTGCAAGGTAGTGCGCGGAAAATTTTCTCCATATCTTTGACCCAAGCTTCTACCACCAGTGGGTTTGTACTGCCAGTAAATATGGTAAGTTTCAAGTCCTAGAATTGTTTTATTGTAATTGGCTCTTCTCGTCGTTCCGGCATTCCATTACTTATGTTGGTTTGTAAGGCTCGCAGAAAACTGGTAACTGCTCTTTCCATAATTTGCTCTATTGGGTTGGTACCGCTGACCGATGATCCAGTTTCATTTCCATCATTAGCCATTACTACAAGGTGAAAACGGTTAGTGGACTTCGTTTTTTTCTTTTTCTTTTTTTCTTTCTTTTTGAATAATTTAATTATCACAATATGACATCTATGATTCACAAGATATTATAACAATATATATATAATTTTCACTTATGCAAAAGAAAAGGTAATAGTACAATGTACTTAGAATACAGTTAAGAGTTAGTGTCTAATCCTATTAATACAAAAACAGAAGAATTAGACTAATCATGGTCAGGTCACAAAAAAGATCTCTTGGTCAGACGTCTAGAAGGGACCGTTAGGCCACCATGAGAACTGGCTTTGGAAAACTAGGCCATGAAATAACCTCACAAACTCCCCCTGCATGAGGGACTCAAACTCCTACCTACTGTGTTCTACTCGAAAGCAACTCCATACTACCTGGACTATGTAGACAGGAACACCGTGATCATAACCCCAAAACTCCTGTCCGGTAATCCGTACCAGTATCTCCAAGTATAATGCACTATCGGTGAAGTCCACAACTGGGGTATGGACAATATGCTGTGGAGGAGATGTCGTAGTGCGAATGTGGCTGCTAGGGTATGCATGTCCTCTCCTCTCTGCAAAGCCCAAGGGTAGAGGTGCGACTAGAAAGTGCGGCTATCCTAGGTCTGGAGCAAGACCAACAACGTGGGTCAGCCCTATGTACCTCTCACGAGTGCTGCCTCGGCTTAGTCTCCAAAATAAGAAATCCTCATCGGGTAGGCCTGCAAATATATGGGTCTCCCCATGAGCAGATCAAGTATCAGATGGGCTTGCCTAACAAGACTCTTCGAATCACCCCAGCCCTCTAATAGGTTTGGGATAAGATGAGCTCCTGGGGGCTCGAACCAGAATAACTCCATTAGATTGGCTATTTCCTACAACACAAGAAAACTTAGCCTAGACATATATATAACATGGTTTACTTGCATTAGACAAACTAAAATTTTGTTTTAGTTGGTGAATATATATATTTTTTGGAACTAATTTTCAATTCAAATAATGTGAATTGCAAATAATGTGGATAATTGTACAGAAAAATTCAAAAGAATATACTATTTTTATTTCAAAAAAAAAAAAACATTGCTCTGATATCATTTTTGTCACGACCCAAACCTGGTACCCAAAGGTTTGGCGTCGCAACAAGATAAAAATAAAATAATTCTAAAATTTCTATAGTAGTAATGCAACAGATAAATTAAAATAAAATAATTGAGTACCAAAAGTTTATTAAAAAGAAACAAAACTAGTCATTTGGGTTTTTATTTTATTTCAAGAGTCCAATAAAAAATACAAATAGTACAAAAAAAAGAAAACACTACGATTTATCCCCCATCTTGATCCCGCTAAATCTCGTTACCTGAAATGGGTAACAACTATAAGCACATAGCAGAGTGAAAAATATTATACTGTGAGTATAGGGGCACAAAATAGCTATGGATAGTTGTTTAAGTTAAAATATTAACATAATTTAAGTTGAATAAATAATTTAATTAAGTGACAGAAACTAAAATACAGAAATCACATGAACAACTATAACCACGGTACAGAATAGAACATGGGTCACTGGAGTGACAATCAGAACAGGGGTCAATGGATCCATAACAAACAGAGACCCACAAAGTGGCCAAACAGGAACCAATGGTTATTTAAGTCCCCCAAAGCATAGGACTCCTGTGGTGATACTTACAAAAAATAATTGTTTACAAGATCTTTGTCAAATACTTTCTAAAATTTAAACATACATATCTATGGGTTTCCATTTAAGCAAATAGAGTTCAGAAAATAATCCACACAATTGAAACATTAATATAACTACAAAACATAAATTATATAAAATAAATTGTGGTAACACGAAATATTTGTAAAATATATTATAGTGACTCAAGACATATAGAAAATATATTATAGTAACTCAAAGTATGATATAACTCACTTTTGTTATTATTTCCTTGCGCTCCCTCTATTTATCCGTGCATTTTTATTTTGTTGCCTTTTGCTTCTTTCCTACTTTGTTGCTTCTCCTACATCCTACGGAATCCCTATTTATAAGCTCTCAACTTGTTTCCCACGCAAGATTCCTAAGCCAAATATTGCCACGTTGTTTTGTGCTGGCCTTAAGGAGTAATGCCACCTATTTTGGCCTTCGGCCTCTTTTTTTTTTTTTTTTTTCTTTAATTTTTAATTTTTTAATTTTTAAGTTCACGAAGTTACCAAGGGCCAATTTTAACCTTTGGCTCAGAAGTAACCTTGGCTCACAGAAATCTAACATGGTTTTGTTTTTTATTTTTATTTTTATTTATTTATTTATTATTATTAAAAAATAATAATAAGGAATTCTATTTATTGCAGTATTGAATTAAATTTAAAAATTCGGGTGTCATAGTTTTCTGCCATTGTGGAAGATCAGACAGTTCCCATGTATCATTCTTTTCAATAGCCTTTTTGCATCCTTGGCTTTCTGCCATTTTGAGTCTTTCACTGCAACTTCGAATGCAATTGGATTGCAATCTGCAAATAAGGAAAACTAAGCAATGGTATCATCATCAGACAACTCATCACCACTTACATAGTCAATCATCCAAGCTAGCCTTTTTCTTTGGCGTTGAACTTGTGGACTGAATGCATTTTGTGGGTGTTCTTCATTTGAACCACTTGTAGAAGGATTGGAGAGCACTTCATTTGGTAATTGCTGCTGCTGGTTAGATTGCTTAGTCCCTTTTTCGGTTTCTTCACTATCAAAATTTACTAAAATTTGTTGCTACCCTGCATCATTCTAGTCCCATACACGCTCTTCATAAAAAATGACATCACGACTTATGATTATCTTCTTAGTTATTGGATTATACAATCTGTATGCCTTAGATTATTCACTAACCCAAAGAAAAACACATTTCACTCCTTTGTTATCAAGCTTTTTCCTTTGCACATCAGGAATGTGTGCATATGCTATGCACCCAAAAATTCTGAAATGATCAACAGTTGGTTGGTGGTCATTCCAAGCTTCTTCCGATGTCATGTTCCTGACAGCAAAAGTAGGACTTCTGTTTAGCACATGGACACTCCAATTAACAGCTTCAAGCCAAAAACTCTTTGGAATTCTCTTCTTTGCCAACATACTTCGTACCATGTTCAGGATTGTGCGATTATTTTTCTCTGACACCATTCTGTTGTGGTGTGTAGGCTACTGCCAATTGTCTCCGGATTCCATGTATTACACAAAAGGATACAAATTCATAGGAATTGAATTTGTCACCACGATCAGTTCGAAGGATTTTGATATCCCTCCTTGACTCATTCTCAACTAATGTTTTAAAGCTTTTAAATACACCAAAAGCTTCACTCTTTGCCTGCAAGAAATAAACCCAAGTCTTCCTATTATAGTCATCTGTAAATGAAATAAAGTACCTTTTGTTGCTATTTGAGATTGAATTAATTGGACCACAGAGGTCTGAATGAATCGGCTGCAATGGATGCTTAGCTCTTTATGCTTTCCCTTTTGGAAAGAAAAAACGATGTTGTTTACCAACAACACAATTCTCACACATTTCTGATAGAGCATTGATTTGAGGAAGACCAATCACCATGTTCTTCTGCTCCAAAGTCCACAAACCCTTGAAATTAAGATAGCTATAGGGACAAAATTAGAAACAAATTGTCTTTCAAAACTAATAAAAGGACTTCTTACTAAACTATTTCACAAAGGGTGGACCTTTAACTAATAAAAAATATATACTTTATCTAATATTTTATACCCTCTTTATCTTAGACTTTTTAACAATTTGCTCTCCACATTATTGATTATAGTAAAATTACAACAGATGACAAGAATCTACCATAGACAAAGTTTGCCAAAGTAATCGCTTTATACTTTTATTCATTTTTGAGCCAACAGATAAGGTCCCATCTAGAAATGATGCTTAAGGCTTATGTTAGACCTCAACTAAAAAAGGGTCTCAATTATTTTAATTTTAATTTAGCAAAACTCGCCTTTTTTTTTTTGGTTCACTCAATGGATATGTAAATAGATTATTCAACATATCTGTTAGAGAGTATTGTCCCTTAACACTCACAACGTATCTGCAAATAATCCCACCGTACCTATGTTAGGGCCGAAGTTAAAGACTTCTGCATGCTTTAAGCATTAACAAATATGTTTAACCCCAACAAAAAGCTATGCAAAACTCATCTAAGTCTTGGCCTCAATATCAAACCCCAAAGCAAAATTGTTTTTTACCAGTAGAGGAATCAATTATTTTAATTTTAACTTACCAAAACCCAATTAAGTCCAACACTTAGGCCTTGTTTGGGAAGTTAGCTATTTTAGTAGACTATTTTAGTTTTTGATTATTTTAGTAGGCTAAAATATTTGTATTTGGAAAGAGAGTTGGATTTTTTTGTAGTTGGATGTGATGTTTGTGAGAGAAAAAGTGAAATGATTATGAGTTTAATGTGACATTTTGTTTTATTGACTATTTTAACCTATTTTGTAATTTTGTAGAATTTAGCCCAAAAAAAGCCAAACCTTGGTTTCCCAAACACCCCCTTAATACCAGACCTAGAAACAAATAATGTTTGAGTAGTTCTACTTACCATTCTATCTAATTACGTTCCAAAATTTTCAAAAAATTTTATTATAATTTTAATCCTAACTAAAATTACTAAAAAAACCTGTAAACCATAAAAACACAAACCTTAATTTCTCATTTCACCCACCAGTTTTTCAATCCCTTTCACCGGGCCACCACCACTACCACCTGTCGCTGCCTGCCTCCACTGCCACCCGCTTCGCCGCCATTCCACCCCCTTCTTCCCCTTCCCACTGCCACAACCACCTTCTCTTCTCATTCTTCTTTATTCTTCTTCTTCTTCTCCTACTTCAAACCCTAGATTTGAAACCCCTCTCTCTCTCACACGAAAGGCAACTGTGGGGTTTCCATTCGAAGCAGAGAAAATGAGATAGAAAGGCAACTGTGGGGGTTCCATTCGAAGCAGAGAAGATGAGATAGGTTGCAGGGTAGGGATTTGGAAGGAGGGTCGCAGCACCGGGAGTGTCTAGGAAGGAGATTGCAGCAACGGCTGTGGTCAAGACAGTAACTGGAATTATTTATCAATAGAATGCCAAATTTGAAGCCTTTAAAAAACAAGACTCCCTTGCAGTGTGAATTGCACAAGTTCCTGCTTCTGGTCCATGTAAGGGCACCATACAAAATGGCCTGGTCTCAAACTATTAAAAGTAATAAGAAAAAACAAAAGATCCTGTTACACACACAAGTTGTTGGCCAACATACATTATCAGATTCCTAAAGCGGTTGATGTGGACTTGAATTATCATTTTGTTTCAAAAGGTAATTAATTGATCATTTGAATATCACTACTGCCTTAAATATCAACCATGACTGACTGCTCAGAACTGCTGGTAAGTCAAGCATTTTCTTGAATATGACATTTCTGTCTCTCTCTCTCTCACACACACACACACACACACAAAATAGATAAAATATAAAAAATATATACTGTTACTCGTTCTCCTCTAAACCCATTGGCATGGTTTTGAATGCTGCCAACACCACAGCCACCTTACATGCAAGAAATCCCAGCATCCCAAACACGACTTCTTTCGGTGTTAACACCATGCCACCACTGTCTCCAGAACCATATTTCACTGCAATAGTAGCAAATACAAATGCTAGTACTAGGCTTGAAACTGGACCCTTAAATCTTCCGAATATTTGAGCAAATTTCCCTCTTCTGTTTATTGATGCTGATGATGCAGCAGGAGCTGGTAATCCATCAATGGACTTCTGCAGCAATAACAGATATAAAAAGCCACCAATCCCACCGCCTAAGAATGCAAATGCAGCATTTTCCCCAACTGAAAAGGATGCAATTGACGAGCCAGCAAGTACAAGCAAACCATCATAAAGTAACAAAGAATACTTCAAATCCGCATACTCTCTCATGCTTTCTTCATTTGTTATTCCACTGTCACTCACAATTGATGTAGGTTGCAAGAGGTACTCACTTAGCAAGGTCAAGTTGCCCCAAGAAAACTCTCTAACTAGGCCAGGCCTCAGTTCTGCCATGGAAATGTCACTTCCCTCACCAAGCAAGGTATCCTCGACCGCAAATCTGTATTCAAAACCAACATATTGAATTTCTTTTCTGCCATTTTCTTCCGATGTCGGTTGATACAGGAAAGTGACAATTAAGCTAACATCTCCTAGTCTCCACTGACCTGACATTGGTAAAAGGAAGAGAGAGAAAAACAAGAGAATGCTTAAAATTTCAGAAGGCCAAGATAACTCATGTTAAACTCTAATCTCTTACTTCTCAACAAGGCTTGTCTTTGTTAAATAAAGTGTTTGAAATTGGAGCTGGTTGTTCAACCCACGTTGTCTAGAATACTAGAGCAATCCAACTAATGGTATTGAAAGGATTTGCCAATGCAGATTTACGTTGTTGGGGTTATTTATTTATTATTTATTTGTTTTCCCTTCATAATTATTGCATATAGAGCTCAAGAATATATATACATATATATAAAATAAATGCATTTAGACCCTTGAATGTGTTTGTTTGACAGTCCTGGAATTCTCTATTATCCTGAGCTAGGCCTATAGCCAGCTAGATATCGGGCTTGCATTGAATTGAAACACCTTGCTTCATGAAGAGACAAACCTGATTCAAGACTGATCCATAGAGCTTCAACTTGCCCCAGTTTAGGTCCCTCAAAGGCGAACTCATCAACAGAACCCCTTTGGAAATGGAGTACATCAGAAACAATCTTGTCCTCTAATTGATTACAATGTTCTTTAATCAGACTTGCCGGTATCCTTTGTAAGATCGAGTCACCATTTTCATCTATCAAACAAAGCAGTATGCCAGCATTTAAATCACTAAGACCTGATCCATAGATATTACTTGTATGTAGCTTGACTTTGTATAAACACTTGCATCCCCCCACTTTGAAAGATGTAAGAATCCTCTCCAGTGAAGAATCTGCACAAACTTCAGGTTCTGCAGCTAGAAAAAGACGTGAAGGTTTTGCATAGCCCTGAAAATCTGAATCAGAAAGTAGTATATTACTGAAAATGAGTGGCAATTCAACAATGAGAAAAATCAACAAATTTTGCAGAATCTAAAATAGGACAAATACAGAAATAAATAATTTATATGTGCCAATGCTAGTTAATTACATTGAGCATAGTGGGGTGCTTGGATGAACATGGTGTCGTCAAGAATGTTCCCTTTTATTTCCACGCAACCATGGAATTTTGGAGTCCAAAACTGTAACCTGATGTTGATACCTAGGTCGTCAATGAATCAGATATGATTTAGGTTGTGTTAAAATGCAATTTCAAGCCAAAAGATACAAGGACAAGGAGTTATGCATGCATCTCTCTGTCTCTGTCTCTGTCTCTGTTTATCTCTCTTTCATAAAATTACAGTCTTTCATGCTCATTTACTGTCACATGGTCCGATTTTGATTTTAAAAGCAAAAGTTATTCAGGTTGATAACACCCCTAAAGTTAGTTTCTATTCCATAGAACATGGTGAAGAAAAAAGGTTCAATGACTTTACGCAAAAATAAAGGATAAATGTTGAAGTACAATAAGTTTCTTAACATATCCAGCAAATCCAGATCAAGACCGAATGCCAATAGAAATGACAAAGCACCAACAGAGTTGGGCCTAGAAAAGGTGAATAGGCCAATTTTAACAGTCGATGCTAATTATGAAATTACCCAAATGATTAATTGATTTCACGCCAATTCAAAACACAATCATTAACCAATCAATTAATCAAGCTAACAATGTGGAAATCAAACAATCTAATCCATGAATTCACCCATTGAGTCATTTAATCAAACACATAGCAATCAATCATGAGACTCAAGAATTTACGTGGAAACCCTATGAGAAAGGGATGAAAACCACAAACCCAACACCCTCAACAAATCTACTAATGAATCAGACAGTTACAAGACTCAAGATCAAGGAATTACAACCCTTACGCAAGTTTACCTAACCATTGAGTTCACCACAAGCTTCAACAAGCTTGATCTCCAGTCCAAAGCGGCTTTGACAATGTCAACCTCCATTGATTCAATAGCAATCGTGAAGCTCCTCACTCCAATCTCTGCCTTCAACGGCTCCGACGCTTATGAAAAGCTGTTTGAAGGTTTTGATGTGTATAGAATCAATCTAGGTAGAACAATTCATTTCAAACCAAATTTCAAAGATTTAGATTCCAGAGCAAATAAGACTCATCAACGAAGTCTGGATGTACAAGCCATGAAGCTTGTAGAGAGAGAGAAAATAGATCTCAGAAATGTATAACCGTCTATCATATCTGGAAATGATGAAATCTGACATTTTAAAACAATTCAGTGGCAAAATGGTCATAAAATAAACCAAACATATGCCGACAACGCTTGAGCTGCTCGAGCCTAGGTCGGGCACCTGTCAAGCACTATCCCCAGCATCTCAAGCACTCGAGCTCTTGTCAAGTGCACATCAAGCGCTGCCTCCAAGATCTCAGGTGCTTGAGCTCCTGTCAAGCTCAAATAAAGCATGAGGGACTTCAGCTACTGTGAGGCTCAAATCAAGCAGGGACCAAGGATCTCTACAAAAGCCTTATGAAAAGAGGCTTGAAGTACAGTTAAGTAAAATCCTAGAAATGGGTTAGTGCCTAAAAATGAGAGAGACAAAAACAATGTTATGCACGGGTTTAGATAGAGTCATATAGCTTTCAAGCAATGGAACCGCTGCAACATTTTTCGAAATAAATCTCTCAAAGTGGTGAACTCAATCACTCTAACACACTAAAAATATTGCCAACCCAAACACCCCAAGATTACAGACTCCAAACGTTTTGGTTAACAGAAATCCTAACAAAGGCTTAGATAGACACTAGAATGTATTGACGCGGTTGTGTTATGCAATATAATAAATGCTTTTTAGTTTTGGTACTTCTCCAAAAAGATGTTGTATACTGTAGTAATTTCCAAAGCATAGACTCATAGTGGTGACAAATCAGAAACAAAACAATAACCCTAAACTATTTGAAATCACCCATTTTAAGGCACTAACAGCAAGCCTATGTCTACACTTTGGGAAAACAGAAGTTAAGGCTTGGTGATTTCCACCGGTCATTATAGATCACATCTCCTGTATTTACCTGCTTAGTAACCCCTACAATTATAATCACTATCGTTTGGTTTTTAGGTTGTTTTGGGAACTAGTTATTTTAGTTGGTTTTTTGGCTTTTTATGAAAAGACGTGCAAAAAATAGAGAGAAGAGTTGACTTTTTGGCAGTGACTTTTTGACTTTTTAACTATTTTAGTATGTTCCCAAACTATTTATATAAAAGACTAGTGTAAGTTCAATAGACTAGGTTGTGAATGTATAATCATAAGAATAAAGAAGAACAGTGTTTCTTATTTTTCATTTATTTTCTATTTCTTCTTCTTCTTCTTCTTCTTCTTCTTCTTCTTATATTTCGTTGTTGTTGTTGTTGTTTTTAAATTTCTTTAATTATTATCATATCTTTGGAAGTATAGCTTAGGGGCTGCTGATGGGTGCACTGGGAAACACTCAGGCTATCATATATAATAACGCAATTTGAGTCTAAAACTTATCCATGAGGCAGGGTTAGGGGCAAGGCACATAGAAGAGTCTAAGATAGGGAGCGTTTAGAGGAGCATTAATAAATAGTATTGTTAGGCAGCCCCCTTAGCTGTCTGTTGATTCTTTCCTAATTTGTATATTTGCAAATATTCTATTACATATATGTAGGCCTAGATTTAGGATTACATTTGATTATGATTACACCTAATTTCTATAATGCCTTTTTTATACTCATTGCAACAGCTATATATACCTCTATTGAGATGAATACAATGACTGAATTCTCAAAATCCTTACAAGTATTATGTAAAAAATATTTTTGTTGCTTAGTCGTAACATTTATGTTAAATGCCCCCAACACATGACCGTTTACACTGATAACAGAAGCATGGTAAATATTTGCAAATCAAGCGACCCCTTTGCTAGGGAAGATCAAGACTCCACAATGTCATCTTTTATATTTTGTTTTGTAATTTGCAAAAAGGTTGTATTTAATTTAGTATAACGTTTGATGGTGATCAATTTGTTGTCTCTTAATGTGTGGTTATTCTACTATATATATGCTTGTCATTATAGGGGTTTTGGTTCTATGCAATGAAATGAGCAATAATTCCCTTTTTACAATAGATTGAAATTCTATTTATTGTTTAAACACATTTATTGATATAAGTTAGGGTTTAATAACACATGTAAGACATAATATGTTAATCTCTAAAGTTTATTTTTGTTATTATAAATTTATATATATTGATGAGCCGAATACAAAAGGCTAAAGATTCTCTCACATTATAGAGCAAAATATAGAGCAGTGAAAACATATCCAAATTATAGAGTAAACTATGACCCAATTACAAATATATGCAATATTCAAGGATTGCTCCATGGATCCAAGGAGTTCATTTTGTTTAAAAAATAAAAAAATAAAGAAGTTAATTTGTTTTAACTGTCTTAAAAAAAAAGAGTTCAAACAATAAATACATTAGTTCAAATGATAAATTTTAAGTTGTTTATGTAGTGTGAAATAAATCTTATGTGAAATTATTAAGATATTATCTATAATAACATTAATTTTAGAGATATGGTTTCTTTTTCAGTATTTTATCAATGAAAATTATATTTTTTTGGTTAAATATTTTTATAATATCTTAACAATTTAGATTTTTTTTTTTTAATATTGTATAGAATGTAATAATTTTGTTCAACATTACTAAAATATATATGGGACTTTGTTAATTTTTTTTTGTAAAACCTCAAGGAGGTGAGTGAAATTTACTATTTGAACATGTAAGCGCAATATTGAGATTTCTGACTCATAATACATGGCATAAGCATATTCTATTACATGAACTAACAGACAATTAGCAGCGGAGAATCTTAATAATAGTTTCAAAAGTAAAGGAGATTAGTGTTATTATTGAAATAACAGTTAATTGTCAGAAACTTAAAGGAGAGGGCAGGTAAGTGTAATTTACCCAATTCTTAAAAATCCCTAAACTCCAAACATGATCCATATGCATCTATCTCATCATCAATAAGCAATTTTAACCATTATTTGGCAATCCAATGCCACCAAAGGCCAAAGCTTTGAGGAAAACGAAAAAATTAATAAAGAGGGACAGCTTCACAATGACACAAATAAGCTACTCCATATACAACAAACATGCATTTCCTATGAATTCATAAACTATTCAAAGAAACACATGCAATTGGTTTCAGGTGAATAGGAGTCGAAGGCACAAAAGAAATGAATTAGAAATTGAAAATTTCAACAAATGAAGCTAAAAGAAGAAGAAGAAAATTTATCTACCTTGGAAAGCAGATTTTTGGGAGCAAAGAACAAAGCGCAAGTGGGTGTCTTGATTTCTGAATCTGTTTATACGAATGGGTGTTGATGTTGATGATGATGGGTATCTAGTGAGGATGCTATTGTGTGTTGCAGAAATCAGATGCCTCATCGAAAGTGATTCCATTCCCCTGCAAAATTCTTCACTTCAAACTACGGAAACTATATGCCAAACGGAGAGAGGGACAGAGAATAATATATGATTGAGAATATATGTTTATTTATTTATTATTTATTTTTTAAATCATATAAAAAAATATTAACTTGCATTAAAAAAAAAAATTATATGTAGGTGAGAAAATGGAAAAAAAAATTACCACCATAGGAGGAGTGTGTTGCACCTACAGTCTTTTATTTGTATTTTATCATAGACACACTTGTACTCACATATATTGATAACTTTTTTTTTTCTCTCCTACCTACATGTAGTTCTTTCTTTTTTAAATATGTATTAAGGCTGTATTTGGAGATAAACTATTTTAGTAATTTTTTAGTTTTTTGGTTAAAATATAAGGTAAAAAAAACTAGGGTAGTGTTTGGTAGAGCTTTCTAAAAATGATTTGAGAGTAAGAGTTGTATTTTGAGTTTTTGAGTTTTGAAATTATGATTTGAGTGTGAAAAATTTATTTGGTGAATGAGTTTTGAATTGAGTGGAGAATTTTTGACGTAACATATGATATTTGATACTAAAATTTACAGCTCATAACCAAATACACAACTCAAAATTCTATTAAAGCCCATAATTTTTTTTAAAAAAATTCGGAAAATATTTTTTGTTGAATATATAAAAATTAACATGTGTCAATTACAAAAAAAAAAAAAAAAAAAAAAAAAAAATTCACTGTTCTGGTCAACTGGACAGACGACCGGTGGGACGTCCGGTAAGACATCTGGTGGGACGACTGGTTAGCCCAAATTTTTCTGCATTCGACCGAATTTTCAAAAGTGAGCGTGGAATTAATTTTTGAAAGCTGCAAACAAACACCATGTGAGAACCAATTACTGGAACTAAAGTTCCAAAGTTCTACCAAACAGAGCCTAGTATGTTTGGAATAAGTTTTTGATTTTTTACGAAAAGAATGTGCGGAAAGTAGAGATAAAAATGGAATCTTTGACTTTTTAGTATACGTTGGGTTCGTTTGGGAAGTGGGTTGATTTTTTAGTTTTTTGGCTATTTTAGCCTGGGACTAAAAAGTCTTGTTTGGAAAGGACTTTTTGGCCTTTTTAAAACTTTTTATGAGAGAAAGAATGTAATGATTATGGATTGGATGCGATGTTTTGTCTTATTAGACTAAAAAATCTATTTTATCTTTTTGTAGCTAAATAGCCCCAACCCTTCTTTCCAAACGAAGCCGTTATAGACTTTTTTAAGTAACTTTTTGACTTTTAGGCTAAAACAGACACATGCCAAACGAGGCCTAAGTAGAAGTTTAATGACTCAAAGATAAAAGTTAAAATTTGAAAATAATTTATGATTGAGAAAAGATAAAATAATATATATATATATATATATATATATTTTTACATACGAATAAATAGGTAATGTAAATTGTCGGGAAAAAAATAAATCAATTTATTTCAACTTTTAAAAACAAATTCAAATAAAAAATGAATTACTTAAAATGATAAATTTTACGTTATTTACGTAGTGTGGAATAAGTCTTATATAAAATTATTAGAATGTTATCTCACATTAATTTTAGAGAGATTGTTTATTTTTAAATATTTTATCAATAGAAATTAATTATTTTTTTTCATTAGATGATTTAATAAAGCCTTAAATTTAAGGCTTTATTTAATATTACATGAAATTTAAGAATTTTATTAAATAATGCTAAAATATGTATAGGTCTTTGATAATATATATGTAAAACCTCAGGGGAGGTGAGTGAAATTTCTCATTTGAATAGATAAGGTAATTAATGGATAATTTTGTCATTTTTGGTATTATAACCTATGAAATTAGCATGACATCAGCAAATTCTATTAAATAACCTACTAGAGGGTAACAGTGGAAGAATCCTAATAATAATTTCAAAAGCAATAGAGGTTAGGGTAATTATTGAATACACAGGGGAGGTAAGTGGGGTTGGCCATTTGGAACAGGCATAGGACAAACTCCCTGGGCATTCTACTAATTATGAGGTTCTGGTTTTGAAGATGATTTTGAAAGTTTTGAGAGTTCTGACTGTCTCTGATTTCTAATGGCTGAAACCTAGGAGGTTGCCCTTAAGTTCAACACCTTGCCCCCTTACTCCCTTGAGAATGGGGTTGTTAGAGGAAGATATCTAAAAAACTCTATGGGTGGTTCAAAAGTAGTAAATGATTTGTTTTGTGGATTATGTTCTACAAAGACATTGGTTGGTCCTGTTGCAAGTGGAACTAAAGCTAGTGAAAGGGACACAAAAACCATTTCACCCAAAGTAGCTACCATGTTGGTGATGGCCTTCACCAAAACAGATTGGGACTACCTTATCTCTCGTAGTGGAGTAGCCAAAGAATGAGAAATTTATTAGGAAAGCTCAATGTTGGTTGCAATGGTGCATTTCTTCAACTTTTTAACATCATCTAGTTAATCCTTTAAGAGTGCGCTGCATTTCTAAAGGTCTGGATTGCTCAAATCCTAGACTTTCAAGATGGGATGCATTTCTTGTTTGATTGTGACATGTTTTCCTCTACCTCTACCAACCATGACGACGTTAGTAAATTACAAACCTAGCACCTCATAAAATGAGAGTGAACATATAGGCTAATGTGTTATGAATGTAGGCGTGCCATGACCGATGAACCTAGTCCAAGGTTGGATTTATGATTAGGGATTTCTAACTTGAATAGGGCTTGGTTTTCTCCATAGCATTCATTGCTTGGCTGTCACCAATGACTTCCATATCTTCTCCATACCCAAGAAGATCAATACGAAAACCACTGTGTTTGATAGTCATCTGTAACAACCTCGATCCGTAATTAGCCCATAATTTGTAATTAAGGATGCTAATTAAGTTTTAAGAAAGAGATTATGTGTTAATTGTGCATTTTGTATGTGATTTGCATTCCTATCTATTAGCCGTAGGAACATCTGTTCAGAATTCTGTTTTGTTTTGTTAATTGAAGACCTTATCGACATTCGAACATGAAATTGACTACGTTAATGTGTTAATTTAGATTTTTACAATTGTATGGTAAGTTTAATTATAATTCGATTCGGATCCAAATAATTAGAATAAATTAATTAAAATTGAGTGGGATTAATTAGCCTTAATCACAATTAATTAACCTAAGCTAATTGGACCTATATAAGGCCAATATAACTTCGTGAACACAGTCTCATCACCATTGTTGAGCTCAAAAATGTATAGAAGAAAGAAGAGTGAGGGCGAGAGTTCAAATCAAGGGAAAAAGAGGAGATTGAAGGGAAATAGTAAGGAATTAGCTTGGAAGCTCAAGGAATTTGCTACATAGAGTCCAATTAAGGATTGTAGGTAAGAATTTAACTCATAAACAATGTATTTAAGACATCAAATGTGGGAATTCAAGTGAATTAAGAGACTAGCATGAGAAATAAGTTAAGAATGTAGAATTTGAGATCATCATAAGCTTGCATGCATAATTCATGAAGTTTGAGCTTGAATTCCACCTCATATCTCACATGCATGGAGTTATTTTTGTTAAATTTTGAGAAACCAACATGGTTTTGTACAAAACATCTCATTTGTTCATGATTCGAAGAGTTTGAACTCAAAACAATGCATGCATGTGTTAGACATTAAGTTTAAGGTTTGGTTTTGAAGAATTGACATGTTTTTGGGCCTTGATTTTGCAAAATAATCTTCAATTCATGATGTTATACAAGTTTTCAAGTGTCTAAGTTTTGGCCCAAAATAATGAGTTTTGATGTGTTAAAGTTGAGTTTTGAACTTAGAATACAAATCTGGAAATTTTAGGGTTCGCAGAGTTCGCTCGAGTGAAGGAACCGTTGCTTGAACGTAAAATGAGAGCTCCTAGTACTTTTATAGACTTTTCAAACCACTTAAGCGACTAAAGTTGCGCTCGAGCGAACTGTCTTATTTTATGAAATTTTACAAGTGTTTTCAAAGTACATTTTTGCAACCTTATTTCATTTGAGGTATTCTAAAGACATGATTTAGGCTACATTAATGAGGAAATGAATTAGAAATACACCAAGAAAGAAAAGTGATAAGTTAAGTGTTACTGAGCGTGTGTTTCAATGTGTATCTGCCACGTGTTTGTGTAGGTCACGCGTCATAGTCCATCTGATCTATCTAATTCGTTTGATTAGCATCTGGAGCTATTTGTGAGTAACAACTCTATAAAGCTATGTTTGACTCTAAGTATTTTCTAAACAATATGATATGATCTATTTTTTGAAATGCTATTTTATGAATCATGAATGATTGTCCAGTTCTCTGAAATGTATTCGTGGCATCTTTAGCATCGTGTGATATCTATCATCTGTTACCTGGTACTTGGGTTTTTACGTGGGTTCCATTTATGGAACTGGTTATGCATAACCGTTTATCTGCTCTGTATATTGGTCTTTTATGACCAATCTGATCTGCTAGCGTTAATGGAGGTACTACGTATGACTATTTGTAAATTCTAAATACGAATATGAATCAATTTCTGATCTGAACTCTGATTTCTGAATCTGTATGGACATCATTAATAAAACCTTTACTCTGTTTTTAGTCACTGGGTTCCAACTCATTGTTTGTATTATATAGGTGATCATGCGCATGACTAGGCTTGAGACTTCCAGTCTGGATCTATTTCTGTCAAACCAACTAATGTGCCTCACGTGGAGGTTCCCGAAAGTCTTTGTGTTCAATGTTATGTCAAGTGAACAATTTTTATTTTCGTACGTCTTTTGGACAAGTTTTTGGTTATCAGTATTTAGATGATGTAAAGATGATACGTTAATATAAATATAAAGTTTTTTAAATTTTCTGTCCCCTATAAGTTTGCACATCTCTATGGACAATGTGTGTTGATATTTGCTTCTGCTAGCCCTTTATATTATGAATTTGTTTCAAAGGTTTTCGGTAATCTTAGGACTACTAATCGGTTATGATACTTAACCTATAGGGCAGGTTTGGGTCGAGACATTCTCTTATTGGGGTTTCCAAGAAGACCAACATCTTCGACTGTTTTCTTGACAGTATCACCATGGTCGGTCTACTTCTTCTTCACTATTACTCTAAATTAGAAATGTCCCACTGGGCGTGCCGATCAATCAATAGAAGCCAATCGATAGAAAAATATATCAGACTTAGCGTTGAGTTCTATGCCTTAAACATATTAAAGACTTCTTTGGAGGTACAATAAAGAAGAAATATGGTGGAAACATAATGGCATTTGTATTAATTAAGTAAAATGCCACTCAGTCTTAGGAGTTTTTGTAGTCTCACGAGCACTTGTAAAAGCCACACTATCTTTTTGTTTTTTCTTAGAAATCTGGTGGGCTTCATAAGTTTGCAAGTTTCCAACCAACTGATCAAGCTTGAGGGCATCAACATTCTGAGCCTCTTCAATAGCTGTCACTTTTGATTGGAACCTCTCGGATAAAGACCTCAAAAATTTTCCAACAACCTTAGCTTCAGTGATTTTTTCACCGAGTGTGAGACAGGAATTCATGATGTCACTAAGTTTAGCATAGAAATCATCAAACGCCTCATCATCACGCATAAAAAGGGGGTCAAAGGTAGAGGTGAGACATTGAAGTTTTGACCTTTTAATAGAAGTAATACCCTCGTGAATCGTTTCAAGAATGTCCTAAGCCTCTTTTGCTACCTCACACGTGCAAATACGATGAAACTCTTCAGGTGTGACGAAGCAAAAAAGGGAATTGAGAGCCTTACTGTTCCAACTCGAGTTTTGATAATCGAATGCGTCCCATTTATCAAGAGGTTTGGGAATATCAACACCATCAATGGTAACAATAGGTTCACTTCACCCATAGATCACACAGTGCTAAACTGTCTCATCGATAGATTTTAAAAACGCTCTCATACAAGCTTTCCAATAAGAATAGTTTGTATCATCAAGTAAC
The DNA here is from genome assembly GCF_055761805.1 of Camellia sinensis. Lineage (NCBI taxonomy): Eukaryota > Viridiplantae > Streptophyta > Magnoliopsida > Ericales > Theaceae > Camellia > Camellia sinensis. The sequence goes on along the minus strand of NC_138974.1, from coordinate 5,923,544 downwards.
GGAGGTCTATGGGTCGAGTTACCTTCACGAATTGAATCCATATCACCAATCACACAAAATCACACTCCTATAGTTTTGATAAAAACAAAGAGTGACCCGGTCTGATACCAAATTGAAAAACCTAAGTGATTCGTGATTAGATCAAGGTTTAATTATTCCAATTCCCAATCAAATAAAACTCACAATCTAAATCATGAAGCACTTACGAGAGTGATTTAGATTGTTGTTTTTGAAAAACAGTAAATCGACACAAACGATTTTTACGTGGAAGAACCACAATTGATGCACCTTCAATTGTGATAAAAAACCACGGGCGAAATGCCACTAATCAATCCACTACTAAAGAAAGAAAGATTACAAAGATAATAAACAAATTACCCAAGCACTTCCAATTTGTCTTCAAATCTTCTATATATCTCTCACTGCAACCTTCATCTCGGAATTGATTAGATTGAAGTTGAACCCACAACTTCTATTGTCGAATCAACGACCACGTACAAAATCAAACTCCTTTGACACTCCACGCTTGAATCTCTGGATTCCACTGAAGAAGAACACTCTTGAATATGAACAATCAACCTCCTTGATGTGTGCTTATCAAAACATGAGTTTAATACTCAATCAAATCATCAAGGAAAACTCACAAAAAACTCCAAATAAAAAACCCCAAAAACCTTAAAGTAGATGTCTAAAACGTAATCCTAGTTCTGGACTGAAACTAGTACTTATAGAAAACTAGGACAGCGAAGCTCACTCGAGCGAAGACTCTCTCGCTCGAGCGAGGAACCAAAAATGTGTGTTTCCTTTAAGTGGCCTCGCTCGAGCCACACTACTTGCGTTCGAGTGTACAATCATCCTTCTCAGGTTTTTTACGGAAGCAACTTTCGCTCGAGCGAGAACTCCTTCGCTCGAGCGAGCAAGACAAAAAAACTTAGAAAAAATACAACTCAATAAAAACATTTTTGTTCATGGGATTGACAAGACTAAGGGACCTGGCAGAGCCCAAAAGATATTATCAAAAGAATGACGAGTACCACCTTCGATATCATCAGAACCATCTCTTCTATCAGTAGAAGAAGGAATGAGACGTTGCACCGTCTCGGTAAGAATGACAATTTGTCGTCTCATCTCGGCCATTTTATCTCTCAGATATGGAACCCCATTAACCTCAGTATCATTACCCAAATTCGAGGCATAACCCCTACCACAACCACCCCTACAACCTTGACCCCGATTAGCCATAACAATAACCTAGTATGTTTCCAAAGTAGTCAAGATATATAGATTTCAGATCCGATTCACGGATTAGGATAACTCAGTGTAACTATCAACTCACAGCAGTATGAAGTCTCAAATATTCAAAAGTCAACAACAAGACTATAATATTAAGAATTTATTCAAACAATTTGTATAAGGAATTTGAACAGCCTAAGAATTGAAAGCAAAGATTGAAAATACCTGTGTAGAACCATAGTCCAATTACAGATTAAGAATCAAAGTCCCAAACTCAAAAGCATTCCATGTAACACCCCGTATTTTGAGGTATTAATATTTAGTGAGTGGTATTGGTGATTTATTATAATAATTTAGTGGTGAGATTTTTAGATAGGAATCTAATTTAAAATTATTTGTTTGTATTTATCTCATCTTTTTTTTATATCTATCTCATTGTTATTTATTTTCATTTAATAATAAATTTGTCAAATTTTCCTAAATTTCCCCCTTCACAAGGAGAAAAAAAAAAAAAAAAAAACAAAAACAAAACCGTGGGCAACAACCCATAGTTTTCCTTGCCTCCCACACCAAACCCATCATTCCATCATTTCATCTTTTCATTTACTTTTAATATTTTAATCTTCTTTCTCCCCTTCATTTCCTTTATAAATGAGCACAGTGAGGGGAGCACCTCACATTCCTTTCTTCTTCTTCATTCATTCTCTATATTCGACTCTCCCCCTCTCATAGATTGTGTAGAGTAAAACTATTAAGTTTAGATATGGGAGTGTTTAGAGTGAAAGTGAGTATTTTATAAAAAAAATTGAGAGTTGTAGATTTTATTAAATCATACATACTTTATGTCTTGGAAGTTTAATCAGAGTTATTTTTGGAGATCCATGGAGCAATTTCAAATTTATTGTGACAGAGTTAATTATTTTGAGGTAAATTCGGGTTGTATACAATATGCTCTATTTAAATCTCTTTGCAAAGAGTTCTCTATTTTTAATTATCCTCAATTTGTAATCCACTTAATTATTGTGATTATTGATAGATTTTGTAAAATCATTTGTTGTTGAATCGTTGCTATTCTGATCATTTGGTAAAATTTTCTATAAATATTTATGTGTTAAAATGGTGTTTTGTCTGACTGAATGACATAGAAATGCTCTGTATATAGATCGAGTCAATCTTGTTAATCTGTTTACACCAATATGCCCAGATAAGCGTGGAGCTTGGGTGAGGTAGGTGAATTAATGAATTTGTTCACTAGTCATGTACTGAGTAGGACCAGATATTTGGTCCTGGATAAATTATCATATATCTGGTTGATTTGTTGTGCAATTTGGTAAATTGCTTGATAATTGTATCGTTGATTTAATGTCATAAATTGTTAGATTTCTGTTAATTTATTCTGTATCTGAGCCTTGTATTCCTGTCGTATTGTATACTTCCTGAGTTAATTTATTTTTCAGGTGCGGAGCAAATTTTAGCAGAGATCAAAATTGAGATTAGAAAGATTTATTAATATAGAGATTTGGGAGCCACCATGTAATTATTAAATTTGGAGATAATTGTAATATTGTTTATTTTGGAGGATACTGTACAATTTAGAGACAACTTTATAGTTATTATTTTTGGGAGCAAAACTTATATATATTTATTTAACGACCTAGAAGTCGGACATTATATCCTAGTCGCAAGTCACAATAAGCCTTGAAGCCTTGAATCAACAAAGTCGCACTATGGCACTAGATTGAATCACAAAATCGATTGTATGGATGTCAAATCAAAATTGATCTGCCCACCAATGTTCTTGAGAGGAACTCCTAGCGAAGAACCCAAGAGAAGATTCAATCAGCGAACTTGAATCGAAAGTTCCAGCGCATGATCAATAGTGAATTAGCGAAGCCAAATTTAGAGTTGAACCCACAACTCGAATCACCATGATGAATCGTGATGATGAATCGAAATCTTGACTGGGTATCAATCTTAGTTTTTGAATGAACTCAGGTTCCGCGACATTTGTTTCTGAGAGTTAACTCCAATCGCAGTTCCATTCGAAGCAAGAATGAACCAGTTTCAGAATTGCCAATCAAATTAGGGCTTCAATTCAATCTTTAATGACAATTCTAGAGATCAATTCATAAATCTGACTAAGATTGGGGTTTTAAAGATCATGTTATTTTTGAGGTAATGGTCAGTGATAATTAGTAGGCTAGTAACTAACTCTTGTGCTTTGATACCAAATGATGAAGAGCCCAATCAAGAATGAGAGAGAATTTAGAGAGAAATATCTCAATCAATCAATATTCATATTTAAAAGTTAGTTACAAAGTGGTTATCCTTTTCCAGATATAGGCTATAATTTTCCCATCACTAATTGTCACATTTTATGCACATACTATCCTACATCAGCTTTGCTTTGTTTACATTCTTAGCCCTTTTGTGTGTGTGTGTGTGTGTGTGTGTGTTAGTTTTCACTTTTTCTTGGTTTGTGAACCTAACAGATCTTTTGGTTTTAATTGGTTTTGGTGCAGGTGATGACTAATGGGAGTTTTAGGAGTGTATGCAAGAAGTTTGTACAAGAAATCTGCTTACAAGTCAATTAGCTCTTATCTAAATGTCTAAAAAGGTTGACTCAACTTACTATACACTACAAGAAAAGTGACTTTAAAACACGGAACTTTTTGCGACGGTGTGTATACCGTCGCAAAAAGTCAGCTTTTGCGACGGCATTCAAAGCCGTCTCAAATAAATGTATCTGCGACGGTAATCTCCCTGTCGCTAATAAGCAGACAAGAAAAAGTGCCTTAAACACGGAAGCATTTGCGACACATTGTGTGCCGTCGCAAAAAAAAAATCTTTTGAGACGGGTTGAAATCACCGTCGCAAATAGAGCGCATTTGTGACGGCAATTGACTGTCGCAAAAGAAACCTTATTAAAACGGCGTCGTTTTAATAGTTGGATTTTATCAGTTGCGACCGTTTATCTATACCGTCGCAAAAGGTAATGAATTTTCAACTCCCTCCTTTCGCCCAAATTGGCGGTCGATCAAAACCCCAAAAATTTCATCCCCAAATCCCTAACACATTCTCCCTCACAATCACAGAGACTTCAAGTTCCCAATCTCAGAGACGATTTCGAGTTCATGTTCACCGACGATCACAGAAATTTCGAGTTCCCAATCACAGAGATTTCGATTGTTCACCGACGATGATCTCTCTGTCGACGAGCGACGATGGCTAGCGGTGGTGCGGCAACGGCGTAGTACGATCCCTCTCTCTCGCGCGACCTCAGTTAGTATGCTCTCTCTCTCTCTCTCTCTCTCATTTCAATCTTTCTATCTCAATCTTCTTTCATCTTTTGTCTCTTGATTTCGATCTCAATCTATCACGCAATCACAATCGATTTCAAGACCTTGTGTTCTCTTAATCGATTGATCCTCAATCTCTCACTTTCGGCGTGAATCAGCCTCCGGCATAAAGAAGACACTGGCATGAATCACTCTCTGGCGTCTCAGCTCTTCAGTGTCGATCTTCTCTTCGGCGCTGATCTCCTTGAAAAACATCTCATATGATCTAAGGTAATTCGAACTAAGTGACTTTTTTTTTACAAAATCAATTAATAGACTAAGGTTTCTTAATCTGAAAATATGATAAATAAATTTTTGACTCTCTTTTTTATTTATGTTTTATTCACAAATAAGTATTCAAATCTTGAACCATACTAGGTGCTGATAGTGTTCCAATTTTCTTTAATTGGTTCGTTTTGAATTATGGTTTTCTACATCAATATGTGGAACATAGGCAAAAGAACCATTTTATTACCCATTTGATCACAAACATTAAGGTTTCTTGTGAACTTCTTGAAGAAGGGTTCTTCTGAACAGAGTGAGTTTTTTTCTGGGTGGATATAGATTACTTCCATTGCAATTTGAATAGTAAAATTCTTGAATAAAAAACGGAATTTTGAACTTGCAAGTGGCCAGATTAGCAGCCTTTTACCTAATTGATATAATCCCGCTATTTTTCTATAATATTTGGAGGTTGTAGTTGTAGTTTAATTTTATTGTGTTCTTTTTAATAGTGGTAGTATCTTTTTACATTTGTTTCACCTACTCAGCATCATTAAAGTTTATCTACTCGTCTTTTTTGCCATGTACACTAGTGTTGGGAGCTAAGGATGGAAACATTTCTGTTGCTTCTGCATTTGCTGGTTACCATGAAGGTGAAGTCCATCTTGTGTCTTATTTCGAAATGTTCTTTTATTCGCATTAGTTGATTAAGGTTAGATCTGTATACGTACATATGTATATTTCAAGACATACAACTCTATGAACAATAATGGTATCAAATGTGTCATTCTATATAATCCATTTGAACCATTGTTGTTGTTTTAGATTGTTCATATTATACTTCTGAATCAAATTTTAGTGTTTGGTCATCTAGAGAAACTGTTGTATGAGTGTTTTGTGATTTTTTTTGGGGGGCATTTGATGAGGAAATAATAATATGACGCACCTGGTGAAGATTATATTGATATGCATCTTTATTAATGTTATTGTGGTTTTGATTTCCGTGTTTGTCTACCAGCTGTGCAGGATAGAGACCACAAATTCTTAACAAAAGCTGTTAAAGAAGCATATAAGGGGGCAGAATGTGGAGATGGAGGCCCATTTGGTGCAGTTGTTGTTCGTAATGATGAAGTTGTTGTGAGCTGTCACAACATGGTATTGAAAAACACTGATCCAATTGCACATGCTAAGGTTACAGCAATAAGAGAGGTTAGAATTTGAAATTGCTTATTTGGCCTTATGTAATTTATCTGTTTACAACAAAGTTTCATGGTGCCCTGTTGTTTTAGGAGTTCTTCTTGTTGAACTGCACATGTTATTATGTTATTATGTTATTTTGGTTCTATGCTTTTTTTTAATTATTTATTTATAGATTTTCTATTCATATATATATATATATATATATATATTTTGTCATCTTATATGACATAATGTTGTGCTTTCAATTTCTCATTGATATTGTAGGTCGAAACAGTAGCGCAGTTTGGTGTGATTTTTCTTCTTTTTGCATTGGGTCTGGAGTTCTCTGTAGCAAGGTTGGTTTATTTTATTCTTTCTTAATTTAGGATTTGTCAATTAATGTCACAGGCTGTGGTTGATTCTTCATTTTAAACTGCAGCTTCGTGTTGTCCGAGCAGTTGCTATTTTAGGGGGCTTGTTTCAGATATTCTTATGTATGTGCTTGTGTGGAATAACATCATCGGTATGACTAAAAATTTCATCAGAATTTTCATTGAAGTATTTTATTTGGCAGTAATACATTTCAATAATCACAACTACTTCGCACTCAAAGTTGTCTGCTAAAATCTCCAATCACGCCCCTTGGGAAAATTTTATAATATTAATGATGTCAAGAAATTATAGTTATGTTTCTGAGAGGCTTAGCTTTCTCCATGTACAGAAAGCAACATTTATTACGTCGATACCATGTCTATAAATGCCCAGACACTTCCTGAAATCTCTTTTGCTTTGGGGTGGCGGAGTTAAACATGAAGTTGGAATCTAAAAGATAGGACCATATTATTTATCTTTTCATGTTAAATGGTCTTAAAATTTATCAATTTAAAGGTAACAAACTGAAATATGTTTTTTTGATGAGAAACACAAATTTATTGAAAATAAAAGGAAAAAAAGTACAACAAAGATAGGTGGACATGCAGTCCACCAAAAGAAAAGAAAAGAAAACCCTTGCACAAATAATACAAGTCCACACGACACGGGCCTTCATATTAGGACCAAAGCCTCTATAATGAATTGAGTAGTAGCTAGATGCAAGAATCTGGAACTACCCAATCAATCTCTGCTAATTGAAACAATCTATATTAAAGTGTCAAAGCTATGGGACAATGTATAAACAAATGATCAATACTCTTCTCACTCTTATGCATTATGCCCTATTCTGGAAGTGAAGTGCAACTAAGCCTTCTCTTTTGAAACATTGGGGTAGTAAGTTTCTTGTGAGCCAAAGTCCATGCAAATATTTTAACTTTAAGAGGACATAGCATCCCAAATGAACTTATGAGTAGGAAACAACAGAATAATTGGATCATCAATAGTCTTATACAAAAAGGATTTGTAAGAGAAATGATAACTTATACAGGCAAATTTCTTATGCATCTTAAAATTCTTATAGAGGTCAAAACATAGCCTGCTAAGTAGTCTTTTGTGATTCTTCTGATCAATCATCTATGAAAAGCGAAGTAATGGGAATTTCTTCTTGGTGTCCCATTGGGTTAGCGTTCTTTGTACTTGATTATATGTCAAGTTCCTTTCAATAATAGGACAAGTATTTAGAGGATTCTAAGCTGATTTTTAACGTACATGCTAATTCTCCAATATTACACGTATTACTGCTCATTGGTAGAATCATCTTCACACAATTCTTTTTTGATTACATTCATGCAACCTTTCCACTCATGCTTATGTGCATTTATACAGTTTTATTGGAAGCTACAGCTAGCAGACTTGTCAATTTTTATTGCACAAGTTGTCTAGTTGGAGGAAGGGGTTAGCCTACTTTTATAATTGTACCTTCACCTTTGATTCTTTTCATTTTTATCCAAAATTATTTTTTCATTTTTATTATCCAAAATTATGTAGTTTCATGGCGGTTGTGTTAATGCTACTCTATAGGGGTGTTAATGGGTTGGTCGACTCGAGATACCACAACCATCGCCACCATCAATCGCTAACGCTAGTGCCACCCTAGATGTGAGAGAGAGATAGAGAGGGGATTAGAGGGGGTGAGATGTGAAGAGAGCCACCATCTCCACATGTAAGAGGCTAAATGTGTTACAAGTACAAAGATAAATACTAATTATTTTCCCCCTTTTTTGGAGAGGTGAAGCTGAAAAGTAGTACCCCCCCCCCCAAAAAAAAAAAAAAAAAAGAACAAGAAAAGAGAGTAATTTGTGCATTTACATATGTGGAATTTTTTTTTGTTAGGAGCAACTGCTAATAAAAACAATGGCTTGACCTTTATGCAGGTGAACCATGAGGACTTCAATGAAGGTATCATCCAAGTTCAGGCTAAGAAGAAAGCAAGCCTAAATTACTATGCATAGGCCACACATCTGAGAAGGTGGTGTGCGAGTTCAGACATAGAAGGAAACCAAAGCTTAAAGTGATAAATTACTTCAGAAAAGTTGGAATGTATGAAGTCGTGATGCAAGTTCAGCAAGGGAGGTGAGGTAGCAATTGTTTTTACTTTGGAAGTTCCAATTATAAGACTTGAAAACTGAGTGACTGACAATGACCCTTCTGGTTTTGTGTGGTTTTTATGATAATTGTGCAAGCACACTGTGATTAGGGGCATAGTTATTGAATCTGTTAGAAATGCCTATGTTCATCACTTAATTTCTGTCTTGTTCCAGCTATATCATCCTGTTTCGGTCATGCCGGACTGTCTTCCAGCCAGTATATGTGCATTTTTTTGGAGGTTTTCTTAATATCATGCTTTGTTTGCATTGGTTGAATACATTTTTTGAAAATTGTTTAGTGGAAAACATTTTTTTGTTTTTGTTTTTGTTTTTCTCTAAATTGCCCACAAATCCAGCACTCAATGCTATGGAAAAGCTTAAATTTTTTTGTTGACATGAATTAATCTTTTGGAGTACGCTATGCCTATGTCTCATTTAGTATAGAAACTTGGAGTTGGAACAAAATGTAACTTATTTGTCCTCATATTTAAAAGTACAGTTCTATTGCTATCTTAGGGCACATTACAATGTCATTTTGAAGTCAATTGAGGTGGGTGATTCTGTTCTACAACTTCCATCAGATGGATTTGACACTGATTATGGAAAACCGATGATAATGGATAGTGGTACAACCTTGGCATATCTCGGGGATGAATTGTTTAACCCACTAATGAAAAAGGTATGCCAAGTATGTCAAAGTATATTTATTTAAAGTTTGTTAATTAAGGATGTATGTACTCTTTATTGATTTATTTATTTATTTTTGTTATTAGATTTTGGCTGCACAACCCAATTTGAAATTGCTTAGGGTTCAGCAGCAGTTCACATGTTTTAAGTTCTCTGGCTCAGCCTGCACAACCAGCACCTGTTCCTTCGACTGGACCAAATGCAAATCCATTGGATCTTTCCCCCCAGGTAGCTGGTCCATAATCATTGTTAAATCAAATTTGGTGTAAATTATTTGGTGGAAAAAGGGCACTCTAGTGCACAAGGGTTAATTTTTTATGTTTTTCTGTAATTAAAATATTAACACAATTATATTGTCATTAATTATTTTTATTTTGTTATTTTCAGATATTTCCGGAGTAGCAGTTTGCTTCTTATGGAATGCAGGCGTGTAAAGATTATGACTAACTTTTGTTTTTATAACCCACGGAAGAAGCATGACGAAAACTTTTGTTTTTGATTTATGTTATTTAGATTTGTAAATAACATTATGCATGTATTATGCAACATTATGTATTGGGATAATTTTGCTGATGTATTGTTATGAATGGAAGAATATTTTAATTATGGATGAATTTTTATTTATATACTGGACTTTTTATATTATTATGTAATTATTGATTTTTTTTTTTAGTTATTTTTCATTTAATATAGGTTATTTTCATATTTTTAATAATTTTATTACAGTTTTTTTTTCAGTCCACTCACCGTCTCAAATAGGGGTTTTTTGCGACGGTAGTAATGCTGTCGCAAAAGATATGGCATTTGGTTGAAAATGAGGACTTTTAGCGACGGTGTAATTTTCCGTCGCCAAAAAATCAATTTTTTTGTAGTGATATATATATATATATAAGAGTAGGTTTTTTATTTCATCACCCACTGTTTTTTCCCCCCCTCCAATTTTCTTCCATTTTGAGCCTAAAACAATGGATTGTGTGTTTTCAAGACCATATTTGGTATTGTAGGAATAATGGTCGCCCTATGATTTTTCTTCTTCTTCTTCAAATGATCTTCTTTTTTTTTTTTTGGTGAGAATTTTCAAATGATTTTTTGATTTGGTGGAATACTAGAATTTTTTATTTTTTATTTTTAAACCAAAAGGCTAAAATTGGTATGATAAGGGCTTGGAGGTTTCCAAAAAAATAAAAAAATGTGGCATTTCTTGAAAGTGTCGCTAAATGTTGGATATGACATCATTAGTTAACAGAGACGAAAAGAAGGTGATAGACGTTAGGATATAGCAACTTTTTTCATAATCGTCGTTGTAAGACATTATTGACGTTTTTTAAATGCCGCAAGCCTAAGACGGCAGTTGCATCTGTGATGCAATTTAGAAATGTCATATTTTCTTATGGTAGCATTTTTTCAGACCTACGACGGCATTTTTGAAATGCTAAGAGCATGATTTCCTACAGTGATACCACGGTTATACTATCTCTTTAGCAAAACCAAATGTTGAAGTTTTCATTCTCTACGAGTATTAACAGAATCTTTCAATTGTGTTAGGTCATCAAACCATCCTGTCTGACTATCCCAAAAATTGTTTTTAGTCTTTCCTTTGAAATATAGAGAGTTTTAGTGAGTACTTTCTAATAATATAAATGGGAGTCTATGCCATATAACAGAAACCACACAAGACAGAACTTGGCAATACACAATGAACCTGCTTGTACTCAAAAACTTTGTTACGTTAACCATATACTATATTTGTTCAATTAAAGAGCTCTCTCACTGTAGACAACACACAAATTAAATGACCATACATTATTTTTTAGTGAACAACGTACACAATAGAACCGCCATAGCAGAGCAACAAAAGCAAGCCTAACTAGTAAAAGAAACTTGAGATGGACATGCAGGCACATCAACTTCAACAACTCCTTCAAGCATATGGGTGACCTTTCTCATTGTTGGCCTCAGAGATGGATCTTCTTGAATACACCAAATGGCAACCATTAGAAATCTCTCCAGCCGCTTCCAGTCATTTAACACTTCCATATCGTTTTTAACCAAAGTATCCAATCTTCCTTCCTAAAAGTAGTCACAAGCCCAATAAGTCAGAATTACTTTCTCTTCTTCACCAACCTCCATATCGCTGATGCTTTTTCGACAAGAAATAATCTCCAGTAACAACACACCATAGCTATAGACATCAACTTTTGCAGTGATTGGATTATTGTTGAACCACTCCGCAGCAACATACCCTCTTCTCTCTCTAATGGTAGCAAGATTGGTCTTACTCTGATTTAACTTCAGAAGTTTAGCCAACGCAAAGTCAGAAATCTGAGCATTGTAATAATCATCCAAAGTATGTTATGAGGCTTTATATCACAATGGATGATCTGGGTACTACATTCTTCATGTAGGTACACAAGTCCTTTGGCAATCCCCAATGCAATTTGGGTCCGTTGGTTCCAACTTGGCTTCTTTTCCCCCAAAAAGAAAGCCTGCTAAAGTCCCATTGCTCATGAACTCGTACACTAACATCCGATGTTGTCCTTCGTCACAAAATCTGAGCATTCGGACCAGATTCTTGTGATGTGTCTGCCCAATTACATTTACTTCAGTTTTGAATTCCTTCTCTTTCTCTTGAACCACCTTATCTAGTTTCTTCATTGCAACAAAAACTTTGGAACCCATTTGTATTGCCCCCTTGTAAACAATACCAAAAGCTCTGTTTCCCAGTTCTTCCTTGAAACCATTTGTAGCTTCTACAAGCTTTTCGTAAGTAAAACAACGAATATTAGTCTCCACAGCACTGTGATTGCCATGATGACTTTTTATGCTTTTCCTGTGGTAGATGAGTAAAAAGCCCAAGCAAACAACACCAATCAATACAAAATTGTATCGCCCCACTCTCGGGTTGTTAAATACACTAAAATAGCCTAAAAAAAAATACAAGTTTTGCTCCCACAAATAATAATTACAAAATCGTCTCCAAATGGTACAATATCCTCCAAATATTCTAATTACCTCCAAAATAAACAATATTGCAACTATCTCCAAATTTAATAATTACAGTGGTGGGTCCCAAATCTCTATATTAATAAATCTTTTTAATCTCAATTTTGAGCTCCACTAAAATCAGCTCCGCACCTAAAAAGTAAATTAATTCGGGAAGTATACAATACGACAGGAATACAAGGCTCGGATATAGAATAAATTAACAGGAATCCAATAATTTATGACATTAAATCAACGATACGATAATAAAGCAATTTACCAAATTGCACAACAAATCAACTATAATTTATCTAGGACCAAATACCCGGTCCTACTCAGTACATGATCAGTAAATAAATTCATTTATTCACCCACCTCATCCAAGCTCCACGCTTATCCGGGCATATTGGTGTAAACAATTAATAAAATTCACTCGATCCATGTACGGAGTATTTCCATGTCATTCAGTCAGACAAATCACTATTTTAACACATAAATATTTGTAGAGAATTTTGCCAAATGATCAGATTATCAACGATTTGACAACAAATGATCTTACAAAATCTATCAATAACCACAATAATCAAGTGGATTACAAATTGAGGATAATTAAAAATAGAGAACTCTTTGCAAAGAGATTTAAATAGAGCATATTGTATACAACCCGAATTTACCTCAAAATAATTAATTTCATCACCATAAATCCGAAATTGCTCCATGGATCTCCAAAAATAATTTTGATATCTTGTAAAATTACTAACTCTCAATTTAAATATTCCTATGTCTAAACTTAAAATTTACATCACAAATGGAGAGAGAGTTGAAAGTAGGAGAAAAGGAAAAAAATAAGAGACAAATGAAATTGAGTGTTCGTAGAAAGGAGGAGAAGAGGGGTTCAATTTATAAGAAAAGCAAATGGTTGGTTTAGGGTGATAGGTGGGAAAACTGTGGGTAGCCCACAGTTTTGTCTTTTCCTCTTCTTCTTTTTCTTTTTTTTTTTTTTTTTTCCCTATGTGATGGGAAATGGCAAGAAAATTTAATTTATTATTAAATAACAATAAACAATAATATGATAGATATAAAAGAGATGAGATAAATAAAAATAAATAATTATTATCTAAAAATTTCACTACTAAACTATCATAATAAATCATCAATATCACTCATTAAATATTAATACCTCAAAATATGGAGTGTTACAAAAATTGATGAACACAGAGCTACCTAATAGAACCGATCCAACGAGAATTAAGGTCCCCTGGTTCTTTGTTTCTGGAACCAGAGGAGAAGGAAGAGTTCGAGGACCGCTTTTACTAAACTTCAAGAAAGCATGACGATTAACAACATTGTCCTCTCTCCATTTGAAAGTGGCAGCTTCTTCTTCCAGCAACTACCCTCTCCCAAAATGGCAACAGCACAAAAACAGTCATTGATGCAAGACCTTTTGCACTGCGCTTCAGTTGCAGGCACGGAATGTTCATAGTCAGATGTTGGGCAATCAGTATTGATTAGTGTCTCAAAATCGTAGATATCTTCCGCAGAATTGATGTCATCTTCTAAACAGCTTTGTGTGAAATTTGGCTTGCAGCTTCCATACGTATTGTTTGGATCAAGTAAGGAATACCCTGGCTGGCATTTGCAATCTGGCCTTTGGTTATCATTGAGTTTGCAAATGCTATTAAACCCACAAGCCCCACTGCCTTCACCTCAACCAATATCAACACATATATTATCGGGCTTTGACCAAATAGGAGTCCACTTTGTACTGCTATTGAAAGTCTTTTTTTTTTTTGAACGGAGCTATTGAAAGTCTTTGAATGATAATATTGGGTAAAAACTCCATCAAAATTCAGAGTTGCTTTGTGGAAATGTGAATCCGAATATACAAATCAAGTAAACAATTAAATAATAATAATTTTACAATCTCAAATATTTTAATTGTGAATCTTAAAGTGCAAATTAAATATTTGAAAAGTCTTTTAATTAATTTTAAACTTACATAAATTTATGGGGAAATTATTTAATTTAGAGGCAATAATTATTATTAAAAAAAAAAATAGAGAAGTGGGTGTGACTTGAATTTTAGACCACAAAATTATTAAATAAAGCTCTTATCATTTGAGTTGCATATAACTTACATATATTTTTTGTATATTTATCTATTTATTTGACTTGTGCCCACCACTAGTACAAAATGAAATAAACACAAACCCTACTCTCTTTTCGGTTCAAAACAGTAGCAGCAGCCGTGAGGGAGCCACCACGGGAGAGAGAGAGAGAAGTTGAGAGAAAAGAAGAAGAAAGAAAAAGGTTGCAAACAAGGAAAAACTTTTGGATGTGTGGTAGGTTTCTAGCTTTCTTCTTTTTTTTTTTCTTTTTTATCCTTATTCTATTATTATTTAGTTCATCGATGGAGAGGTGTAGGTTTATGTATTTTGTATATAAACACTGTTAAGAAACCTGCGGAAATAAATTGTGTGTAAAGAATGGGAGAAATTCTTAGTTTAAAAATTCTATACAGAGTCACAAACTTTAAAAATCAAGAAACCATATTAAACGGATGAATTTTGAACTGAAATTTTTACAGTAGATTAATTACATATTGAATTGTATACCAGAATTTTCTTATAATTTTTGGGAGTCAAAATCTATATTAACTGCTGCGTTCAAATCTGTCTAGAAAATTGGTTTAAAACAGTAACTTCGAAAGTGTCGTCCTCTTTGGGTATAAATCCGAAAATTATCAATTTAGCATCATTAGAACCAGTTACGAATCTAGTTTCTCAAATTTTTGGCTTTGCATTGATTGCTCATGTATACTAAGAGAACCATTAATTTCTTTAGAGTATTGCAGAAAGCGACCTGTTTGGATATAATTAATTGCAAATAATTATTTTGATAAGCAAATCAAGTGAAACCAATTAGGTTTGAAACTTAGGATATATTAGTTGTTTTCTGGAGGATTTTGAAATTTTTTGAATAGCGTGGAGTGGGTTTTGTAATTTTCAAAGTTAGTGAATAGATTGGGAAAGCTTGTTTAAAATTCTGTTTTATTTTAAAGTTACTTTTAATTAAGTTTCAATTTGAACCCATGCCTTGGGTGATTTTAGACCTTGAAGAACATGAGCTTAGGTAACATTTAAGAGTAACGGTGAGTTGGGTTGAGCCGTGTTAGGGCGCTTTAGTTTGGGGTTACTTAGTTTCTTATTCTTTAGTATTTTTAAACTAGTAGTGACATGTAGTTTTCATACTTGGTTCAGGGTACTAGTTAGACTTTTATACTCTATTTGAGGATTACATTATTCCATTTCCAGGTGAGAAGTTGCATGCTACAAATTTTTATAAATGTTCCCCTATTAAATTGTTGTTGCAGGACTAAGCTGTTTTGATAAATTATTATATTATCGATGGAATTAAATTATTTATGAAACATGTGTAAACTTGGTATACTGTGGACTACTTGTTATGGTCTTATGTTTATAATAGTGAACTACCATGTTTTGCGAAACTGAATTGTATTGATTATCAGGACCATTTGTGTATTTTTGCCCAGGGAAATTATTCCACTGTGTATGGTGACTCTAGTCACTAGGGAAAAGATCCGGGTTGGACCGTGATGACTCTAGTGCTCAACGATTGTAAGGAAAAGACCTGGGTTGGGCTAGGTGACCTTCAATTGGATCGTCTTACAGAAAAGGCCCAGGTTGCCACCCTGAGGATGACTCTTAGTTTGGTATTGGATCCAACTGGGCTTATAGCCTTGATAACTGTGTGGCATGTTACTTATTATTTCTTGGTACCTAGAACATTATTGGTGTCCATGTTGTAATCTGTTTTAAGTGAAAAATGTCATTTATCATGATTTTGAGAGGCATGAATATTTTAACCGTTGAACTGTGGAACCTTCTTTTTGAAACAGATTATCTTTATCAAAACTGTATGTCAATCTAGTTTCTGTGATATATATATCTTATTTTGGAATTCATCCCTGTTTTCAAAACTGTATATACTACCCGTGTTGATACTCACTGAGCTATCAGCTGACTTAGTTGTTTACCATTTCTAGGTGTTAGAAAGACTTAGAGTGGACTCATGGCATAGCGGGGACTCGATTGCATGGACCTCTAGGACATTCATTTATTTTGTTTTAGATTGTTATGTCAAGTTTGTGCATATTTCTTTTTATTTTTTATTGAGGTTCATTTAGGATTATTTTGATATGTGGGTTGTTTATATCCCATATGTTTGGACGGTATTGATTACGGTTGGTTTTGCCATTTATACTTGTGGTATGTCACTGGATTAAGTTTTGGTTATTTATTATTGGACTATTGTTTAGTTATTCAATGTGTTTATGGATTCGTATTTAGGCTCACATGTGCCTTGGGCTAGGGTCATGTGGGCCATGGCCAGTCTTACCCGGATTTGGGGTGTGACAGAAAATATTCAGTGGCTGGGAACAGCGTACTTTGTGAGATATAGAATCTTTGGTTATTCCTTCTCAATATGTACATGAATCCTGTGTCGTCGAAGATCCCTCAGTAACTAGAATTGGACGAATTAGAGGAATTATACGTGCCATTGATATAGTAAGCATCATAAGCAAAATTGGAAGTGATGTCTCTGGTATCAAGGACAAGATTCCCATCCTGGAGCAAACAGAGTTGAAACCTTCCCAGCGAGAAATTAGTCTCCGAAAGGCGAGAAAATATTACCCCACCGGACTTCATAATCTGTGTAGGCAACATGGTATCAGTTGGATTTTTGAAACTTTCCCACAGATTGACAGAATCGCTGCTCACAAGTACAAAGTTGCCAGTATCATTCATAAAACCATGAGCAACATTAGTGTTGAGAATAAGCTGAGAGTTCCACAATTCTTTGCCTTGAGGGTCATTGAGAACTAGCCCTCTGTCAATAGTTAGGCCCAGTTTGGATCCAATTGAGACAGGGACGCCATTATGCCCATACCAGACAATGGTTTGGTCTGGTATTTTGTAATACCATATGGAAAGCAAGAAGAGATTCTTTTGCTCAAGTGGTTTAAACCCAAATGCAAAAACACTAGAGGGTGATAGCCATGGGGTGTCCTTGTTATTTACAGTGATAGATGTACCCACAACCATGGTACCATTAGTCTGAGCAACAATAGAAAATTACAGGAGGAAGAGTAACAAGAAGTGGAAGAGTGGATGATGAGGTAGAGCATAAGCCATTGATTGATAGATCAAGCTCGAATTGGGTAGATGGAAATGAAAGAATAAAAAAAGAAAGATCAAAGTGTTTTTTTAGGCAAAGGAAAAGACTTTGAAGTCAACCTGTACCTTTCAGCAAAGACTTCTACATCCATAGCATTATTGGTCTTTGATCACCATTCTTTAATGACTCTATCAGAGCCACATATATAGCTGCCCGGACCATTAAAAGTCCATAAAATAAAATACCGATAGTTGTCATAATGTTGGACTTATTTTCACCTCACATGATACGCCCAATACAAAAAGGACGAGTTTTAATGGAATGACAATTAATAAAAATAAAAATTGGTTAGCTTGTAATTTTAAAGAATTAATGAGAAAAGAACTTTTATAATAATCGTATTGATTGTGAATTCATCATATCTATAGTGAATTAGGTATTAACTGGGCTATGAATCAATTAGTATGGTGAACAGATCAATACACATGTACTAAGTGGGGAGGATTAACTTTTTAGACGTGGGAAAAATTTGAAAATAAGATTCAAGCCTATATTTTCTTAAATCATTAAATATCTTGCAAAATAAATAAATAAATAAATATTTGCCGTGCTCTCATATGTATCCGGTTAGTCACGCATTCTTAAGTGCGCTAATCAAGTATTAAAATTGTTTTACTTTATATTTACATCATATATTAGTTAAATCTTCAAATTGATAAGTATTAAAAGTGTTTTTTTTTTTAAAATTTTTATTAGTGAATTCTCAACATTTGATTATTTCTGGAATTCTCAACATTTGATGGGCACATTGCACCGTTTTTGATCATTTGATTTTGACACCTTTACCAACAAAACCTTGTGTTCGTTGAATAGTCCACACGGTTTCGTAAGTTCAAAATTGAAATAGCCCACATAGTTTTTAGCTTTTTTGTATGGGTGAAGCACTAATAAATCCAAGTTTTTGAACTTGTGCACTAGTTAGTCTTGCCTTTTTTTTTTTTTTGTTAAACCAACAGGTCCTAAAACAACCAAATTGACACATCTGTCCTCTTCCATGCACGTTGCAATAACCCTCATTCTATCCTAACCATACTCATATGCATTCATGTGATTCCGTCTTGTAAACTTGCATTTCGAGTCTTGTTCCTGTTCGTTTAAATGTTACAGCATGTTTTGTATCTTGCTTGGTGTGAGTTTAGCCGAGGTCATTTTCAGTTATCTTGGAACCACTTTGTTTGACCTCCACCTTCGCCCTAACATATTGGCCGAGGTGTGAATCATCTAGGCCGAGATGTTACCTTTGCACCCAAGTGATCTTGCCCCGGAGTGGTATGACCTAGACCGAGGTGTGGCACATCTAGGCCAAGGTGTGGCACAGCTTAGTCAAGAATTGTCCTTCCTAGCCGAGGTCATCATTCCCTACTTGCCGATGTCTTGATATTAGCCGAGGTCCTTACTCGCCAGAGTGTCCATGTCGTCTTGCTTGTTGAACACACTTTGTCATAGTTTTGTCTTGTCACTCAGTCACCTTTTTGTTTAGCACCAACCAGCCACTGCCACGTGCCTCTGTAGAGGGTTAAGTCAGCTAACAGACTTAGAAATGAATCATTTTACTATATGTCTTTGGTTGTGAGGAGAGAGAAGCTCTAGAAGAAGAAGAAGAAGTTTAGAGTGAGAGAGTGGGTTTCGAGCTTGATTCCTAGAGATCAAACCATTAGATTCACATATTGAGGTTAGATTCTTGATCTACTCTTGTCATTCTTACTAATCACCTAGCTGCATTGCATGATCGAACCTGTTTTGCATGTCATGCATCGATTTAAAGTTGGTTTTGGAAAGAGAAAATGGTGTTCATGTATTCTTGAAAGAAAGGTCTTGTTTGATCTGGAAGGTTGCATTTAGGTTTCATGTTTTGTGTTCGTTCTTACAAGATCCTTGAATATGGGTACCCAGGTCCATGTTTTTGAGCTCATAGCATGAAATCCCAGATTTTGTAATAACAAATCACGATCCTTGCATTCATCTCCCTCATGTTCATGTTCTTCATGTTCATCATGTTCTTCAAGAAAGGGAAACCCAGATTTTTCCCGACTTCATTCCGCTGAATGTGGCCATCGAGGCAACACCTCGGCAAGGAGGTGTGGGACCTCAGCCTAGACCTGGTAGTCACCCAGCATGTTTCCCGAGATAAAGAATTGTGTTTGTTCTGATTTGACTTAGTCTTGGGGAAATGCCGAGACCATCTACATGCATGTGAAACTTGTTTGAAAGTGCATTCAACCGACTTTGCCATGTGTTTGTAGGGTTTGGACTTGCCTTGACCCCGACGTCTCAAGAACTAAGTGAGTGGTATTTTTAATAAAGCTATGTTATAATGTTTTGATAAAGTCTCATTTTGCTCCGTTTTGAGAAAGTATTTGTAAGCATGAATGGTTATTCCTAATTGGAAAAAATATATATATATATATATATTCTTGTTTTGATGACATTCTTGGAAGTCTGTACGTGCTAAGGGACTATAAGCGTGTGTAGCACAAAGTTTGGAAGTCCGTACGTGCTAAGGGACTATAAGCGTTTGTAGCACAAAGTTTGGAAGTCCGTATGTGCTAAGGGACTATAAGCATTTGTAGCACAAAGTTTGGAAGTCCGTACGTGCTAGGGGACTCTAAGCATTAGTAGCACAAGTCCTTAGTGTCCGGGGACTATAACGCAACGACACCATTGAATTGAGATATCTCCCTTGTCTTGACTTGTCTTGTCTTGTTTGCCACGGATGGTTTACCGCGTGGGTCTTGTTGCTGAGATGTCATCACTTGTAATATAACGATGTTAGTAAGCATCCTTTGAACTTGACAGATTTGGAAGATGGACTTGGTTCATCCCTTGACTTGTACCAATATGTTATGTATTGTTTGATAAAGATTTGGAATACCAGTCATGCAAACCCCTTTATTTCTTATACCATTCACTGAGTATCCAAGCTCACCCTCTCTATATATATGTAGGTGATGAGCAGGAAGGCGGTGACGCCTAAGTGTGACTCGCAAGCTGTTTTGGGTTTTGTTATGTCGGCTTAACTTGCATACATGTCGGCAGTCATGAAAATTATGCTTCTCGGCTTATAATGCTTGTAATTTACACATGTCGGCTGAAGAAGCCTTTTGATCAAGATGTAAAATGTATTTTGTACTTTATTGTATTTGTATCCAAGTGGTAATATTATGTAAAGATGTATGCCATTTCATTTGATTTATGCACAGCTCTTATGGACTAATTAGATTTGTATATATTGCTTCCACACATGTTAGCCCCATATGTAATACTCTGATTGTGTGTGAATTATGAAAGTTGGCCTTCGGTAATCTCGGATTATTGGCCATCACGGCACCATTCTACTAGGGGCGGAATGGGGTCGTGACAGAATGGTATCAGAGCACGCATTCCTTGTAGTACGTTATTCACACACTTCGAGTCCTAAAGAGCATAGGATGTCCTTTAGAATAATTTTAGGATTGCATCATATTGCTTGTTGCTTGACAAGGTGTGCATCATCTCGGCATAACCATTTGTTATTTGCATACATGCTTCTTGGTTCAGTTTGTTTTAAGGTTGCATTTTGACTACTCATAGCATAATGAGGAGAGGTAGACCATTAGTTGGCCGAGATCAACCAGAGGATAGATTGGACAGACTAGAGAGACTAGTTGAAGGTTTAACTCACGAGTTGAGGCAGATGAGGCAACAGAATGCAAGTGCTACATCAACCCCGGCCGAACAGACGGATGGCCGACATGCAGCTCCACCTCTTCCAGTGCCCCAAGTGCCTCTACAGCCAGCCTTGTATGGGGAAGGGATGATGACTTTGATTAATGAGTTCAAGAAGATGAACCCACCAAGATTCGCAGGAGGCATAGAGCCGATGAAGGCCGAGGCGTGGGTTTTGGAAATGGAAAAGCTGTTCGAGATCTTCCCTAGCACCGACACTCAGAAGGTGACATTAGCAGCATTCACATTAGACGATGACGCTCGAAGGTGGTGGATGATGATCCGGGAGGCTAACCCTGGTTTAACTTGGGCCAGATTTTTGGAACTGTTTTACAACAAGCATTTTCCGCTTAGCGTCCGCAATCGCAAGACCACAGAGTTCTAGACTCTGACACAAGGCAGCAGAACAGTGGCGGAGTACGACCGTGCCTTCACCGAATTGGCGAGATATGCGCCTCATATGGTCAGTGATGAGTATAGGAAGGCCAGGAAGTTTGAAAGTGGACTACGAGGACCAATCCATGATCGGGTCAACATGCTCAATATGCCGACTTACGCCGAGGTGTTAGACAAGGCCATCTTGGCGGAAGCTAACCTAAACCGATATCAAAGTTCAGGAGAGAGTCAGAGGAAGAGACAGAATTATGAGGGTCGTCGGATACCGTTTAATGCCAAGAAGAAGGCGAATCTGGGCAGTTCCAGCAACTCAGATCGGGATGGGAATGCTAAGCCAACGTGTGCGAGTTGTGGGAAGCTGCATACCGGGGTTTGCCGCTGGGCGACAGGAGCTTGCTTTGAATGTGGCGAGATAGGCCACCGCGTGAAGGACTGTCCAAAGGCAAGAGCTGGTGATGGTAAGAAAAGTGGGAACACCTCAGGCTCTGCACAAGGAAGCAAAGTTGGAAGGACACAGATGAGACAGGGCAGAGTTTTTGCTTTAGTGCCAGGAGACACCTAGAATGCTGAAACGGTAGTGTCAGGTACACTCTCAATTTGCTCCCAAGTTGCATACGTCTTGATTGATTCGGGCTCTACGCATTCCTTTGTATCTGTTAAGTTTGCCGAGAAGTTGAACAGGCCGTTAGAACCCCTTGATTATGTGCTATCTGTATCTACTCCATCTGGGGGAACTATACTTATTGCATCCATATATAGGGCGTGTGTTGTGATGATTGAGGATATAGAATTATTAGCTGATTTGATGCCATTTAGCATGACTTCTTTTGATGTCATATTGGGAATGGATTGGTTAGTAGCGCATCATGCATTCATTAATTGTGTTACTAAGAGCGTTATATTGAAGACCCCAAACAAAATCGAGGTCTTTTTCCAAGGTAAGGGAGTAGTACCCCCACCTTACTTAATCTCATCCATGAAAGCCTATAAGTTGATCCAAAAAGGGTGTCAGGGTTATTTGTGCAGTATACTAAGTGATTTGAACGGAAGTGTTGAGTTAGCCGACATACCAGTTGTTAGGGAATTTCCCGACGTTTTTCCAAATGAGCTGCCTGGCCACTTAGTCGATAGAGAAATAGAGTTTACTGTGGACCTCGTGTCGGGAACGCAACCTATCTCCAAAACACCCTATAGGATGGCCCCAGCTGAACTTAGAGAACCGAAACTACAGTTACAAGAATTGTTGGATAAGGGATTCATCAGGCCGAGCACTTCACCGTGGGGAGCACCTGTTTTATTTGTTAAGAAGAAGGATGGCACGCCTCGCCTTTGCATTGATTACAGAGAACTTAATAAGGTAACCATCAAGAACAAGTACCCATTGCCTAGGATTGACGATTTACTCGATCAGTTACAAGGGGCACGAGTCTTTTCCAAGATTGACCTTAGGTCGGGCTACCACCAGCTGAAAGTTAAAGCCGAGGACATTGAGAAGACTGCCTTTCGGACAAGGTATGGCCACTATGAATTTTTAGTAATGCCTTTCGGAGTGACCAATGCTCCTGCAGCGTTCATGGACTTGATGAACAGAGTCTTTAAGCCGTATCTGGATGAGTTCGTAGTTGTTTTTATTGACGACATACTGATCTATTCCAAGAGCACAATTGAGCACGAGAACCATTTGAAGCTTGCCCTACAAATCTTGAGAGGCAAGAAGCTGTACGCCAAGTTGAGCAAGTGCGAGTTTTGGCTTTCCAGTATCTCATTTTTAGGGCATGTGATCGATGAAGAAGGCATATCAGTTGATCCGAGCAAGATTGAGGCCATTGTGAATTGGCCGACGCCGACCAACGTGTCCGAGGTTTGTAGTTTTCTGGGCTTGGCAGGTTATTACAGAAAGTTTGTGAAGGATTTCTCAAGGATAGCAGTACCATGGACACAACTAACTAAGAAAGGAACAACATATGAATGGACTGATGATAGAGAATTAGCCTTCCAAGAGTTGAAGACGAGGTTGGTTACGGCACCAGTTCTTATACTCCCATCGGGTAATGAGGAATTTCAGATCTTCAGCGATGCTTCGCATAAGAGTTTGGGTTGTGTATTAATGCAAGGGGGCAGAGTCATAGCTTATGCATCTCGTCAGTTGAAGCTTCATGAAAAGAACTATCCAACCCATGATCTAGAGCTAGCGGCCGTGGTGTTTGCTTTGAAGATTTGACGCCACTACCTGTATGGAGCCTCTTGCCAAGTTTTTACAGATCATAAGAGTTTGAAGTATTTGTTCACCCAGAAGGAACTGAATTTGAGGCAGAGAAGATGGCTTGAACTATTGAAGGATTATGACATGCAGATTCAGTATCACCCAGGTAAAGCAAACTCGGTAGCCGACGCATTGAGTAGGAAGTCAGCGGGAAGTTTGGCGTGCCTAGCCATGATTCCAGTGGAGCCGACTACTATTGGGGAGGTAAAGGCAAGACAAATGGAGGAGGGATTCCTGAAGAAGGTAGCTAACGAGATTACCACCAAGCCGAGGTCGGGTTACACCCTTGAGAATGGAGTGCTTAAGTTTGAAGGAAGATTGTGCGTGGCCGACGTCCCGGAATTGAAAAGAAGGATTTTACAAGACTCTCATGGATCCAGATTTGCAGTTCACCCAGGGAACACCAAGATGTATCAGGATGTGAAACAAACCTTTTGGTGGCCGAATATGAAAAGAGAGATAGCCGAGTTCGTGTCTCAGTGTTTGTATTGTCAACAGGTGAAAGCGAAACATCAGAGGCCAGCAGGACTTCTCCAACCTTTGCCGATTCCTGAGTGGAAATGGGAAGACATCTCCATGGACTTCGTGATTGGGCTGCCGAAGACACAGAAAGGAATGGATTCGATTTGGGTTATAATCGACAGGTTAACTAAGTTAGCGCATTTCTTGCCGGTTAGGACTTTGTTCAATACCGACCGACTTGCTGTGTTGTATATGAATGAGATCGTTAGACTTCATGGTGTGCCGATGTCCATCGTGTCAGACCGAGATCCAAAATTTGTTTCTAGATTTTGGCAGAGTTTACAAAGGGCTTTGGGGACCGAATTGAGGTTTAGAACAGCTTTTCATCCGCAGACCGATGGCCAAACAGAGAGAACCATTCAAACACTTGAAGATATGCTTAGACTGTGTGTATTGGACTTCAAGGGAAGCTGGGAAGTGCACTTGCCGTTAGTAGAGTTCTCTTACAACAACAGCTACCAAGCTAGCATTGGCATGGTGCTGTATGAAGCCTTGTATGGGAGAAAGTGCAGATCGCCGATATGTTTGACCGAAGTAGGAGATAAAGCTTTGATCGGCCCGGATTTAGTTCAAAGAACAACCGAAAAGATTAAGCTTATCCAACAGAGAATTAGAACCGCTCAGAGCCAACAAAAGAGTTACGCCGACTAGAGAAGGAAGGAGTTAGAATTCGAAGTAGGGGATCATGTGTTCCTGAAAACCTCGCCGATGAAAGGAGTTTCAAGATTTGGGAAGAAGGGTAAATTGGCACCCCGTTACATTGGACCGTTTGAAATTCTTGAGAAAGTTAACCCGGTTGCCTACAGACTAGCTTTACCACTGAGATTAAGTCAAGTTCATGATGTGTTTCATATCTCGATGTTGAGGAAGTATATACGGGATTCACTACACGTGATCGATCATTTCAGGATTGTGGTTGATGAAGGCCTAAGCTATGAAGAAGAACCGATACGTATCATCGATAGGCAAGTAAGGTGTTTGAGAAATAAGGTAATATCGATGGTGAAGATTGAATGGAAAGAGCATTACGGCAAGGATGCTACGTGGAAAATGGATGAGGAAATGAAAGTCCGATACCCGGAGTTATTCTCGAACCAAGGTAACTCAAGTTTGGGGACCAAACTTCTTTAAGGGGGGTAGGATGTAATAACCCTCATGCTATCCTAACCATACTCATATGCATTCATGTGATTCCGTCTTGTAATCTTGCATTTCGAGTCTTGTCCTTGTTCGTTTAAATGTTACAGCATGTTTTGTATCTTGCTTGGTGTGAGTTTAGCCGAGGTCATTTTCAGTTATCTTGGAACCACTTTGTTTGACCTCCACCCTCGCCCTGACATATTGGCCGAGGTGTGAATCATCTAGGCCGAGATGTTACCTTTGCACCCAAGTGATCTTGCCCCGGAGTGGTATGACCTAGACCGAGGTGTGGCACATCTAGGCCAAGGTGTGGCACAACTTAGTCAAGTGTTGTCCTTCCTAGCCGAGGTCATCATTCCCTACTTGCCAATGTCTTGATATTAGCCGAGGTCCTTACTCGCCAGAGTGCCCATGCCGTCTTTCTTGTTGAACACACTTTGTCATAGTTTTGTCTTGTCATTCAGTCACCTTTTTGTTTAGCACCAACCAGCCGCTGCCACGTGCCTCTGTAGAGGGTTAAGTCAGCCAACAGACTTAGAAATGAATCATTTTACTATATGTCTTTGGTTGTGAGGAGAGAGAAGCTCTAGAAGAAGAAGAAGAAGTTTAGAGTGAGAGAGTGGGTTTCGAGCTTGATTCCTAGAGATCAAACCATTAGATTCGCGTATTGAGGTTAGATTCTTGATCTACTCTTGTCATTCTTACTAATCACCTAGCTGCATTGCATGATCGAACCTGTTTTGCATGTCATGCATCGATTTAAAGTTGGTTTTGGAAAGAGAAAATGGTGTTCACGTATTCTTGAAAGAAAGGTCTTGTTTGATCTGGAAGGTTGCTTTTAAGTTTCATGTTTTGTGTTCGTTCTCACAAGATCCTTGAATATGGGTACTCAGGTTCATGTTTTTGAGCTCATAGCATGAAATCCCAGATTTTGTAATAACAAATCACGATCCTTGCATTCATCTCCCTCATGTTCATGTTCTTCATGTTCATCAAGAAAGGGAAACCCAGATTTTTCCCGACTTCATTCCGCTGAATGTGGCCATCGAGGCAACACCTCGGCAAGGAGGTGTGGGACCTCGACCTAGATCTGGTAGTCACCCAGCATGTTTCCCGAGATAAAGAATTGTGTTTGTTTTGATTTGACTTAGTCTTGGGGAAATGCCGAGATCATCTGCATGCATGTGAAACTTGTTTGAAAGTGCATTCAACCGACTTTGCCATGTGTTTGTAGGGTTTGGACTTGCCTTGACCCCGACGTCTCAAGAACTAAGTGAGTGGTATTTTTAATAAAGCTATGTTATAATGTTTTGATAAAGTCTCGCTTTGCTCTGTTTTGAGAAAGTATTTGTAAGCATGAATGGTTAGTCCTAATTGAAAAATATATATATATATATATATTCTTGTTTTGATGACATTCTTGGAAGTCCGTACGTGCTAAGGGACTATAAGCGTGTGTAGCACAAAGTTTGGAAGTCCGTACGTGCTAAGGGACTATAAGCGTTTGTAGCACAAAGTTTGGAAGTCCGTATGTGCTAAGGGACTATAAGCGTTTGTAGCACAAAGTTTGGAAGTCCGTACGTTCTAGGGGACTTTAAGCATTAGTAGTACAAGTCCTTAGTGTCCGGGGACTATAATGCAACGACACCATTGAATTGAGGTATCTCCCTTGTCTTGCCTTGTCTTGTCTTGTTTGCCACGGACGGTTTACCGCGTGGGTCTTGTTGCCGAGATGTCATCACTTGTAATATAACGATGTTAGTAAGCATCCTTTGAACTTGACAGATTTGGAAGATGGACTTGGTTCATCCCTTGACTTGTACCAATATGTTATGTATTGTTTGATAAAGATTTGGAATACCAGTCATGCAAACCCCTTTATTTCTTATACCATTCACTGAGTATCCAAGCTCACCCTCTCTATATATATGTAGGTGATGAGCAGGAAGGCGGTGACGCCTAAGTGTGACTCGCAAGCTGTTTTGGGTTTTGTTATGTCGGCTTAACTTGCATACACGTCGGCAGTCTCGAAAATTATGCTTCTCGGCTTATAATGCATGTAATTTACACATGTCGGTTGAAGAAGCCTTTTGATCAAGATGTAAAATGTATTTTGTACTTTATTGTATTTGTATCCAAGTGGTAATATTATGTAAAGATGTATGCCATTTCATTTGACTTATGCACAACTCTTATGGACTAATTAGATTTGTATATATTGCTTCCGCACATGTTAGCCCCATATGTAATACTCTGATTGTGTGTGAATTTTGAAAGTTGGCCTTCGGTAATCTCGGATTACTGGCCATCATGGCACCATTCTACTAGGGGCGGAATGGGGTTTGACATCATCGTCTCCAGAGACATACTTGCAGACACAATGGACAGTGTTCGTCATCGTACGCGCCAATTACACCGTTGTCGTAATTTCAAATGTTGACAATGAAAGGCGAAGGTGTGTAATGTTTGACACTTTAATTGTTGATTTGTACTACAATTTGTTACCCATTATTTGTATTCGATTTTGGTTTTGTGGTTTGAGTCATTGTTGTATGCCCTAATTGGTTGATGTAATGGGCAATGTGAGATTCCATGTAAATTTAACATTGTGATTTTGATATATGATGATTTACGCACATCGAATGTGTATGATTAGAGGTGTTGTTAGCATGGTTTTAATGTTATGGTGTTGTGTATTGAATGTTAATAGTTAGAGTTATCTATTAGTTTATGGTAGAAGGGATATGCTGATATTGTTGTATGTATTTATAGTCAGAATAATGCCCTGTTTAGATGTAGGATATGCATTCTATTGTTATTGTAACACCCTAAAAAAAAAAAAACAATATAAGTAATCCATTAATAAGATCCATTGGTTTAATGAAAATGATATACCTTCATTCATCAGAGTTTATATTACAAAAAGGTATTACATGTGTTATACATTCACAAACATTCATTCTGAATCTATAGCATGTAATAAAAGTTAATAACTCACAAAATAAATGCCCTACGGGTTTTCATCTTTCCAAGATAGGACTTGGTTACAACAAAAGAGTCCTAAGCTCTATATAGGTAAAGCCCTTGGCTTGAATTAATATTTAAACACAAAAGTAGCAAAACAAAACCTCCAACTCCTAAGTCCTTCTAAGCTACGCCTTTGGAGGAGGCATGTTACTTGTACCTGAAAATGGTTTTCCCAAGTAGGGTGAGCCAAAGCCCAGTAGAAATAAACTAACACAATATATGAAGTTTAACTAAGATATAAATGTCAAGTAAATGTTCAATGCTCAAGGCCAACTGACATTCTCCCCATTAACATTCAATATTGATAATCACATCTTAATCCATTTCCATTCATTCATTTCAAATCAATGCATAAGTATAGTTCCTTATCATCTAAACAATCCCAAATAAGACTACAACTCATTCATTCACAATTCAATAACATTCATTATTCAAACACTTCAATCGTCTTGCCATTTTACAGATTCTCGTCCGAGGGAATCGGCACCCAAATATACACATATAAGGTTTCAGGACTTTCACCCTGGACACTCCGGCCAACTTAATTTAAAATGGAGTACATCCCCTATCTCCTCACAAACAATGATACATATACAATGTATTTAAAAGCGTT
Organism: Camellia sinensis; assembly: GCF_055761805.1. Classification (NCBI taxonomy): domain Eukaryota; kingdom Viridiplantae; phylum Streptophyta; class Magnoliopsida; order Ericales; family Theaceae; genus Camellia; species Camellia sinensis. The sequence continues at coordinate 5,894,459 of NC_138974.1, read as the reverse complement.
GTCATATACAATGACTATCCAAATCACATATTCAATGGTTTAATCAAACCGTCATATTCAATGACATAATTCAAATGACCAGTTTCAATTCACGTAGTCCTCATACAGTTTCTTCAACAATCATACTTGTCCTCCACCGATAGCCCAAAATTGATATTTCTAAACAGATGTACAATTTTATCAAACAGATAATTTATCAAATCTTTCATAGATGAGTGATTTATCAAATCCAACTACACCATTCATTCACACATCCTCCCAATTTCATATTTCCCATATCAATTTCATTATTTATACAAAACAATTATTTAACAAAAATTAGGGCAATTTTCTCCTTTTTCCAAATATTAATCCCAAGTCCAAATTTCATCATTTTAACCCATATAATCTCATATTCAATACCCTATATGTATATATATATATATATATATATATATTCATGGAACCCAACATAAAACCCCTATTTTAAATTTTGAACTCAAACCCTAACTTCACCTAAATCCTCCTAATTTCCACCACATATACAAAATGACAAATACCTAGGTTAAAAACCATGACAAGGTGTAGAATATCCTTACCTCAAGTGTAGAAGCTCAAAGGAGATGAAGGAGAACCTCAAAAGTGCACCAAACCAAGTTTGGTTCGGATGGAATGGAAGCCCACAGGATGCTCCACCATTTTCTCAAAGGAAGTAAGGTAGTGGTGCTTGGATCAAGGAGTATTTACACAGAGAGAGAGAGAGAGAGAGAGAGAGAGAGAGAGTTTTAGAGACAGAAAGTGTTGGATTAGGGTTTTTAGCAAAAAGGAAATCAAAAAGTGATATAAAACTGTTCAGCTGTGAACTGATATATGCGACCTTCGTTTGGGTGACCAGTCACAACAAGTGACCCCGCTCTAGCGCAAGAAGAGTCGTTTGAGCGCAGAATGCAAAGCTTCAGAAGCTTTGCAGACGCACACGCTCGCTCGAGCACAAGAAACCTCGCTCGAGTGAAAAACTTCACCTTCCCAGAAATTCTGCGTCTGGAAAAGAAACTTAAAGACTCTCAAATCTCGCTTGAGTGCAAGAAACCTCGCTCGAGTGAAGAAGCAAGTTTCACAAGGCTCACTCGAGCGCAAAAAGCCTCGCTCAAGCGAAGAGGCCAAAATCTGGGCAACACTAATCTAGACCAACTAACAACCAACTTGTTCCAAACACACCCAATATGTTTCAAAACTGAAATTCAAAGAGTTAAAGGAGGAAAATAAGACATGGATAACAACATTAAACCGCGAAACCCAAGTTCGGAATACAACAAAGGTCAGGTAAAAACCGAGATCGCTATAGTTGTGGTAATTTATACTTGTGGGTGTTGTTAACATCATCCATCCAATGTAGGCAACAAGGTTTTGCTTCCCGACATTAGTTGTGTATGTTGGTTTTAGAGTGAGATCGGAGGGTACGTGGTTATGTTTCCTGTGTGTCGTACCAATATGTTCAATGTGGAAATATGTTGTGTACTATAAGTGTGTGTCTTACAGTATGGTATTTCAATTCGTAATGTTTGTGATTTATGGTGGACATGTTGTAATATGCGTGTTGTGTGATGCGGTACGTTGTGATGTTTTCTAGAAAAAACAAAATTGATTCTCACATTACAAGAAAACAACATCATCAATTGAAACCCATCCACTGTATATCACTCTACAAAAATCAAACACACAAAAATGAAAATATAAAACTTTACCCTCTCAATCATTACACACAAATGAGCAAAAAAGATTCCACCAAAATCATAACAAGGGTAAATGTGTAAACTCCACCCTTGCCAAATCAAAGGAAAATATTCCTTACCAATTAAATAGGACCAAATGGTTCATAAGTAAAAACACAGGACTAAATGGATCATCATTCTCTAATTTGGGATTTATCGGTAATTTCTCCTTAAAGGGACACGACATATAAAAAATTCATTAAGATCCGTGCAAGAAAATAAGAAAAATTCTACTTATATCACCAATTTAATTCCTTCCACCTTTAAAATTCAATTTTTTTTAGAGTACTGCTATTAACACATGCTTAAATTTTTTGGACACCCCCATTTCTAATTTTTTGTTTATTATAATTATACCCTAAAATCAAATTACATAAAAAAAGATCATTTAATGGAACACTCACCTATCAAATAAGAACTAACACTATACAATATTGTACACCCACCCCCACCTCCATCTCCAGCTATATGTATTCCACCTTTCTAAACCCTAAACCTGTTACTCTTCATGACCAACCAACATAAACCTTAAACCTGTTACTCTTCATAACCATCTTAAACCCTGAATATATCCTCTTCATCACCATCATAAACCCTCCTGCATTCGAAACCCTGAACCAGAAAGTTCTTTTCAAGTCCAACATATTAGTCTTCATTAGTTATTTCACCTTGTAGAGCAATGAAGAATGATGACAACAATTCTGACGAGGCTGGCGTTCCATTGGTAAGTTTATCTATTTTATATTAACATTCCCTCTAAAAATCCCTTTTTTGCTTAAATAAACCAAAAAAAACAAAATGTGATAGAAAGATAAGAGGCAATGCTATTGATAAGATGGGAAGTCAATATTTACCTAAGAGGAATTTTCGATGAGTTTTCTACAATGGTGGACATGAATTTTCGATGAGTTTTCCGACGATATTCTTTGGACACCATCGAGTCGATTTCTCCTTTCGTTGAGAGTTGATAGAAATTTCAATGATGGACCGTCGATGCAATATGCTCTTCACTGAGGCAATGGTGCTTATAGATGTAGTGACCGTCAGCTTTCTTTTCAATAGGAGATGGACGGTCATCAAAAGGAGAATGAGAGAGGGTGTGCAAAATTAGGTGGGTGTGTCTTAAGTGTGAAAATAGTACGAATAAGGGTAAATTTGGTATTAAGTGGGGTGTTCAAAGAAATTTTATTGAAATTTAGGGTTTAGGATGGGGGCTCAAAGAAATAAGGGGTCCAAAGAATTTACGCAGGTGCTAATAGCATCCCTCTTATTTTATTTTATATTTTTTAAATTTCTATAATTCTTTTATTACCTTTATCCCTAACCCTCATCCTTCTCTTTGTTCTTACACTCAAACCTGAAAAACCCTAACCCTAATTCTCTTCCATCATAACCACCTCCACTAGCCCATTACCAGCGCCACCACTCCACCACTCCACTACCCTAATTTTATCAGTTCTTTGCAATTACAGCCCAACAAGTAAAGAAAAACCCAACCTTACCCAACATAGACATGGAGGTAACTTATAAAGATTATCATAAATCGCAACCAAAACCATAAAGTTGAAATGAATTAATGATAGCATCAAGATCAAGGTCAACTTTTCTTATCACGAAGCAACATCACAATTAATTCAATTCAATTCAATTCAATCAGGTTTTTTGATGGATAATAATTTGATTGAGGAACAAACAATCCATGAGTTTTGTAGTCCATTACATACATATGTCTACAAATAAAGAGAGAGAGAGAGAGAGAGAGAGAGAGGGAGAGAGAGAGATGGACATACCTTGTAAAACATGACCTTTTGGGTCAATAGAAGAATCACCACAGAGATCACAGACAATTTTGCCATGGATTTCACCAGTCCTAGCTCTGATACCAAAAATCCTCATCATCATGAAGATCATAGAGACAAAAAGTGGTAGTGGCACTTTCTTTGACAACGACTCTATACGATGGCAGCGACAGTGAGAGGGTGGTTGAAAAATCTAGAAAACTCCTCGATATTGATTTGTGATTATGTATCAATTTCAAGCAGTAAATAACTATCTCAATCAAACAATCAAGACAAATCGACACAACGATTTTAACGTGGAAAAACCATAATTGGAGCGCCTCCAATTGTGATAAAAAACCACGGGCCAAAGCTACAAAATAAAATCCACTAAGAAGACACAAAGAAATTATACAAGTGTACTCTTAATTACCTAGCGAATCCATGCCCGAATCGAACCAACCCCTATGTGCCTCTTCCAGTCCTGTCTTCACCTCAGAATTGTCTTGCCCAACGTTGAATCCACAGCGCCGATGTCGAATCCACGACGAAGAGCCACTCCAGAATCCACCAAAGCTTCAGACTCCAGTTCCATGGAATCCACCGAAGAACAACTCTCTCTTTTGTGAATAAAACAAACTAAACAAACCCTTTGAAATAATCCACTCAATTCATGATTGAACTCTCACAGATATCAAAGGAAACAAGTCTGCAGATAAAAGCCCTAATACCCAAGAAGAAGATCTGGAAGCCGTACACTAAAATCTGATTGAACTGCACCTTTTATAGCAAACAGATCTGTGATCTCCACTCGAGCGTAAGAATGGCTGCTTGAGCGAAAGAAAAACAACTCCCAGTACTTTTGTAGGCAAGTGAAACTTCTGAAGGGTCGCGATCTTCACTCAAGCATAGGAATGACCGCTCGAGCGAAAAAACAATTTCGACTACAATTTTGTTTTTAAAACTCAAAGCCAGCGAAGTGGCAAACATGACAAGATTCAAATGACAAACTTCTCTGCATAGGCACAATTTGGGTTGGATTCACATCTAAAACTCATAGCCTCACTGAAATAAAAGAGTGAATAAAATTACAACTAAAAGGAGTTTTGTCAAACGGGATTTCCAAGAACAAAAACCTAACAGTGGTGATTGCGTGGTGGTGTCAGTGATGGCACTTTCAGAAGACGGTAACGAATAACAAAATCAGGGTTAGGTTTGGGGCAGAAGAAAAATAAGGTGGTTGGAGGGCTTGTGGTGGTAAAGATGGTGGTTGGAGGTGATGGTGGGAGAGAATTAGGATTTGGGCTTTTTAGGTTTTGGGTGTAAGGATGAGGAGGAAGGTTAGGGACAAGGGTAATAAAGGAATTACAGAAATTATAAAAATAAAAAAGTTAAATTTTGAGGGTGTAAGGAGTTAAATTGGGGATATAAGTAGAATTTCTCAGAAAACAAAGAGAAAATGTAACTCATTGCTTAAAACATACATGAACATACCAAAACAAACACCATAATATAAACTAAAGGTCATCTTTCTCATTGAACTAGAGATTACAATTCAACATTTACAAAACATCCTGGTTTCACTTTCTAGTTCAATAATCTAGATAGCCTTACAAAAATAATAAGCCTCAAGGGCATACAAAATAACAAAACAAATTCAAAATTTTAGGTACACTGTCTTCCACATCAACAACATAATATTCTTCAACAAAACCTTCCCAAAATGAACTATTACTTGTCTTCTCTAACCCATCAAGGATGTGGTGTATCATCAACTCCTAAAAAATAAAATAGGGTTAAGCTATATGCCCAGTAGGAATACATTTAACCAAGTATTTAATTATTCAAATAAGCATGTGACATCATTGAGACAAAACACATTAAGGAGTTTAGGTACACAGGTAATTATTGTCAATCATGTAAACACTATAACAATTGAACAATCACATTTACACCCCACAACATTCATCATCACATCAAAGAGAATAACCCATGAGTCCCATGTGAGAGTCCAAGTCCAAACACAAGCTTCTCTTGTTTAAAAACCGCCCCCACATTTGCTGACTATTATATGGTAGGGAGTGGGCACCCAAAATCATCCGTTTTTCCACCTTTGCCGACTACAATATGGCAGGACCAGTGGACACTCAAAAACATTTTCCTACATTCGTCCAGCAATAAGCCTAGACAGGGCAATTAGGCACCTTTAACTTTCCTCCACGTGGGTACCAACACAACTAGCACAATAACAAAACCGACTCTTACCCGAACTCATGCTCAAGGAACACTTCATCAAATTTCCATTAAGTTATCAAACACTTACATGGTCAAGCAAGCAACATCACATAACATGCAAAGGGAATCACCACCCAAATCACAATTCCATCATCACAACAATATCCATATATCTTATTTCCTTATTGTTCATAATGTCTTAGTACTTAAAGAAATCCTCAATTAAAATGACATTCTCTACTCAAATTTGAAATTAGGGTTTTACTACATTTGGGGCTTTTTCCATTTCTTCACTTATACGTGTTTCCATTACCATAAAATGCATGTTTAATGAAAAGAGTTTGGGAAATTTCAATTAAAAGTGAAGGAAAAGTCTATTTTATGTGAATCAAGAGTTTATTTCACCCCAAACACAATATTTCCTCTTAAGCCACAACAATACCACAATATCTTCTTCAAAACAAAGAAATACAAGGTTAAAGGTAACCCTACCTCAATGATCAGGCAAGATAGCAAAGCTCCTAAGAGAATCCTTCACAAATCAACTTTTCAATCGGTAGAAAAGTGATAGCTTCGAGTGTTCTTTACTTTTTGATAAGTGTTCTAGGCCAAATCTTAGTGAAATGGAAGGTATTTTAGAGTGAGAATAAAGGGTTTTTGGAAATGAGGGGAGAAGAGGGAAGAGGAAGGGAGATATAAATGAAAAAGGTGAAGAAATTATTTGGAATGTCCTTTTCATTTACTGATATCGTGCAGTCCGCTCGAGAGCAAATTCCTACGCTCGAGCGTAAGAGACAAACTCGGAAGGCTTGCTCAAGCGACAATTCTTTCGCTCGAGCGTAAAATGACAAGTCCCAGAAGTTTTGCAAAGTTACAGGGAAACAACTGGGAGCCAACATTCTTCGCTCGAGCACAACTTTCTACGCTTGAGCAACTCACCTGCAAACTCGTGAGATTCAGAGAGCTGTAATTCTCCGCTCGAGCGCAACTTTCTTCGCTCGAGCGAGCACCTGGAACAAAATGTCATAGACAGTAAAAGGTAAATTACAATTTGCCCTTTTATATTTGGTCGATTTTATATTTTGGTCTTTAAAGTTTATTTTTTTTCTACTTTAGCCTTTCATATTTTAATTTTCTTCCAGTTTACTCCTAAAGTTAACTTTGTTCAAAATTAGATAGAAAATATCACAATAATTACCACATATCATAAAAAAATATTATTACATTGAAATTTGAATTTATGTCAGAGGTGTGAATTATATATAATAAAATATTTTTATATCATGTGACTATTAATGTGTCATTTTCTGTCTAATTTAAAAAAAAAATCTAATTTTAAATAAATTGAGAAAAATTTTAAATATGGAAGGTAAAAAACAAAGCGTGGCTTTTAGTTAATTGCTACATGTTGGTAATTTAGCCTTTATAGAATTTTTTACCATCTCTTTTGAGGTCTACTGATGGCGTTGCACGGTATATAATCATTGTAGACATCCGTGGTAAGATTTGCGAAATAACAAAAGAGGGAGTTCTAAATAGTCTGATGTCTAGTCTTAATGGTTGGGAGGACAAGTCTCTTTGGTGGACTCTAGTAGCCTTGAGTTTTACAGTTATAGTTTAACCATTACTATTTAAATGTTATTGGCTAACTATTATTTATATCTATTTAATTGTTACTTTCATGTTAGTGCTAAACCTAATGTCTATACACTTCATCTCGAAGCGCCTCTCTCTCGATAAGGTAACAAGATCTTTCGAAAATTGAATCTACTGAGGCAAAGATCCCTGTGCGGCCGCATTTCCGTGCATGTGCCCGCATAATGGTGGCATGACTGCAGAACATACATACTGCGACTGTGAACCCGTTTTGTGACCCTTAGTGGGATGTGCAGGTGGACCAAAGATATGCAACAGAGGCTAAAAAACATGCGTGCCTACTGGACATGTGGGTCCACGCTTTAACTCTTGGACTATCTAGTTGCACAAGACAGCTCAATAAAACTCTAATTGATGCTTTGGATCATGAAAATAGTTTTTTATTTGTAAAATTTGTCAACTTGAATTTAATTGGGCCTCTATCCTTCTTCTCTTTTTGAAAGATATTGAAATGGAAGGTTTTGATGGAAAATGATTTTTGGGGATAAAAAGAGGTTCAACGAGCCCAATAGTGGCCCAAACACAATCTTTCGTCAAACTACACTAAGTTTTATGGTTAGTCAAATTGAGGTGTTTACACTGACAATTCACCCCCGACTTGTTCATAATGTACAATGTGAAACGAGTGAGGGTCTAAATTTGGTAAATTCATAGAAAATTTACTAATCTATCAAAATGCCAAATAAAGACCGTATCACTAGACCTGGAGTCACCATCTAATCTTTTTGGGAAAATTAGAAAATCTTGACTTCTACCAATATGGGCCACAGATACACCGCGACCAAAGAACTCGGTTTGGGAGTTTAGGTATAATGTGATTCGATGAAATGATGAGAATTTGAACAATTGATTTAGATGAATAATGATTTGAAATTGCTCCATTTTATACCTTGTTGAACTCGTTGAGTATCATTATATATTGTTGTTAGTTATGCTCTAATGTTGCCTGTTTGGAATATTTAGATAGAGATAATTGTTGTTAGTAATCAGTTGAAGATTGCATTGTTGTAGAAATATCTCAACAACTGAAACCCATTTGTTTCGTGATTTGGAAACTAATATGATGATAACTAGTTTATTTTGATGATTTGTTATGTTGTGTAGTGGGAATGGTGTTAATTGCGAATAAACAGAGGCACACTTGTATTATGATTTGTGTTGTGCTACATAGAGGTATTGAGTTCCTTCCGGTTAACACCCAGTAAAGTGGGGTTGTGCCATATGTAGGTACCACATTTCTTCCAGTTAGCAACTGGTAAAGTGGGGGTGAGCTATAAATAGGTACCATATTCTTGGTATATAGAGGTACGGCATTCCTTCCAGCTAGTAACCGGCAAAGTGGGGTTATTTATGTGGGGCTTGGCAAGACATAGATGTGTGCAAGTGTTTGTGATTCATTGTTTGTACGCATATATGTGTATATTAAATTATTTTGTGAGTTATGAATTGTGGGGAGGAAATTGTTATGAATCATGTAAGTGTTTGGAAGGCATTATGGTTGAGTAGACTCATGTTGAATAATATGGATATAAGTTTTGGAATGGAAATGAAGGAGTTATGGAAATATTTGAGTCTTTTGGATGAAATTGATAAATGTAATATTATATATGTATGTACAATGTGGAGCATCATGATCATATACATGTATCAAATTACATCAATTGAAATTAAAGTTTTTGCCTACTGGACTATATATTCATCCCACGTTAAAATCTTTTCAAGTACCAACAGTGCACCATGACCACAAGTTAGCGTGGGAGATGAGATAAGCTAGAAATGCTTCTTTAATTGTGGCCACGGGACCTTTATTTGTAGGTGGAATGTCAGGTGTTTTAAAAGGGTTACACTCTTATCCTTTGTTGATATAAGCCGAAGGGCATTTAATTCTAGTTAATCGTTATTGCTTTATATTTCGTGACGTACTTAAAGATCTAATGTATCAAATGATTATTATATCCATATTTATATGAGTGAGACTTCAGTTGATCATGCTTATTAATGCCACGTTAACATTATTTGAATTTATTTATTGCGTGTTAGATTGTAGATTTTACGGGTGTTACAGAGAGAAATCTCAACTAAAATGGAAAATGAGGCTCCAAATACTTGGATGAGGCTACCACGTCGCTCAGAATACTCTAATCCCACACAATCCACTTATGCTGATTTGTCCAATAAATTTTTCTCGCAACCTTTCATAATAGGTTCATGCAAAACAAATCTTCTGCATGTGTGGATTGCCCTAAGCAAATTTACTATGTAAACTTTAAATAGGCATATCTCTTTTTCCTAGAGTTGGAATTAGGTCAAATTTGTGTCTAAATTGAAGTCCAGAAAGTAAGTTTTCTAATTGTTTGAACCTCACATCAAAATTCAAAGTGTGGAGAGAGAAAAGAATTGAAGAGTGAAGATTAGTCAAAAACAAAAATCCGAATTTGGGGCCTTTGGTCCAACCTTGCCTAAACATCACTTTAAGACATTAATGAAAGTTTCAAACATCTAGAAAGGGTCTCAAATATAATAATAAAAAAATTTAAATTGGCCTGGTCCTGACATGGGACTTTTTGCTAAACCTTAAAAAGTTTAATTTATGCCTTATTCTAGGACTTTTGATGTGAAGAACATAATTTTTGGACAACGTTAGATTTTTTTTTAAAAAAAAAAAATCTTCCAAGTGTTGAAAATTTGAGAAAAATAATGTAGTTAGACTAATTATGGGACTAAATAACCTAGTTAAAAAGATGGTGTGATTTAGTTGAGTTTTGATATTTTTCTCATATTTTTCAAACTAGTTTCGCTCACTAGTTTTTTTTTATAATAAATATGTTTTCATGATTATTTTAATGTTTAATTTTTTTTATGGATTTTCTAGATTATTTAATGAATTTAGAGCTTACAAGGGTTAAATGATAAATTTGGCCACTTAGGAATAATTAGTCCATTAAAAGCAATTTCAGTGAAATTTTTGAATTTATCATACAAGAAATTAACTTAGGGTTAATTGGATTAAAATGGTAAATGATGCGTTCAGGGCATTTTGTTAATTTGTGCCTGAGAGAAATTTGGTAATTTAGGTCTTGATGGCATCTTAGTACTTTGATCCCTAAGGGCATTTAGATCAATTATACGTTTGGGGCATAATTGTAATTTGATCATTAAAGGTGTTTCTATAATTTGGGTCCTTTAGATTATATTACTTGTCAAACCCCATATTTCATAAGATCCAAATAATGAGGAATAATCATAAATAATAAGGGAAAATACAATAATAACATAATCAAAAGGATTCTCTCATATGCATATATCGATATCATTCAATACATGAGATTATCCAATTATATACATCATATATTCAACATCTACGTGGAGTGAATATATAGTATGTAATTTAAAAGCAACAATGTCATATATAAATAAAATGCCCTTAGACTTACATCATGTAAAAGGATTCAACTCTTACAAAAATGGCACTCGGCCTACAAAATGAAGGGGCTTAAGGCCTACAAGTCAAAGAGCTCGCTCTCAGCTCATGCATGTATCCTATGCCTCGCCTCCAGGTTGGGGCACACCATCAATACCTAGAAAAAGATTTCAGCCATATAGAATGTACATATAGTCCAGTAGGATAACAATTAACAAGATAATATGTTTCTATGTGTACGTGATCATGATTCTATGAATGTGTAATATGCCCAAACTGTTAGTCATTTTATAAAAGGGCTTATGTCAACTCCAATGACCAATGCCAAACGTTCTCGTTAAGTTATCGTTCTTTAATTTCATTACTATTAATCTGGTGACTTCTCTGAAGTACATGTATATGTTAGTGGTCATCGCTAAGCACTACCTAATTTAGTGAGCTATTTGAAGCATCACTCTGTAAGTAACCATCGCTAAGCGTCACCTAAACACCCACCAAATTTACTGATTTCCAACCGAAAAGACCTTCACACTTACACCGTGTAGGTTTTCGGTCTTTCACCATAAACTATCAAGCAAAAATATTCCCAACCTCAACTACATGATCCGGATACACTACCATTGTTTGATTAAAACCATAATGTTTTAAAGTAATTAATGCAAAACATGCAACCATCTGATTTTCATAAAATGTACTCCAGTACCTCCATGTAACAATGACTTTTTATTTTCATAACATCAACATTTCCGATAATGTAATAAACGAATGGGTTTTTGTTGACCTATTATATAAAAGCCTACAACAATGACATTCTCCACCGATGGCCAATACAATTATCTCTAACAATAATATAATTCCATAAATTATATACATTCAACATCAATTTTAATATAATATTGCCAATTTCAAGTTTTGCACAATTTAATAAATTATGATTTTTCACAAAATTAAGGCTTTCTCAATTTATAACACCCTCATGCAATTTTATACAATGAAAATAGGTTTAGTAAGAAAATTATAGAGAAATAACCAATCAATCAACAAACCCTAACTCCCTGTCATGCATTTTCTCAAAATCTTTCTACCAAAATACCGCACATATATTCATAAACTCATATTAAACCAATGAATGAAAACCCTACACCAAATGGAGGAGATGAGAAGTCTGAAAATTGAAAAGGAGTCTGATGGACTTTTAAGCTTTGATGATCTTGAAACCCTCGTTGAGCTCCACAACGTAATACCTTGGATTAGAGATAGATTCTCACTCTAAGTTAGTGAAATCCAAGCTTTAATGGAGGGAGAGAAATTGTACAAAGAGGAGAGAAATATATATATATATATATATAGAGAGAGAGAGAGAGAGAATGAGTGGTGTATAAATGGCTAAGGTCCCTATATGTAGTAGAAGCATAAAAGTAGCTTTGGGTCCTATAAATCTAGCCAAAAGTGCAGTTTCACGCACTAAAGTCAAACAGACTTCTTGAGTGGTGATTGGGTGCTTGCAGGATCTGAGTTTTTTAAAATTAGAGCTATCTGGATCTATGGATTGCTTGAGCGGTCCAAAGTTCGCTCGAGTGAGCTATGCCGAAAACTTAGGTAGCCAAACTTTGAACATGCATAACTTCCTTATCCGAACTCTGCCTTAGATTGTTCTTGTGTCTAAATCGAAGCCCCGTAAGTAAGCTTTCCAATGGTTTTAGCCTCACTTTAAGATTCAAAGTGTGGAAAGAGAAAAGGAAAAAAGAGTGAAGACTACTCAAAAATAAATATCCGAATTTAGAGTGTTTGATCTAATATTCCCTAGGCATCATACTAACACCTCAATCAAGGTTCTACACATCTCGAAGGATGTCTCAATTATTATATTTAAAGATCAAATGTAAATATGTCATTATCATGAGTCCGGAAATAATACAAGTACTAAGTAATGAGTACCCACTAACATAAACAGGTGAAGTTTACGACCTAGGACTAAACATTACTATTGTAAACCTAGGGGGAAATTGATAAAATTGGCCAGAACAAACATTTTTGAGAAAAAAATAGCTAAGTGTTGAAAATTATTCTAAGTATGGAAGTGAAAATTTAAGTGGTAAATAACCAGTGTTGGTATTTACTATACTTAATTGTTTCGGGCGTGTCCCAATATTATTAATTTTACGGCCTTGGACCGGGTTATAAGTTTATAGTTGATATTGTGAGCTAGTATACTTAAGGCAGATAATGTATCCAACCATTTGCTAGTTATACTCTCAAACACTACATAGTTTAGAGGAGTAGTCTCTGGTGGTTTAGGATGGAGCCTTCAGTATCGTGGTCCAATTCTCAATTTATTTATTTATTTTATTTATATAGAACATTAACACGTAATTTAATATAAAAAAATATTATATAACTAATATTGTTACCAGTAACAAAATACAGGTTCTCACATCCTTAGCCATGAACATCAATGCAATATCAAGTTTAAAGTGGAGGTGTTCAAAATTTGATTTTAGATAATCTCCATAATTATGAGTTTTAGAGATTTATGTTTACAAATACATTCATAGTATAGTTAATGTATGTAATCCAAGAGCCATTTAAAGGGTCATTTAATGCCTAGATAAATGTATAAGACCATATTCATGTTCCTAGGAGCTTGTGAGTATCTATCTAACGAGTAGTGAAAGAAGTGTGACAAGGTAAGTGAGATGCATGACAAGGTAGTCTCTTCCTATCAACTTCTCTCCGTAATTGTGTTTTTAAGTAATATCAAGCCTGCCACGAATTTTCAGCAAAAGTTTTGCTAAGCTTAATTGAAGTTAGACCTAGTCTACTTTACTGATTTGAGTCCTTCTGTACTTTGATTTACTCAAATGAGAAGTTGATTTAAGTGAAGTTTGAGTGAGAAATTTGTGTCACCGAACTAAAAACTTGCCTAAAATGCATGTTTCATCTCATCAGTACAATACATATTGTCCACATCTTCCTATGTGGAGTCGATTATCAAAAAATAAAGAATAAAAAGCTTGAATTACATGACATATTCATAACATTGTTTGCATAGTTTGAGCAATTAGTCACATGTTATACATCAAACCATAACAAATCTTACAATCACTATAATGATAAATGATTCACCCAAAGAAATGAAGATTTTCTTCTGGCTTTTTTGATAGAATCAATTGGCTCTCAAAGGAATTTAATGACCCTATCATTCTTATTCATCCATCTCAAAAAAATTAAATGCAAGCATAGTACAAGGTGAAAACCACCATACGCATAATTGATGATGTTGCGGTTACATTTTACTCCAAACATGAAGCTCGTTCTTTAGTTTGTCCCTCAAATCTCGCCTGTGTAATTTGTTGGAAGCTGTTCGAGGAAACTCTGGTACAATCTTCATAAAGTTCTTGAAACTATAAGTTTTTACTAAGCTGCAACAAGTCTATAGAAAAATTCTAATGTGGGTCAATCTTTGCAAAATTCTTGCCCCTCCAAAAGGAGATGTTATGAGTTCAAGCCCCATATGGGGCATTGGGCAACCCCTTTCCCTTAGATTTAAGTTAGAGTAGGTTATTAAAAAAAATAAAAACTTTATTTGGTGGTCTTGATCAATGATCCACACCTTAGCACATGAGAGAAGCATAGGCATAGATACAGACACAAATGCGGATGTCAACACTAACTCGGACACAGATACGGGGACACAGTAATTTCAAAAAAATGATAACATAGACACGATGATGACATGGAAATAAAAACTATTTCTAATATATTTTATTTACTATGTAGATTAATATTATATACATAGACAATCAAAATTAACAAAAAATAACACTACTAAAAAAAAATAATGAAAAAAAAAACTCATTCTTAAGTTAACTCTTATCATTTGCATTCTTTTTTTTTTTTAAAATCTTAAAAAAAAGGCATTCAACATTGAATCAAAAGCACTAGGGGGGGGGGGGGGAGGAGAGAAACGAGTTGGCATGTCCTCAAAAAAATAATTAAATAAAGGGATATACCACGTGATGTGTCTCATATGTGTCCCTATCGTGTCCTTGTGTTTGACATTGCTATGACACAAGTTTTTGAGTGTTGGTGTTGTGAGTTGCTCTCCTCAAGATTCCATCATCTATATCCCTCAAGACTTCAGTTTGTGGGCCCGATGAGGCCCACAACGGTGATCCAAACAGTTCATCTCGTAGTCCTCAAAGAGAACAACATATATATAAATTAGTTTGATTGGATATTGATAGACATACCAATTTATGGTATTTTATTTTATAAAGTGGACACTTTTAGTTTAAAATCATATTTACTACTCATTTCTTAAAACAAAACATGATTGGTTAGTTTGTCTATCAATGTCCAAACAAGCTAATGTTTTTTTTCCATATATATATATATGTTGTTCTCTTCAAGGACTACGAGATAAATGGTTTGGATCACCATTGTGGGCCTTGTAAGGCCCATGAAATAGAGTCTTGTGGGGCATGAAGATGAAGTATTCTTGAGAGGAGATGCTCTTGTTTGTGCTTTATAGACATGAGATTTGTCATATTGTCTCCCAAAAGTCAACACGAAAATATTGAGTCCCACTATTATAATTGACAGAAAATCAAGTTGCGGTAACATATAGACTTGCCTCATGGGCACAAATTATTTTCCCTCCAAAAGAGCATCATTCCTACCATTTATGATACACCAATCATTCTAGATACACAAAACTAAGGGTGAAAATTTTTGGCCCACAAGGTAATATAAATAAAATAGTATACGAAGTTAGTGGGTTAGGCTTGACTATTTTTTACATTAAAACGAATATGACACCACATATTAAGGCAAATATTAAATGAGTTAGGTTAATGTCTAACCTGCATAACACGATTGACACTATAATTTGTTTAATGAAAAATTAGATACATTTTAATAATATTTCCTCTAAAGGATGCCATGATATTTTTGAATACCTTATCTCCATCTAACTGATTAAAAAAATAAGTAAAATAGGATTTTATATATATGTATATTTTGTTTTTAATTAAGATAATCTATTTTTTGTCAACTTTTTAGAGCAAGATTTTAAAAGCGGTCGCAACCGTTATGTAATGCCGTTATATAACGGTTGTGGGGATTACCATAACTCGTTACGGCCACTATAGTGATGCGACGAAAATTCACCTGTGTAATTGCCGTTTCAGTGTTATGTAATGGCTGCAACGGTTCGTTAGACACCGTTACACCCTTTTATAATATTTTGAATAGCTTCACTTTCCCAAGAAAAAAAAAAGCTTACAAAAAAAGAACAAATACTCAAGTGATCTAGGCCCAAAGAAAAAATCTTATATGAATTTTTTTTCTTTATAATTTTTTTAAAAAATTTATGGCACAATTTTTATTTTATAATCCTTTCATTTAATAATAATTGTGAATATTTTTTATTCAGTTAGTTCATGTGTCGGTAAAAAATAATTTTAGACATTTAAAATTAATTATTTTTAAAATCATTATAACTATTGAAATAAAATGTAAAAAGCTCATTTTGTAGTGATTTGAAAATATGAAATATATTGGATCATATTTAAAAATTAACAGAAATTGATCAAGATTTATTTTAAACCCTAATAAATGTCATTAAAAAAAATGTGTATCGGTAAGTTTTCTTCAAATTGTGCACAAAAAAAAAAAAAAATTCACGGTTCCGGTTACTGCAACTATTACACTACAACCTTTACACCCCGCAACCGCTACTGCGTCACCATAACCATTATGGTGTCTACAACTGCTTTTCAAAACCTTGTTTTAGAGTCAATATAGTAAAAAAAATTATAAGAATAAGGTACAGTTTTTGTAAATTAGGAAAATAAAATTGAGATGGAATTAAATGTTTCTATGAATAATTTCATCTAAGGTTGGGTTTTTTTGAAGTTCAAATCTAAACTTGACAGTCATGTTCAGGCTCGTGGGGTCACTATGGGTCATGTTTCAATGATCTAAACCATTCATTTTGTAAGGTCTTTCATTTATATCATTCATGAAAAAAAATTAAGTCGATTAAATAATTGTAACATTTAATTTTATCATATTCATGCCTAAAAAAATGAACTGACAAGTATAATTCTTAAAATAAATCTTCTATTTTTTGGGGTCAGACAATGTGTGGGTCCCATAGTGGTGTATTATGTGATAGTTTTGTTATCAGTGCTATACGTTGTGTGTTTTTTTCTACGCTAATTCTAGGTTTCCCAGATTTACCCAGCTGTACACGGGTCAAACATGGCATTGCGAACAATGAGTGCAGATTGGGTCTTGGCCAAAAATATAATTCCAGAAAGAATATGTGAAAGTCAACTATAAGATTAATAATTTTGCAAAGGAAAAGAAACAGGGAAAATGTGAAAATGAATTCAATTTTGGAAAACCAAAGAAGTCTTTGATTCTATAGTTTAGTTGACAATACAGTTTGTACCTCGTAAAATTTGAACTGTCCAACATAAAGTATGTGCATACATAGGTTCCACATAGAAAAGAAGGGCCATATATATATATATATATATATAGCAACTCTATTTTTCACCTATTTTGATTTGGTGAAGTGGAAACCAGTAGACATGAATGAGATTGTTACAATAACTACTATCCTGGCTATTAACAACCCGAAAAATTCACCAAGACTTATTCAAAACCATTAACCCAGTTAGATAATTCAAACCTAAGGGACCTAAATTTTTTGATAAAATATTAGCTAAAAATGACAATAATCAAGTTCAACTCTTGATACTATATTAGCTTTCTTCTCAGACTTGGCAAACTGTTCACCAGAACAATAACAACGGTTGGATAATGTCTCAAACTCATTTGTATCACATGATGGATCTCTCTATAGTGAAGAAAAGTCTTGAAGTGGAGAATTCCATGCCCATGGTAGCCATAACTTCATCAAGTCATCCATACAAGAAAAATGGGTTATTGTGGTGTTTATAAAATATGTTTTTAAAGTGTCACTAAAATTTTATGTTAGGCAATGTTTCAAAAAACACTATATTAGGAATGGACAAGTTTTTGATGTTTGGTAGCTGTGGTAAACGGAATTCAAAAGGAATTTAAAGGGTCATTGTTTTATCATTTCCCTAGTCTCTCTTCACATACACACACACACATACACACACACACACACTCTCTTTCTCTCTCTAAGTGTGTTTGAAATTCATTTATTCTTATCATTGCTTTGAGGACTGGACTCTATCTCTCTATATTAAATGGAACATCGCTCATTATCTTTGTTACTTTATCAAATTTGCAACAGCCATGCTTGTCTCTAGTCCTAGACAGTACTGTTGGGCTCGTGGGGCCCACTACAGATCCTGTTTCGATAATATGAACCGGTCAATGTATAGAGCTCATTGAATACTTTATTTCCATAAAAAATCACGTTGATTGGACATCAATAGCTATTTGATTTGATCAGCTTTTTGTTAATAATTTATTTTGAAAATTTTATTTACCATTGACACAAATCTAATCTAATTAAGTAGCTATCTATATTCGATTAACATGATATTTTACAAGGATAAAGTACTTGACAAGCTCTACATATTAAATGATTCTGATTATCAAAACAGGATTTGTGGTGGGCCCTCATAGGTCCAACAGCACGCTCCAGTCTAATCTCAGACTAGAGAGAAGCCTGACCCATATTGGAAGTGGCTATTACACCAAATATGTCATTTGTTTATTCACCATCAATTTGTCTAATGGTTATAATTTTCTTCTGGTTGCATTATCTTCAATTTAGAGATTTTCAAATTTGAGATGTGCGCAGCCTTTGATGTTTTTGTTTTTGATTCTTTCAAATCTGCATTTTTTTTCTACTGTCGATTTCCCAATCTGAATCTTTGTGTGAAAGTGGTTTTTCTATTTTTGTTCTGCATTTGTTGTTTCCTGACTAGCTTTGGGTCTTTAATTATTTCACTATTTGATCATTGAACTCTATACATTTGGTGTAAATTGTAAATGTACCTTTCATGAAATCCTTGTATAATATTGATTGGTCTTGTGGTGATATACGTAGCTTGGGTTTAGAGCAAGTTTGATAGCTTCATTTGATAACCTATTGGGGGTATGCTTCCATATTTATATTCTTGTATTGGAGGTTTGCTTCCATATTTTTCACTTCCATATTTATGAAATTAGTTGTTTAAATAGTGGCAACTAATAATGCTGGAATGGTATGTATTGTCTCAAAAATTACACACAACAAATTACACACTTTGCCTCAATACAGACGCAACAAAAACCGACCCCTTTTCTCTAATTGATATTTTGGATTGTGGCATTTGCTCTTTAGTCTATACAACTGAATTGATCTTGGTTTTAGTTGGAATACCCTGGCATAACATAATGCACAAACTGGATGTTTCATTTTGTTCCTTTTTGTTTTTTCCGCTTGATCTAATTTCTTTTATGGTTGCATATAAAAATACAAGAAACTAATCGATTTCTGAAGAAAAAACAAAGGCGTTTGTAGTCATAAACTCTAGCTAATTGTTTTTATTGGATAATGTACTTGTGTTTATTCAATTTCATTGCCATAGTTGGAGGGACTCATCTATGAGCTAAAAGCTTTTCAATGGAACTATGCTTATGAGTAGTATTTGTATTCATTGTGATTGCAAACATGGCTGGTTTAGAGGGTTCTGAATTGATGCTTGTCAATATGTTATGCTGAAATGAATGTGACGCAAAATATAAGAAGTTTGAGGATGAGTAAATTCAAAGAAGCGACGATATTTGCAAATTGGAATGGTTTCAAAGAGAAATCGATAGGAACCATACATAATCATGTTTCTAATATTATTATAGTTCTTTTTTAAGATTATTTTTATGTTTTCTAGGATTTTAGGAGAGGGGTATTTTGGTAATTTTATATTTACTGACATGGGTTGTATGGGTCACCCATAGGTTGTCTTGTGGGTCAAATTATTTAATTAGTCTTTGTTTTTGTTTCTTATTTGGTCTTAAATTAGTTTTAGAAATTAAAAATATTTTAGTTTTTTTTTTTGTTTTGTTTTGTAGTTATTGTTAGTTTAGGAAGTTGATATTTTATAAAAAGTTGAGAGCTGATATTTTATAAAAAGTTGAGAGCTTTGAAACTTCTTTGTAGATTGTGTAATGCAATCAAACCCTATATGTGATGCCTATGGAATGTTGTGACAACCCCGATTCGTAATTAGCCCATAATCCGTAATTAAGAATGCTAATTAAGTTGTAAGAATAAAATTACGTGTTAATTTTGCATTTTGTATAGCATTGGCATGCCTATCTGTTAGCCGTAGGAATATCTGTTCAAAATTCTGCTTTATTCTGTTAGTTGAAGGCCTTATCGACATTCGAATATGAAATTGACTATGTCAATGTGTTAATTTGGATTTTTAGGATTTTATGGTAAGTTTAATTGAAATTCGATTTGGAGTCAAATAATTAGAATAAAGTAATTAGAATTAATCACACTTAATTAGCCTAATGTTAATCGAGCCTATATAAGGCGTAAGTGACTTCTAGACCATCTTATATACATACATTTCCTTATCTTTGTGAGCTCTAAACCGTGAGAGAGAGAGAGAGAGAGAGAGAGAGAGATTACAACCAATTTTGAAGAGGAATTGGGATCAAGCTAGGAGAATTGCTAGATAAGTGAAGGAAATTGGAGAAAGTAAGTAAGATTTGCTAGAATCCAAGGGAATTAAAGCTTCTAGGTAAGAATTCAACTCTAAATTTATGACATTGAGTTAGATGCCATGTGAATTCAAGAGAATTTAGAGAATAAAACCAAGAATTGAGATCAATTCATGCATTGCATCCATAATTCACTATTTTTTAGTTCTATTTTCACAAATTCTTACATGCAAGTGCATATGTTTGCTATATCTTGAGCGCTCACCATGATTTTACATGAAAACACTTCATTTATTCATGTCTTGGAAGTTTTGAACTCAAAACAATACATGCATATGTTATACATTAAGTTTCAAGTTTGATTTTGGAAGAATTGACATGCTTTTAGGCCTTGATTTGCGAAATGATCTTCAACTCATGATGTGTTAAGAGTTTCTACATGTTTAATTTCATTTTGGCCCAAAAGATTAATTTTTGATGTGTTTAATTTCAGTTTTGAACTTGGATCAGCAATCTAGAAATTTCAGAATTCTGCTTGATTGCTTAAGCGATGGTCCCTTGGCTTGAGCGCACTTTGTATGCTCCCAGTACTTTTGTAGTCGAGGTAGTTGGCTCGAGCGACCAAAGCTTCGCTTGAGCGAACTTACCTTTGCAAGGTACATGGCTTGAGCGATCAAAAGTTGGCTCGCACGTAAAATAAGAGCTCCCAATACTTTTGTAAATTTTGCAGACCGGTCGAGCGACCAAAGCTTCGCTCGAGCGAACTGGCCTGTTTTCTAAAAATTCTGCAAGTGTTTCAAAGTGCATAATTGTATCCCCATTCCATCTTAGGCATTCTTAAGCCATGGTTTAGGCCATATTAATGGGGATATGAATTAGAAACACATATAGAAAGAAAGTAATAAGTTTAAACATCAACAGAGTGTGTGTTTCAATGTGTATCTATTATGTGTCTATGTGTAGGTCATGCGCAACTGTCCATCTGATCTGTTTAAGTTATCTTTTCAGCTTTGGGAGCTATCAGTGAGGAATAACTCTGTAAAGCTATGTTTGACCATATGAAATTTCTGAAGAAATGATATGATAAGCTCTGTTTTTTGAAATGATATTTTCTGTATAGATGAATGATTGTTGTATTTTCAAAATGTATCGTGGTATCCTTAGCATGATTGATATGTTATATGTGACTTGGTTCCATTTATGGAGCTGATTATACATAATCAACTATATGATTTGCAAGTGGGTCTTTATCACCATCTCGTGTGAATAAGGGTCTTGAAGACCATTTGCTCTGTATATGGGTCTTTATGACCAACCTAATCTGCTAGCACTAATGGATGTACCACGTATGATTGTTTACAAGTTTAAATATATATATGAATTTGTTTCTGATTTGAATTATGATTTCTGAATCTGTTATGGACATCATTTATAAAACCTTTACTCTATTGTTATTTACTAGGCTCTAGCTCATTATTTATATTATGTATGTTGGTGACCAGGCACGTGACCAGGCTTGAGAGTTCCAGTCTGGATCTGTTCTTGTCAAGCTAACCAATGCGCCTCACATGGAGGTTCCCAGAAGTCTTTGTGGTCAATGTTATGTTAAGTGAACAGTTTTCTTTTCTTTTCTTTTGTTTGGACAAGTTTATGGTTATGGTTATTTTGTATGGTAGGTTAAGTCCCCTTTTGACATATCTATTTTTAGCTGATGTAAAGATGACGTTATAATATATGTATATATGAGTTTAAATTTTATGTCTCATATAAGTCTGCACAGCTCTATAGACAATTATATTTTGTTATTTACTTCTGCTAGCCCCTTATTTTGCTAATCTATTTCAGAGGCCTTCGGTAATCATATGATTACTGGCCGGTTACGATGTTAAACCTGTAGGGGCGGGTTTGGGTCGTGACAATTGGGTCGTGACAAATATAGGTGTGATACATAGATCTATCTTCTTCTCTTCTTTCTTCTTCTTTTCTGTTTCAATTTACTATTCTCGAATTACTATTCATAGCCCCCTAAAGTGCACTTTTCAATCTCAACTCTATCCCATCACCCTCAAATCAACCCTAATTCCTTCCTTTACCTATTAACCTTCAATTTAACCCTTGAAATCCTAAATTACTCACTGTATAGGCCATGAAATAACCGCTGTTTTGAAAATCTAATGCTGACCCTATTTGTCCTACATCAGAATGACAAGTAAGTTTCAATCATTTGATTCCATAAACATTCATTGTTATTTCACTGGCAATAAAATGGTATTGTTTCTTGTTTCTTTATGTAATTATAATATATGAACTTTTAATTCTCATTATCATACTACTGATGCCTATGGTAAGCTTTTTTGTTAAAAAATAATTCATAAAAAATTTCTTCTATAATGAACTTTTATATGTTTCCTTGACTAAATGAGGGGCCACGAGGTTCTATTATGGTGAATATGGTGGAGTTTCAAACATACTTGTTTTTCTCTATTTTTGAATTGTTGAACTCACATGATATGTTTGATGTGCCCTGTCATAATTGACCATATGATTAAATTTGAAGCAAGCAAGGATTGGCCTATGAAATTTAGGAATTGAAATTTGATAATTATGCTTGTTGATAATAACTAAATGTTAGTTGATGAAACTTACCTCCAATATCTTATTATACAAGTCCATTTATAGAAATATTTTTGGTATTTATAATAGGTTAGTTGGTATTGTGACAATGCATTGAGGAAGTGGCATTTAGAATTTATAATTGTTTCCTATTTGGTAAGTTTGATTTCTCCATGTTTCTCTTTGCTAGGTTTTTATAATTGACAATCTCGTTTGACAAAACTCCTTTCAGTTGTAACTTTATTCAATTTTTTGTTTCAATGAGGATGTGAGTATTTAGATGCGAATCCAACCTGAATTGTTCCGATGTAGAGAAGTTTGAGATCTTGAACCTTTTGTGTTTGCCATTTTGTTGACTTTGTACAAGGATCAAGCTGTTTGATCGCTTGAGCGGTCATTTGTGTGCTCGAGTGGTGAATATGAGCATCCAGTATCTCTGCCTACAAACTGAACTTCTGGGAAGTAAGTTTTACCGCTTAAGCAGTGAATGTTGCATTTGAGCGGCCGGCCTATATGTTTTGCATCGCCTTTACTCACACCGCTCGAGCGGTACTATTTATTATAAAGTGCACCTTTTTCTATTTTTAGGGTTGAAGCCATCCAAATTCTAGGAGAGCAGAGCTACCACGGTTTTTTATTTTGGAGGGTATTTTTATAAGTGTTTCCTTGGTGATTTGAGAGTGATCGGTGGATCTACAAGCTTCATATTGGTATCATCAAGGGGTTTATCTTTAATTTTTTATTTACAAAAGAGAAAGGTGTTCTTCGATGGATTCTAGAGAACTTGGACCTTAAGCTTTGGTGGATTCTAGAGTGGCTCATTGTCATGGATTCGACATTAACGTTGTGGATTCAACGTTGGGCAAGACAATTTCGAGAATAAGAAGGTGGTGGAAGAGGCATATTGAGGTCGGTTCAATTCGGGAGGATTCGTTAGGTAATTGAGGGTACACATGTGCAATTTCTTTTTATGTTCTTAGTGGATTTTTTGTGGATTTGGCCTGTGGTTTTTTTATCACAACTGGAGGCGCTCCAATTGAGATTTTTTCAACATTAAATCGTTGTGTCGATTTGTTATTGATTGTTTGATTCGGATTGGAATTCACTATTTAAAATTGAAACATAATCATGAATCAATATCTTCGGGGCTTTTACATTTTTCACTCTTTAAGTAATAGCATCTTACCAAAACGCATATTTGGTATGAACTTTTTCGGAGATTGTAGAATTTTAAACATCTATTATCTAGTGAATTGGTGACTTGCTTTTTGTTTTTCTTATTTGCTATGTGTTGATGTCATGGATGTTTGACACAATCTTTGTTAGTATTTTCTGCAAAACTATGGATTTAGCAAATGCTTTGGTGATAATTGTTAGAATATATAGTATATGTTATTTTTTGTGTTGAGGGAGGGTACTATGGTCATATTGTATTCTATATATTTGTTGATGTTTTAGGTTTATAAAAGGAACCAAGAAACATACGTTTAATAATATATACAGTCTTCTTTTTGTTCCTTCTCTCATTCTCTTTAGCCTGAATCAAAAATCAAAAGACATTGACACACGACTAATACTATGACTAGAAAAAGAATTACAGTGATGCTGGCTGAGCTAACATGCTTCACATTCAAGTTGAGACAAGTGGCTTAAACTCTGAATAGCTAACTTAAGCTTTGCTAAGGACGAATGACCTAGACGAAAATGCCATTACAAGGGAGACATGGTAGCACTCAAATAGCAGAACCAGAAGGAGGAGAACCAACAGTGTCCAAAAAATGTAAGCCATCCTTCTCATGCCTCGAACCAATCATCTTCTTGGTTTGGAGGTCCTGTAAAACACAAGAAGAGAGAGAAAAGGTTACATAATCAGACTTGGGAACTTACACCTCTTTCTTTTAGGAAACCTGTTGTTGGCTGTCGTTGGGTTTATACTGTTATGTATCTTCCTAATAGTACTGTTGAGCGGCTTAATGCCCATCTTGTGGCAAAGGTTATACTTAAACCTATAGCGTTGATTATCTGGAGACCTTCTCTCCCGTGGCTCGCCTAAATTCTGTTCGGATTCTCCTCTCTGTTGCCATTAGTCAGGCTTGGCCTTTATATCAGCTTGATATAAAGAATGCTTTTCTTCATGGGGATCTCAACAAGGAGGTCTATGTGGATCAGCCCACTGGCTATATTGTTCCTAGTCATAAGAATA
Organism: Camellia sinensis; assembly: GCF_055761805.1. NCBI lineage: Eukaryota > Viridiplantae > Streptophyta > Magnoliopsida > Ericales > Theaceae > Camellia > Camellia sinensis. Next base: position 5,869,136 of record NC_138974.1, on the reverse strand, counting down.
TGGTTTTTAGTTACGGAAGGCTTTGTATGGTCTCAAACAATCTCTTCATGCTTGGTTTGATTACTTTAGTGCCGTTGTGCTTGTATATGGGTTCTGTCGTTCCACTTCTGATCACTCTATTTTTTCTCGCCACTCATCTACTGGGTTAATGTTCTCATTATTTTTGTGGATGACATCATCATCTCTGGCAGTGACTTTGCTAGTATTGCTGATTTGAAGCTTTATTTGGGTTAGCAATTTCACACAAAGGACTTGGGTAATTTGCGGTATTTTCTTGGGATTGAGATTGCTCACTCCTCTCGGGGTTTGTTTCTTTCTCAACGTAAGTATGTTCTTGATCTTCTTGTTGAAACTGGTCGTCTGGGCACTTGTTCAAGTGATATACTCCTATGGACTCCTCGGTTAAACTTGATAGTGAGATTGGAGAGTTGTTTCCTAATATTCGCCGGTATTGTCGTTTAGTTGGGAAGTTGATTTATCTTACCATCACTCGTCCGGATATCACTTATACTGTGAGTGTTGTTAGCTAATTTATGCATGCTTCTCGTGAACCCCATTTTGATGCTGTGTGTCGAATCTTGCATTATCTCAAATGGGCTCCAGGTTAAGGTTTACTTTATTGTCCTTGACTGTCACTGGCTTCAGTGATGCTAATTAGGCTGGCAGTCAGACTAACCGTCGTTCAACATTTGGATATTGCACCTTTGTTGGAAGTAACCTTGTTACTTGGCATAGCAAGAAACAACCACTTGTTGCTCGTTCGAGTGCTGAGGCTGAGTATCGTGTTATGGCGCATACCGTCTCTGAGATATTATAGGTTTATTATCTTTTGAAGGATTTTGGTATTTGTGTTCCTACTCCTATGATCAAGTTGCTATTTTCATTGCCAATAACCACGTGTTTCATGAGCGTATGAAGCATGTTGAAGTTAACTGTCATTTTATACGGGATTTGTTTTTGTGTCAGCAACTTGTGATACCATATGTTTGCTCTGATGATCAATTGGGTGATATCTTCACCAAACCACTTGCTCATTCTTCGTTTCAGCATCTCTCTGCCAAGATGGGTGTGTTCAATCTCTTTGCTCCAGCTTAAGAAGAGTGTTAGAATATATAGTACTTGTTATTTTTTGTGTTGAGTGAGGGTACTATGGTCATATTGTATTCCATATATGTTTGCTGATGTTTTAGGTTTATAAAAGGAACAAAGAAAGATACATTTAATAATATATACAGTCTTCTCTTTGTTCATTCTCTTTTTCTCTCTAGCCCTAATCAAAGTTTTGCATACTTTTACACTTCAACTATAATATTGAATTTTTCCTTTCTTGCATTATTTGTTTTGTCACAAGTTTTCTTTTTTGTTGTAGTTGATACCTACTTATACTAGAGTTATGTTGGAGGATCTGATAGGGGCTCTAAATTATTTATGGCTTCTCGGAACATATCAATGTTGGGCTGTCCTCAAGAATCAGATATTACTGGATATAGATGTCATCCCTCTGCTAGAGCTCATTATGGTAAGCTAATTCTATATATGGCTCTACTGCTTTGAGTAGTGGTTAACAAGTAGGTTGATTTTTCTTTGATTGTTGTCTATTTAAAAACTAAGAAGAAAGCTAACAGTTGTCTATTTGAAAACTACGTTGTCAATGATTACTGTTTATTTGGTTAAGAGGATGTTGAATTGTTGTTATTCCCTTGATTTTTCTTTTTGTAGTTCATAGAGTTTACATGTTTTATAATCTATGATTAGGTTGATAAGTTTTCTAAAAAAAGATTAGGTAATTTTCTTTGTTTCTTCAATGGGTTTTTTATGAAGAGCCCAATCAAGAATGAGAGAGAATTTAGAAAGAGGGAATTTAGAGAGGGAAATATCTCAATCAATCAATATTCATATCTAAAAGTTAGTTACAAAGGGGTTATCCTCTTCTAGCTATAGGCTACAATTTTCCCTCGACTAACTATCACATGTTATGTACATGCTATCCTACGTCATACTCTCCCACTCAAAAGAACTTGTCCTCAAGTGAAGACAACAAAACACAATTAACGCACTAGATTGAAACCAAAACTAGAAGATACAATCCAATCAAATCTCGCAATGAAGAACTTATCTGCAATGATGTTGGCATGGGAATCATTTGGCAAATAAGATACAAGGTGTTGCACATTAAAAGTGTAGGAGATGCATAAATGAGGCTGCAATTTGACTTGATAAGCATTGTCACTGACTTTGTGCAACACTTCACAAGGACCCACGTTCCTATCACTTAACTTGGTGTAAACACCATGAGGATACCTTTCTTTGCTTAACATAACCCAAACAAGATCTCCTACTTCAAACAACACTTTTCATTTATGCACATCGACGACCGACTTGTATTTGGCATTGGACTTGTTAATTTGGGCCCTAACATGAGCATGAACATTCTTTATGAATGTGGCCATGTCCTCCACTTCAACATTTCCATTCCTTGAGATAGACAAAGGAGCCAAGTCCACAACACTTGAAGGTTTCATTTCATGAAATACTTCAAAGGGAGAAGTATTTATGGTGCGGTTGACCGATGAATTGTAAGCAAACTTGGCCAAATGCATAATACCATCCCAACCCTTGGGATGATCTCCCGCAAGACACCTCAACAAGTTACTAACACTTCGATTCACTACCTCCGTTTGGCCATCAGTTTGAGGATGAAATGTAGTGCTAAAGTTCAAGTCTGTGCCAATTTTCTCCCACAAAGTTCTCCAAAAGTAAGCAAGGAACTTAGTGTCTCTATCAGACACAATAGAGGTAGGCATCCAATGTAGCTTATAGGCTTCCTTGAAGAAGAGATTAACAATATTTGTAGCATCCATAGTCTTTTTGCAATGTACGAAATGTGCCACCTTAGAGAAACGGTCCACCACCACCATGATAGAATCACTCCTCCTTTGTGTAGGAGGTAAACCCAACACAAAGTCCATACTAAAGCATTGCCAAGGAGCATTCGACACCGGTAAAGGCATATATAATCTTGCATTAGTTGTAGTTCCTTTGCTTCTTTGACAAATTTGACATCGCTTCACATAATTGTCCCCATCCTTGGTCATGATTGGCTAATAGTAAGCATCTTGAAGTAACCCAAGGGTCTTGTCTTTGCTAAAATGTCCCAATTTGTGATGCTCAACCAACAAATGCATCTTCAAAGAACAACTAGGCACACACAACTTAAGGCCTTGGAAAAGGAAACCATCCCTAATCATGTAGCTTGGATAAGTAACTCTATCCCCCATTTGCAAAGCATCAAAAATCTTGAAAAAATAAGGATCACTTGCATAGAAGGTGCGCAACTCATCAAAATCCACAACTTTATTCTTCATCTCAACCAAAAGAGTCGTTCGCCTACTCAAACCGTCAGCCACTTTATTAAGAACCCCATATTTATGTCGCAAAGAAAATGTAAATTGTTGCAAGTAAGCGACCCATTTGGTATGTCTGTTGTTGAGATGGGATTGGCTATTGATGTACTTGAAGGCCTCATGATTAGTGCTAAGCAAAAACTCCTTATAAGTGAGGTAGTAGCTCCAATGCTTGATGGCTTAGAGAATGGCATAAAATTCCAAGTCATAAGTAGAATACTTGAGTTTGGCTTTATTCAAGTTTTCACTAAAGAAGGCAATTGGCTGCCCTTCTTGGCTAAGGACGCCCTCAATGCCCAATCCCGAGGCATCACAATCAAGTTCAAAGGTTTTGTCAAAGTCCGATAGTGCCAAAATTGGAGCTTCAGTATGTACCTTCTTCAAAAGTTGGAAGCTATTGGCGGCTTCTTTGCTCCATTCAAAAGTCTTAAGCTTGAGAATATTAGTTAAAGGAGCATCGAGACTACTAATGTTCTTGATAAACCGCCTATAGAAGGTAGCCAACCCATGAAAACTCCGCACTTCTTAAATACTAGAAGGAGTAGGCCAATCCACAATCGCTTTGACCTTCTTCGTGTCCATAAGTACCACACGAGAGACACAACATAACCCCAAAAAATGACTTGATCTAATGACAAATGTACACTTCTTAGTGTTGCCATAGAACTTTTCTCGCCTCAAAAGCTCAAAGACTTGCCGAAGATGGCACAAATGATCTTCCAAGCTTCGACTATAGATCAATATATTATCAAAATAAACCGTTACACAAACACCCAAAAGTGGTTGCAACATTTGTGTCATCACTCTCATAAAAGTGCTTGGAGCGTTGGTAAGTCCAAATGACATCATAAGCCACTCAAATAGTGCATGAGGTGTTTTAAAAGTCGTTTTCCCCTCATCACTCGATTTAATGCAGATTTGATGATAACCGCTTCTAAGATCAATCTTAGAAAACACCTTTGACCCTACAAGACAATCCAACATATCATCCAGTCTTGGAATTGGAAAGTGATATTTGATGGTAATTTTATTGATGGCACAACTATCCACACACATGCACCATGACCCATCCTTTTTGGGTGTCAAAAGAGCTAGAACACCATAGGGACGAAGGCTAGGTCGAATATACCCTTTAACCAAGAGCTCGTCTACTTGCTGTTGTAACTCCTTTTTCTCCTTTGGTGACATGCGATAGGCTAGTTTATTTGGAAGTGCCGACTGTAGACATGCCCGAACGTCCTGGGAAGAATCTCGTTTTATTCATTGGGCTCACTATAGTTCGGACTCAATGTCATGGTTCTGAATCTAATCTCGCAAAGTGCAATGCAAGATCGATAAATCACCAAAGAGTCCAAATCTGGCAAATCGTTTTGAAAAATTGATTTTTAGAAAGAAGTGCCAAACATGGACTGTTTTGCTAGATACAGAGTCGCCACCTAAATATTTTATTTTGGGGGAATTTAAGAAACCCTGACTCGTGCCCAAGGCCACGTGTCCGTCATCACCAAAGTTACCTCGGCTTGGGAACTTGGGTACGATTGGAGAGGGTCATTTCATGAGCACCCCCCCTCGCCCGATCAAAGATCGGCCACTACTAAGCATGATATCTTGTTTTTGAAAACACATGTGCATTTATTCCGGCTATTAACCTAGAATTACTATGTGATGCGCACAGCATACAAGTATAGACTAGATTTCTTGAGTTGGAACAAAGCATTGCATATCCGTTTGTTTTGAAAATGGATTGAAGTTTGCTACTCGCAGGTAGGCTAAAACACGGGTTTCGACGAATTATTCCAATTCAAACAACCTAACCTTCACCCATAGGCATTCAGGCAGTTAGATCACATAAGCACATAGCCTTATGGTAAACATGCTATCATGGCAGCCACTCACACGCATGCAAAGATGCTAAAGCATAAACACTTACCGAGTACTCCGAGCCAAAGAAAGAAGCTAATTAGAAAACATGTATGAATCCTAACTATGCTGAGATGCCTAATGCAACACATGCAAGAATGCAACTAAGATAGGCTCGGCTATTCTAAGATGGCATATGAGATGCTACAGGTAACATGTATTCAACTTGGAATTGAAATACGATGCAGTTAGTATGATGCGCCGAGCCCGGTGCATGCAAAACAGATAAATGGATGCAAACATACGAGCATAAGGATGCTAATTGAAACGTGCCCTAAAACTAACCATCATAAGCTGGTAAATAAAAGGGAGAAAGGAGTGGGGTTGGAAGACATACATCACACACACGCACACTTATTACAACATTGCCCTCCTCAGAGGGTCCGAATGAATAATATAGAACCAACTGGCTAATCTAAGCTAATTAAACTAATTATTACACAACCCAGATGAATAACGAATTACAGCTAATTATTACACAACACGAGCTAATTAACAAATTAACTAAGGAAGCAAATAAACTAGCATGCAAGCTACATGAAATGGATTGCCTCAGCTCTACCTTGAATGATAAAGGATGCATGCATGCCCGAGTCATCTTGTCGAGAAATCCATCGTGATGCCTTGACTCGCCTTTGTTTGCAATTGGTTTCAGAAAGTTGCATGAGGCTCCAGAGAGATGAAACTCCACCCAGGGAAGCTGTGGGGAAGGCTGCCAACCAGCTATGGGCAAGGGAGACCACCTGCCGACCACCCTTGGTGGTAAAGACCAGAAAAGGTGGTCGGCCTGCCAGAAAACCTGGTCGGCCGACCAGTTTATTATCCTGGTTTCTGCTTTTTCTGCAACAAGGGCAAGAGAGAGAGAAAGCAAGGTATTTTCAACATATGTGTGCATGACCACTCCCCCCATCATTGCATAAGCTCTAGGGAGCGTAGTGCTCGATCCTCGGGCCACCAATCACGCATCCCGATGCATGATGGTCGAGGAGTCGAATTGCACGACTCAATGGGACATGAATGCACATATAAGCAACTAAAGCCAACAACTCCATCATGGGTGATCGAGAGTGTCAGCGACCGAGAATCGAGGCATGTTTCATCACTTGGAGTATGAAACGTCCCTCGTTTCCCGTGTTTGGACTGACTCCTATTCCAAACACAATGCAACAAGTAGGATGGCATGGCATGTACAAATGCAACTCTAGTATGCAATCCTAAATGTAATGCGACTAAATGATGCAAACATGCAAAGAATAACATGCAAGCATGCAACTAGCATACACAATGCTATGGACTAATCAAGGGCATACTCAATGCACGTGGATTATATGGCATGCATACACAATGCACTAACATACGCAATGTTATGAATGAGGCATACGCAATGCAATGATCGAACATGCGATAACATGGATTATATGGCATACACAATGCAAGATGGACTTAAACCAAGATGGATGGACCTCAGCCGCACCCAAATCAGTGGCCAATATGATGAAAATGAGGCAACAAGGTACATGCAAACATGCACAAATACAAGGGACCAAACCTAAGGAACAAAGTGCAACTCTACCAAAGCATGACAAGGATGAAATATGGCATACAATGACACATGTTCCAGCTCTGAAATGACATATAAGATGGTCCCGAATCATGCAAACAACTCACCCGATGCATGTTGGATGGCACAATTATCGAAACTAGTGAAGTGCATTACACTAGAGGTATGCAAAATGATGCCCAAATGACCAAACCAACCGCAAACAGTCCCTATGTAGACCCAAAACAGTGGCAAAGTGGACTAAAATGATGGCTTGCAATGCACAAAAATGAAGCTCATGCAATAGTCCAAAAATGAGGCATACAAGCGCAACTCTCAAACGCATTTAAAGAGTGGAAAACATGGGAATATGGCACAAGTATAAGCTTTGAAATAACATGTTCAATGATGCCAAAACATGAAAACAACTCAAGTTAAGCATGCAAGAGGCTTCAAAACTCGAAGCTAGGCAAGGGTATTACACTACAAGCATGCATGGCAAGCATCATTCGACCATGGGACCACAAAACAGAGCTAAGGCAACCCAAATCATGAATAAAATCAGTTTAGAACATGGCCAAAATATGCTAGAATCAAGGGTCAAAACAACATGCAATGTGAGCTAGTGAACATGGATTACACTACAAGCATATGAAGCATTCAAGAGGCCACTAAAACAGAAAAATTTAGAGACATGACATGCCAAATAAAGCCCAAAAATCCACTGAAACATGATCAATGCATGCAAGAATGTCATGCTCCTTTGATAGGCTATAAGAGGGGCTATTCTACACATGCAATAGACACACCCAAGGTGGCAAAACCAACTCTGGACAGAGCCTAGGCAAGCCCTAAAAGTCACTGAAAAGGGCCTGAAACAAGACTTGGAGGTGTGAAAATGAAGGCTCCTTTGATAGGCCAAAATGCAAGCAAACAAGATCAAAAAGAGAGAGGGTCACCCCTCTCTGATTTAGGACCTCAAAACCACATGCCAACCACTGAAAATCTGCTGGATTTCAGTGGCTAAAAGGCCAAGCAAGGACTAGCTAAAAGGCCCTATTGCATGGCACAAAACAAGGCCAAATGAGGCATGCAAGAGGGTAGAAGACCCCCAACACCAAAAGGGCCTTAAAAAAACATCAAAGGACCTTAGAAAAAGACTTTTTTTAGTTGACAACAAAGCTCAAATATGCATGAAAATAAGGCTAAGAGATGGATCGAAATAATGCTTAAAAGAGGAAAAAAGTGTGTTACCCTTGAAGCTCAGCAAGACAGCAACTTCTGGACCCAAAACCCAACTCCTTAACCTCTGAAAATGGCCTCCAAGAAGCTCCAAGCAATGGTGGAAGGGTTAGGCTATGAGGTGGTGTGCAAAGGTGCAAGAACAATACACTTTTTGAGCCAAAATAGAGAGATATAGAGGGAGATGTATTGTATGCCCTCAATAAACTTCTCAACCCTCACAAAGGAGGGGGAGGCCCTCCTTTATAGCCAAAAGGGACCAAAGCTTCTCAAAGAAGCTAAAAACCAAGGTTGAAGATCCTCCATACACGTGTATGGAGGATCCAGTCTGTGCTTTCCAGCTGGTATAGCTGGCAACAACTGGGGGAGGCAGGCCGACCAGTTCAAAAGGTTCAACTCAATGAAAGGTGGTCAGCAGCCCCATTTGATGGTCTCCACATTAAATGCAAGCTAGTGGTATGGTGGAAGACCAGTAAATGTGGCTCAAAGACCAAGGAGACCAGCTTTTTGACAAAAAAATCGGCTGGCAGGAGAAAAGTGGTCTCCAAGGAGAAAATGTGGTCTTCCACCCTTGTACCACCTCCCAAACAATGAAAACAAGGTCCATGCCAAAAATGAACCAAGATAGATGCAAAACGAGGGTTCGGGTGTCAAAACGCACAGCCGGGTGCCCTGAAAACAGGCTGTTAAGCATCGAAAGTGGCGCGCGACCACAAAGGTGGTCTCCTAGGCCACAGTGTCCCTCTGGAGAGAGAAAGCAAGGTGTGTGCCAAAAACTGTGCCAAACTGAGAAAGTTAAGCGGTCCTGAACCGAGGCGCATGACCGACGTCTCCGAAAACCGGAAACTGGTCTCCAAACAGGAAAAGTGGCCTACAACCACGAAAAGTAGCCTACGGCCACTGAGAGATGGTCTACGAGACCTCTCCCTCCCTTCGGGAAGAGAAAACAAGACCTGGTTCACAAATCGAGGCAAAGCACAAAAGGGTCCCGAGGTCCGGGGGTAAGGCTCTCCGCCGAAACTCCGAAACCTCAGAACGAGCACAACATGCAGCATCACCGAGCGCTCAATCGATGAAGTCTAAGTCTTAAGGTCGGTCATAAATGGGGTGTCTACACCGACCTAGGTACCAAATCAATACGATGTTGGATGTCACACATGGGAGGCAAATCAGGAGGAATTTCTTAGGGAAAGACATCGGTATACTCTTCCAAAAGAGTAGTGACATCAACCTTTTCCTTAGTAGCATTTGAGTGCACAATCGAAACCAAGGCCAATATAACCTCAAAATCTAGAGTTTCTTCCAAAATTCGTTGGAGGCAAGCAAGGTGGTAAAACTAGAAGATAGTTTAGAAGTAACTTTCTCCTTCATTGGAAGCAAGGTAAAATGGCTTTCATCCTTGAGAACGGTGTAAGTGTTCCTTTTGCCATCATGCAAAAATTCCCGGTGATATTGCCAAGGATGCCCAAGTAGAATGTGACATGCATCCATAGGCACGACATCACACTACACCTTGCCAAAGTACTTCTTTCGAATAGAAAACATCATCAAACACTGTTTGGTCACCTTGATTTCATTGCCTTTCTTGAACTAAGATAGAGAATAAGGATGTGGATAGTACTCCACAGGAAGGTTAAGCTTAGCCACCACCTCTTGAGAAACCACATTCTCATAACTTCCACTATTAATAATCATGTTACAAACATGTCCACAAATATTACAAGTGGTAAAAAAGATATTGGTACACAACCAATCTTCTTGGCTCTCTAGCTTTGGTGATATAAGCGTCTTCTTCACCATAAGAGCAAGACCCTCTTCTTCATCATTATCTCCACCAATTTCAATATTTTCCGAAATGTCATAAATTGGAGCACTTTCATAGTCACCGTGTTCCTCAACTTCTTCAATAAGAAGTGCCTTGTTTTGATTAGTACCCATATTCTTGCGTAAATCGGAAGATCTATGGCCCGTTCTCCGCATTGAAGCATTTTAAAGTTCCAGCTTGAGGTGGATTTCGGTTTTGGAGGCACCATTAGAATAAGGAGCTTGAGAGGAAGAAGCACCCTTGTCTATAAACTTGGAAGGAGGACTAGTTTTGCCAAAGCTAGGAGGAGAAAGACTCAGCCTAGAAGCACCTCGAAACCCTCCTTGGGAGTATTGTCCCATTTGAGAGACACGACAACTTTGTTGCTTTTCCATGACTGAGGCTCGATTATAGACTTCGGAAACATTACACAATGTACGCAAGGCAAGAACATCTTGGATCGAAGACTTCAAGCCACTCACATAACGAGCCACCCATTGCTCTTCACTCTCATTAAAATCAACCCGAGCAATAAATTGATAGAAAGACTCGGTGTACTCACCCACACTCCTAACTTGCTTGAAAGCATGAAGTGCTTGGTAGACACTTTCAAGGTAGTTAAATGGTAAGAAATGACCCTTCAACTTCTTTTTCATCTTCTCCCAATCACGAATTTTCTCCTTGCTACATCGCCAATGATTAAGTTGTTCCCACAAAGCAGAAGCTCTTCCCTTTAATCAAATGACAACAAGCTTGACCTTCTTATCGTCAAAAAGCTTACCATAATCAAAGATTCACTTGATAGTGTTGAGCCAATCAATGAATTCATCGGGATTAAGGCTTTCATGAAAGTCGGGAAACTTAATCTTGATGTTCTCCCATTTGTGTTCCATCCTACCCACATCCATTTGACGCCTTCGTGGAGCCCAAAAGATATTATCAAAAGAATGATGAGTACCACCTTCAATATCATAAGAATCATCTCTACCATCAGTAGAAGAAGGAAAGAGACGTTGCACCGTCTTGGTTAGCATGGCAATTTGCCATCTCATCTCGGCCATTTTATCTCTCGGATATGGAACCCTATTATTGTCGGTATCATTACCCAAATCCGAGGCATAACCCCTACCACGACCACCCCTACGACCTTGACCCCGATTAGCCATAACAACAACCCAGTATGTTTCCAAAGTAGTCAAGCTATACAGATTTCATATCTAATTCACAGATTAGGATAACTCAGTGTAACTATCAACTCACAGCAGTATGAAGTCTCAAATATTCAAAAGTCAACAACAAGACTATAATATCAAGAATTGATTCAAATAATCTGTATAAGGAATTTGAACAGCCTAAGAATTGAAAACAAAGATTGGAAATACCTGTGTAGAACCAGAGTCCAATTACAAATTAAGAATCAAAGTCCCAAACTCAAAAGCATTCCATGTAACACCCTGTATTTTGAGGTATTAATATTTAGTGAGTGGTATTGGTGATTTGTTATAATAATTTAGTGGTGAGATTTTTAGATAGGAATCTAATTTAAAATTATTTATTTGTATTTAACTCATCTCTTTTATATCTATCTCGTTGTTATTTATTCTCATTTAATAATAAATTTATCAAATTTTCCCAAATTTCCCCCATCACAAGGAGGAAAAGAAAAACAAAAACAAAAACAAAACCGTGGGCAACAACCCATAGTTTTCCTTGCCTCCCACACCAAACCCACGTTTCCATCATTTTGTATTTTCATTTATTTTTAATCTTTTAATCTTCTTTCTCTCTTTCATTTCCTCTCTATAAACGAGCAGAGTGAGGGGAGCTCCTCACATTCCTTTCTTCTTCTTCATTCATTCTCTACATTCAGCTCTCTGCCTCATAGATTGTGTAGAGTAGAAATATTAAGTTTAGATATGGGAGTGTTTAGAGTGAAAGTGAGTATTTTATAATAAAAAAAAAACTGAGAGTTGTAGATTTTATTAAATCATACATACTTTATGTCTTAGAAGTTTAATCAAAGTTATTTTTGGAGATCCATGGAGCAATTTCAAATTTATGGTGACAGAGTTAATTATTTTGAGGTAAATTCGGGTTGTACACAATATGCTCTATTTAAATCTCTTTGCAAAGAGTTCTCTATTTTTAATTTTCCTCAATTTGTAATCCACTTAATTATTGTGATTATTGATAGATTTTGTAAAATCATTTGTTGTCGAATCGTTGATATTCTGGTCATTTGGTAAAATTCTCTGTAAATATTTCTGTGTTAAAATGGTGATTTGTCTGGCTGAATGACATAGAAATACTCCGTATATAGATCGAGTGAATCTTGTTAATCTGTTTACACCAATATGCCTGGATAAACATTTTCATGACCCGAACCGCCCCTATAGGTTAGGATCATAACGTCTTGTAATCATTAGATTACCTACGGCCTCAGATAGAAAACAAATTTTAAATAATCATATGGGGCCAAAAGTGGAAGCAAAAGATACAATTGTCCAATGAGCTTGTGCATAAATGGAATGAACAAAAACATTTCTTATATTAATAACTCACACCAAACATACCCACATAAAAGACATTCTATGTCTAGATCTATGTAATAGCATATTTATACAAAATCATAGCTTATATATAGATAAGGTCAAACATGACCATCAAAAGAAGACAAAAGGGTCAAAACGATAGTTCTGAAACTAAGGCCTCCTTCGTGAGATGTGTCATGGTTGAGTTAACAAACTTGACATTCATTCTTGGGTTCATTACGGTTAGGGTTGGGCATCCTACTGCTCACCTACATACATATATATGAAGAGTGAGCAAAAGCCCAATGAATAATACCATAGTAAAGAGGTTATACGAATGAGATTCATATTAAGTACATGGAACCCATAAATTTCATATACAAACGGCCTTAGGCCCATTCTGTGTTTTCTTGTACATGTCAAATGGCCTTGAGCCCAATTTAGATTTTTATCAAACATATCAAACGGCCTCGGGCCCATTGCATCAAACATGTCAGACGGCCTCAGGCCCACTGCATAACTTGTCGGGCTTATCAACCGGCCTCGAGCCCAATTTAAACACTTCAACGTACCAAACAGCCTCGGGCCCATTATTTCAGTATTCGTGTCTATGTGCATTTCGTATTCATGATCATGATCACTTTTTATTCAATGGCCTGTGGCCCATTATTTCCGTATTTGTATCTATGCACATTTCATATTCATGATCATGGTCGCTTTTTATTCAAATGGCCTTTAGCCTATTACATTCATATTCAAACGGCCTTTGGCCCATTAAGTTATTCAAACGGCCTTTGGCCCATCAAAATATCAAACGGCCTTTGGCCTAATAAAATATTCAAACGACCTTGGGCCCATCAAAATATTCAAACGGCCTTTGGCCTATCAGAATATTCAAACGGCGTTTGGCCCATCAAAATATTCAAACATTTCAAACGACAAACAGCCTCAGGCCCAATTTATACTCTTATCAGACGTATCAAACGAATAGAATGCTCATTCATAATTCAAAGTCACAAGCCAGAAAACTTACACATGAGTAGCATTTAGAAGACAATATACATGAAAATATCTTTACTAGGATATTACTCACAGTATTCCAATGCTCGATGCATCCTTGCACTTGACCCTACACAATTCGTAATACACATAGAAATCGGGTCACAATACAATTCATTCCGTTCTTTAATTTGTTTAATTCTCTTAGGCTCTTTCCAACTCTGTAGTTCATTTATAATACGCAGTACATGCCTAAGAGTGCTTAGAAGTGAAAGAGAACGGAAATCGAAATATGAACTAGCTTTTCAAAAACAATTTAAACAGGGCTCTCTGCTCGAGCGCAACTTTAGTCGGGTGCAAAATTTTCAAAATTTCTGGAAGCTTGATTTCTCCGCTCGAGCGACACTTTCCTCGCTTAAGCAGACATGTTAAATTCTGGAATTTCTAGAATTTTCTTTGAAGCTCAAAACACACTTCCAAAGGTCCACTCCTTGTATAATACATTCAAATATGCAATGACACTCCCAAAAACATATATATTTAAAGTCATTTCTAACTCCTAGCTCAAATCTTCATGAATTTAACGATTTTAATACTTTTCTTCCTTTCTTACAAAATATAAAATTAAGCTACAAGCTCTTTGAAAAATATTTGCAAGTATGAATTCAAATTAAAATCAAGTCAATTCTTGATTGTCAAATTCTAAATCATAATTAATTTCTTGATTTATCCAAATTAATTTTCCTTCATATTGAACCCAATTTCAAACTCATAAATTTTAAAATAGGAATTAAACTTTCAAAATACACTCTCAAAATTTGGGACCTAGCATGGCTTGTTTAAAAACACACAAACTCTTAATTGACCGAAAAGAATATGATCAATTTTTAAATCATTTACATCAAAATTCGTTTAAATCATGAAATTGGAGTTATGAAACTTTGCATGTATGAAATTAAGGTCAAAACTAAATAATTTTGATCAGAATAGCTCTAATTATTAATTTTCTCCACATTAGACTCAAATTCAAATCCATAAACCTTTTAATCATGAATTAAAATTCAAAACCTTGAAATTCTATAATGCATGCTTAATTAAAGTATTAATCTTGTAGAGTTTGCCCATGCATGTAACAATGAGGCTTAATTTCATGCAAGACTACATCATCAAATCCAAAATAATTAATTTCCATAACCATGGACCTACCTTAATTTCTTCATCTTTGTTTTCTAATTTCTTCCAAATTATATGAAATTGAACCCAAACTCATCTTTAATTGAAGTGTAATATAAGGATTCTACAAGATTTAAGCTTGAAATCCTTACCTTTAATCTTCAATTTGGTGTACAATTGATGAATTCTTGAGCTTCTTTTTTTCCCTTCAATTCATGGCTTTCTCTCTCTCAATAGTCTACTTCAATCACCTTCTCCAGCACACTCTTTGATCTCTCTCTCTTAGTTCTCTCTTTCCTCTTTTCTATTTGTTTGAATCTAATTTCCAACACATGTATTACACACACACACAACTTCTCTTGAGGCATCCACACTACACACGTGCACAGATCCAAGCTGCCAACACAACAACAATATACACATATCTGATTTCTCTGCACACCCACACAGGTTTTTCTGCACACCCATGCACTCACAATTTTGGATTCTTCTTAATTTGATTTATGATTAAGATTAGATTAATTAAATAACACATAGTCTTTACAAATCTTAATTAATACATAATTAAATTAATTACTACTAATCATAAATTCCACATGATTTAATTTATCTAATTTGACTTCCTTTAGAACCCAATTAATTATATTTAAAACTATCAATCTGAATCATATTTTTAATCAAACTCCCAGAAGGCTCCAAATATTAAATTAAACTTATTGTCATCATCAATTTCGATTTTCCAAACCATTTAGGCCTTCAATTTCTAATCAGACTCCAAATTTTTGTCAATAAATTGCATATTCAAATTGAACATCCCATAAATAAATTTAATTCATAATAATTACCATTCTCAATCCTCATAATTTAATAAACTTAATTAGCTCCAATTCAGGCCTAATTAATCGAATCTCAAATTTACTAAACTGAATCAAACATTTAATTAACTCCCAAATGGGTCCGTAATTAAAATTAAATCGATTCAACTTCTTAATTTCACTTCCTTAAGCCATTTGGACCCTTAAAATAAATCTTCAATAGAATCATATACGAATCAAATTCCACAATTCTCATAAATCCCAAATTAAATTAGGATAATGACTACTTAAAATCCCAAATCTCCTTAATTAACCAAATATAAAATATTATATGTGGCAGGGTCGTCACAAGCGTGGAGCTTGGGTGAGGTAGGTGAATTAATGAATTTGTTCACTGGTCATGTACTGAGTAGGACCAGATATTTGGTCCTGGATAAATTATTATATAGTTGGTTGATTTGTT
Organism: Camellia sinensis; assembly: GCF_055761805.1. Lineage (NCBI taxonomy): Eukaryota > Viridiplantae > Streptophyta > Magnoliopsida > Ericales > Theaceae > Camellia > Camellia sinensis. Next base: position 5,853,245 of record NC_138974.1, on the reverse strand, counting down.
GTGCAATTTGGTAAATTGTTTGATAATCGTATCGTTGATTTAATGTCATAAATTGTTAGATTCCTGTTAATTTATTCTGTATCCGAGCCTTGTATTCCTGTCGTATTGTATACTTCCTGAATTAATTTATTTTTCAGGTGTGGAGCAGATTGTAGCAGAATCAAAATTAAGATTAGAAAGATTTATTAATATAGAGATTAGGGACCCACCACTGTAATTATTAAATTTGGAGATAGTTGTAATATTGTTTATTTTAGAGAATACTATACAATTTGGAGACAACTTTGTAGTTATTATTTTTCGGAGAAAAACTTATATATATTTATTTAACGACCCAGAAGTGGGGTGTTAAATCCCAGTTGTAAGTCACAGTAAGCCTTGAAGCCTTGAATCCACGAAGTCGCACTACGGCACTGGATCGAATCACGAAATCGATTGTATGGATGTCAAATCAAAATTGATTTGCCCACCAATGTTCTTTAGACGAACTCCCAGCAAAGAACCCAAGCAAAGATTCAATCAGCGAACTTGAATCGAAAGTTCCAACGCTTGATCAACAGTGAATTAGCAAAGCCAAATTTTGAGTCAAACCCACAACTCGAATCATGATGATGAATCGAAATCTTGACTGGGTATCGATCTTAGTTTCGAATGAACTCAAGTTCTGCGACATTCGTTTCCGAGAGCTAACTCCAATCACAATTCCATTCGAAGCAAGAATGAACCAGTTTCAGTATTGCCAATCAAATTAGGGCTTCAATTCAATCTGTAATGACGATTCTAGAGATCAATTCATAAATCTGACTAAGATTGGGATTTTAAAGATCAGGCTATTTTTGAGGTAATGGTCTGTGATAATCAATAGGCTAGGATCTAACTCTTGTGCTTTGATACCAAATAATGAAGAGCCCAATCAAGAATGAGAGAGAATTTAGGGAGAGGGAATTTAGAGAGAAATATCTCAATCAATCAATATTCATGTTTAAAAGTTAGTTACAAAGTGGTTATCCTCTTCTAGAAAACAAGCTATAATTTTCGCTTCACTAACTGTCACATGTTATGCACATGCTATCCTACATCAGTTTGGCTCTGTTTACATTCTTAGCCCTTTTTGTGTGTGTGTGTGTGTGTGTGTTAGTTTTTAATTTTTCTTGGTTTGTGAACCTGACTGATCTTTTGGTTTTAATTGGTTTTGATGCAGGTGATGACTAATGGGAGTTTTACGGAGTGTATGTAAGAAGTTTGTACAAGAAATCTGCTTACAAGTCAATTAGCTCTTATCTAAATGTCTAAAAAGGTTGCCTCAACTTACTATATATATATATATAAGAATAGGTTCTTTATTTCATCACCCTTTGTTTCCCCTCCCCTCTCCAATCTTCTTCCATTTTGAGCCTAAAACTATGGATTGTGTGGTTTCAAGACAATATTTGGTTTTGTAGGAATAATGGTCGTCCTATGATTTTTTTTCTTCTTCAAATGATCTTTTTTTTTTTTTTTGTGAGAATTTTCAAATGATTTTTTGATTTGGTGGAATACTAGATTTTGTTTTTTTTTTTTTAAACCAAAAGGCTAAAATTGGTATGATAAGGGTTTGGAAGTTCCAAAAAGAAAAAAAATTAAAAAAATGTGGCATTTCTTGAAAGCGCCACTAAATGTTGGATATGACATCATTAGTTAACAGAGACGGAAAGAAGGTGATAGACGTTAGGATATAGAAACTTTTTTTCATAATTGTTGTTGTAAGACATTATTGACATTTTTTAAATGTCGGAAGCCTAATGTGATGCAATTTAGAAATGTCCCCTTTTCTTATGGTAGCGTTTTTTCAGACCTAAGGTGGCACTTATGAAACACTAAGAGCATGATTTCCTGCAGTGATACCACAGTTATACTATCTCTTTAGCAAAACCAAATTGTTGAAGTTTTCATTCTCTGTGAGTATTAACAAAATGTCATCAAACCATCCTGTCTCACTATCCCAAAAGCTGTTTTTAGTCTTTCCTTTGAAATATAGAGAGTTTCAGTGAGTACTTTCTAATAATATAAATGGGAGTCGATGCCATATAACAGGAACAACACAAGACGGAACCTGCCAATACACGATGAACTTACCTGTACTCAAAAACTTAGCTAACCATACACTATATCTGTTCAATTAACGAGCTCTCTTGCTATAGACAACACACAAATTGAATGACCATACATTATTTTTAAGTGAACAACATACATAACAGGACCACTATAGCAGAGCAACAAAAGCAAGCCTAACTAGTAAAAGAAACCTGAGATGGACATGGAGGCACATCAACTTCAACAACTCCTTCAAGCATCAGGGTGACCTTCCTCATTGTAGGCCTCAGAGATGGATCTTCTTGAATACACCAAATGGCAACAATTAGAAATCTCTCTGCCTCTTCCAGTCATTTAACGCTTCCATATCGTTTTCAACCAAAGTATCCAATCTTCCTTCATGAAAGCAGTCACAAGCCCAATAAGTCAGGATTACTTTCTCTTCTTCACCAACCTCCAAATCGCTGATGCTTTTTCGATAAGAAATGATCTCCAGTAGCAACACACCATAGCTATAGACATCAACCTTTGCAGTGATTGGATCACTGTTGAACCACTCTGCAACAACATACCCTCTTGCCCCTCTAATGGTAGCAGGATTAGTCTTACTCTGATTCAACTTCAGAAGTTTAGCCGACCCAAAGTCAGAAATCTGAGCATTGTAATTGTGAGAACCCGAATATAAAGATTTAGTAAATAATTAAATAATAATTATTTTACAATCTCAAATATCTTGATGGTGAATCATAAGGTGCAAATTAAATTTTATTGGAGGATCTTTTAATTAATTTTAAAACCTAAAATAAATTTATGGTAAAAGTCTTTAATTTAGAGGTAAGATTTTTTATTAAAAAAAAAAATAGGAGACAAGTTAGTAAGTATATTTTGATATAATAATAGTTATATTTTATTTAAATTAATGGTGAGAGGAAAAAAAATAATACAAAACAAAGGATAATTATTTAGAGTTTTGTTTATATATATATATATGACAACCCTAGGGTTCCTAATCAACACTATAGCAGCAGCAGCAGTAGAAACATGAGAGAGGAAGAGAGAGCAAGAGATAGAAAAGAGAGGGAGAGAAAGCACCCTTGTGTCTCAACAACTCTCTAAGGTATTAATCAATCTATTCTTGTTCTATTATAATATATTGTTTACATAGTTATGGTGCTTGTGGGTGTTGCGATTTGGTGGAAGAAAAAGGAATGGATTGGCTGATTGGGATAGTATTCTAGAAATTTTAATTGATTTCATAATGTTGCTCCTAAGAATATTAATCTGCCAGCAAACTTTAGAAATCACGAAACCATATCAAACGAATGAATTTTGAGCTGAAATTTTTGCAGTAGATCAATTACATATTGAGTTGAATATCTGATTTTTTTCATAATTTTTGGGAGTCAACATCCATATAAACAGATGTGTTCAAATATGTCCAGAAAACTGGTTTAAACAGTAAATTCGGGAGTGTTGTTCTCTTTGGGTATAAATCAAAAAATTATCAAATCAGTGTCATTAGAACCGGTTACGAGTCTAGTTTCTTATATTTTTGGCCTTGCCTTGATTGCTCCTGTATACTAAGAGAACCATTAATTTATTTAAAGTGCTGCAAAAAACAACCTGTTTGGGCGTAATTAATTGTAAATAATTATTTTGATAAGCAAATCAAGTAAAACCAATTGGGTTTGAAACTTAGGATATATTAGTTGATATCTGAAGGGTTTTGGAATTTTTCGAATGGTGTAAAGTGGGTTTTTAATTTTCAGAGTTAGTGAACAGTTCGGGAAAACCTATCAAAAATTCTATTTTATCTGAAAGTCACATTTAATTAAGTTTCGACCGAAACCCATGTCCTGGATGATTTTAGACCTTGAAGAACATGAATGTAGGTAATATTTAAGAGTAACGGTGAGTTGGGTTGAGCCGTGTTAGTGCGCTTTAGTTTGGGGTTACTTAGTTCTTATTCTTTAGTATTTTTAAATTTGTAGTGACGTGTAGTTTTCATACTTGGTTCAGGGCACTAATTGGACTTTCATACTCTATTCGAGGATTATATTATTTCGTTTTCAGGTGAGTAGTTTCATGCTACACATTTTTATAAATGTTTCCCTACCCTGAACTGTTGAAAAATTTAATTGTTGTTTCAGGACTAAACTGTTTTGATAAATTATTATATTATCAATGGAATTAAATTATTTCTGAAACATGTGTGAACTTGGCATATTGTAAACTATTTGTTTTGGTCTAATACGTTTATAATGGTGAACTACCATGTTTTGCGAAACTGATGTGCATTGATTATTAGGACCCTCTGTGTGTTTTAGTCGAGGGAAATTATTCCACTATGTGTGGTGACTCTGGCCACTAGGGAACAGATCCGGGTTCGGCCGTGATGACTCTAGTGCTCAACAGTTGTAAGGAAAAGACCTAGGTTAAGCTAGGTGACCTTCAATCTAATCGTCTTAAAGAAAAGACCCAGGTTGCCACCCTGAGGATGACTCTTAGTTTAGTATTGGATCCAACGGGGCTTATAGCCTTGAGAACTGTGTGACATATTATTTGTTTTTTATTGGTACCTAGAAAATTATTGGTGTTCATGTTGTAATCTGTTTTAAGTGGAAAATGTCATTTAACATGTTCTTGAGAGACATGAATATTTTAACAGTTGAACTGTGGAACATTCTTTTTGAAACAGATTATCTTTATCAAAACTGTATGCCAATTTAGTTTTTGTGATATATATCTTATTTTGGAATCGAACCTTATTTTCAAAACTGTATTTACTATCCATGTTGCTACTCACTGAGCTATCAGTTGTCTTAGTTGTTTACCATTTCCAGGTGTTAGAAGGACCTAGAGCGGACTCATGGCGTATCGAGGACTCAATTGCCTGGACCTCTAGGACATTCATTTATTTTGTTTTAGACTATTATGTCAAGTTCGTGCATGTTTATATTTATTTTTATTGAGGTTCATTTAGGATTATTTTGATATGTGGGTTGTTTTTATCCCATAAGTTTGGATGGTATTGATTACAGTTGATTTTGCCGTTTATACTTGTGGCATGACACTGGATTGAGTTTTGGTTATTTATTAATGGACTATTTTATAGTTATTCAATGTGTATGGTTTCGTATTTAGGCTTACGTGTGCCTTGGGCTAAGGCCCTGTGGGCCATGGCTGATCATACTCGGGTTTGGAGTGTGACAGTAATAATCATGCAAAAGTATGTTCTGAGGCTTTATATCTCAATGGATGATCTAGGTACTACATTCTTCATGCAGGTACACAAGTCCTCTAGCAATCCCCAATGCAATTTGGGTCCTTTGGTTCCAACTTGGCTTCTTTTCCCCAAAGAGAAAGCTTGCTAAAGTCCCATTGCTCATGAACTTGTACACTAACATCCGATGTTGTCCTTCCTCACAAAATCCGAACAGTCGGACCAGATTCTTGTGATGTGTCTACCCAATTACATTTACTTCAGTTTTGAATTCCTTCTGTTTCTCTTGAACCTCCCTATCTAGTTTCTTCACTGCAACAACAACTCTGGAACACATTTGTATTGCCCCATTGTAAACAATACCAAAAGCTCTACTTCCCAGTTCTTCCTTGAAACCATTTGTAGTTTCTACAAGCTCTTTGTAAGCAAAACAACAAAGATTAGTCTCCACAGCACTGTGATCCCCATGATGATTTTTTATGCTCTTCCTGTGGTGGATGAGGAAAAAGCCCAAGCAAATAGCACCAATCAATACAAAATTGATGAACACAGAGCTACCCAATAGAACCAATCCAACGAGAATTAAGGTCCCCTGGTTCTTCTTTGTTTCTGGAACCAGAGGAGAAGGAAGAGTTCGAGGATCGCTTTTCCTAAACTTCAAGAAAGCATGACGATTAACAACATTGTCCTCTCTCCCATTTGAAAGTGGCAGCTTCTTCCAGCAACTACCCTCTCCCAAAATGGCAATAGCACAACAACAGTCATTGATGCAAGACCTTTTGCATTGCGCTTCAGTCGCAGGCACGAATTGTTCATAGTCAGATGTTGGCCAATCAGTATTGATTAGTGTCTCAAAATCGTAGATATCTTCCACAGAATTGATGTCATCTTCTAAACAGCTTTGTGTGAAATTTGGCTTGTAGCTGCCATATGTATTGTTCAGATCAAGTAAGGAATACCCTGGTGGCATTTGCAATCTGGCCTTTGGTTATCATTGAGTCTGCAAATGCTGTTAAACCCACAAGCCCCACTGCCTTCACCTCCACCAATATCAACACATATATTATCGGGTTGTGACCAAATAGGAGTCCACTTTGTACTACTATTGAAAGTCTTCGGATGATAATATTAGGTGAAAACTCCATCAAAATCTAGAGTTGCTTTGTGAAAATATTCAGTAGCTGGGAACAACATACCTTGTGGTTTGATATAGAATATTTCGTTATTCCTTCTTAATATATACATGACTCCTTTGTCATCGAAGATCACTCGGTAACCAGAATTGGACGAATTGGAGGAATCAGACATGCCGTTGGTATAGTAAGCATCATAAGAAAAATTGGAAGGGATGTCTCTGGTATTAAGGACAAGATTTCCATCCTGGAGCATACGGAGTTGAAACCTTCCCTGCGAGAAATTGGTCTCCGAAAGGCAAGAAAATATTACCCCACCGGATTCCATAATCTGTGTAGGCAACATGGTATCAGTTGGATTTTTGAAACTCTTCCATAGATTAACAGAATCGCTGTGCACAAGTACAAAGTTGCCAATATCATTCATAAAACCATGAGCAACATTATTGTTGAGAATAAGCTGAGAGTTCCATAATTCTTTGCCTTGAGGGTCACTGAGCACTAGCCCTCTAACAACAGTTAGGCCTAGTTTGGATCCAATTGAGACAAGGACACCATCATGCCCATATCAGACAATGGTTTGGTCTGGTATTTTGTAATACCATATGGAAAGCAAGAAGAGATTCTTTTCATCAAGTGGTTTAAACCCAAATGCAAAAACACCAGAGGGTGACAGCCATGGGGTGTCCTTGTTATTTGCAGTGATAGATGTGTCCACAGCCACAGTACCATTAGTCCGAGCAACAATAGAAAATGGCAGGAGGAAGAGCAACAAGAAGTGGAAGAGTGGATGATGAGGTAGAGCACAAGCCATTGATTGATAGATCAAGCTCGATTTGGGTAGATGGAAATGAATAAATAAAAAAAGAAAGATCATAGTGTTTTTTTAGGAAAAGGAAAAGACTTTGAAGTCAACCTGTACCTTTCAGCAAAGACTTCTACATCCATAGCATTATTGGTCTTTGGCCACCATTCTTTAATGACTCTATCAGAGCCACATATATAGTTGCCTGGACCATTAAAAGTCCATTAATTAGAATACCGATAATTGTTATAATGCTGGTCTTATTTTCACCTCACATGATACGCCCAATACAAAAAGGACGAGTTTTAATGGAATGACAATTAATAAAAATGAAAATTGGTTAGCTTGTAATTTTAAAGAATCACTGCAGGAAAATGAGGATTTAACGGTGTTTAATGAACGATATTTTATTAAACCTCACCTTTTTTTTTTTTATAATTAACGGCGTTTTTTAAACGTCGCCTTTGTTGTTAGGTAAAATGGTACCATTTTGTAAATAGAAGACGTTTAAAAAACGCCTCTAAACCTTATCTCTCTTCACACCCTCTTCTATCTCTCTAAACTTTTATTTTGAAAACCCTATTTTGAGCACTACTGTTTCCTTCTCGCTCACTCAAATCTCTCACTCACTCCTTGCTCTCTCTCTCTCTCTCTCTCACACTCAAATCTCTCTCGATTCTTCTTCAGTTCAGTGATTCTTCTTCGATTCTTCTTCAGTTCGGTGATTCATCTTGGATTGCGATTTCGAAGTTTGATTTTGAGCATAGCTCCGTGATTTATCTCCGTGGATTTGGAACTCTTTGTCTTCTTCGATCAGAGGTTAGTTGCTCTCTCTCTCTCTCATTCAAGTCTCTCTCGATTCTTCTTCAGTTCAGTGATTCTTCTTCGATTCTTCTTCATTTAATTAACGACATTTAGAAAGGTAAAGCAAAATAAAGAAAAACAATTAATTTATGTTCTATTCATATTATCATTGCGTTTAAAAAAAAAATAAATTAAATTTATAATCCAAACACAATCTCAAAGAGTATCCCTAGCCTTTATAGTGATATTAGATATGCAATTGAATTCTAAACATAATTGCACCTTCAATGGCTACCCTACGCACCTTCTTGGTTATTATAGCGCCACTGCATTCTTCTTTCTCCACAGCTTTGCCATTCCTACAGCCATATAGCTGGAGGGTATATGTCCCCCCCCCTCTCTCTCCCTCTATATATATATATATATATATATATGTTGTTTTATTAATTTTTTAGCAATTTTTAATTTCATTTTTTAGTAGGATAGAAAGTATAAGAAATTAGTTTCCAATTTTTATTCTTCTTCATATTTTTTTTTCCACTGAAACAGAGATTTAAGATCAAAAGAGAATATTGATCCTCATGTCCTCCCAACCAACATTGTTTTAACTCTTTGTTACATCTCAGTTATATCCACAAGGCTAGCGATGGCTACATCTCAGAGTATACTTGGCAATCTTGATCCTATTATTACCAAGGTAGAGTATATATTGCATTTCATCATATGTTTATAAATCACAGCTAGGGATGACAGCGGGCACTGGTTTGTAGTGCCGCATCCCCACCTCAAATCATATTGGGGGCAGGGCAAATCAGGGAGGTGGCAGAGGAGGAGGAGCAGTAGGCAGGTTAATTTTACAACTATAAAAATGACAATACTAATAAAAATGAAAGATGATATTGTATATTATGTATAATGATAAGTGATAGGGTTTATATAGATATATACACATATATATAAGAGATAAAGAAATAAAAATGAACGTTCACGGTAATATTTGATATTTTAGTCTTATTTTAGAATTAAATAAGACCTATGTTACACGGACTCGAGTATAGGTGTCGGGTGCGGGTATGTATCTAGAGGTCGGACTCATAAAATCATAAATTTAAGGGTATGCAGACTTGGCAAAAAAATGTCATATTTTTATATTTTCTAGTATGTGAGATAAAATGGTACTATATGTAACTTACAGTGTCAAAATGACATTTATAATAATTATACAACAATATGTACATATAATAGTAGTGTTATATACAATTATATAAGAAGTATCCGTTGAAAAGTATCCTACACATATTCCATACCCATGTCCAAGTGTCGGGTGTCCGATATGGGTATTTGATTTATTTTGAAGAGTTTGTGAAACATAGAATAAGACAAGCTTGATTTTAGTGCTTCTCTAATATCAATAGTTATATTTTGTTGGGACCAGTAACAATATATTCCCTAATTTAGTTGCTTTTTTTATTCTTAGATGATTGATTGAAGTAATTAATTGAAACATTAAACTACAAACCCTAGAATTCAGCAATTCAAACAATGTCGTGGTCAGCAGGTTAACATCGCTGAATAGTCAGATGTTCCACATTGTGATCAATAGCTGGAACAACTTTAAGTTACAAGGAGTCACTACAAGAAAAGTAAGATCATTTGGGTTTGTCTGCTGTGTAGAATTAGTGAACTCAATCAGGATGAATTGATAGAGACTAACTAGTTACTTCATGGATGCCTATTTTTCTTTTAGTTGTGCCTAACTTCAGCATAATTTCTCCCCTTGTGACAGTAGCATCATTTAATTAAGCATTTAAAATCTTGCAGTTTCAAGTCCATTGATGAATAACTTTTGTTATGGTGAAGGAAAAAATGTAGGTGAAACATTAATTTATTGGTTCAACCTTCCCATGGTGTGTATCTTATGGTGTTTGTGGTACTATTTCATTATTGATTGTCAACGCAGAGAATGAAATAGTGTTGCAACAAATAATGGAAGGTGAGTGGTATGTTGTTAGATTATGGATTGGTTGTGCTGGAACACTATTCTCTGTATCTAATTTTTCTTCTTTACTCCAGAGATCAAGAGACTTCCTTGTGTACACAGGTCTCAATGCAGAGAATGAAATAGTGCACACACCCTTGCATTTTTAGCCGGTGTTATATTTTGGTCATAGGTGCACATATCAACCTTCTTTTTGATTCGAAGATAATGAATGTCTGGTTTACTTGTTGTGATGTGCCATATCTGTTTTAAAAGTGAATTTCTTCAAATTATGTCTTTAGAATCATGTTAACTGTATTTAAGAAGCCAAGGAGCTTCAGTTAGATGTTTAAATATCTCTATTGTTTAAATGTTGTTTTGATTATATTTCAGTCCCTTTGTTTGCGATTTGATATGTTAGCAGTGGCTTAATGCATTTCAGAGGCACAAGTTAATAAGTTAATAAGTTAATAAAGTTTAAGGCTGATTTGCATCTATTATTTGTTGAACAAATGGAACCTCCTCTTATCTGGAGATGGAATTTTCTAACTTTTCTGTGCTGATAATCTACAAACTTTTTAAAGAATAAATAATTTTCAAATCTCTTGTCTTTTGTATTGATAATTTTCAAACTTGTCTTTTGTATTGATAATTTTCAAACTTCGAGATATTACAGCTGCCTGTCTCTGCTCTTCTTTCCTTTTCTTTCCAGATTCTCTTTTCCCGTTGTTTCTTATTCTTATTCTTTACTGCTATCTTGTTATAGCACTGGCACATGTAATGTGTGTCAAAATTGCTTTTTCATTGTTTCAAATATGCTGAAAATTTTCTGTTCTTTTCTCTTCCTTGTTTTTAAGCCTCAGTGGGCGAGAACTTGAGGAGGGCAATGACAATATCTCAGCAATCAGTGAACTCTTGAAGAGGTTGCAGTTAAGAAGAGTAAGGGTGGAACGTTGATTTTGTATTGCATGATGACTGTTTGTTCTTTCCTTTTCCAAAAATAGTAAATTATTTTTTATTTTGATGCATTTGTGATTTGTGAGTTCCTTGTCCAATATTTTTTATATCATGGAGATATATTGTTTTGTCAAATCTAGATAGTGGACAGGAGGAAGCATGGGTTGAACTATCTAGATAAAGCTCCTCTGTTGGCCTTGTATTTTGTGACAAAAAAGGTAAATATTTTTTGTTCTGTTTTCAATTTTTGTTGGCTGTAATCTTTTGTTTTATTTTTATATACTAACTTTAAAATAAAATAAAATACCATATGATAGGGAGAAATGAGATCCCTCTGTACCATCTAAACTTTAAATCATTATAATAGCTCAATTTCTAACCATAAATTTTAAGTCTCGTGCTCAATTTCTATTGGTGATGCCATAAGCCCCTCTTGGATTGTTCATAAGATAATTTAATTTGGATTAGACTGTTATCAGATTATTGGTTAAAGATCTCAATAACATCAGCTGTGGCAGCAACCAAGTCGCGGCAATACTAGTTGTGGACTTGGGAGGGTGATTTTGCAACTCAGGCTAGCTGAGAAAATGAGCTTGACAGCGACCATGAATCTAGGCTTTTGAGGCCTCTTTAATGCAAGGTGATTGCATTTTTTCCTTCTGCTTAAGTACTTTCCAGTCTCCACACTTGTTTTATATTTCTCATTGTGTTGTTTTTACTTGTATCATTCACCCAATAATTCACAAACTACAATGCATGTTTACTCCCTATGCATTTCCATCTTGGTTTAGATTTGACTCCAGTGACCTAAACAACATTGCCAAATCCACCATGATTAGACATACCCTATCCTTTGTAGTTGCTGAAATCTTATCCATGATTTAGATTTACGCGAGATTGATTCGAATGAGATGATGGACTTGATCTCCAATCAAAAGATTTAGATCTACAAGACCTGAAGCTGATCTTCTGAGGCATCTCTGAAATCTGAAGCGGTTGACTTTGTTGAATACTCACGTTCACTAACGAGAAACTGAGGTGATGATTTATATATATATATATGCATACTCACGTTCACCAATGAGAAACTGAGATGATATGCATGTATCAGTGTTCATATTTGTTTGTGTGCAAATATATATCAATTTATGTTACTAAAAATTGTAGATTTTATTATTTTCAAATGATTTGACTTAGGTACTGTGAATTCGTTTCCTCCTTGTGGATTGTTATTAATTTTTTAAAGTCCTTGATGATTTGGAACCAATGACTACTATAATGTGCTGGCATTGGAACAAATTGGGTCACATCTTCACTTTATACTTGTTTGTTCCAATGAGCATGTGTTCTGCTTTTATTATGGTTGCTATTATGTGTTCTGATATCTCAATAGGACTTCCACAAGATGACTCAATTGGTGGCATAGATGCCAGTGCCTCTCCTCCAAGAATTCTACTTATGAAGAGGAAAAGGAAGAGGACATTTCTAGAGCAATCTTGATATGGAGAGCAATCAAATTACCAATTTACTCAATTGCCTTGGTTCCTCTCACTGTGAGTCAATTTTTAACTCTTTGATCTTCATAGTCATCAATTAAAATTTTGATTAACTAGTTTTGTTTTTCTTTTTAAATCCAGTATTTTCTATTATTGGGTTATTTTTTGCCAAATAGCTCAGTCGATTTGAAATTTCTAGAATTCGACTTCTACAAAAACAGGTTGGAAGTGCAGCTGCTTATTTGCAGACCGGCCTGTACTCTACTAGACGTTATTGTGTTATTCGCTTCCTCAATTCTTATAATCACTTGTCTAAATTTAAGGTGTGATACTAAGACGCCTTGATAGTTTTTGGAATTCAGTTTAATATGACTCGAAAATGCGCAAGACAACTGTAAACATCTTCATAGTAGAACTATCTTTTACTCCTTTGTTTTCTGTGTAAAATGGGCAGCAACAACGTTTATGATTTTGATACCGGAGTAGATAAGACTAAGAAAGAATCAGTTGTAAATATAGTTGGCAAGTAAGGCTCCCAGCAAGTTTTCATTCTTCTATGTTTGGGCCATCCTTCTTGTTATGCTTTGTTTTGATTTACAAAGTTATCATTCGACTAACTGTGCCACATGATCTTTAGTGCCATTTGGAGTGCATCATACTTACCCGTCCCAAGATTCTAAATCTAATCATAGCTTTGTTTCAGTTTCTCTGTGCCCTAACCTTGCTCGTTGGAAAACTAGTCGTCAACTACGTTGAGCAGAACTACAAGGTGAGTAGTAACATTTTAAGCTTCAATTTTTACTATAGAATTACATGTTGGATGGTTATGAACCCTAGTTCTTACTCTTTTTATAGCTGAATCGGATTAGTTCTCTATTATGGTATTGAGACTTCATTCTTATAGGACAAAATGGAGATCTTTATGGCGAAGTATTACTGTGTGAGATTGCATAGTATATTCCGTATAGCGATCCCGGTTTTCCCTTCATTGTTTAATTGTATTTCAGACTCGGTTCCGTGGATGTGTTGTTATCTTTTTCCCGTTTCCATCCTTTACTCTTTGTATATGAGTCTTGGGTCATGTTGGGTAGGTTTAAAATAGGTTGGTTGCGTTTGGAAACCAAGGGTTAGTGTCCATTAAATTTTCCTAATGGTTCATTTAATATCCTTATTAGTGGTTCATTTAATATCCTTATTAGTGGTTCAGTTACTATCCTTATTAGTGGTCCATTAGAGCGACCAATCCTTAATATCTTATATTTGTTTATGGGGTTTCATTACTTTGGTAACCTCTTGGTCATAAATGGAGGTTAAATAGAATTCATGAACTTGGTTAATGGTCATTTTTGGTGTAACCATTTTCTTAGTTAATGGTCATTATTTTGGTGTAACCATTTTCTTGTTTAATGGTCATTATTTTTGGTGTAACTGTAAGGTCCTAATGGCTTGTTACATATCAGTAGGCAGCAGCAGGTTAAACATGTTTTTTTTCATCATCTTTTCTTTTCAAACCCTAGAGCCAACTCTCTGTCTCTCTGAACTTGTCTTCTCTCTAAGAATTGATCTACCTAGGGTGAGTATCTAACCTTAGTCCTTTATTAAAAAGATAGAGTGGGTTGAGGGCTTCGTTTTAATATGAGAAACTTGGGATTTGGAGCACGTTGGTCTTTGGTCATCATCTCCGTTTGAGTTCTTCACTTCGAGGTGAGGATTCCTACTCATCTTTATGAGCTTTAACCTAGATGTTGGGCTTTTGTTTAAATGGTTTGATTTGGGAAGTTAGGGTTTTGAAATGTGCTATTTTGAAAAGAGGGGTTTTGTTTATTTGACTCATCCATACGTGTTTTGGCTCTAAAATAGAGATTGTTGAGGTTGTTAGTAATATTGGAGCCTTAGGGTTGATGTTGAGAATATGGGGAAAAACCCTAATTGTTATGATAAATTAATTTGTATAATTAATTTAGGGAAATGAGAAATTGAATAGGAAATATTCAAATTAGAAAGGTATGGGATTAAAAGGGTGTAGTTGGATTAATTTATCGCTCACCTAGACAAAATGTTGATATTTTATCCATTTGGTGCATTTATCCTCTGTTTAAAAATAACTATTTTAGGCTATCGGTGGAGGATAGTCTTGAGGGTTGTAGACAATGCATGGGGATTAGGCAAACTAAAACTAATCAGTTGAGTATGCTATTGAATAGGGTGGTTGGTATAATACATCAAAATTTTGTATTGATTGATCGAATTTGTACATGTTAATCGGTTATATACATTGTTTTGTGTGGGAAGAGATAGGGGATGTACTCCACGGTTTATTGGAAGATGGGGGATGGACCTCTAAACCGGATTTTTGTTTGATATTGATACAGCACTAAAATGTGTATCATTTGTGAAGTATAGAAGTGTTTTTGTTTGTTATTGATACAACACTAAAATGTGTATCATTTGTGAAGTATGGAAGTGTTTTGTTTGAGATTGATACAGTACTAAAATGTGCATCTATTATGAGGTATGAAATTTTTAAAATGAGTTATTATCTCGCCTGAAATAGAAATACGGTTGATATGAGATGTGATCTCGTTTAAATTGATTGGCCAAGTTATGAGTCATAGTTATGAATTGGGAATCTGATAAGAAATGGAAACTGGAATAGAACATGGTCATATTAGTCATGGGATTGTAGTGTGTTATAAGTTGTTGTGTAAGAGTTAAACGTTTATCAATTGCTAACGTTTTAGTTACTGTTCATACTATGTTTAGCATATTTCTACTGGGCGTTGGCTCACCTTATATGGGACATCATTTTCAGGTACAGGTGTTATGCCACCTCCAAGGACATAGCTTGGAAGGCTTGAGGCTATTAGACCACCTTTTGTTGTATTACATGTTGTAAGAATACTCTGATGATTGTAATATAATATCTCTTTCCTATATCTTGAATGTATGATATTATGGGTTTATTTTGAGGGCGTTACATTCGGCGCTGCTTTGGCAGCTGGACTGGTAGTAGCCAGAACCATCGCTGGAAAATATGTTGACCAGCTACACCCATCACTGCAAATATGAAAACGCACTCTCTCTCATGCACAGTTGTAGACCAGCACCGCACTAGCCCCCACATGCACAGATACACATCTACCCTCGTGCCCACATAGGTTGGTGATTAATGATGCCAGGACAGTATATTAGACCCTTTGGATCTTTCATGAATTGATAATTGTTACTTAAAAGATTGACAGGACCTTTACAGCCACAAATTTCTTGGTTGCATGAAACCCTAAAAACTGGCAGCAAACATATGTTAGCACCCTCCTTTTTTCACCTGAGAAAAAATCATACTTAGGTTTTCAATTTCACCTAGAATGTGTGACCTCTCCTTGCACTAGTTCTGACTTAACAATGTCTCTCAGTAATTTTGTTTACATTACAATCTTGAGAAAATATATGTGATACTCTTTATAGTTAAGGTAATAAAATGACATTTAATTTTTATTATGTTGGACTGATTATGTTTTGCCTTTAACAACGGACAAGCATTTTGCACTACTGCTGCTGTCTTGGGAGGAAAGCTTGGCATCTCAGATATTTGAGAAAATTGTAATTAACAAAATTTTCATTTTTGTTGTATCACATTCGATGTCCTTTTTGTTAAATTAGCTGTAACCATGTAGTCTTGATTCCGATGCAGGTTGCACTCTTAGGTTGCACTTTCTCTATGCTTTAGAATTTGATAAGATAGTATTGTCTTGAATCATGTAATTTGAGACATGACAGAATGGTGTTTTTGAATAGTTGGATTTCAGATGGAGTTGATCTTGGCTTATCAAAAAGATAAAAAGAAGTGATTGAAAGACATTAGATTTGAAAAATTAAATCTCATAGAAATAGCACAATTTCAACAACCAAAAAAAAAAAAAAAAATGAAGCTATAACAACATTTTTAGAACGTCGCTAAATACGTGTGACGTCATTGTAGTGTTATCCAACACATTTAGCGGCGTTTTAAAAAAATGCCACCTATATTTATATAGCGACGTTTTTCAAGCACCATAAAGTTATAGCAACGGCCGCATCTTCAGCGTTTGGTACTAAATGTCGCAAGAAGAATTAGCGGCCTTTTTAATAGCTATAACGACATTTTTTAAACGCCTTTAAAAGTCTAATTTCCAGCAATGAATTAATGAGAAAAGCACTTTTATAATAATCCTATTGATTGTGAATTCATCATATTTATAGTGAATTAGGTATTAACTCGGCTATGAATCAATTAGTATAGTGAATAGATCAATACACATGTACTAAGTGAGGATTCATCATATCTATAGTGAATTAGGTATTAACTCGGCTATGAATCAATTGGTATAGTGAACAGATCAATACACATGTACTAAGTGGAGAGGATTAACTTTTTAGACATGAAAAAAATTTGAAAATAAGATTCAAGCCTATATTTTCTTGAATCACTAAAAAAAAAAAATCACGGTTCCGATTACCGCAACCGTTACACTACGGCCTTTACATCCCGCAACCGCTACTACGTCACCGCAACCATTATGGCGACCGCAACTGCTTTTCAAAACCTTATTTTAGAGTCAATATAGTAAAAAAATATATAAGAATAAGGTACAATTTTTGTAAATTAGGAAAATAAAATTGAGATGAAATTAAATGTTTCTATGAATAATTTCATCTAAGGTTGGGTTTTTCTGAAGTTCAAATCTAAACTTGACAGTCATGTTCGGGCTTGTGGGGTCATTATGGGTTATGTTTCAATGAACCAAACCATTCGTTTTGTAAGGTCTTCCATGTATATCACTCATGAAAAAAAAATTAAGTCGATTCAATAATCATAACATTTAATTTTATCATATTCATGTCTAAAAAAATGAACTGACAAGTATAATTCTTAAAGTAAATCATCTATTTTATGGGATCTGACAATGTGTGGGTCCCATAGTGGTGTATTATGTGACAATTTTGTTATCAACTCTATACGTTGTGTGTTTTTTTTCTATGCTAATTCTAGGTATCCCGAATTTACCCAGCTATACACAGGTCAAACATGGCATCGTGAACAATGAGTGTAGATTGGGTCTTTGCCAAAAATAGAATTCCAGAAAGAATACGTGAAAGCTAACTATATGATTATTCACTTTGTTTGGTTTGAGTTTTCTAAAACATTTTTCAGAAAATTCTATTTTCTTGTTTTTCATATTTTTTCTTTTGACTAAATTTGTTTAATATTTTAAGCAATTTTTTTTTGGTTAATTTTTAGATACATCTAACATAAATACACTTAAAAAGTATAATTTTTGTGAAAAAAGTCTTTAAAAAATTCACTAAATACAAAAAATATAAATATATATATATATATATATATATATATCAAATTTTAGTATATTTTTTGTATTTTTATGTATTTATTAATTTTTTAAAATATTTTTTCACAAATATTTTACTTCTTAGACACATATAAGTAAGATGCATCTAAAAAGGTTAAAAAAAATGCTTAAAATTTAAAAAATATTCACTAAAAACAAAAAAAAACACGAAAAACAAAACACTCAATTTTCAAAAAACTTAATTCACAAAACTCAAACCAAACACACTAATTAATTTTGCTGAGGAAAAGAAACAGGGAAAATGTGAAAATGAATTCATTATTGGAAAACCATAGAAGTCTCTGATTCAATATGTTAGTTGACAATAAAGTTTGTGCCTTGTAAAATTTGAATTGTCCAACATAAAGTACGTGCATACATAGGTTCCACGTAGAAAAGGAAGGGCCATATATATATATATAGCAACTCTATCTTTCACCTATTTTGATTTGGTAGAGTGGGAACCAGTAGACATGGATGAGATTGTGACAATAACTATTATCCTGGCTGTTAACAACCCTAAAAGTCACCAAGACTTATTCAAAACCATTAACCCAGGTAGATAATTCAAACCTAAGGTACCTAAAATTTTTGATAAAATATTAGCTAAAAATGACAATAACCAAAGTCTATAGTATATTTTGTTTAAAAAATGTATGGTACATCGAAAATCAATGGCTCAGATTGAGCCACATCATTAAAAGTGACCTGGTAAGCAGGTCACTTTTTATAGTTATGAGCCAAAATCATATTTGTTCATAACTAGAATCAAATTAATCATAACTTAGTTATGAGCTCTCATCACTTATCTCATAACCATATTTCATAACCAGCACCATTTTGTTGATAACCAATATCACATATTTCACAACTACAATCACATATCTCATAACTACATCTCATAACCAATATCCTTTAGCTCATAATCACACCACTCTAATCATAACCACTATCACATATCTCATAACTATTAATCACATATCTCATAACTACTACTCATATAGCTCATAACCATATCTTATAACCAATCCCCATAGCTCATAACCACATCTTATAACCAATCCCCTTTGACTCATAACCAACATTACATATCTCATAATCAACACCCTTTTGCTCATAACCACATCACTTTGATCATAACCAATATCACATATCTTATAACTAATAACCACATATCTCATAACCAAACACCTTTTTGACTCATAACTACATTACTTTGCTCATAACCAAAATCACATATCTCATAATCAACAATCATATATCTCATAACCATTACCTACATATCTCATAACCAACACTCTTTGGCTCATAACTAACATCACATATATCATAACTACTAATCACATATCTCATAACACCCTTTGGCTCATAGTCACACCACTTTGATCATAATTAACATCACATATCTCATAACCATTAGTCATATATCTCATAATCAATACTCTTTGGCTCATAACCATACCACTTTACTTATAACCACTAATCACATATCTCATAACCAACATTCTTTGGCTCATAACCACACCACTTTACTCATAACCACTAATCACATATCTCATAACCAACATTCTTTGGCTCACAACCACACCACTTTACTCATAACCACTAATCACATATCTCATAACCAACATTCTTTGGCTCACAACCACACCACTTTACTCATAACCACTAATCACATATCTCATAACCACATCTCATAACCAATACCTTTTGGCTCGTAACCATACCATTTTGATCATAACCACCATCACATATCTCATAACCACATCTTATAACTAACATCATTTTCACCCATAACCCCTAACTTTGATCATAACCAACTCAAAACCACTAACCACATATCTCTATGTTAGATTTATTTACTAAATACAATAAAAAGGGTAATATACAAACAATATACATTTTAAAATATTTATATACACATAGACATACATATAAATAATTTGACTAAATTTTAATAAAAAATGTGTTGAAAATTTTTATCTACGATTCACTACAAGAAAAGTGGGCTTATGAGACGGAACTTTTTGCGACAGCACAACTTGCCGTCTCAAGCAAAAAATATGACTTTTTGAGACAGCATAACTTGTTGTCGCCAAAAAATGTGACTTTTTGAGACGGCACAACTTGTCGTCGCAAAAAATAGAGTATTTGTGACGGCAGAAATTGCCGTCATACAAAAAAAAAGAGTATTTGCGATGGCAGAGATTGCTGTCGCAAAAAAAAAATAGAGTTTTTGCAACGGTACCAGCTGCAGTCGCAAAAAAAAAAAAAAAAAAGAGTTTTTTGCGATTGTAATACGTACCGTTGCAAAAAAAAATAAAAAATAAAAAAAAAAATATATATATATATATATATTGTGGCTTTGAGACAGCTTCATATATATATAGTCATAAAATGGTTTAAATAAATGCAACAGTATTTTTCTGTTACAAAAAAGAAATAAAAACGACGTCGTCTTACTCTTTTGAACATTTCTCTTTTCACCCATTTTTTCATCTTTCTATCTCTCTTCTCTCTCTCTCTCGCACTCATCACTCTTCTTTGTCTCTCTATGTCTCTGTCTCTCTTCTCTTTCTCTCTCTCACTCATCACTCTTCTCTGTCTGTCTCTCTTTCTCTCTGTGTCTCTCGTCCATCTTTCTTCTCTTTATCTCTCTCATCTCTTTTCTCTTTATCTCTCTCGCTCATCTCTCTCTGTCTCTCTCTCGTTTATCTCTTTTCGCTCTTTTCTCTCTCTCTCTCTCTCTCTCTCTCTGTCTATATCTTTTCATCCATTTTTTCATCTCCATCTCTTTCTTCTCTTTCTCTCTCTCTCTCTTACTCATCACTCTTCTCTCTCTATTTGTCTGTCTATTTGTCTCTTTCTCTGTGTGTGTCTCTCACTCATCTATCTCTTCTCTCATCTCTTTTCTCTCTCTGTCTCTTTCGTTCATCTCTCTTCTCTTTATCTCTCTCGCCCATCTCTCTTCTCTCAACCTCTCTCATCTCTCATCTTTCTCTGTCTCTCTCGCTCATCTCTCTATCTTTCTCTCTGTCTCTTTATCTTTCTCATTGTCTCTCTCGTTCATCTCTCTTCTCTCTATCTCTCTCTGTCTCTCTCGTCTATCTCTCTTCTCTCTCTGTCTCTTTTCTGTCTCTCACTTTCTATCTCTATCTCTATCTCTATCTCTATCTCTTTCTCTTTCTCTTTCTCTCCCTCTCTCTTCTCCCACTATGTTTGCGTTGCTCACTCTCTCCCTCCCGTCTTCTCTATTTACTGAGCTCCCTCTCGATTTATCGATGCACTACAAGAAAATGTACTTTTAGCGACCACTTTGTCTCTCTCTCGCTCATCACTCTGTCTCTCTTTCTCTCTCTCTCTCTCTCTCTTTCTTTCTCTCTCTCTCTCTCTCTCTCTCTCTCCTTTATCTGTCTCTCATTCATCTCTCTCTCACCACCCATCTCCTCTACCACCTTCACCACTACTGCAAATGCCATTCCACCACTACCACTACTTCCACTGTCGCCACTTCACCTCTACGACTACCATGACTACTACCATTGCCACCACTCCACTACCACCACTACTACTACTACTATTACCTCTCATCCACCACCGCCACTCCATCTCCCATACCACTACCACAACTTCATCACTAATCTCCTTCGCCATCACCACCACCGCCACCACCACCACCACCACCTCTTATCTATCACTTTCACCACTACTGTCGCTCCCTTTCCTCTACTACAAAAAATTGTTTGGTTATGATTTTTTAATAGAGTGTTGAATTGAGTTTTGATTTGTATGTGGAATTGAGTTTTGAAAGTTTGATGTGACATGTGAAATAAAAAAATTTGTTTGGTGATGAGTTTTCAAAATAGTTTTCAAAACTTAATTCAACATATAATTGATAATCAAACACACAACTCATAACTCCATATCCGTATTTTTGATCAACAGTCATAACCAAACTATTTTTAAAATACTCAACTAAAAAAATGTTTTTTTTTTCAATTAATTGTTTTTAAGTAATTTTTTTGAATATTTTTTTTTTCAAATCATTTTTTTTTCCAACAACTTCTATGTCAATTATTTTCTGTCAATTAATTTTTTAGGCCTGTATAAACATTAAAAATATTAAAAATATTTAGAAAATTAAAATATTAAAAATATTCCGAAAATCTAAACCTAACAAAACCTCAATTTCCCCCTTGTTTTTTCCCCGTCTTTCCCCATTTTTTTTCATTTCCTTTCAGGTTTGTAGAGCCCAAGTTTCGGAGCCCTAACTTTCAAAACAACACTGTCTCTATCTCTCTCTCACGGAGGCAACGACGAGCAGCGATAGTGGTGGCTAGCAACGATCGGCGATCGGCGACAACGGCGGCGAGCAGCGATCGAATCATCGATTTGCAGGTATTCTTCTCTTCTCTTCTATTCTCTTCTTCTCTTCTCTTCTCTTCATTGCTCTATGAGATATGTGATTAGTAGTTATGATATATGTGATGTTGGTTATGAGATATGTGGGTAATGGTTATGAGTAAAGTGGTGTCAAAGGGTGTTTGGTTATGCTATATGTGTTAGTGGTTATGAGATATGTGGGTAATGGTTATGAGCAAAGTGGTGTCAAATGGTGTTTGGTTATGCTATATGTGTTAGTGGTTATGAGATATGTGGCTAATGGTTACGAGCAAAGTGGTGTCAAAGGGTATTTGGTTATGCTATACGTGTTAGTGGTTATGAGATATGTGGGTAATAGTTATGAGCAAAGTGGTGTCAAAAGGTGTTTGGTTATGCTATATGTGTTAGTGGTTATGAGATATGTGGGTAATGGTTATGAGTGGTTATGAGATATGTGGGTAATAGTTATGAGCAAAGTGGTGTCAAAAGGTGTTTGGTTATGCTATATGTGTTAGTGGTTATGAGATATGTGGGTAATGGTTATGAGTAAAGTGGTGCCAAAGGATGTTTGGTTATGGTATATGTGTTAGTGGTTATGAAATATGTGGATAATGGTTATGAGTGGTTATGAGATATGTGGGTAATGGTTATGAGCAAAGTGGTGTCAAAGGGTGTTTGGTTATGCTATATGTGTTAGTGGTTATGAGATATGTGGGTAATGGTTATGAGTGGTTATGAGATATGTGGGTAATGGTTATGAGTAAAGTGGTGTCAAAGGGTGTTTGGTTATACTATATGTGTTAGTGGTTATGAGATATGTGGGTAATGGTTATGAGTGGTTATGAGATATGTGTGTAATGGTTATGAGCAAAGTGGTGTCAAAGGGTATTTGGTTATGCTACATGTGTTAGTGGTTATGAGATATGTGGGTAATAGTTATGAGTGGTTATGAGATATGTGAGTAATGGTTATGAGCAAAGTGGTGTCAAAGGGTATTTGGTTATGCTATATGTGTTAGTAGTTATGAGATATGTGGGTAATGGTTATGAGCAAAGTGGTGTCAAAGGGTATTTGGTTATGCTATATGTGTTAGTGGTTATGAGATATGTGGGTAATGGTTATGAGCAAAGTGGTGTCAAAGGGTGTGGTTATGCTATATGTATTAATGGTTATGAGTTATGAGATATTGGTTATGTGACTAGTGGTTGTGAGATATGTGATGTTTGTTATTAGATATATGACTAGGAATTATGAGATATGTGATGTTGGTTATGATCAAAGTGATGTGGTTATGAGCAAAAAGGTGTTAATTATAATATATGTGATTAGTGGTTATGAAATATGTGATATTGGTCATGACAAAAAGGTGTTGGTTACGAGATATGTAACTAGTGGTTATGAGATATGTGATGTTGGTTATGACTCAAAGGGATTGGTTATGAGATGTGGTTATGATGTATGTGGGTAGTAGTTATGAGATGTGTGATTAGTGGTTATGAGATATGTGATATTAGTTATGACAAAAAGGTGTTGGTTATGAGATATGTGACTAGTGGTTGTGAGATATGTGATATTGGTTATGACTCAAAGGGATTGGTTATGAAATGTGGTTATGAGATATGTGATCAATAGTTATGAGATATGTGATATTTGTTATGATCAAAGTGGTGTTGGTTATGAGATATGTGATGTTTGTTATGACTAAAATGGTGTTGGTTATGAGATGTGGTTATGAAATATGTGATATTAGTTATGAACAAAATGGTGTTGGTTATGAGATGTAGTTATAGCTAAGTTATGATCAATTTGATTATAGTTATGAAGAAATATGATTTTAGCTCATAACTATAAAAAGTGACCTGTTTAGCAGGTCACTTTTAATGACCTAGTTATGAAGTAATATGGTATAAGTAAATAATTGAATATAACTAAGTTATGAGTTAATATGGTGATAGTTATGACTAATATGGTATAGGTTATGATATAAAATCATATAAGTTCATAACTAAATGTATGGTACACCTAAATGTACCATAGCATCACCCTACTATATTAGCTTTCTTCTCAAACCTAGAAAACTGTTCACCAGAACAATAACAACGGTTGGATAATGTCTCAAACTCGTTTGTGTCACATGAGGGATCTTTCTCACCTGTTCATTTAGTGAAGAAAAATCTTGAAATGGAGAATTCCATGCCCATGGTAGCCACAACTTCACCAAACCATCCATACAAGAAACATGGGTTATTGTGGCGTTTATAAAATAATGTTTTTATAGCGTCACTAAAATTTTACGTTAGGAAACATTTTAAAAAACACTGTATTAGGAATGGACAATTTTTTGATGTCTGGTAAATGTGGTAAACGGAATTCAAACGGAATTTAAAGGGTCATTGTTTTGTCATTTCCAGTCTCTCTCTCTCTCTCTCTAAGTGTGTTTGAAATTCATTTATTCTCATCATTGCTTTGACATCTAGACTCTATCTCTCTATATTAAATGGAATATCGCTCATTATCTTTGTCACTTTATCAGATTTGGAATGGCAAGGCTTGTCTTCAGTCCATTTTGTGGACTGGAAAGTACTGTTGGACCCGTGAGGCCCATCACGAGTTCTATTTCGATAATCCGAACGAGTCAATGTATAGAGCTCATTGAATACTTTGTCCCACGTTGATTGGATATCGATTATTATTTAATTGGATCCCATTTTTGTCAATAATTATCAAAACAGGACCCATGATGAGCCCCCACGGGCCCAACCGTACGCTCCAGTCCAATCTCAGACTGGAGAGAAGCCTGGCCTGTATTGGAAATGGCTATTACACCAAATATATCGTTTGTTTATTCACCATCAATTTGTCTAATGGTTACAATTTTCTTCCAGTTGCATTATCTTCAATTTACAAATTTGCAAATTTGAAATGTGTGCAACCCTTGATGTTTCTGCTGTTGGTTCTTCCAAATCTGCATTTTTTTTTTGCTGCCGATTTCCAAATCTGAATATGTGTGTGTGTGTGTGTATTTGAAAGTGTTTTTTCAATTTTTGTCCTGTATTTGTTATTTCCTGACTTGCTTTGGGTCTTTATTTATTTCACTGCTTGATCATTGATCTCTATATATTTGGTGTAAACTGTAAATGTACCTTTTATGGAATCCTTGTATACTACTGATTGGTCTAGTGGTGATATATGCAACTTGGGTTTGGAGAAAGTTTGACAGCTTCATTTGATAACCTATTAGGGGTATGCTTCCATATTTATGCTCTTGTATTGAAGGTTTGCTTCCATATTTTTCACTTCCATATTTATGCAATTAGTTGTTTAAATGGTGGCAACTAATCATGCTGGAATGGTAAGAATTGTCTCAATGGCGTTGAATTTTTGTTATCTTTTTGCCGCCTTGGTGCATTATGGGGTTTGAAGTAATATGTTTGTTTGACTTTTGGCCAAAATTTAAAGGTAATTATTTAATTTTTCAGGTTTCTAGCCCATTGCTAGATATTGACCTGCCCCAACTTTTCTAAGGTACCGTATTACTTATTCTAAGGTATTCCGAGATTGTTTTGACTATAATAAATTACACACTCTGCCTCAAAACAAACACAACAAAAACCAACCCCTTTTCTCTCTCTAATTGATATTTTGGATTGTGGCATATGCTCTTTTGTCTACATGACCACTTGAAAGCATTTGAATTGATCTTGGTTTCAGTCGAAATACCCTGGCATAGCATAATGTACAAATTGGATGTTTCATTTTGTTTTTTCCGCTTGATCTAATTTCTTTTATGGTTGCATATAAAAATACAAGAAACTAATTGATTTTCTATGGCTGAGGAAAAAAGAAAGGCATTTGTAGTTATAAACTCTAGCTAATTGTTTTTATTGGATAATGTACTTGTGTTTATTCAATTTCATTGCCATAGTTGGTGGGACTTGTCTATGAACTAAAAGCTTTTCAATGGAACTATATGCTTATGAGTACTATTTGTATTCTTTGTGATAGAAAACACGGCTAGTTTAGAGGGTTCTCAATTTGATTCTTGTCAATATGTTATGTTGAAATGAATGTGATGCAGAATATAAGAAGTTTGAGGAAGAGTAAATTCAAAGAAGGGGCGATATTTGGAAATTGGAATGGTTTCAAAGAGAAATTGATAGGAACAATACGTAATCATGTTTCTAATATAATTATAGTTCTATTTATGATTATTTTTATGTTTTCTAGGATTTTTTTGCGAGGGGTATTTTGGTAATTTTATATTTATTGACATGGGTTGTATGGGTCGCCCATGAGTCACCTTGTGGGTCAAATTATTTAATTAGTCTTTGTTTTTGTTTCTTATTTGGTCTTAAATTAATTTTAGAAATTAATGATATTTTAACAGTTTCTTTCTTTTTCTTTTATTTTTTTATTTTTTTATAGCTAGTTTAGGAAGTCTCATAATTCTATACAAATCTATGTAATGCCTGTGAAAACTCTATCAAAATACCAGACAATGGTTTGGTCTAGTATTTGGTGATATGCAAAAACACCAAAGGGTGAAAGCCATGAGGTGTCCTTGTTATTTGCAGTGATATATGTACCCACATCCACGGTTCCATTAGTTCTAGCAACAATAGAAAATGGCAGGAGGAAGAGCAACAAGAAGAAGAAGAGTAGATGATGAGGTAGAGCACAAGCCATTGATAGATAGATAAAGCTCGATTTGGGTAGATGAAAATGAATGAATAAAAAAACAAAGACCAAAGTGTTTTTTAGGCAAAGGAAAAGACTTCAAAGTCAACCAGTACCTTTTAGCAAAGACTTCTATATCCATAGCATAATTTCAAATGTATCCCTTCCTTCTTGTTGGTCTTTGGTCACCATTATTGAATATTATTACCCCTCAGAAAGGGAAACATTGTGGATCACTAGTATGGTTTCAATGACACTATCAGAGCCACATATATAGTTGTCTGGACCATTAAAAATCCATAAAATAAAATAGTGATAATTGTCATAATGTTGGACTTATTTTCGCCTCACATGATACACACAATAGAAAAAGGACGAGTTTTAATGGAATGACAATTAATAAAAATGAAAATTGGTAATTAGCTTGTAATTTCAAAGAATTAAAGAGAAAAATGCCTTTATAATAATCGTATTAATTGTGAATTTATCATATCTATAGTGAATTGGGTACTAACTCGGCTATGAATCAATTAGTATAGTGAACAAATCAATATATGTGTACAAATGGGGAGGATTAACTTTTTAGACATGAAAAATATTTAAAAATAAGATTCAAGCCTATATTTTCTTGAATCACTAAATATCATGCAAAATAAATAAATAAATATTTGCCATGCTTTCATATGTATCTAGTTAGTCACGCATCCTCAAGTGCACTAATCAAGTATTAAAATTGTATTACTTTATATGTATATCATATATTAGTTAAATCTTCAAATTGATAAGTATTAAACTTTTTTTTTCTTAGTGAATTCCCAACATTTGATTATTTCTGGAATTCTCAACATTTGATCGGTATATATGCAACGTTTTTGATCATTTGATTTTGACACCTTTACCAACAAAACCTTGTGTTCATTGAATAGTCCACACGGTTTCGTAAGTTCAAAATTGAAATAGCCCACACAGTTTCTAGCTTTTTTATTTTCTCCCATAAATAAAAATAAAATATCCAAACATATCGTTAAAGTATCACGACACATATAAAAATTCATTAAGATTGATGCAAGAAAATAAGGAAAATTCTACTTATATCACCAATTTAACTCCTTGCACCTATAAAATTCAATTTTTTTTTAGAGTATTAACACATGCTTAAATTTTTTGGACACCCCAATTTCTAATTTTTCTTGGAAAATTTGGCCATAAACTCCTTTTATCTTCCTTTTCTTGTTAAAAGGACCAAAAAAAAAAAAAATTATACTTTCAAAACCCCTTCATAATTATAAAGTCTTGTATAAAGGACAAAAATTTTCAAATTTATATTTTGTGTGACAAATTTATCCCTTCACACACACAGTCTCTATTTTTCTCCTCCTTCTCTCCATCAGTTTGTCCTCTCTCTCTCAGCTCTTTCTTTCTTTATGTCTTCCTAAGATCTCTCTCCACCACCACCACCACCACCACCGTCTACACCACCACCACCATCACTATCTATACTACCACAACTACCGTGACTACCATCGTTTCCACCACCTCTGTCGTCTCCACCAACACCGTCTCAACCATCGATGCTGTTTGTCATCACCACTGCCACCACTGTTTCACCACTAGCATCTTAACCACCAGCGCCATTCGATGCCACCATTGTCATCCTTGGTGTCTAAGACTTCAAATTTGGGATTGATGACCTTAGATTTGAGATCGATCATCTCAGATTTATATTTTCTCTCTCTTTTTCTCTTTGTCTTCTCATCATGCTCTGTTTTTCAGACAGTAAAATTTTAATCTGGTTTGAACCAAATCTAAGTCAATATATATGCTCTCTCTATCTCTCTATTTCTCTATTTTTTTCTTTGGTATGTCCTTTTTTTTTTTTTGAGAGAATGAGAGTAAAATTTCAGAGTAAAATTTTACTTTGAATCAAAGTAAAATTTACTAGGATTCAAAGTAAAATTTTACTTTGAAATATATACTGCGAGGATGACTTTACAGGAGAGCTGATATATATATATATATATATATATATATATATATATATATATATATATATGAGGATAGGATATAGTAAAAGAAACGAGTTTTAAAATATTAGGGGGTTTTGAAAGGATCTGTATAATTCTTGTCCTTTTAAAAGACAAATTAAACAGTGAGGGGTCTATCACAAAATCCCCCATTTTTCTTTTATTACAATTATACCCTAAAATCAAATTACATTAAAAAATATCATTTAATGGAACACTCACCTATTAAATAAGAACTAACACTATACAATATTATACACCCACCCCCACCTCCAACTCCACCTCCACCTCCACCTCTACCTCCACCTCCACCTCTAACTATATGTATTTCACCTTTCTAAACCCTAAACATTTTATTCTTCATAACTAACCAACATAAACCCTAAACCTGTTACTCTTCATAACCATCTTAAACCCTGAATATAGCCTCTTCATCACCATCATAAACCCTCTTGAATCAGAAACCCTGAACCAGAAAGCTCTTTTTAAGTCCAACGTATTACTCTTCATCCGTTATTTCACCTTGTAGAGCAATTGAGGATGATAACAACAATTCTAATGAGGCTGGCATTCTATTGGTAAGTTTATCTGTCTTATATTAACATTCTCGATCAGTTTCAATCTTTGCTATTTTGTTCAAACCGTTCGGTAATGGTTTGTCATTTTCAATCATTGCTATTATGTTTAATATATGGGTTCCGAACAATATGCAGATAGTTGGTACTGTTGAACCGAATATAACCTTTATTTTTGGCACTAGTGTACCAAACGATTCAATTTTTGTATCTTTAACACCAGATTGTGTTTTTCGTGAAGGTTTTTCCCTCTAAAACTCCTTTTTATGCCGAAATAAACCAAAAAAAAAAAATGTGATAGAAAGAAAAGAGGCAATGTTGTTGATAAGGTGGGGAGTCGATATTTACCTAAGAGGAATTTTCGACGAGTTTTCCACAATAGTGGACAGGAATTTCCGACGAGTTTTTCAACGGTATTCTTTGGACACCGTCGAATTGATTCCTCCTTTCGTTGAGAGTTGATAGGAATTTCAATGATGGACTGTCGATGCAATATGCTCTTCACTAAGGCAATGGTGTTTACTGATGTAATGACCGTCAGTGTTCTTTTTAACAGGAGATGGACGGTCATCAAAAGGAGAATGAGAGAAGGTGTGCAAAATTAAGTGGGTGTGCTGTAGGTGTGATAATATTATGAATAAGGGTAAATTTGGTATTAAGTGGGGTGTTCAAAGAAATTTTATTGAAATTTAGGGTCTAGGGTGGGGGCTCAAAGAAATGGGCGGTCCAAAGAATTTAAGCAAGTGCCAATAGCAACCCTCTTATTTTATTTTATATTTTGTTAAATTTCTATAATTCTTTTATTACCTACATCCCTAACCTTCCTCATTCTCCTTCTTTTTACACCCAAAACCTAAAAAACCCTAACCCTAATTCTTTCCCATTATCACCACCTCCACTGGCCTACTACCCGCACCGCCACTCTACTGTCACTCCGCCACCACTCCACTACCCTAATTTTATTAGTTCTTTACAATTACAGCCCAACAAGTAAAGAAAAACCGAACCTTACCCAACATAGATATGGAGGTAACTTATAAAGATTATCATAAATCGCAACCAAAACCATAAAGTTGAAATGAAGTAATGAAAGCATCAAGATCAAGGTCAACTTTTCCTATCACCAAGCAACAACGCAATTAATTCAATTCAATTCAATCAGGTTGTTTGATGGACAAAAATTTGATTGAAGAACAAACAATCCATGAGATTTGTAGTCCATTACATATATATGTCTACAAATAAAGAGAGAGAGGGAGAGAGAGAGAGAGAGAGAGAGAGATGGACAGACCTTGTAAAACATGACCTTTAGGGTCAATAGAAGAATCACCATAGAGATCACAGACAATTCTGCCATGGATTTCACCAATCCTAGTTCTCATACCACAAATCATCATCATCATGAGGATCGTAGCGACAAAAAGTGGTAATGGCACTTTCTTCGACAACGACTCCATACGATGGCAGTAGTAGTGAGAGGGTGGTGATTGCGTGGTGGTGTCTGCGATGGTAGTTGCAGAAGGCGGCAGTGGGTAATGATATCAGGGTTAGGTTTGGGACAGAAGAAAAATAAGGTGGTTAGAGGGCTCGTAGCGATGAAGATGGTGGTTGGAGGTGATGGTGATAGAGAATTAGGATTTGGGTTTTTTAGGTTTTGGGTGTAATGATGAGGAGGAAGGTTAGGGACAAAGGTAATAAAGGAATTACATAAATTATAAAAAAAATAAAAAAATAAAATTTTGAGGGTGTAAGGAGTTAAATTGGTGATATAAATAGAATTTCTCAGAAAACAATGATAAAATAAAAGGTAAATTACACTTTGCCCTTTTATATTTGGTTAATTTTTTATTTTGGTCTTTAAAGTTTATTTTTTCCTACTTTAGCCTTTCATATTTTAAATTTCTTATAGTTTACTCTCAAAGTTAACTTATGTTCAAAATTAGACAGAAAATATCACAATAATTACCACATATCATAAAAAATATATTATTATATTAAAATTTGAATTTATGTCAGAGGTGCAAATTATATATAATAAAATATTTTTATATCAAGTGACTATTAATGTGTCATTTTCTGTCTAATTTCAAAAGAAAAAAAAAATTAATTTTAAAAATAAATTGAGAAAAATTTAAAATATGGAAGGTTAAAAACAAAGCGTGGCTTTTAGTCAATTGGTACATGTTGGTAATTTAGCCTTTTGAATATTTTACCATCTCTTTTGAGGTCTACCGATGGCGTTGCAGGTATATAATCGGTGTAGACATCTGTGATAAGGTTTTCAAAGTCGCAAAAGAGGGAGCTCCAAATATTATGATGTCCAATCTTAATGGTTAGGAGGACAAGTCTCTTTGGTGGACTCTAGTAGCCTTGAGTTTTACAGTTATAGTTTAACCATTACTATTTAAATTGAAAAATTTAGAAATCCCTTAGATGTTGATTTGTGATCATGTATCAATTTTAAGCAGTGAACAACAATTCCAATCAAACAATCAAGGCAAATCGACACAACGATTTTATGTGGAAAAACCACAATTGGATACCTCCAATTGTGATAAAAAATCACGAGCAAAAGTCACAAAACAATCCACTAAAAAGACATAAAGGAATTATATAGGTATACTCTCAATTACCTTCCGAATCCACGCCCAAATTGAACCAACCCCTATGTGTCTTTTCCAAACCCTGTCTTCACCTCGGAATTGTCTTGACAATGAGCCACTCCAGAATCCACCGAAGCTTCAGGCTCAAATTCTTCAGAATCCACCGAAGCATAACTCTCTCTTTTGTATAGAATGAACAAACGAACCTTTGATGTATTCTTCTTAACCCATGAGTTGAATACTCAATTAAACATCAAAGAAAACTAATAAAATATCCCTAGATATAAACCTTAATATCCAAAAAGAAGATCTGGAGAAGTAATCCTAAAATCTGATAGAAAAACGTACTTATAGAAATCTAGGACTGCAAAGCTCGCTCGAGCGAAGACTCTCTCGCTCGAGTGAGGAACCAAAAACACGTGTTTTCTATAAGTGGCATCGCTCGAGCCAAACAACCTGTGCTCGAGTGTAAAATCATCCTTCTTAGGTTTTTTACAGACGCAGCCTTCGCTCGAGTGAGAACTACTTCGCTCGAGCGAGGAAGGGCGGACATGCAACTTTTAATGCAATTTTTCATTTTGCTTCGGGGGCGCTATCCCTTGACCCCGCCTGGGCACTGCCCCGGACCCGCCAAGGGGCGCTGCCCCCTAGACCCCCGCAAGCTAACCGGGTAGCTCGATCCCCGTCATAATCAGCGAAGTGGCAATCTTGAAAGTATTAACATCACAAACTTCTCTGCAAGGCACAATTCGGGTTGGATTCGCATCTAAAAACTCATAGCCTCACTGAAAAAAGCGCGAAAATAAGTATAACTGAAAGGAGTCTTGTCAACCGGGATTGCCAAGAATAAAAATGTAACATAAATTTTACTGGCTAACTGTTATTTATATCTATTAAACTATTACTTACATATTAGGGCTAAACCTAATGCATGTACACTTCTTCTCGTAGCGCCTCTCTCCCGATAAGGTAACAAGATCTTTGAAAAATTGAATCTGCTGAGGCAAAGATCCCCATGCGGCCACATTTTCATGCATGTGCCCATACAATGGTGAGGTGGCCACAGAACATACGTAGTGCAACTGTGAACCTGTTTTACGGCCCTTAGTGGGATGTGCGGGTGGGCCAAAGATATACAAAGGCTTAAAAAACATGCGTACCTATTGGACATGTGGGTACACGCTTCAAGTCTTGGACTATCTAGTTGCATAAGAAAGGCCAATAAAACTCCAATTGATATCATGAAAATAGTTTTTTATTTGTAAAATCTGTAAACTTGATTTTAATTGGGCCTCCTTCCTTCTCTTTTTGAAAGATATTGAAATGGCTAGTTTTGATGGAACAAAAAGATGTTCAACGAGCCCAACAGTGGCCCAAACACAATCTTTTGTCAAACTACACTATTTTTATCATCGGGAAGCATCCAAACACCTAAGTCTTATGGTTAGTCAAAATGAGGTGTTTACACCGACAATTCACCCCAGTCTTGTTCATAATGTATAATGTGAAACGAGTGAGCGTCTAAATTTGGTAAATTCGTAGAAAATTTACTAAGCTATCAAAATACCAAATAAAGACCGTCTCACTAGACCTAGAGTCGCCACCTAATCTTTTTGGGGAAACTAGAAAATCCTGACTCCTACCAATATAGGCCACCGATACACCATGACCAAAGAACTCGATCTGGGAGTTTTAAGTATGAATGTAATGAAATGATGAGAATTTGAATAATTGATTTAGATGAATAATGATTTGAAATTGCTCCACTTTATACATTGTTGAACTTGTTGAGAGTGTCATTATATATTGTTGTTAGTTATGCTCTAATGTTGCCTGTTTAGAATATTTTGATAGAGATAACTGTTGTTAATAGTCGGTGGAAGATTGCGTTGTTGTAGAAATATCTCAACAACTGAAACCCATTTTGTTAATTATGTGGTTTAATTTTGATAATGCCTTAAATATTATTTGATAATTTGTGATTTTTTTAATATACATATGTTATAATAATTTGACACAAAATATAAAAATATATTATATCTTTTTGATACATGTTGTACCGAATTCAAATTTGTTTTTCATTTTTTAATAGTTTAATTGTACGTAAGACACACCCACATGATGAGTATATCATGAGCCATTATTTTGCATCACTTGAATATATAATTTAAAAAGATCAAAAAAAACATACTCAAGTGGTGTCTCAGGGCGAATCTTTTATTTGATTATGTTTAATATATATGATGTTATGTGTATGTATATTGTTTATTACAAAAAATATATACGTGAATATCATTTATATTATAATGATATCATATATACATATATATATATATATATAAATAATATAATATTCAAAGGTATTGATTACAGGAGAATGATTGAGTTTTATATTATATTTATATAATCAAATCAATCCCTTGGTGAAGTGTTTGAATTTGCTAGCTGCAAAACTGGAAAGTTAGAAAAAAAAGTAAAGTTAGCTGCGTACTGTTTGTTCAAGCGCTGTGCAGAGGAGTGTCTATCTTCCCAACGAATAGATTTTTGGGTATAAATATAAGTGTTTTGTTTGGAGAAAAATCAAGAACTTTGAGAGCAAAAATTTGTGTGCATAGAAATCTTGATTGTACTTTCACTTTGCTCTTCACTTTCAGATCTAAGTGCTGTCTTTGTTCTTACACTTTCATATCTACTCTTTGTGAGAGAATCATTATAAAAGAGGTTGAAATATTACTTATCTTTATCGATTATTTTGTGAGAGGATTTTGTAAGAGTGAGACATTTATTGTTAAGTGAGGCTCAACAGATAAGAATATGACTTGTGTAAAATCCACAAACTTGGTGAAGCTTTGGTAGTGTATTGATTCATTTTGATAGTGAAGAAATTCTCAAAGAGGATCCTTGAGGAGTGGACGTAGGCCTGACATGCTGAACCACTATAAATCGCTGTGTTTGATTTTTTTTTCCTTATCACTTTTATTTTTATATTAATTATTATTGTTCTATTTTTTATTTGTTAAATTGAAATATTTTGGCTATTATATTTAATATTGTGAAATTATTTTTAATAACCCAATTCACATCCCTCTTGGTTTGCCTACCTGGATAACAGTTGGTATCAAAGCAAGGACTCTAGTATTTTTTACTTAACCGTCTTAGAGTAGATTATGGCAATTCCTAGTTATTCATTACCTAAGGGACAAACATCCAATAGATTACCATTGTTTAGTGACATAAACTTTAGTAATTGGAAAACCATGATGATCATACACATATAATCCAACGATTATGATGTTGGAAAATCATTTGTAATGATTCAAAACCCCTTATCAAAACCGTAGAAGGCCACAAGATACCAAAACCTGAAGATGAGTAGACAAAAGCTGATACGAGAATTGCTCAATCCAATGTTAAAGCCACAAATGGGTTGTACTATGCCTTGGATGCCAACGAGTTCAATAGAATTTCTACATGTAAGATAGCAAAAGAAGTTTGGGATAAACTCATAGTGACTCATGAGGGAATAGACCAAGTTAAAGAGTCTAAAGTTAGCTTGTTAGTCCATGATTATGAGCTCTTTAGTTACTCAAATGTTTACTCGTTTTACTAATATTATAAATGGGTTTATCTCTCTTGATAAAATATATACTAAAATGCTAAAATTGTACAAAAGTGCTAAGGTCATTACCAAAGAGTTAGGAGAGAAAAGTCATTGTCATCACAAAAGCCAAGGACTTATCAAAGCTAAGTCTAAACAAGCTAATGGGATCTTTTCTCACACA
Organism: Camellia sinensis; assembly: GCF_055761805.1. Taxonomy (NCBI): domain Eukaryota; kingdom Viridiplantae; phylum Streptophyta; class Magnoliopsida; order Ericales; family Theaceae; genus Camellia; species Camellia sinensis. The sequence continues at coordinate 5,817,348 of NC_138974.1, read as the reverse complement.
AAAGCTCATTATGAAATAAAGAGATGAAGAAGAAGACAACAAGAAAAAGAAGGGAATAGCTTTCAAACCACTGCTACTCATGAAAAGAATGATGAAGATAATTCATAATTTGATGATGAAGAAATTACCTTCTTAACAAAAGGTTTCAGAAATTTATGAAAAAGAATCAAAGAGGGAAAAGATTTTTCAAATGAGATTTTAGCAAAGGAGAATATAGTAGAAAAGATTTTACAAAAGGAGAAAATAATAAGAAAACTGAAATCACTTGTTATGAGTGTAACAAGCCAGATCACATCAAGGCCAATTGTCTGGAAATCAAGAAACAATACGAGAAAGACAAAAGAAGAGCCATGATTGTTGCATGGAGAGATAGCGATGAAAGTGACTCAGAAAATGATGACAGCAACCATGAAGTTGCCAACCTATGCCTAATGGAATTTGGAGATGATGATGAGGTAAACAATGAATATTATTCTTTTGATGAATTAGAATTCATATTTGAAGAATTGCATGATAAATTTCGAAAACTTGGCACTAAAAATATTGCTCTTAAAAAATTGCTTTCAAGTTCAACAAAACAAAATGAATCTTTATCTAATAAAATTGAAGCATTACAAAAAATAAATAAAAGAAGAAAATGAAATTTTAAAATCAAAAGAATCCCTTATTTTACAAAAGGAATTAAATAATTTCAAAATTAAAAATGATTCTTTAAAAAAAAGGATAAAGTTGTTTTAAACGAAAATATAGAAGATTTAAAAAACATTCTTTCGAAATTCACTCAAGAAAGAGACACTTCAGATAAACTTCTTAAAAGTCAAAATTGTACCTTTGGTAGAGCTGGAATTGGGTATAAACCTTTTTCAAAAGGAAAAACTTTCAAAAATAATTTTATTTATGCATCTTCTAGACACTCACATCTTACATGTCATTTTTGTGGTAAAAAATATCATATTTCACATTCATGTCCTGTTAAAAGAAATCATTTTGCTATTGCTTTCAATGGTAGACTACGAAAGAAAGAAAGCCAGCTAGATAAAGGGCTAGAGCAGGCCAGGGTAAAGGCCCTTATATGATATTTCATTTGTTAATGTTAAGTTTCTCATTTTAGAGTACTTGTAAGATAATATCTATAGGTCTCTCATCTTCTCGTCATAGCCGCCTAGTTCCAATAAAAGTAAGGCTAACTAGAGATCTTTCCTTGACTAGATAGACATAGATAGGAGTATCACAATATAGTAAGACTTTCCTTTAATAACATGCTAATGAGTGTAATAGCTAAAGAAGGGCATAAGGAATAAGTTTCATACCGAGCATACGAGGGATACCGGTAAGACCTTGGTTAAGAGGCCTAATGTGGCTACTTTTTCTATCCTAAGAAAATATGGGTACTAATAGAAAAATCAAGTTTTTGTAGGTATGTTTCAAGACAAAATCTAGTAACGATAGATGATATCTTGATAGTGCGAAGATTGGAACACTTTGATTTCATGTTTCATTTGAAAAATTGTTTTTGATACTCGTCACTTGTGAGTTTGTACATTAATCAATTTGTCCCAATTTAAGCAATTACCTTTCACCCATCGGCATTCAAACAAGTATAACATTTAAGCAATTAGACTCATGGTATTTATGCTAGATATGACAACATAGACATATAGTGCAAGATGCTAAAACTCAAAATTGCTCACCTAGTACTCTGAGCCAAAACAAAGAAAAATAATTAGAAAATATGCATGCTCTTAACTAATGCAATATGACTAAATGCAACGCACCCATTATGTAATTTATAGGCTCAGCTATGAGCATGGCATATGATTCCATTCAAGACATGCGATAAAACACATATTCAAGCAATGAATTTGAATATAGATATTGGGTTAGTATGATGAGCCGAACCTTGGATGCATGCAAGACAATGGATGCAAAGCATAAGAATGCTAATTTGAAACATGATGTTCTATACTAACCATTGTCAGCAAGTAAGTAAAAGGGAGAAAGACGTGGAGTTGGAAGACATACAACTTATTACATGTTAGTCCTCACATAAGAGGGTGCGAATCAAAGTCCGAAAGTCTGAATTAACTAATTATTACAAAACCGAATGAATAAATAAGCAAAGAACTAACTAGCTAGCTACTTTATTACAATAAGGATAATAATGAGAAATAAACTAGCTATTTAAGTTAACTAACGATAACAATTACAAATAAACAACAATAATAATAATTACAACAAGACTAATTGTAACAACAATAATACTTAATTATAACAATACTCAGAGCATTAATTTACAACATTGATGTAAGTAAGGATGCACAAGGGTTGCATGCACAATGTCCAAGAACTGCTCTGTTTGTCTAGGCCTGCTCTGTTTCACTTTCAGCCACTGTCCTCTGTTTTTTGCAAAATGTACTGCTGACGAAACATTGATGGCTGGTCGGCCCCCAATGAAGCCTGACTGGGCCTAAATAAGGCCGGTCGTGCCTTAATTTTATACAAAATTCTGTTTTGTGCTCTGAAGTGAAAACAACGTAGACAGATTATTTTAAACTCTGTTTGTCTCTCTCACACTTCTTTATCATGGGAAAACCTCAAGAGAAGGTTGGAATCGTTTCGAAAACCATCAATGAGTAAGTTGATTGCTTGATGATTTCAGACACAATTTGGACAAAGATTAATAAATGCAATGAATAACAACCATCCCTCCCATTTATCATGGGATGAGCTTAAAAGAGGGGAAGTAAAGGCGCTTCAAGGATCGTCAAAACACCTTGAATTGATGTAAGACAACCCTTGACACAATAGACTCGGCATAACGTCCGGCCAAATCCAAGCAATATACTTCATTTTCTTTATGTGGGTTAGTTCATTTTAAGCTAAATTCATTAGTCTTTGCCATCCTTCAATCCATTAACTCCAATGTGATGATTACATCCACTAAAGATTACGTCCACTAAGTGAGAAGCCTGTCAAATGGGAAGTGATTCTCGACATGAAAAAGAGGCTATGTCGTTGACAATCAACCTCTGTAGAGATTAAGCCATTAAGTAGAGATCTGTAGTTCATGTTTTGAATAACCGTCAACCGATTGAAACAACTCTCAAATGAAAGAAATGAATGGTGAGTTGATTATTAAAATGAGGCTCTTAAACATGGAAATTAAACAAAGAAAGGCCAATAACAATATGCAACAAGCTATGTATATGGACTTGTGATACAACAAGCAAACTAATCAAATCATGAATTGATTAAACAAACTAGGATAGCCCTAAAATAGCCTCTAATAGGTAAAAAAACAGTGGCTTAAAGTGCATGAAAAGAGCCTAAAAAGCTAAACAACAAAGAAAGAAAATAAGGCTAGTAAGAAAGAACAAGGAGGGGTCGCTAACCCCTTTACTTTTGAAACCTCCAAGCATGATTTTTAGCCTCTTTTAAACTCTTAAAATCAATTCAGAAAGCAAAGAAAAGGGTGTAAAAACAAGGGTTTGAGCTATAGGTGGGGGTGTAAGAAAGAGTGTTAACTCTCTTTACCCTTTGGTGGATCTCCAAACCCAAGCTTAGACACTTGAAGGAAGATCAAAACAATACAAAAATGCAAGAACTTTATAGCAAATGATAGAAATAAAAGCAAGAGAAGAGATACTAAGTTTATACCTCTCAAGAAAGGTAAGCTCTTTGTTGTGAATCAAACTAAGTCCAAACACACTCTGAAGCTTGAATTGTGATGCTCAAGGCTAAACCAAGGTTTCAAGGCTAAAGTGTGAAGGTGTATATGATGTATGGATATAGGTTCAAGGTAGTAAGCTTGCTCAAAGGTTGCTTGCACAAGAAAAAGAAGCTCTCAAGAAGGTGTATAAGCTTTTTAGAAATTCTTCAACTCTCAAAACAGAGATACAACTTCGTTTTTATAGACTTTGAGCAAGAGGGGTCATAAATATCTTCATAAATGGACAGCTGGCAGGTGCCTACCCAGAACAGTGTTTCTCGCTACCAAGGCATGGTCGGCCATCAATAGCCACGGTCAGCTCTCAATGAGGCATAGCCGGGCCTCAATGTGATCCTCTGTTTTTCTGCTTCAGACTCAGCATATGGTGGTACAATGTGTAAAAATGGATTTCTGGGGTTTTATCAGTGGGAATATGGAAGGTTTGGGATTGTTTCAAAGCTTAAACATAACCCCTTCGTTGAGACCTCGAACCACGTACAACACCACTTTCATCATCATGTGTACCACATAAAGCGCTCGAGCCTTGCGGGCGATAAAAAATGCGGTGTCTACATCGTTGTTTCTAGTGTTTGAGCCGTCCATATTTTTAGAGAGGAATAAGATACAAAGTGTTTTATATTGGAGGGTGCTTTCTGAGTGTTTTCTTGATGATTTAAGAATGATCAATGGATCCGTGAACTTCATAATAACATCATCAAGGATTTTTTCGTTTTCATTTATTCACAAAAGAGAGAGTTATTCTTCGGTGGATACCATGAAACTTGGGCCTGAAGCTTTGGTGGATTCTAGAGTGGCTTATTGTCGTGGATTCGACATCGGTGTTGTGGATTTAACGTTGGGCAAGACAATTCCGAGGTGAAGACGGTGGTGGAAGAGACACATAGGGGTCAGTTCAATTCGGGCATGGATTTGCTAGGTAATTGAGGGTACACTTGTGTAATTCCTTTTTGTCTTCTTAGTGAATTGTTTTGTTTTGTAGCTTTTGCCCGTGGTTTTTTTTTTTTATTTAATTGGAGGCACTCCAAAAGTGATTTTTCACGTTAAATCGTTGTGTCAATTTGTCTTTGATTGTTTGATTGAGATTGTTATTTATTGTTTAAAATTGATACATAATCACAAATCAATATTTCGGGGATTTTAAGATTTTTGAATTTATTTCACTGTTTGATCACTGATCTATATATATTTGGTGTAAACTATAAATGTACTTTTCATGGAATCCTTGTATACTATTGACTGGTCTTGTGGTGATATGTGCACCTTGGGTTTAGAGAAAGCTTGACAACTTCATTTGATAACCTATTAGGGGTATGCTTCCATATTTATGCTCTTGTATTGGAGGTTTGCTTCCATATTTTTCACTTCCACATTTATGCAATTAGTTGTTTAAATAATGGCAACTAATAATGCTGGAATGGTAAGTATTGTCTCAATGGCGTTGAGTTTTCGTTATCTTTTTTCCCCCTTGGTGCATTATGGGGTTTGAAGTAATATGTTTGTTTAACTTTTGGCCAAAATTTAAAGTTATTTATTTAATTTTTCAGTTTTGTAACCCATTGCTAGATATTGACCTGCCCCAACTTTTCTAAAGTGTCGTATTACTTATTATAAGGTATTCCAACATTGTTTTGACTATAATAAATTACACACTCTGCCTCAAAACAAACACAACAAAAACCAACCCCTGCTCTCTCTCTAATTGATATTTTAGATTGTGGCATTTGCCCTTTTGCCTACACGACCACTTGAAAGAATTTGAATTGATCTTGGTTTCAGTCGGAATACCCTAGCATAACATAATGCACAAACTAGATGTTTCATTTTGTTTTCTTTTTGTTTCTTCCGCTTGATCTAATTTCTTTTATGGTTGCATATAAAAATACAAGAAACTAATCGATTTTCTATGGTTGAGGAAAAAAGAAAGGCATTTGTAGTTATAAACTCTAGCTAATTGTTTTTATTGGATAATGTACTTGTGTTTATTCAATTTCATTGTCATAGTTTGTGGGACTTATCTTTGAACTAAAAGCTTTTCAATGGAACTATGCTTATGAGTAGCATTTGTATTCTTTGTGATTGCAAACATGGCTAGTTTAGAGGGTACTTAATTTGATGCTTGTCAATATGTTATGCTGAAATGAAATTAATGCAAAATATAAGAAGTTTGAGTAAGAGTAAATTCAAAGAAGAGGCGATATTTGGAAATTGGAATGGTTTCAAAGAGAAATCGATAGGAACCATACGTAATCATGTTTCTAATATTATTATAGTTCTATTTTATGATTATTTTCATGTTTTCTAGGATTTTTATGTGAGGGGTATTTTGGTAATTTTATATTTACTGACATGGGCTGTATGGGTCGACCATGGGTTTAATTAGTCTTTGTTTAGTTAGTCAAATGACTTAATTAGTCTTTGTTTTTGTTTCTTATTTGGTCTTAAATTAGTTTTAGAAATTAAAGATATTTTAGTAATTTCCTTTTTTGGTTATAGTTAGTTTAGGAAGTCTCTTAATTCTATATAAAGCCATGTAATGCTTATAATTTAATAAAGTTGATATTTTATAAAAAGTTGAGATCTTTGAAACTGCCTTATGGATTGTGTGATGCAATCAAACCCTAGATGTGATGCCTATAGAATCTAGGTGGGATGCATAGATCTATCTTCTTCTCTTTTTTCTTCTTTCTTCTTTCTTCTTTCTTTTTCTTTTCTGTTACAATTTACTATTCTTGGATTACTATTCACAACCCTCGAAAAGTGCACTTTTCAACCTCAACTTTATCCAATCACCCCCAAATCAACCCTAATTCCTTCCCCATCTAACCCTTGATATCCTCAATTATTCACTGTTTAGGCCATCAAATAACATTTGTTTTGAAAATCTAGCGTTGTCCCTATTTGTCCTACATCAGAATGACAAGTTTCAGTCATTTGATTCCATAAACATTCATTGCTATTTCACTGGCAATAAGATGGTATTGTTTCTTGTTTCTTTATGTAATTATAATATATAAAATTTTCTATTCTCATTATCATATTGCTAATGCATATGGTATCTTTTTTGTTAAAAAATAATTCATAAAAAATTTCTTCTATAGCAAACCTTTACATGTTTCCTTAACTAAATGAGGGGCCATGAGGTTCTATTATGGTGAATATTGTGGTGTTTCAAACAAACCTGTTTTTCTTTGTTTTTGAATTGTTAAACTCACATGATAGGTTTGATGTGCCCTGTCATAATTGACCATATAATTAAATTTGAAGCAAGCAAGGATTAGCCTATGAAATTTAGGAATTGAAATTTGATCATTATGTTTGTTGATAATAACTAATGTCAATTGATGAAACTTACCTCAAATATCTTATTATACAAGTTCATTTATACAAATATTTTTTGTATTTATAATAGGTTAGTTGGTGCTGTGACAATGCATTGAGGAAGTGCCATTTGGAATTTACAATTGTTTCTTGTTTGGTAAGTATGATTTCTCGATGTTTTTGTTTGTTAGGTTTTTATAATTGGCAATCCTATTTGACAAAACTCATTTTAGTTGCAACTTTATTCGTTCTTTTGTTTCAGTGAGGATGTGAGTGTTTAGATGCGTATCCAACCCGAATTGTGCTTATGTAGAGAAGTTTGTGATCTTGAACCTTTCATGTTTGCCACTTCGCTGACTATGTATAGGTATCGAGTTGTTTTATCGCTTGAGTGGCCATTTGTGTGCTCGAGCGGTGAATAGGAACATCCAGTATCTCTGCCTATAAATCGAACTTCTGGGAAGCAAGTTTTACCGCTGGAGCTGTAAATGTTGCACTTGAGAGGTCACCCTATATGTTTTACATCACCTTTACTCACACCGCTCGAGTGGTGAAGTGTGTGCTTGAGCTGTCTTCCTGAATCTGTTTATTATAAAGTGCGCCGTTTGCTATTTTTAAGGTTGAAGCTATCCAAATTCTGGGAGAGCAGAGCTACCAAGGTTTTCTATATTGGAAGGTATTTTTATAAGTGTTTCCTTGATGATTTGAGAGTGATCGATGGATCTACGAGTTTCATATTGGTATCATTAAGGGGTTTAACTTTATTCTTTTATTCACAAAAAGAGAGGTGTTCTTCAGTAGATTCCAAGGAACTTGGGCCTGAAACTTTGGTGGATTCCGGAGTGGCTCATCGTTGTAGATTCGACATCAACGTTGCGGATTCAACGTTGGGCAAGACAATTCCTAGGAGAAGAAGGTGGTGGAAGAGGCACATTAGGGTTGGTTCAATTTGGGCGTAGATTTGCTAGGGAATTGAGGGTACGCATGTGTAATTCCTTTTTATCTTCCTAGTAGATTGTTTTGTGGCTTCGGCCCATGGTTTTTTTATCACAATTGGAGGTGCTCTAATTGTTGTTTTTTCAACGTTAAATCGTTGTGTCGATTTGTTATTGATTATTTGATTGGGATTGAAATTCACTATTTAAAATTGAAACATAATCACGAATTAATATCTCAGGAGCTTTTAGATTTTTCACTCTTTAAGTAATATCTTCTTACCAAAATGCATATTTGGTATGAACTTTTTAGAAGATTGTAGAATTTTAAACATCTTTTATCTAGTGAATTAGTGACTTGCTGTTTATTTTTCTTTTTTGCTATGTGTTGATGTCATGGATGTTTGACACAATCTTTGTTAATATTTTCTGCGAGACTGTGGATTTAGAAAATGCTTTAGTGACAATATTGAAAATTTTCTTTCTTGCATTATTTGTTGTCACAAGTTTTCTTTTCTGTTATAGGTGATACCTGCTTGTGGGGACATATTTTGTGAGTGATAGCATGTGGTCAAGGTGATGCCAGAGTGTTAGCTGAGGTGCCACGTGGCTTGGTCTTGACGCTGAGGTGATCTTGGCTAGGCCAAGGTTATTTGTAGAGATATCGGAATCCGAAATGAGAGGATAAGGGACAAAGTCCTAGAACATGGGAGATCTCAGTTTGGATAAAGATAAAGCTCTTAGAGAGTTTATCCCTATCTAGCTGAGAGTCCAAGATGAGCATTGAGCTTGAGTCCATTGAAGTTAGGCCTCTACAGAGATCATGTCAATGCTAGCTATAAAAGCGAGGTAGCCCCGTGGGTCTCAGGTATGTGTAACATACTAGGAGCAGTATGTTAATTCTTGTGAGTTAAGCACAACTTGCTATCTTTGAGAGATATTCGATTACTAATTTGATCGTCAGAGTGCCCTTGGGTGGACGAACCACCGCCGGATTCTTATTTTTCTATGACAGGTTGTTCGGGCTTAATCTATTCTGTCGATGCTCTCCAGCTGAGTTCCCTGTTTGGTTGTGTGGTTGGAAATCAACACCCACAATTTGGCGCCGTCTGTGGGAACGTAAGGAGAATAAATAGCCAACGACGGGTAGAAAGAGGAGATTGGGGATGACATACCTAGTGAGAGCGGTAAACATGCCAATCCTAACATGGAGGAGGAAAACCGTTATGAAGGGCCATGGGAACAAAATGCCGGGGGGAATGACGTTGACCAAGAGGCAGATGCACCGAAAAAAGCAAGCCGAGACGAGTATTACAACGAAAACGACCCCTAGGTATGGAAAGATAGATGCCTGGGGAGGGACAGCAAGATGAAAGGAGTGGCTAACAAGTTGGCAAACCTGCAATCGGTTGTCAACTTGATAATGTAGAACAACGTCATGCAACCACCATTTCCATTGAAGGACACGCCGATTCCAGCAGCCAAGAACGACACCCAAAAGGGGGGGCAGAAAGCAATTCCAGCAATCCCTCAGCATGACAAGGTAAAGGAATGCTCACATCGGCCTTCACGGGATGCCGGGCAAGCAGAGTCAATGAGAGGAGAGTCTTAGAGGATGCCTCGTACCAAAGGAACTTATGTCAAGGAACATTGGCATGTTTAGGGGAACAAACTTTGTTTTGACACGGTGAATAAAGAGAAGTCTAAAATGACACATAACGACATCGAGAGCAGTGCACCAAAAAAGGTTAAAATCCATTGACAGTTGAGCTCCTGGTTGGACTAAGGAGGATTTAAGGGACTACCTCCAGAGGAAGCGGTAGAACGCCGAGGTCACATCCCCCGTCAAACTGAGACTGCCGTTCTCAGTGAAGTAAGATTGGTTTGAGGCCCCAAAAAGGTTCCATATGCCGAGATTCCAAATTTATAACGATAAGTTTCATTCAAACTTTTACGTCGGCTTATATCCGAATTCAATGCCTTTGTATACCGAGAATGAACCATTGCTCTGCAAGGTGTTCCCCTTATCCTTGGGGGAAATCGCTTTGGATTGATTTCACAAGTTGTCGAAAGAAACTGTAAAGAGTTGGGAAGGCCTGGCTGAGATGTTTTTGTCCAGGTTTGTTACAAACAAATTGCAGCCGCTTAGGGTAGACTCCTTGATGGCTCTGAAAATTGGCGAGGGTGAAAGCCTCAGGGCTTATGCCAAAAGGTATTATGAGGTGTTCAACCGAATACTAGGATGCAACTAGGAGTTGGCAGTCGTATCTTTTAAGAATGGCCTAGAGGATGATTGCACGCTTCGGAAGTCGCTAGCAAAGACTCTACCAAAAAGTATGGAGGAGCTCATAGCAAGGATCAAGAAATATGCCAGAGCAGAAGAGGATACATCGGGAACGAAGGTGCCAAAGAAGGAGAAGAGAAACGGCTTGCCGAAGCGAAGCCGAGGTAATACTGCATTTAACAGGCAAGAAACAGGGTTGAGGGCTACATAGGTAGTCATCACTGTGTTCTGGATCTTGGTTTATAAAATTCTGGAAAGGATCAGGAACTAGCTATATTATAGAGCACCAGAGAAGATTCCTGGCGAATTTATGGGGAGAAGCCTTGGGAAGCATTGTGCCTACCACAATGAGGATGGGCATCTTACTTAGGGGTGTAGAGCCCTGAAGACGCATTTGGAAGACCTGGTCAGACAGGGTCACTTGAGGGACTTGGTAGAAGAGGCCAGAACGAGGGAAGAGTAGGCGAGATTACCCCAAGCATCGGTAGGACCACCTCCACCACCACCATAACAAGTAAAACCTTGGGTGATCAATGTGATCCACTCAAAGGTTAATGAGAATGATGTATGAGGAGAAACCCAGAAGGTAAAACACTTGTAGCATGTGTGTCAGGTCCAGCAAAAGAGGCCTAAGACAAACGAGTACCAGGGACCAATGGTGTCCTTTACTGAGGAGGACATAGACATGGTGCAGTATCCACACAATGATGCTCTAGTAGTGACCTTCAAGATTGAGGAACGCCAGGTAAGGCACATTCTGATCGACCAAGGCAACTCTTTTGATATCATGTATGTCCGATGTTACAAGGAGCTAGGCTTTTATCAAGATGATTTGGAGCAGTCCAACAGCCCAATGGTCGGGTTCAATGGAACGCCGACATGGCCCCTGGGAGCAATAAATTTGGAGGTGCAGGCAGGCACTAGAAATGTAAGTATAAAGTTTACAGTAATTAACACTTCCTCTCTCTACAATGTTATCTTGGGAAGGCCATGGTTGTACGCAATGAGGGCAGTTCCCTCAATGTTACACTAACTATTACGGTACCTAATGGAGCATGAAATTGAGGAAGTTAGAGGGGATCAGGTGCAGGCAAAAAATTGCTCCATGGTAGCAATGAAATCCACCTGTAACGTGCGAGAGACAGAAACAACAGAAATTGAAGATGAAGACATGGAAGTTATAGATGATGTCGACAAAGAACCGGTTGAGAAGAGTGAGGAAGCCTTGAAGAAAATTTTGGTCCAAAAAGGGGATGAAAATATTTTCCTTCTCGACTCAAGCTTGGCCGAGAATGAGAAAAGGGAGTTGGAAGCTTTCTTATGGGCCAATATAGGAGTATTTCCCTAGACGTTGTACAAGATGCCAGGCATTGACCCCAAGGTCACGTGGCATATGCTTAATGTAGACAGGTTGGCTAAACCTGTCATCCAACAAGCAAAGAGGCCGACGTTGATCCATGTTGAGGCAGTTAAGGAGGAGGTGGACAAACTACTAGAAGCCAAGGCCATTCGCGAGGTGAACTACCCTACTTGGCTGTCTAACACTATGGTGGTGACAAAGAAGAACGGCAAGTAGAGGGTTTGTGTTGATTTCACCAGCTTGAATAAGGCTCGCTTCAAAGACAGTTTTCCACTTCCCAAGATTGACCAGTTAGTAGATGCCACTTCAGGGCATGGAAGGATGAGCTTCCTAGATGCTTACAGGGGATACCACCAGATAGCAATGTATCCCCCTGATAAGGAAACAATTGCATTTATCACCCCAAAAGGGTTGTACTGCTACAGAGTGATGCCTTTCAGATTGAAAAATGCAGGTGCAACCTACCAAAGGTTAGCGACCAAAATGTTTAGACATCTGATTCGCAAGATAGTAGAAGTTTACATTGATGACATGGTCGTGAAGGCCACAGAACCTGCAAATCATCTGGCCAACTTAAAGGCAGTTTTTGACATCCTAAGGACATATCGGCTCTAACTCAATGCTTCGAAATGCGCATTTGGAGTCAGGTTTGGTAAGTTCCTACGATACTTGGTTACCAGAAGAGGCATTGAAGCAAGCCTGGATCAAATCAAGGCCATCGTTGACTTGAAAAGCCCGACATCGGCAAAACAAGTGCAGATGTTAACTGGAAAGGCCGCAGCCCTGAACAGGTTTATAAGCAGAAGTTTGGATAAGTGTAAACCATTTTTTAGTTTATTATAGAAGGCCACAAATTTTTTGTGGACAGAAGAGTGCGAAGTTGCCTGGGCCGACTTGAAAAAGTACTTGACAATAGCTCTAGTTCTTTCAAATCCAGTACTTGGAGAGGAACTGTTCTTATACTTGGCAGTTTTAGAGCACGCAGTAAGTGCAGTGGTAATCTAAAAAGAAAAAGAAAAACAAAGGGCAATATACTATGTGAGTAAAACCCTAGCAAGTGCAGAGACTAGGTACTTACCCCTAGAAAAATTGGCATTAGCCTTGGTAGTGGCTTCGAAGAAACTGAATCACTACTTTTACGTCCACAAGATCGTGATACTGACTGAGCATCCTTTGAAGTCCCTATTGCAACAAGGAGATGTGACAGGCAGGGTAGCCAGATAGGTAGTAGTGTTGAGCCAATATGACCTGGAATTTAGGCCCAGAACAACAATTAAGGGCCAGGTTTTGGAAAACTTTATAACTGAGTTCACACTTGGAGCCATCCCACATCGGACTTTGGCGAGCCATGGCTTGGGGTGCCCAGGAGAGCAAAAAGAAACCCAGTTGGGGCCAAAGAGCCCCACTCAAGAAAAACAAAAGAAAGAAGAAAAACCAAAGCCCTGCGACATCTACATCGGCGACTCCTTCTGCCTGTTTGTTTATGGAAGTTCAAATCGTCACGGAGCGGGGGTAGAGGTGGTGTTAGTATCACCAGATGGACGAATGTTAGAACAGTCTATTCATTTGAGGTTCAAGGCCTCAAACAATGAAGCAAAGTATGAGGCACTGATCGTAGGGTTCAAGTTAACAGCAGCAATGGAAGCCGATGATGTGGTAGTCTTTTGTGACTTCCAACTTACTGTGAATCAGGTAACAGGCGAGTATGCAGCTCGAGATAAAAGAATGATAGCCTATGTCAAAGAAGTTGTTAGATTGCTAGCCTTGTTCTAGGATTGTCGGCTTCAACAGGTCAGCCGAGATGATAACAGCCATGCTGATGCCTTGGCTAACCTGGCTAGTGCAATGAAATCAGGAGAGGCAAGGACAATAATGGTTACTTATTTGTCAAGGCCAAGTATGGAACCACTAATCACAGAGTACGAAGCAATGTGTGTGGAGATGGGACCAAGTTGGATGGATGCAATGGTGATGCTCCTTAGGAATGGCAAGCTACTAGACGACCGAAAAGAGGCACATAAAATCCAGTTAAAATCGACCAGGTTCAGCCTAACAGCAAATAGTCATCTCTACAGAAGTTCCTTCACTGGTCCCCCTTTGAGATGTGTGCATCCCTTCCAAGTTGAGGACTTCTTGTATAAAATACATGAAGGAGTATGTGGAAGCCATGCTGGGGGCAGATCACTTATTTATAGGGCCATTACTCAGGGGTACTGGTGACGCTACATGCAGAAGGATGCTGAAGCCTACGTCAGAAAGTGCGAGAAGTGTTAGAGGTTTGCACCTTTGATACATCAGCCAGCAGTAGATCTAAACCCAGTATCCAGCCCTTGGCCATTTGTCTAGTGGGGCATGGACCTAGTTGGACAACTGCCCCAAGCAACTGGGCAAAGAAATGTTTTGCTGGTAGCAATTGTTTACTTCACAAAGTGGGTAAAAGCTGAACCCCTTGTGAAGATTCGAGATATTGATGTAAAGAACTTCATATGGAAGAACGTCATCACCAGATTTGGGATCCCAAGGGCAATAATAACAAACAATGGCACACAGTTTGACAATAAGCTAATCAAAAGCTTCTGTGCAAAGTACAAAATCAAGAACTACTACTCCGCTCCAAGTTTCCCTCAGAGCAATGGTCAGGCTAAAGCATCCAATAAGACTATCTTGGATCGGATCAAAAAGAGGCTGGAAGCAGCAAAGGGAAAATAGGTGGAAAAGTTGCCCAATGTACTTTGAGTATATCAGACTACATCGAGAAGATCAACTGGGGAGTCTCCATTTGCCATGTCTTATGCACTAAAGTAGTTATCCCACCAGAAGTCGGCATTCATGGGATCAGAACCCAAGGAGTAGAGAATGGGACTAATGAGGCATACTTGGCCCGAGATCTGGACCTGTTGGAGAAGAAAAGTGAGAGTGCAGCAATTCAGCTAGGGGCATACCAGCAACAACTTGCCAAGGCTTATAACAAGAAGGTCAACCCAAGAGAGTTTAAAGTTGGGGACCTCGTCCTAAGAAAGGTTGTCAGCAACAAAAAATCCCAGGGAGGGAAAACTTGACCCAAACTGGGAGGGGCCTTATAGAACCACCTCGGTTGCCAGCAATGGGGCATATCGGCTTGAAGACACTGATGATAAAAAGTTGTCAAGACCCTGGAACACTTGCAACTTGAAGATTTTTTATCATTAGATTTTGTTTTTTCAAAGTTTATGTCATAATTTCATTAGCCGAAGTAATAAAATTCTAGTTTGATTTTTACAATTTTTAAACTTGTGCGAGAGGACTGACCAGTCCTATAACGATGTTTATGATTGAAGCATGACAAATAACTTAGACTTATTATATGGCAGAGTTGAATTATACTTGCATATAATAGAGTCGAACTAAGTTGGCGATATTTCTGAATGAAACATGACAATTAACTTAGACTTATTATATGGCAGAGTTGAATTATACTTGCATATAATAGAGTTAAACTAGGTTGGCGATGTTTCTGAATGAAACATGACGAATAACTTAGACTTATTATATGGCAGAGTTGAATTATACTTGCATATAATAGAGTTGACTAAGTTGGCGATGTTTCTGAATGAAACATGACGAATAGCTTAGACTTATTATATGACAGAGTTGAATTATATTTGCATATAATAGAGTTGAACTAAATTGAGTTAATCTAGGCATGCCATGTCGGCAGAATTAAACTTAGAGTGGAGCTCAGTGTGCTTTCGTCGAATTAACAGAGAAACCAAGGTTGAACACCTCGGCTAGTCTTGGTTTGAATCTGACTTTGGTGAAAGATTATAAACGCATAATGTGAACTTAAATGAAACTTAGGTTCACATTAGGGGGCAAGAAGTAGGAATGATAAATAAAGTTGGGGACTTGTTGAAATTCTACAAAAAAATTTATAAGCTAAAATGGGTTTAACACTTGTTGAAATTTTAGAGAAATTTACGAGTTGTAGTTAGCTGAGGTAATTATGAAAAGTGTTTCTGGTGCACATCTTATCCGAGGTGACTAACCAGGCTGTCAAGCTTGGAAGGATGAAGTCTTGATAGAAGACAGTAAGTGGAAGTGAAGAAGCAAGTATACTTAATAAAGTTTAAAGAAACAAGCACTTGTAAGAATATTTCAAAATGTTTTTAAGTGTTATTCGAGGTATTCCAAGTGTTGGCCAAAACAAACAGTCAAGGTTTATAATTGACGTACCCCCCTGAGGTGATTATACAATTAAGTTGTACTTTGAAGAAACACATAAAATATATTCTAAGTATAGAAGCATGCATTGAAAAAAAACAGTAAACAAACATGAAGAGAAGCATTCAACACTTAGAAGGAAATATAAGACTTGCATTCAAAAGATGGAACTTATTCATAGGCAAAAAGGCACTATAACCTGGCAAAAAGACAACTTGTTCGAGTATAAAAGAAGGCACATCAGCCAAATCAAAACTTAAAATTGTTCAAACAAAATGAAAGTACAACTGAAAGAAGAAAAGTACAGAGTAAAGAAAAGAAACTTCTAAGTGTTGGTGTCATGGGCATTGGTCTCAGATTGTTCAACCTCAGCTGTTGGCGTTGCGTCGGCCTCGGTTGGCAATGTGGTTTCCTTCTCCGCCGCTATCTTAGTATCAATTTCCAGAAGTGTCTGATGTAAGCTTTTCTCGGCTGAAAGGCCCTCGGCTTTAGAAGTTGTTTGTTTGGGAGAAGTACCATTGGAAACCAAGTCCTCTTCCTTATCATGAATCAAGTCTAGGACTTGCTTATTCAAAGTTAGGGACTTGGCCCCAATAATAGTTTTCTCTTCATCAGCATCATTAGCCTCGGGGTCCTCGTCTTTGGCTTCGTCTTAGGAATCCTTGGGAGCTGGAGGAAATGGCAATTTGAGTTGATTGGTATCATGGAGAGAAGAGTCCGCAGGGACAGACAATTTGTCTAGGGCCGCAGTCCAACCGAGGAGTAAGCCTCGGTTACAGGCCTGGGTAACTTGGGCCTTGTATGCATCACGGACAGCAGCTTGCCCTTTTGAGAATGTCTTCTCATCGGCGGCTTTGATTTTGGCCTCCTTAGTGGCCAAGGCTTCTCGGAGCTTTGCCTAGGCTTTGGCGGTTTTAGTTTCAGCCTCCTAGGCCTCGGCTTGGAGAACCTTGGCCACAGTTTCCACCGCTTCGGCCCTCTTCTCGGTTTGGTCTTGCGCGCTTTTTGCAGCCTTGGCTTGATCCAATAGAACTTTCATTTTTACCTCAGCATTGTTCAAAGAGGCAAGAAAGCAAGCAACGTCTCAGGTTTTCTTTGTTAACTCCTTCTTCATCTCTTTGGCTTTCATTGCAAAGGAATGGGCATGCTGGATCACCTAGAAGAAAATGAATGAACAAGTTAGTAAAATTTTTGTAGTATAAGAACTTGAAGTAAAAAGCCAAAAGTTTCAAGTATTGAGACCTTACCAGGATGGAATGTTGCATCATCAAAGCAAAATGTTCGTATTCAGAGATCTCGGCCATGCGATTTAGATCAGTAGGCAGAAGAACGGCGGTAGAAAGAGTGACGCCAACTTCGATATTGTCAATGGCACTGTTGTTGGCCTTGATTGGGTGGTCCCCAATAACAATGGTAGGAGCCCACGGTTCATTGGCCTGGAAAGCATTTGGGCTGGCTGTGGCTTTAGACCTCGGCTTCTTCGACCGAGCGGTATCAGATGGCTCGGCCTTGGCAGGCCTCTTCTTGGTGGCAGAAGCATTTTTCTCGACCTCGGCCAGTCTGGAGATCGGCACGATGTCTTTGGTGTCCACTTGGGTAACTGGGGCCTTTGCCTTAACTCTTTTCACCCTCTTTGGTTTTGGCTTGGGCTGGGACCCTGATGGAGAGGATTGAACTGTCACCACTCCTAGCAGGTCGGCCAAGAGGTCCTCCACAATGGCTTCGCTACGGCCCATTTCCTCAGTGGTTGCAGTGATAGTGATTTTGGTGCCAAAATGAATTGTTGGCAGGGCGATTGGAGGGTTTGCTGGGTTAAATACTGATTCTTTAGAATCTCGTTGTATGCGACTTCGGGTTTTACCGGCAAGTATGTCATCGGCATTGGCGTTGTGATATCGGGATGAGTTGGGGGGCAGATGTTGATGGCAACTCAACTGGATCAGAAGAGGAAGCCTGATCAGCTCTTGGTGAAGAAGTTACTGGAGGGGTTGAGGCAGACGGTGGAGTTTGACTTCTCCAAGGGACGTCGGGCAATGCCAACTTGTATGTTAGGATGTAATTAAGGAGCAGAGGAGCTTTGCGCTGGTCAATAGGCAAGCCCAACAGCTTTTTCAAGTCCTTGCCGGGGAAAAAAGTTTGTCGGAAGTCCTTTGTGGGGAAGAGCTGTAAAATAGAACAAGAAGAAAAGAAAAAACATTCATAAAGAGATATATGAGTTGATAAGTCCTAACAGAAATAGGATTAAAAGAATGACTCAGTTCTTACCATCACCCTCTTTAAACACGGATCGGCGTAGAGTGAAGAGATGAAGATCATCATCAAAAGCAAACTCCCAATTGACCGAGACAATGAGGTAATCATCTCCCTCACCCTTGTTGGACTCTGGGAGGTTGGCTATGATTTTGTATGTAGTGGATCTGGGTTTCAGGTAGTAAATGTAGCCTTTTTCAGACTTTAGGCCACACATGATATAACAATACTGAATGTCAGCTAATGTTATCCTACCATTTTCTTAGCGGGATAGAGCAATTATACCATTAATAACCCTATAGGAATTGATGGCTAGCTGCATAGGGTTGAGTTTATAGTAGTGAAGTACTTCCCTAAAGAGAATGTATAAGGGAAGCCGAAGTCTGCATTCTATGAAGGACACAATGGGGAAGGACATGAAGTCTCCATCTGGCATGATAGAGTCCTCATTCCTAGCTAACCTAATATGGACATCAGTAGGGATAGAAAACTCTTTCCTAAAGTACTCGAGTTTTTTTGGGGTGTCTACCCTTGACCTAAACATACCCATTATCTCGGCAAGAAGGGGTTGGGTAATAGAGTGATGGATATAGGTTTAAAAACCTTGGCCAAAACCTAAATTAGCACTGGGGCTAGGGTTTTTTCATATCTATGGGGAGTTTGTTTCAGTTCTTATAAGTATTTGGTTTCTAAGAAAAACCCAATTTTAAGTCTACACAAAAACAAGAATTGAGGGAAAAACCTGGAAATACAGTAAGAAAAGAAAAAAAATGAGCAAGATTTAGAGTTAAGAAGCATTAAAGGAAAACAAAATTCAAGAATTGAACAAAGCAAAAATGTAGAAAGAAACACAGATATGGCAAGAGCAATGCCAGACATTCAAAGTGACTAGTACAATGTGCTAAGGGCATGCTTAGTCATATGGATGGCAGTCTAAGAACATGAAGAATTACAAACGCAGTGTGATTGTGTGAAAGTAATGTGCACGAATCACAAGCAAGTGCAATGATGAATATTTGAGGAACAAGACAGATTCAAGAATAGAGAGTGTCTCATACTAAACAAAGTACAACTACAAAAACACATGTAAGTTCCACAGCAATAGATACAGAGTGGAATATATGGCAAAACTTAAAAAGAAGAAATTGAGGACTTACCGAGTGAAACTGATAGAAAGGATGCCGGACTGAGTCTCACCGAAGTCAAACGGTGTAAATAATCAGAACCAAACGATGAATTGCTCGCCGAAGGAGATGATTGGAGCAGTTGTAGGAGCTTGGAAGCACAAAAATGGAGGTTTGGAAGAGAAGCATTAGAAAGAGAAAATTTGAAGGCAAATTGAATTCTCAAAAGTGAAGAGACGGAGAGAGAGTAAGAGTTTTGTCAAAAATTCAAAAGGATGGCAAACCATAATGGAATGCCTAGGACTACATGCCTGTCAGGTGGAGTGGGCAGATTGATGTGACTTAGTGACGTGTGAACGGTACGAGCCAGTAGGGGTGTGACACATGGAAGAAACAGTTGAGAAAACCGTGCATGACAGCTCATGCGCAGATAAAACTCTTAGAATTCTTGCAACAACCTCAGCTAGAGAAACGATCTCGGTTAAGGCACTCAAAGAATTGGGTTTTTGGTTTTTGGTCATTGATAAGAGATGGACAGTTGAGTCCTGGGTATTTGAAACCAATGAGTCATGATCTCGGTCGAAGGGAAGGATGAATTTCAATCGACATAAATATAACTAAGCAACGTAGGTTCCATCACCTCAAGTTGCCGAGGTAATAGAACCTAGGGGGCAGTTGTATGGACATATTTTGTGAGTGACAGCACGTGGTCAAGGTGACGTTGGAGTGTCAACCGAGGTGCCACGTGGCCT
Source organism: Camellia sinensis (assembly GCF_055761805.1). Taxonomy (NCBI): domain Eukaryota; kingdom Viridiplantae; phylum Streptophyta; class Magnoliopsida; order Ericales; family Theaceae; genus Camellia; species Camellia sinensis. The sequence goes on along the minus strand of NC_138974.1, from coordinate 5,797,395 downwards.
AGTCCTAACTCTGAGATGATCTCGGCTAGGTCGAGGTTATCTGCGAAGATATCGGAATTCGAGATGAGCAGATAAAGGATAAGAGTCCTAGAAAATGGGAGATCTCAGTTTGGATAAAGATAAAGCTCTTAGGGACCCTATCTAGCAGAGAGTCTAAGATAAGCATTGAGCTTGAGTCCATTGAAGTTAGGCCTCTATAAGGATTAGGTCAGCGCTGGCTATAAAACCAGGGCACCTCCGTAGGTCTCAAGTATGTGTAACATATTGTGAGCAGTAAGTTAATTCTTGTGAGTTAAGGACAGCTTGCTATCTTTGAGAGATATTCGATTACTAACTTGATAGTTGGAGCACCCCCGGGTGGACGAACCACCGCCGGATTCTTATCTTTCTGTGACAGGTTGTTCGGGCTTAATCTATTCTGCCGTTGCTCTCCAGCTGAGTTCCCCATTTGGTTGTGTGGTCAAAAATCAACACCCACACTGCTTATACTAGGAGTTCTGTTGGAGGACCTGAAGGTGGATCTCAATTTATATATGGCTTCTCGGCACACATCAATGTTAAGATCCTCCAAAATCAGATATTACTGGATATAGATGCCATCCCTCTGCTAGAGCTCATTATGTGAACTAATTTTGTGTATGGCTCTACTGCTTTGAGTAGTGGTCAAGAAGTAGGTTGATTTTTCTTTGATTAGTGTCTATTTGAAAACTATGTTGTCAATGATTACTGTTTATTTGGTTAAGAGGATGTTGAATTGCCGTTATTCCATTGATTTTTCTTTTTGTAATTCATAGAGTTTTCTTGTTTTATAACCTATGATTAGGTTGATAAGTTTTCTAAAAAAAGATTTGGTAATTTTATTTTTTTCTTCAATAGGTTTTGCTCTGTTTCCGTTCTTTGTGTGTGTGTGTGTGTGTGTGCGTGTGTTAGTTTTTACTTTTTCTTGGTTTGTGAACCTAACTGATCTTTTGGTTTTGATTGGTTTTGATGTAGGTGATGACTAATGGAAGTTTTAGGAGTGTATGAAAGAAGTTTGTACAAGGATTTTATATGGTGTGAATACAAGAAATCTGCTTACAAGCCGGTTAGGTCTTAGCTAAATGTCTAAAAAGGTTGACTTAACTTTATATATATATATATATATATATATAAGAATAGGTTCTTTATTTCATCACCCTCTGTTTTTCCCCCCCCTCCAATTTTCGTCCAATTTTTTTTTTTTTTTTGGTGAGAATTTTCAAATGATTTTTTGATTTGGTGGAATAATAGAATTTCTTTTTAAACCAAAAGGCTAAAATTGGTATGATAAGGGTTTGGAAGTTCCAAAAAAAAAAAATAAATAAATAAAATGTGGTGTTTCTTGAAAGCACCACTAAATGTTGGATATGACATCATTAGTTGACAGAGACGGAAAGAAGGTGATAGACGTTAGGATATTAGGATATTGCAACGTTTTTCATAATTGTCGTTGTAAGACATTATTGATGTTTTTGAAACACCGTAAGCCTAAGATGGCAGCTGCATCTGTGATGCAATTTAGAAATGTCGCCTTTTCTTATGGTAGTGTTTTTTTAGACCTAAGGCGGCATTTTTGAAACGCTGCCACCAAGAGCCTGATTTCCTATAGTGATACCACGGTTATATATCTCTTTAGCAAAACCAAATTGTTGAAGTTTTCATTCTCTGCGAGTATTAACAAAAAGTTTCAATTGTGTTAGGTCATCAAACCATCCTGTCTCACTATCCCAAAAATTGTTTTTAGTCTTTCCTTTGAAATATAGAGAGTTTCAGTGAGTACTTTCTAATGATATAAATGGGAGTCTATGCCATATACCTGGAACAGCACAAGACAGAACCTGGTCTTACTCTGGTTCAACATCAGAAGTTTAGCCAACCCAAAGTCAGAAATCCGATCATTGTAATAATCATCCAGAAGTATGTTCTGAGGCTTTATATCACAATGGATGATCTGGGTACTACATTCTTCATGCAGGTACACAAGTCCTCTGGCAATCCCCAATGCAATTTGGGTCCTTTGATTCCAACTTGGCTTCTTCTCCACAAAGAGAAAGCTTGCTAAAGTCCCATTGCTCATGAACTCGTACACTAACATCCAATGTTGTTCTTCGTCACAAAATCCGAGTAGTCGGACCAGATTCTTGTGATGTGTCTGCCTAATTACATTTACTTCAGTTTTGAATTCCTTCTCTTTCTCTTGAACCACCCTATCTAGTTTCTTCACTGCAACAACTACTCTGGTACCCATTTGTATCGCCCATTTGTAAACAATACCAAAAGCTCCGCTTCCCAGTTCTTCCTTGAAACCATTTGTAGCTTCTACAAGCTCTTCGTAAGTAAAATAACAAAGATTAGTCTCCACAGCATTGTGATTGACATGATGACTTTTTATGCTTTTCTTGTGGTAGATGAGGAAAAAGCCCAAGCAAACAGCACCAATCAATACAAAATTGATGAACATAGAGCTACCCAATAGAACCGATCCAATGAGAATTAAGGTCCTCTGGTTCTTCTTTGTTTTTGGAACCGGAGGAGCAGGAAGAGTTTGAGGAGGAGGCTGTAATAGAGGAAGATTGTTTTTCCTAAACTTCATGAAAGCCTGACCATTAACAACATTGTCCTCTCTCCCATTTGAAAGTGGCATCTTCTTCTTCCAGCAACTATCTCCTCTCAAAATGGCAACAGCACAAAAACAATCATTGATGCAAGACCTTTTGCATGGCGTTTCAGTCCCAGACACCAATTGTTCATAGTCAGATGTTAGCCAATCAGTATCGATTAGTGTCTCAAAATCGTGGATATCTTCCGTGGAATTGATGTCATTTTCTAAACAACCTTGTGCGAAATTTGGCTTGCAGCTTCCATACGCATTGCTTGGATCAAGTAAGGAATACCCTCGCGGGCATTTGCAATTTGGCCTTTTATAATCATTGAGTTTGCAAATGCTATTAAACCCACAAGCCCCACTGCCTTCAATTCCACAAATATCAACACATATATTATCTGGCTGTGACCAAATAGGAGTCCACTTTGTACCGCTGTTGAAAGTCTTCGGATGATAATATTGGGTGAAAACTCCATCAAAATTCAGAGTTGCTCTGTGAAAATTTTCAGTAGCTGGGAACAACATACTCTATGGTGTCATATCGAATCTATGGTTATTCCTTCTCAATATGTACATGAATCTTGTGTCATAAAAGATCACTTAGTAACCAAAATTGGACGAATTGGAGGGATTATACGTGCCGCTGATATAGTAAGCATCATAAGCAAAATTGGTAGTGATATCTCTGGTATTAACGACAAGATTCTCGTCTGGCAACAAACGGAATTGAAACCTTCCCTGCGAGAAATTGGTCTCCGAAAGGCGAGAAAATATTACCCCACATGACTCCATAATCTGTGTAGGCAACATGGTATCAGTTGGATTTTTGAAACTCTCCCATAGATTGACAGAATCGCTGCGCACAAGTACAAAGTTGCCACTATCATTCATAAAACCATATGCAACATTGTCGAGAATAGGCTAAGACTGCCACAATTCATTACCTTAAGGGTCACTGAGCACTAGCCCTCTGTCAACAGTTAGGCCTAGTTTGGATCCAATTGAGATAGGGACACCATGATACCCATACCAGACAATGGTTTGGTCTGGTATTTGGTAATACCATATGGAGAGCAAGAAGAGATTTTTTTCCTCAAGTGGTTTAAACCCAAATGCAAAAACACCAGAAGGTGAAAGCCATGGGGTGTCCTTGTTATATGCAGTGATAGATGTACCCACGTCTACGGTACCATTAGTCTGAGCAACAATAGAAAATGGCAGGAGGAAGAGTAACAAGAAGAGGAAGAGTAGATGATGACGTAGAGCACGAGCCATTGATAGATAGATCAAGCTCGATTTGGGTAGATGGAAATAAATGAATAAAAAAACAAAGACCAAAGTGTTTTTAGGCAAAGGAAAAGACTTCCTTTCAGCAAAGACTTCTATATCCATAGCATAATTTCAAATGTACCCCTTCTTTCTTGTTAGTCTTTGGTCACCATTATTGAATATTAATACCCCTTAGAATGGGCAACATTGTGGATCACTAGTATGGTTTCAATGACACTATCAGAGCCACATATATAGTTGTCTGGACCATTAAAAGTCCATAAAATAAAATACCGATAATTGTCATAATGTTGGACTCAATTTCACCTCACATGATATGCGCAATACAAAAAGGACGAGTTTTAATGGAATGACAATTAATAAAAATGAAAATGGGTTAGCTTGTAATTTCAAAGAATTAAAGAGAAAAATGTTTTTATAATAATCATATTAATTGTGAATTTATCATATTTATAGTGAATTGGGTATTAACTCGGCTATGAATCAATTAGTACAGTGAACAGATCAATATATGTGTACTAATGGGGAGGATTAACTTTTTAGACATGAAAAAAATTTGAAAATAAGATTCAAGCCTATATTTTCTTGAATCACTAAATATCATGCAAAATAAATAAATGAATATTTGCCATGCTTTCATATGCATCCAGTTAGTCACGCATCCTCAAGTGCACTAATCAAGTTTTAAAATTGTATTAGTTTATATTTATATCATATATTAGTTAAATCTTCAAATTGATAAGTATTAAAAAGTATTTTTTAAAATTTTTATTAGTGAATTCTTAACATTTGATTATTTCTAGAATTCTCAACATTTGATGGGTACATAAGCAATGTTTTTGATCATTTGATTTTGACACCTTTACCAACAAAACCTTGTGTTCGTTGAATAGTCCACACGGTTTCGTGAGTTCAAAATTGAAATAGCCCACACAATTTCTAGCTTTTTTATTTTCTCCCATAAATAAAAATAAAAATAAAAAATCCAAACATATCGTCAAAGTATCACGACACATATAAAAATTCATTAAGATTGATGCAAGAAAATAATGAAATTCTACTTATATCACTAATTTAACTCCTTACACCTTTAAAATTCAATTTTTTTTAGAGTATTAACACGTGCTTAAATTTTTTGGACACCCCAATTTCTAATTTTTCTTGGGAAATTTGGCCATAAATTCCTCTTATCTTCCTTTCTTGTTAAAATGACCAAAAAAAAAAAAAACATTATACTTTCAAAATGCCCTCATAATTATAAAGTCTTGTATAAAGGATAAAAAATTTTAGATTTATATTTTGTGTGACAAATTTACCCCTTCACACACGCACTCTCTATCTTTCTCCTCTTTCTCTCCATCAGTTTATCATCTCTCTCTCAACTCTTTCTTTCTCTATGTCTTTTTAAGATCTCTCTCCACCACCACCACCACCACCACCGTCTACACCACTACCACCATCACCATCTCTACTACCACGACTACCATGACTACTATCGTTTCCACCACCTCCGTCGTCTCCACCAACACCATCTCAACCATCAATGTTGTTCGTCATCACTATTGTCACCACTGTTTCACCACTGGCATCTCAACTACTAGTGCCATTCGATGCCACCATCATCGTCGTTAGCGTCCAAGACTTCAGATCTAAGATTGATGACCTCAAATTTGAGATCTATCATCTCAGATTTATATTCTCTCCCTCTTTTTCTCTGTGTCCTCATCATGCTCTGTTTTTCAGACCGTAAAATTTTACTCTAGTTTGAACCAAATCTAAGGCAATATATGTGCTCTCTCCATCTCTCTATTTGTCTATTTTTTTTCTTTGGTATGTCCTCTATTTTTGTTTGACAAAATGAGAGTAAAATTTTACTCTTATATATGCTCTGATTTTTTTTGATAGAACGAGAGTAAAATCTTACTCTGGTATGTGCTCTATTTTTGTTTGATAAAATGAGAGTAAAATTTTACCTCTAAAGCAATATCTGTGCGTAACGATATAAAATTTTACTTTGAATCCTAGTAAATTTTACCCTGATTCTCTGAATAAGGGTAAAATTTACTAGTAGTCAAAGTAAAATTTTACTCTAAAATATACTGTGAGGATGACTTTACAGGAGAGCTGATATATATATATATATATATATATATGAGGATAGTATAGTAAAAGAAACAAGTTTTAAAATATTATGGGGTTTTGAAAGGATCTTTATAATTCTTGTCATTTTGAAAGACAAATTAGATAGTGAGGGGTCTATCACCAAATCCCCCATTTTTCTTTTATTACAATTATACCCTAAAATCAAATTACGGCTTCGTTTGGAAAGCAAAAGTTGGGGCTTTTTTTTGGCTATTTTAGCTATAAAAAACAAAATAGGCTTTTTAGCCTAATAAGACAAAACATCACATCCAACCCATAATCATTACATTCTTTCTCTCACAAAAAAGCCAAAAAAGCCAAAAAAGCCTAAAGTTCTTCCCAAACTAGGCTTTTTAAAAAGCCCCAGGCTAAAATAGCCAAAAAAGCCAAAAAGCCAACCCACTTCCCAAACCAACTCTACATTAAAAAAGATCATTTAATGGAACACTCACCTATCAAATAAGAATTAACACTATACAATATTGTACACCCACCCCTACCTCCACATCTATCTCTATGTATTTCACCTTTCTAAACCGTAAACATGTTACTCTTCATAACCAACCAACATAAACCCTAAGCTTGTTACTCTTCATGACCATCTTAAATCCTGAATATATCCTCTTCATCACCATCATAAACCCTCTTGAATCAGAAACCTTGAACCAAAAAGCTCTTTTCAAGTCCAACGTATTACTCTTCATCAGTTATTTCACCTTGTAGAGCAATGGAGGATGATGACAACAATTCTGATGAGGCTAGCGTTCCATTGGTAAGTTTATCTGTCTTATATTAACATTTTCGGTCATTTTCAATCATTGCTATTTTGTTCAAACTGTTCGGTACTGGTTTCCCAACTGTTAAGATTATGTTCGGTAACATAGTACTGAACACAAACATTTAGTTCCATATATGGGTTCTGAACAATATGCAGATAGTTGGTGCTATTGAACCGAATATAACCTTTATTTTTGGTACTAATGTGCTGAACAATTCAATTTTTGCATCTTCAACACCAAATCGTGTTTTTCATGAACGTTTTTCTCTCTAAAACTCCCTTTTATGCCGAAATAAACCAAAAAATAAAAATGTGATAGAAAGGAAAGAGGCAATGCTGTTGATAAGATGGGGAGTCGATATTTACGTAAGAGGAATTTTCGACGAGTTTTCTACAATGGTGGACAGGAATTTCCGACGAGTTTTTCGATGGCATTCTTTAGACATCGTCGAGTCGATTCCTCCTTTCGTTGAGAGTTGATAGGAATTTCAATGATGGACCGTCGATGCAATATGCTCTTCACTGAGGCAATGGTGTTTACTGATGTAATGACTGTCAGAGTTCTTTTCAACAAGAGATAGACAGTCATCAAAAGGAGAATGAGAGAGGTGTGCAAAATTAGATGGGTGTGCCTTAGGTGTGATAATATTATGAATACGGGTAAATTTCGGGGTGTTCAAAGAAATTTTATTGTAATTTAGGGTCTAGGGTGGGGGCTCAAAGAAATGGGGGGTCCAAAGAATTTAGGCAGGTGCTAATAGCAATAGCAGCCTTCTTATTTTATTTTATATTTTTTAAATTTCTATAATTCTTTTTATTACCTTCATCCCTAACCTTCCTTATTCTCCTTCTTCTTGCACCCAAAACCTAAAAAACCCTAACCCTAATTCTCTCCCATTATCACCACCTCCACTGGCCCACAACCAGCGCCGCTACTCTCCCGCCACTCCGCCACCACTTCACTACCCTAATTTTATTAGTTCTTTACAATTACAACCCAACAAGTAAAGAGAAACCCGACCTTACCCAACATAGATATGGAGGTAACTTATAAAGATTATCATAAATCGCAACCAAAATCATAAATTTGAAATGAATTAATGATAGCATCAAGATCAAGGTCAACTTTTCCTATCACCAAGCAACATCACAATTAATTCAATTCAATGCAATCAGGTTTTTTGATGGACACAAATTTGATTGAAACAATCCATGAGATTTGTAGTCCATTACATACATATGTCTACAAATAAAGAGAGAGAGAGAGAGAGAGAGAGAGAGAGAGAGAGAGAGAGAGATATGGACAGACCTTGTAAAACATGACCTTTAGGGTCAATAGAAGAATCACTATAGAGATCACAGATAATTCTGCCACGGATTTCCCAATCCTAGTTATCATACCACAAATCATCATCATCATGAGGATCGTAGAGATAAAAAGTGGTAGTGGCACTTTCTTCGACAACGACTCCATATGATGGCAACAACAGTGAGAGGGTGGTGATTGCGTGGTGGTGTCTGCGATGGCAGTTGCAAAAGGCAGCAGTGGATAACGAAATCAGGGTTAGGTTTAGGACAAAAGAAAAATAAGGCGGTTGGAGGGCTTGCGCCGATAAAGATGGTGGTTGGAGGTGATGGTGAGAGAAAATTAGGATTCAGGTTTTTTAGGTTTTGGGTGTAAGGATGAGGAGGAAGGTTAGGGACAGGGGTAATAAAGGAATTATAGAAATTATATAAATAAAAAATAAAAGTTAAAAAAGTTAAATTTTGAGGGTGTAAGAAGTTAAATTGGTGATATAAGTAGAATTTCTCAGAAAACAAAGATAAAATAAAAGGTAAATTACACTTTGCCCTTTTATATTTGGTCAATTTTTTATTTTGGTCTTTAAAGTTTATTTTTCCTACTTTAGCCTTTCATATTTTAACTTTCTTATAGTTTACTCCCAAATTTAACTTATGTTCAAAATTTGATAGAAAATATTACAATAATTACCACATATCATAAAAAATATATTATTATATTGAAAATTGAATTTATGTCAGAGGTGTGAATTATATATAATAAAATATTTTTATATCAAGTGACTATTAATGTGTCATTTTCTGTCTAATTTCAACAAAAAAAATAATTTTAAAAATAAATTAAGAAAAATTTAAAATATGGAAGGTCAAAAACAAAGCGTGGCTTTTAGTCAATTGCTACATGTTGGTAATTTAGCCTTTTGAATATTTTACCATATCTTTTGAGGTCTACTAATGGCGTTGCAGGTATATAATCGTTGTAGACATCCGTGGTAAGGTTTGCAAAGTAGCAAAAGAGGGAGCTCCAAATATTCTAGGTTTGCAAAGTAGCAAAAGAAGGAGCTCCAAATATTCTGATGTCCAATCTTAATGGTTAGGAGGACAAGTCTCTTCGGTGGACTGTAGTAACCTTGAGTTTTACAATTATAGTTTAACCATTACTATTTAAATGTTACTGGTGTAGACACCCCATTTTTGACCATCCTCAAGACTTGGACGTCACTGTTTGAACACACGGTGATCTTCCATGTTTGTGTTCGTTTGGAGTTCCCGGAGGTCTCGGCTCGCGCGCCTTGCCTCAGGATCCCCGAACTCGACCGTTTAGTGTCTGGTTTTGCACCAAACACTTGCATCTTGCCTTTGAGAGGCAGGGTGGGGCTTGTAGACCATCCCCACCCACCACCGGCAGTGGCTAGATGCCACCGGCTGGTTTTTGCTGCCACCGGCAATATAGTTTGCCGGCCGGCACTCTTTGTTGCCGGTCAGCACTTTTTTGTGCCGGTCGGCACTCTTTTTGGCCAAGATGGCATTTTTGGCCGGCCGATTGCTGTTCATCTGCTTTTGCAGATATTTTTAAACAGCTGTATTGCTTTTGCTCCCCTCCATACACGTGTATGGAGGGATCTCCCTCTTGCAAAGCTTGTCTTGTAAGCTTTACAAGAGGGATATAGAGAGAGGCTCTCTCTAAGGCAAGAAGGAGAGCTTTTAGACATTTTAGAGAGAGGAAAATACAGACCAAGCTCTGGTTTTTCTAGGGTTAGGGTTAGATATACACTCTCTATCTCTCTTTCCCTCTTATTTGTACACTAGGTGTTTTGTGTCTCACTATTGCACACAAACACCTAGTGTTTCACCTTCCTCTTGAAACTAGGGTTCTAAGGGCTTGTTCTTGAGTTTCTTGACTGGTTTGGAGCCAAAGGAGGCCATTGGAGCACCATTGTTGAAGATGACTACAAGGGTAAGAAACTAGTCCCTTTTCCCCCCATTTTTGCATTGATTTTCCACCTATCTTAGAGCTGTTTTTGTGATTATTGTATAACATAAAAAAGTTCTGTTTTTAAGCCCTCTTTATTGTTTATTAATAGTGTTTTGTTGTTTGAGGGTTGTTGACCACCCTTAGGCCTCGAAAGGCCTCATTTTGAGCCGTTTTGTGCTAGCTCCGGGATTTTGGTGTTGAGGTCTCTTCACTACTGAAATCTTGAGGGATTTCAGTGGTGAAGATGATGCTTTGAAGTCCCAATAAGGAGAGGGCCACCCCCTCTCCTTGTTGTCCTTGAAAAGGGCATATTTTGGCCTCTTAAGGAAGCCTATGCTTGAGTGTGTGTTGAGCATGTTTGGTTTGTTTTTCATGCTTATATATCCATAATATAACATGATTTCAAGTTGGTCTTGGAACTCCATGCATGTTTAGCATAGTTGCCATGTAATGACTTGTTTATGCCTTAATGTGCCTTAGGTTGTTAGCCTTTGTTGGAGCATGTTTTAGGCTTAGTCTTGTGAAGATTATGTGCTTATTTTGCCATATTCTAGGTCTGTCCATAAGTATTTGGGTTGATTTTAGCATGCATTATATAGCTCCTTTGTATTTGGGCTTGTTGGCCTTGGGTATGTGCATGTGTAGCATGCCATCTTTGCATTGTTTTGGTGATTTGGGGTCACTTTATATGTTATTTCAGTCCCATTTCCATGCTTGCTTGATTGCCTTGCATGCATCTTTAATGCCTCATAAGCATGTGTTGCATGCCCCATGTTTTGGCTATTGTGTATGCCTTTGTATTTGAGCCACTTAGATGCCATCTAAGGAGTCCTTTAGGCCTTGTATTGATGTGCTAAAACTCTGTTTTGGGTCAATAAGTTCATACCATGTTTAGTCTTGCAAGTGTAGTTCAATGCTCCTTGGATTTGCTTTGAACACTTAGACTATTTGTTGCATGTTTGGCTTGATTTTGTTGCTTGGTTTGGCACCATCCTAACATGCATTTTCAATGCTTATGTTGCATGCTAATTGTCCACGATTCCTCCTTTCAAGTGTGCTTGAATGTTGTTTGATTTGTGCTTAAGTGTTGGTCCTTATGTGCATGTGTGTGTGTATGCCATTTAGCCCTCACTTTTTAGCACTTTGGCTACTGTTTTAGGCCTATTTTAGAGCTGCCTAATTCATGTATAAGACCACCTTTCCATCTATTTGCATTGCCATATGTATGCTTGTATGCTTGCATAAGTGCCTTGCCATGCCATGTTGCATCCTTAGCTTGTATGCCTAGGTTGCATTGCATCTTGCATGCATTCCTTGTCCCTTGACTTGTGTGATAGGGATTGGGAGTTTTGTTTGATTGGTTTGCATACATTTGAAATCAAAGTTGCATACTTGGTCCCTTGGGCCATCATGCATGGAAATGCGTGATTGGTGGTCCGGGAATCGAGGCACATGTCCCTTTGAGTCATTACAATGATAAGAGACATGGTTGGTGCATACATGCCTTGAATTGTGCTGCCATGCCTTGTTTTGCCCTCTGTTGCTGTGAGTTGCAGGTTCTGCAGGCTTTCTTTGCCGACCGGCAGTGTAAGGTGCCGGCCGGCAATCTTTTCTCTGCCGACAGCTTCAATTTTGTGCCGATGGATACACACCAGTGCCGGTGGTGATTCCACTTAGCCGGTGGTACTCCCCAGTGCTCAGGGATGCAACCCTGAGGTTTTTACAGCCTCCAGAGGAGTGAAAGAAGGAAAACAGAGGCAGCTTGCGCATGGCGGCGCGCTTCCCGAGGCGTTTTCCTGCTTTAATTAATTTATTTAATTTGTTAATTAAATTAGTTAATTTGTAATATTAATTAGCTTGCGTAGTTAATTAATTTGTAATATTTATTCGGTCCCTCCGAGTGAGGGTAAATCTGTAATAAGTGTGTGTGGGTGGTGTGTATGTCTTCCAACCCCACTTCTTTCTTCCCTTTTATTTACCTGCTTATGATGGTAGATTATGGCACATTTATTTTAGCATACCTTATGCTATGCATGTGTGCATCCATGCATTTGTATTGCATGCATTAGGCTCGGTACATCACGCTAACTGCATCAATACTTCAATTCCCAAACTGAATACGTGATAATTGTGCATTTTCACATGACATGTTTAGGATAGCCGAGCCTATTCTAGCAACATTTTGTATGCAATGCATTAGGCACTTAACATGGACTTGGATCATGCATGTTTGCTAACAAGTTCTTTGTTTTGGCATGGAGTACTATGTAAGTATTTTAATGCTTTAGCATATCGCATGAGTGTGAATGTTGCCATGACAGCATGCTTAACATGTGGCTAGATGCTTATGTGTTAAACTGTTTTGAATGCCTGTGGGTGAAGGTTGGATTGTTTGAGTTGGAAAAAACTCGTTGAAATCCGTATTTTAGCCTACTTGCGAGTAGCAAATTCCCAAGCATTTTCAAACCGAACGGATATGCAATGTTTATTTCCAAATTAGGCAATCTAGTCTATACTTGTTTGCTGTGCGCATAACATAGTAATTCTAGGCTAATAATTGGTTTTAGAACACGTAAAGTTTTCAAAAACGGATATCACGGTTAGTAGAGGCCGGTCTTCGGACCGGGCGAAAGGGGGTGCTCATAGCTGACCTTCCCCGATCGTACCCAAGCTCCCGAGCCGAGACAACTCTGGTGATGACGGACATGTGGCCTTCGGCACCGAGTCAGGGTTTCCTAAATTCCCCCATTTTAAAATATTTAGGTGGCGACTCTGTATCTGGCAAAGCAGTCCATGTTTGGCACTACTTTTTCAAAAATCTGTTTCTCAAAACGATTTGCCAGATTTGGACTCTTTGGTTCAGATTAAGAACCGTGACACAAATCGAGTCCGAACTGTAGCAGCGAGGTCCCCCCTCCCCCCCCCGCGGACTTGTTACAGTTTCTGGCGACTCTGCTGGGGAGTTTAGAGAGCTTGACTCGAACTCGTGATATCCTGTTTTGATCTCATTTATGTGTTTTTTTTGCATAGCATGTGCATTGGTGCGCCTAGGAACACAGTGTTTGCCATCTACTATTCCTGAACGGTTTGCCGGAGGCTTGCCTTGTCAAGGCATGTCCATAAGGCTGACCGGCTATGGGCTCTGACAGTATGGGAACACAAACCTCGGTTTTACCGGGGCACCCTTTTGGCCATTCGACCTAGTGCATATTCGGATCCATAGTGACCATTCCAAGCTAGGACAGGTTGCTTACCCGATGCTAAGTTGTTTGAAACCGCTGTGTGCGTAGTGAAACCCTAGCTCCTGACAAAATAGGACAGGGAAACCCTACCCCAACATAGGGGTGATTGAGCTCTCTTTACTTGCTATGTGCTTCTAGAATGTGTTTCTACAGGAAACGCACATGTCAGTTTGCAAGTTTGAGTATCAAACCTAGGGACACCAGTATCAGTATCAGTTGTGAGAATCAGTTATCCGCGGGTATCGGTTCAGTTTTCGGGAACAGTAATTTCTGGGAATAGTGATCAGCAGTAGGGTACAGTTGTTTGGCTACACCCGCGATTGATCAGTTTGGGCTGAAATGCTGTCTGTTTTTCTTTCAAGGTTCAGAGAGTTGCAGAGTTGATACAGAACAGCCAGTGTCTCCCCTTTGCTGAGGCAGGATTTATGGCGGCACAAAGTTCAGAAGAAATTGTGGTTATGACGGCTGCATTGGAGCAGGGGACCACTCCGCAGAGTGAGGCCAGCATCAGTATGTCATATCCGCCCAGGTCGCCCGTTGTGCACCCGATTTGGGCTCCCCAGTTATATCAGGCTCGTGAGCCCACCACCTTTGAATTGATGGGGATGATAGGCGATCTCCAAAGGTCTGTGGCACACCTCGCCTATGGAATGTCGGCTTCACCGCCAGCGGCGCCATATGCCGGGAATTTCATACCACAGGAGCCCCCGCTACTGGGGCGGATCGTGATAGAGCTCAGCCAGCCAGAGGTGGCTTCCGGCTATAGCCACGACATGCCAACACCAACCCAGACCCTTGATAAGGCTGAGGCCAAAGGAAAAGACAAGGCAAAGGTAGACGCCGACCCTATTGAACAACTGCTGTGGGCAGTCGAGGCTCTGAAAGTTAGAGGAATGAGCAAGCAACAAACATCTGCAATAGTGACCAAAGCTGTAGATGATGCTTTCCCCGCTCCGATCAAAGGCAGTTCAAGCCAGGCAGAAAACCGGGATGGGCCCCGTCATGCCCAGACAGCTCCTGTAGTTCCCAACCCTGCACCGGGAAAGGTTCAAAAAGCCAAGGCAGCGCCAGCCGATCCTTTTGCCAGCGCATCGGGCAAGAATCCTCAAACTGCAAAGTACCTGCCCCGAGGGCGCAGGGTCTTTCATGACCTCCACATGCCTTTGTCAAGGGCATTGCTAATACTGGCGAAGAATGGGCACCTTAAGCCTTTGGAGCCCCGGCCACTCCCGAAGAATCTCCCTGCCACCCATGATGCTACCTTATACTGCGCGTACCATCAACAGTCCGGTCACAGTACCGATGGATGTTCCCGCCTTCGTCATGAAGTGCAGGATTTGATTGATAACAAGGTTATCCTACCACCCACCTCAGGCAAGCCCGTCACCACTCAGTTGTTGGATTTCGAGGGCTCAAATACTGCGAGTATGTAAAGTGGACCGCCTGCGGGCAACATTTGGTACATTTTGGATGAAGCGTCTGGCACGCATTTTTGAGCATCGGTGAAACCGAGTTTTGTAAATCCTGGCTTGGATATCGAGTCAGTCTTTTGTGTTGAGTCAGTCTTTTTTGCTTAAGGGTCTGTCTGGTTGTATCGAGTCAGTCCCCGTTGTATATAATACCAGGTGATTCTGGGGTTGTTGTCCCGAACACGGTTTTGTTTTGTTATTATTTGTTTTGAGTCTGTTTCTGCCAAGGGGCCAGTTGCACCAACAAAGCCGAATGAAACAGCTGTTGCTATCTCAAACTTCATGCTTGCTTTCAGCATAAGTGCCAGAGAATTTGAATGGGCTGACAGTACATCTCGCCTGCTCTCCTGTGTGCCCAAACTCATTGCATTAACCTAAGTTTTTCAAAAAAAAACAAACTTTTGAACACTGCGGTGATAAATACGAAGAGGAAGGAATTCCTCGGGTTTTGTAAAATTTTGATCATTTTGAGAGAAAGAGAGGCGTGCTAAGCCTTTTAATGAATGAAACCATGCTTGTCGGCGTGAGTACTGAGAAGGATCCTGGCCTGATCCAGATTGGTTCCACACTATCTTCGGCGCGAGTGATTTGTCGTTTTCTTAAAAAACTTTCAAAAACAAATGTTTTACGCGGCCCTGCGAAGACCTGTGTGGAATCGCTTTTGAGATTGCGCAGCCTAGGATCGCTCTCAGCCTCAAGATTCAACCTATTTGTTTTCCGAGTTTGAACCCGTTCAGAATGTTCAGAAAGTTCAACGGACAAACGCCATGGAGGCCCGTGTAGCCAGTTTCGAAACAGCCCTCGAGCAAGAGGCACCAAAGCCGAATCAGAGGGAGTAGATCTCGTCGGAAGAAGCTCGTAGAGAAACCGGGATGGATTCTCCGCAAATCAGTGCAATAGCCGTTCTCCTAGACACAGAGAGGCTTCAATTTCAAAAAAAAAAACCATTTGGCATGGACTTGTTACACTTTTACCCTTTGAGAGGCTCGCTGGGCCGAAAACCCGGAAGGGCGGCCCAGGCAAAAGTTAGAGCAAGAGAAAAATACAAAAAAAGAGAAAAATACAAAAAGAAAGATTGAGAAAAGAAAAAAAAAAGAAAAAAAAGAAACGAACAAAAGAAAATGAAAAGAAGCTCGCAAGGTCGAAAACCCGCATTGGGCGCCTTGGCAAAAATGAGAGCCAAACAAAGTGAAGGTTAAAATACCCGAGTGGACCTTAACCGGAACTACATAAGGCTTGATTCCCATGTTTGGGATACGTAGGCAACTTCATCATGAAGTCCAACCCCCAACGCTTTCATAGCATTTCAGTCCATGCAATGGTTTCGATTTCATCCCCAAAGTCCAGTGGCCAACACCCTTCAAGGTGATTGTGTCCATATATGTGTTGTGACCGTCTTCGTCATCGCTGTGTCTGAGAGTTCGACCATCGCCAATGAAGACTGTTTATAGATTGCTGCGGCACCATCCCAAACAAGGGGCAACTTTCCGTTGCCACAAGCCGTCGTGAGACGCCATTCAAACTAGGGGCAACTTTCCGTTGCCTCCCACCCCCCTTCAAACCAGGGGCAATTTTCCATTGCCTCCGATCCGAGATTGCGCGTCTCAAAGAGTAAGTTCCATGCTTGTTGAGCATCAGCTATTTGAAAAATAGTTTTTGAAAATTTTTACTGAGGTTGACTATTTTCTCGAAAACTATTTCATTTTCCAAAACCGGACCATTGTCTTGGACCCAAAAAGGAAAATTTTCAGTACTTGCTGCCTGACTTGCATGCTTTTCAAATCAAAAATCGAACAAGTACGTTAATCCGACTCTCATTTTGATCAAAATTGTTTTAGTAGAAAGCAAAAACAAAGAATGGTTAAAATGATGAACTAGGGGCACAGTTGAGCCAGGCGTTCTGTCATTCCCCCGTCATCGACGTACTTACCAGAAGAGCGCTCTGCCCGCCAGAAGAAATAACTGTGAGCTAACGGTGTTGAGCATGAACCCACACCTTTCTATTTATCCATCAATCACCCCGGGGAGGGATGAAAAATGAGAGAATGAAGAATAGAGAGGTGTAAGTTGAGAGAAAAGTGAGGAAAAGGGTTTTTGAGAAAAAAAATCCGAGCTCGAGAGCCGAGTGATGTGAGAATCACAAATCAGAAAGGGAGAGAAACAATGCCCAGATTGAACTGGCTCCTCGTGGTCCGAGGTCTCCCATTTTCGTTTACGCATCTGTGTGTCATGTCTCTTTCATTTGACGGTCTCGTCTTTTGTTTTGAGTCTCTCCCGAGCGTGTCTCGTTATGTTTAGGTCGTGTACCTCTTTGTTTGAGTCCTCCCCGCTGTGTTCAGTTGTAGGCTCGATATCCCGGTTTGAAAAACCTTCATTCGATTTCAAAAATCACTTACACTCGGAATGCTATGCCATTCTCTACATTTGAGCATGCTTCAACCCTAGCTGGTTTCACCGCTGTAGGCCGTCTTGTCAGATTGGGATGTTTTGTTTGGAATTCGCCGTGTGCAGAATGAATCGAATGCTGTGTTATGGGCTGTGTGCACCCAGCAGAGTAAGGGCTGTGTGTCCAGAATCAGGCAGTGGGTTGCTTGGGTTATTTTGTTGTTGGCTGTTTAGTTATCTGATTATTACAGTGCAAGCGTTTAATTTTCAGACAACCAATCAATTCCATTTACATTGAGGTGTAACATGATGAGATGCGATGCAATGCATGAAATGTGTCAATGTAAACACTTTTTTTTAGATAAAAAGTCCGTTTCATTTCATTATCTTTTCAAATGTACAAGTTTTGAAACAAAATCTGCCTGCGGCAGTACAAGGTAATCTATCTACCAACCAAAAAGAAAAGTACAAGAAAGAAAGAAAAGATAGCAAAAATCCGCATCTCTGCCGAGCGCTCCAAGGGCCGTCAGTCCGTCCTGGTCCTCTTCCTGGACGAGGGTCCAGGAGCATCATCAGCGTCGTCGTCAGAGCCCGAGCTAGAATCGCCTCCGGTCTCCTCCTCCGATGACTCGGACTCCGCCTCGGCCTCCGCCTCTGACTCCTCGTCGTCATCGTCCGGGACTGGAGCTCGCGAGCTACTCCAGACGTGAGTACGCCCTCCCCTGGTACGGGGAAATATCCTGCCCTCCTCATCTCTCCCCCGAGCAGGGACAGCAGGTCTAGCTGGAGCACCTCCTGCCATGGGAATCTGGAAAGGAGGCTGAAAAGTTCACGAAAAGGGAAATGCATCAGTATACCGTGAGCAGTTTAGCAATGCAGAATGCAGTGTGTGAGTACAATGTATGAATGCCGTGAGCAGTTTATCAGTGCAGAATGCAGTGTGTGAGTACAGTGTATGAATGCCGTGAGCAGTTTATCAGTACAGAGTACGATGCAGAATGCAGTGTATGCAGTGTTCAGATACTGTGAGATCAGTGTATCAGGTGTTGTGCCGTGCATCAGATTATGTAAAGCAGTGTATGAATGGTTTCAGGCCAGTGTCAGAAGGACATACCGGTATGCTGTAGAGGGCTAGGAGGTCAAAAGTCCGCTGGAGCATCCCCATCATCGAGGCATTCATCGCCAACAACTGACGGGTGTACTCAGAAGAGGCCTGCAAAAGTATCAGATGCATCAATATTCTATGGAATATCAAATAAACTGAAATGAGATGACTGTACGAAGTGCAGTGATACATACCAGAGGTAGATCGGGGACATCGATGAACTCGTGACCAGCCGGTGGAGGGGCGAAGGGGATCTGATAGGTCGACCCACCCTGCCCCTGGAAAGTCAGTACAGCAGGCAGGGCAGGCCAGCCAGCTCCTCGTCCTCCCTACACTCTGCCCCTACCACGGACCCGGGCCCTCCCCGAAGATCCAGCCCCTGCTCCCGCTCCGGCCCCAGCCGCCGATGCTACAGGCCTGGCCCCCTCTGCTCGACGGCCGCTCAAAGGTCGCATCAGGTACGTCCGCACGTACTCCTGATAGTCGCCGGTGCCTCGGAAGCCGGCCTCCTCCTAGCCGATGGAGTAATCATCCAGCTGCTCAGCGGTAAGCCCCTCAGTCTCCCTCATCTCTGCAGGAGGGTGAGCCAGGACTATTTGCTCACGTAACCCCAGGGTCTGGCGTAGAAAACGCTCCCCCAGGTACCAAGCCCGACAGACCGGGCCCTCTAGCAAGATCCGGAAACGCGAGGTCTCCTCAGCACCAGGGAACCGACCCCGCATCGCCGACGGCAAGGAGGCCCATGGCCGCCATGTGATCTGAAAGTGACGGACAGTTTGTTATCTACTGTTATTGAAACATGCAGTGGGAAAGCGAAGCTAAATGAACTGAAAGTAAAGCATACCTCGGCCGGGGTGATGGTGTCAAAATATCGGCGGAAGAAGCCGAATGTCTCCCGTGGTCGCCGGGTGCATCTCCCGTCGAAGCGACTCGAGAACGGGACAGCCGGAGGAGGCTCCGCGACTGGCATGGGGGCAAGCCTAGGAAAGTAGGCGTAAACCCACAGCTGCAAAACAGATATCAGTATGACCATCAGAAAAGCAGAATATACAGAATAAAGCAGAAATGGCAGAGCCGTGTGTTGTGCAGTGTATTGTGTACAGTGTACAGTGTGAGCAGTGTACAGTCAGTGTAAAGCAGAATGTATGTGTGTGCCGTGTGTACAGTATACAGCAAGTGTAGAGCAGACCACAGTGTGTGCCGTGTACTGAGTACAGAAAGTACGAGACAGGAATGAAAAAGTGGAGAAGAAATGTACCTCCCAAGCCCGCCAGTAACCTCCAAGCAGCTGGCCGCTGCCACGAGAAGCCGAGCTCATATATCCGTACAGGGTGGCCAGAGCAGCGCCGCCCCAATCGTAGTGCAAGATATCCCGGACGTCCACCAGTGCGCTGAGAAGACAAAGAGGCACGGTGTTCGCCCGGTCGACGAAGATGGTAGTCCCGAACAGGAACATGAGGAAGCCGCGAGCATACCTCTCCTCGTCCTCTGGGGTCATCTGCACCTCCTTCAATGCGGGCTGGACCCGAAACTGTGTCTCGAACCAGGAGTACCGCACGAAGCCTGGATGAGCTAGTGGCGGGGCCTCCCCCAGTAGATGGACCTGAGCGGCGGTCCACCCATCCATGTCTGTGTCGAAAGGGATCGGATCCCCCCCTACCCCGATGCCTGTGAGCATCGAGAAGTCATAAGGGGTCATCGTCATGTCCCCTGCAGCAGAAAGTGGAAAGAATCGGTGGTGTCCCACCATCTCTCCGCCAGAGCGGCAAGGAGAGGCCTGCATGTGGACAACCTGGAGAGCCCTCGGCAGAAGGTGCCGAAGCCCGCCCGGTCCACGATGCGCTGGACCGCATCAGGGAGCTCATCATACCACTCCCATGCACTAGTATTCCCATACCCGCGAATGGTATGGGAACCCTCCTGCAAACAGAAAATGACAATTGCAGGACAACATTCAAAATGCAGTTTTGAAAGGACAGATATGGCATGTATGCAAGTTTGTCAGATTCAGGCAAATACCGGGTGCCGGTGTGCTTACAGTAAAATACGTGTGCTGTGTCAGCGTGTTTGGGTGTTTCAAAACAGATGTGGTATGTGTGCAAGTTTGACAGATTCAGACAAATACTGGGTGCCAGTGTGTATGCAGTGAAATACAGTGAGCGCAGTGTGTTTGAATGATTCGGGGCTAGTGCAGTGTGTGTGCATGTGTCAGTCTCAAGCAGATATCAGTTGTATGTATGTTTACAGTCAACTACGGTCTACGGCATATCAGATTTCAACAGTTAGAGAATACAACTAACTATGGCAGTTTTGTATCCTACATTGCAGAAAGTAAAGCAGAAGATGAAAAGTTACCTCGGAAGTGCCGAATGAAAGGTGGAAGGTAGGCTCGCGTAGTAGTAGCTCAGGCGCCGCGTACCTCTCAAAGCTCCGGAACAGACGCAGGCCGTCTGGGGGCAGAACGTGGATCGCCGGCCGGTAGGTCGCCGGGTCGAACGGGCGCTCGCTCAGTGGTAAGAGCTCGACCCCGGGATCCATCTCGTGGTCCGATGGAGTCCCGCCACGTGGAATGTCGTCCGCCATGAAGAGAGTAGTGTGAAAATTGCCCGGAAAAGGAAAACCGGGTCGGAATACGAAGAGTCAACCGGAAAGTCAACTCCTGAGAGGGTCGGAAATGGCCGGGAAGGCCGGAATGTGAAAGGGCACGGAAATGAAGAGGAAAGTGAGGGGAACAAACCCTGAAAAGGCGAGAACGCCAAACGAGGCACCGAAACGAGAATGTGATCGGTGGAAAACGTCCGAAACGCGAAGAGAAACGCGAATCCGACGACGAAACGGGCGTAGAACGCGAAGAAACGGAGAAACGGGGAAGAGAAAAAGCTCTAGAGAGAGAGAGCAAGGGATTTCGGCATAGAGGAAATGAGGAAATAGGGCTTGAAGCCCTATTTTATAACACCCAAGGTGAAAAGTCAAAACTGCCCCGCATCAGCAACTGTTTGCCGGTCGGCAACGTTTTGTGCCGGCCGGCACTTTTTTTTGTGCCGATGGAATTGTTTTTGTGCCGATGGCCAGCCGGTGGCATCATCTTTCGGCCGGTGGGGTTCCCACAGCCTTGTTTAGGCCATATGAGAAGTTCGTGGTCTTCATAGCTCAAGAACGTGCAAGAAAGTGCATCTCCGACATTCAACCGGCCTCCGTTTTGACCGCGGGCCGTGTCTCCAGTGCGTGGCACTCGAATTCATGCAAGGTGTATCCTTTTTGTATCCTTTTTTAAATTCAAAAGTTGCCCCATGTGTGTTGCACGAGTTCATCAGACTACTTCGGTGCATTACATTGCGCTGTCATGCGCCACACATTTGCATTGTTATGCACATGTTACATGCGTTGCAACACACACCCCTTTGCATTATCGTGCACATTTCTCATGCATCATCATTGCATTTCCATTCCATGCATTGTCATGCATTCTGGGATACGTGCGTTGTTGCGCATTTAAGCCCATTTACATTCCGTGTGGCATGCATGTCGCACTTAGCATCGCACTGTTTTGTGCATTTCAAATCGTCGCACTGTTTTGTGCATTTCAAATCGTCGCACTGTTTTGCGCATTGCATTCCGTCGCGCTGTTTTGCGCATCTCATTGCATTTTGCATTGTCATGCATGTTAATTACATTACCTGCGTAGACCGCATGTTAATTCTTTACTTGCGTAGACCGCATGTTAATTACATTACCTGCGTAGACCGCATGCTTGTAATCATTTCACTACTTGCGTAGACCGCATGTTAATTCTTTACTTGCGTAGACCGCATGTTAATTACATTACCTGCGTAGACCGCATGTTTGTAATCATTTCTTTACTTGCGTAGACCGCATGTTCATTACATTACCTGCGTAGACCGCATGTTTGTAATCATTGTTTTACTTGCGTAGACCGCATGTTCATTACATTACCTGCGTAGACCGCATGTTTGTAATCATTGTTTTACTTGCGTAGACCGCATGTCAATTCTTTACTTGCGTAGACCGCATGTTCATCTCTTTACTTGCGTAGACCGCATGTTAATTACATTACCTGCGTAGACCGCATGTTTGTAATCATTTCTTTACTTGCGTAGACCGCATGTTCATTACATTACCTGCGTAGACCGCATGTTTGTAATCATTGTTTTACTTGCGTAGACCGCATGTCAATTCTTTACTTGCGTAGACCGCATGTTCATCTCTTTACTTGCGTAGACCGCATGTTAATTACATTACCTGCGTAGACCGCATGTTTGTAATCATTTCTTTACTTGCGTAGACCGCATGTTAATTACATTACCTGCGTAGACCGCATGTTTGTAATCATTTCTTTACTTGCGTAGATTGCATGTTTAATTCCATTACCTGCGTAGACCGCATGTTTTGATTGCGTAGACCGCATGTTCAATTTCAATACCTGCGTAGACCGCATGTTTTGATTGCGTAGACCGCATGTTTTGATTGCGTAGACCGCATGTTTAATTTCATTACCTGCGTAGACCGCATGCTTTGATTGCGTAGACCGCATGCTTAATTCCATTACCTGCGTAGACCGCATGTTTTGATTGTGTAGACCGCATGCTTAATTCCATTACCTACGTAGACCGCATGTTTAATTTCATTACCTGCGTAGGCCGCATGTTTTGATTGCGTAGACCGCATGTTCAATTTCAATACCTGCGTAGACCGCATGTTTTGATTGCGTAGACCGCATGATTTATCAATTTCATTACCTGCGTAGACCGCATGTTTTGATGGCGTAGACCGCATGTTTAATTTCATTACCTGCGTAGACCGCATGTTTTGATGGCGTAGACCGCATGTTTAATTTCATTACCTGCGTAGACCGCATGTTTTGATGGCGTAGACCGCATGTTTAATTTCATTACCTGCGTAGACCGCATGTTTTGATTGCGTAGACCGCATGTTCAATTTCAATACCTGCGTAGACCGCATGTTTTTGATTGCGTAGATCGCATGTTTGTTAATTTCATTACCTGCGTAGACCGCATGTTTTGATTGCGTAGACCGCATGCTTAATTCCATTACCTGCGTAGACCGCATGTTTTGATGGCGTAGACCGCATGTTTAATTTCATTACCTGCGTAGACCGCATGTTTTGATTGCGTAGACCGCATGTTCAATTTCAATACCTGCGTAGACCGCATGTTTTGATTGCTTAGACCGCATGATTTATCAATTTCATTACCTGCGTAGACCGCATGTTTTGCTTGCGTAGACCGCATGATTTATCGATTTCATTACCTGCGTAGACCGCATGTTTTGACTGCGTAGACCGCATGCTTATTCAAATCTCATTACCTGCGTAGACCGCATGTCTTGATTGCGTAGACCGCATTATCAATTTCATTACCTGCGTAGACCGCATGCTTTGATTGCGTAGACCGCATGTTTGTTAAACTTCATTATCTGCGTAGATCGCATGCTTATGATCAATTTTGTTGCCTGCGTAGACCGCATGCTTCATTTACATGTCTGTATTTTCGCAAGCATTGTTATGCTCCCCACTTGCTTTGCGCTGTCACGCATTTCGAGTACACTATTCTTGCATTGTCATGCATATTGCTAACAATATTGTACCTGTTAAGTTTGTTTTCTTTGCAGGCATGATATTGTATGTACGGTTCATTTGAGGTTGGTGCAACCAGACGAGCCGCACAGGTATTGTATCCTCCGAGTGAGACGTATTGAGAATTACATAATTCTCTTACATCCTTTCTGCATTGTAGTGTAGTTTGGTGTATGCTAGCTTAAAACTGTCGCATGTTTGCTTCATTACAGCTTTCTTTGCATGATCATAAGTTATGCTCGGCTTCGTGCATTGTCTTGCATTTTGCCCCTGCCTCCGGGCGCATACCTTATTTGTCTTGTATGCTTGTCTGAGTCTTCGGCCTTGTCAAAAATGGGTCGTCTTTGGGCTTTGACATTCACTCCCGTCATTGTTATGACTTTCGAGTTCTGTCAAAGAGGGGCAACTGTAGACACCCCATTTTTGACCGTCCTCAAGACTTGGACGTCACTGTTTGAACACACGGTGATCTTCCATGTTTGTGTTCGTTTGGAGTTCCCGGAGGTCTCGGCTCGCGCGCCTTGCCTCAGGATCCCCGAACTCGACCGTTTAGTGTCTGGTTTTGCACCAAACACTTGCATCTTGCCTTTGAGAGGCAGGGTGGGGCTTGTAGACCATCCCCACCCACCACCGGCAGTGGCTAGATGCCACCGGCTGGTTTTTGCTGCCACCGGCAATATAGTTTGCCGGCCGGCACTCTTTGTTGCCGGTCAGCACTTTTTTGTGCCGGTCGGCACTCTTTTTGGCCAAGATGGCATTTTTGGCCGGCCGATTGCTGTTCATCTGCTTTTGCAGATATTTTTAAACAGCTGTATTGCTTTTGCTCCCCTCCATACACGTGTATGGAGGGATCTCCCTCTTGCAAAGCTTGTCTTGTAAGCTTTACAAGAGGGATATAGAGAGAGGCTCTCTCTAAGGCAAGAAGGAGAGCTTTTAGACATTTTAGAGAGAGGAAAATACAGACCAAGCTCTGGTTTTTCTAGGGTTAGGGTTAGATATACACTCTCTATCTCTCTTTCCCTCTTATTTGTACACTAGGTGTTTTGTGTCTCACTATTGCACACAAACACCTAGTGTTTCACCTTCCTCTTGAAACTAGGGTTCTAAAGGCTTGTTCTTGAGTTTCTTGACTGGTTTGGAGCCAAAGGAGGCCATTGGAGCACCATTGTTGAAGATGACTACAAGGGTAAGAAACTAGTCCCTTTTCCCCCCATTTTTGCATTGATTTTCCACCTATCTTAGAGCTGTTTTTGTGATTATTGTATAACATAAAAAAGTTCTGTTTTTAAGCCCTCTTTATTGTTTATTAAGAGTGTTTTGTTGTTTGAGGGTTGTTGACCACCCTTAGGCCTCGAAAGGCCTCATTTTGAGCCGTTTTGTGCTAGCTCCGGGATTTTGGTGTTGAGGTCTCTTCACTACTGAAATCTTGAGGGATTTCAGTGGTGAAGATGATGCTTTGAAGTCCCAAGAAGGAGAGGGCCACCCCCTCTCCTTGTTGTCCTTGAAAAGGGCATATTTTGGCCTCTTAAGGAAGCCTATGCTTGAGTGTGTGTTGAGCATGTTTGGTTTGTTTTTCATGCTTATATATCCATAATATAACATGATTTCAAGTTGGTCTTGGAACTCCATGCATGTTTAGCATAGTTGCCATGTAATGACTTGTTTATGCCTTAATGTGCCTTAGGTTGTTAGCCTTTGTTGGAGCATGTTTTAGGCTTAGTCTTGTGAAGATTATGTGCTTATTTTGCCATGTTCTAGGTCTGTCCATAAGTATTTGGGTTGATTTTAGCATGCATTATATAGCTCCTTTGTATTTGGGCTTGTTGGCCTTGGGTATGTGCATGTGTAGCATGCCATCTTTGCATTGTTTTGGTGATTTGGGGTCACTTTATATGTTATTTCAGTCCCATTTCCATGCTTGCTTGATTGCCTTGCATGCATCTTTAATGCCTCATAAGCATGTGTTGCATGCCCCATGTTTTGGCTATTGTGTATGCCTTTGTATTTGAGCCACTTAGATGCCATCTAAGGAGTCCTTTAGGCCTTGTATTGATGTGCTAAAACTCTGTTTTGGGTCAATAAGTTCATACCATGTTTAGTCTTGCAAGTGTAGTTCAATGCTCCTTGGATTTGCTTTGAACACTTAGACTATTTGTTGCATGTTTGGCTTGATTTTGTTGCTTGGTTTGGCACCATCCTAACATGCATTTTCAATGCTTATGTTGCATGCTAATTGTCCACGATTCCTCCTTTCAAGTGTGCTTGAATGTTGTTTGATTTGTGCTTAAGTGTTGGTCCTTATGTGCATGTGTGTGTGTATGCCATTTAGCCCTCACTTTTTAGCACTTTGGCTACTGTTTTAGGCCTATTTTAGAGCTGCCTAATTCATGTATAAGACCACCTTTCCATCTATTTGCATTGCCATATGTATGCTTGTATGCTTGCATAAGTGCCTTGCCATGCCATGTTGCATCCTTAGCTTGTATGCCTAGGTTGCATTGCATCTTGCATGCATTCCTTGTCCCTTGACTTGTGTGATAGGGATTGGGAGTTTTGTTTGATTGGTTTGCATACATTTGAAATCAAAGTTGCATACTTGGTCCCTTGGGCCATCATGCATGGAAATGCGTGATTGGTGGTCCGGGAATCGAGGCACATGTCCCTTTGAGTCATTACAATGATAAGAGACATGGTTGGTGCATACATGCCTTGAATTGTGCTGCCATGCCTTGTTTTTCCCTCTGTTGCTGTGAGTTGCAGGTTCTGCAGGCTTTCTTTGCCGACCGGCAGTGTAAGGTGCCGGCCGGCAATCTTTTCTCTGCCGACAGCTTCAATTTTGTGCCGATGGATACACACCAGTGCCGGTGGTGATTCCACTTAGCCGGTGGTACTCCCCAGTGCTCAGGGATGCAACCCTGAGGTTTTTACAGCCTCCAGAGGAGTGAAAGAAGGAAAACAGAGGCAGCTTGCGCATGGCGGCGCGCTTCCCGAGGCGTTTTCCTGCTTTAATTAATTTATTTAATTTGTTAATTAAATTAGTTAATTTGTAATATTAATTAGCTTGCGTAGTTAATTAATTTGTAATATTTATTCGGTCCCTCCGAGTGAGGGTAAATCTGTAATAAGTGTGTGTGGGTGGTGTGTATGTCTTCCAACCCCACTTCTTTCTTCCCTTTTATTTACCTGCTTATGATGGTAGATTATGGCACATTTATTTTAGCATACCTTATGCTATGCATGTGTGCATCCATGCATTTGTATTGCATGCATTAGGCTCGGTACATCACGCTAACTGCATCAATACTTCAATTCCCAAACTGAATACGTGATAATTGTGCATTTTCACATGACATGTTTAGGATAGCCGAGCCTATTCTAGCAACATTTTGTATGCAATGCATTAGGCACTTAACATGGACTTGGATCATGCATGTTTGCTAACAAGTTCTTTGTTTTGGCATGGAGTACTATGTAAGTATTTTAATGCTTTAGCATATCGCATGAGTGTGAATGTTGCCATGACAGCATGCTTAACATGTGGCTAGATGCTTATGTGTTAAACTGTTTTGAATGCCTGTGGGTGAAGGTTGGATTGTTTGAGTTGGAAAAAACTCGTTGAAATCCGTATTTTAGCCTACTTGCGAGTAGCAAATTCCGAAGCATTTTCAAACCGAACGGATATGCAATGTTTATTTCCAAATTAGGCAATCTAGTCTATACTTGTTTGCTGTGCGCATAACATAGTAATTCTAGGCTAATAATTGGTTTTAGAACACGTAAAGTTTTCAAAAACGGATATCACGGTTAGTAGAGGCCGGTCTTCGGACCGGGCGAAAGGGGGTGCTCATAGCTGACCTTCCCCGATCGTACCCAAGCTCCCGAGCCGAGACAACTCTGGTGATGACGGACATGTGGCCTTCGGCACCGAGTCAGGGTTTCCTAAATTCCCCCATTTTAAAATATTTAGGTGGCGACTCTGTATCTGGCAAAGCAGTCCATGTTTG
This sequence comes from Camellia sinensis, assembly GCF_055761805.1. Classification (NCBI taxonomy): domain Eukaryota; kingdom Viridiplantae; phylum Streptophyta; class Magnoliopsida; order Ericales; family Theaceae; genus Camellia; species Camellia sinensis. The sequence goes on along the minus strand of NC_138974.1, from coordinate 5,769,466 downwards.
GCACTACTTTTTCAAAAATCTGTTTCTCAAAACGATTTGCCAGATTTGGACTCTTTGGTTCAGATTAAGAACCGTGACACAAATCGAGTCCGAACTGTAGCAGCGAGGTCCCCCCCCCCCCCCCCGCGGACTTGTTACAACTGGCTAACTGTTATTTATATGTATTAAACTGTTACTTACATATTAGGGCTAAGCCTAATGTCAATACACTTCATCTCAAAGCGCCTCTCTCCCAATAAGGTAACAAGATCTTTCAAAAATTGAATCTGCTGAGGCAAAGATCCCCGTGTGGCCGCATTTTCATGCATGTGCCCATACAATGGTGGAGTGGCCGCAGAACATACATAGTGCGACTGTGAACCCATTTTGCGGCCCTTAGTGGGATGTGCGGTTGGACCAAAGATATACAAAGGCTTAAAAAACATGCATGCCTACTGGATGTGTAGGTCCATGCTTCAACTCTTGGACTATCTAGTTGCACAACAAAGCCCAATAAAACTCCAATTGATATCATGAAAATAGTTTTTTATTTGTAAAATCTGTCAACTTGAATTTAATTGGGCCTCCTTCCTTCTCCTATTTTTGAAAGATATTGAAATGGCAAGTTTTGATGGAACAAAAAGATGTTCAACGAGCCCAACAATGGCCCAAACTTTTGTCAAACTACACTATTTTTATCATCGGGAAGCATCCAAACACCTAAGTCTTATGGTTAGTCAAAATGAGGTGTTTACACTGACAATTCGCCCCAGTCTTTGTTCATAATGTACAATGTGAAACGAGTGAGGGTCTAAATCTGGTAAATTCGTAGAAAATTTACTAAGCTATTGAAATGCCAAATAAAGACCGTATCACTAGACTTGGAGTCGCCACCTAATCTTTTTAAGGAAACTAGAAAATCCTGACTCCTACCAATATAGGCCACCGATACACCGTGACCAAAGAACTCGGTCTGGGTATGAATGTGATTTGATGAAATGATGAGAATTTGAATAATTGATTTAGATGAATAATGATTTGAAATTGCTCCACTTTATACCTTGTTGAACTTGTTGACAACATCATTATATATTGTTGTTAGTTATGCTCTAATGTTGCCTGTTTAGAATATTTTGATAGAGATAACTATTGTTAATGGTCTATGGAAGATTGCATTGTTGTAGAAATATCTCAACAACTGAAACCCATTTTGTTAATCATGTGGTTTAATTTTGATGATGTCTCAAATATTATTTGATAATTTGTGATTTTTTTAATATATACATGTTATAATAATTTGACACAAAATATAAAAATATATTATATCTTTTTGATATATGTTGCACCGAATTCAAATTTATTTTGCATCTTTTAATAGTTTAATTGTATGTAAGACACACTCACGTGATGAGTATATCATGAGCCATTATTTTGCATCATTTGAATATTATATATATATATATATATATATATATATATATATAATTTAAAAAGATAAAAAAAACATACTCAAGTGGTGTCTCAGGGCGAATCTTTTATTTGATTATGTTTAATATATATGATGTTACATGTATGTATATTGTTTATTGCAAAAATATATACGTGAATATCATTTATATTATAATTATATATATATATATATATAAATAATATAATATTCAAAGGTATTGATTGAAGGAGAATGATTGAGTTTTATATTATATTTATATAATCAAATCAATCCCTTGGTGAAGTGTTTGAATTTGCCAGCTGCAAAGCTAGAAAAAAAAGTAAAGTTAGTTGCATGCTATCTATTCCAGCGCTGTGTAGAGGAGTGTCTGTCTTCCCAACAGATAGATTTTTGGGTATAAATATAAGTGTTTTGTTCGGAGAAAAATCAAGAACTTTGAAAGAAAAAATTTGTGTGCATAGAAATCTTGATTGTACTTTCACTCTACTCTTTCATTTTCAAATCTAAGTGTTGTCTCTGTTCTTACACTTTCATATCTTCTCTTTGTGAAAAAATCATTATAAAAGAGATTGAAATACCTCTTATCTTTATTGATTATTTTGTGAGGGGATTTTGTAAGGGTTAGACATTTATTGTTGAGTGAGGCTCAACGGATAAAAGTAAGTCTTGTGTAAAATCCACAAGCTTGGTGAAGCTTTCGTGGTGTATTGATTCATTTTGATAGTGAAGAAATTCTCGAGGAGGATCCTTGAGGAGTGGACATAGGCCCGGCGTGCCGAACCACTATTAATCGTTGTGTTTGATTTTTTTTCCTTATCGCTTTTACTTTTATTGTAACGCCCTCAAAATATACCCATTATATATATCATTGACATGCATTATTTAAAGAAAACACTTTAATAATTCATTATAATATCCATCAGAGTCTTACTAAACAAAAGCATTACATGTAACATCAAAGTAAATGCCCTACCGGCTTACATCTTTCCAAGCCAACACTTGGACACAAAGTATGAGTTCTAACTCAAATACAAATAAAGCCCTAGGCTTGAGTGTTTACATGTACTAACAATAAAAAAAAACAAATAACTAAAAATAGTCTTCAAAATCTAAGTTCTTCCAAGTTAAGTCCTTGGAGGTAGCTTATCACCTGAACCTGAAAATGATGTTCCCATAAAGGGTGAGCCACAACCCAGTAGAAATATACTAAACCACATATAAGCAATGAATAAAGCAATAGCATTCAACAGATGGTTAACCAAGATAATTAATTACTTCATTTTACAGTCTCATGACACTATTGTCTAAGACACGTTTTACTTTCCAATTTTATCAACATGGCTCAGAACCTGGCCAAACTTACAACAGTGAATTACATATATCATATTCACATCCTTCCAATATCAACAAACAAATGAGACTCAAGCTCAAATCAAAACACTTCATACTTCCAGATTGATACACATTTTAGTGCTGTATCAATAAAACACTTCTATATAAATAAGCACACATAAAAGTGATGCTAATGGAGTCCATCCCCTATCTCCTCCCAAACAAAATCCGGTTTAGAGGTCCATTCCCTATCTTCCCCTAAATCGTGGAGTACATCCCCTATCTCCTCCCACACAAAACAATGTATGCAAATGCAATGCTCAATCAATACACGTATTTTCTGTATCAACGCAATAGTCAAAATTAATGACTTAACCAATGTGGTTAGTTTCAGTTATTCCTAATCCACATGCAATGTCTACAACAATCACGACTATCCTCCACCGATAGCCCAAAACAGTTATTTCTAAACTGAAAATAACTATGTCAACAATTCAATAGACAAATGATTCAAATTATCCAATTACGCCATTTAATCAATGAATTCCCCAATTCCATGAATTTAACCATCTTTTCCCAATTCCATGAATTAATTATACAAATTAATTTAATAATACAACTAGGGTTTTTCCAAAAATTTACCAAAGTATCCCCAACATATCAAAATACCAAAGCTTAGAACAAAACCTATAAAATGGAGTAGGAAATCCCTACCTCGAAGAAAACAACCCAAATGGTGAAGACAGAGATGAGTGCCCAAATACCAATGTGCTCCAAATCGCCAAATGTTCAGATTTAATGAAAGCCCTTGACTCCCTCTATATTTTTAATAAAGCAACTAGGGTAGAAACACCCTCTAAATAGATCAAATCTAAGAAAGAAGGTGAGTGGGGAGAGAGAGAAGTCGGACCTAGGGTTTTGAATCAAAAGAAGATGAAAAAGACTGATCAAAACCCGCTGCTGTGTATATAAACTGGACAGGCTCGCTCGAGCGAAGACTTGGTCGCTCGAGCGACCAGACACAGAGAAGCTACGCTCGAGCCAAGGAAGCCTTGCTCGAGCCAACAACCAAAAAGCTCGCTCGAGCGAAAGAAAACTCGATCGAGCGAAGAACTCAAACCCTCAGGTCTGTAACCAGACACACGCTCGAGCGAAGGAACTATCGCTCGAGCGAAGAACGAACTAACTCGCTCGAGCGAAGAAAAGCTCGCTCGAGCCAAGAATGCACAGCTACAGGTCCAAATCAGACGCAACCTCTCGCTCGAGCTACCAAACCCCGGCTCGAGCGAAGAACCAAAAATAACAGCTCGCTCGAGCGACAAACTCCTCGCTCGAGCGAAGATCCAAAATTCTGGACAGCAAGACTTGGTTTCTAAACCCAACCAACCTGAAATAAACCTGCCCAACACATCCTATAGGTCCAAATGAGAAAATAAGGGACAACAACAACAATTATACAATGACAGAATCTACGGAACCTAAGTCAGGATACAATAATCAAATGGGAGAAGACCGGGGTCGCTATAACCTCCCCCCCTTCAAAGAATTTCGTCCCCGAAATTAAGCATAAGTTTTTGAAAACAGATTTTTTTTTTTTTTTTTTTTTTTTTTTTTTTTTTTTTTACAATTCATTAGTAAACATCTTGACCCAAAACTGGTCATTTCATCTCTTTATCAAGAGGCATCTCACATTAAACATATAACACAACATATATCTGAACCTGTATCATTATTATGCATTATTCCTTTCAATGTTAACAATTCCCATATCATATTCAATCGCATGATATATACAACCCATTCAACAATGTACTCAACAGATGCAATATTACACTAAACTTCTATAATGAAGCAAGTTTCAAGATACACCCATTTACCAATACAAACTCAATGTTTTACAGCTTAAGACATATATAAAGCTCTTAAGTTCAACAATATAACAGAATCTAATTATAAGATTACAAATCAACAAACATGTCCGGATATTTCTGGCGGACTTCCAACTCACGTTCCCAAGTGGCTTCCTCCACTCCGTGGTGTTTCCACAAAACTTTGACCAAAGGGATGGTTTTGCCTCGCAAAACTTGATCCCGCCTATCCAAGACCCGAACCGGTCTCTCCTCATACGAAACATCCTCATCAATCACTAAATCAGTCCAATCCAACACATGTGTTGGATCCGGCTCATACTTCCGAAGCATACTCACATGAAACACGTCATGTACTCCGGACAACTGCGGTGGTAAAGCTAAACGATAAGCAGCCTCGCCAATCCTCTCAAGGATCTCAAACGGACCAATGAACCGAGGGGACAACTTCCCGCTCTTCCCAAATCTCATCAAACCCCGTCTGGGTGATATCTTCAGAAAGACATGATCACCCACCTCAAACACCAAAGATCTCCTCCTACGGTCGGCATAAGATTTCTGACGACTCTGTGCTGTAACAAGTCTCTTACGGATAAGCTCAAATTTCTCCGTTGTTTCCCTTACCAACTCCGGACCCAACAGAGGTGCATCACCCACCTCGGCCCAACAAACAGGAGATCTACACGGTCGGCCATACAAGGCCTCAAATGGTGCCATACCGATACTAGACTGGAAGCTGTTGTTGTAGGCAAACTCCACCAACGGCAAGTGCCTCTCCCACGACCCACTAAAGTCTAGAACACAACCCCGCAGCATATCCTCAAGGATCTGAGTAGTACGCTCGGACTGCCCGTCAGTCTGAGGATGGTAAGTCGTGCTAAAGGTCAACTTAGTGCCTAAGGCACTCTGCAAACTCTGCCACAACCTGGCAGTAAAACGAGGATCTCTATCTGAGACGATCGTCACTGGAACCCCGTGTAACCTCACTATGTCCCGAATGTACAAGTCGGCAAGATGATCTACCGAATCTCTCACGCGCATAGGAATGAAGTGCGCCGACTTAGTCAACCGGTCTACAACCACCCAAATAGCATCACTACCCCGCTGAGTCCTCGGAAGACCCATAACGAAGTCCATAGTGACGTGTTCCCACTTCCACTCGGCAATAGGCAAGGGTTGCAACAAACCCGCTGCCTCTGATGTTCGGCCTTCACTTGCTGACAAGTAAGGCACTTAGATACGAAAGCTGCCACATCTCTCTTCATACCCCGCCACCAGAACTGGCGACCCAAATCCCGATACATCTTAGTGCCGCCCGGATGCACCGCAAGGCGTGAATGATGAAAATCTCGAAGTACCTCCTCTCGACAAGACTCCGGCACAAACAGACGGTCTCGGTATCTCACACTGAGGTCGGGATACACTGCCAAACCCTTCTCAACCTTCCCACCAGAAATCTTCTCACGGAGGGTTTCTACCTCAAGGTCACCCCTCTGAGCCTCTAACACTCGAGTCACGAGTGTAGGCTGTACAACAACAGAAAACAAGGCCGCAGCCTCTACGGATTCGCCCAGAAGTAAGTCAAACTCCCCAAGTGTACCCAACATCTCCCATTCTCGGATGGCTATACTAGCTATGACACCAACAGGTTTTCTGCTAAGGGCATCGGCCACCACATTGGCCTTTCCCGGATGATAATGCAACTCAAAGTCATAATCCTCTATAAATTCCATCCACCTCCTCTGCCTCAAGTTCAAATCTTTCTGTGTAAACAAATATTTCAGACTCTTATGATCCGAGAACACCTCGAACCTCTCACCATAAAGATAATGCCTCCAAATCTTCAAGGCAAATATCACAGCTGCTAACTCTAGATCATGCGTAGGGTAATTCTGCTCGTGAATTTTCAACTGACGTGAGCCATAGGCAACTACTTTCCCTTCTTGCATTAACACACAACCCATACCCTCTCGTGAGGCATCACAATAGACTGCATAACCCAACCCTCTCTCTGGAATAATCAATACTAGAGCGGTGGTCAGTCTAACTTTTAACTCCTGGAACGACTTTTCACAAGTCTCACCCCATACAAATTTGACTCCCTTCCGAGTCAGTCTAGTCAACGGTGACGCTAACCTGGAGAAATCTTTCACAAACCGACGGTAATACCCAGCTAATCCCAGAAAACTGCGGATCTCAAACACACTCTTAGGCTGTGCCCAATCCTGCACTGCCTCAACCTTGGATGCATCAACAGACACCCCTTCCCTGGATACCACGTGGCCTAAGAATTTGACTTCCCTCAGCCAGAACTCACACTTCCCAAACTTGGCATACAGCCTATGGGCTCTAAGTAACTCAAGCACCACTCTCAAGTGTTCCTCGTGCTCCTCCTCAGAAGGCGAATAGATAAGGATATCATCCACAAAAACGACTACAAACCGATCCAAGAATTTCCGGAAGATCCGGTTCATCAAATCCATAAAAACTGCCGGTGCATTGGTGAGCCCAAATGGCATCACCAGAAACTCATAGTGGCCATACCGTGTACGGAATGCCGTCTTCGGAATATCCTCCTCCCTGACCCTCAACTGGTGGTAACCCGATCTCAAGTCTATCTTAGAGAAACAACGGGAACCCTTCAACTGGTCAAACAGATCATCTATACGAGGCATAGGGTACTTATTCTTAACCGTAGCCCGATTCAATTTCCGGTAATCTATACAAAGTCTCAAAGCACCACCTTTCTTTTTAACAAAGAGGGCCGGTGCTCCCCACGGCGAAACACTAGGACGTATAAAGCCCTTATCTAGCAACTCCTGGAGCTGAATCTTCAACTCAACTAACTCGGCTGGGGCAAAACGATAAGGTGCCATAGAAATCGGCGCCGTGCCGGGCACTAGGTCAATAGAGAACTCAATCTCTCGATGCGGTGGCAAACCAACAAGATCCTCGGGAAAGACGTCCGAGTACTCACAAACCACCCTTGGCAACACAATCTGAGACTCATCATCCTCACTAATCGAAAGGTTAGCAAGTAGACCACTAAGCTCACTCCGTCCTCGCGGAACATACCCCGGTGGCAACACATTACCCACCCGGTCCCCCAGAAAATGAAAATACTCTCTGCTCACGGTACAACAAGTGACCCTCTGGCGGTAGCAATCAATAACTGCCCGGTATGACGATAACCAGTCCATACCCAAAATAACATCGAAACCTCTCATAGGCATAACTACAAAGGAAAATGGGATTCTATGGTAATCAACCTCTATATCACAACCCCTAACACCGTGTTTCAAAATCAATTCACCCCCAAGAGGTGACACTACACAAATAGGAGATGCTAACTGTGCTAACTCCAACTCCAAAATAGATGCAAATGCAGCAGACACAAAGGAATGAGATGCACCCGTATCAATCAAAACATTAGCAACCGAGTTGCAAAACAAGAAGGTACCTCTCACAACTGATGGTGCCGGTACAAGATCCTGCGCGGTAACAGCGTACACGCGCCCAGACGACCTCTGATCAACCTGCTCACCCCTAGGAGCATAAGATTGCTGCACTGACTGGGACGATGAAGCCCCCTGATTGGCCCTCGAGGCCTGACCCGACTGAGCTGGCTGCTGACCCTGAATCTGCCTCAAACCAGATGCACCAGGTGTGCCACCCAACTGCGGGCAATACTTCTTCATATGCCCTGACTGACCACATTGATAACACGAGAATGGCTGGCCTCTACCCTGACTCTGGCTCTGAGATCGAGCCGAAGATGATGCTGCTCTCTGCACTCCTCCCCTCTGAGGACAAACTGGAGACTTGTGGCCCAGCTGGCCACACTTGAAATAGGTAATGTCTCCCTGACTGCCTTTTCCCGACCTGGCACTCGGCACAGGAAAAGTCGATCTAGAAAAGCTACCCTGAGACTGCTAAGGACTAAAACCCTTCTGTCTCCTACCATCACTCTGACCATCCTGACTCCTTTTAGAGCCCTTCTGTCCTTCCTCCTCCTCCTGCATCATAATTTCCATGTGGGCTGCAGCATCAACCATACGCCCATAATCCCGAATCATAGTTCCCCCAACTCTCAACTTGAGGCCACGCCTCAACTTCTTCTCAAACTCAATACAACGGCGTTCCTCAGACGCCACCAACTCAGGTGCAAACCTGGACAAACTAGTAAATGCAGCCTCAAACTCGGCCACTGAAGAACTCGACTGCTTAAGCTGACAAAACTGGTCTCTCAGCTTCTCCCTGACTGCTGGAGATAAGAACTTCTCCTGGAAAGCATTCACAAAAGCCTCACATGTACCTCCTATACGACCCTTAGTAAACTTCCACCACTGACCCGCATCCCCCTTCAACTGGAAAGATGCCAAGGTCACTTTCAACCCCTCGTCTTCGATGCCAAGCATCTCAAACGTCTTCGTTGTCTGTTCGAGACATTCATCTGCCTTAAGCGGCTCTTTAGGATCACCCACAAATTCATCCGGGTTAGACCGGAAGAACTCCCTCTTCAGAAAGGAGGGTCCTGCATCCGCAACAACAACCTGAGCTTGATTCTCAACTCTGAGAATGCCTACTGACTCCCTGAATGCCCCTGCTATCTCTCGGGCTAGAGCGCCCATAGCCTGCTGGCCTACTGGCTCGGCCACATTGGCCTGGCCAATTCCCTCCTGAATTGCCGGAATCTCCTCTGGCACAGGCACCTCCTGCCTACCCGGCCTACCACGCCTACCGCGTCCTCGTCCTCGTCCTGACATCCTAATAAAGGAAACAAAGACATTAGCACATTAATAAATGTGCTGAAGCTAAACACTCACGTCCTAATGCACTGGACAACAATAATTCATTCCACGTAAGCACATAATCACATAAGCACCTACGAATTTCATTCCCGGATAATGATAGTCCCAATGCGTTACTATAGTTCCGGTTGGAAGCAGCAGTGATCAAGTGCCCTTCCAACAAGACTACTAGAAACTCAAGGGTCCAATCATCATCCCAGAAACTACATTCCATACCCACATAATCACATAAACATGTTATCACATAAGCATATAACGTTACACTAAGTCTCTATCAAATGAGACGAACCCATTGTGATACTAATCACTTCCCACGTACCCAAAGTATTCAAACCCGGTACGCTCTGATACCAAGTTGTAACGCCCTCAAAATATACCCATTATATATATCATTGACATGCATTATTTAAAGAAAACACTTTAATAATTCATTATAATATCCATCAGAGTCTTACTAAACAAAAGCATTACATGTAACATCAAAGTAAATGCCCTACCAGCTTACATCTTTCCAAGCCAACACTTGGACACAAAGTATGAGTTCTAACTCAAATACAAATAAAGCCCTAGGCTTGAGTGTTTACATGTACTAACAATAAAAAAAAAAACAAATAACTAAAAATAGTCTTCAAAATCCAAGTCCTTCCAAGCTAAGTCCTTGGAGGTAGCTTATCACCTGAACCTGAAAATGATGTTCCCATAAAGGGTGAGCCACAGCCCAGTAGAAATATACTAAACCACATATAAGCAATGAATAAAGCAATAGCATTCAACAGATGGTTAACCAAGATAATTAATTACTTCATTTTACAGTCTCATGACACTATTGTCTAAGACACGTTTTACTTTCCAATTTTATCAACATGGCTCAGAACCTGTCCAAACTTACAACAGTGAATTACATATATCATATTCACATCCTTCCAATATCAACAAATAAATGAGACTCAAGCTCAAATCAAAACACTTCATACTTCCAGATTGATACACATTTTAGTGCTGTATCAATAAAACACTTCTATATAAATAAGCACACATAAAAGTGATGCTAATGGAGTCCATCCTCTATCTCCTCCCAAACAAAATCCGGTTTAGAGGTCCATCCCCTATCTTCCCCTAAACCGTGGAGTACATCCCCTATCTCCTCCCACACAAAACAATGTATGCAAATGCAATGCTCAATCAATACACGTATTTTCTGTATCAATGCAATAGTCAAAATTAATGACTTAATCAATGTGATTAGTTTCAGTTATTCCTAATCCACATGCAATGTCTACAACAATCACGACTATCCTCCATCGATAGCACAAAACAGTTATTTCTAAACTGAAAATAACTATGTCAACAATTCAATAGACAAATGATTCAAATTATCCAATTACGCCATTTAATCAATGAATTCCCCAATTCCATGAATTTAACCATCTTTTCCCAATTCCATGAATTAATTATACAAATTAATTTAATAATACAACTAGGGTTTTTCCCAAAATTTACCAAAGTATCCCCAACATATCAAAATACCAAAGCTTAGAACAAAACCTATAAAATGGAGTAGGAAATCCCTACCTCGAAGAAAACAACCCAAATGGTGAAGACAGAGATGAGTGCCCAAATACCAATGTGCTCCAAATCGCCAAATGTTCAGATTAAATGAAAGCCCTCGACTCCCTCTATATTTTTAATAAAGCAACTAGGGTAGAAACACCCTCTAAATAGATCAAATCTAAGAAAGAAGGTGAGTAGGGAGAGAGAGAAGTCGGACCTAGGGTTTGGAATCAAAAGAAGATGAAAAAGACTGATCAAAACCCGCTGCTGTGTATATAAACTGGACAGGCTCGCTCGAGCGAAGACTTGGTCGCTCGAGCGACCAGACACAGAGAAGCTACGCTCGAGCCAAGGAAGCCTTGCTCGAGCCAACAACCCAAAAGCTCGCTCGAGCGAAAGAAAACTCGATCGAGCGAAGAACTCAAACCCTCAGGTCTATAACCAGACACACGCTCGAGCGAAGGAACTATCGCTCGAGCGAAGAACGAACTAACTCGCTCGAGCGAAGAAAAGCTCGCTCGAGCCAAGAATGCACAGCTACAGGTCCAAATCAGACGCAACCTCTCGCTCGAGCTACCAAACCCCGGCTCGAGCGAAGAACCAAAAATAACAGCTCGCTCGAGCGACAAACTCCTCGCTCGAGCGAAGATCCAAAATTCTGGACAGCAAGACTTGGTTTCTAAACCCAACCAACCTGAAATAAACCTGCCCAACACATCCTATAGGTCCAAATGAGAAAATAAGGGACAACAACAACAATTATACAATGACAGAATCTACGGAACCTAAGTTCGGATACAATAATCAAATGGGAGAAGACCGGGGTCGCTATATTTATATTAATTATTATTGTTCCATTTTTTATTTGTTAAATTCGAATATTTTGGCTATTATATTTAATATTGTGAAATTATTTTTAATAACTCAATTCACCCCCTATTGGTTTGCCTACTTGGGTTAACAGTTGGTATTAGA